>NC_134455.1:44403586-46948586 GCF_047948215.1 Lycorma delicatula | reverse complement strand
GATAGCTATATATGAACACTAACTCGATTTTTTCTTATAAAACGCCAAATTTATTACATATTAGTTAGTTTCAGACCGATTTAAATTAAAAACCGGCTATTTTAATTTTTCCTTATTACATTTGTTTTCAGCTGAATGGAAAATGTTCAGGATTGTACTTAAATTATCATTTGTGCAATATTTATCATAATGTGAAAAAATAAAATACAATTTTTAAGATAAAATTAAATTAAGTAAAACACAAACAAATAAATTAATAAATCATTAGCAGACACTTTGCATGTATATCAGTAATTTTATGTTAGTATAAATTTTTAAAAAGCTTACGTAATTAAAGTTCATTAAATTATTTAATTTATTCCTACAAAACAAAACAAATTATCATTACTAACGCGATATAATGATTAACTGTCTTTTAATAAAGAAAATTTATAAATTAAATTACTGTGAAGAGTAGTAATTTATTACAATAATGGCTTTACATACTAATCTTTTGGTTATTGTTTCAAGAATAAGTTATTTTATGAAACAAAATTATGCAATATAAAATTTCTACGTACATTAATAAACATTAAACTTAACTTTAAATGGGAGAGCATAACACAATCTAATTTAAACCGATAAATTCATCACTAATTTTCATAGCGCTTTAATTTCTGTTTTTTCTTTGTGACTCAAATATATTTGAACATAGAATTTAGAAAAGAACATAAATTTTACGTTTTAAATCATTTATTATACGAAATTTTTAGTGGACAAAAAAGAAGCTATAAAGGTCTGCCGAGGCGTTTGCATCGGTGACATCCTCACAGAGACCTAACTGATGATTGTTTTGTGTTATCAAGTTTAGAGGGTCTAAAAGACGACCACCGGTAAAGTCTATCAGGGTTAGGAACGGAGGGGGTGATGTGGCGATCGAGATCGTCACAAGATGGGTGTCTTCTTCTGCGAGGGTTAGAATGATATGTTTGTCTATACAGAAGTGTTACTAATGTTTTTGTGATAATTTCGTCTGTGGTTTCGTATCTTTCGTCGACTTTCGGCCACGCATGTTATGTTACTTGCTTGAGCATATGCTTTCAGTTTTTCTCTAGAGGAAAACAACATTTTATCTGATGGTTGATTCAAAAAATATTCTTCAGTAATATGGAGGTGAAGGATGGGTCCTTTGAGTTCAAAATACACTTTCCTCCTTATGTAGTGGATCTGATTCGGATAGGCATCCGCTGCCAGAAAGTAGTTTTATGAACAAGTTTATTTTTGAGCGGCAGGATTTGTCATTGATACATCACTACTCTGCTGGTGATTGAACATTCTCATCCAATTTTTATTTCTACTTGCATTTATTCTGAATAATTACCAAGGAAATAATTCAACCTTTGAATTTGTCCGGCATTTCCGTTTTCTATTTGACCGTTGCACAATAAACCTAATTAAGAGGTGCCTATATAAATGCAGTGTTAAAGAATAAAAAAATAAATAAGAGATTTTGGTTTGTTAAACTATCGATTGTACGAGTTAATTATAAAGTGTAATTAAACAGTAAAACGAGGTGCCTGCTGAAATTTATAAAGTTTATAAGTTTTTTTTGCATTAATTAAGGGTAAATAATGTTGTAAACAAACAATCTTATGGTAAAATGAAGAAATATTAATAAACTTTACTTATTTGTTTGTTAATTCGTAAAGTTTTGTTTTCTTATGTTCCTAAAATCCCCCCAAACACCCACATCGTTTTACAATACAGTTTTGAAGTTCTGTGATAAACTGATTTCATCACTCTCCCATGAATGATCGAACTCTCTTTAGTCAGTCTAAAAAAAATTTACTTTTTGTTTCTTTTTAAAAACAGAAATTATAATTCAACATAAAAAAAATGGAGTTGTCAATGATTTTGTATTATTAATCCGTTAATATTCTAGAATCTAATGGTTGCAATACATAAATAATTCAGCCTTGTTCATCGGACTCAAAAAGAGGAAATTAAAGTTTATATTTATAATCTATTTATGTTTTCTTATCAAGATTTCTTAAAAATATGGTATTTTTGTAATTATAAATGATTATTGAAAATAATAAAGGAAAAAAAATCATTTATTATTATTTTACTATTCTTTTAATTCTTGGTTACGTGTTCTTATTGCTGCATGTAATCATACATAAAAACTAATAAAATGAAAACTAATAGGGTCAGTTCAAGAGATTGTGTTGTACATTTCGGTTAATTTCTACTGATTCACAACTTGGAAAGACTTTACAATAATGGCACACGCTAACAGTCAAAAACTATAATTTTTATCTTGTATAAAACTTTTATATATTTTGAAATACAAAAGATATGGAAATTGAGTTTCCAAAAGATTTAGAGTTAGCTTTAACTCTGTTCATTCTTTTTCTCTAATAACAAAAGTAAATAAAAGGAAGTAGTAGAATAATAATTTTTGTTTCTAATGCGATTTGTAAATAAAGGCTTTGTTTAGTCTTACGATTAATCATAAAGGTATTTTGGAAAAATTTATAAGTTAGACTATTAAGTATTATTTAATTTTTAGTACTGATATTTTACACCTCTAGTTTATTGAAAGATCATAAACGTTTATCCCTTAACGCTGCCATGAAGATTGTAGTTTAGATCTGAAAATTCCGCAATGATGAAAAAGTGAATTATTACAGGTATACTAAAGGAGGGGAAGGATGAACTTTGCATAAAATCTTGTGCTCAGTGGGAGTCTGAATAACTTTACAATGTTGCTCGGTAAAATACGTCTTACTATGAAAATGCATATTATCTTTGAAAAGTCTTGTACAGTAGCTTATATCGTTTTTAAACTGTTTACTGTTTAACTTGTGGTTTAAAAACTTCACACAAATCCCAAAACATACACAACACCCACACACACACATACACAAAAGTGTAGTAAGTTGTTTTATTAAATGACATTAAACATCATTCTTAAGATATGGTTTAATTAATGAAAAATAATGAGAAGTTACTTAGTCGTTTAGTATTAAGATTTCATTTCTAATTACAGTTTGCTGTATTTCTCTAATTGCTGAAAGTGGTGCGACCTAAGTTTTCTGTCTGAGTTTCATCCTGAAAAGCAACCATCGGAATTGGTTCTCATACTGTAATCAGAAAAGAATACTTGATAAACATTATTGGCGAGAGGTAAAGTTATCATTTAAATGTTTCAGAAAAAATGGTTTTATAAATAGTTTTATTGAAGACAAAGGATTTCAGATTGAACTCTGATATAAGAAATAAATATTCTTTTACTAGTAATTTTAAGCAAATGCTCAAAAGAGATTAAATACATAAACGCGTAACCAGTGTTAGTAGCTTCTAAGTTATAAAAGTTTTACGATTGGAAACGTGATATCATAAATCGAGAAAAATTATAACTTTACGCGACTTTCATTTTTTAATCTTGCTGATCGCATTTCGAAATAAAATTCTTACGATTTACAGATAGCATATGATATTCGTTCTTAAAGTAATTATTTCTATACCTTAATTTACAATCCTTCTGTAAAATACTTTATGAAAACGATCGTAAATACCGTACACAGCACAAGTAATATATTTCATTTCTTATAAATTTGATGAGTTTTTACAGTTACGTTATACTTACAATTAACATTTAATATTATCCTTTTGCTAACAGCCGGTGGTATATCATTACTGGCGATGCAAAGATATGCTCCCATTTGCCTTCTGTCTACTCTCCACAGTGCTAAACGACTCCCGTGATAGCTTTCCACTGTTAAAGAAACAAAAAATAAATATTATTTATAAAAATAAAAATAATTTTCATATGGAAAGATGAAAATCAATTTAGAATTTTGTGAAAAACTTGGATTTAAATAAAGCGTAAGATTAAAAAAAAAAACTATATATGCTCTTACGCAACTAGCGTCCAGTACAACTACTCTTCTGTAATTGGAGGATAAATGATGTGATGATGTTTTTATATATATATAAACTTTCCAAATGTTTCCAGAATCGAAACCGCTCAGATGAAAGTTTCTTATGCTACGCCATATGCCACAGTGTGTCGGAAGTCAGTACAAAATTGTTATTTATAAAAATAATAACTTTATTTTCCAGATAATAATTAAAAACTGTAATAATTTAGTTAAACTATAACATTTTTAAAACCTCTGAGATATTAATAAAGAACAATAAATCTTATTAATTTAAAATTAATAAAATCATGCATCTATCAATATGAATAAGATTGATTCTTAATTGAGTAAAATGCGTTTCTATCAGTCATGTTGACCCCTATGCAATACGATATGCATGACAACTGACAGTTATGACTGTACAGTGTGATTATAAAATTAGTATTGTTTGAATAAAAAAAAAATTCATTTGACAGTATCAAGTTTTTACAATATTTTACATTAAAATGATTCTTATTTCTTAACAACTATTTTTGATAGTGCATAACTGTAACTGTCTTTTGCGGTTTCGTAAATAAAATACTTAAATTGTAACTGTGAATGAAAAACGAAAATTACTTCTTAATTTTTATAATAATTTTCATTTTTTGTTGTTTTGGCAAACAACCGGGAGATTGTCATCATTCTTTGGATGGTTTCTAGAAAAATATAATGGAAGTTATGACGTAATTTTAAAATTTTTCACTTAAAGTTTGGTGGAGTAATTTTTCAGAAATACTGGAGAACATGCTTTTTGACTGACCGATTGATGGCCTTTTTATTTATTTTTTTTTATTTAATTATTAATTATTTTGTTCAACATTTGTCACACCAGGTTTAACATCGATCACATCAGGTTAAATAAATAAGAAGAATCTACTGAAATATAATTAAAACGGTACATATGTCATGCGAAAAGTTAAAGATGATTCCAAAAATTGAAACTGTAACCGAATCTTTTGTCTTATACTTACAAAAATTGATAGAGTTTTTACGATAAACATCATTTAATTTCCCAGTAAACGCCAGTTTTAAAATTTTTACTAATTTTTATACTGTAAATTAACATTTTTATTCAGGTAAGGTCTTAATTAACATTCAGGGATAAGTGTGCTATTATATGGGTAACTAAAGTAACTGTCGTAAAATTTACTCGGAAAGATTAAGGAAATTATAACAAAATCTTAAACCAGAACATCTAAGTATAAAAAAAATATTTAAAAACAGGGAAGTGCTTGTAATCCACATTGATAAGTAAAAATAATAAATATTTGTTAAAATTACAGTGTGTAAAGGTAATAAATAATGAAAAAAATAAAATCAGTAGAAGATAACATCATTTGACGAGGTTAATTAAAACTTGAGCATGAGCATGTATTATTTGTATTTATGTGGAAAATTCAATTTTATTTAAAAAGCATTAATTACATATTAAAAAAAATATTAAAAGAAATAATATTTTTATAAAAAAAAAGTATTTTACTTTAATTTTTAATAAGTTTTCCAAGAAATTATTTAAAATAATGTTAATTGTTTAGCACATAAATTAAAATAAAAACATATACGAGGTGCGACAATAAAGTAATGAGACTGATGTTTTCTTTGCAAGATATGGCAACCTTGCAGTTTGCGTAGGCACACGATCTTTGACCTTGGTCTATAAGCTACTTCTAGTCCAAGCGGCACATTGATGCAACTGCTCAGTCGTGAGTTGTGCTGTAATAAGTGAACACGTGTTTGTGTCTCTCGTCAGAGAAATGAAACCGCAAAATATTACGCAACGGTATGCCATTTATTTTTGCGTTAAATAGGGTGAAATCGCGACGACAACTTATGGTAAGCTTCAGAAGGCTTTTGGAGAGGAGGTTATGTCAAGTGCTCAAGTTTTTCGGTGGCATAAAATTTTTAGTGAAGGCAGAACGAATGTTGAAGATGAAGACCGCAGTGGACGACCATCAACCTCACGGACAGATGTCAACTTGACCAAGGTGCGTGAAATTGTACGATCTGATCGAAGATTATCCGTGAAAATGATTGCAGAAGAACTCAACATCAATCAAGAAACGGTTCGTCTAATATTAACTGAAGATCTTGGTTTGAGAAAGATTTGTGCAAAAATGGTCCCCAAAAATCTAACACAACAACAGCGAGAAACACGAAAAAATGTGGCAGCCGATCTGTTAGAGCAAACGGAAATCAATCCAGATTTGTTGAACCGTGTTTTCACTGGTGATGAAGGTTGGTTTTTTCAATACGATCCAGAGACAAAACGCCAAAGTTCGCAGTGGTGCTCAAAGGGATCACCGAGACCAAAAAAAGCTCGCATGTCAAAGTCAAAAGTGAAATGCATGCTTGTGTGCTTCTTCGATTCCAAGGGAATTGTTCATAAAGAGTGGGTGCCTCCTGGACAAACAGTTAACCAATATTTCTACAAAGAAATTTTAGAAAGATTTCATGAACGAGTTCTTCGTGTCCGTGCCAACATTGCTGATAATTAGATTCTGCATCACGATAATGTGCCATTCCATACTGCTCTGTCAGTACAGCAATTTTTAACCTCAAAACAAATTTCAGTACTACCACAACCATCTTATTCACCAGATATCGCTCCGTGCGACTTTTTTCTATTTCCAAGAGTCAAAATGGCGGTCAAGGAACACCATTTTCAAACAACACAAGATGTCCAAAAAGCTGCGACGAGGGTCTTGGAGGATATTACAGAAGACGAGTTCCAGAAATTTTACCATCAATGGCAGAAGCGCTGGAATAAGTGTGTGCAATCAGAGGGGAACTACTTTGAAGGAGACAACACTAAACATAACTAAAACGGTAAGCAACATTTTTTTTCTCATCAGTCTCATTACTTTATTGTCGCACCTCGTAAATATTAGAATTTTTATTTTAATATATAAAAATGTATGTGACTTTTTTATCGGTGTTAAACTATGATCTGACTACGAATGTTTTTCCGAAAAAATCGTTCTGTCTTTTAGAAGGAGGTATTGCATTTCAGTCGCTAATAAATGTTCAAAATGTTGCTAAATTAATTAATAGTAGCGTTATTCACTGTTATTTTACTGTAGTCTAGGATGACAAGTCATCCTGCGAAAGACGTCTGTATGTTCCTGTTTACCGCAAAATAGAATTCGACTAGTAAATTTCTCATTATCGCTAAAAATCCTTGTGAATCTATGTGGAAATAACATTGAATTGTTTAATATTCTTAACCATTTGTAGATTAACAAAGTAACTTTTGTAATCAGAATTATTTTTTAATTAGCAACTTTATTGAACTATAAATGAAATTTTTTACAGATCGTAACATTTTTTTTCGAAATTTACATGCTTAAAAAATCATTACGGTGTAACCTAATTTATAAGTTTTTCATTTTTAATGTACATATTAAAAAAAAGATGCGAAGAATTATAAACAATGAATACAGTTTTCCCGAGGGGAACATGAGTATGTGTATGCGTTTATTAGAAGGGAGAAAAACATGAACACAAAACAACTTAAAAATCTATTCCATTAACTTTTTTTTGCTGCATGCGATAGGCTGATACGGTTCGTTTCCCTGTTAAAAGTTTAAAACGGTTCCTAACTTTACCCTTGTAATAAAAACAAAAATAGAGAAAAGTGACCTCATCTCTCGGGTCATTAAAAAGGCGGATGCATTCTAACATATAAAATAGGGTAAATGAGACATAGATGGAGGAGTCCGGGCTATACGAAACTTTATGGAGGCTTGTTTGTATAAAATTAATATTCATTATAAAGCGATTTACCCTTCTTATTCAGCTTACTACCTTGAACGGTAACGGATTCATTATTAGTGAATAATTTAAGAAATGAATCTAATAAAAGCATAACAAATGAGATTAAACAATGTCACAATATCTTTGAATGTTTAAATACATAACAAAGATACGGGTGAATTTTGCATAAATTATTTATTTATCGGGAACCAGAAAAAAGGAATGATAAGTAAAAATTAAATTAATGAAAATATGAAGAAAACGCAGAAAAAGTAGTGTTAAATTAAACTAGAAAATGTAAAAAAAAATTGGCTTTCGAGCATTATGCAAAGTAGATGAGTTGAGGGCTAAATAGGAAGGGGGGGTAATTTTGAAATAGCTGTTGTTACTGGTAATTTCTAAAAAAATCAGTGCATTAAAATAAAGGAAAATAAAGATGGACATAGTGGAAAGTACGTTGTCCAGGAGAATTTGAAGGTGCACTCACACATGTATGTTCACTTTGATTTAAGTTAAAAAAAAATTGTTGTTTTAAAACTTACTTTGGTCTAGTCTGTACGTTTATTTCAAGAACAGATCTGATTCTGTATATCTTTAATATAAAGATATATTCATTTTACACTAACTTTATGGAAGAGGTTTGCGTGCTTCAAAGTGATTATAGCCGAATATGAACAAGAATAAGTAGAAAAAATGAAAAGTAAATATTGGAGACCCACCGACTATCACGGACTTGAATTTATTGCTATCATTTGAACAATATTACTTCCCCTTATTTTTCTTTCCTCATACCACTACTAGTTGTACCAACTCTACTGCACTACTCACTCTCTCCTTCCTGATCTAGACTTCTCTTACAGAAGACCCAAACAGTACATTATACAGGATATCATTTTAAAATATGTATAATACACAAAGAAAATACAATTAATCAAGAGTCAATTGTATTTTCTTATGTCAATGACTCTTTCAATGGTGTTTTCAGTTTATATTTTTAAGATTGTTTCCTTCTAATTCTAGAAATAAGTGTTGTATAAAAATTAACCCAGTTTTAATAATATGTTAAATGTATGTGAATATATATATACATACATTTAAACAAGTTTATTGAAAAGATTCGTGGAATGAGTATTTCAGCAATACATAAACAGAGTACACTGATTAATCATAAATTAGTTTCACTTTGATGTTAAGCTAATATATCAGTATTACGATTATTATTTATTTTTTTTTTTTGTCTTCAGTCATTTGACTGGTTTGATGCAGCTCTCCAAGATTCCCTATCTAGTGCTAGTCGTTTCATTTCAGTATACCCTCTACATCCTACATCCCTTACAATTTGTTTTACATATTCCAAACGTGGCCTGGCTACACAATTTTTTCCTTCTACCTGTCCTTCCAATATTAAAGCGACTATTCCAGGATGCCTTAGTATGTGGCCTATAAGTCTGTCTCTTCTTTTAACTATATTTATCCAAATGCTTCTTTCTTCATCTATTTGCCGCAATACCGCTCCTGCTTCGTCCATCTTTAGTAATTCTACTTTCCAAATAACAAAATTCTTCTACCTCCATAATCTTTTCTCCTCCTATTTTCACATTCAGTGGTCCATCTTTGTTATTTCTACTACATTTCATTACTTTCGTTTTGTTCTTGTTTATTTTCATGCGATATTTCTTGCGTAGGACTTCATCTATGCCGTTCATTGTTTCTTCTAAATCCTTTTTACTCTCGGCTAGAATTACTATATCATCAGCAAATCGTAGCATCTTTATCTTTTCACCTTGTACTGTTACTCCGAATCCAAATTGTTCTTTAACATCATTAACTGCTGGTTCCATGTAAAGATTAAAAAGTAACGGAGATAGGGAACATCCTTGTTGGACTCCCTTTCTTATTACGGCTTCTTTCTTATGTTCTTCAATTGTTACTGTTGCTGTTTGGTTCGTGTACATGTTAGCAATTGTTCTTCTATCTCTGTATTTGAACCCTAATTTTTTTAAAATGCTGAATATTTTATTCCAGTCTACGTTATCGAATGCCTTTTCTAGGTCTATAAACGCCAAGTATGTTGGTTTGTTTTTCTTTAATCTTCCTTCTACTATTAATCTGAGGCCTAAAATTGCTTCCCTTGTCCCTATACTTTTCCTGAAACCAAATTGGTCTTCTCCTAACACTTCTTCCACTCTCCTCTCAATTCTTATGTATAGAATTCTAGTTAAGATTTTTGATGCATGACTAGTTAAACTAATTGTTCTGTATTCTTCACATTTATCTGCCCCTGCTTTCTTTGGTTCATGACTATAACACTTTTTTTGAAGTCTGACAAAAATTCCCCTTTTTCATAAATATTACACACCAGTTGATGATTATTATAGCTTTTTAAAAAGATATATGAAATTTAAAATACCTAAAAATATATTCAAAAGGCATAAAATAATTTATAAACAACACATGTTTATAGTTTGAACCTGTAGTTAAGTTCTCTGAAAAAAATCCATGTTCTTGCTGTCAGTTCTTCAATCTCTATTTGTTTAGAAAATTTATAAACAAAATTTTTTAGAAAATAAAATAATGAAAAAAGTTAAAGAATGAATAACTGTATTATGTTTTTGTAATTGCTGCAACAGTTTACTGAATTAGCATAACAATAAAATTTATTACAATTTTAGTACAAAAAAGTAATGATATTATCAAAAAAGAAGGAATAATATTCTACATTTTCTTTATTTACAATGTAAAAAATCAAAATGGGAAAATTTATATAAAGTTATCTCAAAGTATTGAGTTTAGTTAGTATATAAATCATGTTACAAATATAGTTCTGTATTCATTAGTGTGGCAAATAAGGCTCCATAGGAACACTAAACCAGTCCATTACTAATACATTTGAAACCAATAAGAAGATTGAAATTGAAATTATACTAGGCAATCAACATGATATTTAAAAAAGAAGTTAGGTCATAAAAGTAAAATGAAGTTACTGCATTATGTAAAAATAAGAAACCAAAGTTGATTTGAAAAAAAAATTAGGTAATCAAATAAATGAGCTATTATTTAAAAAAAAATAATAGATAAAAAGATAAAAACTTAATAAATAAAATATTTGCTATCAAGGGTTACACATTAAATATGGGACAGTTTTGTTAAAGGAATAGAAGAGAAAAAGGGAGTATTACAGAACTATATTCTGTAAAATAATATTCAATTTTTGTGATCTAATATTATCACTTTTTACTTTCTTGTACAAAGCAAAGGAAGTATTGTAATCACGAAAAATTTCAGTTTTCAGATTTCAATGGAAATATCCATTTTAAACATTCCTGAATCCATTTTGACTAGTTTTGGGATGATGTCTGTATGTATGTACATATGTATCTCTCACAACTCAAAAACGATTAGCCATAGAATGTTGAAATTTTGGATTTAGGACATCTACTTGTGCACCTCCCCTTTTGATTGATTTGCAAAAAGCTCAAAATCCAAAAAATCTGGAAGGCACATTTATTCGAATCTTACTTCATTTCCTTATTTTAACTCTTTTTTTTTAATTTAAATATATTGATTTATTAATAATTATTAATAATAAATTTAAGTATTTATTAAAAATTATTAAAAAAAAAATTATAATAAATAATAATTCAACAATAAAACAAAAAAATTAATATGAAAAAAATCAGCAGTTATTAGTGAAATAAAATTTTATGTACTTTTCATTTAAAAAAAATGCGTATATGTAATTTAACAGGTGTACAAGGAAGTCATGTAGTGTCTACATCAGATGTTTTTTTTTGTAATATAACAAATCTTTCTTTATTTTGCAGAGTAATACCAACAACTGTTTTTATATCAAGTGATGTTATGTTTTATGTTGGAGAATAACAAACAAATTAAAAAGGAAGAACCAATGTGATAGTTGGTTATTTTGGTTGCAGAGTAGAAAAGACATCTGTCATCTGTGAATATCTGACATCATAGTGACATCTGTGAATATCTAACTGGTTTCAAATAAAAGGCTGATGTTTGAAAACTGTAACATCAGATGGTTCCTCAAAAGCCTAAAAGGTGTTAGCAAAATGGTCATGACTCTTGTTTCATGATATTTTCTAGTAAATGAATGAGTGGTTGATTATCTAAAAAATAAATGGAGATGATGATGATTGCTTGCTGGGAACAGGTGATAAAATACCTTCCTGGTTTTTCTCCTGTTTGTTGCCTTTATTCACGGACATTGTGTTAAATGTATGAGGATAAATAGCTAATATCCTTAGCAGCCTGTCATTAAAGTCAAAAAACTTCTATTTTTTTTAAATACTGTTATGCAATATTTTTTCTATACACTACAACTGAGAGACAAAATAAGTTGTAATATTATTTGATTTATTAAAGAAACTTGTTGGTGGAACATCCTAACTTGGAATTGTTTGACACTTACTCTGCTACAGGTTTATTTTCTCTTTCAAACAGCAGATCTATCAACCGTGGTTGGAGAAGTTTATACAATATACCAGATTCTCTGTCAGAACTGCTATATCATGTCCACGTTGCTAATTCATGCCCACGTTAACAATAAATTTAACAATATCACTATTGCAATTTTGTTTACTGTTATTATTTTCCTCAATTTTTTTACAAAACATTTTTCTGTAGATTGTGTATCTGCATCTGAAAGGGGGATTACATTTATGTAGATGTTT
Organism: Lycorma delicatula; assembly: GCF_047948215.1. Lineage (NCBI taxonomy): Eukaryota > Metazoa > Arthropoda > Insecta > Hemiptera > Fulgoridae > Lycorma > Lycorma delicatula. The sequence continues at coordinate 46,936,189 of NC_134455.1, read as the reverse complement.
TATCAAAAAATTTCAACATATTTGTAGTTAGTAAAATGTGACAAACTAGCTGTAAGGGTTCCTTTGTTATTACAATTACTGAATTTTTATCAGTAAAAAATGTGTAGAATACAGGCATGATTTACTAATAACCACAAAAAAAATATGTAAGAGAATTTTTTGTAAAGTTTGTCATCTGAAGTATTTCTTCAAATGGCTTTTCATTAGTAATTTAAAAAAAATTAAAGTGGAAATAGAGTACTTTTCTGAGACCACAAAAAAATAAAAATCTCATGTGGACACCACATGACTTCCTTGTACACCTTTTAATTACATATACACATTTTTTACTGCACTTCATTTAAACTTATTTCATTTGAAAGTGAGATACGATCTTCCAGTTATTAATAACATGGACAGTAACACAATTGCTGAAATATTAGTTTTTATTAACATCAAATATTTATACAATTATTAATTAAACGTTCTTACATGAAATATTAGGATAGAGTAATACTAGATTAGTATTATTCGTGTCTTTGTGAGTTGCTGATTAACAGAAGTTTTAGATTTCTGGTATGTCGTATAAATAAACATTAATAATTAAACTAATCCACAGTGTAAAATATTCTTCAGTTTTTATTATTGGATTATTTGGTGAAAAATCAAAAATGAAATAAAAACACAAATATATAAGAAAAAGGGATAACACGAAGATACATATCTCAAAAAACGACAGGAAGAATATGAAGGGGAAGAAAATTTTAAGAACAACGGAAGAATAAAACAATTAAGAGAAGATGATAAATATAAAGAGGAAGAAAATATTAAGACCAACGAAAGAATAAAAAGATTAAGAGAGGATGATGAATATAGAGAGAAAATTTGAAAAATAGAGATTGTATACACAAATTAAGATCAGAAGAAGTATATCAAAGCAAAGAGCGATTAAATGATTGGAGAAAAAAGAAGCAAATAAAAAAATGATGATTAATTCCAACTTAGGGAGAATATTGCTCGAAAATATCAGAGGAGTAATGAACTAAAAGATAAGAATTCTTTGCAGTTTATTAAAGATCGGGCATGTATGCCTCTGTGTACATGTTGCTCTTGTCAGGTTTTATTTTTCAGTCACTCTGTAGTTAACTTTAATATAGATAAAATTAAACAGAAATTCCAGAATAATTAAACAGAAATTAAACTAGAAAATCCAAAAATAATAAGATTCTAAATTATAATTTTTAATTAATATTAAATAATCAGATGTTTCGCCAAATCTATTACTTATACACATATGTCTTATTAATGTAATTAAATAATCAGTAATAAACCTATTAAATTACATCTGCATACACATTTTTAAAAATTACATAAATTTTATTTCACTTATAACTTCTGATTCTTTTCATTTTTTTTTTTTATGTTATTATTGAATAATTATTTATTGTAAAAATGTTTTTACAATCATGAGTTAATAATTCAATATATTTAAATTAAAAAAATAGTTAAAAAAAATTAAATTTAAAAATAAGCTAAAAAAAAAAGAGATGAAGTCTGATTCAAACCGATATGCTTTCCCATTATAAGATCCGAATATTTCATTAATTTAAATTTTAATTGGCTATAACACTGGAACCAATGAAAATAAGTACCAGCTTATCGTTGAAAAGCTCTCAATCAGGGGTTATTACTGCAGTTAAGAAAAAGTCTAAATTCCAAACTTTTCAGATTTTGGACTTTTTTGGTCACTTTTGGTCTAGTCGATTGCAATCAAAAGGGGATGTGCACAACTAAATTTTACAACAGTCCTAATCCAAAATTTCATCATAATTTGGCTAATCATTTTTGAGTTATGCAAGATACATACATACATACATATGTACTTACAGACATCACACCGAAATTAGTCAAAATGGATTCAGGGATTCTTGAAATGGATATTGAGAATCTGAAATCTGTTTCCGTTGAAATCTGAAAACTGAAATTTTTCATTATTACAATACTTCTTTTACTTCATCAAGGAAGTAAAAAAGAACTCATTATGTTATAATTTAAAATATATTTCTTAAAATTTTGAAATTGTCAGTAAATTGCTCCATAATTATGTAAATCATGTACAGTACCACCTTTGCAAATATAATACTTTTATTGAAACCTCAGGGAACTTTGTAGTGTAAGTCGCATAATTTTCTTACACACCATTCAATCCAGGTGCTATTTCACTTGAGCATTAATTGGTAGTACTAAAATATTATCTACCTCTACTCATGTGTAACTTAAATTGGTGAAAAAGAAATTATTGTTGTCTACAAGGGTGTAAACCAAATAATGGTTTTACTTTAGTTAAATCACAAGTTATAAAATGGAATTTACCATTCTTCAGATGGTTTATTTTTAGACAGATATGGATATATTTGCTGTCCTGGAATATTATATTTCTATTCAGCAAATTTCTTTTTCAGTAGACTTTAAACAGGCTTTGTTTTTAAAAAAAAATTGGTATTTTTTCTATCCACATTACTCATATCTGCTAATGTTGAACATAAAAAACTCAATTTCATTGTTTTAACAGTGTGACATTTATGAGTGTTGAATTTTTTGTTACTTGTACTTCTTGAAATAAAATATATTCATATTTATTTTGTTGTTATACATTGAATACATTTATTTCGTTATTATACTTTTAGTTTTCTATGTTTATGTAGAACAGTTTGAAGTGTTTAAATAAAAGAAGAAATAGATAATTTAAAAAATTAAAACAAATTTAAAAAATAAAAATAAGCAAATAAAATAAATTAATTAAATTAATTTATTAAATAAATGATTAAATTAATTCATTTAAAAATTGAAATAAATTTATAAAATTAAACCTCAATTTACAATGTATTAATGTTATATATAAAACAAAGAATAACTGGTGATTTACATTTTAAGTGATTACACAAGACTCTAAGACAGCATAATTATTGAGAAAGCAAATGTAACAAGAAAAAAATAAAAACAATTGTATAAAAAATGTAAACCTGAAAACAGTGTAAAAATATAAAGATTTTAGAAATCTGCAGACAGAAAATCTGTGATGTAGAAAATGTTAATAAATTTTATATGGGTCTCTTTAAGTAACAAAAATCTACGGTCTTTGATAAATATCAAAAGACAGTTTTATTAGATCAAACAGTTTCTTTTTTTATATAACTGACATTTCAGTGATTAATATTTTGAGCTGAGCTATAAGTTTTTTGTTAATCAACTTGTTTACTGCAGGAAAAGAGAAGTATACTATTACTGATATTTGCAACTAAAACTAACTTCATGTATTCTATAAAATTTTAAAAGCGCTATCTTCTCTAAATTAACTTTGTATTTTATAATAATGTGCAGCAATAGTGACTGATATCTTTTAATGGTGTTTGTTTCTCTTATACTTTGTACTAAATTAAAAACTCATTTCGTGAGATGACTGGTAACTATATCAATACATGTGTGCGCGCGCACAATTTTTTTTTTATGAATTATTCACCATATAAGCTGGATGCTTGTGCATGGGATTATGAAATGAAAATTTTGTAGCGTTTGAAAAACGATCACAAGATGGGATTTGAACCCAGGAGCTCCAGATGAAAGGTCAAGATGCTACCACTCTGCAACAAAAATCAGCAATTTATGTATATATAAACTTATGCTAATGTGATAGTGCACTTCTTAATTACATAATGAGTTAATTAAAACTGTAGAATAAAAGAGCCTGATTAATAAAAAAAAATTTCTGTTGTCAGACTGGATTAATAAGAAGAGAACGGCTTTGAAAACAAAGTAAAATATTGAGCACAAGTAGAGTAGCTGCAATTTTAATCAGTTATAATTACTTTTATCCTTAAATTTTCTTTAATTTTTTAACCTTCTTTTCTTTTAGTATATTATAAATTATCTTACCACTAATTTAAATGAAAATTTTGAACAATAAAACGGCCTATAAATTATTCATTTAGGTTACATGTTTTGATGCATATTGTAATACAGACATATTAGATTATAGGTATTTTTCTTTCACTTGAAAGGTGTTTTAACAAATAATTAAACACTTTTATATTTTCCCATCATGAATATATTGTTAGTTTTGTATCTGAAATCATAAAATTAAAAAAAAAAATCAATTGGTTGGGTTAGTCTAGTGGTTAAACTCATCATCAATTCAATAGCAAAATCAGCTGATATTCAAAGTCAAAAGTTCTAAGGATCGAGTCTTTGTAAAGTAAGCTAGTTGATTTTATATGGATTTGAATATAACTGACTGGATATTGAAGACTGTGGATACTGGTGTTCTTTGGTGGTTGGGTTTCAATTAACTCCACATTTCAGGAGTGGTCGACCTGACTATGTTCAGGACTATATGTTTATTGGTACATTTACACTTGCATTTGCAGCTGCAGGCCAGACAAGCTGGTAGCAGACATTGGATTTGTCTATACACATACACACACCCAGATCTAGCAGCAAGCTGGAAAAACTGGTTGAAATAATAATAATAAAAAAAAAATCAACATTGCTTCTGAAGCAGTTATTAATATGAATAATAAAACTGGGTATTATGGAAAAGTACAAGTTTTGAAGTCATGCAATAAAGCTCTACAGAAAAGAGTCTAGATGTATTGGAAAAAAAATTAATGAGTAGCATAAAAAAAGGAATGAATTATAAATTAGAACACAATCAGAAGATTGTAGAAGATTTCTGCATATTTTAGTAAAATTAAAATATTCTGAAAAAAATACATGCGTATAAATTCTGTTTGATGATAAATAATAATTTTTTAATATGAAAACTTTATTCTCAAAAATCTTTTCAGATGACACCTTCTTTCAGTGGTATCAAAACATTGTTCTTAATGTCCACCTAAAAATAATCAGGAAACTTCTTTAATAAGTGGGTAAATGTGTTTGATCATCTTAAGTTTAATATTTTATTGATGTAGAATGATTTTGAATTTCATTTTTTGCATAGTGATCTCATGGCACTTATGTTCTATGTGAAAAATTTAAATGTTTTTTTTTATTTACTATCCTTGTAAGTAAATAATGTTACTAATGATGTGATTTCAAAGGTTAATTCTGTTGCTTGTATTTCTCATATGCATTCTCAGTACCTTGTATGAATTAATTATTCTATCAACCAAAACTATTTTAATTTGAATACTTCAGAGTATGTTGTATTTATCAATTTGTTGGTATAGGAAAATCATAGGCAGAAAACCACTTGGCAGATCTTGATGATCTGGGCATACTAAAATTGAAGAATGTTGGTTAAAAAAATTATTAAAAAAAACGTTTTTGAAGCAAATCAGTTGAGTATGAGATGCAAAGAAAAAAATTTGTGAATACAAATAAAACTGAATATAATTTCAGGGATAAAATGGAATGACATAAGTGATTAAGGAATGAAAGGAACTAAAGAGTAAAAGCTAGAGAAGAGAATCATTCATAGAAATTGAGAAGAGGAGTTTCATTTAATTTCATAAATTGTTGAGGGACTGCAGATTAAGAAGAAGAAGAAGGAAAGAAGATGGGAAAATGAATAAACATGAAAAAATACATCAGAAAAAAGAAAGGTTAGTTACAATAATATTAAAAAGAGATGCTGGGAATATGTTCTTTGAACAAAGAACCTTGAAGTAAATGCTCCTTTCATACACACATAAATTAATAGGTAGAAAGAAATAATAGAAAATAAACAAAAACCCCATAGATTTTTTTCAGTCATTAATTTAATTGATTTGGTGTTATTATTCATTCCTTTTCCTTTTTACTTCAAGATAACTACTGTGTTTGACATCTTCATATATCTGTTATTATGTTCCAATCTCTGCCTTTCTTTAAACTTTCTTTCCTTTCCACATCTCTCTATTGCCAAATTAACTAAAACTTGATGATTACCGACACACTTAGATTATCTTATAGATTCTGCCACAAAAATCTTTCCTTTAAAATTTGCCTTATTTGTACTGCATTACGTGACATAATTTTCACATTATTTTTAATGGCATCTATTATATTAAATTTTGCTGTTTTCCTCTTGCCTTTGTTTCACTGTCATAAAGCACCACAATTCACACAAGTATTTTTTTTAAATACCTCTTATTTGATTCTAGTTCTATCAGAACTTTCTTTTCTTCCTCCATCTTCTACTCTTACCACTGTTACCTGATCTTTGTTCAGATAGTACATATTTCTTCTTTTCCTATATTCCATTTCAATTTTTATTAAAATTTATCCTTTATACTAACATTATCAAATGTTTACTTCAAACCAGCAATATCATATAGGTTATCTTATTCTTCTTAAACTGCCTTATAAGATTAATCTTAGAGTCAGAATGACCTCCTTGTACTCAAGCTCTTTCTGAAATTGCTGCCAACTATACAATCTATTTGGCTGTAGAATATCCTAGTGAGCAAATTTAGTTTATGAGAGGTTAGAATGGTAGTGTAGAAATTCTCACACTCATTGGCTTACATATTTTTTATATGCTAACAATTAATTACTCATGTTTAAAGTCTGTACTAATCTGTATAATGTGTCCAGACCTAGCTCTCATGTATAAGACTGTAATTCAGGTGATATATCAACTAACCCTATCCTCTTCTTTGTTTAAGAGCTCTATACAATTCTAATTTTAAAGAAGATTTCTTTGATGTCATCACCAATTTCCTCATCTTTCTTCGAACCCTCATTTGATAATTTTCCTCTCTGTTTATTTTCTCTACAAATTGCTATCACTTATTAGCTCTTTATTTTCTCATAATAATGATTTTCCATTCAAACCTCTGATATTGATAAACTTTGGCTTCATTTTTATTTTCAATCATATCAAAGCTTTCTTTTATTTTTTATTATACTTTATCTACCTTTCAAGTAATCAAATTATCTCTTTCAGTACATCTATGCATCAACAAAAATATATGATATGTGAAGTGATAAAAAGATATAAAAGATATATGAAATGATAAAAAATTTGCTTCATTGCATTTTTAAAATAAAACAAAATTAAAAATTATAAAAGAAGTAAGAGTGGTTGTAAGTTACTTTTCAGCCACATGTGTATAAACAAAAGTAACATTTAATGAACTAAATTAATTTATATTGATGAAAATATAATAAGGATATAAATAATAAATAATTTAAGAGTATCAATGATAAAAACATGAAAATGCAATAAAATGAAAAATAAAATAGAATATAATAAATATACAAATATTAATTGTCCTGTTTTAGTGAGTGGTGCATTAATTAAGTGTTATTGTGCTTTGCAAATAAGCATAAGTGGTGTTTATAAGTGCATTGTGTATTGTGGACAACTTTGAACTGAAAACTGAGAACTTGTGAACCAACTTCAAGCTGAGAACCGGCTTGTGGGTGTTCACAATGGCCCAAGAGAAAGATGTTTTAATATTATGATTTGTATTATCTAATTTATGATTTGGAAAAGTAAACTAAAAAACAAGTGCCTAATTCTACTGTTAAAAAATATAAAAAAACTAGAAAAAATATTTTTTTAAATGGTTACTTGAAACATTCAACTAAAAAAATGAAAAAATTCTATTGAGGCATAATGAACCTGTTGGTTCTTGGGTTAATGTTATTTACTAGACATTCTGCCAGTTTTTAAGTGCATAATTTAAAACATTTTGCGACTTACTTACTAATTTGTTCAAAATCATTTCTTTTTTACTATATGATTGTCAGTTTTAAAAAAAAAAAAAAAAATTATTGATGTCACAATTATAACTGGTGTGACCATGGCTAAAGAACATGTGTTCCGTGAAATTCTCTACTTTTACAACAAAACATTTAATGTTAATTATGTGCCTTCTGTACTTTGAATTGTTTGATAATAATATTTATATTTTTTTAATGAGCATTGCAACTCTATCTCTTGTAAATTTATTTTCTTTGTTAGTTCTCGACCTCACTTGAGGAAATCTAGGCTAATGTGAAAAAAATTGAGGATTTATGGCAATCAGTTAGCAGTTGTACTGGCTAAAGTAGTAACTACTAAGGAACTTCTAACTATCCATCATCTAATCAATGATTTTATTTCTCCAGATTTTGTTCTTTCATTTATTCTGTATATTACCTCAAAAATGCCTGTATATCTTAGTTGCTAGGTACATGGTATAATTTTAGGACAATTATGTGAATATTACAATACATATCTATATTAATGTAAATATAATATTATTCACAGTAGTTAATTTTTATTCACTGATACTGTCTTAAATAATAATGTTTTTATATATATTAGGTATATTAAATGAGGACTGATTTATTCTGAAAGAGGTAGATGGAAAGATTAATATTTCTATAGTGTGAAAAAGTAATGTTATTTTTCTACTAGATGATTTTGCAAAAAATAAGTGGTCTAAAAGTAGCGTTGAAATTAGTTGACTATTTTACTAAATTAAAAGTTTGGAAGTGACTTTAGTGTAAGTTACATTATTAAACATAAACATGATTCAAGCTGAGGACAATAAAGGTGGAATAGAGAGTGAGAGGTGGGCTTATGGTGTTATGATATTATTACGTGAATTACCTTCATTATACCCTATTATTAATGACTATACTGCAAGTGATAGACACTAATAAGTTGTTATTGAGAACAAAAATTAGCTACCAAACTTGTCTACTTGTCAATTACATCTTTATCACGTATTTAGATTGCTTATACAATATTTATAACTTAAACGTCTCTTGTAATGTTAAAAGGTAATCTCTTATAGTTTTTCTATGTTCTCATAATTTTTCTTTCTGGTGTAGGAATGTATTATCAAAGCATTTTAATTTGAAAAAATCTTTACTATAATTACTGAATTTTAAAAAGGTATTATTATTGGTTTTTCTGCCTTGAAAAATTTTGCAACAAAATTATGTCAGATTATCTAAAAAAAGTTTCATTGTTTTTTGAGGTAATTCTCTAGATTGAGTAGTTCATAAGAGAAAACAACTGAACCAAATTTTGAAAAACAAAAACCAAAATAATGGATTATAACCCTGTTATTAACTTTGGATAAATTCTATTATTAACACTGATAGCCATTACTTTCAGTTTCTGTAATATACAACACACTGTTTTAAAACTATGTATGTTTTCAAAAGTTTAAGTTAACAATGCAAATTTTCATAAAAATGTTATTCTAAAATAAAATATTTCTTTTAAAATACTTTTATAATCTATATATTTAAAAAAAAAATAAATAAAGACTTTATTAACTTTAAATTGTAATGTGGAATGTTTCCTGAATACAACATTACTGTTCTTTAGCATACATATATATTTTATAAAGAATAAAATTTGATAATATTATTAGTTTATTATTATTTTTTCTCTCTCTTTCTCTGCTACTAAGCATAATTATTGTTTAGCATGTATTTATTTATGTTTAATTTTGTTTTGTGCTGAATGTGATATCTGCTTATGGTGATTTCATGTTCTTTCATCATTTACTTATTTTTAAAAATATACTGTAAATAATAATGTGATTAAGTTTTTAATGTGTGCATATTACTGGTGAGTAATAATATATTACTGAATATTTTGGGTCAGTAAATTTTTACTGCCGCCTAACTGTGCACCACATCCTTGTGGATTGTATCTGTTATGCAGGATTGTGTCGCTAGTTTAACCTTGGCACTAACATGCCAACTATTCTAGGAGACAATAAATTTTGTTTTCTTATGTTTTACAATTTCATAGAGTCATCTGTTTATATACCAGTAATTGAATTACTCTAGTGTGTTTCAGCTACTAATGCAATTTACCACAAAGCAGATAATAATTTTATTATTTTAATTGATTACAAAGAAGCTCAAATTTGTTTGCTGTAAGTCTTCTTGATAACAGCGAAAAAAATTGTCTGATCAGAATTTAAGACCTCATACACCTTTTAAGCTAAATATTTATAATAAAGTTTTCTTTCATAAGTGATAGTGTATAGAGTGGCCTATAAGTAGTAGACCATACTTTAACTCACCATAAATTCTAGCAGTGTAGGCATAAAAGAAAATAGATTGCTTATTTTGTAACACCAAGGCTTTTTAATATCGATTTTCCATTGTGTGATCAACCTGCATACCATTAGCATCAGTACAGGCCTGTAATCGCAAAGGCATAGCATGAGGAATAGCAATTAATTTTTCAGCAATTGCATCCATCAGGTCCTGTAAAGTGTTGATGTTGCAGGAATAAACTTTATCCTTTAAACAGCCCTGCAGGAAAATGTCTGATGGGGTGAGGTCAGGGGAGTGGGCCAGCCATTCAATTAGTCTGTGATGTCTGATCCAATATCAAGGGAGTGGCTGGTCCAAATGACTCTGTACTGTTATGGCATAATGAGGCAAAGCTCCATCCAGCTGCCACCACAACTGATCAAAGAGGTCTCTCTAGGGTAAACAGCATCCCTAATGAGCTCCAGGTAATTCCCACCATTGACACTCTCTTCAAAGAAGAAAGGCCCAGTGACTTCTTTGTACATATCACCTCCCCAGACTATGATGCTGGGACTATCATCGTACTCGACTACCACATTTGGATTCAGTGTTCGTCAGTAAACACAATTATGTATGTTTACACTACCAGACAGGTGAAATTTCGCTTCACACCACATTCTGTTCCAACTACACATCCTCTTCCAACTTGGTGAGCTACTCGACAGCTTCATCAGTCCACACCACACTCTGTTCCAAATGTAGGTCCTCTTCCAAGTTGGTGAGCTACTCTTTCAGTAAACTGCAGGAAGCAGTAGTGTAGAAATAGGAGTACTGCTTCAAATCCAAGATGGCGAACTGTCCGCCATATTGGATTCCAAGATGGCAGCATCTGCCATTTTGAAATGACGTCAAGAATCCAAGATAACAGAGGCCGGTCATCTTGGATGGTGACGTCATTGGCGCTAGCAGCCCGTCACCGCCATATTGGAATATCCCTGTAGGAATTTCCCTTTTCCCTTAGCGGGATATTTGAAATTCTGCAGGGATACCAACTTGAATAATATATTCGCTTTGAATATTATTTATAATAATTAATTCAAAGGTTGGTACCGCTGTTGATCAGTTGTTGTGTAGCGGTTGGTTTGAATCAAATAAATAAGCAATTGCACATGCGCATCACGTAGACCGTTACTGCTGCTACCACACCACCGCTGCAGACACGTGCGTATATAAACACTAATCACAAATATAAGAATGTGCTAAATTATCGTAATGCAAAATTCTCTACCACTCTCTCTCACTGCGTGTGTGTGTGTGTGTGTGTGTACGGAAACTTCCACTAATATATCCCGTAAACATTCATTCAGCATTGTGTGTGTGTGTGTGTGTGTATGAATAGAAGTTTACACGTACCTCGAGGATGATCATGGTCGTCGTGGCCGTTGCACCGGGAGACGTCACCCACTACTCTAGGACCCGGACGTGGCTCATGCACCAGGAGGCGGCGGCTGCGTGTGTGTTTGCCTGCGTTGACGTAGCGGCGAGTTGTTGACAGTTCGAGGTGTGACGCGCGACTTAAGAACAGCTCACAAACATGGCCTAAAGTTGAGCGTCTTATTTTGAACGTCCGTTACAGTGGCAGGCGCGAAAGCGCCACACCCTTTCGACCAATCACAGCACCGGATTCAAGGCGGTTGCGCATGCGTAAGGCGTAAACAGTTACTGAAATACAAAGTCCGTTACAATTCAAAAGAAATACAAAATCACCCTACATTACAGTATGATGGATTATAGCGTTGTAGTTGCATTTCCACGCCAACCAGGAGGTAGCAACCGTGGTGCGTTGAGATTTTTTTAACGAGTGAAATCTCTGCCCTGGAGGCCTACAAAACACTCGTACAAAATTAAAAATTTACCGCGAGCAAAAAAATAAAGATAGAGACCTGTATTCTATGTATAAAATCGTCAGCTAACACCAAAAAAATTGGTGGTTGCATTTCCACACCAACCAGGAGGTAGCAACCGCGGCGCGTTGAGATTTTTTCTAGAGTGAAATCTCTCCCCTACAGACCTACAAAACACTCATACAAAATTATGTTGTTTACTACAAAAATTTACCACGAGCAAAAAAAAAACTACAGAGAGACTTGTTTACTATCATTAATATCTTTGATTTAAATTGAAGTTTTCATAATCGGATATGTTATTGTATTGTGCACGAAAGGCATTGATACTAATAAAATCTTTCACTGTTTCTTTCGAATGAATACATTTTTCAACGTACAACACTTTGTATTTTAAACCAAATTGTTTACAAGCTGATTCTAAGTAATGAAAGTCTTGAAGTACACATAGATGTTTTATATAAAATGTATAGTTATTTTCTGGATGGAATGCAAATTCTAATTTAGCTATGTATCTGTGTTTTATGTAATTAAATATACTTGACCAATCAAATTTATTATGGTCTATTTTATTTTCTCTATTTAAAATCATTACTGATTTTAACAACAACATAATTTTGTATGAGTGTTTCATCATACTGTAATGTAGGGTGATTTTGTATTTCTTTTGAATAGTAACGGACTTTGTATTACAGTAACTGTTTACGCCTTGTGCATGCGCAACCGCCTTGAATCCGGTGCTGTGATTGGTCGAAAGGGTGTGGCGCTTTCGCACCTGCCACTGTAACGGACGTTCAAAATAAGACGCTCAACTTTAGGCCATGTTTGTGAACTGGTCTTAAGTCGCGCGTCACACCTCGAACTGTCAACAACTCGCCGCTACGTCAACGCAGGCAAAAACACATGTAGGCGCCGCCACTGCCTCCACCGCCTACTGGTGCATGAGCCAAGTCCGGGTCCTAGAGTAGCGGGTGACGTCTCCCGGTGCAACAGCCACGACGACCATGATCATCCTCGAGGTACGTCTAAACTTCTAAACTTTTATTCATACACACACACACACACACACACACACAATGCTGAATGAATGTTTACGGGATATATTAGTGGAAGTTTCCGTACACACACACACACACACGCAGTGAGAGAGAGAGGTAGAGAATTTTGCATTACGATAATTTAGCACATTCTTATATTTGTGATTAGTGTTAAGTTTTATGTACGCACATGTCTGCAGCGGTGGTGTGATAGCAGCAGTAACGGTCTACGTGTTGCGCATGTGCAGCTGCTTTGAATCCTACGCTGTGATTGGTCGGAAGGGTGTGGCGCTTTCGCGCCTACCACTGTAACAGCTGTTCAAAATAGGACCCTCAACCTTAGATCATATTCGTCAGCTGTTCTTCAGTCGCGCGCCAAACCTCGAATTTTCAACATAACCGCGCCGCTACGTCAGCGCACGCACGCGAATACACACGCAGCCACAGCCGCCGCCCCCTTGTGAGGCGTCAGTTAGCCCCGTCGTGACCGGGTTCGAATCCTAGCCGACCAATTTCTTTTTTCACTTCAAATATTATTTATTTAATTCTAATCGACCGCTACACAACAGCTGATCAACAGCGGTACCAACCTTTTAAATTATTATTATAAATAATATTCAAAGGGAATATATTACTCAAGGTGGTATCCATGCAGAATTTCAAATATCCCGCTAAGGGAAAATGGAAATTTCCACAGGGATATTCCAATACGGCGGTGACGGCCTAGTAGCCCCAATGACGTCACAATCAAATATGGCCGACCACCACCATATTGAATTCGTGACGTCATTCCAAGTTGGCGGACAGGCTACGGCGCCAATGACGTCACAATCCAAGATGGCCGACCGACGCCATATTGGATTCATGTCGTTATTCCATGATGGCGGACACTGCCATATTGGAATCCAAGATGGCGGCTTGGCCGCTATCTTGGTGTTTGGCGCCGTACTCCTATTTCCGTATTACTTTGGTTCCACTGACTTGCTGCTGATTCAATGACGTCACTATCCAAGATGGCAGGCTCTCGCTATCTTGAATTCTTGACGTCATTCAAAGATGGCGGACTGTCCGCTATCTTGAATTGAGTACGCCATCTAGAATTTTGATGCAGTACACCTATTTATACACTACTGGCAGCAATCTTAAAAAAAAATAAATGCTTTTGGAACATTGCAATATGACACCACTGTTATTTTAAACCCGACAGAGAAATGCACTTCCACTAAAACTTAGACGATTCTAACTGTGGTCTACTACTTATGAGCCATTTTGTATATACTGTAATGTTACATTTACCATGTCAATGGGCAATACCAATAGGGGATATCTTTGTTTAACTCTTTATTTGATCGAATTTGCTAATAAATATCAAATGATTACAAATTTTTCTTTATCGTAAAAAACCCTTAAAATTTACTTTCTTATTATTTTATTTACAAAACTATCATATAGGTTGTCTTTCCAAGCAGTGAAACAGATTTCAGTGTATATTCTACTGGTGAAAAAAGTTCATATAAACACATATTCAGAAATGGATTTTGGGAGCTATGAACAGAGTTTGCCTTTTGAAAAATTTTGCCATGATTTCTGCTCCAATGATGAAATGAGACCGTGTTGAAATCATTAGAAAGAAATTATTGGGAAAAAATTAAATGAAAAAATTTTTTTTCTAGCTATAGTTAAAAAACAAAGCATTTCCAAATCTATGTTTACGTAAACCTTCTAACAGAACGTATCTTAAAATTATTTTTCTTTCTTCTGAGGAATTCTATATGTTATATTTTGAAGTATATTTTTTTTACTGGTTTAATAAACAGTACAAAATGTTTCTGTGTTTATTTTTTTCTGTTTGTTTTTTTTCTGTGCCTTTTTAATTGTTGAAAAATCTGTATAAGTCTTTATTTCTCAATTACTTTAGCTTTTGATGATTAATGTTTGTTTCTATCATTAAGTTCCTTTGCACTAGCTGGAATGAAATTCATTTCAGTCTCCACAGTATGTAAGATTAGCTTATTTTGTTTTATATCAGAAGTATTGTTGCAGGTTTTTTATCTAATTGTTGTGGAACTACTTGATGTTTCATAACATTGATGAGCTTAGTGCTTGCTGTTAGGTGATGTAAACAGTATTCAGCATTCAGAATAGAATCAGTTTGTTTGATAAATATTTGTATATGGTCGGTTTCTCTTAAAAGTCTGCTTCCAGAATTTTACGTATAGTTTTATTTATTTAACTTTTAAAATCATAAATTTAAGTTTGAATTAAAAAAAAAACAAAAATGGAATTATTTATCTATGTATTTTATACAGTAACAACAGGCTTACGCCCACTTACAGATACCTAAGGTTGATAATTAAATTTTTGTAGCACGCGGAATAAGCCATGCCTGAACGGGATTCGAACGCGGTCTTTTAGATGAAAGGCCGAAACGATACCATTCCGCCACGAAGATCGACAATGTACAATATATAGTGCATTTGTTAAAAAAATTCTATTTGTTTCGGGCTTGATACTGAAAATAAGTAAAAAAATTACTATTATTGTTTTCGGTTTTGACATTTTTTTTTAATTAGTAATATTTAAAACGGTATTTTTTTTAACAGCCGATTTTTACAACTCTTAAGGGAGTAGAAACTTAATTACGTCTAATTGCAAAAAAAAACTCAAAAATTGTTTCTTTGACTTTTTTTTTGTAAAAATGTAATTATTAATTTATTCACTCCAGAAATAACAGGCAGACTCTCAGTAATATTTTCTTGATTTATATCAGTTTTGTAGCGTACGAGAAGTGCCATGCCTAACCGGAATAATAATAAATAAATAAAAATTATTTGTTATATCTACGACTTTGGACATTTTTTGATGCAGAATAAAGAAAGTAACTTAAGGTAATTTTTCCTCCATACAAGAATTACTACAACGTACTTCCACATCTGTAGCGATGTTAATATCATTTTTTTGTTTTGAGCATGTATTCTTGCTTAAGTTTAGAAAATTTTAGAAATTATTCACTTTCGTATTTTTTCCGAAATCTTGATTTATACGAAATTATATCGTTTATAATTACCCATCTTTAAGGAGCCTGTAACCGGATCAGATAGTATTCCTAAAAAAATTTCAACATGGTTTCTCCAAAGAAAAATTTAATAAAAATCAAACTTGATTTATTAAAATAATATTTATGAATTATGGGTATTGTAAATCAGAAATTTTAATCGTATTTGAAGGCTGACATTCAGATAATTCATCCGTATGTAAAATTTGTTGTTAAATAAAAGATATGTAAAATTATATAAACTGTACGAGTTTGCATGTTTATTAAATTTAAATGAATAATTACTTATTTTTGTTATTTGTTTATTTTTAAAAAAATATTAATACGTATAATTAGTTCTATTTTTACTGCAGTCTTATTAAAGAAATCTAAGTGCATTTATTTTTAATGAAATGGAAAGAAAAATTAAGTCGTAATCAACATCAGAATTTTAAACACTTATTTATCAGAGATTAACACGATGATATATTGTTAGGGTTGGTGATTGGAAAAAGTACGAGATCGCCGTTTAAGGATATAAGAAATGTAATTTACTGAAGCAGTATCAATTTTGTTTCTCGTCTAAAGTCTTCATGGTGTTTGACTCATGTTTTTTTTTGTATTATAACAGAAACGTATCCCAAGGATCGAAATGTTGGGATATCGTTTTGAACTTAGAATTTAACAATTTGCGAAATATCGAAAAACCCAACATTTGTTACACTTGACATGACCATTATGATCATGAAATATTGATGTGAAAAATTGGTGTGGGTGTATGGAAAAAAATGGTGTGAACAATTGCAATTAAGGCAATAGATTACGCTATTAAATATATTGTTCTCACAGCGTCCTTTTGCGCTACTTAAGAAGAAAAACTTGAAGAAAAGAATTTGATAGTGTGTTATTTTTGAACCCGACCTTGCCCATTACTTTAGCTTTTGTCGTTGACTATGGCTGTTAAAGAAATTGATACTCATGAAATACTTTGTAAAAATATTTCACAGTATATATATATATATATATATATATATATATTTGTATAGTATTTATATGTATCATAATTTAATTATACTTAATTTTCTAATATATATAATTTATCTAAAACTCTATTACAAAATGTGTGATATACATGTAATCTACTTCAATTTATTCTTTAAAATATATAAATTGGTAGAAAAAATGTCATAAAATATGAGTTTTCTACTTCACCGGTATGATATTCCACAGCCACGTTCAATTTTTGCTCAATCTTAACATTTTGTATTAGAAAACACTAGTACTTGTTATTCTAGTACAAAATGTAAAGCGGATCATAAATGAAGTAAAAGTTTTACTTCAAAGTATTACAAAATCCTAAGGAGATAATTTTATGTGTGTATCTGCTTAAACTGCACATACGAGTACATCAGCTATTGCGTTCACGATTGATTATTATAATGCGTTAAAGCTTTAATAAAGACTCTTCGATCTTGTCTTCCCATTCGTCGGCTATATGTTGTTCAATTTCTTGTATTTTAATTCCCAATGATGGGAAAATAACGATACTCGAATGAAGATTTTAGGTATAGAAGCAGAAGATTTTGGACGAGGAAAGGAGGAGAATAGTATTTAGAGGATGGAAAATGAACAGTTTTGTAAGTCTTCACGTATCATCTTCTTCTGCCCTTCTCCTTGGTCTGCTCATTATAAGCGTCTTACGTTAAACGCGGGTGGTAGTTTTCATACGCGATCGCGCGTACACCGTTACGATACGCCAGGGTGCCTCTGCCATTTCGTTGCTCAAGCAAACGAACGAGTGAGCAAGGCTCAGCTTTTTTTCTGCTTGCCTGTCGTCTTCTTCGTTCACCTCCCTCTTATTATTTAAGCCGATTTATTAAAAGCTGAAATTAAATTAATACGCTAACTGAAATACTTGGAAGTAACTAAAACACTTCTTCAGTAGTAAAGTATTTCAGTAATATATAACGGAAATTAAATAATTTGTATGCTTTTACATAAGCCAACATTAATATTACGATACAAATTATTCTTCCTATTTTCTTAATTTTAGCCTCTTTTATAAAAGTGACAAGTTAAAATTTTCAGGTTTGTTATTTTATAATATAGAATATTTAAAAATGTAAAAACTAAAAAAAAAAAATGATAGTAATAATTTGATTTTAAATGGGATTTTTGTAATTCAAATTTACATTTTTATAGTTTGTATAGTAATGATTTTTAATAAACTTTATAATTAAAAATATGTTTTAATGAAATAAAAATGCGTTATCGGACTGAAAACTTATTGAATTTTGTATTTACACTTTTATTGTGACGTAAATACGACATCGTGAATCTTTTGATTTTTTTTCTGTATTTGTTGTTCGGATAAAAAGGATGTGATAACCAAAGCGATAACTTCAAATCTTTAAATAGAAGAGTATGTTTGCTGACTATATATATTAACTTAGCAGACATCATTACAAAATTTTCAGCTTAAAATATGAAGCCTAAAGTAGACTCTTGCCCATCGAAATAATCACTCATTAATAAATATATAAAAGAGTCTTCCGTTCGCCTAAAAACAGCTAAGTTGCAGTTATATTATTCATAGATATGTTATATGGATATATTATTCATGCTGGTTGAGGAGATTGCAAGTTGTTAAAGATATAAAGTAACATAAAGAAAGTAATTATATCGTTGACAATTAACAGTCTTTTCTGTGTAAAACTGACAAAATAACATGATTGTATTGTTCTTTATTTACATATTACCCTAAAAAATGAATAAAAAGTCTGATTTTTGAACAGATTTCTTGAAAATTTAATTTAGTAGCAGAACTGGCTGATATTACTTTTTTTTTATCTAATAATTTTAAGTACTATTTCGATTAAATATTAAAATATTTAATCAAAATATTTCGAAATTATAAATAATTAATAAAAATTATTTATGAAACTTGGATAGCACAGATAATATTATCTGCGCCTTTAATAATTTCCTTGTAACCGACCTGAGTTGCGTTTTCATTATGAAGAAATTATGTGGATGATCTCCACAACCACAGAATTATTTTCAAGTGAGAGGAGATCGTAACATTGAGTGGGAAATAATGGAAGAAAATCTGAATACAATCGACGGCAAAATAATTTCTTTACGTTAAATATAAAAATAAAATGTCTAGGAAAATTATTAAACAAATCTAATCTACACAGATAAGAGGAACAATTGTATTTACTATAATACAACCACTAATTCCCCTTGTGTGATACGACGAACTCTCAGGGGGAACTAAAGTTCTCAATGTGATAATTATCGAGACCCTTCAAGAAGTCTGGAGAAAGCATTCAGCAGAGATGGAAAAGAGTGCTTTATTACCGTATCTAAAAATAAGGATTAATGATGTTAGATATATGGCCATTAAGGCAATTAAATGAATTCGGTAAATCTTATTAAACTGTTAAAAAAGTTATAAATATACTACTTCAGTAAGTTATTAAATTTAGATAATTAGTATTTTACTATAAGTAATAACGTTTTGACAGAGTGGATACTAATAAATTGTTTTAAAACATCGGTAAAAAAAAAAAATTGAGACGAACGTTAAATCTGATGAACTACTTATTTCCTCCTATTATGACAAGGCCTGAGTTTAAAGTAATCAATTCTCCCAAAATATTATTGCAGCGTTCCGTGACTGCCACCTACATCGCATCTTAATGCGCCTGGAATGAAATGAAGTGAAATGGAAGAGGAAGAAATACAATTTTTTTTTTCTGTTATTAAACTAGCTAAAGATGAAGTAGTAACGTGATTAAGGAGCTTTGTCAAGTGGATATAAGTTGTTTGTTGTTGAAGATAAATTTGCGAAAGAAAAACATATATCTCCCTTAGGTATTGATAATATTATTATAAAATTGAACCCAGAGTTGGGGTACAACAAAGTATTATAAAACGGGAAACTGCTGGATGTGTGAGTGATAACGAGAGGAAGTTTTATTCAAGCACAAGAATCTACAGGTCTTATCACACTGAATATCGTTGAATTAAAAGAACGAGGATTTTTCCACAAAACTTGTCAAATAGGTACAGACTAGTACGAATAATATTGCATCAACTGAAGCAAAGAGTTATTGTGAGTTGTATATTAGTTGTATATCACAGACGGCGTGCTGTACCGACCCCTTTTCAGTTATACCGGGAGTTAAAAGTAACATAGAATAATAATAATCAATGGCGGATTTTCTTTTTTCCGGTCTATGAACGTAGATTCTTTATTAGCACAGAATCAAAAAAGATACCAACACACTCACCTTCACACGAACTATAAAATGAGGTCATCACCCCATATATTTGTATTTAAATGCTTTTATCATTAATTACTTGGCTCATCTTACGTCCATAATTTTTAGTGAATAATGTTATGGCCTTCTCGCCGTGCTGAAGATTTCTTATTTTTCTTATTTGTTTTTTTATTGTCTAATATGTCAGCCGCTGTCATGCTTGAAACCCATTTAAATGCTTTTTATATAAACAGAATAAATAGTATGATCACAATAATATCACTTGGGATGGGATTAAGAAGTATTCATATAGGCTTTTATTTTAAAATCACTTCTTAGTCTGCTTGATCGATCTCACAAAATTGAAGAAGTTGTGATTGAAGCTTATATTCGCTGCTACTCTTTCATTTAATTCTTCATTTCTTATCCGGCTTTGCATATAAATAAGTATTTCCTTTACTTTCCAAGATCTCTACCAACTCCTCTATGTTATTTCTGATTTCGACATCCCTCGGGGTTTGTGGTGGTAACCATTTAACCATTTCCTAAACTAATTATTTCTACATCATCGCCATTAGCATCAAAATCCAGTACAAATATTATAATATTGATTTTATAGATTTTTTTATTATTATAAATATTATATTAAAGTCATACTTACACACCAAATTTAACATTTCAAGAGTCCTCATACTCTACCGTTTAATTCTGATATCAAGAGGATCGAACAATTTCTAACTTCGTAGACTCTTTTCAAATCTCCCACTCAAAATCTTAATATTTACATAACTTAAAGGTACCCTTTAATTATATTTATAATATAATAATAATAGATAAATATAATACAATAATAATTATTATTATTTTTATTTTTATTTGTTGTTTAATGTTAACTATTTCTAAAATTTTTCTATTTTTAAGTTTACCTCATTCATTAATTTCAATTTTCCTTAATATATTTTGCTCATTTTAACTTGGTGCACCTCATATTTAATTTAACTCAGCAGTACTTCGGATCCTTACAAAGATAACTATTTCGAAGTATCCAAATTACATCAACAGATCGTGTTTCATTAATTTTGTAGTTAATACTGGACTGTGATAGATGTATAATAATAAGCGATAGCATAATTTGTCGTATGTTTGTAGCACCCAACTTCAAAACGGTTCACTATTTTCTTACAAGACATCAAACTCTTCATCACAAACATAAATTCGAAACTACCATTTTTCGTGAAGTTTTTGAAATGAACATTATTTAGTATTAAGCCACTAGCTTCAAATGGAATCCAGATCTCGGTATAAAATTTCATCCGGCTACATTCTTTCTAATAGATATTCCAGAACTACTAATAAATGCTAACAGAGTGACTGAAAAACTACATTTTAGATTCAGAGATCTACGGATATCGGTTTATTAAATATTTCATTGCTGGTTAATTACTGGTTTCAGCCCTTTGACATTTTACCCTCAACCATTAATTTGAAATGTCGTTATTGTTTTACGAAGTTTCAGAACTATTAGTTACAAGAAAGTGAAATGTATTGCATTATCCTGGACATTTCTTATTAAATAACGAAAAAAATTGTTGACTTTTATCCATTTTGACCAGGTCAGTTTTTGAGATCATGTTAACTTCAACAATTTAAACCGTAAAAATTAAAAAAACATATTCTTTAGAAAAAAATTACATATTTAGAAGTATTTCAGCAAATCCTGTCTTGTACTTCAGCTTGTCTAGAAATAAATCCTTATTTGTGTTTCCTAACGTTTATTAAGTACTTGAAACTTTGTCATTTTTATATTAATATGTAAGATTTATGAGATGTAAAGTTTTTCTATATTGACTAATGTAATGTTGAAAAAAATTGGTAATGTGATCGAAGTGATATAACACTGTTAGCGCTTCCCTTCACGTATTGGTTAACCAATAAGGGGCTTACTGTATTAATTCTCTCATAGGCCTCGAGTAGATAGAGAATCTCAATTTACTTGCTTTATTTAATCCAAGCGGTTCCTTGGTACTGTATGTCGACCACAAATGCTGAGTAACATACATTTGTATGATGATAAGCGCGTCCGTGCTTGCGTGGATAGGCGACGGTGATGATGCACGGGGACTCTAGATCCCCTGAGCTCGAAGGCACATCCCGGGGTTGTGTTATGCTTAATTGCGGGTCCGGCCCCTGGATGGAAATTAATAAGATAGAAGGTTTAGTAGGTAAGGCGCAGGCACATATAAGCACTAAAAAACATCTGGCGGAACCTGTTGGCGAGCTCGACACTTCGCCCGTAACTGGGGTTCACAAAAAAAAAAAAAAACAAAAAAAAAAAAATAGAAAAACCATAAATTTGTAATATTATCAGTTTAATGAGTAGTCTAAAATGCTGAAATACCTAAGCTGATATATGCATTATTATTTCTTCATGGTATTAAGTCCAGTAATGTCATAATGGATTTGGATAAATACAATAAATTTAGAAAAATGATGCATTTACAATCTTAGAAACATGATTGCGGGCCACCGTAATGAATCTTTAGCATCTTTTTATCATAGAATTTTCTATATTTAATTCAAAATAAATAAGTAAATATACATAATAAAAAGATATATTTTACTTAAAAATATTACCTTTATTAATATCTTGAGTTAACCAATAATCTATACAAACTTATAAATTAAATACATAATGTTTTACTTAGAATTTTTTAAGCTTCCTCAGATGATAATACAAATTCATACACACATCATACAAAATTCTCAGAAAAATTTGTATTTAATTTATAAGTTTGTGTAGTTGATTGGTTAACCCAAGAAATTAATGAAGGTAATATTTTAAAGTAAAATAAGCCTTTTTATTATATCTAATTTTATCTAATCAGAAGAAAATAAACATAAATAGATTACATTTGAGTTAATATTCATATATATATATATATATATATATATATATATATTTATTTATACATGTACCAGCCCACCAGGTTGGTCTAATGGTTAATTCGTCACAGATCTCAGGTTTTAAAGCTAATTTTTTTGAAGTCGAAGGTTCTGATGTTCAAATCCTAGTGAAATTTAGATGCTTTTATACGGAATTGAACTAAAGTGTGGATACCCCTGTTTTTTGGTAGTTGGGTTCAATTGAGGAATGGTGGACCTCAGCCTATACAAGACATCCTGTCATGCATATCCTCATCTCACTGGCCATGGGGGGAGTTACTTATTGCGTACTAATTGACCGGATTGCAACGTACACATTAAGAAAAAAAATTACATATATTAACAAGAACAACAAAATTACAGAAATTTTTTAAGTGAAAGTAAATGAGATTCTCAAATTATTTGTATAAGATAACCTCGGTCAACAGCTTCTCTTACGGTCCTTCTAATCATTAATGGCATGCCATCTTCTCTTCTCCAAGTTACTCGTGGGGGAGGATGTCCTGTTGCTTTACAAACCAAGGTAGCGTTGTCTCCTTCCAGTACTGCCATATCGCCACTTGTTTCCTCATAAACAATATCTGGTGGAACTGAAACAAAAAGAAAAAAATATGAATATATAAAAAATCTTTTGTTTCAGCTGAAAATATTGTTGAATTAAACAAATATGTTGATGAACTTTTGGAGAAGGAGTTATTGCATGCCAACGTTTGAGCACTCGATGAAACAACGAAGTCCTACTCTCCGCGTTGCATGCGCTAACGTTCAATATACCTACATATCCAGAAAAAATAAAGGCAGATTTCTTAGGCTAAATGTGTTTCCGTTCATCCCAACACCATTACGGTGTTTCAGATAATGAAAATTCGGACACACGGCAGCGAGATGCACGAGGAAACAGATTTGCCATGTGGCAACCCGTTGCACCCGGATGGTCCGTACAGGGACCCGCCGATATGTGTTAACTGTAATGAACAACATAGCGCAATGTCAAGGAATTGTCAAAAATATAAGGAAGAAATTGCGATACAGGAGGTAAAGACCGTTCAGGCCAGTTATTTTGAAGCTAGGAAAACTGTGCATAGCAGAACGCCAAAGGCCACGTCTTATGTACAGGTTGCTGCTCCTCCTGCAGTCACCGTCAAATCAAAGAACGTGTTAACAGAACTGGAGCCAGTCTTAATAATATTGGTAGAAAAATAATTGATCAGAAATTAAAGAACCGAACATTTAGGAACAGCAGCCCAAAGTCGTCTAAAACAAAAGCAGATTGCCAAAATAAAAGTGTCTTACTTCACTGAGGAATGAGCCTTCAACTAACTCAAAGGCGACACAAATTCAAACAAAAATGCAGAAGAAACCTGAAACTAAAGTTCAGAGTGAACAAATACCAACTCCGGGACCCGCGAAACCGGAAATACAGATCTTAGAAAAAGAAGATTTAGGGAAAACTACAATGGAGCCTCTGAAATCAAGGAGGCCTTTGGCTGAAACGATGAAACACTCAGCCGCCCCACACGTTCTTGCAGTGAGTACATCCGGTCTGTACTGCGATGTACTTCTGACTGCTTCACCGGAGGCGGCGTCATCCGATGCCGGCAGGAGGAGATCCTCCGAGACTTACAGCGGAGGAAATGAAGACACTATCATTGAGGACTCAGATGCGGTGGGAAACGTCATCGAGGCTCTTCGGAAGATGGAAAAAAGACGTAAAAAAGGTTGGCCGAAAAGGAAACCTAGGCGATAAAATTTAACAAGAGATCAATTTTATACTTTTATGAAGAACTATTTTAATATAATTTCTGATTTATATTTTTGTATAACATGAGAGTTTTAAGATGTGTTCTTTTATGTTCTTTGAACATCTTCTAAAATAATATAAATAATAATATAATAAAAATAATACAAGGGAGGAAAAAAGGAAATTTTGTTATTGTGAAGCCGTATTTGTCATTTATAATTTTATATTCTATTTTTTAACTTTTAACATCAGGGTCCTTTACACCCTGTAAGTGTTCTTAGTGTTAATACATGTGTTTGCCTAAATGTTTTGTGTTTTTAAATAAAATGTAAGGGCCCTTTACACCCTTACATATGACGAACCTAATGGTGATTTGAATCTACTTTTAAAGAATGAGGCGAGGGCTAATGACCTTAGAAGACTATGCCCGTACAAAAAAAAACAAAAAACAAAAAAACAATGACAATAAATAGATATATCATAGAGAACTATAATTCGTATGACAAGATTTGTTTAATGACAGTTAAATTATAAAAAACAGATTTCAGTCCAATTTATTAAAAACGTTATAATGACTGCTAGAACCAAATATTGCATTAACAAGAGAACGCTAGAAAAATCTGAAGTTCATACAATTCAATTTTTTGCAAATATCATTACTTTTACTATTTATAGAATAA
The DNA here is from genome assembly GCF_047948215.1 of Lycorma delicatula. NCBI lineage: Eukaryota > Metazoa > Arthropoda > Insecta > Hemiptera > Fulgoridae > Lycorma > Lycorma delicatula. Next base: position 46,910,625 of record NC_134455.1, on the reverse strand, counting down.
CTACCCTACACTTTATAAATAAATATAATACTATCACGTACACTACTGTTTTTTTTTTTTTTTTTTTTAAGGATGGCTTCCTCACTCTCCTGATAGCCATCCCCAATCACCATGAATTTTTTAAGCACCCCCAAGGCAACTGGTCTTCGCTGTTAAGCATAACACAATCACCTTGAAGTGCCGTAGCAGCAGTCTCTGTCCACCCTATCTTGCTTCTCTCCCAGGAGCTTACCTGTCGGGGTCCCCCCGCTTCATTGAAACACGCCGACCTCCTCTTAGGAATTACCAGCGCGTTCCTCCGTTAAAGGGCCATCCTTCTCGGCTCTAGCCTATCAGATCCAGACGTGCTTTGCTCACGTCCTTCACTCTCCCTGCGCGTTTTCAGCATACCTCAAGGGTCCCCTATGCCATCACAGGAGAGCTCCGACCCCCCATTCTTGCGTGTGGACGGCCAGTACACCCTAGCCGTAAGGGTTACCTCCCTTGCCCTGCAGGGCGGCACGTTTCATTCCGTTGTCGCCATTTTTTTTTTTTGTAAAAAGAAATACACAAGTAGGTGTCTTCACCTCTCCTTAGCCATTCAGTGTTCACCTCCTTTTGGAAAAACTTTTTGATTCTGCCTGTTCTTTGTTGCTGTGGTACATTCAGGTGTCTTTACCCGGGTCCGTAGTTACCTCCTCATGTTACTGCCTCTTCGTCCAACGTATGGGCCTTTTCCTTAATATTGCCTATTTTTCCATACCCAACAACATAATAAGTAATTGACTTAATCTAATACATGTAAATAAACATAGACATGAACATAAATAAAATGCAATGTTCAGTGATTTCTTAACACTTATATAATTTGGTAACACTTCTTATAATACAATGGATTAAAGTAATTTTCAATTCTATGTTCAATCAGCAGGGGAACAATGCTGTTCCGTTCCCCTTACCTGCATTTCTTTTTATCTAGGTATCTCCACACTAGATCAATTTTCCCAGCGTTGTGTGCAGGACATCGGCCGCACCGTAGCTATGTGCTCCCTTCTCGTCTTGATTCGTGGCTATAATATGATTAGTCTTAACCTAACACAGTGATATAAACGTAATACAGCTTAATTCTAATACCCACCGGGTGGTCTAGTGGTGAACGCGTCTTCCCAAATCAGCGGATTTGGAAGTCGAGAGTTCCTGCGTTCAAGTCCTAGTAAAGCCAGTTATTTTTACACGGATTTGAACACTAGATTGTGGATACCGGTGTTCTTTGGTGGTTGGGTTTCAATTAACCACACATCTCAGGAATGGTCGATCTGAGACTGTACAAGACTATACTTCATTTACACTCATACATGTCATCCTCCGAAGAATTATCTAAACGGTAGTTACCGGAGGCTAAACAGGATAAAGAAAGCTTAATTCTAATAATAAATTACAGAAAAATATCCTATACTAACAGGACCTTTAATTCCACATTGTTACATTTGCCTGGTTGTGACCACATATTTTTATTTCCTACTCGGATTACGTCAAAATGTAGTATGTAATCTCTGCCCTGTATCAGACCATCTACAGCCTGTACTTTGTTTTATGAATCTTAAGCCTAACAATAATATATGAACAATTAAATGATAATTAAAAGTTTATCCTAACTCCGCCATAACTATGCGATGAGGATTGGGCACCGACCTCCTTTCCCCTTGTTCTTCCTATGAAGTTGTGTTGTCGATCTTTGATATCCCGTTGTCACATAGTCCTAAACCTAATTCCTAGCCTAATATATTATTCATACTAATCCTATCTTAAAGAATGTTGGACACAGGATTCCGTACCGTCATGTAATTTCATTGCTCCTCAAAAATCACTTCTGTCGCGAAGCCAGCCGCTCACTCTAGCCATTGCTTCGTTGGCCATCTCTTCTGTTTCCGCCTCCGTTCGTTCCGCGACCAGAAGTGCTAAGTCGTCGGCATACGCTATCGCATGTGTTTCTTCAGGTAATTCTAACCGCAGGAGGTCATCGTATGCTAAGTTCCATAACAATGGGCCAAGTACCGATCCCTGTGGTACGCCGCCATACATGTTAAACCTTTCCACTCGTCACTTTCACTACTGTTTACCAATAAGTCACCGAACAACTTCTTACATTCATCCACTGTGAAAAATGAATGCTCGTGACGTACCCTACGCTTGTTTTTACCAAAGCTTACGGTTATCGGTGTCGCCACAACCAAGTCGAATAAGATCTCGCAAAACTACTCTGTTATCGTTTGTTATCACGACTGCGTCAAACTGTTGATTCCCTCTGCTGGTTCCTTGCCTGCTGAACCAGTACCCTCTCCATTAACTTAACTGTTGCGTAATAATTTTCATCGTCCACGCCCTTACGTTTTTTTATAAATTCTTATTCCGGTCCAGTAACCTCTCTGGCCGAACAACAGCTTTTGGAGGTGTCGTAGTCTGTATTACAAAGAACAGATTGTTAAACGTATCTGCCACTCTGAGAAAAAATCCCTTTTAGTTCCTTTTGGATTCTTCTTTTCATTATTATTTTCTCTTTCTTTCTTCTTAATAGGAAGAAATCCGTTACCCTGGTCCGTTATTATAGGCCCTGTTACAATATATTGCTTTTGAAAAGGAATTTCCATAGTTTTGTGTTGTGTATTCCCGTCGGATAAATCTGGTGACTTATCGTCAACAATGAATCCAGCGATTAAAAATAAAGTAAAGAATTGCATAAATAAACAATGAAATTATTTAAAACTATTAAAATGTATGGAAGAAACAGCAATACTCAATTAAAACAAGAAATCTGATGAAAATCGTCTTATTAATATGTAAAAAATTCAACTTCATTTCAGCAGGAAAGACACAGGTGTATTCGTTATTGCAAGAATATTTATAAAGGAAGCAGAAGGCATATTTTCAGAAGAAGAGTACTACGGATAAGTTTCTACTACGGATAAAATTCGCAAGAGAGAATCTCGTTATAACGCTAGACTGTTTTAATTCATGATCTACAGTTTGGAGAATAATACACAATTTTTACTTGACTGAAAAAACAGTATAAAGCTTAAAAAACTGTGAAGTAATAGGAAATATTTCCTTGGGAGAGTAAATATTACTGTGGAAAGAATTTCTTATTTAAATGGCAGAAAAAAAACTTGAAAGTGAAACTTCAAATTAATAAATTAATACCTTATATGGATGAAAATTAAGTTTTAACCTCACAAAAATTACAAAGCTCTCAGGAGATCGAAAGCAATAAAGAAGTCCATCCCCCAACTTCGAAAGGTGAAAGAGTTATTATAATTTAAACAAGTGAAGAAAACGGTTTTATTTCTACTAACATGGACAGCTAGCTCAGAAAAAGTTAATTTTTACGAAAATTTGAATCAACTGAACTTCGAAAAATGGGTTAAGAAAAACTTATTACAACTTAAAATCAGATTGCACAATAGTGCTTGTCAGTGTCACACCATTGTGTTGTAGTGAACAAATACAATTATGACAATCCGTAAAGTAGAAATGCGGTTAAAAATTAAGTATGCTTCCTTTAAAAAATCATTATTTTTTGATTTTGGGATTGACTCATTTTGGGAATACTTAAAAGTTGCGTGGCAGATTGAAAAGTAACTTATTAGGCTGAAGATAAGATATCGGTCGAAATTTTTTTTTTTTCGTGATGTAATTGAAAACGACTATTGGAATAAAGAACGTGCCGTGAATATTGAAGTTAATCTACTGATTATCCACTTGAATGCTGAAATTAGGGATAAAACAGCTAGCGGTTGTAAATATAAGGTTCCGTTGGATGAGCTAAGAGAAGCTGAATAAATGTACTCATAAGATCAGACAGAATAAATAAACAACTGTCAAAATACGTAATTGCAATTATCATTTTAATAAAATCCAGTATACCGGGTGATATTTAAGTACGGAAACAACTTTATATTGCATATCTGAGAGGTTTTGGAAGCAGAAAGAAATGGGATCCTACATAGTTAATCCATCTCTACTCAGAGCATCAATTGAACTTTCTAATTACGTGTTCCTTTCATGAAGGATGAACCGCTTAGTTTATAACAAACTCTTTTCTAAGCCTAAATTATTATTTCAGTCCAAGGTTTCTCGGGCCAATTCAATAAATATATACGATTTATAAAAAAAGAATCCTAATATCGTTACAATTATATTTCAATATATAATACGTGAGATATATAAATCAACATTTTTCTGACCACAATTTGTTATTGTTTCACAATTACATTTTATCTTTTTTAAAATTAAAAAGATTTAAGTTCTTCAGTGATTTTAATAAAATAATATTTGTATTAGATTACATTTTAAACTTACCTTTTCATTTTAAAATTAATATTTATAAAATCTTTGTAGGTTAATAATTTCTTTCACTAACCTTATTTTAATTTATTTGTTAACGTAAACGCGCTTATTTGTTGTGCTATCTTTATGTTTGAAAATTATTATTAGGTTATATATTCTTCCACGTTTAATAAGTTTAGTTTTATTAAAAGATTTACCTAAATTCGATAGAGTTTCATGAATATGAGACATACTCATTGTCTCATTATACTGTCGAAAGAATCTTAATTAAAAAAATATTATATATAATATGTATGATATATTTTCACTGTTAGCACATCTCTACACGGCAAAAACTTTAATTATTTTACAGGTCTAAGGTTTTTATCGTTTGAATATTATTTAAATTGTTATTTATATTATGTGTGTATAAAATTTATACTTGTTTATGCAAAAAGAACTTCTGAGAAAATGAACACAGAGGTTCCCTTAGTTGTATACAAACAAATTTTCCGTAACCAACTTTCACCCAGTATATTCCTTATTTCTTCGTTAAACTAAAAAGAAACGTTTGAAATCCTTTTACTATATATTTTCTTCAAAAAAGAAAAAGTTCAAACTTTCTTACCACATATCTTTCACATACTGAAAATAAAAAATTACGTATTTAAATTTTTCATGCCTTGGTCGGTAAAATTTTTAATATTTAAATAGATTTTTACGCGTTTATATGTAATATTTGGATTCTAATTTTATATATTAACTTCTTTATTGTTTGACAATCTTGGAAAACAAATTTAATTTCTTGTACAACTATGGTAGTATTTCTTGGACAACAATGAACGTTTTAGGTATATGTATAGCGCTGTAAATCTTCCTCTTTAAGTGATAAAATGAAAAATAATTGTTACCTTACGATATTACTTATGTTTTTGTCAAAAGTGAAATGGTAATAAAAATTTGATAATCATTGTACTAATAAACACTGATAACTCTTCGGGAGTTAGAAATTATTATTTAATTTCATTTATATATATTACTGTATTATGCATCAATAGAACTATTTTTTTGGAAAGCTTGAGTGGTAAATTAAACTAAAAACCTTTAATCTATACTATTAAAAAATATATTGTAATTAACTACAATAATGAAACAAGTATAACATACAGTAACATTCTCGGTATTTGGTTGGTTCTTCAAAAGGTGTTTTATTTCGTCTGTGGTGTAAAAATAATGGAGTCAAATACTGATGTTTTTTTTTCTATTTTTGTGACTGGCATTCCTGCTGAGATTATTTTATCTAATTCCTTGTTCCATTTGTTTCCATATAGTTGAAGGCGAAAAATTATAAAACAAGATTTGAAAATATTTAAATAAAAATGTGTGCATTTTACTACTAGTAAAGGTACAGGATACGATGTATTAGAAGTGCATGTCAGCAGTGAAAGTAATACGAGATTAATTACGTACTTCCTGCTGCCACTTCATTTCACATCGCAGTAACACCATATACGTAAAAAAAATTATGCTTTCTTTCAACACGTACAACTAATTTTTCTAATTCATTTTTATTTCATATAACTCATCACATATTAACTTAATGTAACTATTATTGCAAATAAAATTTCTTTTACAATTAATGTTGTAATTCACTCGCGTGAAGATAGAGTCACAGCTGATAAAGAAATCAATTGTAGCAGACTCATTTGGTAATAAGGTGATAAACTTACATATACCTACACTGTCTTAATGAGGCACAAACTTCCAGCAGTTAGAATTCATATATATATATATATATCTGAATTCTAAATTGTTTCTATAATATTAGAAATAGGCTAATTTTAAGATGTTTAAATTTTACTAAGAAAAAATTGTATTTTTATACATCTGATTAATTTTTACGTATATAATTCAATATTTCCCGGTAATATTTGAATAGCTGATTTTGTATACTAAAATAAGAAAAAAAAGTTTCATAAAAATATCTCTGGAAACGCTTTGATTTCGAGTTACTAGAAAAATATTTCACCTTGATATATGCTCAAAGGTTCAAATGAAATATCATTTCCAAAAGGAAAGAATGAATGATGGCTTGAGACCGGGAAGCCATTTTACTGGTTTGTTTCGGCCAATCCGAATGTCAAATAATGTCAAATTATTAACATAAAATAACGTCAATAATGTCAAATAATGACATTATTTACATACATTTTCTCAGAAATAAATTATCTATAGGTTTGTATTAAATATTTATTTTTTGGTAGGGAATCCAATGAAGTTAATTAAAAAAAACCTGAAGAAAACGAACCTCGCATTATTAGAGTATATTTTTATGCTTTGCAATAATATCGTTGAAAACTGTTGAAAATAAAGTTCTGAGTTCTACCTAATTTAAATTTTAATTTTAATAAACATAGAATCACGAAATTTTCTCCTTAACTTGGGTCTCAAAAATCAAGGAGAATATTTCGCTAGCTGTGTCTCAAAAAGCTTTTCCGTACTTATGCTGATAAGAACATTTTTGGTTATATTAGTATCTCATCTGAAGTATTGCATTGAAGTATTACCATGGAATTTTGAACCATGTATGTATGTAATTATTTGCCAATATTGAATTTAAATAAACTTTTTTACTTCACAGAACCAAACTCTGAACCGTTTCTCAAGAACGGTAAATCAGTAAAATGTTATAAAATTAACATACTCTTAATTCATCATCTCTAACGGCAGCATTTGAGCTGCTTAAAAGTCTTTTAAAATTAAAAATTTAACCTCTACTTCAATGATAATGCTGAAAGTAATTACCATCTTGGTAATGTGAACTGTAGAAAAATTAGTAACGAGTAGTTGATAGGCTAAAAAGTATGAACCATCTTATCATCATCAAAATATAACTCTCGTGAATTCATAACTTCTGAACTCTAAAATCTATTAAACTGAAAATTTAAAAACATTAATCCATTTACATTTGAGTCACTGTGTAATTGGTTGTTTTTTATGAAGAAAAAAAACAAAATAAAGAGCATGATTTGTTCGGGAAATACTGCAATTAGTGCGAACAAACTGATTTCACACATTTAATTTTTTGCATATGTTTAATTGGTAGTCCACTGATGGTAAAAATATAACTGATAACAAAAAATAATAAATATATTTTCACAGGTACTAGGAAGTATTAGTTAGTCATCGGATTAATGTTTGAAGAGGAAAAATTAATTCGCAAAAATAAATTCAGATTGAAAATTTGTTAAATGAGGACAAAATTACTTCAAGCAAAGTAAAAAAATGAATGAGTAAATAATAAAATTTAATAGAAAAATTTATTTGTATCTTTTTTGTCGAAAAAGTATATCAAAGAAGAAAGTGTTGCGTAATATTTTTGTGAAACCAAATAATGACATAAAAGTGTTTTAAAATAAAATTACTGGGTATGCCATTTTTATATTTAAAGTGCACGTAAATGAAACTGATAAAAGAAACAAAATGTGAATAAAACCTAAAATCGTTAATGGCGTTCGGTAAAATATTAATAAAAAAAACAATACAAAACTGTTTTTTTCTCTAACAGCGGATAAATTTTAAACATCTTGTTAAAAAAAAGTAAACTAAAACGAAAATATTCGCTAATACAAATAATGGATTAGGCTAAATATCGCATTTTTTGAACTATTAGTGGTAGTTTACAACTGTAATTGGGTCTTTACAGTGCATAATATTGTTCAGTTGAGCAATAAAAGAGAAGGCTGGTGTACAGAATACAGGGGATCCAGGGATCAGGGAGTCCGGGCGAGTAAAAGGGTATTCCACACGGAGTAGGGGTTGAATCCAGTCACCCCACCCCATATATCTATAGACCTACTACGTGTAACACACCGAGCTCAATTAAAATCATCCCTTAATAACAACCCTTTGCACGCTTTAATGTTTATCAACACATGGCATTCTGTTCACTTGGTCTTTTTTAAAATTTCCTTTTGGATTAACGTAGATTCATACACGTCACATAAGTAAAACCCAAAGAATCTGTAATATAGACAAACGGTAAAAGAGGCAAAAACTGATCGATTAAAAAAAAAGAAGTAATTTTGAGGATAAAATTAGTTTTTGAGATTTTTAAAGAAATTTTCATAGGCTTCTTTGATTACTTAACGAGATTCTTATGCAGTAAAATTGGAACGAGATAGTTATTTGCCGATAGTCTTTTGTTTTAAGTCATGGAATAACAGTAAATATTGGAGAATTGTTGTTAACTATTACAATGCGAGTGGTAAAATAAATAATATTTTATGAATCTAAAGTTATAAGTTAAATTATTTGGACTATTCATTTTTGTAACTCGAAAAAGCCTTATGATTATATGTTTGTCAGGTTTTTTATCCTTCTATTTCTGTTATTTGCACCAAAAATTTATGGAATACATCTTTAAAATAAATAAAATTGTTGTGGATTAGAAAATGAGTTTCCTATCTACACGTGTGTAATGTATCATTATGATACAAATATAAACTATGTAGAACGTATTTTAATTAAATAAACACTTATATAAAAGGCTCAGAGTAGAACTTAATATGTTTATTCATTGCGTGTTTCCATGTAATATTTACTGAAATAAAAGTAGAAATTAAAAAAATTGTAATGAAATTTTTGAACGATGATTTTCTTTAATATACGTAAACATAATCTTTTACAGTTAATACAATACATTTTTTAATAATAAAATATTTAAAAAGATAAACTTTTGTTTCGTGTTGCAATATATATATATATATATTTTAATCCTAAAATTTCACTTTTTGTAGTTTATCTTTCTAGGATCCTCGGAAACAAAAAGAAAGCTATGCACTTCCAGAGTTGCTGAGATGGTAATTTTCCAAGTTTAACAGATCTAATACAGAAACCACCAGTCCTCCTTAGTAACTCATAAATTTCGAATGCTAAGATTGCGGACGGTGGGGTATTTACTCTACTGTTACAGTGGTCAACAATAATTTTGTTACGTGGTCAATATTTGCTGAATCTTATGTATCTTTGGGCGCTGATTCCGAATATGAAGTCAGAATTCTCCTATCGGTCTCAGACTTTTCGTAATTGCCCTTCTTGTTTTCCAGCAAGTACAAGTGCATAAACAATGCAAGGACATTGTATTATTTGTTTATTCAATTTATTGCACCAGTTAAGTAAACTATAATTTATTTGAGTTTATAAAGAACCTTTAAAAACAAGTATTATTTACACAGTAATTAAAACAAATATGCATATGATTTATGTAATTTTTTTCTAAATGTAATTATGACACTCATTATTCGTACGGTGTAATCAGACAATGCGCAATGTATATTGCATTTTGATTTGGTGACGCATGCTAGATGTAATACTGTAAATAATAAACAATGCACTGTTGAACCAAACTATCTGCGCGCGCGACTGTTTCGTTAGGTTAACCAAAAACAATTTGCTCGCTTCTATCAGATGACACCTGTGGTACGGCTAATGTGAATTGGTAAACTAAGATTCATAAAAATTAAACTATTTTATAATACACCTCATTAATGTGTATTTTAGAAATAATTATTATGAAATCGTTAATTAATGTATTTAGTTGAATTTATAATATTAAAATGAAAATATGATCTTATTATACGGTATTTTATTTACAGCATAAACTACAAAGTATTTTAATTCCAATTTATCCAATAAAATGCGAAATTATTTAAGAAAATACCATGATCAAATTGTAATAGCGCTATAAAATAATTAGGTAGTATAATATTTAAAAGCGTATTTTCTGCCAATTAATTACAACTATTATGAACTATTTCATAAATTTTATTATAATACTAAAAAGCGATATTTTACAATACTAAAAAAAAAGTTACGATTTTATCTAAGCACTTATTATTAAGTATTAGCACTACTTTAACAATCAAGGCATTATAAAGTATAAATCAAGGTATATTTTATACATATTTAATTTTCAAGTACCTTCACTTTTTTCCTCAACGGAAAACTGCTCAATCCCGCTCATGTCACCTGAGTGTTCATCATTGCTCTCTGAGTCAGAATTGCTCTCCAATGAGATGACAAACGATTCAACGAGGTGGTCGATCTCACTTTCTTTTGATAAGTACTCGTCTTCAATTTTTTTTTACGTGGTCACACTTCCTTTCCCGGTCTGCTTGGCCGATTTAGGCAATCTTCTCTTCGATCAGCGTTTGAACTCGAGGAAAATTACAAGATGTATTTTTATTAGTGACTTAGTTTTAAACATCAGCCTCTATGAGTTCAATTTGGTTGAGGTCCGGATGATGTGGCGGCAGTGGTAAAATATCATGATTCTTCTTTTAAACAATTTCATTAGGGATAATCAAGGATATAGAGGCAAAATCTAGGTTTGTGCAATTTTACCAGTTTGTACAGCTCGTTTACATACAAAGCATCGGTGAAAGAATGTTGTGTTTCACAAACCAATCTTTCATATCTTGTTTTCTGCTCTTTGAGTTCGGACTTTATCAATTTGAATATTATGGTAAGGAGCGTTGTCTATTATTAAGACACTTCTTGGCTCCAAATTTGGCAGTAATTTTTCTTCCATCGATTTCATAAACATTATTGTATTAAACATTATTTCTATTTACATTATTGTGATAGTCCCCGGTTTGATTTGTTGCTTTCCAAGTTGTCAAGGCATTTAGGAAAAAGGCATTTTTCAGTGCCAGCATGAATAATTATTAATCTGTATCCTTTAAAGATTAGACGTCGGAACCCATTGTTAAAATTGTCTGACCACGATTGATTTTTAAGGTGACTGCTAAGTATGTACGATTCATCGAGATAAATCCGTCCTTGATTCTTGAAACGCTTCATTGCTCCCACATAAGAAATTCTTTTTTCTCAAACTTCTGGTGTTTCAATTAATAGTTTTCTTTTATTTTGGATCCTTCTCCATTTGAAGCTTTTTAGAAGTTGGTCGTTTGCCTGGTGTTGAAAAATGTTTTGTTTGTGTTGTCATCGCTACCTATAATTTTTTCAGTTCGCTATTAATTGTTGTCACTACACGCTCAGACAAACTACATGCTGCAGCAGTTCTGCCTCGAGATTTTGATAAAGGAATTGTCACAACCTTTTTATCTGCTTCTTCCTTCATAGAATTGAAAACGGCAGAAATAATTTCTCTGCCTTGACTATGAATGATGAGTCCTTACAATTTCAATTGAACGCTGTTGTCCATTTTTAAATTTTTGTGCAAATACAAAATTTTTAATATTAAACTGCTATCAACGAAACTACCATAAAATTGTTTGTAAACATAAAATCATTATCGCATTACTTTATTTCACTTATTACAGGAAAATGACTGTATAAAAATTGTACAGTCTTATAGAACTTCGGAATGCTGGGTTGAAGATTGTTAATTTATGTAATTTGTTTGTAGTTTTATAATGGGATATTTGGAAAAGGGTTGTTTAAAAATTAATAATAATAATAATAATAAAAATGCCCCGAAGTAGATAATTCTCACGGCGATCATACGTAGATCATATAACGTAGATCATAAAATCTACGTTCCACGTCCAGAGCGGCAACAGCTGTACATAAGTACTTTTCATAATCCTGGCTAACAACATAATTCTGGCACACTATTACAAGGACTAGATTTTCGGCCACCTACAAAGGAAATGGATTCACACCATCTTTAGAGCTGCAATGTGGTGGCCAGGGTCAAAATGGTTTCAGGTACAACGGAGGCCCTCCGGCTATCCACATGCCCCCCGCGATGGCAAGCACTTAGCTAAGCTGCCCATGTATGTTGGTGCATGGGAGCCCTGAAAACGACGGTGTGTAGGGGCCGCATCCGCTCTCTGCCAGGACATATGCCGGTTCCACCGTAGTACCGGGCCGACCTCCGGGGTTGATAGCCCTGGAGTGGGGATGTACCCCGGCGGCTAGCCTTGCTGCAGAAGGGATCAAGTAACATGCAAATTGAACAGTCTCCAAACGTAACAGGTTACACGAAATCACCCTCGTCTAGAACCAGCGATTCACCTGAGGCGAAACGGAGAAGAGCGCTGAGTCAAGACGGCTAGAAGAGGTTCATGAAGGAGAACCGTGTAAGGATCCTCCTTCATGTGTAAACTGTAACGGACAGCTTTCTTTGTACATTAAGAAATGTCTCCTGTTTACAAAGATGAAGTAGCTGTGCAGGAAGTCTCTAAACCACAGAGGCCACCAAAACCTACACATTGGGGCCTGTTACCCACCTGACTGAGGCGGTGACTGGTGCGACTCCTGCTGCGGGGGTCTCCCAGATTTCCGCCTCTCCATCGGCTCCTAAACCAAGCGCCGAACCATGTCTGTCGTCCTCCGCGGCTTCGGTGGTCTCTGATTCGGAAGGCGGGAGCTACACGGGTGATGACATACTTACCAAACACGGTATGTTCGGATAAAGGTAAACAAGACGGGAAAAGGACGGACCTAACGAAAGGCGAACCTAGTGTTTAATTTAAAAATCAGCGAATCAATTCTTCAATGGGACATCAGTAGATGTTTGTCATACATCTATGAGCACCAACGATTGGTACATGATGTAGACCCAGTTTGCATATGTCTGCAAGAAATACATTTGAGCTGAAATGAAAATTTCGAAAACATTTCGGCGAGATCAACGCCAAATATACGAATTAGCGGTGGAGTAGCTATATTAACATCAACTAGAGCTACCAGCAAAGCGGTTAAAATGAACACAAATCTGCAAGCGGTCGCAATTAGAATGAAGCGTCCGCTGCAGATTACTATCTGTAGCATATATCTACCGAATTTTCATTGGACGGAGGATGACATAAAACGTTTAATTGTTCAGCTTCCCAAACCAGCACTACTGATGAGTGTCTTTAATGCACGTAATTCTCTTTGGGAGATCGAGTAGATCCCCATGGCAGAGAATTGGTAAAGTTCTTACTGAATTCTGATTATATTATCTTAAATGATAGTTTAGGAACTTTTTTCAATGCCAGAGATGGTTCGACATTCTGTATAGATCTAACACATGTAAGTGCATCGGTAGCACCGAAGTACACTTTTCATGTTTTAGAAGATTTACATAGAAGCTATTATTTTCCGGTGTAAATGGTAACTGACGTTAAAAAAAAAAAATACATCCCATGTCCAAACGATGGCTGTTGATAAAGCAGACTGGACGAGCTTCAGAGCTGCGACGATACTTTCTGAAACAATTGGAGTTATTGAAACCGATTTCGACGTTATAACTAATGCAATGATTGACTCGGGATCACGATATATTCCCAAAACATCCGGGAAACTCAAGAAGCGACCCGTTTCGTGGTGGAACGTTGAAATAAGTGAAGCTATTAAGAGAAAGAAAAAAGTGGGTAACGCTTTTAAGAACATTTTTTTTTTGTCTTCAGTCATTTGACTGGTTTGATGCAGCTCTCCAAGATTCCCTATCTAGTGCTAGTCGTTTCATTTCAGTATACCCTCTACATCCTACATCCCTAACAATTTGTTTTACATATTCCAAACGTGGCCTGCCTACACAATTTTTTCCTTCTACCTGTCCTTCCAATATTAAAGCGACTATTCCAGGATGCCTTAGTATGTGGCCTATAAGTCTGTCTCTTCTTTTAACTATATTTTTCCAAATGCTTCTTTCTTTATCTATTTGCCGCAATACCGCTCCTGCTTCGTCCATCTTTAGTAATTCTACTTTCCAATTAACAAAATTCTTCTACCTCCATAATCTTTTCTCCTCCTATTTTCACATTCAGTGGTCCATCTTTGTTATTTCTACTACATTTCATTACTTTTGTTTTGTTCTTGTTTATTTTCATGCGATAGTTCTTGCGTAGGACTTCATCTATGCCGTTCATTGTTTCTTCTAAATCCTTTTTACTCTCGGTTAGAATTACTATTTTTAACATCATTAACTGCTAGTTCCATGTAAAGATTAAAAAGTAATGGAGATAGGGAACATCTTTGTCGGACTCCCTTTCTTATTACGGCTTCTTTCTTATGTTCTTCAATTGTTACTGTTGCTGTTTGGTTCCTCTACATGTTAGCAATTGTTCTTCTATCTCTGTATTTGAACCCTAATTTTTTTAAAATGCTGAACATTTTATTCCAGTCTACGTTATCAAATGCCTTTTCTAGGTCTATAAACGCCAAGTATGTTGGTTTGTTTTTCTTTAATCTTCCTTCTACTATTAATCTGAGGCCTAAAATTGCTTCCCTTGTCCCTATACTTTTTCTGAAACCAAATTGGTCTTCTCCTAACACTTCTTCCACTCTCCTCTCAACTTCTGTATAGAATTCTAGTTAAGATTTTTGATGTATGACTAGTTAAACTAATTGTTCTGTATTCTTCACATTTATCTGCCCCTGCTTTCTTTGGTATCATTACTATAACAGTTTTTTTGAAGTCTGACGGAAATTCCCCTTTTTCATAAATATTACACACCAGTTAGTATAATCTATCAATCGCTTCCTCACCTGCACTGCGCAGTAATTCTACAGGTATTCCGTCTATTTCAGGAGCCTTTTTGCCATTTAAATCTTTTAATGCTCTCTTAAATTCAGATCTCAGTATTGTTTCTCCCATTTCATCCTCCTCAACTTCCTCTTCTTCCTCTATAACACCATTTTCTAATTCATTTCCTCCGTATAACTCTTCAATACATTCCACCCATCTATTGACTTTACCTTTCGTATTATATATTGATTTACCATCTTTGTTTAACACATTATTCGATTTTAATTTATGTAATTTTATTATTAAAATTATTATAATTTTAATTTATGATTAAGAACATTAGAAAATCTAAATGCCTTTAAAAAACACAGGGCAAAAAAAACATATGATAGATTCTAAAAAACGATCCTGCAGCACTACGTGTCATCCGTAAATAGAAACACAACTGCATCAGACGTTTGGAAGAAACTGAAGCTATTGAGGCTATTTGTGGGCGTACAAACTTTACACCCATAACATGCCTTTAATATGAAGCTAAAGTTATAGTTACGCTAAACGAAATTACAAAGCTACTAGCCAATCATTTTGGAAAATCCAGAAAAAAGGCTAATTACGATGAATATTTTAGAACGCGGAATACAGAATTTGAGGGTGTACTAAATTTCATAACTGAAATAAGTTATTCATATAATGTACCTTTTAAAATACAAGAACTTTTGAAAGCGTTAGAAAAAGCTGGCATCACAGCTGCTGGTCGGGATGAAATTCATTATGTCATGATCAGGCAGCTGAATACCACTGAAAAACGTAGATTGTTAAAACTATATAATCCAGATATGGTGGAATGGAACGTATTCGCAGCAGTGGAAAAAAACACATATTTTTTCATTTCCAAAGATAGATAAGAATCTAACACATCCCAATAGTTAACTTGCTATGTTTTTGATATGCACTATGGGAAAACTTTTGAAAAAATGGTAAGTAATCGAGTCCTTTGGATTTTAGAAAAATAAAATCTTTTATACTCATATCAAGCAGGTTTTCTACAATATCGTTCAATTACTGATCAAATGATTAACTTAGAAAACGTCATGTATAACAGCTTCAACAGAAGAAAACATTGTGTTCGAGTCTTCTTTAATCTGCAGAAGGTATTCGATATGACCTGGTGACATAGAATAATGTTTCAATTAGATGTATGGGCATTCCCGGCAATCTGCCAGTTTTACTCAGCAATTATATGAACGACCGTACTTTCCAAGTACGGGTCAACAATGAATATTCATGTGAAAAAAAGGTTGGAAAATGGTATATCACAAGGATCGCCAACGAAATGGTTGAACGATATTTAACGAAAGCTTTTAGCAATAAAAGAGATACGGAACTCATAATATCTTTCCTAATCTCAATATTCGGTTATTCCCATACCACAAAACAAGACGTCTGTTAACGTTACTCTAAACGTCTGCTAACGTTTTAGAGTTTAGACTCACCAGCATTCAAAACCTGAAAATTGTTTAACATAAAATCAGATTCAATTGGGGATTGATGTTATATCTGGATAATCATCCTTCTTATAATGTTTTTTGTAATAGTATTTTGTTCCTTATTTGAATAAATATGATTAAATAAAAAATAGTAAAAGATTTAAGTATCTGAAATACCAAATAAATTTAATTTCTGTATAATTTTTTCCCAACTCATAAAATTTCATTAGTCTCTTTTTCGATGAAGTTCTATTCTTAAAGTTATATTTTAAGTTTTAGGAAATTGAAGAAAGTATGTAATTTGAATTACTCTTTTATATCCCTAATAGAAGACACCACTGCTTTTTCATCTAAATATTTTAAATTACAAGCCACTCAAATTTCTGATATCGGAGACCGCTTTTTTTTCTGTCGTAAGGATACATTTGAAAATCGTTACATGTATTTAACATATATAAATTAAACATGTATATTTTTCTAATACAGTTGCAAAATATTACAACTATTGATTACAAAATATACTTTATAAAGAAGGATTAATTAAATAATTAAAAACAATACTATGATTACAGTTTGAGGGAAAACTGAATTTGAAAATTAACTTTAATAATAAAATTCAGTTGTTAAATTCCATAAGTTCATATTAAAAAAAAAGAAAATTAAACAACTGTTTGTTTTATTATTGTTACTACTAATTCTGTTATATATATATTTTTTTTATAGACGAATTTATATTTTTACTAGAAATCGGATTATATACTTCAAAGCAAACATTAGATTCATATCCAAAATTTCAATTTCAATTTTGAATAAATTAGTAGAAAATATTAACATGCCTTTTTAAATTTAAATTGATCGTGCTTTTCAATTTATTTTTGTTTCAGAGGATTACTTAGGCGATCATTATACTATCGATTTTTAATAAAATTAGATTGGATATAAAATGGGATGTAGGTTATTAATTTTTTTTTTTGTTTATGTTATTCAATTGAGCTATATTAACCCAACTAAAATTGTATATAAATGTTTTAATCTCATCGATAAAGTAACTTTATTTTATTAAAGTATAAAATTTGAAATGGATTTTTAATTCGTATTAGGTTTAGCTGCGCTTTTTTAAAATAAAATTTGATTAGCGCTACATAATGGTTTTTTCCATAGGATTTTAACAGTAAAAGACCTTTTTTATATGTCCAGTTTCTGCAAAAATAGATTAATAGTTATGAACCGAGTATAAATATTGTTTTCTAAATATAAAATATGTGCATTAAAAGTAAACAAATCTTTAAAAAAAAGTTTTACCTTGATTTACTTGTTCATTCTCAAAAAAAAATTAAAGAAAACGTAAATAAATAAATATAAAAAAAATATATAATAAAAAAATACATTAATAAAAATATATTATATTAGAAAATATATATATAAATATAAAATCTAAATCCCTAAAGTAAAGGAATAGTAATGTGAGTTTATTTAAATAAGTAAATCATCCTTTAGTTTTTCCGGTTAGTTCCAGTCCCAATGAAACAGGCGGAAAAGCGTTCTAGACTATGAAATGTAAAATTTAAATAAGCCCAGAAAATAAATAAACGAGTTTAAAATTAGTGAGTAAATATCAATTTATCAAGAATTTTAATAAGAAGAAATAAGTCCCATTATTTTATAACATTAATAAATATAAACGGTAGTAGTACTGAAAATAAACTAGCACCAACCAGAAGTTATAATATTTGAATAAAAGATCTTCTTAGTTCATCGTGAATTTTAGCTTATAATTTAACTTTAACCTAAGTCTAAAATTCAAATAGTTTATTTACATGCCTATACGCTCAGAAGCAATCTGACAAAATCGGGACGTCGGTTTTGTATTCGTAAATACAACAGAAAATATCTACGATTTGTACGTGAGTAGTGAGTCTAGCATAATCACTAAAAAAACCGTGACTCTGAGTAACCAATTTTCCTTCCCTGAGCTATATAAGAGAATAAAAGAGGTTCTACTTGTCAGCTAAAGTAGGAGTGCCGTAGCAGTTTTTTCGTGGAATTACCTTCGTTCTTCCTTTTTTTGTCCTCGCCCCGTAGAACCATTCACTATTCCGTATTTGCGTAGTAGTACTCTTTCTCCTCAATTTACTAGAAAATATAAATGTGTTATTAATAAAATGTTATTAATACATTTTTAGTTTATCTACTTTACTTTTCCTCTGAGTTTCTATCTTTTGACAAAGTTTTCAGCCCAAAAACGTTTTTTAATGAACGGCTTTTATTAATGGAAGACCTCTAAAGATCAAACCATGAGAACCCACACTCATGCTTAAGTTAACTATCTAATTATTATACATTTACTGTCGTACGAGAACTTCACATACAAAAAGGGATTTCGAATACCATCTTATATAAAATAAACGTCATTTATTATAATTACCTTTTGTTACGGTTTAAGTGATTATTTACTCTTTAAAATAACCGAAATGAAAACAAAAAACAGTATTTCTGAATTTAAAATGAAAAGAAAAAGTAACTATTTTGTTGTATTTGTATTTAAGACGGCATTAGATTCTTGACTTGATCTGACCTGTAGTTCAGCCATTAGGCTTAATATTCAGTCTAACAGAAAACAAGTCAGAAACAGAGCCCCCTCATCGGACTAGACATTATTCCACCGGATCACACATGGTTTTAAAGGCCACAGATTCCTCGGCATTGACCTTTCTGTGTCCTATACCTACATGACCGAAAATGGAGAAAAAGAAACAAGAACAAAAAAAAAGGATTGGGTGATTACAAAGAAAAGGCTTTGTCTCTGAAAATCCACAGTATGATAAATTATCCCTCATCCCTGAAAAGGAATAATCACTTCACCTCCACACAGCAAGCGCCCGTATTACATAAACTTCCTCAGTAGATTAGGAATTTCACTTGGATAGAAGCAACATATTACTTTTACATCGACAAGTGTATTTTCTTTAACAAAATCCTGTATTTCTTCAGAAATTAAATTCATAGATAAAAGTCTTCTAAAGGAATAAATACGCCTATTATAGGAAATCTGTTGTAAGAATCATATTCCACATTGTTCTATTAGTGGACCTCTAGATTGAGAGTTATAAGTAATACTTAACAATTACATGTAAACAGTTATATTGTGGCAACAAGATTTGAATCCAATGTAGCTAACGTCATAAGTCTGGTTTGATTCCTACTGGTGGAATCATAAACAGTTTCATACTACTTAAAATGTAAAATATATCTGTCAACCGCTAATTAGAATCTTTAGAAATAACGGGTGATTCGAAAAGGACTTCACAATTTTAAAAGCATATAGAAATTTATTTAAATAAAGTACGGATTTGGTTGAAGTCTCATTTCATATCAAAACACATCATTTTTTGACTCACGTGGTTCATTAGTACCGAATTTGGCCATCAGTTAAAGTGGATATATTTAAAAGTTAAAGTTAAAAGAGAATATATTTGCCGATTCGGAACGTGCTCGCTATGTGTTTTGTTTTCACGATTTGCAATCAGCAACTTCATTTCAACGTAATTTTTATAGAAAGTACGGTAAGAAACCTTCTAGTTGGTACACAATTTACTCTTGGTACCAAAGCTTTGTTGAGTCAGGTAGTTCTATTAAACGTAAAAAAATCACCAGAACCACCATGCGTTCCTAAAGCTGATGTGAAACAACTCAGAGAAAGCTTTGCTTGTAATCGAAGAAATCAACTCGACGTGCGTCACGTGAGACTGCCATTCCACAAACGACTGTTTGGAGTGTATTATGTACACGATTGCACTTGAAGCCATACAAACTAACCACGGTTCAACGCGTTACAGATGACGATAAAGTTGCTCGACTACAGTTTTGTGAGGAAATGATGGGTAAAATTGCAAACAACGACACATTTTTAAACAATATAATTTTTAATGATATGTCAATGTTTCACATCAGTGTTAAAATGAACAGCCATAACTGCCGAATATGGGGTAGCAAAAAGAGTTAATTGGCAATTCATTGTCGACCACCACCAGAAGAAGAAGTTGGAAGAAGAAGAAGTTCCCTGGCCGGCTCAACGTGGGACCTCCCGGCGGATGCCAACATCCCCGCCGGAGCAGCAGGCCTGGCCGGGCGAGGAAGCCGCTGGACACGAACGATACATTCCCTCTCCAGCTCGCCCTGGCCGACCCGCCAAGGGAACCACTGGACGCAGACGCTATCTTCCCGCTCCAGCTCCAGCTCAGCAGCAGGAGCCGGTCCAGAGTGGGAACGCTTGGGGAGAATCGCCTCGGTCGCGCCGGCGAAGGACGACCGACGCCGACCCAACACTGCGGGGTTCTGGGGGCCACCAATGCCACGCTCTAGTGGGGAACTGCCGCTGACCTCAACTGCCGCTGGACCTCAACTGGAACTGGGCTTTCCCTCAACTGCCGCTGAGGGAAAGCCCGGTTGGACTTGAATGGACGAGCCGCAACTCCCCGACTTCGTCCGGAGATCAGCTTCCGGACCCAACAGCTCTTCTCAGAGCTAATGCTAAAAAACGGCCCTTTTCACCGCAAGGTTATGAACTACGTGCCGTCGAAGCCATTTGGCGACAATACGTACGAGTAATATTTTGGTCTCACTCTGTGGATTCTCAGAGGTAGAGTCATTCTTTCTAATCACGCTATCCTTGTTTCTTATTCTTATTTTTTTTTCTTTAAAAAGGTCGTGTAGATATTAACATTTACTACAATATTTTTGAATGTTAATGTTAATAAATATTTTTCAGCTTTTTTTTTGGCAGTTCCTAATTTAATGTCTTTTCTCTTCTATACTGGTTTCAAAATTAACTAATATAATTTACATTATTAAGCATTTACTCAACATTCAACATGTATTCATCGCCCATAAATTTACTTATACTTACCTTACTTAATATTTTTTTAAACATCGTTTTAAGTAGGCTTCATCGGCCGGTTTTAAATCCAAATATAGACATGTTACAATAATTTTTTAATGTGTTACCATTTGATGTAAATATATTAGAAGTTGATCAAAAAAATTTACCGGTTCATTGATTAAATAAAAGTACATAATTCTTATATGAAGTGTACAAAACCTTGATAGGGCAGTGATTATTGGATAATAAATAGGTATGTATTTCATTTTAAGAGTCCAAAGTGATTTTCACTTTCCATCTTTATTCAATCGCTTTAGTAAACTATAATATTACAAACTCTCATTATAATAGGTCAACAATACTTGATCTTGGTGTAAAAAATAGTAAAAAAGTGTAAAATATCATTAACATGTTGAGTATTGTGTGTTAATTAAATATATAAAAATTATGTTATAAAATAAATGTATTTTATCAGTAAAATTTATTTATATCGTAATTAGATGGCAATAGCGAATATTATCATTTTAATGATGTTAATAATTTGTAATAAAAACATGATCGAGTTTAATTCAGAATCCCACATGGGAAATGAAAAAATTGTACACAAAAACTTTCAACTTACCTTCATATTTGCAACATGTACGAAAAATGAATGAGATTCAGGATTAAATGTGTAATATAAAATTAGCATTTGAATGTAATGATTTCTTCTTGATTATACATTATGGAAATAATTATTTGAAATGTAACCTTTATAAAAAGAGAATAATTAAACGGATAACCGGCTGTTCATATCTTTATTGTTTATATGTCAAATTTCCATTGCTTCAATCAGGAGTTATTCGTATTATGATGGTTTCGTTTGAACGTTTAATTTCAATTCTATGACAGAAATATCCGCAATGCTGCAAGCTGAAGCGTTACTTGAAATATATTTGATAAATGAAAAATGCCCGTATCAGTATTTCTGTTATTGATTTAAGTTTTTTAAAAATATAGCTTAATCTAAAATGAATAACTATGCAAGGGTTGTAGTTACATCAAAAAAGTTTGCTGCTTCAGCCTCTATGATATATTGTACCGCCTATTACGATAACAAAAGTTAACCTATACCGGTTTACAACGGCGGGAATAATATATCTACAATACGCTAATGCCCAATCATTTAGAAATTCCAGTTGCTTGCTTTGCCTTGAGTTCTTTTATTATCTTAAACAACAAACCCTTGAGGGAGATTAACCCACCCTTGTTCCTAAGCGATGTCTCACCCACAATGTTATAAAATAGCCATCGGCTTTCTTCTCTTATTTCTATCCACAACTTTATCTTAGATATTAAAAATACAACTTGCTCTCAAACCTAAGGAAATAATAAAACATTTTAAAATAAATGAAAAAGTATGTATTTTCTAATTGAAGACTGATGTTTTTTAATATTAAACATTTCATAAAACGATTATTTTTTACGCAAGCTGAAGTAAATTACATTATAAAGAACATACTTGAACATAAAAAAAATATCTATTATGTATGCTAACCGTTTTCTACCTTCCTACCCGTAACTCAACTTGCTTTGACGTAGTTAAAAATATTTCGTTCGATTGTAGTAAAAACTGAATGATTTTCATTACCAACACTTATGGAAGTGATTTTAATTAAATTATAGTTCTTTCATTGCATATTTCATTGTGTACCTACTAGTTTATCTGTTTTATTACAGTAAACTGATTAAAATACGTAACGAGGTTTGATCATAAATCTATGATCGTTACATGAAATGAATAACTCCGGTAGTATGGCTTATGACTACAAGCCCTGTAAAATTATCATAAAAACCTATAGTTTCCAAAAAGGGAAAAGTTACTTTTAGTATTTTTAACTCGGTGCTATTTCTTCAAGGATCAAATTTATCGTTTTCACGTATAATTCGATGAGGCACAAATTAAAATTCCTTTTAATACGAAATTTTGAAATTGAAAGAAATTAAAGAAATATTAAAGGTAAACTGATATTAGTTGTTTAAAAACAAAAAAATCTGACGTGGACACCACGTGACTTTCTTGCACGCCTATTAGATTATATATAAACATTTTTTTAAATTGAAAAGTACGTAAAATATTACTTCATTAACAACTTCTGATATTTTTTCATATATATTATTTTTATTGTTATTATTGAATTATTATTTACTGTAAAACTTTTTTTACAATCAGAGGTTGATAATTATTAATAAATCAATATATTTAAATAAAAAAAATAAAAATTAAAAAAAAAGGAGATGATGTCAGATTTGAACCGACGTGCTTTCCCCTTGTTAGATCCAAATATTTCATTAATTAAACTTTTATTTGGCTATAACACTAGAATCAATGAAAATAAGTACCACTTATGGCATATCGTTGAAAAGCTTTCAATGAGGGCTTATTACTTCAATAAAGAAAACGTCCAAAATCCAAATTTTTTGGACGTCACGCCGTAACTAGTCAAAATGGGTATTTCCGTTGAAATCTGATACAGACATTTTTTTGCGATCACAATACTTCGTACAAGGAAGTAAAAATAAAAATAAAATAATAAATTTGTACTTTGAAGGTAAAAAAAATACGAGTGTGCATTTTAATATTCATATACATACTGAAAACACAACAAATGTATTTACTAGATTTTTCATTATTTTATTTATCTAAATATTTAAATTATTTAATTTTATTACGATTAAACATAAGAAAACAAAATAGGAGTCAAATTACATATTGCAAGAGAAAATATTAAATTTGTAAAAGGTTCTAGTCATGAAAGAACGGAAAGAATTTCTAATATAACAGCAAAATCATACCGGTATTGTCATTTCAACTGGCAAATCTCTGAAGAGCACACCTTTAATTTTGTAGAAAATTTAGCAAATTAAATTCTACTATAAAATTGAACTAATTAAAATTAAATTAATGTTTAAAAGTACTGAACTATAAGCACTATAAGTATGTTGTAAATAAAATATATTATATGACTTAAATTCAAGTTTTTGGAAGATCTGTTCGCAGCAAGCGAGGTCGGAAACATCGATTTGAATGGTATGCAAAATACATTGTTTGATAAGTATTTGACTGAAACTGGATTTTTAGGAGATTTCAAAATATTAAACTTTTTAAAAAGATTCTATTCAGTTTTCAAATCAAGTAATTTCTTAAATTAAGTACAACTTTGCTTTAAATTTTAATACAGGTAGTATTGCCGCTTTGATTATAATTCTAAACAAGTAATTCCACTATTTAGACGTCAAACGATTTTCTTTTGCTTTTAAGCATTCTGAGAAATCAGTTGTCGGCTGTCAAAATAAATTATTATTACTCATCAAAGTTTAAAAAACTCAGTTGACGCTAAGACATGGAACGACTCGTGATGTTCTTTGGCCGCATCTCTCGTAACAACGAACCGATTGATATCGTTTTGGTATCTTTTATTGGTCCATCAACAAAAGAAGGGATTGTCTTGTGAAATGGACTTCCCTTTTACTTCCTTGTACGAAGTAAAGAAGTATTGTGATCGTGAAAAATTTCGGTTTTCAGATTTCAACGGAAATATTCATTTTGATCATCCCTGAATCCATTTTGACTGGTTACGGTGTGACGTCCACAATTTGGATTTTGGACTTTTTCTTAACTGAAGTAATAAGCCTTCATTGAGAGCTTTTCAACAATATGCCACAAGTGGTACTTATTTTCATTGATTCTAGAGTTATAGCCAAATATAAGTTTAATTAAGTTGAACGTGACAGAAGCTTAGTGTAGTTAGCATTTCTAAAATATATTGAATAGTATAATATGCACAAAAAACGGATATTTTCCTACTTTTCCATTGAGTGTCGCGTAAATTGCAATGATTATAATTACTTATATCCCTGCTTAAGTTATGAATAAAACACTAGTAAAATTGTCTCGTTGTTGCACTGAATGAAACAAAACACAATAAACGTACTACTATAGAAATATATTCTTCATAGAGAAAAAGGACGACTGGTTATGGGAATTCACGGTAGTTACACCAACCGATTGTTTATAAGATTAATATATAAATATATTTTGCCTGATCATGTCAATCTCTTTGTCTCATTACTTAGTTTAAATTGTTTGTTTAAAAAACCTTACTGATTAAAGTTCTCGTGGTACTGATTTAAACTTCGGTTTCATCAAAACTCTGAAACACTCGTCGCTTTGTGGTGAAGCCCGAAATAAAGTTAGTGATGTTTTAAGTAATGAACGTAACGGAAGAAAAATATCTGTAATGTTTTTTAATTACAGTATACAAAATGATCATACAGACAGTAGAAATGAAACTTAAAAAATAAATAATATTCTGTGTAAATTGTGGCCGGAATAAATTTTACGAAAAAAGAAACTGAAATAAGTTATTTTACAAAGCTAATTCAGTAATAAAATAATTCTACCGAGAGCTTATTTCTCAAAAAAATATTTCAAACCGTAAAGCTGAAATGAAAATAAGAGAAGTCGATTCCTCGATTACGACGTATTAAAGGTCATACGATATAATTTCTGTTTGGAGAATGGATATACTCGTTTTATTTGAATAAATTAACACTATGTGTTTGTTTTATGGGTGTGTGTACGCGCAAGTGTAAGCGATGGTGTATGTTTGTTTGAAATAATGTACAGACATATGGCGTTGTGTTTAACTACGTGTATGTGAAATGTATGAGTAAACTGGCTTTACTAGTGCTTTAGGAACGTAAACGTAATCTGCATACATCTACTACGATGTTTATGTAATGTATTGTTGCGGAGGGGTTGTCCTCTGGACCCGACTAACCTTGTTGGGTTCGGTCGCTGTAACTTACATGTGAAATTTTTATCATCGAAACAAATTTACTCTACATTCATAACACAGAGTCCGTAATGAATTTGTAAAATTTAACTTTATCAAGGGACTTGTAAGTATAAATTATTTTAAACAAAGAAAAAAAAACTGCAACTTCAACGAATAATAAGGAATAAAAAAAATTCAGTCTCTTAAAAAGAAACACATTTTGTCTGTTGTTTATATTTTCCATTTTAAATAAATACTTTTCAAAGCGCTGTCGATTAATTATTTCGATAAAAAGTGTACATGATTCTACCTTATATAATTCAAACGTTTCAAACCATTTAATGAACTTATAAAAATAAATTTAACTGTGATTTCTATTGATCATCTTTAAACTTTTGCAAGCAGCTCCTAAGAGAATTTTATTATAATGTTTTGTGTTAGTTTTCCACGGCTTGTGAAATATTTGCCTCTTACAGCAACCAAAACAGGTTTTGGCCATCTGAGTCACTGAATTAACTAAATAAGAAATACGTTACGCTATATCGTTTCGTAATATTTTTGGGTTGTAAGTTTTCAATAACTATCATTGAAACTGAAAATGTCAATTTAGGTTTATCTTTATCTTTTGTAGACCGCTCATTTCAGAATGAATTCTAACTACCATTTCTGTACTTTTAAATCTGACTTTGTGAAGGCCTACTAACATTTGATCTAGAGTATAGTTGTAATTCATAGTATAATATATTTAATACAATCTAATGTAGTCCATAGTCTTTGGAAAAACAGTAGATGCTTGGCATGAATCGTAAAACAGTAGTTGTTAAGGTATATGATCACACCGTTCATTAAATTACTTTACCCTTCAAGGTAAGAGGCAAAATATAATCGGGATTATGAAGAAGAAACTTCGGAAAAATTATTTACACTGAACTCGCATTGAAGAGATGTAAAATCTTGTATTGGAGCGTAATAAAACAGTAAGTGAATTACGGCGTCAAATAAATTCACTACTGTAGTTATGCTTCTGTGATTATGCTTCTACTGTGATTATGCTTCATATAAATTATACTTTACCATACAAACTGCAAAAAAAAAAACCGTACAAATAAATACTTTAAATTACAGAAAATAATTTCATACTGTTTTATTGACAGATGATTCTTATGTATAGCCAATAAGAAAAACTTTTTTTGTTGCGATTAAACATATTTAAAATTGAATTTTATTTTTTGTTTTGATTTCGTTCCAAAGGCAGCTAGGTTGAAATGACAGCATTGAAAAATTCATGCCACTAGAGTGATTCTGCTATTATTTACTTAAATGAAATATCAGACGTGTTTTCGACTTGGCTGAATTTTGCTACATCGTGTAAACTTCTTTACATATATTTTACATCATTACGTAACTTCTTTACATATATTTGTATTTTGGGAGAGGAGCTTTCTTAAGAAAGAGAAATGAATATCGGATCTCTGTAAATTCAATTGTTTATTCCGGAATTCAATCACATCTTTTTGATTCTTACACATATTTTTTTTTTTTTTTTTTTTAATTCGTCGATGTGATGGAGAAGGATAATTTTATAAAAACGTTTTCTTCTTTCCTACTATTTCTTTTTCTTTTATTTAAATAAATGAAGATACTAACATTCTAATAATAATAATAATAATAATAATAATACTCCTAATAATGATAAATATAATAAAAAGAAATTAAATTAGAAAATATTAATTAAAAAAAGAACTGGATGTAAAAATAAATATATAAATAAAAATATTATTAGGCTGATAACAAAGGAAAACAAATATTTCCGTACACCGCATTCACTTTTGTGCCATAATGCGTATGTGAGTGTTAATATTTCTTATGCCTCCTTACCGCAGGAGCAATACATCTTCATCCTGTAAATCAGCTGAGCTTTCTGTTCTTTGATGAGTAATAAAATATTCGTATTTATTTATGGTTTTGCTGATTTTTCGCCAGAGTTCTTTAATTTGTTTCTCTACTAGTCTACTGTTTACTCGTCTGACAGGATTTCCTGAATTTTATTAAAGAACCTTATTTTCTTATTAAGGAAGATTTACAGTCAAATAAAGATTTGAATTTTTGGTGATAGTTTCAATAATATGTCGTATACGCAGTCGTTAAGTCATTGGATACGATCTAACTACCGTAATTACCGTGCCCTAATTCCTAATTATTAGGAATTGCGTAGAATAGAAACCATTACAGACAGTATTTCAGAATCATAAATCAGAGACCATGCCCCAAGGCTGAATAGATAATACAAGTATCATCTAAATTTTTTCGATTTGTGTTCATATGTTGGAAATCAACATAACAGCTTAATAATAATAATAATAATAATAATAATAATAATAATAATAATAATAATAATAATAATAATAATAATAATTTTTTTTTTTTGAGGAGGGAGGTGGAAATGCATTTACGCACGGAGTGTCGGGCTCCCGCTGATGGTATTATCCAATCACCATCAGCGGACTACCGACTAAAACCACCCCCCTTTCTACCAGGGCTCGACCCGGAACCGTTTATCACATTACTTCCGGTCGAGTCCTCCTATACTAGCCTGTTTGGTGCTACCTAATTTTCAGGACTGTCCAGGTCAACCTTTTTGGCCCTGAGTATGTTGCCGACGAATCGGGCTACGCTTTCCCAGCTGCCCAGGTCACGGAGCATCATCGCAACCACGTTGTGGGGACTCAGTGCTCCGTGATCCGCCTCTAATGTCCCTCGATCTGCCGCCCACCGAGCACATTTGAAAAAGGTGTGCTCGGCGTCGTCCCGTACACCGGGACAATACAGGCAGTCGGGGGACGGCGCTTTCCCTATGACATGGAGGTAAGCGCGGAAGTACCCGTGACCCGTTAAAAATTGGGTCATGTAGTACTCCACTTCTCCATGCCGTCGCTCCGTCCACGGTCTGACCAGAGGAATAAGCCTTGCGGTCCATCGTCCTCTGGTCTCGTGGTCCCAGGTGTCTTGCCATGCGAGGAATGTGCGAGTGCGTTCCTCGTTGGCAATGGTCACCCGGTCTCCGCCTGCCCGCCGCCTCCCGTAGATCGCCTGGCGCTCCCTTGCTAAAGTAGCAATGGGTATGACGCCGGCGACCACAAGTACTGCAGGCTCGGAGACCGTCCGATACGCGGAAGCGACTCGCAAGGCTGCGGTGCGTTGCACCTGCGCGAGCCGCTTCCGGTTTCTCGCAACTCTTAATGCCTGGGCCCACACTTCCGACCCGTATAGCAGGATGGAATGTACCGTGGACATCAGCAATCGCCGTCTGCTGGCCTTCGGTCCGCCGACATTCGCCATCAGCCGGCTGAGAGCAGTTACGGCTCTCGCAGCTTTGTCGGCGGCTGTACGAAGCTGCTCAGCAAAGCTGAGTTTCCGGTCAATCATCATACCGAGGTACTTTGCGGCCGGCTTGGTCTCGACAACCTCTACCCCGACCCGCAGGGAAAGAAGGGTGTCGATACGTTTCTTCGTGAGAACTACGATCTCCGTTTTGCTGAGAGCTAGAGACAATCCATGATCGTCCAGCCAGGCACCGACTCTGTGCATGGCCCGACTGAGCCTCAGTTGGGCGCGCTCCACGTCGCGATCTGCGACAAGTAGCGCAACGTCGTCAGCGTACCCAACCAAGGCAGATTCTTCAGGCATCTCCAGCCTCAGCAAGCCATCGTAGACGGCGTTCCAAAGGTCGGGGCCGAGAATCGACCCCTGCGCCGCCCCTGACGTGATCGTAGTCCTACGCCAGCCTGCTGCGGTCTCGTAAATGAGACCGCGGTTCCTCAGGTATGCGTCTACCATTCTCAGAAGGTATTGAGGCACATGGAACGAATGCTCCAGGGCCCGAATCATATCGCTCCATCGTGCGGAGTTGAACGCGTTTTTTACGTCCAACGTAACGAGAAGGACCACACGTCGCGAAAAATGATTGTGGTCCTCTGCTCGCCGCACCGCCTCAACAACCTCCTATATAATAATAATAATAATAATAATAATAATAATAATAATAATAATAATAATAATAATAATAATAATAATAATAATAATAATAATAATAATAATAATAATAATAATAATAATAATAATAATAATAATAATAATAATAATAATAATAATAATAATAATAATAATAATAATAATAATAATAATAATAATAATAATAATAATAATAATAATAATAATAATAATAATAATAATAATAATAATAATAATAATAATAATAATAATAATAATGCCCTTGCCCTGAGGTAGATAATCCCCACGTCCGGAACACAACATCTGTGTTCCACGTCCAGGGCGGCAACAGCTGTACCTTTGTACATCACATATAGCTGGCTAACGGGGTTCCGAGTAAATTCCTCGGTTATGCATTGTTGAGTTTGACCTGGTTCCAACTTCAGGTCACTAAACGGACTGGATTTTTGGCTACCTGCAGGAAATGGAGTAACATATGATTTTGGAAATGGATTCATACCATTCTTAGAGCTGGCGATGTGGCGGCCAGGGTCAATGTTATTGCAGGTGTAACGGAGACCCTTCCGTTGTCCACATGCCCCCTGCGATGGCAAGCATGTAGTTAAGGTGCCCATGTTCGGAGCATGGGAGCCCTGAAAGCTTCGGTGTGTAGGGGCCTGGAGTCAGTGCAGAGACTGCGCATCCGCTCTCTGCCAGGACATATGCCGGTTCCACCGGAGTACCGGATAGGACCTCCAAGGTTAGTAGCCCTGGAGTGGGGGTGTACCCCGGCGGCTAGCCTTGCTACAGAAGGGATCCACTGTTCATGAATTTTTCTGAACAAACTAACGTGGCAGAGGGTGCACGTAAACACCCTCGTTTAGAAACCGCCGATTCGCCACAAGCGAAGCGGAAAAAAAGTAAAGAGAGTGATAGAATTAGAAAAGATGCTGATAAAATCAGTAAAGATTTGAGAAAAGCTTTGTTTGGTAATAATGTTCCCAAACCAAGATTTTTGGTCATTACAAAAGAGAATGGTAACTTCCAAAAGGTAAGTCCATTCTTAATTGCTAGAGAGATTACAAATTGTGCTGGTGGTCCTGTCAAGGATATCCGTAAGACGTTTAACGGATTACATGTCGAAACTATAAACGACATGCAAAGTCAGAAAGTCCAGGCGTTGAAGAAGATCGGTGAATTTGCGGTTACTGTCCAACCGCATAGTACACTTAATTCATCTAGAGGAGTTGTTGTTTGCCGTGATCTTCTTAACTGTACTGAAGAAGAAATAGTGCAGGAAATGTCTAGTCAGGGAGTGACACATTGTCGCAGACTTTCTATGAGACGAAATGGTGAGATTCTTCCTTCGGCCTCTCATGTATTGACATTCAATAGGCCAAGTCTTCCTGAAAAGGTACGAGCTGGCATCCATCGGCTTGATGTACGGGCATTTATTCCGCAGCCGATGAGATGTTTTAGATGTCAACGTTTCGGACACACTGCCGCTAGATGTGAAGCGCAGGAAATTTGTATATGCGGATCGAAGATTCATGAGGGTGATCCATGTAAAGACCCTCCAGTCTGCATTAACTGTAAAGGGCACCATAACTGTCGATCCAGGAACTGCCCAGTATACAAATCAGAAACAGCCATTCAGGAGGTTAAAACGCTTCAAAAAGTCAGCTACCCTGAAGCGAAGAAGATTGTAAACCAACGTACACCTAGACCATCGACTTCATACGCAGAAGCAGCTGCTGCTCCCCCCACACCTAAAATCAACGTGGAGCAGTTGCTTAATACGATGGCACCAAGTCTCGCGACAGTGATAGAAAGAATCATTGATTCCAAGATCGAGTCGACTCATCAGATACAACAAAGTAAACATGAGAAGGCTCAATCCCGGACTGACGTCGCCGACAGAAGACCCGCACCAGCGCAGTTTAAAAAACCAGCAAAATCCTCGATTATAACTCCAGCAATAGACGTAATGAAGAAAAATCTTGATCTATCCAACAAAGATCTAAAGATCACCCCGACGAAGAGTCATATAGATAAGGATACTGTGACAAGAGTACAGGAAAAATCTGCGTCAACCAAAATGGAGGTGCAAGTAACTATCGGAAAAGCACCAGACACAGACGATATTAAAACCGTACCTACAGAGGCCCCAAAAGCTCAGAGAACAACTGTGGCGAGAGCATCTGTATCAGCCGGCCCAAGCACAGCCTTAGATATCGAATCGAGTTCATCAGCCGCCGAAAGTGCATCGGTTGCAAGTTTAGACTCAATTGCAACGATGCTCACAGCACCATTGAAGCTTTCATCACCTGATGTAAGCCGGCGAACGTCATTGGCGTCAGAAAGAGAAGACGATGCCATGTCCGAAGCCTCAGACACTCTGTCGTCGGAAGTTGAGGCCGTTCGCAGAATGGAAAAGCGGTGTAAAAAGGGTTGGCCGAAAGGAAAGCCTAGAAAGTGATATAATTGGACCAGAAATTATAAGGAAAAGCAAAATTTTGATCATTTTGTGAAATTTTGAACCTTTTTTTTTATTTTTTTTTGAAGTGGGACGGGGCTAATGACCAAAGTAGTCGATGCCCCTAAAAACCTCAAAAAAAAAAAAAAAAAAAAAATAATGCCCTGAGGTAGATATTCCCCACGTCCGGAACACAACATCTACGTTCCACGTCCAGGGCGGTAACAGCTGTACTCAAGTACATTACATATAGCTGGCTAACGGGGTTCCGAGTGTTGTTTCTCGGATATACTTTTTCGGTCGATTTACATCTATAGGCCGAATTACAGGACTGGACTTTACGGCCACCTGCAGATATGACATTATTAACGATTACGGAAATGGATTAATACCGCCGTTAGAGCTGGCGATGTGGCGGCCACGGTCAAAGTTATTTGCAGGTGTAACGGAGACCTTTCGTCGTCCACATGCCCCCTGCGATGGCAAGCATGTAGTTAAGGTGCCCATGTTCGGAGCATGGGAGCCCTGAAAGCTTCGGTGTGTAGGGGCCTGGAGTCAGTGCAGAGACTGCGCATCCGCTCTCTGCCAGGACATATGCCGGTTCCACCGGAGTACCGGAACGGATCTCCAGGGTTGGTAGCCCTGGAGTGGGGGTGTACCCCGGCGGCTAGCCTTACTACAGAAGGGATTACTTGTTCATGAATTTTCCTGAACAAACCAACGTGGCAGAGGGTGCACGTAAACACCCTCGTTTAGAGCCGGCTGTTTCGCCTGAAGCGAAACGCCGAAAGAGTACGGAGAGTAAGAAGATAGAAATTGAGGCTAGAAAAAGCTTACAAAAGGCTTTTTTTAAAAGTAGTAATGTACCGAAACCCAAATATTTGGTCATTACAAAGGAGGATGGAAATTTCTCGAGGGTGAGTCCTTTTCTCATCGCTCGAGAAATAAACAAATGTGCTGGAGGCCCTGTTAAAGAAATCAGGAAAACTTTTACGGGACTCCATGTAGAGACTGTTAATGATATACAGTCTCAGAAGATTTTAGGGCTGAAGAAAATTGGAGAGCTAGCGGTACGTGTAGATCCCCACGGCACGCTCAACACCTCAAGGGGTGTTGTGGTCTGTCGGGATCTTTTGAATTGTTCGGAGCAAGAGATAGTAGAGGAGCTGGCAGCACAAGGAGTAATAGAGTGCCGTCGATTGAACATGAGAAGGAACGGTGAGGTCTTACCCTCAGCTTCTCATGTCCTCACTTTCAACCGGCCTACTTTGCCAGAAAAGATAAGAGCGGGGATTCACCGTTTGGATGTGCGGGCATTTGTCCCACAGCCGATGAGGTGCTTCAAGTGCCAACGCTTTGGCCACACCGCTCTTAGATGCGAAAGACCGCAAATATGCGTGTGCGGTGAAGAGGTGCATGAGGGAGAGCCATGTAAAGAGCCTCCTACATGCATAAACTGCAAAGGAGCGCATTCTTGTAGATCAAGGAATTGTCCTGTCTACAAAGATGAGGTAGCTGTGCAGGAAGTAAAAACACTGCAAAAGGTCAGCTACTTCGATGCAAAAAAAATAGTTAACGCCCGTAAGCCTAGAGCAGCAACATCTTATGCTCAGGCTGCGGCTACTGTTCCTGCTCCTGCTCCGATTGCTGTAGATGAGGCACAAATCATAAATAAACTTGCTCCCACTTTGGCTAACATGATTGAGAGGATCATCGAAAATAAGATGAAACCTTTTGGTAATAAAGACCTTGTTAAGCCAAAGATAGTGGTACAGCCTGCTGAAGATAAGACGATAAAAGTGAAAGTTGCTCCTCCAGAAAAGAAAACGGACACCAAACCAGACTGTCAAGTCCGTCTCAGCGAGATCCTCGATGAAAAGAAAAAGGTGATACCTACAGAGTCTGTTATGGAGGCTCCCAAGCCTCCTGTAACTGAAGTGGCCTCTAAGCCTCAGAGGCCACAAAAAATCACACAGGGGGGGCGAGTGTCCCCCCTCCCACAGGCGGTGACCGGTGCGACCCCCGTGTTGGGGAGCGGCCAGGTTGCCGCCTCTCAATCGGCGCCTGAAACCGGCGCCGATCCATGCCCGTCGTCGTCGGCGGCTTCGGTGGTCTCCGATACGGAGACCGGAAGCCTTACAGGCGACGACCTTCTCCGCGAACACGATGCTGTTCGTAGGATGGAGAAGAAAAGGAAAAAGGGATGGCCGAAAGGAAAACCCAGGCAATAATTTAATTAAAAATTAAAAATTAGCGAGTCGATTGTACAATGGAACATCAATGGATGTTTTTCAAACATCCATGAGCTCCAACGCTTGGTACATGACGTAGACCCGATTTGTATATGTCTGCAAGAAACGCATTTCCGCCGAAATGAATATTTTAAAATAAAAGGATTCGATATATTTCGGCGAGATCAACCGCCAAATGTAAGAGTTAGAGGTGGAGTAGCTATATTAACATCGACTAGAGCTACCACCGAAGCGGTTGTTCTAAACACCAACCTACAAGCGGTCGCCGTCAGAATGAAGCGACCGCTTAAGATCACTGTGTGCAGCATATACTTACCGAATTACGATTGGATTAAGGATGACATAGAAAGATTAATTTCCGAGCTTCCCCCACCTGTTTTACTGGTGGGTGATTTTAACGCTCATAATTCTCTCTGGGGATCGGATCGAGTAGACCCCCGTGGAAGAGAACTGGAAGGGTTCCTGATGAATTCTGAACTTATTATTTTAAATGACGGATCAGGAACCTTTTTCAATGCCAGAGATGGATCGACGTCCTGTATAGATCTTGCACTTATAAGCGGATCGATAGCACCGAGGTACAGCTTCCATGTTATAGACGATCTGCATGGAAGCGATCATTTCCCGGTGCAAATTGTAACTGATGTTACTAGAACAATATATCCCATCCCTAAAAGATGGTTATTTGAAAAGGCAGACTGGACGAGCTTCACAGCTAGAACGATGCTCCCGAAAACAACTGGAGTTATCGGAGAAGATGTCGACGCCATAACAAATGCAATAATTGAGTCGGCATCGAGATATATTCCCAAAACATCTGGGAAACTTACAAAGAAACCCGTTCCATGGTGGAACGATGAAATAAGTGAAGCTATAAAAAGAAAGAAAAGGGCGTATAATGCCTTTAAGAAGCGTCCTAGTATAGAAAATCTTGTTGCCTTTAAGAAATACAGGGCGTATGCAAAACGTCTTATGAAAGATTCAAAGAAACGATCCTGGCAGCAATACGTGTCATCCATCGACAAAACCACTACTGCAGCAGATGTTTGGAGGAAAGTGAAGGCGATTTGTGGGCGTAATGATTTTGCTCCCATAACTAGCCTTCAAGATGAAGATGAAATAAAAGATACTCCATATGAAATTGCAGAGCTCTTATCCAATCATTTCGAAAAGGCCAGCAAAACGGCCAACTACGAGGAAGGTTTTCGAACCAAAAAAGAAGAACACGAAGGTCTACTAAATTTTGGAACTGAGTATAATTACTCATATAATGTACCATTTAAAATGGAAGAATTCACGAAAGCGTTGGAAAAATCAGGTAACACAGCTGCTGGTCCGGATGAAATCCACTACAATATGATCAGGCAGCTGAATACCACTGCAAAGTGTAGATTATTAGAACTTTATAATAAAATATGGCGGGATGGAACGTACCCGCAGCAGTGGAAAAAAGCTTATGTTGTTCCAGTACCTAAGAAAAATAAAAATTTAACAGACCCCAATAGCTACCGTCCTATTTCTTTGACGTGTGCTATGGGGAAAATATTGGAAAAAATGATTAATAATCGACTCGTCTGGGTTTTGGAAAAAGAAAACCTGATATCATCGCATCAAGCAGGTTTTCGACAATACCATTCTACCACTGATCAAATGATCAGCTTAGAGGACATTATATATAACAGCTTTATTACAAGGAAACATTGTGTCGGAGTCTTCTTTGATCTTCAGAAGGCTTTCGATATGACCTGGCGTCATGGTATAATGCTCCAGTTACATGAATGGGGCATTCGTGGCAATTTGCCTATACTGCTCAGCAACTACATGAATGACCGTACCTTCCAAGTACGCGTCAACAACGAATATTCACGTGAAAGAATCATGGAAAATGGCATACCGCAAGGTTTGCCGTTGAGCGGTACCTTGTTTACCATTGCCATTAATAAACTGATATTAGCCATTCCAGTAGAAATCAGCAAAAGCGTCTATGTTGATGATCTGGCAATCATATATGCCAGCAACAAGACTGCTATAGTGAGGTACAAATTGCAACGAGCGATCAATGCTCTAAATGAAGTTGCAAGGAATACAGGATTCCAATTCTCACCAGAAAAAACGTGCTGTGTACACTTTTGTAGGAAGAGAATTCCTCATCAAAGTCCTGCTCTGACAATTGATGATAATCCAATACAATATAAAGACAGCGTAAGGTATTTAGGACTAGTATTGGATAAATCCCTCACATGGGGATTACATATACAGGACTTGAGTGATAGATGCAAAAGAGCCCTAAACATTATAAAATGTTTATCGAACCTAAATTGGGGCTCAGAAAAAGAGACATTATTGAGATTGTATAAAGCATTGGTTCAATCTAAACTAGACTACGGATGTATCGTATATTCATCCGCTAGAAAGTCGCACTTAAGAAAGTTAGACGTAGTTCATAATAGCGGAATAAGATACGCAACAGGTGCTTTCCGCACAAGTCCGGCGGCTAGTCTGATGTCTGAAGCCGGAATAATGCCACTACATTATAGAAGAGAGATCCTCTTGTTAAGATATGCAGCAAATATATGGGCTTTCCCTGCCCATATAAATAATAAATTGTTTATGAATCATCCCATGGCTGCATTATACGAACGTCGTGCTACCTATTCCAGACCAGCCGGAATTAGGTACCACGAATTAAGAAGGAAATATGAAATTGCTATACCAGAGACACTAGCAATTTCTACTAGAGAAATACCGCCATGGCTCTTGCCAGCGGTAAATACAAGTTTGGATCTCTCTCAAGGAGAAATAAAAAAGAAACCAGCAGTGATCATCCAGCAAGATTTTTTAGCAACCGTCAGTAGTTATGAAGAACATATTAGAATTTATACTGACGGCTCTAAAACCGAACATGGTGTTGGATGCTCGATATATGTAAATGATGAAGCCCACTCTTGGAGACTGCCAGATGTGGCCAGTGTCTACACGGCAGAACTCACTGCGATTCAGCAAGCTCTTCGCTACACTGAACACTATGGCGAAGAGAGAGTGCTAATATGTTCCGACTCATTAAGTGCACTTGTCGCAATTCGGAACAAGAACATTAAGGATGTCCTAATTGCAAACATCCTGTCCATTTTATACGTTCTAAAACAACGAGGACAGCGATGCGTATTTGTATGGACTCCAGGGCATGCTGGTATTACAGGTAATGAAATCGCAGACGAAGCTGCCAGAAAGGCAACAGTCTGCGATGATTTGGATGCATTTCCTGTAAGAGTGGCAGATATTAAAAACCGTCTAACAAATATAGTAAGAAACAAATGGAACGCTGAATGGAGGAGTTTAAATACAAAATTAAACTCAGTTAAAACTTCTCCTTATAAATGGAAAAGCGACTTTAAATTGACTCGCCGTGAACAAGTAGCGGTGACCAGACTTAGAATCGGTCACACGCGATTAACAAATTTATATTTGTTAACCGGCGAAGTGAGACCAATGTGCGGTGTTTGCAATAAAACACTGACAATCAAGCATCTAATAGAAGAGTGTACCATATATGAGGACCTCAGAAAGAGGTTCTGTTTTACAAATAATATTAGTGCTGATCTGGATAATGGAAATGAAGAAAATATAGTTGCATTTTTACACGCCAGTGGACTTCTTAAAAGTCTGTAAAATGGGAGTTTAAAGCTGTGGTAAAAGATACTCTAAGCGGTAGTTATATATATATATATATACATATAGAAGAAAGAGGAAAGATATGGTATTGAGAAGATTAATTATAATTTTAAGTTCATGGTCTTTTGAGAACCTATCTCAAATTTTAATATTGGGGCCCTTTACATCCCGTAAGTGTTTGTGATTGTCCTTGTCTTTCATGTTTTAATGTTTATTGTGAAGTTTGTGTTTTTAAATAAAATGTAAGGGCCCTTTACACCCTTACATATGACGATCCTGATGGAGATAATAATTTCTTTTAAAGAATGTGACGAGGGCTAATGACCTTAGCAGTCGATGCCCGTAAAAATTCAGATAAAAAAAAAAAAAAAAAAAAAAAATAATAATAATAATAATAATAATAATAATAATAATAATAATAATAATAATAATAATAATAATAATAATAATAATAACCCAGGGGGGGTCCTGTCCCCCTACTGGGCGCGTCCTCAAGGTGGCGGATAGAGGAAGGCCTTGTAGATATACAGGGTAGGTGGTGTTCTTCAAAGGCCCACCCGCGGACCATAACAGGTACTTTAAATCCAACGCGTCTGTTCCAGATTGGGCGGCGTTTGGTCGGCGTCTGTTTCCCATGTTAGGGACGGCCGTTTCTAGAGGTGTCGGAGCCTTGCCCGCAGGAGCTTATCCTGTTACCCATTTGTTTTGAAAATTAATGGAGTACAACGATGTGAATAAATGCCGGGGCGGTAGGGTGTTGCGGGCTGACACCCTTCGGAGCCGTCGTGATGTTCAGTCTGGGGTGAGGAGTGCTGGAGCGAGTGGCGGCGCCTCACCTAATGGTACCACAAGGCCTGGAACGTCTTCTGTGGCTTCTGTTGTGGCTGAAGTTCAGTCACCCAGTGCTGTAGAACCCCGGGGTAGGAAGCGGTTTAAATGGACAGATGAACATAATGCCTTCCTTTACCGTACCTACCTAACTATAACAAAAATGGAATCGGACATGAAACCGTATAGTGTTCCGCTGCACCAAGCGATGGTTGAGAAGTTCCCTGAGCTACGATGTAAGTCTGTCCAAAACATCCTGGATCAGCGCAGATCCCTCTTTAAGTCTAATAGGGTTCCTGCGGATGTGGTGGCGTTAATCCGAGCTGATGTTTCTAGGGAGTTGGGGTTGTTGTCTAGCCCATCTTCAGATGAAAGTACTGTAGAAGAAACGATAAGAACCGACAATCCCTTCTCCGATCAATTTGCTGAGAACGAGATGCTGTATGGTGGTATGGATCCGTTGGCCAGACAGCGTATACCAAGGCTGAGGGTTAATGGCGGAACGAGGAACATAGTGAGCCTTATTAATGAGATTCTTGAAGAAAAAGTAAGATTAGTACCCTCCATAACTGAGCTCCATGAGTTAGTGTACATCGGTGCGATTACGGCAGTCAAAGCGAATGGCCAGCGAATCGTCGCTTCTGCAATGCGTAAGAGTCCCCAGCGTCCACCTTGGGAGGAGAGACTGTGTGGGAAAGTCGATAAGCTGACAAAAGAGATTGGTCGTTTGTCCAGTTTCTTAACACCTGCTAACCCCAGTGGAAGGATCCGATCGGCGGCGGAGTCGATAATCCGAACATATGAGAACCCGGAAAACACCACCGGCCATGAAGTTCTGGATTTGTTAAAGCAACGATTGATGGTACTGTCATGTCGGC
Organism: Lycorma delicatula; assembly: GCF_047948215.1. NCBI lineage: Eukaryota > Metazoa > Arthropoda > Insecta > Hemiptera > Fulgoridae > Lycorma > Lycorma delicatula. The sequence goes on along the minus strand of NC_134455.1, from coordinate 46,870,558 downwards.
TGCGGCGGTATCGGCAGAGTAACATGCGCCGGGAACAAGCTCACTTGTTCCGTGCCAATCAAAAGGAGCTATATAAGCGGTTGCAGGTTTCACCTCAGCAACAACCTCAGGCGAACGCGTCCCCTACTAGTGAGGAGGTCTTGGGTTATTGGGGCCCGCTTTGGTCGTGTTCCTCACAGCATAACAGTGGGGAAAGGTGGATTCGTGAGGAGCGAAAACGAGTTGATAGAGTCCAGACAATGGTAGATAATTTAATCACTCTAGAAGATGTACAGGAGGCAATTAGGAAAACCCATAATTGGAGGGCGCCTGGGATTGATGGAGTGCATAACTTTTGGTACAAGCGCTTTTCTTCTGTTCACAGGCGTCTTGCAGAATTTTACTCTGCCATCTTGCGAGATGCAAGTCTAATGCCGACCTTTTTCACCCAGGGGATGACCTATCTGATCCCGAAATCTTCTACTGCGAAGGCAGATCCGTCCAAGTACAGACCTATTTCCTGTCTCCCCACAATATATAAGCTTTTTACTTCTGTTCTCACTGCCAAAATCAATAAGCATCTTGAGAGGCATCAGATCTTAGCTGAGGAGCAAAAAGGGTGTCGTCAGGGTAGTAGGGGCTGCAAAGAGCAGCTAGTGATTGATAGCGTTATCTCTGTAACGGCAAAGAGGAGTCGGGGCAGCTTATATACTGGTTATATTGACTACAGAAAGGCCTTTGACTCGGTTCCGCACTCCTGGTTGATAGAGGTCTTACGTCTCTACAAAGTCGATCCGGTTATCGTTGAGTGCCTAAGTGTCGTTATGGGTAAGTGGTGCACAAATCTTTTGTTGACTATTCCAGATAAGAACCCCGTTAAGGTCGGAGTAACACAGATCAACCGAGGCATTTTTCAGGGCGATTCCTTGAGCGCTCTATGGTTTTGCTTAGCGTTGAATCCTCTGTCTGCCATCTTACAGAAGTCCAAGAAGGGTTTTACTCTTGGGCAGTACAGTTTTAGCCACCTCATGTATATGGATGATATTAAGCTTTTTTCTGACACTGAAAAAGGGATCCGGCAACTTGTCAAATTAGTCGAGAGGTTCAGTGTCGACATACGCATGAGTTTTGGTCTTGACAAGTGTAGGGTCAATGCTATGAAGAGAGGAAAATGGTCGCAGATTGAGGCGTGTGAAGTGCCGCAGATGGATGCTCCTGCACTCATGAATGCAATGCAGCGTGGTGAGACATATAAGTACCTTGGTTTCCTGCAGGATATTGGAATTAGCCATAGTCGAGCGAAAGAGGACCTTACATCTGGCTTCAAGAGTAGAGTAAGAGCCGTCATGAGTTCCCAGTTGAGTGGTTCTAATAAGGTAAAGGCCATTAACATATTTGCCGTTCCGTTGATTTCCTATAGCTTTGGCGTGATAAATTGGACGCGGACAGACCTTGAAGGGCTTAATAGAATGATTCGTGTATCGTTCACGCGACACCGCTCCCATCACCCGCTCAGCTCTGTCGAGCGGTTTCACCTGTCCAGGAATAGAGGAGGAAGAGGCGTTGTGGATTTGCGGGAGGTTCATGCAAAACAACTGCTGAATCTCCGGAAATACTTCCTAGAGAAGAGCCAATCCAGCTTGCTCCACGGGGTTATAGTAAAACGTGACAGTAATCTAACCCCATTGCGCCTCGGGGATGACAAATTTCAGCCCCTTGAGGATACCTTCTCCGAGATCAGTGTGATGGATAGGTGGCGTTCGAGGGAGTTGCATGGGAGGTACTATGCGGCGCTTATGGATGAAGCGGTTGATCGAGATGCGTCTGTGGCCTGGCTGAAGTATGCCGAGTTGTTTGCTGAGACGGAGGGCCTTGTATTTGCTATACAGGACAGGGTCATCAGCACACTCAGCTACAGAAAGCATGTCGTCAAGGATCCTGCTGTAACCATTGACCTGTGCCGTCTCTGTGGATCGACCAACGAGTCCATCGAACATGTGGTTAGCGGGTGTCAGTTTTTAGCTCCAAGGGAATATACAGTCCGACATAACAACGTGGCGAAGATACTTCATCAGAGACTGGCTTTGGACCTGGGTCTTCTCTCCGTTTCAGTCCCGTATTTTAAGTATGCTCCTCAGTCTGTATTAGAGGACGATCAGTATAAACTGTACTACGATCGTACTGTTCTGACGGACAGGACAGTGGAGCATAATAGGCCAGACATCGTTCTGACCAAGAAGCAGGAAAAAATCACCTTCCTGATTGATGTCACAATCCCATTGTCCACCAACATAGTGAAGAAGTACACGGAAAAACTAGTGAAGTATAGGGATCTTGCAGAACAAGTCAGGGAGATTTGGGACCAGGAGAGCGTAACAGTGGTCCCGGTGGTTTTGGGCGCGATGGGAGAGATTCCACGTTCTCTGCATGGTTCATTAAGATCCGTTGGAGCACCAGCAAATCTGTTCCGACCAATGCAGAAGGCTGTGTTGCTGGATACATGCCGCTTGGTCCGTCGGTACATCACAAGCTCGAGCGATAAGATAACGCCTGTTCTTGAGGGGCCACCTGATCGTCATCAGATGGAACTGCAGACGGGGGACAATGGCCGTTAACATCGGCTGTTCATAAGTTGTTATGTCTGGTATTTTATCTTTCATTCTTAAATTTTACCCATAGTTTTTTTTTTTTTTTTTTTTTTTTTTTTTTTTTTTCAATAGTTCATGCTACCATATACAATGCACGTCAGAACAATAGTTAAGCTCCTGTGCCTTGCCTATGGGCCGGCCAGGATGCTTTTTACTGGGCTTGCCCAAGATAATAATAATAATAATAATAATAATAATAATAATAATAATAATAATAATAATAATAATAATTAATAATAATAATAATAATAATAATAATAATAATAATAATAATAATAATAATAATAATAATAATAATAATAATAATAATAATAATAATAATAATAATAATAATAATAATAATAATAATAATAATAATAATAATAATAATAATAATAATAATAATAATAATAATAATAATAATAATAATAATAATAATAATAATAATAATAATAATAATAATAATAATAATAATAATAATAATAATAATAATAATAATAATAATAATAATAATAATAATAATAATAATAATAATAATAATAATAATAATAATAATAATAATAATAATAATAATAATAATAATAATAATAATAATAATAATAATAATAATAATAATAATAATAATAATAATAATAATAATAATAATAATAATAATAATAATAATAATAATAATAATAATAATAATAATAATAATAATAATAATAATAATAATAATAATAATAATAATAATAATTATAATAATAATAATAATAATAATAATAATAATAATAATAATAATAATAATAATAATAATAATAATAATAATAATAATGCCCTGAGGTAGATAATCCCCACGTCCGGAACACAACATCTATGTTCCACGTCCAGGGCGGTAACAGCTGTACCTTTGTACATCACATATAGCTGGCTAACGGGGTTCCGAGTAAATTCCTCGGTTATGCATTGTTAAGTTTGACCTGGTTCCAACTTCAGGTCACTAAACGGACTGGATTTTTGGCTACCTGCAGGAAATGAAATAACAAACGATTTTGGAAATGGATTCATACCATTCTTAGAGACGGCGATGTGGCGGCCAGGGTCAATGTTATTGCAGGTGTAACGGAGACCCTTCCGTTGTCCACATGCCCCCTGCGATGGCAAGCATGTAGTTAAGGTGCCCATGTTCGGAGCATGGGAGCCCTGAAAGCTTCGGTGTGTAGGGGCCTGGAGTCAGTGCAGAGACTGCGCATCCGCTCTCTGCCAGGACATATGCCGGTTCCACCGGAGTACCGGATAGGACCTCCAAGGTTAGTAGCCCTGGAGTGGGGGTGTACCCCGGCGGCTAGCCTTGCTACAGAAGGGATCCATTGTTCATGAACATTGAACATTCAAACGTGGCAGAGGGTGCACGTAAACACCCTCGTTTAGAAACCGCCGATTCGCCACAAGCGAAGCGGAAAAAAGTAAAGAGAGTGATAGAATTAGAAAAGATGCTGATAAAATCAGTAAAGATTTGAGAAAAGCTTTGTTTGGTAATAATGTTCCCAAACCAAGATTTTTGGTCATTACAAAAGAGAATGGTAACTTCCAAAAGGTAAGTCCATTCTTAATTGCTAGAGAGATTACAAATTGTGCTGGTGGTCCTGTCAAGGATATCCGTAAGACGTTTAACGGATTACATGTCGAAACTATAAACGATATGCAAAGTCAGAAAGTCCAGGCGTTGAAGAAGATCGGTGAATTTGCGGTTACTGTCCAACCGCATAGTACACTTAATTCATCTAGAGGTGTTGTTGTTTGCCGTGATCTTCTTAACTGTACTGAAGAAGAAATAGTGCAGGAAATGTCTAGTCAGGGAGTGACACATTGTCGCAGACTTTCAATGAGACGAAATGGTGAGATTCTTCCTTCGGCCTCTCATGTTTTGACATTCAATAGGCCAAGTCTTCCTGAAAAGGTACGAGCTGGCATCCATCGGCTTGATGTACGGGCATTTATTCCGCAGCCGATGAGATGTTTTAGATGTCAACGTTTCGGACACACTGCCGCTAGATGTGAAGCGCAGGAAATTTGTATATGCGGATCGAAGATACATGAGGGTGATCCATGTAAAGACCCTCCAGTCTGCATTAATTGTAAAGGGCACCATAACTGTCGATCCAGGAACTGCCCAGTATGCAAATCAGAAACAGCCATTCAGGAGGTTAAAACGCTTCAAAAAGTCAGCTACCCTGAAGCGAAGAAGATTGTAAACCTACGTACACCTAGATCATCGACTTCATACGCAGAAGCAGCTGCTGCTCCCCCCACACCTAAAATCAACGTGGAGCAGTTGCTTAATACGATGGCGCCAAGTCTCGCGACAATAATAGAAAGAATCATTGATTCCAAGATCGAGTCGACTCATAAGATACAACAAAGTAAACATGAGAAGGCTCAATCCCAGACTGACGTCGCCGACAGAAGACCCGTATCAGCGCAGTTTAAAAAACCGGCAAAATCCTCGATTATAACTCCAGCAATAGACGTAATGAAGAAAAATCTTGATTTATTCAACAAAGATCTAAAGATCACCCCGACCACGAGTCATATAGCTAAGGATACTGTGACAAGAGTACAGGAAAAATCTGCGTCAACCAAAATGGAGGTGCAAGTAACTATCGAAAAAGCACCAGACACAGATGATATTAAAACCGTACCTACAGAGGCCCCAAAAGCTCAGAGAACAACTGTGGCGAGAGCATCTGTATCAGCCGGCCCAAGCACAGCCTTAGATATCGAATCGAGTTCATCAGCCGCCGAAAGTGCATCGGTTGCAAGTTTAGACTCAATTGCAACGATGCTCACAGCACCATTGAAGCTTTCATCACCTGATGTAAGCCGGCGAACGTCATTGGCGTCAGAAAGAGAAGACGATGCCATGTCCGAAGCCTCAGACACTCTGTCGTCGGAAGTTGAGGCCGTTCGCAGAATGGAAAAGCGGTGTAAAAAAGGTTGGCCGAAAGGCAAGCCTAGGCGGTAATTTGTGGATTTTAAATAAGAAGATTGAAATTTTGCTCACTTATTTTCTTCATGGAAATATGAATTAAAGAACCTTTTTTTTATTTTTTTTGAAGTGGGATGGGGCTAATGACCAAAGTAGTCGATGCCCCAAAAAACCTCAAAAAAAAAAAAAAAAAAAAAAAAAAAAAAAAAAAAATAATAATAATAATAATAATAATAATAATAATAATAATAATAATAATAATAATAATAATAATAATGCCCTGAGGTAGATAATCCCCACGTCCGGAACACAACATCTATGTTCCACGTCCAGGGCGGCAACACCTGTACTTTTGTACATCACATATAGCTGGCTAACGGGGTTCCGAGTAAATTCCTCGGTTATGCATTGTTAAGTTTGACCTGGTTCCAACTTCAGGTCACTAAACGGACTGGATTTTTGGCTACCTGCAGGTAATGGAGTAACATATGATTTTGGAAATGGATTCATACCATTCTTAGAGCTGGCGATGTGGCGGCCAGGGTCAATGTTATTGCAGGTGTAACGGAGACCCTTCCGTTGTCCACATGCCCCCTGCGATGGCAAGCATGTAGTTAAGGTGCCCATGTTCGGAGCATGGGAGCCCTGAAAGCTTCGGTGTGTAGGGGCCTGGAGTCAGTGCAGAGACTGCGCATCCGCTCTCTGCCAGGACATATGCCGGTTCCACCGGAGTACCGGATAGGACCTCCAAGGTTAGTAGCCCTGGAGTGGGGGTGTACCCCGGCGGCTAGCCATGCTACAGAAGGGATCCACTGTTCATGAATTTTTCTGAACAAACTAACGTGGCAGAGGGTGCACGTAAACACCCTCGTTTAGAAACCGCCGATTCGCCACAAGCGAAGCGGAAAAAAAGTAAAGAGAGTGATAGAATTAGAAAAGATGCTGATAAAATCAGTAAAGATTTGAGAAAAGCTTTGTTTGGTAATAATCTTCCCAAACCAAGATTTTTGGTCATTACAAAAGAGAATGGTAACTTCCAAAAGGTAAGTCCATTCTTAATTGCTAGAGAGATTACAAATTGTGCTGGTGGTCCTGTCAAGGATATCCGTAAGACGTTTAACGGATTACATGTCGAAACTATAAACGACATGCAAAGTCAGAAAGTCCAGGCGTTGAAGAAGATCGGTGAATTTGCGGTTACTGTCCAACCGCATAGTACACTTAATTCATCTAGAGGAGTTGTTGTTTGCCGTGATCTTCTTAACTGTACTGAAGAAGAAATAGTGCAGGAAATGTCTAGCCAGGGAGTGACACATTGTCGCAGACTTTCTATGAGACGAAACGGTGAGATTCTTCCTTCGGCCTCTCATGTATTGACATTCAATAGGCCAAGTCTTCCTGAAAAGGTACGAGCTGTGCATCCATCGGCTTGATGTACGGGCATTTATTCCGCAGCCGATGAGATGTTTTAGATGTCAACGTTTCGGACACACTGCCGCTAGGTGTGAAGCGCAGGAAATTTGTATATGCGGAATGAAGGTACATGAGGGTGATCCATGTAAAGACCCTCCAGTCTGCATTAGTTGTAAAGGGCACCATAACTGTCGATCCAGGAACTGCCCTGTATACAAATCAGAAACAGCCATTCAGGAGGTTAAAACGCTTCAAAAAGTCAGCTACCCTGAAGCGAGGAAGATTGTAAACCTACGTACACCTAGACCATCGACTTCATACGCAGAAGCAGCTGCTGCTCCCCCCACACCTAAAATCAACGTGGAGCAGTTGCTCAATACGATGGCACCAAGTCTCGCGACAGTGATAGAAAGAATCATTGATTCCAAGATCGAGTCGACTCATCAGATACAACAAAGTAAACATGAGAAGGCTCAATCCCAGACTGACGTCGCCGACAGAAGACCCGTACCAGCGCAGTTTAAAAAACCGGCAAAATCCTCGATTGTAACTCCAGCAATAGACATAATGAAGAAAAATCTTGATTTATCCAACAAAGATCTAAAGATCACCCCGACGACGAGTCATATAGCTAAAGATACTGTGACAAGAGTACAGGAAAAATCTGCGTCAACCAAAATGGAGGTGCAAGTAACTATCGAAAAAGCACCAGACACAGACGATATTAAAACCGTACCTACAGAGGCCCCAAAAGCTCAGAGAACAACTGTGGCGAGAGCATCTGTATCAGCCGGCCCAAGCACAGCCTTAGATATCGAATCGAGTTCATCAGCCGCCGAAAGTGCATCGATTGCAAGTTTAGACTCAATTGCAACGATGCTCACAGCACCATTGAAGCTTTCATCACCTGATGTAAGCCGGCGAACGTCATTGGCGTCAGAAAGAGAAGACGAAGCCATGTCCGAAGCCTCAGACACTCTGTCGTCGGAAGTTGAGGCCGTTCGCAGAATGGAAAAGCGGTGTAAAAAAGTTTGGCCGAAAGGAAAGCCTAGGCGGTAATTTGTGGATTTTAAATTAGAAGATTGAAATTTTGCTCACTTAGTTTCTTCATGGAAATATGAATTAAAGAACCTTTTTTTTTTATTTTTTTTGAAGTGGAATGGGGCTAATGACCAAAGTAGTCGATGCCCCTAAAAACCTCAAAAAAAAAAAAAAAAAAAAAAAAAAAAAAAAAAAAAAAATAATAATAATAATAATAATAATAATAATAATAATAATAATAATAACCCAGGGGGGGGTCCTGTCCCCCTACTGGGCGCGTCCTCAAGGTGGCGGATAGAGGAAGGCCTTGTAGATATACAGGGTAGGTGGTGTTCTTCAAAGGCCCACCCGCGGACCATAACAGGTACTTTAAATCCAACGCGTCTGTTCCAGATTGGGCAGCGTTTGGTCGGCGTCTGTTTCCCATGTTAGGGACGGCCGTTTCTAGAGGTGTCGGAGCCTTGCCCGCAGGAGCTTATCCTGTTACCCATTTGTTTTGAAAATTAATGGAGTACAACGATGTGAATAAATGCCGGGGCGGTAGGGTGTTGCGGGCTGACACCCTTCGGAGCCGTCGTGATGTTCAGTCTGGGGTGCGGAGTGCTGGAGCGAGTGGCGGCGCCTCACCTAATGGTACCACAAGGCCTGGAACGTCTTCTGTGGCTTCTGTTGTGGCTGAAGTTCAGTCACCCAGTGCTGTAGAACCCCGGGGTAGGAAGCGGTTTAAATGGACAGATGATCATAATGCCTTCCTTTACCGTACCTACCTAACTATAACAAAAATGGAATCGGACATGAAACCGTATAGTGTTCCGCTGCACCAAGCGATGGTTGAGAAGTTCCCTGAGCTACGATGTAAGTCTGTCCAAAACATCCTGGATCAGCGCAGATCCCTCTTTAAGTCTAATAGGGTTCCTGCGGATGTGGTGGCGTTAATTCGAGCTGATGTTTCTAGGGAGTTGGGGTTGTTGTCTAGCCCATCTTCAGATGAAAGTACTGTAGAAGAAACGATAAGAACCGACAATCCCTTCTCCGATCAATTTGCTGAGAACGAGATGCTGTATGGTGGTATGGATCCGTCGGCCAGACAGCGTATACCAAGGCTGAGGGTTAATGGCGGAACGAGGAACATAGTGAGCCTTATTAATGAGATTCTTGAAGAAAAAGTAAGATTAGTACCCTCCATAACTGAGCTCCATGAGTTAGTGTACATCGGTGCGATTACGGCAGTCAAAGCGAATGGCCAGCGAATCGTCGCTTCTGCAATGCGTAAGAGTCCCCAGCGTCCACCTTGGGAGGAGAGACTGTGTGGGAAAGTCGATAAGCTGACAAAAGAGATTGGTCGTTTGTCCAGTTTCTTAACACCTGCTAACCCCAGTGGAAGGATCCGATCGGCGGCGGAGTCGATAATCCGAACATATGAGAACCCGGAAAACACCACCGGCCATGAAGTTCTGGATTTGTTAAAGCAACGATTGATGGTACTGTCATGTCGGCTGCGGCGGTATCGGCAGAGTAACATGCGCCGGGAACAAGCTCACTTGTTCCGTACCAATCAAAAGGAGCTATATAAGCGGTTGCAGGTTTCACCTCAGCAACAACCTCAGGCGAACGCGTCCCCTACTAGTGAGGAGGTCTTGGGTTATTGGGGCCCGCTTTGGTCGTGTTCCTCACAGCATAACAGTGGGGAAAGGTGGATTCGTGAGGAGCGAAAACGAGTTGATAGAGTCCAGACAATGGTGGATAATTTAATCACTCTAGAAGATGTACAGGAGGCAATTAGGAAAACCCATAATTGGAGGGCGCCTGGGATTGATGGAGTGCATAACTTTTGGTACAAGCGCTTTTCTTCTGTTCACAGGCGTCTTGCAGAATTTTACTCTGCCATCTTGCGAGATGCAAGTCTAATGCCGACCTTTTTCACCCAGGGGATGACCTATCTGATCCCGAAATCTTCTACTGCGAAGGCAGATCCGTCCAAGTACAGACCTATTTCCTGTCTCCCCACAATATATAAGCTTTTTACTTCTGTTCTCACTGCCAAAATCAATAAGCATCTTGAGAGGCATCAGATCTTAGCTGAGGAGCAAAAAGGGTGTCGTCAGGGTAGTAGGGGCTGCAAAGAGCAGCTAGTGATTGATAGCGTTATCTCTGTAACGGCAAAGAAGAGTCGGGGCAGCTTATATACTGGTTATATTGACTACAGAAAGGCCTTTGACTCGGTTCCGCACTCCTGGTTGATAGAGGTCTTACGTCTCTACAAAGTCGATCCCGTTATCGTTGAGTGCCTAAGTGTCGTTATGGGTAAGTGGTGCACAAATCTTTTGTTGACTATTCCAGATAAGAACCCCGTTAAGGTCGGAGTAACACAGATCAACCGAGGCATTTTTCAGGGCGATTCCTTGAGCGCTCTATGGTTTTGCTTAGCGTTGAATCCTCTGTCTGCCATCTTACAGAAGTCCAAGAAGGGTTTTACTCTTGGGCAGTACAGTTTTAGCCACCTCATGTATATGGATGATATTAAGCTTTTTTCTGACACTGAAAAAGGGATCCGGCAACTTGTCAAATTAGTCGAGAGGTTCAGTGTCGACATACGCATGAGTTTTGGTCTTGACAAGTGTAGGGTCAATGCTATGAAGAGAGGAAAATGGTCGCAGATTGAGGCGTGTGAAGTGCCGCAGATGGATGCTCCTGCACTCATGAATGCAATGCAGCGTGGTGAGACATATAAGTACCTTGGTTTCCTGCAGGATATTGGAATTAGCCATAGTCGAGCGAAAGAGGACCTTACATCTGGCTTCAAGAGTAGAGTAAGAGCCGTCATGAGTTCCCAGTTGAGTGGTTCTAATAAGGTAAAGGCCATTAACATATTTGCCGTTCCGTTGATTTCCTATAGCTTTGGCGTGATAAATTGGACGCGGACAGACCTTGAAGGGCTTAATAGAATGATTCGTGTATCGTTCACGCGACACCGCTCCCATCACCCGCTCAGCTCTGTCGAGCGGTTTCACCTGTCCAGGAATAGAGGAGGAAGAGGCGTTGTGGATTTGCGGGAGGTTCATGCAAAACAACTGCTGAATCTCCGGAAATACTTCCTAGAGAAGAGCCAATCCAGCTTGCTCCACGGGGTTATAGTAAAACGTGACAGTAATCTAACCCCATTGCGCCTCGGGGATGACAAATTTCAGCCCCTTGAGGATACCTTCTCCGAGATCAGTGTGATGGATAGGTGGCGTTCGAGGGAGTTGCATGGGAGGTACTATGCGGCGCTTATGGATGAAGCGGTTGATCGAGATGCGTCTGTGGCCTGGCTGAAGTATGCCGAGTTGTTTGCTGAGACGGAGGGCCTTGTATTTGCTATACAGGACAGGGTCATCAGCACACTCAGCTACAGAAAGCATGTCGTCAAGGATCCTGCTGTAACCATTGACCTGTGCCGTCTCTGTGGATCGACCAACGAGTCCATCGAACATGTGGTTAGCGGGTGTCAGTTTTTAGCTCCAAGGGAATATACAGTCGGACATAACAACGTGGCGAAGATACTTCATCAGAGACTGGCTTTGGACCTGGGTCTTCTCTCCGTTTCAGTCCCGTATTTTAAGTATGCTCCTCAGTCTGTATTAGAGGACGATCAGTATAAACTGTACTACGATCGTACTGTTCTGACGGACAGGACAGTGGAGCATAATAGGCCAGACATCGTTCTGACCAAGAAGCAGGAAAAAATCACCTTCCTGATTGATGTCACAATCCCATTGTCCACCAACATAGTGAAGAAGTACACGGAAAAACTAGTGAAGTATAGGGATCTTGCAGAACAAGTCAGGGAGATTTGGGACCAGGAGAGCGTAACAGTGGTCCCGGTGGTTTTGGGCGCGATGGGAGAGATTCCACGTTCTCTGCATGGTTCATTAAGATCCGTTGGAGCACCAGCAAATCTGTTCCGACCAATGCAGAAGGCTGTGTTGCTGGATACATGCCGCTTGGTCCGTCGGTACATCACAAGCTCGAGCGATAAGATAACGCCTGTTCTTGAGGGGCCACCTGATCGTCATCAGATGGAACTGCAGACGGGGGACAATGGCCGTTAACATCGGCAGTTTATAAGTTGTTATGCCTGGTATTTTATCTTTCATTCTTACATTTTACCCATAGTTTTTTTTTTTTCAATAGTTCATGCTACCATATACAATGCACGTCAGAACAATAGTTAAGCTCCTGCGCCTTGCCTATGGGCCGGCCAGGATGCTTTTTACTGGGCTTGCCCAAGAGAATAATAATAATAATAATAATAATAATAATAATAATAATAATAATAATAATAATAATAATAATAATAATAATAATAATAATAATAATAATAATAATAATAATAATAATAATAATAATAATGCCCTGAGGTAGATAATCCCCACGTCCGGAACACAACATCTATGTTCCACGTCCAGGGCGGCAACAGCTGTACCTTTGTACATCACATATAGCTGGCTAACGGGGTTCCGAGTAAATTCCTCGGTTATGCATTGTTGAGTGTGACCTGGTTCCAACTTCAGGTCACTAAACGGACTGGATTTTTGGCTACCTGCAGGAAATGGAGTAACATATGATTTTGGAAATGGATTCATACCATTCTTAGAGCTGGCGATGTGGCGGCCAGGGTCAATGTTATTGCAGGTGTAACGGAGACCCTTCCGTTGTCCACATGCTCCCTGCGATGGCAAGCATGTAGTTAAGGTGCCCATGTTCGGAGCATGGGAGCCCTGAAAGCTTCGGTGTGTAGGGGCCTGGAGTCAGTGCAGAGACTGCGCATCCGCTCTCTGCCAGGACATATGCCGGTTCCACCGGAGTACCGGATAGGACCTCCAAGGTTAGTAGCCCTGGAGTGGGGGTGTACCCCGGCGGCTAGCCTTGCTACAGAAGGGATCCACTGTTCATGAACATTGAACATTTAAACGTGGCAGAGGGTGCACGTAAACACCCTCGTTTAGAAACCGCCGATTCGCCACAAGCGAAGCGGAAAAAAAGTAAGGAGAGTGATAAGATTAGAAAAGATGCTGATAAAATCAGTAAAGATTTGAGAAAAGCTTTGTTTGGTAATAATGTTCCCAAACCAAGATTTTTGATTATTACAAAAGAGAATGGTAACTTCCAAAAGGTAAGTCCATTCTTAATTGCTAGAGAGATTACGAATTGTGCTGGTGGTCCTGTCAAGGAAATCCGTAAGACGTTTAACGGATTACATGTCGAAACTATAAACGACATGCAAAGCCAGAAAGTCCAGGCGTTGAAGAAGATCGGTGAATTTGCGGTTACTGTCCAACCGCATAGTACACTTAATTCATCTAGAGGAGTTGTTGTTTGCCGTGATCTTCTTAACTGTACTGAAGAAGAAATAGTGCAGGAAATGTCTAGTCAGGGGGTGACACATTGTCGCAGACTTTCTATGAGACGAAATGGTGAGATTCTTCCTTCGGCCTCTCATGTTTTGACATTCAATAGGCCAAGTCTTCCTGAAAAGGTACGAGCTGGCATCCATCGGCTTGATGTACGGGCATTTATTCCGCAGCCGATGAGATTTTTTAGATGTCAACGTTTCGGACACACTGCCGCTAGGTGTGAAGCGCAGGAAATTTGTATATGCGGAATGAAGGTACATGAGGGTGATCCATGTAAAGACCCTCCAGTCTGCATTAGTTGTAAAGGGCACCATAACTGTCGATCCAGGAACTGCCCTGTATACAAATCAGAAACAGCCATTCAGGAGGTTAAAACGCTTCAAAAAGTCAGCTACCCTGAAGCGAGGAAGATTGTAAACCTACGTACACCTAGACCATCGACTTCATACGCAGAAGCAGCTGCTGCTCCCCCCACACCTAAAATCAACGTGGAGCAGTTGCTTAATACGATGGCACCAAGTCTCGCGACAGTGATAGAAAGAATCATTTATTCCAAGATCGAGTCGACTCATCAGATACAACAAAGTAAACATGAGAAGGCTCAATCCCAGACTGACGTCGCCGACAGAAGACCCGTACCAGCGCAGTTTAAAAAACCGGCAAAATCCTCGATTGTAACTCCAGCAATAGACATAATGAAGAAAAATCTTGATTTATCCAACAAAGATCTAAAGATCACCCCGACGACGAGTCATATAGCTAAGGATACTGTGACAAGAGTACAGGAAAAATCTGCGTCAACCAAAATGGAGGTGCAAGTAACTATCGAAAAAGCACCAGACACAGACGATATTAAAACCGTACTTACAGAGGCCCCAAAAGCTCAGAGAACAACTGTGGCGAGAGCATCTGTATCTGCCGGCCCAAGCACAGCCTTAGATATCGAATCGAGTTCATCAGCCGCCGAAAGTGCATCGGTTGCAAGTTTAGACTCATTTGCAACGATGCTCACAGCACCATTGAAGCTTTCATCACCTGATGTAAGCCGGCGAACGTCATTGGCGTCAGAAAGAGAAGACGATGCCATGTCCGAAGCCTCAGACACTCTGTCGTCGGAAGTTGAGGCCGTTCGCAGAATGGAAAAGCGGTGTAAAAAAGGTTGCCCGAAAGGAAAGCCTAGGCGGTAATTTGTGGATATTAAATTAGAAGATTGAAATTTTGCTCACTTATTTTCTTTATGGAAATATGAATTAAAGAACCTTTTTTTTTTTTTTTTTTGAAGTGCGATGGGGCTAATGACCAAAGTAGTCGATGCCCCTAAAAAACTCAAAAAAAAAAAAAAAAAAAAAAAAAAAAAAAAAAAAAATAATAATAATAATAATAATAATAATAATAATGCCCTGAGGTAGATAATCCCCACGTCCGGAACACAACATCTATGTTCCACGTCCAGGGCGGCAACAGCTGTACCTTTGTACATCACATATAGCTGGCTAACGGGGTTCCGAGTGTTGTTTCTTGGATATACTTTTTTCGGTCGACTTACATCTATAGGCCGAATTACAGGACTGGACTTTACGGCCACCTGCAGATACGACATTATTAATGATTACGGAAATGGATTAATACCGCCGTTAGAGCTGGCGATGTGGCGGCCACGGTCAAAGTTATTTGCAGGTGTAACGGAGACCTTTCGTCGTCCACATGCCCCCCGCGATGGCAAGCATGTAGTTAAGGTGCCCATGTTCGGAGCATGGGAGCCCTGAAAGCTTCGGTGTGTAGGGGCCTGGAGTCAGTGCAGAGACTGCGCATCCGCTCTCTGCCAGGACATATGCCGGTTCCACCGGAGTACCGGAACGGACCTCCAGGGTTGGTAGCCCTGGAGTGGGGGTGTACCCCGGCGGCTAGCCTTACTACAGAAGGGATTATTTGTTCATGAATTTTCCTGAACAATCCAACGTGGCAGAGGGTGCACGTAAACACCCTCGTTTAGAACCAGCCGTTTCGCCTGAGGCAAAACGGAGGAAGAGTACGGAGAGTAAGAAGATAGAGATTGAGGCTAGAAAAAGCTTACAAAAGGCTTTTTTTAAAAGTAGTAATGTACCGAAACCAAAATATTTGGTCATTACAAAGGAGGATGGAAATTTCTCGAGGGTGAGTCCTTTTCTCATCGCTCGAGAAATAAACAAATGTGCTGGAGGCCCTGTAAAGGAAATACGGAAAACTTTTACGGGACTTCATGTAGAGACTGTTAATGATATACAGTCTCAGAAGATTTTAGGGCTGAAGAAAATTGGAGAGCTAGCGGTACGCGTTGATCCCCACGGCACGCTCAACACCTCAAGGGGTGTTGTGGTCTGTCGGGATCTTTTAAATTGTTCGGAGCAAGAGATTGTAGAGGAGCTGGCAGCACAAGGAGTAATAGAGTGCCGTCGGTTGAACATGAGAAGGAACGGTGAGGTCTTACCCTCAGCTTCTCATGTCCTCACTTTCAATCGGCCTACTTTGCCAGAAAAGATAAGAGCGGGGATTCACCGTTTGGATGTGCGGGCATTTGTCCCACAGCCGATGAGGTGCTTCAAGTGCCAACGCTTTGGCCACACCGCACACGCAAATATGCGTGTGCGGTGAAGAGGTGCATGAGGGAGAGCCATGTAAAGAGCCTCCTACATGTATAAACTGCAAAGGAGCGCATTCTTGTAGATCAAGGAATTGTCCTGTCTACAAAGATGAGGTAGCTGTGCAGGAAGTAAAAACCCTGCAAAAAGTCAGCTACTTCGATGCAAAAAAAATAGTTAACGCCCGTAAGCCTAGAGCAGCAACATCTTATGCTCAGGCTGCGGCTACTGTTCCTGCTCCTGCTCCGATTGCTGTAGATGAGGTACAAATTATAAATAAACTTGCTCCCACTTTGGCTAACATGATTGAGAGGATCATCGAAAACAAGATGAAACCTTTTGGCAATAAAGTACTTGTTAAGCCAAAGATAGTGATACAGCCTGCTGAAGATAAGTCGATAAAAGTGAAAGTTGCTCCTCCAGAAAAGAAAACGGACAACAAACCTGAATGTCAAGTCCGTCTCAGCGAGATCCTCGATGAAAAGAAAAAGGCGATACCTACAGAGTCTGTTATGGAGGCTCCCAAGCCTCCTGTAACTGAAGTGGCCTCTAAGCCTCAGAGGCCACAAAAAATCACACAGGGGGGGCGAGTGTCCCCCCTCCCACAGGCGGTGACCGGTGCGACCCCCGTGTTGGGGAGCGGGCAGGTTGTCGCCTCTCAATCGGCGCCTGAAACCGGCGCCGATCCATGCCCGTCGTCGTCGGCGGCTTCGGTGGTCTCCGATACGGAGACCGGAAGCCTTACTGGCGACGACCTCCTCCGCGAACACGATGCTGTTCGCAGGATGGAGAAGAAAAGGAAAAAGGGATGGCCGAAAGGAAAACCCAGGCAATAATTTAATTAAAAATTAAAAATTAGCGAGTCGATTGTACAATGGAACATCAATGGATGTTTTTCAAACATCCATGAGCTCCAACGCTTGGTACATGACGTAGACCCGATTTGTATATGTCTGCAAGAAACGCATTTCCGCCGAAACGAAAATTTTAAATTAAAAGGATTCGATATATTTCGGCGAGATCAACCGCCAAATGTAAGAGTTAGAGGTGGAGTAGCTATATTAACATCGACTAGAGCTACCACCGAAGCGGTTGTTCTAAACACCAACCTACAAGCGGTCGCCGTTAGAATGAAGCGACCGCTTAAGATCACTGTATGCAGCATATACTTACCGAATTACAATTGGAATAAGGATGACATAGAAAGACTAATTTCCGAGCTTCCCCCACCTGTTTTACTGGTGGGTGATTTTAACGCTCGGAATTCTCTCTGGGGATCGGATCGAGTAGATCCCCGTGGAAGAGAACTGGAAGGGTTCCTGATGAATTCAGAACTTATTATTTTAAACGACGGATCAGGAACCTTTTTCAATGCCAGAGATGGATCGACGTCCTGTATAGATCTTGCACTTATAAGCGGATCGATAGCACCGAGGTACAGCTTCCATGTTATAGACGATCTGCATGGAAGCGATCATTTCCCGGTGCAAATTGTAACTGATGTTACAAGAACAATATATCCCATTCCTAAAAGATGGTTATTTGAAAAGGCAAACTGGACGAGCTTCACAGCTAGAACGATGCTCCCGGAAACAACTGGAGTTATCGGAGACGATGTCGACGCCATAACAAATGCAATAATTGAGTCGGCATCGAGATATATTCCCAAAACAACTGGGAAACTTACAAAGAAACCCGTTCCATGTTGGAACGATGAAATAAGTGAAGCTATAAAAAGAAAGAAAAGGGCGTATAATGCCTTTAAGAAGCGTCCTAGTATAGAAAATCTTGTTGCATTTAAGAAATACAGGGCGTATGCAAAACGTCTTATGATAGATTCGAAAAAACGATCCTGGCAGCAATACGTGTCATCCATCGACAAAATTACTACTGCATCAGATGTTTGGAGAAAAGTGAAGGCGATTTGTGGGCGTAATGATTTTGCTCCCATAACTAGCCTTCAAGATGAAGATGAAATAAAAGATACTCCATATGAAATTGCAGAGCTGTTATCCAATCATTTCGAAAAGGCCAGAAAAACGGCCAACTACGAGGAAGGTTTTCCAACCAAAAAAGAAGAACACGAAGGTCTACTAAATTTTGGAACTGAGTACAATTACTCACATAATGTACCATTTAAAATGGAAGAATTCACGAAAGCGTTGGAAAAATCAGGTAATACAGCTGCTGGTCCGGATTAAATCCACTATAATATGATCAGGCAGCTGAATACCACTGCAAAGTGTAGATTATTAGAACTTTATAATAAAATATGGCGGGATGGAACGTACCCGCAGCAGTGGAAAAAAGCTCATGTTGTTCCAGTACCAAAGAAAAATAAAAATTTAACAGACCCCAATAGCTACCGTCCTATTTCTTTGACGTGTGCTATGGAAAAAATACTGGAAAAATGATTAATAATCTACTCGTCTGGGTTTTGGAAAAAGAAAACCTGATATCACCGTATCAAGCAGGTTTTCGACAATACCATTCTACCACTGATCAAATGATCAGCTTAGAGGACATTATATATAACAGCTTTATTACAAGAAAACATTGTGTCGGAGTCTTCTTTGATCTTCAGAAGGCTTTCGATATGACCTGGCGTCATGGTATAATGCTCCAGTTACATGAATGGGGCATTCGTGGCAATTTGCCTATACTGCTCAGCAACTACATGAATGACCGTACCTTCCAAGTACGCGTCAACAATGAATATTCATGTGAAAGAATCTTGGAAAATGGCATACCGCAAGGTTCGCCGTTGAGCGGTACCTTGTTTACCATTGCCATTAATAAATTGATATTAGCCATTCCAGTAGAAATCAGCAAAAGCGTCTATGTTGATGATCTGGCAATCATATATGCCAGCAACAAGACTGCTATGGTGAGGTACAAATTGCAACGAGGATCAATGCTCTAAATGAAGTTGCAAGGAATACAGGATTCCAATTCTCCCCAGAAAAAACGTGCTGTGTACACTTTTGTAGGAAGAGAATTCCTCATCAAAGTCCTGCTCTGACAATTGATGATAATCCAATACAATATAAAGACAGCGTAAGGTATTTAGGACTAGTATTGGATAAATCCCTCACATGGGGATTACATATACAGGACTTGAGTGATAGATGCAAAAGAGCCCTAAACATTATAAAATGTTTATCGAACTTAAATTGGGGCTCAGAAAAAGAGACATTATTGAGATTGTATAAAGCATTGGTTCAGTCTAAACTAGACTACGGATTTATCGTATATTCATCCGCTAGAAAGTCGCATTTAAAAAAGTTAGACGTAGTTCATAATAGCGGAATAAGATTCCGCTATTATTCCGCAACAGGCGGTTTCCGCACAAGTCCGGCGGTTAGTCTGATGTCTGAAGCCGGAATAATGCCACTACATTATAGAAGAGAGATCCTCTTGTTAAGATATGCAGCAAATATATGGGCTTATCCTGCCCATATAAATAATAAACTTTTTAACAACCATCCTATGGCTGCATTATACGAACGTCGTGCCACCTATTCCAGACCAGCCGGAATTAGGTACCACGAATTAAGAAGTAAATATGAAATTGCCATTCCAGATACATTGGCAATTTCTACTAGAGAAATACCGCCATGGCTCTTGCCAGCGGTAAATACAAATTTTAATCTCTCTCAAGGAGAAATAAAAAAGAAACCAGCAGTGATCATCCAGCAGGAATTTTTAGCAACCGTCAGTAGTTACGAAGAACATATTAAAATTTATACTGACGGCTCTGAAACCGAACATGGTGTTGGATGCTCGATATATGTAAATGATGAAGCCCACTCTTGGAGACTGCCAGATGTGGCCAGTGTCTACACGGCAGAACTCACTGGAATTCAGCAAGCTCTTTGCTACACTGAACACTATTGCGAAGAGAGAGTGCTAATATGTTCCGATTCATTAAGTGCACTTGTCGCAATTCGGAACAAGAACATTAAGTTTGTCTTAATTGCAAACATCCTGTCCATTTTATACGTACTAAAACAACGAGGACAGCGATGCGTATTTGTATGGACTCCGGGGCATGCTGGTATTACAGGTAATGCAATCGCAGACGAAGCTGCCAGAAAGGCAACAGTCTGCGATGATTTGGATGCATTTCCTGTAAGAGTGGCAGATGTTAAAAACCGTCTAACAAACATAGTAAGAAATAAGTGGAACGCTGAATGGAGGAGTTTAAATTCAAAATTAAACTCAGTAAAACCTTCTCCTTATAAATGGAAAAGCGATTTTAAGTTGACACGCCGAGAACAAGTAGAGGTGACCAGACTTAGAATCGGTCACACGCGATTAACAAATTCATATTTGTTAACCGGCGAAGTGAGACCAATGTGCGGTGTTTGTAATAAAACACTGACAATTAAGCATCTAATAGAATAGTGTTCCATATATGAGGACCTCAGAAAGAGGTTCCGTCTTACAATTAATATTAGAGCTGATCTGGATAATGGAAATGAAGAAAACATAGTTGCATTTTTACACGCCAGTGGATTTCTTAAAAGTCTATAAAATAAATGTTTAAAGCTGTGACAAAAGAATCTCTAAGCGGTAGTTTTATATATACATATAAGGGAGTCTCGAAGCGTGGCACGTATAGTGACGGGAGGTAGCCCTCTTGCCTAGGCCATTTTGGCTCACCTACATTCAAGAGCAGTGAGACGGGGTGTGTCCAATGATGTCATGGGGGACCCTCAAGGGTGGATTGAGGGCGCGAGGCTTTGGGTGTACGCCGTGCATGCCTATAGCCTGTTTATAAGAAGGATTCAACTGCCACGGCACCCTGGCGCGACTGATATACTGCTCAACGGCGGTTCTGGTCACCCCGAGGGTGCTTAAACAAACTATAAATGAGACTCGTAGAAGAAAGAAAGAAAGATATTATATTGATAAGCTGAAATTTTAATTTTATGGTCTTTTGAGAACCTATCTCAAATTTTAATATTGGGGCCCTTTACACCCCATAAGCGTTTGTGATTGTCCTTGTCTTTTATGTCTTAATGATTATTGTGAAGTTTGTGTTTTTAAATAAAATGTAAGGGCCCTTTACACCCTTACATATGACGATCCTGATGGAGATAATAATTTCTTTTAAAGAATGTGACGAGGACTAATGACCTTAGCAGTCGTTGCCCGTAAAAATTCAAAAAAAAAAAAAAATAATAATAATAATAACAATAATAATAATGCTCTGCGATTGATAATCCCCACGTCTGGAACATAAAATCTAACTTCCAAGTTTAGGGCGGAAACAGCTGTATATATGTATATTCATAATGCGGGCTAACGGGAATTTAATTATTGAATTAATGAATTTAATTATTCATATAATGTACCATTTAAAACAGTAGAACTTGTGAAAGCGTTGGAGAAAGCCGGCAACAAAGCTGCTGGTCTGGATGAAATTAATTGTCATGATCAGGCAGCTGAATACCACTGCATGATGTAGATTATTAGAACTATATAATCAGACATGGCGGGATGGAACGTACCTGCAGCAGTGGAAAAAAAAGAAAGTTTTTCCATTTCCAAAGAAAGATAAAAATCTAACAGATCTCAATAGTTACCGTGTTATTACTTTGACGTGCGCTATGTGAAAAAACTTTTGAAAAAATTATAAATCAACGACTCGTTTGATTTTAAAAAAAGGAAGACTTTTATCGTCACTTCAAGCAAGTTTTTGGCAACATCACTCAACTACTGATCAAGTAAATGATTAACTTAGAAAACATCATATATAACAGTTTCACCACTAGAAAAAATTGTTTTGTGATATTCTTTGACCTGAGAAGACATTCGATAATGACATAGCGACATGGAATAATGCTTCAATTACATGAAAGGGGCATTCAAGGCATTCTGCCAGTTTTAGTCAGCAACTATATGAACTACCGTACTTTCAAAGTACGCGTTAATAATGAATATTCAACAGAAAAAAAATTGGAAAGTGGCATTCCAAAAGGCTAGCAGTTGAGTGGTACCTTGTTCACGATTGTCATTAATAAACTAATGTAAGCCATTCCAGCAGAAATCAGCAAAAGTATTTTTATTAGTGACAATTCTATGTGCCAGCAATACTACAGCTATGGTGAAGTACAAATTACAACGAGCGATAAACGCCCTCAACGAAGTTGTGAGGAATAATGATTTCAAATTTTTACCAGTGAAAAAGTGCTGTGTACACTTATGTAGGAAGAGATTTCCTCACCGAAGTCCTGTTTTAACCTTCGACGACCATCCAAAAGAATACAAGGATAATGTGCGATTTTTAGGCCTGTCACTAGATAAATTTCTTACATGGGGATTACATATACAGGACTTGAGTGATAGATTCACAAAAGCTCTAAATATTATTAAATGCTTATCCAAAATCAGTTGGGGCTCCGATAAAGAAATACTACTGAGGCTGTATAATGCAGTTGTTCAATCGAAGCTTGACTACGGATATATTTATATTCATTCGCTAGAAAGTCGCATTTACGAAAGTTAGATGTAATACATAACAGCGGAATAAGATATGCCAAAGGCACATTCCGTACAAGTTTGGCGACTAATCTAATATCGGAGGCCGGAATAACGCCACTACATTTGAGAAGAGAGATCCTGTTGTTAAGATATGCGGCAAATATATGGGCCTTATCCTTCCCACAAAAATAATAAAACTTTCAACAATCATTCTTTGGCTGCATTGTACGAACATCATGCTACCTATTCCAGATCAGCCGGAATAAGGTATAACGAATTGGCAAGAAAATATGAAATTGCTTTACCAGAGACATTAGCAGTTTCTACAAGAGAAATATCACCATGGCTCTTTCCAGGGTAAACACAAGACTGGATTTCTCTTGTGGAAAAATAAGAGAGAAGCCAGCAATAATCATCCATCAGAAATTTTTATCAACCGTCTGTTATTAAAATGAATTCATTAAAATTTATACTATCGGTTCTAAAACCAAACTTGGTGTTGGAAGCTGCATATAAGTAAATGGAGAAGCCCATTTTTGGAAACTGCTAGATGTGGCCAGTGTTTATACGGCAGAACTTATTTCCATACAGTAAGCTCTTCGCTACTCCGAACACTAATGCGAAGAGAGAGTGCGAACATGTTCCTACTCTCTAAGTGCACTTACTGCAATTCGGATCAAGAACATTAAGAACGTTCTTATTGCAAATATCCTGTCCATTTTCTACGTTTTAAATCAACGCGGACAGCAATGTGTATTTGTATGGACTTCAGGGAATGCTGGTTTTGTTGGGAATGAAAATGCAGACGAAGCTACAGAAAGACGACCGTCTGTGATAACCTGGATATTACTATTCCTGTACGAGTGGCAGATGTTAAAAATATTCTAACTAATACAATAAAAAACCGGTGGACTAATGATTGGAGAAGGATAAATACCAAACTAAACCGACGAAGAAATACCAATTTACGATGTTTGTAATTCAGTATCTACAGTCAAGCATCTAATGGAAGAGTGTACCATATATGAGGACCTCAGAAATAAGTTCGGTCTAAGAAATAGTACTGCTGCTGATTTGGGAAATGAAATTGAATAAAAAATAATTGCGTATCTGCATGCTAGTGTCTATTAACTTGTCTATAAAAAACAGATCCAAGCTGTTTAAAAAATCTCTAATCAAAGAAGTTAAATTCTAATAAAAAAAGGGAAGTCCTGAAGCGTGACACGTATAGGGCCGGGAATTAGCCCTCTGGCCTAGGGCGTCCGGACTCTTGCATGCAAGAGTGAGGGATTAGGGGCATATCCAATGATGGCATTTGGGACCCTCCTGGGTGGCCAGTGGGTGGGGGGCAAAGGATATGAGCAAGGGGTGCCTGGAGGCATGGTTGGTCAGGACCGGGAAGGGCAGTCTCCCCGCCAAGTTGTTCTCTGGCCGTCCTGAACAAATGGTCGAATTGCTTCTATGATGGTTGGGGACCCCGATGGGTTAAGTCCTGTAGGATTATTTGTAGTCAACTGCCATGGCATCTTTGCGTGACTGATGTGATGCCTAACGGCGTTTCCAGTTGCCGCGGGGGTGCTTAAAAAATGTTGATATTGTTAAGTCATTCATTCCATTTTTAGTATGTTTTATTTTTTTTTATTTTAATATCGGGTCTTTTTACACCCTATAAGTGTTTTTTTAGTGTTTGTGTTTTAAATATTCTTCCTTGTTTATTTTCGTGTTTTTAAATAAAATGTTAGAGCCCTTAACACCATTGCATATGATGAACCTGATGGTGATTTAAATCTTATTTTAAACAATGTGACGAGGACTAATGACCGTAAAAGTTGATGACCATGTAACCACCCCAAAAAAAAAAAAAATAAAAATATAATAAAATTAAGTTTGCACTCTGCATCATGAGTCCTATTGATCATTATCATCACGAGCAAAAGAAAATTTTGATGACTCTTCTTTTTGAATCAGAGAATTGTCCATAATCGCGACCGGTTCTTTTATATTAAGCATGAAGCCTTTTTTCCCTCCATGCCTGAATTAAATCAATGAAAATCCACCGGAGAACGTACTTTCACATTTTATAGAAATTAGTACATATGAATCTTTGAGTAATGTAAGTATGTCAATACTTACATTAGGTGACCTGAATACGGAGTGCATCGAGCTTGGGGGAACAAGATCCACCGGAAGAGGATCTGTCCTGACAACCATGCTTGCGGCAACAAGCATGGTGGTTCTTCATCTCCTGAGGATACTTACATGTTCAGCGTTCCGGATCAGTCATTGATATCACGGCGGTACCAAAGGGGTTAGTATCCAAACTCATGAATTGGACGGTATTGGATGAAAAGCTGGCCAGTGATCATAGAACGGTAGCATTTACATTAGCGAATGACCGATGGGCCCACCCCGTGCAAGTTTAGATGTAGACCATCGGTTGTCCAGGCCAAGAAGATGGCAGGCCTGGCGAATAGTGGGGTCAATCAATCAATTACGAAGTACCCGGAGGAGATCTCAACAATCCTAGAGGAGGCCTGCCGTCACGAAGCTTTTGGACGGGATTCATCAGGCGAGGGGTATACTGGTGGTCAGATGACATTGCACGACTGAGGAAGAGTGCATTAGCGGCTATTAGTGGCAGGGGGTGGTTTCTCTCCAAATCAGTTTTGTTTCTACAGGGAAAGATCCACCACTGACGCTATTAAATACCTGGTGGATGGACACGGGATCGAGTGCGTGGTTTTTGGTGTCGACTTAGGACCCCCCTGCGGTCCTATTAGACCGTCAGGAGCGCGTTAAACATCGTGACCTGATCGGTGGTGCTGGAGTCACTCAGGGGAAGGAGGATAAGTGAATATCTAATTAGTACAAAAAATAACTACTACCATGAAAGGAGGATAAGAGCCAGGACAGAAGAAGGAGCAGTTTAGGACGTTCAGGGGGGGTTCCACAGGGGTCGGTTCTAGTGCCGCTTCTGTGGAACTTGGTCTACGACGGACTTCTGGAGACAGAGTTGCCAGGGGACACAAGGCTAATAGCATATGCAGACGATTTGATTTGGTTTTGCTCATCGCGGGGAAGACTGAGAGCGAGGTCACAGGTACTGTCAACACAGCCGTGGAGAAGGTGGGCTGATGGTTCAGGGAAAGGGGTATCACTTTGGCCCCACAAAAGACTCAGATGTTAGCGATGGTTGGTCGCAGGAGGATAAGGGAAATAAAATTCGGGTTGATGACTACCTCAACAACTGCCAAATACCTTGAAGTATTTCTTGAGCAATCTGGCCTTTACAATGCACCCCTGGCAGAAGTAACAAGCAAGGCGAAAAATTTGTGGAAATTGATGGCAAACAAATCGGGGCCAAGACCCAGCAAAAGAACGTTTTATCCTTTCTGTGGTAACTCCATCCTCTTTTTTGCTGTGTCAGCATGGGTGGAGGCACTTGAGAATACAGATAGGTTCTTCTTATTACAGAGGAGAGCTCTTATAAGTGCCATTTCTGCGTATCGGACGATGTCGAAGGATATAGCAGAGGTGATCGCTGGAGTACCCCCGATAATCCTAAGGTTGAGGAAACTATTCAGGACCTATAATGGCATGGCCAAGGCAGAAGCGGAAAACGAGTACTAGATGAGTTGCAGAGCGCATGGGAAGAATCGTCGAAAGGAGCCTGGACAAGACGACTCATTAGCAGACAGGACCCGTAGATCCGGAGGGGGCATGGGGAAGTGAATTACTACCTGACACTTAATCTGCACCGCTTTCGAAGAAGGGGCTCCCTTCGGTATAGATACTACCAAGAGTCAGATTCCGTAGAGCACACAGTATTCACCTGCATGAGATGTAATAGAGAGCGAAGGCGGTACGGTCTACTCTGGATAACACCGGAAGCTACCATTGCATTCATGCTGAGAGGCATGAAGGAATGGTACCTGTTCTCGAAGATGATTACCGCCATATTTACAGCTAAGGAAACGGAGAACAGGCACATGCAGGACGCCCAGGAGGATCAGGCAAATTGAGGAAAGTTCTGTGTAACAGATGAAGAAAAGGACCGGTGAGCGAGGGGGTAACAGACAGCCTCCTGCGTAGCCGTCGCCTATTGATCATCACCGTCGCCTATCCGCGCTTGCGCGGATAGGCGACGGTGATGATCAATGAGGACTTGGGACCCCCTGAGCTCAAAGGCACCTCCCGGGGCTGCGAAATGCTTAATTTCGGGTCCGGCCACTGGAGGGAGTTGGTGAAATATGAGGTTTAGTCGGGAAGGCGCAGGCACAAATACGCACTCTTATTAACATCTTGTGGAACCTGTTAGCAAGCCCGTCACTTTGCCCATAAACGAAGTTCCACCGACTCATCAGGGAAAAAAGAAAAATAAAGTATGTCAATAAAGTTTTCAACTGCGTCACAGGATGTAGTAGAATCAAAAACTTCTAAAAGCGGTACAGTGGCCGTTTTATACAATTCCAGGAAATAAGTTTGATATTTAGTTCTAATGCATTATAATTACCTCGTGAAATCACTTAAGCAAGTACGCTTGCAATTAGTCATCTGCTAACTCACTGATCACTTTTGATCGACGTATTTACCAAAATATTATCAAGAGATCCAAAATAACTTTTCCTCATTTTTAAAAATAATATTGTATTGAATCAGATTCAAGTTGTTCATAAAACGAACAAAGCCTTTTTCTTGGCACAAAAAAATGATTTTCAGATCTAAGGATTGTACCACCCAATCAACTTTAGAATAATTAAAGTCTCCGAGAATTATCAATTCATAGTTCAGGATTTCAGTCCGTTCAGATAAACTAATAAAGTAATAGCTCATGAGATGTGGGGAATTAGTTACGTTGTATTAGAAGAATGAGACATTACATATGGCTTTAGAGGTGTACACATTCGGAGTACGCGCTTTAACTGGATATTTACAAGCAAAACTATTGAAATCGACATTCCACAGGAGCCATCTCTAAAAGCACCTTATTCACGATTGTAAACAGTAAACTGTCCTCCTTTCCACTTAACCAACATGGTTGAAAAATTTTTAAATTTTAATTAAAGGATTTTTACCATTTTTCAACGTACAGTTAGCATTTTAAGTTCTTATATTGTATTTTGTTAGCTCATTTTTTATTGTTTAACTTTGTTATCATAATTTAAGAGATATATGTAAACAATACTAGAGAAAGAATTAAATTATATCATAGTCACATATTATGACATCATATCAATAATGAAGAGCGAGTTTTCATGGACAAGATTAATCATGTCTGTTCAGGTCAAAACATGTAGCTGAAAACACAGCTGTGTTTTTCTATTAAGCACTGGATTTAGGAATGAATTAATTTTGTTTAGTCTTATTGCTGTCTTAAGCTTGTTAACAGACCAGTGTCATAATGATTCCAAATTTTGTAAATGATGTGGATGTCTTTTGTTATGTATGTGGTGAGCTTACCGTAAAATCAAATAGAAAAAACATTACACCTTTAATTAAAAACGCATATTATTTGTACTTTCAGTGTACAATTGGTGATCAGGATAAGACGTAGGGTCCTCATACAATATACACTAATTGTTCTGTATATTTAAGAGGATGGCTGAAAGGTAAACGAATGGCTTTGTCATTTGGTGTACCTATGGTTTGGCGTGAACCAAAGGATCATATAACCGATTGTTACTTTTGTTTAACAAGAGTATCTGAAATTTCTAAAAAATTTAAATATACTGTAAAATATCCTTCATTGTAATCTGCAATCAGGCATGTACCTCACCGTGATATTATTCCAGTTCCTGAGCCACCTGTTAATGTATGCTTAGAAAGCAGCGATGAAGAATCAGGTAAAGAAGAATCATTGAAAAAGACAACAATGATTTTGATTTTGAATTATCTTCCAGTAAGCCACATCTTATATCACAAGGCGAATTAAATGTCTTGGTTAGCGATTTAAATTTATCAAAAAATCAAGCTGACCTGTTAGGATCAAGAATCATAGGTTGGAATTTACTTAAAAAAATACAAAAATTTCGGGTTTTCGAAGTCGACAAAAAGAACTTTTTCAGTACTTTATTGATGAAAATAATTTGGTTTATTGAACAAATATTGATGAGCTTATGTTGCACTTAAGACAAGTTCATAAACCTGAGAACTGGCGCCTTTGCATAGATTCGTCCAAGTATAGTTTAAAAGTGGTTCTACTACGCAACTGTAACAAATATCCTTCGATACCAGTCGCTTATGGTGTTAATTTGAAAGAGACATACAATGTGATAAAAAACGTTCTTAAAAAAATAAATTATAAAAAACATGGCTGGAACATATGTGGTGATTTAAAAGTTATAGCTATTTTTGTTAGGCATGCAGTTATGCTATAGGAGGATCTAAGTACATGTGTTTTCTTTGCGAATGGGACAGCCGTGCTAGGGATAAACATTGTGTTACTAAGGAGTAGAAGAAACGAGACAACTTAACTCCAAATGGGAAAAATATTATTCATGCACCCTTACTTGAACCCAGAAAAATATTTTTACCCCCTCTCCTTTTTTTAATGAAAAATTTTCTAAAAGCAATGAAGAAGGATGGTCCCGGATTTTTGTACATCAGGGAGAAATTTCCGAATGTAAGTGAAGGAAAAATTAAAAAAGGGATATTTTTTGGTCCTCAAATAAGAGAATTGGTCAAAGGTGATGTATTTAACTCAATATTAAATAATGTAGAAAGTGCAGAAAGGGCTGGCTTCATTTAAAGAAGTTTGAAAAACTTTCTCGGCAAACAAAAATCCGACAATTACCACGATATTGTTAATCAACTTCTTACTTCATGCCGAGCTATAGGATGTAATAAGTCTTTCAAAATACTTTTCCTCCAGTCACTTTTGGATTTTTTCCGGTCAACCTCGGAGACGTAACTGACGAACACGGTGAACGTTTCCACCAAGAGATTTTGGTGATGGATAGCTGCTATAAAGGAAAATGGAATACTAACATGAAAGCCGATTACTGTTGGACATTAATTCAGGATGTGCCTGAGGCTATTTATAAAAGTAAAGCATCAGCGAAATTATTTAAGAAAGGTGTGACCATGAAAAGTTATAAATTTTACAGATTTTAACTATATTTTCCCTTAATTCTTTTTTTTTAGCGTAATTTATTTAAAACTAATGGTGATAGAAAAATTGTATTTACAGATCTGTAATGTATGGGAAAAAAACATTAAAAAAATTTTTTTTTGTATATCAGTGTATTCATATACCTGTAGTGAAATATAAAATACAAAACTTCTGTATACTATTTAATACAAAATGCTGAAATTAATGGATTTAATTTTTCTCCATCAAAACCTTGCAGTGTCCGTTTATGCAGAAAACGTTCACCGAATCCGAATACAAAATTAGCTATGATAGTCATGTCATTCATATAATGAAGTTTCTAGGTCTAATATTTGATAAATTTCTTAGTTGGCGCATACATATATGTGAAATCGCAATCAATGTAAGAATACACTTAATATTATTATGTCTTTCAAAAAATAAATGGGTCTCAGACAAGGAAACACCTTTATAAGTCGTTAATTTAATCAAAAACTGACAACATTTGTATCGTATACGATCCGCTAGAAAGTAGCAGTTAAAGAAATTTGATATTATTATGAATATTAGATATGCCGTAGGGGTCTTACGAAAAAATATAATAAAACGTTTTATGTCTGGGGCAGGATTCCTCTCATTGTTGCACAGAAAAAATACTTTGTTATTAAAACATGTAGCTCATATTTTAGTACTTCCTGCATATGTTTATTTATTTTTTGGGAATTGAATCTAGATTATATGAAAATCAAATTTCTTATTGCTAGTATGGATTCCGACTTAAATTAATGATATGATATTATCATTCCAGGAACAGTAAGATGTAAATTTGGGAAGTTTCTTCGTGGTTAACTGAGACACCGTTAAATGATCGAGAGGATCTATTAGAAATTGTGGAACATAATTTTCGGAATTTTATTGCCAAACAAACTTTCGAGTATTTATTTATTAAATAAGAAAATTACAATTGTTTACATTATTTACTTTTAGCACTAAAATAAAAAAAAAAAACTGAGTTAGATGTAGTTTTGTCGTCAACGATGAGATTAATTATCGGAAGACCGATAATGTGTTATGACCGAATTGTACGAAAAAAATCGTGCCCTTTGGTCGTTCAATATTACCAAATTAAAGGACATTTAAATATTTCGACTCGTTTATTTCCGTTATGATAAAAATTAGTTTTAACTAAGTAACTCATTTAGGGATTTACTTCTCAAATTAAAAGTCTTAAATGAAATTGTCGAGATAATATAAGATATATTAATATCTGCTCCATTGGCATGTCAGAGTCTCAGAAACGAGGCCTCAGAATAAGCTTCGATTAAAGTAGAAAAAAGTAACAAATTTATCAACGTTGTTCCCGTTAGAATTTACGATGTTAAAAATTATTATTGATTTAGTGTTATTTTCTGTCCTTCCTAGCTTTGTCACTCTAATATTCGTAATTGACGAGTTCTGGAGTACCTCCATTTAGCACTCATAAGTGCTAAAAGCATTTTTGAATGTGGAAGTACTCCTAAACGCATCAACTACGAATGTTAGTGACATTACTAGGAATGCAGAAAACAACACTTAAATCAATAATGATAATCCTAGGAAGTATAAAATATTATGAAAAATTGTTAAATTTATACTATGAATTGCATTAAAACTACATTTGAAGAGAACGGAAATCTTTGATCATAAAATTAAATATAGTTAATTACTGTTAACTATATTTAACAGTATTACTGTTAAGTTGTATCTTTAACGGTATTACTGATAAGTTAAGTGGAAAAGTGATGCTATCCTCTCTCGTCAAAAAGGTTTTTTCCTTATGCGGCTTCGCGTAGTACGTACAAAACCTTTTCAAAAAAAATATATATACGCGTATATATATATATATATATATATATATATATATATTAACAGGAGCAGAAAAGCGTATATGTGTAGCTGTAATATTTCTCAGTTGAAAAAGATTCAGCAGCGGCCATGATAGCCGACGACTTGTGCATTATATAAAAAGATAAAAATATATATGTATATAAAACTGTATTATTTATATTTAAAAAAATTCTTTTTATATACTTTATTATTTATATGAAGTTGATCTAAACGAAATTGCTGAATTATTAACCAATCAATTCAATGAAGCCAGAAAAACGTCTAACGCCGTTAGACTAATGCTTCAAAAATGAAAATAAAAAAACAGAACATGAAACCTAAATTTGGTCACCTAAATTTTTTAATCAAAATAAATTTTTCATACAATATACCGTTCAAAATAGACGAACTTGTGAAAGCACTGCAGAAACAGCCAGTACATCACCTATTTCAGACGAAATAATTACATCATGATCAGACAGCTAAGCACCGCTGCAAAACATAAATTGTTAGAATTTTATAATCAGACGAGATGGAATGAACCCGGAGCACTGGAAGAAAGGATATATTATTCCAGTACCAAAAAAAATATAAAAATCTGACAGATCAGAATGTTTACGTCCTATTTACTTGACGTGTTCTAATGGAAAAATCTTCGAAAAAATAACTAATCGATTCATTTGGATTTTAGAAAGAAATGGTCTTTTATCCACGCATCAAGCAGGATTTCGACACCTACCATTCAGCTACTTACCAAATGATCAATTTAGGAAACACTATATACAATAATTTCATCACCAGTAAACATAATGTCGGAGTCTTCCTTGATTTGCAGAAGGCTTTTGATATGATTTGGCGTCATGGAGTAATGCTTCATCTACATGAATGGGGCATTTGCGGTAATTTAACGGTATTACTTGGCAACTACTGCACGTGGCAGACTGTCGCCTTAATCCGTTCGGCTACACCAGCTAAATTATTACTTGGCGACAGGTTTTTTTAGATGAATGCAAATTAACATGACAGATCGGGACTCTGCCCATTTGACACCCAGTAATTACTTGGCGACTATATGAACGACAGTGCTTTGCAAGTAAGAGTTTATAATGAATACTCATCACAAAGAAAATTGGAAAATGGCATACTACAAGGCTTACCGTTCAGACGTATTTTGTTTACGATCGCCATCAATAAGCTCATATTAGCCATCCCAGGAAAAATCGAAAAAAGCGTCTACATCGATGCTATGGCAATCGTATATGCCACGAACAATACAGTTATGGTGAATTATAAACCGCAACCAGCAGTAAACGCTCTCAAAAAAGTTGCAAAGAACAGCGGTTTCAAATTTTTTCCAGAGAAAACTTGCTGTCTACAACTCTGTAGGAAAAGTGCGATTGACCATTCCATTCTGTACAAAGATAATGTACGTTTTTTTAGATCTATTATTAAATAAATCCCTTACTAGGGAACTAAACATACAGGATTTGAGTGTTAGATACAAGAAAGCACTAAACATTAGTGAATGTTTATCTACCATGAATTGTGGTTCAAAAAAAGATACATTACTGAGATTATATAAAGCATTGGTTCAATCAAAGCTTGGTATGAGTGAATTGCATATTCATTCGCTAGAAATTCGTATCTAAGAAAGTTAGATGCCGTACATAACAGTGGAATCAAATATACCACAGCAGCTTTTCGACAAGCCCGGTGACTAATTTAAAGATGAAGTCGGCATAATGCCATTACATGACAGAAGAGAGGTCTTGTTATTAAGATATGTAGCAAATGTGTGGGACTTTCCTACTCACGTAACTAACTTACATAAACTATATTTAGCAATCCTTTGGCTGCATTGTATAAACACCACGCTACCTATTTCAGATCAGCCGGAATACGGTATCATGAGCAACAAAACACGGGATTGGTTTGCCGAATAAATTACCAATTTCTACGAGAGAAATACCACTATGGCTTTTTACTAATTGTAGACAAAAGATTCAATCTCTCTCATGGAAAAATCAAAGAGAAACAACCAGTGATTATCCAACAGGAAATTTTTTGTCAAATGTAGGATATATAAAAATGTACATTAATGGTTCTAAAACTGAATATGTTGTTGGATCCTCTATATACATAAATAGTGAAGCTAATTCGTGGAAACTGCCAAATATGGCCAGCATTAACACGGCAGAGCTCATTACTGTACAGTAAACTCTTCGATACACAGAACATTTCTGCAAAGAGAGAGTGCTTATATGTTCCGACTCTTTAAGCGCACTATCTGCTATTTGGAAGAAAAATATTGTGGATGTCCTGGTCTCAAACATACTAATTTAAAACGGCAAGAAAAATAAATTGCTTATCTACATGTTAGCGAATTACTAATTCCGTTTACAGGAAGCCTTCGACGAAGTATGTATGTGTCATGTTTGACTTTTTACTGAACCTAGTTTATACGTAAATTCTATGCATATTTTTAGCATTTACTTAAATAAACCAGCCACATAAGATAAATAATTTATTGTATTCTACTTCAAAACTATCTCGCAATGTTTCGTAGGTTGAGATATCAACCCTAGAATTGGTTTGCAGCTGATCTCCGTACATCACGATTCTCCGCAAGTCCCTTCAACTCCGTGTAGGTTCCAATGAGAAGGTTATCAATAGAGGCACGGGTATAGACCCGTGTAAATGACTATAGAATCATTCACTTGTTCAATGCCACCACCTTTATACACTGATATCATGACAGAATTTTAATTTTTCTGAAAAAACACCGTATCAAGAAACTGATTTATAATTTCACCAAGCGGGTAAAATAAATTCGTTAACTAAAAAATAAAAGATGTAATTCCACCAGGAAGATATTTTCTTATTCATTTCATTAATAATTTTTTTATATCCAAATCTGAAAAAGATATAACAATTAACTCGGTCGTCGAATGACAGATGAATTGTAGTTAAGCAGTTCCAGAAACCGTACCCATTTGATTCGTCAGATTTAAAATTTCAAAGACTTTTTGACACATAACTCATCTTTTATAACACACCACTTGAAAAGTTTAAATTAATAAATTAAAATAATCGATAGAAATGTTAATTTTCTAAATAAATAACTTCATTTTTTAAATAGTATTTTAGTCATCTACTGAAAAAAGTACTTATTTTCTAGTTAAATTTAATGTTATATCCTACAAGAAGATTGGATATTGATTACAATTTTGAGCAATAGACTAAAAACTGATATAATTTTTTTAAATATACTAACCTAAAATATCAGAACGAGATTGCAGTTTATAAATAAAAGTCAACAAACGGCTTCTTTAGTTTTTGAAGAAACATTTTTTTAACGGAATGAAACGATGTTCAGTTATCAGAGCAAAGTTTGCAGACGCAAAACACCAAAATCCGTGATTTTCAATCGTTTTTATGAAGCGAGTTATTGAGCTTTAAACTCATCAGAAAAGACATATCACTACAGGATTGTTTTTGGAATCTTTTTACATCCTTGCAATTTAACTTGTTATCCTGGAAACGTTCATTATTTTTTATAGTAATGATAAAAATTTTATTACTCTAAACCATTAATTTACTTGGTGTATTTTTGGGTACATTTAATTTGAGGTTAATCAAAGTATCATCTCAACCTACGTAAGTAATATCTCAACGATGTGAGATATTTTTGAAGTATACTACTCTTCATTATTTATCTTATGCGGCTGGCTTATTTTAATAAAAGCTAAAAATATACATAGAATTTACGTATAAACTAGGTTCGGTAAAAAAAAGCTATTAGTACTTTCATTGTATCCGAAACTTAAAAAAGGTATATATAGTTTGTATTATTAAAGTTAACGTGATATTAACTGCAGAAACACTGTAAATCAAGAGGAGTGTTCATTGCTTTGTAGAATGAAGTATTATTAAAGCCTTTTAGTAGTATTAACTTGCCGAAAGTAGCACAGGTAATTTACATATAAACAAACCTGGGGTGATTTTTTAAACTTTCCTTTTTCTTGTTTTAATGACCTAAGGGAACAAGAGAGAGAAAGAGAGAAATTGGCCCATATTAATTGTATAGTACTGCATGTAAACATTACATTATTTTGTACATTATATTTGATAGTACCAACTTAATAAATTGGTAAAAGAATAAATGTATTTTCTCTTAGTATATTTAAGAAGAAACCTATTTAAATTTTTATTATGCTTACAAACAATTCAGTTTTTCTCTTTTGTACTTTAGATCCCATGAATTCAAGATATTGTGCGAGCTTACACACACTCATGAACTTACACAGAATACTTTAGAGATAGCTGTACTTATTTGATCTCAAATGGGTCATTGTAGAGTATTTATTATACAATAAATGCCCTTGAATAGGACATGATTTTAACAATAATTTCTAGGCTTGCAAGTAAATCATTCAGACGAATGTTAAAGAGTACTTGTGATTACAGCAGTTACCATTTTGTATGTAAATGATCGAATTAATTTCGTTTAGTTGTTTTCAAGACGCAAAGTCTGCGGAAGTGAACGTTGTTCTCTAGCGACCCGTTCAGTTTACTTCCCATCCATGAAATGTCCTTTCTCAAGATGAGTGATTCTCAACCTTTTAGCTCCACGACCACCAAAAAGTACACAAAATATATAATGAATATTTTATCAAATTAGTTGTAGGCTGATTTTGCGACCCCAGGTTGGGAAACACTGCTCTTTTTTCATTTTTCCTGTTTAACCACCGGAAATTACCGTTCAGATATTACTTCAGAGGATGAATGAGGATGATATGTATCAGTGTAAATGAAGTATAGTCTTATACAGTCTCAGTTCGACCGTTCCTGAGATGTGTGGTTAATTGGAACCCAACTATCAAAGAGCACCGTTATCCACGATCTAGTATTCAAATCCGTACAAAAGTAACTGCCTTTACTAGGGTTTGAACGCTGGAACTCTCGACTTCCAAATCAGCTGATTTGGGAAGACGCGTTCACCACTAAACCAACCCGGTGGGTTGATAAACGCTGTTCTAGACGAACTTTTGATCACGCGATTTAATTAAGTTACCTTCACTTACCGAAGACTTCAAAATGTAAACTATTACTTTCTTCTTTTTAAATTAAAATTTTACCTACTGCATAATTAGCATTAATATTATTTAAAAATAGATACTAACAACATAAATAAATATCAGTAAATATATTAACCTAAGTTATAATTTTAATATATACATTCATAACTTATTTGTGTGGTCATAAATCTTGTGAACGATTGTCTTGAGGAAGGTTAAAAATTCATCTCATAATAAAATCTTTCTATGCATCCGACATCAAAGGCGTTCTGTTTAATTTCTTTATTTATTTTTTTTTTGTTACTTTCTTGTACAAAGTAAAGTGATTGCAAAAAATTTCGGTTTTCAGATTTCAACGGAAATATCCATTCTGACCATCACTGAATCCATTTTGACTAGTTTCGGACGCCTGTAAGTACGTGTACGTACAGTATGTATCTCGCTAACTCAAAAACGATTAGCCATAGGATGTTGAAATTTTTTATTTAGGACTGTTGTAACATCTAGTTGTGAACCTCCCTTTTAATTGGAATCGACTGAACCAAAAGTGTGCAATAAAGCCCAAAATCCAAAACAATATGGATTTTGGACTTTTTCTTAAATGCAGTAATAAGCCCTCTTTGAGAGATTTTCAACGATATATCATAAGTGGTAGTTATTTTCATCGGTTCTAGAGTTATAGCCAAATAAAATTCTAATTAATGAAATATTTGGATCTCACAAGGGGAAAGCACATCGGTTCGAATCAGACTTCATCTCCTTTTTTTAAAATTTAAATATATAAATTTATTAATAAATACCTAACCTCTAATTGTAAAAACGTTTTACGATAAATAATTCAATAATAATAAAAACAAAATAAAAATAAAAAGTATCAGAAGTTATTAAAAATTTTATGTACTTTTCATTAAAAAAAAAATGTGTATATGTACGACTGCTATTCAGAAAGTAAGGAACGTTTTGGAATTTTAAAAAACCAAGTACAAGAAAAACCTTTTATTATATACATGTGAAAGAGGGACTAAAATATTACTTTTCAACATAATCACCATACAAATTCAGGCACTTATCATAGCAGTGGACAAGCTTTGAAATTCCTGTGTCGTAGAATTCTGCCGCCTGTGATCTCAACCATTTAGTGACGCACCCATCTTGACAAAATTTGTGGTAGCCTAGCTTCTGTGAAATAATTTCAAACAATAAAGTCCGTGAAACTTGTGGGAAACATAGAGAAAGCTCAGTTATTGTGAAACGGCGGTTTTCACGAATCTTTTCGTCAACTTTGGAGACCAGATCGTCAGTCACAATGCTCGGACATCCACTCTTCTTATTATTGTGAACGTTTGTTCGGCCATTTTTAAACTGAATGCACCACTTCCTGACAGAACTTTCACTCATTATGTTGTTCCCGTACAATTAACACAGTTCCCGATGAATTTCTATTGGTTTTAAGTTTTTTGCCAACAAAAAACGAATCACAGACCGCACCTCACAACTGGTGGGATTTTCGATTGCAGCACACATTTCAAATTTGTATATAAAAAAAACGGGCAGAGATGTTCCCGTTGTCACGGCTGGACGCTGACTGAGGTGCCGGAATGGAATGGAATGGAATGCAAAGTTGGCAGGAGTCTATTACTCCCTACTTTATCGCAGAACCTGGACAGAGTCCCTTGCTGCTGGATCATTCTAATCGGGCTTGTTTTTTTTTTTTTAAAGGGTTAATTTTAAATAGCGGGTCTAATTTTTACAAGTTTTGTTTATTATTATTTAGTGTTTTAAGGACGGATTTAATTGCATTCCAATTCCGTTGTTAAACCAGCGTTATCGAACCCATTTTACGGGCCGACCGCGGAAGGCTAGGCTTATAAAGCCTGTCCTCCCGACGTAATTCCCCTTCAGACCGTCCACTGAAGTCCTTTCGGTGCTAACTCTTTAATAGGCTAGCAGGAATACGCCACAACGGGGCACTACCTGTAAGGAGGGAGCAATGCGTCCCCTTTTCCGGAGGAGTCGCAATTGCTGGGTTATTTTATCTTATTGTAAGTTTTGAAAAGGAGAGGATGTTTAGAAGCTCTTCATCCGCTTCTGGTATGGCTGCCCTTCAGGACGCATCTCTGCTGGGCTCTGTTCCGGACTCCAGTCCGTGATGTTGAGACGAGTTGAGGTGCCGAGCAAGAGCACACCAATATATACGCGATTGGCGTGCGCCTGGCGGCGTCAGGTGGAAACGTTCCTTACTTTCTGAATAGCCCTCGTAATTTAATAGGCGTACAAGGAAGTCATGTGGTATCCACATCAGATTTTTGTAATTGCTTTATATCTATTTACACGTGTCAAAGTCGGAAACCCTCAAAATGAAAAGTGCCTAGCCCAAAATTTTAAAATGATTCATACGTTTTATAGCCATCTGTGTTTCGTTGTTATAGTTTTATATGTACTTAGCTTTGTTATGTTTTACATACTTAGCTCCGTTGTAATTTGTTTCTAGGGTGTTTTATATTTGTAATTAAAAGATAATAGCCGATTTTAAAGACTTCTTTGTACGCTGTCACGCACATACGTTACATTAACCTGGTGATTAATTCCTGTTCAGTGTAAAACCATATAAGCAATTCTAGTGTGATGGTAGAAATTCTGAAATATTTTATTTTTTTTAGTTATATATCACTTAACAATACCAATAATATTATTTAACTAACTCAATCTATTCTGTTCATTATTTTAATTTTTAATTTTAAGGGAATCTTCATATTAATTTACAGCCGAGAAAAATTTACTGATGGGTAAAACTTGACTCGATAAAATATAATTTCCACACTTACGAAACGAAAATCTGTTCGTGAAAGATTTAAATAAGTCGTAGGTGTAAGATGAATTTAAAAATGAGTAAGATTATTGTTATTCTAATGTATTTTTTGTATCAAAAATTACTATTTTTTATTAAGTTAATATTTTTTATAATTCTTTGCTCTATTTTATAAATTTATTTTAAATTAATTCTGTTTCATAAATTAGATATGGCAATATATTCACTAATTTATAATGCAATTTTATTTTTTTATTATAATTGTCTTTTTTAATACATTAAAATATGTAAATCTACCTTAGTAGTAGTAAATTCAAAATATTCAGGCTTTAAACTCTATGAATAAGTATTTTAAGTTACTAAATAATTTCGTTACAAACAGTAATATTAATACTAATTATTTTTGTATAAAAAATATATATTCAATTAATACATTAACAAAAAAAAAAAGAAGAAAATAATAATTCACTTAAAAGGATTCTGGGTAATTTTAAATATGATTGTATTGTCTGCAACATAATTTTTGGTTTAAATCTCTTAATAATATAATAATATTTTTTTCAAATATATATTATTTTTTCAAAATCTTAATATTCTAAAGAACGTGACCTGAGTAATTCAAAATCAACGCCCGGGAAAAATTGAAGATAAATTGATGAAAATTTGTATACACGTTCTTCTTATGGCGTGAGAATCTCCTAAGAAAGTATTTTTTTTCAAATTCCGAATTTAAAGAGTTAAAATGGATTTTTTAATTTCTTTTGGGACCCGGCTATTCTTTGAATTTCTTGAAAACAAATGAAGATAACAACTTGATTTTTGGTGCGTGTAATCCTCATGTGAATATCTAAAATTCAAGTTTTTTTTTTAATTTGTTGGAAAGAAGTAAAAGAAAAGTAAAAAAAAAATTAACAATGATTGAAAATTTTCCCCATTTCAGACTATAAAAACAAGACACACTCGATTTTAGCCTGAAACTATTCTTCAGATAAACATCTAAAAAAAATTGTCGAGTTTCATAAATTTTAATTTTTTTAAGGGGTAAGGAAATTTTATTGTTTTATATACTTGCCACTTTATGCTACCGCTAACGAAGCAATGTTTTATACAATTTGATAACATTGTGATGATAATTTATATTTGTAATTCTGATTATATATTTTTCGAACGAAGCCGCGAGGGAAATATAAAATCCAATTATTGGGTCCTGTGCTGACCATACAATTCTCTGAAGAAGTTATAGTACACTGAAAGTTTTTTTAATTGAACAGGCTTTAATTTTTATTTATGAATATTATTTTCAAAAGAATAATTTTAGTGAACACACGTGGTCCAGAAGCAGAATCCCCTGGCTAGACGGGAAGAGCTTGCTTCGCTCGCTTTGATCGTGACGGGGAACGCAGTAACCATATACCACGGCTGAAGGCGAGACAGGTATGATAGTTACTGTTATTTTATTTTTTATTTTTTTTATCGGAATATTTAAGATGATTTTATTAAATTTTTGAAGAACTTATTCTTTTGAAACCTTAAGTTGTGAGTCTGATTGTTTTTTAAGATTTTCAGTTTTAAATCTTAACAGTTTCTTTTTAAATAAAAGATTGTTAACAGTGAATTTTATTGATTTTTTTTCTATTTTTCAATTCCGAAATTGTCCGTACCGTCTACTCTGACGTTTTCGTTACGCTAACGATATAATGGCAGCAAGGAAATTATTGCAATTTTTTTCAATAATTAAGAGGTTTATTGAAATTTAAAATCACTGATAAGGAAGTACAAACATCTCATTTTTATCAAGAGAATGTATTCAGTAAAAATTATTGTTATCTTTGTACTATTCATAATATTAAAGCATTAAAACAAGATAAAAGACATGGGAGACCAATGCCACTCGTTTTACTCAAAGTGAAGCGATAGTCGAACACCATAAAACGGTAATAAAACTGCTACTATTGCTGCTAAAGTTTAGGAGTGTAGTGTAAGTTACAGGGTGTACGATTGTTGAAATGCAGTCGTCAAGCTGGTCTATGTAATCACATCTATGTACGTGACAGTTCGTAAACTCTGCATTGCCACCGCATTACAAATTTACTGCGTTACATTAAAGGTTTGTTTGCAGTTAAAAAATTAAAAGTAAGCCCACAGTTGTAAGTAACTAATATTCTTTAAACCATAAATTAAATATTACTATTAAAAACTTTTTAAATTTTCCCACAAAATTTTGAATATCAAATGGAGATGTTGAATTTTATTATTTTTTTTAAACCTTGCAATTTTATTAAGCAGAAGATTATGAAATGTAATCAACCTTTAAACTTAAAAATTTGCAGTCTTAAAATTTTAACTGTTTTTATAATAATGAAAATTTTGTGCTTCTAAATTTAATGTGTAAAAATGAGGTTGAAGTGCTTTATTCTGTAGTAGTAATATTGCAATAGGATTTAAAATATAAGTTAAAAAATATTTATAAAATTTAAGAATAAGCATAGAAGCGTATTCAATTGAGCTCAGTATACGTTGTAGTTGTAAATAAATTAAATAAAGGATTAAAATATAGCTAACGTTTAGCTATGAGTTCCTTGCTATTGCCCTTGCTATCTTGCTAGAGGATAGGAAAAGTTTTTGAGTTTGAAATAGCGAATTTACATGATTTAATTACTTTCTAATACGAGTATGTTAGGTGAAATAATTTTGATTTATTATTATTAATGAGATTGATTGCCTTTATCGAATAGTTTTATTGAATATCAGATTAATCCCCCGTGTCATATATTTGAAATTTGTACTAAAATCAGATTATTAATTTGTAGACATCTATTTTAAACCAAACTACAGTAACTTTGTAAGTAAATAACCGTATACTGAAATTAGATAATGATTATTTTTTTTATTTACTTCAAAAACATAAATTAAAATAAAATCTTCTAATCATTATGACTGAAATATAAAATAAAATTTGTTGGCTTATTCAAGAACATCGTAAAAAAGAAATCAATTATATGAAATGCATCGTTACCACTTAGTAGCTCACTTAGTATACCTGTTATGTCAGCTCACGCAGTGGTTATAAGGGGAAAGGAGTATTTGACATTTCTTTTACAATGGTTTGGCGCGAATCAACACATTATTTTGACAACTGTTATTTCTGTTTAACAAATACCACTGGTTTTTCTTAAAAAAAATAAAAATTTTGCATTCGCAAATGCTCCATCGGCTATGAAATCAATTGATCAAGAAGATGATTTACCTCTTCTAACAGCTCGAGCTTCCTAGTAAGAGATTTCAGATTTTGAAGAGGATTGTTCTAAAAATACCGCAGCGGCACGAGCTTCAAGAGGTGATGATTTCAAACCAGAAAAATCAAATAGAGAACCACATCTCATTTCACCAGGGGAACTTAACGATTTGGTTCGCAACTTAACTTTATCAAAACAGCAAGCAAAAGTTCTAGGTTCACACTTAGTAGAGTGGAATTTATTGACTACGGATACCAAAATTTCATATTTTAGTTACATAAAGACTTGATGAAATATTTCAGTCAGAAAAATCTGCTGTTCTTGTTGTGATATAGAATGTTTTATGTCTGTTCTGAGTATTGTTTATAATGCTGACGATTGGCGGTTATTCATTGATTCGTCAAAACCAATGTGTAGCAGTGCGACTGCATAATTCAAACAAGAATCCTATACCAATAGCGCCTGTTTTTGGAATGAAAGAGACATATGAAAGTATGTCATACATTTTGAAAGCAGTCAATTACGATGCTTACTTATGATGTACGAGTGGTGATCGCAAAGTTATTTGTCTTCTTCTTGGTCTACAAGGTGGCTTTAGAAAATTCAACTGTTTCTAATATTTGTTGGACAGCTGTGCGACAAGTGAACATTATGTTATTAATGAATGGTCAAAAAAAGACACTTTCGAACAAAAAATATGATGTTTTTTCCTTTACTTAACCCTCAGCCACTTTTCATATAAAATTGGGGTTGATGAACAATTTTCTTAAAGGAATAAATAAAGGAGTAGGGTTTAAATATTTAAGAGAATTATTTCCTAAGTTATATGAAACCAAATTAAAAGAAGTAAATATCGTTGGAGTTCAAATAATACAATTAGAAAATGTTGATGAAAATCTTCACATAAAATTGAATAACGCGGAGATAGAGACATGGAAATCATTTAAGGATGTAGACCAAGTTTTCTTGGAACCAAATTGAAAATAGTGATCTTTGTTGAATATAAAAATTTAGGCTGTCGAATATCATTAAAAATCCATTTTTTCGATTCCCATCTTGACCTTTTTCCGCTAAATTTTGTTGTTGTAAGTGATGAATAGGAAGAACGCTTCTACTAGGATATACTGCAAATGGAGCATCTACCAAGATACGAGTAGATCGGACGAATCGATGATGAGTGACTACTAATAGTTTACAAAGAGAGAACCCTACAGTAACAAAAGGAAGGTAATTTATTAGTTAACCGACTCCAATTATTAAAACTTTGTAACGCATTTCATTTTTCGCGTACAGAAAAAGAATAAAATTCTCTTATTGTGTTTCTGTTCCCAAAAACCTTTTCCAATTTATAGATCAATATTATTGTTTATCATTGAGGCTGTAGGCTCTTACCAATTGTTTATTTTCTTAGAAATTTATTTATTTCATTGTATTACTGAGTTTCAGAAATAAGCAGCAGTATCTCAAATATATTCTGCACGTAGGTGTCGCACTTTCAGACTTTCAACTGATAAGAAGGTTCTAATTCAAACAGTGCAATTTATTACAACACATAAAACAGTATAATTATTGAATAATACAGTTGTATTTACTGTATTGTACTGTTATTAATAAAAGCAATAAATATAAATGAATATATAAAATATAAAAATGAAAGTTTGTTAAACATTTTTCTGTAAATGAAGTTATGTTCTACCACTAATCCTAAAATCTTATCCATTTAAAATAAAACTAGAAAATTGTATTTCCCCATTTCTATACCACGCTGGATTTTCCTATAATTCAATAAAGAAACGTTGTTTTTATTATTCAAGTGTTTCATTTGTAGTTTAAGGAAAAATTATTTTTGTAAATAAAATATTTTTTTAATCTTTAAACATTTATGTACTAATTCAGTAAAAATGAGAATGGAATTGTTTATTCGGATTATAAAGGAGAATGAATATTAATTTGGAATTGGTAAGAAATTCCGGATTTCATTCGGAATGGGCTTTCCGAATAAATATTTAGTCATTTAGACCTGTATTTGTGAAAAAAAATTTATATCTATTTAGATATCATATATATATTTTCCACGGGATATAGAATAGAACGGTGAGATTTATGAAAACGATGAAGTGGTTTGCGATATAGCAAGTAAAAACTTTACATACCATCA
Source organism: Lycorma delicatula (assembly GCF_047948215.1). Classification (NCBI taxonomy): domain Eukaryota; kingdom Metazoa; phylum Arthropoda; class Insecta; order Hemiptera; family Fulgoridae; genus Lycorma; species Lycorma delicatula. The sequence goes on along the minus strand of NC_134455.1, from coordinate 46,825,793 downwards.
AGAAATTATTAATTTTGTATTATATTCCAAAATTTTTTCTAACAACTTGACTTGAGACTGTTATGTATAAAAAAGTAAATAAATATTTATATCTTAAAAGCTTTTTATGATATTTAGGTTAAAATCAATTTGTAAATGATTCAAGAAAATTCGCCATTTGTCTGAAAGTCTCAGAAATCATTACACATATTATCATAAAAAAGTTTACGTGGCTATTTATTTTCGGATTCTATGGACAATAATGAACCAAAAATATTCTCAGGAAGATAAATTGACGATTTCCTCTTCGTGTTTTTCGTGTCTGCCAGTTTGTGTTTTTAAAGAAAATTCTATTACTCAATACTGAAAATTTGAAGAGAATCGGTCTAATTGATTACTCAGTATCACTCAATAATGATCAAATTGTCGAATCATTATTGTGTTTTATCCTCATATTTGTATTTCTTCTTACAATATTTTCTGTTCATCTTGACACATAAAATTCGAAAAAGGATAGCCAGGCATATTTTTTGTAATGTTCTATATACGTAAAATCAGTCAAAGATTTCAACATTTTTCGAACCGGAAAGGGAATTATTCGTCTGAAACCTATATTAGGAAGACGTTAAGAATCAAGATGTGAAAATTTGAAGAGAATCCATCTATTGTCCTTAAACATGCGTTATTTCATAACAGATGTTAGATGAAGTGTTTTGCTAAATTTAAATTAATTTTTGAGTTCCTCATTAAATTAAAACTGTTGAAACTATTGGTCTCTCATACAACGTCAACATGAACCTCAGTTACCATTTATGTTGTTTTCTAGTCAAATGAATTTGTCTTATATGCGGGGTAAGAATGTTGTGATTATTGCTATAAAAAATCCGTGTGTATATAAAAAACTATAAAAAAACTGCAATCTTTTTTTACTTAAAAATTATTTCTACATTTCTTATTTTAATTGTTATTATAAAGGCAAATTCACACTCACAGATGCTCCTAGCATATTTTTTCCCTTTTTTTTTTAATTCTACTCTACAATTTCTACTCATCCATTTATAATATATATATATATATATATATTTTCTCACCGTTTTCCTTATTTTTGTTTTATGTCTCACAACACATAACGATAATCGTAACCTTGCTACGTACCAAATTACTTCTTTTTACTGCCTTTTTTACATCCTAAATAGCTTTCATTCATTTCTTGCGCTATATTTTCTACTTTATTATCTTGATAAGACTCTTACAGTATAAAACTTTTTCCCTTAAATATTTTGTTGCTTCTAAATGTTCTCATACATTTTTATTAAAATACTTATAATTTAGGAATACTTTTACCTAGTTTATTAGCCTAAGAAAAATTAAAAACATTCTTAGGTACATAATGTGTTTTTGGTAATTATGCAGCTGTTCGAGATTTTTTGTTTTGTTTTTCTTACAGAACTAGTGAAAATAAAAGTAAATAGAAGCACAATGTAAATAAAGAAGTGACTGTGTCATTAATAATGTTACTGGTGAGAATCATAATAATTTACCATGTAAAAAGAAATCTTTTAATGGATAAAAGGCTAATTAGATTTCTAGTTTTTTTTTTTTTTAATTATGGATTTTATTTCTGTATTAAACTATGAACAAAAATCAATAAAAAATGTAATTTCCCCTGAGAATCCTATTTTATAAAATTATCCTAATATAAGTTAGAAAAAATACATAGTTCATTAAACACAAACAATAATTTATTTGTTAAAAGAACGTTGCTATTTTGATTTATAGATTATTAATTTCAAATTTTAAGATACATCATTCCTTTTCAGTACAGTTAAACATTATTCATAGTAATTAATAATCGTGATGTTTAAAAAATTAAAACTTGCAAATTTAATTCATTATTTTTTTGTGATACGAAACTTTTTCCAGCAGCGATTTTTTTTTTCCACCTGATTACTGTTATATTTTTTGTTTCGATGATAGGCACAGATATCTTTTGATCAAATATTTTAATAAGTATGAAACAGAAAACTCTCTAAAACCTTAAAAACTAAGTAAAATTTAAAATTAGATGAATATTTCAGTTTCTAAGCAATCATCAGCGGATTTCTAACGATTTAGTAAAAAAAGCAAACAGTATAACAAATTTAAAAAAATGACAGTGATAAAGTAATAATTAATAAATAAACAATTTTATGAAATACTAGAAAAAGAATATTTCTATCTGCGTTAATGAATTAAAAATAAACAAATTGTTGGCAAAACCTACCCAGTATCATTTTAGAGAAATTGTCGAAAACGGAAAGTTACATTTATAAATTTTTAAGGTTATCTTCTGTTGATTCTTTTTCCTATATTGTCAAGAGTTTCTCTACATATGTATTGATCTTTACGGTATTTTAAATAAAATTAATTTCTTCGCGGTAAACTTCCAGTCGTGGCTGTCCCTTTCCCGGTTAACTTTATAAACCACTGCATTCAAAGCCGCCATCTTATGTTGCTTATTCTAGAAAGAATATTTGGTAATATATTATATAGTATAATTTTAAACTAAACAAATTGACATCTGTTATTTTCAATTTCACAGGAAAATGATATTATTTTGGTTTATTTTTGTAATAAAATAAGTTTATTAGTACTACTACTTAAAATGAAATGTGTAAAGACGGTTTTTAAAAAAGAAAAACAGAATAATTTTAATTTGAGATAGTTCATTGATTATTTCAGGTTCTAGGTACCACCTATATTTTTAGATTACTAAAATTTATAGTCCTATAGAAGAGATTTGAAATAGGGACAAACTGATTGAAGATTATTGTTAGTCTACAACTTCGATTTGTAACCGTTTATACGATGGTAACTGTAAAGCTTCGAACTCATCCGCAAGAAAGTAAAGTGACAAGTATGTGCTATAATTTTTTAACACAAACGATAAAAAGACTTTTAGAAATAACAAAGTCATTATTTTATTTTGTTTTAACAACTCGTTGCCAAAGTCTTAATTTTGGTAGTTTAATGATTATATCGTTTATTAAACGTTGAAAAGTATTTCTAATTATTTGAGGTTTTTCTCAGAGTAAATTAAAAAAAAGTCGATTAAATTTTTTATAATATGAAAATGTTGTTTCTTTTACATATTCAATATAATATTTTGTTCATAAACTTAATAAAAAAAATGTTTTTGTGTTAAAAACAATGTTATTAAAAGAATATATATAAAAATATAAACAACATACCGGGTTGGTCTAGTGGTAAACTCGTCGTCGTAAATCAGCTGATTTCGAAGTCGAAGTTCTCAGGTTCAACTCTTATTAAAAGTAGTTGATAATAGATTCCTTCAGTCTGATTACAGATCAGTAGATTACAATAATTGACAATAAAGAAAAGACAACTTTAAAGAATTATGTCTTAATGAACCAATTGATAAAAAAATAGTTTTATATTACATTAAACATTGTTTTTTTGTATTGGTAAAATGTGCCTTAACTCATTTAAACAAAACCTGGTCAGATCAAGCAAATTAAGTGTTAATGTTTCCCGTTTTCAATTTTTTTTTTGTGGTAGTACAATTTCAACGTTTCCTTCAGTTATAGTAGATTGTATAAAAATTTAGTTTGTATCTTAACTTTAAGGAGAGAATACATCTTATCTTTAAGAACAGAGTTCTACGTGTTGACTACACTTAAAAAAAACCCAAAATCTGTTTCAATATGTTTTATAAACAAATACTGTTATTTCAATCTCGGTAAAGATAGAAAATATTTTTTCAGTGAAATATGTATTTTAAAAACCCTAACCATAAGCACATAATTTTAATCGACTATAGATTAAAAAACGATGTGGAATGAAAGAAGAATTTCATCAATGATAACCTCGGATTTATTTTTGTTAAGACTTTATATCGATCTCCTGCAAAAAACTGTGTCTACGTTTGTGTGAATCGATTCAACGATTTTCAAGAATGAATTGAGGTTCCGCTCGTTTTAATAGAAATTCCTGTTTCATTGAATTATTATTTCCTTTCAATTTTAATATAAATTATCATACACCATAACAGTGTTTTTGAAAACCTTAAAATTATATTTTCTTTATAATCCTTAAAAATTATTTCGTTTCTTTACTGAGTGTGAAATAGCAGTTTTTGTTTAAAAGGCTGCCGTATTGAAAATGACCAACGGCAAATAAAAAAAAATGAAAGTTTAATCAACATATGGCAACACAGTTGTAGGACTTTCCCGTCACGGGGCTGAGCCGCTTTCGGGGTCATGCAATTATCGGTTGTTTCTGATGCACGGCTTAACCACACAACATAATTTAAAATATTTAAATTTTCATGTATTAAATATATAAAATATTTAATATTTTAAATAAATATATTTATATCTTTCATTTTATATAAATATAATTATTTTATCATTTTATATTATTTATATAAATATATTTCTTTGTTTATTTAATCCAGTGATTCTAATTAAAGCGTGCGCGCATACCGTATTTATTTGCGCAGGTGTGGTGGTAGTAGCGGCGATGGTTGGCACTAACTAATGTAATTATACAGATTATATAGAACAAATTTCGCTTGCGAGGTCGACAGACAGGTGTACCCGCTAGGCTTAATGAATCAGGTTCTGAGTCAACCGGGTGATCGAGTTAATGTACACCTAGCCACACGAGTTACTTTTTTACAGTTTAAATATTATTAATTTATTTAATTCTACCCTCACCTGTGACGTCTCAACATAGCAAGCGACTGCAACAGCTGTATGTCAGTGGTACACAACACTAGCGTTTTTTGTGGTGACAAGGGGTACTATTGATGCAGTATGCCCACTTAGCCATTAGTTTAGAGCAATTTTTGGGGTGGGAGTGGGATTCTGAAAAATGTTTTTTGCAAATATTGTTATTGTTTAATTGTTAACAAATGCTCCTAAGAAAAATCTGACCTTAATTAGGCGAAATTTCGAGATACTGAGGGCGACCTTGCTCTACAGCCTCACCCCCCTAACCTTTTAAGTTGAAAATTTAATGGCATCAATGCCATTAAATTTACGAGCATAGACGTAATCTGACCAAGTTTGGTCAAAATCGATCCAGTACTTCTAGAGATATAAGGTGATTTAGAGAGCGACATCGAACACACACACATACATACGAAAAGCCGGATATCTGGAATATTTTCATCCAGTTTTTGGGTTCTTTCGCTGTCAAACCGACAAGATCCGGTGAAAACCACTTGGACCGATTACAAAATACTATGGTGCTAGACGGGAAGGTAATTAAAAATAAAAATTGTAAATGATGAACGAGAGTAGCCAATATTTACCGTAAACATTATTACAGCGTAATCAAAAATCTAAATTTTAAATTCTAAAATATAAAAATAACTTTTTTCCTGACAAAAAGTACTGATGACATTTGTTTAAAACATTCGAGGAAGGAGAATGAAGAAATTTATTTTCTTGACAAAACGTGAATTATTTTTAATTAAAAGTTTCTGGTGGATACTTCAATAAGAATTATGAAATATACTCAACAGCCTTTAAAAATTTTGTAAGAAATTTTGAAAGAGTTCTTATCGCTCATGCCAACAGTAAAACCAGGTTTCTTGTCTAAATGACTATTGTTATATGAATTGCTAACAATCAGAGTATTATTACAAAATTTATTATCCCGCAAATTTAAATTTTATTGAGATGATTTGATCCAGAGTGAAAATCATGTAAGGAAAAATAAAAAAAATAAATTAAATTATTTAAAATGTTAAAAATCAGAGTTAGATATCTAATTTTAGAAAAAAAAATAAATTGTACAAATATTTTTGGAAAAAGAACACATGAAAATGGAAAGTAGATTCATTAACCTTATTTAAATTTCAGTAAAATATAATATAAGATAATTTAACATAAAACTTTTTGTAGTGCTGTCTACATAATTTTCAAGAAATTAAATGATGATGTACATCTGATGTACTTTTGACAATTAATTTTGCAAAAAAATGTGTCAACTCTTATGTGTCAAAACGGGAGGTAGGTAATTACAGCCGAGTAGATTTGTTTCCCTATACTTATTTCTCACCTAAAAGTATGAACGGTCTAGGTGATGAAAGATCACTTTCTGTGCTGCTACAAAGTTTAAATTAATCTGTTTTATGTAATCAGGCGATTATAAACATTCCGAAGGTTTCCTAAAATTCATCAAGATATTCTTTTGTTTATCTTCTGATTTATGACTTGCGACCTGGAAATTTTTTATCTCCTTCTGTTAAATCTCTTTCTTTAAGTCTCCCATATCTGTCATGATATGTATTAATTTCTCATATTTCATTTCTCTAAAATAATACATTCTATATTATGTATTATCTTTAGTCTTTCATTCATTTTTATCTGACTCACAGATCAATTTCATTTTATCGTTTACCTGGTATGGAGAATACCTCATGAAACTCCTTTCCATTAAAGAACTCTATTGAAACTTAAAACTTCAAAATGCAAAATATCTTTGCTTGGAATCCCTTAGCGACATAGTTGTCTATTTCTAAGTCCTCATTTCACTTCGATCTTATCAGTCGCATATTTTTTCAGAAACTTATCCTCAAAACAAAGAACCTACATAATTTTAAGAATCCTTTCCGCGTAATTTTAATTATCAGATGCTACAAAAAAATAATCAGTAAAAATTAAATAGTGTAAATCACAGAAGATGGGGTTTTTCAAGCTTTTTATAAATTTAATATTAGTAAATAGTAAGAAAATTTATATAATTAATATTAATAATCCATAATTAATAGAGTAGATTTTAAAAATTAGCAAATTTAGATCTCTTTCTTCTAGTAAAACTACGATAAAACCGATTGTGTATGAATGTGTAGCAGCAAACCCAATAAACTTATTTGCAGGCATGTAACTCTAAAGTGTAAATATTTTTATATTTAATTGCATCGAATGACAAATTATTAATAAAAATCAAGATAATTTGTTTTTATATACGATTGACCGTGCATACGTCCTTCGGGAGGGGTAGATAAGGATTTTACAGAAGGCTTTTGAGTGCTGAGGCGATGACGCTGATGATGACAATGGGGCGTACATTTTAGTTCGGATAGAAAGAAGGGAGTACTTGTTTTCTAAGATATTCCTGTCATGTCTCACACTTTGAAATGAAACGATCTCCGTATCCAACAAATAGCGTTCAACGAACACAAAGAAAAAAGAGACAAAGAATGTGAGAACGAGACGGGTGGATTCGAAAGAGCGTGAGGGTGGTGATGATGGCATAAGAAAAAGGGAGATGGATAACAGTTGCAGAGGGAGTTTGGAGGAGGGAGAAGTGAACAATTTGAAATTTATTGAAGAGATTTGTAATCCAATTCCTATACGCCTCCTTCTTTATTTCGTTCATTCTTTCTTTTCTTTCTTCCAGTAGACTATAACGAAAAGTACTGAGAAAGGATATTTAAGAAAAAGAGGTTCAGTAACAAAGAAATGATAGGAACGGGGTAAACGAGAAATAAAAAGGAAGAAATCTTTATTCAGGAAGAACGACTTGAAATAAAAAAGTACTAAAATATTTTCGGTAAACGAAGTCTAACAAAATGACCCTGACTGTTAAGGACAGTAGTAAATGTAAAATAGATAAGCCGGAACCTAAAGGACCTCCTGGTTAATAAACAAAAGAAGTCCTTTGTCTGTAACTCAATATTCTTTAGTGATGTGTATATTAAAACGAAAGACTTAAACAAACGTAAATGACATACGTAAATAACCATTTTACTTATAAACAAATAAAACCGATGTTCTAAACTCGTGGAATGAACTTCAAAAGAATCTTTTCCGGACTATTTCAGCTTCTTTATCGCTGAGATATTCGATGGACTATCACACACAGAATTGAGGCAGTAATATTAACAATGTTGTAACCGGTTAACCGCCATTAGGAATAATTAATGAATGAAGCTATACTAAGACAATTCTTAATCCCGATGACGATTTACTACAATTTTCTAACGGAGGTTTATATTTAAAATCTTTTTCTGTTGAAAGACTACTCATGTTTACATGTCTCACTCATTCAACACTCGGAACGGCCATAACAAGTGCAAATTACAGCCGTATTTACTTTTACTTTTTAGTATTAATAAATATTAGTTTAAGGTAGATAATAAGTTGCGTTTATTTTATTTTATTATAAATATATTATTACAAAATATATGTCGACAATATATCAAGATGAACAGTTGAATGGGTGATGGAAGAGGCTGCAAATTAGGGCTAATTTCGAGCTAATACAAGGTATTAGCTCGATTAAAAATTCTTGTACAACAGTTGTAAGATTATTTACAGAGAAATTATGTTAACTATGTTCCTCTTTACTACTTTGACAAATAACCAAAATAATTGATGATGCTCTTGAGATAAATCGATCTTCGGTTTGCAAATTACTAGCACGACAATCGATATTGACTGCTAGTGAGAAATATATCACACCCATAGGACCACTAAAAGTGATATAAACTTGTTTACTGAAGAACATACAGGGAAACACATGTACGTCTATGAATATTATAAGCAAAGACACTGAAAATGTAAAGATATTGTTGATTTCATTACATGAAAGTGGCATTTTTTTTTATGGTAGCGATTTCATATTGTGAAAAATTCAGATAGTCTAAAGTTTCTTTGGAAGAAAATTAACAGTAGAAAGTTCGTAATGTAGTAAAAGAATACTATAAACTAACTCAGTGAATTTCCTAGAAAGATGCAGCAAATAAATTTTTATAACGCTGTTTTATATCATAAACAGTGGAAAAGTAAATTACAGACATGCTCTTAAAAAGTTACAGATTGAACTTCTCTTACCGTCACGTATGAAGATGATGTTCAGTTGAGTTTTCAAGAGATCGCTGTTCACAAATAGTTAGTACTCGCAGTATTGTGTTATCAGTTACTAACAAATATACATGTTTAAATGCTTAAATGATTTAAGTTTATTGATATATTTATTGAATTCCAAACAATGCTGCTAATTTAAGTTAAATGTAACTAAACACCGTTTAATATAACTAAAAGATAATTAAAACTGTTTGGAATGAAGAATAATGAAAGTGGGCAAAAGAAAAAAAAGGAAACAAAAAACCGAGGTTTTACTAGGAAAAACTCATTAATTTTGAAAAGTAAAATTAGTGAAATTTCTTTCAACAATCATCGCCTTACACTGCGATACAACGCAGTCCATTTTGGAACAAGTGATCACAAACAGAAAATTCTAGAAGAATGTTCTCAGTTACATCATTCCTAAGACTGATTTGATAGACATTCTGGAATTCTTCAAATATCTATTGCAGTAGTCTTGATTCTGGACCAATATAGAGCTAATTTTCTTATTATTACAGCAGGTGCACCTATAGTCTATTTAATATCTATGTCATTAGGCCAATTAAAATATTAATTAGATTGTGTTAACCGATGATATTGTTAATTAGATGATGATCTGATGCTATCCAAAAACAGAATGGTGGCTCGAATATATTACCTACACCAAATTCAGTTAGGTTATAAAGTTCAAATAAACAGAATGTGCGTACGAGTGTTCAGGCAGCCGATTCGCAAGCATCTCCTGTAGATCCTGATGCATGTGAAAAAAACTACGGTTCTTTTTTGAATCCGACAGCCACTTTTTTCAAAGAAAATAAAATTTTCTTTTTTTCTTCGAAATCAGTGGGTATTTGGAGGTATTTGCAAAGAAATTATAAATATAATCTAACTAAACTTAACCTACGCTCGCTAACCTTCGCTCACTAACCTTCACTCGCTAGTCAAGGTTAGCGAGCGAAGCAAGCGTAGATAAGTTTGGTTAGATTATATCTATAATTATAAAACAATAATGCTCATATAGTTCAATGACTGACCAAACGGTTGTACTTTGTATTGTTTAAATATGATGTGTTTTCTAAATGCAAGTTTTGTTTTTTCATCAAAAATATTTTCTATGAATTTATTATTTTACCTCTATTTTTCCAACGTAGTTTTAATTAGCATTAAAAGATAAGCAATTTTGTAATTAAATTAAAAACTACTGAAAAAAATTGGCTCTCGTATTTCGAAAAGTACCGAAATTATGCAACAATATTCAGTAACCACGCGCTATTATACAAAAAAAAATTATAGAAATTATATATACATTTTAAATTTAATCAAATAAAAACATGTTAAATGATCAACAAACATTTCTTCCCTTGTTCAGCCTTTTGACAACCCATGAGTATTTTATTCATTAAAATTGTTTACTGTTACATAGTTTCCTTGACTTTTTTAAAGACTTCGAAATTATCAATTGTCCGCTAACAGTAAAAGTTTACTAATATTTTAGATTAAATTTCTATGATAATAAACAATAAATACAATTCAGTTTTTGTCATCTTATTGCGAGAGGTATGTAGTGCAGTTAATATTAAGTGATACAACGAGGGGCTCAATTTTGTTTTCTATTATATTATCCAATTCCCAATTAATTCAACAGTATCTGTTGCATCTTTTATACAGTATTTCCATTTCTGCGAAAAATAATTCAAATAATATTTATAATTCATTAATCTATTCGCGGCAAATTAGTTAACTGCTACATAACTTTTTATAAAAAAAAAAATAAAAATAAATAAATAAATAAAATAAACAAAGATTTCTGTGTCAGGTAAGGAATAACTGTCTCTGTAAGAAAAGCCAAGAACGAATAGTTTGAAATCGAAAACTATAATTCCAACGGATTGTAATGAGTTAGTCCCGCTAAAAGTTGCAACTATAAAAGCAGAACCTCACAAATCTAGTCTGAAGTAACGGTTATAGAAGGTTACATTTAATTGAGTAATCAAACGGAGAGATAAAATTTAACTCTTTGGAACTAACTAGCCTACCCCTATATAATTGTTGCGTGTTAACCTAGATAAAGGGAGTATCTAAAAGTTGTTCATTTCATGACGTTTGTGAAACTAATTCAATTTAAACTTATTGCTTTTTACTTAGTCTATAATACTTAAAACAGTATTTTTTTTTTTAAATTTTACAATCTTTCATTGTAGTGTTGCGAAATCTGATAAGAATTTTTTCAAACGCTAAAAGTTTCAATTTCCATATCCCACGCACAAGCTTCAAGCTCACGTGGCAATATTTTTAAACAAAAAAAAAAATTACGGACACATAATAAAGTTAATATTAAAAAACTAACGCTTGAGATTTGGGAAAATAATTATCAAAAAAATAAGCAACATTTCTGAGATAGTTTTTATAACATTAAGATTTTCGTTCTTACAGTTGGTTAGGAATTAAAAAATACAAGAAAATTTTCTCTTAATTTTTCCTATTTCCAGAATTTTATGTAATGTTCAGTTGGAAGTAGGATTAAGACCAAATTGTGATGCAGATGTAACAATTGTGTGTGTTATATCAAAGGATGTTAATATCTTAATCGTAATCTTCAAGTGATAACAATTAAATTTTGGTTTACACATTCAGCAGCTGAGTTATATTGTTGCTCAGCCCAAACTGTTATGAGCCCAGCTTTTGGTACCATCCTGTCTCCACAAGAGAAAGTACAGAGCGTGTACTGCTTCGAAGAAACAAAACCAGTGACTGTAGTACAAAGAAATTATATGCGAATCTATGATAGAAATTCTTCCAGAAACAAAAGCGTACGTAAGTGGTGAGAACAGTTTTTGGAAACCGGAAGAGTCATGAAAGGACAGTAACCAGATTTACCTAAAACAAGTCATGACATACAGAATATGACTGGCTTGTCAACGAAGTCAAAACGTTCAGTTCGTAGCATTTGTCGTAATTAATCATTCCTAAAAGCACTGTCCATGATGTTCGCAAGTGATTGAAATTTCCTGCTGATAAACTGAAGCTTCTCCATGAAATTAAATCTAACCATAAGCCAGATTGTAGCAATAAAGTTAAACTTTATTTCTGGAGTAGAGAATTGCCATAATCCAACATTGTCTAGCTGGGGCTTACAAAATCCACACGAATTGGTTGAATTTGTCCACAACTGTCCGAAAGTGAATGTTTCACATGATGTGCGTAATCGAACTTTTTAGCCATTTTTTTCGATGACAGTCTATTAAGAGCATTGTGTACTCGAACTTGATTTGGAACTTTATGTTTCTTGAGGTTAAAGATATGAGATTGATGAGTAACAAGTGGAAGCTCACTGTCGGTTCTAATTGGAACCTTTAGGATTTGTATAAAATCAGTCATCCTGTATGGTAGCAAAAACCTTGTAACTGCTGACACATCTGGCCTAGATGTGGCCATCTGTGACATACTGGAATAAACCATACTGGTTTTTTCCAGTATGTCACAGAATTAAAATAAAGGTTCTGCCCACTAGCTCAAGCAGAACCTCTATTTCCACCATAATTCCCTCTAAACTGGCCCTTTGTCAGCTATACCTGTACAAAAGCTGTAGCTGTACAAAAGCAGCTATACCAAGTACAAAAGCTGAAGGTCAGGAAGAGTATGAAAACATTTTTTACGTGAAAGTAAGCACTTATACTCTATAATATAAGGTGTGTCTGTTAAAAATTTCGTGTAGCTTAAAGATTTGAAAAAAAATCAAGCTAATTCAGTAAAATAATAATTGAATTTCTTCTCATATTTATTTAAAAAGCACTGTCCTATAATTTAACAAAAAGTAACTAGACAAGCTGGTAATGTTCTGAATGCATTAAAACTTAAGCTATTTCACACTGCTACATATGACAATTCGTGAACAAAAGTTTAATCATTTGAATAAAAATGTCAGTCAAATCTAAAATTACAATCTAATCAAATAAAATCATGTGATTTTTGAATTGATTTTAAATTAACCTTAAACTTCGAATTATCATGTATTCTAACAATAATTAACTACTTATGAAAAACTAAAAACATAAGCATTATTCTGGTTTATTAATTAGCTCAAGTGTAAATTTTATACAGATGAATACAAACGCTACAAAGTGATCTCTGAGTTGTTTTTTGTAGGAAATTTATAAAATTTACATCGTTATTATTTCATTAATGTAATGAATATATTACATTATGAGATAGATTTTTATTCACCTTTTTTTATGGAAGGCAGAGAAAAATCATCTATTCTGAATGTAGATATAGACTTGCAATCTTTTTTTATTAATAATTGCTTACCGTAATCTTAGACATTTAAAAGTATATAAAAATTCAAAATTAAGAACTACAGTTTATAAAATAGACATTGAAAGAAAGAAAATAATGTAAAAGTAAGAAAATTTCATCAAATTATTTTCAAAATAACTATAAATTTATTGACTAGTTAGATTCTATAAGTTTCATTTAATACATGTTTTTATTTTTGGATTTGTGTGCATTTAGAACTAATAGACGTTGCTTTTATTTTAAAATTTATTTTATATTTTCCAACTGCATATAAACACTTTCTTTAAAGTGTTTCAACATTAAAAATATTTTCTTTTAGCATATAAACAGTCTTCGATGATTATATTCATTTTATTTGCAAAAATAAGAACCTTTCACTAACTCTTTGACAATCATGAAGTTAAGAGTATAGGATATTTAGCTGTAAAGATTTTTAGGTCAAAATAGGATTACTTTGGTACTTATACAGTTTTAATAAATAAAAAAAGAAAATGTAAACTTAGTATTTTCTGCATTACCTTTCCTATTCAAGGAAAGTAGCTCTTATATGCTAATCGGTTTACTCTCTTACTTTTCAATTCATTTTCAGTTTGCTAAAAATATAAGTAACAAATTATTGCAAAGATAAATAATGTAAGCAGGAATTACAATTCTTATAATTTTAATGCAATATACTCAGAATTGTGAAAATAATATTTGGTCAGTTAGGTATCAGTTTGATACTTTTGACTCTCTTCTTCTCAACTGAGTGTATCTTCGGATATTTACCAAACATAACTTTTCTGAATTTAAAGGAATTAAAAAGATAGAAACAATTTTTGGAATTTGTTGCAAAAAACTACGTTATATTATTAAGTATATTATCAGATAAGCGTGAAAAATGTAACAGTAGTATTTTGATGAAGACAATTTAAAGAAAATAAACATTATGTAAAAAGTTTTATTAAATAAGCAATATGATAGTGGAATATAAGAGAAAGTGAAGTGGAAAACGACAAAGAAATATATAAATTCTTTTAAAATGAAATAAAACAGCGGTGGCGTCGAAAGCCAGAAAATAATATGAGAAACGTTGTCACAGCCCGCAATCAAGGCAGTGCGGTGAAGTTTTCTCTCTCGTTTCAATGATGAAGGGGGAGGTAGCGCGTTGCTAAGGATGGAAGGAGTAGTAGAAGATGATACGGAGAAGGGGAATATAACGGAGATGTTGGATCGGGGAAAACGCAAGCAAGAATTCTAAGCACAGATCCCTCGAGTGGGTATGTTTTCACCCACGTCCATAATATTTGTTCACTCTCAGAAAGCACACGGGCAGAAGAAGGATAGAGTAGAAGTAACTCTCTCTCCTTTACTACGTCTTGTACGGTTCTCCAGTGTTACCTTACCCTCGTATAACCCATACCCGGCAATCTATCCTCGTATAAAACAATTCTCTCCAATAAGATTTAATCTCATACCTTAATTCTCCTGCTTCTGCTCTCTGAGTACTTAAGGAGACAAAGAAAAAGAAATATGATGTAATTTACTTTTATTTCAATGGCGCCGGCAATTATGGCCATAACGTCCATTCAAAAAAGCAATAAGAAAATACAGAAATAGGTTAAGAGAGAAGCGAGACTGTCAGGTGTTACTAAGAAGGAGAAAAGGGATGAATTAGATTGATTTTTTACTTTATCGCATGAACTGATGATAGATTTGTATGAAAACATTATTATTGTTTTTTTATTCAATGTAGAATACTATCCCACATAAAAATGATTATCGTTTTCATTACAAGATCCTATTTAAAATTGTTTACTTGTGTAGTAGGTAAACTGTTGTGAAAAATGAAATCTAATGTTAATTAACTAAAATATAGACTAGGTATTTCCTAATCAAATTTTCTTGGTTTGATTACCATTTTTAATTTTTTTTTCATGTTTTATAATATGTATGAATATTAATTATATATTAATTTATGTAAATATAAAATTACATGTTTCATTCTTAATCAACGCCCAACAAAACTACTGAAGAGAAATTGATAAAAACTGATATATGAACAGGTTGTTTTTACAGTGCACACTAGAAAATGATTTTTTTAAATTCCTAATGTAAAGGGTTAAAATCGAATAACAATGAAATTTAATATTTTCTGATTTCTAGGTAAAAAATTGTAGATATCAACTTGATTTTTGGTGTGTGTAATCTTCATGTAAATATCTAAAAACCAGTTCCTAAAGTTTTTGAAATTCCGAGTACAAAGGTTTAAAAAGGATTTTTTAATTTTGTTTGAACCAGGCTATTTTTTTTAATTTTTTGGTAACAAATGAAGCTATCAACCTAATTTTTGTTGCGTGTAATTTTCATGTGAACATCCAAAACTAACTTCTAGATTTTATAAAATTTGACTTTGTAAGAGGTGAAGAAAGGTAAAAATATTATGAATAATGATTGCAAATTTTCCCCATTTCCGACTGTATTACGAGGTATTTAGCAGATTTTGGCTTGGAAACACTCTTCAGATAAACATCTGAAAACCATTTTCAGGTTTTTGTTGAATTTCGATTTTTTAAGGGATGCAACGGTGGTTCAACCAAACAGCCACTGACATTGTTAATGTATGTGCGATGCAACTGGCTGCACCTGCTTCCTAAAAAAATCTGGTTACTTGACTAAAAAACATTAAAAAAATAAATAAATAAATTATTACGGATAACACAAGTAACCATTTAGTGTAAGGGCAATATATATAATTTTGTGCTTGGTGTATGTATATAAACACCAAGCACACCGTCGCGGCTTAATTTATATTAGTATATATATATATATATATATATATTTCATTTAATAGTTGTATATCTGCAAAATCCTCATAATGAATTACCGAGCTTAATACATATAACATAGAAAGCCATTTCTTATTTTTCGTATGCACCAATACAATTTTGTGTTATTTTTTATAATAAATATTTAAGTATTTTAATTACAATTATTATGAGAGATTAAATTTTTTTTTAGTATAAGCGTTAAGTTTGATAACGTAACAAAAAAATACGTAAAATGATAATTTTACTTTTTCATGCTTTAATTTTTATGATCTATTTTCTTTATTGAATTAGCGATTTTTTTTTCGGATATATACGAGTATATTTAATTGGGGATAAAAGACTGATAAAATCAAAAAAAAAGATATTCTACAGAAAATCTATTGTAAATGATATACTTTGATGTAATAGAGTGTATCTATTACATGGTGCATTGTTTTTAGTAGAATTAGATTTTGTAAACTGAGGTTGTTGATGTGGAACGGCTGCTACAACAATTTAAAAAAAGTGATAATTCTTAGACTGATTATTTCGTGGCTTATAAAGGGTCTAATACTGAACGCTTCTGTTCGTTCTCATTATTTATATGAAAAATTACAAAATCAAGAATCAAAATTACATTATAATTTGACATCAAACACGAGCGCAGGAGCGCGCGCACACACACACAAGATGAATGCTACAAATTAATATTATTTGTAATACACATATAATTTTAAAAAATACACTTTGTAAAACAAGATACTGAAATAAATAATAATTAATAAAATCCTTAAAAATTCATGGTGGAACGTTTCTATTGCTCTGCAAAAGTGTCTGAAAGTTATTAAGTTTGATTCAATTTTTCATATTTTTTAAATTTTGTACCATTAAATAATTTCCATCAACAAAGATAAGGTGAAAAATATAGAAAACAATCATTTTGTTTCCAGTTGTCTATTATATTCATAATTTTTATAAATTAAACTTGTGTAGAATTTAAAAAAAATTAGGATCAAAAAACTGAAAAAAACTCGTTATTCTGGGGAGATTTAAAGTATATTCTATTTTCATATTAAAAAAGTGAGAATGAAGAGCTCAACTGTGAATAGAATAAAGTAATGCGTTCACAACTCTTTCCATGATTTGACAACATTTTCTTTCGGTTTTCCTATGCAAAGTCTTTGAAAAACATTTTTCTATTTGTTCAACACATTTATAAAGCAAACATTAATGCTAACATATCCAACAAGTGGTTTTGAAGAATGATTACTTTTAATAATCATTTCCTTTTCCTTTTTTGCCGAGTACTTACATTTTGAGTGTTTACTGTTAATGCCGAGTGTTTACTTGTGATTTTTATTTTCAATTTAGCAACCTGTGCTTTATATGTTACTCGTGTAAATAATATACTGCATAATGTAAATTAATTTACTATTAGTGAAAGTTAAAATGAAGTAGTAATTAATGAATTGCCATATTTTACCAATTACACTTTTTTTTTGTTGAAATTGAAATAAGAATACTTATAAAAGTGAGGTTAATTATAATACAATGAAAAATCGACCAGAAAAATTTACGGTAATTTATAAGAGTTCCAAAATCTTTCACTATTATATTCTTAATTGCCAAGGGACTTACAAATTATAAGGATATAAAAATGTTTTTATAGAAATTCATAAATTCTTATTCTGTATTATTTGTCTGATTCTTCTTCAATTTTAAAGAACTTCCAAATGCTTTGATCTGCTTTAAAAGTTTTAAATTCTGAATCTTACATTTCTTCTGAGTAAACTTACTTATATTATTCATGTTAAAGACCTCAGGAGACTGAATGATTTTAGGTTAAAATCATTAATTCTTTAAAATTTTTTGTAAGAGTCTCAGTTGAACAAAACTATACTTTTTCAAACAAAATTGACGAAGTGACTGTTATTCCTCGTCTGTTTACCTTTTAATTCCTCTTTATTCTCTTTCAACTTGCGTTAGTATGAGAAAATATAAATTCATAAATATAAAAATGTAATTATCTTTAAAAGCAACTTTTACATACAATGTCACAAAACTTCTGTATATGAGGTCTCGTATTTCTAAGAAATACGTAATAAAGCAAGACTTCAGTTGTTGTCATTGAACGTTCGTTTCGTTTGGTGTTGTTTTGTTTAACGGAATCAGTAGTTGTGAGATACGTAACTTTTGGTAAACGACGTATTTTTCTCGTTGCAAACGTCTTTCGTAAAAGGTCACAAGTCTACTGATTTACATAAGCACATTTTTCTGAAAAGTTTCCAAATACTCCGTTCCTCACTGCAATGCAGTTCGAATTCGTATCAAAAAATTTCCGGCAACAGGCTCTGTTGAAGACGCTGATCGAAGTGGAAGACCACCTAAAGTAAACAAAAAGAAGCAGATTGATATTTCGGATGCTACGGCCGAAAGTCCATCAATGTCAAAGCGTAAGTTAGCGCAGCAGCAAGATATTAGAAGTGTTACTGAATATAAAGATGTAAGAAAAGAACTGAAACTTTTCTCGAAAACTAATGTGTGTTCAAGAACTGAGATCTACAGATCGTGCCAAAGGACTAAATTATTATCAAACGTTTCAATAAATTGTAATTAATTATCACACGTAACATTCTAAGAAAAATATTAATATAATTTCAGAGTAAAATTATTATTCTTAAAGATAATTAATTATATAATATTATATGCGAATGAAATGAAATGCAAATGAATTTATTCTTGCACGAATTCATGCACAAATTTCTACTCACAGTCATTCGTCAAAAAATAATAGTAAATTTGTACAGAAGTTCTACTTCAAGCGTGTTTTACTATAAACTGAGTTTCAAGTTAATAATTGGGAATTTATACTAAGAAAATAACTTTGTGGAGTCTCTAATTAATGTACTCAGCCGTATAAATGCGTACATATACGTAAGAGACAAATTTTTCTGTAATAATGATTTTAACTTACTAAGGCACTATAAATTAAGAGACTGCTGAAAATTATGCAATTTTTAATATAATTTATTTTTGTGCAATATTTATCTCAACTTTTACTTTACTTAATTAATTTTTATCATTCTAGTAAAATTATATTGAATTCAGAATAAATAACAATTTATATTTACGTTGAACATTATATATTTTTTAAACTTTGAAAATGTTATTTGAATAGTATAGCTTTTTTAAATTCTTTAAACGATTTTTGTCGCGGTAAAAACTTGTCCTCTTAAAAAAACGATCTCGTTATTAAAACCAATTATAATTACCATAATAAGAGTTTAATTTAAAAAAAAACAATGTCGGTGGTTAAAATCACGATGGAAAAGACATAACTGTAATTTCAGATTTGAGTGAATTAAAATTTAATTTGAATTAAATATTAAAAGTAATATTTCTAGCTATTTCTAAACTTAGTGTATATTTAAAAATTAGGAATGAGTTAGGAAAATATAATTATATTAAACCGATGTACTAACCAATCTAACTTTTAAAACGATATGGTTGAATAAGTACTGTCTTTTTAAATAATTGAGATTGTGTTAATTGGTAAAAAGTTGTTGAATTTAAATAAAAGTTTTATTTTATCATTTAAGGTTACGTAGCTATTCAGTTAATGTTTTATTTATTTACTTTTTACAAATGATTGTGTTTTTTTCTGGAATTAGGAATTTTTTGTAGGAGCGTAACGTTTTTTTTATTGACATGAAAAACTGGTTAAAATTAAAAGAAGCCTACATTGTTAGAAAAAATACACATTTACAAAAAAAAAAAAAGAAAAAAATAGTGTATAATAAGTTAATTTAAATTAAGTTAATAATAAATTTGATAAGATAAAAGCAATCTTTATGATTCATTTACACCTGAAAATCTTCACGGAAAATGCATGCTGTTAAGGCTCTTAAAAAGAAAAATAATATGATATTCAATCATCTGACTTAGAATTTATTAAATATTTTAATGATTTACTAGTAAAAAATAGAGGTAATTTCTTGTAATAAACGCTGAAAAAATAAAAAAAGACAAAAATGCTTATTTAAAAGTACGATTTATTAATTAAAATAAAATAAAAAATAAAAAAGGTATTTATGTAGAAATTAATTTTTAGACGGTTCTTTGAAGACTAGAAATTTTTATTATTGTTCGAACAACCCAACCTAGGAAGAAAGGGCTCAACCACAAAACAAAATCTATAAATATTTTTTTCCTTTGTATGTTTTATTTCTGTATAATAAATTGTTTATTTATTTATTATTCTTTTACAAGAAACCACAAAAAATACAATTAAAGAGCAGATATGTGGAAAGAATTACAATTCGTTTCTATGAACGCTGATACATCCTCCAGTTGAAACTCTCAGGTTATCTAAGACATCATTAAAATATTTCCTGAAATAAATGGAATTCCTTGAAAAAAATTGTAACCTGAAATCTTTCCTCAGAGCGAAGATGTCAGTATTTTTCTACGTTAAAATTTTCATTACCTAAAAATAAATTATCACGTCTTTTAGCTTAGATTAAAAACAACGAATTAAAAAAAATCCACTGAGCTTGGAGTAATGAAGTAAATATGAAATATAATGAAAGAATACTCGAACCTTGGCTGCGGTATTCTCCTAAATATTCCTGAATTTGTTTACTCTTCACAAATGGCCATTGAGACGTGAATTACATATTAATGTATGGAACGACATTAATTACAGCATTTTATATACAGTTTTGTTACCACACATTTGCCTTTAATACTTTCTAGGTTTCTATATAGCAGGACGTACATTTTTTCTAGCTTTTAAAAAAGTTAAAGAAAATAAAAATATTAGACTTGTAACGCTAAATGGGTCTGGGTGGCAAAGTCCCCAATTTGTGAATTGAATTTATCTATAAATATATACACTGTAATCTCGATTTTTTGTTTTTTATTTTTTTTGTAATACTTCTAAGCCCACTATAAAGATTCTTCTATATCAGTTAAAAGGTTATTGTTCCAGATATTATATATAACTTTTACAATAAATAAATAACTATAACAACATAGCTATTACAACGTATCTATATCGATAAAATTTTGTTTTCGTTTAAGTGCCAAATTTTTTGGCCAAAATATTTTCTTTTCTTGATCACCAGCTTACCAGTAATTAAAATTACTACATAAGGAATTATTAAGTTACTAAAATATTAAAAAAGGAATTAATGAATAGTCAGAATCAAAATCATTTTATCATTAAATCTTCTAACATTTCAAAATCGAGATCATTTTAAATTTTATCTGAATGAAATTTCTCTTCAGATAATGAAAAAAAAAAACAATAACGAAATCTAATTTTTTAATATGAATCATTTCATAATTGGATTAATTCTAATTTAATTTGTTTTTAATACAGAAAAGTATTAAATAAGTGTTATGTTTATAATATTTTCCAGTTAAAATGTATAAAAGACAATAAAAATTATATACTTGGTTTCAACCTACTAATACATAGTTAGCATATTGTAACAAGACCGGTATAATGAACCTGAGTAACGAATTTCTACCAATTAAGACCAAAGTAGTAGAAAATATAATAATGGGAGGAATCCGGAAAGGGGCTAAAAGAAACCCTTTTAGTAAAAGTAACAATGGTTCTTTGTAATACTGCCTACTGAAACATCTAACAGATGTTCGTTCCGTGAGAAGAGTTACCGGACCAAGGTTCAGAATTTCATGGAAAAATGTGAGTGCAGACGATCGCACGCTTCGAGTTGGGTTCGGTCCGGCAGGTAAACAGGATAGGAGAAATAAATACTCTGCAGAAGATCAGTTAAAAATCAGTTTCGCGAAATCAATCTAAGCGAGACGTTATACTGTCAGTTTGCGAGATATGAATCAGCGAGAGTATATGCGAGTAGGTCAGTCAAGGAGCGAATTTCTAGTTTAGGTTCAAAGCAATTACGGTGACGTTACAAGTAATTTCTGTACATGAAAACAAGAATGGTTTGGTGGATTACTGTAAGACAAGTGAAACAGATAATTTCATTCATAAACTGTTAGAGTAGTTTTATTTGTGAACAGCAAAGGTATTTACAGTGAAATAACTTTATACTTGTTTTATTTATTGTGTTATTGTTTTTAATACAACACTAGTGGTCATGCTACTGTCTTTTGTCGATTGAACTGAATTCTGCTTTTCATATTTATCTACCCATGAAAAATTCTGACGACTAGTTTAAATCCCGTTTTGTATGTAGCCCCTGTTTATTTTTTTTATTTTTTATTTTTTTAACTGAATTTTTACGGGCATCGAATGCTAAGGTCATTAGCCCTCGTCACATTCTTTAAAAGAAATTACTATCACCATCTGGATCGTCATATGCAAGGGTGTAAAGGGCCCTTACATTTTATTTAAAAACACAAACTACACAAAACATTAAGACACAAAAGACAAGTACAACACACAACACTTGTAAAGGGGTGTAAATGGCCCCGATATTAAAATTTGATATAAGGTTCTCAAAAGACCATGAAATTAAAAATTCAACCCATCAATACCACATCCTTCTTTCTTTATTCTACGAGTCTCGTTTATAGTTTGTTTGAGCACCCTCGGGGCGACCAGAACCGCCGTTGAGCAGTATATCAGTCGCGCCAGAGTGCCGTGGCAGTTGAATCCTTCTTATAAACAGGCTATAGGCATGCACCGCACACACCCATAGCCTCGCGCCCTCAATCCACCCTTGAGGGTCCCCCATGCCATCATCGGACACATCCCGACTCACTGCTCTTGAATGTAGGTAAGCCAAAATGGCCTAGGCAAGAAGGCTACCTCCCGTCACTATACGTGCCACGCTTCGAGACTCCCTTATATATATATAAAACTACCGCTTAGAGATTCTTTTGTCACAGCTTTTGTCTTTCATTTTATAGACTTTTAAGAAGTCCACTGGCGTATAAAAATGCAACTATATTTTCTTCATTTCCATTATCCAGATCAGCAGTAATGTTATTTCTAAGACGGAACCTCTTTCTGAGGTCCTCATATATGGTACACTCTTCTATTAGATGCTTGATTGTCAGTGTTGATTACAAACACCGCACATTTGTCTCACTACGCCGGTTAACAAATATGAATTTGTTAATCGCGTGTGACCGATTCTAAGTCTGGTCACCGCCACTTTATTAGGCGAGTCAACTTAAAGTCGCTTTTCCATTTTCAGGAGAAGTTTTTACTGAGTTCAATTTTGTATTTAAACTCTTCCATTCAGCATTCCACTTGTTTTTTACTATGTTTGTTAGACGGTTTTTTACATCTGCCACTATTACAGGAAATACATCCAAATCATCTCAGACTGTTGCCTTTCTGGCAGATTCGTCTGCGATTTCATTACCTGTAATACCAGCATGCCCCGGAGTCCATACAAATACGCATCGCTGTCCTCGTTGATTTAGAACGTATAAAATGGACAGGATGTTTGCAATTAGGACATCCTTAATGTTCTTGTTCCGAATTGCGACAAGTGCACTTAAAGAATCGGAACATATTAGCACTCTCTCTTCGCAATAGTGTTCAGTGTAGCGAAGAGCTTGTTGAATTGCAGTGAGTTCTGCCGTGTAGAAACTGGCCACATCTGGCAGTTTCCAAAAATGGGCTTCTCCATTTACATATATTGAGCATCCAACACCACGTTCGGTTTAGAACCGTCAGTATAAATTCTAATATGTTCTTCTTAACTACTGAAGGTTGCAAAAAATTCCTGTTGGATGATCACTGCTGGTTTCTTTTTTATTTCTCCTTGAGAGAGATCTAACCTTGTATTTACCGCTGGCAAGAGCCATGGCGGTATTTCTCTAGTAGAAATTGCCAATGTATCTGAAATGGCAATTTCGTATTTACTTCTTAATTCGTGGTACCTAATTCCGGCTGGTCTGGAATAGGTAGCACGACGTTCGTATAATGCAGCCATAGGATGGTTGTTGAAAAGTTTATTATTTATATCAGCAGGATAAGCCCATATATTTGCTGGGTATCTTAGTAAAAGGATCTCTCTTCTATAATGTAGTGGCATTGTTCCGGCTTCAGACATCAGACTAGCCGCCGGACTTGTGCGGAAAGCACCTGTTGCGTATCTAATTCCGCTATTATGAACTACGTCTAACTTTCTTAAGTGCGACTTTCTAGCGGATGAATATACGATACATCCGTAGTCTAGTTTAGATTGAACCAATGCTTTATACAGTCTCAATAATGTCTCTTTGTCTGAGCCCCAATTTAAGTTCGATAAACATTTTATAATGTTTAGGGCTCTTTTGCATCTATCACTCAAGTCCTGTATATGTAATTCCCATGTAAGGGATTTATCCAATACTAGTCCTAAATATCTTACGTTGTCTTTATATTGCATTGGATTATCATCAATTGTCAACGCAGGACTGTGATGAGGGATTCTCTTCCTACAAAAGTGTACACAGCACGTTTTTTCTGGTGAGAATTGGAATCCTGTATTCCTTGCAACTTCATTTAGAGCATTGATCGCTCGTTGCAATTTGTACCTCACCATAGCAGTCTTGTTGCTGGCATATATGATTGCCAGATCATCAACATAGACGCTTTTGCTGATTTCTACTGGAATGGCTAGTATCAATTTATTAATGGCAATGGTAAACAAGGTGCCGCTCAACGGCGAACCCTGCGGTATGCCATTTTCCAAGATTCTTTCACATGAGTATTCATTGTTGACGCGTACTTGGAAGGTACGGTCATTCATGTAGTTGCTGAGCAGTATAGCCATATTGCCACGAATGCCCCATTCATGTATCTGGAGCACTGGAGCATTATACCATGACGCCAGGTCATATCGAAAGCCTTCTGAAGATCAAAGAAGACTCCGACACAATGTTTCCTTGTAATAAAGCTGTTATATATAATATTCTCTAAGTTGATCATTTGATCGGTGGTGGAATGGTACTGTCGAAAACCTGCTTGGTATAGTGATATCAGGTTTTCTTTTTCTAAAACCCAGACGAGTAGATTATTAATCATTTTTCCAGTATTTTTTCCATAGCACACGTCAAAGAAATAGGACGATAGCTATTGGGATCTGTTAAATTTTTATTTTTCTTTGGTACTGGAACAACATGAGCTTTTTTCCACTGCTGCGGGTATGTTCCATCCCGCCATATTTGATTATAAAGTTCTAATAATCTGCGTTTTGCAGTGATATTCAGCTGCCTGATCATGACAATTAATTTCATCCGGACCAGCAGCTGTTTTACCTGCTTTTTCCAACGCTTTCACGAATTCTTCCATTTTAAATGGTACATTATATGAGTAATTATACTCAGTTCTAAAATTTAGTAGACCTTCGAGTTCTTCTTTTTTGGTTCGAAAACCTTCCTCGTAGTTGGCCGTTTTGCTGGTTTTCTCAAAGTGATTGGATAATAGCTCTGCGATTTCGTTTAGAGTGTCCTTAATTCCATCTTCATCTTGAAGGCTAGTTATGGGCGCAAAATTTTTACGCCCACAAATCGCCTTCACTTTCCTCCAAACATCTGACGCAGTAGTGGTTCTGTCGATGGATGACACGTATTGCTGCCAGGATCGTTTCTTCGAGTCATTCATGATACGTTTTGCATACGCCCTGTATGTTTATTATTGACATTTATTGTTGTTTATTATTGTTGTTATTATAATTATTGATTTGCCTTGTTTTACTAATTTTCTTTAACTAATAAATTATAATTATATAACAATTTTTAATTGTCAATCTCTGAATATCCTGATCGAGCCGCAAACACTTGACAATATATTAATCAGGTAAGCTTATATTTCCAAAAAAATTTGTATTTCTAAAAATTTAATGGTTTTCTCACAATTTTATAATTCATTGATATAAACGTAAAACCTTTCATAAATTATTATCTTTTCTAATTACCGATCATATTTATGTTATTCTAATTTTTCTTCCCCGATGCAGGCTGTCCTAGAGTTTCATCTTTCTATGTAGACAGACGGATTATCACAAGACATCAACACTCACAGCTTCGTCTTTAACCACCAATCACAACCTAATAATGTGGTTTCCACGTTATACAGTCTATCAGACAGTTTCAGATTATTTTTCTAGGAACTGCAAAATAGTGAAAGAAATTTTTTTTTGGCTATACAAGTTGTAGATAAACCTATTAAATTAATCGAACTACATCATTTCTATTGACCCTTTGTACACTTTAAACGTATATTAAAGTAGCATTAAAATACATGTATAATAATAGATTATTATTCGTTGCAGAAAATGATGTCTGGAATCTTGCGAAATATATTTTCTTGTTAGAAAAATTAGAGATGTTTATTATTATCCGAATGTCCAGTTGGGAGGAGGTTATTAATTTTATTCACATAATTTTTGAATTATTCCATATTTATTTTCATTCTATTGCAGACTGAAAAAAATGTGTTACTATAAACACGTGCACAAGGGCTTTCATATTCACAAACTCCCTCTTTTTTCTTGAGATTTTTATTTATTTGGAAGGAACGAGCATTTTTCTAATGACTCTTTAGTTTCTGAAGGAAAATTAATTTTTAGCTGATAAACGAACATTTTTCGATTATGCTATTTTGTTCGATCTACTAAGTTTCTATCCTACTTAAAATTTTCCCGATCTCCTGAGAGGTTGAGTAAGGAATCTACAGTCAGGAAGGAGTTAAAGCATTTCTTTAGATCAAGTTTTTCTTCTGCCATAGTACGCCGTTGGTAGATCATTCTTCCTCATGATCTAGCCATTCATCTTTTCCTTAAATTTTTTCCCCTCGATTTGGGTTACCTAGTTCTAAATCAGGCTCTCACAAAATACATGCTGAGTAAGTGATCTGTCGGATCAATGATTTGATAAGACCGACACTTTGTGGGCTAATGCAGGATTTCTGTGTGTCTGGAACCTGATAACTGGAATTGCTGGATTCTCATAGAATAAGACCGAACTTCCTAACTCTTCATAAAATTTAAGTAAAATATATTTTTAAACGTACGTTAATAAAAAAATTAGAATCTACCAAACGGGTATATTTACATGTATTTTTAAATTCAATTAACTCGTTCTTACTGAGATTTTTCAGGATGAAATCATTTTCCATTCTTATTGGTGCTCGTTAGTAACATAAAATTTATTAATATTAGGTGAATTGTTTTTTATTATTCAGGAAATTACATTTTTCTTTGAAAATTGAGCGCATAAATACTAAAATCTCGTTGGTGTATTTACACTCCTTTGTTTCATTTTTTTATCTCAGTACTATAAAATATGACTACTCACTTTAAATAGCGCTCATAAAAATAAATAATAACAAAACTTTTAATTCTAATATTAATTAAATTATGATTAAAATTCTAATGGTAAATTAAGTTAAATACTTCATCGCTTAAAAAAAAAATAAAAATAGTTTTTGAATGATATTTGAAAACTCAAAAGTACTTGAAACATGAAACAGATAAACTGTTGACTCTCATTTATGGTTGATTTTTTCTTCAATACTGTTTCGCGGTGTAAGCGTGTGAATAATTATATGCCATTTACACCAAGAGCATAGCATTTTTATATAGGTGATTTTGGGACGTTTAATTTGTTTTATACTTTTTATTTCAATTTGGTTTATCTTGTTTTATTCAGCTGCAAGAAAAATATTGATACTTTTTTAAAATTATTAAATATCATTCGTAAGTATATTACGATTCATTTTCAAAGAATTGAAGTTCTTTCTTTCAAAGGACATTTCGTAGCTAATTAGCAGCAGCTTACCCAATGTAGCTGGTAAATGATTAGTGTTTATTAACTTCAAATACTAAGTTGAAAGTGAGTGTTTAAATATCTTATACTTTCTCATTTTAAAAATGTAATATTTCGATATTTATAAAGACATTTATAAACGTTGAAAGTTTAAAACGATTTACGATTAAAGTTTAATAAATAATAGGTATACAAATATCAATCTAATGAGGAAATTTCAAATGAAATTTCACTTCTACGACTTGATTTAGTATAAAAAGTTTGTTCAGGTCAACCCCTGTGAATATCTTGTGGATATTGCATTAAAGATAGTGAAATACCGATTGCCCCTCCCTTACAGAAACATGATTTATCCATTAATACTTTGGGAAGTCTCCAAAGTGTCCTATTAAACATTCACACTACTCTTGATAGAAGCGTACACATTCTTGTAAAGGCATCATTGATAGAGTTGATATGTTCGTGTGTATTGTAGTTACTAATCTAACAATACTACGTTTCTCTTCATTATGAGATGCTAAATTAATAAATTATCAGAAATTTTCTAAGTACAGTAATAACAACTTTTTTTTTAAATAGCGGCATAGGTAGACTTACTGCTTCATGATTATTCTTCTGTGCAAGAATACAATTCTCTATTCAATATTCTGTTAACTCTGATCTTAAATTAGTTTTACTAAGCTACTCTTGTTCCTTAATTTTCAAAATTACAACACGTAGAAGAATCCTTTTTTGTTTCGTAGCGAAGGTGTCACTTATAACAAGGGTAATACAAGTGACCCGTGAAATTATTTTTCTCTGTAAAAATATAATCTGCACTATGTTTTTTATTAAATTATTTCTTTTTAGTAATTTATTCCTCTCTTACTGCAAAACTTTTCATGTTAAAGATGTAATTTGATCACCTTGAACTTGAGGATTGACTTAAGTTAAAGACAATCCACTCCATGTTCCCTGAATATATTCTGATGTCAAAGAGTGATTTTAGAATAAAAATACTGATTTACAAGAGATTAAATTAAATCTTAAGTATTTTCTTTCAGTACTTGTTTAAAAAGGTCGAAAGAAAAAAATCAGCTGTTTAAAAGTCATACACAGCAGGAATTTAGAATGAAATTAATGTTTTTAATATTTGACATATATATAATTTTCTATTTTTTACATATCAGTTAATATGTAACATACATATATATTAAGAAATATATTATATGTAAATAATCCACACATTCAGTAGATGTTTTGGAGATGAACTCGCGCGCGCGTACGTGTGGAGGGGGCACTAGCATGCTAAGTTGTAATTGAAATAAAGAACATAGCTGATTTTATCCAATCACTTATTGAAAATTTGTGAAGTCGTAAACAAATTATTTTTAATTATTCAACAATTCTAACGTCATAATTTGACATCGAGTTAACAATTAGTTTCCCTGCTTATCTGTCAACTTTTTCCTTTTTTTTTTTTTTTAATGTAATATGATAAAAATTTAATGGGTAAACGGCTGTTTGTCTAGATAACAATGCCGCATAGATTCACTTAATGATATCTAGTAATCATAAATATTTTAATCCTAAATAGTTCCTTAATAACAAATATAATAATAGATTTATAATATATTTGTTATGTTATATCAAGTATTGATATATTTTTATGAACAACGTGTCAATTACGAAACACGTTGAAACTCATTAGATCACTTAATTATTGCAATATTATTTATAAAAAACAAAAAGTAAGGTAAAAAACTTATAAATATCATTAAAAAAAAAAAAAAATATATATATATATATATATATATATATGTATATTAGCGTTCCTGAATTAATAATAGTATTACAGGTGCCCAAAAGATTCAACGATACGGATTTCTGGTCACAAGATATTTTTATATGGATTTGAATACTAGATCGTGGATCGGTGTTCTTTGGTGGTTGGGTTTCAATTAACCACACATCTCAAGAATGGTGGAACTGAGAATGTACAAGACTACACTTCATTTACACTCATACATATCATTCTCATTCATCCTCTGAAGAATTATCTAAACCGGTAGCTACCGGTTATTATCTTTCCGGTAGCTACCGGAGGCTAAACAGAAAAAAAAAGGAAAA
The DNA here is from genome assembly GCF_047948215.1 of Lycorma delicatula. Taxonomy (NCBI): domain Eukaryota; kingdom Metazoa; phylum Arthropoda; class Insecta; order Hemiptera; family Fulgoridae; genus Lycorma; species Lycorma delicatula. The sequence continues at coordinate 46,795,996 of NC_134455.1, read as the reverse complement.
AAAGATTTCTGGTCACAGACACAGAGATCTGGAGAATGATTATGATTGATTAATATGTTAAGTCAAACTGCTGAGGTAAGTTTTATGCATCGTCCTAAGTTTAATTATTGCTAAAAAATCATAATGTCACCGGGTTTTTTGCAGTAAAGAGTGGGGAAGTAAACCTGATCATAATTTTTGATTAGTTATTTTGCGTGAGGTGTGAAGGTGGAATAATGGCACTCATTAACCATTACAGTCACTATGGAACTGTGGAACGCTACTCGTCAGCCTTTGTTATGGGAATATTTCTAAAAAAACAACGATTTTGTCCATGCTCAAGCGGAGAAGATTCCTTTAGCATTTTAATGTTGGTTATCACACATAACTTCTGGTAACACAATCGTATTGTAGGTTCTGAATTTTAGGAGTCTGCATCAGCATCAAAAAAAAACTGTCAGGAAGGGCGAGATCAATTGAACCCGGAAGACAATAAACAAGTAAAGCAGAAAACTGAAAACAACACCAACTAGTACTTCGGCGTGGTGTGTCGACATTTCTTTTCTCTGAAAAATTCCAGTCAACTGTACAAGAATATTGCATTCCAGCTTGAATTTTTCCCTCCATTGTTAACAGACGGTTATTCAAAAATTTACCCCTGATTAATTCATAACCCTTATTGATGGAAACAATGTCGATTTATTATAGAAACAATGTTGAAAATGCTGAAAGAAAATACTACAACTCTCCTGACCGACGAAGTTCGTTTCCATTTGTCGGACTTTAGTACTGCAAAACTTCAGGAGGCGCATAAACCGAGCCGAACTGTATTCCAACATATTGGGGCAACTGCCTACAATATTAATGTTTCGATGGAAGTGTTGAGAATGTTCCGGGAATATATAATTTTTCTACACGGAGACTTAACTTGGCCATCCCGTTCACGCGATCTTTCTGTATGTGACTTCTTCCTGTGAGGTTATTTAAATCCAAAGTGTTTATTTGGAGGGTGTGTTTGTTTATTGTTTATGGAGGGTGTAATTTGTTTATTTGGAGGTGTGATTACCAATTCAACCAAGAGGATCGTAATGCTGGGTGATTTTAACAGCAAAATGGTGGCGGCTGGCAGTCGACACACCAACAGGAGGGGACAGATCCTTGCCGATCCTTGCCTCTCCTGGAAACTGCCGGCTGCATCTGCATTAATGACGACACGCCCACGTACGTCACTAGAGGTCATCGGTCGGTGCTTGACCTCACCATCCTGGACTGTAGGTGGAGGAGGAATCAGTACCAGTGGATGGTTCTCTCAGAAGATATAGCGAGCGATCACCGCACCTCTATCTTGGATCTGAAAGACGTAGATTTCAGGCGTGAAGTGCACTCCCCCCCACCGAGATTCTCATCAGTACAAATAGAGAAATCGTCAATAGGACTGCAAGTAGACTGTCTGATAGACATCAACAATCACCTGAGACTTTATCTAATATAATAAAGCAGGAAATGGACAGAATAGCAGCTAACAATACAAGGAGGCGCTCCGTATATTGGTGGACTGCTGAAATTGAAGCAATGAGACAAGAGCTCCAGTCCCTTAGGAGAAGGAAACAACGTATTCTTAGAAATAACAGAGAAGGGTACCAGGAAATAGCCAATAGATACCTCGAGGCAAGAAGAACGCTCAATAAGGCTATTAAGAGACGTAAAAAGGATTGCTGGATCAGGCTCTGCGAAGAGCTTGACAGCAATCCCTGGAGCCAGGCATATCGTATTGTGACCAAAAAGTTCGGGAGACGTATGCCTATCCTCAATAAGACCAGTGTTGCAAGGGAGGTAGCCAGGTTGTTCCCGCATACAGTGCCTGATATCGTGAGATCCACACCTTGCGACAATAGAAGATTCACCATGGAAGAGCTACAACTTGCGGCGAGGAGCTTGGCAACCAAAAAGAGCCCTGGCCCGGACAAGATTCCCGCGGCAGTGATCAAGGGGCTGGTTCAGAAGGCTCCCTGGGAGATGCTCGAGATTGCCAGCCACGGCATGGAGAACGGAGACTTCCCCGACTGCTGGAAGGTGGCCAGAGTGGTATTCCTACCTAAAGGCACCTCTTCGGAGGAAGATATAACCTATAGACCCCTGAGCCTCCTTTACATGATGGGAAAGCTAGTAGAAAAGATGCTGGCTGGCCGCATCATCAAAGAACTAGTAGAGGGAGCCGGAATCAGTCCTAACCAGTACGGGTTTATGCGGGGGCGATCCACCGTGCAGGCTATCTGCCGAATTTCGGGATGGGCCGACGAGGTGAAGAGAGGCACTTGGCGAACCAGGAGAATTCCACGGATGCTGTCACTAGACATAAAAAACGCGTTCGGGGCTATTGGTTGGGGTCACATTAATGATGCAATTGCGGCTAGGGGCCTCAGCCCGTACCTGCGTAGGCAAATTGAATGTTACTTGTCCAACAGAGGATGTCTGGTAGAAGCACAGGAAGAAACAGTACATTTTCAAATGCACGGTGAAGTTCCGCAGGGCTCTGTTCTGGGGCCGTTGTTGTGGCTGGTGATTATAGATGAACTCCTTCAGAAGGAGTTTCCTGTCGGCGTCCAGGTCCTGGCTTATGCAGATGACCTTGCAGTCCTCGTAGAGGGAAGGACGGTCTTGGAGGTGCGGGAGAGGATGTATGCGGCCATCGACACTATATAGGAGTGGTTGAGGTCCAGGGGTCTGCAACTGTCTACGGAAAAATGCCGGTGTATTGCCTTTACGGGTAGAAGAGTGCTAGAACCGTTCAATATTTCCATCAACGGTCATGTTATAGAAGAAGCGAATAACATCAAGTATTTAGGAGTTATCCTCGAGAAAAACGGTAGATACACCGACCACATAGTCAATGTATGCAACGAGGCAGAAAAGATGATAAAAAGCCTAAACATCATTATGTCATCGCAGAATGCCCCTCGGGCCTCAAAGCGCCGTTTACTGGCGACCACCGTCGTGTCCTCGCTTATGTATGCCGTTCCGGCCTGGTGGCGCTCTATCACCATCAGGCGCAACAAAGAGAGACTGGCGAGGACGCACAGGTGTGTGCTCCTAGGTGTTGTGTCCGCATACAGGACAGTGTCCTATGCCGCCCTGTGCGTGTTATCGGGTACACCTCCTATTGACCTAATCGCAAAAAAGAGGGTGGAGAGGGCACAAGGCAAGCCAGGTCAGGGATGCTGTTTATAATATCTGGCAGGAAAGATGGTCGCAGGAAGCTGTGGGTCGATGGACGAGAAACCTCATCCCCAACATCAAGCCATGGTGGTCGAGAAGATTTGGTGAGGTTGATCATCACATATCGCAGTTTTTTACAGGACATGGTTCCTTCAATAACTACCTGCACAAAATAGGCAAGAGAGAAGAGCCAATTTGCAACTACTGCAACGAGATAGATGATGCTGAGCACACCTTTTTTTGAGTGCAATAGGTGGGACACACTTAGACATAGTAAGGCACTCACAGGTATAACTCCAGAGACAAAAATAGACTACATGCTAAGAAGCGAGTCAAACTGGAACAATTTTGCTAGCTTTGTTAGACAAGTTGTTGTACAGAAATACTCCGATGAGAGAAGACAAGGTGTTGGCTAGAATAGGACTGGGTGGACAGCCTTGCTGGTGAGGTCCAGCATGCTGCGGTGTGTTGGCACTGATGAGCCACCAAGGACTCCACGGGTAACAGTCAGGTAACAGCACACTGAATACTGAATGGACCCGGCGCCGCGTCGCGGCGAACTGGGTCTGGCGTGGTGTCCAAAAGGGCAATTTTAATAAAGAACTCTCAAAAAGAGCTAACCGGTAAGCCGACCTGCCATGCCGGTATATAGCTGGTAGGTGAGGAGGCCTATTTGAGTTTAAAGACACTCCCCTGGGCGGCGTAATACCAACAAGTCGGTCCGGCCCAGGGGAGCTGAGAGAGAAAAAAAAAAGAAGTGTTTATTGCCAACAAACCACGTTCACTCTCTGAACTAAAGGCAACGATTCATCGCAAGATGGTCGCAAAGCCAGGATGCATGCTGTGAAGTATAATAAAACGTTTTAGCTACCGACTCCATCACGTCTATCCGTACACAAAAACGTACGATATTTCTATAATGTTATTTTCTGGCTTAATGTTAGTGTAAATCAAAAAACTGATTTTTCCAATGCCATACATTTGGCTTAAAGTCTAGCATATGAATACAAACGAGCTCTTTCAAATTACTGTATGTTATTCTAAAAATAGGTATTTCTGCCTATATTTTGAAAACGGTACATTTAATTATCTATATTTGTATGCATATATAGGATAAAATAAAATGTCTAATTTATTATGTTTAATAATCTAAACTTTTTTCTAGATTTTTTTATATTTTCTTCAATAATTACGATTTTTGTTTAAGTAAAAAACAGTTTAAACAAGTCATCGACTATTGTTTTTCGATTACGGTTATTGATGTTATTTATACGTAGTAAAACCGATCATTACTTTTAAAAGAAAGGATAAAGTAATGCATAAATCCTGAATAAATCAATAAGAATTTGTTTTATTTTTTAATTACGTAACTAATGTAATAATGATTTCCATAAAAGTGTTTTAATTTGTATGATATTAAGATGTCAAATAAATTTAAACTACACAAAATAGTTTCTTCATTCAGTATTGCTATTAAATATTTAGCTGTTTTAAAAAAGGATCATATACTAAATATTACTGATCAAGACGTTCTCAGCAGCCTATAATTACGAGTTTTAAAAATAAGCACACCGATAATGTCCTTCGTAACGGAATTAAAATTTTACTCAATATCTATGTTTAACTTATAGTCTTCACTGAAAAAAGATTTATGCTGCTCTAAAACAATTTATTTTGTATTATTTTTGAAACAGGGTAAACGCTTGATTCGAGATGGCTAAAATTTTTTAAGTCCATTTATTTTTTTGTCACTATTCTTCTCCACAGAATATCCTCATTAAAATTTTTAGAGTCGTCAAGCGGAATTTAGAATTTTAGAGTTCTCAGATAAAGGAAATTCATCATTCAACGGCAAGATCAGTTTTTTACCTTTAACAAATAAAGTACATAAAAACCTACCTTTGTACAAATAAAGTACAATATGTTTGCAGACGGAATAGGTCTTTAAACAAACATTATATGTCTTTAAACATTACTTATAGTCATCCAAGGTAGCCTACTATTAACTTATAACCATGATCAGGAACTTCATCGATTATGAAAGAAAAAGAAATTACAGCCTCACTTAATAACCAAAAGAAAAATGTTATATTTAATTACATTTCATAAGCTTCTTCCATAAAGAATTGTAATTCTTTTATTCAGATTCGACATTTGATACTGTTTCAATCATAGCTGTTTGTTTCTTTTAACTTCAATTCACCATGAAGAGGAGATAATTATGACTTTATCAAGAGTTTTGTCTCAGGAAATCTACGGAATAAGTGAATTATAATGATGCGTTTCACTTTCAAAGTGCTGTTTAATTAGATATAGTTAATTCATAGATAACCAAATAATTGCCTACTCTAATGGGTAAGAATATAGTATAATGATAAAATAATTCTGTATCACTTCAGTCTTTTTTTTCTTACAAAGAAGTAACAGACTAGCAATTAAATGATCAGTTAAAACTATAAAGCATTAACTGCTATACTCAACAGAACTAGTAATACTTTAAAGAAAGATTTTGTTTGAATTGTGGAACCTGAGAAATTTCATATTCTTAGAAGTTAGCTATTTTTCCTTTTTAACAACTTAAAATTTTCAGTTTAAAATATTTTCATAAATTCAAATAAAAAACCTATTCAGTCTAGATTATTTTAAATAAAAATTTGATTTTCTCCTTTACTAATGTGTAATCTCGTACAGGTACTAGTAGTAAACGGAATTATACCTAGCTTTATTAAAATTCTCGTTATTATTAAAATTCATTCATTAACGGGGCAAAATGTTTTACAATTTTTTTGAAATTTTCATTTTTAAGTTTAAATTTTTAACAAAAAATGTTCGACCACATGAACAGAAACTATATTATAATTTTTGGCGAAAGTTTAAGCTACAGGAGGACCAGATTTCAATTTTTTTTTTAAAAACAATTTAGAGGATTAGATTTTTTCCATAATAACACGTTGAGAGAAAGTAATTTAAAAAACACATAGGAAATGGGACTTCATTAATCAGCCCGTTATAAAATGATTTTTTGAAACCTGTATTTACTGAGTGGATTTCGGATTTTGGAATCTATAGGAAGATTTATTTAAGTTTCTTGTATAATAAGGATATTATTGTGGTAACAATATTCAAAGTTTTCTGAGCATTGCGACGTTAAAAATATACATACTATTTTAGTTAATATTAAAAAGTAAATACAGACTATCAGCCTAAAAGTTATTAACGTTAAATTAATCAGTTTTATTTGTTATATATTTACAAAATCAGTAGTAGCAGTATTGGACGAACATGTATGTAGACATATAATTAGTAATAATTTACTATTTTTTAACGTATAATCGCATATAAACATTCGCCACAAATGCAACGTGATTTCTTTTAATAAATTCCGTAAGTGCACAGTTTCAAAAGAACATAATATTCAGCAAGTTGAATAAATTCGTATAGTAGCTACTAGTTCTGTAGCATCTGATCATCCCATGACGTCAGTAGGGAGTGAGAATTTGATCTTTATATTGGATATAGGATAAACCTAATCTAAATTATCACTAAGTCATAATTTAGAACGCGAAAACCCATAGATGAGTAGCAGTAGTTCTATCTAGGATATATGAAGTATTTTAGGTATTAATAATAATTCTCTGGAGGGGATAGTATATTATCGCTACAGTCACACAAAGCAAGAAGCCAATTACCGGTTGACAAATCCTTCCTACGGTACAGAATCCTTCCTTCTCGTCAACTGCTTTTCTACACTTTGACTAGTAGTACTTTGAATGACAAACATTTTTAACAGATAAGTAGATCGACTTTACTATGGAATTAAGTATTGGTATCGAGTGCGATTTTTATTACTAATTTCTGGTAATTCGATCTTTTAAAGTAGTTGAAATCTTTAATTGTGACTAAACATGTTTTAACGAAAATGTAAACTGTTTTTAATTATACGCCACTAATTCAGGAAATGTTTTTTATGCTGAAGTATTTTTTTTTTTTACTTCCTTGTATGAAGGAAAGGAAATATTGTGATCGCGAAAAATTTCGGTTTTCAGATTTCAACGGAATATACCATCCCGGAATCCATTTTGACTAGTTTCGGCGTGACGTCTGTACGTACGTACGTATCTCGCACAAATAAAAAACGAATAACCGTAGGATGTTAAAATTTTAGATTTAGGACTGTTGTAACTTCTAGTTGTGCACCTCACATTTTGTTTGCAATCGACTGAACCAAAAGTGTTCAAAAAAGCCCAAAATCCAAACAATTTGGATACTGAACATTTTCTTAACTGCAGTAAGAAGCCCTCATTGAAAGCTTTTCAACGATATATCATAAGTGGTACTTATTTTCATCGGTTCCAGAGAAAATTTTAATTAATGAAATATTTGGATCTTACAAGGTTCGAATCAGACTTCATCTCCTTTTCGTTTTTTAACTTTTTTAATTAATTTATTTTTTTTTAATTTAGATATATTGATTTATTAATAATTATCAACCCGTGATTGTAAAAAAAATTACAATAAATTATTCAATAATATCAATAAAAAAAAATTATGAAAAAACCCACAAGTTATTAGTGAAAAAAAAGTTATGTACTTTTAAATATGTGCATATGTTATTTAATAGACATTATTACACATGTGTAATACTAATTACATGTGTAATATTTGGTGAAACATTTTTTTATTTAATATTAATTGAAAATTTTAATTTAGAATCGTAATATTTTTGGATTTTCTATTTTTTTTTATTTAAATTTTCTGGAATTTCAGTTTCATTTTATCTACATTAAAGTTAACTACAGAGTGACTGAAAAATAGACCCTCACAAGAACAATATATACATTGAGTCATACATGCCCAATCTTTAATAAATTGCAAAAAATTCTTATCTTTCAGTTATTTACTTCTCTGATATTTTTGGACAATACTCTCCCTAAGTCGGATTTGATCATCATTTCCTTTATTTGTTTTTTGTTGCCAATCATTTAATCGCTCTTTGGTTTGATATAATTCTTCTGATCTTAATATATATACCGTTTTTTTTTGTATTTTTTTTTGTAATTTTTGTTTGTAAGTTGTTTTTGTCATTAGCAAATGATGATGTTATTGCATTATTATGAAAACGTTGAATTTTTGAATGAAGGATTAAATAATTAATGATCATTTTTTTCTCCGAAACTAATTTCTTGAACTCATTAACATTTTCTATTTGTCCATAGATTATTGCAAAGATCCCTCTGTCTAGAAATTAGTGATTACTACAGAAAAGATAAACCAAAGAATGTAGACAATTTTTTTATCAGAAATTGTCGATGATACCTTTTGTTTAAAGATAAATAAATAATAAACAAGACAAATTCTGAATAGAAATGAGAAGTAATAAGTGTAAATGTAAAGAGAAATATGAAAATGTACGAATAATAAGAGTAATAATATAAACATACGTCAATAAAAGAAGCTTCGTAAAAATGAATACATGACTATTATATCTACCGCTGTGTTTCTAAAAACTCTTATAAATCTGAGAATAAATATAACACTTCAAGTTATATCTATGTTGACATATATTTAGACGTCAAAAGTTATTTATATTGATAAAAAATGATGATAAGTAATAAAAGATTAGTATCAAGTAAAAATGTCAGTATGTGTTGGCGAAAGATTGAAGCCGGTATACATTTTTAAAGGGATACTAAAACTTCTTGTAATAAAATATTCTTTTTATATAAAAATATAGTATCCACTTAACAACAACTGTGAGTATTAACTATCCAATGGCTTTCGGATTATTCCTCCATCATTAGGGATTACTGATTAATTATGAATTTATAATTGTACATATAAATTTTCATAAATGGGAATTAAAATGAAAATAAAATTTAAAATTATTATGTTTATAACGGTTGATTGTCAATAGTTAAAATAAGTCAACGTTGAAAGAAAAATGTCTTGTCAGTAAGATGTTTGTTTACAACTGTTATGCAGTATAAATTGAATGATTTAGCCAACCTAATAATAATTATTGTTTAATTTGTTTGAATAAAATATCATTATCAAATCTAATTTGTTCATTTAGAAGTTTATTAATTTATTATTCATATATGTATGAAATTTCTTCAATGTACTAGTTTTTTGAATGTTATTAGTGTATTCCAGTATTTTAAAAAATTAAGAAAAGAAAGTTATGTTAAACAGTTAAGAAAATTGAGTAAAATATTCGTCACTCTGAATATCATTTCAAGTACTGAGGAGAACGGAAGGAAAATTAAATAAATAAAGAGGATAAAGGTGTAAGTCGGTACCTGTATAAATACTCACTTAAAGACTTATTACTTTCGACAGAGGTGCAGTTAACGTTGCTGTTTTGGGGTTAAAAGAGTCTAAGATCAGACTACGAAAAGTTAGTAAACTCTTTAAGTGATATGATAAATCTAGAAGAGTACAGCAAAAAAAATTTAAACTGTGACACAATTAAGCTATTACTGAATAGATATGTGTTTTAATTTACGACTTTTCGTACATATACACAAAAACATTCGAAGAAATAGTTAAGGGTCTAGATCCTAAATCCTAGATCCTCATTCTAAATCTTAAATCAGATTTTATGAAAAATTATCAGTTTGATTTAAATTATGACTTTTGAATCACTCGAAACAATAATTATAAAAAATGACTTAAATGTAAAGTTTTGTCTAATTTATGAATAAATGTACGTGAGCTGAATGTTTTTATTATTTTGACGATTATTTTATAACAAATATAGATTTCCAAAATTTTTGTTAGTAACAGACTCTATATAAATTTAGTTTATCTTTTAACTGCTGTCTATTATTTAACTTTGTCTTGAATCATAACTTTTTTGCCAAAAGTATCCTTCAGTTACGGAGGCATAAAATCAAAATTCGAATAAACAAAAACAAGCTTAAAAAATGGCAGTTTTATTTCAATTAGATCAATTGCTGTTAGATAATAAATTGGATTGACTCTTTTGAAGTATATTATGATAGAGTGTAATATTTGCACTCTAATCTTTTAAATTGGTTAGTTACCTTTGAGTTCACCTTGTTCATTTATGATTTTTTCTAAATTTTTGAGCATCATTTATAAATAAAGTAAATAATTAAAAATAATAAAATAAAATATTTCCACTGTTTGTAAAGTATTCTTATTTTATTAGTACAATTATCAAGATTTTCTGTTGATCTGAAAAGTTTCAAAATCATAACTCTTTTATGATATTTAATTTGCGCAATTTTTTACCTGATTATTATGTAAATGATCTCAGATGTTTTTCAAACCTATTTTGTATAAAATATTTTTGTAATTTCATCAAGTTTTTTGTTGGAATTCAAGTGTTTGTTATATTGTTTTAAAAAAAAGTTCGAGATATTTTTGATATGTTTGAAAGTGAGGAATAAAGCACCTACACGTTCCCTCTTTTTTAAAGCGGAATGTGCTGTTTTATATCACCGCATTAATTCTACAAAAACTCAAGCGATATTCAGCATTAACTTAATTCTGTTAGCTGCAGGGACAAGGAAAATAATGAACTTCATTACTTTTAAAGAAAGTGGTAGTGATTAGTTCTTTTGAACATCAGATGTATTTCAGCCGTATGAAAATGAAACATAGTATGTAAAAACTGATTGATTCACCTTATTCTGCATAGAACAATCCTTGTATTATGTAATCGATCAATATGTAAGTTTACCGTAAGAAATATATTTTTTTTATAACTATGCTACTCATATAACTTTTGAGAGCAAGTGTATATTTCCGAAATATTTATATATATTTGGACAACTAAAATAAATAATCAAAATTGTACTAATTAAATCGTTTACAAATAATTCTAATGAAAATGGTTGAAGATACCTCGCGTTGTCATATATGAAATATTACATAACAATCGTAAAATCTCACCGATTAAAGGTGAAATTCCCTTAAAATGTGAAAAATACCTACGTCTTTTATAAAAGAATCAAAATTACTACTAACACTCAAGCAAAAGATGAGATATTCACAAATCAAAAGGTATAAAATTGTTATTAGCTAATCAAATATATTTACAACTAACTTCATTACTCTAATTAAACCATCAGATCATCGGATTCACAATCGAATACCTGTAGTACGAAACACACTGATGGCTATTGTCTTTTTCAGAATCAAACCGCACGTTTGCTGAGGGTTCTTGTGAATAAATTGATAGGAAAACGTCTTTCTTGTTATAGAAAATATAAGCTTTGCAGCTTTATTAATTATTTTTTTATGAAATAATTTTAATCTCTAGATTTTAAAACCTTTATTATGTATAATTATAATGTATAATTATTAAGTAATAACTAAGTATTTTAATAAAACTTTAAAATTATGACCTCTTTCTTCTATTATAAGATTATATTCACTTGCAGAAAATTAGGAACACAATTTCAGTCGTATGTATTTTCTTTCTTTCAGGGAAGAAGTATTTTAGTAAACTGGAGTTACGGTACACGAAACTTGTGTACGTACGTACTATCCGATTTACGAGTAAATAAAATTTTAATAGGATTTAATCTTTACTTTTATATGTATAAATTTAGTTATTTTGCATTATTTTCAGTGACAAAGATTTGAAAAGAGATAAACATAATTAAAAAATTTGAATTTTATTCTTTAAGGAAATGAAAGAGTTCTTTTTTAATAAGAAATACGGTTTTAATGAAGAGTACTTACGGGTTTTTTTCTGACCGTAAAAACTCTTTAACTTAGTTAATTACTACTGGATCATTTACAGATTAATGACTTTCAAAATGTGCCTCTACAATTTTCCTATCTTTAAATGTTTTCAATTATCTTGAAAGTATTTGAAGAAGGAAAAATTTATTTAGCTATCTTCTTTTTAAAACTTAAAAAAATGAATTCAAAAGAAAATAATTATACAACAGTTTTTTTAATGAGTAAGAACTATATACAACTGCAGTGTATGCAAATCAGATCAGTGTAAAATGACTAAAGTAAACACTCACAGGTGCTGATTTATTGCTCCACTTAATAAAATATTAGTTATCGCATTTTTTATAATATTGGAAGAGAAAAATACGTCTCTTAAAATGGGTTGGGTGAAGCAGTGTGTGGTTTTTAAAATTTGAATATTTTTACTCGGAATTTTTCTTCACTGTTTTCAAGATGAATTGTAGCCGGAGAATTTTTCGGACTGCAAGGATTTATTTTTTTCTCTCATTATAAGTATCTTTAGATCTCGATGACGGGTTTATTCGGGTATACCAAGACCAGTCTATGAAATTGCAAAGGAAATTCTCTATAAAATTGTCATATTCGATTCGCTTTCTGAACTTCATACCTGAATCCCATACCACCAACCGAGTCGAATGTACTTTTTTTATATAAGCTTTCTAGAATTGAGATTGCCTTCTAGAAGCCAGTTAAGTTGGCTCGGTTTAATTTCTAAATGTTTACTATATTTGTCACTTCCAAATTCGGTTTTTATTCAAGCGTTTCTGCAAGCTTTCTACTTCCTCTGATTACTGTACCGTATTGCCGTTTAACTTTTACTCTTTCATGTTTCCTTTTCATGTCTGTGGTAATGTGTTGTGATTTAGTCTCATTTCTACTAATCCTCCACTCTCATCAGGTTTTTCGTTTTGTTCAGCTGTACCTACGATTTTTTCTGAGGTTTGTTCTGCAGACTTGTGTGTGACAACGGAAGCTCTATCATCCGCAAAAGTAGTTGTAGTGTCTACATTGTTTGTTAGTCAATCAGCCTTAAATATTCCACAAAGTAATAGACTTATATTCTGCTTTTATGAACATCGGAATTTATCCAAGTTTTATGACATAGAACCTAACATGGAAAAAACTTTTGGAAAATATACATCAGAGATTTTTAGTATAAAATAATAATTGAGAATAAACATGACAATATTTGTATGAAAATATTATTTATAGTTATCAATACGCTGTAAGTTTAAATTAATTTTTTTTAAGCTGATTTTATTTTTATTTTTATAAATAGGTTAAAATTCAACTGATGAAGGATTTCTTCTGCCTTAGATAATATTCAGTTTTTTATTTACTTAGAAACCCTGATATTAGAATATTAATTTCCAGTCTTCCCAGAAAAAGTGTTAGACCACCATTTCTTCCAAGATTCTTCACTTTCTTATCTCGTTAAAGTAAAAAAGTTGCTTCTTTGATTTTTTGTTTTACTGTTTATTTTTTTTGTTTCTTAACATTTTATTATACTTATTTAATTGATTTTAGTTAAGCCTACCTTCATTAAACAAAATTTTACTTTTTCTAATTAAATCCTTCTTGAAATTTAGATTTTAAAATCTTTCCATCTTTCTAAGATCTTTTCATGAAACCTTAATATCATTATTGGAACAAAATTGAAAAAGATAATTTAATTCTCTTTAGACCTACATTTTTAAAGCTAATCAACAAAATAATGTATATAATTCTCTCAAATAAATAAATATCGTGCAAGTATAACTAACTGAAATCAGTTACTAACAAATACGAATAAAGGTAAATATTAATAATCGATAGTAATTAAAATATCGGAAAATTAATTTATTCATAATATATGTTATAGATGTATTTTTTTTATTAGAAAATAAATAAACTTGAAAATTAAAAGGGTTTTGTTAACAATTCACTTTTTATATTTATTTCTTTATCAACATACAATTATTTTAAGCTTGTCTCATTACGATTGGGTTTTGTTATTTTAAACAGTCATATCTATATTTGGTTGTCTTTAACAGTAATTTATTTGTTCATTTAAAAAATATTCATATGTTATAGCGGTTAATTTCTTTTTCATACTTATTACCTACGTCATATACCGCACATCAGATAACACAAAGCGGGATGTTTCTGAACCGCATTCTTTTGATTAGAAAAAAAAATAATTTCCTTTCTCTTAAATAAAGTTATTTTAATTGTTTAAAAATATTTTTTTATTCTCTTCGATACCACAAAAAACGATTACTCGGCCCAACTATGTACGAAAAGAGACATTTTATCCTAATGATCTCTTTCAAAGTTCAAATTTGTGAAAAACTTTAATTACTTTAATATTAACTAAACTTTAATATTATTAATATTTATTTACATGGTACTTAATATATTATCAACCACTACTAGATAAGTCATCAGAGAAAAAGGTCTTTTAGAGAAAGTTAATGTTTATTAAAAATACCGTGTATTCGTTTTTACTTCTTTGTACGAAATGAAGGAAGTATTGCGATCGCGAAAAATTTCGGTTTTCAGATTTCAACGGAAATATCCGTTTTGACCGTCCCTTAATCCATTTTGACTAGTTTCGGCGTGACGTCTGTACGTACGTACGTGTGTATCTCGTATAACTCAGAAATGATTAGCCGTAGGATGTTGAAATTTTGGTTTTAGGACTGTTGTAACTTCTAGCTGTGCACCTACCATTTTGATTGCAATCGACTTGACCAAAAGTGTCCAAAAAAGCCCAAAATCCAAAACATTTTGATTATGGACTTTTTCTTAACTGCAGTACTAAGTCCTCATTGAGAGATTTTCAACGATATATCATATGTGGTACTTATTTTTATTGGTTCCAGAGTTACAGCCAAAATAATATAATTAATGAAATATTTGGATCTTACAAGAGGAAGGCATATCGCTTCGAATCCGACTTCGTTTCCTTTTTGTTAGCTTTTCTTTTTAATTTACATTTATTGATTTATTAATAATTATTAATCTTTGATTGTAAAAAAGTTTTACAATAAATAAAAATTCAATAATAACAATAAAAAAAAATAATAAAAAATTCGAAAAGATATCAGAAGATATTCATGAAATAAAATTTTAATTAATTTTTTACTTAATAGGCGTACAAGGAGGTTATGTAGTGTCTACATCAGATTTTTTTTTAAGAATTCTCGTATTACGCATGCATGTTATATTTTGCTGTAAATACGTAAGAAATCAGCTGATAATAAAAAAGCCTCTAATATTACGAAACTCAATCATTATAATATTACAATATTAAAAGCTCATAATATTACAATATTAAATATTTTCCTTCCCAAAATTCAAGGATTTTTGCTACGAGCCTACAATAATGTACAAACTGACTACAGAAAATGAACTTTTGGAAGCTGTTAGTCTGAAAATTAAAAGTAATTCATAATGTACTACTGCACCAGGGAATAAATTGTTAAGGAAAACAGGTCACAAAACAGAATAAAAAAAAAACACATTGTGGGTTGTAGATGTGTTGTACTTCAATACAGGTAGTACTGTTACAATATAAAACATATGTACACACACAAGAGGGCGCGAACTCCCGTACGCGCTCCACCACCACACCAATAAGAACGTATGAACACACACATGTAAAAACATATACGCCTTCACATACGAGTATATTATGTAGCGCGCAGGAAGTGTGCATCCAGCTCAAGTTCTTTTACGCGCCACTGCAGCGACAGTATCTGTGTTAGAGATACGCGAGTGTTGAGGAGGAATATCGTTTGTGCAATTTATTTTCACACTAGACGTACGCCGCTGTAATTCTCTTAACACAAAAACAAAGAAGAAAACAACTAATGGCTGTAAATTGTATAAACTCTGCAGCACGAATAAACTCTCCAGAAATGTAATAATAAATGCACAAAGAAAAATAAAAAACACAAGCTCACTAAGAAAAAAAGAAATATATATATATATATATATATACACACACATTATACATAAGGTTAATTTTCCGCTATTCACATAACATTTGTGTAACATTTTACAAGTTTTTAATCTTATTATTCTGGAATGTTGACTTTTTTACTATATTCTTGTAGAACCTCTTCCCTCAAGTATAGTTTAATCATTTTTGCAATCTGTCTAGTGTTTTATTAAAGTGTAAAAATTTTTTTCTCTTTCCAATAAAATATTCTATTGATTTAATTTCGAAGAAGTAAACTGAACGGACGTCACAAACTGAAATATTTTTAATGTGTCATTAAAAAGTATTTCTCAGAAAATTAAATTAACTGAAGTAAAAAATATTAAGTGTCGGAAAGAAGAAAAACAAAAATTTACAAAAATCGTAAAAATATTACTAGTTTATTCAATTATTTTTCATTAATGCATTAATTGATCTATATAATAAAACTAATGGAAAAGGAGAAAAACAACCGTGTTAAAGAAACCTCTGAAGAAACAGACTATCTTGCGCACGCATGGTTTATAATATATGCTACTGTCAACACCCAATTATGAATTCTAGCTAAACAAATAGATCCATTATTTAATTCAAATCACCAACAGTACCAATACAATCGAGGTAGAATTGCAGTGATTTTGAACAAAATTAAAAAATATAGGTCACCTTTAGTCTATAAATCTCGGTTATTTATTAATATAAAATGAAATGGAATCCTCAACTTTTTATAAGATTTGGTAAGGTGTGAAAGTCTATTGAATGCAGAATAATTTGAGATAATTCTTCTTCCCGTGCTGATGCAAAAATTAAAAAAAAAAATTAAAAAAAGAGATATAATAACAAGAAATCTGTTTATCTCATATCATAAACCCAAATGATAATTGGTATTATCAGGACTAGAATCAATTAAAATTCCTATTTTTAGAGAATTACTAGCTTTGTGCTTTTGTGAATCAACATAATCAGACTGGCAGAGATGGGGATTAATAGGATCTCTGAATAATTCTGAAAACAGTGAATTATTCTAATTTAAGGTTTTATTTAAACAGAATCATATTTATATACTGATTTATAATATTAAACCTCCTGAAATTATTATAAGTAATGTACTGTATTTACATGAATATAAAAATTCAGAGCACTGTTGCAAGTTAGGATTAAATTAGGGTCATTAATAAAAAAAAAATTAATTATGAAATAATTTTAGAAATCGATAAATTACTCTTTTTCCGAATTAGCATCCATTCAGTTTGTATTAAACTTTCAGAAATTTATTAAATTAACAAAAATCTCTTAAAATAGAAGATATGTCTGAAAGATTTCTCTGAGTTCTGACAAGCTAAGGGAAAACATGTTTCTGAAACTCAAGAGTAATAGCGATTCAACAAATAATCTTTATTTATAAGCCTAGAATAATAAATGCACAATATGTTTTTGGGTTTCTATTGGTATTTTTTCTGAGACTGCTGTTAGATTATTTTTTTTTTGTAAAAAATGATTTTAAATAAATCGTTGTATTTCTTTTCCTATCAAATTATTAGTTGAAGATTATTAGTTATCAGTCAGTGTCGTGAAGTGAGAAAGTTAGACTGAATTTATCAGTTTTGTCTGAATATTTAAAAAAAATCCTCTAAATTTATGTTTTATTTTGTTTTGGGTGTTGGGTGCTGTATTTACTCCAACATTGTCTTTTTGAAATTGATATCAAGCGGTGTAATTAAACTGTAAAAGTAATTTTTAGCTGACAATATTCTGTAACTAAAAATGATCTATTTAATATGTTATGCAGTATTAATATTTGCTATAATATCAGTAAAACTGTAGTAAGAAGACATCCCTTTGTTCGTTAAATATTGAGTTTACTGAATTAATTAAAGCGAGAGCTAGTACCGAGCTATTCACTTTAGATGTACAAAAGCTTATATATTGCGTAAAGTATATCGCTTTATCTCAGCAGGTACTGTGTAAGCTATAGGAACAAAATTCGAGAGGTCCAACTTTCAAGAAGTTATGCACTTGAAAAGTTCCCTGGAGTTTTTCTTTTTAACTTCCGTTTGATGTGGAAAGTTTCTTTATTAAACGCAGTACCAAGTAGACCGACTCCTTTTTCTCTTTGCAGCTTTCTTCCACTTCTTCTTTCTCTGTTACTTCTTATTCTTCTAACAATCTTTTTCTGTTTATTCTTATTTCCTCCTTTGGTACTTGATATACTTTTTAAAAAAAATAATAATAATACTAACAAGAACAGATTTCATTCTAGAACTGTTAAAAGTTATTCTACCTGTATTGAATTTCCTTAAAAATCGTTTCATTAAGAATTAACGTAACAATGGAATGAGTTGAAATTTCATAAAACTCCGAACATACAAATATGTAAAACTTAAAGAGATTAGATTGTGGTCACCAGAAGTGTTGTAATAAATAGGCCGATGTAATGCGGATGCAGTACGCTCGATGTAATGTAATTATCATCTTAAGGTTTCAATATATTATTCCATTAAATTAGCTTTTTTCATAAGATTTTTTTCGTTTTCATCTAATTCGTTTTAGTAATAATACTTTAAAAGTATACAAAACTTCAGTTTCCAAAGTGGTACTTGGAAGACCTTACTATACATAATAAGATTTTTTTAAACGAAATTTGATCAATAACCTTTCTTTAGTTAACCTCTATTTTTATTATTTCACCATAATAACTTTAGAAAGTAACATACATCACTACGATACCAACCTGTTCCGTTAATAACGAAGCGTTGCTGTTTCTTTTCATTTACTTTTATTCTTTTCCTTTGAATATTCCCTTTTACATGTAACGTATTATTGTGTTGTCATAATTCCAAAATATTTTTCAATAATTTATTTTTTATGCAAATTTCGGTATGATAGAGAGAGAATTGTGAAAAATAACTGGGCTAGAAGCGAGGTGTTAAATTACGGAGACACGCGATAAAACTTCATGAATTTTCTTATACATTTAATGAAGGTAAGAGCTAAGTAATATGTATTTTATGAGAGGTATTGAGGTTATATGATATAAATGCTCGTAATAGAGTTAGACTGCTTAAAAGAACGAATAATGAAAAAAATCTGTAAATTAATTCACGGGTCTACCGTCAAATATTCCTTTTACGTTAACCACAATTAATTAAAGAATTTTGTTTCCGAAACGACGTCTGTTTCAAGGTATTAAATACCTAAGGCTGAATAGAAATTCTGAAGTAAAAGATAGAGGAAAGATAAATATTATTTTGAGGGTGATCTTTGAATAGATTCTTAGTTATTAATCTTATTACGTTATTTTCAGCATATTTTATATTGAATAAATTTGTATTTTTTTCGGATGTCAACGGTTTAAATCTAATTGATTAGGATCAAGTCTTAATATTTTTACATATTTTTTCCGAATCTCCTCCAGAAAAAAAATATTTCTGGTTTTTTCTTCACTCGTCTATTATTTATTAAAAATTTTCGTATAGGAATGGTTTAATAGAGATAAATAACGTGCGCAGATAAAATAATAGCGAATTTAGGGACATATTTAATGAAGTCTTGCCTTCATTAAATTCGGAGAGAAAAGAAGAGAGAATCGGGTTTTGATGGTTTTCTGAGGTTTAATTTTTATTAAAAAATATATTGTAACAAGACCAGAATAACGGACCTGAGTAACGGATCCCTGCCAATTAAGAAGAATGTAATAGAAAATAACAATGAAAGGAATTCAGAAGGGGGTCTTTTTTCGAAGGGCAGCAGATTAGTTTAACAATCGTTCTTTGTAAAACTGCCCATGATACATCTGCAACAGATGTTGTTCAGTGAGAAGGATTACCGGACCAGGGTAGGAATTTATGGGAAAATGTAAGGGCACGGACGATAATTCTTACGCTTCGACAGTTAAGGAATTTTGGTCTGGTTCTTCTAATCAAGAGAATACAAGTACAAATACGCTAGGATCGGGGAGTTAAGTCACTAAGCGAGTCAGGAAGAAGCGAGTATGAAGTGAGATTAAGCGTGTAGTGCTGAAGAGTGTTTGACGCGATTGAAGTGACATCAGATGCATTCCAGTGTGGACAGTGGATAAATGCAAAATGTTGTTCGGTGAGTTACTGATAGACAATTAGTGAAAGGGAAAAAGTATTAAATTTATTCATAAAATATTGGGTAGTTTTATTTGTAAACAACAAGGAATATGCAGAGAATGGAATTGAATGAACTTAAGACTAGTCGTATTTTGTTATTAGTGTGATATTAGGTGTTAATATTAGCTGCAATTATAATGTTTTTTGACAATGAGACTGAATTCTGGTTTTTATGATGTAACTACCTGTAAATAAATCCTGTACTTATTTGAAATTCTATTTTATACGTAATTTATTGATTATTATTTTTGTCGTTGTTATTACTATTATTATTGTTATTGTTTGTTGCTTATTGTTGCCGATTATTATTATTTTCATTATTGTTATTACTGATTTGTCTTATATTGCTTATGTTCTTAAACTAATAAATTGTAATTATATAAAAATTTTTAAGTCTTAGTCTCTCAATATCCTGATCGAGCCGCGAACACGCTATAATATATTAATATAGCTAGCTAGTTACGGAGTTTGTGTATCATTCTTATTCTTCATAAAATAAAACAGAAATTGTATATCAATCTTAATTCCTTTTTTATTTAATCATTTTATATGTGACCGAGCAGTAATAAAAATAATAAGTTATAACATATTACAAAATTAAAAAAAAATATATGTATTTTAAATACACTATTGATTGAGCAATCATAAAGTCGCTTATGTGTATAATATTTCAATGTATAGTGATAATGATATTATAAATGAATATGAAACAAAACGTCCACGGTTAACCAACGAATTTAACGGTACTTCATTTTTTGTTATAATATTATTATAAGCCATTTAAATGATGATTTATTTCTGGTTGGAAACAAAAATTTACGGTTAAACCATTATATTTTTAAAATTTCAATTGAGTTTCATTAATTTCAATTGTGGAGATTTTTACTCAGTTTACAATCACATCTGGCAGCCATCAGTTGGCGTCAGGAAAGGGCATCTGATCTAAAAATCCTAATAAATTCCTCACCCTAAAATAAATTATATTTACAGTTGTTTTTAGGAACCTGAAAATACTAATATATAAATCCAGTGGAATTTTGAAACAAATTTTTCTTTAATCAGATGTACTTGTACATCTTACATCTTCAGCCACACTTTCATTTTGGCTTCACTAAGACTAAACACCTGTTTGTAACAAATGTGTATCACATATTCTATAATTATTTTTAATGTAAGATAAAGATGTTTTAGTGGTATCAAGACGTCTTCAATTGAACGAATAGCCGTCTAATCCTAAAATAATTGACACACACGCGCAAACGTTCGTACGTATTTACATCGTGTGAATTAGATATTGAGTATTAGAAATTAAGGTACAGTAAAATAAGAATTCCGATGTATCGTAAAAGTCACTATATTAAACGATTAAATCGATTTCCCGCACTCTAAGACAGATACGATGTCTATTATTTTATGAACGAAATTATTTATATTCCGCTTGGAATTTCACTTAATTCATTTTATAATAATGTAAAAATTAATAACAGTAATTGTTATTAATAATGTGATTTTTTTTAAATAAAATTAATTTTAGTTATAATAAATAATTTCTAATTTCCCATTTTTTCCTATTCAAAAACATACTCTACATTTTAGAAATTAAACTGTGCAAGTTTAAACCTACTGATTTTTTATATAACCTGATTAAAGTATGAAGCTGAAATAAATTCGTTTTACATTTCTAAGTCGGCGTGTAAATGAATTGCACCTAGGTAAATCATTCCTATAGAAATATTTTGATTCATCAGCGTTACATATTTCTGAAGTATTCAACATTCATTGTTTGGCATTTGACATGTAATCTACTATTAACTGTATACATATGCCGATCTATTTGATGGAGTAGCAGGATTTATGCCTTTAATCCAAAATACTTACAAGTTAATTTTAATTCATTCAAGGTTAACATTTTTCAAGGGGTTCAAAATAATTTTCTCAAGACAAACGAAACACAACATCAAAAGCAAGTGTAATTAAGCTGCAGTCTGTTGTTATTATATGAATAAATTAGTACATAATTAAATAAAATAGCAATATTAATAACCCACTGGGTAAGTCTAATGATTAAAGTTGTCATCGAAAATTCAGCTAATTTTCGAATTCGAATGTTCTAAGGTACTTGTCCTTATAAACGCAGTTTTCATATGGATTTGAATGCAAGACTGAAGATACCGTTTTCTTTGATGGCTGGATTTCAATTAACCGTACGTCTCAGGAGTGGTCAATCTGAGTTTGTTCCAGACTACATGTTTATCAGTATATTTATACTTACATTGCATTATAACTGCAGTTACATCAGGCCTGGCAAACCAGTAGTGGTAATTACATTTACTTATACACCCAGCAGGAGCTAGAAAACTGGTTGGAGAAAACAATAATATTAAAATTAATTATGTAATGTTCTATAACTATATAACATAATATTATGTCAATACTATAATAACTAGTTATATTAACTTTTTTTAATGAGTGAACGCATGGTCTGCTCATACTTAACATCCTTTTAATCAAGAGGAGAAAAGTAAGCTTCCTACAAATACTACCAACATTACAGGATAATTTCGCAGGGAGTTTAGTTAAAGAGAACTATTACTTAGTTTGAATTTAATAATCTGTATTTTATGATTAATAATTAATCACTAATGAATGACTAGCTAATAAAATTATCATTTG
Source organism: Lycorma delicatula (assembly GCF_047948215.1). Taxonomy (NCBI): domain Eukaryota; kingdom Metazoa; phylum Arthropoda; class Insecta; order Hemiptera; family Fulgoridae; genus Lycorma; species Lycorma delicatula. The sequence continues at coordinate 46,773,292 of NC_134455.1, read as the reverse complement.
ACCTTAACTCGACTATACTGATAACAACAAGATGACAATTTACGTTCATTTTGCAATTTAAGAGTTACAAAGGATGAATGCGAGTGCTATTATAAACTGATCATTTAAACTTATTTGATCATTAAATTTAGCATATGGTAAACAGAACGAGTAACTGAACGGTATAAGTAACTGAACGAGTATTAAGTAAACATTTTGTATTGGTAATAAAATTTTTTAATTTTTTCATCAGAAGTTAAGAGTTTTGTTCATCAGAGTAAGTATTATATTGAATATCACAGAAAAAATATGTAGATGAATTAATGCTATCATTTTTTGTTTTTAATTTTGATGTTTTTTTATCGAATACATTTTTCAAACTAGATTTTTATTCTAATAAAGTTATTAAGTTAAGGAAAAAAGCAAATCAATAAACCTAAATCTTCAGAAAAACTAACACCATTCATGAATGATGAATAATATTATTCTACAGATAATTTTTGAAAAATAAAAAAAACAGAAATATGCTGCCGAAAGAATAGAACCAACTGATTCTTGGAAACACGATCCCTGATAGTAAAAACGAAAGAGAATGACTAAGATTTTTTTTGCATAAGATATGAATTTAAAAATAATCTTTATGCAAGAAAATGAATAAACTGAAACGTGTTTTCCACTCCATAAATTATTTTTTTTAGAATATACTCAACTATTCTTTGTTGAAATCATAAAAATGTAAATACGTTTCTGAAACTGAAACAACGTATAATATATACACATCACAGTGATCATTTCGTTTATCATAACAATGTACAGTGTACTTCTATTATGTAAAATACTATTCAGCAAGCTCTCTGAATATAACGATACTTTAAGAATGTTGTATTCTTGGATGGAGTCTTCCCTTTTTCATCTGATGAATATAAGACATGAAAATATCATATTGCATTTATAAATGTTACTGCATCTTATGAACATTGTAAACTGCATATAGCAAACCAGCGTCATTTTAAAATTACATTGCAAAACGTTCATAGAAGTAATCAAAATTTTTCAGTGTAAGTAAATTACAAAATTTTAGCAACCAATAAAATGTGATTATTTTAAAGATTTATTAAACAGTTAATAATACAAGTTAAATAATATAATAGTTATAGCGTAATCATTAAGATTAATTGAAAAACGTACTATTTTATGATAGATTTTACGCGATAAGCACCCGGTGAAGTAACATCAGCATATGATAATATTTATGCATATGTATTATAATGGGTTAATGTAAAGATTATTTAAAAGTAGGAATTAACAAGACAGAAATATTTTTAAAAAGAATACTTAACAAATTTTTATTGTTTATACCATTGCCTACACTTAAAGTGAATAAAAACCATAAATAAATCATTAAGATTCATCCTGACTTCACAAGGTGGGTATGGCAAGATACCCACCTTGTGACGATTTCGGGCGCCATACCACCACCTCCATTTCTAGCCCTGATGATGGGCTTTACCGGACGGAGATCGTGTTTTACGACCTCTAACCTTGATAATACAACACATCAGTTTGGCTTCTGTCAGGATGCCACCGATGCAAATACCTCGGGAGACATTCCCATTAGTGTATTTACAGAATTTACTATCGTCTTCGTACGGCCTTTTCCAGCCACGACCACCTATCATAACTTACATCCCTCAACTGTCAAATTAACTGATTTGTGGAAGCGCGATCCCTGCGCCTTTCTCTAACACCGAATGTTTCACACAAAGACTCTTTCTATATCAAACTTTTCTTAGACTTTGCTCAGATCATTACTTGATAGAATCTTTAAACACCAAAAATACTATCCTCATACCAAAAAAAACACGTGTTGATGGCAACAACGACAATTTTCTCCTACAATTAATTTTCTCAAAATCCTCTTGATTTACTTAAAAATCAAGAAACAGGATCACAAATTTAATAAGCTTCTAATGAAGACATACCCTATCTCTTTCTCTGCTCTAGTCCACTTTCGGGAGCGAGGTTAATACAACCTCATACACTGCAGCTCCGTCACAGAGTTCTCCATACATCTATATCATCCTAACAACGAGTATCTCAGCTAATGGGACTCGATACCCAAAAACCTACCTTGACGAAGAAAGCACCTAGGCGGGCCTCCAGCCATCCAGGTTGCTATTCTATCTATACATCTATAACAGCATCAGACACCCTCAGCCAACCTCCGCTGGATTAAAAATCTATGGATGTCAGTAACTACATTCCATTACTTTTCGGACTACCATCTAAGTTGCAGATCAAAACCAGAATTGATTCTCGCAAATTCTCTAGCTAGTTTGGTACGTTCAGTTTCGTACCTGGGATAGGCATATAAGACATGGCGCACATCATCAATAGTTCTACATTCAGCACATTCAGCACATTTGGTTTGAATTAATCAAACCAAATCTGGCCAACCTATTTCGAAAAGCACCATGTGCAAAAATAAATTTTGTAATATGTCGATTGGGGGAAATCTACCAAACTACACATCAGGAAAAATACCATGCGAGTAATGGCCATCGGATGATTCAGTCCACCTGACCTGCTATAAATGTAAACCTTGGTCATCTATTTCTTTTATGCGTCCAGAGGTAAGTTCTACGTTCTTATCATCATAACGTTATTTTCGGGTCATTAAAGTTCACGTAAGATCAACGTTTTTGCATGGATTTTACTTATCAAGAGAAATTTGTTTACCTGTCAGTTAATAATAAATGAATGTCTTGAAGTGTTTTTTATTGTTTTGGCAAAGCAGAACTGTAGTGAGCTCCCTGATATGTAATGCCTCTATAGCAGTTAATTTTCGGTCATATACATCTTATAAATTCAGTGGCATGCATAAATCCCAGTTTTTCGGTTTTATGATGTTATCAGAAGGTAAAAGGTTTTCTGTACTTACATCCATTTTACTTAATTCCGCATTCTTGTAGTACCAAATTATTAGTATTATATATTATTAATAAGAGTTAAATAATTTAATTCAAAATTTTCTACTGATTTAATACTACGAACAACTTCTTACTTATATATCGTGAATCCAAAAAACAGTGATAATCAAAAAAAAAAAATGATTATGCGGATTTAATTTTAATTAATTTTTATTAAATTTTCACTTTTTTTAATCAAGGATCTTTAATTTAAAGTAAAAAAAATTATTTGCAATAAAATAAGCCATTAAAATTATACTGTTCGATGATTTATTGATGAATATATACATGGTTATTGCGCTTTTATCGCCTTTAAAATGCTGGCGAAAGTTTTATAACGATATTTACCAGTCATATTAGCAGTGTATATATATATGATTATTTTTGTTCAAGTTACTTATATTATTCTGATATATTCATCGAGTTGATCTCAATATTTTCCTTCGCTTACCGTAATCTCTTCTATTCTGTTTTCTTTGTTCGTCTCTATTTCGCTGTTGGATGATTGGTTATGATTTGGTCGAGTGAATACGTACATAAAGTTAAAGCAGCCTGAAAGTTCTCTCGTATAAAAGTCACTTAGGCTAATCCGTTCTGTCGTTTGATCCGTCACGAAAACTAATCAGCTTTGAAAAGTCGCATGTTCGTGAAAAGTAGTGGTAAAACCTAGATGCATTAGGTTATACCACCACCTTTTGCGTTTCTACTTTACACAACACTACCTCGAAGCTCCACTCAAATATAAGATGTCACGATTATCAGAAGATTTATAATGAAATTTTTTTATACTGAAATTATATGTTCCGTTTCCAGTATAGTTAATAATCCGTTTAGTCATTCCTAATAAAAAAGATGTCATTTACAAATATAAATATAAATTATAAATGTAAAGTTATTTTAAAATTTAATCAGTTTAAATACTACAAATATTCTATTTCATCTCTAAATTCAGTTTAAAGAATTTAATTATATGGGAAATAAAATTATAAAGTAGATATACTTGTGCACGCGTGGAGAAAAGTTTGACATTTTATTAAGGAGCTACTTGGGTCTACGCTTCAATTATACTTTATCCACGATAACTATTTCGAAATGGGGAGTTATGTTAGTATATATACTTTTATTACTATACTAGACAGTTATATGAGTTTATTTTAATGTAGAAACGTTATGCACAAAATAAACTAGTTTTAAATAAAAATATCGTTTTAAAAGTTCAAGATTAAACTCCGTTTCATTTTATACGAACAGAATATATTCAAAAATTATTGAGACTAGATAATTTTTATTTTAATGGTTAAATTTTTTCATAGTGTTGCTCAAGACTTAATTTTTCACATGAGTTAATAGTGGATTGAATCAATTTTTATTATGAACTAATTTACTAGTCGATAATTGATTTGAAAGCCAAATTTTACTTATAGACTACCTTTTACTCTGCACTCTGAAACAAAAATTAATCCCAATACGCTATATATTGAGTTTATAAAAATCTTTGTTCTGTATATTACATCATTTTTATTTTAACCTACGTAAAATTAAAAGAAAAATAATGGACTAATATTTATTTTAACATAATGAAAATTATATAGTTATTCCGCTATAATTCATTGCTGTATTAAAAATTTATTCCTAATTCTTGTATGTGGCAGAAGATATAGAAAAAAATAAATATTCTACACTAAATGGCCAAAAACGCAGGCTTAAAACTTTTTATAGAAAAGACAGAATATATAACGAATATTAAGAACGCATGGAGATTGTTACGGACAGAGCTCGGAAGAATTAAGAAGAAGAGCAAATTTAGATACTTGGGTGAAGTTATACAACCAAATGGAATTGACAACGAAGCAAAACATCGACAAGATCAATAAGATTTTAAAATCCTGTAGCCTAACGAAAGACGTTTATACTAAGAAACGGATTTCAGTGATGAGTAAGATCAGGCACTATAGAACGGTAATCCGGCCAGAAATTTTATACGCGGCAGAATACGTAGCTCTGAACTAAGTAGTTTAAAAGGTAATTTCGTTCAAGTCATAATATTGAGTATAATTAATTTCCTGAAAGGAAAGAAAATGAAACGGTGAGTTTCAAATCACCTGCAAACATAGAGAAATATTGTTAGACGGATACGTAAATTAATCTTTAGTATGTTAGAGATATGAGATTTCCATCATAGGAAATTTGAATAATCGAAATTTAAATTATAATTTAATTAAAATCTTGAAATTTTGAATATAGGAACACTTTTTAAAATTTGGGAAAAATGTGACATTGATCATTCATTAGTAAAAACTGCGTACGTTTGGATTAGATTTTATTTAAATTAAAAACTAAATGTAAGACTAGTTTTATTATGGAAAGGCCAGATATTCTGTTCTAAAGAATAAATGATTTTAGATGAGAGATAAATTAAACTTATATGAAAAACTTCACTCAGTGTTTGTTATATTATTTTCAGATGATCTGTGGTAAATCAGTACCGTTCTTCTTCTTAGTGGATCTGTCATGCGATGTTTTTCAACTAGACAATTTTTTCCTGTTCTTTCGATTCTGAGCTTCTATTTTCATTTGCCAATAACTTCTTTCCTTTCTGAAGTTATTTGGTAATGAATTCAGTACCGTTATTTTGAATCATAATTATACATTATATACATATAAGAAATACCAAAAAGGAGACGTTAAATTTTTAGCATTGTGTTCTATTCTACGTGAGATCAGATCTAAATATTTCAGAAAATTAAACAAAAAATTTTAATTAATTATATGTTGTTTTTTCCAACGGTAAAAACTGGGTTATTTTAATCAGTTTACGTGAAAAAGTCTGCCAGTACAGGTAAAATTTCGTAAGAATTAATTAATAATTTTAAATTACTTTTATTATGAAACAGCTGAATTTCCTTTGTGAACTCCTTTTATTTTTACTTTCCTGGCATCATAGTCTAGAGCTATGCTGCGAGAATGAAAGTTTGATAATCTATCAAAAAATGTGATAATGGTTTTTTTTCATTTCTTGACGATTCATTTCATGACCCAGTAACCCCAAAAAAAGGTGAGATTACTGTTCGTACGTACTATATACGTGTGTTGGCGTGTTTGAAGCTTAATAATGTTTGGGTGGATAAACTGATTTTGATGAAATTTTGTACAGAGGCTTGAGTACATGGGACAATTTGAGGGTAAAATTTTGGGAATCTATACCACCAAGAGATGGATGGGTAGATAGTTTTCTGGGATCAATTTTCTCAAACATTTGAAAACATAACCCCACTTTATATTTTTCTCAGTACATGCATGCATCCTTATGTTACATTTTAAAAAATATATGCTCCAAAATTCCCCCTCTTTCACAAAAATCTAAAAAAACTCTTTTTTTATATAGAAATAGTAGTATGAAAGTGATTAATAAAAATGTACTTTGGGGACAGTATAGGGCTGGGAGAACAGATCAAAGCTTAAAAATATAGAGTTTTTAAAATTGTCTAATACTTCTTTTTGGTTTATTTAAAATTTTTTAAAATTTTAGGAGACTTTTTTCACGTATCATTATTTTTCTAATAATTTTTTTATATAAATAAATAGAAAGTAATATCTTCTTTTTTTTTAATATTATGAGTGAAACTGTATGGAAAATTTCCATAGTTCAAATTCTTATAAAATTAACCATAAAATTTCACTAAAAAAACTAAAAAAGATGATTTGCCCAATTTTATAAAACATTTTGCTCGTATCTGATTTTTAATAGCATATAAACCGTGGAGGCGGGTCGATTTATTCCATATTGTTTTACTGCTGTTAAGTGATTACAATTCGGTAGTATGTTTTAGAGTTGACAAGGTATTTGTCATTCTATCCCATAATTTTTTATCTAGTACGCATTACCAGTATAGTCTAGAATTGTACGGCATATACTAGTAATGCAAGTATTATTATGCTGATAAGCATGTACGACGGTTTTTTAAACAACATAATAAAAAAAAAAATATGAATTCAATGTATAAATAAATATTATTTAAGAAAAAAGTGATTTTGCAGATAAAGAATTGCTGAATGTAACGAATGAATGCTGAATGTAAAAAAAAAACTTTTATTGTCCGATTACTCTTTATGAAAATATTTTCTCTAAGAAATTAGCTATTTGTGTTGCAGCGCCTAGCATATTGTGTGCCGTCGGAATTATCTGCCAAACAGATTTTCTTCGTCCTGCAATAAAACAATGCAGTAGTGGTCATAATTACAACAGCAATAGATTAAAGTAGAACACACAAGGACAGCAGACTATTGTTTGTCTTATTAGACTGAAAAGGTTAGTTGTACATATTGCTTCAATTCATAGAAATGAAACGTGGGTTCTTTTTGAAATTCCACTGACAAACATACCTCTTTACTCGTACTTCCCTTCGCTGTCCTACGGTTGCCTCACTCACGAGCCCTCTGCGTGTACACATACACTCATTATCTCACTTTGCTCTGTCCTTTTACCGTGATTGTTGTTTCCTAAAAGAACAGATTTCAAAGGGAATTGCTCTTACTTCTGTAATTCAGTACGCAGGAACGCTGCCCACTGATCTCTCTCCTGAGTGTGCAAAACCTACACCGCACACCTCACCGCTAACCCTTCCCGAGTACACAAGCCTCGCCTTCAGTTTAGGTAGTATAAAAGCCTGTGGAGGGGATCTAGTCTAATGATCCCTTCCCATCTCCTCCTCCGATTTTCCTCTTATTCACGTCATTCCATCGTTATTTCGTCAGGTTCTTCGACCGTCACTGTGTTAAATACAAGAGCACGTTAATTAAAGACGAGCGTATGTACAGCCCCTTTCAAAATATAATCATCTCTCACCTTGTGTAACTTCCATCTCATACGCTTACTTCTTTCTCTCTTTCCTGTTCCACTGCTTTTAAAAACAGATATAAAGTAGTAAGTAGCAGGCATTAAGTTCAATAACTGAATGAATGGTATAACAACAATACTCTCGTCCTATATGTTTAATTATTATTAATATTTTATTATTATTTAATAAAAAATGTCGCGTAAATAATTTATTTTCCAATATACACTTAAATATTTGACATTTAAATTAAATGCGTTAACTAATGATAAAAACTGGTATTTAGAATGAGATATTTCAAATTGCATTGTGTTAGTACTAACTAAACCAAGTTAGATAAGAGATCTCCTAAGGTTACCACTACTAAATAATAAGTTTAAAAAAAATGTTTATATTTTGGTTTAGTTTTAGTCGGATATAAAAGTAGCCAATACATTTGTCTAAAGCACACAACTAAATAACACACACAACATCGACACATTATTTTGCTTATACTCCAAAATGCATATATACATAATACATAATATACCAGCTAAGAATATGTAATATCAAGTGAATCCACCAAAGTAAAAATGTAAATAAAACATTTTTTAGCTTAAATTTATTTTTTTCTACATTATATCTAAAATTGAAAAAGTAACAACGCCTGTTTTAACGAATAAAACTGTTTTCTATGTCAGTTATAATCACTTCAAACTGAATATGAAATTACCTGTGAGAACTTTCTTCATACAAAATTTAAGGTAAATTTATTATTTATATATCTCTATTTTGATGAATTCATTTGATATATATTTTCACAAATATTATATTTTTTAACACACACACACACACACACACACACACACACATATATATATATATATATATACACACACAAAACAAACACACACACGCTGTAGTTGTAGTTGAAGCTTTCAATCCCACTGTCATTATCTGACCTAGTTCAACATGGTAATGAATAGAACATTGTACTAAAATAACATAATACCAAAAAACATATGTAACAGTATTATGTCAGTTGTTTACGTCAAGTATAAAATGTACTTAATACATGCTGTGTGTATTATTTAATTCACACTGATGTGGATTTTTAGACACTTGTTATTAATTAAAGGATTGTTATACAGCTGATTAAATTATATTCATAGTCAAATCAAATTCATTATACGAGTATTATTACTTAAAAATGAAAAATTAACATACTCACCATCATCTACTCTAACTGACTGACTAACACTGCATATTTAACACTGATGGATATAAAAAGAAAAAAATTATTACTTATTTTTCTTTTAAAAACAATTTGCTAAATTTTTGCTTAACCTCTATATCTAATATTAAATTAATTCACATTTCTAAATATTTAGCGTGAATATAGCCGATTACATAAATTAATTAATAGAACAATACGAATGTAGTGTGTTTGTAATTATGATGCTTAAAAAGTTGTTGAATTACTATATAGAAGATTTAGGTCGATTAAATTGTCCTTATTTTGTAAGTATAAACAAAAAAAAACAAATGTTGGTACATTAAAATTATGGGAAGTGATACAATTATTTATTTTGGTTATTGAAATCTATTCTCAGTATTTGCGCCATCCTGAGATTGCGTTATGAAGTACCACACGCTAGTGCTTATATTCTTGATCAATGATATAACAAATCATGTATTCAATTAATTTGTTACTAGCAGAAACTGCGGTATTGTTAAGTCATTATTTTACTAATAACTACTCTTAGAAGGGAAGAGTAATATTACACAAAATCTTTTTTATATCGATTTTTCGTTTATTCAAAATATAATTTATAATTACTTTATTTTGATATGCGATACTTGTACATTCATATCAAACTTAAAGAAAATTGACAGAAAAGCGTTTCAGAATTTATATCCTATAATTTTTTATGTGGTATTTCTTTTTAAAATAATAATACTGAGCTAGTAAAACACGAAAAAATGTTGGTTATAAAGGAATGCAGAACCCTTTTTGATACTTGAAAAATGTCTCTAAAAATGTTTTTTTCTAGTGTTACCGGAATAATAAATTAAGGAAAGGGGAAATTTCCCCCAATAAAGCATTTATATTTCCATAATGATAAAATTAACTCCTGAATGTTAATCAGTTCAATTTTATTAACAATACAATACAATGTTTGATTTTTATCATATCATGGACAAGGAGGTTCGGACTTTCTGGTATCAATGTATATTTTACTGATTCCAAAGCAGAAAAATGTTTGAAAAAGAAAGATTTTAAAGTAGCAGTTTTTTTTCCTGTTTGAGAAAAAAATGTTCCTTCTATGATCTATTCTCTAAATAAAGTAGCATATTTTTATTTAATAACGTTTAAACGGTAGTTTTAAATATAGAAAACACATCTGTTATAAATTTATTTTAACAGTACCCTTACAATTTTTGGTTAAGTCAAGAAGAGTTAAGAATTCTAGTGCGAGGAAAGAGTTTCTACGTTTTTCTGTACACCACTGATTACTTTATTTTTAAAAGTTAAGTCGTTTTGAAAATATCTCAAATATCGTAATATTTCAAATTTTTTAATAGAAGGGAACTAGTGTGTATATAATGCGCAGAGGGAAATAGGTCCCTGAACTCCTTTAAATTTTCAAAATTTACGGGTATCGATGACAATGATTTTACTAAAAAAGATAATGTCTTTATCAAACCCGGATAAACAGTACGCTATCGGACTTAGTTTTTATTTATTTATTTATAGCTTATATTATTGATCAACTTATCTCTCAGGGACGAAGAGAAGAAAAAATAAGGTTACTGTGAGGAAACATAATTGTAGTCAAAAAAGAAATAAGCTTTGAAATTGTGAACTTTTTATATTGGTTCAGTAATTTCAGCGGGTGAACCCTAAACAAACAAATTTTACCACTTTAATATAAATAAATACTTCTCTTTCAATATATTCTATTATGATCGGTATATAGTAATATATGAAATAATCACTACGAAATGGATAAATGTGGCTACTCTATGAGTAGAAAAAGGAACTATTCCAGCATTTGTTCGGATGGATCGAGGGAAAAGTCGCAAAAACCTTTATTACGGTATCGTCACAAAATACACATTATAAAATAAAAAAACAGAAATCTTTAAATTACATATTAGTATTCATAAAACAATGGAAAATTACAAATATATTTGTAATGCATAATAAAATAAGGACTAAATAAAATATAGAAGGTGTAAGTGTAAATTATTTGAACACATATTATTCGAACACATTAAAAATAAGTAGTAGAAAATGCAAAGTTGATTATTATTATTATTATTATTATAATTAGTATTATGATTCTGAAAGCTCTATTTTAAGTAAAAAAAAGAAGAACAATATCCAGTTTTGTTTGTTTTATCAGGGACAGCTCATCTGAAATCCAATATCTCCTCATTTTACTGGAAATATTTTCGACAGTTTGACGTACTTAAACCAATAATATGATCAAATTAAATTTTTCACTGGTATCCGAGCTTGAAATCGATATTGTATGGTTTTTTCTGGATGTGTATTCTCCTTTAAGCAATGAAGTTAATTAAAAAAATTAACTCCATTACACTCAGTGAAGGTAATTATTGAAGTATTTTTAATTACTTAGAAAAAGAAAGATTTGTAATTTGTAAACTTATATTTTTAAAAAATAGCCTCACATAGGCTACTATTGAAATAAAAAACCTTAGAAATAGATTCAGTGAAGAATATTGATACGTTTGCGTGATAAATATTCATTTTTAAACAAAATTATATCAATTTATTATTAAACACCGCATTAATTGTAAATATTTCGGCAACTACTTAAAAAAATTTAGGTTATGATAAATTTTTTGGATAGATTATATTGTTTTTGCTAAAGAAATCTGACATTTTTGAGTCGTAACTGTTACTTGAAAAAGTTCAAATAAATAGTTCTTAATAAATTTAAAAGAAAATTATCAAAAACCAATCGTATTTATAAAAATTATATTATTGATACAATGTTCGTTGTTTAACACTTAATACTGGTTTTGTCCAGTAACATCGGACACTTTTAAATGACTTTATAAATAATTAATCGTTAATGATTATGTCGTGTTTAAAAACTTACGACTATTATAAATCTGAATTACGTAAATTATTAAACGGTCTCTCAATAGATTGTAGACCCTGCAGGAATGTACGTCAGATAAGAAGCAAAACTGATGACCCATCTGAATTTTTCCAATTATCTAATAAAGTGAATCTCTCGGGTTTACTTTTCGTTATTATCATTACAAGCTGATTGAATCATCAATTTAACTAGCATTTTAATATAATATGCACAAACAGACCGTCACATAAACGTACACTCAGATCGCAATAAATATTTAATTATGTAAAGCCCCTTACTCTCTAATAGTAAAAATTAATTACTCTTAGGAGCCAGGAGCTATATTTGGAGAAAAAAATAAGAAAATATGATGAGTAAGCAATCATCGAATGAAAAATTCAAAAAGTTTTGAAAGTACGTTTAGTTTCAGTAGTATATTAGTGAATATTATTTAAAAAAATATATTTTTTATAAGGATAATAATTTTTTATATTAATAATAATTTTTTATAATTGTAATAAGGATAAAATCAAAACCTAAACCGACAACGATTGTTAACGTTTATATGCCTACAAGCGCCCATGATGATGATGAGGTAGAGTGTGTATACGAAGAGATTGATGAAGCAATTAAACACGTAAAGGGAGATGAAAATTTAATAATAGTTGGAGATTGGAATGCAAGCATTGGAAAAGGCAAGGAAGGAAATATAGTGGGTGAATACGGGCTGGGCAAAAGGAATGAAAGAGGGGACCGACTTATAGAGTTTTGCACGAAGTATAATTTAGTAATTGCCAACACCCAATTTAAAAATCATAATAGAAGAATATACACTTGGAAAAAGCCAGGCGATACTGGAAGGTATCAGATAGATTATATCATGGTTAAGCAAAGATTTAGAAATCAACTCGTTGACTGCAAAACTTACCCTGGAGCAGACATTGATAGCGACCATAATTTGGTGATAATGAAATGTAGATTGGGGTTTAAAAACCTGAAGAAAAGTTGTCAGATGAATCGGTGGAATTTAGAGAAGCTTGAGGAAGAGGAGGTAAAGAAGATTTTTGAGGAGGACATCGCAAGAGGTCTGAGTAAAAAAGATATGGTAGAAAATGTAGAAGAAGAATGGGAGAATGTTAAAAAGGAAATTCTTAAATCAGCTGAAGCAAACTTAGGCGGAATAAAGAGAACTGGTAGAAAACCTTGGGTTTCAGACGATATATTGCAGCTGATGGATGAACGTAGAAAATATAAGAATGCTAATGATGAAGAAAGTAAAAGGAACTATCGGCAATTAAGAAATGCTATAAATAGGAAATGCAAACTGGCGAAAGAAGAGTGGATTAAAGAAAAGTGTTCAGAAGTGGAAAGAGAAATGAACATTGGTAAAATTGACGGAGCATACAGGAAAGTTAAGGAAAATTTTGGGGTACATAAATTAAAATCTAATAATGTGTTAAACAAAGATGGTACACCAATATATAATACGAAAGGTAAAGTCGATAGATGGGTGGAATATATTGAAGAGTTATACGGAGGAAATGAATTAGAAAATGGTGTTATAGAGGAAGTTGAGAAGGATGAAATGGGAGAAACAATACTGAGATCTGAATTTAAGAGAGTATTAAAAGATTTAAATGGCAGAAAGGCTCCTGGAATAGACGGAATACCTGTAGAATTACTGCGCAGTGCAGGTGAGGAAGCGATTGATAGATTATACAAACTGGTGTGTAATATTTATGAAAAAGGGGAATTTCCGTCAGACTTCAAAAAAAGTGTTATAGTTATGATACCAAAGAAAGCAGGGGCAGATAAATGTGAAGAATACAGAACAATTAGTTTAACTAGTCATGCATCAAAAATCTTAACTAGAATTTTATACAGAAGAATTGAGAGGAGAGTGGAAGAAGTGTTAGGAGAAGACCAATTTGGTTTCAGGAAAAGTATAGGGACAAGGGAAGCAATTTTAGGCCTCAGATTAATAGTAGAAGGAAGATTAAAGAAAAACAAACCAACATACTTGGCGTTTATAGACCTAGAAAAGGCTTTCGATAACGTAGATTGGAATAAAATGTTCAGCATTTTAAAAAAATTAGGGTTCAAATACAGAGATAGAAGAACAATTGCTAACATGTACAGGAACCAAACAGCAACAATAACAATTGAAGAACATAAGAAAGAAGCCCTAATAAGAAAGGGAGTCCGACAAGGATGTTCCCTATCTCCGTTACTTTTTAATCTTTACATGGAACTAGCAGTTAATGATGTTAAAGAACAATTTAGATTCGGAGTAACAGTACAAGGTGAAAAGATAAAGATGCTACGATTTGCTGATGATATAGTAATTCTAGCCGAGAGTAAAAAGGATTTAGAAGAAACAATGAACGGCATAGATGAAGTCCTACGCAAGAACTATCGCATGAAAATAAACAAGAACAAAACAAAAGTAATGAAATGTAGTAGAAATAACAAAGATGGACCACTGAATGTGAAAATAGGAGGAGAAAAGATTATGGAGGTAGAAGAATTTTGTTATTTGGGAAGTAAAATTACTAAAGATGGACGAAGCAGGAGCGATATAAAATGCCGAATAGCACAAGCTAAACGAGCCTTCAGTAAGAAATATAATTTGTTTACATCAAAAATTAATTTAAATGTCAGGAAAAGATTTTTGAAAGTGTATGTTTGGAGTGTCGCTTTATATGGAAGTGAAACTTGGACAATCGGAGTATCTGAGAAGAAAAGATTAGAAGCTTTTGAAATGTGGTGCTATAGGAGAATGTTAAAAATCAGATGGGTGGATAAAGTGACAAATGAAGAGGTATTGCGGCAAATAGATGAAGAAAGAAGCATTTGGAAGAATATAGTTAAAAGAAGAGACAGACTTATAGGCCACATACTAAGGCATCCTGGAATAGTCGCTTTAATATTGGAAGGACAGGTAGAAGGGAAAAATTGTGTAGGCAGGCCACGTTTGGAGTATGTAAAACAAATTGTTGGGGATGTAGGATGTAGAGGGTATACTGAAATGAAACGACTAGCACTAGATAGGGAATCTTGGAGAGCTGCATCAAACCAGTCAAATGACTGAAGACAAAAAAAAAAAATTTTTTATAAATAAATTAAAATGCTACCGAGTTCTCGCATCGAAATGATAAAAGTAGTTCATATAAAAGTTCTGCATGGAAACGCATAATTTTCCGTTATCTATCAGTTTTTTTGTTTTTTTATTAATAGAAATATATATCTCATACATATCTCCTTTACTTCAACATTCTACATGAAATAAATACATATGGAAATATTAAGTTTTCAAATGTATATATATTAAATCATTCTTAACAAAGGCGTAATAATTCTTAAACCGTTAATACAAAATATTAATAAGTATTATTTTGGTTAAACAAAAATGTTTTATTAGCTAAAATCATATATTCTTTTTTCTGAATTTAAGTAGTAAGTATTTAAATATTTTCAAAAAAGAGAGTTTTGATAGAAATTGTTGAGAGTCAAAACTTATTCCTGTTATGCTGAATTTAGTTTTCATGCTTGAATTATATTTTTAGTAGATGTCTCCTCCACTATGACTTTTTTTTAGCAGATTGGTTTCATTTTTATGGAAATATATGAAATTTCTTTATTTCTTTTATTTTGCCTAGGTTTCTGAATTTTGAGTTTTGACTAATTCTCATAATGTCCACTTAATTCAGTTTTGCGAAATCAGTTTTGAACTGATAAGGTTCTTCACATTAAAATTGATTAAATTTTAGAATAAAAAAATTTTGTCTACTATACCAGAATCTTCAAAACATTAATGAACTAAAAATTAACTTTTTAATCACTTGATTGGAAAACCTGAAATTTAGTAATGTAGAATGAAAAAATTAAATTTATTAAATTTGTTCCTGAGATGTAAATTTTTATTTAAAAGCCAGAAAATTATAAAAAAGGGTTTTTGTATTTTACGTAAATCTTTTCTTTATGTTGATTTAGGGAACAATCTACTAGTATACTAAACGATCTTTGCGCACCACAAGGAGCGCTAGTGTAGCACTGACGTACAGCTGTTGTATAAAAATATTATATTTAAATGAAATGATAAATATTTTTAATAAGTTGTGTGTGTAAGCCGTGCATCAGAAAAAAGCCGTGGACGGAGAAGTCCTACAATTGTGTTGTAGCCGGCCTCCGTGGCGCGAGTGGTAGCGTCTCGGCCTTTCATCCGGAGGTCCTGGGTTCCAATCCCGGTCAGGCATGGCATTTACACATACGCTACAAATCATTCATCTTCATCCTCTGAAGAATGCCTAACGGTGGACCCGGAGGTTAAAAAAAAAAAAAAGAAAATAAAAGAAAAATTGTGTTGTCAGTTTTTTTATATTTTTTTGTTTTTTGATTATTTACGCTTGCTTTAATTTTTAATTTTTTTCGGCAATCTTGAAAACCTTCTTGGAGAGATAAACATGGAATGTAAAAGTAAGAGGCAATTTTTTTTTAATCTTCATTATTATATTTTTTTATATCGGTGATTTTATCATTCATATTTTTATGGCATTTTATTTGATGTAAGAATGACTTAAATAAAAACTTTAAAAGCTTGTGCACTTAAATTTGGAACTATTTAATACTGGTAAGTAACTTTAATAAATATGATTTTTTATATTACTGAGTATTGTATCAATATTTTACTTGATATATTTCTGTTGCATCGGAATGAACAGGAAAATTCTCAGCATGATTTTTTAGCATTTTTACAATACGCACCATAAAAAAATTAAATTTTAACAGATGATTATTATTTTAGAATTCTAAACAAAATTAACATTATTATAATTGTTTTTATTTATTATTTTTTGAGGAAAGTGGAATTTTGAATGAACCACATTCACAAATTTCTTCAGATTCGGGCTTCTAAATTATTCCTCTATAATTCGTACAGCTGAAATATTTCTTCATACTGAAACAACTACAAATATTTTTAATTTTAAAGGTCTACGTTTCATTTTTAATTATTTATTTACGTTTTTCAATCTAAGTTTTAATTTTATAAATACTAGTAATTTTAATTTAAGATCAGATACATTAGATCATATCCCTATATAATTTTACTATTTACTCCTGTAAATTCTCTTGAATCCCTGGATTCCATTTTAGTCAGTGAAGTTAGCTTTAACAAGAGTTTTTAAAAATTCTTCTTTATTTCAAAAATAAATCAATTTCAACGATGATGAAGTAATTTTTATATAATAAGGTCAAATTATTAGTTAAATGTAATTATATTTTTAAATAATTTTTTTTTTAATTATCATAAAAAGATAGTGTCAAATCATCTTATTTATATAACATAACTGGAGAAAATAGTAGGAACCCTAATATCTTTTATATGATTTTTGGGCCCACCAGTGGTCTATGTTTTGGTATAATTGTGAAGAATGTACCGATATCATAAATATTTGACTTTGTTAAGAACAGCTAAAACACAAACTGGTACTGGATTCAAGAACCTAACAAATAGTTAAAATAGTAAATTTTTCTGCAAAACAAAATCAAATTTCTTAAAAGTTGTACAAACAAGTTTTTGGGACTGTTAAAGAACATTTACTTTCAGCAACTTAAAAAAAATGTTTGTAAAACACGTAGAATAGTTACAATACTTGCAAAAGACAAACCTAACTTGGTAACATTTTCACAGATGTGCTATTGGTACCTTGTGATATAACGGTCATACACAATTTTGGGGGAAATATTCTCACATAAGAAATAAACAAATCAAACCTCACAGTGAAAACAAGCATAGTGAACAGATATTTTTGGCTTCACTAAAAAATAAAAAAATTATCCACTACCTTCAATGAAATATACTTTTAATTATAATATCAAAACCACACTTAAATTTTGCTTTTAGAAGCATAATCGACAGATACTTTACTCATCCATGTCTTTCATAAGCCACATTGAAGAATTCAATATTATAAAATATCAAGTTACTCTAGAATAACTTACTGAGCTGCTCCTCAAAATATAAGTAACGTAACAATTAACACAAAATAAAAATTAAACTGAATACTTCAGAGAGAAGATTTGGAAATTTTTTCCTAAAAGAAATAAGCTCAACAAAATGCTGAGTTAATCTGAATAAAAAACCATCAACTGTAGAACACGCTCATTTCTGTATTACAAACACAAGTCTCAGAAATAGATTAATAAACTAAAAAGGTTGTACACAAAGACGAGAAGATTTATTAGATTTGTTTCTTCTCTCCATTGTTTTAAAGCTACGTCTATATATCTTTATTTTGTCCTAGACTTAGTTTAGATTTTTCTGTCATTGTTCTACTTACTGCCGTTGTTTTTATTTTTATTAACATTTTTATACTTTTTCCATGCAGGAATGGTATTGTCTATGTCTTTGATCTTGAAATTTCTGGATTTGAATTCCAGTCAGGCTTTCTATTTTGACTAAAAAATTCATCTCAGAAACTCTAAAAAAATATTTACAGAATTCTGTAAATTTTGATGTTGAAAAAAACAATTACAACTACAGACTGGTAAAATCAAGTAATTCCAAACATGGGTAGTTAAAAAGTGCTATTTATACATTTATACAGATTAAATTCAAAGGGAAAAATGAAACAAAAGAAAGGAAATGCAAATAAAATGTTCATCATTTAGGTAAATAACAAAGATAACAAATTACTTTGTGAACATAAAAAGATGATTTCTATAAATTGAACCCAATTGTTTACTTTTTAGACTAATAATATTCTACTTAATAGAATAATAGTATCTTTAATTTTACATTTCTAAATATAAAATGTAAAAAGTACTTGAAGAATATTATTGTAATGTGAATACAATACATTCCTTATTCATACTACCAAAAACACTGGTTTTCTAAAATGAATGAAAATATATTTAAGTATTGTTTACATATTAGTAGGAATTTTTTGTATAATAATATGTTTACTTGAAAAAATTCTAGTATAATAGAGTATCTTATGTAAAGGTAATACATAATATAATGAACATAAAGGGCGACTTAACAAAAATTTGTTTTTATTTGTTTTATTTCACTTAAAAAAGTTACTCATTACTGTTTTTCGAAGTGATGTTCATCAGATGATATGATGTTCAATTAATTCATCGTAATGGTATGAGAAATTCTGTGTGCGTATTATATTAATCCTGACTTAATATTTATACATTAAGTCAGGATTAAGATAAATCAAATTCTGCTGCAAATTTAATTTTCAGCAAATTTGTCTCATATTGAACCTGAGAAAACATCATTTTTGCCACGGTTGAGTCATAACGTAACACTGAAGTAAAACTGTGTCACTTCATAAACTAAAACCTTCCCCAACTATCTCTTAAATAAATCTCCACCTACATTCATGCCCTTATCTTCATTAAATAGATGGGTTTATTTACTATTTACTTGTATCATTCAGCAAAATGTAGTCAGCTTATCTAAATTATTTTTACACCAGCAGTTAAGAGAATAATGCGTATGACACACAAAAAAAACATCTTTACTTTAAGATTATCATCTCTATTATAAGTTTTATAAATAAATTTTGTTTTATTTTTTATACATTTCATTTTAAAAGTATTTGAAAGTATCCTCAGTACTTCGATCTCATCATTTACAATAATTCAAAATGTTTCCATCAAGCAAAATTATAGCTATTTATGGTGCTGGAATGATAATTTGTAAATAGATTACTGGAAAGAAGGTTTTCAAATAAATAAAACTATGAAATTGAAATGTTTTAACCCACTCATAGTGTCAGTAAAAGTGAGCATTTGTTTCTGATTTGTTGAAAAATCTTTAAAGATGAGATTTTTCTGGGAGGATTAGTTAAGATATACAAGTACATATAATGAACAATAAAACTCCCCATGACACAAATGATCATTATAATTTCTTTAAGTAATGTTTTTTTTACTCCTAGTGTGTACGTTGCAATCTGTTCAATTAATGTACAATAAGCAAACCTTCCTGCCCCAATGAGATGAGGATGATATGTATTCTTTACAGCCTCTGATCAACCATTTCTGAAATGTATAGTTATTTGAATCCCTCACCAAAATACATTGGCATCCACTGCCTTGCATTCAAATAAGTATAAAAGTAACTAACCTTTAGCAGGATTTGAACCTCATAACCTTTAACCTTGAAAATTAGCTGTTAAACAACTGATTTTCAACAAGTTAACCATTAGACCTGTCCAGTGGGCTTTAAATAAAATGATAGCTTAAAATATATTTTACCCTGATTATTCGACTGGATATTACCAAATTATATATGATTTCAGGAATACCTAATCTCAGTACCTTACAAATCGAGAAATATACCATTTGCTAATAAACGATAATTAGTAAAAGTAGATGTCCTAAATGATGAAGCTAAAAGGTATTGTTAAATATATAGTACTTCTGTATTATGGACTGTAGTGTACATTGTCAGCGAGAAGTAAAACTGATTATAGTATATGATAATATTCAAAGCAAAATATGACAGTACACAATTATTAACAGAAGGGGACCTTATCCTTGCAGTAGACAAGTAAAAAATGATTAAATTACTATATTTTTAAGGTAAGTTAAATTAGTAAGAATGTTGTAGTAAAATCATGATAATTTGGTTGTGGTAGTCTGTTGATTTATTTCTTTGGTAACAAAAAAATATATGTTCCACTTCTCCTAGTGAAAGTTAAGGACAGAACAGTAAGTGCATATAGTGTTTAGTTAATCTATCTAGTTTTAGGAAGCTTATTCTAAACTTTCAACATTTCTCTCAAGTCTTGCACTAATTTCTCTTTTTTTTGGATAAAAGTACAGATTCTATGAGTCAACTCCTACAATTTCAAACAGCTGTCAACTTCAATTAGAAACTCATTATCTAGACAGCATAGTTAAAGGAATATGCTTATTCAGTTACTAAGTAAATGAGTAAACTATTTACTAAGTAAATAGTTTACTATTAATATCACCTGATATCGGATTTTTCAATTAAAAGTTTTCTGTTATTTTCAGGTTTATGCCATTTGAAACCTAACTCTTTCAACAGCTAACGTTGATTCACTACATTTAAAATCAACAGATGACTTAAGTTCTTGTCTAATTTTTTTTAGAGTAGGTAATTCATTCTTCTTTGAATGAACTTCATTAAATGTTCTTTTAACTACACCAAATCAAAACTGTCCAGTCCACTGACAGATTTCGAATGTTGTTTATACTTTTTTAGTATAAGCAAGAAACTGCGGCTTCTTACTGCGGAAGAAGCCGCAGTAGTTCTTCCTTTGCATTTTTGAATAAAAATTATATGTTCATCGTCAGTTAATTTACCTACTTTTAGAAGTTCTTTTTTCATAAAATCATAAACATTACTGATAATTTCAGGTGCTTGACCCTTTTTTTTTCACCGTCAGGTATTACTTCAGAGGATGAATGAGGATGATATGTATGAGTGTAAGTGAAGTGCAGTCTTTACAGTCTCAGGTTGACCATTTCTGAGATATGTGGTTAATTGATATCCAGCCACCAAAGAACACCGGTATCCACGCCATAGTATTCAAATCCGTACTAGGCCTTTACTAGGACTTGAACGTTGGAACTCGACTTCGAAATCAGCTGATTTGCGAAGACGCGTTCACCGCTAGACCAACCTGGTGGGTTACATGCTTGACCCCTAAGTTTTTTTCTTAACTACGATTTTAAATTTTGCCATAACAAATCGCACTAATCACACACAAACAAAAATAAAACAAAAAATAATATATTATAAGAAAAATAATGAGTAATTATAAAATAATATGACCGCACAAAAACTATGCCAATATCTTCACTGAACACGATATAAACTGGACTAAAGTTTATTTCTTTATACACACATTGTGTACTACAAATGACGGATCTAAATATAATCGTGACGAGACATCATTTTTAACTGCATGTACAAATTTATAGTCCTGTACTAATACCAGTCAGAGCATTAGTCATTGGTTAAGGAATTGTGATTGTTTACAAGATTGAGTCATTAAACTTTTTTAATATTTAATCAAGTCAAGTGGAAAGAATTGAATACACAACAGCATAAATGTATTATCTGAGCGCCCGTATTTTTTGAAAGTCGAAAAATTAAATAAAAATAATAATTACGCGCAAAAATAATGTTTTGGAAAACAATAATATAATGAGATACCAGCACGTGACACGTGGTGATATCTCATTAGATTCTCTGGGGCAACTATAATATGTATTTTTTTCCATACATATTACATGTATCGAAAATTACTATGTTATATATTACTATTTCTCCTATAGAAACTTCCATTGTTTGCATAATCCATTGTCTGAAGTACTGCTCTTGACTTTTGTTTATTTGTAGCCTTACTTTGTAACCTTTTTTTGTAAATTAAGTAACACTCACCGAAATACAATTTGAGATGATTAATTATTATATAGAAGTCAAATCTAAACCAAAAGAATACGGAAAATAAAATAAAAAAGTTTAAAGTAGTAATTGTAAATGCTACTTAAATATGTTAATAATCAGGAGAATGTTTATAACTCAATAAATTGTTTTTATTAAGGGATTCCCAATACGGAATTCAGAACTAAAAGATAGATTTTCTTTTAACGAGTACTTATTATATAATCAAATCAAGTTTCTTGGTTATTTTATACATTATATCCAAAAACCATCTGCTTTACGATAAATTCATTGTTTTGTTACTCTGAAGAACTTTAAGAAATAAAACTCTTTCCATTTACTAGGTAAAAATATTCCGTTATTAAATTCCAGTTATAATATTATTTATTGCATTCGATATCATTGTTACAACTGAAATTATTAATATACTGTAATAATTTATTATTATAAATCGCATACATCGCGATCTTTCTTATTATGCTCTTATATTTCTTCCTCGTGCTTAAAAACGTAACTGTTGGAAGAAACTGTTGACATGTTAATATTATTACGTTATTTTATTTACAGTTTCTTACTGTTTTTGAGAGGAGTCCCAGAATAATAACCTCAAACGATTCACACAAAAGCTAAGTTTTGTAAGGTTATATCACTGAATATAGTCATAAAGCCTGCCGTATAGTCATAAAGTAAAAGCGTAGTCTATGAAGCTAAAGTAAAGGAACCAAACACCAAAAAGAATAAAAAAGTAGTGTTGAAGAAAACTTAGTCTAACTGTAGAAAATGGATTTTATCTTAATGTTAAAATAAATCTTCTTTATTAAATTTTACTAAGATCATTTTATATTTCCATTATATAACAGTAACAATTAGAACTAACTAATGTTATTTCACCACTATTTTTCTCGTAATAATTTCATTTTCAATTGTTAAAATAGCTTCACTTTTCTGGCTACAACTTAATTGTGTTATCTAGTTATTGTTTTATTGTGTTGTGTGAGCACGCGCTACAGGCGCACTCTGAATACACCTGAACTGACACAAAAGTATGTGTGGGCTACAAACAATCATACGTAATGGATAAATGTAGTAATATTTAATCAAATTAATTAGGTTGGAGGTCTTCCATCGGATAAATTTAAAGTTTAAAATCCTCCGACTTCGGCTTAGAATAAATAAATATACGTATTAATATATATGGATATAGTAACACACAAGTAATTACATCATAAATGCTTGTTATATGATAAATATAATGTAAATTATTATTATATCAGTAAATATAATGTAGCGAAAGTTACACTTATATTATAAATATAACTTATTCTTTTTTATTGAATGTTCAAAACATTTTTCATTATGATAATACTTATAATACCGAACTTGTTTTTTGAATTTTACTTTAACCGACTACCTATAAATTATAGTACATATGTACTTTTTTTCATAGTCGGATTTTTTTGTTAATTAACGTTTACATTTTATTATTTTCAAAATTTTTTTGTCAAGCGCTTTCATTTGATTTCCATAAATCCGACATTGTGACAGATAATGTTTGTCATACGACAATTGTTATACATATATTATTGTTACATATTTTCAAAATCCTATTGCCAAGAGCTTTCATTCGATATCCATGTTGCTGGAGGTTGAAAAAATATTTATTTTTTTTTGTCTGACATAATGGTGGCTATCATGGCGACTACTCTATCATTTCGTGATATTATCTATTCTATGCCACCTACAGTTCAAAACGAATTCAATAATACCTTATTTGACAAAAAAAAACATCGGTTTCACCCTTTGGACTTCAGAGAATGAACACTAATAAATGCACATATATATATCTGTATATAAACATATTTACTAACACACAAAAAAATTCTTCTTCTTTTGTCTTTGTCATAGTCGGGTAAAAAAAAGGTAAAGATCACGGACTTTAATTATTAAATGTGATTATTTTCAAGAAAAATTTAAATTATAGTAACAGTAATAGGTAAACTGTCTAATTTAAATAAAAGTAAAGCTACTTCCGGAGTTCAAATGTTCCCATTCTAAGCAACAACCAAAGTTGTTTTATGGCAGTTAGAAACATAACTCAAATTTTAAATTAATTAATAGAATGAAAGAAATGTTGAGTAATGGTTTCTTTATTATGAACTTACCATGAACATCCAGACATCCAACTTGTTTTTTCATAATCCTTGTATTGACTTGGCACATGTAGCATCCTCTATCCGATTCTTTAACTTGCCTTATGTGCAGTTGCCATGATCGATAATTATCATGTGTTAACGTTATTCGAGGATTGTGGGTTACAAGGCTTGTATGCAAGCTTAGAACCGTCTGATCTTCCGCTCTTAACCAACCGACCTGAAAGAAAAACATCATACATTTTTGCATTAATAAGTAAGGATTTGCGGATTTTAATTTAAAACCTGTTGCATTGTCTTTTTTCAACTGTTATTTTATGTGTGTCGAATCGTTTTAAATAGTACTTTCTTTATGCTAAAAAACAACATCCAGTTGTAAATAACAATTATACTTTTAAAGGAGAACAGAAGAAAATCGCAGATTATACCACCATGAGTTAAGTTAGTGAAGGATAAAAAAGGCTCAACTCATTCGTCCTGTAATGTACACGTACCGAATAATGTAATATAATTTCTGTTGTTCGATCAACTAGCTCTAAGTTTAAATCAACAACACCAAATCTCAGGAACACGTTTAAAAGGTTAGGTTAAATATTTATTTATAACTTAATATTCTCAATAGTATTTTGTTAATGTAGATTAAAGGAAACGATAAATATATCGATGAATTTTTTGTAAATAATTAACCTGCTTTAATATATAATAATATATTTTGAAGGTAATTTTGCTTCATACTAATCCCAGCACCTCAGAAGATACAGAGAAATTTCGCAGTACTGGTCTTGATCAAACTGTGTTTCCCAATCTTGAGAAATTACAGTTAGTTCAGTTCCGTTAGTTACTTCAGCTTTCAAAGTAAGGTGACAACCTGTTTTTATACATAGGGTATAAATTAATATTTTAACTTGCAGCAATATTTTATGTTTTCCCTGCCATGATCGGGGACAATACTAGTTTAAAATAAAAACCTTTATCAAGTCAACCGAACTAGCGTCATTCATCCCTTATTTATACAGCAGAGAACTATTTCCTGCCTGCTTTCAGTCTTTCGTTGTATTTCTCTCCTTAAGAAAAACTCGGCACTTAAATTTACAAAAAAATAAATCTTGTAAATTAAAAATATTATTAACTGACAAAATTGTAAACTTTCTAAATTTTCCCAATTTCATTATGTCCGTATCTTCTAACGTATTTGAAGAAATTATGAAAAATTGACTTTTAACATTTCTTGAAAAGCACGGCAAACTTTCAGCATCGTTTTAGGAAATAAATTGTCTACTCACGCAAAAACTCCTCAGTTTTTAGAAAATACTTTATAAAGCATTTTCTATTCGTTTGGATTAATTCCTCCTATTCTGATAAAAATTATCCTACCATTGGTAAAAATCTCTCTTTGTAAACATTTTGCTATTTCTTTGAGTAGAAAGATTTGTACACCATTCCTTTCTATTATTATGCAAATAATACATAACATCATTGGCGTTATCTCAACTTTTTTTTATGGTCTCATATTACTTATTTCAATTATATATATTCTATTTATCTCTTATCTCTCTATTAAACTTTTTTGTCTTTTCTGCTGTCCAAAGTTGTGACATTCTACTTACCTCGTATCTTTTTCCTATTATTTTCTACTCCATCATTGTCTTTTGTATTTTGCATGTTAAATAAGCAGTCAGATTCTTTCAGCTATTTAATCCAGGTTTCGAATTCCGATCAGGCTTACATTTTTCATATTCAAAAAACTATTCCATACCGCATTTATAGTTACAGACTTCAAATTTATTTAGTGAGTTGTTCAACTCACTTCATAAACTGTGTTCACACGCTTTTCGGTTTTTAAATCAGATTGCAAGTTTGGTATTGTTTTTATTTTTTATTTTTATTTCTCATCAGGTTAGAAACGTTTTTCAGAATATTTAGCGTTTCAATGCATTAATTATTACTTTGATTAAATTAATTAGTAACAACGCAATAATGTTGAGGTTCGTAACACTCTAAAATTAGTAACACTTTGAAAATATGTTGATTGAATCTGATTACTAACATTAAATCCGATTCGGTAATTAAGTGTTAAATTATTTCCTCTGTGCTCAGAAGATAAATCGCTTATAAAATAATATTTTAGTAATGTAACTTACATTTTTGGATAGACTAAATGGGATTAATTTGTAGTAAAATTGCTTTTTATTTTAATAATTTTTTCCCATAGAATTATTATTTGGAGAAAAACGTTTATGTGACCCAATACATTATAGAACAGCACTGCTTAGCTACCAGATAAAAGTGAACCACCAGCAATGCTTATTCAGCCATACAAAATACGTTCCATTGGATGGAATATGTTTAAACTGTAACCCGTTTTGTAAATATTTAACCACTCAGACTGGAGCTCGTTACTAGATATAGGAAGTAGAATAAAGCGCAGGGTGAGTTTAACGGAGTAGGCAAAAGAGTGTTATGGCCTTTGGACCCGTACAGCTGCTGGCTTAGGGTCATTTTTCACGCAACTCAAGGGGCCTATTTCGTAACGTCGATTGCCCATAAACATCTACTTTCTCAAGTTCTCGATCCGCTAAACTGCTGTTATAGTTTCCCTTCTTTAGAGTGTAACTATTAATCTACATCGTTTTACACCACTCCCTTTCAACCGTGTAGAATTTTCTTAATCTAAAGGAAAAAAGAAATAAACCTTTTTACAAAACGAACGAAGTAAAGAAAAGTCAAGTTTAAAAATCGAGTACTAAGGTGATATTAAATAAAGTTGGTACGTGAATATAATAGTATCACTTTTTTAATTTATTCATTAATAAGTTTTAAAAAAATATAAACTACAGATACAACACAATTCTTTAAATTGTATAAAAGAGTTAACTCGTTTATACTTTAAATTAATAAGAACTTTTTCTTACAAGTACTTTAAATGTTATTCCATAAAATGTGGAAAGTAAAATAAGTAAAAAAAAAAATAACGGCTCATGTAAATAAGTTATTTAATAAGTGTGTATAAAATGTAAAACTGATGGTAACTATAGAATATATTACGATATTAATTTTTTGCTGTTTCTGCTTTGTCTCTTTTTGTTCCAATAAATTGAAATTTCTTTCTCATCTGAGATTAAGAATTATCAACAAATATAGTTTGAGAAAAAGTTATTTGTATGATGATGTTTAATAATAATCAAGTAATAGTTTATTTTATCAGGGATTTTTTTCCTAAGAAATTTGTGTACTTTTGTTTGTTATTGTTACTGCTATACTTCAAAAACCTTACAATTGCGGGATGGTACTCTGCACAGTTTATAATACAAAATGTTGTGAAATAAATATTAATGCTATCACTGAAGTCTTAATACTTTTTCTGTTTCATTTTTAATGTTAACGATCTGTTCTCGATTGAATGAATTCTAATATTATCAGTTATACAAATTATGCTATTATTCTATCCGACTAGAAGCTAAGTAATTACAGCAATAACATCTTCAGCGAGACTTGCTGAATAAACAATTGGATTTGATGAGTGACCTACTAAATTCCAATAAAACACACTGGCTATTATTACAAGCTAAACATACAACGTGTTTAAATTATAGAACCTTTACCTTGTTAAGAAAAATTATAATCTATATTTTGATACGTTCTTTAACTTGAAACTTGAAGATCTCTATTATAAAAAGCCTTTTTATAATTTCACCGATTTAAAACTAAACTAAAAAGACAATGCTGTTCTAAATCTCTCAAAATATCAGTAGGTCCAACGCTTCCAATCATTAAAAGCAACCTACTGTCTTCAAAGAGCTTTCAGCAAATTGACAAGATGTAAATTTTTCTATGAATAGTAACATTTGTGTTTAATTCCAATAGTCTGGAATTTGTTCATTGCATAGTCTCATTATCATCATAATCATAGAAAATAAGCATTCTCAATATTCGAGTGCTTTGCTTAACCAACTAAATAAATAAACATTTTCATTCAGATTTTAATTAGAAATAGGGCATCAAAAAAATAATAATTTTCATAGGAAAATTATTATGAAAACTGTTATTTTTTTGATGCCCTTAATTCTTCACCAGCCTCTAGATAGGTTTACATACGTACACGACAACCAAAATACAAAAGTTTATTATGAGTAGTTTTAAACATTGGATTTTCTTTCGTGAATAATTTATTTATTTGCAAAGAAGAATCCTTTTCTAAAATTAAAGTATAGAAAAAGTTTTATTATTTTGAAATATAAAATAAAAAAAGAATAACTTTTCAACTATAAGTTATTTAAGTACGTGAAATAAAAAATGAAATACCTAAGTTTTTCGCTTCGAGCTCATAAAAATAAATAATTTTAATTAAAGTTTCTTTATTAAGATAAAAAACAAATATCATGGCAAATCGTGATTAAAAAGTATAAAAAAGTAGTTTAACAAAATCTTACTTTAATAGAAATTCCTAGATTGCTTACAAAGTAATTTACTTAAAAATAAAAAGAATTATGACAATATGCAGACCATAAAGAGCAAGGATACTTAATGAAGAAAGTTGTGAAATGGCTCTTAAAGGTAGCATTTTCTTGGACCAGTGTGATATAGGTAATCCATAGGGTTGGTACAGTGATGAACTCGTTAACACAAACAGCTGATTTCGAAGTCGAGAGTATTAGGTCCCCTTAAAGGTAGTTACTTCTATACGGATTTGATTACTAGATCCACGATCTAGTAATCAAATCCGTCAAAATTCTTTGGTGGTTGGGTTTCAATTAACTCACGTCTCAGAATAGTCGACCTACCGACACTGAACAAGTCTACACTTCATCTACATTCATACATATCACCCTCATTCATCTTCTGAAGTAATACCTTACGCTGGTTCCGGAGAATATAAACAGATAAAAACAGATGTAGACACACACACACACACACACACACACAGCAAATGTACACAGAATTTCTGTGTACGCCTATTAAATTACATATACACATTTTTTGTTGAACTTCATTTAAATTTATTTTATTTGAAGTGAGATAGATCCTCCAGTTCTTTATTAAAGTGGACAGTTACACAACTGCTGAAATATTACTTTTTAATAACATTATTACATGAAATCTTAGGATAGAGTAAGTTCCTTTATTACTCGTATTAATAGATCAGTATTATTCGTATATGTTTATGAGTTGCTGATTAACAAAAATTTTAGATTTCTGGTGTGTCGTATAAATAAACGTTAATAATAATTAAACTATTCCACAGTGTAAAATATTCTTCATTTTTTTATTATTGGATTATTTGGTGAAATATCACAAATGAAAAAAAAATCATACAAGAAAAATAAAGATAACATGAAGAAATATATCTCAAAAAAACGACAGGAAGATGAATATGAAGGGGAAGAAAATGTTAAGAACAAGGGAAGAATAAAACAATTAAGAGAAGATAATAAACAGGAAGAAAAGGTTAAAATCAAAGAAAGAATTAAAAGATTAAGAGGAGATGATAAAAATAAAGAGGAAGAAAACGTTAAGACCAAGGAAAGAATAAGAGAGGATGATGAATATAGAGAAAAAAATTAAAAACTAGAGAACGTGTACACAAATTAAGAACAACGAATTACATCGAACCAAAGAGCGATTAAATGATTGGCAACAAAAAGCAAATAAACAAAATGGTCAGCTCCAACTTAGGGAGAATATTGTCCGAAAATATCCGAGGAGTAATAAACAAAATGATAAGAATATTTTGCAATTTATTAAAGATTGGGCATGTATGCCTCAGTGTATATGTTACTCTTGTTAGGATTTATTTTTCAGTCACTCTGTAGTTAACTTTAATGTAATTAAATTAAACAGAAATTAAAATAGGAAATCCAAAAATAATACGATTCGAAATAATAATTTTCAATTAATATTAAATAATCAGAAATAATAATATGTGTATTACATATACACATATGTAATAATGCCTGTTAAATTACATTAACACATTTTTAAAAGTACATAAAATTTTATTTCACTAATAATTTTTTCATTTTTTTATTATTATTTATTATAAAACTTTTTTTTACAATCAGGGATTAATTATTAAATCAACATATTTAAATTTAAAAAAAATAAAAGTTAAAACAAAAGGAGATGACGCCTGATTCGAACCGATGTGTCTTCCTTTAAGATCAAAATATTTCATTAATTAAAATTTTACTTCTTTCCTCATATGTTTTGATGCAAGTTATTTAAGTATTCATAACTATTCCACTCCAAATAAAAAATTGTTAAATTAATTACATATATTGTATTTATTTTTAGATATTTTTTTAGGTTTTTAGTGTACAATTTTTTCCCGTCGAAGAATAAACTTATCTTTATGAAGATGATAATTACAATTCAGAAATCTACTTCTAACCCAGCAGTTTGTAGAAGTTAGTTAATAGATAACTCTATCCATCTGCTTCGTATTTTAAGAGTTTTATGCTTGTATTTTTTTATTTAATAACAATGTTATAATAGATTTTAACGGTATTGGACCGAGTAGTTTCTTTCACAGAAATATATCAAATTTTATAGAAAAATAGTCGCCTGATAATGCAGCTGAAATAAAATTTTTCTAATTATTTTATGGAAATATTTTTAATTGCGTAAAAATTATCTCTCAAATAATTTCATGTTATTTATGTTACTCTGTAGCGTCATAATAAAATATCCACATAATCAAAATATAAAGTTGTACTGTTTGCTAGCTTCACCTCGAATTTCATATGATATGCAGTATTTATGTAATTGTTTCATAATAGCAAGTAAAATGTATAACTTATATTTTAAAAATATTTTTTATACGGTATTATCTAATTTTTTTGATTATTGAAAAGATTTTACGATTTTAGATATGTATTTTAAATAGAGAAATATTTAGTGGTGTGAAGTTATATCTTAATATTTATGTATATAATGCAATTTTTAAACAGTAGATCAGTGATACGGCTTCTTTCGAGTTTTGAATTAACAAAAACATTAAAAAACATGCAGATATTTTGTGTTGTGTTTAAGTGTTACAAAAGGAAATTCAGGTATCAAATAATAATTTTTTACTTTCGGTTAGATTTTATTTATTTACAACGATGTAGAAACTACTTTCCCTTCTACAAGCTGTCGATGTCGGTTTAAAATAACCTAATTTAGGGAACCTTCATTTCTGACGTAAGTTGTACCTAATTTTTTACAGAATCATAAGCATGTAAAAGTAAATTATTAAGAACTGTAACATTAACTGGAAATGGAGGGGAAATGAGACGGAGATGGTTTATGAGTAGATAAACATGCCTCAGAGTCGATCATCATGTGATAATTCAAGTTGTATCGTTCAAGAAATTGGCAAATAATAATGGAGTCAAAGTAATGATCAGCCATAGAATCTGCGTCCATTTTTCTTTGCTCAATATAATTCGAGAACAATGAGTGAAGTTGGAAAAAATACCATTGTTTGGCCAAAAATAATGACGTGAAAATACAAGAATCACGCGTTCTCTCGGTATCATTTAAAAATAGACAAAATAGAAGAGAAATATTCTTTCATTGCCACTAAAAGTTCATTAGGGGACAGATTAAACTGGAAATCCAGTACTTCAAAGAAATCCTTGATAGTATGTTTATCTTAGAACTAGAATTAATGCGATACTCTTACCAGAAAAGCCATTTAAATTTATAAGAATGAATATAGAGAAAACACTATTTGTCTATATATACTTTCAGTTTAACTGGGTTTTAGAATAGCAAACAATTTTGAACAGCCGATTTTATATTTTTCGTGACATAGACAATATCTAACGAATTAATTTTTACTGGTTGGGTGATATAATGTTTGATTTTACGAGAAGTAATCACATAGTAATATTTGATTTCTTTTCAAATAAACATTTCTTTTCAAATAAATATAAACATTTCTTGCTACGTGGATAAGTAAGAGATGTAAAAAGATTAAGACTTACAGTAAGAAGGATTTTATTTTATATATATTTTTTCCACCGTATTCTGCGACAATCATAGATCAAAGAAGGTGTATTGGATGAACAAGATTAAAATAACTGGAATTAAATGGGGGTTTAATAAAGAGATTAAATGTAAGGAATTAAAAGTTCGCAACCCTTGAAAAATGTACTAACATCTTCCTTTTAAAGAAAAATTACAAAGGAAGTGGAGATATTTAATAGATCGACTGAATAATTAGCGGGAATATATTTAAGAAATTTAAACTTGAATATATAGGCTACTTTAAAATACTAGAAAAATAGTGTTCCGATACTTTAAAAATATTGTAATAGATATTTAATTATTCTGAATTATACGTAATTGTAAGGCGAGGGGCTTACTCTTAATATTATTATTATTTTATCCACATTTTTTGGTCATTACTTGAACGGACAGAACTGATAATTTACTTACTTTATACTTTTCATAGTTTTTTTGTTTGTAGTTAAGTTTTTGTTCCATTTAATGTTCTAACGAATACAATGCGTCTAGATTAATTATGTACTCTTGGATTTGACATTGTACTGAATGTCTTCTGGCGCTTATCACGATGAAAATTTTCAATTTAAATTTAATGTAGGCTATGCGATTAAGTCGAAATTAATTGCGTAATTGTAGGTTTTGGCTACACGTTGCATTTATTGATGTTGTCCTTTTTTAGTTATTTTTTACTTACTTTATTCATGTTCAATTAGTGAGCGTGTTTGAGATTCAAAGGCACGCATGTAGTAAGTAGACCATGGCTTTTCGACTCCAACACTAGCATTTAACATGCAAGAGGTGATCCTGCTAAGTCTCGCGCAATCCAGAAAGTTTGGTTAGTCAGCACCAACTGGAGACCGGATCGGTGAACAGATTGTATAGTGGCTGGGGGGATTTTATCATTAGTTTAAAATTAAATATAATCTTCATACCGTCTTAGGTTACAAGTAATAGCTTTACGCTCTTTGAAATAAGATTACTGTTTTTAAATTAATTATTTTAGGCAATTAACTTATCCTGTATTACCACAAGATATTAATTTAATGAAATAAAGTATCACAACTAATACTAACTATTCAAACAAATTTGTATGAATATTGTAAAAGGCAATATTAAATCTCTTATATTAAGAACAAGGATCTTATATTAAATACAAGGCTTCAAACTAAACCCTTGAAAAAAGTATAAAAATTAAGAGTAGTCATATTTGTCAAGGAATAAAATTTAAAAACAGTATTTATTAAAAAATAAACACTTAATTTATACTGTTCGTAATAAGTATATATATTTAAAATTTCCATAATTTACACTTAAGATAAAACAGTCTGAATCACGTAAATTACTATAATGACTTTTGTTAAATTTAAAAATATTGCGTTAAACTATTGAAAGTCTTTACGTAGTTATAAAATTATTGAAAAATGTTTAAAAATAGGTCAAATAAGTTATACATCTGAAAAGTAATGACTTTATATAAATGAATATTAATTATGCTTTTTCTTGATTTAAGCGATCTATGGGCCGCGTGATCAACTAACATACTTAATTTTTTTACTCATATTTCCAGTTTTTGTAAATTGAACTGTTTTCACTCCCCAGACCACGCTAATTTGGGATGTAGAGTATAGATGTGTCTCGACCACCCTCTACGATTTGTTTCCGTTAACGTGATCTTCTACATTATCTTCATTGTTTTGTTTCGTTATTGTGTTCGTCGTTTGCGTTTTTCTTGTTTCGTTATATCACTGAGTTTTTAGACCAGCCTATATTGGTTGCCATACAGGCCATATGGGCTATCACTTTTTTGTCATTGCTAGATGCTGAAGCGATGTATGAAGGAAACCCCACGAAATAATCCTCAAGGGGGGAATGGGCCTGGACTCTGAGAGTAATAAATTATTACAAATGTTTAGGCTTAATGCCTTACGTGAAGAAAGAAACTTTAAAGAAATTTTGCGGCGGAAGTGATACATGCAGAGTGATGAAGATGTAGGAAGAGAATCGAATGATGAAGATTTTGTACCAGCTAAAGGTGTGTGTCCCGAAAATATGGCACCGAATGTTCCCTTGCATTTGGGGACGGCTGAGTGTGGCTCGTCTGATGATGGGCTGCAGTGGGTGGATGCTCATGAAATATTGCAACGGGAAGAGCTGTGTGGAACGACTGGAGTTAAGCCTACTCCCAAGAGTACCACTAAGCAGCGGAGATCGTCTTCAATGAAGCGCAGGGGACGGAAGAAGTAATAGCCAGGCAGTTCTGACTCCTTTTTCGCAGGATGATGAGAGGTCATCTATCTATCCAGTGTCGACAGAGGAGTGAATGATGATGATTTGATTGACCTAATCACAAACTTGAAGGACTTTCGGGAGTGTTCAAGAGGTCGATAGATAGGAACACCAAAAGGAAAATGAAGCAGGTCCAGATGGATATAGCTGGAATGGTTGGAAGGATTGCGGTATAAGGAGGTTCTGGCAAAAAGGGTGCTGAAGACTAACCCTACAATCGGTCACCCAAGCACAGATAGTGACAGCTAATGACGGCATCCTTTAACATCTAGCGGAGGGGGTGTAAAATGAGAAAATCGTGGGCCTCATAATGTGGAGATGGCACAAGGAAGCTTTTAAGTTTTTGATGGATAGGAAGGAGACATGCTTTGAAGAAGGAGACGTGAAAGCGGACGTCGCAGTTCTGTTGCCTCCAAGGAGCCCTTCTCATCTAAACTTTTTAAGACGGTACCTCATGTAATGAGCCTGGCAGAAAGGAATAAGCTGAAGACGGGCCAGTTGCTGGCTTGTAGCTCCTCCACAAGGTCCTCATGGGCGAAGAGGTTGAGGAGGCTGAAAGAACCATCTATGTTGAGGTGATCGATTCAGCAACAGATGGAGGGAGCTGGTGGCGGACGACAGCCCCATATTCAATATGGAGGAACTGCAGCTTGTTTCCAGAAAGTTGAAAGAAGGCAAGAGTCCTGATCCGGAGTATACTGGCCGAACATATAAAGATAATGGTTTACGACATCTCACTGACAGTGCTGGGTCTGTTAAATGATGTCCTTACCCATTAAAAGATCCCATGTGAATGGAAGAGCTTGTCCTTCTCAGAAAGGAGGGAAGGCGTGAAGAAGACCCGATGGGGTACAGGTCTATTTGCCTCATCAACACTATGGAGAAATTGTTTGAATTGATGTTGGCTGGCAGGCTGAATAGGGAAATTGGAACAAAAGGAAGGTTTCTACATGAACCAATTCGGATCCAAGGAAGGGAGGTCGGCAGTGAATGCCGTACGGATGGTCCTCTCCATCTTGGATGATGCTGGCTATGGTTACACAAGGGATACCAATAATGGTACTTCTGGATATCAGGAACGCCTTTGGGAGCATTTAGTGGGAAGCCTTCATTGAAGAATTGGTGAGGAGAGAAATACTTCCGTACCTTGTTTGAATGGTGCAAGAATGGCAAAGGGTACAACAATCACGGCCTTCGATGAGGGAGAGGATGTTGTCCGGCCTATGAGTCTCGGAGTTCCGCAGGAATCGGTGCTGGGTCCACTACTTTGGAACATTATCTACAATGGCGTCTTTGGATTGGTTTTTCGAGTGGGTATGGTGGTTGCAAGCTACGCGGACGACCTTAGCCCTCGTGGTTGCCGCCGGAAGGAGTGACTTTCGAGATCCCGCAGGAAGTCATGCAGGCTATGCTGCATGACCGGAACCAGTGGAGCTGGTGTGGAACGTGGTTTTGAACGGTCATGGAGATAAAGCCATGGAAGAATAACTGGGAATACGGGACAGGACGTTGAAGGGACCGCCTACACGTGGAGGTAGTTGGGGCCCTTGGGTCGCTACTACCGATGATATGGGCCCTTGGGGCTGTTGGAGCTGTTCTCTCAGTTGGATGTCAAAGATTCTGCTGCCAAGGAATGAGATTAACATCATCTGCCGCTGTAAATCCGTCTGCCCAGCGGTGCCAATGGATTCAGGAAGGCTAGCAACACTGTCCGTCTGTTAGTGGTGCCTCAGGTTGTGATCCCCATGGATGAAGGCAATAGGGAAGAAATAGAGCCACGGAAATGTTGAGGAGATTCCAACAGTTGTAGTTTTGCCGGAACGCACGAGAAGGAAGGGATGGGGACAATCTGCACATGGCGGTAGTTTGGCGCCCTCGGGTAGCTGCTACTGATGATGTGTATGGTACTCCTGAAACCGTCCTGTGTAACCCGTGGGAAAACAGCATGCCTCGAGTAATGCCTTTACGGCGGGAATCGGGACATGTTGTCATAGGGAGTGGTTGTTTATTGAGTCCCCGCCTTCTGCGGGAAACCTTACACACCTATGGTGCGGGCTGCTGGGCGTCTGTGTGCATTTTTGCCTCCTCCTGCGTAAAAAAAGACCACGCCAAGTTGTTGTTGACTTGCTTTGTCAATTTTTTAAACCGACTGAAATTGTCGATTTTGTCTCGAAATGTGTTCCGGTGTTGTTTTTCTTTATCGTTAATGTATATTTTCTTGCACATTTTTACACATATATTCGCTTTGTTCTTTTGCGTTTGTTCTCTTTACGTTTTGATGTACAAGGATACATTTTGCGAGTAATATGTAAATGATGCAAGAAATGGCAAACAATTGGATCTTTTGTTTTTAGATTATATTGGTGAGTTTTCCACAGTGATCTATATTAATGAGATTTTAATTAGCAATATAATTATGTAATAGATTTTTTCACTGAAACTGGGTCCTCTTTGGAGGATAGACAAACGAAATAATATAGTCTTTATAATCGCGTATTTCTTGTCTGATTTGCTTCACATTACTTTTGTTTGCGTTTCTTTTTCTTTACGTAAACAGTATTTAAGAATGTATACATTTTTTAATCTTTCTACACATTCTTTTTTTCTTCTTCATTTGCAAAATGTTTCTAAGACAAATGACACTTAGTTGAACACATCATTCCGTTCATTCACTTCTTTTTGCAGTAAATCATCAGGAATAAATCTAAATTTAATATTACTCATAATGGAAAAAAATTATTGAATTAATAACTAACTACCTTACTACTACTGCTGTCTGTACTGTCTGTATGTTAGTATCTGTAATATAATTATTTTGATCCAAGGATTGTTCCGATGAAATATGAGAACCTTATAAAATTAAGATTGCTATTTCAAAGCCCTCCTGTTTAAAAATCGTAATTATTTGAAATAAATAATATTTCTCCTGTTCACTGAATTCAGAAATATGAGACCTTATTGAATAAGAATTTTAGTTAACCCTTTTCAATTATAGAAAAATGATTAAACTTTCTCAATTTCCCCATTTTGAAGGATTAAAGAAAGCTTAATGGAAGAATGAAAAAATACTGAATTTTTTCCTCTAGGATGAATATTTTGGAAACATTGAGTACAAAGCAGAAAAGTATATTACGTAAAAGATTGTAAGTTAACTTACTAAACTAATTCAACTATCCCAGTAAAAAAAAAAAAAAAATAATAATCAGTAAAACATAACAACTGTTTTAAAAAATATTTGTGTAAAAAAAATGTGGATTTTAATTCCAGTTTGTGAAAAAAAATATGAAAAAAATTTGACGCTATTTTCAGTCCTCATAAAAATGAATAAAATAATGAATTTTATAAAAAAAATGTTATATCAGAAACGTAATTCTTATTTTTATTATCAAATTGATTTTTGCATACAATTTAATATAATTCGTACGAAATATTTTTTTTTTAATTTTCTAATAATTGTATTTACATAAAATAACAATTTTCTAAATTTCTAAAGGTTATAATTTGCTTACTTTATTCATCCATGACGTTTGTTGGTGAAAATAATGTGACAAATTAAATATAATTTTTAACGACAAATTGAGTTAATTAGGTTTGGTGGTTAGTCTTTAAAAAAATTAGTTTTGGATTAAAACCTACTTTACATTTTACCTTTCGTTTTTCCTTATACTGTTAAAATTTGGAAATCAAGAGTGTTCCTTGCGTTTGAGTTGATAGCCGTATTTCCAAAAATTTTCTTTCAGTCAACCTTCCCCAATACAATACCGAGGACTATGGATGTAATGGCACTAAGTCCTGGCATTTACACCTTGGAAAGTCTCCCTCTTTGTCTATTTAGCCTCCGGAACCACCGTAAGGTATTACTTCAGAAGATGAATGAGGATAATATGTATGAGTGTAAATCAAGTGTACTCTTATACAGTCTCAGGTCGACACATTCTTGAGATGTGTGGTTAATTGAAACCCAACCACCAAAAAACACCAGTATCCACGACCTAGTATTTAAATCCGTATAAAAGTAACCATGGAGAGCCTGGCGGGATCAAACATACACCCACAAAAACGATAATGGAAAAGAATTGATCAAAGACAAGGAGACAAGGAAGAGGGTTTTTAGGAGGATATCTACTGCCAAAGTGGATCTAAAAGAGTTTTGTTCGTATATCTTACAAGTTTGTACTGACGACATGAAATATAATAAATTTTGTTTTTTTTTGTTTATTTTAGCTACTCCGGTTAAAGGATGATTCAAAATAATTTTCACATTTGTAAGTGCCTTCCTAAAATTAAATAGACCGAATAAAGTAATTAAATTGTTAATAATCGTAAAATAAAAAGTAAACAATATAAATTTACGTTTATAGCTTACAGCAAATTTTAGGAATTTTAGGAAAATAAACAAAAATATATTTATCTTCTGTTTTGTAATGGAAGTCTTTTAGCTAGCATCGTTCTCAACTTGTTCCTATCAAAAACTTTTTTCTAATACGTTAAACAATAACATAGACAAACTGATATATATATATATATATATCGCAAAACAATCTAAAACCTGGAGCTCTGACATCTTCCAAGGAAAAGTATTTGTTTTTTACGCAACGAGTTCAATCGTCTGGATGTTATTGTATCGGACAGAAATAATTTAGAAATAAATAAATAAATAGAAAGTTTGAAAGAAGAAGCTTAGTATAAAGAGAGATGGTATGAGAAAGATGTTCAGATAGACTACGAAACGAATTGTAAAAGGAAACGAAGAGTTCAAGTTAAGACTTAAGTCAGGGTATGGAATTAGGGGTTAGAGAACATCTGTCCCCTTTCCTCTTCATCATCTTCTTCATATCTCGTTTCGGTTTCTCTTTCTCTCTTTATCTTATCTTAACATTACGTTCGGTTGAACTGAATCAATAGAATAATGTTAGACATATCCTAATGTAAAATGTAACCTGCTCGATCATCTTTTGTGTTGCTAAGCGATCCAAATATCCGGCATAATAAATGTATTCCTTAGATATATTACAAATTATATTCTTGTATATACATTTATGTCTTTCTCGCCATACGTAAGCTCTCACAAGCACGTACATCTCAAGTAATGTTCCTTTATAACTAATGTCTTTACAGTTCGTTTAAACACGTTAAAGGAATGATAAACTTTAAGAATACAACAAAATAATATAAATTCAATTTCTCTTTGATAAGTAAACTTATAATTCAAATTTAACAAAAATTACTTTCTGTAAAATTTAAAAAAAACAGTAAAAACTTGTTAAAAAAGGCATGTTATTCAAGAAAAAACCAGGAATCCATGTCTTTATATTGCACTTAACAATGATATGAACATTTATATTCATGAACTCTCAGATATTTATCACAGAATTTTTTAAGTTTTAATTCTGCTGAACGCCATTATCTTGGTTAACTTAAGAGTTCAGTTATAAAACTAATGTACATTTTGTAAGTAGTATAAATCTAAACTATATATAAAAGAAGAAAAAACAAAATAATACCTGCAAAATACGACTGCTCTTGAAAACGATAATTTCCGAAAATGTTTGAGTTCAAAGTCTGTATGAAATTCTAACCGGTAATTGATATACAACAAGCAATGTACATCAGAACATAATACAGAATGCAATTAATAGGTTTCCGTATCAAGAGACAGGAGAAAAGAAGACCTTTTGTAATAAGTTGAGAGATATTTATCTATCTGTGTTAGGTCTAACGGAACTCAGAGAAAAACTGAGTCAGAGAGAACAGGCTGCAATATTTATAATAACACAGATATTATTAAAAAGAAGAAAAAAATTAACGTTAACTTTATCGTGTATTAATCCTTTGTCATCAAACAGACCCTGTGAGTTCATTTACATCTAACTTCAATAACAAACTAATGGACCAAATGATGAATATTTCGTGGCGGTACTAATAAATATCTTTATCTTAAAAGACGGGTGTAAAGAATAGTAATTTCATGCTTTCTTACTATATATTGTGACTTTATTGAGATGTCTGTTGAAAACATATTGCAAATTTTTATCTAGTATATTTTAATCATTATTTATGTTTTTTCTTTACTAAAGTGGACTTCCGGGCAGCTTAGTGGTTGACGGGTCACGGGCCGTTTGGGGTCTACCTCCGCAGGCTTGGCAGAAGACAGACTGATTGCTGTCAGCACTGCGGAGAGGTGAACACGATGGGGCACATCTTTTTCGAGTGCCCCTGCTAGAGAGAAGACAGACCTCGAGACGGTCTGGATTCCCCGGAGGGAGTCATGCGGTTGATGCTCTCACCCGGCGAGGGATGACATACCTTCGTAA
The DNA here is from genome assembly GCF_047948215.1 of Lycorma delicatula. Lineage (NCBI taxonomy): Eukaryota > Metazoa > Arthropoda > Insecta > Hemiptera > Fulgoridae > Lycorma > Lycorma delicatula. The sequence continues at coordinate 46,732,238 of NC_134455.1, read as the reverse complement.
ACTGGTTCAGGAGACTGCTTTGGCAGAAACTATTAGAACAAAATGTTGAGGATAACGGAATGTCGGAAGAGGGCGGCGACGATTGCTAACCTTTGGGGGCGGGTGGCGGTGGTGCCTCAGCATCGTCGTCTATCGATGGCTCCTGTGGGAGGCGTCCCTTGCTGTCTGAGGCCGGCACAACGCTGGTCTCCTTGTGCGTCTAGAGTTCCTGTGTTTTGGTCTTTTCTCAGTAATTTTTTGGCTGCTGGTCGTGTGTGTACCTTCCAACAATATCAAGGCTTCGCTGATTATCATACTGTGGACACAGTTAGGGCTTGATCATTTTAGGCTTATTATTTCTTAGTTCTACGGAGGTAAAAGGGTTGCATTTATACGACGCGTACCCTCCTCTTTGCGGCTGAAAGTGGCAACGACTCTTGGTCGTAAGACCCTGAAACAAGCAAGTTGTTTTCCCTAGTCCTGCTTGCGCTCTTTCCAGAGCGGAGGCCGTAATCTGTAGTTTCGTTCCGTACGTTTACGTATTGTACCCAATCGATCCAGTAGCGGCTAAGAGGTACAAAGAGTAACAGGGGAGCACAGAAGGACTCCAGCTGCCCGTGCTTGCTGCGGGCAGTCGTAACAGTTGTGGGCTTGCCCACTGTTTCAGTTAGAAGGAAGATGGTGAGAATCTTGTTAGGATAGGGAATTTTCGGCAATGTCCAAATTTCAGGGGGTTCGCAAGTCCAGACGGAAGCGTAAACCGGAGCCTGTGCCATCGAGCTTCTTTTAGGACGAGCTCAGCGCGATGAACACGGGAGCACCCACCCGGGTCAAGGCAACACCGACACTTGAGGCATTAAGAAATGCGAAGGGCATACCTGGCAATTCTGCCCCGCTGGCTAAAGTAGTCCAGGAGACACGACATAGAACTTAGCCTGTCCGATGAAGAGGTTCTGTCTCTCATCCGAGAGCAGAACACGGACTTGGACGAGACTGCGTTTAAGAATCAGTGTAGGCTTGGCTTCAAGGCTGGTAAGCGTGATGCCCTACGGTATCAAGGTGTGTTTGAGTTAGGGGCTTGTTTCCATCAGAAGTTGGTGTTGGAGGGACGAATCTTTGTTGAATTCGCATTCTGTCGCATGAAGGAATACCTTGACGTGCAGCGACGGTCTAAGTGTTGTAGATTTAGCCATAGAGCAAAGTTCTGTAAGTATGCGTCGATCTGCGTCCATTGTGGCGAGGATGGCCATAAGCGTGACGGCTATCCGCAAAAGAAAGAGGCTCCGTCTTGCGTGAACTGTAAAAAGTTGCGCAAAAGTCATAAGCACTCGGTGAATAGTAAGGAATGTGGTTGCAACTTGAGAGCTGTTGAGATGTATTTCAACTTTCTCGATGGTTAGGTTCGGTTAACTTAATGCCCAGAGAGCCTATGCAGTCCAAGTTAAGTTAGGTGAGGTTGTTGAGAAACGGAGCTTCGATGGTCTCCTTCTGCCGCACCTGAATGTGGTCAAAGGTGATCTGCCAGGTTTTTCAGGCTGGAATAAGTTTTTCATTGAAGATAGAAAATCCACCGCACTGTGCAGGAAGTCGGTAGATAGTGTTTTCATATGGCAGGCCTCTGACACGCATCACGTCCTATTTTAAGCTTGTCGTGAATGGTTTGGACCTGGTTGTAATTAGTTCGTACTTTCAGTACAAGGATCCCACTGAACAGCACTAGGAAAGATGGGATAGGTTGGTACCGGGTCGTTCTATTCTTATAGAAGTTGATGCGAACGTCAAACCTCCAGTTTGTAGTGAAGAAGGCCATCAATGTTTTCTTCGGTGTCCGTAGAGTCATTCATCCCGATTGGGGGTTGAACTATTGTACCATGCGTATTCTTTACAATGGTGTCTGTGAGGATATAATATTGTACGCTGCGCTCATCTGGGCTCATCCTTTACAATTCCAATATTATAGGGATATTCTTTTGCGAGGACAGCGTTTTCTATTGTTAGCTGTTTTCGGTGGCTACAGAACTGTCTCTCGAGAGACTGGCCGCCGAACGTAGCCTGCGGTATATTTCCAAGAAGGGAGGCCTTCTAACGTCAGGGCGTATGCGAGGAATTGAAGACCAGGATTTTGACTCTTGGCAAACTAGGTGGAACGATTCTTCTACTGGTCAATACACGCATTATATTTTTACAAATGTTAGGGAGTTGCGTGCGATTAGCTGGGTTTCTCCAAATCGGCTTTTTACTCAATTTCTTTCGGGACATAGAGCTTTTAAGGGATAGTTTGGTGCTTTTAGGTTGGTTGACTCCGGCTTGTGTCCAGACCATGTCCTGTATGCCAGTCCCCGATACGAAGCTGAGCGTACCAGAGTTGTTAGGGAACCTGAGAGAGTAAACTCCTTTTTTGATATGCGAGTCAACTGGAGGACTCGCAGAAATTGGACAATTGTTGCTGGCTTCCTTGTATTCCTCTCCCTGCGCAGGCCGGCCGAGAGGATCTAGTAGAGTAGGATCCTGGGTGGCTAGGATCCGCCTCAGCAGATTGACTGGCCGAAGGTAGTCACCAAATTCTTTTACTTACTTAATAAATCTGGATTTAGTAAACATATAAACTTGAAAACTTACTTAAGTGTGAAGCCTTCTTATAACAATTACCAGGATAGAAATATCCTACTAGTCGAATTACCATAATAGTGCAGCTTTGTACATTGAGTTTTTCGTACTGCAAGCAACGTACCGAACGCTTGTAAACTATCAACCGGATATTAGTTACCTATCTTTTGGATATTAATTAATTCCGAAAATAACATAGTCCTGTTTAGGAATAAGAGGCTTCCATTCCAGATTCATTAAGGAAAGGAAAGGCAAAATGGTATCCGTTATAAATATTTTAATGGGTTGAGAAGCTTTTAGAAAAAAGAGAGAGAGAGAGAACGAAGAAAGAAAAATGTAGCAGATATGATAAGGAATTCTTTCTAGAAACGGATTTATCGAAAAGCGCAGAAGGTGCAGACAATGGAAATTATTACGCTTGACCAAACAAAAGGGTCTGATGCTAGTACTTCAGGTAACGCCCTAGGTCGGGAGATATAAATACTGGCCGAGACTAGCGGAGTAACACTCTGATCGGATCCGATCTGGAGTGACAGTTTCAGAACAGTGTACGATAATGACGAGTACGGTTTGAGATAAATGCAATCAAGTGTGCTAGATAATTCGGAGTGAATGTGCGGTAAAAAACGAGTTAAAAGTGCATCATGAGCATTTCATTTTAAACAGTGGTTAAAAACGAGAAGCTGTTTTGTGCGTTCTTTGTGAACAAGAGTGAAAGTGACGTTATTCATTTATAAAGTATAAGGTAGCTCTTTTCGTAAACATTAAAAGTGAATAATTCCGGCATTAACTGAATTGTTGATTTTTGAATCATTATCTTATTGTTAATTTTGTATAAGTTTCTGTTAGTTATTATTAGGTGTATAGTAAATAGAAAACACTTTCCTGACCTGCTCAGTTTCTAAATTTTGGTACAAGCCGTAAGTCCATTAGAAGTACGAAAAGCAAAAGAGCTTTTAGGTGTCTTTTTCTCCTCTGTTCGTCCGAAAGGTACTGGGTAGACAAATCCCGATCAGATTAGGCTTCTTCATACTATAAACCATTCATCTATCATTAAATGGCTAAACTTGGGAGTAAGCCTATTGTTTCTTAGGTAATAAATAAATAATGGAAGAGTGATAGATTTATTTTAAATAAAAATAAAATTAATTTCTCAAAAATATTGATAAATATTGTTTGCAGTTTATGTAGTGTTCCCCAGGTCGCGGTTTTGCCCGCGATATCAATGTGGCTTCACTAACATATTTTTTAAAGCATAATTATTTATTTATAAATAAAAATTATTTAGTTAAGAATACTGTCTTTAGATTTTCATTAAATCCTCGTCGTGGCATTAAATGAAAATTTTGGTTTTTTTTGTGGTACTAGATTGAATAAGCTGCTGCGTAAACTTACTCTAGAGCAAGCCAAAAAATTTTTCCGGCCTCCGTGGCGCGAGTGGTAACGTCTCGACATTTCATCCGGAGGTCCCGCGTACGAATCCCGATCAGGCATGGCATTTTCACACACGCTATAAATCATTGATTTTCATTCTCTGAAGAATGCCTGACGATGGATCCGGAGGTAAAAAAAAGAAGCCACAAAATTTGTCCTTGAGTGAAACAGTTCTCTCGTACCCTTAATGCCTGCCAACTTCAACTATGTCATTGAGTCTTATTAATCGTCATTTTTAGCCTTTCCGTTAGGGTCAGCCGTTTAGCCGGCTCGCTTTGCTCGCCCTTCCCATCTAGCCAGAGGGCTTTGCCCCTCAACCTCCTGTGTTTATTAAACTCATGCTTGTGAAAAAATTATAATGATAAATAAAAATTAAAGCCTGTTTAAGGTATAAAAAATATCAGAATGTTCTAATTTCTTCAGAGTAACAGTTTGGTCAGTACAGGACCCGAAACTTTGAGTGATCTAAGAATGACGGTTTAAAAACAGTGGACCTCCTTCTTAAAAATATTAGTTAGAACTAGTTACCCGTATTTCGAACGGGTAAAAGTATATTGTACCCGGTTCTTAGCGTTACCCGATAAACACCAGTAGGAAGTGAGCGTACTTCGTTTTTCTTTTTTTTTCTAATTTTTTAATTGCTTTTATTTTATGTTTTTTACTCAAGTAATTGACTGCAGGCAGTCAATTTCAGTAGTTTTAGGTATGCGTTGATGAACCAGTCAATCAGTTAGTCAGGACAAACTGCTTTAAAGGTACAAGTACCTATTAATACAGATACAGGTAATATATCTGTTATATTATACATATACGAGAATGCATAATTTTTCATGTAAAACGTTTTCTAAAATACATATATTCATTTAACTTAATAAGTAGGTGCGTGTATTCATAGCAATTTGAGGTAAGGTTGAGCAGGTATTTTCCTTATTTAACTAGCATTTTACCAATTTTTAAATATCTCTTAAGACATTGAAAACAAAATCTCTTCTGAATTAAAAGTGGAAAAAATACAAAAAAAAACTCAAAGATATAAATTGTTATTTTACTTTAGAGAACATATACCGAGAATGAAAATAAAAAATTTTTGTTATAAATACCTTTGAAAGGTTTTGAGTAAATTTTTTTTCTCTCTCTCACTCTCTCTCTCTCTCTCTTAACAAAAACGTGATTTAATAAGTAAAATATAGGATAATCCGTTTTCCATTAAGAGCAAAAAAATGAGGATATGAAAAAAAACTTAAAATTATATTTCCATAGTTTAAAAATGATTTTATTAACTTAATATTAATTATAATTGTTTTTATAAAGATTTTTCTCATGCTTACATCATGTAAAAAAAAAAAAAAAAATTAGAACATTGTCAGTGTGTCACAATATTTTATATATAAGCTGTTTTTCTTTTTTTAGATTTTTTTCATTTAATTCAACTAACTCAGAGTGTCTCCTGTCCTCGTTGTTGAAATGCGGTTAAAGAATCTCAACTAACTCCACGAATGTCAGCTAAACAAGATGAAATTCCATTCTTCTTTTTCTCTTGTTTTATTATGCACGCATACCAGAGAGACTTTTGTCCCCTTACCAGTCATCCGCTCAATATACACCCTAAACAGAGGGAGAAATTTTTCCCTTCAACCATTCCTTTTTATTTAACATAACATTGGCTCTCAAAATTTCAAACGACGTTTTTCGATAAAAGGCAGTTCACTGCTTGGTTTTGAATGTATTTATTTTTCGCTACCATTCTTACTACTAATGATGAATTGAATACAAGGATTATTTACAAAAGGAACATACAGTACAACCAACTCTTCGCTAGTACACTGTTACAGCAATCGCTAATGTTATATCACCGAGCCTCGGGTTGTCCTGACGTAACAGCAATCGACCCATTCCTATGTTCATTCAACCGGCTAACATTTTATTTCTCAGAATTCCCTTGATTAGAAATTTCTACTCTGTTCTTAAAAATATTTCCACTGATCCTCTTTTTTTTGTTCTTCCTCGATTTTTTCTTTTGTATATTTTTCTGCTTACATTCTTTGTTTATTGTTCTCTTTCTCGTTCTTGCATTTGCAATCTGTAGCAGCTTCTCTGCTCACTACACTATCGTTGCTAATTTCATGTACATATGAGTTTATATATACTCGTATTTATGGCTATAAATAAAAATAAAACTGCTGTCTGTTTTATTCTATAGGTTTTTCGGTTGTTGGCATTTTGTCCACGGCGATGTGCATACAGAAGGATTACAACACAAGCTGCCATCATTATTTTGATAATAAATGAATAGAAAATATGTATATATGGGTATATATAACCAATTATCAAGAAATTTACTGAAGGAGGTTACAATGTTTTTTAGTTAAACTTTGGGAAATTTCATTAAAAAAATTTTACGGAAGAAAAGTCATTTTTTTGTGAGATCGGAACAAAAACTTCAAAGACTTATGTGTAGCGCAAATAAATCTATATAAACATATAAAACCGAAAGTTTGACTGTCTGTGGGTTTGCTTATTTCTTTTCAACACCATCATGCAAGAACCAACGCATCGATAGTGTTGGTTATAATATTTTCAGGATATATTCGTGTTATCACAAGGAAGCCATAGATCGAGGCCCTAGCCCTCTTAGGGGTGAAGTTGGACTTAAATATATTCATTAAAGAAAAAAAAATAATCCTTTTACTCTATTATCGTACTTCTATGATTATGGCAACAGAAATATAACGATGTGAGTACCAGTTATTCCATTATAATTCTGTTAACAAGGCAACAGAAATATAATGAAGAAAAATGACTAATTGATTTCCCTCTAATGAATATCGGTAAACTATTTAGTATTCATAACCCCGAGGGTAACGAACGGTCTGGGGTTCATGATGCAAGTCTCCTGGTTAGACGTTAGGGCAAAGGAATCGAGCTCCAACTGCCTCCCGGGACGCTTCGGGGTTCCGCGGAAGGCAATACACTATTATTGTATTTGATCTACACGTATTCTCTAATAGGTTACATGCACAGCATAGTATCTGTAGCTATTGTGAGTCTACAGAGTCTCCAACCAGGCCCCCGAGATCGCCCCCTGTGCTCCGGATGTCTAGGGGATGGGGCGGGCTAGTAATACATACATATAAGTAGGTCTGTGTAATAAAATAATAATAACCTGTTTACTTTTTTCATAGGTATTAACATTTTTTCAATTTTTTTTCGTTTGGACCACCTAAGAATTACGATGAACAGATTTCAATTTCCTGTTCTTCCAATGTTTAATCATTCTTTCTCGGTGATTTTTTCTTCTTTCTACTGTCCATGCTAGGATTTTTAAGATGTTCTTTTTCTCTTGAAACTTAACTTCTGAAATCAACGTTGTAAAGAGATCTCTTCAGTATATGTTATTTTGGTATGTTGAGCAGTTTCAGACTTTTCTCGACTACTTCAAAGAATTTCGTTTTAGTTTTCCTGTTTTTAAAAATTTTAAATATTTTTTTTGCTAATCTACTGCTTTCCGTTCTATACGAAAGACCGTCAAATTTTAATCTTCTTTTTCTCAAAAGATGATCAATTCTCTTCCAGTTTTTGAAATGATTTTCTTTTAAGTTTATTTTAAGTTTCTTCCTCTGGAATCGAAGGAATTCCACTTTTCCAGTTTTTTTTTTTTTTGTGAAGAAATTCAAGCATTCAGATCCATATAAGGCAGCAGGTAAAATTACCGTCTTATAATGTCTAAGTTTAGCATTTTTGATATTGATTTTTTATTATAAATTTGTGCCGTTAGATTATCCAGTTTTGTACTCTTGCTTTCATTCTTTCTACTTCTAAAACATTAGGATTGTACTTCTCCAAGTTTTTTAAATTTAGACATTGTTTTAAACTTTTTATTACGAGATATTTTAATTATACTGATTGAAATTTTTCTGCTGGAAATCCAATTCGTTTGTTCGTTAGATATTAGTAATCCTATTTTACTTCCCTTTTTTCTAATTCTACTAGTTTAGTTTTCCTGCTTGTAAGTTCTTTGCAAAGATTACTAAGTCATCCACGAAATTAAGATGGCTGACCGACAGAAATATAATTTTAGTACAAAATTTTACAGAATCATAGATATTTAACTCTTTAAGCTTCTTGTTCAATTCTCTTATAACTTTTTTAAAGGTTAATTAAACAGTAATGGTAAGAGACCATCTTTCTGTCATACACCGGTTTTTATTTCAAAAGCATCAGAAAATGATCCTAGAAAATTTACTTTAGAAAAGGATTTTGCTAACGATTGTTTAATGATATTTAGTTTTTGATCAAATTTAAGTTCTTAGAAAACATGAAAAAGTGTTTTCAGTGAATTGAATGATAGGCTTTTTTTAAAGTCAACAAAAATGTCTATTAAATTTTGGTTTTCATTTTTTTATATAATAATAATATTAAAGTATTTTTCTATCTCTCTGAGTTTTGGTAACAATTTAATAATCAGATAAAAATATTTACTCCACATTGTTTAAAGTTAAAATATGTAGCTTTACAAGTTATATTTTTTCATGATAGTTGTTTGACAGATATCGGTGGTTAATATACGAATATTTATAATAGGTAGTTAAGCGGTAGCCTAAATTTTCAGGCGAATTTAAGATAAAAAATGTCTACAAAACGACAGCAATTAAGACTGATAAGAATAATAGTTTACTTACGAAGTACTAAATACTTATCCGTAAAATGAAGTTCTCTGTGAGAATAAATTTTAATGTTTAACGTCCAAATCATAATATACTCTATAAAGACATAATATCCTGATAGTTTTCCGGTAATTTTTGGGAATAATCTCAATAATGAATTCAAATAGTATTATTTAAGTCTAGTTTACGCTATTGCAGATGTAACTGATGTTAAAGACTGAGTTGATGAGATATATTAATAGTAGCAAAAGTTTTTCTCATTTCAGGTGCGTAATTTATGAACTGATTATTCGTATTTAACTAAGATAAAGAGTGCGTCATTTTTAATACCGGCGTGAAGTAACTGATGGTTAGAATATTATGCTAATGGTAGAAAAACTATCGTGTCTTTTATTGTAATGAGACCGTAAAAGATATTATATATTATTAATTGACCTGTTTTATATATGTTGAGAATATATTTCTATAATATAATATTCATTTCTTTTAGTAGGAGACAATGAAGATTATGGGGAGAATTTTTAGAGAGAGGGTATCAGCAATATTGATTGGAGAAATGTTGTTAGAAAAGATGCAATACATTTTAACGAAAAGAAGTACCCACTGATGCCAACATTGGAAAATTATAAATTTTACCGTGAATTAGATGGCCTTCATTAAATGATGATTTTTGTAGCTGTAAACACTGCTCGTGTAAAATGAATAGCGTAAGAGTATTTTAAATAGTAAATAAAGTATATGATTACTTTTATGATTATACTTCCGGTGTGTAGCGGATAAATAGGATTTCAAAATTAAAAATTAAAAAATTATTTTTTGACTTTAACTATTCTTATAAAAGAAAAAAATAGTAAACGCTCATAATATCTGCATGGTTCTACCTATAAGAATATTGCGTGACGCCTGTTTTTCATAGGTGTGATACATTAACACGCTTTTTATCAGTCGATCATATCTTGTAACTAAATATAAAATATCGTAAGAAAGGTTAGAATGGTGAAAATAAAGAAAAAAATAGAAATCACAATTACTTTTACATTAGTGTAGAGGTTTAGACGATCAGTAGTATAGATGTAGAAATGCTCTTTAACTTGATTAACATTACAGCTTGCACTTAAAAGTTTGAATTTAATAAGTTTCTCAAATTTTTTGTTCACCTCTTCATTTTAAAAATATCCTATAAATTTTTTCAGTCTTGAAGTAGTTACTAAAATATATGAATAAGTTTAAAGAATATTAAACATCCTCATTTCCCACTTTAAAAAGCTTATTGCGATTGAAAATTCTATTGAAAACTACATTTTGTTCGCTGTAGAAATGTCTTTCAGGTTTTGGGGTCGATTTAGACAGTGGCCGTAAATTAGAATGATGTTATAAAGCGTGCTGCATAATTATTAGACCACAGAAAAGAGGCAATTTCAACATTCTCGAAATTGAAATGTAGGAAGTAATTTAAATCCACACTTCTCATGTATTCTATGTTTTAATAAAATAGATAATCGAATATCAGTACAGCAGTTTATTTTGCTAATACTTATAAAATTATTATTATTTTATGATATAAAATTATTGAATTCTGCAATAATATTTACGCTACCTAATCATGATAAGATATATATATATAAGGTGGTAGGTTGAAACCGATCACTTTCGGTGAAAAATCTTATTGGTGTTCATGACTAAATCAGCTTCTTTATTACTTCATTTCTCTATCTAAGACGTTCAGAAGGTTTGAAAATTCAATTTTAATATCAAGTAATATTAAAAAATACAGCAGTGTAATAAAATTATATTGCTTAAGTTATTAAAAAAAAAATAAAAAAATACAATTGAAGTTAATTGCAGTCTGTCGTAATTAAATTTTTTTATCAACATAAAACAAACTTGTGTATGATCAAGCTAGAATGGCAAAGATGATGATATTTATTGACAAAAAGCTAAAGGTATTAAGTTAATAATATTGTTTGATTAAAATTAAATTTTTCATCAAACGGTCAGTAAAATAGTGTAGTGGACTCTTTCTCTCTCTCTCTCTCTGTGTGTGTGTGTGTGTGTGTGTGTGTGTGAGTGTGAGTGTGTGTGTGTGTGTGTGTGTGCGTGTGCGTGTGCGTGTGCGTGCGTGTGTGTGTGTGTGTGTGTGTGTGTGTGTGTGTGCATGTATATATATTTAACCTGATAATCAATAAAGAAAGAAGAGGTAATTCATGAGATTCATGAGTTGATTTGGCGATTTATAATTTAATGTTCAGTACTGTAATTCAGGGAAACCTGAAAATAATGCTTACCAAAATTTAGGAAATAAATTTCTTTGAAGACTGTTAATAATAATTGAAGTAGTAGGAAAAAGAAACCAGAATAGAAAGAGAGGCTGCTTTTTGATATGCATGTGAATTTACCGGATTTTGGTAGGAGGAAAATGTTTTGAATTTTACAGAACGAAAATTGTTTTTGGTTAGGAAAGAGGGCCCCCATTCAACAGCTATAGTCATTAACTCGGTGGAAATTGGTAGTGTATAAAAATATTTTTGATCGGGATTCGAACACAGGATCTCCACACAAAATACCGATACGCTACTTACTCAGCCACAGAGGTCAGCAAAATAATCTTGTTAAAGAAAATTATATAATTTTTACGTTTTTTATTACTGTTGCGGATTGTACCAACATTGTTGTGTTGTTACCTCCGTGTTAGAGCGGAGGGAAAACTCTCTACATGAATTTCTAGCACTTGATAACCCATAATATTTAAAATAAACTTAAAATTTATACTATTAAATAATTTTTAATTTGATAATTTAGAATTTTAAAATTAAAAAAAAAAAAAAATCGTTTTTATCAGTTTAGTGTAAAGTGGGTTGAAGGATTCTCCTAACCAGTTTATAAAATAAATTTAGTACTTGCATGAGTTTAAACTTCGCTAAGCTTTTTCGGAAAATGAAGATTTAAGTTTAATTTATTTCTTAGAACGCTAGAAATTTTCTTTTTTTATTTTATTCAAATTATTCGGTTAAAATTTCAAATATAAATATATTTACTTACAAGCTGAATTTATTTTTCTTTTAAATAATTGATATCTTAGTCCAAGAAAGCCAACTTTAAAAAGACTTTTTTCTTCTTAGTTTAATTTAAAAAAATTAAATTGTGTATAAAGACCCAAGGTGTGCAGGGCGTCCTAAGAATTAAAATTCAAATAGTGATTTTAAAAGTATTCAAGTTTTATTATTAATACATAATACATATTTTTAATAATTAAGGAATATAATATTATATAAACGTTTTTTAAATAATAACTGTAATTACGCAAATATGAATGTACAAAACCTCATATAATAGCCGAAATAATAATATAAGGAAATAAAATAAAATAATAAGTAATATTAAAATAAGAAAAACACAATTCGAAAAGCATTCTTGATTTCTTTTGTTTAATTCTGAGTTTGTTAACTTTTTCTTTTGGTCTTACGCTTCTAGATATTGTAGAAAGGAGAAGATAACAAAAATTGCGAAGCTTATTCACCAAAAAGGTTTTTTATTAACCTACAAATATGAAATGAAGAATGGTCCTTCTTGGAGATTTTCCAAACACCAGTGAATTTCAGTGCTGCAAGTAGATTAAAATTTCACTTTACTTTGGACTGAAAAAGAGGATAATTCTTCCGATTGTCTAAAAGTGTAGTACATTTAGATGGCTGTTGGCTTCAACAATCTGATTTACATGGTAGAAAAATACATCAGGAACTTTTTGTGGCCAGGAGCGATCAAAGTAGAGAGATAATTATCTTAAGTTCAAAGAGGTATTAACTAAGATTTTAGAATACCTGAAAACAAATTAACATAAACGGTCTTTGAAGGCTAAAAGTAGATAGCCCTAAAACAGACTTACTCTAACCATGAGTGCTTGCAGATGGCACATTACACATTGAAAAGGTTTAACTACGCACTGGTGATAAAGTTAACATTTATGTACGTAAAAGTTTAATGACTTGTGTAATGAAGACCAAAATTTATTTAAAGAAGAGGTCTTAATCTTATGAATTCTAAATACAACGAAGTTCATGAAAATCTTTTAAAATGAGATCGGAAAAAGGTGAAATTTTTCATAAGAATTAACGCTTTTGGAATAGCTAATCTTACGAAAGTCTGCTCCCTCTGTGATGAACCGAGGATAGCATAAACATGTAAGTATTTATAGCGAAATGCAGGCAAATGAACCCTCTCAGATCCGTTTAATTTCATTAAAAAAAAAAAAGTAATATTAAGTTGATTTGATCCAGAGGTGAATAAATCATTTGATTTCCATTGGAAATAAACGTAAAAGAATCAAATAAAATTGTTTTTCTTTGTGGCAATAATATCAATAATGAATTTATCCAGTCATTTTAAAATTATTTCGTCATAGGTATCGTAGACCAACATTCTTCACGTAACATTGTAGTAGCAGAGGGTACTTTAAGAAAATTTACATTCTGTTGGTTCTTCATGCGATTTTCTGTGAAGTACCGATAAATTACCTTAATGGAATTCTATTATGAAAAAGCGCAGATGACAGTTTTTCACTAACGTCTAACGTTTTTTTCACTAAGGTTAAACACAGAATCAAATAAAAGCAGATCATACTATTTGTCCTTATTAATGTACATAATGTAATTCGTATATCGTACGAATTATAGTATGTAATTTTTTAAATTAAATTAAAGATTAAAATAATACGAAATGATAACAATAATAAAATATGTTACTATTAATTTTAAATGTTGAGGTGAATATTATAAATATTTTTTATCCCTCAATGTTCACCGTAAAAAAAGGAAGCATAATTCTCTAAACCTTCTATGTTATTAACTCATAAATTTACATAAACGTCGTTGTAAGTGGTTTACGTATGTTTCCCTATCTCGATTCGTCTCAAGGGTACAGAAACTTTAACTAGTGTCGTTGTAAGCCACAACTTTCTTCCACGGTATTGTTATCAAAGCGTATCATACGGCTCTTCTTGTTTTATCTTACATGTCTGATAAAGAAAGAGATATGATGTTAAATAACTTTATGACTATTTTGCATTTAATTCCAAACTGATAATAATAGTAAATTGTGTTTCCTCACTGTACGACAAGATATGTCGTGAGAAATAAAACTGTCAAGCTCTTAAAGAAGATTGCGACAACAAAATACTCGTACTTAGTTTTCTTGGTATAAAAATTGCATTTTATGTATTCAGCTGTGTTTCAAAATTAATCTAATGAATTGTAAGCGGTATTTTGAATTATGAAAATAAAACCTTAAATTTATATGTGTTTGAACATTAAAGGTGAAAAATTAAAATTAGTTATAAAAACTATTATTAAAAAAAAAAAAGGTTTTGAAAGTGGTATTAAAATCGAGAATTCGTTTTTGTTTCAAAAGTGTCTAGAATTTATTTAAGTAATTTAAAACAGCATACATAATACATTGTTTCATAATTGAAGGGGTACATTGACACATTATCACTTTTTTACACTATTTATCCAGGTATTTCTTCGGGTTGTAACCCGAAGAAATTTTAAATTACCTGAGATAAAAAAGGGATTAGTTAGGATGCTTTCTTTGACAATAATGATGTTCAATAAAAAAGTTCCTGAGAACAGCCTAATGGAGGAGGTATGAATGAATGTAACTTGCATTTTAGTGGAAATTGTGTTGCATGCTACATGCAACTACAGGTCAGTGATGAAGGTAATGGGAAATAACTACTCACACTCCTAGTAAGTCTGGCGAGTTGTTTTTGAGACTAACTACCAAGCTATTAAAGAAGATTGCGACAACAAAATAGTGGTACTTAGTTTTTGTTGATATAAAAATTGTATTTTATGTATTCGGCTGTATTTAAAAATTAATCTAATGAATTGTAAGCAGTATTATAAAGTTATATGAAAATGAAACCTTAAATTTATATGTATTTGAGATAATTTCGGGAAAGACTAGTGAGTCACTAAGATGTCAATCAAAACGTTAATGTAATTAACGTACGTCTTCAGAATACATCGTACACCACTAACAGCAGAACGTGCAGCAAGCCTGCTCTCTTCTACATATAAATATACTGTAGTACTTTTTTAAATCCCTATAACATCCTTCTGCTTATCCCAGAAATGCAGAAAGAAGAACTTTCCTTGTTAATGGGGGTGGTACTCCACTTTTCTCAGGTTTCCAAGATTCTCACAGATTTTGTTTCGAACTAAATGTATAATCCTATCTATTTGAAGTGGTATTATAACATGAAAAACGATTAATTACTTACCAAGAGAAATCATGAATTCTTTTCTTGAATAAGACATTTTTCTTTACCAAATTTAAAAAAAATATATGTAATAGTATTTAAAATTAGAAAATTCAAAATCTATCATTCTCCAACGTAAAAATAATTTAATTTTTGTCATATAGATTTTATTGTTCACTAGAATATTAGATTAGGATCAGTAACGGTTATACTCACATTTTATTTGTCTAATTCTTAACTGAATCAAATACTTGAGCTACTGATGTGAGCGGTGATTTTGTACTAGGAACTGATCGTAAATGGAGGGTTGATATATTCTTTAGGAGTAAATAATAACAAGATGGCAACTGAATTTTGAAAGATAGTTATGTAGGAAATCTAAGATACAAATCGATATTTTATAGAAGACAGACGATAATTGTTATCTCAAGATTTGCATATTCATATCAGTTTTAGCCTCTCATATTTATCATCTATGCTGTCTGTCGCTTGGTCTGAAAGGTAATCGGCACCTCGATCAAAATAATTTACAGCTTTTCTATTCTCACACAGTCTTGTTTTGTTTGTTAAGTTCATCATGTTTTCGTTTTTAAATTATTGTCAAAATTTGTGAAGTCGTAATGACTGAGTAAAGAGTTACAATATTTTTTTTTTTTAATATTAATACTTTAAATAACTTAACAGAATAATATTAAAATAAAAATTATACAAATAGAAGAATAACGTTAACTATTATGAAGGTCCTAATTTGTGTTATCTACCTGTTGCAAGAAAATGATATACTCCGTATAATACAAAAGCATTGTTATGACTAAATAAAAATAGCAATGTTATCTGTTAACGTTCTGCAAATGTATCACACATTATGAAGAAAGTGCAAAAACAAATACAAATACAATTTTTCAACTAAAATCAAACTTACAAAAATATTAACGAGCATACTTATTAAAGAAAGCTACACACATTATTGTTTAAAAATAAAACTCTCGCCACACCTACAAAAATTCGGTAGTTACGTGGTTAGTAGGCATAACAGATACTGACATAATTATAGTGACAAAAATTATTAATTATTCCTCAAATATAAGGGAATATCAGGGAAAAATTGACGTATAATGGTGGAGCTAATTTATAGAAGTAATCTGCGCTAATTTCCAGCATGGTAAAATCGATAAATAATTGATGCAGGGTTAAATTTTACAGAGTAAACAATAAGGTTATTAGTAAAAAACTTAAATCTTCTTTTAAAATCGATAAATAATTGATGCAGGGTTAAATTTTACAGAGTAAACAATAAGGTTATTAGTAAAAAACTTAAATCTTCTTTTATTCATCATAAATTTATAAAGAATAAAACCACCATCTCTCGTTAACTAACAAACTGTTCAAAAAATAAATTGTATACTTGAACCAGAAGCATAATTATTTTTATTACCTTTGATAAAATGGCAACATAAGCAGTTATAATAATATTAAAAAAAAACTTAAATCACCTTATTAAGTTACTTGAATATCTGTCTATTTTCTTTTCTTTTGCTTTTTGTTCACTTTATGTAAAAATCTAAACTGAGTTTCTTCCTAAAAGTTTACCGAAGGCTGGATTAATAGAATAAATTTTACTTTTAATTTTACAAAGGTACATATATAAAGTTAATATCAACTTTTATTCCTCCAGATCAATGACCAAACTTGAAATGGATATTTTATAGACTACAAATAAACGTTTTTATGCAGCATAAGCAATTCACTGAATTTATATTTCTAGAATTTTTTTTTAAATTATCGAAAAATTTCATCCTAGTAAAAATTAAAAAAAAAGAATCCTGGCCCACCGCAGTAAGTCGATTACTTGTGTTGGTAGCTACGTCAGGAGTGTAGGTAATACAAACGTACTGAAATAATTTATTGTTTGAGTGTGTGTGTGTAAAAATAGAATGTATAATAAAATTTAAAAAATGTGATTATCTGATGGCCGCAGCTAAACCAGCACGAAGTAAATAAAGTGGAGTTTAATACTAGAAAATATTAATACAAGTTGAAGATGAGGAAAACTTTTTTTGTCTTCAGTTATTTGACTGGTTTGATGCAGCTCTCCAAGATTCCCTATCTAGTGCTAGTCGTTTCATTTCAGTATACCCTCTACATCCTACATCCCTAACAATTTGTTTTACATATTCCAAACGTGGCCTGCCTACACAATTTTTTCCTTCTACCTGTCCTTCCAATATAAAAGCGACTATTACAGGATGCCTTAGTATGTGGCCTATAAGTCTGTCTCTTCATTTAACTATATTTTTCCAAATGCTTCTTTCTTCATCTATTTGCCGCAATACCTCTTCATTGGTCACTTTATCCACCCATCTGATTTTTAACGTTCTCCTATAGCACCACCTTACAAAAGCTTCTAATCTTTTCTTCTCAGATACTCCGATTGTCCAAGTTTCATTTCCATATAAAGCGACACTCCAAACATACACTTTCAAAAATCTTTTCCTGACATTTAAATAAATTTTTGATGTAAACAAATTATATTTCTTACTGAAGGCTAGTTTAGCTTGTGCTATTCGGCATTTTATATCGCTCCTGCTTCGTCCATCTTTAGTAATTCTACCTCCCAAATAACAAAATTCTTCTACCTCCCTAATCTTTTCTCCTCCTATTTTTGCATTCAGTGGTCCATCTTTGTTATTTCTACTACATTTCATTACTTTTGTTTTGTTCTTGTTTATTTTCATGCGATAGTTCTTGCGTAGGACTTCATCTATGCCGTTCATTGTTTCTTCTAAATCCTTTTTACTCTCGGCTAGAATTACTATATCATCAGCAAATCGTAGCATCTTTATCTTTTCACCATGTTACTCCGAATCTAAATTGTTCTTTAACATCATTAACTGCTAGTTCCATGTAAAGATTAAAAAGTAACGGTGATAGGGAACATCCTAGTCGGACTCCCTTTCTTATTACGGCTTCTTTCTTATGTTCTTCAATTGTTACTGTTGCTGTTTGGTTCCTGTACATGTTAGCAATTGTCCTTCTATCTCTGTATTTGAACCCTAATTTTTTTAAAATGCTGAACATTTTATTCCAGTCTACGTTATCGAATGCCTTTTCTAGGTCTATAAACGCCAAGTATGTTGGTTTGTTTTTCTTTAATCTTCCTTCTACTATTAATCTGATGCCTAAAATTGCTTCCCTTGTCCGTATACTTTTCCTGAAACCAAATTGGTCTTCTCCTAACACTTCCTCCACTCTCCTCTCAATTCTTCTGTATAGAATTCTAGTTAAGATTTTTGATGCATGACTAGTTAAACTAATTGTTCTGTATTCTTCACATTTATCTGCCCCTGCTTTGTTTGGTATCATTACTATAACACTTTTTTTGAAGTCTGAAGGAAATTCCCCTTTTTCATAAATATTACACACCAGTTTGTATAATCTATCAATCGCTTCCTCACCTGCACTGCGCAGTAATTCTACAGGTATTCCGTCTATTCCAGGAGCCTTTCTGCCATTTAAATCTTTTAATGCTCTCTTAAATTCAGATCTCAGTATTGTTTCTCCCATTTCATCCTTCTCAACTTCCTCTATAACACCATTTTCTAATTCATTTCCTCCGTATTACTCTTCAATATATTCCACCTATCTATCGACTTTACCTTTCGTATTATATATAGGTGTACCATCTTTGTTTAACACATTATTAGATTTTAATTTATGTACCCCAAAATTTTCCTTAACTTTCCTGTATGCTCCGTCTATTTTACCAATGTTCATTTCTCTTTCCACTTCTGAACACTTTTCTTTAATCCACTCTTCTTTTGCCAGTTTGCACTTCCTGTTTATAGCATTTCTTAATTGCCGATAGTTCCTTTTACTTTCTTCATCACTAGCATTCTTATATTTTCTACGTTCATCCATCAGCTGCAATATATCGTCTGAAACCCAAGGTTTTCTACCAGTTCTCTTTATTCCGCCTAAGGTTGCTTCTGCTGATTTAAGAATTTCCTTTTTAACATTCTCCCATTCTTCTTCTACATTTACTACCTTATCTTTTTTACTCAGACCTCTTGCGATGTCCTCCTCAAAAATCTTCTTTACCTCCTCTTCCTCAAGCTTCTCTAAATTCCACCGATTCATCTGACACCTTTTCTTCAGGTTTTTAAACCACAATCTACATTTCATTATCACCAAATTATGGTCGCTATCAATGTCTGCTCCAGGGTAAGTTTTGCAGTCAACGAGTTGATTTCTAAATCTTTGCTTAACCATGATATAATCTATCTGATACCTTGCAGTATTGCGTGGCTTTTTCCAAGTATATATTCTTCTATTATGATTTTTAAATTGGGTGTTGGCAATTACTAAATTATACTTCGTGAAAAACTCTATAAGTCGGTCCCCTCTTTCATTCCTTTTACCTAGCCTGTATTCACCTTCCTTGCCTTTTCCTTCCTTGCCTTGGATATGCCTGGATATTTCCTTCCTTGTCTTTTCCAATGCTTGCATTCCAATCTCCAACTATTATTAAATTTTCATCTCCTTTTACGTGTTTAATTGCTTCATCAATCTCTTCATATACACACTCTACCTCATCATCAACATGGGCGCTTGTAGGCATATAGACGTTAACAATTGTTGTCGGTTTAGGTTTTGATTTTATCCTTATTACAATGATTCTATCGCTATGCGTCTTGAAATACTCCACTCTCCTCCCTATCTTCTTGTTCATCACGAGACCTACTCCTGCCTGCCCATTATTTGATGCTGAGTTAATTACTCTAAAATTACCTGTCAAAAAGTCGCCTTCTTCTTCCCACCAAACCTCACTAATTCCTACTATATCCGCCTTCATCCTACGCATTTCCCTTTTTAGAGGAAAAGTTAAAAAAACAAAAAAATATGCTTATAAAGATAGGTAGACTAAGCCAACAGTACACTTGTGTAAGGCAAGATACTTAGTAAACTAATCTTATTTCATACTTTAAATTGACTTTCTGACACAGATATAAAGGGAAAAAAGTTCATTAGACGTTCACAATTCATGTATTGGTGCGCTGTTTGGTGTTAAAATTTTATATGATCTCAGGATTTGCTGGAAAGTGAGAATTTACTGCTTTCTTTCTAACAAACACTGGTCTTCTTTATAAGTAGTTAAGCTGCTAATTGTTTAGTGACACAGCTCAATGGATTTCTTTTTAATAAGATAACTGACTATTATATTAACATCCTAGCCCATTTCGGCATTGTGTCTCAGTTTCTTAATAATTAATGAAACATTTCCTGATGTATCTGAAAAAAAATCTGAACCACATGATTTCCTTATACGCCTATTAAATTATATATACACAGTTTTTTAAAATGAAAAGTACATAAAATTTTACTTCATTAATAACTTCTGGTATTTTATCATAATTTTTTTTTATTGTTATTATTGAATTATTATTTATTGTAATTTTTTTTACAATCAGAGGTTAATAATTTTATTAATAAATTTAAATTAAACAAAAAAGTAAAAAAAGAAGATGAACTCCGATTTGAACCGATGTGCCTTCCCCTTATAAGATCAAAATATTTGGTTTGTGTTGAAAATAAGTACATAATACGTCGTTGAAAAGCTCTCAATGAGTAATAAGCCCTCAACAAAAAAATCCATAATTCAAATATTTTTGGATTTTGAGCTTTTTTGGACACTTATGGTTTAGTTGATTGCAAGGGAGGTGCACAACTAGATGTTACAACAGTCCTAAATCCAAAATTTCAACATCCTACGGCTAATTGTTTTTGAGTTATACGAGATACATACGTATGAGACAGACGTACAGACGTCACGCCGAAACTAGTCAAAATGGATTCCAGGTTGGTCAAAATGGATATTTCCGTTCAAATCTGAAAACCGAAATTTTTCGCGATCATAATACTTCCTTTACTTCGTACAAGGAAATAAAAACGAAATAAACTTTTTTGTGCACTGCACTTGCTGCTCTGACACAGACTGAGTATCAACTTCACCTATTCTCACTGTAGTGTTGGCTGTGATAGTTCAGTGATCTGGTCGGGTAACCTTACATAAAGGAGTAGGTAATTAAAAATCAAAATAAATGGTTGTGCTATTTGTCTAGAATACTTCTGGATTATAATTACGACCTACTCACTACACAATAGCAAGGATCACTACATATAGGTATCGTTTGAACGTAACGGAACACAAACCGACAACGTTAGACGAATACCCGGTGATGCTTTATTCGAAATGAGTAAGCCTCTTCTTAAAGTTCTTCATACTACTCCTATACATCAGATTTCCTTCAGTAAGAGTCAATTGTCTTAAATGGTGCCGTTTGGAAATTTTTTACGGATGAAGTTAATGAAACTAATAAATAAAGTAGAAGCAAAATAAATAGTTATTTTTTTGTAAAAACGTAAATAAATTACATGTAGTGAGAAAAAATAGAACAGCATATGACATTTAGCTCTCATGCACTAAAAATAAAGAGCAATTGGGCAGTGTTTATAGGTGTAAATTAGCTGAAGAATTAACGCACCGCTTGTCTTGTCATTGTGGAAGTTTATCGTTTAGTTCATTTGACGCTTTTTATTCTCTACTTTAATGAACGTACCAAAACACGCACGTTACAGCTATAATAGACTAATAGACTAGGCCAAAGAAAAACGAAGTGAAAATGCTTCACAATTATCTCAGCGATATATATTTATACAGGTTATTTACTTGAGCTATATATGTTCTTAATTATCAGGCGTAGAATATTTCACCCTTCTTCCAAACAGAGATTTATTAAATTTTAGTCAAAACCTTTTACCACTAATATCTTTACGTTCACTAATAAGTGAACGCAGATGTAACCAGACAATACTTGTTACACAAAATTGAGCAATATTATTTTTACTATCGATCACTTTTCTACTTCATTTATTTAGATTAGTATCTGTATTATTGTATTATATTATTTAGTTTTACATATATTACGTTACCTAGAAACTAGGTACCGAGGATGACAAGTGTATTTAGAAGGGAATGAGCCAGTCAGAAGTTAAGTGACAGAGTTAAAATTCCAGACGTCCATTTGCAATGTAGCATTACTTTTTTTGTTTCGTAAAATTCCGTCTTTTATGAATATTCCAAATTTTGAAATATTAAAAAGAAAAGACTTGTGACCATAAATTATTTAAATTAAATTGATAACGTTCAGTAGAACATAAGGAGACGTAGAACAGCAGAACGATCTCTTTGGTTAACTGATGAAATTAATAGAAGATGAGAGAAACGTAGCTAAGAACTATGAGTATAGCAGAGATTAAAGAAGAAAAAATTTGTCATATGAAGACCTTTTTTCCTATTTAGCCTCCGCCAGGAGGCTAAACTTCAGCGGATGAATGGGGATGACGTGAATGAGTGTAGTATTGTACAACTGTAAGTGAATTGTAATCTTGTACAGTCTCAGATCGACCATTTCTGAGATGTGAGGTTAATTGAAACCCGATCACCAAAGAACACCGGTATCCACAATCAAGTATTCAAAACCGTATAAAAGTAACTACCTTTACTAGGATTTGAACGCTGGAACTCTCGACTTCGAAATAAGCTGATTTGCGAAGACGCGTTCACCACTAAACCAACCCGGTGGGTGTCATATTAAGACCTGGTTGAATGAAACAATAATAATGATAATGAACCACAAAAGAGGGAAACACACATACATACACACATAAATTTAATTTAATTTATAACGTAATTTATTTATAAACTTAATAATTAAGGTATTAAATAATTACGAAAATGCTATAAAAAAAAGTCATTAAAATTCTGTGCTCAATATAGAGGTTTTACCAACAAATACATCGCGGACAAATCTGACAACATTATTAAAATAAAAAAAATAAAGGTTCATATTCATAGAGGTAATGAAGTTATCACTTTATTAAACATAAAATGGAAGAGAGACATAAATTTCTTTTCGAAAGATTGGAAATTCTTTATAGAAAACTAACAATATAAGAATACTAGGATTACTATATAATGATTTCTCTTGAAATAATATAGTGAAAGTATGTAAAAACGAAATAAATAATCGGACAGTATTGCCCGTCAAAGGGCAATTTTTCTTGTTAATAATAACTTATTAATAACAATAATAATAATAACAATAATTTTTCTTGTTGATTTTTCTTCAGTTAATTCGGTTATTATTTCTTTTATTTCATTGAGTTTAGTAGTTATTTCTGTTGTTGGGTCTATGTTTCTAATAACAATAGAGGTTAATATTACTAGTGTTCATATTAAAAAAATTTTTTTTCTTGGTTTGAATTTTTCATTTGATGCGATTCTTGATATGTATATAAATATAATTATTAGTCCTCCTACTGTTGTTAAAAATATAATATAGAGATATCATGATGATTTAATTATTATTGAATTATTTCTGCACATCAAGGCTGTTTGAAAAATTATTATTGATCCTAGTGATATGGGGTGTTTAAGTATTGGAGATACAATAATGTTTGATAAAATTAAATATTTTGTGAAAATTCAGTAAGTATTTTAATATAAAATATTAGTTTTGGATACTAAAGATGATTTTTTCTTTACTGATTTTGTTTAGATAAATTTTTTTTAAATTATGATTTACAAGATCATTGTTTTTTTTAAACTATCCTAAACTTGACTTATGATAATTACTTATTTTTTTGGTTACTTTTTTAGATTAATTATTTTTTTATTTGTTCGTAGGCATTTTCTTTTATGTCTTTTGGGGCTTGAATATTTATTACTTTATTCTTTTTTTTTTATTTTTGGTTTTATAGGTTATTTTGATTTTGATTATTATTTTTTAGTTATTTATTTGGTGTTTGGTGTTTGTGATGGTGTTTTAGGACTTTCTTTATTGGTTTTTTTAATTCGTAATTCTAGAAGAGATTATTTAGATAGATTAACCTTATGTTAAAATTTATTTTTTTCTTTTTTCTTTGATCCTTTTTTGTGTATTAAATAATTGATTTGTTTATTTAGTGGGTTTGTTTATGTTTTTTTTTTTTTTTTTTTTTGATTTTTTTGTTTCTATTTCTTATTTTTTTATAATTGATAGGATTTCATATATTTTTTGTTGCTTGAGAATTTGAATTTTTATTGTTGTTTTATTATCTGTTTATTTACATTATTATTTTGATTTGTTGTCTAAGATTTATATTTTTTGTTTTCATTTTTTATTATTTTTTTTGTTTTTGGATTTTATTGTTATTGATTTTTTTTATTTTTATTTTTTCTTTGAGTGTAGATTGATTCCTTTATTTTTATTAATTTTTGGGTGAGGTTATCAGCCTGAACGTTTAAGTGCGGGATTTTTTTTAATTTTTTATACTCTTTTTGGTTCTTTTCCTTTTTTATTTAGAATTTTTTATTTGAATAGTTTTTATGGTTATTTTAATTATTTATTTTTTGATTTTTTGCTGAATAATTATTTAATGTTTATTATTTTATTCTCTTTTTTGATTAAGTTTCCTTTATTTGGATTTCACTTGTGGTTGCCCAGGGCTCATGTTGAGGCACCTACTTCGGGTTCTATAATTTTAGCTGGTGTAATATTAAAGCTTGGTGGTTATGGTTTTATTCGTTGTTTAAGTTATATTTATTATTTTTTATTTAATTATGGTTATTTTTTTGTTAGTATTTGTTTATTTGGATGTTTTTTTGTAAGAATATTCTGTATAGTTCAAAGAGATTTAAAGGTGCTTGTTGCTTATTCTTCTGTTTGTCATATAAGCTTGGTTATTTGTGGATTATTTACTATATCTGGTCTTGGATTTATTGGTTCATTATCTTTTATAGTTGCTCATGCCTTTGTTTCATCTGGTCTTTTTTTTTTAATTGGTATTATTTATGATCGGTTAGGAAGCCGAAGATTCTTTATTGTTAAGGGTTTACTTAATTATTTACCTTCACTTAGTTTCTTTTGATTTTTGTTTTGTGTTATGAATATATCTTGTCCTCCTAGATTGAATTTATTTTCTGAAATTTGTTTAATTATTTCTATTTTGAGATGAAGATTTTTTTCAGTTATTTTTTTGATGTTTATTTTATTTTTTTCTGCTTGTTATAGAGTGATAATTTTTTCTTTAACTCAGCATGGTTTATATTCTGGTGATTTAATTTTAATTAATTCTTGTTGTGTTCGTGAATTTTATATTCTTCTTCTTCATTGTTTTCCCATCTTTTATATAATGTTTGACTTATTTTTTTTTTTTATTTTGCTTATTTATTTTAATTTAAAATTTTGATTTGTGATGTCAAAGATCTTTTTGAGGATAGGCTATGTTTTTCTGCTACAATCTTTTTTTTTTTTTTTTTTTTTTTTTTTTTTTTTTTTTTTTTTTTTTGGTATTTATTTGTTTGAGTATAATCTTGTTTTTTTTTTTGAGTGATTATTTTTTTTTTTAATTCTTTTTCTATAAGTTTAATTTTTTTTTTTTGATTGAATTTCTTGTTTTTTATGTCTTTTGTATTTTTAATTAGAGGTTGTGTTTTATTTTATAGTTTAGGTTATATGAAGGGTGACTTAAATTTAATTCGTTTTTACTATCTGGTTTTTATATTTATTTTAAGTATGGTTTTTTTTATTTTAATACCTGATTTTATTTGTTTATTGTTGGGTTGAGATGGTTTGGGACTGGTCTCTTATTGTTTAGTTATTTATTATCAAAATAGAGTTTCTTTGTATTCTGGTCTTATTACTTTGTTAATAAATCGTGTTGGAGATGTATTTTTAATTTTGTGTTTGGGTTTATTTATAAATTTTGGTTCCTTTCATTATATTTTTTATATTAATTTTTTTAATAATGATTTTATTATTTTGGTTTATTTAGTTTTATTTGCTTCTTTTACTAAAAGTGCTCAGTTTCCGTTTTGTGTTTGGTTACCTTCGGCCATAGCAGCTCCTACTCCTGTTTCTTCTTTAGTTCATTCTTCTACTTTAGTAACTTCTGGTGTTTATTTAATTATTCGTTTTAATTATTTTATTTTATTTTGTGATACTTATTTTTTAATAGTTATTTCTTTGATTACCATAGTTTTATCTGGATTTGCTGCTTGTTTAGAAAATGATTTAAAAAAGATTATTGCTTTTTCTACTCTTAGACAGTTAGGATTTATATTTTTTACTCTTTCTTTGGGTTCTTTAACTCTTTGTTTTATTCATTTGTTGATTCATGCTTTGTTTAAGTCTTTACTTTTTTTGTGTTCTGGAATTTTTATTCATTGTTTTTTAGGAAGTCAAGATATTCGATTTATAGGTGGATTGGTAAAGCAATGTCCTTATGTAAGTTCAGCATTTTTTGTTTCTTTAATTTGTTTATGTGGGTTTCCTTTTTTTTCTGGATTTTACTCTAAGGATTTTATTTTAGAGTTTTTTTTTTTGTTTAATTATAGAATTTTTTTTTTTTTTTTTTTTTGTTTTTTTTTGTTGGTGTTACTTTTATTTATAGTTTGCGTTTAATTTATTATTTATTTTCTTCTAATTCTTTTTTTTTTCCTTATATTAATTTTTGCTACAGTTTTTTTATAAATATTTCTCTTCTTTTTTTATATTTTTCTTGTTTATTTGTTGGTTCTTTTATATTTTGATTATTTGAGGATGATTTTTTTTTTGTTTTGTCTTTTGATTTTAAGTTAATTCCTTTATTATTTTTTTTTTTTTTTTTTTTTTTTGGTTTATGATGTTTTAAGTTTTTTATATTTTTATTTTGGTTTAATTTATTTTTATTTTTTTAGTTCTATATGATTTTTAAGATTTTATTCTTCAGGTTTTTTTTTAAATCGTTTTTTTAGTTTTTGTTATTTTAGTTATAGATTAGTTGATTCTGGTTCGATGGAATATTTTGTTTCAGGTGGTTTAGTTGGATTTTTTCGATGGTTAGGTTTTTTTTTTGATAGGTTTACTTTAAATATTCTTAAGTTTTATTTTTTTTTTTTTTTTTTTTTTTTTTTTTGTTTTTTTTTTTTTGTTTAGATAGCTTAATTAAAAGCCTAACATTGAAATTGTTATTATGAATTTTTTCTCTGGACATTTATAAAATTTATTTATTTATACATTGAAAGTGTATTGTTTTTTTTAAACTATATAAATAAGAATAAAGTGAATACACTTGAAAGGTAGTTAGCGGCTCCTTTTCTTTTTATTCTTTTAACTGGATATAATCAATTTTTTCATTAACAGTGAATAGCTTCTATTTAGCTTCAGTTAAATTGAGTATGAGGATTATCCTTAAATTTAAGTCGAAATTAATTGTAATTTTACTTCTTTACTCTGTTAAGAGAAATTGATTATTCAATAATTTTTATTTGCAAAGTAAATGTTATATTTAACTATTCTCCTTAATTTCTTCATTCTAGTATTCCTATTTTCCATTCATGTATAAGTCCTAAGATTAGAATTAGGATTGTAATTGTTGATGAAATTAGTCATTCTTCTATAATTATTATTTTTGTTGAGAATATTGGTATAATCATTGAAATTTCAATGTCAAAGATTAGGAAGATTGTTGCAATTAGAAAGAAGTGAGTAGAAAATGATTTTCGTGTGGATGATATTTTTGAGAATCCGCATTCAAATGGTGAATTTTTTTCTCGTCTTATTTTATTCTTTTTAGAAATTATTATTGTAAATATTATTATTATGGTAATGATTAGTCTTAGTGAAATTATTGTTATTGTAATTTTAATTATCTTTTTAATTTTATTTAATCTATTAGTTGGAGGCTAATTATACTTTTTGTACTAAAAAGATTATTATTTTCCTCATCAGTAAATTGAAAGGTATAGGAATAATCAGATTACGTCTACGAAATGTCAGTATCAGATTGCTGATTCTAGGCCTAGGTGATGACTGGCTGAAAAATGTATTTTTATACATCGTACTATTGATACTATGATGAAGGTTGTTCCTACGATTACGTGGATTCCGTGGAATCCTGTAGTTAGGAAGAATGATGATCCATAAATTGAATCTGCTATTGTGAATGTTGATTGCTGATATTCTCATTTTTGTAAAAATGTAAAGTATAATCCTAAAATGATAGTCAGTATTAATGATTTATTTGATATTGATAATTTATTTAATAGGATTCTGTGATGTGCTCATGTTACTGTAATTCCTGATGAGATTAAAATAATTGTATTTAATAGTGGAACTTCTATAGGGTTAAATGGTTTAATAGATTTTGGTGGTCAATTTATTCCGATTTCAATTGATGGTGATAGTCTTGAGTGAAAAAATATTCAGAAGAATGATGCAAAGAATATTATTTCTGAGATAATGAATATAATTATTCCTATTTTTATTAGTGATTTTACTTTTTTTGTATGGTTTCCTTGAAATGTTGCTTCTCGTGTAATGTCTCGTCATCATAATATTATTGTTATTGTTGATAAGGTTAATCCTAATATTATTAATCTGTATTCTTTTGTCTGAGTTCATTTTACAGTTCCTGTTAATAGTGTTATTACGTTTATTGATAGTATGATTGGTCAAGGTCTTTTTGTTACTATGTGAAATGGGTGATTTTTTTTCATAAGGTACTTCTCTAGAATAAAGAGTTACAAGTGTTGCAAATACATATGCTTGAATTATTGAAATTGCTGTTTCAAATGCTGTTAAGGTTATTTGAATTGGTATAATGAATACTAATATTTTAATAGATGATGTATTTCCTAATAGAGTTATTAATAGGTGTCCTGCAATTATATTGGCAGTCAATCGTACTGCTAGTGAGATTGGTCGAATTAGGTTTCCTGTAGTTTCAATTATAATTATTATTGGTGAAATAGCTGAGGGTGTTCCTTTTGGGAGTATATGTTTAAATATTTCATTTGTGAAGTTTTTTCATCTGTAAATTGTAATTATGATTCATCTTGGTAATGCAATTGATATAGATACTACTAAGTGACTTGTTGATGTAAATACATAAGGGATTAATCCTATTATATTTCTGATTATGATAAATATAAAGATTGATATTACTATGATTAAGATTTCTTTTTGGTGAGTTATTAATTTAAATTCATTTATTAATTTTTTTTCTATTATTTTTATTATTATATTTATTCGAGATTTTTTTGTTCAGTATCATTTTGGTAAAATTACTGTTGTTATTATTATAATAATTCAATTTCTTTGTAAAAGTTTAGTTATTGGATCAAATGTTGAAAATAGTCTGGTTATCATTTTCAGTTAATATTTAATTTTCTTTTTTTTTTGTTATTTTTTTTATTTGTATTTAGGTTAGTTATAAAGAATAATTTTGTTATATTTATTATGATTGTGGCTGTTGTTATTATTAATATGATGTTTCATATAATTGGTGATATTTGAGGAATCAAGATGCACATAGAATGTATTTTTTATTTGACAGTTAAATGTTTTTTTTTAAACTAGCTTCTTTCATTAAGAGTATTCGATGTTTACTATATTTTGGTTTAAGAGACCATTACTTTCTTTCAGTCACTTAATGTTTATTAATTTTATGTTTTTATTCATTTAATGAATGATTTTATGTTAATTCTTTCTATGGTGATTGGTATAAATCTGTGATTTATTCCGCAGATTTCTGAGCATTGTCCAAAGAATACTCCTGGATTTTTAGTTATTAGTCTGATTTGATTAAGTCGTCCTGGGATTGCATCTATTTTTACTCCTATTGATGGGATTGTTCAAGAGTGGATTACGTCAGAAGATGAAACAATTATTCGAATTTGTGTTGAGAATGGGATAACTATTCGGTTGTCTACTTCAATTAATCGAAATGAAGGTAATTCTGTTTGTGGTTTTATGTATGATTCAAATTCTATTTTTTTAGAGTCTGAATATTCATATGATCAATATCATTGATGTCCAATTGTTTTAATAGTAATTGATGGTTTAATTACTTCTTCTATTAGGTATAAGGTTTTAATTGATGGGATGGCGATAAAGATTAAGATAATTGCTGGTATTGTTGTTCAAATTGTTTCTATTAATTGATTTTCTGTTAATATATTATTTGATAATTTATTTTTTGTTATTGTTGCTATTATGATTGTTACTGTGACTGTAATAGATAATAGAATTATTATGGTATGATCATGGAAATTTAATAGTTGTTCTATAATTGGTCTGGCTCTATTAATTATGTTAAATTTTATTAATGATGATATTTCTAAGGAAATTTTTTTTAATTTATTAATGAATTTTAAGTTCATGGCAATTTTCTGCCACTCTTAGAATGGCTTAGTTACTAGTGGTAATTCATTAAAAGAGTGTTCTGGGGGTGGTGTAATTGAAAATCATTCAATTGAGGATGATTTATTATTTTTAAAGATTGTAATACGTTTAAATGCTATTGCTTCTCACATAATGAATATAAATATTATAATTCTGATTATTGAAATTAATGATCCCATTGATGAGATTGCGTTTCATGTTATATAGTTGTCGGGGTAATCTGAGTATCGTCGTGGTATTCCGGCTAGTCCTAAAAAGTGTTGTGGAAAGAATGTTAAATTTACTCCTAGAAATATGGCTGAGAATTGAATTTTTAATCATTTTTTATTTATTCTTATACCTGTTATTAGTGGGAATCAGTGAATAATTCTTGCTATAATTGCAAATACTGCTCCTATTGATAATACGTAGAGAAAGTGAGCTACAACATAGTATGTATCATGTAAAATTACGTCAATTGAAGAGTTGGCTAGGATTACTCCTGTTAATCCTCCAATAGTGAATAGAAAAACAAATCCTATAGATCAAATTATTTGGGGTGATTTTTTTTTTGTTATTCCTTGTATAGTGGCTATTCATCTAAAGATTTTAATTCCTGTTGGTACTGCAATAATTATAGTTGCAGAGGTAAAATATGCTCGTGTGTCAATATCTATACCTACAGTAAATATGTGGTGTGCTCATACAATAAATCCTAAAATACCGATTGCTAGTATTGCATAGATTATTCCTAGATGTCCAAATGTTATTATTTTTCCTCTTTCATTTGTAATAATATGTGAGATTAATCCGAATCCTGGTAAAATTAAAATATATACTTCTGGATGTCCAAAGAATCAGAATAAGTGTTGATATAAAATTGGGTCTCCTCCACCCGTGGGGTCAAAAAATGAGGTATTAAAGTTTCGATCTGTTAGTAGTATTGTAATTGCTCCAGCTAGTACTGGTAATGATACTAGTAGTAAAACTGCTGTAATTAGGACTGATCAACAGAAAAGGGGTATTTTTTCTATAGTTATTCCTTTTGGCCGTATATTTATTGTTGTTGAAATGAAATTGATTGCTCCTATGATTGATCTTAAACCTGCGATGTGAAGTGAAAAAATAGTTAGGTCTACTGAAGGTCCTGAATGTGCAATTTGGGCTGAGAGAGGGGGGTAAACAGTTCATCCTGTTCCTGATCCTGACCCTACGATTGATCTTGCAATTAAAAGTGAAATTGATGGTGGTAGTAATCAAAATCTTATATTATTTATTCGTGGGAATGCCATGTCTGGTGCACCGATTATTATAGGAACTAATCAGTTTCCAAATCCTCCAATTATAATAGGTATAACTATAAAGAAAATTATAATGAATGCATGAGATGTTACGATGGTATTATAGATTTGGTCATTTTTAATTATTGATCCTGGTTGTATTAATTCTAATCGAATAATTATTCTTCTTATTGTTCCGAGTAGTCTAGCTCATAACCCAAAAATAAAATAGAGGGTTCCGATATCTTTATGATTTGTTGAAAATATTCATTTATTCATTAAGAATGGGATGGCTGATTTAGGCGATAAATTGTAAATTTATTTAAGGTTTAAACCTCTCATTATGTCTTATATTCAATTATGATTCTATATTGCAAATATAGAGGTGCATTATTTGCTAAGGCTTATTTACAATAATAATTTTAACTTTGAAGGTTAATAGTTTTTTTAACTTAAATCCTTCTTTAGTTTAATTTAAAGATTATTATTATTGGAATTCCTATAAGATTTAAGATAATTGGGATAATTGATTCTTTTTTTATTAATTTTTTTATTTTTAATTTATTTGATTTGGTTATTGTAGGGATTATTATATTTAGGTATATGAATGTTGATAAAATTGATGAAATTAATATAATGAGTGGGATTATTGGTGTTATACAAATTGTTGATTTCATAATTATTCATTTTATTAAAAATCCTATAGTTGGAGGTATACCTCTTATTGATAATGATGAGATTATTAGAGATATTTTTGTTAAATTTGTTTGATTATTGATTTGGTTTAAAAAATTGATGTTATTTTTTTTAAATGTGTTTATTATAGTTAAGTTGATTGTAGTGTATATAATTAATAGAAAAATAAATTGTTGTTTTGAAATCATTAATGAAAAAATTATTACTGGTGAATTTGAGATTGATGAGTATGCTATTAATTTTTTAAGTGATGTTTGTTTTATTCCTGAGATTGGTGCCATAATTATTGATATAATTATTGATATTATTATTAGTTTAATTCTGGTTATTTGGGTTGCAATAATTGTGGGGATTATTTTTTGTATAGTTATTATTATTATACACATTTCTCATCTTATTATTTGTATGATTCTTGGTACTCATAGGTGAAATGGGATTATACCTATTTTTATTAAAATTCTCATTATTATTAAAATTCTTTCATTAATGGGGCAATTAATGATAGCGTTAATAATTATTGAGGTTATTATAATTGATGAGGATATTCTTTGAATAATTAAATATTTTATAGATTGTTCATTTATTTTATTTCTTTTTTTTAAAAGGGGTAGAAAAGAAATTAAATTAATTTCTATAGATATTCATGAGAATATTATTCTGTTGGAGGATATTGTTATTATAATTCTTATGGTTATCGTTATGATAAATATTATTTTTGATAAATTTATTTTAATTAAAAAGAGAATTTATTCATCGATGGGGTATGAACCCATAAGCTTAATTTAGCTTATCTTTTTGTAAAAGGATGTGTGATGCATTAAGAATTTTGATTTCTTTAGTTTCAGTTTAATTCTGGATTTTACAATTTAGCATGAGTGAGGTTTCACTTAATTTACTTCATCAAAGTAATCCTTTAATCAGGCATCTTGCTTAAGTATGAAAATCCATTGTTTTTTTTCCTTTTTTTTTTTTATCTGTCATTTTTTTTTTTACGGTACATTATTTGCTTATTTGGGTTTCTTTAATTTTTTTTGCAATTTTTTGCAATTTTTTTGCAATTTTTTGCAATTTTTTGCAATTTTTTTGCAATTTTTTGCAATTTTTTTGCAATTTTTTGCAATTTTTGCAATTTTTTGCAATTTTTGCAATTTTTTGCAATTTTTTTGCAATTTTTTTGCAATTTTTTGCAATTTTTTTGCAATTTTTTGCAATTTTTTGCAATTTTTTGCGATTTTTTTGCAATTTTTTGCAATTTTTTGCAATTTTTTGTAATTTTTGATTTTTAAGTTTAAATTTTCAACAAAAATTTTTTTGTTATAATAAGATATTTATATTATATCATTCAATTGATTAATTATTATATTACAAAAAAGAAAAAAGATAATTATATTATAATATATATATTATATATAGTAATATATTTATTTAAATATATCTATTTCTCCCTTTAATATTTAATCTTATAAAATATAATATTTTAATATATAAGAGTTATATAAATTAAAAAATTTATTATATAATAAATAACCTCTTATATTCAATTAAGAATCTTAATATAATATAGATTTTTAATTAAATGTAAAATAGTTTTTGTAAAGATAATCATCTAAAATAAATTATTTAATTAAATGCATCAATTAGATATTTAATAAAAATAATTCTTATTTTTAATTAAATAATTAGTTTATAAGGATCTAATTAAAAACAACTTTTAATTAAATTAAATAGGATTTTATTAAAAATAATTTTATTCATTTTAATAAATTTTAAAGTTTAAAAAACCTAAGGAATATAATTACATTATAATAAGTATATATGAAAATATATAATTATTAAAAAAAAAAAAAAAAAAAAAACCTCATGGTGTAAATTTAAATTTGAGGTTTAGTTTAATAAGATAATTACATATGTTTTATTTAAATATTTATTTTGGTCTCTTAAAAACAAATTTATTATTATAATATTTTTTGTTAGTAATATCAAGATCATTTTATGTTTAAGTTCATTTTTATGTACTTAGAACCGTCATTTTTTTTTTTGTAAAAAATTATGACATTTAGTTTAATTATTTATGTTTGTGTGACTTTTGAATGAAAATTTTTACATTCATTTTTATATTTAAACCATTTTTGTAGAAAATTGTGATAATGTTAGGGGTAGCTTTATCTAATATTTTTGTGGCTTTGAATATCAACTTTTAAGTTCACTTTTTATTAATTTAATTACTGTTTCTTATTTCAATTAGGTAATGTTAGGGGTAGCTTTATCTAATATTTTTGTGGCTTTGAATATCAACTTTTAAGTTCACTTTTTATTAATTTAATTACTGTTTCTTATTTCAATTAGGTAATGTTAGGGGTAGCTTTATCTAATATTTTTGTGGCTTTGAATATCAACTTTTAAGTTCACTTTTTATTAATTTAATTACTGTTTCTTATTTCAATTAGGTAATGTTAGGGGTAGCTTTATCTAATATTTTTGTGGCTTTGAATATCAACTTTTAAGTTCACTTTTTATTAATTTAATTACTGTTTCTTATTTCAATTAGGTAATGTTAGGGGTAGCTTTATCTAATATTTTCATTTAAATTATTAGCTTATGATTTTATTAACTGTTTTAAGCTATAATTAATTTAACTTCAGTTAGGGGTAGCTTGAAGTTATGTTTGCACAGGGGAGAAGATCCTTTTTTAAATGTAATTTATTTGGTTTTTTGTTTGTAAAATTTCATTTAAGGTTCCTTTAAAATATTATTTTAAAAAAAATTTGATTTTTGTTTTAAAATTTGGCTTTAAATTTATAACGCATGTAAATTTTTGTTAGGTTAAATATCCTTAATGGTTTATTTTTATTTTCAGTGTTAAGGTTTTTTAATTTAATTTTTTAATTTAAGTTATATTTTTTAGAACCAAAAAATGTTGTGCCAGCATTTGCGGTTATTCCTCAGGTTCAAGTTAATTTTTTTAGAATTTAGTCTTATTTAGTTTTAATATTTTGTATTTAGGTGAAATTTATATAATAAATTTTTTTTTTTCTATGTAAGTTTGAGTTTAAACCAGGATTAGATACCCTGTTATTCTTAATTAGTAATTTTTTTCTAAGGTAGTATATTTTTTATAATTGAAATTTAATAGATCTGGCGGTTTTTAAATCTTTTTAGAGGAACCTGTAATTTAAATGATATTCCACGATTTTTTGTACCTTTTTTTTCTTGTATATCTCTGTCGTTGAGTGTAACGAAAGTTTATTTTCTTTTTCTTTTTTAAGATTTATGTTAGGTCAAGATGCAGTTATAAGAAGGTTATTATGGGTTACATTAATTTTTGTTTTTTGATTTTTTAATTTGATTAAATCTGAATTTGGATTTAATAGTAATTTTTTTTAATAAAATTTTTGAATTTTGCTCTTAATTATGTACATATCGCCCGTCACTCTCATAAATTGAGATAAGTCGTAACAAAGTAGATGTACTGGAAAGTGTATCTAGAATCGGACTTTGGTTTATTCTTATTTACAATAAGATTTATTACTGTTCAATTCAGTTGAGTCTGATAGGTTTTTTTTTTTTTTTTTTTTTTTTTTTTTTTAAAAAAATTTTTTTTGTGTCTTTCTTTTTTTTTATTTGATTTTTTTTAATTTAGTTAATTGTACAGTGTTGGATAATTAAATTTTATTTTAGAATAATAATTTTTTTTAGTACCTTTTGTATCAGGGTTAATTAATTTTTTAAATTTATTTTTTTTTCCCGAATAGTGAAGATCTATCTTAATCTGTATTTTATTGTGGAATAATTATTTATAAGTTTGGGATTGTTTTGATATGAAATTCATTTCTTTTTATATCTGGTTATCTGGTAAATTGATTCAATCGAGAATTTCTTTTTGTTAATTTTATTTTTTTTTTTTCATTTTGAAATTTTATATTAAGGTGTAAATCGACAAATATTTCAATTTTATACTATTACAATACTAACTTGATACATATATAAGTATATGACTAGACTAGAATGGTGGGAATTACAAAAGATGTGATTGAAGTACTCATAGCTACGTACATCAGTGCGAAAAAAGGCAATATGGTTTGTTTTGTTGGGAGTTAGGTAGTTGGCTCATTCATAAACTACTATAATAATTTATTATTATGTTGTTCTATTAATCAGATTATTACGGAAAAAAGTTATTAGTAAAGAACAAATAATAAAAAAGTACGACCTCTACAGTTAAATTACGTATTAATTAAAAAAATAGAGTACTCCAGATGTACTGTATAATAATCTTGGCTATACGAGGTCGGTACTTCCTGTGATATGCATTTTACTAGCCGTTTTAGAAACGATGTACTTCTTAAATGAATAATTATTTTTATTTATAAATGGAAGTAAATCATTTTATTTCTGTCCACTTTCTATGAGTCAATGATAGAAGGTGTCTGTATTTATTAATTTTTTTCTCAGTTTGATATTGTGTCAATTTTTAATAATAGATTATATGTCATGCTTACTGCACATATATTTGATAGCAATTATCAAGAGCATTTATTCTAAAAGTGTTAGCGATAGTTATACTTTTGGTTTGTATTATGGCATAATTTATATCCGTAAGTATGAATGAAAAGATGTGATTAAGAACGTGAAATTGTCAATATTTTTATGATTTCATGAACAGAGATGTTCTAAACATAGGAAAATTAACATAAGAGAAGCTTATAATAGCATCCTGAAATGAAAAAAAGAAAGCCGTATTCGGTGGAAGAAGCACGAATGTATTAAAAGGAAATTATTAATTACGGAAAATGTAATATTCTAATTACTCTCATATGGATGAATTGTACATTTTAACTTCACAGTAAAGTCATTTCCGATAATAGCGGCAAATGACTGAAAAGCTAATTTATAAAAAAATTAAATAATTCATACCGGAGGAGAAATTAGTTTTGTTCTAAACGTCAGTTCAAGTAGTGAGGTATATCGTTCAAATATGAACGTAAACAATTTTATGAAATGGACATCTGGAAGATTATTTCCCAGTATTTCTCGTATTGTCCTCCTAGTAATAACTTGATAATGTGCCATACCAAAACTCATAAGTTGATAAAGCTACGTATTCTAATTCCAGGAAAGTGATGTGATTGACTGGCTGGAAAAAATTTAATTTACTTCGTCAATGTTAAAACCAGAGTTATATGAGCTAAGTTACATAAAACCACAAGAAGAGGGTATAACTTAGGTGATGTTTTACAAACACATTGACATCAGATCAGGTACTTAGAATTTCGCCTTACCTGATTGCCGCCTTGCTTCCATATAGTTGCCTTGTTCCGTATAATACTGATCTTTTAGAAAATCTCTTTTAAATCTGCTCCTTAATTAGTTTTATATTTATTAATCTTTACACGATAATGTATTCAGAACTGTGTTTTTACATTTAATTTTCTTCCTTAAAACGATTTGTAATGAATTGTTCCATATTTTTTAGCTTAAAAAACGATTTTATCATTATAAAATTAACAGTATGAATATATATTTGGGGTGTTAGCTTGCATGAAGTTTTTTGTAACCCTAAAACCAGAAAAGGGATTTTTTTCTCGTACTCGACTTGTACGTATGTATTTGCGCTTTCTCGCTCTTTCTATCTCATCTACGCCGAAAAAATAAACTTGCAGGGCTCGCGAGTAATCCGAACAATCATCTTTTCTAATACTGAGCAATTTGGCAACTATTTATTTATTTTAAACATATAAAATAAGAAAAAAAATATTATTTTGGTCATTTTGTCCTATGAGAATGGAAATTTCTAGCGTATAAAAGATTGCATGCCTGAACGGGATTCGAAACCAGGACCTCCAGATAAAAGGCTGAGACGCTACCACTCCGCCACGGAGATGATTAAAATAATTAAATAATTATTTTTCCAACAATAAGGAAAAATAAAAATAATAAGTTTTTGTAAACACAGAAAAATTATTTATAAACTGGCATTTCTGTAACCCGGTTTTCAGATGTCAGAATTTCTTGTCTCAGGAATGAATTTTAAGTTGATTTTACATAGGGAGCCGTACGAATGTTATTACCCTAGAAATTTATAAAAGGTTCAGCCTTACGAAGACGGGTGGGATTTAAACGTGTGAGCTATTTATAAGGAGCAAATCGACGAGGGAGAGAAGAATAAGTAGGTACAATTACATGCATAACACAGGGTCATTAAAATTATTCTGTTTATTGTACATCTTTTTCAACTGGAAATTTCGATACAATTGTTTTCACGTGTGCACCATTTTAGAATCATAGTTCATCATTTCATAAAATCCTAGATAATTTTAACTTGCGAGTTTCGGTAAGAAAATCAGGGAAAGTAAAACATAAAAAGAAATAACAGTTTTTTGTACTACAGATTAGGATCACCGGTCTTACATTTTATATACGTAGGTAGGTTAACGTACTTCACACTCCGAAGAAATTCTTTCCTAAAAATAAACATAAGAACCAGGGTCGTGTAGTCGGGTGAGTTTTGTACATAGTTTAAAACCTGATTTTTTTTTTAATTTAAAATTAATTGGAACTTTTACAAAGGAATTCATTTCTATTCACAATATTTTTATTAAAGTCGAGTAAAAATCTGAAATAATTTAGTAAAAGAGCCGATTTAAAAAGGATATTTGTTAAAATTATGAAACAATTTGTTAGTATAATTAATGTTTCCTAACAACTCTGAAGAGGGAAACGAGAAAGTAAAAAAGTATTTATTTTATTATTATTACTTTAAAAAAGCTGACAACAAAGGTGTCATGCTTCCCTGGCATTGGTTAGTTATTCTTTAGTAATGGAAAAATAATGATACATGAAATTAAACAAAAAAAAAGTTTTAAAATTAAAAAAAAAAATCGATATTTTGAAACTTCAATCGGCTCCAGAATATTGTCCCAAAAGTTTTTTCTTTGGTCACTTGTACTACTACTACTACTTCACCTAGAAGGACGTAACGAATATCGACTAAAAGTAATTCAATAAGTAAAAAGACAGCTTTTTGAGATTTTTATAAAAGGGAAATTTTGGAGTAAATTTATAAAAAAGTGATAAGACGGCAGGCTTGTCAGGCTCATAAGCTTATGAGCTTATTATAAAGTGCAGTTATGGCTGCAAAATTTTGAAAAAATTGACCCAATCAAAGAATCCGCCATGAAGGTATTGAACTCAAAATTTTACCACATACACATTTCATAGTTCAAAATTTCATCAAAATCGGTTTATCCAGTCGAAAGTTATTAAGCTTCAAAAACGCATACTCACTTACCAGTAAAAGGTAGCGTAATCACATGCATGGGTAAAAAAGTATTATTTTGTTTTAAATACGATAAACTAAATAAATCAGCGCAGTACTTCTGTAGTATATCAAAATAGAACATTTTTTAATCCAATATGTAATGTTTAAAAAATCTAATTTAAGCAGAAATAGTAATACCTGAGTAATAAAGCTTAGAGAAATAATATATTCATCAGTATTTATTCTGATAAAACAGATAAATATCGTCAGTAATTAAACGTAATGTACTTTAAACATAGATTTACAGCTAAAGTTGATATATGTAAAAGAAATCAATTTCAGCGCCCTTTTGTAAACAAATAATATTTAACATTACGTGTACCATCAGTTAGCTTAATCATGGTGAAATAGAGAGAATCTTTTTAGGAATTAATGAAATTTCAACAGAATTTCTGATTCAGCAAAACTAATTAAATTATCAGTATCGTATGTTAAGCTGAATTATATAGAATTCTGTTTGTACAAGAAAAATATTATGAAATTACGAATAACAATAATAGTGATAAATTTTCATTTGGTTCATTACAGAAAATATCTTTACTTTTAAATGTATCAATTTATTACACAAAAGTAAACAAGTGCTATATTTTACCATATATTTAGGACCAGACATACCGATAAGGAGTAAAGTTATTGAAATCACTAGTTATCGATTGGATTTAGTTGAAGTTGGGTGTGTCTTGGAAAATGTTAAATTGTTAGCAAGTTAAGAATATCGGCTAAAACCATTTACCTTATTAAAACGTTATATCATCTCAAACTAATGTAGAACTCATTTTGTTCATTAATTTAACATTCCTTCATTTCTTAATAAAAGATTATTTCATTCCATTCGCTAAAATTTGTTAAAAATAAATTATTAATCGGTGTGAGTTAAATTCATTAAATCTTAAATTGTACAATCCAGATCGTACAAAAATTGCAGTGGATGTGTTTTCCGATAGTTGGTGTAATAAAGAATAATCTTATACTCATAAGAAATGTAGTAGGGTGAACTAAGAACTAAGAAATATCATTTCAACAATATCTTTTTGATTTATGGTGTTTCTAAAGAAGATAATTGAATAATGAATTATTGATTGAATTATTTATGTTCGGTTATATATCTCACACCTATAAATGTATTTGTTGTAAGAATTATATAACTTTGATTTGTTTTCTTTTGTGACTTAATGGATAAGAACATTTTTAATAAAATTTCCAAAATTATTAAAAAATGATCAGATATTTATTATTTTCATATATCCATATTCTTCTGACAGAATAA
Source organism: Lycorma delicatula (assembly GCF_047948215.1). Classification (NCBI taxonomy): domain Eukaryota; kingdom Metazoa; phylum Arthropoda; class Insecta; order Hemiptera; family Fulgoridae; genus Lycorma; species Lycorma delicatula. The sequence continues at coordinate 46,691,492 of NC_134455.1, read as the reverse complement.
ATTTGCTAAACGGGAACAAAATTATAAGGCAGGGTATATGAATAATTAATACATTTGTATTTTTTTTTTTTTTACCGTTTTCCTTCACGTTACATATGCATTAAACATTGTACAGTCCGGCAACCGTAGAACTGGCTGGCAAGTTTGTTTTATGCTAGACTCCTGATATTTTTTCCCTTATCATCTAGTTATCTCGTTTTCTTTATAGTTTATGTTAAAGCATGATTCAGGTAGCAATATTGTCGCTTGCTCGCGGTTTCACAAGGATACTGACAGACTAACAAATAACTATTTACAAATAACTCATCGAACGGCTTATTGTTTTCAACCTCTGTCCGAAATTTAATACTCGCGAGGCACTCTTTAGTCGTTGTTACCCTATGCTTAATCTTATCGCACGCTGCGCCGAACTCGGCCTTGAAATATTACTAACTTCCTCTGCTGGTCCCGGCGGTATTTGTACCTCTTGGCCTGCAGAACCATTATTCGACCCGTCCTTTTGATTGTTCAAGAGTAAAAATTTTCATTATCCTCGCCCTTACGTTTTACTATAGGTTCTTTTTCCGGTTCGGTAATCCTTCTCGTCGAACCGAAGCTTTTGGAGGTGCTATTACACGAGGTGCTTTTGTACGAGTAATACAGACGTATTACTCGTACAAAGAATAAATTGTTAAACGAATCCGTTATTCTAAATAAAGAATCTCTTTTTCTTCCTTCTAGATTATTTTTTATTTATTTTCTCTGTATTTCTTCTTTCTGAAAGAAACCCGTTACACTGGTCGTGATACAATATTAAAGTAATTTTTTTATACTATTCGTCTTCAGTTAATCCATTTATAGAACTCAAATACTTTTCTACACCCTACATACAGATGATTTTTTATTTAAGGATCCTAATTAAAAAAATAAGTCAAATTTAAAAGAGTTATGATAATATTATGCAGGGATACTGGTATTCGGCATATGGAATTTCTGCTGCGAAATGGGTAGTTTTCGCATTGTGTGTATGATCATATTGGATTTAATTTACTGTGTACTTTTTGTTGTGTGGGAACAAAAAAGCCTCAAAAGATTCTGGAGGCTGGGGATGAATCGTGGCGACGAGTAGGGCCCAGGGAGGTAGCCTTATTGCCTAGGGTGTTCTGGCTTCACTGGCATGTGTAGTGGGGTCGGGGCTCCCCGATGATGGCATTAAGGACCCTCAGGTATGAGGGGAACGCGAGGGGGCAGCGGTACGCGGAAGGCGTGCCGGCTGCAAGTAGGTTAGGGACGGGGAGGGTAGCTCCATAGCGGAGGAGGAAGTTAGCTGTCCGGAAGAGGTGGTTGGCTCGCTTCGATGAGGCTTTGGGGACCCCGGTGGGAGACCCTCTGGAAGGAGGCAGCTAGGGTGGGCAGAGACTGCTGCCACGGCACTGCAAGGCGACCATGCTATGTCTTAACAGGTGGAGGCTGGTTTCCTTGGGTGCTTAACAATTTAAAAAAAAAAGAAAAAAAAAGGGCTACTGGTATAATAGTTTTATTTCTTTTAATTAATTATTTTCCATAAATGAAATTTTAGATTATTTGCTTTATTTTTCAAAATTTTTAAATTGCAGCAATGCTATTGTGGTTGCTGTTAAATTATTTAAGTCTGCGCGTGTGTAAATTATATTGACCAAACATAATTTATTTTCTAACTTCATCATAATTTTTTTTTCTCTTATGCATAGATAACGTAAAACATATAACGTAAAATTATTATTTCACCAATTATTAATATTGCACTACACTTTTGAGTCAAATGTTTTTTTTTTTACCATGATTGGTTTGCTTGGCATTTTTCCCGTCAATTCGGGGCCCTAAAGCATAAGACTGAATGTCTGTGACACAATCCGCTACTGAGCCACGAAACAGTTTAGCAACTAGTGTCCTAAGTAACTCCTAGAGCTAACCTAAAAGCGTGAGCGGAATAAGCATGGTACCACATATCACTTGCTTGCGTGTCCCATGCCCACTTGTCATATATCACTAAAATGGGTCCTCTATAAATATATACAAGGACCATACCTTAGTCGAGGCATGCCATGCTTCCATCGCGGGGCTGTAAAGCCTCCTCCGCAGGCGGAAGATGGGCAACTGTTCGAAATTTAGAACCGGTGCATTGAGATCACCGTTCCGCTCCGGCACAGGCCCGGCTCGAAACCGCATCCCAAATACCTCAGCCTCCCTGCCTCTTCGCAATTCCTACTTGGCCGCCCGAACTTTCACCACTAAATCGATTGGGAGAGCCTTTCCCAATACAGTGGTAGCCTCGTAGGAGGCTGTTTTAAAAACATCATTGCATACAATTAAGGCTCTGCGCTGGGCACTACTTAAATTTTGAATAAGTACTCGATTTCTTTCCAACCTATGCGACCAACCGGACGCCGCGTAAGAGGTCATACTTTCGAATACACCTCGATCGGTATACCATGTACAAATGACGACAGTTCGTAATCCTTTCAAGGAATCCTCCTAAACTTGTGCATCACAGAGACGGCGTCCGCCGCTACTTGCCTATCATGGTTGCTAAACAGCAACTTCTCATCAAACCAAACAGCTAGGTACTTATGAACTCGAATTCGGCTGATTACACAGCCTTTATATTTAATACGGGGGTTACGACTGTATGATAATTTGTCCTCACCCTTGAGAAGCATAAACTTCGTCTTGGGCACAGAAATTCTTAAATTTTGAATGTCCATCCAGCCCTCTGCGGTTGACAAAGCCGCCTGTGCTCGGTCTTCTAGCTGCGGTCGTGAGTTACCACGAACTAACAGGAGACAGTCATCGGTGAAAGCCTGGGCCGTGACCCCTTCCGGGAATGTCAGTCCCAAAAATCTGTCAAATACTAGGTACCACAGCTAGGAACCGAGAACGGAGCCCTGCGGTCTTCCCCTAGTGACGAACCTTTCCGCAACTAGGTTAAACAGAGCCGTGTGATCAGACAAGTAGTCACGTTCTACGGCCTGCAGGGCTACGGGAACATTGCGGCGTTCCAACTCATTGAGAACAGAACTCCAACACAAGTAAGGAAATGCTGCCTCTATGTCAATAAAACTTGCCAAAACACATTTACAGTCGGCGCTTTCCACCTTGGTAAGAGCATTTAAGATGCAATCCTCGGTGCCAACCCCTTTCATGAAGCCATACCGGCCTCGATTTAGAAATGAGTTCACATGAGTCAAATATTGTTTAAATCCGGTTCTTAGTTGCTCTGTTTTAGCTGCTAAATAAGGTTAGTGAGGTAAATTTTTGAAAAAATATTTTATGGCACTGAAACATTCACATAACTAGCCTTGAAAATTTTTGCAAAATCGAAAGAAGCTTATTAAGAAAAATTAATGGTCCAATGGTACAGAGGAAGTATACAGACTGAAATCCATCAAGGAGATTTACCAAAATCAAGAAAATCGAGAAAAAGCGATAAGGAAAAGAAGGCTAAATTTCTTTGATAAGGAATCAGAATGGATTCAGAAAGAGTAAATTAACAAATTTTTAACAAGCATGCAACATGAAAAGCAAATTAAATTACTTGAAACAAATGGAGAAGGATCTCCAAAGGATAGGTTTGAAAGAAGAGAACTGTTGCGATAAAGATAACTTCTTAAGAATAATTTACAATATAAAAGTTACTGTGGCAAAAAAAACAGAAGAAAATGGACAGATGAGCAAAAACAAAGCCACGCCGAAAAAATGAGAAATGCATAGAAGAAGAGGAAAGAAGCTAGAAAGAAATGATAGTTGCTTGGTCATAAGATGGCATTTAAAACAAAAAAACATAGATAATAGAGATAAAACGGAAATTAATAAATGATATTAATCTTTTTTTTAATATTACACAAATTTTTAATAGTGAAAATCTCTAAATTTTATAAAAGATTCTGAATTGAAGTTTCTAAATAAATTAACTAAAAGAATTTGAATATAATTTTTCATATGATTTTTACTGTTCGAGTATATTTTGCTGTAATTTTGGTGTTTTTTAAATTCGATTTTTAGAAAAATAAAGAACAAAAAAGTAATAAGTAAAAGGAAAAATTAAAACCATAGCTTAAAGTTAGTTACATAGAAATATTTTAAACAGTTTATTGACTTTACTGTCCTGTTGGTTATATCTAGAACAGATAGGATCCTCAACTCGTATTTATACTACTAATTTTAATAAAGCAAGTGAATTTATCTGCTAAATATTTAAATTTTTGATAGAGAGAGATAGATAAAAGTGATTGGGAGAGACGCATAGGCCGGTAAACCATTGTCTATGTACGTGTGATGAATTAAGGACCATTTAAAAAGAAAATAAATTGAACTACCGTAATTCTATCAATCTATCAATAAGTGACACTCGCTTATTTTTCAGAAGAAAAGACAGATTCTTGTATAAAGTTCCGATTCTTTTATTATTTGTTCACCATACCGTTATGAACCGTGCTACTTTTGTATTTTATTTATTTTATTTTTTACGTTGTATTCTATTTTTGTATGATGGATTGAATGTCAACGCCATTCTTTCGTGGCAAATTTTATTCATTTTTGTATCATTCTAAGACTTTTTCTAACGTGTTATCAAAATGGCCTTTCATTGCTGCTTTACAATAACTTATAATAAATATACTAGGAAAATAATCCAATTAGATAGAAAAACTATTAAAATATGTACATCGAATTTTAATCTATAAGATATCAATGTTTCTACTTTCTAAAAATGGAAAAAAGAACTATAAATAGAAAAATAAATGAATTTTAATAATAGATTAATGTTTATTTATTATCTCCCATGCCTCTATAGTGATTTTTTACCACCTTGAAGGTCTATTATTATTTTCTCACTATGAGTTTGCTGTAGTTTCGGAAACTGATCATCTTATGAGTCGTGATGCACTTTATGATGTTCCTTCATATTTATAAAAAAATAAAAGAAGTTATTGTGCCAGATCCTGAAAATCTTACTTACGAGTTTCGTAGAGGTGATTCGAATTCACCTGGCTTTCCTAATTCGTTAGGGAACAGGAATGGATTTTATTTTTTCTTCCTTAAACCTTAAAACCATCGCTTTTTTGAGAATTGATTTATAACTACATGAAAAGCAACATTCCTCGAAAAAGATCATTGTTTAAGAGATCATCCTACATGGTTCTCTATGAGACTGATAAGATATCTGAATCAACAAAATACTGAGCCTAAAAATTTTAAAATAGTTGGGCGTGGTATACATTATTGCAGATTTTCAAAATTAACGAAACATCCCAAAATACCTAGAAATAAGATTTCTAGAGTTACAGGTGCGAATTTTGGTCTTTAATACACATCATAAAATGTTTTCATTGCAAAAACTTTCTCATAAATATTTGTACAAGGTTATGATATATGTAATACCCCTTACCAGATCAACATGGTTTTATAACTACGTGGTTCACTCTTATGATTTTTAATAAAATGCTATTTTTTACAGGTTCTAAGGTCGAAAATAGAAAACAAGTTGGTGTTGTATGTATTGATATTCAAAAGGTCTTTAAGAAAGTACCTCTTGAATTATATTTATTAAAGCTTGCTCGATTTGACAGTAAAAACGGCTTGTCAAGTTGATAACTTTCAATAAGGAAGTTTAAAGTAAAGTTACAAGGTGGGATTCCGGTTTGCTGAGTGCTGTATCCGGTGTTTCTCAGAGTTCTAATATAGGGCCTCTGATTTTTTATCTTTATGTAAATACGATTGTTACAGAATAAATTTTAATAGGTAAACAGATATATCCTTTTTTTCAAACCTTATTCATAATAAGACTAAAGAACCTGATTTTTTATTATGAGAAAGCAAATTATACAACTTTGTTATGTAAAAACGAAATGCTAATGTGTTTTAAGGTGTAGTGTTGAATGTTTTGGCAGTTGTTATTTTTTTTTTAACAAAATAAAATAGTTATTACCCATCCTTAATTCATGCCACCAAATATCGTTTCATTTTACAAAATAATATTGAAACGTTAAAATTAAACATATAACAAAACATTTATGATGATTGATCCGAATAAATATCTAATTATTAACAATATATATATAAAATATAGAGCTTATGATCCACATAAATTAATAATCAATGCCATCTTTGAAGAAACAACAAAAAAATCAAATTAACTAATAATTTAAAAGAACTGACATCCCAACTGAAAGAAATAGTTGAAGAACTAGCACCTATAAACCCCCCAAAAAACACCAATGGTGGAATGAAGAATGTGACAAAGCATTCAAAGATCGACACCGGGCTTGGATCAACCACCAAACCCAGAAAACTGAAGAATCTAACCATGAATTTACCAAACAAAGGAAAATAACTCAGAAAATTATAAGAGCAACCAAACGACAAGCCCAAAAAAACTTGATTCAGCAAATAGAAGGAAGTTCCAAGAAAACTAACTCCCGAGACTGTTATAAAGTTTTTGGTCAGGCTCTTCAAAGATATGAACCACCCACCCTAATGCTGAGAGGAAAAAAAGGAAAAAAGAGGAAATATGGCCCCCACCAATAAAGAAAACGCTGAAATTTTGGCAGAAATCTTCAATAGACTCCTCAACTGTGACGACCCCACAGAGCTTTTTGAGATTGACACTGAAACTCCAGTTAAAACTTCACCGGTAAATATCAACCCGCCAACAACTGAAAAAGTTCTTGCAGCCTTAAATGAAATAAAAAACTACACAGCAAGCGGAGAAGACCAGCTTTTCGCAGAACTCTGGAAACACTCATCAGTTTATTCAGTCAAAACTTCCCTACATCTATGCGTGAAAATCGTAAAAATATGGAACGAAGAAAAACTTCCAGAACAATGGACCACAGCCCTCATTCATCCATTACATAAAAAAGGGGATAAAACTAATCCGGAAAACTACAGAGGCATATCTCTCCTGGATTGCACATACAAAATCCTGTCGAGAATCATATACAACCGATCCAAAGACCAACTTGAACTGGAACTTGGGGAGTACCAAGGAGGATTTAGGCCATGGAGAAGTTGCCAGGAGCAAATAATATCCTTAAAACTTATGATGGACTTATACAAAAGACGAAAACAACAACTAATAATCATCACCTTCGCCGACTTTAAAAGAGCCTATGATTGTATACACCGACCATCCAAGCTGAATATTCTGAGAAACCTGGGCCTTCACCCTAAACTTGTAAACATGATAAAATTAAATGGTGAAATTCAGAGGTGAATTCTCTCAACCCTTCTACATAAAAACTGGATGGAGGCAAGGAGACGGCCTCTCACTACTCCTTTTTAACTGCGCCCTCGAATTTGTCATGAGAAAATGGAATGAAATAAATCCCAAAAATATAAAAATGAGTAGTAAGAAAAACTCCGTCACACTAAATTGCCTAGGATTAGCAGATGACCTCGCTCTTTTAGCAAATAATATTCAAGAAGCCAAAACACAAATCATGAGCCTTCAAAACCAAGCACAAAAGATAGGGCTTCATATCTCTTTCGAAAAAACTGAACTAATGGCCATAGATCCTCTGGTAATAGAGCACATTACGGTAAAAATCAGAAAATTAAAATAGTAAAACAATTTAAATATCTAGGGGAAATAATAACTTATAATTTAAATGAAAAAATGACATGGCAAAACAGGACAAATAGAATGTTTAAATCCCGAAAATTAACTTGGTCAACATATAACAAAAAATGCCTTTCTGCTAAAACAAAACTTAAACATTATAAAACTGTAGTTCAGCCAGAAGTCACCTACGGAAGCGAGACCTTTTCAAAATCACTCAGAAAAACCGAATTGATAAAATTCTGAAAATAGAGAGGAGAATTGTCAGAACGTGTATCAATAAAAAACACCAAAAAGAAGGCCAATGGTGAATTGTGCCAAATGAGGTGCTGTATCGAGAAATAGAGCCTGTTACTAATACTATGCGGAAAAAAAGAATCTCTTTCTTTGGTCATCACATAAGCACACCGGAAACAAGTCTGTCAAGAAATATCATTGAAAAGCTCTGGTTCCAAAAGCTAGAAGTAGGATGGATAAAAATAAAATTAGAGAAGATATGAAAGAATTGGGAATTTCCCTGACTGACCTACAGAATAAAACTGGAAAAATTACAAAGCTAAAAGACAAAAGCATTAGATTTAAACAAAAGACGGACAAACGACAAAATACAACGAAGAGGGTGTTTACGGATGAAGAAAAGAAAGCAATATCTGAACGGATGAAGAAATACTGGGCAGCTCAGAAGAGTAAAATAACACGCTTTTCGTCCTCCTATACTAGCCTGTTAGGTGCTACCTAGTTTTCAGGACTATCCAGGTCAACCTTTTTGGACCTGAGTATGTTGCCGACGAATCGGGCTACACTTTCCCAGCTGTTCAAGTCACGGAGCATCATCGCAACCACGTTGTGGGGACTCAGTGCTTCGTGATGCGCCTCTAGTGACCCTCGATCTGCCGCCCACCGAACACATTTGAAAACGTTGTGCTCAGCGTCGTCCCGTACACCGGGACAATACAGGCAGTCGGGGGACGGCGCTTTCCCTATGACATAGAGGTAAGCGCGGAAGTACCCGTGACCCGTTAAAAATTGGGTCATGTAGTACTCCTCTTTTCCATGCTGTCGCTCCGTCCACGGTCTGACCAGAGGAATAAGCTTTGCGGTCCATCGTCCTCTGGTCTCGTGGTCCCAGGTCTCTTGCCACGAACGTGCGAGTGCGTTCCTCGTTGGCAATGGTCACCCGGTCTTCGCCTGCCCACCGCCTCCTGTAGATCGCCTGGCGCTCCCTTGCTAAAGAAGCAATGGGTATGACACAGCGACCACAAGTACTGCAGGCTCGGAGACCGTCCGATACGCGGAAGCGACTCACAAGGCTGCGGTGCGTTGCACCTGCGTGAGCCGCTTCCGGTTTCTCGCAACTCTTAATGCCTGGGCTCGCACTTCCGACCCGTATAACAGGATGGAATGAACCGTGGACATCAGCAATCGCCGTTTGCTGGCCTTCGGTCCGCCGAGATTTGCCATAAGCCGGCTGAGAGCAGTTACGGCTCTTGCAGCTTTGTTGGCGGCTCTGCGAAGCTGCTCAGCAAAGCTGAGTTTCCGGTCTATCATCATACCAATGTACTTTGAGGCCGGCTTGGTCTCAACAACTTCTACCCCGACCCGAAGGGAGAGAAGGGTGTCGGTACGTTTCTTCGTGAGAACTACGATCTCCGTTTTGCTGAGGGCTAGAGATAATCCATGATCGTCCAGCCAGGCACCGACTCTGTGCATGGCCCGACTGAGCCTCAGTTGGGCGCTCTCCACGTCGCGGTCTGCGACAAGTAGCGCAACGTCGGCGTACCCAACCAAGGCAGATTCTTCAGGCATCTCTAGCCTCAGCAAGCCATCGTAGGCGGCGTTCCAAAGGTCGGGGCCGAGAATCGACCCCTGTGCCGCCCCTGCCGTGATTGTAGTCCTACGCCAGCCTGCTGCGGTCTCGTAAATGAGACCGCGGTTCCTTAGGTATGCGTCTACCATTCTGAGAAGGTATTGAGGCGCATGGAACGAATGCTCCTGGGCCCGAATCATATCCTTCCACCGTGCGGAGTTGAACGCAATTTTTACGTCTAACGTAACGATAAGGACCACACGTCGCGAAAAATGATAGTGGTCCTCTGCTCGCCGCACTGCCTCAACAACCTCCTGAATTGCGTCTAGGGTCGACCGACCCTGCCGGAAACCGTACTGGTTAGGTGACAGGCCACCTGCCTGATTCATTGCCGTAACCAGTCTTTTCTTTAACAGCTTCTCCAATACCTTCCCAGCTGTGTCAAGCATACACAATGTGCTGTAGGAGGATGGCGACTTGGGTTTTCTTTTCCCTTGGGAATTAGCACAAGACGCGCGGTCTTCCACCTGGAGCTAAAAGACCCACCTTCAGACATGCATTATACATGTCTAGTAGAAGACGGGGCCAGCAGCGCCCCACTAGTTTGAGTACCTCGGCCGGTATACCGTCGGGACCAGGGGCTTTTTGCATTTCAGCGACCGTAGGACTCCTTCCAGTTCCTCCATCGAGAAGAGCGGGAAGTCGCCCATGTCGCTGAAGTCCCGCTCGGCACGGACTGAGTGGGCCGGGAACAACGTCTTAACGACGTGTTCCGCTTTAGCCACGTCTAGTGGAGTTGATGACCTCGAGACCCCCAATCACCGAGTTACTATCTTGTAACCTAGCCTCCAAGGGTCTGCATCCACGGTCTCCGTCAGTTCTCTCCAGCAGCGTGCCTTGCTCACGTTGATGGCTCGACGGAGCCACTTATTTGCCGTCTTATACTCGGCTGACGTAGCGTTCGCGTCTATGCGATTCCTCGCACGTTGCGCCACCCGTCTTAGTCGAAGATACTTTCTGCGCAACCTCGCAATCTCCAGTGTCCACCAGTATACGGGTCGCTTCTGGTGCCTCGGCCCCCCGTGGGCAAGGAACCGTCGCATGCAGAAGCGATCAGCCGCATAGTCGTAGCAACTATGGCTTCAGCGCCAGCGTCCTCCCCGTTGGTGAAGTTTCGAGGGGCTACCACCCCTGAGGAGATCTTTCTGTTGAATTTATTCTCGTCGATTTTGTTGACGTTATATCTTTTCACCAGCCGTGGGGTCCGCGGGCGCTCTCGTGACCATCTAGGACTCTAAATGAGATGTATTGGTGGTCGCTACCGGTATAATCCACGAGAACTCTCCAGTCCTGAACGAGCGTGACCAGCTCTTCGGAGGCGAGGGAAATATCAGGAATGGTTTCCAAATATCCTGGGCGGCGGAAGGGTCGTCGTGTTCCCTGTATTGAGAATCACGAATCTAGTACGTACCGCCATGTCCAGAATGTATTTCCCTCTGGAGTTGGTATGCGCCATACCCCAGTCTACCGCCCTGGAGTTGAAGTCCCCAGCTACCACCATCTCACCAGCGGCAGCGAGGATGACATCCTCCAGCGCGTCAACTTTCCGACGAAAGTCCGGTATCGAATCATTTGGGGTGAGGTAACAGCTAAAAATCGTCACTTCACCGCAGTAGATCCAAACGAAACCCTCGCCTGCGCCGTGCCTCCGAACTTGGGCTCTGCTACGATACGGAATCCATATAGCGGCAGTCCCGAGCGAGTCTCGGAACCTGTTATTGCAGGTGTAACGGAGACCCTTCCGTAGTCCACATGCCCCCGGCGATGGCAAGCATGTAGGAATGGTACCCATGTATGTCGGTGCATGGGAGCTCTGAAAGCTTCGGCGCGTAGGAGCCTGGAGTCAGTGCAGAGATTGCGCATCCGCTCTCTGCCAGGACATATGCCGGTTCCACCGGAGTACCGGATCGGACCTCCAAGGTTAGTAGCCCTGGAGTGGGGATGTACCCCGGCGGCTAGCCTTGCTACAGAAGGGATCATTCGTTCATGAATATTGAACAAACAAACGTGGCAGAGGGTGCACGTAAACACCCTCGTTTAGAAACCTCCGATTCGCCACAAGCGAAGAGGAAAAAGAGCAAGGAGTCAGATAAAATTAAGAGAGATGCTAACAAAATCAGTAAGGAATTGAGAAAGTCTTTGTTTGGAAACATTGCTCCCAAACTAAGATTTTTAATTATTACCAAGTAGAATGGAAACTTTCTAAAAGTTAGTCCATTTTTGATCGTAAGTGAGATAACTAATTGCGCTGGTGGTCCTGTTAAGGAAATTCGTAAAACCTTTAACGGATTACACGTTGAAACTATTAACGACAGTCAAAGTCAAAAAGTCCAGGCATTGAAGAAGAAATTTGCGGTATTAGTGCAACCGCATAGCCTCTTAATACATCCAGGGGAGTTGTTGTTTGCCGTGATCTTCTAAACTGTACAGAAAAGGAAATAGTACAGGAAATGTCGAGTCAAGGAGTGATTCAGTGTCGCAGACTAACAATAAGAAGAAATGGCGAAGTTCTTCCTTTGGCCTCTCATGTATTGACATGTAACCGGCCTACCCTTCCTGAAAAGGTGCGTGCTGGTATACATCGGCTTGATGTACGTGCGTTTATTCCGCAGCCTATGCGATGTTTCAAGTGTAAACGTTTCGGGCATACTGCAGCTAGATGTGAAGCGCAGGAAATCTGCATAAGTGGAATGAAGACGCATGAGGGTGAACCATGTAAAGACCCTCCAATCTGTATTAATTGTAAAGGGCACCATAACTGCCGATCCAGGAATTGCCCAGTTTATAAATCTGAAACGGCCATTCAGGAAGTTAAAACGCTTCAGTAGGTTTGTTACCTTGAAGCGAAGAAAATTGTTAGTCTACGAACACCTCGACAATCGACCACTTATGCTGAAGCAGCTGCTGTCCCTTCTTCAACCAAAATTAACATGGAGCAGTTGCTAATACAATGGCACCAAGCCTTGCAACAATGATAGAAAAAATCATTGATGCTAAGATAGAGTCGACCCATCGCACAGAACCATCTAAACATGAGAAGGCTCAATCACGCATTGACATCGTTGATAAAAGAAACGTACCAGCGCAGCATAAAAAACTAGCTAAACCTCGATCATAACACCATCACCTGAAGTAGTAAGTGAAAATCTTGATTGTCTAGAAAAGAGGAAAATATCACTCCGTCGTGTAGTTACAAAACTAAGGAAATAGTGACAAGAAAATCCGAGTCTACCGAAATGGAGGTGCAAGTCGTTATTGAGAAAGCAATGTAGCAATGGGGCCTCCAAAAGCTCAAAGAACAGCTTCAGCGAAAGCATCTATTTCAGCTGGACCCAGCACTGCAGTAGAGATAGAATCCAGTTCATCAGCCGCGGAAAGTGCATCCCTTGCTAGTCTAGATTCAATTGCAACGATGTTAACAGCACCAATAAAGCTTTCACCACCTGATTTAAGCCGGCGAACGTCATTGGCATCAGGAAGAGAAGACGATGGATGCTATGACCGAGGCCTCAGACACATTGTCATCGGAAGTTGAGGCCGTTCGCAGAATGCAAAAACTGTGCAAGCAAGGATGGCCGAAAGGAAAGCCTAGGAAGTAATTTGTTGGATCAGAAGTTATCGGAAAATGTAAAATGTTGAACATTTTAACATAAAAATGTGAATTATTGAAGCTTTTTTTATTTTTTTTTGAAGTGGAATGGGGCTATTGACCAAAGAAGTCGATGCCCCTAAAACCTTCCAAAGAAAAAAAAAATTATAACAATTATTCCCTGAAGTAGATAATTCCCACGTCCGGAACACAAAATCTACGTTCCACGTCCAGGGCAGCCACGGCTGTACTCTCGTACATTACATATAGCTGGCTAACGGGGTCCTGAGTGTTGTTTCGGATACTTTCATTTTCGGCCGAATTACATCTGCAGGCTGAATTTCAGGACTGGATTTCGCGGCCACCAGCAAGTACGAAATTTTTAACGATTATTGACATCGATTGATACCACCTTTAGAGCTGGCGATGTGGCGGCCACGGTCGAAGTTATTTGCAGGTATAACGGAGGCCTTTCGTTGTCCACATGCCTCTTGCGATGGCAAGCATGTAGTTAAGGTGCCCATGTTTTCCGGGGCATGGGAGTCCTGAAAACCTCGGTGTATAGGGGCCTGTAGTCAGTGCAGAGACTGCGCATCCGCTCTCTGCCAAGACATATGCCGGTTCCACCGGAGTACCCGGACGGACCTCCAGGGTTGGTAGCCCTGGAGTGGGGGTGTACCCCGGCGGCTAGCCTTACTACAGAAGGGATCGTTCTTCAATGCAAGTTGAACAACCAAACGTGGCAGAGGGTTCACGTAAACACCCTCGTCTAGAACTGGACGCTGAAAGAGTGCAGAATCACGAAGACTAGAAGTTGAGGCTAGAAAAAGCTTGCAGAAAGCTTTTTTCAAGAGCAACAATCCAAAATCAAAATATTTAGTTATCACTAAGGAAGAAGGTAATTTCTCGAAGGTGTGTCCTTTCCTTATCGCTCGAGAAATAAATAAATGTGCTGGAGGCCCTGTTATGGAAATTAGAAAAACTTTCACGGGACTTCATGTAGAGACTGTAAATGATATACAGTCTCAGAAGATTCTAGGGCTGAAAAAAATAGGAGATTTGGCTGTACGTGTTGATCCCCATGGCACACTCAACACCTCAAGAGGTGTTGTGGTCTGTCGGGATCTTTTAAATTGTTCGGAGCAAGAGATTGTAGAGGAACTGGCAGCACATGGAATAATAGAGTGTCGCCGATTGAACATGAGAAGGAATGGCGAAGTCCTTCCCTCAGCATCTCATGTTCTCACATTTAACCGGCCTACTTTGCCGGAAAAAGTAAGATCGGGAATATATCGGTTGGATGTGCGGGCATTTGTCCCACAGCCAATGAGATGCTTCAAATGCCAACGTTTTGGCCACAGCGCTCTCAGATGTGAAAGACCACAAATATGCGTGTGCGACGATGAGTTGCATGAGGGAGAGCCATGCAAAGAACCTCCTACATCCATCAATTGTAAAGCAATGCATTCTTGTAGATCCAGGAACTGTCCTGTCTACAAAGACGAGGTAGCTGTGCAGGAAGTAAAAACCCTGCAAAAGGTCAGCTACTTCGAAGCAAAGAAGATTGTTAACGCCCGCAAGCCTAAAGCAACAACAACTTATGCTCAGGCTGCGGCTGCCGTTCCTGTTCCTACTCCATTTGCTGTCGATGAAACTCATCAGTAAACTTGCTCCGACTTTGGCTAACATGATTGAAAGAATTACTGATAATAAAATGAAACCTTTCAATAGTAAAGATCCTATAAAGCCAAAGATAGTAGTATAGCTACCCGAAGATAAATCAGTTAAAATAAAAGTTGCTCCTATAGAGAAAAAAACGGACGCCAAAGTAAAAAGCCAAGTCCGTCTTAGTGAGATACTTATCGATAAACCGAAAGTAATAGCTAAAGAATCTGTTATGGAGGCTCCCAAGCCTCCTGCAACTGAGGTAGCCTCTAAACCCCAGAGGTCACAAAAAATCACACAGGGGGGCGAGTGTCCCCCCTTCCACAGGCGGTGACCGGTGCTAACCCCGTATGGGGGGGGGCGGCCAGGTTGCCGCCTCTCAACCGGCGCCGACCTATGTCCGTCGTCGTCGGCGGCTTCTGTTGTCTCCGACTCGGGGACGAGAAGCTATATGGGTGACGACGTTATCTGCGAACACGAAGCTGTTCGCCGTATGGAAAAAAAAGGAAAAAAGGTTGGCCAAAAGGAAAACCAAGACAATAATGTGATTTAATTTAATTTAATTTAATTTAAAATCAGCGAGTCGATAGTATAATGGAACATCAATGAATGTTTTTCAAACATCCATGAGCTCCAACGCTTGGTACATGATGTTGACCCGATTTGTATATGTCTGCAAGAAACGCACTTCAGCCGAAATGAAAATTTTAAATTAAAATGATATAATATATTTCGGCAAGATCAACCGCCAAATATTAGAGTTAGAGGTACTCCACCTCTGTCGATGTTAGCCATACTAACATCGATCAGAGCTACCGCCGAAGCTGGTGATCTATATACAAACCTGCAAGCGGTCGCTATTAGAATGAAGCGTCCGCTTCAGGTCACTGTTTGCAGCATATACTTGCCAAATTTTGATTGGAATAAGAATGACATAGCAAGATTAATTTCTGAGCTTCCCCCACCTGTTTTACTGGTGTGTGACTTTAATGCTCATAATTCTCTCTGGGGATCGGATCGAGTAGACACCCACGGAAGAGAATTGGAAGGGTTCCTGATGAATTCTGAACTTATGCTTTTAAACGATGGGTCAGGAACCTTTTTCAATGCCAGAGATGGATCGACGTCCTGTATAGATCTTGCACTTATAAGCGGATCGATAGTACCGAGGTACAGCTTCCATGTTTTAGACGATTTGCATGGAAGCGATCATTTCCCGGTGCAAATTGTAACTGATGTTACAAGAACAAGAAAAATATATCCCATCTCTAGAAGATGGTTGTTTGAAAAGGCAGATTGGACGAGCTTCACAGCTAGAACGATACTCCCTGAAACAACTGGAGTTATCGGGTACGCTATAACAAATGCGGTACTTGAGTCGCCATCGAGATTCATTCCCAAAACATCTGGGAAACTTACGAAACGACCCGTTCCATGGCGGAACGAAGAAATATGTGAAGCTATTAAAAGAAAGAAAAGAGCGTATAACGCCTTCAAGAAACGTCCTACCCTACAAAATCTTATTGCCTTTAAAAAATACAGGGCAAAACGTCTCATGATTGACTCGAAGAAACGATCCTGGCAGCAATACGTATCATCCATCGACAGAACCACTACTGCATCAGATGTTTGGAGGGAAGTGAAGGCGATTTGTGGGCGTAAAAATTTTGCGTCCATAACAAGCCTTGATGAAGATAGAATTGAGGACACTCCAAACAAAAATTGCAGAGCTATTGTCCAATCACTTCGACAAGGCCAGCAAAACGGCCACCTACAAGGAAGGTTTTCGAACCAAAAAAGAAGAACTCGAAGGTCTACTGAGTATAATTACTCATATAATGTACCATTTAAAATGGAAGAATTCGTGAAAGCGTTGGAAAAAGCAGGCAACACAGCTGCTGGTCCGGATGAAATCCATTATAATATGATCAGGCAGCTGAATACCACTTCAAAACGCAGATTATTAGAAATGTATAATCAAATATGGCGGGATTGAATGTACCCCCAGCAGTGGAAAAAAGCTCATGTTGTTCGGGTACCAAAGAAAAATAAAAATTTAACAGATCCCAATAGCTACCGTCCTATTTCCTTGACGTGTGCTATGGGAAAAATACTCGAAAAAATGATCAATAATCGACTCGTCTGGGTTTTAGAAAAAGAAAACCTGATATCACCATATCAAGCAGGTATTCGACAGTACTATTCCACCACCTATCAAATGATCAACTTAGAGAACATTATATATAACAGCTTTATTACAAGGAAACATTGCGTCGGAGTCTTCTTTGATCTTCAGAAGCTTTCGATATGACCTAGCGATATGGAGTAATGCTCTAGATATATGACCGGGGCATTCGTGGCAATCTGCCAATATTGCTCAGCAACTATATGAATGACCTTACCTTCCGTACTCGTCAACAATGAATATTCATCTGAAAGAATCTTGGAAAATGGCATACCGCAGTGTTCGCCGTTGAGCGGTACCTTGTTTATGGTCGCCATTAACAAATTGATATTAGCCATTCCAGTAGAAATCAGCAAAAGCGTCTATGTTGATGATTTGGCAATTGTGTATGCCAGCAACAAGACTGCCATGGTGAAATACAAACTGCAACGGGCGATTGACGCCTTATATTAAGTTGGGAGGAATAATGGATTCCAATTTTCACCAGAAAAAACGTGCTGTGTACACTTCTGCAGGAAGGGAATTCCTCACCAAAGTCCTACGTTGAGAATCGGCAATGATCCAATACAATACAAAGAGAATGTGAGATTTTTAGGACTAGTATTGGATAAATCCCTTTCGTGGGGATTACACATACAGGACTTAAGTGATAGATGCAAAAATCCCTAAACATTATAAAATGTTTATCGAACATTAACTGGGGCTCAGATAAAGAGATATTATTGAGATTGTATAAAGCATTTGTTCAATCTAAACTAGACTACGGATGTATCGTATATTCATCCGCTAGAAAGTCGCATTTAAGAAAGTTAGACGTAGTTCATAATAGCGGAATAAGATATGCGGCAGGCGCTTTCCGCACAAGTCCGGCGAATAGCCTAATGTCTGAAGCCAGAATAATGTCAATACATTGTAGAAGAGAGATCCTTTTGTTTAGATATGCAGCAAATGTATGGGCTTTCCCTGCTCATATAAATAATAAATTGTTTATGAATCATCCTATGGCTGCAGTATATGAACATCGTGCTACCTATTCCAGACCAGCCGGAATTAGGTACCACAAATTAAGAAGGAAATACGAAATTGTTATACCAGAAACACTAGCAATTTCCACAAGAGAAATACCGCCATGACTCTTGCCGGCGGTAAATACAACGTTGGATCTCTCTCAGGGAGAAATTAAAAAGAAGCCAGCAGTGATCATCCAACAATCACTTTTGGCAACCGTCGGTAGTTAACGAAGAACATATCAGAATTTATAGTGACGGTTCTAAAACCGAATATGGTGTTGGATGCTCCATATATGTAAATGGAAAAGCCCATTGTTGGAAACTGCCAGATATGGCCAGTGTCTACACGGCAGAACTTACTGCCATTCAGCAAGCTCTTCGATACATAGAACATTATTGCGAAGAGAGAGTGCTAATATGTTCCGATTCTCTTAGTGCAGTTGTTGCAGTTCGGAACAAGAACATTAAGGATGTCCTAATTGCAAACATCCTTTCCATTTTATACGTTCTAAATCAACGAGGACAGCGATGCGTATTTGTATGGACTCCTGGGCATGCTGGTATTACAGGTAATGAAAGAGCAGACGAAGCTGCCAGAAAGGCAACAGTCGGCGATGATTTGGATGCATTTCCTGTAAGAGTAAAAACCGACATGTTAAAACAATGTTAAAACAAACATAGTAAGAAACAAGTGGAATGCTGAATGGAGGAGTTTAAATACAAAATTAAACTCAGTTAAAACTTCTCCATATAAATGGAAAAGCGACTTTAAGTTGACTCGCCGAGAACAAGTAGCTGTGACCAGACTTAGAATCGGTCACACGCGATTAACAAATTCATATTTGTTAACCGGCGAAGAGAGACCAATGTGCGGTGTTTGTAATAAATCACTGACGGTCAAGCATCTAATAGAAGAGTTAACCATATATGAGGATCTCAGAAAGAGGTTCCGTCTTAGAAATGATATTACTGCTGATCTGAATAATGGAAATGAAGAAAATATAGTTGCATTTTTACACGCCAGTGGACTCCTTAAAAGTCTATAAAAATGAAAATAAAGCTGTGATAAAAGAATCTCTAAGCGGTAGTTTTATATATATATAAGAGAGTCTCGAAGAGTGGCACGTATAGTAACGGGAGGTAGCCCTCTTGCCTAGGCCATCCTCGCTCGTCTGCATTCAAGAGCAGTGAGTCGGGGTGTGTCCAATGATGGCATGGGGGACCCTCAAGGGTAAACTGAGTGCGCGAGCCTATGGGTAAGTGCAATTGGATGCCCGTAGCCTGTTTATAAGGAGGAGTCAACGGCCACGGCACCCTGGCACGACTGATATACTGCTCAACTGCGGTTCTGGTCGCCCCGAGGGTGCTTAAACAAACTATAAACGAGACATGTAGAAGAAGGAAATGGTATTGATATCTTGTATTTTTAATTTCATGGTCTTTTGAGAACCTTACCTCCAATTTTTCTATCGGGGTCCTTTACACCCCATAAGTGTTGTTTTGCTTTTGTGGTTGTTTAGTGTTTCCGTGTAGTTTGTGTTTTTAAATAAAATGTAAGGGCCCTTTACAACCTTACATATAACGATCCTCATGGTGATACTAATTTCCTTTAAGAATGTGACGAGGGCTAATGACCTTAGTAGTCGATGCCCGTAAAAAGACAAAAAAACATTAATAATAACAATATAATCTAGATATATATTGTATAAATTGTAAACAATACCACACCCCAATCTGAAGTTTATGAGTAAAAATTATGTTATTAAGAACTGTTAAAAAAATTTAATTAAATAAAACTTCGAGCACTTCAAAGGATTATTTTTTTATTTTATCGAGCTCTAATAGGACATCGACACTTTTTTTAACATTCCGAAATCATCCTTGTTTCAATTTTTTCAAAACAAAAATTATCAAAGAAAAAAGTAATTAAATCAGAAAGCTGACAGAAAAGTTTTTATTACCTTCAGTGCGTTATTTTATTGCACTCTTTTGTGGTAGAATATTTATATAAACCTTTAAGAATATTGCAATTATAAATGATGATTACGCGAGCAAAAATCTGTTTCAGTGTTACACAAAAATGAAACTGCACGCGTTTTTTCTGCTTTTACAGAAGAACGAAATATCAGCAGAAGGCAGTAACTTCACCGTTCCCCAGATTCGTCTAGAAGTTTTTAATTTGGGACTATTTGAAGGATAGACTTTATGAATCAAATCCTTATACTTTCGGTGAACTGAAGGAATAAACAAGAAATCGGCAGCATTGACAATAAAGTTTTACATCAAGCGACTCTCAGTGATCACTCTTGCACTTAAGAGCATCGCTGAACAAGGCGAGTAGTATGGAAATATATGTACCGAATCAACGGCCAATTTCGTTGCAGGATTTTGGTCTCATGACTAAGCCGCCATCTTAGAAATTCCCTTTTTCTTTTTGGAAAATCCCCTTTTCCTTCAGCGTGTTAACAACCTAATTTTATCTTACGCTTTAAATATTAATTATATATTTTATTTAATAATTCGAATATCTCAAAGGTTTGTAGGATATCAGCTGTTGCTGTGACGTATCAGGTTAGCAAGAGAAACAATTAAATAAATAAATAAAATTTTAAGTGTAAAAAAGTTACTATAGGATTCGAACTTGGTCAAACAGTCAGGCGGCGGGGTACTGGTCCTTACCTCATGCGGCCACAGCAACTACTCCCTGACCAACTAAACGGAATTTGTTCTATGTAAGTTGTGAAAATACATTAGTTTAGTATCGAATTCATCTCGATACGTGAAAATTTCTTGACGCTACTCAGCAGTGAAAAATGTACTCAAAGATTTGTATAATTTATTTTATATTATTTTTTAATTTATTTTATAAAATAAATAGTGAATCCCGTCTGATCCATGACCAAGTTCGAATCCTATAGTTACTTCTTTCTACTTAATTTATTTTTCTCGCTAACCTGTGACGTCACAGCAAAAGCTGATGTACTACCAACCTTTGAAATATTAGAATAACTAAATAAAATACATAATTACTATTTAAAGTGTTAAAAGTGATTAGGTTGGTTACACTCTGACGGAAAAGGGAACTTCCTGTAGGAAAAAGGAAATTTCAAAGATGGCGGCTGAGTCATGTGACCACAATACTGCAACGGTGTTGGCTATTGATTCAGTAGATAAAATTCTTTATTACTAAGGCGCCCATTTCAAATATCTCTTGTAAAAGAATGGTAAATATGTAAACCTTTTCTAAAGTAAATACAGAATTTAATTTACGGTTTCATTTGGCCATTTCAATCATAAAATGATTATTTCGCAACTGTGTTTAGTTTGTAGTAATTCGGATTTAAGTTGCTCTCCCGGTATATTTACCAAGAGTATGAAATATTCGCATTTTGTTATAAATGTTCAATGACATAAATGAAATCGAAAAAATTGTACTGGTACGGTATGTAGTAAAAAATATATAAAAGTCAGCCCTTTAGTTCCTTCTTCATACATTACTTGTGAGATTTTTATGTACATGAACTTCTAAGTGAACATGCATTATAGAGTCTAAGCGTATTATATGTGTGTCAGTCTTCGGTAACATGGGTAAAATTCAAATATTCATACATTATTTCATGCCAACTGTATCTTATTAAACACGTTCGTTGATCGAAGTTTAAATTGTCGGAAAGCATTCAATAAACGTTCTGTAAACATATTGGTTATTTTTTCTTAATTTTGTACTATCGGATGATGAATAAAAAAATAAAGTCCCAGACGTACAACTTTGTATTGAATTCTTCAATTTATTTATTTGTAAGAGCCATGTTCCAGTTAATGTGTAATTTTTTTTTTAACGTGACATATAGTGGTCACAAGGATAAGAACAAACCGGCGAAGTTGTTCGTACGAAGGCAATGGCGAAGTAACGAAAAGAGGGGAAAAAGAGGGTAAAGTGGCTTCAGCAGAATACGTACGACTACAAATGACCGAGTTAAAGCCCTTATGACCGACCACAACGCTATCGACCCGACCCTCATAACGTTCAACCAGAGGGGCCAGAGTTCCCCGATCCCCTTGATCTGTAACGCAAATTTAAGGGTCTGCAAAACATATCTACATAGCTACCGACCCATATTCTCGTATGTATACACGCATATATGTAAATGCTACCCGTAAGTGGCTACATGTGAAAAGAACAGCATAAATTATACACTAATTAAAATTTCAAATTTCATTTTAAATAAAATTCCTGGTTCATACTTAAACGATTAAAGTTATATTATACCTATAAATTTAATAAGGTGCTTAAAATGTTAGTTCTGGAGATATATAAACGAAGCTTATTATTTTAAGTAATTTTTCTTCTTTACAGTTAATAGTATAAAACTGGGTGCACATAAATACTAACATCGAAGGATAAACAAAAAAATATTTTATTATTATATTACAAGAAATAAATATAGCAATAAACTAATTATAAAAGATTTTTTTAAATTAAATTAATAATTATTTATTTTTATACTTATTATGCAATATTTAATTAATCTAAATTATGCAATTCCCTTATTGTTAACTAAACTTCTAGATTATATGTATTTTTTTAATCCTTTTTGTTCGTGTATATCTCTTTCCTCGTGGGTATGAAATTTATATTTAACATAACGTTTAGAGACATGTTACTCTACGAAATAAAAATTTATTACTCAATTGTTATTTTTTATCAATAGTAAATGAAAGTGAGTTAATAATTTAATAATAGTAAATGTCAGTAATAAACAAATATTAATCATAGTAATCACAACCACAAAAAATAATAATAATAAACTGTGGTTATATACAAAACAGAATTTAAAGTAATCGTTAGGATTTATTCACAGGTAGATAAATATTGAAAACTAGAATTCAGTCCCGTTGACAAAAGACAGTAGCATGACCACTAGTCTTAACACTTTTAACCACCAGTCTTGTACTAACAGCAGTAGTATAATAGATAAGACAAAAAATATAAAGTGCTTTCACTAAATACCTTTGCTATTCACAAATAAAACATGATTGCATGAACAAATAAAACACGAATGAAAATAGCACTTGAACACAGGCTTGCAATAAGATGGTTGTAAATTCTACGCAGAGCGTAGTGAATATCTGCTACTAAGTAGATTCAATTTCAGTTAAACGAAGTCAAATTTAATTGATATAAAATAAAAATAAAATGGAACATTTTTCTATATTTTATCTATCACTGAACTTTAAGATTTGTTTTAAGTTTTAAGATTTATTTTAAGTTTTTCAGGTGCATATGAGAACACATTGACGAAAATCAGTATTATCAGAATAAGTTTGGAAAGGTATGATTAATTTTAAAAATAAGGAAAAATTCGTCGTTTACATAACTTATGAAAATGTGTTTAGTTCCCTTTTAAAAATGAATAATTTCAAAGAAATTAATAAACTAAGGTAACTTATCAAACAGAATTTAGCTTTTTAAATTAATTTTTTTTTGTAATAAGTTGTACATCATTGTTCCAAGGTTTGTTTCAACCTGAAAAAAAATAATTTATAATAGGAATGATCTTTTTTTATTTTATAGGCTGTTAATAATTGTGTCTGTTATTTTTCAATTCTATTGTCGCATCCCTCTTATCTTACTCGTCATTATTTTATTTCATTTACAGTACAAATAAGGAATTTAAAATGATATTATTAAGTTGTTATTTGCTACTAACTTTTTTCTCACAAAATTAGCAGGAAGTTAATGTATTTGGGTGTTAGATATACTTGGTTTTGCGACCCTGTAACACCAGAAGACTTCTCTTTTAATAGATTTGGTTTCACGAAATTCGGCTCAATGATCAAGTGTCAAACGGTAAAAACAATTTGAAATAACTTCTTGGACAAAATAGTAAAATAGAAAATAGTATTTTCTCCGAGAAAACAAATAAATACGTATTACAACTTTCATATAAAGTACTTAAATAGGTGAAACGATTAGCAAATTTTCTCAGTAAATTCATTTATTATGAAGAAACGATTTATTAAGTAGATTGTAAAATGCTATTTTTAAGAAACATAAACTGTTTTAATGTTATGTACAATTATTATAATTGGTTAGATTATAAATTATTTTTAAAAAATACTAATTTTCGCAATATTTGTATTAAATACATTCAAAATAAGAACCTGGTATTTGCTACTCTTAGCCTTACTTGGTTTTAATATTTTATCTAAATTAATATCATCTTGAAAATCTTAAAGTTTAACGAGTTAGAATATTGTTTCTATTTAGAATGTGCTATAAGGACACATGATGAAACTTAATTGTGAATTATCAAAAAATAAATTTATTGAAATATTTTACTATTAGTAGTTTATTTATACTAGTAACGTACTTTATCTCAAAACATAAGGCCGTTTATAATGTTTCATTTGCAAGTTACGGCTAGTAAAAGAGTTCGCTTCTATTTCAGCTACCCAGATGAAACGAGTTCATACTGAAATTTTTATGACTTAATTAAGAACCAAATTTAGTTATTTCGTACGGTTTTAGACCTGAAAAATTGAATAAAATAGGTCCCAAGACCGTCTCTGAAATAGCTTTTGAAAAATGTGGGACAAAAACTAATAAATTGGGGTAAAACAACTCTGTGTTTTTATATTTTACGTACAGTTACTTTGTTACATGAGTAATTAATACGTAAAACGTTTAAACAAAACTGTAGGGAATTTAATTCTGAACAAATGGAGTATGATAAGTTGAATAAAACAAAGAAAAGTTTGAAAAATTACAATTTTATTTAGAAACAGTATATTACTAAACTTGTTAGAAAAGTACTTATTTAATGTAAACAGAAATCAAATTCTATTTTTTCGGTTGATGTAAAACATTTTTAAAAACATAATTTACTGTTAAAAATAAAAAAAAAACTGGAAATTACACAGGTAAGCGGCCAGGTAATATGAATGGTCCAAATAGCTGATTGTGAGGAAGGCCGCATCATACTTTGACTCTAAATTGGTGTTAAAACATTGCCTTCCACTGTTTCATGAGGATTTACTTCCGCCCATGTATGCTCTTTGTGTAAGTTGACGCCATCTCGAGTGAAAATTACGTTCTCGTTAAACAAAACATACTCGTTATAAAGTTGTCCATTTTGTTTCACCAATTACAGAACTCCAAGCAAAGTGGACAGTCTCCTGGGTATAGATGTTGAATTGTTTGTTGCTTAAGTGTCCTCTAAACCATCGAATGCGAAACTCCGATCCGCTTAAAAAGAACTCGTGTACTGACGCCTGGACTGCGCTGAACTCCATCGATAAAAATTCCATCAGCAATAGAGCTGTGTTGGACAGATCTTTCGTAGCTGTTACGATTACTAGGAAGTAAACCTTTTTACTGAAGATTACGAAAAGTTACGATAATTGTATTGGAATCTGGAATCCTTCGATGCAGAAAACGTATATTCTACTGCAGTAGCTGCATCACTACCAGCACATAACCAAAATGAATGCCATATTAGCGTATTCCGCTATTGGAAATAAGTTACTTCAATTGATAACCGACCACGTTTAAATAAAAATTTACAGAAAAACTTCGTTAATGACAGCACAGTTCACATAATCCGATATACTTAATATAGAGAATTATATATATATATATATATATATATATATATATATATATATATATATATATATATATATAATTCTCTAATATATAAATCATCCTCTAATATATATATATATATATATATATATTAGAGGATATATATTAGAGGAACTTTAAAATAATAATGTTTTCAAATAATTTATTGTATTTCAATCATTAATTAAAATATTAACTTATAATTTTTATTTATTAATTTTTGTTTTACAATTTTTTGTAAATTCCAGTTTTTTAACATTTTTTGGTAGGAATTTAAAACAGTAAATACTGTATTTCTATCTTTTCTTTGTTTTATTCAAGTTATCTTACAATATTTTGTTCAGAATTAAATTCTCTATAAGTTTCGTTTAAATTTTTTACGTATTTATTATTCATTTAACAAATTTATTGTACGTCAAACAAAAACCACTGAGTTTTTTACCCCAGTTTATTGGTTTTCACTCTAGATTTTACAAAAACTACTTCGGATAACAGTTTTAAGACCTATTTTATTACATGCTTTAGATCAACAACTATAAGAAATCACTAATTTTGCTTCTAATTAACGTCCTACAAATTTCAGTACGATCTCATTTCACCTGGCTAAGTGAATCCGAGCGAACTCTTTCTCTAACAGTAACTTGCAAACGAAGCACTTTAGGAAACATTTTATATGAAATGTTTTCATTATTTTTACGAATAAAATTGATTACGGAAGTTCCAGCAGAACATCGTGATACACTCTGTGTGCGCGTGTGTGTGTGTGTGTGTGTGTATATTTATATATGTATTACCACATTTCTATCATTAACCTGCTTTAATAAGTATGTTAAAGATACAATAAAAAACAATCCGTTTCAGCGGAGGTAGATTTCACCGGTGCTAAGTAGGAGATAAAAAAGATTTCCTCCTTAAAATTAAGAAAAACTTCAAATTTACTCAATTCGACAATGCTTGCTTGTGAAAATAGTTTCACATGTTTAGCATACGACAAGGCCATCTTCTTTCAATTCCAGCAAAAGTTTGATCATCCCTTGCCGTACGGGTTGATCATATCAAAACTTGTTTCAGGCAAAGGTTTTGGTAATGTTTAGAGGACTAACGATCACTTTAAACCGATTCGATTTTGTGCCTATTAACGTAGGTATGAATTTTTGGTCTTCAAACCCCATTTTTTCCACCCCATGGGCAGTGGTTGGTGATGTTGATGGTGAAGCAACAATTTGAAAGTGACTGGCGCAAAATTACGGCAGTTTTCGTGTTCAAAAGAAATTGAAATATATATATATATATATAAACTTTTGAGCTGACGGTGGTTTTGGGGTCTGGAGTATGTGAAACGTAAAGATATGTCTAAATTTTCCGAAAGTAGAATTATGGTACCCATTACAATGGTAGCTTTCTTATGAAATCTACCTAAAACATTAGATTGTCCAAAAATATAATGAAATAAACTATTTTTTAATTTCGGGGATTTTACCCATTTACAACCCTTAAAATTACCGGGCTCCGTGGCATGAGTAGTAGCGTCTCGGTCATCCGGAGGTCCCGGGTTCGAATCCCGGTCAAGCATGGCACTTCCACACACGCTACAAATCATTCATCTCATCCTATGAAGAATGCCTAACGGTGAATTCGGAGGTTAAAAAAAAAAAAACTTTAAAACTGAATAATTCATTTGATTTGAAAAATAAATATTTTACATAAAAATAAAAACAGTAATTTATTTTTAATTATTAAAGATCTTTTACTGATTTTGAATAAAAGTTTATTTAAAAGCATGTCCTTATATTTAACATCGGACCTTCAATTATTAAATATCACATCATTATTTTCAAATCATTTAAATATAAAGTGATGCGTTGATATTAAAGTGTAAGCTGCCCTATCCTATTCGTATTGTATTTTAATATAATATTATATTTGAACTTGCTTTTCATATTACAATTTATTATAAGCGTATCATTACACGTGTATTATTCGTATTTTTTAAAATAAATTTTGTTTTTATATGATAGGCATTTCTTATACTGTATTATTACGTTCTATTAAATGAAATGTTTTATTTCTTTAATTTTTAAACAGAAAATGTAATAATATTTTTTATTACTTTAGACCGGAACACTCGTTTATAATTCTATTTTGTAATATGTCGACTTTAGAATATAAGAACAACAAATATATATTTGTAACCTTTTACTTCAGGGTTATTATCTTTTCTTTTTCTGTTTAACCTCCGGAACTACCGTAAGGTATTACTTCAGAGGATGAATGAGGATGATATTTATGAATGTAAATGAAGTGTAGTCTTGTGCAGTCTCAGGTCGACCATTCCTGAGATGTGTGGTTAATTGAATTCCAACCACCAAAGAACACTGGTATCCACTATCTAGAATTCAAAACCGTAAAAAAGTTATTCTTGCCTTTGCTAGGATTTGAACTTTAGAAATCTTGACTTCGAAATCAGCTGATTTTCGATGACGAGTTAACCACTAAACCAACCCGGTGCATTTACCAATTAAGCCTGCTACTGTTCTGCAAAATCGAATTTTTACAGCAGTGGATTCAATAACTAGAGACCAGTTACCAATAAAAATAATTTGGGACCAATTGAAATAATTAACTGTTATTTATATATCTCGATTTTTACATCCTTGTACGAAGTAAAGAAAGTATTTCGGTTTTCAGATTTCAAATGAAATTTCCATTTAATCATCCTTCAATCCACTTTAACTATTTTCGGCGTAACGTCTGAACGTACGTATGTGCGTATGTATCTCGCATAACTCAAAAACGATTAGGCATAGAATGTTGAAATTTTGGATTTGAAACTGTTGTAACATCTAATTGTGTACCTCCCGTTTTGATTGCAATCGACTTGATCAAAAGTGTCCAAAAAAGCCCAAAATCCAAAACATTTCGATTTTGGAGTTTTTCTTAACTGCAGTAACAAGCCCTCATTGAGAGCTTTTCAACAATATATCAGGAGTGGTACTTACGTATTTTCATTAGTTCCAAAGTTATGGCCAAATAAAATTTTAATTAATGGAATATTTGGATCTTACAAGGGGAAGGTACATCGGTTCAAATCCGACTTCTTTCCTTTTTTCTAAATGAAAAGTACATAAAAGTTTATTTCCCTAATAACTTCCGATTTTTTCAATAATTTTTTTTATTGTTATTATTGAATTATTATTTATTGTAATTTTTTTTTACAATCAGAGGTTAATAATTATTAATAAATCAATATAATTATATTAAAGAAAAAGTTGAAAAAAAAAGATTTCACTGGTGCTAAGGAGGGAATAAAAAAAATTTCCACCTAAAAGTTAAGAAAAACTTCAAATTTACTCAATACCACAATGGTTGCATGTGAAAAAAAAGTTTCACATGGTCGGCATATGATAAGCCCCATCTTGCAATTTCAACAATATTTTGGTCATTCTTTGCCGTAAGCGTTGGTCATATCAAAAATTGCTTCAGACAAATGTTTTAGGTAATATTTAGAAAACTTACGACCACTTTAAACGATTCGATACTGTACTTATTAAGGAAGATATAATTTTTTTTGTCTTCTAAACACCATTTTTTACCTCCTAAGCCAATGGTTGGTTTTATAAAATAACTTTACTTACATAAGTTTTAGGCCCTTTTCCAAAGAATCATTGGAACTTTAAACGAATTCGATATTTTCCTAAATAAAAAAGTTATGACTATTTTTTTTTCAAAATGTCACCACATTTCCACCCCTTTGGTTCGATTTTGGCCATCGACCGAGATTTTAGGTCGAGTTTTTTTAGGGAACACTTTGAAAGTGATTGACGCTAAATTACGGTAGTTATCGTGTCCACAAGAAAATGAAATATATATATACTAGCTGTAGCCTGCCACGCTTCGCTGTGGCACAGCGAAGTTTCTGCGACGTTTATCAATTGATCGTTTCTTCGATGGAGAACAATATCGCTAGGTTGGAACTGATCTCCTACTATAACAATTGCTACTTCGTCTATAGTTGGAGCATTTTATCTCCGGACATGTTTTCCAGCGGGCATTTTGTCTGCGTGAGTGACAATCTTGTGGGTATCTAATGGCATCATATCAATTACCTTTTTGAACAAACGCACTAAATTGTTCCTTTCGTGAAGGAGCTTCTGTAGCTGCGAAATAATGGATCTTCTTAGGGAGGTATGTATTCCACAACGTGCATCGACTTCATTTTTGTCATCACCAATGAAGTACATTTGAAGGAATTTATTATCACTATCTGGGAACGGGAGCAGGGAGCCAGCTTTGTGATATATTTGCCCTTTGATTTTAAAAATTGGCATGAATTCAGTCGTCACGATTTCCACACCAAATGACGTCATTTGGAAGCAAGAGTTATATTTCCTGATGTTAGGAAATGCTTCGATTCAGCGGTAGATCCAGCAAGTAGAGTTTTCAATGGCTCTGGTGGTGCATCAAGTTGGGGCAATTTGATTTTTCCGCCAGCGCAACACATCCCTTTCGTTTCATTATTAAACTTTAGAGCCTGGCAGTAGGTACAGACATGACTCATCTGGACAATGAGAACATGCAGACTTGAACTATAATCAACAGCTGGATTGTACCGGAACGCAAGACGATTGTATTGCAGATTCAAATGAGCTGTTCTTTGGGTTCGTGTTTCAGCTATCCTCACCCTGTCGCGTTCATTCCGTTGAGAACGAACCAAATCTGTTGCTGCAGAACGCGACTGATCTGCTCGCAATCGTGCATCCTCAAGTCTGGCTGCTCTTCTTTCTGCCGGTTCCAAGTTATGTATCTGGATGGTGCTTAGCCTGTTCCTCTCTCGTACGGATGCCCGCTCTTCCTCAGTCATATTTGAAAGCCGTCTTCTTGATCCTTCTGTGTGGCGAGTGCGACGGCCCAAATTCGATTTGCTGCGAGGCATTATTTCGGTTTTCACTGGAATAAAAGGAAGGGATAAGATTATAACCTCTTGTGGCTCTTACAGCTCTAGGTTGAAAACCATGACAGAAAGGACAAAAAGTTTAATAACGAAAAATTTTCATTTTGAAAAGGCGAAAAAAGTTTATTTAAACTTTGTTCACCTATCTCTCATGGTTCTCATAACTGCAGCTCGACAACAATGAGACGCAGGACAGACAGTATTGAAAAGTGGCTAAAAATTAACTAAATACATGAATTTAAATAAATAAGTGAAATATTAATTAAATGAAATAGTTAAATAATAATTATTAAAAATTAATATTTTTCTGACCATCTCTCATATAAAACACCTCTACTTACGATTTAGTGAAAGGCGCAGCTCAATCAGGACACGATCAAATAAAAGTACCTCGATTAAAGTGAATATTTAATTCAGATCGTATAATAATCTGAATCAGATGCAAGTGGATACGTTGTTTTTTTTTTTGTTTTTTTAAATAAACAATGTAATTGGGAACAGGTATTGTTTCACATGTGACTGTGGTTGTCGTTAGCTAGTATGGCGAGTGTTCCCCTCGCTTCCGGCAGATGGCGCGGTCATTGGTACACAGCTACCGTTAAAAAAAAACTGTTTTCTCGCGGTCGCGGGTATGTGACTGATGCGAAAAATAGATAAAAACAATCTTTGATGCGGGTTATATATCGTGCTAAAATTTGAGCTCAATCGGTACAGAACATTTTGAGTTTTTGAAGTGTACACAAACGAACTTAACATTTTTAAATATAAAGATATATATATATATATATGAAATTTTGAGCTGACGGTGGTTTTGGGGTCTGGAGAATGTGCAACCCGAAGATATGTCAAAATTTTCCGGTAGTCGAATCATGGTACCCATTACAACAGGTAGCTTTCTTATGAAATCTACCTAAAATGCTGAAGGAATTAGAAAAATTAATTGTATAAGGTTGACAATTTTTATTTCTTTAGGAAAGTAATTATAGTTCATTCAAATGATTTCTAAATTGGAAAACACTACGACAAAATAAGGAATGAAAATGTTAGGAAAAGTAAATAATGTGGACAGAAGACAGTAAGCCGAATGTCAGAAAAAGGAAACAGTCGACCAAGTGAAGCAGTACATATATCAAGTTTGGAGAAATGAAAATAAATAAAAACACGAGTAGCAATGGCTAATTAAGCATTTAACAACAATAAAGTTTGTTACATAATAAGGTGAAACTGAAGAACCGTGTTGTAATGTATTACATTTAGACTGCAGTTGTGTACGGGTATCAAATTGGTACACTAAGAAAACGAGAAACAGAAGCCTGCAGACAACTGAAATTTCGAAAAGGAAAAGGGTGGAGAAAATTAATTGGAAAAAGTGAAAAAAATAATTATTTGGAAGTGTTAACGAGAAAAAAGTTCGATCAGAGTAGGAGCTAAAAGAAAAGGATTTTCTATCAGATGAAGAAAAGGATTGATTAAAACACTGCTAAAAGGATCATTAAAAGATGCAAAAACGAGATGCTGGAGAAGGGAAAACATGAAAGAGGATACAATATAGAACCAGGAACAACCGTGATCTTAATTGTTCAGCTGGAAATTGCGGAGAATTGAGGAAGTAACCTGCCTCAGGACATCAGGACAGATAATGATGAAAAATATAAATAGTTTTTGTAATTTGAATCGTAATATAGTACCACTTATAATCTTATGTTTATACTTAAATTATACATAAAAAAATATATCTATTTCAAAAGTGTGAACTTCTAAAAATATTCCGGATTATTCAAAAAGATTCATTATTATTCAGACACGTACTCTACACATTATACTGCAGAATGTTTTTAATGTAAACCGATTGAATTTTATTTACTGGTCTCACAGACTCTATAGTCTAAACCACAGAATAGAAAAATATAGCTTAATATTATTCAGTAGAAAACAGAAAAAAGTAAATAATAAATACATATTTCATAGTAAAATACACTAATATTATGAAATACAATTAATAATTTTTACCAAAAAACAAATGATTTTAAATATCAACTGTAATTACTAAAAAATGAATATTTATCTATAAGAATATTAGAATCTATATAGAATAATGAATAAATCAATTAAGATTATTCCACACCCTAAAGGCTGTCACAACAAATGAATCATTAAGTATTTTCTCCATGCAGTTTACATGATTATTTATGCATTTCATAAATGATAATGAGGATAGCACGAATATTATTATATAGTGTTAATTTAGAAAGTAATAACAATTTATTATTCTTTTTTGCGGGTAGTATATATATATATATACACACACACACACACACACACACACACAGAGAGAGAGAGAGAGAGAGAGAGATTGAAAGAGAGAGACAGACAGAGAGTGCAAGAGAGAGGATAATTTTTCAATGAACATTGAACACCTTAATACAAAAAATAAACACAAGTTACAGCAAAATAATTCACTAGTTATAGTAAATTGTATAATAGTAAAAATAATTTTCCATTGTATTTCGTACAAGATAGAAACTTGATATAACTTTCCAAATGACTGTTAGAGGATATTACCTACCAGTTGCTGACAAAGAGTAACTATATCTAAGCATTGATTTAAAATTGTATCCATTAAGCTGGGCATTAACTGAAATACTGGCACACTAAGAAAAAAAAATATATATACGCTTTTTTTCATAGTAAAGATAACAAATATCTTGTAAATTTGTTGTAACTATATTGTAGAGATAATTAGGGAAAGCTTGGTTCAAATGGATATAGATTTAAAAGTTCATTTCGGAAATGATTAGATGTTTAATTTTTTTAAAGTTCAAGTTAAGCCATGTACTCGTGAACTACCCTGAACCACCTGCTTAATATAAAACGGCAGCTTTTTATAGTATAAATTAGGTACCGCTTGATCCAGAGACTTGTTTCAGAGAAAAATAAATTTTGTTAAAGATGCAGCTGAGCTCAATAGTTTTACTAAAAAGATTAATGAAAGTATACAGAAAAGTATTGATAAAAGAATTAACGAATGCGTTAAACCTACCTTAATTCAAAACATTAGAGAAAGCATGGATAAATTATTACAGTAGACAAATATATAATACAATATAATTCTAGTAAATTATTATAGTAGATAAATTATTATTATAGTAGATTATTTACTGCCCTCCCCATAGCAAAAATGTAAAAAAGCAAAAGGTTGTTCGTTGTATTAAAGCTGTGTTCTCTCTGTTTTGTCAGTTGCTCTTGTATCATCGTGTCGGAGCGTACCCAGTCCATCAATTTAGGTAGTGCAAACTAGTACAGAAAACTAGAGAAGAGTGCACTCATAGTACTCATAGTTGCGTACTCATAGTATGGTTATTGCATTTGTTTGGCGATTTAATTTAGGCTGCGTAAACCTTGAATTTATTATTGTGTGTGCTTGTATAGTTAATTTAATGTTGTTGCGCATTGCGTGTTTTACTGTCAGTTGCCACGGTTTAATCATCGGAGCGTAATTCTAGCACAGTTATTATTTTCTTTGGTATTCTATTGTGGTATTTAATAAGTTACGTTAACTTTGTATTATATTTTTTTGTGTGTTCGTTTTATATAATTTTTGTGGAGTAGCTACATTAATATTGCGTTATTGTGTTGATAGTTGTGTTTTGCAGGTATTCCGTGTCAGTTTGCGTTGTTTGTCGAAACGAGTGAACTCGTTAGGAGGCCTGCGCTTCCCGAAGTAATGTCGTGCGGCATTAAAAGAGTACGTAGGATTTACTCCAATAAAAGGGGGGTGGTTTTAGTCGGTAGCTGCTGGTAGCAGTTGGATGAGACCACCAGCAGGAGTCCGACACACCGTGCGTAAATGCATATACACTTCTTAAAAAAAAAAAGAATGTGCTACTGAAGACGAAGTAATGGCGGATGTAAGAAAATTTTATGAAAATATCTGAGATAATGTACAGTTTTTAGAACTGAGAAAAGATGTGGTATGTAAGAAGATGAGCTTAATTATCCCAATCGTCAAATACTAATATAACGTATTAAAATTCTTATTATCAGTTAAAATTAAATCGACGATTTTACTAGAATATATGATGAAAGAGAATGTATTTACATATTTGCATTCTACATGAATTCGCTTGACGCAATGCTTTCAATGTGGTTGAATAAGGTAACCGATATGTCAGATTTTATTTAACAGAGGATTTTCAGTCCGGAATCGTGTTCATCAAGTCTGATTTATGTCGCCAACCTACCGCCACTAGCGACTGTTTACAATAAGGCAGGAGGCATGTTGAACGTAAAGCAGTAAACAGAAAGAGTAAAGGGGTGTGATAGAAGGAAAGGGTAAATGTGACGGAACAGCAGCCAGCTACCCTGTTACGACTGATTTACTACAGCCTATGTGGTCGCGCGAAAGTGTTGAGTGGATGGAGTGGGTCGAGACCGGGAACCCTTTTTGTCCTATTCGTAACAATATGTCCTCATGTTAGAATGTTTTCTTATCCTTAAAGGAAAATAAAAAAATGTACTTATATTTTTCAGTCGTTCTCCCGTAAATCCGCAATTCTAAATGATCCGTGTCCACCATTAAGTTCCAGTATGTAGCAGGAAATTTTATTTCTACTTGAAATTCAACTCCATGAAATGTTACTGTTTTTTTTATAGTAGCGCGATCCTGGTGGTTAGCTTAGAAGTTTGTGGTTTTTTCATTATCGGTGATTCTACTCTCATAATTGAATCAAGAATAAAGTTCATGAGAAAGAAATTAACTTAATATTCGGAATTAAATATTCAGCAATGTAGGGTCTCAATGGTCGAACTGAGACTGTACAAGACTACACTTCATTCACACTCATACATATCATCCTCTGAAGTATTATCTAAACGGTAGTTACCGGAGGCTAAACAGGAAAAAGAAAGAAGCAATGTAGGGTTTGTTTTTGCATGTAAAAATATTATTTCTAATTTAAATCTATTAAATTTTACCATGAGTGGAGCTAACATTAAAAAATATATTTAATTTGTTTAAAAGAACAAAAAGTTTATTTAACTATTCAACTTAACTGTTAATAACATAGAATATAAAAAAATCTCTGCGTTTAAAGAAAATAATGTGACTGTTTTCATTACTTTTGTAAACCGCACTGTTAGAGAAAGTAGAAAATAATCAGAAAAAAAATTTGTAAAGAAACAAACAAGATGGAAGAACGGCAAGATATTAAGTGAAGGAAAAAGAAAATTAAAATTAAAAAGGTTACGCTAAGAAAAATAGTTAGTGCACACATATATAATTTTAATCCTCTTATAAAATTAAAAATGTAACAATCAACTTTTTTAAGAACAAAATAACATAAGTGAAACAAGAAAAAAAGTAGCTGTAGTACAGTAAACGAGGAAATAAGGAGTAGTGGAAGAAGAAAAGCACCTGCATGCAACAAAAAGACGGTTAGCTTAGTTAGGGAAAGAGAAAGAAGGTAGATATATAAGTATGTAAAAAGGGAGATAAAAATAAATGAGAGAAAGAGATGATGGTATGGGGCAAATGAAAGCGGAAGAAGCTAGAATGACGTCCTGGGGTTGGGGCGAGCTACGGTGACGGGGTAATAGGCAGCAGTGAGAAAACGTGCTTTGTTCTTTCAAGGAAGAAACTCCGCATCAGAGACGTGTTCCACTACCCCTATGTTTAGTATACCTCTGTAGTCAGTACTACTGCCTTACCCTTCCTTCATCTTCCCTAGAGAAAGTAGCAAAGAGAATATTGGGAGAAGGAAAGCACAGGGAGTAAGCAAGACCTATTTAAATGATTATTATACCGTTTCCAACCTCGACAATGCATTTTATAACCTTTAACGGATAAATTCCATCTATACGCTCAAGCTGGAACCTCTCTGTTTTTTTGTTGTTATGATACAAAATGCACCGACACAAAAATAGAACCGAAACCATTTTTAACATTTTCAATGTCTCTTTTTCCTTTAAATTCGTTCAAGTAAGAGAGATATGTACAAGGAAATTTCTTTGATTTCAAGCCGTATTATTTACTCATACTTTCAGTCTTCCGCTGTGAAGTATAAGGTTTTACTTTTAAGTGTGCTAATGTGAATATTAAATTATTATTCATCTGCCTTAATCACTGTACATCTAATAATAATACTATATTTATCAATTACTCATTAAAGCTCTTTTCATGACTCAGTTTTAATTAAACGATACTTTAGAAAAAATATTGCCGCTTATATTGTATTTTACTGTACTTGAGTACTATTATAAAACATTCAGTGATGAAATATAAGCTGTTATTATTTCACAGTTTATTGATTATTAAAGACAATATTGAGAAATTATTCAGTTAACTAATTAAAATACACAAAGAAAAGGTTAAGTCAATTTATTTAATAATATGGTTGCTAATTTCCAAATAAAATCCAAGTCTTTTTTTAATTATATGGATGTTGACTGTACAACAATCAGTCATAAAAACAATAAATTCTAGCGCTGAGAAGCGTTAGATAAAAATCTACAATAGTATAAGTTATTAAAAGTAATTATTTTATCAAGCAATGATAAAAATATGAGTTTTCAATAAAATAATATCTATTTGGTCACAACAAAACATAATTAACATAAGCATTTATTACTAATTTAAATTAATAAAATAAATTTAAAAATCTACACTGTTATATTTCATGCAGTTTTTTAAAGTTAACTACACAATACTTCTCTCTCTATGAATCATGAGACCTTGCCGTTGGTGAGGGAGCTTGAGTGCTCAGTGATACAGAGTAGCTGTACCCTTCGGTTACACCTGTACGAAGGTTACACCTTCGTGTAACCATATCGGAGAGGAATCTGTTGAGAGCCAGACTAAGGAACGATTCCTGAAAGATGGCAGCAACTCTTTCAGTAGTTGTTAAGGGCGTAGGTCAGGACGATTTAAACGGCCATATCAACACCACCTACTTCTCTGAGTACTGCGTAGCTGAAAGCAGTGGAAAACTACAGCTGCTTTTTTTCCAAGAAAATGTAGCTCTCTGCATTTTCATACAGCAATGATGGAGGCTTCTTCCTTGGTAAAATATTCCGGAGATAAACTAGTCCCCCGTTCAGATCTCCAGGTGGGGACTACTAAGGAAGGGGTCACCAGAAAATTAAAAAATTAAATTCTACGAGTAGGAGAGTGGAATGTTGGAAGTCTGAAAAAGGTTAGAAAATTTAAAGAAGGAAATGGATAGGATAAATGTAGATGTAGTAGGAATTAGCGAGGTTCGGTGGGAAGAGGAAAACGACTTTTAGTCAGGTGATTTTAGAATAATTAACTCAGCTTCAAATAATGGGCAGGCAGGAGTAGGTTTCATAATGAACAAGAAGATAGGGAAGAGAGTAGAGTATTTCAAAATGCATAGCGATAGAATCATTGTAATAAGGATAAATTCGAAACCTAAACCGACAACGATTGTTAACGTCTATATGGCTATAAGCGCCCATGATGACGATGAGGTAAGGTGTGTATACGAAGAAACTGACGAAGCAGTTAAACACATGAAAGGAGTTGAAAATTTAATAGTAGTTGGAGATTAGAATGCAAACATTGGAAAAGGCAAGGAAGGAAATATAGTGAGTGAATACGGGCTGAACAAAAGGAATGAAAGAGGGGACCGACTTATAGAGTAAGTACAATTTAGTAATTGCCAACACTCAGTTTAAGAATCATAATAGAAGAATATACACATGGAAAAAGCCAAGCGATGCTGCAAGGTAGCAGATAGATTATATCATGGTTAAGCAAAGATTTAGAATTCAACTCGTTGACTGCAAAACTTACCCTGGAGCAGATATTGATAGCGACCATAATTTAGTGATAATGAAATGTAGATTGGGCTTTAAAAACCTACAGAAAAAGAGTCAGATAAATCAGTGGAATTTAGAGAAGCTTGATGAAGAGGAGGTAAAGAAGATTTTTGAGGAGGAAATCGCAAGAGATCTGAATAAAAAAAATAAAGAAGCAAATGTAGAAGAAGAATGGGAGAATATTATAAAAGAAATTCTTAAATCAGCAGAAGCGAACTTAGGCGGTACAAACAGAACTGGTAGAACACCTTGGATTTCAGACGATATATTGCAGCTGATGGATGAACGTAGAAAATATAAGAATGCTAGTGATGAAGAAAGTAAGAGGAACTATAGACAGTTAAGAAATACTATAAACAGCAAGGGCAAACTAGCGAAAGAAGAGTGGATTAAAGAAAAGTGATCAGAAGTGGAAAGAGAAATGATCATTGGTAAAATAGACGGAGCATACAGGAAAGTTAAGGAAAATTTTGGGGTACATAAATTAAAATCTAATAATGTGTTAAACAAAGATGGTACACCGATTTATAGTACGAAAGGCAAAATCGATAGGTGGGTGGAATATATTAAAGAGTTATACGGAGGAAATGAATTAGAAAATGGTTTTATAGACGAAGAAGAGGAAATCGAAGAGGATGACAGGGGAGAAAGAATACTGAGATCTGAATTTAAGAGAGTATTAAACGATTTGAATGGCAGGAAGGCTTCTGGAATAGACGGAATACCTGCAGAATTACTGCGCAGTGCAGGTGAGGAAGCGGTTGATAGATTATACAAACTGGTGTGTAATATGTATGAAAAAGGGAAAGTTCCGTCAGACTTCAAAAAGAGTGTTATAGTCATGATACCAAAGAAAGCAGGAGCTGGTTAATGTGAAGAATACAGAACAATTAGCTCAACTAGCCATGCATAAAAAATCTTAACTAGAATTCTGAACAGAAGAATTGAGAGGAGAGTGGAAGAAGTGTTAGCAGAGACCAATTTGGTTTCAGAAAAAATATACGGACAAGGGAAGCAATTTTAGGCCTCGGATTAATATTAGAAAGAAGTTTAAAGAAAAACAAACCATCATACTTGGGATTTATGGACCTAGAAAAGTCATTCGATAACGTAGACTAGAATAAAATGTTCAGCATTTTTAAAAAAATTACGGTTCAAATACAGAGAGAGAAGAACGATTGCTAACATTTACAGGAACCAAACAGCAACAATAATAATTGAAGAACATAAGAAAGAAGCCATAATAAGAAAGGGAGTCCGACAAGGATGTTCCCTATCCCCGTTATATTTTAATCTTTATGTAGAACTAGTAGTTAATGATGTTAAAGAACAATTTAGATCAGGAGTAACAGTACAAGGTGAAAAGATAAAGATGCTACGATTTGCTGATGAGATGATAATAATTCTAGCTGAGAGTAAAAAGGATTTAGAAGAAACAATGTTCGGCATGGATAAAGTCCTACGCATGAAAATAGACAAGAACAAAACGAAAGTAATGAAACGTAATAGAAATAATGTAGATGGACCACTGAATGTGAAAATAGGAAGAGAAAAAATTATGGGGGTAGAAGAATTTTGTTATTTGAGAAGTAGAATTACTAAAGATGGACGAAGAAGGAGTGATATAAAATGCCGAATAGCACAGGCGAAACGAGCTTTCAGTCAGAAATATAAATTGTTTACATCAAAAATTAATTTAAATGTCAGGAAAAGATTTTTGAAAGTATATGTTTGGAGCGTCACTTTATACGGAAGTGAAACTTGGACGATCGGAGTACCTGAGAAGAAAAGATTAGAAGCTTTTGAAATGTGGTGTTATAGGAGAATGTTAAAAATCAGGTGTGTGGGTAAAGTGACAAATGAAGAGGTGTTGAGGCAAATCGATGAATCGATGAAATCGATGAAGAATCGATGGAAAAATATAGTAAAAGAAAAGACAGACTTATAAGCCACATATTAAGGCATCCTGCAATAGTCGCTTTAATATTAGAGGGTCAGGTAGAAGGAAAAAATTGTGCAGGCAGGCAACGTTTGGAATATGTTAAACAAATTGTAAGGGATGTGGGATGTAGGATGTAGGGGATATACCGAAATGAAACGATAAGCACTAGATAGGGAATCTTGGAGAGCTGCATCAAACCAGTCAAATGACTGAAGACAAAAAAAAACAATACTCAAAACTAATCTAAGAGCTCATACGGTAATTAATAAATGAGTGATTGAGAATTATTTTGAATAAGTCTATTCAAATAAGAGACGATGTATAAAATTGAATTTCTTGAATTTTATTATAATACATGTTTTCAAAGGAACGTCTTATGAACTCCGTTTGTTACTTATGTACTGTTTGTTACCTGGGCTAAATTTAGCCACACATCGAATTCAAAATTTGCCTTTTATTCGAGTACATTAACATTAGTCAATGAATTATTAAGAATTAATAAAACTTGTTTTATTATATTATTACATATATATATTTTTCCTTGTACTTCGTTTTTTGTCACATATTCATTATATATTATTTTCACGGATTTAGCCATCTGTTTAACTTGCATTTAATTACTAAGAAAATTAAACATTTCAGAAAGTAAAATTATAATAAATACGATATCATTTAGTGGTATTATTTGTAATAATATATTAAAACTTAATATATTAAAACAAAAGAAGAACTTCAGTTAAGAAAGAGATGAAAATGAATTTGCTAAATTAAGTGGTTTTCATTATACTATTTATATTTATGTAATTTTTTATTATTGAAATTTATAATTCAGAAGTAAAATATAATTTTATTTACGTATACTTAATTACGTATAAATAAACGCTATTAAGAGATATGAATAAAAACTTTTTATAATTTTATTAATAGAGAAATTTTAAATACTATTTACTCACCTTGTGTTTCCCAAGATTATTTACAGTGCATGAAAGTACTGCTTCTCTTCCTAAAGGAGTCGTTAGGTTACCAATAGGTGATGTGAATTCTGGTTCATCTAAACTTCTTTCACCTGAAACATTTTAAAAGTATTTAAAATTTGTTTTTTTTTCAATTAAACACATACTTCTTGTTTATGTAGTATTATAAAATTAATAACGAATTTTTCTTCCTTTCTTCCTATTATTTTACTTTAGAGAAATAGTTTTATCTTGTATATTTTCTTTTCTTCTTAAAATACGCCAAGGATTTTGAGTATGATTATTTAATGCTTTTAACTGGAACTGTTATAAATGCTAGATCGACTCTTTTTTATCATTTATTCAGTTATTTTTTTCATATATGTAAAAAACTTACGATAACATCAATTAACAGATTTGAAGATATATAATCCAATAAGCTTTATGAATTAGGAAAACGTTGAATCGTAAAAGTTCCTTTATTAAAGTTGTTGCGGAATGCTGCAAGATTGCTTTTAAAATTCAATTAAAAGTGTAACTACTTTTAAATTTGTTTGATTGCCTGAGTAAGCATTAAATAATGATTGTTAGATTTCAGTTAAGAGCAATAATAGTCAGCTTGAGATTATAAAAGACTAATGATTGTTTATAACTACATTTATAGTCAGTTCTGAGGCTATTTAATTTTAAATTAAACAGAATAAAATTGTCTAGCCTTAGTGCCAGCCTTACTTAATGTATATCTGCCATTGACGTCTTTTTTAATAAAATTAAAAAAAAAAAAATAGTTACTATAGTGGGATTTCCATTTTAAAACTCTTCACTTTTGGTACTACATTAATTAATGTTTTGTTTTGTAACATTACAAGGTACAGTTATATATTTCTAGTTTTTCTTGTTGTCCATATTTCAGTACCATAAAAAGGTATATTCTACGTTAGTCCTTTTAGGGAAAAATTTGTGCGTGTTATCAAGGAGGAATACTTATATTTGCATATAATTTGTCGTTATATTTTTTATATGAACCCCTCTCGTTTGTAGATAGTCTTTTCAGTAATTTTATAATGACAGTTATGGTCATTAGACCGGTGAAAATTGGTAGCGTATGAAAAGATACTGTGCCTGACCAGGATCTGAATTCGGGACCTCCACACGAAATACGCAGACGGTACCTACTCAGCCACGGAGGTCGGTTATTTGAATAATTGCTTTAGTTTGTAGACAGTTTGGAAATTTACATGCGGTGACACTGTTTCTTATTTTAAACATATTTTTTTTTTTAATAGTATTAAAAATGTTCTTTTTATTTATTTTTTTATTTACTTGCCCCTAAAAATAAAATAAAACGATGAATGTATTTATTTTTAATATATGAATGAAACATTTTTCCTAACATTTTATCTTTCGAAAAATAAGATGCTCAGTCTTCATTTAAAAGTTTGTTTTTCCCGTAAGTTTAGAAAAAATTAGAATTAGTATTTAATTCACACAGATTACAATAGAATTTTATTACAAGTTTTAAATTATTTTTTTTTAATTTTATCTTTGACTATTTATTCATTAAGTTGCATACAAAAAAAAAAAATGGTATAATAAATTAAAGCTATGCTTATTTTATCTTTTCAGAACTTGTTGCATTATATGTATATAATTCGTTTTGTCTTTTAAAAACCATGTAACCTTATTTTTGATGTCAATCATAATCACTTAAGATTTAAGATGTTAAGGTTTCAGAATATTCAGATTTCCTGATTTTAAGATTGAAGATAAATCAGTTTTCCCTTTCAAAAATTACTGAAAGAAAAGAAAATTCTTAAAAATATTACTAAAAAAAAACAGTTTTGATATCGTACAACAGATAATAAAGTATAAATCTTTATTGCTGAAAATAACATGAAAATACTATTAATTTCAGGTCAAGTATTAAATTTAATAATTAAGGTAATCAAGATTAATCTCTGTTTAACGGGCAATAATATGGACAATTTAATAAAAAAAAAATGAGAAGATTAAAAATTTATTGTAATATTGGTCATATATTATTATCATAAAGTTATTTTCTTTCAAACTTCTGATCTATAAAACAGTTGAGTGGAATTATTGTCTTAGAATGAAAATCTTTTTATAAGAATTTCCTGTAGAGAAACCTATTCCTTGAACGTTTTTTAAGCAGTAAGTTATACCCTTCCTTTTTTCTTTCTGTTATTGCAGTTTCAATGTTACTTTGTTTTTTCCTTTCGCAGTATATTCTGTATTTCCCTTTTCGTTATTTTTAACAGTATTGAGAATTTGACGGCAGAGTAAAGGAAATAAGTCACGTGGTAGCTAAGAAGAAATCAATCCCGTACATGCTTTGCACCTGTTTCCTTTTAAAACCTTTCTTCCGACCCAAATCCGAAATTCAGCCCTCGGTTCCTTTTCTTCATTCACAATTTTCATCATTTAGTTTGAGTTTACTACTTTTTCTTCTTTTACCACATTTAATTTTACGATTAGAATATATTTTAAAATGATTTTCATCTCAGGACAACTAATTGATTTTAATTATTACTCCTTACTTCTAAATGAAGTTCTACTACCACTC
This sequence comes from Lycorma delicatula, assembly GCF_047948215.1. Lineage (NCBI taxonomy): Eukaryota > Metazoa > Arthropoda > Insecta > Hemiptera > Fulgoridae > Lycorma > Lycorma delicatula. Next base: position 46,647,707 of record NC_134455.1, on the reverse strand, counting down.
AAGTTGTATACTCAGTTGATTTTTAGCAATAGATCTTGTCTAGTATTAGTTTAGACAAACCGATAATTGTTAATTAAACTTTAAATACCAGCGGTTAGAAATTAATGAGAATATTAAAAATCTAGTTAAAAATGATTATTTTTTTAAACTGTTATATCAAAAATAATTAACCGGTTATTTCTGAGTTTCAACTAAGTTTTGCGAATATTTAATAGATTCTTCAATTCTAGATACATATTAAATTAACTGAAATCTTACTTATTAATTTAAAGTGTTCATTTTAAGAACTGTACTGTTCACAGTAATTTTATTGTTTTAACGGTAATTTAGAGGGCCATATATTAAATTTTTCTTCAGTATTATGACAAAATATTCATAATTCTGAAACATTTTAGAGTTATTCATGAAGAAACGCAAATAATTTTACTTCCATCCATTAATTTAGTTACAGAAGAGGTCCAGAGGATAAAACCGGCAAAAGATGATAAAGATAGAAAATTATACTTTTTAATTAATTCTACTTTTTTATGCAGTACAAGTGTATTTATTTTTTCATATCTATTAAAAATTTTAATGAATACGCTGTTTCTTCTAAATCTATTAATCTTATCTTCAAAATTATCTTTTCAATTAGTTCACTACGTGTTTCGACATGATTATAATTACACTAAAAATAAAAGACACTTTGAGTGACGCATCTATTATTAAATTCAGAATTTTGTTTTACTAATAAATGTTAGGAAAGATACTCGCTTTTTACATATACATCTATATATTAGACATCTAATGGTATAATCAAAATATGGATCTAAATTACACAAAGATTAATTTTTATTATTTAAATATTTAACGGTATATGCACGTTTATCTAATGAGAATTGCAACTGTAATTTCATACGAACTGAGCCAGAACGGAGGAAATAATAACAGTTACGCAGAAATAATACACAAATCTGTCATAATCACTGATGGATTATGGACAAATTAGCTGGAATAAATTATTATCCAAGTCATTGATTGGTAGAAAATTTCCATTGATAAAGGATTAGGTTTGCTCAGTTTAATTAATATGACACTGTACGCTTGTAACACTACTACCAAATGACACAATAATAAGCTTTCCTCTTTCTACTAACCAACCCCTGCATAATTGTTCTTTCTTCTCTAACACTTACAATTCCACTTTCCTTATAAACCGTTTAAGTCTTTCCCCAGTGATTTTATTCCCATAATACGTTGTTTCACTGCGCCATTTTATATCTATTTCCCAGTTCCAATTACAATCGCAGTTACTGTAATTACACAGATTAAGAAAAAAAAAACATCAATTTTAATACTTTCCCTAAAGTTTTAGACTTAATGCGAATCAAGGGAATAATAATGTTGCAATGAATGAACTTTACTTACCTTTCTTAATTTTTTTTTATCTGCAGTCTATTTTTATGTTCATGTTAAAGGTTCTCTTTTGTTAAAAGTTATTAAAAATATATTTGTCCAGAAATTCCATTATGCGAATATTTTCGTGTTACCCATGTTGTGTATGTTGCTCAAGGAGAAGAGTATATTTGTTGTTGATTAAAAATTAATAAAAACGTTACCGATCGATTAGTAATACGATGGAAGGAATTAATAATATAAAGTAATTTTTTCGAATTTTATAAAAGATTTAGTTGTTATATTAAATTATTTACAACGAAAGAATAATTTCGTTCCTGTTCACCTTGAATAGGAAGAAAGTAAATTTTTAATATTTATAAAATCAGATCAAGAAAAGGAAGCATGAAGTTCATTAAATAGAATTTACATGTGTCTGTGTAGAAAGGGAGCTGTTAGTCAACTACTATATCACAGTCAAATTTAAAGTAAAGTGTATACGAGTTAAAAAAATAAGATGTTTATAACAAAAAAACTTAAATAAAGGTAAAGAAAGTAAGATCGATTGAATGATCGGTATAATATAATAGCTAACTCATATCCACACGGATCACTCCAAAAGTAGACAAATATATTAAAATTTGAGAACGATAAGAAATTAGAATTTGTTTATGTAAGCAAAAAGGTTTTGAGGCATTTAGATAACGAAAGTTAATTTCAATAAGATGTACAGAAATCAGATATAGTCAGTGACAGCAACCATTTCACATTTCATGGAATAGTATACATGTAGAAGATTAAGGGAGGAAGCCTACGCTAAAAAAAGAATAAAATACTAAACAACAAATAACAAGTTCTGATAAAGTCATGTAGGCAAGACAGACACACTTAGACTATTTAATTTTTTCTATCCAAAATAGTGATTTGTTTTTACTTCCACTGTTGTTCATTTCAACTAAAATTATATTCCATTCCAGAAAGAGTCTTCATAAAGCGTTTATTGTTGAAATTCTGCCAAATGTATGTGACGTTTGTTGTAGGTTATGGTTTCAAGAGCAAATACGTCTAAAATGCTCTCAATCAATGAAAGAAATTTTATATTTTTGTTGCTTGTTCCTGCTCTGTTTAGATAAATAATTATTGATGCTTATCCATTAGTACTTACATGCTGGAAGGAACAGAGAAAATATAGACCTAGGAGAGTATTTAAATATCAATGTGGCCATGAGGAAGTAAATCTCCAGAACTTTATTTATTTACAAATTTCATTATTATACTCAGAATTCAAATCATTAGTTTTTAAATTTTCACCAAAAAATTAATCAAAACTAAAATAAAATTATAATTTAAAAATTCATAAATTATTCTGATTTTCAAAAACAATTTACTTTTACAGATTATTTTGCATTTTATTCATACTTTTTACTTTGAGTTTGAATTTTAAAAGCACATTAAGGAGTCATATTTAAACTGTATAGTACCGGGCAACAGTATTTTTATTGTATTATTACATTTTAAATTAATTAATACAACAGCAAGAAATTACAATTAAAACCTAACGATTAAACTACCTCTTAAGTACGACTAATTTTTTTCCCTACTGCTGATAAATAACATATCATTAAAAAAATAAAAACTATCTTAACAAGGGAATCAAGAAAGAATTAAGAACTTCAAAATAAATGAGAATTCGTAATATTTTTAACTGAAAAACTCCATTTTTAAAAAAATTCTATTTAAAAACAGTGAAATCTTATCCTTTTTTAATGTTTAGAAAATTTTAATAAATTTAATAAATACAAAAAGGTTAATAAATATAAAACTTCATATTTTGTGAAGACTCACAATTTAACATCGTAAAATATTGTTAGCATATTGTTAGTTTTTGTTTATATAATGAATTTACTATTATAAAAAAAGAAACTATTAGGCATCTCAAGAAATTTTATGTTTCTTTTTGAAGTTCACTTCAAAATATAGATCTTTCAGAATCCAATTTACGATTTATCTCTTGTCAAATTATTATTACAAGATATATTGTAATGCCTTAGTGGTATAACGTTTGTTTACTTGAATCTGTTTGTATGGTTTCACATCTATTCAGATTAAATAGACTTCAAACTGGCTTCCCATAAACGAATGAAACTTAGCCAGTAGTCATTGTATTAGACAGCCATGCTAGGATGTGTGAAATATACGCGAGAATAAACGTAGATGATTACTAATATTATTAGACAGAAGCAGACATAATTCGTTCTTAAATTTAGCCACTGTCTCAAAAAAGTGGTTTGACTGAACGGCTTGAAATTGAACTAAATATTTTCAGTAGTTAAATTATTCGTGTGACGAGTGAGATTATTACTTTCAAAACTTCACACGTTTACATACATGATTTTAATTTTTCTTTTACTTGAATCATTAAACCCTACAAAAACCAGAAAGAAATCAAAGTTTTTGAAAAAATTACCTAAAATACGCATCAAACAACCACATAAAAGGAATGATTAACTAAACGATTACAATATAAACTTTCACGTTTTAAAGATCTACCATTTCTAATCTACATAAAAATAACACGATTATGTAAATTCCTAAACAAAGAAGAGAAACGAAGCAAGTAAAAAAATTTTAATAACCCCTCCTGTAAGTTCAACTATCCAATAGACTGAAAAAAACAATCATGAATAACCTAGCCTGCATCGTAAAAGCTGACAAAGAAAACTCCGTTATAATAATACAATTTTTTTTTTTTTCTGGAGGGAGGTGGAACTGTATTTACTCACGGAGTATCGGGCTCACACTGATGGTATTATGCAGTCACCATCAGCAGACTACCGATTAAAACCACCTCCCTCTCTACCAGGACTCGACCTGGAACCGTTTTACACATTACTTCTGGCCGAGTCATCCTGTACTAGCCTGAGAAGGCTACCTAATTTTCAGGACTATCCAGGTTACCTTTCTTGGTTCTGAGAATGCCTCCGACGAATCGGGCCACACTCTCCCAGCTGCTCCCAGCAGAGACAACCATGGTCGTCCAGCCAGGCACTGACTCTGTGCGTGGCTCTGTGTGAGTCTTAGTTGGGCGAGCTTCACGTTGCGGTCTGCGACAAGTAGCGCGTCATCAGCGTATCCAACCAAGACCGATTCTTCAGGCATCTCCGCCCTCAGCAAGTCGTTGTAGACGGATTTCTAAAGGTCGGGGCCGAGAATCGACCCCTGCGCTGCCCCTAATATTTTAATAGTAATAATAATAATAATAACAATAATTATAATAACAATAAAATGAAAAGAAGAGGGAGAAGAAGAATGAGAGATACAAATAAAATAATAATACTCAGAATATACAATTAAGACAACCAGGATCAGATTCTTTAGGATCAGAATTAAATTTTGTTCCTAAACATTCTAAATTCCTAAATTCTAGCAAATTATAACTAAATACTAACTTAGAAAAATAATCCATCAACATACGATACGAGTCATTAAAAACAAACTACCAAATCACTTAATAGTAGAGATCATAATCTGAACATAAATCATTTCAGAACAAGCCTTTTTTACACGTAGTAATAAAATACCACACTCAATCAGGTTTACTATTTGGTTAACCCATTCGTACTGTCCTTGAAGAAATGCTTTAATAACGCTTAAAAAAATTGCCCCATATTTAAAATAAGAAAAGGGATGTAGATAAAATATTATTTTAGCAATACTAAACTGATGAATCCTACTTTTTCAAAAAGTAAATTTATATAAACATTTGTTCACAAACAGGTCTCATTGAAGAATTTGGGCACAACTTATCTTCTTCTTCATCACTTAACTTCTTTAACCGTACTATTATCAAAGTAGACAATAAAAAAAGTTAAAACGCTTAATAATATAACTATCACAGTTATCTGTAAGATATACAACCCACCAGCGTTGCACACAGCCCAAACGCATTGCATACTACCTCACAAATTTTGCCTGTCCTAACATACAAAAATTTGTTAGCTGACAACTATTCTGAAAAACTTGGAACTATAAAAATTCTGGCATTGATCAATCGCTATCAATCTTGTAGGCAATATTATGTTATTATATAAAATACAGGTTGATTCAGGAGGAAAGGGAAATATTTTGGGAACTGATTCTAGAGCTTGAAATAAGGAACATATGTCCGAAAACGCTTTGTTATCGAATTACGGCTAGCTAAAATGTTTGACCGGATTTCAGCTCCCCCGGTGAAATAAGATCATACTGAAGTTTTAAGGCGTTATATAACGAGTTCTCATGGTTTCTTATGTTTTTGACCTGTAAAAACGAAAAAACCGATCCCAGAACTATATTTCCCGTAGTTTTCATGATAACCAATGTAAAACAGAAAAATTGAGTGTTGAAGAACATGTGTGTGTTTTTTTTTTGTTTAATTTGAAGTATAATAACCTTTTTAAATGACTAATGAATGCGTAAATTTTATTATTGAACCTTGTAGGGAATTTAATTCTGAGAAAATTGATGTAATCAATTCTACAAAAAAATCAATTTTTATTATTTAAAACCTAAGAGAAAAATGTTATGAAATGTAAAATTGAAAATCAGCTGTTTTTAGTACAATAAGTTCAGACGTTTGAAAATTAGGTTGGCAACATTTATTGTAAGCTTCGAAATTAATTTGTTGTCATAAAATTGTGATTACGTGTTAATAATAAACGTTAAGTGGTTTAGTTGTTTTTTACATAATCTGATTATATTTAATTATTTTTGAAATAAAGTTATATAGTATTTTGTGTTTGTTGCACTATAAACTACACCTACATTTTTCCCGATTTAATCTGAATTTAAAAAAGTGAAATTCTGTTTTGAATTCTTTATTGAAAAAGGCATCCATCTCTTCAATAACGCAGAATATGCTGATATAATTTTTACATGGTGATGAAAGGGAAAATATTCTTTAGGTGGTACAGTTTAGTCCTGCAACGAGCATGTGAAGAATTACTACAACACTCAACATTCCATAAAGTACAGTCTGGAGGACATTACTTGCTCACGGACTGTGTTTTAAACATATTTAGAAGTTCAACACCTCCAGCTTGGTGACCGTGCCAGACGACTGCAGCTTGTTATTGGGATAACAGTAATTACCATTTAATTCCGTACATATTATTTTCGGACGAACTTATTAAACAATACATTTTTTACAGCGTTTGAAAATTTCTTATTGGCGAAACGAATTGAAATGTTAACTTGATGGAGCATCAACATAATTCACGAAGGTGAAGCAGAACAATTCTTAAATGAAAAAATTACTGGTAAATGAATTGGACGTAAAGCGTCGGTAAATTGGCCACCTAGATCACCGGAACATACTTCGTTAGATTGCTGTTTATGAGGATGGATGAAATGCGAGGTGTTCAAGCAGAAAAACACACGCGATAAGCTGATCGCTCGCATTCTCAATGTTGCTGCTCTCATCAAAGAATGCAATGATATTATTAGGTCGGCCACAGAAAATGTAAAGAAACAGGTTGAAAACTGTGTCAATGACAGTGGCAAAATGTTCGAACATTTATTGTAAATTAATACAGTACTATAATTTGCACAGCGAGTATTTTTTAAAACGTATTTTAATTTTTCAAAGGTTTAAATTTATTGTACTAAAAACAGTTGTTTTTAATTTTTATAAATTCATCACATTCTTCTGTTAAGTTTTATTTTCCTCATTTTGATCGTCATCTGAAGTGAAGGTTCCTGTAGAAAACAACTGAATATCAAGTAAGGAAATATACGGGTTGCTGCGCAGCAGATACAACTTTCACTGCCGAAGAAACAGTTGGTGTACACGACTATTCTGAAAAATTTGGACCTACGAAATTCAGCTTTGGGGTACTTCAAGCAGCACAAACGTCGAGATAATACAAAAATTTCCAAAAAAAATTACTAAATGAGATAAAAGAAGCGCCTTGATTCGTAAGAAACAGGGAAATCCACGAATATATGGAAAAGAAATCCACCGTATATTTGAGAAGAGATACAGCGATTTGGTACATACTATGAACTGCAGCTACACAAACATTTGAATTATTTAGCTATTAACCTTTTAGGCAACAGTGAAGATGTTAGAATACTAAAACAACTACACGGGTTGACCTTGATGACTTTATGTGATTTGAGTTTGAGCTGCATTAACTGAGTGTTACTCATCAATTCCTCCTCTATGAATCATGAGACCTTGCCGTTGGTGAGGGGGCTTGAGTGCTCAGGGATACAGAGTAGCTGGACCGAAGGTGCAACCATATCGGAGAGGTATCTGTTGAGAGCCAGACTAAGGAATGATTCCTGAAAGAGGGCAGCAGCTCTTTCAGTAGTTGTTAGGGGCGTGAGTCAGGACGACTTAAACGGCCGTATCAACATCACTCAGTCCTCTGAGTACTGCGCAGCTGAAAGCAATGGAAAACTACAGCTGCTTTTTTTCCAAGAAAATGTGGCTCTCTGCATTTTCACATAGCAATAATGGAGGCGCCTTCCTTGGTAAAATATTCCGGAGGTAAAATAGTCCCCCGCTCGGATCTCCGGGTGGGGACTACTAAGGAAGGGGTCACCAGAAAATTAAAAAATAACATTCTACGAGTCGGAGCGTGGAATGTTAGAAGCTTGAAAAAGGTTGGTAGGCTAGAAAATTTAAAAAGGGAAATGGGTAGGACAAATGTGGATATAGTAGGAATTAGTGAGGTTCGGTGGGAAGTGGAAGGCGACTTTTGGTCAGATGATTTTAGAGTAATTAACTCAGCGTCAAATAATGGGCAGGCAGGAGTAGGTTTCGTGATGAACAAGAAGATAGGGAGGAGAGTGGAGTATTTCAAAACGCATAGCGATAGAATCATTGTAATAAGGATAAAATCAAAACCTAAACCGACAGCGATTGTTAACGTCTATATGCCTACAAGCGCCCATGATGATGATGATGAGGTAGAGTGTGTATACGAAGAGATTGATGAAGCAATTAAACACGTAAAAGGAGATGAAAATTTAATAATAGTTGGAGATTGGAATGCAAGCATTGGATAAGGCAAGGAAGGAAATATAGTGGGTGAATACGGGCTGGGCAAAAGGAATGAAAGAGGGGACCGACTTATAGAATTTTGCACGAAGTATAATTTAGTAATTGCCAACACCCAATTTAAAAATCATAATAGAAGAATATACACTTGGAAAAAGCCAGGCGATACTGGAAGGTATCAGATAGATTATATCATGGTTAAGCAAAGATTTAGAATTCAACTCGTTGACTGCAAAACTTACCCTGGAGCAGACATTGATAGCGACCATAATTTGGTGATAATGAAATGTAGATTGGGGTTTAAAAACCTGAAGAAAAGGTGTCAGATGAATCGGTGGAATTTAGAGAAGCTTGAGGAAGTAAAGAAGATTTTTGAGGAGGACATCGCAAGAGGTCTGAGTAAAAAAGATAAGGTAGAAAATGTAGAAGAAGAATGGGAGAATGTTAAAAAGGAAATTCTTAAATCAGCAGAAGCAACCTTAGGCGGAATAAACAGAACTAGTAGAAAACCTTGGGTTTCAGACGATATATTGCAGCTGATCGATGAACGTAGAAAATATAAGAATGCTAGTGATGAAGAAAGTAAAAGGAACTATCGGAAATTAAGAAATGCTATAAACAGGAAGTGCAAACTGGTGAAAGAAGAGTGGATTAAAGAAAAGTGTTCAGAAGTGGAAAGAGAAATGAACATTGGTAAAATAGACGGAGCATACAGGAAAGTTAAGGAAAATTTTGGGGTACATAAATTAAAATCTAATAATGTGTTAAACAAAGATGGTACACCAATATATAATACGAAAGGTAAAGTCGATAGATGGGTGGAATATATTGAAGAGTTATACGGAGGAAATGAATTAGAAAATGGTTTTATAGAGGAAGGAGAGGAAGTTGAGGAGGATGAAATGGGAGAAACAATACTGAGATCTGAATTTAAGAGAGCATTAAAAGATTTAAATGGCAGAAAGGCTCCTGGAATAGACGGAATACCTGTAGAATTACTGCGCAGTGCAGGTGAGGAAGCGATTGATAGATTATACAAACTGGTGTGTAATATTTATGAAAAAGGGGAATTTCCGTCAGACTTCAAAAAAAGTGTTATAGTTATGATACCAAAGAAAGCAGGGGCAGATAAATGTGAAGAATATAGAACAATTAGTTTAACTAGTCATGCATCAAAAATCTTAACTAGAATTTTATACAGAAGAATTGAGAGGAGAGTGGAAGAAGTGTTAGGAGAAGACCAATTTGGTTTCAGGAAAAGTATAGGGACAAGGGAAGCAATTTTAGGCCTCAGATTAATAGTAGAAGGAAGATTAAAGAAAAACAAACCAACATACTTGGCGTTTATAGACCTAGAAAAGGCTTTTGATAACGTAGACTGGAATAAAATGTTCAGCATTTAAAAAAAATTAGGGTTCAAATACAGAGATAGAAGGACAATTGCTAACATGTACAGGAACCAAACAGCAACAGTAACAATTGAAGAACATAAGAAAGAAGCCGTAATAAGAAAGGGAGTCCGACAAGGATGTTCCCTATCTTCGTTACTTTTTAATCTTTACATGGAACTAGCAGTTAATGATGTTAAAGAACAATTTAGATTCGGAGTAACAGTACAAGGTGAAAAGATAAAGATGCTACGATTTGCTGATGATATAGTAATTCTAGCCGAGAGTAAAAAGGATTTAGAAGAAACAATGAACGGCATAGATGAAGTCCTACGCAAGAACTATCGCATGAAAATAAACAAGAACAAAACAAAAGTAATGAAATGTAGTAGAAATAACAAAGATGGACCGCTGAATGTGAAAATAGGAGGAGAAAAGATTATGGAGGTAGAAGAATTTTGTTATTTGGGAAGTAAAATTACTAAAGATGGACGAAGCAGGAGCGATATAAAATGCCGAATAGCACAAGCTAAACGAGCCTTCAGTAAGAAATATAATTTTTTTACTTAAAAAATGAATTTAAATGTCAGGAAAAGATTTTTGAAAGTGTATGTTTGGAGTGTCGCTTTATATGGAAGTGAAACTTGGACAATCGGAGTATCTGAGAAGAAAAGATTAGAAGCTTTTGAAATGTGGTGCTATAGGAGAATGTTAAAAATCAGATGGGTGGATAAAGTGACAAATGAAGAGGTATTGCGGCAAATAGATGAAGAAAGAAGCATTTGGAAAAATATGGTTAAAAGAAGAGACAGACTTATAGGCCACATACTAAGGCATCCTGGAATAGTCGCCTTAATATTGGAAGGACAGGTAGAAGGGAAAAATTGTGTAGGCAGGCCACGTTTGGAGTATGTAAAACAAATTGTTGGGGATGTAGGATGTAGAGGGTATACTGAAATGAAACGACTAGCACTAGATAGGGAATCTTGGAGAGCTGCATCAAACCAGTCAAATGACTGAAGACAAAAAAAAAAAAAAACTTATCAATTCATTTTTTGACTTCGTTTAGTTTTAGTTATTATTCTTTCTTTATTTATTTTGTTTTATTTTCATTTTTGCTCATGGTTTTTCATCATTTCTCTTGTTTACCAATCCTTTGATTTTGTTCTCTGACTTAACTTTGTGTGTACTTACTAATGTTTTGTATAGGAATATTAGTATTTAACTTTTCTGGAGCTTCCATGGAGGCTTCTCTATACGTTATTGTATTCGATCATATTTACTTTCTTTAATATTGTAATCGATTATAAATTTTATTTTGAGACCAAAAAAAGTATTATTCTCTTCGGTTTTTAATAATAAAAGTTGATTTTTTATGTTCTTCATAGATTTTATTACATTAATTTTCTCAGAATTATATTTTCTACGATATTTGATTATACAATTTATGCATTTATTATCATTTAACAAAATTATTGTACTTCAAGCTAAAATAACGTGTTTTTTGCCACCAAATTTTTCTGTTTTACATTGAATACCACAAAAACTAGGGAGATGCAATTCTGAGATCTGTTTTATTCGAATTTTTTTGATCAAACAACAAAAGAAACCATCATGTTTACCTCCCTCATATAACGTCTCATTTCAGTATAACTTCATTTGACTGAGGGAACTTAAATTCGGACAAAATGTTACATTATCCTATCTCAATATCAAAGCGTTTTCGGACATACGTTTGTATGAACGTTTACCTTCTTTCAAGCTCTAGAATCAGTTCCCAGATTATTTTTCTTTCCTCTTGGATGACTCTGTTTAAAGAGATTCCAAAACCCATTGACTGAAAATCAACAATTGCAGGAAATTTGGATAATTTTCAGGAAAGAAGGTAACTGAGTTGCTTTCAAAATGACAAAAAATCACATAAGATAATAATGTATAGTAATAAAACACACACACACACACACACACACACACACACACACACACACACACACACACTCACTCACTCACTCATTCGTTCCCAGAAGCATACAAATTAAACTGTAGGGACTACGTTAAATACTACATCGAACAGACCGGATATTTATCCCAACCATAGTTAGAAGAAGCATTTTCAGACACTTCGCTTAACAAAATTAGTTTTTGCGAATGTCCTAGTAAAAATAATAAACAAATACTTACTACAGTGTGCAAAAGTTAGACAGCCGTAAAAATATATGAAATTTAAAGATACATTAAATTTAAAAAGCAACAATTTAAACGTATAAATGCTGAATGTTTTGCTTGGATACAAACTAAAGCAGTTTCCTAGTCTTTCTCATATCTTCATCATTAAAAAGTGTTACCAGAAATCCCACTGAAGAAGATGCTGATACTCATTTCCAAAAAGCCTTTTAAAGGATAAATTCTAATAAAATGTAAGTGAGTCTTAATATTTAATAATTTTAAAGTGCTATAACGCCTCGCAATAATATTTATGAAGTATACATTGAGAAAAAATATATAAAAAAATAGATTTTCCTAAGAAAAAAAAAGAATGTATGAAATTGTATGAAAATCCAATCTATAAATGTACATTAAGGAATAAGGAGTGAAAAATTCATTTAAATAGTAAGTTTTTACTGTTACTTGTATAGTAGAAATGCTATGACAGCGGAACGTTTAAATAAGAAAGCAAATCTATCGCTTAGTTAAAACAGTCATGTAATAAAAATCACTGACTGATAAATTAGATGCGTGATATTAAAAATGTATACAGAAAATTCCTTTCAAAACCTTGCTTGAAATTGGTTTTGATAAAAAAAAAATTAATAAATAAAAAGAACTAAAAATGATTATATGTTTAAGATAATCTCCATCAGCTCTAAAACCTTTCTTTTCACTCTAGATCTTGTAACAAAGTACGGCAGCCAGCTAGACGAAGGAAAAGCTGCTCATAAATTTGAAACAAATCTTGATTTGCCCTATTAAAAAGTGGGGAAAGGTTAAGGAAAGATAACTTAAATGTAAAATTACGTAATCCAAAAATTATATAAAATAATAATGCACGATTATTTGATCCTACCTAATTACAGGAATGACGTAAACATTAACGATCTAATCAAAAGTGCGCGGCAAGTAATATAACATATCATTAATATTTGCTTCATTCTTAAAGCAAAGTCTTTTCCATTAAACACGAGATATAAAGTATTTTATATCTCGGGTTTTTAAATGAAAACATTTATTTTTTTCTAGTAAATGTGATCATTTATATTTGCTACCTAGAAACTACTTACTTTTGATTTAGTGAACTAGATGGTGAATACGTGTAATTAAATGATTAATGTACATTAATCAATCCAAAATGACAGAAATGGTTCCAAGTACTAATATTGAGTGCTTAGTTTGTTTTTCTGCATTCTTTGGTACAGCCTTTGAACTTTAACTCACTTCTAGTTGTTATGAACTTTTAGCCAGACTCCAGTGAAAAATGGTTTTTACACTGGAGATACCCATTCTTAACAAAGGCAGTTGCTTAACAAACGTTAAAATATAAGCTGGATCAGCAGAAAAAACTTTGATTTTAGAATTATTTGAAGATAATATGTTTTATCCCTGTGCTTTAAGATAAATTTATTTGAATACTGCGTCAATAAACTACCGCTCGTAGGTTCCAGTGTTCCCCTATTTAGGCTATTCTCTTACTACTACTACTACTACTACTACTACTATTTTTATTTGACAGACCAGATTAAGAATAATTTTAAAAAATTCTTTTAAGCGTGAATAGTTTAGCTTCAAATTAATATTCGACTTTATTCGCATTACTAAGTTCACAAAATAAATTCTTACTTTGAGCTGCAGCTATAATTATATCTACTTCAACTTAAAGCTGCATTCTCTATTTTATTTTTTCAACATTGAATATGAAAAAGGTTTAATCCTTTTATCAAAGTGCTATAAGTTTCATACAGCTGAATATGATAAACTTTTATCATACGATTGTTAATGATATTTTAAATTATTGTGGAAAGTTTTTCGTAAAAATCTTTAGGTTTTCGAGGTAAAATATTTTTTTTTAAGATAATGATTATTCGTAATAACATTAGCATGTATTTCCTTCATTTGTAAATAACAGTAGTAAAATAATTCTTTTCAGTACACTATTCGGTTTGTATTATTAGAATTATAAATTAGTGTAAACAAGATTAATTCAAATTAAAAATTAGTCCTATCACGATATTTATTACCATCTCGGAATGGTAACTTTTTCATTAATGTACAAATACATTTGACGATTCTGAACGAGCAAACAATATTTATCATTAAACATCTGTGAAAGATTTCTATCACGGATGCATAGTAGTTAGGAATTTTACACATGATTAAGATTAAGTTCAGTAATCATGATTTATTTGCAACCCGGTGAAAAAAAACAAAGATATAAACATATTACGAAAAGGTAAAATTTCCTTTTCGCCCCTAAATTTTAGATTAATTTTACTGTTCCTTCTGAAATCTAGCGCATTTTTCTCTAATGTCTGTGAAGGTACCTAGATCGTAAGATTTTGCCTAGTCAATCAAGTTAATTAATCGCAATTATTTATGCCCAGATAACTCTGGGGGTCATTATTTCAAGGACGGTGCTCCAGTCCATAATTTCACGGTTTGTTGTATGAAATACTCTTCATGCAATGAATCAACAAAAGTTTTATCTAGATAACAGTGTTCGTTATACGTCTCCAAAATGTAAAATATCGATAAGACTGTGCAGCAAAGAATTGTCACCCACACTACCGGCCACATCAATATCATCAACCGCCGCAGCCTCGGTCAACTAGTAGTGAAACTAAACATTTCTTACAAAAATTCCTTTTAAGGTTATTAAAGCTGTCTGCGGTGGAAGAAATTAAACATCCATTACCAGAGCTATTCAATTAAGGTTGATTCAACTCTGCCGAGACCTTCAACATCTAAGCCCCAGCTATATTTCATTACAAATATCGCCTTCTTCAGTAATTCACTGGAATGGCTGGAGTTAGCTGCATGCCACATTATGGAGACACCTACGTCCTGAGGAGGTGTTTTTCCATTTTTGTATGTGGCTGGAAAATGCTTTCGAAAAGCTCAATTAGTAGCTCTGGCCAACCCAAGAAGTGGTAATTCTAAGTCGCTTTATTTGGAACCCTTACAATTTGCGGGATGTTTACAAAGCGTTTCAAAGGACGTCATTTACAGATGACCGTTTAACTGATATCTCATCTTATAAAAAGAAAGATCGATGTTTATTAACCTCTATTTGTCAGCACGGCTTTTAAAAATGTATTATATTTATATATTTTTTTCATTCCTACATTACTATCATAAATTTAAGAACAAATATCTACTAAAAATTGGAAATATTTATTCACAATAGTGACACAAAACTTCATCTTCAAGTTTCACTTTCGCTAATTAAAGTGATACGTCGTTGACTTATTTTCTTGACGATTGTTATCAATGAAGTTATAGAAACTCGCATTTTTTACTATTTTTATCCCTTTATTTTGGGAAAATGCATTTTTATGAGTTTTATTGAAAACTGTCTAGATTTCAGAAAATTGACTTTCAAAATTTTACTGATTACACCTTCAAGAAAATTTGTTAAAAACATTTTTGCAAGATGCGATTTTATCGTTTTTTGTTTAAAAAAATTAATGAAGTACATTTTAGAAGTAAGCAAGATTTAAAATAAATACAATAATTGTATAAACAATAAATTAAATACATTTTTTTATAATGTAACGTATATAAAAAAACAGCAACAGTTATATTTTTAACGGCAACTGTGTATGTGTGTCGATAATATTTAGTAATACATATAAACTTATAGCATGCTTATATATATGATAAATAAATTGTATGTAATATATACGTATATATGTCTCTGTCTGTATGTGTGCGTGTGTAAATGAAAACTCATGTTAATGATTTTTTAGCATTTTAGAACAAAGCATATCCAGCACACATAGATATATTTCTATCTGTAGTCTATTAACTTTATCTACAAATGCAGTTTCATAACTATAACAGGTTATTAAATAAAAACAAATTATATTTGTGCATTTATTAATTGTATGTACTGATGGATCTATGAATGCGTTATACTTACTGAATAATGAGTGTGTGTCAGTGCATGATAGCTTTTTCATCAATTATTTAAAAATTTAGTGTCGTTCTGTAAACTGTTCTAAAAAATGAATAAATATTCGTGTTGAGATAAACGGAAATAGCTTTTTAAGATTAGTTTTATTTATTTATTTTTCCTAACTTTTTATCTTTAATTAAACATCAATATTTTACCAATATGAAATTGTAAAATCTAAATAAATATAAATTTATTATTATTCTATTCACTATTATTTATGTTATATTAAATAAATACAAATACATTTTTTTTTTAATTTGGCTTGGGTCATAAATTGGGGTTTTATCTTGATTACAAAGTAAATTATGATTAAATAAAATTCTGCAAAAACAAACAGTATAAGCAATAACTGGATTTCTACATCCCCATTTTGAAAGATTGTCACGATATTTATCAGCAGTTTCTATTAATTTATTGATAATATCAACCCTTAAAAGAATATTAATCAAGTTTTACTTGAGCTAATATTCACAAACATATGGTTAATAATAGGTAATTAGATACTAATTTATGTTTATTTAATTTTCTTTTAATTTTGAACTCAAATGTGTTTACTGACACCTTCATACAAAACTTAATAGAAGTACCTAATTATTGAATCTTAATTATTATATTATCTAACATACTGGTTGTGCCTAATCGTACGAATAAATATTTAAAAATATAGATCAACGTTTAGGTAAGGGTTGATATCTTTTTTTATTAAATAGAGGTTTTCTCAGTGTAAAATAAACCAAAGAACAATACCAAAATATAACTTTTGAATAAAAAGAGCAATCGTAGATTTATAAAAGTGAATATTAAAAGATTCAGTAGAAGAAAGGTTTTTCTATAAATTGAAACTCAGCGATTGTTTATTGCGGTTAAATTAAAAAGGGTCTACATGAACGAATTCGAATAGATCTACAATAATAAACAACTGTTCTTAGTAATGAACGATTGCTTGCTTTTATCATCTACCATAGATAGTTTCCACTTCTATCATAGCTAGGAAATATTTTTGTCTTTGACTAAACACTTGCGTGTGTAAATGAAAATTAATATTAATAATTTTTTAGCATTTTAGAACAAAGCATATCCTGCACACAGTGATATATTTCTATCTGTAATTTATTAACTTTATCTGCAATTGCAATTTCATAACTATAACAGGTTATAGTTATAAAACTGCATTTATTTATAGTTATACACATTAATCGCAAACAAAAGAGCAAATTGTCGAAACCGAGTATTGAAAGAAATGATTATATTTGTTAAAAGTGATTAAATCTAATTAATAATTTACCTCAGAACTTTTTATGTGTAAAAATACATTTGCCTTGAATATTACAATTCAAAGATCATTTAATAAAAGGATTATAATAAGGAAGATAAAATTCAATATTACCAGACTTAGAGGATTGATGATTTGAAATGAGTATGAAAAATAAAGTCAGGATTTTCTATTTTAACACTGTCGCGTCTTTAAATTACTATAACTAATAAATAATAAACATAGTTAATGTGATCCATATTCAAATTTATTACAACATTTATGAAGGCTACGTAACAAAATATAAATTTATTGTTGCTGTTATCCGTTTTACTAAAATTCTGTAAAACAAAAATAATAACTACCCTGATCAGAGAAAGCTGGATCGGTTTGAATAGCAAAGGCAGAAGAGTGGGATGCTGCTGGGGTGTCAGTTTATCCAGAAGCTGAGTTTGTCGAAGTGGAACAGTATGTGGTTTACAGGGTGGTTTCAGCCAAACCTCTAACGTCACTGGAAGCACCTCTTGTGACCACACGTCCCGGTCTGATGCCAGCAACAGAGAGGGTGAAGTACCCCTATTCGTACCGCGCACGACGGCTTCCCTGTAACCACTTTCTGAACGGTTCTCATAAATCACTATGTAGGATATTCCATATAACAGTATCTTTACCTATTGTAACATTAACTAACTTAATATAGACCGAGGGTCAGCAAAATCATGTCCTCTTCATTATACAGAGAAATTCAACAGTTATTCGATAAAATACGATCGGAAATTTTGGTTAATAAAATCAGACGTTTGAGTTACTGTTTTGGCATTATTCCAAAATAAAGAGTAAACTTCAATAAAAGTGAAACAGTTGCTTAATTATTAAAATTAATTAAAAATAATAAATTATCGTAATAAGTAATACTAAAATAACTCTTTTAAATTATAAAAATCATTATTTGGATTTTGTATGTGCTATCTTTAAACACAATACCTTTAACTGTGAGTTCATCAAATAATTTCATTAACATAATAGAGCTGCACTGTATTCCACAGTCAATAAACTATAAAGAAATGAAAATTTTTATTTTTATCTACGTATCAAACGAATTAAGGGCTTTAAGTAAAATGAGGCCCTAAATCAGAAATAAAAATTGACAAGTACAAAACAATAATTTTAAGAGCTACAAGAAGTTATTTTCATGTTCATCTCCTCTGACTATTTTTTCAATTTCTATTATTCTCTTACAGGCTTGTAAAACAATGATCTTTTAAAATAATATATCAGAACGTAATATTACTGTCAATGTTATCTCATGGTAACCATAGTCTGGCAAATAAATCTCTGAATCATAATAATTTCGTAGCCTAAAGGTTATCCAAGAAGTACATCCCTTTTCCCTATCATACTATTATTAATCTAACATATTTATTACAATCTAAATCCTAATTATTTGTTTCATATAATTTGATTTTTGTCTTTCTTCACAGTTTTTACTGTATAATCGTCCCCATTCACAATCAAATTAACAAAATCTTAAATACACCAGGTCTTAATACACCAGGCTCACTAACCTATTTTCCTCTATATAACTTTCTTTCCTTTTTTACTCCACTTAAAATCTTTTGATTTCAAATTCTATCAACCCAAATAATTTCCAATAATGTTTTGTAAAACTAAATTAAAAAATTTCTATTTTATCTTCCTGTTTTTTTTTTTTTTTTAATATATTTTCCATATTTACTTTGCTTAATCGCTACAATCCATTCAAATATTTAAAAAAAATCTCTTTCTAATTCTTATATTTACATTTGATACTACCAGATTTATTTTTCTATGACAAAACTTTGCATTTTTGTGCTAGTCTTTGACTTCATTACTTTTCCATCTATGAATGTACGATCTAAATAACAAAATTCTTCCATTTTTGGTGTATTCGATTACCGTATTTTAATATTTAATTCCTTACAGTCTGTTTTTCTTTTTTACTTCCAATATTTTAGTAAATTGTGATGTTACTTATAAAATAATCTATATTTTGTATATAGTATGACTGATTATTTTTTATACTTAAAACTATACCTTATAAAAGTATAGCTGTTATTATTTTTATTATTTATCGCGGTCAACCATGGCCTTTTTCACACGCTACAAAATTAATTTATCATTCATCTACTAACTACAAGAGGGCGTAAGCCTGTTACTACTATGAAAATAAAAAAATAAAAATTATTATTATTATTATTATTATTAATGACAAATTTATTATTATTATGATGACAATAGTTTATTCTAACCTTCGTGACAGAGGGGGTTGAATGTATGCATTTCATTTGGAAAATCTGGGTTCAAATTCCGATTAATTTTGACATTTTTTTGGGCCCTACAAAATCTATTTACCTAAGAAAGTGATTTTTTTCGGGAAGTAAGCTTGGTGACGCTTATGAATAAATAAATATTGTTATTATTATTGATGCTTACAGTAGGGCTATTTAAAGTATTAAATTTATATAAATAATAAAACTATTTCATTGAGAGATTTACGTTCATTAATTACGAGAAGCGTTCAGATTTAAATTATATTTCATTATTTTTTCAAAAAATAAGATAAAAAATGTAGATTATGTACTGTTATTTTTCAAAATATTCTTCCTCTTTTGAATGCGCAGCCACTATCTTTATAGTAGTGTTCGTATTCCTTCAGAAAAAATATTTCTGCGGTTCCTGAAAACCCACTTTTGAACAACTTCAAAAACCTTTTACTTCCTAGAGGTTCTTTTAAGGCACCACACACAAGGAATTCAGAGGGTGTGAGGTCC
The DNA here is from genome assembly GCF_047948215.1 of Lycorma delicatula. Lineage (NCBI taxonomy): Eukaryota > Metazoa > Arthropoda > Insecta > Hemiptera > Fulgoridae > Lycorma > Lycorma delicatula. Next base: position 46,627,669 of record NC_134455.1, on the reverse strand, counting down.
TGACTATAGAGGGATATTGAACTATAATTTACGGATTGTAGCCATTGTATGAGTGACCACGTCTGAAGAACCTGTATTATCTTGTAAAAACAGATTGAATGTTGATTATTTTTCGCTTGTTTCGGATGACTTGTTTTACTAGACCCTTTAGTAAATTCAAGTACAACTCGGTGTTTACAGTGCTCTGCACTGTTGTGCTCTGAAAATCGACGTGTGAAATACCCCAAATATCCCAAAAGAATGAGGCGATAATTGTCCCGGCAGGAAAATGGTTTTTGTCTTGTTTTGGTTATGAAGATGAAGAATGTACCCTTGTATAGATGCTCTTTTGCTTTTTGTTTAACAATAATGTACCTAAGTTTTAGAAAAATAAGTTAGTGACAACATTACCGTAAAACTTTCTCGCATCTTTCTTCAAACAATATGTAAGCCACCGGCAGTCTCTCACATGCTTGTGTTCGGTCCATTAGCATTCATGGAATCCAAAGTGAGCACATTTTCCGGTAATTCAGTTGATTTATGAAACAGCTCTCACACTGACGACACTGATATTGGGTGTAGAAGTAATTACCTGCACTATAATTAAGATCGTTTTGATAAAGTCTTTTAAAGACCGTCTTTAGAAAATTTACTCCATTTATAAATGCTTATGTTTTTCAATATTTTCTCACCAAACGTCTTCACAGAATTCCGACGGTTTCTTTTTTTCTTTTGTAAGAGGTTTATAATACTGCAAGCAGTTTCACGCTTGGATGCACTTGTTTTTCACTCAAACTTGTAAATAAATAGCATAAACAGCTGGATACTGGTAGAGTACAATAAATATAAGTGCTTGCATGCACCCAATCAGACAGAGCTATCAACTTTGTCTTTTGTTTAATTTATTTGGCACCAATTTCAAATTATTATTTAAATTTAAACATCTCTATATTTTTCTTATAATCTAGAACTGTAATTGAAATTAATTATAATAGAATTCTGGTTTTTAAAGAATTTGTTTTTCTTTGATTTTAACTACAATTGTCCATCGATAAGCAAACAAAACATTACATTCAACGGCAGAGAAATATTATCCTATATATGAAATAAATATTTGCTTACATCACAAATGTAATTTATTATTTTGGCTGTTTAAACCATTTAACCTTTTTAATATATTTCCGAACAGCAAATAAACGTTTTATAAATTTAAACGAATATTAAGGTTCCATAATGAAATAACTCAAAACAAATATGTAACATAACAGAATTACACACAAGTATATGTTATATAGTGGATAACACAATTACGCTATATATATAGCAGACACATCCACGCAAAAAAACTTTTTATTAAAATGATATTTCATAGAAATGATTAATTATAATTAAATTATTTATGAAATATAATAAATAATCAAATATATGATGACTGAAGTAAAATTTTAGATTCAATTCTATAATTGGATAAGTAGCCAAAGTATGTGAAAGCAGAAACAGAAAGTAGCGCTGATAAACTACACCTTAGCAAATCATTTTTAATAATTTATTCAGTGTATGGTTGAAGAACCATGGTTTTAAGCCAAAAAAAGTCCAAGATTTTATTTTAGTCTGGTGAAGGTAAAAAAGCAGCAGCTAACACTTTCATCACTGAAATCAGCCAGAATTGTTTCTTTGGAATGGCTACGCTAACGCAACTATGCGAATGGGGTTCACTGAAGTTTGTAATAATTTCTATTTCATTATCTTTTTCTTTCAACTCGTTCAAATTTATAAGTGACAGAATATTTCAATTTTTGTTATGTGAATCTTTGCTAATGTTACAAAATAATTCTCCGGTCTCCGTGTCAGAATGGTAGCAGTCTCAGCGTTTCATTCGGAAGGTTCTGAGCTTGAATTCCGGTCAGCCATGCATATTTAATACGTTATAAAATTTTCATTCTAAATTCCTACACCAAGTTTCAGACAAGCATCTGTGCACAAGTTATGAATTAATCATAAAAAAACTTTCGGTAAGATAACTGAAAACAAAGATTTGGTTTAATTTTAGAAGGTTTTTAAATCTAAAACAATAATGGAAGCCACCTAAAGTTTGATGATGATAAAATTTATTTTACAAACTTATATGTGGAAGTTATTGTCTCGAAAAAAGTTACATTAAAAACAGGAAAAAACCTCTTTTTTTGGTTTAGAATTTTTATTCAGGTATAAACACGTACTTTTTGGATAAGAAATTATAATTTATCAAACCGACTTGTCTTCTTTCTTTACCCAAACTGTAACAAGAAAATGTCTTCTTTGTTAATAACAATATTTCAATGCTACAAATGGAATTTACTGGCTGAAATCAGTATGTTATTTTTTTTGAGATTAATATTTATTGCCTTACATGTTGGTAATGCTTGGGAAATAAATATTTAAGTAATGAACGATCCTAGTTAGTTTGGAGGTCCATATATCTGCTATGTGAAGGTATAATTTTATTAAGAAATTATTTTATTTTTCGTTGTTATTATAAAAATTCTTCTGATTATTTTTTACTATAATCGTAATTAAAATATTAGTTTCTTGGTTAAAAAAAATCATTTGTTAAGATAAAATGAAGTTTTACAAATTGTTTACCCTTACTGAAATATTATTTTTATGGTGATGTGTTCTCCAATTGTGAAGGAGAATTGAGTTTTAAGATTTAATATTTTTATTTCCAGTGTGTGTCTTAAGTGATTTCTAGACGGCATAACTTATGTGAATATTGCAGCGCTCAACAGAGAAGCTTTAGTCAATGCGTTTCAAAACATTTATGATGATGAAATATTTGATTAGATTTGATTTAATATTTAGATGATTCTCTTTCTGTTGATTAAATATTTTAAAAATTGTATTCACATTATACCTATAAATTATTTTAGCGGTTTTACGAGTGCTGATATTAATTATGTACGTACGTGTAAATAGATATTGCAGCAAGACCGTGTAACGGACCTGAGTAACGGATTCCTAGCAATAAGAAGAAAGTAGTAGAATATATAATAGGAATCCAGAAAGGGGCTAAAAGAAACCCTTTTAGTAAATGTAACATGTCCGTTTAGCAATGGTCCTTTGTAATGCTGCTACTGACACACTTGAACAAATGTGTGTACCTTGAGAAGAGTTACCGGACCAAGGCAAAGAATGTTTTGGGAACGAAAAGGCTCGGTCGATCGTTCTCACGCTTCAAGTTGGGTCCAGTCCGGCAGGTAAAGAAGATAGGAGAAGATAGGGGAAGACCAGTTAAAGATCAGTTCTGCGAACCAGTCCAGCGAAATTTTACGACGTCAGTCTAGCGAGGAGAGTCTGCTAGACGTCAACCAGCGAGAGTATTCTGCGAGAGAGAACAGTGAAGAAGCGAATTTCCATTGTGAATTAAGTACTATTCAACTGAGGTGACGTCACGAGTAATTCAAAGTAAACAAAAACAATAAATGGTTTGGTGAGTTACTGTAACAATGTACTAAATGTCATTCATAAATTATTAGGGTAGTTTTAATTGTGAACAACATGGGTATTTGCAGTAAAAGAGATTTATGCTTGTCTTATCTACTGTACTATTGTTATCGATACAAGACTAGCGGTTATGCTATATCTTTTGTCAATGGGACTGAATTATAGTTTTCATTATTTATTTATCTACCTGTAAATAAATACTGATGATTACTTTAAATTCTGTTTTGTATGTAATCTCTGTTTATTATTACTATTGACACTTATGATTATTTGTTTTTATTGACATGTAATACTGTTTTTGTTTTATTGTTGCCATCATTATTGTGAGAGTTTTTTTTATTGTCTGTTATTACCATTATTATTATGCTGATTATTATCGTAGTTGTGATTACTATAATTAATATTTGTTTATTTATTATTTTCCATTGATTGTTTTATTGTTGTTTATTATTATTATTTTATGTTTTTAAACCAATAAACTGTAATTATATAAACATTCTAAATTGTCAATCTCTCAATATCCTGATCGAGCTGAAAACACGCGATAATATTTTACGAAATAAATGATTCTGGTATTTTTTATGGCGTAATTATACTTAATGTGTTGTTATTAGGTTTGAGTTTTGTTCAGTATTTATTTTTTTATATTATATTATTAAAATAATATTTATTATTTATAGACATTTTTCTCATTTATCTTCTGTATCAGTATATATAAATGTTTGTTTATGCCATATGCGTTCCTATTCCATTCATCAGATTGCAAGTTGTGCGCCCGCCCGCGAAGGTTTCTGAATTAGTTTGGACCCGATAGGTGACGCTGGGGCAGAGATATTTCGAAAAATTGTATATATGGTCTGATTTCGCTCATGTTCAGAATACGTGTTACCTACACGTATTACACGAAATACTACACGAAATACTTCACTACACTCGATGAATCATGAGACCTTGCCGATGGTGAGAAGGCTTGTGTGCTCAGTGATACAGAGTAGCTGTCTAGCTACTCAAGGTGCAACAATATCGTAGAGGTATCTGTTGAGAGCCAGACTAAGAAATGTTTCCTGAAAGAGGGTAGCAGCTCTATCAGTAATTGTTAAGGACGTAGTTCAGGAGGACTTAACGGTCACATCAACATCACTCAATCTTTTGAGTACTGCGCAACTGAAAGCAATGGAAAACTATTGCTGTTTTTCTCCAAGAAAATGTATCTCTTTGCATTTTTCATATAACAGGTAAACCAAACCCCCAATCGGATCTCCGGGTGGGGACTGCTGAGAAACGGGTCACGAGAAATTTATAAAATAACATTCTAGACGGAGCGTGAAATGTTAGAAGTCTAAAAAAGGTTCGTAAGTTAGAAAATTAAAAGATGGAAATGTTTAGGTTAAATGTAGATGTAGTAGGAATTAGGAAGGTTCGATGGGAAGAGGAAAACACCTTGGGTCATGATGGATGAACGAAGAAAATATAAGAATGCTAGTGATGAAGAAAGTGAAAGGAACTATAGACAGTTAAGAAATACTATAAACAGCAAGTGCAAGAAGAATGTATTAAAGAAAAGTGTTCAGAAGTGCAAAGAGAAATGATCATTGGTAAAATAGATGGATCATACAGGAAAGTTAAGGAAAATTTTGGGGTACATAAATTAAAATCTAATAATGTGTTAAACAAAGATGGTACACCAATTTATAACACGCAAGGAAAAGTCAATAGGTGGGTGGAATATATTAAAGAGTTATACGTAGGAAATGAGTTAGAAAATGGTTTTATAGAGGAAGAAGAGGAAGAAATAGAGATACAATACCGAGATCTGAATTTTATATAGCATTAAGATTTGAATGGAAAAAAGTCTTCTGGGATAGGCGGAATATCTGCAGAATTACTTCGCAGTGTTGGTGAGGAAGCAATAGATAGATTATACAAATTGGTGTGTAATATTTACGAAAAATTGGATTTTTCGTCAGACTTCAAAATGAGTGTTATTGTCATGATACTAAAGAATGGAGGAGCAGATAAATGTGAAGAATACAGAACAATTAGCTTAACTGTTCATGCATCAAAACTCTTAACTAGAATTCTGCACTGAAGAATTGAGAGGAGAGTGGAATAATTGTATGGAGCAGACCAATTTAGTTTCAGTAAATGTATAGGGAAAGGGATAATTAATAGTTGAAGAAAGATTAAAGAAAAACAAACTAACATTCTTGGCATTTATAGACTAAGAAAAGGTATTTAATAACCTAGACTGAAATAAAATATTCAGTATTTTAAAAAATTGAGGGTTTAAGTATAGATAGAAGAACAATTGCTAAGATTTACAGGAACCGTACTGCAACAGTAATAATCGAATAACATAAGAAAGAACCAGTAATAAAAAAGGGAGTCCAACAACGATGTTCCCTATGCCGGATACCTTTTAATCTTTACATAGAACTAGCAGTAAATGATGTTAAAGAACAATTTAGATCCAGAGTAACAGTGCAAAGTGAAAATATAAAGTTGCTACGATTTGCTAATGATAAAATAATTCTAGCTGAGAGTAAAAAAGGTTTAGAAGAAACAATGACATGGATGAAGACCTTACGCAAGAACTACTGCATGGACAAAACCAAAGTAATGAAATGTAGTATAAATAATGTAGATATACCAGTGAATATAAATGTAGAAAGAGAAAAGATTATGGTAGTAGAAGAATTGTGTTATTTGGGAAATAAAATTACTAAAAATGGACGAAGCAGGAATGATATAAAATACCGAATAGCACAGGCGAAACGAGGTTTCAGTCAGAAATATAATTTGCTTACATCAAAAATTAATTTAAACGTCAGGACAATATTTTTGAAAGTATATGTTTGGAGCGTCACTTTATACGGAAGTGAAACTTGGACGATCGGAGTACCTGAGAAGAAATGATAAGAAGCTTTTGAAATGTGGTGCTGTAGGAGAATGTTAAAAATCAGATGGGTGGATAAAATGACAAATGAAGTGGTATAGCGGCAAATTCACAAAAAGAAGCATTTGGAAAAATATAGTTAAAAGAAGAGGCAGACTTATCGGCCACATATAAAGGCATTCTGGAATAGTCGCTTAGTTATTGGAGGGAGTGGTAGATGGTAAAATTTGTGCAGGCAGGCATCGTTTGGAATATGTAAAACAAATTGTTAGGGATGTGGGATGTACGAGGTATACCCACGAGGTACGAAGTAAACGACTGGCACTAGATAGAGAATCTTAGGGAGCTGCATCAAACTAGTCAAACGACAGAAGACAAAAAAATAATAAAAATATACAAATATGAATAAATATATATATAATATTTACGAAACAAACAAATATACAGACTTTCTTCTTCTATATATATATAAAAGGCAATGCTCGCATGTGTTTCCACTATAGACAAAAAACTACTGAACCGATTTACGTGCGGGGTTTTGCAAAATGGCCCGCTTTGTCCGAAGAAGGTTTAACGCTATTGAAATCCTCGTTCAGGCCAGTAGAAAGAAATTTAGGGGTACTTTGATACGATTACTGTGTTTTGAGAGTAGTTTGAATTAAATCCGGTAGGTAGTGCTGTTGTTTTGCCAATTGACTTTTGTAAAGTGAAAGGTTAAATTTTTTTATTCCGTAATATTCAGTTTTTTAATGTTTTATCAAACGTTCAATTGTGTTCATTTAATCTATATATATATATATATATATATATATATATATATATATATATATACTCAAATCTAGCAATAACGAAGCATTGCCGAGTCTGCTACTTTGAATGCTGCTTTGAATACATAGAAATCATTAAAGTTAAAACGTTTTTCTGTTGTTTTTAATTTATTTTGGGTTTGGTAAAAAAGAAAAAAACCTTTGAAATTAAATTGTATCTAATGGTTTAAGGGAAGACGAAAAAGTAATATTAAGATTATTATTTTGTTTTCTTTTGCTTTTCTATTTTATTTTTTTCTTATGTAAAACTCTAAGAATATTTTATTTGGAAAACATATAATCTAAAACTTCGCAAGAGTTACTTGTTTCAATGATTATAGTAATCAATGCTTAATTCCAGACACATAAAATGTGGTGTACCGCAGTTTAAATTACTGTCATGGTAGATTAGTACTGCGGTGTCATGTACTTGCTTCAGTACCTCAACCACCTTACAACCAATCTTAATGCTTTGCTTAAATAATCTTAAAATGATTATTTAATTTATCTCTTGCGGTTTTTCGATTTTTTTAACCAGAATTAAGAAACTTTTTGGAACAAATTTTGTTTCTCTTTATTATATATTTTTTAAATTTTAAAATGTTTACCTATATTTTTAAAATAATTTTTGTTAATATTACAATAAATTAATATTAAAAAGGTTTTGAAGTTTTAAATACAGTTGGTTGATTAGTTCCCTAGATAATGATGAAAAGCCTTAATGAAAGAAAAGACTTAAAAAGAATCCAGATTATAGATGAAATTTTTTACTGCCTACCTTTAATAAGTGCATCGTCTCTAAGCATGTCCTAAAGATACAAGTATATTTTTGGGCATCCAAACTTTTATCTAATTTGTGACTACTTGAAACTATATTCGAAAACTTACAGTGGTGCTTGTCTATTTACAAAGCGCTGCAACTCTACAATTATTAGTAGAAAAAATGGAAAAGAACAGACGTGTTAATTGTTAAAAACAGGGAGGCTAGTGGAATATAATATATTTAAAATTAACTAAATCTTTTGAATTGATCAAATGGTTATAAAAAAATCTAGAAAATTATATTTAAAAGATAGTGTATAAAAGTTATTTCTTAAATGTATAATTTAAGTAGAATAATTAAAAAAATATGCTGTACAATTTAGTCTATCAGTAAATCAAGAAAATATTAGTTGCCATATTTAAAATGAAGCAGAACATAATTTAATAAATGAATTAGTATAAAGGTGTTTATTTTTCAGTCACATCAACTGTAAAGCCAATAACGATTATTTTGAGATAGTAAAACTTTAAATTTCGATACTGGTTAATAAATTAAAAATTCCATACACTGGATTGATTATAACCATCTATATTTAAATATGGATAAAACAGTTCCATTGCGCATCTCAGGTAAACGTTACATTGCTGTTCGTCTTGGTAGAATTCCCATTAACATTAATGATAATGTTAGTATTTCTGCTGGTCTCACACTGCGAGATTTCTTGATGCTTTATTAAAGTATTAGTTCTTGTAGGATGATCAAATTGATTTCGTTTGTAACAAAATTAAACCGTACTGTTTTGTTCTGAAGCCCCTTAATAAAACGCTAAACTTATCATTATTAAATATTTTTGTGCCTACATGTATTGTCGTATAAAGTCATCTCTTGGGTTTTCTTAAAAATCAGAACGCGTTTTTAAAATACAAAAATGCCAAATTATGGCTGTCTATTTATTATCTAGCGCCCATTTGTATGAACCGTGTGGACCTATATTTAGAAAATTAAGTAAGTTAAATTATCCTTCTGTTTATGAATTTCTAATCTTTGTTAAAAAGAATGGAATTTATTTTTAAAATGTAATATCTACTTTTTCCAAACCAGAAAACGGTTTCAGCTTACGAGAAAGTGTCTTACTATGCTTCCGTTGGAATAGTTTATTAAATTGTCAAACCATTTGTAAAATCTGCCCTCTTTATTTAAAATACTATTATAAGATTTTATTTTACGGTAAGTAAAATATTTATGGGAAAATAAATTGTTCTGTTGATGAATTTTTAAATACTAATTAAAAAAAAAAGACTTCGTTTTCTGTGCATCTTGTACAACGTGTGTCTAGTATGTGCTCAAAAAATATTCAATAACATAGCGGCTTCTGAATTGTGAATTATTTTTAAGTAATTTTTTATATTTAATGTGTTTTACCTTAACATTATTTCACGCTTTTGTATTTAAATAATTAATATGGACTTCAAACCATAATATTTATTCTTATAATTTGTTTTTATATTTGCAACTCCATTTATATTGATGTGCTCTATATAATATAATTTAATGTATGTACAGATCAGAATTAAGATTTATTTATAATCTAACCACAACTCACATCTGGAATCCTTAGCTTTTTTAATGAAATTGTGTGTAGTGCTGTGGATTTAGTCGAATTAAAATCGTTATTAGCATTACAAATGAATTTTTAAGTCATAAATTTACTAGAGTTAACATTATTGTTTTCAACAAAGATGTAGATATTCAGTTTCTGTTAAGAAAAAAAATTTTTTTTGAAATCTTGGTTCTTATTAAACAAATAAATTTGTATATTAGAAATAAAGATTCTTGATTAGTTTTTAAAAGGGGGAGATTTTTAACAGGGAGATTTTTTTCTGTTATTAACAGAGATTCTTGGTTACAGATAGTCAAAAATACTATCGAAAGGAAATCTTTGTTTAAATTACTGCCTACTAATACCTTTAAATTACAAGTGAAACAAAGAAAATATATCAGATGAATTTTGTGAAAGCAGACCTATTCTCAATCAAAAATTTGCTTAGACTGTCGTTTTCACTTATGTAATTCTATAAGATCAGATACTTTAATAAACCATTGATGACACGCATTGAATAGACAAGACTTGTTTCAACTAGATTAGTCACATAGTAAACTGTATGATTTATTATTAAACCAATAAGTTTTCAGTAGAATTTACGATAAAACACAGTCTCAGTATGAAAAAACCAGTTAGAAACTATAAAAAAAATGTATTTCAAATTATTAGAAAATATATGGATTTGTTTCTTTTTATATTCTTTGGTCCCCTCAATTTATTTTCTACCTTTTTCATAAGTATATTTTAAAAAATTTCGTAAACCTAGTTTAGTACATCGGTTAGTACACATAGTTCCATGAATTATTTATAAAAAAAAGTAAAAGAAATCATTGAACTGAACCCTCCCCCTTGATAGGTGGGAGGTTATATGGCTTAGATCCGGTCCCTGCATGATTGCAGGGACCGGATCTAAGCCATACGGTATGTATAGTCCCTACATGATCACCCAGGCACCCTACTATCCGAATCCATATGATTGGAAGGCGTCCCCAGGGGGTGATCGACAAGCTATGACTCCGAGGAGTACCCGCCGCTCACCACCAGAAGCTGGTCTTCCTTGATCACCCATCATCAAACCCCACGTCTCTATAGATCCGCATCTGTTCAGCCTGTCATCGCCTCTCTTCATTGGCCTTCCCTCCTATCATTGATGTGGTCTTAGTCAAGATACATCCCCATTTGTTGCTGTTGCTGAGCTTCACCTCGATTATATTGTTGGCCCCTTCCACACCCTTATCCTCGAGCTCTACTCTTAAGTTGCGCCATCTAGGGCAAAAAACACCACATGCTCTGCTGCATTCAGCCGCCGCAATCGTGACAGCGACTTGTATGGCATCTGGCCATCCTGTACAGATATTCCCGAAAATATCCATGTCCAGACAGGAACTGGGTAAATTCGTAGGCTGCGTTACCATGCTTTCGCTCTACCCAGTTCCTGACGTCGCTTATGAGCCTGTAGGTCCACTTCCTTTGACTGAATCTCGCCAAGTTATGTAGAGACCGTCAATTGCTTCCTTTCTGTCCCCGTCTATTTACTATTGAACTCTCAATTGTAAGTCTATGGGCGGTACTCCTCCTATAAACGATGCCGCCTTGGCGCTGATCGTACGATACCCTGAAATGATACGTATGCTTAGTCTACGTTGTTGCATAAGCAAACGCCTCACGTTCCTGGCCCTCGACAACGCTCCCAGCCACACAGGAACTCCATATAACACCACAGAAGAGTGCACAACCGGCCAACAGTATCCTCTTACCCGTCTGAGGACCACCTATATTCCTCATCAGTTTGCCGAGTGTCTTCACCACATTTTCGCCCTTTCTCGCCGCCTCCTCAACATGTATAGTAAAGGATTGGTTCTTGTCCAGCCACACGCCTAAATTCTTTGCGGCTGGATCAGGGTGGACCGTCGTGTGTCCCACTCTAAAATGCAATGGATGCAGTCTGCGTCTTGCAGCCATAACAACAACTTTCACTTGTCTTCATCGAGCCGTAGGCCATGAGCACTTCTTAACCATGTCAGCCGCTTCTTCACCGGCGGCCATCAGTTCGTCTTCTGTTTTGCGCACAATCACAAGTGCCAAATCATCGGCAAACGCCACCGGGGTGACGCCTGCCGGGTAGTGCTGCCTTAGAACATTATCGAAAGCAATGCTCCCCAAGGCCGGACCCAACACCAAACTCTGAGGGACACCCCTCTCCACCGGAAATTTCGTTTCACCACCTTCCGACATGCCCACCACGAATTTGTCCTTAAAATATTCGTGCAACACCCTTTGCAGGTATGCCGGGATTCATTTGGCTTCTAGTTCACGAAATAAAACTTCCCATGGCAGTTCATTAAACGCATTGCGTATATCTAACATCATAACCGTTCCTATCTCTCTCGTCCTCCATGTTCCCTGCGTAGCTGATCGAATAATATTCATCACTATCCCGATCGTCCGGGCCGAAAACCAGATTGGTCCTCATGAAGTCCCCCTGCCATCTCTACCCCGTCGTTTAGTCTTCGAAGAACAAGTCTTTCAAATAACATCGCGCAGCAATTCAATAAACAAAGTGGTCGAAACGATATCTGTGCTCCCGTAGTATCACTAACCTTGCACCCCTCCACCGTTCATGTATCCATTCCATCTCCAATATCATATTCATTGCAAGCAATACCACACCAGGCATTGTCTCGGCCACAATTTTTACTACCTCCGGGGGGATTCCATCCAGCCCAGGACTCTTGCCGCCTTTAATCAATTTAGCCGCCTCACTCAGGTCCTGCAGCGAGAAAGGAACTATTGATTCCACCACAATCTCCTCCCTTTGAAAGTCCATTCTTTTCGGAAACAGTTCATCAACGCCTTTCCTCAGTTCATCTGCTTTGAGGAGTAGCAGCCGTCTTCCAAAATTTTTTGTGACGATACGATAGACGTCACCCCACGGATTAACTTCCACAGCATCACAAATTGCTGCTACTTGCGTTTTTAGGACGCAGCAATTGCTCCACGAAAGTTCCATCTAACAAGTCTTAACCTTCCAAGCTCCTCTTCGATGTTGTCATCCCGCCTCTGCGTTTTCTTGAGGCAGCGCCTACTCATCACACATCTTCTTCTCAATTCAGCCAGTACTGGAGTCCACCAATATACTCCTGCACGCCCTGCAGTTACTTCCTTAACTACACTCGTTTCTACTCCCATCCTTAATATTGTGTCTGTCAGCTCATTCAAATCCGTGCCTTCGCTACAGACAAGTTCAAAATCAATATCCGCTTTTAACTGCGTGACACTGCCTGGATGAAATCTCATGCTCCTGGTGTCTGCCCGTTCTTCCTGGATAATGTCGCCAATTTCAAAAGTGATCAGTCTGTGGTCACTGAGGGTCTCCTCCTCCAACATTTCCCATCCCATCAACCTCTGTAAGCCTCTCATGCTCACAAATGTCAGATCCGCAACAGAGACCCCCACTCCTCCTCTCTCGAACGTCATTTCGCTTCTTCGATTGACGTACTGAAGGCCCACGGAAGCCATAGCGTCCTCAAGAAGTCTGCCTCTTCGATCATCGATGGCTGATCCCCAACTCCTTACCTTAACATTGACATCTCCGCCCTCCACGATGATTTTCGACCTCCATCTGGCAATTTCCTCTACTAAATCTTCAACTAAATCATCCCGCATAAACTAAAAAGTCGGTGTTAGGCAACACATGTACAATAAACATCACTACCCTCGCCAGTTCCACCCATACATAACTGGGCCCTGCGCCCTTATTATGTACTGCTGCTGTACCACAGGAGACTAGTAAAGCCGCACCGGAATCAACCGACACCACCCATCTATCATCGGCGATTGTTCTTCGATCTAGCTCACTCAGTAATATAATCTCAGAACCCCGTCGGACAGCTATTTCCCAGCAAGCATCCATAGTTCTGCTACTCCTGTTCGCATTAAATTGAAAAACTCGCATTAACATGCGGATTTCCCACCACTGCAGCCCTCACCATCCCCTCCAACACGTGGTTTCCCTTTGTTCTCTGTATTAACTGGCCGCTGCTGACATCCACAGCTCTTATGGCCCTCTCCATTACACCTAAAACATAGTCTAGACCGGTCTGGCCCTCTGCACTTCACAGACACATAGCCATTATCCCCACACCTGAAACACCTCAATGTTTCCTCCCTCCGGCACACTCTGCAATTAATCCAGCCTATATCCTCTGAACTTCGGATAACTTACGCACCACAAACCAAGGCATTATTATCGTAGCATTCTGCGATCCTCCGTAAGCCGGCCGCAAGGATGTAACTCTCAAATACGCCTCCATGCAGCCAGCATATACCGCCACCGACTTGACCACCTCAGCAACCGTCGCATTATGCTCTAAATCTTTTATATAATAGTATACAGGGCGATCTCGCCGACCAACCTCTCTGACCGCAACCCATCAACATTTTGTCTGATGGACTGCTCTAACAGACTCGCTTGCTTTGCCTTGATACGTATTTGTACTTTATCGGCGTTCCCTTTCCTAACTGATAGCACTTCAGCCACGCTATTGTCCACTCCTTCCTTCACACATTTGAACAGTTCAGCGAAGCTCCAGCCCTCAGCTCTGATCAACATTGTATGTGACAGCTCACCTTATCGAGTACTCTTCCGCTCTCCAGTAGACTCATCAATGTATAACATCCGCTCCTTGCCAGCCCATCTATCATCGCACTCTAGTAATCTTTTCAAGATAACACCAGTTCTACCAGCCAGGGACACAAAAGGGCCTTCCGCTCCCATATCTCTTAGTTTTCTGATGCTCCTGAAGCAGTCGGCTATCATCCCGTCTACATCCTCTGAGTTCACTGCTATCTTATAAATAGCACCTCCCACATCTCTCTCCTCACCACCGAATACAACCTTGGCCCCACGACTGTCAACCAATAATAGTCCACTCTTAATCTCAGACTTGTCCTCCAATCTCCTGAAACTTGGCGCCATCCAATAACCCCTACTCGTCTGTTTAGCTGAAATTGGCCGCAAATCATGTATTAACACAACGTCTCATCCTTCTTTCTCTGTGAATGAAGTATCAGCCATATTTACTATCTTGAAAACTTCCTCAACCTAGTGTTTGGCAACAAGTATCGGAACCTCGTAGTCATCAAGGCCCTCCTCCAGTTTCCTGATTATATCGTCAGATCCGATTCTTTTGAGTGTCTGGGGGGCCTTATCAGACCCTAGCCTTATTCACGCTCTACAACCGCTACATAACCTCTGATTCTCAGACCCCTCCATCTGTGCGGTCGTAATGATTAGTAAAATATTTGTTATTCAATATTTTTTCGGATACTTTATTAAACCACGAAAATATTTATATACGTAGCATCAAACTATGAGTATAAACATGAGTGCAATCGAAAAAGTTATTGAAATTTGTGTGAAAAACAATTCAATAAATATGTGAAAGATTGTAAGATACTTATAGACAAACAGTCAGGTTATAGGGAAAATCATTCATGTGAGACCGCATTCACTTTTATTCTGAATTAATTGAAGCACTCATTAGATAAGAACAAAGTCATAAAATCTGTATTTTTGGACTTTAAAAAGCTTTTGAGACAATTGATAGAAAATTATTGTAAAAGAAATTAAAGTTTTATGGAGCTGAAGGTAACGCGTATTTTTGGTTTGAATCGTATTTAAATAATAGAAGACAAAGAACTAAGGTGAATAATGTGATCTCTAATGAAACGGCTGTCAATTTAGGGGTACCACAAGGAACTATGTTGGGAGTTTTATTGTTTGTTATAAATATATAAATGATATTAAGACAATCATTTCAAATAGTAATGTGAAACATCAAATGTTATTAAATGGTGTCCAAAGTATCTTTGTTTGCTGAGGATACTTTGGTGTATGTAGAAGATGATGACATAGATAGTGCTGCAGAGGAACCTGAAATACGTTAAATAGGTAAAATCTAAATGACAAAACATAGTTTATTATTTTAAATAACAAAGATCAAAAACGGGCTTTAGTAAGAATAGATAATCAAGATACTAAAATAATCGGGTATATTAATTATTTAGAAGTTTTTATTGATGATAAGTTGGAAATTCGACAAACATATTTATCAAGTATGTAAAAAAACTCAAAAAAATTGTTGGTTTAGGTAGAATTAAAAATAGATTTGATCATGTTGAAGCTGTTAATTTAAATAAAAGTGTGGTGGCACCTGTAGATTTTTGTGTCTCAATTTTGCTTGGATGTAATAACAGCCAAATTTACAGAATTCAGAAGTTATAAAATAAAGCGATGCCAGTAATTTTGAAAGTTAATAGATTTACAATTATTAATTTAATGTTGAGGACGTTATATCGGATGAATATTAAGCTAAGGATGTCGTTCTTTATCTTAATGTTAATTTTTAGAGTAAGAAATGTAAAGGTTTCTATGTACTTATTGAAATACATAACATTAGACGAAAATTGTAGTTGTTATACTTTAAAGAATAAAACAGATTTGAGATAGAAAGAACAAAAAAAGCTAATACTCAGTCGTAAGACTTTCCCGTCACGTGGCTAAAATCGCATTGTGGGAAAGTCCTACAACTGTGGGTTGTTTCTAATGCACGGCTTACACATACATATAAATACAATTTAAAATATTTATCTTTTTATTTAAATATAATATTTTTTCGTTTATTTAATTCAATTATTCTAACTAAAGTGCGCGCCCATACCGTATTTAATTTGCTCTGGTGTATTGGTACTAAAAACGACGGTCGACGCAAACTAAACTACTGTAATTTCATGACTTACATCGAAAAAACTTTGTTTTTGTAGCCGGCAGACTGGTGTAACCACGAGGCTTAACGCACCAGGTACGAAGTCAACCGGGCGATCGAGTTCGAGACCCAACCAGACCAAGTTACTATTTTACTCTTTTAATATTATTCATTTATTTAATTTTACCGCTTACCTGTGACGTCAAAATATAGCAGACGACTACAACAGCATTTTTGGGGTGGAGTGCGATTTTGCAAACAATTTATTTTTGTGGATATTGTTATTTTTTAATAGTTAGCACCTTATATGCTTAAGAAAAAGGTTATAACCTTAATTACGCGAAATCTCCAGATACTGAGGGTGACCTTGTTTTACAACCTCACAAAAATTTACTTGACCTTTTATGTAAATTTAGTGATATCAATGCCCCATGTATAGAGGTAATCCGACAAAAGTTGGTTAAAATCGGTCCAGTAGTTCTGGACCGATTTTAATTTTAATTCGGCCAAGTAAATCTGGACCGATTTTAGTTCTGGATATAAGGTGATTTTGAGGGCGACACCGAACACACACATACATACGAACATCTGGAAAATTTCCATCCGGTTTTTGGTTTCTTGGGTTCCTTAGGTGTCAAAATGTCAAAATCCGGCGAAAACCACATATGCCGAAATTGGATCGATTACAATACTTTCAGTTCTAGAGCTATAGCGCTAGAACTGAAAGTAAAATACGGAAAGTAAAATTATCAACACAAAGATCATTATGTTACAATAGGTTTAAATTATTCAATAGTATGCCAAGAGAAATAAAGGATGACGTTAGTATAGTTAAATTTAGAAGATCATGTAGTAATTATGGGAGAATGAGCATTGAATAATCATGTAATATACAAATTGGGAATTGAATTAATTTTTGTTAATATGATAAATTATTATCGTTAGAGTTTATCAGATAGGGATGATTTATGTTGAAGTATTATTTAGTGTTTAAGTTTTGTCTGTGACATTATATAAACATATTTTATAAAATAAATGAAGTGGTTTAATAAAACTCTTGCTCAATCAAAAATTTGACCAATCACTTGCTAAAGTAATGGTCAATACCAAATGAAGTGATACAGAAGTAAAAGACCGAAAATTTGGATGGATCAGGTGGCGGAAAACAAACGGATTACAATAAAAATTTCTCGGAATACTTACTACTATTTTTATTATTTTAATATTAACTTTAATTATACTCTCTACTTCAGTTTTTTAGATTTTTTTTTGTAGATTACTGCATCTTTTTTTAACCCAGAATTGCTTTCTTTAGCATGCATCACCGATTTATACCAACCCTACTACTAAAAGTTAATGTAATATCACCATCGAAATAATTCGATAAGTAATTTATTATTAGCATGAGATAAAAACAAACATAAGCAGGTTTGCCTATTTAATATAGCATGCATGAATGTAAATATTTTTGATCATACATATTTTAGATCTTTTTTGATCTGAGATCACCTCAGATAAAAATATGCCTGGATGTAGTTAAATAATTTTCACTGATATACGGCAATTTAATAACTTTGTGATATTTTGGATGATAAAAAAAAGTAGAATTATTCAGCTCTCAAACACATTAAACAAAATGTAGTGCTGTTCAAAACCATTCTCTAATAAAAATCATTAGATCACAAAAGAACACACAGCTTGTCATTGAATTTTCCCGTTAGCTGGAGTTGAAGTCACAACAAACAAGGATGGAAACGTGGACAGTGTAAATTCCATCTACTTAGCTATTTTAAGTTGCGCACTGATTCACGCGCTAGCGCACACAGACACAAAAACAAACTTACGTATATAACCGGCTAAAAACACTGTTAAAAGAGATTTTTGCAAGAAAATGTATGGTTCTGTATACGGAAGGAAATGTAATTTCCGTTTAATTATATCTCTTTTGTACTTTTCACGTTAAACTTTTCTTATTTATTTTTAAACAAAGAAGCTGAAAGAGAATGCGTCTGAAAAAAATTCTTGTAAGAGTCAAAATTAATGAATATTAAAAAACGAAACAAGAATTGTAAAATAGAAAAAATACTTCACTTAGATTCGGATAAATAATTTAATCTGTTAGCTAAACACAAAACGTTGCCTGTAAACTGTACTTTTTTCTTTTTTAGATAAGGTGGCTACATTATTTATGGAATTGGTGTAGAATGTGAATGTGTACTATGACGTTTACATACTTTTAAAACATTCTCAAGGGGAAATGGTTTCATCAACAAAACAAGATAATAATGAAGTTTTAGTGCACACAGATTTTCACTGTTTCGCAAGTTTTTGGACGGCTGGTTGGCAATAAGGACAGCCTTTTATTAAAAAACTCATTACTAAGGGACCACTAACAAATACATGCATGCTAGCTATATAGAGATCAGTTTTAGCAATTGCGGTCGGGATGTATTTGTTTATCCATGAAGTAATTACAGTTGACACTATGTTAGTATTTTTTTATTTATTTTATTATTTTGGTGAGGAGTGGATTTGACTGTTAGCGCAAATTCTAATTCTCTGTACATACAAAATTATTTTTCCGTATTATAATTGTTTACAGTAAGATCAAATGTTCTTGAAAATATCTTTCTTACAATGCAAGAGAAATAATTAAGTTAATAAATACAGTTTGCTAAAATCTAATTTCATTAAAAAGTTCATAATCAATTTCTAGTGCAATTTACAAAAAAAGGTGAATGAAAATAAAATAAAAAATACTGCTACAAAAAGAAATGTATTCCCTGCCAAAAAAAAGGCGCAGTTTCCAAACTTAAAAAAAAATAGTTATATGTAAATGACGATTATTTTATAATTCAGTAACCACGGAAATACGGAGAAAAAACTTGAGAAGTTAAAAGTGAATTTTATGTAGAAGCCGAGATTGGTCAGAAAATCTTTCCGGTTTTGAGAATTTTTGTCAGAACCGTCAAAATCAGTAGGCTAAATAAATGTTGTGGTAAATAATAGGTAATTCATCAGAAAAATAAATATTTTCCCCGTAAATTCTTTATTTATTTTCAAAATGTTCAGTTTTTTAATCATTTATTTTAACGTTATTTTTTTAATCATAGATACTTTACGAAAAATAGGATTACTTTAAGACCGCAAACCTTATAGACTTCCTCTTTTTCAGAAAAGCCATACATGGGTCTTAAAATTTATAGTAAACCTATTTTTATATTTTGTCTTCTATTGTTTGCAAACCTTGTATAAAAGAAGTTTTGCAAACACCCAAACACCTTTTTCATTGTCGATAACATTTAAAGCTAAAGTTATAAGTCTAATTGGGGAAAAGTGTAGTTCATTAGATTTTATGTATATTATGCGATGTTTCTGTTGTTTCCAAGGAAGTGTTCTTCCACTTCCTTTATGTGCAGAATGATCCTTTTTATTTATGAATTTGGAAAAAGACGTCTTTTCTTTATTATTTTTATTAACCACTTGATAGCAGCCGGTAACCGCCTAGAAGATGTTACTTCGGTCGGTCCAAGTGACGTGGCTGAAGACTAGCTCCCCTTAGTACAGCTTGAAGCTGATCTCCCGACGGGGCCCCTCTTGGATCATTAAGACATCACGACATCCCTCCCGGTGCCATGGTGACTCTCCCAAGAGGGGCTACCTTTTCCTACCCTATCACCTAGTCTGGGTTCGGGTATGGACCCCACGCACCCCCCCCCCATCCCCGAATTGCGAGCTTACCTCACAAACCTCGAGGGCCCTCAATGAGTCATCAGAACGTCCTGATCCAAGCATCTGCTGGACCTAAAATCTATCAGTAATTCTTCTTTGATCAACTTAAGATGCAACATCGAAATATACCATTTAGACTCAATTTTCCCAAAAGTTTAATTATTGACTTGAAACGTCTAAATTGGTGCTAGTAATTATAATACATTTTCTCCGTTAATCTCATCTAGTTTTCTTATGTTTTTATATTTCAAATTGCCAATACCCTATTAAAAAAAAACATTTATAAGGTAGTATAATTGTTTTACAAGTTTTTCACAGCAAAACTTTATTCATTATATATTTGTTAAATCAGGTTAGTAGTAAAGTATGTTCTTTATCATTTTCTATTGTCCTACATATATGATAGTGATACTGCTATTAGTTGTATTCAATGAATTTAATCTTTATAAATCCCGTACAGTAGCGAGCGTGAACGCACAGAAGGTAAACTCTGCATTATATATTAATGAATAACTAGTAAAGGCCTTGTCAACTTAGTTAGGTTAGGGTATGTTCGATGTATATCAAATGTTATTAAAGGGTTGATGCTGATGGAGTTTGATGATGCGCGCATAGGCTTATGTGTGTATGTGCATGTTCGTGCGTGTGTTTGTGTATGTGAGTGTGTGAGCGCGCGTGATAGAGAGAGAGAGAGAGAGTTCATAAATGCGGCGTGGGTTCCATCAATAATTAAGTTATGAGATAATTGAACACATGTTATTACCCAATAAATTACGCTCATCTCACTCATCATTCTGATTCGATTCCTGCATACGTTTAAGAGCATGTTTGTATATAGTAAGTACGTATATTTATGTAGATAAGCATGTAGAAACGAATAAGAGTCTGTTTGTACAATATATGTGTAAATGTGCGTGATTATGTATAAATATACATATACGTCTGTGGATGTGTGTGTGTGTTAGGGGGGGGGTGGCGGGGGCCAGGTGAGTGTATATGCCTGTTTATGTATTAGTGTGTAATAGTTTATGCAGAACAGACCTGATAGCCAATATATTAACCTGAATTCCCCTGTAGTCCTCATTAGTGCAACACCACCATACCAGTAATATATCGAGCTACTCCGGCTACATTTCACATGAAATCCTCTCAATTAAACCTTTCTCTCACTAATGCAAAGAAACACATTCGTATCAGTCTGGTTACCCATCTGATCACAGGGTTACCAACAGGTGTTATATATTGATGCTTTGATCCTATCCTTATCTAAAAAGTAAAAAAACTTACATTAAAAGAAGCAAGCTAGACAAATTTTAAGCAAGATTATTTTAATCAAACAACGAAAAAGGTGAACAGTTACACAACTATTGTCTTATTATTTCAAAAGTGAAATTTCTTATACTGTTATAGAATAATTATTCGTTTTTTAAACATAGGATGTTTAAGTTTTTACCAGGAAAATTTTAATTTTTATGTTAGGTAAAACTTCAACTTACAAATGCTTGATATTCCCATTAATGCACAATGTAAATATGTCTTACCAATTACAGTAGCATATAAATACTTCGTGTTCACGTACACACACATGCACACACACACACACACACACACACACACACCCTAGAAGATACTTTGTTACACTGAAACATATAAAATTGTAAATAATTTGAGTATTATCGCACTTTGAAATTTTATTCCAAAGTGCCACAATTAAGTTTAAATCTGAAATCGTAATTCCAAAAATTCCGCAGCTATTTCCTCACTCAGTGACACAATAGCTTATTTAAATTCAACTTTACTAATCGGAACTAATGGTTATAAAATTATTAAGAGAAATTCTAGCTTGTAAAAAATAATTTATCATACCATTAACATATTTAACAAATGATGCAGTTACGCAGTCCTCTAGTACAAATTCATCAACTTACTGAAATTATTGTATAGTAAAGAATCAATATTTATTACCGAATTCTTTTCAGTAAGCTATTACAATAAATAATGGTAACAATAACTCTTACGGTTTTAAAAATCACACGGAGATAGGAGCGCCAGAGCTCAGAGCAACTGAGGATGTAGTTTGGTCGGTATTAAGTGCGGTACGAAACCTTCAACTTGATTTTATAATCAGGACAATCCTGTGACAAATAAAATTCTCACAACTGGCATTTAAAATAATTATAATTTATAAAAATTGAAATCCGGATGGAAAATATAAAAATGGTGAAGTGAATGTAATCCCATGAGGAATTGAACAAGAGCATCAGAATGAAAAGGAATTAACCTATGAAAGATAAGTATTCTACACCTTCATTTGAACCCATTAATGAATCCCAAAGAAACAGACTAATGATGAAGAGACCAAAAAATCAGTGTCAACTGGATTCATGATGTCCTAAATAATGATATTATAAAACTCTACAAAACTTGTACTAAGTGTTACCCGCTGGAACTGTACAGTTCTATCTATGTACAGGCAGACAATTTTTTCTATAAGTACGAAGTTAGAAAAATAGTTTGGTTGAATAGTAAATCGCTACTCTATGAAATAATATTTGAATACTAACTCAAGAAATAAATCGTAATGTCACTTTAAAAGTGCAAAAAAAACTTAAATTAATAATGACCACAAGTGAAATCTTTGAAAATATAACTCCGTTGAATGATTACTTGAACTTAATACTCACTGCTCTTACAAAACGCTTGAAGCAATGTAAAGAAAGCAATCTCAGAAAGAACTAAAACTAAGAGTTTCTGCTGTTAAAAAACCAATTCTATAAAAATATCTAGAAAAACTAAAACACGAAAAACAGCAGATCAAAATATTCTGCAAGCATAACGTAGAAGTGTATAAAGAATTAAACTGTGAAAATAATAATGATTCTATATAGTTAAAGATACTGTGACTGAGAATAAGCTATATGTTAATTTAAAAATTCCTTTTGATAAGATTTTTGACACAGAATGCGTGACTGCAAGAGCTAGAAACTTAATCTTTTGAGTGTGGACGGGAACACTTTTTGAGATGTGGTCAAAATATAATGTAGGACTATATAAAATGGGTATATACAATAAAGTCTAGTATATGGGAAATATAAATAATATCTTGAAAGTTTAATTAGTAAATTCAGGAAAGTTAGATACTGTACAGATCTTAAGCAGCTAATACTTTTTCAAAAGTATAGCTTATTTTTCACAAATAAATGCAATGACAAATTAAGTTCGACACTTTAAAAAATGTATGAAATCAAAAACCTCGTTTTAAAAGAATCTTTTTATGCTAACGCTTTAGTAATTGATACTAGGTTTGAATACCAGTTCGCAGAATTTTACCGAAGTAAGAATTTGCTGAACGTGTTAGAGAATAAAATGAAGGGAGATTAGAAATCCATTTGAGTTTTATGAATACCCATCTGTCATTGTACTGAAAACATATTGCGTGTTTTCAGTAAAATCTAATAAAACTGAAATATACCAGGAATTTTAAGAATTCAATCATCTTTCTTCTTCACAAACAAGAAAATTATTTTACGAATTTACTAGAAGTAATTTTGTTGGAAAACTATATCCAGTAATCCTGGTCGATTTCTTTAGTTTTTATCACTAAAAAAGAATATTTAATGAATGTCAGTCGAATTTTAGAAAATAATCCCTGATGGTGAATATCATATTTAATTTAAATATATTATAAAAATAAAACGTCAAAAGTTATATGTTATTTTTACAGTCGGTTGCAGCCCTTGATCCTGTAAATAAATATTCTTTATTTTTTATGATTAATTAGGTAGTTTTTATGATTAAATCAGAGCTTCGGTTTACAATTGTATATTCAATTTCTTTTTTCGATACTTTTTCAGAGGTTGTTCTGAATTCCGAATAAATGGCCATACAAACTTTTGAATCCTATTTTATTTCATCGGTTGTGATCACATTTATGTTTGTGGTGGAGTTGATTCGCATTGTGTTCTGTTGTTTTTAACAGATTTACGGAAATTATAAATGATTTTGAACAATGTTTTCTGAGTTATAATTTGGTAATTAATATTAATAAGTTAAATAAAACTTTGTGATATTAAAGAACGGTGAAAAGTCGTTCTTAAACACTACTTCAGTAGTAAGATTGGAAAATGAGAGTATTAAACATATAGAGTATTAACATATATCACTATTTTGATGGAGTAGGGGTATTTTAACCTTTTGTTTCTTCTTTGAAGCGCATAATTTTTAGATACAGTTTTCTCTAAAAATGGGTTTAATGACGTAAGATTTAATTTTAATGTTTTGTTTTGTGTAAAAAAGCCACTTTTCAACTTAGCTGCGTTATGTATATTCTGGTTTGATTTTCAGGTTTGGGAAATTTAACGCAATATGAGTTCATTTTATTTAAAAGAAGAAGGTTAATTTATTACATTGATCGTTATTAAAAAAACTTTTAATTTTTTCATGTAATATTCTACAATAAATGACCTTTCAAGAAACTAAGCTTTTCCCAATGTTTTTAATTTATTGTTTTATTTGAATTTTCAGAATAATAATTTTGTGTTCATCGCAGACAGAAATTCACACCTCCTTATCGATGAAATAATAACAAAGTTAATAATATTTTGGTATGAACTGGAGAAAACTGTGAGATAACTGCCTTATCAATTTCTAGTATCAGTTGTTACGGTTTTGTACCAATTTATATATTGCGAAAATAATGAAATAAATTTTATTATACTTTAAAGTGGCAGAGAACTTATAATAATAATAATAATAATAATTTTTTTTTTTTTTTTTTTTGAGGAGGGAGGTGGAAATGCATTTACGCACGGAGTGTCGGGCTCCCGCTGATGGTATTATCCAATCACCATCAGCGGACTACCGACTAAAACCACCCCCCTTTCTTCCAGGGCTCGACCCGGAACCGTTTATCACATTACTTCCGGTCGAGTCCTCCTATACTAGCCTCTTAGGTGCTACCTAATTTTCAGGACTGTCCAGGTCAAACTTTTTGGCCCTGAGTATGTTGCCGACAAATCGGGCTACGCTTTCCCAGCTGCCCAGGTCACGGAGCATCATCGCAACCACGTTGTGCGGACTCAGTGCTCCGTGATCCGCCTCTAATGTCCCTCGATCTGCCGCCCACCGAGCACATTTGAAAAAGGTGTGCTCAGCGTCGTCCCGTACACCGGGACAATACAGGCAGTCGGGGGACGGCGCTTTCCCTATGACATGGAGGTAAGCGCGGAAGTACCCGTGACCCGTTAAAAATTGGGTCATGTAGTACTCCACTTCTCCATGCCGTCGCTCCGTCCACGGTCTGATCAGAGGAATAAGCCTTGCGGTCCATCGTCCTCTGGTCTCGTGGTCCCAGGTCTCCTCTTGCCATGCGAGGAATGTGCGAGTGCGTTCCTCGTTGGCAATGGTCACCCAGTCTTCGCCTGCCCGTCGCCTCCCGTAGATCGCCTGGCGCTCCCTTGCTAAAGTAGCAATGGGTATGACGCCGGCGACCACAAGTACTGCAGGCTCGGAGACCGTCCGATACGCGGAAGCGACTCGCAAGGCTGCGGTGGGTTGCACCTACGCGAGCCGCTTCTGGTTTCTCGCAACTCGTAATGCCTGGGCCCACACTTCCGACCCGTATAGCAGGATGGAATGTACCGTGGACATCAGATTAAAAATAATAATAATGCGCTGAGGTAGATATTCCCCACGTCCGGAACACAACATCTACGTTCCACGTCCAGGGCGGCAACAGCTGTACTCAAGTACATTACATATAACTGGCTAACAAGGTTCCGAGTGTTGTTTCTCGGATATGCTTTTTTCGGTCGATTTACATCTATAGGCCGAATTAAAGGACTGGACTTTACGGCCACCTGCAGATACGACATTCTTAACGATTACGGAAATGGATTAATACTGCCTTTAGAGCTGGCGATGTGGCGGCCACGGTCAAAGTTATTTGCAGGTGTAACGGAGACCTTCCGTCGTCCACATGCCCCCCGCGATGGCAAGCATGTAGTTAAGGTGCCCATGTTCGGAGCATGGGAGCCCTGAAAGCTTCGGTGTGTAGGGGCCTGGAGTCAGTGCAGAGACTGCGCATCCGCTCTCTGCCAGGACATATGCCGGTTCCACCGGAGTACCGGAACGGACCTCCAGGGTTGGTAGCCCTGGAGAGGGGGTGTACCCCGGCGGCTAGCCTTACTACAGAAGGGATTATTTGTTCATGGAAACTGAACAATAAAACGTGGCAGAGGGTTCACGCAAACACCCTCGTTTAGAACCGGCTGTTTCGCCTGAGGCGAAACGCCGAAAGAGTACGGAGATTAAGAGGATTAAGATTGAGGCTAGGAAAAGCTTGCAGAAAGCTTTTTTCAAGAGCTGCATCCCAAAACCTAAGTATTTGGTTATTACGAAGGAAGAAGGTAATTTCTCGAGGATGAGTCCTTTCCTCATCGCTCGAGAAATAAACAAATGTGCTGGAGGCCCTGTTAAAGAAATAAGAAACATTTTCACGGGACTTCATGTAGAGACTGTTAATGATATACAGTCTCAGAAGATTCTAGGGCTGAAAAAGATTGGGGAACTGGCTGTACGTGTTGATCCCCACGGCACACTCAACACCTCAAGGAGTATTGTGGTTTGTCGGGATCTTCTTAACTGTACGGAGAAGGAAATTGTAGAAGAATTAGCGCCGCAAGGAGTATTGGAATGTCGGAGGTTGAACATGAGAAGGAATGGCGAAGTCCTTCCTTCTGCATCCCATGTTCTTACATTTAACCGACCTACTTTACCGGAGAAGATAAGAGCGGGCATACATCGTTTGGATGTGCGGGCATTTGTCCCGCAACCAATGCGATGTTTTAAATGCCAACCCTTTGGACACACCGCTGTTAGGTGTGAGAGGCCGCAAATATGCGTGTGCGGTGATGCAGTTCATGAAGGAGAGCCGTGTAAGGAGCCTCCTAACTGTATAAACTGCAGAGGACAGCATTCATGTAGATCCAGGAACTGTCCTGTTTACAAAGACGAAGTAGCTTTGCAGGAAGTAAAAACCCTGCAAAAAGTCAGCTACTTTGAAGCAAAAAAGATCGTAAACGCCCGCAGACCTAGAGCAACAACAACATATGCTCAGGCTGCGGCTGCTGTTCCTGCTCCTGCTCCAGTTGCTGTTGATGAGAGTGTAATCATCAACAAACTCGCACCTACCTTGGCTGGCTTAATTGAGAGGATAATCGAAAACAAAATGAAGCCTCTCAGCACTAAAGAACCTGTTAAGCCAAGAATAATTGTACAGCCGCCTCAAGACACATCTGCAAAACAAAAAGTCGCTCCAACACACAAGAAAACGGACACTAAACCTGATATCCAAGTCCGTCTTAGCGAGAGTTGAAGATAAGAAAGTGACAGCTACAGAGTCTGTTATGGTGGCTCCCAAGCCTCCTGTAACTGAAGTGGCCTCTAAGCCTCAGAGGCCACAAAATTTCACAGGGGGGACGAGTGTCCCCCCTTCCACTGGCGGTGACCGGTGCGCCCCCCGTGTCGGGGAGCGGCCAAGTTGCCGCCTCTCAATCGGCGCCTGAAGCCAGCGCCGATCCATGCCCGTCGTCGTCGGCGGCTTCGGTGGTCTCCGATTCGGAGACCGGAAGCTACACCGGCGACGATGTTCTCCGCGAACATGATGCCGCTCGCAATATGGAGAAGAAGAGAAAAAAAGAATGGCCGAAAGGAAAACCAAGGTCATAATTTAATTAAAAATTAGCGAGTCGATTGTACAATGGAACATCAATGGATGTTTTTCAAACATCCATGAGCTCCAACGCTTGGTACATGAAATAGACCCGATTTGTATATGTCTGCAAGAAACGCATTTCCGCCGAAATGAAAATTTTAAATTAAATGGTTTCGATATATTTCGGTGAGACCAACCGCCAAATGTAAGAGTTAGAGGTGGAGTATCTATATTAACATCGACTAGAGCTACCACCGAAGCGGTTGTTCTAAACACCAACGTACAAGCGGTCGCCGTTAGAATGAAGCGACCGCTCCAGATCAGTGTGTGCAGCATATACTTACCGAATTACGATTGGAATAAGGATGACATAGAAAGACTAATTTCAGAGCTTCCTCCACCTGTCTTACTGGTGGGTGACTTTAACACTCATAATTCACTCTGGGGATCGGATCGAGTAGATCCCCGTGGAAGAGAACTGGAAGGGTTCCTGATGAATTCAGAACTCATTATTTTAAACGACGGATCAGGAACCTTTTTCAATGCCAGAGATGGATCGACGTCCTGTATAGATCTTGCACTTATAAGCGGATCGATAGCACCGAGGTACAGCTTCCATGTCATAGACGATCTGCATGGAAGCGATAATTTCCCGGTGCAAATTGTAACTGATGTTACAAGAAAAACATATCCCGTCTCTAAAAGATGGTTATTTGATAAGGCAGACTGGACGAGCTTCATAGCTAGAACGATACTCCCAGAAACAACTGGAGTTATCGGAGACGATGTCGACGCCATAACAAATGCAATTATACAGTCGGCATCGAGATATATTCTTACAAAGAAATAACTTACAAAGAAACCCGTTCCATGGTGGAACGATGAAATAAGTGAAGCTATAAAAAGAAAGAAAAGGGCTAATAACGCCTTTAAGAAGCGTCCTAGTATAGAAAATCTTGTTGCCTTTAAGAAATACAGGGCGTATGCAAAACGTCTTATGATAGATTCGAAAAAACGATCCTGGCAGCAATACGTGTCATCCATCGACAAAACTACTACTGCATCAGATGTTTGGAGGAAAGTGAAGGCGATTTGTGGGCGTAATGATTTTGCTCCCATAACTAGCCTTCAAGATGAAGATGAAATAAAAGACACTCCATATGAAATTGCAGAGCTGTTATCCAATCACTTCGAAAAGGCCAGCAGAACGGCCAACTACTAGGAAGGTTTTCGAACCAAAAAAAAAGAACTTGAAGGTCTACTAAATTTTAGAACTGAGTATAATTACTCATATAATGTACCATTTAAAATGGAAGAATTCGCGAAAGCGTTGGAAAAATCAGGTAACACAGCTGCTGGTCCGGACGAAATCCATTATAATATGATCAGGCAGCTAAATACTACTGCAAAACGCAGATTATTAGAACTTTATAATAAAATATGGCGGGATGGAACGTACCCGCAGCAGTGGAAAAAAGCTCATGTTGTTCCACTACCAAAGAAAAATAAAAATTTAACAGACCCCAATCGTCCTATTTATTTGACGTGTACTATGGGAAAAATACTGGAAAAAATGATTAACAATCGACTCGTCTGGGTTTTGGAAAAAGAAAACCTGATATCACCGCATCAAGCAGGTTTTCGGCAATACCATTCTACCACTGATCATATGATCAGCTTAGAGGACATTATATATAACAGCTTTATTAAAAGGAAACATTGTGTCGGAGTCTTCTTTGATTTTCAGAAGGCTTTCGATATGACCTGGCGTCATGGTATAATGCTCCAGTGCTCCAGATACATGAATGGGGCATTCGTGGCAATATGGCTATACTGCTCAGCAACTACATGAATGACCGTACCTTCCAAGTACGCGTCAACAATGAATACTCATGTGAAAGAATCTTGGAAAATGGCATACCGCAGGGTTCGCCGTTGAGCGGCACCTTGTTTACCATTGCCATTAATAAATTGATACTAGCCATTCCAGTAGAAATCAGCAAAAGCGTCTATGTTGATGATCTGGCAATTGTGTATGCCAGCAATAAGACTGCTATGGTGAGGTACAAATTGAAACGAGCGATCAATGCTCTAGATGAGGTTGCAAGGAATAACGGATTCCAATTCTCACCAGAGAAAACGTGCTGTGTACACTTTTGTAGGAAGAGAATTCCTCATCAAAGTCCTGAGATGAAAATTTACGATAATCCAATACAATATAAAGATAGCGTAAGATATTTAGGATTAGTATTGGATAAATCCCTTACATGGGAATTACATATACAGGACTTGAGTGATAGATGCAAAAGAGCCCTAAACATTATAAAATGTTTATCGAATTTAAATTGGGGCTCAGACAAAGAGACATTATTGAGATTGTATAAAGCATTGATTCAATCTAAACTAGACTACGGATGTATCGTATATTCATCCGCTAGAAAGTCGCACTTAAGAAAGTTAGACGTAGTTCATAATAGCGGAATAAGATATGCAACAGGCGCTTTCCGCACAAGTCCGGCGGCTAGTCTGATGTCTGAAGTCGGAATAATGCCACTACATTATAGAAGAGAGATCCTCTTGTTAAGATATGCAGCAAATATATGGGCTTATCCTGCCCATATAAATAATAAACTTTTTAACAACCATTCTATGGCTGCATTATACGAACGTCGTGCTACCTATTCCAGACCATCGGAATTAGGTACCACGAATTAAGAAGAAAATATGAAATTACTATACCAGAGACACTAGCAATTTCTACTAGAGAAATACCGCCATGTTTCTTGCCAGCGGTAAATACAAGTTTGGATCTCTCTCAAGGAAAAATAAAAAAGAAACCAGCATTGATTATCCAGCAGGAATTTTTAGTAACCGTCAGTAGTTACGAAGAACATATTAGAATTTATACTGATGGTTCTAAAACCGAACATGGTGTTGGATGCTCGATATATGTAAATGAAGAAGCCCACTTTTGGAGACTGCCAGATGTGGCCAGTGTCTACACGGCAGAACTCACTGCAATTCAGCAAGCTCTTCGGTACGCTGAACACTATTGCGAAGAGAGAGTGCTAATATGTTCCGATTCATTAAGTGCACTCGTCGCAATTCGGAACAAGAACATTAAGGATGTCCTAATTGCAAACATCCTGTCCATTTTATACGTACTAAAACAACGAAGACAGCGATGCGTATTTGTATGGACTCCAGGGCATCCTGATATTACAGGTAATGAAATCGCAGACGAAGCTGCCAGAAAGGCAACAGTCTGCGATGATTTGGATACATTTCCTGTAAGAGTGGCAGATGATAAAAACCGTCTAACAAACATAGTAAAAAACAAGTGGAACGCTGAATGGAGGAGTTTAAATACAAAATTAAACTCAGTTAAAGCTTCTCCTTATAAATGGAAAAGCGACTTTAAGTTGACTCGCCGTGAACAAGTAGCGGTGACCAGACTTAGAATCGGTCACACGCGATTAACAAATTTATATATGTTAACCGGCGAAGTGAGACCAATGTGCGGTGTTTGTAATAAATCACTGACAATCAAGCATCTAATAGAAGAGTGCACCATATATGAGGACAGAAAGAGGTTCAGTCTTTAAATAATATTAGTGGATCTGGATAATGGAAATGAAGAAAATATAGTTGCATTTTTACGCGCCAGTGGACTTCTTAAAAGTCTATAAAATGGAAGTTTAAAGCTGTGGTAAAAGATACTCTAAGCGGTAGTTTTATATATACATATAAGGGAGTCTCGAAGCGTGGCACGTATAGTGACGGGAGGTAGCCCTCTTGCCTAGGCCATTTTGGCTCACCTGCATTCAAGAGCAGTGAGTCGGGGTGTGTCCGATGATGGCATGGGCGACCCTCAAGGGTGGATTGAGGGCGCGAGGCTATGGGTGTACGCCGTGCATGTCTATGGCCTGATATAAGAAGGATTCAACTGCCACGGCACCCTGGCACGACTGATATACTGCTCAACGGCGGTTCTGGTCACCCCGAGGGTGCTTAAACAAACTATAAATGAGACTTCGTAGAAGAAAGAAAGAAAGATATGGTATTGATAAGTTTAATTTTAATTTTAATTCCATGGTCTTTTGAGAACCTATCTCAAATTTTAATATTGGGGCCCTTTACACCCCGTAAGTGTTTGTGATTGTCCTTGTCTTTCATGTTTTAATGTTTATTGTGAAGTTTGTGTTTTTAAATAGAACGTAAGAGCCCTTTACACCCTTACATATGACGATCCTGATGGAGATAATAATTTATTTTAAAGAATGTGACGAGGGCTAATGACCTTAGCAGTCGATGCCCGTAAAAATTCAGTTAAAAAAAAAAAAACAAATAATAATAATAATACAACAGATTTTACACGGTGTATTAAATCTAAAAAATAATTTCTTACACAATAGATTTAATATTCCATTAGTCCGGTTGAGTTTACAATGTAAGAACTGAGATGATTTTTCTACATATAAATATCGTTTAAATCTGACGGTTAGATCTGCTCGCTATATAACACGAGAAAATTGTAACATGTAATATTATATTTTATTGAAAGGTGTGTAATGCTGATAGAATTTCGGATGAAGAATATTAACAAAACTGTATCGGAAATGAGTGAATGTTATCTAAGCAGGTAAGACATGATTTAGGTTGTTATTATTGTAAAGCTAACTAGCGTATAGATCTCTGAATTTAATTATATATAAGTTAAAAGCGTTCTTTCTTTATTTTTTTCTCAACTTCTTTTGTATTATTTCAAGTAAAATTAATTATTTCTAAAAGTGTAAATTTAATTTTAACATCATTTTTTACACGTGAAGCATATTGTTTTTGTAACTTTTCCGACAGCCTTATGAGTAGGAAAAAAATTCTACAATTTTGTTGTTTATTTAGAACGTATTATATTTTGATTGAATTTTAACAAAGATAGTTTATTATTATTATTATTATCAGAAATCTGCATATCGAAAGCAGTAAAACAAATATATAGTTTGTCTCTTATCCTTTTATTAAAGTTTTAAGAAAAAGAAATGAATTATCAGAGAAAAGACGATAATGAAGAGTTTATTGTTAAGACTGAGGACCAAACGAGAAATCGTGGAATTTTATTTTGTGTAATAAAACCACAGAGATTCCGACAGAATTAATTCATTCGTAAATCCAGTGCATAATTCAATACAACAACAACACGGCTGTATTTTGAGCTACATGTTTTGACCTGCACAGACATAATTAATCTTGTCCATGAAGACTCACTCTTCAGTATTAGATATGATGTCATAATATGTGACTATTATATGATTTAATTCTTTGTATAGTATTATTTATTTATAACTTACAAATTATGTTAACAAATTTAAGCAATAAAAAATGAGCTAACAAAATAAAATATAGGAATTCAAAATGCTATTATTGTTGAAAAAAAAATCCTTTAATTAAAATTTAATGTAGTGGGTGATAGAAAGATTCTGAGTTCATACCCGTTTTTAGCATCAAAATACAGATTAAAATCATGTATCGCATGTTAGGAAACAAAACTTATGTTTATCCAGTGTAATAACAAGTCGGAAACTGCTATCTGACCCAAAAAGTATTAAACCCTGTTTCGTTCTACTAAATATTAAAATAACTTTTTTTCTGATAGTAAAATTGTTAAAATATTTAGAGAATAAAACTACTTTTTTTTCAATTCACATTTTTCTATTTTAATAAAAGCCTCTTATTTTTCTTCGATAGGCAAATAAATTTTACTCTGCTCATTGGAATTTTATCAATAACTTAATTTTTAAAAAAATTAGTCAGATATAAGTGCGTTAATAAATAAATCATTAATGATAATATAGATAATAAATTAATGTAATTTTTAAAGAGAAAAATAAGAAAACTTTTCAGACTTGTTACTAGCTAATAATGTGAAAGTACAATTTAAACCCAAAATGATATTCAAACCACTAATTAAATCCATTTGTGGCTGTAATGTTTTAGGAGTTAGGAATAATAATATAACACAAAATTTATGCCGTGCTTTCAGCATTGTTTGGTTTTGGTACTCTATAACTCGTATTAGCTAACAGTTTGGTTTGAGTTTGCTGATTTTAACACATTAAATTTTATCTAATCCTCGGCTTATCCAAGAAATAATTATTTTATTTTCTAATGAAACTAACAATTTAAGTATTACAGGGAATTCGTGAACTTCGTATGTATATTCAACATATTATATATATATTTATATATTACTATAAGTATATGTATTATATATGCTATATACAATGTATTTTCTATATTATAGAAAACAAATTTATTTTTGAGATTGATGAAGACATTATATTATTTCAGTTTATAAGTAATTCAACAGTCAAAATTTAAAATTAGTGGTAATTTTAAAAAGACACAATCTAAAATTAACCTATTAATGAGGAAACTGAAATACTCGTACATACAATGAAATTGTACAATGAATGATGCAATACAATGATTCAATAATACATGATACATACAATGAAATAGTTTAACACAGTAGAAAATGATTAGAACTTTCACCTATTAAGTATTTTCACAGACCACTTGCTTTTTTTTATTATTTCATTATTAAATTAAAATAACCTTAGATACGTGCTAATTGAACGTTTATTCATATACGGAATACGTTAGCTGCTGTCGTTCAAGCACCCAATTCATTCACTAGCGAGTCAGCTAGATTCTGGACAATATGGCTGTGAATGTATCTATAATTTGTCTCACGAAAGCGTGCAACAAACTAAAATTATAGTATGATGATTCTAATTTAATTTAATTTAGCACAATCCATCCAAAAAAACCACTTCTCTTTTCTTTTAACATAAAAATAACTTGTAATAAAAAAAAATAGAAAAATGTGATAAAATGGTATATTTATCTTAAAAATAGAAAATTTAAGAAAGTACATTAACGCATCCAGTAAAACAAAGAAAATATTTGTTGCCTGAATGTATTTTTTCCATACCCAATAAGTTATTTGTTGAACTATTGTTATCGTTTCACAAATTTGGTACAATTTTTCAGTGGTAGTGTTGTGTGACAGCCGAGCGGTTGCCGGGTGGAACGTACACTCCCACTGATCGGAATCCTGCTCTAATGCTGCAATTTGTTGTCCATACGTTGCCGTCTTTGTCTACTCTGAGGCGAGTGCCTGAGGCAGCCTTTGGAAGTATTTGTTGGCACTCTGGATCGGCTTTTTGTGCCTCCCACATCTGGTGAAACAAAGAAGTGGCGATGACTTCTTAGTCGAGGTGAAATTGCTCTATTCTCTTCTTGATCAGGTTCACTCAGATGTAGACTACCTCCCTCTCAATTGCAGTATTTTTCCTTCAGCGGTTTTCTGGGCAATAGATCTGGTAGTTCATTCTCTCAGGATAGTGCTCTAGTGTAAACTTGAAACTTTGAACCAATAAGGTCAACGAGTATATTTCGTTTTCTATCCGGAGGCCTGCCTTAGCCATATCAAAGCTCTGTTGTCTGTTCTGAGGATGAAAGTCTGGTCTTTAACGTATGGATGATAGTGCTTGATAGTCTCCACCATTCGAGTTCGTTGGAATGATATTTCTTCTCTGCCTCTGCAAGCTTTAATTTGGCGTATGCGATTACTTCGGTCCCAGTTCTTGGCTTGCTGTAAAACATAACTCCCAGTCCATTCTTGTTGGCGTCAGTTTGCAATACTAGGATGATTTAGATCCGGCCAAAATAACTTAAACGGTTGGCTAAAGGCTTGCTGTATAGTGTCTATCCATTTCCAGTGTTTCTCCTGCAGCAGGTCAGTAAATATCGCGAAAAGCTGTGAGAATCTTGGAATATATTCTCGCAACCAGTAACAGGTACTAAGGATATTCTATATCTCTTTTTTTGACTCAGGAGTCTTGTGCTCGATGATGGCCGATGTTGTGCTGTGGAATTTTACCCGTGGGTATGATTTCATGGCCAAAGAATGACACCTTCTCTCCGCCAAATTCGCATTTTTCTAAAGAGCATTTCAGGTAGTAAAGTTGTAGACGTTCCAGTATCAAGTCTAGGTGGCGTTAAGTGCTGTTCCCAGTTACGGCTAGAAACAATGATATCCTTCAGGTATACCAGACAGAACTAGTGGAGGAGGCCAGTGAGAACGTCCTGCATTACATACTGGAATGTGCTCGGTGCATTTTTCAAGCCAAATGGTAAGATTCTGAATTGGTGTCAGCCACCATCTGGAACTGAAAAGGCTGTAAACCATACAGCTAATTCCTCCAGAGGTAGCAATCTTTAAGATCGATTATCGAGAAGACGCGGGCGCTTCCCAGGTCTTTTATAATTTCATAGATTAGTAGCAGTGATGAATCCACATCTTCAGTGATGTCGGTCAGTCGCTGGAATTATACACAAAAATCTGGTGAAGACATCGTGAAGCTTTCTGCTTAACAATGACCTCTGGAGAATTATAGGGCAACGGCCTATCACCTCCTGCTTCACCATCTCTCCACTTTTTCTCTTATAATCCGCTTCTTTTCTTCGTTATACCGTAACATCAGCAAGCAAAATGGTCGGCTTCTCGAAATCGGATTGGTGACCAAGTTAAATGCAAGGGAGCGCTAGAAAATACTTCCTGGTGCCGCTTCTAGTCTTTTTTCACCTCAGGGGTGCTGCTGTACGTTTCTCTACCGACCTGTCCAGTTTCGATGCTGCAGATTTGGGTTGGTCGGCTAAAAAACGGTTTTCGGTTTTCCCTGCTATGATAGAGACAGCTACGACTTCTTACACCTCCAGCCAGTCGTCTCCTAAGATAATTTCTTCCAAATTTCTGGGACTAGCAGAAGTGTCGTGGAAATTTTTGTCATTGCAGAGAATCTCTGTTTGCACCATTCACATAGCATGACAGGAAGTAGAATTCAATCCCATATTTATCTATGTTGGATTTAGCTTGCCATGGTAACACTTCAGGCTTTTCAAAAGCTGAATCTATGGCTGCCTCGTGAATCGACCTTCAATCGTCAACTTCATTGTAGCTTGGATCTCTTGCTCGTTCGCTTCAACCATGATGGCAGGTCGTCAACATCGAAGATGATTGTCATTCGAAGCTAAAGTCGAATCTGGGATCGGAGCTGCTCCAGCAATGTTGGTAGGAAGGCAACTTTGCTACCTGGAGCTAGTCGATAAATGATTGTCCATTTATGCAACAGGAAAAGCTCCTCCGGTTCATCAGCCCCCTTGCATTCTTCTATAATGTTGAGAACATCGCTTGGCAGTAGTCTGTGGGTTGCTATATTGAGGCCAAAATCGGTGGATGAATTCGGACCAATCAAGCTGTAGGATTTTTATTGCAAAGTCCAGGGAAAATAACTAAGCAAAGCGAAGAGTATGTTTCTAAGTTTAATTACGTTTTTCCACAATCAGAGTGATAGTAAGTATTTATTATTGAATAATTGATTATTAACATGCTATTAATTACGTGCTTGTTTAAAAATTTTTAATGTTCTATTACCTAATATTAGATTTCTTTCTACTAGCTTATATTAGTCCTAAAATTTCTTTACGGAAAAAGTTTCATTTAACTTCTTCAGTGCAACAAACCTTTAAATTGTTCAAATCTTAGTGTATACTTTCGAACAAGTTAACAGTTTAATGTTTCGGTTGAGGTTTGGGAGTTCGTATGATGCAAACTTCTCTACTTGAAGACTAGTTTTTATTGAAGTCGTATGTATTTTTTTTTTCTTTAGTAAGGATTGATTGATTGGATCTGAAAATTAAAATTTTTTTACAACCCTTTTCTTGTTGTTGCTAACCTTAAGAAATTATTTATTTTTTCTTATTATTAGCTAATTTATTTCAGTTCATTTTAAAATGGATACTTAAATTGAAGGATTCTGAACTTATATTCTGAACTTAGGATTCTGAACTTAGATGTTCTTTCTGATCTTGATACCCGACATCAGGGTAAAAGCATGCTTTCCTTGCAATATTACAAGCTACGGACGATTTTGATGTGAAGAGACTGAAGATATCGATTTCTCAGGAACGTTGAGGAAATATTGTCTCTGGACAATGGAAAACTCTGCAGCCCGCTTTTGTATACCATTCCTTGGAATTGCAGGATTTTCCATTGGTTGTCAAACAGAGGAAAATTAGTAAGGTTTGATTGTAACTAACATAATTAATCTCTCATTATTTCCGATTCTGAATTGGGAGAGGGTAAACTTGAAGTTAATAGCTTCATTATAAAGTCAAAGAAACGAAGACGGTAAAAGCTACTAAACTGTGCAAAGTACTTTTTCTTGGAGAGACAGCCATGTGAGAGACTTAGTCGTCGTTGCAAAGCATCATTTGGAATCAGATTCGGTGTGATATTTGTGTTTCACCGGGAAAGGGAGCCCTCTGCCTTTTTGTTTTTTTATGCATTATGTAGCGCCGACTCTATATAAATATTTTACCGCCGGGTAACATCTTGTCATAATCGGTGGTACGAATGCCGTCGATAGTTCAACGGCGCTGCTTCCCGATATTGTGGTGAAGATTGAAAGATTGGACGTTCACCGACCTCTTCTCCGGTTTGGCAATTCCTTATTTGAAGCAATAGGAAGGAAAGCTAATAGTTGCTTGAGGAAACATATCGGTAAGATGTTGCATTATCTCTTTACCGATCAAAATATGGCTCTACTGTAAGTGCTGTACTGTATTTAAATTCGGGGGAAATATAGTACTGACTGAAGGTTGATCGATGGAAGAATTTTTTATAATTGGAAGAGGGATCTTTTTTTGTCTTTGAAATGTACCCTTCAAAAATGCTTCGCTAACTCCCTTGACAGTATTCCAACTACCTCTAATGTTCTAAATTTTGTTTAATTTAATACATGACAAATGTGATGTCGGCATTTATCTCCTGCTAATAATAGAAAAACAAAAAACTTTATGACATATTTGACTATTCAAAACTGCTGCTGACTACAGGATGGCTAACCGTGTTAGTTTAAGCATACATTTTAAGAAGGAGTAAATTTATTTAAATTATTATAACAACTAAATTATTTTGATATAGAACTAATTTTAGATATCGGGCTTATAAATGCAGACTTGTATTTTATTCACTTTTGAGTGTTTTTCAGTTTTTGAAATACAAAATCTCTCATTTTTTAATGAATCTGCATTAAGAAGTTATTGAGGTTTATGTTAGAGAAGACATAACAAAATTATAAAATTACATAAGTTAAGAAATATGTTATTATCATTCTGGTGAGTGTGAGGGAATGTAATGTTCGGTAACTATATTTACTATTCAATAACAATGTAATCATTGGAACTTGGATTTCCGACAAAAGTATAAGTGACAATCTAAAAGAAGTAGTTAAATGCACCTGGTATGGGAAGATATACATTTAAAAAAAGAAAACTTTATCAGTTTATTTCACGGTTTTTTTTTTCATTTCTACTGAAAAGGAAATAATAAAACTTTTAATTTTCTGTGGATAAAAGAAAACTAAGTTCTAAAGCGCGAACTGAATATATATATATTCCTGACTACCCTATTAATCTATGCATGAAAACACAGCCGATTTGCAAACTGATGAGAGTTTAGTCTTTAAAATTTGTCATCAAATTTTTATTTGTTTAAATTTTTTAATTACACTAACCAATAAGGTATCTTATAATATTGCAGTAGGATATGCTCGTTAACTTGCTATCATGAAGTTAGTACTTGGATTAAAATTATATTTTATTGTTAAATAACTTCTCTTTAAGATTTATTTTATTTTATATATTACTTTTTTTAATGGCATGTTCTGTAACGATGATAATTGATTTCATTTTAACAAAATCAAAATCGTACTGTTTTCCTTTGAATTTCCTTAACAATACGCTAAGCGTCATTATGATTAAATATTTATAATATTATGTATATTCGCTTCTAATGTACAATACCATCTCCTACAGCTCCCTCAAAAAGTCAAAACTAATAAGAAGATAAAAAATCGGATAATACCTGGGCGACAATAAATATGAATCGTGAAGATCTATATTTATAAAATTTAATGTATACTGTTAAATTTATCCTAGTTTTTATATTTATGAATTTGCAATCGTTCGTAAAATGAATATTCATTTATTCTTAAAAGATAACTATAATCACCTTTATTCGAATAACTATATACAATACTCTGACTTACGTGAGTGTGTCTTACGCTTCCGTTGCAATTTTTAATAAAACATCAATCCATTTTTTAAATCTTCCCACTAATTTATTTCAAACAAAATCAAAAATTTTATTTTACGGAAAATACATTGTTCAGTTGATAAATTTTTAAATAATACTAATAAAAAAAAAATTCGGTTTATCTGCATCTCGTACAACGTGTACATAAATACGCGCAAAATAATTTTCAATAGCGGGCTCTGAATTGTGAATTATTTTGCAGTAATTTTTTATATTTAATGGGTTTACCTTAACATTACATTCATTACATGTTATTATTTAAATAAATTAATACAACTTTTAAATAGATTTATTTTTTATCTTATAATCTCTTTATTATATTTATAAATTATCTTATTTTGGCATAATATGTATAATTGGTTTTTATGTACCGGTCAGAATAAAACATATATTTATACCAATATTTACTTTTTGCTTCTTTGTACCAAGTAAAGAAAGTATTGTGATCGCGAAAAATTTCGATTTTCAGATTTCAACGGAAATATCCATTTTGACTAGTTTTGAACGTACGTATGTATTTCGCATAACTCAAAAACGATTAGCCATAGGATGTTGAAATTTTGTACTTAGGACTGTTGTAACATCTAGTTGTGCACGTAACCTTTCAATTGGAATCGACAGAACCGAAACTGTCCAAAAAAGTCCAAAAAACAAAATAACTTTGGATTTCGGACTTTTCCTCAACCGCAGTAATAAGACCTCATTGAGAGCTTTTCAACGATACTCGTAAATAATAAGTGGTACTTAATGTTATATAGTTAATAATAATAATAATAATATAGTTATATTCATTGGTTCCAGAGTTATAGCTAATTAAAATTTTAATTAATGAAATATTTGAATTTTACAAGGGGAAGGGGACATTGATTCAAATCAGACTTCATTTCCGTTTTTTGTCTTTTTTTTATTTTTATTTTAAATATATTGATTTATTAGTAATTATCAACCTCTGATTTAAAAAAAAAGGTTTTACAGTAAATAATAATTCAATACTAACAAAAAAAAAAAAATTATCAGAAATTAATGAAATAAAATTTTATGTTCTTTTCAATTTAAAATAATGTGCAAGTGTAACTTAATAGGCGTAAAAGGAAGTCATCTGGAGACCACATCAGATTTTTTCTATTAAAACTAATCAACACAAATTATAAAACATAAAAAAATTTTTTTTTGTTCATCTGTTTGCTCCCACCTGAAGCTGGATCCGAAATTAAGCTTAAAACACAACTCCAGGGGGCACCATCGCCTCAAACTACATCCTCAGAAACTAAGAATCCCCCTGCGTAGCCGGGATTCGGTCTTTTAATAATTTGCCATGCCTCTAATGAGGGGATCCCAAAAAGATTTCCTACCGGGACGACGGTTTTAATATTACCACCATGTAGAACCCCTGGGAGTCCCCATTCAATCTTTAAAGTTGGAATACCTAAGCATCCCACCCCTCCAGAACGGGGCTATCCCAGCTCACCCAGACCTCCTCGCAAATGGAACCCCATTTCGGTGGCAATGCCCTGCAGCCACGATCCCCAATCAAATGACCCCATACATTAAAGGAGGAACATCTAGCCTCTTTTGAGAGTCTTTGCGCTGATGACCGACTCCTCCACAGTTAAAACACTGTCCGGCTCGCTGCAGGATCCCAGACGGTGCCATACTTTCCAGCACCGAAAGCAACTTTCATCTGCCAACCGGCGAATCACTCGGCAGTTCACCCATAGAATACGGACACGACCCTGTGTCAGCAAAGCACCTGCCAGGATCGGTGGCACACCAACCGTCGCCACCTGCGTGGCGCCATATATTGGGGGCATAGACAGTATGTTGATGGTCG
Source organism: Lycorma delicatula (assembly GCF_047948215.1). Taxonomy (NCBI): domain Eukaryota; kingdom Metazoa; phylum Arthropoda; class Insecta; order Hemiptera; family Fulgoridae; genus Lycorma; species Lycorma delicatula. Next base: position 46,585,872 of record NC_134455.1, on the reverse strand, counting down.
TTGACTTTCCAGTGACCCGTCGCAGATCACGCACCAGCTCTTCCTTGGTCGCGAGCACACCCATATCTTTCTCCAATAGGTAGAACCCTTCGAGCACCGCCAGTCGATACCGTGGTAACGTCTATCTTGTCCAGGATTTCCTGCCTAAGCTTGTCCGCAGTATCACCTGCATCACGTACTCGGATGAGAAGGTCTTCCCCCTCACCCTTACGGGCAGAAGGATCTCCGCCTCACCCGGTGTCACGGTTCGTTTATCTGTCCGATGGAGATCCGCGTAGGACTTCCCCTCCGCTTTTACCACCACTGTGACTGTTTGCTGCTCCACAGCCCTTCTTAATGTGGCACCACCCATCATAGCCTCACCGTCGACGTTTTCTCCAAATAGACAAGGAGTGACACCCACTCCTCCTACTAGTATACTTTACAGACGGCGCAGGAGCTGACCGATCCGTCCGGAAGGCCCACAAAAACAGACAGCATGAATTTAGAAATTTTAAAAGCGTTCTTTGTTACCAACCGTTATTTTAGAAAAAGAACAAACAAATGTTTTTAAATCTTTTATTTATGTTATGAGGTAAAAATCTGATCTGGACACCAAATGACTTCCTTTTACGCCTGTTAAATTGCATACACACATTTTTTTTTACACTTGATTTAAACTTAATTCATTTGAAAGTGAGATACGATCCTCCAATTCTTTTATAAAGTGGACAGTTACACAATTGCATTATGGTGGACAACACATTGCATCACATTTTTTTGTGGTATCCATGTCAGCATTTATATTAGTTTATATATTAATTTTGTTTTACGTCACTCAAGTAGTTACGTAGTGTAAGTGAGAACGTGTAGGATCCGTAGCCATGGACACATCGGTTTGAATCCGACTTCATATATATATATTTTTTAACTTTTATTCTGATTTAAATGTATTGATTTAATTATAATTATTAACCTCTGTAAAAATTATTGAATTAAAATCAAAGTACATAGAATTTTATTTCTCTAATGACTTCTGATTGTTTTCATATTTTTTTATTATTATTATTGAATTATTATTTATTTTAAATTATTTTTTACAATTACAGGTTAATAATTATTAATAAATCAATATATTTAAATTAAAAAAAAAAAATTAAAAAGAAGATATATGTATATGAAGTCGGATTCGAACCGATGTGCCTTCCCCTTGTAAGATCCAAATATTTCATTAATTAAAATTTTATTTTGCTATAACTCTGGAACCAATGAAAATATGCATCACTTATAATGTATCGTTGAAAAGCTCTCGATGAGGGCTTATTACTGCAGTTTTGAAAAAGTCCAAAATCCAATTTTTTTTTGTATTTTGGTTCAGTCGATTGCAATCAAAAAGGGAGATGCACAATTAGATGTTACAAAAATCCTACATCCAAAATTTCAACATTCTACGGCTAGTCGTTTTTGAGTTATGTGAGATACATACGTACAGACATCTCGGCAAAACCGGTCAAAATGGATTGGTCGAAATGGATATTTCCGTTGAAATCTGAAAATCGAAATTTTTCCCGATCACAATACTTTCTTTACTTCGTACAAGGAAGTAAATATACGATTAAATTAATTATTTATAATTTCTAATATAAATGAAGTTAGTATTATGCTTTATTTACTTCGTACAAAATTTTAATTACATTTTTTAGTTGCATGGTTAAACTGTCAAATAATCTTAATTACTGATTGAAGGAGCATTTAATCTGTAATTATTGATTGAGAGTAGTGGAGAACTAATGATTTACCATAAACCCTCATTTACTAAGAATTTAGGCGAACTACAGCAAAATTGGATCTTTTTTATACTTTTCAATTTTTCAATAATTTAAAAAAGATTAATTCATTTTTTTTTTTTTGGAAGATATGTACATATTTTTAAAAAGAGAATATGTTTTACCAGTGAAACACATACATTTGTGAGTGTAACTCTCACACAAATACCCGTAAAATTCTGATAAGCTCGGATGGACCTACTGTTCACGTATTTTTCGTAACAATTTTCATAAGACGATATGACAACCGATTTTTCTTATTTTTATACAAAGAGATTTCTTTCGTAATATTATCAAGAAAAATAATCTGTCTTTATCGTGCTACTTTTTGTAATAATAATAATAATGATAGTATAATGTAGAGATAATTAATATAAAAAATATTTCCACAAAATATTAAAAGTAAATAGAACTTAAAACTACGTCATTTGTGAGTAATGTATACAATTTCTTGCAGTCATTATTATTTAATAAATGAAAACATTATACAAATTAAAGCCCGCTCTTTTGTGTGAAAAAAAGAAGAGTTAATTGATATTTTAATGGAATAATGTTTCTGAGATGATTACTGAAACATATTTTATAAGTTATTGGGTTTGTATTAGTGATGATTCTAAAAAAATAAAAAATCTCCCATCCAAAAAATAGGAATTTTATCATTTTTGTTCCATCTATAAGCGTAAAAAAATTACGCAAATACACAAATAATTAAGCATTAATATAAGCAATGTATTTATTAATGTTTATATACTCTAGAGTGGCTAATTTGAGTTCAAGTATATGCACCGATTGACGACGACTCAGTAACGGACTGGTTTGTACCATCGTTTAAAAAAGTTCGTTTTTGGTAAGTATTTACTTCTAAAACTTCAGATATTATCAACCAATATGAGAAGTAATAAATAAAATTAATGTGATAGATAATGTATCAAAATAAAAATTATAACTAAAATATAGTGTTTCAGTAGTTAATTAGTATTATGAATGAATAATTAACAAAAAAAAAGTCTACGTTGATTTCAATTCATAAAAATATAATAAATAGATCGTAAAATTTAGAAAAATATAGGCGAAATGAATAAAATGTATAATGTAAAAAGTACATTTTATTAAATGAGTGAAATTGAAATTAAATCTTTGAAGTTCTATTATAATCAGAAGTAGTAAATCCGAGTAATATATTTACTGAGAAGTGTTATTTGAAAGTAACTTAATTAAACACTAACTTAAAATAAAAAATAAAAACTGAAAATATATCCTCAGAGTTCGAGTATCATTCTAAAAATAATAACATTGAAGAATTTTTCTAGCTATTTGTATTTAATAATGTAAAAATCATGTATTTTATTTATACATTTAAATTTCTATTGGATGTTATTAAAAAAATGTGTCCCAAGTAAAAACAACAAACATTTAAGACAAATGTGATAAATAATTTCTTAAATAAATAAATGATCTCCTCTTGCCTTTACAGTAAAAACGTAGTAAATAAGACTTCCTGCAACGTATAACGTTGCAAAAGTAAGAACATCATGCTTCACATAGTAAACGAATAGTTTGATTTGAGGCGATAACACTGCAGAAGACAGCTAATGAAATAAGAATGGAAAACGCATTAGTTGTCTCTCTCCAACATTAGTCTTAGTTAGTCAGCTCTTAAAACCTGTAAGCGCACCTTTTAAATGAATTTTTTTGATTATTTGTCCTGCAAACAGTGCAATAATCATCTAGTTACAGATTACGTTTTATTTTGTTTTTTTTTTAATTGATATTATTTAACATTAGGTTTTCACCTATATTTTTATTTAATTTCGTTATATATTTTATTTTATTATTAATTTTTTTTTTTGTTTCATTCAACATTCTACTTCTAAGATTTATTTTTTTGTTTTTTCATTGTTTAAGTTTTATTATCTACATGATCATATTACATGTATGGAAGAAAGCAATTTAGGATTGCCGATTGCGTGATGGAAGAGGCGTGCTTTCACTTTTTCGTGTAGTTTTAGAAATTCTAGATAAACATTTAATTTCTATTGATTATAACCTTACTTTTACTTCTTAATAATTTTACAGTTCAATTTTCATTTTAATAAATAAGTATCTTTTTACGAGGGTAAGTCAATTATTACCCAGAATGTAGTTATAAATTTTATTGCAATACAAATAGGAAACTTATATGTACATTATTTTTCAACACAATCCCCTTGCATTTCAACGCACTTGATCCATCGTTGCACAAACTTCCTAATGCTCTCATAAAAGAAGGTTTTCGGTTGAGCTGCGAACCAGGAATGCACAGCTTCTTTCACTGTTTTGTACGGAGTAAATCGACGGCCTCTTAATGCCTCTTTGAGTGGACCAAACAAGTGGTAGTGAGAAGGGGCAAGATCAGGACTATACGGAGGATGAGCCAGTACTTCAAATTTGAGTTTCTGGAGCGTTTCAGCAGTGTGGGCAGCAATATGTGGACGGGCATTGTCGTGCAAAAACACTACACCTTTCGACTGCAGTCCTCGCCGTTTGCTTCGAATTGCAGACTTTAGCTTGGCAGTAAGCATCTCACTGTAACGTGCACTGATTATTGTCGTGCCCCTATCCTCTTAATGTTCCAGTACTGGACCTTGTGAGTCCCAAATAACCGTAAGCATCAGTTTTCCTGCGGACGGTTGGGTGTTGAAATTTTTGCCTGGCGAATTTAGTTGTTTCCATTCCATACTCTGCCGTTTACTCTCCTGTTCGTAATGATGAATCCGTTTTTCATCACCGATGATGATTCTGTCTAAGAAGTGTCCCGTTCGTTACCATAGCGATCCAAATGTTTTTGGCAGATGTCCAAGCGCGTTTGTTTATGCAACTGTGCGAGTTGTTTTGGGACCCATCGTGGAAATACTTTATGAAACCCAAGTCTGTTGTGAACGATTTCGTAGGCAGAACCGTGACTAATTTGCAGACGATGTGCCACTTTATCGATAGTTACTCATCTGTCTAAGAAAACTATGTCACGTGCACGCTCAATTTTTTCCTCATTTATGGCGGTAGGCGGTCGTCCGGTTCCTTCATCGTGCGTAGCACTTGTGCGACCATTTTTGAATTTTTCAATCCGTTCGTAGACACTCCGTTGCGGCAACACACTGTTACCGTACTGTACCGAAAGTCTTCGATGAATTTCGGCTCCTGATACACCTTCCGACCACAAAAAACGGATCACTGCACGTTGCTTTTCTTTGGTGCAAACAAAAAGCGGAGCAGCCATGGTTAACGGCAGGGCAGCAATAATGGAACCAACCTGCACAGACATAACAACGATTAAACCACGCATGCGTCATCTACGCAAAACGAAAATACTACCAACATAAACAAAAATATAACTAAATTGCGGATAATAATTGACTTACCCTCGCAGTAAATTAAAAAAAAAATCTTTTACATCTGAAATTCGGACTCTTATCATTACAAAATTAAACTAATACAATTTTTTTTTTTAAGGAAATCAACGCAAGTTAATTTTTCTAAAGAAAATATAAAGTTACAATACACAAATACGGAAGACCTTTTATGTAATATTTAGATTCATTGCAAAGCTAAAAGAAATTATAATTGTACTATAAAATCGTATCCATTTGCAGCCCTCTCTAAAATTACAATGAAAAATAATGTAGTTAGATGTAATTTGAAGTCTTCTGAACATAAAAATGGTGATAACAAAATTACTTTTCTAACTTTAAAAAATACAACTCTGAATCATGTTAATTTTTTCCTTACAATTTTCATATTTTTAATAACATCCATTTGACTTAAATTTATTTTTACTACATTGATATAAAATATTTAAATTTTTTTCTAATTTAAATTTTTTTAATAATTTTGCAGTTTATAGTTGAAAAAATAAGACAGAAGTAATTACTTCTGTCTTAGTTTCTCTGGAAAGGAAAAGGTATGAAAAAATACTTTAATATTTTAAAGTTATATTTTCCTGGTTAAAATTCACTAGGTACATGTAATGTTTCTTAGATTATGGTTATGCAGCATAAATGAGGTGGAATCAAACTGGGAAGCAAGGAAATTAATACAAAGTTTTGTACTGTTTTCCGAAAATGATTAATGAAAGCATTGGTTAAGTCTACAAGATGAGAGTTGTCATTAATTTGAAAATTATTTGTGATTGATTGCATTACAAAGAGCTTACAGTGTTAACTGAATTTACAGTATTAATTAGACTCCAAATTTGCTTTATATCTCCCCCAAACATCATGAAATTTTAAAATAATATTCTATCTAAATATTCTTAGTATCAATAAGCAGAAAAATTGATTTATCTTTTTTAAGCAATCCCATTTACTTTATTTATCATGTTTTAAACTTTCTACGTTATTTATCCTTTTTACGGTGGATTTTTTAACGGTACATTTATTATATACCTCTTTTATAGTGTCAACAGAAGAATCTTAAATAATATAAGGGTAATTATTTTTTTAACGAAGTATTAAAGGTTAATTGTTCAATGCTTTGGTTGATAGTTATTCTGTATATTTAAGTGAACAGCAAATGTATTATTTTTTTTAAGAATAATGCATGCATTAGGTAAATTGAATTTTACCACACCTACTTCGTCGACCACCTTTTCCTATTTAGCTCAGTAATTGTCACCTTTAGACCATTTCAGAACAAAGGATTCTTTATTATATTAATTACAAGTCTATTATATTAATTAAGAATATGTCTATTAAAGAAAAATAAGAACAGTAGTACCACTAAAGATGGACAATAGGTTACCCTACAATAAAAATGATAAATAGGTACCTTACCTCTGAAATTAGAACTACAATAAAATATGAAAATTTCCGGTGATTTTACTGTAAATCTGCCTGATATTTACAAACAAGATGATGTACGTTTTGCCCGGTGTAACTTGTAAGAGTCAAGGAAAAAAGCCTCAGAAGTAAGTGAGGGTTTTTAATAATTTATATTCTGTTTGTAAGTTCAGAATATTTCGCTAGGTCCAACTTTATTGCAATCTTTTTAAATAAATTTACAGCTGGTTTCTAATTATTAATATCTAAGGATCTGAAATAGGTGTGGCACTAAAATTATTTTGTTTTGAAAAGAATATGTTTGGAATAGCATCACTGAACGCAGTTAATTTATTTACATTCGTATATGTGTTATTAATAAATAATATAAATATGTGTTTATTAATAAATTAATAAATTCAAATTTCATAAAATAAAAACTTAAATATTATACAATAAGAGAGTTTATTCTTGTGAAAATAACTACGTATTTAATAAGTGCAATATTTTTCTCTAAACTTAAATACAGAATTTTGTGAAAGATATATAATATAATATTATATCGATAACTGAATTACATTATCTAGTTTCTAAATTTGTATCAATGTAGGTGTAGATTTATTGAATTTTAGCTTAAATCTACAATACTGATGTCAATATTAAATTTATTATTTAAAATTGTATTAGCTTTTATAATGAGACGAGATCAATTATCAAGTAAGTATATGAAATATACTTTCTGGTTTTTTGCTTACTTTCTAAAATGTTAAAAAGTAAAAAACGTAATTAGAAAAAGATTTTGATATATTTAAATTTAAAAAAATTGCACGGTAATCTTTTTGTTTGCCTAGTTTTATTCATTAATTGAAATGTAAATTTATTATTATCGTTTCATTCATTGTTTTATATGTGTCGTCTTATTTAACATTAAAACAACAAAAATTCTATCTCTTGAGATATGATAAATTTTCCGACAAAAAGATTTCTTTATGTATTCATTATATTCAGTAAATAGTTCAACAAATAAAAAAATTAAAATAATCTTGTAATGTTATCAAGTCTTAGTTTAACTTTAATTATCGATCCGAAAAAAAATTAGTTATAAATACAACTCTTATAAAATTAATCTATATCACTTCTTTCTGCAAATGATTATGCCCATTATAATTTCTCTCTATAGACTGATTGTAGGTGTACTATTTGTCAAAAAGAGGTATTTTCTCTCCAAAATATTGTATTTTAATACGCTGTAGTATTGACATCAGACATTTTCTGACTTGCTAATTCATACTGAGCACTTTCCCGGATATATTTATGTACAATCTTTGTTGATTTGACTAGTCCTCTTATAGGTACAATTGTAGTTTTCTGTTAGAGAAGTTAAGAACTAATGGATGCTAAAAGTTTTCTCATTTCTATATTATTGGCTAAATGTTAATAATGGAAATGGCTTAAGAAATATTTTACTAGGAACCTAAGAGTTAAGACTAGTAACCATCTGAGTAAAGGATATAGTCAGGTTACAGGTATAGTACAAGGAAAGACAGTTTGGATATTCCATGAACAAACTGTATTCAAATAATTGTGAATAATTCTAATACAGACTTTTCCAGTATATCGGTAGTACTGGTACTTACCAATACTTTACTTATTGATAGTATTGGTATTTGAATTATACACTTCACTCTAACCAGATATTTAGATGTTAAAAGATTTTCTAAACATACTTTTTTAATAATAAAATCTTAAATTCTTTAAAAAATAAAAATAAATGTATAATTGTGAAAGCCTCGTAATAAAACAATAAGTCTGCAATTATCCCTTAATATTAAAATATTTATCATAACTTTATATAATCAATTCTACTTCACTTTGTAATCCTAAATTTTCAGGCACACCATTTTTTAAACGAATTTCATACACCGTTTAGAAAATTCAAAATTCATTCACTGGTCAAGACAGAACACATTCAAAAATTCATTTTTTTCATATCTAAATTCGTATTTTACAGGGAACTGCTAAAATATTATCTCATAGGCTTAATAAACAATAAGTGATTGAGATAACAACAAATTTTGTTTAAAAAGTAAATTACTAATTTTTCTTCACAGGTTATCCTTATTTTATTAAAAACTCCCTGCAGTTTAAATTTACTCAAATTAAGATATTAAGAAGATTTATGTTTTTGTTGAAAATTTTTTTTTATAATTTAATTTTTCATTTATATAAAAAAAATAAAATCCATTCAACTAGTTTGAGAAGCAATTGAAAAATACAAAAAATTTGCAACTGCTGTAACCACAATTTTAGATCTCAAGAGAAATGAAAATCTTATGAAATTTCATATTACTAATTCTTTTTAGCAGTCTTAGATTTTCTTCTTTTTTTTCTTGAGTTGAACAAATATAATACAGAGATTAATAGAATCTTTTAATTTTATTTTTTGTTATAAAAGTATTATATTATTGACAAATGGGCTTACAATAAATAATACGCTTAATTAACTTAGAGAAGCTGCTTACAATTACTGAAAAGAGAGCTTGAATCATTTATGGAACCAGTGATGAAGATTGATAATTGCAATTGTAGGAATGTCTAAATTAATGTTCGCATTAAATTTAACTTTTTACAATAAAATAAATAAAAACATTTATTTTACTGAAAAAATTTTTATTTTGCTAAATTTGGTTAGAGAGTGTGTTTACAAGTGTACGCACCTTTATGTTTGGAATATATATATCTCTAAAATAGGAAGTGTAAAAGCCAGACTTGAAGGAAATAATGCGTAAAGGGAAAACGTGTAACTTGGCACAGAAATATGTCATTTTGAATTGGGATTATACAAAGATTTCCCTTAGGGTTCAAAATGGTCCTATTACGCAGAATGTGTCTAATTTATTTGCTTTTATTTATAGGGTATTATATTTACTTATTTATTACGTGTGACAATGGAAATAAAAAGTATTTTAATTTGACAGATTTTAAATTAATATATGGAAGAACCGCTTCGATACAATTTGAAAATTAAAAAATTGAAATTTAGCTCATCAGTATTTTTTATTTTAATTTTTTTTTATTTTTGTGTTCTTAGAATAGCAGCTAGCTAGATAGTTTTGTGTTAAGATCGTTAATTTTATGTAATTTTAAATACGATGTTATTAAAATAATAAATTATCTAATGAAAACTACTGCAGTTAAAACTCTTTCTTCATCGTAGTTAAGCCTTTGAGTATGTTTTCAAGCATGAATCCATGATTTAGCAATTATCTTGTAATATTAATTATTACGTACTACTAATTTTCCTGAAATATAAGAATTTAACACGAATAACTCTCCAGTAACAAGTGAGCGATAAAACCGTTGAGTGATGTAAAGCCGTTCTTAAATTCTATTTAATAAGTCATAAGCTAAATATAAATATTAAGAGATCTTTCCTTTCTTTTCTGTAATTTTTAAGGAAATTAATAAAGTACTAATTAATTAATTAATTACTAGCAAATCTATTAAAGCCACTCTATATCATTTTTGTACAGTTGCTCTGTACATAATTTTTACATCGTTTTATTTCCATGTTTCAAAAATAAACAATCCTAATCAATCCAGTATCTCCAAGAATAGAAGAAGATGTAGGAGAATAAAAGTTTGGTTTTAAAAAATGAGGGAGGACCAAAGAAGCTAATCGCATGATTTCAGAAAAAGTAATATGCGTTTGTTTCATTTATATATATATATATTTATATATATATATATATATATATATATATATATATATATATATATATAAATCGAAGAAATCCTAAAGTAAAAAAGGTAAACTTGATTAAAAAAATGACTGATCTAAAAGTTGTATGTGAAGTTAAAATTAACTCTGAAGATGTTATGTTATGAAAATTGACTAGAACCTGGCAAATATACAAGGTAAGGCCAATTATCAACATTAGTTAAAGTTTATATTTAAGACATGCTATAGTTTATTTGATGAATGAGTAGTCAGAAGATAAACATAATGAATTTGAAGTTTGCCAATTGTATGATAATCCCATACTATAAGAAAGTTTGAAGAAGAAATTGAAAAGAATGGAATAAAAATGAATGTAAAGAAACCAAGTCTAATGAAAACAAAGAATAGGGAGGTTATAGTAGATAAGATAAAGGAAGGAATAACTGAAACAGAGTAGTACAGATCAAAAGAGTAGCAATGTAAAGGAAGCCTTTGACTAGAACAGACGAGTATTATGTATCAGTTTGATTTACAAAGAGCAAAAAACTAGTAAAATGCTAAATTGATCTATTTTATTGAACGGTGTGCATCATAGACGTTAAGAAAAAGAAAGAATAAAATTGAAGCTTTTGAGATGTGCTTAAGGAGAAACCGAAGAGAATAAAATGGATGGACCGAAAAAGAAATGCTTAGCAGGATTTCTGAGGTTAGAGTTGCTAGACAGCGAGTCTCCTATGCAATTCAAAGGAAGAAAGGAAATTGATTTAGAAGTGTTGTGAGAGAAAGTATTATTAACAAACTGTAACAGGCAACAGTTGACCGGGTAGTAGAAGGAAGATGATAGTTGAAGTCAAGAAAGGAGGTTATAACTAGATGAAAGAGTATGCATAGAAAAAGAAATCGGAGATAACGGTGGTGTATGAAAACATCCACGTGATGATAATACTTGAACATGGTGGTGAGAAAAAATAAACTTAATTTTTCAAACATAACCTGTATTGAGCTGCTCAGTTAAAATATTTGCAAGATTAAAATACTGACTAGAGAGCTATTGCCTTTTTTCGTTATTTACATCAATAATTCCTTGAGGAAAACAGCTGTAAAATGTTGCTCTAATAATAAAGGAATTTCTATCATAATTATTCATATTGTGATTTAGGATATGAAAATAATTTCTTTGTCTAGTGTTACAAACAAAAGATATTTAATATAAAAAAGTAAACTATATCATTGAAAAAAAACTTCATTTTTAGTAAGGAAAACAACTATACATTTATAGTTTATTAAATTATAGATTTTACTACCAATAACAATTTTGCTTAGAATTTTGGATCTTTCCAAATGCGTCAGAATCAAAACACATTTACTCTACTTACATTTTATTCATTTACATAAATTTCTATACATTGGACAGATGAGATAATTGTAGTAAAACAAAAGATATATCACCACATATGTTGATTTTTTCATGGTGCATAAATTCTAAAACAACGTTTTACACACGATATCAATGTGAAGCAATAATCAAGAATCGTAGATAATATGTGTACCTACTTGTCTACTGAAAACTGTTTTCTTTTTTGCAGCTACAAATTATTTAATCAAAATGAATGTATTTCTTAATAAAATTTACAATTTTTAGAGTTCAGGTACAATATATAAAGAACAAATGAAAGTTTTTTAGATGGTATATATTTACACATGAGACTAAAAATTAATCATTTACAACGGAAAAAATAAAGACATAAAATCCATGATGTAGTGTTCACATGGAGAGTTCTTATTAGAACCAAATCACGTGAAAAACTAATTCAGAAGCAGTAACACAATTTCTGATATTTAAAAAGCTGCAAACATTACTCAAGGAACAAAAACCATTCTGATAAAGCTCTTCAAATCTGTCAATTAGTTCAGAGTTTGCAGAGGAACACAGAACGCAATTTCTGATAGATAGACATGCACTTCCCGACGAAGACGAAAATAGTATAGGAATAAGAACTAATTGACAGAAAATAAATCTAATCTGAAAATGAGTATGAATAAAAAAAATAGTGTTGAAATTTGATAGAAAAAGGAATCATGTTACTTATTCTGAAGGTAAGGGACTTAGTATAGAACAAGTAACCTGTGATATTTAGGTATTAAAATTAAGAAGGATGGAAAAAGTTATTAATACATTCAAGGATTAATAAAATCAAGAAATGCTGAATGAATAGAATAGAAATCAATTTTATCAAATATAGAATGAGAACGAATTCTTTATATTTTATTTAGAAATATCTAACCTTTTCTGATTTTAAAATATAATCAACAGGAAAGACAAAAGATTAACGTGAAATTTAGTGTTGTAGGAGAATATTAAAAATCAGGTAGGCTAACAAAGTTCTAAAAGATTTTGATTTAAATTGCGGGCTTGTTGTGACAGAATCTTTAACAAAGAGAAATTTAATCGGGTAGTTACATTTTAAGATATTCTGGTTTAGATAATTAGTTTTCAGAAGGAAGAGTACTGAATAGAATTTTAGAAGAGTTGCCCTATTAGAATAAATAAAGTGAATAATTTGCAATGTAAGACGTAGTAAATATTTTGAGATAATTATTATCCCAAAAAAGAATGAAATGATAGAATGACAAAAAAATCTGATGACCGTAAAACATTTGTTGATAATTTGAATTTTTGAAGTATTAGTTAAAATTAGCTGCCTAATGAAATAACTCATAAAGCACTAGCTTTTTATTACAACAAATTAACAAGTTTAATTTTTTTTTAATTTATCCTTCAAGTTTTCCATGGAGGAAATATTTTTAGTTGCAACCTCACCCCATCATTAATGTTAAATTTGTATTTTTTACAATCAGTGTTTTAATGATTTTTTTTCACTTAAAATTTTTGATTCCGTAGTAGCAACGTTTAATTTTTTTTCTTTTTATATATTTTTTTAAAGTTTCTTTTTGCTTCTTTATTTTGTTTCATCTACTTTTGATTCCCCTAGGAGGTTACTTTAAATACATCTTGTTTGTTTTTGTGGTTTTGTTTTCTTTCAGCTACCTGACTTTCGTTATGATGGTTTTGAGCAGAAAAATTATTTTTTTCTTTGTTTTATTGTACATAATAAACTTACTTTTTCAGATTGCTCTGTTTATTCGAAATTTAATAGTTTTAATTATAATGATTTTTTTTTCATTTATGATAATTCTCTAATTGGTTGGTTCTAGCAATATGTAAAATTTAGTTATTCTGTATTCCTAAACATGTTTTCAACTTGCATGCTATTAGCATATAGATACATTTCCGTTGAAGTGTCATATTAGTTTAATCATTTTTATAAATGTTTTTTTACTATCTCTTTTCATTACTTAGTACTTTTTTTTTTCGTTGGTTGTGTTTCAAACAAGTTTATTTTAGATCTAATCACCTAACTACCTAGATTATTGTTTTTTTGATTATATTTTAAATCTATTAACAGACGTTAATAGTCATAACTTAGATAATAATTTATCTTTTATCTCTTTAAGTCAGTTACCCTCTTTTTTATACATTTAAATTTGTATAAGATTTGTGTTAATAGTACTGATTATCTTGTTCAAAGTTTTTGGTTAATTTTTATCAGTATATTATTTGTAATGGCAATTAAAAATGTTTTAGGGTTTATATATTTATACCTTTTTAATTTTATTTTATATAGAAAGTTCTATTAAAGCAAACGAGAATTTAATTAATTGTGTGATACATCATACGTATGAATTTAAGCTGAGTTGCAAAATTTTTAATTGACTCTAAATAAAAAATTAATTAGGTTTATTTATATGAAGCAAATATTGTGGTTTTGCGTGGAGAAACACGTAAATTAATGTTACCACATTTCTTACTACGAAATTAAATAGTTACAATTGAGTAGTTATTAAAAAAAACTGCTTATATCAAGTTAATATTGCACTTTTCTTTGATTCATGTGTATTGAAATTTATTTAAAGTAAAACCATTGGGATTGTGAAAGATTAGCGTAAAAAAATCCAATTTTCTCTAGCCTAATATTTTCACCCAAATTTAGCAAGTCACAAAAACTTTAGTGTATAAAAAATTATTTGTGTCAAAACAGCTTGAATTTATTAATCTTAGTCATAATACACATAGTACTTTAACATATTTATTTGATTTATTATTTATTTTTAGTTTTAATGAACGGATTATTAAGTAAAAATTCTTATTCTCTCTTCTTAAATATTAGAAAGAAACTTTTCTAACAAACTGTACGTTGTAGAATTGCTACAGCAAAAAAGGTTTCACTCTGAATTAATAACGGGATAGAAATGGTGGATAGAAAAATAATTTCTATTAAAACGAGCAGCAATTTCGCCATTCAGATAGAATGGAGTGCAAGTTGACACGTCATAGATCGCAATTCAGAGCTATATAATTGTACATCTTCAGATTAAGTTAGGAAAAATAATTGGATATAACATCACAATCGATTATAGAAAAAAAATTACAAAAATGTAGTATTTTAACTAATATAAAAAATACATTCTCTATTCGATGTATTGATTTTGTTTTTTTTTTTTTATATGTTCGACCCTTACACTTACCAAATCCACCGTGGTGATTATTCAAAATACGCTTTTGTAATGTATTTTCTGGAGAATCTGTTTTGGTGGACTCGGATTAAGTTTCCTTCGGTATCTTAAGAAGAAGTTTATTTGAACAGAAAATAACTTGATCTACATACTTATTTGAAGATATTCCTTATTTCCTGGCTACCTTAATTTCACTTTTATTGGTCTGTTGCAGAGGGAATAAAATTTTCTTAATATCATCTTGATATTCGAATAAGTTTATAAGTTACTTTAAAAAAGCTATTACAAATTTTGCATTAACATACTCTACTTAAGAGTAGATTTGCTAAAACCCTGTTGACGGTTTTAAAAAAAATAAGTATCCCTGCATAAAATTCCAGAGTAAAGAGAAGAAGTTCATAAGTTTTACATTAATACATTAAGATTTAATACATTTGGTAGTAGAAGGATATATTAATAATAAAATGTGTTGCGTAATATACAGATTTCAACAAGTGAAACAAATAATTGAAAATTAATAAAGATTTTGTAGTTAGAACATAATCGCAGAACAAAATGGTAACCTTTTCCAATTTTTATTTAGTTTATTGCTTATATACAGTCGTGCGTTCGCGGTTCATCAAGAATATTGAGAGTTTAACACGCGTAAAATTTCTTAAAAATACAATTTATTACTCTCAAATGTATAAAATAAAATAAATAATAAATATATAATATATAAAATAGTAATCCAAATTAAAAACACGATTGAGTTAATAAAAATTAAATTATAAATAGCAATATACAATATCATTTACTAAAAACTTTATGACTAATAGAAACTAATATTGAATTAACAATAAGATAATATAAAAAACCAAAATTCATATAATTAACTTTCTACAAGTATTATTAACTTTTACTGTTTACAAATGAATTATCTGCTTTATGAATGAATAGAATACTGTCATTTTCGCTCCTAATTACAAATAGAACAGCTTCTTGTTTTCAACCACTGTCAAAAATGGAGTACTCGTATCGCCTCTATATTCGTTGTTATCAAACAATTACTGTTATCGCTGTTATCACCGCTGCGCCGAACTCGGCCTTGCAAACCAACTATCCCTATCCTCTGGTCTCCGGCAGTATTTATAGGTCCTGGCCTGCAGAACCAGTACCCAACCCGTCCTTTTAATTGTTCACGCGTAATAATTTGTTTTATCTACTCCTACGTTTTCCTATAATTTCTTTTTTTTAGAAAGAATCCCTTTGTCATTCTTTCTAAATTCTGTTTTCTTTATTTTTTCTCTCTTTCTTCTTTCTCTACTCGTTACAATGCCTTCTGATTTTATGACTGTAACTCTTTTATTTCAACCGTCTTCTATATGTTTTGTATTTCAATCTACACTTCTTCCTAGAGATCATTTGCCTTTCTGTTATGCTAGTACATATATTATTTCTTGCTACTTCATATATTTCTTCACCTTTTAACTGTATTTTGCTTTTAAATAAATTTTTGCCATTTCTAATGGAAATTTCCTTAACGGTGGTTATAGTTTTTCTCCTTTTACTCCATGTTACATTGTTTACTTTCTTTATACATTATTTCATATTATCATTTTCTTTCTACACCTTCTATATGTGTGGAATTGCAATCGTCTGTGATTTTCCTTTGCTTTTGCAAATGTTAATGGAAAAGCAGAACATTCTATTGAAATTAAATTCGATGAACTGGTATTTTTTTTTCTGGAATCCGTCGCAAAGTACACAAAGTTTATCAGCATGATATATCTCCAACAACAAAAAAAGTTCCAAAATAATCAAATTTGATTTACACGAGCATCATGAAAACTTAATACTATAACATTCTGTGTATCTTACATTTCTTTACGACAAGATCGTACTTCTAAAATGGAAACGTATCAAGTAGCAATGTATCAAGTGGATTATCATAAAAAATTAAGTCCTCTGCAGAGAATTCAGTATGTTGAATGCGTTGATGAAACTTTGATATATAAACCTAATATATGTTGTCAAAAAAAAAAAAAAAATAGTAAAAATCGAATAATGCATTCCTGAAGGAGATGTAATCAAGCCCAAAACAATGTAAACAAAAGGATCCCATATTTGTTAATGTATATGGGGATAGTAAAATATTTTCGTAAATGGTGTTTTTTAATGCTCCAAATTAAGACAAATAGTGATTATTTCCATGATGAAACGCATTATTTCACATATTCTCGTAACGGACCAATATCTTAATAAATATTGAACTTTTATTTATTCAACTTTATGTTAATAAAATTAATTTCGTTGAATAAATTATTATTGTAAGACATTCCTAAAAAAAAGTAAACTTTAGTAATGATAATAACCTCTATAGGACTATTAAAATTTAGTTTTTACTAATTAAGGAAGTAATGCGTTGTATTAACAAATTTTTTGGCTGCAGCTGCAGCCGTGAAGTATAATAATAATGCGTATGTGCTAACAAGAAGGGCGATCACATCAGAATACACAAGAAAAAATAATCCTCTACCCATAGTCATTTACTATGTTCATGAGTGCTTATATGAATGTTACGAAAGGATTCACAGCATTATTAACCGTATCACCGATAATTTCATCCACATTTGAAAACAGTTCAGATTAAACAAATTAAAAATAATGCGTATTTAGATTTGATTGAAATTACCTCCACCATTCATCACACGTTGTTACTCAAACCTGAACTCACTCCAGAGATGGTAACCAAGAAACCGAAGCCCGTAAAATAGAAAGGATGATAATTTTATAACAACGATATTTAATAATTATCACTACTAATATATTTTTAAAGTTTTTAAATTTTTTTTTCATTTTTAATATGATGACTATCATTTTTCTCTATCAATTTTATTTAAAATTATTAAAAGTTTGTGTTCTGATTAAACAGTTTCTTTAATCTATTTCTAAAAGTAAACAGCTATAGACAATTTTTCCTGGAAAATAAAGAAAATATTAGATGGTTTTATCTGGTACCATTTCTGGAATTATTTGCCAACATATTAAAAACAATTAAACGAAGAAAAAATAGTCAAATTAAATGAAAGAACTGGTCGTTGCAATCTTGTACGGTAGATTTTAATTAAGATATAGAATAGTAATATTTAGCGGCTAAGGTTATAAAAATTAATATAGAAAATAAAAATTTTATTTAATAAATGAAAAGAAAATGGCTTTGAAGATTATTACGTAAATGATGTTATGTTCAAAATGTAAAATTAAATATATGACCATTTATTATTTAGGTATTATATTAAATCGTTAATTGTATTTTCACCGTTTTTTAGAAAATGGAAATTGTTTTTCCTTATGAAGAAGGTTGTAGATAAGTCTCTGCTTCGATACTTTTTATGAGACTTTGTGACGGTAGGAGGTATCCTCATTTTAATTAACGTTTTAACACATAAAAAACGACGCAACACATAACAACCAAAGTTTCCACCCAAAATATTTACACGTTTTCATTAAATTCATAATGGCTGGTTGGAAATCTCCAATGATCTGGGAGGTCCTCTAAGTTATGAGTATTCTGATTATATAACGGGTGCAGTTGTATACATTTATATATTTTTTATCTGTAACATTGGATTAATGTATTTTATAACCAATAAATAAAGAGCAAAGGTATTTGCTGAAATAAAATTACTTTCTAATATTAATATTAAA
The DNA here is from genome assembly GCF_047948215.1 of Lycorma delicatula. Classification (NCBI taxonomy): domain Eukaryota; kingdom Metazoa; phylum Arthropoda; class Insecta; order Hemiptera; family Fulgoridae; genus Lycorma; species Lycorma delicatula. The sequence continues at coordinate 46,567,288 of NC_134455.1, read as the reverse complement.
AAATATTTCCGCTGGATTATCAATTTTTTCCAATCTCGCTATAATTGATTTGTTTTGTTTAGACATTTATCCTTTGAGTTCCGGTATACTATTGAAATATTTCTCAATTTACCGATTTTCCTCCAATTAAAATCCTTCTTGTTTCAATATCGCAATAGAAAGTAACTGTTTATACAGGAAAAAAATTGTTTTTAAACAATTTTTTGCTTTTTGTTTTTATTTCTATTGTTTTTAGATTAGAAGAAAATCTGTTTGAACAAATTGTTTTTGCTCTTTATTTACTCGTATCGGTCTTAGATGAGAAGGTAATTTTACTAACTAAACATTTTGTTGTTCTATATTATTTTTCATAAGTTTTTATTTATTTATTTAAACATAAGATAAAGAAGTCACTAGATTAAAGCTAAGTAAATAAATGTAAAATTTTATTCTTATTTACCTTTAATCTTACTTCAAAACGCCGAATGGCAACGAGCCAGTCGAAACCAGTTCATACAAGAAAAAAATCTTCTGCACCTCAGAGGATGAAGGGCATACCGCCAAAAAAATGTTGCAGGCTTGTTTCCAAGCAACCGTCGTATTGCGGCAATGTTTGTTTACATTTATCAGGATGTTAATTTCCTGGGTAGATCTAGCACCATTATAAGCCAATATAATATTGTTCCTTTACTTTGAAAATATTCAGAGCTATTATACGGCAAATAATCCAGATACAGAAATATTTTACGGTGAGCAATCTTATACAAATTTGAAAAAATTATATTCATTCTATTTAATTAACACTTTTAATGAAATAAAGGTGGTAAAAGCTACAGTTATAATTACACTCAATATGCACGAGCCGTTACTAAAATATCACAAGCTTGGCCTAAACCTAAATCTGGAAGTGAATATTCATTTGTGACCTAACGATTTAACACCGCTGTGGATAGTAGAAGCTACAGTTAAAATCTCAGTTCGATTGGTCCAGCCTTTTATGAGATATCTTTGTGACATTCCTACAAAAATCCAGCCAAAATTATAGAAATTTTTTAACAATAGTGCTAAATCTGATGATAAAATAAAAGTTTCCTTATAAACATATTTCTGGAAGATCTAGTTCCAAACTAATAAATTAATAAATTCCATTTTGTTTACGCTATAATTTTACTATAACCCTATAACTGCATAAAAATAGTACAGTACTTAAAATGTTTGGGTACAGTTTGTTAAGTACAACACAACTTCACATGAACTCAGTAGTAATAAAATATTAATTAATTGCAAGAGTAACTAACAAAATTGAACTAGCTGGTCTCCTGATCCACAGTACTATTTACCTTAATCAACTCTTTAAAACCGCAAAATATATTTAAGCTTGCTGCAGATGGTGAGAATTACATAAATTAGTAATGTTCACTTATCCATGAAAATAACTTCAACTTTAGTTATTAATGAATTTTTAATTGTTTCTTGTAGTTAAATAATCAGAAATTTCCGAAGTATGTGTGTGTCTAGTGTTGCAATTCTAATATAACTCTACATATTTGTAACATAGTGCTATACTAATATGTAAACCATTAATACCTGTTAATATAGCGTAGATATTAATTTTTAATTCAAATTTTCGTTTAGTTTCTAGTTTCGTAATTAATCGATCAGCGTACTGATATTGGAGAAAAAACAAACTGCAGAGATGATATTTTGTTTTTTGTTTTATAAATTACTTTTCGTATCAAAATTATAATTTAAAAGTCTAATATTACGAATAAATAAAGGTAACAAATGGTACTTTCCATGTGATACGATTATCAAGTTGATAGTTGATAGTTGATAGTTTAATGATAGTGCTGTTTTGTAGAATAATAATTTTTTTTTCTATTTTTAATTAATCCTTTTTTTTGCTTTTTGCTTTGTAAAACTGAATTTTAATTAACAATAATTTTCATAAGCGTTTAATAATAATTAAACGCTTATTAAAATAATCTTAGGTAATGATTTACAATAAATAATTTACTTTTTATATCTAGTTTCTATTACAAAAAAATTATAGGCTTACACGTTAATTCTAATTGATATCACCACGAAAATCTGACATTTTCATACACTCTTACGTAACTTATTTGAGTTCTAAAACTAACAGTAGTACGTATAATATGCAAATAAAAACACACAAACTCTCGGATTTGTATTTTTGTTCAAAATTGATTAAAAATATCCATTGCTTAAGGATAAATATCGATTAAACAAAATTTTGAGATCAGCAAAATTTCATTATTAAAATAATACTGGACAGAAGAGAAAAAATGACAAAAAATTATCTGCAAATGACAATGACTGATATAACCGAGAGCTTGCAACAAAAGACCGCACACAATCAGACAACACTCACGAACACCAACTCTTGCGCTCATTTTTGCCCGTCCATTTATGATTTCATCTCGCGTAATGTATTAAAAGTCTTATTTAATTATTATGATTAAAATTTTAATTTTTTGAATAAACAACAGTCCATTCATGTAAACTATTTTATTTTTATTATTATTGTTACTTTTTAACTGAATTGCTTAAACGTAAAGCAATATACATGCATAGAGAAAAACAAAAAACATCACTCGGATTTTCTACAGAAATTTTTTATTACATACTTAGGTCAGAACAAAGAAGAAAGTTTAATGTATTGGCCTAAAAACTTTTGTTTTCCAGTTGTGATTACAAAAACTAACCTTTGAAGGCTAGCTTTGAAATTCTTTCAAATCTATCCTTCAAAAATTATAAAAAAATTGAGTCTTCAAAAGTTAATTAGGGAGCAAATAACTCATTTCTAGATTTACTGAAATGGCCAATTACAACGAATTGAATTTGTAACATAAACAATATTCTGAATAACAACTTATTATTTAGATTTTAGAAGAGAAAAAAGAAATATTGATCTTATGTCAAACAAAAAAGTTGTATTGGTGGAGTGTCAGCTAAAAGTACTTAAGGATAGCGTATTCCTGGTGTTACTGTTTTACCTTTACTTGAATTTATCACTACATCCTTAATGTATATATAATTCAACTTTAAAATTAAAGCACTTTATTGCTTAACATTTTTATAATTGAAATCGTTATTTTTGTTAAAAGTGGTTACCTCGAATAGTTTCATGTAGATAGATGTGAACCATATAAATAATTATTCGTTTTAAGAGCAAAATATGGTTATAAACCTACAGTTTGTAATTAAATAAAACGAAAAAAAAATCAATTATTTAGTCATATAAACACGATTTATGTTATAAATTCACAGAATTACTTTCGTGAAAAAAAAGTCTACTTTATTTTGAAACAATAGACACAACTAAATTAAAGACTTGAAAACAATCTACCAACTAACCAACTACCGGAAATATGCTAAATTTAACATGTTGGGAATCGAGTACGAATTATGCATAGAAAACATTTTGTGAATGATTATTAGGTATTTTTTATTTTTATTTTAATTGACCAGAAAACAAAACCGAATTTCATTAAAATTACTCTACGTTACAGTTATCAAAGTTATCAGTAACAGTAATTTCCTTTAAAACAATCCATTGTAGCATGTAAAACAACTAAACAAATTTAACAGCTTTAATCTGTACGAGTAAGATAAATTATTCTGTGGGATGCAAATAATGCCTTTTTGTAAAACGTTTATGTTTCTAATAGGAAACCATAAATTTAATAATTTATTTTTTATTAATATCATCGTCTCAAAAGAATAAGTTACCTGATAGTGGTATCAGGCTTAACTGGAAATATAAAATTTATATTGATGAGATATTATAACCGCACTTAAGTATTTATCATTCTGTTATATTAAAGAGAGGTGTTGTATAGGCTCCATCCAGCTGATAACACTGAGTGATAACCATTAATTGAAATCCTACGACAAAAGAACGTCAGCAATCACAGTTAATTCAAATCCTAATAATGTTAGCTATTATGCTGGAATCTAAAAGAAGACTTTTACAGTTTTAAAGAACATCTGTTTGGGAAAAACACTAAACATTTATCTACATTGAAAAATAATTTCCTATTACGTAAACATCATAAAACTTGGAAAATTTCTATTTATTCCGATTATTTTTTGCCCTAAAACTTTTGGGGTATTATTATAATCCAATAGTTCAGCTTTTATGTAAATAAGCCCTCCATTTCTCGAGTTTAAGCTAAATTTATCTAGCGCAAACATGTCGGTTTAATCTTATTGTCAAGATCAACCGGCTATAGGGACTAAGTGTGGTGTAAATTTTAGTATGTTCAAACAAAGATATTCTAGTTTCATGTGCCACAAACGAATGCATAACACGGGAAGTAATTTATAGTATTAGAATAAGCGTAAATATTATTTTTAACATTTGTAAAAAAATATGTTTTTGTCTCCGACTCCCTTTTTACGTTTTATAATCAGTAAATCAAACCTGAAGAACAGATCCAAATATTCTACTGAAATTCATTACCACATTTTTTATCTGATTTTAACATATTCTTAAAGAGATTATTTATATTTTACTTGCACAAGTTCTTGTAATGAATTAAATGTGTTTTTCACAGTATTTAAATTTTTGATGATAAAATTGGATAAAATTATTAAATTAAAAAAAAATTATTCTATTTGCTACCGTTTAATCCCGTTGGGTTAAAATTCTATATGAAATACTGTATTAAATAAATTTAATTTCTCTTATCTATTAACTCTTAAGTTCCATTCGATAAATTAATACTCAATTGTGCAGTCTTGAGTATATTCCCCTCTCTTTTTAGCTTAACATATAAAAATAAAAGTAATCAATCCGATCGATATCCTTCCTTAGTCATTCCAAAAATTCTTGAACCCACTTTCGTTCATCTGGGATTGCAAGTTTATCTCTAAAATATCAATCACAAAATAAAATTTAATCTTTCTTCTTATAATTGGTGTTTCTCTCTAGAAGAATATTCATCTTTTCGTTGTAACTGAAACAAATCTAAAACGCTGAGCCTACTTTAAAAAAAAATTGGTAAAATCTTTCCATTAGGAAACTGACATCTTTCCACTGGACCAACCTTGGTAAGAAATAGAGAAAGGAAAGAAAAATAGTGGAACAAGAATGAATGAATTAACATTCCCTTGTCTTCCTTTTTTTGATGTACATATTTAGTTTACCTACTTTATTACAAAAGGATGAAGTAACTATATCAGACAGCTGATTGATGTAATAAACAACTGTGGAAATAAAAATTAATAATAATGGATTAAGATTAATAAGTTTTATTAAATACCTTAATAGGTTCTTAATGATTTATATATTTGTAGTTTTAATTTTATCGCTTTAGCCAAGGTATACAAACATTAACTTAGGTGTCAAATTGATTTTACATGTATTTCAAAGAATTTATTTATTTATTTATTTTTTATCTTTTTAATATGAAGGGGTAAAACATTGTGTTATATGATGTTTAAAATCTTTGAATCAATTAAAAACCGTGATTTTTGTTAATCTTTTAAGAATCTATAAATATCCTTCCATTTTCACTTTTCGAAGACTTCCAAAGGATTTTATTAAAATTTTTCCCTTCTCAAATTCCTTATATCATACGTTGTTAACATTTAAATATTTCTTACGCTCGCGGAATGTGAAATTTAAAAATAAATAAAAAATTTAAAAGTAAATTTAAAAGATAAAGCTATTTTATGATTTCTATTTTTTTCTTTTCATAACCTTTAGTTATAATTTCCTAATTTCGTAATCCATTAATATTTCTCAGCTAACCAGCAACTATACTTAGTTCTGATAAACTTTTTTTTATACTTAAAGGAAATTTAATGAGAAAAATTTAATAAAATTTTACATCAAACAATTCAAACCTGCTACAAGAATGGTACTGATCAAAATGGTGTTTTCTTTGAGAATAGTTGGTTATAATGCAAAATTTTAATTATAGATTAAAGAACGTAGAGCATGATTATCTTACAACCACTAATTAATAAACCCTTTATTAAAAATAAAATTCAACTGGAATTTCTCATGTTATTTTAACTTTCATATTAAGTATACGTTTCGTTCTTGGAAAAGTAATATATTTCTCACTACCAGTAAGTATTCTTTTGAAAACTGAGATTAAGAAATTATTGTTAGAGACTCAGCCTGAATCAAGTAGCGAATTCTTTCTGAAATGTTGTGTGATGTTATAGCGATCTACAAATTGAGGAACAAAATCGAAATATCATCATTAGATTTATTATAAAAACCAATAAATGAAGACAAGTAATCTCTGGATACAGAAACTACAGCTTATTTCGTTAAAGTGAAACTACTTCTATGAGTGGAATGACTTAGGCCAATAATCTTTCTATTTTATTTTTGCGAAGATAAGTCATCTGACCAGTTATCTAGCAAGTGAATGGTTCCTTACCAACATGTAACTGAATTAGGTAATTTTTTTTTGAAGTGCTTAATCGTTCCTCAAAAGGCGAACTTGCTGAAATTTTGAATTAACACGAGCTGATCATCTCGTTAATATAATATATTTTCTAATTGATTTGTTTTGTTGTCGTCCCAAAAATGGGAAATTTAAGTTTTAGTATTATTTGTAATTTTAACATTTTTGGATTACTGCGGAATAATAACAATTAAAATAATGATAAATGATATTTTAGTTTTGAAATCACCTGACTATCCAAAAATATTTGACTTATTCACTCTTTATCTCTTTTCATTGCTTTAGATTCTCCTCCAATGCTAAATTACTAGAAGATCAATTCTTCAACAAATGTGTATTTATCTTAATTAGCAAAAGATAACAAAAGGTAAATGAATTATGTAAAGAATTCCAGCCGTCGTCGCTGAAAAAGTGTCATATATAACCGTTCCTCTTTAATGAAATATTAGTGGTTCCTTCTTTCATCTGGAGACTATAAGTGCTTTGCAGATGGTAAAAATATTTATTATCATCTTTTCACCCTCAAATTTCTAGATTTTTGTTAAGTAAAGTCATCCAGATACAGTAGAAAATAACAGACAATATAAAACTGCAGCGGAAGCTAAATCGGTGGAATAATATACTGAAGAAACCGAGTTTGAATTTCGACTAAAGTTCAACACTCTTTATCTGTCATTACTATTATTACTTATGCACAAGCAAAAACTCAGGAATCATTCACTACAAAAATGAAATTGAAAGGGGATTCTACTAGTCGTATTAAATATTTGTTAACAATATTTAAACCGTAATTCGTCTCATAATTAAGGGGAAAACCAACGTGGTCTCATTTTTTTCCCTATTACTATTGGGAAAATTATCTAATTCCCTTTTCATTATATTGTTTATGTTAATGTAATTTATGAAATATGCTTCATAATTAAAAATAACTTTTTATAATCAAGACCATATGGTATTTTGAAATGAGAATTATTTTTAAATAATTGCTGACTTAAATGCTGCGTAGAGTAAAATTATAATAAAACTACGTTAAAATATACCTATAAAACGTGAAAAATTGAAACTTGGTAAATCATCACAAGTACAGGAATATATATATATACATATACACATATAACAAAATCTTGCCACTGCATCAGTAAAGCGGAACTGCAATGTAAACGGTACATCATTACACATAGGATAACAGCAACAGCGGCCGTTCAGACTAGTTCAGTAAGAATTCCTTAAAAATATCCTGAATGTAAGGGATGCTATGATAACGATTTGATCAAAGATGTGATCTCTTGCTTAATATGATAAGTAATAAACATAATAGAAGGATTCCTGATTCATATTTACCAAAATATCAATATCGAAACTTATTTTTATATTCCTCGTAATCATCGTTAGAAAATAAAAATATGTCAGCTTAAGTATTGTAACAAGGCCGGCATAACGGGCCTGAGTAACTGCTTTCTACCAATTTAAAAATTGTAGAAACTATAATAATGGGAGGAATCCAGAAAGGGGCTAAAAGAAACCCTTTTAATAAAGGTAAGAGGTCCGTTTAACAATCGTCTTTTGTAATACTCCCCACGGGCACACCTAAACAAATGTTGTTCCGTGAGAAAAGTTACTGCACCAGGGTAGGAATTTCATGGGAATATGTGACAGCGGACGATCAATCTCACTGTTCGAGTTGGGTCCGTTCTGGCAGCTAAAGAGGATAGGAGTATAAAATACTCCGGGGAAGACCAGTTGACAATCAGTCAAAGCGAGACGTTATGATCTGACTTGTACGAGATGCGAGTCTGCGAGAGTGCTACGATAGAGTGATTATGCGAGTTCAACGCGATTAAGGTGATGCCACGAGTAATTCCAGTACACGAATGGTTCGGCGAGTTATTGTTAGACTATAAGTGAAAGAGATAATGTACTAAATTTCATTCATAAATTTGTTGGGTAGTTTTATTTGTGAACAGCAAAGGTATTTGCCGTAAAAAAAACAGTATACTTGTCTTATCTATTCTATTATTTTTGTTAATAAAAGACTAATGTGGTTAATGTATTAAGACCAGTGATCATGTTAATGTCTTTTCTGAAATCATATTTCTTGTATTAAACTGTCATTGGCCAACAGGTAAGTTCATTATCTTGTCTAAGTGTACAAGTTATATGTACAATTTAAATTTTTTCAATTTGCTCTTTCAGCTTCGCTACTGAATCTCGAACACTACCAACGTTGATAGAAAAAAAAATTGTATCTTCAGAAATTGTTACTATTATAAAATATTAAGGGGTATTATTAGCGGAAAAAACTTTACATGAACCTCTTTTTTTTACTTAATTTTCTATTTTAAAGTAACCGTTTTATCGACAGAGAGTTGTAAAAACTTTAGTAATTTTTTTCTCTTTCTTACCTGAAAAATCAATTAATATTTTGACGTAAAGCAATGTGACATAACAACATACAATAACAAATTCTAGTGTTAAGTAACAAGTTTTTAATGTTAATTATTTTAAATTTATATAAAGAGTTATCATAAAAAAATTACTATTTTCCCAGTAAGGATAAAGTAACTACCTAACCAAAATCCAGCATTACCGGATATTAAGGCATCTAGGATAAAAAATGTGGCGATCAGTGATAAAAGAACGATGAATTCACCGAACGTGACAAATCTTGCCATTCAAAGGAGTACCTTAAGAAAAAATGTAAGTTATACGGTTTCAATCAGTCGGAAATTACTCAAGAAATGTTCAGCATATCTTTACTTGAGATAGGAGTAATATTGACTTTTGCGTTGATCAGCTATAAAGTATACTCCTTAGACATCCTGAAAAATATTCCTAAATTAATAAGTCTTTATTTTGATCGATACGCAAAATTACATTATATAAATCACGTCAATATAAGTTAAATTATACAAATATGTCAAATTATAAGATAAAAATAGATGTGTGTATTATATTTCAATACAAACATGAAATAATGTTAAGTTAATTACATTACATATAAGAAATTACAAAAAAGAAATCACGATTCAGATGACATTATTTTGAGGACATATTTTGTACGTTGAATGGGCTGCAGATAAAGCGAGGTTTATATTTTGTTTTTAATTAGTATTACTTAAAGATTCATCAGCAGAATACTATTGTTCTCGTAAAAGAAAATGTATTACTTAATTATATTTTAAATAAATTGGAGAGAACATTTTTTAAATGATTCGGCAACACATTAAAGATGACAGCAATAGCACAATAAAGCCTCTCCCAGTAAGCCAAAGTATTTTGTTGAGTTATAAGAATACAGTTCCGTTGTCTGATTTGGTAAAGGTGGATATTCTTTTTTTTTAAGGATAAGTGACAATTCATTTTAGCCAAAATACTAACATAGTGATACGTTAGCATATTTAATTTTCTAAATAAATATTTTCACAATTCATACTTGTGGGCGTCGAATCATGTTATGACTGTAAATTTTTATATCTTAAAATTTCTTTCAGACTGAGTGATCCTAAGAGATAAGGTTATGCTTTATATATGACTGTATGTAGGCGTAATAAATATTTAATAATGATGACAAGCTTTGTATTTTATTAAAGCGCTTCCAGGCAAAAGGGTACGGTTTGATTTTTTTATGAAAGAAATCAGTGTTTGGTAATCCCACGAGAAGTTGTCAGCTAATAAAGTACCCAGACATTCCGCTTTATGAGGACATAAATATTAATGTCAACATTAATGGCAATTCTATCCACGCGATAGACAGGTATATTTCACCTACCTGAAAAGCAAAATGCAACGGTTTTATCCGTATTTAATGTTATATGGATACAATTCATCCTGTGAATAATTTTTGAGCTGCTATCGTACAAATTTTCCTTATTTTTAAATAATTATCTTCAGATATAGATACAATTGTGTCGTCTGCGGAAAGGGTTATAATGAGTGACTCAAGATTTTGAGTTAATTAATAAATAATAAAAAATCAAGGAACTGAAAACACTTCAATGAGCCCCTCCACATTCTGTGGAGGGGCTACCTTATTAAGTGGTACCTTAAATTTTACGTTTATAGTCTAAGACAAAATTTCATAATTGTTTCACCATTAGTAAGCTATGACTTTAACCAATTTTAAATACCTTCTCTAATAATGTAATTAGTCTATTAATGTTATATTAGCCTACTTAATTTTGTGAATTAGATTCCGACCTTTCTTAAGAATGGGAATAACAACAGAAGCCTTAAGATAGCTGGGAATATTCCTTCGATGAAAGATTCATTAATTAATTTTGTGAGTTGAACATTACTTGTATCTATGACTTCTTTTAAAATACTGGCATTAATTTCATCAAAACAGATTAAAAGCTTACTCTTTATATTTAAAATAATTTTTTTTGCTTCCAGAGTATCAATGGGAAAGAAGAATATCTTTGTTTGAAATAGATCAATATTATTATTGCTCGAAATACTAGAAAAGAAATTAATGACTGAATTCCTCTCCTGCTTGAATTAAGTAATGAAACAACGAACGTTTAGCCCTTTTGTATTTTTGCTAAAGTTATCTGAACTGTTTTATTTTCAAAACCGCTTTCACTTTTGAAACTGCCCTCATGATTTTAGATTTGTTGGTTGACTTAGATGTTTAATTGTCATAATACAATCTTTTAGTAATAATTTGTACCGCTAATAAGAAGCTATGTAGTTTGGTTCATTATTTTATTTCTCTGGAGAAACTACTACTCTATTTATTTATCTTGTAAGGTGCCTTGGTATTTATTGATGATTTCGATTCACGCGATCGTTCACTGTTCATATTCGTGTTGGGATAACATAGACTGGGGCGTGCGAATGGTGAACAGTGTGAATCCAATTCGAATCTATTATATTTATCGCATTCGGCTTTTCAGTACTTCTTCATCGCTGATCCTGAATTTTAATTGCCAAAATTTTTCTTAATGATACGAAATATGCAGCTGGGTATGCAAGGTATGCAGCTGTCTCCGGGCCAATGACTAGAACCGTTACGGCTGAACTAGTTGCTTTATTTCTACAGACAACGTTAATCTTCTCAACTCGTCTAATAATAATAATAATAACAAACAATTGTGAGTGATATTATTAATTATTTATGTTATTCTACGCAACTATTTCATCGCTGAAATTTTCCATAAAAGAAAAGGAAGATTAAAGAAATGATTTTTATGACCACTTTTTAATTTATCTCGAATTTATGTTCTCATGCAAGGCGAAAGAAATTCTGATGTATTTCTTTTTACTCCCTTAAAGAATTATTTCTTCTTACTGCCTAATTTTTCTCACTGAGGAGGGGACTATGTGGAGATTTTTAATCAACAGTTGTTAAACTATCAGTTATTTTTGTTAAATTATTTCAATTCTGGAATGAATATGTTTAAAAAAACTAATAATTTTGGATCTGCTGAATAAAGAAATGTTTATATTATTAAAATCAATCAATATCGGATGTGGAAGCAGTTTATTTAAAAACAAACAGTGATTAAGTATTTAGCTTTAGTAGGGGAAACATTTACTAATTTCAAATAAAAGTGCTCACCGATAACATACCTTCTGAACAGTCGATGACAAAAGCAGATTTATTATATTATTCTTGCATTAACTAAACTTCACAGGGATTAAATTAATGTAACCTGTAACCCTATTGCAGTTATACTAATATCTTCCAGTATAAATATAATATTTTCCGGCACTTATCTAATGTAATATTTTATCCATTGCTTAATCTTTATTAAATCACTTTTACAAATGATTTAATTGATGGATGAATATTTGAATAATACTAAATTAAATTTTTATAATTACTAATTCAGAGAAATTTTCATAAAAACAGATAGGTAGACAAATATTTGCCGGGAATCAAACCCGAAATTTATATTGGTTTACCCTTAATGGACTTACGACTAATGAATTTTTTCTTGTTATTTCTCAGCAGTGAAACAGACATAATTAAAAATTAGCTGCAATATAATAAATATACGAGTATATATTGAACATTAACAGATTAAATTCTAAATAATGATCAATATTATTTTAAAGGACTAACATTAACATCATTTTGTTATTACGTTGATAAATCTGTTGCCTGAGTGTTAATAAATCATAGACAGTTCTAATTACATTACAAAATTGGTTAGGATGTTGATACATTAAACTCCATTACACAAAATCCCATAAAAGTATCGCATAACATCGTACAAAAAATGATTATCACGTAACCAAGTTTATCTTTACGGTTAGCTTGGTATTTTGAACCTTATTTTCAACATGCACTCGAAATTATTTAACCGTTACAATTTCAGGCAACCGTTACGAGCAAGGCAATCCAGTTTTCCAAATATTTGAACATGGAACTGAAAGTGATAGCAGCAGCCTACATATTTATTCACTGCATTTTAACAAATAAAAATTAAATAAAGGAAAACCTTGAGATGGTAAACGGATCTTTCTTAAGCAGTAATGTACAGAGTGAGCAATATAAAACCGAACCCGTAACATAACAGCTGCAGAATCGGTAGGTTATGTTGGAATGAAATTTTATGAATGATAGATACGAATAAATTAAATAATAAAAACATAAAACGTAATTTAAATGTTGCATTTATTTACTTTATTGTTACAAAAGGTGTTCAAAATGGCATCGATACACTTTTGTGCTCGACTGATCGTATTGAGAGTCGTCTGACATAAAACGTGTTGTCAATTGCGTTGATTTCTCGTTGAATGTTCACCTTCAGTTCATCACTATTACGGGGATTAGATACATAAACTTTCTCGTTTAAGTACCCTCATAGGGAAAAATCTCAAGTAGACAACTCTGAGGAACGTGGAGGCCACCGTTCTCTGCTGACAGCTCGTTCATTTCTGAAAGCTCCATGAACGCGATTCGGTGAAACGTTTGATGTGTGACACGTTGCTCCGTCTTGTTGGAAGAAGCTGTATTCTTTTTCATTATCAGCTAATTGCACGTAGAATTCTTCGAAAATTGTGAGGTAAACTTGTGTATTGACAATGCGGTGAAAAATATTGGTCCCACTACACGATTACCGGAAACGGCACATCAAACACCAATTTTCTCATCGAGAAGCGGACGCTCGAATATCTCGTGAGGATTCCACACCATCCAATACCTGGTGTTCTGCAAATTAAACTGGCCGTATAAATGAAAGCATGCCCTTGTCTGACATGAAATACGACATCGGGTCTACCTGTCTTCTAGCAATATTTTTGAGAAGCCAGTTGTAACAATCAAGTCGTTTCGGTTTGTCTGTCTCCTTTAGTTGTTGCACAGTTGTAACGCAGTACGGTTTCCATTCTAATTCATGAAGAATTTTACGACAAGATGTGTATTTAACACCAGATTTTTAGGGTAACTTGTGATTTTTTTTGACTGGCAGTAATTCTCCTTTCAACATCGGCAACGACCTGTGGAGTCCTATCGGAAGGTTGCCTATTTCGTTTTGATTTCAAACCGAACCTTGTTGTACGCCATTTTTTTCTAAATCGTGTATGTTACTGCTCGCTGGGATACAGGCATTCGGACATTTTTCTACGAATACTTGACATGATTCTTCAAACGATTCAGAACGAACATAGGCCCCCACTATAGCTATCCTCTCCTGGGTTGGATAAGGAATTTTACACAAACACAGCTGCACTTATAATACTGCATTGCAACAAACGTATACTGCAATGACACGTAACCACCTGACAAACGGCAGCAACAATCAGTGGTAACATATACACCCTCTAGTCGCGCTAGTTCTGTGTGTGTATATATATATACACACACACACACACACACACACACAGTAGTATGTATATATATATATATATATATAATATATACACTACCATGTGTTCGCGGCTCAATCAGGATATTGAGAGATTGACAATTGAAAATGTTTATGTAATTGGAATTTATTAGTTTAAGAATATAAATAAAATAAGATAAATCAATGATAACATTAATAATAATAATAATAATAATAATAATAATAATAATGTTAACCGGCGAAGTGAGACCAATGTGCGGTGTTTGTAATAAAACACTGACAATCAAGCAACTAATAGAAGAGTGTACCATATATGAGGACCTCAGAAAGAGGTTCCGTCTTACAAATAATATTAGTGCTGATCTGGATAATGGAAATGAAGAAAATATAGTTGCATTTTTACACGCCAGTGGACTTCTTAAAAGTCTATAAAATGGAAGTTTAAAGCTGTGGTAAAAGATACTCTACGCGGTAGTTTTATATATACATATAAGGGAGTCTCGAAGCGTGGCACGTATAGTGACGGGAGGTAGCCCTCTTGCCTAGGCCATTTTGGCTCACCTGCATTCAAGAGCAGTGAGTCGGGGTGTATCCGATGATGGCATGAGGGACACCCTCAAGGGTGGATTGAGGGCGCGAGGCTATGGGTGTACGCCGTGCATGCCTATGGCCTGATATAAGAAGGATTCAACTGCCACGGCACCCTGGCACGACTGATATACTGCTCAACGGCGGTTCTGGTCGTCCCGAGGGTGCTTAAGCAAACTATAAATGAGACTTCGTAGAAGAAAGAAAGATGTGGTATTGATTAGTTTAATTTTAATTTTAAGTTCATGGTCTTTTGAGAACCTATCTCAAATTTTAATATTGGGGCCCTTTACACCCCGTTAAGTGTTTGTGATTGTCCTTGTCTTTCATGTTTTAATGTTTATTGTGAAGTTTGTGTTTTTTAAATAAAATGTAAGGGCCCTTTACACCCTTACATATGACGATCCTGATGGAGATAATAATTTCTTTTAAAGAATGTGACGAGGGCTAATGACCTTAGCAGTCGATGCCCGTAAAAATTCAAAAAAAAATAAAAAATAAAAAATAATAATAATAATAATAATAATAATAATAATGCCCTGAGGTAGGTAATCCCCACGTCCGGAACACAACATCTACGTTCCACATCCAGGGCGGCAACAGCTGTACTTATGTACAATACATATAGCTGGCTAACGGGTCTCCGAGTAAATTCCTCCAATGTATTACTTTATTGACCTGTCTCCATCTTCAGGTCAACAGACGGATTGGATTTTTCGGCTACCTGCAGGATATGAACAATTTATTGATTAGGAAGTGGACACATACCTAACTTAGAGCTGACGATGTGGCGGCCAGGGTCAATGTTATTGCAGGTGTAACGGAGACCCTTCCGTTGTCCACATGCCCCCTGCGATGGCAAGCATGTAGCAATGGTGCCCATGTATGTCGGTGCATGTGAGCTCTGAAAGCTTCGGTGAGTAGGAGCCTGGAGTCAGTGCGGAGACTGCGCATCCGCTCTCTGCCAGGACATATGCCGGTTCCACCGGAGTACCGGATCGGACCTCCAAGGTTAGTAGCTCTGGAGGGGGGTGTACCCCGGCGGCTAGCCTTGCTACAGAAGGGATATATGTTCATGAACATTCTTGAACAAACTAACGTGGCAGAGGGTGCACGTAAACACCCTTGTTTAGAAACCTCCGATTTGCCACAAGCGAAGAGGAAAAAAGTAAAGAATCTGATAAGATAAAGAAAGATGCTGATAGAATCAGTAAAGAATTAAAGAAAAGTCTATTTGGCTATAGCGCACCTAAGCCAAGATTTTTAATTATTACTAAGGAGAATGGAAACTTTCAAAAAGTTAGTCCATTCTTAATCGCAAGAGAAATTACTAATTGTGCTGGTGGTCCTGTCAAGGAAATTCGTAAAACCTTTAATGGATTGCATGTCGAAACCATCAACGACATGCAAAGCCAGAAAGTTATGGCGTTGAAGAAGATCAGTGAATTTGCGGTTTCTGTCCAACCGCATAGCACATTGAACTCATCCAGAGGAGTTGTTGTTTGTCGCGATCTTCTTAATTGTTTAGAAGAAGAAATTGTACAAGAAATGTCAAGTCAGGGAGTGACTCAATGTCGCAGACTTACTATGAGAAGAAATGGTGAGATTCTTCCTTCGGCCTCGCATGTTTTGACATTTAATAGGCCGAATCTTCCTGAAAAGGTACGAGCTGGCATCCATCGGCTTGATGTACGAGCTTTCATTCCGCAGCCGATGAGATGTTTTAAGTGTCAACGATTCGGACACACAGCAGCTAGATGTGAAGCGCAGGAAATATGCACATGTGGAGAGAAAACATTAACATGATTTACAAGCATTAGTATCAATTCACTACATAATAGTAAGTAATATTCTTTACATGGATTAAGTAGTTTCAATAGCATTGGACAAAATCAGGAAATTCAACACTAAGTTCCAGGAAGTTTTATGGAAGCATTCAAAATTATTTAACCTCATATTTGTGCACTCTGGCTTATTTTTTTATTCCGGTTTGATTATCATTAATGTTGAACTCTATTTTATCTGCATGTCATTATGTGTTGAATGTGCAAAATTACTCCACCGTGCTTATGTACAAATAATAAAAGTCATATATTGATTGTGTTGTGCCAAAATCATATTCGGTTTTCTCCATGTTCTTAATCAAAAAAGAGTCGTTTGGCAGTGATAGGATTAAGTGATGAGTTGGTATTATTGTTATGTTCCAGGTAATGATTTAATGTTATATTAGATACGGTGGCATGAGCAAGGCGGAAGCGTCGTAAACTACTACCAACACCTTGAGTGAAAGGTGGAGAGATAGGCTCAAACCTAATGGACTCGAAGGATCATTCTTGATCTAATGGTTTGGTGCAACAGAGGATATGGTGAGATCTGAGCATGAAAATTTCGAGGCTTACTTTCATCGTGTGAGCAGACGTGACATGCCGAGATGTATGTTTTGCTATGCAGACGATACGGCTGAGCATACGCTATTTTTCTGCCCGAGATGGCATATACTGCGCTCACGAGTGGGCTTTGTGGGTTTGAGCCCTGTAAACCTTGTCACCTATATGCTAGCTTCAGAGGATAACTGGCGAGCCGTGGACTAGTTCTCAAGAGAGGTTTTACGGACCAAAGACGCCGAGGGAAGGAACCTGGTTCTTAGTTAGGGATGGGTGGATAGCCTTAGTCGTGAGGACCTGCATGCTGAGGTTTGCCGGTTTCAATGATCGGCTGGGGACTCCAGGGGAGATTTAGGAATGGGATAAGATAAAAGACCGAGTCCTGGCCACCGTTCGGGGCCCGCGAATGACATAGTAGGGCCCGGTTTACCCCTCTTCAGAGATTTGAGGCAGGCGTTAAAATAAAAGATCTCAGTTTATCGGCTTTGTCTCGTCAGCTGTAAATAGGTTTTTTTTTTGTTGAAGAAATGGATTCTATTTTAACTGATATTGTAGATAAGTTTTTTACTTGTAATCGGAGATATAAACTTTTATTTTTTTAATAATCTAGCACTTTTGATTCTTATTTAGAAATACTAACTCGTAATGGACTTGGTGGATTAATTTATAAACTACTTTATATTTATTATTATACAATTCAAGCACAGACCGTGCATGTTTTTAGCAGTAGGGTTAGTTAGTGTACTGCAGAAATTTTTTATGTATATATTATTGACCACAATTTAATTAATACCATGATTCTAACAAATACATATCATAATAATGAATTGTATACATATAGGAATAGTACTGAGCAATTGAGTCAATATGGTATAACGATTTGTTATATTGATAATGTCTGGAATATTGTATTTGAACAGTGGGATGTATATATTCGGCATATAGCGTATAATTTATTAACAGGTAACATTATCTTATAAAGTATTTAAAGATAATTCTGTAACAAACATTTTCTCTAAAAACTGTGGAAAGAAATGAGCTGTTCAAAAGAAATCATATTCAACCTACAATGCAAACATAGTTAAATATTTTATTTAGCTGTTGATATATATAAAGCTAGTCAATTATATTATTTGAACTATTTTCCATGCGTGTAAGAGTGAGTTATTCCTCAAAAAAAGGAAAATATTAAAAACAGTAATTGTAATGATTCCATTGACAGTATCACCTTTACAGAAAAACATAATGCTATATTGCTGATCCTGTCATTATAGTTCATGAGATTAACAATTTTTTTTCCACAGTTTTGGATAGAGAGAGTGTGTAGACAACTCCTAATGTGGCTTTTGGTAATAGTTTTGCTAATTTTAGATCTTTCAGGCTCCTTACATATTTGTTCAACAATAATACTGACTGAAGTCAGCTGCCACTTAATTAAAAATAAATAAGGCAGCTAGTGATGAAGGGGTTAATGTAAAAATTAAAAAAACTCTTATTAAAATTATTAAAAACATTAAAACTATTATTGGAAACTATTCTCGTTAACATAAATAGTAGTACATTTTATAAATGACCGGAGAATTTTTGGATTCTTTTAATCAGTTAGGGTAATAAGTATTTTCAAAAATGATAGTAGATTAATATCAATCAGTATATGTAAATAGACCGCAGCTTTTTTAAAACATCAATTAGAAATGTATGCAAATTATTATTGCCCTTTCTTAACACAACAATATTTTTTACTAATCATCAGTGTGGATTTAGATCTGAAAACAATACCGAGAAGGCCCTTTTAAAATGTTCAAGCTTATTTTTTAATAATATTAATGATAATGAAGTTGTAGGAGCATTGTTTGTTATATTTAAAAGGAGTTTAGTACCAATTCTGTTTCAATGCCTATTTGACTTAGAAATTAGATAAATTTCTCGTGAGTGATTTCGTAGTTATCTGTGTTTGTATACAAGAGGATGATAGTTTTTCATGTATCTGCCTATCTATCATGTACCTGATAGTTTGCATGTATCTATGTCTGTGGCTTCTGGAGTTCCACATAATTGGAATTGAGGGCGATGCTGTTTCTAATTTACATTAATAATTTGTGTCAGCACAATTTTGAGGGCATCCTTCAATCAGCGCAGAAATTATATACATTCGAGTTTGATGCTTTATAAAATAGAATCTATCCAGCCAATTTCAAAATAAGTTACAATATCATTTAGTTAATTTTGTTCTGCATTTAATGTCGTTAAACGGTAATCTTTTATTTGATATAGAGACACGGGTCAAGGTTCTTTGTCTTCGTCGTTATTTTTAATTGATCAATAAAATATATTTTAAAAGCAATCACTAAACTGAATTTTTTAGAGATATTTATGAATGAAAAAATATATTGTTTTACATTAACTGCTAAAAGGGAAAAATGTTGCTGAGAAGGTTATTTCTTCCGTTTAGCCTATGGACACTGCAATTGATGCAGTGTCTAATAATGATTTAAAAAAAAAAAAATCATTATTAGATGATTTTTTTTTATTGATAAAGCATAAATCTAGAAACGCGTGTTTCTGTATTGAATAGGAACGAAGATAAGATAGTTTTACGAATTGAATAACTCTCAAACCGTTAAAAGTATAGCTAAAAATTTTAGAATCATAGGGTAATTGTGCTACTTTATGTAAAAAATTCATTGCAGTTAGTGCTGTCATTTTTTAAAGGCAAGCGATCAAAGTTAGATTAGAAAATTGTACCTCTTTCATTCTCACTACAATAACATAATACAAATGATATCTGAAGAAAGTAATGATAATCCAGTAAAAGTGGTTACCCTTATGGAAAATTGAATCGTTTAAAAAGTTATATTATTATTTTACCCCGAAAACTATGCAATGTATTGAAGACGACAGAGTATGTCTTCAGAACTGTAGTACAAAACTTAAACAATTAATTTCACCAAGAATGAAAATTGTTCAGTGAATAATCACAAGAATGTCGATTTACACAGCTTAGTTTTTTAAAGTGTTTTACTAAATAAGTTATGAAAATTACTGCCTAACATCGATGATTCTAATTTTTTATTATCTTAACCTAAGATGCTGAATTTTTAAATAATGAATATAAATATAAAAAAAAAGATAAAAATAAATGAAATATAGAAGAAATGGGCTAAATATTAAGGGATAAGCGGAAAAGTAGAAAAGTATTCAAGCATAGAGAAAAGAGAAAAATGAATTACGGATGCAAAATAAGAAAATGAAGAAATGAAATCTACATTTTGAATATACTCCCTCCCGCTTTGGTTGTTTTACAATTTAATTTTATCTCGACTGACAGCTACGGACTAATTGTATTCATACAGGTTTCCTTTCCATTCTCCGCTTTATCCTTTCTCCTTTTTCATGTTGATGGGGATTGGGAGGAGTTCTCTGAGTCATCTTCCTTCAACTGAAACCTTACCCTATTCACCGACACCACTTCAAACGCCGTTGTTTAATTATGCAAATACGAGTAATTATTTGGAGTAAAATAATGGTAAAAAAATATAATAATAATGATTTAGCACGGAGATAAAAGACGAAAGAAAATTTTAAATAATGATTTTTTTTTAGAAGACTTCTTTTAGCCGATTATTACCAGTGAACTCAGCGCATGAAACTCACAAAAGATAACAGTAAAATATTAGTTCCATTCAAATCCTTTAGCATAATAAAATTTAAGGTTTAAATTATTTATATACAGTTTCTCGTTTTTTTTTAATAATTTTTATTTTCATGATATAGCAATTATTTCCAAGCGTAATTAAACGAATGAGTTTAATACTTAGCATTAGTCTAAAAATAATTGTGCCCTAATACATAAAAAGTAAAATGAGAACTATTGAAAAATTTAATACATACATTACTATTAAATAGATCTTAGTTCTGAATCTTGAAATAAGCTTTCTGTTCTAACTTCTTACTCTGACATAATAAAAGGTGATCCGGTGATTCGCTTCATATAGACAGTCCCGATTTTTACTTCTCTCTCCAGGAGTTATTTTAAATTTAATCAGTAAACCATTTTTTCAGAATTTCTTCAATATGTCTTAGAATATTTGATTTCCAGAAAATTTTACGGATAGATTTTATGTGACGAAACGTTTATTTATTACGGTTCGAAGTAGGCGATACAAATCATATTTATATTTGTGTGTAAGAAAACAATGGTAATTGCGTACTATTGAACAACGTATGTGAAACTGGAGTTTTTATTTTTATGAATTTTTTATTACCCTGTTTAATATTAAGTCTTAACTTTTAAAAACTTTTACTAAGTTCTTTATTCATGCTTGTATTACTTTACAACTTAATTACTAAGTAAATTTTTTGTACTTCATGGTACAAGATCATACTGTATTAAAACCTAATCAGTCTTATCAAACAATTAAAAACGATTTCACCCACATTGAAGATGGCTTTCACTGTCGGTTTATTATGGGATTAAGCTTTATTAAAAATCAATTTCTGACTCTAAAATGAGATGAAGTATTTGTGTTTTAACTAACTTTTGCATAACTTATCTTTCGAATAGGTTATGGTATTAAGAAGATATTTGGATCCATATTAATAATGACAAACAAAGATGCCACTTCCTTTAAATCAAGGTCATCATTTACCGGTTGTTGGACAAGAAGTATGATTCCACGAATTGACTCGTGGGTCTCCAGAAATCATGGGGAGGTGGGCTTTCATCTCTCTCAGTTGTTGACTGGGCACGGAGGTTTGGGGCTTACCTCCACCACTTTGGCAGAAGGCCCGAACCAGTTTGCCAGTAGTGTGAAGAAATAGATACCGTGGAACACACGATATACTTGTGTCACCGGTGGGACGAACTGAGGCACACATGGGCCATTCAAGGACTGAAACCGGATAATACCGTACAATACATGTTAAAGGGACATCGTGAATGGAACGCCGTAGCAACCTTAGTCACGAATATTATGAAAACTAAGGAATGAGACGCTGTTGAGTAAAACGGGGTAACCTGGAGTTAGGGTCTTACAGGGGCAGCTCTGCTCATAAGAGCGTTTTTCGCTGTGGAGGACCACTCTTGATGACTGACCGGGGACCCCTTGAATTCGTGGGTAATAAAAAAAGACCGAGACCCGGCTGGATCCCTCCCTAAGGAGGGGGTACGGTTAGAGGCAGGCATATAAAAGACCCAGTTCCGGCCTACTGGTTGAACAACCCCCGCTAGAACGGCATAGCCGGGTCCCGCGAGGTCTCGTTAGGTTACAGGCAAAGACAACCTCTGAGGGTGTGCAATGCGTTATCTGGTCCACCCTTCTAGGCATGGGAAGAAAAAAACAGTCATCATTACCAGATTTTTTCATTTATGAAACTATTAGCAGAAAGGAGGAATAAATAGTTGCACTGAAAGGTGGTTTTGCATCTCACACGATACAAGCAATCATTATTTTAGATCTGTGGATTGTACGAAAAAGCTGTTGCAAAAAATCTTTGTGTCTAGATTTTCCATCAAGCTGTACTGACACGAAATTGTCAAGAATATAATAGCACCTTAAGAGCTAAAGGAATCTGAACTGCAACAATCTGAACTAAAACAATCTGAACTGCAAAATGCTTGTTTTATTTCAACCTGTCTAGTTGCATTCAATCACAAAGAAACTTTTTCTCTTACCATTAACTGTTTCAACAGCAGAAATTCAAAATTCGGAGGATTAGCAAGCATGTTTCACTCGGTGAAATATCCTAACTTGTAAGTATCTTTTTTATTTTAATAAATGGCCGATTGGAGAACTGAGTGCGGACAACACTAATTCTAATTTTGCTAAAACGAAAAAGAGGGAACAAACTAACATCTAACTTATCATCTACAGTAGATGATGATATGTTCATTTGATTTATTTTCTGTTGATGATGAGATGATTTCATAAAAAAATATTTGATTCCAGAATAGTATACGGCTGAAATTCCTTAGGAGTTCTATAATTATTTCAAATCCGAGTTTGAATTATTTTAGAATAAGTCCGACTAGGATATAACATGTACCACATTTTAAAACACCAACCGTGCCCCATTTTTATACAAAAGTGTTTTAAAAATGTCTAGTTGAAGGATTCTTATTAAAACTCATCTTCCACACCCAAACATCATCTTCTTATGGAGCTGAAAACAGATTGAAGAACAAAATCTCGTCTTTGAAGTAGCTCAGAGTACTTAAATAAAAATTCTAAAAGATCTTTGTTAACAAACCCTAAGATTAATCCTAGGAAATTAAAATAAAAGAATCTCCAGAAGGAAATTAATTAATTTCAAGCTAATATTTTATCTTTCTACGATCTGCTCTCGGTAGACATGGACCGCTACAGCCTTCAATGATATATCACCCCTCACCTGGGTAAGACTAAAAAAACAATAAACTGAGAGAAATTTATTTCTTGAAAGAAGAAATGCCTTTCATTTCAATTTCTAGAAATAGATAACGAAGAGTATGTGAACGCGAAGAAATTTAAAATTGAAGGGAAGGATACTGAGCTGGTTGAAGAGAAATCTTTGTCATCTTAATAATAGATGGAAGCGATTTCTCATTTCATTAACCAAATCCCTGCCTTAATATATAGAAGTAAAAATGAACTTGTCTTCTCAGAGCAAAGATTTTCTGTGTTCAAATGACATGAACAAGTGACTAGCCTCAGCTTGAAATGGATACTTTGCAGGCGATCTTTTAACGTAGAAAAAGTGAACTACATTGAAACTTTTATTAAATTTTATAAGATTTTATTGCAAAAAATATTTCTAAAGTCAATAAGAATAAGATTTTTGATAAATACGGCTTCTATATTTCATCTTTATTTCGGCAAAAGTAATTTTTTTTAGAGTTATCTACTTAAAATTAAATATTAAATTAAATATTTACCATAAAATACGTAGTTAAACGATTTATATAAAGTAATATATTATTATTATTTTTTTTAATATAACGATATAAATTTTCAAAGAAGGACGATCTCGACACAACATATATTTAACAAATAAATATTTGCTTCCGTACCATCTAGAGTAAATTTTTCAATAAATTGTCAATTATTTTTCTTATGTTAATGACTTGTATTTAAATTTTATGTTAAGTGTCTGACTTTCTCTTTCCGCTTGTGGAATATTCTCAATTGAAGTTGAAATATGGTTCGGTAATAGCGTGAATGTGGGATTAGTGCAAATTGTACGAATCAATTTGACATTACATTATCGATACTAATGTTACTATTAATGATACTAAAGTTTTATTCTTATTAAGAAACTATCATCCTGACAATAGAGTTAAAGGTTTAACATTCTTCATCCAACTACTAGGTAAAGCTTAAATAGGATTGCTCCTCTGAATTATGAACTATGGCCTGTTTTTTTTACTTTAGAAGTTGACAGAACATAACAGAATAACTGCCTTCAGTAGCAAGTAAACTATTTCGACAGCGCAATTTACATATCAAACATAAATAGGCAAACGAATGATAATTAAGAAGGTTAATTTTAATTGATTTCAATATACGTGATAATAATTAATATATTTCATTATATATCGGCAACTATTTAATTCCATTTTTTAATGTTTTATCATATTTTATAATAGTATTTTTCATAATTTAAATTATTTCAAGGAGGAATAAAAAAAGCTCATTTACTTGTTCTCTATAACATGTGGACGCCTAACATTATTTAGAAAAATACTATGAGTAACAATCCATGCAAATAATGACACTTTCTAGGATTTGAACAAGTACGTTTGTAGTATAATGAAGTATATATTACACAAAAGATATTATCTTCTGTTTCTTAATATGTACGGATGATCTCTTAAAATACAACAAATAATATAGTTTAATTATTATAACTAGTTATATACGTTCTACATCTATAATAAACAAATACTGACGAAATTAATAACTGAAAAATCAAATATTTTCTCAACTCTTTAATAAAGTAAGCTCTATTTCATTATGATAAAAGCCGAGCTTGTCATTACTCGTACATTTAACGTTAGGTACAATACCGATACACATGACAAGAACACACTAAAATCAACACATTCTGGAAAAAACTTTGTACAACTAGGAATACCTTTGTTCTTCGAACACTATCGGAATAAACCCCGATAGTAATGTTTAAATTCAGGAGTATCATAAACAGTGTCATACGTGTGTATTTCAATACGCAAGTATTTATTTTTTACATGAAGCACAACAGAAACGCCTCTTCCTGATAAATCGGGTAAAAGATGGAAACCCTAAAGAAATGTTACAGTCTTCTTCTTCCATTGATAATCCCGGACGGGGAGTCTTAAACTTTAAAACTTGGGGTTGGCGTCCCCACGGCCCTAGCAGCTTTGCTTTCACTGTACATGGAGCTGCAGAATTTTTTACACTATACACATACTTGTATACTACACAAATTACAATATATACCTTACGAAACGCAACCGCAAACAAAGATGAGACTACCGTGTCGATAGGTGGATAACTCTACGTAGTGAGTCTCAAACGATATCCTCTGGGATCAGAGTGAGTCCAGTTGTTTGAAGCCCTAATTCCAGTACGCGCGAGCTCTGCTGGAAAGATCCGTTATATCACCGGTACTCGTTAAAACCGTATGTCAGTCCCTATTAATAATCCTTCGGTGGTTGTTGGTTCACTTGAGAAACCAACAAATCTGGTAATTTAAATAGATTTCGACTAACTTTATCACCCGAAGATACGTCTAGTAGTAAGGAAAAGGAAAAAATTACAGAGACGGTTAAATATGCCCGTACAAGGTTTCTTGTACTGAGATACAATGAGATAAAATCTTTTACTGAGGTTTCTCCCTTCCTGATAAATAAGTGCATCATAATAGCCTGTGGGTTTCTGAAATCTACCAAGAAGCTTATATGTGGCGCCCTGTTGATTGAAGTATATAGTGAAGAGAAATGCCAAAAACTTCTAACCTTTAAAGATATAGGAAAGACGGAGTGATGGTGGAATCCCCTAAGACGATAAATTTCATCAACGGAGTGATCTTTTGCCATGACTTGGCCTACGTTGAGTTAACTGAAATACCAGAAGATCTATGAGGTGAGATAAGAATTGTACGGAAGATGAATGGTGTTGTGCCAACATCTTCACTTATTCTAGACTTCTCTGTTTCAACTGTTCCTGAGCGAATAAGAATTGGCTATCTTTCTGCCCGTGTGTGACCGTATATACCAAACCAAGACTCCGCTTTCAGTGTCATTGTTTTGACTACAAAATAGATGGTTGCATGGAGGAACAAGTTTGTGCGCGTTGCGACTGTACCAGACATGGGGATAGCACATAAGCTGAAATAGAGAAATGTGTTAATTTTAAAGTCCACACTCTGCAAGGTTGCGAGAATGCCCGTTTGTAAGGAATAAAAAGCTATATTGTACCGAGCAGAAATTGTTCCTTCCTGTTGCTCGTCGGGAATGCAGAAAATCCTTCAACATGAATAATTCTGTACAGATGTTGGTTTTGTCCAGGCTCTCTCAAACAATATACTAAAAGAAAACGTACGCGCCTCATGCAAAGAACTAACTAAAATGGTAGAAGCTTTACCAGAACAAGTGAAATCCATCAGTGTGCTGCTACTGCTGCTTTAAGTACTGGCATGAAGATATCTTCTACTAGAAAAACTGATGTTAGTATACCTAAAACCACTTCAGTCGTTACACCATCAGATAAAGTTCCAATTGCACAGATTACACAGCAAACTAACAAGATCTCTGAGAAGAGATCTTCTATAAAACATTATTGCCTGGTAGAGAATCTCTGTTCTCCCAGACTTCCAAGTCCTCTTCACCATATCGAGGTTTCTACGAGGCGCATGAAGTGTCCGAAAAAGCAAAGCACTTCCTAACGGTTATAAAGTCCAAAAAGACAAACCGGTTAGTATTTATAAGTAATCTGAAAGCAGAAGTTTTTATATATAAAATGAGAAAATATTCCTCATGAATACAAATATTATTCCGTGGATTGTTTGCAGTCTCCGTTCTCGCCATGAGGATATCGAAATCCTACTTAAAGAAGAAAGGAGTTTGGTTTATTATAAGCCAAAATCATCCGATACATCGTGCCTAGATGCTTCACATGTACACAAGTATGCTCTATTACGTTAGTGTGGAGGTCGACCCGCGTGTGCATATGGCATCTATGGACTAAAATTGCGGTTCCGCCGTTGGCAGGGTATCCGGGTCGTACTGGCCTATCCGTCCTATACGTAAAGTAATTCCGAATGGTCAGTTGTTTGTTCGCTTTTAGACACGTCTCAGACAACAGAATCACGTCGATTAGTACATCCTCGGCCAGCCCGCATAGTTCTGCCGTCTTGCCTACTACTAAGTTGGCGTTCCACTGTAGTAATCTGAGAGTTTGCCTAACCATACCTACATAGCAAGTTCATGAGGCACTCTACAATGGACTGAATGCAGTCCTTAAGAGATTTTGCTCCAAACAAGAAATCCTTGCCGGCACTCTACTTCGGGATTGCGGTTATATTTATTTTGCCGCTGGAGGGACCGGGAGTCGTTAACGCCCTTTTTAGTGGGGCGTGGGACTTCTGGGACCTTGGTGTGTTTGCTAGACGTCGTGGGTGACGTCCGTCAGTAACAGCGGAAGTTTTCGGTGCCGTTTTACTTGTTCAGCTGCTCTTTATAATAAGGACAGCCCCTGTAATTGGCCGGGTGCGGCCCCTTACAGAGCCTGTACACGAGGCAGGCTCTTCGCGCGGCTTCAGATATGTCACCGTGTCATGGTCTTCACCACATTTCACGCAGAGCTGTGCCCTGCGGTAATAGTTTGACGAGTGGCCGAAATTTTGGCATCTCTGGCATTGGGGCAGACAAATTCGGTCACCTTCATGCTACAATAGAATAAGTTTTCCAGGTCATAAATGCCCCTGGTGGCTGGCGTTCTAAGGCGACGAGGCACGTGGGGGTCTCTGTTCCGTCTCTCTTCGTCAGCTTTTTAACTGAAACTGCCTCGTAACCGAGCAAGGTCAGCTCCTCTTTTACCTCTTCCGGGGTGGCCCCATAAGGGATGCCCCGGATAACCACTTTGAGCTCCCTATCTTTTGGGAGCTGAAAGGAGTGAAAGGCAAAAAACTCTGGGAATGCAGAAAACTCTTTACATTCCTGAAATCGCCTTCGCTGCTTAGCTGCTGCCTTACAGATAGCCCGGTACTTTTGGCTACCAGGCGCCGTCTTATAATGGCGGAGATTGCTCTCGCTAGCGTTGGCCTTGGTAAGTCTACTAGTGGACAATGTTGAGCTATCACTTTGGTATAGACGAAACCAAATTACTGAAACCTATGTAGCTCGCATTAAAGCATAATCAAACTATCAGACCTTTGACACGGTGATCTTTAACCCGCATCATAATCGATACCAGGAACAGCCAAGATCTACTTGCCCGCTAGGCATCAGAGCTCAGTGCCTTTTTTAATCTTCAGTTCCTCCTGTTTTTTAGTCAATGATATTGAGTAAATAACATATGCCGCCTTTGGCGGTCTTCTCTCGTAAACTATTTCTTTACTCTTTGTCGAAATTATAAAAAGTACACAAATCGGGTTATATTGTAAGAAAATTATTATAATATTTTAAATAGCATGAATCCTAATATTATTGATTATACAGACGGCTCTAAACACGATAATTCTCTGGATTGAGCTTTTGTGGTTAGCACCAGAACACACATGTTTAGCCGTCAGTGTTTTCGTGCGGAACTATTTGCTATTAACAAGTCCTTAAATATAATTTTCTCTCTCTCACTCACTCTCTCTCTTTCCTAGATCGCGATATGGACTGAATATTCGATGAAGTTTTTCTTTACCGCGAGTGTTACTGGCTATCCCCAAACGGGACATTGTCAATCCAGAATTTTATCGGCAATTCGGCTGATTGGATTGGATTGGATACTGTATTTATCAAAATTAGAACTAAGAAAAGCAGTATTTCTTATTATTTAATGCAATAATTCAAACAAAATGCAGTTTTACTACGTAATACAAAATAAACCAATTACATTGAATTACTCTATTACTACTACTGCAGTACAGAGCTGTAATATACAGTAATCATATCATGTCAGTACACATTCTATTGGCAAAATATGTTTTAGTAACTTCTCTTATGCATCTATTTATAAATAGCATAAAGGATTTATCATATACGTCACTATATTAATTACTTTCTGTCCCATTCTTTAAAACGATTATTGGTAATCATTTTAATCGGTTTTGAAAAACGTTTGTTCATGAAAATATGCTCTGTAAAGTTTATTTAAAAATGATATAAATTTAATATTAAATATTAAACTACATATAGTATTACAAAACTTAATTTATATTTAGGTTCACGAAACATCAGTGGTTTTTTGAATTTTATGTTTCATGTTCTTATCAATAACTTAATTTTTTTCTACTTAAAAATAAATTGACAATCAGTGGCTCTAAAGTTTCATGTAATTATTATCTCCTAAAATATATCTTCCATTAAATGCTTTTTACAGTTAAATATTTTTGTAATCTTTTTCTAACCTTTTAATCTTTTTCTAACGTTTTAATCTTTTTCTACCTTAGTAACGATACAGAGCGTGGACAAGATAAATACGATATTTAAAAAATGCTTTAATGGAATAATTTATATTTATACGCAGATTGGTACATTAAAATTACCTTATCATTTTTGATTACATCTCCTCTGGATATTAGCACAAAAAAGATAAGAAAACATTATAAAATGATTAGATTCTTCATCAAAAATAATTTTCTATAGTTTTCTTATAAGACAGGTAGTTTTACAATTCCATTACCTACTTAGCCAACCACCAGTTACTTAGCGTGAACCCAGTTACCAATAAGCTGTGAGAGTAGTGTATTATCTAGAATTTTTCGTAACGGCGTGGAAACCATAGCCTAAATGTATTGTCGGTACCCAGGAAAGCTACAATACAGAAGGTTCTGGAAAAATAATAATTATATACAAAACATAATCCAATATAATGAAGAATATATTAATCTTTTATGCAGTTGTGTATTTATTAATTTAATTCTAAGCTTTTTTTAGTACCGAGAGATCTAATAATTTCATACTGCGTGTTAATAAATTCACATTAAATTTTAATGTGTAGTGTACAGCTATTTATTTGACCTCAACTTTATCTCAATTTTTGAAGATATCAGTTTAAAATCCTTTTTTGCTCTTGTTATCCAAAAACAAAGAATTTCAGATTACAGGCTGAAGTTTCTATCTATAACCAGTCCAGACGGCTTAACAGAAACAGGAAAAAATATTACAAGGAAGAATGAGAACTACCGATTTGACCGATAGGCTAGACACTGTAATGGGAATTGTAGTATAGTGGAGCTAGATCCTGCAGTAGACGTTTCTCTTGAAGGTTATAGCGAAATGCTACCAAAGGTAATAATTTCGTGTGAAATTAATTTCATACGGCTAGTGCCTTAAAATTAAACAGATTAGTTCTGCAAGTAATTTCTGAAAAAGTTTTTTTTTATTCTGCGATTAACATAATGATTTGGTAATTTTGATTAATTATAAACTTAATAATGACTATTATTGTTATGCGATTAATAATACTTTTGATGGCATATCTGATAATACTCGCTAAGTAACACATCAGTTAAGTAAAAGGAAAATAATAATAACTCTACAATTACTACCTACAACAGAATGGATGGAAAAGTTTAAAACGGCGTTCGGGGAGGGTTCGGCTGAAGGAAAGCGAGTGAACAATTTATAGCCTACAAGCAAGACATTGGACTCACAGACAACGGTGGTTATATACTGTTAGGTGCGGCCAAATTACTCAATCCAAACTGCCTCAAAATGCGTTTCTCTGAGTAAAATAACAACACTCATCCAATCTAGTAGGCCTTTGTTGAAGCAAGGAGGTGAATAAAATGAGAGGGTGCGAGTTGGAGTGAGACAGATAAGGACTGACAGATGGAGTTTCCGAGCGAGATGTTTCTGTACAGTCGACGGAGACCAAGGGAAGCGAATAACTAATTTCAGACAAACCAGGATTTACAATGTGACATTTCCATTATTTTCGCCTCGGTCGCTATCATATTTAAACATTTTAACTCCTTTTCGAGTATTATTCTTCTTTTCTATATTTTTCATCTATGTTATTCATATCTATTCATTTTAATGAAGTAGCGAAACTTAATAACGAATCTGTCTAAAACATTAATCACAATTAGTTTGTGTAAAAGAAGAAAATTCACGAGTATATTTATAACTGTAAACAATGTACAACTGAAAGTAAAAATAACTTGTTAGAGCACATGAATCTTCTCTACTTAATTAACGCTAGTATAAAATTTCATTTCACATCGTTATATCAAGCTGTTTAAAAATGTGTATTCATTAATATATACGTATGTTTTCAAGACAATGTAACATTTTAATTAAAAATATATTTTCATTTTACCTTCGCTCTTCGCTAGTAAATCTTTTGGGAGCACAGCTTCATTAGGTTTCCATAAAAATCCTCAAAAATTGCTTCTTTTTATTTCCTTGTACGAAGTAAAGGAAGTATTGTGATCGCGAAAAATTTCGGTTTTTAGATTTCAACGGAAATCTCCATTTTTACCGTACCTGAATCCATTTTTTCTAGTTCGGGCGTGACGTCTGTACGTACGTATGTATGTATGTATAAGTACGTATGTATCTCGCGTAATTCAAAAACGATAAGTCGTAGGATATTGAAATTTTGGATTTAAGACTGCTGTAACATCTAGTTGTGCACCTTCCCTTTTGATTGCAATCGACTGAACCAAAAGTGTCCAAAATAAGCCCAAAATCAAAAACAAAATTGGATTTTGGACTTTTTCTTAACTACAGTAATAAGCCCTCATTGAGAGCTTTTCAACGATATTTATATAAAAAATAAGTGGTACTTCTTTTCATTGGTTCTAGAGTTATAGCCAAATAAAATTTTAATTAATGAAATATATGGATTTTAGGGGATGGCACAGCGGTTCGAATCAGACTTCATCTCCTTTTCTTTAATAACTTTTTTTTTAGTTTAAATATATTTATTTATTAATAATTATTAATCTCTCAATGTAAACAAATTTTTACGATGAATAATAATTCAATAATAACATAAGAAAAAATAATGAAAAAATATCAGAAGTTTTTAATGAAATAAAATTTTATGTACTTTTCATTTTAAAAAAGCGCGTAAATGTAATTTAATAGGCGTACAAGAAAGCCATATGTTGTCCACATCAGATTTTTTGAGATTAAATTCTTATTTACGCTCATTAATCCCAGTACGAATATTTAGTAATATTATTGTGGTCATCTATCTCTTCAATTATTAGTGAGCCTTACTGATAATCGTCAGAAATATTGTAGTTACACTCTAATAATATTAATTTTACTTTAGATCTAATAATTTCATACTACGTGTTAATAAATTCACATTAAATTCTAATGTGTAGTGTACAGCTATTTATTTGACCTCAACTTTATCTCAATTTTTGAAGATATCAGTTTAAAATCCTTTTTTTGCTCTTGTTATCCAAAAACAAAGAATTTCAGATTACAGGCTGAAGTTTCTATATATATATATTTCAAATATAGATTTATTTTTCAAATGTTATTAAAAAAATTGATTATACTAATAAATAACTAATAAATTTTATCAAAAAGAAAATCTTTAAAGTTTTTTTATAAATATTAATTAAAAGTAAACAGAACAAACATTTTAAAAATATAAATAATAATGCGAAAAAATACAGTTTAAAAAAATTTAATTGTTAAGTTAGTTAATAACATTGACAAACATATCAGTGAATTCAAAAATCAGTTGTTTAATAATAATTAAATCAGAGCTACTATTAGTGATAAAAAAATTTATAATTAAAAATAAGTGAACTCAGTAATTGTATTGTTTTTAATTATTAACATTTTTGTTCAGTCTAATATAATAAAATAAGTTACTTTTTCTATAAATAAAAAAAAGTTTTTTTTTTGCTCATTGGTATTTTTATTAGTCTACGTAGTCTGAACAAAAATTAAACTTTGCCTATCTATAAAGGTTTCAATTCCAAACGGTATCACAGTTTTAAT
The DNA here is from genome assembly GCF_047948215.1 of Lycorma delicatula. Lineage (NCBI taxonomy): Eukaryota > Metazoa > Arthropoda > Insecta > Hemiptera > Fulgoridae > Lycorma > Lycorma delicatula. Next base: position 46,533,948 of record NC_134455.1, on the reverse strand, counting down.
GAAACTCGTAGGTAACTTCCTCTTGGTTCCGATTTAAATATATTTTACATAGAATTAATCGAATTCACTGGGTTGCACCACAGACTACTCTTCAATTCCTAAACAATAATTAATTTCCTAAATAATATTTCAGTGTTTTGGAATAATTCTTCTATATATTTACCAGGTAATTTTTTTAAAAATAAATGAGCATTCATAATGATATTCTTTCATTGCATTTTCCTATTCGAAGTGAGTCGATTACTTTTTATTTGAGTTGTAAGAATTTATTTCCTATTTATTATTATTCAGCCGTGTTTTGTTTATGCTTATTAATAAATCAATAAAAAGATTAATATATAGAAGAAATCTAAGATCTTCTTCATTCAATCCTGAGTGGCATAGTCTAAATATACAGTTGTTATCCTTTCATTAGTTGAGTTTTATAATCTGAGCTATTTAAATTACTACTACTTTGTTACTACAACTATCATTATTATAGAGTTCATAGGTTGGAAAAATAAAATATTTTAAAAAGAATCTTTTATGATTAATATTACGAAGAAATTCGAAATACATTTACAACTGCAGTTTAAAAAGACTAATTTAACTGCTTTTTGAAGCATTTTCTTTATGGATATATTCTGAGATTATTTTATAAATACAATAGATGGCATTTGAGCTCTAGAATTAATTTTTTTTCATTAAACCGCAAAATGTAATAGCATTTGCAGAACGATAATCTTTTAGGGAAAGGGATGTGGATCTCCTTTTGCGTATTTATACAAAAAAACTTGTTTTTTTTTTTAATTTTCAAATAATTTTTGCTTTTTCAACTTATTATTATTTAAATTATGTTAACAGTTTCTTAGCACGCATCATTTATATTATATGGTTTTATTAATCATCAGTCTACTAATATATAAGTTTTGTGTGTGTGAGTGTGTGTGTGTGTGTCTGCATATATATATATATATATATATATATATATATTTATATATCAGTTTTAGTTGTAAGATTTCGTTACACGTAATGTTTTTGCAAAAATTCTGTTTGAATCGGGAAGTAATATTTCTTGCTATGATCCATAAACAATTTGAAATTTTTCAACATTTTTATGTTTCAGCATGAGGGACAAACAGCATGAGGGAGAAGGATTAGAGTCTAAGTGAAAGCTCTGAAAGAAAGCCTTAATTTAAAAAAAATATTATTGGAGACAAAAAATGATTAGATAATTCTAAAAATAACTGAGTATACTGTTCAGAAAATAAGTAGTTAAAGAAAAAGTTGAAGTAAATTAACATTTTTTAAAAACTGTTACTTCTTTTCAGTAACGACAATATTAATACCGGTATATTTACACTTACATTGTACTACGTCTGCAGCTATGTCAGGCAAGGAAAGCTGGTAGCGGTGACTGCAGTTGCTAATCTATATACACACGCACCCAGATCCGGCATTAGTGATAATATTTCTTTTGTTGAAGTAAATGAACATAAATTGACTTCTAAGATTGGCTGATGCTTAACAGCCATGTAAGCTCGGTCAAAATTTTGGGAATTGACTGATGTCAAGGAGTAGATGCATAAAATTTACGAAGAACAATTAATTCAATAGGAAGCAACAGGAAATCGTTTGCCATTACCAATGCAAGACGTTTTTTTCAAAATTTTAGAATTTTCACGTTTTCCAAAAAACGTATCTAATTTTTTGGATAAGGTAATCGATTGTAAAAGTTCTGAATTCGATATCTTCAAGCTTAAGGAAGTAAGTAAACTTGTTTTTAGTAGATTTTCCATGAAAAACAAGAAAAAATATAATCTAGAAAAGCTTTTGAAAGACACAAAATAAATTTTCTTAAATCGATCTCAGCTAGAACTCATTTAGCCATGTTTAAAAAAAATTTAGATTTTTTTTTTGATGTTAGTATTAAGATATTTTTCTTTAAGTACAGAGCGTTTAATCATTCGTGGACAAGTAAATAACTCCTTTTATTGTTTGAACCAAATATAATTTAAATTATTCATTACCATAGCTTGAAAATTATGTTTAATTCTCATTGATATAGTATAGTAATCGTATGATGCACTGATTACAGACATTAAACTTACACCATTTAAACTGAAACGCGCGGCTACACAACATCCAGCTGATGGTTGACCAAGCTGTTTCGAGTCAGTCTGTCAGATCGATACTGACAGCTAATCGATTCTGTTCTCTTCCTCAAGATATACCATTTGTATATCTGACAAAAATAGAAGTAGTTGAACGGAAACTATCTTCTTTTTTCGTAAAAAGAGTGAATAATTACGATAAAATGTTAAAAGCTTTGATTTCAGTTGCTTTTTGGCTGCAGTTGAGGAAAAGAATGTTTAAATAAATTATTGGTTAATACTGTAACCATTTAAGCCGGTCTTCAAGTCAATCTTCATAAAGAAGTTGTGTTTCTTTTCAGTTAACAAAAGTTTCCTTCGTAGATTTCACTATTCCTAAAAAAAAGTGAATAAATTTTAAAAAGAAAAATAAGTCTGCTAAATGTGGAATTAAAATCAGATATGTCATAAATACAGTAGGCAATTAAAAAATTCCTCTTCTGGTATTCTTAATAGATCTTGAACTCAAGTTAGAGGGAATTTATAGTTACAAAATAATGCATAATTTTTATTGTGGAAAATATCTGTTACACTCATTAAAATTTTTCCTTAAAATATCATCACTCAAGGATATAACGTAACCATCTTCCTCAATGGTAACGTATCTTTCTTAATAAATTAACGTTATTCTATGCAATATTATGCCATAAAAGAAGGGTTAGAAGAACTCCCAATGAATTGATTTAACAGTTAACTCTTAAGAGCTTAAAAAGTTATTTTGAAGGTTGTAAAGAGTGGTATGATGAAGTACCTAAAACTTGGTAATTTTCATCTCTGCTCGTATTTATTTAGACTTTAGAAATATAAAACCCTGCTAAATCCAGTGAAGTTCCACTTTTCATCATGATAATAAAAAAATATTAATAATAATTAAAACAATGATAAATGAAATTACTCTTAAGTGTTGTATGCAAAAATAATAGTAGATTCTGATGATAATTTAATTCATAACTGAACTTCAAACTTTTTCCAGTTTTTCACTGAATGGTTTTTATTTATTTATTTTTTTCTAGTATATTCATTATTCTTGTATTCTTTATTGGCTATGCATTCATAGTTGAATCTCTCTTTACAAATAAATTTATCTATAATATTTTCGATTCGAATTTACTTATTACAGTATTTTCTGATGAGTCGAGAAGTAAGTTTTTAAGTCAGTTAAATAAGATAGACGTAAAATCACTCGGTAAATAATTAAAAAATCTTAAACCTGGTTGTTTAATTATTTTATTGTTATATCTCAAGTTTTCTATTATGGTAAAAATTGATATGCTACTTACTTTTTGGTTTAACGTTACCATGTCTTTTTATTCTTGAAAATATCCGTGCTATCTACACGAAATTACAAAATTAAATAGTTTCATGAAAATTTATTAACAAGTTACATATAAATTTTTTAATCACTTATTCTGAAAACAGGAGCAGTTTCTATATTTATAGCAATCTTAGACTTCATGAAAGGTTATTTTCCTTTTAAAAGTCTTTTTTTTAATTCTGCAAGAGATACTTTATCTTTTTCATAGTTGTTTTCCTTGTATCTTAAAAGTCTTACAAAGTTCTTATATTTAATGGAAGTTAACATAAAATAGGTTCATTAATTTTCAACGGTTTTCTATCTAGGCGAGTGGTCACCTGGCGTGAGCGTTCCCTTCATCCCGCCCTTTAATTGACTGCCTTCTTTTCCTTTCCATAGCTGAAGTGGTCGAAATTTTCTACTCTACGGAACTGATGGCAAGATGGGTTGTTTTCCTGATTTAAAAGAAAAAGTTATTTCATTACAAAATATTTTTGCAAAATGTTTTAGGGAAAAGTTAAATTAAACACCTAAAATAATTTTTACGTAATTAATATTTATGATTTAATTGGACTTTCAAATTTTAAAACTCAACAGAAATTATGTGAAGAATTTACACACACACACACACACACACACACACACGAGCGCGAGCGCACCCACACAAATATATATATATATATGTATATATACTAATAAACACATCTCTATAATGATTAAGTTACTTCAGAGTGTCCTAATAATATTGAAGTATCATAATTATATATTTAAATATATAAAGAATTTTTATGAATTGATGTTTCTGTTTATGAAGTAGTTAAATTATTATAATATTAATTATACTAAATATACTATTATATAATATAATTAATTATAACTACTGACATTAAAACATATTTTTATAAAATATAATATTTGTTGAAACCAAAATCCCCATCTCTTTCATTTGATTTTTTCAATCAGTAACTGTCTGTGACTTCAGTCAGGTGTCTGGTCCTACGATTCAGTGCAAATAGGAATTGAAGGAAGGAGAGTACCTAACGAAGTTACTGTGTTTCTATCTTTGATCTCATAACTTTCATTGAATAATTAGCAGTTTAAAAGAAAATAATTATATTTTAAACAAAGAGTTCTAAATCTTTGTTGAAATAAAATCACGAAAAGAAAACGTTCGTACACCGCCTACAAAAAAAAATTCTAAAACTAGATGGTCATTAAGAATTTTAACAAAAATCATTATTTTATATGAAAGAAGAATAAATGAAACAAAAAACGCAACACAAAAAAACCTAAAACAACTGTAAACTGATACAACACCACTTTTTAGAATGCAAGTTGAAGGTCAAATGTCTGCTTAAAGACAATCGAAACATTTTGCATTGCCACTCGGTCTGGCCACCACGTCCTTTTCCAACTTGTGTGTAGGCATATTACGATTAAGATTATCTCAACCGAGACTGTTAGTATGTGTGTTCCCCGTCATCGCAATATCTGTTATGTTCGATAAAACAGAATATTAAATGTTTCTTTTAATATCGAACTGTTGCCAAAAATTTGTTAAAAATTTTAAAAGGTCGTAAAATATTGGTTTTCCATGTACGTTTTAATAAAATTTGCAAGTTAAAACTAAAAAAAAAACTTTATAACTTATTTCCAAGTCGGATACGATTTAAGAGCCAAATGCTCTCATATTGTAGTTTCAGTTTTAGTTTACCCTTACACAATCTCAATTGTTTAGAAATTATTGTCATAATGTGTAAAACTCAATGTTCTCTTTTCGATTTCATATAAATACATTCTGTTACAAGGAGATGCTTTCTTCTTCAGTCTGTTGATTTAATTTTATTCTCAAAATTTAAAACAATCTGAACGTTTTGAAATAATCTGTCGAAATTTCATAATTATTGCTATTAAATGTACATATTATAGAAGTATAATATTTTGAAAAAAGCGGTATACGTATATAATCGTATATTTGTATACAGATGTATGATTTCAGAAGAACTGTTTTGAATTTATGGATGAATTCATATACATCATCCAGGTACATATGATGGTTACTTGTAAACAAAGATTCGATTTAGGATCCTACAGTAAATTATTAAGAAAAGTTTATGGTTTTTATTACAATATTTTATTGTTATTCGCCGCAAGGCAACGTCGTAAAACTTGTTAACCGGTATTTGTTAACCTGTCATATTATACTCATATAATATCAGGTTTTTGATTACAGCAGGAGACTTTTATAGTGCATTTAGTTCATGTAATTATTCAAGTTTTAACTTATTTGTTTAGAAAGAAAACCTACAAAAAAGAAAATATATTTTTAATTTACGTTTTTATTTATTCTGATATTAACATGAAATACATGACATTAACATGAAATATTCTAAAATTACTGAAAGAATCATTTCCATGAACACAACACTCTATATAATATTGATGAACTTCTTTCCCTAACTCATAAAGATTTGACATTTAACTTAAAGTAAAACTTAATAGTTCAAAAACGAATTATAACTAAAAACCACGACAGTTTGAGATTGCTGAATGACATTTGTAAAATACTTTCTTTGGATATGCACTATGTTTTAAATACATTAGAATGAACGTTTAGAAATAAAATGTAGTTGCATCTGTTTGGCTGATGTTATAAAAAGCGAATAGCACATACACATTTCACTCCCCTAGTTCAGCAAAATTTCTACTTTAAACAATTTCTCTGTACTTTCGCCTGTTATTAAATGCGGATTACTGCAGCCTCTGAATAGAGGCTGCGGCTCAGCCAGATGTGAAATTAACTGTGTTGCGTTGGTTCTGCACAATATTTTACCATAAAATATATTCATTCTCTCCTACATAACTAAACCAACCTTAAAGATTCACGCGATAACTTCTCCTGTAACTATTCTTTTCACTCTTATTCAATTACTTAAGAAAAAAATAAGTATGTGTGTGTGTATGTGTATGTGTGTGTATATATATATATATATGTGTGTGTGTGTGTGTGTGTGTGTGTGTGTGTGTGTGCGAGTGTGTGCATGTGAAGTAGAACATTAAAAAAATACTCATTAAAATTGTTTTATTTCACTAATTCCATTTAAATATTTTTATGGACAGCATCTTTACTGTATAATTTTTTTTTTAAATCAAAGAACTGTGATTTCAACTGTTTTTAAAACTCCTTTTAATTTATTTTTTTTATTATAAGACGTACGAAAATTTTAGCTAGAAAAAATTTCAACAACGTGGGTTGTATTACAATTTAAAAAATTTCCTGCAAATTTTGTCAAATATTATTAGCTTTAATTTTTGCACGTGTCACCTAAATATACAGAATACAAAAAAGTGTTTTATTTTTAGACAGAGAAAGAAAAAAAAGTCTTCTGCTGATATTTTAAGATATAAAAACGTTTTAAAGGTAAAGATCAGTTTATAAAGCAATTTTTGTGAAATTCGAGTTTGTTGTTTTGGTTGTTCTAGACATAGAAACATATGATACAGAAGATGAGATAATGTTCAAATTATTGTTTTTATTTATTAGTTTAGGGTGAAATAAAACATTCAATGTATCACGTGAATAAATATTTTACGTAATGTACAACTTCAGTTTTGTGTTCATAAACACTATCGTTTGTAATTTAATAATTAAATTAACTAAGAATATTTCTTAAATTCTAATTTTATATTTCTCGTAAAAGGACATAATTTTAATTAAATTTCCTCGTAATAAGTCAAACCATTAATTTCAATATAGCTATTTATCAACTTAAAAAATGTATCACCTTCAAAGCAGTATTTTACCTACTTGCCTTACATTTCACATCTCATAAATGTGTTTTACTCAGTTTTTATTAACAATCTTTAGTGCTATAATTTCCATCTGGTTTTATTACTTATTAAAAAAAATTTTCATAGTAAATATTAAAAGTTATCAAATGTAAATATGAAGTACAATGTATAAAATCTATTACGTACCTAAATATCAAGGTGATAACAATAATAAGCAGTTTATATTTTTTAAAAGTGAAGAATTTCTAATTCAATATATAAAAAATATTTCCTAGAGCTGTTTTATAACGTGATTGTCATCACAATATTTTCGACCTACTACCAAGTTCGAAGCATCTTCATTAATTTGTTTTGCTAAACAATCATGTAAAATTTCAGCTATTCAAAATGATTCCAAATTAATATTCATTAAAATTTTCTCGGTAAATAGAACTTCCTCTTCCGTTATAATTAGTTTCATATTCAATAAAGCATTAACTTGGGTTGCAATTTTCCCTACGATGTATATAACGAATACAGTATAAAGCAAAACTTTATATTTAATTTTAGAAACAATTCTGGGTTTTTTAAAAAAATAATCGTCTGAACTATTACTGCAAATATTACAAAGCAGAACATGAAACATTTCGTGGAAAGATAAATGAATACAACTATTTTGCGGCTACCTACTTTTAAGATAACGAATTGAAAATCGTTCATTCGAGTTAGTCAAATTTAATATTATTCAGTACGTTATCCAGATAATAATTTTCTTGAGCACTTTGGAAAATAACGAATGAATCTTTCATCAAGTTCAATTAATTAACAACATATATATTTATATATAAAAACATGAATTATAACTACTGCCGAGCATATTACAATTACTAGGCAAATTGAATATTGCGGCATAAAGATGACGACTTGCTTGATCGTATCGTGTTTAGTGATGAATGAACTTTTCACCTTAGTGGAAATCTCCATGAACTCTTACTAAGAAAGGGACTTCCCGAAATTAAACGTTTTCTGTGCGATATCCCGAAGTCAATTTTATGAGCCGCTATTTTTGCTGAAGCGAGCGAAACAGGAATTGCTTATATGGATATGTTGTTGTTCTTGGTTCTTTTTTCAACTGGATGATAAATCCGACAATTTTATTTGGCAGCCAGCTGATACGCTTCCTCACTGGCATAATTTTGTACGGGATCTGTTGAATGGCGTTTTCCCAGATCGCTGGATCGATCGGCATGGACAAGATGACCGTGCTTGTTTTCGGTGGCCTCCAAGGTCACCCGATTTGACCCCATGTGATTTTTCCTTTGGGTTTTATAAAGGATCTTGTGTACATGGCTTTGCAACTACTGACCTATCCGATTTGAGGCACAGGCTTGAAGCAGCTGCCCTTCCATTATTCCAGACATGCTGGTTAAAATATGGGTGGAACTCTTCTATCGGTTGGATGTGTGATGAAAGATGATTACGTTGAACACATGTAGGGAAAACCTGTTAGTTTTTCTTTAATTTATTTGTGATTCATTACTATAAGACAGAGTTAAGAGATAGCTTTAAAACCCCTTCTTTTTTGTTCACTCTGTATATTGTTTCATGTAAATTATTGTCAAACAATAAAAGTAAAGCGTGATTAATGATTTAATTATATATATATATATATATATATATATATATATATATATATATATATATATATATATATATATATAAATAAATATAAATATATAAATATATATAAATATATATATATATAAATAAATATATATATATAAAATATATAAATATATATATTTTTTTATATATATATATATATATATATATATATATATACGAGAGGGTACCCAAAAATAAGTGGAATTGCGTTGTGTAGGGCGGAGTTTCTCTAGTACGCGGTTCTCCTGCTAGGAGGGCGTCAAGCGACATTTTCCGTGCCAGTCACATAGGACCTATCCTATAAGCTCTGGCATATGTCTGACTACTGGGAATTTTCTTTGAAAGCTATTTTGTCTGCTTCTCGTTTTTTGTTATGGTGGACTTTAATGAATAACGCGCTGCTGTAAAGTTTTGCTTCCTAATCGGAAAAACCACATCAAAAAACTACCGTGGCGTTAAAAACAGCTTACAAGGTAACTGCTGTGGGAAAACCTCAAGTACACTAGTGTTTTTCGCGGTTTCAAAAAAGGCGAAATGTTGATTCATGACCAACCTCGTTCTGGACGTCCTTCAACTTACCGAACGGATGAAAATGTAAAAAAATTACCGCAATTGTTCTTGAAGACCGTCGATTTACTGTTAAATAAATTGAATCGTTGTCTGGATTAACTTGCAGATGGGTTCAAAGAATCTTATCGGAAGAAATAAGGGATGAGGATGGTTGCTGTAAAGTTTGAGCCTCGGGTTCTGACTGGTTAAAAAAATAAGGTCGCTTGAAACCATGCCATGCTTTGAGAGAAGAGTACCAAACCGAACCCATTTCTTTTCCAAGATCATTGTTGGTGACGAATCATGGTGCTATGGTGCGACCCCTAAACCAAATAACAGTCAAGGCAATGACTAGAACATCGCCTTACCTAAAAAAGATAGTCAACTGAAAAAATCAAATCAATGCTCATTTCTTTTATCGATGTGAAAGGAGTGGTGGTTTGAAATTCGTTTCACCACGTCAAAGTGTTAACCAGGGCTTCTATGAAGGTTCTGAGAAGATTGTGCAACATTTTGCTACAAAATAGGTCCGATTTTTAGCAGATGGTCTACTGGCTTTTCAACCAAACAATGCATCTATCATACAGCTCTGTCAGTGCCCAATTTTGAAAAAAGATGGCATGACTCCTTGCCTCACCCACTTTTTCATCTGATTTAGATCCGTGAGATTTTTTTTTTTGTTTCCACGAATAAGAATGACCTGAAAAGGAAGTGCTTTGCCGACGTGAATGAGGGAAAGGAAAATACGAGGAAGGTGCTGTTGGGGATTACAACAGACGAATTTAAAACGTTTTTAAACAATGGAATAAAATAATGGACAAAGGTATTACTTTGATGTAGATTATTTTGAAGAGGATTAAAGGTTTTTTTTTGTAAAAAAAGATAAATACATAAATAAATAAAAAAATTCCGGTTTTTTGGTATCCCCTCTTATGAATGAATATAAATATAAAATTATTAATTGTACTTATTTTAAGCTTTTCACTTCCCTCCATTTAACAACTATTTCATGCGGTGTTCATCAACCATACATTAATTTAAACTGTTTTTATAAATCTTCTTAATCGTTAATTTTTTTAAAAATTCCTAATTCATAAAAATAATTAAATCACTTTTTAATAAACTTTTGCTGCCCTTTTTTTTAAAACCTTCGAGAACAATAAATTTCAAACAAAACAAATATAATTGCAATGACTATAAAATAGATATTTTATTTCTGTTTAAAACTTAAATCTATTCAAGAATCTTCAAAGAGTTTACTTTCATTACTTGTAGTTCCCATAATTTTTACCATTTATTTATCTGTAATTATTACTTCAATAATATAAGCGCATTAAAATATCACATAAATAACGCAGTACAAATTAAATGAAACATTTTATCAGTTTCAATCGGTTTGAATTTTTCCTTTAATTAATTTATCAGATGAATGCATTGATACTTCAGCTTATGCAACAGTATTCAGAGGATAATATTAAGCTGTTAGAACCTCATGACTTCATTTTCTTGCCAAATAAGTAAACAATTAAAAATATCCTTTATTTATAATGTGGTTGAAGAATACCAAATTATTAAATAACTGTTTTAAAATTGAATTGATTCAATAATTAATTTATTCACTATTACTGAAGGTAAATGAACTTGGTTAATGAACACTCCTATTTTTTAGATAGTTACTTGAAATTACAATTAATTACTTGATATCAGTTTATTATACAGTTACTTACTAAACCCTTTATTGAACATCTAAAACTATGATTCTAATTATTATATTAATTAAGTATAGTGCAAAATGACAAAAAAGAAATAAAATTTTCGTTACCCAGGTTATAAAAAATAAAATACTACCCAAGCTAAATTAATAAAATAATTTTAAATAAAATTAATACATATATTGGTCTTCTAGGAAAAAAGTTAACTATAATATTAACTGATAGATTTTTGAATAAAAATCAACAAAAATTAAAATTAAATAGAGTAAGAAGATGTAAGAATATGTGTACATATTCTTATTCTATTTATTTATTCTTACTTTTAGTGTATTCCTGACACTAAAATCACTTCTACTACTCTGTAGTAGAAGTGATTTACATGTATTGCATATCATTGTTTCTTGATTTACATAATTTGCATATCGACATACAGCAGGAAATTCGTTTGATGTCTTAACCATTACATTTCAAATTATACTTCTGAATTATATTATGTTTGCAGTGTAATAATAATATTACGTTGCAAAGTTATAATAAAATTGATAATTCATAATTGCACTGAATCAGATTTATATAATAAATACTCCCTCCTTTCTCTCTAAGAGAGGTAGTATTTTTATTGTGTTGTATATTTCATTATAAATTTATTCTAATGTACGAGTATGTATTATGAACCACTCATTGGACCACAATTCTATTTACTGATATCATAATTAATCCGATGCGTATTAATCTGATACGGATTTAGGCTGAGCTCAACATCATGCTTAATGTTTTACGAATGAATAATTAAACTCATTCATTCTTTCTTTTAATAATAAAAGTTACAAAAATATAATCTCTCCTTTTTTTCTGTCTTCAGTCATTTGACTGGTTTGATGCAGCTCTCCAAGATTCCCTGTCTAGTGCTAGTCGTTTCATTTCAGTATACACTCTCCTATCAAGTGTGTTTTTTTTATAAGATATTAATCTTCAAGATATTTAGTACCCTATAAATCGGTAGAACATTATTTTCTGAAAAAAATAAAATCACCGTTATAGCATTCTTTTAAGGCACTGTCCAAATATATATATATCTGTAATTTACGTTTAATTTATGATGGCGGTTAACAATTTATTACGCATAAATATCTAGTCTGCATTATCTTTATGAATTGGAATGTGAATTATTTATGAAATTCATTTACAGAGAAACTGTAAAAATGCAAATTTTATTGATCTTTTTTACGGTTTTTTTTCTATTATGTTAGTAAATTCTGATAATAATTGGTATTGAATAGTGTGGGCAGAAGCAGTAGTAGTAGTAGTAGTAATAATAGGTATTTGTACGTGTAGTAATAACACTAATAATAGCGGAGAAGGTTATCTTTAACATAACTGTACTTTTATCATTGCGTTATTCTTTTCTCGAACTCAAAAGAATAATTTTTCTCTACATCAGTTGACTAAAAATAATAAATAATTAAACTTTTAAAATACGGTGAAGATATTTTGTTTATTACCGTATCAACCAATCCAAAACATTTTTGTAGAAAATCAAACTAACTGTTTTTTTGATTCTTTGTCTACCCGTAATGTGTAGCCTATCACAATAGAGGACTTTAGTTTTTTCCCAAATATTTGCACTCAATACAGTTTAAAATTTACATATTTTTCGCTATATTTTCAATTTGAGTATAATTACAAAGAATGATCTTAAAATAAACGGAAAGCCTTGAAATGTATGTTTACATAAAAATAAATTAGAAAAGTTAATATAAAGTTAAAGACATATTATATCCGACAAGCTTCATTTTCCTTCTTATTTTTTCGATGAGGGTAGATATCTTTTTTTTTCAGAAAAATGTTATTCCAAGAACCATCGAATTTATTTTAATAAAAATTGGTATACATGTTCGAACCAACAACATCCGTGATAATCCATATCTTAACCTTTTAATAAGTATTACTTTATTTAAATACTAAACTTTGTTCGCTGCAAAAATATACTCTTTTTTTCAGTTTTCAAATTAATGGTAATGATAATTGTAAAATATCAGCAACTTTTGGCTTTTTATTAATTAACAATTTTAAGCACATCACAGTGAATAGTATCTCTTGCGCTCTGAGGTAGATAATACCCACGTCCGGAACACAACATCTACGTTCCACGTCCAGGGCGGCAACAGCTGTACTCACGTACATTACATATAGCTGGCTAACGGGGTTCCGAGTGTTGTTTCTCGGATATGTTTTTTCGGCCGATTTTCATCAATAGGCCGTATTACAGGACTGGACTTCGCGGCCACCTGCAGATACGAAATTCTTAACGAATATGAAAATGGATTGATACTACCAATACAGCTGGCGATGTGGCGGCCACGGTCGAAGTTATTTGCAGGTGTAACGGAGACCTTTCGCTGTCCACATGCCCCCCGCGATGGCAAGCATGTAGTTAAGGTGCCCATGTTGTTCGGGGCATGGGAGCCCTGAAAGCCTCGGTGTGTAAGGGCCTGGAGTCAGTGCAGAGATTGCGCATCCGCTCTCTGCCAGGACATATGCCGGTTCCACCGGAATACCGGAACGGACCACTAAGGTTGGTAGCCCTGGAGTGGGAGTGTACCCCGGCGGCTAGCCTTACTACAGAAGGGATCAACCGTTCATGAATATTGAACAACCAAACGTGGCAGAGGGTTCACGTAAACACCCTCGTCTAGAACCAGCCGTTTCGCCTGAGGCAAAACGGAGAAAGAGCGCAGAATCTAGGAAAATTGAAGTTGAGGCTAGGAAAAGCTTGCAAAAAGCTTTCTTCAAAAGAAACGTTCCAAAGCCAAAATACTTAGTTATTACAAAAGAAGTCGGTAATTTCTCGAAGCAGAGTCCATTTCTCATTGCTCGAGAAATAACAAAATGTGATGGAGGCCCTGTTAAGGAAATTAGGAAAACTTTCACGGGACTTCATGTAGAGACTGTAAATGATATACAGTCTCAGAAGATCCTAGGGCTGAAAAAGATTGGGGAACTGGCTGTACATGTCGATCCCCACGGTACGCTCAACACCTCAAGGGGTGTAGTTGTCTGTCGGGATTTTCTAAATTGTTCGGAGCAAGAAATTGTTGAGGAGTTGTCATCACAACGAGTAATAGAGTGTCGCCGATTGAACTTGAGGAGAAATAGAGGTGTCCTACCTTCTGCCTCTCATGTTCTCACATTTAACCGGCCTACATTGCCGGAGAAGATAAGACCGGGGATACATCGTTTGGATGTGCGGGCATTTATCCCGCAACCAATGAGATGCTTCAAATGCCAACGCTTTGGCCACACCGCTATCAAATGTGAGAAAACGCAAATATGCGTGTGCGGCGAAGAGGTGCATGAGAGAGAGCCGTGTAAAGAGCCTCCTACCTATTAACTGCAGAGGACAGCATTTCTGTAGATCCAGGAACTGTCCTGTATACAAAGACGAAGTAGCTGTGCAGGAAGTTAAAACCCTGCAAAAGGTCAGATACTTCGAAACAAAGAAGATCGTAAACGCCCGCAGACCTAGAGGAACAACAACTTATGCTCAGGCTGCGGCTGCTGTTCCTGCTCCTGTTCCAGTTGCTGTTGATGAGAGTGCTTTCATCAACAAACCTGCACCTACCTTGGCTGGCTTAATTGAGAGGATAATTGAAAATAAAATGAAGCCTCTCAGCACTAAAGAACCTGTTAAGCCAAAAATAATTGTACAGCCTCGTGAAGACACATCTCCAAAACAGAAAGTCCCTCCAGTACAAAAGAAAACGGACACTAAACCTGAAATCCAAGTCCGTCTTAGCGAGATTTTAGTGGATGAAAAGAAAGTAACAGCTACAGAGTCTGTTGTGGAGGCTCCCAAACCTCCTGTAACTGAAGTGGCCTCTAAGCCTCAGAGGCCACAAAAACTTTCACAGGGGGGACGAGTGACCCCCTTCCACTGGCGGTGACCGGTACGACCCCCGTGTCTGGGGTCGGCCAAGTTGCCGCCCCACAATCGGCGCCTGTAACTGGTGCCGATCCATGCCCGTCGTCGTCGGCGGCTTCGGTGGTCTCCGATTCGGAGACCGGAAGCTTCACGGGCGACGACCTTCTCCTCGAACACGATGCGTGTTCGTAAGATGGAGAAAAAAAGGACAAAAGGGTGGTCGAAAGGCAAACCCAGACGTAATATAATTTAAAATCAGAGAGTCGATAGTACAATAGAACATCAATGGATATTTTTCAAACATCCATGAGCTCCAACGCTTGGTACATGATGTAGACCCGATTTGTATATGTCTGCAAGAAACGCATTACCGCCGAAATGAAAATTTTAAATTAAAAGGATTCGATACGTTTCGGCGAGATCAACCACCAAATATTAGAGTTAGAGGTGGAGTAGCCATACTAACATCGACCATAGCTACCCTGCAAGCGATCGCCATTAGAATGAAGCGTCCGTTTCAGGTCACTGTTTGCAGCATATACATGCCAAATTTTGATTGGAATAAGGATGACATAGCAAGATTAATTTTTGAGCTCCCCCCAACTGTTTTACTGGTGGGTGACTTTAATGCTCATAATTCTCTCTGGGGATCGGATCGAGTAGATCCCCGCAGAAGAGAACTGGAAAGGTTCCTGATGAATTCAGAACTTATTATTTTAAACGATTGTTCAGGAACCTTTTTTAATGCCAGAGATGGGTCGACGTCCTGTATAGATCCTGCACTTATAAGCGGATCGATAGCACCGAGGTACAGCTTCCATGTCTTAGACGATTTGCATGGAAGCGATCATTTCCCGGTGCAAATTGTAACTGATGTTACAAGAAAAACATATCCCATCTCTAAAAGATGGTTATTTGATAAGGCAGACTGGACGAGCTTCACAGCTAGACCGATAATCCCTGAAACAACTGGAGTTATCGGAGACGATGTCGACGCCATAACAAATACGATACTTGAGTCGCCATCGAGATTTATTCCCAAAACATCTACGAAATTTACGGAAACTTACGAAACAACCCGTTCCATGGTGGAACAGAGAAATAATTGAAGCTATTAAAAGAAAGAAAAGAGCGTATAACGCCTTCAAGAAACGTCCTACCCAACAAAATCTTATTGCCTTTAAAAAATACAGGGCGTATGCAAAACGTCTCATGATTGACTCGAAGAAACGATCCTGGCAGCAATAGGTGTCATCCCTCGACAGAACCACTACTGCGTCAGATGTTTGGAGGAAAGTGAAGGCGATTTGTGGGCGTAAAAATTTTGCGCCCATAACTAGCCTTCAAGATGAAGATGGAATTAAGGACACTCCAAACGAAACCGCAGAGCTATTATCCAATCACTTTGAGAAAGCCAGCAAAACGGCCAATTACGAGGAAGGTTTTTGGACCAAAAAAGAAGAACTCGAAGGCCTACTTAATTTTAAAACTGAGTATAATTACTCATATAATGTACCATTTAAAATGGAAGAATTCACGAAAGCGTTGGAAAAAGCAGGTAATACAGCTGCTGGTCCGGATGAAATCCATTATAATATGATCAGGCAGCTGAATACCACTGCAAAACGCAGATTATTAGAACTTTATAATAAAATATGGCGGGATGGAATGTACCCGCAGCAGTGGAAATAAGCTGAAGTTGTTCCAGTACCATCCGTACTATTTCCTTGACGTGTGCTATGGGAAAAATACTGGAAAAAATGATTAATAATCTACTCGTCTGGGTTTTAGAAAAAGAAAACCTGATATCACTATACCAAGCAGGTTTTCGACAGTACCATTCCACCACCGGTCAAATGATCAACTTAGAGAATATTATATATAACAGCTTTATTACAAGGAAACATTGTGTCGGAGTCTTCTTTGATCTTCAGAAGGCTTTCGATATGACCTGGCGTCATGGTATAATGCTCCAGATACATGAATGGGGCATTCGTGGAAATCTGCCAGTCTTACTGAGCAACTATATGAATGACCGTACTTTCTAAGTACGAGTCAATAGCGAATATTCATCTGTAAGAAATTTGGAAAATGGCATACCACAAGGTTCGCCGTTGAGCGGTACCTTGTTTACCATTGCCATTATAAATTGATATTAGCCATTCCAGTAGAAATAAGCAAAAGCGTCTATGTTGATAATTTGTTAATTTTGTATGCCAGCAACATGACTGCTATGGTGAGGTACAAATTGCAACGAGGATCAATGCTCTAAATGAAGTTGCAAGGAATAACGGATTCCAATTCTCACCAGAAAAAACGTGCTGTGTACACTTTTGTAGGAAGAGAATCCCTCATCAAAGTTCTGCGTTGACAATTGATGATAATCCAATACAATATAAAGACAACGTAAAATATTTAGGACTAGTATTGGATAAATCCCTTACATGGGAATTACATATACAGGACTTGAGTGATAGATGCAAAAGAGCCCTAAACATTATAAAATGTTTATCGAACTTAAATTGGGACTCAGACAAAGAGACATTATTGAGATTGTATAAAGCATTGGTTCAATCTAAAATAGACTACGGATGTATCGTATATTCATCCGCTAGAAAGTCGCACTTAAGAAAGTTAGACGTAGTTCATAATAGCGGAATAAGATATGCAACAGGCGCTTTCCGCACAAGTCCGGCGGCTAGTCTGATGTCTGAAGCCGGAATAATGCCACTACATTATAGAAGAGAGATCCTTTTACTAAGATACCCAGCAAATATATGGGCTTATCCTGTTCATATAAATAATAAACTTTTCAACAACCATCCTATGGCTGCATTATACGAACGTCGTGCTACTTATTCCAGACCAGCCGGAATTAGGTACCACGAATTAAGAAGTAAATACGAAATTGCCATTTCAGATACATTGGCAATTTCTACTAGAGAAATACCGCCATGGCTCTTGCCAGCGGTAAATGCAAGATTGGATCTCTCTCAAGGAGAAATAAAAAAGAAACCAGCAGTGATCATCCAACAGGAATTTCTTGCAACCGTCAGTAGTTAAGAAAAACATTTTAGAATTTATATACTGATGGTTCTAAAACCGAACGTGGTGTTGGATGCTCAATATATGTAAATGGAGAAGCCCACTTTTGGAAACTGCCAGATGTGGCCAGTTTCTGCACGGCAGAACTCACTGCAATTCAACAAGCTCTTCGCTACACTGAACACTATTGCGAAGAGAGAGTGCTAATATGTTCCGATTCATTAAGCGCACTCGTCGCAATTCGGAAGAAGAACATTAAGGATGTCCTAATTGCAAACATCCTGTCCATTTTATACGTCCTAAATCAACGAGGACAGCGATGCGTATTTGTATGGACTCCGGGGCATGCTGGTATTACAGGTAATGAAATCGCAGACGAATCTGCCAGAAAGGCAACAGTCTGAGATGATTTGGATGCATTTCCTGTAATAGTGGCAGATGTCAAAAACCATCTAACAAACATAGTAAAAAACAAGTGGAATGCTGAATGGAGGAGTTTAAATACAAAATTGAACTCAGTAAAAACTTCTCCTGAAAATGGAAAAGCGACTTTAAGTTGACTCGCCGTGAACAAGTAGCGGTGACCAGACTTAGAATCGGTTACACGCGATTAACAAATTTATATTTGTTAACCGGCGAAGTGAGACCAATGTGCGGTGTTTGTAATAAAACACTGACAATCAAGCATCTAATAGAAGAGTGTACCATATATGAGGACCTGAGAAAGAGGTTCCGTCTTAGAAATAACATTACTGCTGATCTGGATAATGAAAATGAAGAAAATATAGTTGCATTTTTATACGCCAGTGGACTTCTTAATAGTCTATAAAACGAAAGTTTAAATCTGTGACAAAAGAATCTCTAAGTGGTAGTTTTATATATATATATATATATAAGGGAGTCTCGAAGCGTGGCACGTATAGTGACGGGAGGTAGCCCTCTTACCTAGGCCATTTTGGCTCACCTGCATTCAAGAGCAGTGAGTCGGGGTGTGTCCGATGATGGCATGGGGGACCCTCAAGGGTGGATTGAGGGCGCGAGGCTATGGGTGTGCGCGGTGCATGCCTGTAGCCTGTTTATAAGAAGGAGTCAACTGCCACGGCACCCTGGCGCGACTGATATACTGCTCAATAGCGGTTCTGGTCGCCCCGAGGGTGCTTAAACAAACTATAAACGAGACTCGTAGAAGAAAGAAAGAAAGAAATGGTATTGATAAGTTGAGTTTTTAATTCCATGGTCTTTTGAGAACCTTATCTCAAAGTTTAATATCGGGGCCCTTTACACCCTGTAAGTGTTGTGATTGTCCTTGTCTTTTGTGTCTTAATGAATTATGTAGTTTGTGTTTTTAAATATAATGTAAGGGCCCTTCACACCCTTACATATGACGATCCACATGGTGATAGTAATTTCTTTTAAAGAATTTGACGAGGGCAATGACCTTAGCAGTCAATGCCCGTAAAAATTCAGATAAAAAAAAAGAAAAAAAGTCTCTCTTGCTTGTTCAATTGCGATTTTAAATAACGGAGTTGCCGATTACTGTAGCTGATTTGTAGCGTCTCTACCTGACATTCAGAGGTTTTGGGTTTGAGTCCCAGCTAGGCATGACATTTTTCCTCACCCTGCTAAAGGTTTATTATAATCATCCACTGGCAACTGTTACAGGATGCTAGCCAGAATAAACTGAATACAGTAAACAGAGTTAAATAGGCTTACTATATTTATTTCTATTTTGTTATGATCTAAACCTTAAAAAACTTACTTAAAATTTTTTAAGTAAGATTTTATTATAATAAAATCTATTTATATCAATGAGTTGGTATAAAAAAATTGTTATTATCTAATTATTTCTATGTTCGAAAATGTCTTCCTTTTTACTTTTAATGCACGCTAACGCTAGCAAAAATTTAGTTGTTTATGATAAATTACCTCATTACCAGCTAGATATCTTTCTTAGATTTCTATAAATTTCTAGTGCACCGAAATAAACCATCCAATCCGCTTCTCATTTGTATCTCAAATTATTTCTTGTTTATCAGAGAATGAATTGATCAGTTTAGGTAAACGATTTAATATTTTAATCCCAGTAGGTCTAAGTTATTCAGTACTATTTCACCGATTATTAAAATTCATTTTATATTTAATTAGATTTCACACTTTTTAATTATTTCTAGCATTCTTATAACTGTCACTGATTTCTGACACAAAATTTAAAATCATAGATATGCAATCGATGCACGTAGGTGTGAGTTGTTGTAAATAATTACACAATACATATTTCATAAATTTTAATACATCAATTCATAATTCATAATTACAATACATAATAAGCACACTTTCTACAGCTTAATTTAAAAATCTGATGTGGACAACACATGACTTCTTGTACGCCTATTAAATTACATTTACCCATTTTTTTAAAATTAAAAGTATGTAAAATTTTAATTCATTAAATCCTTTGATTTTTTCATATTATTTTTCTTTTTTAAATTATTATTATTCATCTAAAGATTTGTTTACATATATGAAACCTGACCTATTCTTTAAAACGTAAATATTTTTTTTCTATTATTAGAAATGGATTATTATTATAAAGAAATTCTTTAAGAAGATATACACATACCTTTTTCTGCACTTCATTTGAACTTATTTCATTTGAACATGAATGAAAATAAGCACCACTTATGACATACTGTTGAAAATCTCTCAATAAGAGCTTATTACTGCAGTTAAAAAAGTCCAAAATCCAAATGTTTTTGGATTTTTTGGCTTTTTTGGGCACTTTTGGTTCAGTCGATTGCAATCTAAAAGGGAGGTGCACAACTAGATTTTACAACAGTCCTAAATCCAAAATTTCAACATACTACGGCTAATCGTTTTTGAATTATGCGAGATAGATACGCACATACGTACGTACTTATGTTCAGACGTCACGCCGAAACTAAAATGGATTCAGAAATAGTCAAATATTTCCTTTGAATTTTGAAAACAGAAATTTTTTGCTATCACAATACTTTCTTTACTTCATACAAGAAAGTAAAAATCATCAGCTGGAAAGTTGGAGTATTAAGATAAAATAATACTATCCGTGAAACAAGAATACTACATAATAATCTTAGAAAAATAATAAAAAAAGGTAAAATATTACCAAATAGAAAAATAATCGTATTATTACTGCTAATACTTGATGCTACACAATTATCTTCGTAGGAAGAAAAATTCCCTTTAATACAAAAAATTAAATTTATTATTAACACAATGCAATTTAAAAAACAAACAATAAATTTCAAAAAGGTGCATGATGTATTGTAAAGATAAAATTTTCACACACAAACATTATACTTTTCATCTAAACAAATTCACTGTACGAGAACTGATACTTTATACATAATCTTTAAACGCTTTTCTTAAAATTAAAAAGTAGAGTTTATCATATTTTCAAAAAGTTTAAAATTTACATTTAAAATCTTTAATATAAAAACTATTTAATTTCAAAAGATTATTTTTAATACTTAAGAATACGCTACCTTTAATTACTACTATCAACAATAATTAAAATATAAATTTTATCTTGAAGTATTAAGATAAAATAAAATAATACCATCATTGAAGCAAAAACACTACATAACATTACTACTAACACTAGTTAGGCGGACAAGTAGTATCTTAGCCATTCATCCAGGGGTCCCAGGTTTGAATTTCCGTCAGGTATGGAATTTTTCGTACGCTAAAAAATTCCATTTCTATTTTTATTTGACTGGATGATTTATTGTTTTTTTTAAGAAGCAAAAGATATTCCGATGAAAATCAATCCTTTTTAATTTCCATTCACCAAAACATTATTCTTCAGTTTGGTATGACTGACGATACACGAAATATGGTGGAACGTTTTGTAAACAACCTACACTATACCATTTTTTAAATCACTGAAAAAATGTTTCATAAATACTTAACTGAAATATCAATTATTACCAACAATGTATCTTTTTTTCAAATTTGTTGTTTTACCATCAACAAATTTAGGGTTTTAATTGAATCATCATATTTTGAAGAATTTCAAAATATGATGATGGTTATTAAATTAAGTTTAGAAAAAGTAATTAAAAATTTTTCATTTTCAGAGAAGAGTGGGAATGCATATACATTTGAAATTATAAATTTTTAATTAAAAATTTGCCTTTTTTATGTCAATTAATTTGATAGGTAATAATTTAAAGCCATACAGTTTCAAATACACAGAAAGGCATTTGTTTCCTTTAATAGAATTCCTATCAGTATTAATTTAAGATTGATTATTACTATTAATTAATTTTATTAAAACCAGATACTAGTACGAGTAATTAAATTTACTTCTAAAACTGATTGAAAATTTCTGTATTACAATTTTATTTTGTGATTGAATAGTTTTCCATTTCATTTAACATATTAATTTCTATTTACTTTTATACATACGATGTCTTCACACGTATATATATGTATATGGTTATACGAGTATAAAGAGGAAGAGGCTTTTTGTTTGTTCGGTATAAACAAAAAAACTACTCCATCAGTTACAACCAAATTTGTACCAATGTTTCTTGGCATAACGGAGAAGGTTTTTACATTCATTTCATTTCGAAAAATCTCGAAAAAAGATTATATATGTATATATATATATATATTTATGAATTATATATAAATAAATATATTATATAATATTTATTATATTATAATTATTTTATGAATTATATATATATTTATGAACTGAGCTGGATTTGAATTGAATGATTCGAATGAATGAATAATATTACAAAAAGAATAGAATTAAATTTGTTTACATTAAATAAAGTAATATCAAATAAATTTAGAAAATGTCTGTTTAACAATAATGGACTTCCCATGGGGACTGCGTGCTAAGGCTAGGGTGGTGATGTCTGCGAGCACCTTGTGGGAGATTAGACTAATCATCACAATCAACTGGTAATCAAATAGGGTGTCCCGGGGGCGTTGTTTTGGAAGGTGCAATGGGGTGTTCTTATAATATCTCTACAAACAACCGTCAAATTTTCAAAATTCGAATGGAGTATTTGTTAGTAGGTTGAAGGCTAACTTTCGCTAATATCAGATACACTCTCGATTTAACAGATCACTACGGTTATTCAGAAATGTATATACGAGTATAAAGTTTGTCTGTTTGTTGTCGCATCACGCGAGAAACAACCGACCGATTGCAGGATATATTCGTGTTATCCCAGGGAATGTTTTAAGTCACCGAAGCCTCTCTTGAAGGTAATGATATTAAAAATATTCATTATTTCTTCGTCCTCAAGGAAGGTGAAGTTGTGAATTAAATATATTTGTTAAGGAAAAAATACATTAATCCTTATATTTCTTAACTATATTTCTGCCACCATGGCAAAGAAATGTTATTAATTTTTCGTCGAGAAGATGTGTGTACTTTAGTTGCCATATTTACTGTTATTCTATCTTTTGTAATTTAGTTTCTTTTTGAGGTTTCTATAAAGTCTGAATTCTACAATTATTACTTATCAGTATTATTCTTACAACCATGAGGATAACGTATAGTGCGAGGGCCCATGGAGTGGAGCCCTCTGAGTAGATGGGAATGGCGACCGAAGCATGCTCTGCAGTTGTCCAGGGCGCTGGTCTACCTGGCAAAATGGGAATGATGAGGGAAGCAAGTTCTGCGGCTATGGGATAAGCCCCTTGGCCCCAGAAAGCCCGAGGACCCCAGAGTTGGCTACGGGATTCGCTTGGGCTGACCTGAGTCCAAGGATCCAGGTTCTGTCTAGACGGACAGGCTATAGTATATATATATATATATATATATATATATATATATATATATATATATGTCTGTGTGTTAGAATGTTATAAACTACATACGATATAAATTCGATTATCGTACGATTTATTCAGATTGTGAAAAATTATCGATTGAAACAATAATTTTTTCACACTAATAGATAAACGTAATTTGTACAGTTTAGTTAGAGATTTAAAAAGTAATAAGCGAATAATTTAAAGTTCATTATTAATATGAAGAAATTTTTATCACAAACCATACCACCTAAAAATTTACTTTATTTATTAAGTATGTTTTTCATTATTTACCAGTGAATTATGTTAAATTTATATGCATCGCTTTGAACGTGGCACAAGTTTAACAAGTTTACTCAATACTTGTTTTCAGCTACAAATAAGATGAAGGAACTTTTTCGATATTTGTAAAAAGGAATTGCGTCCATTACTTTCACTACATTAATCACAACTTTCAATGAGTTTCTCTTCAGGAAACATCTATTCGTTTCCGCAGAGGGAGAAAGATGAGTAGAGAGTGAGTGTTCGTAAGGAGGGAAGCAACAGCTCCTCTACATTTTATTGGGTCTCTAACCCCTATTTTCACACTCATTTTCTTGTACTTATTCATTTTCACTTTCTTTCTCTATTAATTTTTCTTTTTTATTACTATACGTATCAGTTGGGCACATTTCTGCATTTTTTCTTATAAAACAGTAATTATAAAGCAATACGATTTTGAGATTGATAAGAACTTGCAATTACCTAAAAGCTCTTAACTAATAACTCTTAATACTGTATAGATCTACAATTAGTTGATATTGTAATAAGTAGCACTAGTACTAAGTAGTAGAGTTAAAATTAAGTTTTTATTGCAGCTAACCGATTTCACATAATTATAAAATAATAAAAACCATGAAAAAGGGTGGAAAAAATATTTACGTTAATTTAGAAGTGCAGAATTCGTAATTAGTTCCATCATTTTCTAAAATACTTGAAAATATTGATATCTTTTAGTTTGAAAACTGGAAAAAAAATATTTAGTACTCTCCGCCTTTTTCTCAATTAAAATATTCTTTAATTACGTATGTCAAGTCGTAAATGAATTAATGTTATATTAACATTCACGAATGAAAAATAACAGAAAAATAACTTTCTTGAGATGAATGCTCCATTATAGTGTCAAATATTTCACTCAAACTTAATAAATAATTACTAAATATTTTAACTGGATTAAAATTCAATATAAACCTCCTTTTTGATCTATACAGAATATTTCCTAATCCAAATATTTAGGAACTAATATTTTCATCACAAACTTCTTCAAATTGCTAGTTAAATTAGATAGTAATTATCTTTGGAGAAGTACAAATGCTTCTGAAAAATTCTGTGATAAACCAAGTTTACCTATTTCTAAATTTTCTCAATAAAACTGATTTTTCTATTGTTACATCTAATGCCAAGACCGAAAAACGTACATGTTTATTTCTATTTTCTCCTTTTGCCTTTAAGCATCATTGTTTTTTAGCAGTAACCAATATTGTGTACGATTTGATGAAATTCTTCCTTATTTATTTATTTATTTTTTTCTTTCTTATTAACTGCTACATACTATTTCCTATCACATGTTTAATGAGTTTTATTAACTTCTTACTTCTGTTCTCGGTTTCATTATTATTTTCAGTTGACTTCCGTCCAACATCTTAAAATACGATCTGTTTCTGATGTTTTATTTTGTGATTCTTCTGGTTAAAAGAAGAATATTGTGCAGTGAAATAATTCAGTGAGTAAAGTTTTATTCTTGCTTTCATTACAAGTTAAAATCTTGCTTTCATTAGAGAATGGTTCCTCCAACAAAAACGTTTTTAGATACATTCCATATCTCATGTTATTTTTTATCAAAATACGTTCCGAATGAGAATAAAAAGTTTCTTCATCTTTTTTTTTGTATAAATCTCTTTTTGTTCTGGTATAACGACGTGATAATTCTGATTACCCTGAAATTCACTGCATATTTTTACTGACAATTTTCAAACATTTAAATAGCTTTTAAAGACGTTTTTCTTTTACAAAAATTCAAAATTTGCTGTTTACTAAGATGTATAAGCAAGGATAACTCCTAAAAGGTAATCTGGTTATTAATCCCTTAATGGCGAAAAATATATTAAACTATTGGAAATCAAAGTTCCTCAGTTTCTCAATTTGAATACTCTCCAATTTTTTCCAATAAAAAATACCTTAATATATCAAAAGAACGAAAGCAATATTATTATTATTATTATTATTATTATTATTATTATTATTATTATTATTATTATTATTATTATTATTATTATTATTATTATTATTATTATTATCCCACACTTACACAGCTTTTACTTTTGCCGGTGACATTCCTTAAACTCGGAGTAATTTATACCAACGAGATTAGGCTTGTTATTGTTGACTAAGTGCCTTCCGGGCAACATGGCAGGTGTCAATTATCATACTCCTTTGAATTAGCGCGTGGATCTTCCTCTGGATCTTCAGTTTTTCAAGACTGTTGTGCAAAGCAGATGGTATTATTCCCTCCGCAGATATAATTATCGGGATTGTATAAACTTCTTTTTGATTCCACATTTCTTTAATTTCAAAAGCAAGATATGTATATTTCTGCAGCTTTTCATTGTATTTAGTGTTGATATTGTTACTTGATGGGATGGCTACGTCTATTAGGTAAGTTACTTTTTCCATTTTATCAACTACTACTATATCTGGCGTATTACAGTTGATGGGTTTTGCTGTTACAATTCCCTGGTTCCAGAAAATGTTTTCTCCAAAAAGGAGACTGGCTCATAAGTATAGTAGGGTCCTTTTTGAAACTCTAACTTGTATCTATGGCAGAGTTCTATGTGTACAATTTTTGCCACGTTGTTGTGCTTCCTGGTGTACTCCGTCGGAGCTAGAATCGGACAACCAGTGATTATATGGTTTATTGTTTCATTGTGTTGCATACATAGCCTACATTTGTTGTTGATATTTTCTTTAAGAATAACTCTCTTATAATTTCTTGTTGTTACTATTTGATCCTGAATGCTACATATAAACCCCTCCGTCTCAGAATGTAACTTTCCTTGTACAAGCCAATTATTTGAAGCTGCTTTGTCGACTCCTTCCTGCTCTAGATGGTGCCGATATTTCTCATGCAGCTCTTTTCTTCCCCGATCTAGAATTTTATCTGCACTGCTCTCTTTCATGTGTTCTACATTGCTAGTCCTGTTGGCTAGGTTTAATGGCATATATTTATGGTCTGCCGCTACGATGGCTTGATAGAAGGGGTGTTGCCTGCTATGGAAGTCATCCCTTAAGTTTTCGTTCTGACCGTAGCATAGATTTTTAATATCAAGTACTACTCTTCCACCTTCCTTTCTCGGGAGCGTGAATCTTTCTCTTGACGAGTGGATGTGGTGGAATTTTTCTAGGTAGAATATTTTTCTAGTGAGTCTGTTCAACTCGTCTAACTCTGCTTCACTGTATTTTATTATAACTAACGCATACGTGAGTACTGGTACTGCATATGTATTCACAACCTTCACTTTCTTTCCCCCATTAAGTTCCGATTTTAAAATTAATTTTAATTTCCTTTCATACGTTTTCTTATGTTCTTCCTTAATGGCTTTGTGCTCCGATTTTATCGTTATTATAATTATTATTATTACTCATGAATGGGTAATAATTGAAATCTAAATTTCCTGAAAAATTTACTTTTCCTCTTTCAGTTAGTTCTGGCTTTTCAATTCTAACCATCTTTAATAGATTATGCATTTAAATATTTGATTTAAAATCATCAGTGGAAAGTGTAAGTTCACTGAAAACGTTCGCTTATAATTTTTATTTTGTCACCTACAAATTCTTAACAGCTGTAGAAAGAAGCATTACTTAATAAGCATCCTATGCCAGTAGGATTTCACTGCGGAATTCTGCCATGTTCTTAGATAAATATAAAAGGTTAGATTACATGAATATATTCTTAAGTTTGTTCTTAAGAAAAATTTATTTTTACTAAATCAGAAATTAGATATCCAAAAATCTTTCAGTATCTCAGTCTCATTTCTTTGTTTGCTTTTTTTAAATTGTTTGATTTTGATACAGAAATATGTTTTTGGATAAATCCTAATAGTACACTGAAAACTGTTCTAATGTTTATTTTAAAGTGATTATTTAAACACAGTAAAATAGCTGATATTTAATGATAAAACGTTATTGTGTGTAACAAATTAGAATTTGTTTCAGCTACATTTAACTGCTTGGTAAACCCGATGGGTGTAATTATATCACTGATAATGTAATTACACCCATTGGATTTACTTTAATTTCTTTTTAAATATTGCTTTAACATGCATAAAGATCGTGGGTATGCGTGCATGTATAATTTTCAAAGATTTTGTGAAAAAAATTATTAAGAGTTAGTGCAGTGAGCAGTAATTACAAGACCACAATCTAAACATGTAATAAAAATTTAATCTTTTCCAAAATATATGCCAAAAATATATGATTATATATTGTTACTCTACTGAAAACTTAGATGTTAATGAAAAGAGTGTATTGCTAATAATGTATTTATCAATAATATAATATATTTTGCTAATAATGTATTTATTTAGGGGAACTTTCGTTGCTCTACAGCTCCCCTAGTTAAATATTTATTTGAGCAATGTTAACCTCTTTCATTTTATTATCCTCGATTTAAAAAAAAATCAGAGCCTATTCTTTTTAATTTATTAAAAGGTTTTTTAATCGTTTTAATAACTAGACGAATAGGTATAAAAGAAATAAATCAGAACTTTAAAAAGCAAAGACAACTCAATCGGGATGAATTCTGCTGTACCGAAAATTTAATTACAGTGCTTTATTGCAGATGGTACCTAATACTTTTAAACAAATCTACACATTAATTCTCTAATTCTGCGCGGGGTTTTGAGACAGTGTACAGGCGAAAGTGTGTGTTTATACGTTTTGAGTATTAATGCATTTATATGGTTGTATAGCTTCAACTCCAAACAAGAAGTAACTTATGTACTAACTTACTTACTCACTTAAATACAAGGCGAAGATAATTCGAATTTAAATTGTCACTCGTTCAGTTGTAAATTAAGGAGCGCAAATTCCTTCTCCTTAGTAAGACTTGTTAACTACGAAAACTATTCCAATCGAATTTGACGTTTCCCGTTCTGTAACTGTACGACATTAATCTTTTACGTTATTAACTCTGATCCAGGCGTAATTTTTACATGATACGCTGAAACTATAAGTAATTAAACGTAATTAAGACTTGAAATTTGTTGAGGATGAAGCAGTAAATTTGCCCACTCATAATCGGTAGATACTTACATTTATACAAATTCTTTTACTGTAAAACAACATTTAAAATCATGTTTATATAACGAATAACGCTTCTACATCAAGAGGATAACACGCTGAAGTAAAAATGTGTTTTTTCAAAGTTCATTTGCAAAGTAAAAGTTCCTTTTAATTAACTTTTGTCATCATTTTAATTAACATTACATACTCGTAAACCAGAATTCTAGGCTAACAAAAATATACGGAAAATGAAAAAACTAAATTCAAATAAAATTCTGACGGTTTTCGGAAAAAAATTTCTTGGAAATAAAAACCACGACATTATTAAGTAAACTGAAGATAACATATCTGCGGTTTTTTATGCCTATCTGTATTCTTTATTTTGCGTATTAACATACATTGACTAATTAAACCATTTTCTATTACATTGTTATATTTATTATGGTTTGTAATGTTATAAACCATTTATAACAAACATTTGATTAAATAGCAAAGAGCAAAATAAAAATTAAGTACTTCTTGGAAAAGATGCGCCTTTCAGACAAACCGAATACAATTTATAAGAAGAATTTACAATTTTAATAATATTTTTCTTACTACACTTAAATTGATTCTTCCTACGTTTAATTTACGCAATTAAATATTTACAGTAAATTCTTATATTTTATTTGACTGAAATCCAAACAAATAAATTCTACATTTATGTAGGGCTTGTTCATCTACGTCGTTCATCTATGTCGAGCCCATGAATAGGGCTCAGGTCAGCCAGACGATTCCCGGAGCTAACTCAGGACTCCTCGGGGCCTCCCGGGGTCAAGGGGTCTACCCATGACTGCAGAGCTCACTTCTCTCGACATTCCCATTATAACTAGGGGGATCGGTGCCTTGGACACCCATTGAGATTGCTTAAGTCACCGTTCCCATCTACTCAGAGGGGTCCATTCCCTAGACCCCCACACTGTACGTTATCTTCATGGTTGTGAAAATAATACTGTTAAATAATTATTATAGTTCTCAGGCTTTATAGAAACCTGTAAAATAAAATAAATTACAGAAGATAGAATAACAGTAACTATGGCAACTAAAGTACACACATTTTTCACGAAAAAAATTCATACCTTATTTCTTTGTCATGGTGGCAGAAATATAATAATGAAGTAAAAGGATTAATCTAGTTTTTCCCTAATGAATATCTTTAATTCACAACTTCACCCTTCTTGCGAACGAAAAAATAATGAATATTTTTAATATCTTAGCCTTCAACGAAGCAAGGGCTTCGATCGGTGGCTTAAAAGCTTAACTGGGGAAACACGAATATATCCTGCATTCGTTCAGTTGGTTCTCGCATAATGCGATAACAAACAGACAAACTCTATATATACATTTCCGAATAATGGTATATACATTTCCGAATAATCACGGTGATCTGTTAAGTCGAGAGTGTTCCTGATACATGCAAAAGTTAGCCTTCAAACTACTTACAAATACCCCGTACGAATTTTGAAAATAGGAAGATTCTTTGTAGAGACATTATAAGAGCACTCCATTGCACTTCCCAAAACAGCGTCCCAGGGGCGCTCCATTTGTTACTAGTTGATGCTGATGATCGGTCTAACCTCCCACGAGATGCTCGCATACCTCACCACCATAACTTCACACGCAGTCCTCACGGGAAACCCATATTATTGTTTAACAGAGATATTTAAATTTATTTAATATTATTTTATTTAACGTAAATTTAATTCTATTATTTTAAGCTTTTATTTAACTTGCTTTAGCTATAATCAACTCTTGCAACTGCTATCTCTTTTGATCTATCGTATGAAAATCAATGAAATTTGGTATACGTATGTAACTTCGATGACAATAAAATGCTACAATGTCGGCATTTTGATATTAAATTTGATAAACTTGATATTTGATACACGTATATAACTTCGATGTGTAAAAATAAATATTTTTATTTTTTTATTTTTTTAATATTATTCATTTAGTTTAAACCCAGTTCACACAGTGATAGAGACTCACAGTTCACAGTTTATTAGTTCAATTCATTAAAGTTTGTGTTTGAACCGGCAAATCTCCTCTACATAAAATCACGGTGGCATGTAGGTTGCTGTTATGTAGCAGAATGGAGAAGAGTAAAAAGTAAGATCTTAGTCCTGAAATGGAGGCGTGAAATGGCATTCTTAAAACCATGGTCTCTGACTCTCTGAGGGTTTATGCAAAATGCTTCTATTTCCTTCAGCGAGGTTACTCAAAAACTTCTTTACAGCTTAATTTAGGACTAGTAAATCAGCTAATGTAATTAGCCGAGTGTATATGTACGGAAAGTTAAAAATCAGTACCACAAGGATCGTATTAAGGAAAAGAGTTAAACTAGTAATAATGATTAATATTGATCTTGTAATCTCCAAAAACGAAAAATTTCGAAATACTCTGCGGATTTTTAATAATAATAATTTAATATACTTGTACAGCTTTTGGGACCCAGACAGAAGTGCAAGTACTGGAATATTTATTCTTAACTGAGCAATGAATCCAAATTATTCATTGACAAATGAAGGGATTATTAACGAAAAATTCATTGTAAACAGTTTTTTAATATATTCCTAAAAGGGTTGGTGATAGACCTGAACAAGTAAAAGTGAAATGGGTCCCTTCACGTATCCCCACATTAGAGGCTAAGGCGTCAGGACCGAGTGTCAGTATAGAAAGGTCCACTGGAAGGCCGAAGAATGCGATCGTGTGGCGGGGAGGAGAAGTGAAGGACAAGTCCCTGAGGAGCCATCGTTCGTCCGCGCTTGCGCAGGTGGGCATGATGGGTGGGCAGGTGGGGGATGGTGATGTACGGAGACTCCGGATTCCCTCTTGCCCAAAGGCACCTCCTGGGGCCGTGTAGTGCTTGATCGCGGATCCGTTCCCAGGATGGAGAGTTGATGAGGTGGTTAGGTTTAGTCGGTAAGGAGCAGGCATACATACACACTTTAATAACAACTATCGGAACCTGTTGCGAGCCCGACACTTTGTCCGTAAATGGGATTCCCTCCTCATTAGGAACAAAAAAAAATCAGTTGATTTTATCAGGTCTTCATGCATAAGATTCGTGTATAAAGAGAATGAATAAGAATAATCATGTCGTGGCTAGTTAATTTAATACCCGAGTGGAAATTGAACTTAATATACTGTTAAAGGATGGTAGACATGTTTGGTGAGAAAATTTTAAATATAATGGTAGTAGCCATATTGATTTTTTCTTGGAGAGATGGTGGGTGCCACCATCTATTTATAGAATAGATTGCGGCAAATGTAAATGTAACTTTTTTTGTTCAGGAAATTAGAGTATTTAGTCAGTGAATATCATGGGACCTTTTCTTACTTTTCTATCTAAAAGATAAAAAATATTGGAAGCCGTATGCGGAATTAAAGATTCATGGGAGTATAAATGTTCTATACCAGAGCAGGCTTGACACAATTTTAGTTAAAGTTATGATATCACGTAATATGGATAAAGAACGGGAATCATAGATGGATTTTTATTAAGGATAGGTGTACAGAAATAATAGAAAAGAAGAAGAAATTGTATAGAATGAAACTAGGATCACTCTTGATAAATAAACTGCTTATTTGAAGTATTTAATTATCTCCCAAAATCTTGTTGGATAGTTGCATTATTACACAGTTGTCAAGTGGTTTTACGCTGGTTTGCATCTTATTAAGAGTTGAATGGAAAAATTTGCTTTAGATTGTGATTCTGGGTAAAAGAATTATGAGTAAATTTTGGTAACCCTTCAGCTCTATCTTGGGACCCATCCTTTTTCTAATACGCATTAATTTCTCATTTCATTAGATAATCTCTCAGATGATACAAACCTAATTGTAAAAAAGTAGAGAATAAACTTGATGGCTTTTATCAGAATATTTAAAAACTCGTACAATAAATAATTGATTTCGAGTAAATGGCCTGAAACTAAACCAAGACAAATCTCAATTTAATCAACTATAGGTGGTTTTCATTCTCTGCCGTTTCACAATTATAATTCTAAATTAAAACTAAGGAAGCCAAACTGATTATGGGTAAATTTGTAATTATAAGTATAAAAGTGTATAATAATTTGAATATTATTTACATCATCTTCATGTTCTTGTATTTTCTTGATATTACTAAAACAAGAATGTTGATTTTAATGCTTGGCTCGGGGTGTTCATTTGTTATTGTTTCCCTCGTAAGTTTTAATTTTAATTGATCTCAATCATTAACAATTAAGATTTTGTTTGTAAAAACTTTATTTATTTTTGCAAGAACTTTTATTTTTTACTATTTATTTTAAAAATAGTTTTCATTTTTATATTCCTGTTTTAGAAATATTATATAAAATGGCTCATACCTCCGCACAGGTAAATCATTGCAGTTATTATCTTTCCTAACTGTATTGTAATATTTTTGTTATTCTGCAAAAGGGAAATAAAGGTTCATTCAAGTATTTCATAATTATTAAAATGGTACCCGTTAAGAAGTTATGGGCTTTCATACTTAAGTCAAATAAGAGTCAACCATATTCAACGCATCTCAAAATTAGAATCGACTTCATAATTCGAACACTTTCAAGTATTGTAGAGTTTAAAATATTAAAGCAAATCTATTTTGCATATTTCCACTTTCATTGTCAGACGGGAGAGTCTTCTGGCGGAACTCAACCAAAAATTGCAAGGTATTTCAACTGGTGAACATATATGAAGAACTTTTATTCAAATACATCATACTGGGACTCGTGAAAACTTTTTAAATATCTGCTCTACTTCCATCTCTTTATATTTTCCATTGTTTTTTTCCGGAATAATATGCAAATTTTTAGTAAAATTTTCAACATGGATATAATTCGGGAAATATTATTGCATTATCCTAAATATTGCACAACGTTTTTTTTTTTTAATTTTTTTGAAAGTACACCTTATTACTCCTTTCACTGATTTCTTAATAAATTGCCGACTGTTATAAAAACAATTTAAGTTTCCTTGAAGAAATTTAAAAATCCTGTATTTAAATTATTAAAAGAATTTAATAATTTTAATGTTTTTCACTACAGATGAGCATCTGTTGCTCGATTATTTTTGTTGCAAATGGACGTAAATAAATTCAATTTAATACTACTATTATTCATTAGATTGCATTCCATTCGTGGTAGAGATTGCTGCGTAGTGACACTGCTTCTATTAAGTCATTATTTTTGTTCTCAGACAGCAACAGTGTATTTACACATATTTAATGAAATACATAAATTTTCGTGATCTGAGTAGTTAAAACCGTTAACTTTAAATCACCTTCTACAAATGAGATAATGCAACTCTAAAAAAAAGAATACATAAATTTTGGAAGAAAAATTAAGTTACTCCTCCATGACAATTAAGTATGAGGAAATGTTAAAAATCAAACAAAATAAAGGTGATATAATTCTTTAAAGATATAAATGGCTTAATAATTTCAATAGAAAGAGTTAAACTACCTATTAATTAATATCCCCTTACTTTTCTAAAAGCAAAAATATATAATTCGGATTCAAACGTTATCACATTTTCCCAAGGATTGATGAAAACAATAAACTTTTCATAACAACAATAATAGATTTGTAATAAGTGGAAGAAATAAATAGATATTTAAATAATGACTAAGAAAATTTAAAAAGTAATACAGCGGTAAAACACTTTTGAAAACTAGAAGCTAGAAAAGTTATTCGTAAGGCGCTGTGAGTAATTGGAAAAAGTTTTCTCGGTCTTAATTTTAAGTTACGTTTAAGTAGCCCTAAGAGAAAGAAGCCTTCCAAGCTTCTGGATGCTACTTCTTACACTTCTACTATTGTTTTTATTATTATTATTAGTGCTTCACCAAGTAATTAATTATATAAATGTGCAAACAATCCACCTTATTGATTAAAATACTTCCCATGGCAACTTACTTTCTAAATATTAATCAACCATTGGAGCATAAATAGTAAACCATTAAGAATCTAAAATATTTTAGTCTATTCAACAGTTAAAGAATGCAATCCCTGTTTTTAAATATCATTGAAAAAAATCGTAATGTTGTTATGTGGCATCTGCTAATTAATATAGAATAAATTGGTTACACACAATTTTCTTGTTATATTTGACAATGACTTGAATAATTATGCATCAAAGAATATGACGAAAGATGGCATTATACCTTAAAGCAGGGCAAAGAACGGAAAATAAATAAATAATATGTGTATGATAAAACAATTAAATAAATAAAAAAGACTACACCGAAGGGGAATAGGTTTGCAATTCTTATTATAAAGTATTTATTTTTCCTTAGCTGAACTTATTGATAAATTTTCCCTCGGGAATGCCAAATAATCTTTTTCCACACACTTGTTGCAGATTTTTTTTATCCTGAACCAGCCAGTAACAACAAAAATTAAACAAGAGGTGGGAAGGACACTAAATATTTTATAAGACAAAGCAAACTTTTCCGTCACATTTATAAAAAAAAATAAAAATATGTAAATTTTATTAATCATACAAATAAGCGTTGATCAGTTTACAATCTGAGGAAAAATATTATTGGACCACACAATATTTTTTGCATTATTAATTTAATGCCAAATATTCTTATTTGTAATCACTTTGTATTTTAAAAAATGTATACGTGTATTTACTAATTCATAAGATGAGGTGCATATTCACAGAGTTTACTAACTACTACTGTATAGTCAAGTTCCACTAGTACAAGTAATTTCGACTTCTGCCGTGAAATAAGACTTGGGTTTTAAACATTATTGTCTGTGTCTATGGACATAGACGCATATCATGATAGTGTTACATAAAATTATATTATTTATTAGCCTTTATTTATATTAATTTCATATTGATGAATTAATTGGTGTAATTTTAATTTCAAAGTTTAATAATAAAAAATAAGTTTCTCTTCTGCTTAATTACAACAATTTTTGTATAAATAATGAATTTTATCTTTTTCCCTGTTATGTTTTAATAAGAACAATTGTTTTCTTAGTCAATGTACTTCAAAACACAAGCACGATGAAAATGTATCGTACCAAAAAAAAAATATATATATACAAGTAAATAAAGTATAAATTTCTTTTATCAATTGTTTTTGTTAAAGTAATGATATTTATGACGAACAGAGGCATGAGTCATAGAATTATGGTTGAAAGTTTAAAATAGGCGTGTAGTTAAACATTACATAATTTGTCAAAATATTATTACTAATAAAAACACCCACCGACCTGCTCTAGCGGTTAACTCATCACCGCAAATCAACTGATTTCGAAGTTGAGAGTTCTAAGGTTCAAATTGTAGTAAAGGCAGTTACTTTTATACGGATTTGAAACTAGATCGTGGATACCGGTGTCCTTAAGTGGTTGGATTTCAATTAACCACACTTCTCAGGAGTGGTCGACCTGAGACTGTACAAGATTACACTTCATACACATTCAAACATGAATGTGTATGTGTATTTTTTAATCCTCATTCATCCTCTGAACTAATATCTTACGGTAGTTCCGGAAGCTAAACAGAAAAAGAGTAGATTATTAATAAAACCAATTAATTACTCTCCGTTCTTTGAGTTGGAAATTGTATTTGTTACTTAAAAGTAGTCGTGTTAAGATCTCATGTGAACGCAGTCTTCGCAGTCAAGCGCGTCGTCTCACGTTGAAAGCTACGGAACGTGCTTGTGGAATAATAACTTAAGTTGATATACAGTAATTAACATCACGAAAATTGAATACGAAGCAGATGCTAGTGGTTCTAACCAAAGAAAAAAAGAAATATACTCCTCATAATAAACATGAAATAGATGATTTCGACAGGAGTGTTATTGGAAGAGAATTTCTTAAATATTTCGAATTCTATAAGAAAATACCAACCATACGAAAATTACACAATTTTTGCCGTAAGAAACCGAATTTAACTGCTAGTTAGGAAACTCGTAAGGAAAATTATAACACCTATGGGTTTTCGATTCAAAAATTGTAAAAATAATAGACTGATTTACTTAGATGAAACTTGGATTCACACACACACACACACATTATACGGTAAAAACGTGTTGGCAAAATGACGATGTATTAGGTGTTTTTGTTAATACTAGTGCCGGAGACCGTTTAATTGTGGCTCAAGTAAATGGGGTCACGGGATTCATAGATAGTGCATTTTTTAATGTACGATTCCAAGAATAAAACAGAAGATTATCACGAACAATGAAACAATGAACATTTTTGAAAACAATATTATCCAAGGACTACCGCCCAAAAATTGTATTTTAGTCATAGAAAACGATCTTACCATAATAAACAAAAATATAAACCTCTGCCCTCCAATTAATTAAAATAATATATTTAAGAATAACTCCAAAAAAAAGATAAATTAACTACTGATTATTCTGAATTTTTAGAAATTGTCAAACTACGCCGCTCAGAACCACAATATGAATTAGACGAAATACTAAATAAAAAAGGAATTACAGTTCTTAGATTTTCATCTTACCACCCAGATTTTAACCCAATTGAATTTATTTGAAATCTACTTTAAAAAAATTCGAGACCGCAATATGTTTCACATGTCATTAACAGAACTGAGAGCCGTTACATCAGATGCAGTTTTGTCAATTACTATAGAAGACTAGGAAAGAATAGTGTCGAAAATTCAGGAGATAATGGGTTTTTACTGGAAAAGAGATGCGTTAATGGAAGATGTCATTGAATGCATAATTATAAGTATAGGGATGGACGATGATTAGACGTCAGGTAGTGAAGAGGAATTGGAAATTAATTCCGGTGGAAGTGAAATTGAGTCAAGCTCAGGAATCAAGGGTTGTTGGGCTACCACATAAGATAACTTAACTTATATGAGATAACACATACGGTAAACCATCTTATGTCTAAAGATAGTCCTCAACCAGTTTCCGTATCTACGGAAACTACAGACTGGTTGAGGACTGCATTAAGGTAGTAACGTTTAATTATTAGTAAATTAATATAAAAATATTATTCTATTTTCTATTCCGCAGCTTTATCCAACTTGTTGCGATTCCGTTGGCCTAAGCCTATGTTCAAATTATTACTATCAGCTTTGAATATAATGCTGAGAACAATGATACCGTTTTAGTGAAAACGTTTACTTAATTAAATAATTGTTATTAATTTCACGTTAAATTTATTTTATTCATGATTTCCAATAATCGTTTATATAATTAATTATACAGTAATGATATTGATGTTATTACATTTGGTTAATTGGATTATTTATTGAAACTATTATTAATATTCTTTCTTGTTTTATCAGTAGCAGAATTGTTTTTTCACAAACTGTTTTTCAAAACAATCTGAAGTTTTCATTCTTTAAGTAAAATCCTACTGTGAAGTAATTTCATAAATAATGTTGCCTATCTTGTCTGACTCATCGCTGGAAAATACCTAAATTTAAAAAAGTATATTAAATTTCCCATTTATTCCTGCCGATATTTTGTTGTAAATATTCATTTCAACTAGATAAATTTGTAAACAATTTCTCTATCTTTAGTTTTTGGCCTCTATGTAGACTGCAGAATCCATAGTTGTACAGCTTACTGTTCTGAACTTTCCTTAAAGCGGTATTTAACTAATCAACAAAATTAGTAATTTACCACATAAGCCTCGAAATATAGAGTGACAGTTTGCAAATTTAGCTAATTGAATTTTGAGTATCATAACTAATATTGCCTAAAACTTGAATTATTTCATCTACTTTCACTGTTAACTTAAAGAGAAATGTGGTCCATTTAATTGCTAACTAAAGGTTTTCAAAATAAGATGACTTTTTTGTTCTTTAGACATTTTTAAATTTAAGTAATAAGCTTGTCAGAAGAAATAATTTATTTAAAAGCTGCAAGGAAAACATTGTCTAGTAATAAATATTTTAAGTTTTACTAGCCTATTATTTGGGACGTAGAGAAAAATAACTTTAAACAATAATTGCTTTGATATTAATATATTTTATTCCAGGTAAAAAATGTATATATCTTTTGTAATACATTATTTTTTATTGTTTATAAAACAGAAATGGAATAATTTCTATTTTTTCAACCAAAAAATATGCATTTAAAAGAAAAGATTATGAAGTTTCTCTATAGATAATAATACAGAACAAAGAAATGATTTAATGGTTAAAGATGGTTTAATGTTATAAAAGAATGTTATATTCTTACAACTTGATTTCTTCTATATCTGTTCTAAAAATATCTATATATGTTTTACACAACATTTTTGTAATTATTAACAAAAATTCCGGAATATTTATCAACAAAAATTACCCCTGAATCTTCTTAATTACTCGCTTCATAAAGATAAAATATTTAAAAAACTGAAACGAGTTAAGTTTCAAAATTTACTGCTTTAATCTAACAACGTCGTGTCAAAATAGTAAAAAAAATAATAATCTCAAAATATATCCTCTCACCTGTCTAAAAACGAATCTTTTCTTAATATAGCCTACATTATCCTAAACTGAGCGTTTTTATACCCCAAAAACTAATTCTTTATAAAAAAAGGTCTCGTGAACATTTTTATAAACTGATTACAAAGCATGAAATTAAAACTAATAATTATTACTAAGAGAGAATGGATGTGTTATTAAAAAACAGATTTTTTCAAAATTAGTACTGCATTATTTGCTGCGAAGATAAATTAATTATTTTATAATAATAGTACGAGTTCCTGATGTGGATTTCTGGTTATAAGACAAAGCGCCGCATAACAATCTGCTATTAAAGTTAATGTTTATCGCCCGCACTGAGAAAAATATTAATTCACATATTTTTTTT
Organism: Lycorma delicatula; assembly: GCF_047948215.1. Lineage (NCBI taxonomy): Eukaryota > Metazoa > Arthropoda > Insecta > Hemiptera > Fulgoridae > Lycorma > Lycorma delicatula. The sequence goes on along the minus strand of NC_134455.1, from coordinate 46,493,879 downwards.
AAGGATTAATTCATCCACTACATAAAAATGGTAGTTATTTATTATTTAGCTGATATTATTGATTAGCTACTGTTTATGAGGGTAGTTAAGCATCACAGTCGTCAAAAAATATATAATGCGACCAGCATACAGATGTATTTTGTCATATAAAAAAAGTACTCCGTACGTGTGGTAAAATATTTTTTTTAATATATGCATTTCACTGTATCTTCAGGGTAATTTCTGCTGCAGAGTGCGTGAATGCAAAAAAATTTATTTCATTGTTGTTTTAGATTTTTCATTCTATAAATTATTTTATTCTCTATAAAAATATGTGTGATATGTATGAAATAAGTAAACGCTGTTGTAAATTTAACTTATACTGCGGTAAGTAGTATTTAAAAATATTAATAGTTTAACACAGGTTTAAGAATTATATTCATGGTGGTAAACGAGTTTTCAGGTAGTAAATCGATACGTCGCAACAATATTTTGATGTCGTAATTTTTTTATAACGAGAGGTGTGCTCCTACATCTTTGATAAATTGAATTTAGAACAACAGAAATATTACGAGAAAACAGACTATAAATATATAATTTTAACAGACTGTAAAATAAAAGAAATCTAAATCGATTGCAAAAAACCTCTAAGTTCACGCTACCAATAGTATGCTTCATCTGAAACGGTTCTATTAAAAAAACATTATGACGATTGATGAGTTAAATTTGAAATTAATTTTAAATAAGTAAAGCCGTTACTTCAAATTAAGATTTAGGATACAAAAATTAAACATCCTATAATCAATCGAATGTTTAAAAAAATTAAAATTTAAATATAATAAAATTTGATCTCCACTACTCGATCATAAAAAAGCGGTCTGATTTTGCTTATTTAATAAAAAATACGCAAAAAATTTTCCTTTAAAAAATCAATACCGTAATCTGTTTTTATGCAGCTGACAAGGCTATCATGTAAATTCATTTTACTCTTTAATGAAAAGAATTACAAAAAATTACACCTTTTACCATTCCCAGTAAATATAGTTATTAAAGTTTCAGTAATTCCTTTACAACTGAAATTTGTAGTTTTCTCGGACAAAAATAATTTTATCCGATATTTTTTTTCTTTACTTAGGATAGTTTATTATATTACGTTTGACAAACTTTGAGTCATACAGAAAGTTTCAAATATCAGGTGCTAGCCAATATCATAAAGATATTTTTATAAATGTGATGTTGCCCGTTGCTACTGATGTTTCAATTTATGTATGTGTATTATTTGTAGTTATAATAATGATAGTAATAATAAAATAATAATAATAATAATGGTACATAAAATCCATCTAGAATTGCATTAAAAGTAATAAAATACTTGCTGCTTAATGAGTTAAAAAACTACATTGAAACATATATGTATTTGTCCGAAACGAAACAAGAAGGAATATCAATTTTCTTTAGTCATTAATTTAATAACGTTCCTTGTTGTCAAAATTATTTATAAAAGTTTATTAGTGACAAAATTCTGTAGATGCAAAAAAACTACTGTGCTAAATATTTAACTCTTGAGTAATTATTTCTAGAATGTAAACTTTATCATTGTTCAGTATTTATTATGAGCATTAAAAATTGTAAATTTTTAGTCATACTTTTCGATCAAAATTTATTATGCTATTAATAATATATAATAATTTCAGGTTACCTTCTCTAGACTAAATTTTTTGTTAAGATTGTAATTTTATATCAGTAGCAGAAATCACACCTAATAATAGGTATATCATTAATTTAGTCATAAGTCACAACGTAAACATTAAATAAAAAAGTCTAAGTCCAGATTATAAAATTAAGTTTTACATTAAACACAATCTAACAAAAAAAGATATATGAACACATTTACTACAACACTTATTCATTATTCTTTTATGAATTTTTAAACAAAATCAATTGCGATCTTTTTTCTAATTCGCTTTTATTATTATCTTCTACTCCACTCAGATTTTTATGATTTCCAAACGGACCTGATGATAACATCTTAATTCATTTGACATTATGCAGAAACAGAACAGTTTATGCCCTTCTACATATCAGTCTGAATGTTCTGGGAAACACTGTATTTTACAATCTGTTTTTAAAAAATATAAATAATCCCTGTTAACATGGGTTGTTACATTTAAACTGAAATACCAAATCGCTGATAAAAAAATGTCCAGGTAAGTTGTAGTATTATTGATAGAGGATGGAGAAACAAAAGAAGCCGAGAAAATAATTTAATAACTTGCAAAGTTCTAATATCTTTTAACCACTTTTATCGGGAAGTAAGAACCATAAATGCAAGTGAAGTTGAGATTTCTTAATGATTATTTATTTACTCATCCAGTTATTACACAAATGCATGCATAATATCATTTCTTATTTTATAATGTTGTTTAAGGTGATAATGAATGCTAACCCATGATAACTTAATCAAAAAACCACTTGAATAAGTAGCCAGTGATCAGGCTAATAAGATAATTACATTAAGATTAATTACATTAATTACATTACATTAATTACATTAAGTAAGATAATTACATTATCTTACATGATTTATATTTTTAATTCCTTGTACGAAGTAAAGGAACTATTGTGATCGTGAAAAATGTCGGTTTTTAGATTTCAACGGAAATATCCATTTTGACCATCCCTGAATTTGACTAGTTTCGGCGTGACGTCTGTTCGTATGTACTACGTATGTATCTCACATAACTCAAAAACGATTAGCCGTAGGATGTTAAACATTTGTATTTAGGGCTGTTATAACACCTAGTTGTGCTCCTCCCATTTTGATTGCAATCGACTGGACCAAAAGGATAAAAAAAAGCACAAAATCTAAAATATTTGGATTTTGAACTTTTTCTTAACTGCAGTAATAAGACCACATTGAGAGCTTTTCAACAATTTATCGTAGGTGGTACTTATTTTCATTGTTCCAGAGTTATAGCCAAATAAAATTGTAATTAATGAAATATTTGGATATTGCAAGAGAAAGAGGCACATCGGTTCGAATCTGAATTCGTCTCCTTTTTTTTATTATTTTATTTAAATATATTGATTTATTAATAATTATTAATCTGTGATTGTAAAAAAAAATTTACGATAAACAATAATTCAATAATAATAAAAAAAAAAATATGAAAACATATAAGTTATATAAGTTATTAATGAAATAAAATTTTATGCACTTTTCATTTAAAAAAAATGTTTATCTGTAATACGAGTATAATAGGCATAAATAAAATAAAGTAATTTGGTGTTTACATCAGATTTTTTACATCATTAATACATATTAAAATTGAGTTATAAATAATAAAGTGGTTCTGTACTAGCGAAAGAGTTATATAATAGTAATTGTAACTTTTAATTCCCCGAGTTGTGAACTTAAATCGTTTCGTTAATTTTAAAGCATATGCTAGTGTAAAATATATAAATTTTCATAAAGTATAAAAATATAATTGGATTTTGCTGTGTTGCTTCATTTTACAGTCATTCATATGTCAGCAAAAGTTATTTAAGTTGACGTTCATAAAAAAAGTTCCTCCCGTAACCGAATAACATGCTTGCAATCACAAAAAAAAATGATTAAAATTATTTTTTTTAAATGTTTCATTATCAGTCCTGTCAAACTAGTTGTATTTTGAATATTTTTAAATTAATAGAATATAAAGGAGTTAGTTTTTATTTGCCACTTTGCTTAATTTTTATAATTGTAATATGCTTGTTAACATTATGCTAACGTAATGAAGATCTATATGAAAAGTTTTATTACAGTCAACGTTTGTTGAGAAGTCTTTTGCATTTTTGCGGATCAACTATGTAACATTATAGTTTGGAAAAAAGTACCCACATTAAAAAAAAAAAAAAAATAATAAATGATTCTACGTAATTAATATCAACGAATTTAATAGTAATAATAAAATTATTTATAAGATCACAAAAATTATTCTAGTATAGGTTTTTTTTTTAAATTTGTTACTGCACATTAGGAGTAAAATTCAGGAGAAACCTGAATTTTACTGTTTTATTTTATTTATTATACTACTGAATTTTACTTTTTCTTTGCATAAGATTTATACAAAAATATTTTTTCGGTTATTCAGATGAAATCAATTTCAAGTAAAATTCTTTAGAAATACTTTCAACTAATGTTTTAAGACTAAAAATTTGTGATGATATTGTCTACTTAAATAAGAAGTAGTTTTAAAGGGTAATATGTAAATTATACAATCAAACTGAAGCGGGTATTAAATCCACCACTCAGAAATATAAGTAGAAATAAAAAAAAAAAAAAAAAAAACTAAATTAAATTAGTAATAAAGACCGCACAGTACAATTGAGATAGGATTATAAAGGGACTCCATCAAAATGCAAACAATTAGGAATCCATAAAATTCAGTAAAATGTTATAAAAAATATTTAATTCTATTAAATATTAATTATAATATTATATTATATCATATTAATTATTATTAAATATTAATTCTATTAAAAAATATTTAATTTTATAAAAAACTTCCACTAATTTAACATTTTTCAAATTCGTCCCCATTACACCATCTCTGCCACTAAGTGTTAGTTTGAATCCCCAACCCTGACGTAATACAGGTTAATTTTCAGTCAAAGAGACTGTGCGTTGTACCTACATGCCAACCATCCTAGGAATATATTTGACCGTCACTAGATCACATGAGCTAACTATGGATTAACATTTGGGTTGTCCCTTTCTCTTGCCAGGATCCTACGGGCTATAGAAACATATATACGGGCTACTAATCATATATTTCATACTTTTTCATTTTCATAACTGTTTTTTTTTAATTTTACAAACATATATTGACAAAATTTAGTAAAAATTATGCAAAATGAACTTTATCGTAGTTGTTTTTCATGAATTATCTTATTTTACTATTAGATAATGTAAACATTTATTTAATAATTTTAAGGGAGGTAATACCTTCAGAATTTTCATCTTTATTTTAGCTATCACAGGATAAAATATATAAAATTACTAATTATAGTATTGGCTATTGAACTTCAAAAAGAACTTTCCCTCGTTGAAAAGACGAGGGAAAGTTCTTTTTGAAGTTAACTATAAAACACTAGTTATACTATTTTTATATTAATAACTATATACTTCCTATTTTATATATACTAATTATGTATTTTATATTACTAATATTTGATATTAATATAAAATAATATTTTTATACTATTTTTTATATATTTTATATATATATATATATGAGTAATTTAATTAACTACTTTCAATTACATGTTAATATTATTCTTACGTAAAAACATATGTTAGTAAATAGGTAATATGGAATAAAATCCACTGTTTAAGTTCCTTATTAATTTATTTAAGATTGGTACAATATAAAACGTTTAAACTACATTCGTTTAAGTATATAAGTTAAATGTTTAATGCTACGTTTACACACATCTGTGCTAAGCCGCTGTCGTTAGTCGACTGGCTGATAATGAGAGGGAGAGTCTCCCCCCACTTAATACATAAGACTAATAACTAAACTATATTATTTGACTAAAACTATAAAAATTACATTTTATTTTATTAATTACATTTTGGCATTCAAAATGTTAACAACATATATACCTCGAAGATCCTGGGTTCGAGTCTCGGTCAAGTTACTAATAATCGAACTCATATTATTTGAAATACAGAGTATGTGAAATCACTGTATCTTTTTTTCTGTCAAATTCTATCCCATATCATAATGGTTCTTGTCTATCATTGGTACAATGAACGAATCTAGTAGAGGATTTTCTCTTCTTATTATATATAAACATTTTTTCACCACACGAAAGAATACAATATTTTTTGGTTTACACAACTTTTGGTGATCTTTTTATTGCTTTGATGTATGTGAAATATCTGTTGTAAAAGCCGTAACATTCATAGTTACATTTTGTGAAATTAATGATTCTAAACAAGCTAAGCTAATCTACTTTTACTCATCTAAGCAGGTTGTTTTATTTTTAAAAAAAATCAAGCAGGAGTAAATATCATTTGATATACTGTGTTGTTAGGTAACACCTCTTTTACAAAAACTGGACATTAAACCGTTAAGTATCGTTTACTAATTATCGTTATTTTTATTTTTAAATATCGGCTAAGAAGTTAAATTCTTGTTGATGTAGAAAAAACGGATGTTATTTTTAATCAAATTCTGTAACAACGGATGAGTTAATAAATATCATAATAGACTTAGATTCAGTAATATTAAAATTCTTGCCGTTAGTATTTAGTTAAAATCTGTTTTACTTTATTGCAAAAATATGTGTTAGTCAGTTGGCTATATGTGATAAAACTTCAATTCATGAAATATCATAACATATTCTTAAATTTTTTTCGTGTTTAAATGTTAGCATTAAAAATATGTTTGAAGATGTTTGCAAATTTATTAATTACTATTGTGAAATTTTTTATTATTTATTAAGCAAATTTCAACTCATGTTTGATTAATCGAATCAAAACTGAAAACTATTATTATTTTTTTTTTTTGTGTACATGGTCTCGACTTCTACGGTCATTAGCCCTCGTCACATTCTTTAAAATAGCAATTAAATTTCGTCATATGTAAGGGTGTAAAGGGCCGTTACATTTTATTTAAAAACACTAAAATAGACAAGACAGAACATCTAAACGCAAACACTGAAAACACTTAGATAGTGTAAAGAAACCCCATATTAAAATTAAAAAAATAAAACTCAAAAATATAAATGAAAAAAACGGCTTCACAATACCAAAATTTCCTTTGTTTCTTTTAAGCTTCCTGGGGGCACCCGAAACCGCCGTTACTCAGTGGAGTAGTCGCCCCAGGGTGCTGTGGCAGTTTACTACCCCCCCATAAATTGTCCCGTAAGACATAACTCATCGGGGTTCCCCCACATCACAGCAACAATTCGACTACCTGTTCAAAACGGCCAAAAAACCCATCGCCGGGGGAGCTGCCCTTCCCGATCCTTTATTCTCCTGTCACGCTTTGCACCTCTTCGCCACTACTAAATCAAATGCGTGCAATCAAAGATCAACACACAGTCACAGACTACGGCCCCCATTCTAAAGGAGCGCGAACATTACTAAGGGTAAAAGCTCCTTTGCTCGTAACAGGGACTTGCAGCCAGGAGTCGTTGCCATTCTTTTCGCTCGAACAAATCGTGCGCAAAAATACTCTGAATCCCTGTGAAATGGAGATGAAAGGTCTAGTCAATAAGGGCGCAAAACCGTTGTAACAGTTCTCAGACACCAAGATTGTGAAACTGGGAAAGGTACACACTTGACCACCAACTCAAAAATAGCACTGAAGAAGACTTTATACAACGTAAATCTCTGCTCGTGAAAAGAGATCAGAGATTTAGCCGGAGACCAGCTTCCGGACCCAACAGCTCTTCTCAAAGCTAACAACAAAAAAAATGGCTCTTTACAGGGCTACCACAAGTTTATAAAGTGCCACGTACCGTCGAAGCCATTCGGCAACAACATACACGTATACGTAAATAAACAGAAGTGAAATTGTAAAGTTACTCATATTCATTAGTGAGCTACAAACTAACTGAATAATTAACCTATAAATATTGAGATGTAATCTGATTGCTGATAGTGCAACCGTTATTATTGTCATCCACATAAAACAAGAGAGACAGTTCTTTTCTCTTCCTTTTTCTTTTCCTTTTCCCCCTAACACACCCTTTACATTTTTTCATTATTATTTTTGTAGATTACATCGTTTTGTTCTGACTGAGATTTTAAGAATTTGTTTACTAAAATTTATTAAAGCTATATAAAATAATATCAATAATAGAAATTATTAGTAGAAGATATTAAGTGCTGTTTACCATTCTTAAACATTAGAAATCCAGTACACCGCAACTGTGGGCCAAGATGCTATTCCACAATTTATGTTTACAAAATAACTGTTAATAATCAGAAAAATAGTCTAAATATTAATAATTTATCGTAACTGAACCTCCTTGTCATTGATTTAAGTAGATAAATCAAAAGACAATAAATAGTCTTAGAAGTCAATAATATTAATAATTATTGAATTCATTTTAATCTTTCATTAATTTTTTATTTTTATTTATTACTATTTATTAGCCGATAAGTGAATCATGGGACAGAAACAGATGGAGACAGTAATGGTGCCAAGAACCTGCCAACAGCCAGAAATACCAGATGATGATGATGACTTATTACTGCATTGTATTTTAGTTAATAGTGGCGACGTATCCTAACTACATAAATTAGAATTTAAATCTCAAAACAGTATTCTATTTTTAGTACAAATCTCCAGCAAAAAGAACCAATTGCATAATAACTCTTCCCTAATGATAAAAACTGAAATTATACAATCAGGTGTAATTATGTGGAAAACTACTATACCAAATCTATATCTTCTAATTTACATAAAACAAATAAAAAAAATTATTTTCACAGTGAGTAAAAATTTATTAAACACCACCAATATGTCGTGATGAAGGTTAAGAACTACTTTCACAATGACAACGCCTCGCTTACAGAAAAATAATAAATTATTTGTTTATAAATTCCAACAACTACTAGTTTTAAAGTAGTTAAGACCTCAATTTTAAGGATAGTTAATATTTTATATATATTACTTTTGTGATAAAGAAATACGCAAATGAATAAATATTTATACAGTCTAACTTCCTTAGAGGTACAGCACGCATTTAATATCTACCCATTCTTCTACCTATTTAAAAAAAATTAAAATGCCTCTGTGGTACATTAGTTCCAAATCAAAAGTCATGATTACATTTTAAAGCGTTTCTATGACAAAGTAAAATTGATACCCACACTTATCTATACGAGCTCAACGTAGAGTTTTATAAATGCGGTTAAGGACCTAAAAAATAAAAATAATAATTAATAAATTTAAAAAATTTTGAACTAGTAAATTTGACTGAAAGTGAAATTTATCTCCTGTTACACACAATAAAAACCGGGAAAGTAAAACGTGTAGGGTATACGAATATTATAACTAGATATGTGTCATATTACACGAATTACGTACCCACACCACGAATGTAGCATACGTGTGCGAGTATACAAATCTACATTCACATACACACACCCGCTTTGCGCACACATATGTACACTCCCACACAGAAAGGCAAATGACAATGATGAAGGTTACAGAGGAAAGGAAACGGATTTTCCATCACTTAATATTCGCTCGTGTTGGATTTCCCCTCTTTTTCTCAATGCTTTCTATAAGTTCGTGCGCACTTTCATTTCAAATTATAATTCTCACACGGGTTGAAAGAAAAAAGCTTCGAAGAAACATTCAATACTAGCGTAAAATTACTGTCACGTATTTCCCAACCTTTCTTCATACGACCGTGAATCTTTGATCTCTCTTCTCTTCTTATAGATATTTTCCGTCTCGCTTTCCACTTACCCTTCAAACCTCATCCCCTACTTCTCCTTTACTACATATGCGATCGTAACTATGCCATTACTCACCGACACTCTTAAGCACCGCGTTCGAATCCATTTACATTTCTCCACTGGGAGCTTGATGAACTCTGCATCACCACACCCTCTCTATTATTCACATTCGCAAACAGAGAACGAGCGAGTGAGAAGTAAGGAAAACATATAAATGAGAAAGATATAGGATGGTTAAGAGGAAGCAAAACGACGGTATAAACAGAAGAAAAGTAAAAGGATGGCGTTTAACATATTCTTATTTTCTTCTACACATTCATTCAAAGGTTATAACCATTGCCCTCAATCACCCTAATACCTTCTCTTATATCTTTTTTACTATCATCTTCCATAACACTTTTGTCTATATCATTATTTAATAGATCATTATTAAATTTATGCGCATACATATAAGTAATTTGAAATATAAATATCGCCCAAAAATTAATCAATTGAATTTTTAAATTTAATCGAACAGAATTTAATTAATTAAAATTAAATAGTTCAATAAAAACGCTTTTTCTTTCTTAAATTCAGACAAAAGAAGTACTAGAACGTGCAATTCAATATAAAATTATACGTTCAGTAATAACAAAGTTTAAAAAAACTATACCTCTGCTAAAAGATTTGTCATTTTAGCAACACCAGTACATATAATAATACTGTATGTACTACAGTTTCAAAGATATATTCTTGATAAACATAAGGATGCCGAATTCTTTTAAATGTCTTAAGACAGATTTATCAATAATTCCATTGACGGATACAATATGAACAACACTTTCCCCTCTTCCCAGATACTCTTCAGTTTTCATTAAAAGGGCAATATTTGGAAAGTAAATATGATTGAATGCAGAAAGCCGATAGGCCTTCTCCATTTGTAGAGTATTTATATGAGAAGTTATGAAGTTTGTCAGGATCAGGGTCTGACCAGTTTATAATATTTTTATGTATAGACTATCCAAAATGTGCCTATTTGTCTAAATCGATAGATACTTGAAGTTGGTGTTCAACGTAATCACACCTTAGCCTTTCTTGTTCAATTCACTTAGGGTCTTCTTTGTGTGATTTTTCATTAGATTAAATTTTTATTTTTAAGCTACTCATGGGAATTCAATAGGACTACTAATATTACGAAACAAAATCTTTCTGCTTATAATTTAGAGTTACTTTAATATTATCGAATTAACAGTTGTTTTTTTTCTTTTAATGAGAAATTGTACTTCTATAGTAACAATAACTTGTATGAATAGTTGATTTTATTTAATATTATGACTTTGGACACGCTATATTTATATTTTAATGAGGAATATGAAGTAGATGAAACAAATAGGTTTTCCTCTTTACAAACAATCCGATCTGTGCATTTCGTAACTCGCTAGAACGCAGAACAACTTACAAATTATAAACGTAAACCTAAAGAAATGAAACTACTGCATTCATCCCAACAGGGATGTTCAATTTGATTAATATCATTGTGCCACGAAAGTTAGAAGTGCAAATATAGAAACTTGTAATTATGTAATTATGTAGGAATATCATGGATGTTGAGCATTTAAACATATTACATTGCGTAAAATAAAATATTTTTCTTTTTGGTTTTTAGTTATTTTTTGTTGTCAATAGGCTTATCAACGTTAATGATTATACAATAACAAATAAATTATAAAACAATATCATAATTAATATTTTTGTTGTTAATTAAACATCCTATTTTCTTCATATTGAAATTCAAATTCCTTTTCTTACAATAAATTCTTTAATAAAGATTATTCTATTTATTTCCATATCATAGTAAACATTTAACACAAAAAAAACTAAGTTATGTTTTTCAAAGTTTTGTATTATTTTTCAGTTTTAAAATTCAGATACATCTTTCGATATTCTACTTTATGTTCTTCAAAAACGTATTACATTCGGTAAAAGCTATTTATTAATTTTACAATTACCAGAAAAAATTTAGTGTACACATACGTACATAAAATATAAATATTAATTTAGATCTCTAAATTCGTTTATTTTGCTTCGCAGCAAAAGGTTTACAATTTTAATTAATTCATAACTCTATGCTTGTATAAAATACAGCATTATTACATCCTGTTTTTAATATTATTTCATAATTTAGGAATGTATGTAATTATACACAGAATTTTGCTTTGGTGAGAAAATCTGTTGGGCCTATTTATACCAAATAAAACTGTAAATAAGCAAATAAGTATTACTCGTACTTTCTTCTATTTAAATAACAAATTTTTTAAGTGAATACTTTAATCATCATTGTTCGGATGCTGAAAGAAATACGTTGCAATTATTTTATTATTGTACCCATGTAAAAAATTGTAAAAAATTCTAGGATTTTTTTAAATTGTATTTGAAAAATAAACATCCAATCTGTTCTACTACTTTTTACTAGCAATTGTAGCTTTGCAGTCTTCCAAATACGTAACCTTGCTTTGGCACAAATCAGGATTTACCAGTTTGCCTCTCTTTTAAACACGTTTCTAAAATTTCGAACAAAATATAGCAAGTAAGGTTTTTAATCTTCATGATTCTACAAAAGCCTTTAGAAATATATTCATCTTGTTTGTCATTTAGAATTAATGAATCAACAATTATCGACCTTTTTTACTTTTTCTTTATACTAAAAACTTATAATAAATTTTAACCCTTTAATTTTGATAATCTTACCACTTCCTTCAAATGTTTTCTTATAATCCGAATAAATTAAGATTAAATATTTTATTAATGTAGGCAGATTATAAAATAACCTATTCAAATACATTAAATCAAATACAAATTCTCTTTTTCGATACCCAGTACTAAACTAAGCAAAACCTTAATACTATTATAGAAACAAAAACATATCTAGCACACAAAATATAGGGAACTATAAAAAGATCATCTGATTTATATAATTTTTACAACTTTCTTGTACTGCAAAGTGGTGTATACTACAACGGAAGACAGCAGGGAATTAATCTAAAGCTCACTTATCTTACATAATAAGACTACAGAAAAATCTGTTCTCACACCATCCGCTTAAAAATAAGAATAAGAAGCATAAAATCCACTTTGTAAGTGTAAAAAAGATTTCTACATTTTTTTCAAACTTTCTCCTTCTTGTTTAACATTTTGTATTTTATAACTAGAATTAAGGTAAAATATTACTTTTTTAAAATTTTGTATCTTATACATTTAAATTAAGATTATTGTTGGGTAAAGTTAACAAAAATAAAAGAACACATAGCTCGTATTTGCCAAAAGAAATTGAACTTTAATTGGAAATGAAAACAACTGAACTTATGTTAAATCATAACCTTAAAAACTAAAAAGAAATTATGAAATTAACATAACTTAATGATACATAAGAATATCAACTGAAATCAGCATATCAGTAATAATAATATTAAAATGAGATTTACAATTATATACTTAGAAAAACAAAACATCAATAAACATAGTATGACTGAAAAAATATTGTATTACTGACAAATGCTGTTATATTGAAAAATTAGCAATGAACAACTGTCATTAACTTAGAAAAATAAAATACAGTAAATCTTAATTGGCTTTGGCCTTTCCTGTTTTATGAACAACAAACTTAGCATTAAATAATTCAAACATGTAATTCTAGTTTTATGTAGAAAAAAGGCCACAATAATATTATAGTACAACAAGAGTTAATTACAATAATCAAATTGAAATAAATATATAAAAAGAGTTCCTTAACTAGTAAGCTTTCTTGAAAATATAAAATTACAAAGAAGTCCTAAAACATAACTGCACATCAGGAGTAATTTTCTTTAGGTTAATTTAAGAGAAGTATTATGAATACAGTTCATGAGTAGAAAAGAATTAATCTCGGCGATTAACAAGTTACAAGATTAAATTATAGAATTAACTACAGTAACAACAAATTGAAATAGTCAAGCACGTAAATAAAATAGGTTGCAGCTGAACGATGACACAACCTTATATAAGCCACCTGTCGTGAATAAATGGTTTTTAAACTAAACTTGAAATTGAAATGCGTAAAGGTACGATGAACTGAATGTTCCACAAATTTTAATGATAAAATAACTGTTTAACGTAATTAATAATGAAAATTGAACTTGCTTGTACCACACAAATATTAGCAAGAGACGAACTCGTGAATGAAGGAAAATGAATACATACAGTAATCCTGGGCGTAGTCCGCAGAGGTGTATCAGGAATGCAGTGGTGAGACGTGGTTTAGAGGTTGAGCAGGACGTGACGTCTCAAAAATGTAGCAACGAGTTTGGAGAGATTCTGCATCGATGAAAATGTAATCAGCAGCTCGATAAGATTCGGCGTCGATAGAATTGGCAGTATGTAGTGATTGAAACACTTTCGACAGAGACGTAATATAGCGAATTTGAAGAATAACTTAACAAAGAAACGAGGCTGGACGAACATAGCAAACTATGAAATCACAAAAAACTGACGAGTAGAACTAGAGAATATTTTGACAGAGAAATACCGCAACGTTTATGAAGACGAAGAAAGTATTAACATTATACGAGCGAAAGAGAACATCGAAGCCTGGTCCTCCAGACTTGGAGGACCAGGCTTCGATGTTCTCTTCGATGTTCACGCACAGCGTGAAAGTCAGGACTAGAATGACCAAAGCTGGAGTGGTGAGAAGTAGGGGAAGCGAACAAAGCAATGGACAGAAGAGTGTGTGTGTGTGTTGACAACCAGAGTAGTGTCTAAGTGTTAGTATGAGAACGATTAGAGAAAACGTGTGGAATTCGGGAACGAAGACATAACAAAAAATAATTTACAAGCAAGCAGACCACTAAAGAATTACGTAAGATTGATAAAATAAATTTCTGAATACGCAAGTTAAAGAAATGACATCAGGGCATACAAAGCGAAATAGACTTCTAGGGACTATGCAAATATTGAAATTGGTGAGAACAAAAATACTTAAGAAAAATATATATATTAAGACTAAACAGCAATAAAATAATGCGTGATAGAAATAAGCTAACACCAATACGATGATGCAATCAGCACGTCAAACTGGAGACTGAGAGAAATTGATATCGAAAACAAACCCAAACAACCTATTTAAAATACACGTAAATAAGCCTTACAAAAATGCAAAACAAAATTACCAAGCCTGTAAACTACAAGACTCGACCATAACCTTGAATTCATTGGAATAAAACGACTTTACGCAAACGGCGTAAACAATTATCAACTTCAATACTATGATAAATTTTTAACAATGAGCAAGCAATACAATTAAATGAATTTCAAGTTTTTTATCAATCAATACATGTCAAGTTGTACCTCACTTATGTAATTTTGTCTTCAATTATATTCAGCCACCTTACCTGAAACAAATAAAAACCACAATATTTTATTTGAAAAGAAATATTATGAAAATGTTAACAATCCTTTTAGATTAGTATTTTTAATAAAAATCTAGTTTTTATCGGTAAGTAAATGTAGAAAAATACTTTTGTTAAAACAGACAAAATAATCAAAGTTTTATATTGTAACCATATAATCTTTATGAGTTTTTTGGTAAATCCCGCATTAGATTTATTTTAAAATTAATTATATCTCATAATCTTGCCCACATTTTAGTGAGATTTTAAATTTATAAATATACATATTAACATACATACACATGGATTTAACTGATTTATTTTCTGATAATAAATAATATGCATAATAATTGGAAAACAAATAAAAATCAACCTCACTATTTCTTCTATTTTTGAAAAAAAAAATGGCGCAATATATTTTATACCAACCATATATGTTTTGTACCTACAATATATTTTATACCAAGTATCGTTTAGAAAGTTAATATTTTTTACTGAATTTATATCTTAACTACTTAAATCCTTCTCTTCAGCTATCCATTGTCCCCAGCACATGCCTATTGCACGGCATATGATAAGATAAAATTCTATTCCAAATAACACAGAGATAATACAATTTTGTAGAAATTAAAATTATGTAATATTTTCGTTGTAAAATTTTTTTTATTGTTTATAATAACGATTTTGTATATAATAACAATGTTAGTTATTATAACAATGGAACCCTTCTCAACTTCTAACAGTCAACATTCTCTTCCCAGCGTGTAAGAGCAGATAGAAGGTAAGGATTCCACTACCTTTGAGGTAAAGAAATCATCCCTAAAAGAAAAAGAAACCAGCTGTCATTAGCGTTAGGGTATAGAAGGCAGGAACCCACTACAAAGACCTTTGTGGTGTTTGTAGTAAAAATTCCATAGATTCAGTGGCCCAATACGCAATTAAATTCTGGAGTAATTCCTGCAGTCGAATAGTAATCGAATGGAAGTTACTAAATGGCGAAGCGTTGATACACAAAACACTCAAGTTGTAAACAATGTATTAGCATTTGTAAAATCAATCAACCTACCAGTCAAGCAAAATACACGTTTTACAGGAAATATAAATTTAGATAATTTATGAGAGTTTAAATTATAAGTGTTAAATTACATGTCAGGATAAAGTAATTGCGTGTTTGATAGATGTTACTAAATAAAAAAAAATTAATTCTTTTAGGTGTGATCTGTTAACGTACGCTATAAGTTCAAATTCATGAACATATTATGTAATAAAGAATAAATGTGGACCAAGAAAAAATAGTAAAAAAACAAAATTTGATATTTTTGACATATTTCAAATGTTGCCCTTACTGATGTTGAATTAGTTCAGAGGTGCTCAGTTTTCGAAGATAAAGTATTATATTAAATGTTTCCGAGCCTAATTTATTATACACATTCAGAGTTCTTTTTACGTACTGTTCTGCGAAAGACCATGCATAAGCTCAATTTGATCATTCTTGTCTGTTATTACGAAGTAAGATTATTTTACAGTCTTTAAATGTTTTTTTTTTTGTTTATTATTTTTGGTAAACTATCAATGATTTCTGTATTAAAAGATTTAACTCAGTTGATCATTAAAAAATTAATTTTTCTGTGATTGATTCCAGACTAACTGGCAGTTAGTTTTCTCTGCAAATCACACGAATAAAACCATATTATTTTACTTAATTTGAAAAGAATTTTTTGTGATACATAATGAGTTACCTTAACTTTTCTGTATAAATTGAACCCGTTATATTTATTATTAAATAATTTAAAATTCAAAAATTATGATTTTTAATTCTTCTCAATTAAATTGATAACTTTATATTTTAATTTAGTTCAATGTATTAACAGAATTTTTCGTAGAGATAAGTAAGAAAAATAGGGTAAACATTTTCTATATATCTCAATCAAACTTTCCGGATATACTGGAATTCACTTGTAGCTTTATTTTTATGTTTCCACGAAACGATTTGCAAGGAGTCCAAAGAAGGGGATTTTCTATTGATGTTCTATCAACTTTTTTAAAAACGTTACTTAATCGAAAAGCGTCTCGTAATGCTAAACTTGTTAACTTTAATCGCTCCTTTATATTAAATTAATCAATTAATTTCATAATCAACCAATCCTCAAAATGTCCATTATTTGCTCGATTGGAGTGCAGAGATGTAATGCACTTACATCAAAAGATATAAATAATTGCAAATATTACAATATTATTTCGTAATAATCTGCTAAACCTCGTATGTAAAATTATTAATTACATTAAAATGTAATTTAATTGTAGTGGGTAGTTGCTCTAATTTATTAAACAATTTTCAACTTTTATAAATGGTAAGATGGTCACATTTACCGAATGACGTGTTTTTGGTTGGCAGTAAACTGTGGCTTTTGCATAGTCGGATCAGGAATACTTAGCTAGATTTCTCCACGGAATTAATAATTGCTCTAGTTTTTGAATGAAATGAGATGGAAGGTTTTTATTAACTGCAAAATAATGCGCTTTTATCATAGTTTGTATTAAATTTTATCCAAAATATCAGAACTACATTATTCTCATCGGTTTTAAAATGTACTTTCTTTTTTTTAACGAGTTAGAACGATTTAGTAATTAGTTATTTGTGTAATATCTCAGTAAAATCAGAATTATTTAAAAAAATAATATAAAATAATTCATTACAACAAATTTTTAATAATTATTTAATTAACGATTCACCGAGAGAAGAACATAAGTTTAAGAAAAAAATTAAGTATAAAATTCCGTAAACATAGATGTAACAATTTTCTGCAAATAAACTGTATCAATTTGTTCAGTTAACACTTTTGTATTGTGTCTCATTGTACGTCAAATCTGTATTGTATCTCAGATTCACCAGTTACGTATTTCTAAACAACACGTAATGGCATTAAAAATACTCATAATTTAAATTTTGGTGAAGCTATTGCAGCGTATTGTACTGTTAATAATTATAGTCACTAAGAAGCAAAGCACTCTAACTTGTTTAGTTTTTCTCAAACCGCACTAATAACAAAGACAAACAAGACTACCAAAAAACACTTCTTAATCATCAAATTATTAATCCTTTTATAGTATATGTTTTCAAGTGGTGTTCTATATACTGATAAGAAAAAGTAACAAATTCATTATACGTATTCAATTGGAACCCGACGTAAAATAAAATATACTTCTCAGTGTTTCCTTTCTGGTGGAGAAAAACGTTAGATTTCGAAATAATCTAAACACAAACATTTACGACCGAGGTACAATTTTAAGGTAAACGTTATGACAGTTTATCATACGTCAAATTACAACTCTTTATTAATTGTTTTTTATACTGTCAAATTTCCTTTGATTAATATCCTGCATAAATATGTATGTGTGGATATAATATTCAGAAAACTATGAAAGCACCTACCAATTCATATACACACAAAAAATATATCTAAAACAATTTATTTATGCAGATGAATGCGAAGGTCTTTCTTTAATATAAATATTCATGAATTAAAACTCGCATGTTTTTATCCGTAGCAAAAAATAAAAATAAAAAATATACGTATGCAAAAACAGTTACTTCGGAGTAAGTAATAGAACGTTAAGAATGAAACTGACTAACAGAAATGTTCTATACCAATTTAATCGGAAAATTTTCCACTCTAAAATCTGATTGTAGATATTTTCGTACAAAACCAATTGCTCCTAGGTCTGTTATGTATGCTTGAGAACAAAAGATTTGCTTATTCGAAATTTTTTGTCTGTAATTAATCTGAATTAACGTTTTACACTTTGTTTTGTTCACCATTACGAGAAATTATTAAAGTTATGGATTTCAGTTTTGTTTTAATGAGTTATTTTCTGTTATTTAGAGGATAAAGCCTCTGTTATCAAGCGGATAAATCTTTTAGATAATTAGAAGTACAAAACATATAAACAAGGTTCTTATGATTTGATAAAATAATAGTTTTAGATAAATAATAATATTTAACTAAAGTACTGCAACTTCCAAAATTTTATTATCTGTCAGTAAGATTCACAAAGTAATAGAAAAATAATTATATTTTGACTATAAATGAAAAATTCTAAATTTAAAAAATGTATTCACAGGAACACGTGTAACTATTGCAATAAATTTTCAAGTGGTATTTTTTTATATACTAACAGGAAGTTTAGGTAATTTTTGTAAAAAATATTGGAAAAAATACTATTTCAGTTAAAAGTTATTTTTCAGTTCAGGCTTACAAATATCCCTAAGAAGGAGTTCAGACTATACAGTACAGCGATTTTTTTTTACTAGTTTAAAAAATCTGTCCTATATGCACTACGCAAACAGATGCAGACACACAAAGATGTTCATAAAGATTGTTTACAGAACCCAAGGGAAGAATTACGAACCCACCAAACTGTATTTTAAATTTCCAATTTTTATGAAACATCCATGTCTGGAGATATCAATATTAAAATACACTCCACTTTCTTATGTATGACATTGTTTATAAAATTGAATACAAGTAGGAGGCAACTGGAGGTATAGCATCTTTTTTTTTATATAAAGAGCCACGTTAAGGTACAAAGTTAGAAGTGATCATTCTAAGTGTCTCATTATCACAAAAAAATGTAAGCGAAACATTTTTGAAGGAAGAAAAAGTATCATCAATACAACAAATAATTTATTTTTCCTTTTAAATAAATATAAACAAAAATGTCAGGTCATTTTTTAAAATTATTAGTTCATTTTTTTATACAAGAATTCCACCCTCAATGATATTAAGTGAAAATCTTAACAAAGTTGTCTTAACAGATAAATTGGTCTTATAATTTGTCGAGGTTGAAACAGTAAAAAAAAAAATGTAATCTAGGTTTTTTAATTGTTTTTTTTTGTGTAGTAAAACATTTTTAAATAAATGTTTCGAATATTTTTCACTTATTCTTAACTTTTAAGTAAAGACAACGTTTTAGAATCAGTCGATTATTAAACAGGAGAAATATGCTTTACTTTAAAGAAGGGATGATCTTAATTAGATTATATAACATAAAATAACTTAGTTTTCAGTGAACAGTTCACTAAACTAATTAGAGAATCTTTCAACGATCAACTGTGGAACAAGTAAGTGCAACATTAAATCGAATTCAACAGGAAAAAAACAATTTATTGATTTATCGTTTTTTTATTTATTAATTTTTTTCAGTATTGTGAGAATATTACATGGCGCAAAGAAAAATCCCAACGGTTTGCACAGTATTGAACCTATCAAAAAAAAAAGTTGCTTTCGGCACGCCGGAAGGCGGAAGTAGATTTTACCGGTGCTAGGTAGGGGATAAAAATCATTTCCATCTTAAAATTAAAGATAATTTCAAATTTACTCAATACGGCAACGATGAAAAAAAAGTTTCGCATGTTTAGCATACGACAAGCCCCATCTTACAATTCAAGCAACATTTTGGTCATTCCTTGCCGTAAGGGTTGGTCATATCAAAAGTCGTTTCAGAAAAAAAATTTAGGTAATGTTTAGAGGACTAACGACTACTTTAAACCGATTCGATACTGTGCCTATTAAGGGAGGTATGAGTTTTTTTGTCTTCAAAACCTCCGTTTTTCAAGTCCCTGGGCCAATCCATTGGCCGAGGGTCTTGAAAAATTGGTATTTTTTGAAATCACCATTGGTGATATCAAAAAAAGTTACTTATATAAGTTTTAGTACCGTATCTAAAGAACTTTAAACGAATTCGATATTTTTTAATAAGAAAGTTATTGCGATATTTTGTTTTTTTCGAAAAAGCCCCCCCCCCCCCGCATTGCCACCCCAAGGCTCGATTTTGGCCGTTAATGAACTCCGCCGAGATTTTAGGACGAGTAATTTTTAAGGAACAATTTGAAAGTGATTGGCGCAAAATTATGGCAGTTATTGTGTCCACAAGAAAGTGAAACATATAATAATTTATATATATAATAATTTTTTATGTAATTTCCATTTCCATTCCATATTCCTACGCATAATCTGCAAGCCTATGTAGTTAATTAATTGTAAAAGAAAAAGAATATGTAATAAGAATAGTCCTTATCGGATGGAATTAATGAGAGCTTGATAAGAAATGATTTTTTTCAAAGACGATTTGGTTAAAAACCCTTACTTCAAATACAGTATAAGACACCTAGGATATCAACCAGAGATAACAGTGTTATAAATAATTAAAATGAAAATATCCTTCTACTTGCGTATATATTCCAGCTTAATAACCTCATTTTATAATGACGATAAAAAATGAGGGTGGTCTTATTGTATTGTCTTAACACTATTACCAGTATGTTTAGCTAAGCAATTTCAGCGAGTTAACAAAGTATTTTCTTTGAAAAATATGGGAAATTAAAAAAAATGTCCTTTCTACACATACATTTTACATTATTTTCTTTATATATCCAAGTTTAATCAACACATTGCTCGACAACCCCTATCTGATATTATTCTTTATTAATATTTTCTTTTTAGGGAAATAATATACAATTCCTATTTATCGTGATCTTCGACAATTTGAAGGATTATGGACCAATTTTTCTTCGTTTATTCACTATTTTACATGAATAATTATTTGAGTCCAAAATGGATATTAAAAAGTACTTTCCTTCATATTTTAAGAAGAATAAGAAATATATTTTCTTATTATTTTGATGTGTTAGGTTAAAATTCGTAAAAAAAATTATTTGAAGAAGATTTTTGGAAACGAAATTAAATTGCGCAGCCTAACAGAAATTAACGAACAAAATTAATATAACTTTTCCTTTTCTAAAATTATTACTGACTCCTAATAAACTCGTGTAAAGCTAATGCCTCCAATGTATAACCTAATCTCTGTTATAAATAAATTAACTAATTCAAAATAATGTAGGAATATTAAACCGATCCAAAGCAAATTATTAAAAACTTTCAGAAAAAAAAATAACTTAAAGGAAAAATGTAAGAGAAAAAATAAAAATGACGTAAAATAAATCTAAACAGAAAACTAATATTTTTATGGTTGATGTATTAACTTTATTTTTATTAGTTTTTTAGTCGAGTATAAAAACCGCAATAATAAATAAGTTTGAATCCACTATTTATTATTAGCCCCGTAGAAGGTAGCAAACGATTTTAAAGCATATGGAAAAAGTCGGTAAAACATTTTTGTTGCAGCTTTTTATTAAATTTTTTTTGCCAGTGGCTAAAACAATATTATGCATTAGTATTTGAATACTACATTTTGTAACATTAGAAATAGCGTGATTTTAGGTGTGAAAAGGATTAGAGTTAAAATTTATATTTCTCAAACATATTATCTGTCAAAAATTAGATTTCTTAATTCCTATCTTGGGCCTTCGATGTTAGTAAAATTTTGAACGAATCTTTCAAAAATCTTTTAAAAGTAAAGTTTTACAACATAATCTGAGTGAATAAAATAAATCTTTCACTGTGACTAAATTCACTTATGAACAGTGACAGCAGATTGAGCAATGCAGATGTGCACAATCAGTGATCTCTTTATGGTTCATTGAAATACGTACTTTCAGCGGTAAAATAACAAAGTTCACCTGATGTAGGTTTTTATTCATTTGGACGTCGTAGGGTGACGTACAGAATTCCAATGAATGTCCATGACCGGTTAAAATATTTACCTTTACTCGTATATTGCAATTAAGAATGTACGGAAACTGCTATATAAAATAAAATTGCTCTTCTTATAGAAATCTCACTCCATAAAGTAATTATTATCTCATTGTGGTTTTGCAATTGAATTTCAATTCAGAAGTAATTTAATCAATCACGTAAAATTATCAATATTATTTGGCTACAAACATCTTTTACAAAATTCTATACGTAACGTTATTTGAGCAATAACCTCGTTTGCAAATATGTTTCCTTCTGTAGAATAGCAAACCCTTTTACAGGATTCTGAATACATATTTCAACTAAAAAAAACCTTCTTGAAAAAAGTATCTTAAATTTATATTCCCGCAGTAAATATATATATATATACACTATAATTTTAATACACGATATATTTGTGAAAATCACGTTTTTCTGTCGTTCTTTAATTTTCGAAGTCAGCACAGACATCAAAAAGTTTAAATTTACTAGCTAAAAAAGTGTTTTATAGATTTTAATTTTAAGTTACATTTTTTAGTTTTTATTTTTATTCGAAATTCGGATAATCCTAAAAAAATGCTGCCTTTAACAAACCGAATAAGAGACTCTTTATGTTACGAGTAAGAAAAAGATATCAAATTATAGAATTATGCATTAGTGTTACATAACTTCTCTATAATTTACTGGTGAGTATTGTATAAAGAAAAATAAACGAAAAGAAAGTTATTTGTATGTCTAAGTTTAGTGTAAACAACTGAAGAATAATATTTTTTCCATAACTCATGAAGAACTTAATTACAACTTATTTTTATTATCTTTTTCTGAGAAAATTAGTATGATTTTTAGTTGTAGGAGATTGTTAATATTATATCTGTCAATTCATTTTGTGTTATAATCAATAAAGTTGTCGGTTACCGAATAAGACACAAGTCAATCCAGACATTGTGAAAACTGCGAAGGCCATTGTTAAGAATATCCTTACTACTCCGTTCACTGACATTAGAAAAAAGTAAGGAGCAAATGATTTACTTCAGTGAGCTGAATGCAGTTCATTTATACAGACGTACACGTGTTTATTCATATACCAGTATTTATAGATGAGAAAAAATTATAATAAATATATCCTATGATCGAAATGGAGACGTCCTTCTATTACTGAAATCAGTCAAAAAGTTACGAATAAAAAAAAATTTATCAAGTTGTAGAATTATGCATTAGTGTTACATAACTTCACTAACATAATTTATTGGTGAGTATTATGAAAAAAAAATATTCATCAAAAGAAAGTAATTTTTTTGTATTTATTAAATCTAAATTTGTCAATTTTGCATTAGTACTAATCAGTCCTAATAGAGAATATAATTTCTATATTGTAAGTAGTGTGTCTAATAGCGAGTTATTTTGTTTTATACCTTATTCTTGGAAAAATTCAAAAGTGCTGAAGTTAAATTTGATATTTCTATTCGTCTTGATCGATCATAATTTTTCTCATAGTTTAATTTTATTAAAGTAAACGAGGTGAGTGTCAAATCGTAACACTTGTAGAGGACTGCACACAAGTGAAAGGCCACTTTCAAAAATGACATAACCATTCTTAAAAATAACTATATCAGTCTTACTAAGAAAAGGAAGAGTGAATTGGTTTCCCCTTCAATGAGCCAGATATATTTTTGTATATCGGCAAGCCAATCTCACTGAAATTCAAAAATATGCAGCCCCGTAAGTTCATTCTGTACGACGCAGGGAAGAGTTTATAATATACATTTCTTAGAGAATGCAACTCTTGTATAAGTAACTAACACTTGTACCTCAGATGGATTGCCTGAGTTAGAACCATAATAACTGATAGTGTGAAATCATAAGAAGGAAACATACAGATAGGGTAGAGCAACAAATTAATTTACCCTTTTTTAAAGCGAAATAATGTATACACTTTCATCTCGATATCGCTAAGTTATTCAAATAGCACTCTAGTTTTACGCTCCAAAGAAAAGAAAATTAGGATTTTACTCAACACAAATAAACTAATTATTTTGGAATAATTATGTTATATTGTGTATATATATATAAACGTTTCGCAGGCAGGCCTATAGATCTACCACCAACTAAAATTATATTACTTATATTTCTAACATTGCCCGTTACATTTTTTTTTTATTTACAAGGTAAATAGATGACTTGCACAAGGTGTAATATATGTTAAGTTTTGCTTGTTCCCGAATCAGACCTAAGATTACTTTTTACTTATATCAGATCAAACGTTTCAAATGATTTGTTTCCATCTATTTCTGAATATAATAAAACATTACGTTTATTGTGACTGTCGTAAAATGTTATATTTGTAATGATTAACTGTAACTACCCAAAATATTTTTTTTTTAAATATCAAGTTAAAAAGAATATCAATAAAATTTAGTCCTGTTTGTCGTACAAAATACAGATTGCTATAAACTGTAAAACAGACAGAGAACTTTAATCCAGTGTTGAATCATTGAATGATGCGTTCGCATTCATAAATACAATCTAACTCAGACAGATGAACACTACTTATACGTAAACACAAGCGCACGTAAAACATTTAAATGGATAGAGCAATTAATTTAAAATAAATTGCTTTGTCCGAGCACACGAGATTCCATGCGATTTAATCGATCCAATCCGATAAACCTGAAAGTTTTAAATGGGAAGTAGTTCATAGATGGAGAGCGCTAAATAGTATGAATATAAAACCGATTCCAGGTTACATTAGCGATTCAAGATCATTTAACTTGTCGGCATTGTTTGTAGCATCAGGAACTGTAATATAGTTTCGGTATATTTATGATTAAAATTAAGGGCCACATAATAATGCACAAGCTATTGTTTGTTTACGGATGAGCAACGTCAACATTCAGTCGAAATGGAATTTAAAGTTCCAACAATGGTGTTTAACAGCTGGAATCGGTAACAATTTAATACCGACAAATCTTGAATTGTTATCATATCATTAAGCTACTAGAAACATTGTTAACAATTTTAGCGTTCACTAATACAAATACATAACTATGAATATGATAATCAAAAGCCCTATATTTGTACCGCAAGACCAGCAGCTATTCCGAACACATAAGTCGTAGCATGTCATACTGAATTTCCTGCCTTTAGGAAACAAACAAAATGCATGCCTACTAAACGGTCATTGCACGCGCCGAAGCTAGCTGTACATTCCGATCTACTATTGTCCGAAACCGCGCGCGCATTTCAGGCGGTGACACACACAATACAAATGCATACTCTAAACACCTATTACACTTCCTACAAATGACTACCCCGTTATCACTATTTCCTCCCCCTCACGGAACCTCTGAAACACTCAAACACTGAATTGTTCATCAACAATACATCATTGTCCTATAGCAAGCATTCAATTATGCGACTCAGTTTCGATAAATAAAGAAAAAAATTAACATCCATACCCGGACTGAAACTGAAATCATTGTGAGAGAACAAAATTTGGAACTCAATACTTCTATTGTTTTAGTGTATTTGGATAAACGTAATGGAAAAACGTTATAAATCCTCCTTTTACAACATATATTTAAAGTAATAGATGAACATTACAATTAATTTATTAACTTTGCTTAATTATCATATCACTAGAAATTGTTGAAATTATAAAAATATTAATAGAACTAAACTTATATTATACAAATTTAAGTGACACAGTAATAATAATAATGATAATAAAAAAATTGAACATAAAGAGTAATAATATTGTTCATAAGTTATAATCGGTAATAAAAAATTATACAAACACATTGTTAAGTATTCTTATAAATTTGGATCGGTTTGCGATACAAAACAATTACAATTGGTGTTGATAATAAAGCATAGTTACTTCTTTCGCAGGAGTAATTTAAAATAATATAACGGGAATAAAGTAAAGGGGGTAAAAGATATTTCCTCCCAAAGAGGAATTTTTGTCATTTATATTATGTAGTAAATAATATTAAGCCAACCGAAGTTTATAAAAAGGAAATTGCGGTAGCTACCTACAGATTGGTACAAGCATCCTCATTACCCGAAATAGTATTCCGAAAAGTCTTAAATTCGAGGAAAGGAACCAACTGAAGACTTTCATCAGAACGATAGCTTTGGGAAGTAAAGATAGCAAATAAGTATATTCAATTGAAAATACTAAAGTAGTTTGTTAAATATTAAATCTGTTGATTATTAAATTTAATATTAAATATTAAATTAATATTTACGCATAAGTAAAAAAGAAAAAAACGATTAATTACTACAAATCAAATTAATCTTATTCAAAAGGAAGAAAATTACTACTACTTATTATTATAACTGTTATTATTTATGTTTACATTCTATTAATATTATTATTATTTATTGAACACTGTTTTAAAAGAAGGCAGTAAAAAGTGACCAAAAAAAAACAATTGTTTCTTCACGATTAAGGTAGCTAAACTATCTAAAAAAAAACTGCTTGAAAAGTTAATTACCTACGAATTAAAACCTGTTCTGAAAAAAAAACTCTATTCACTGTGTCAGTAAAATTTAATGAATTGTGTAGAAATGAAGAAAGTAACAAGAAAGATGTGTGGAATTAAAACAGTCGGTGAGGAAACTTAATTTTATTTTAGAAAAAAGTCTGTTATTAAAAAATTAACCAGAAACATTTATAGATCTGATAGGTCTGATTTGGTGGTAGAAAATATTTAAAAATTAAGCTAAAAAAAATCTGCATTGTTGTTAGCAAAGTGCAGAAGAGTTGGAAAGGAATTAGTTCATCTTGAAAGGGAAAAGCTAATGAAAAATATGACGCCTTAAAATTAAAATGAGTAAACATTAATAAATTTTGGAGGAATTCATCCAACGTTGTGGAGGATAAAAATTAAAGTATACAGATTTACAAAGTACAATTTTATTTTTAAATTAAGAAAACATTATTCTGATGGAGATTTCATATTATTGAATTTAAACTTTCTGAATATGACTTCTGTGATAAAAATGTATATTTTCTTTATACTATAAGTAATAACAATAATGTAACCAACGCAGGTCCCTTTTTACATCGCATAGGGTGCCTGCGGATAGTGTCACGGCGATCAGGTTAGAGGTTTCGAGGAAGCTCGGTTTGCTGTCTAGTCCATCTTCTGATGATGGCGTGGTGGATGAAGCACCCGTTCCTCCAAATCCTATGGCATATCTGTTTGCGGAGAATTCGCTGCGCTACGGTGGAATGGATCCGACATTGAGACCGAGGATTCTTAGGTTGTGGGCGAAATGTGGCACGAAAATAATAATCGATCACGTCAAAAAAGCTTTTAGCTAATAAAGTTTCACATGTGACAAAAATCCAGGGCCTTCAGGAGTTGGTTTACGTCAGTACTTTCACGGTAACTCTTCCTAATGGCCAGCGAGTTAGAGAAGCTATGAGGCGACATAGACCTGGGATGCCAGCTTGGGAGTTTGGTCTGACAAGGAAGGTTAACAAGCTGCGAAGAGAGATAGGTCGTCTGAACACATTTATGACAGCCAGAAGGCGCGAACTGCTGCGGAGAGCATTGTCTGCATCCATAGGAACCCGGAAAACAACTCGGTTGCCGCAGCACTAGATTTATTGAAACACCACGTGGTGCTATCCTGTAGGATGTGCCTTTACAAAATAAGTAATATGCGACGCTAACAGAACCGTTTGTTTAGAACCAACCAGTGTGAGTTCTATAAGAGGCTGCAAACACCAGCTGTGCAGCAGCTCCAGAATTCGGCAGCTCCTTCCAACACTGAAGTTTTGGATTATTGGATTCCAATCTAGTCGAGCTCATTACGGCATCGTGATGGAGCTGATTGGATCCGTGATGAGAAGAGGAGAGTGAATGGGGTGCCATCTATGGTTGACCATATTGTAATTTTGGATGATGTGATTGGGTCTGTTGCTCTGACGCATAACGGGAAAACACTCGGGATCGACGGGGTGCACAACTTTTGGTTCAAGCGCTTCTCAGCTGAACATGAATGACATGCTGAGTTTTACTCGGCGTTGTTGCAGAATTCCAGTCTTATGCCAGGATTTTTCACCCAGGGAGTGAACTACCTGATTCCTAAGACTGTTTTAGCTCCGGCAGACCCTGCAAAATACCGATCTATTACTTGCCTCCCAACAATTTTTATAATTTTTACATCTATCTTGAGTGCCAAAATTTCTGAACATCTAGAGCAGTGATTATCAAACTTATTTATTTTACCGCCCCCTTTGAAAATCAATTATTTTTCAGCGCCCCCCATTTTTTATACACCCCTAAAACTTAAAAACCACAATTTCATTACTTTAATTAATTTAGTTATATTAGTCGGTTCTGATGTTTAAACTTACATTCTAAACTAGAAATTTTTACCAGTGAGAGCAAATAAAACCCAACTTTATAATATTAATAATATATTTTAATCAAATTAAAAGAAACAATATAAATATGTAATCGGTTTTCGTTTTTATACTAATCTAATGAGATGGATGAATTTGATGATATTTAATAAGTTTGTTGATATCAGGTTCGATTTTACTCATAAACAGTCGTAAGTCGCCGCGTTTGGTAACTTGCAAATGATTTCTCTTTTTAGTAAGCAGCGTTGTCACAGCGCTAAATCCACGTTCACACAAATATGACGATGGGAATGCTATCAAAAATCGTTCAACGATAGACCACAATCCAGAGTACAACTGCGGAATTGACTTTTGTAGCCAAAATTGTTGGTAGCCATTTTTGTATTTGATTTTTATTTCCTCGTTCGTTGTCAGTTCTATAAGTTCTTCTTCCAATTGGGGTGATATTGCTATGTTGACATTTGGAAAAGGATCTAACACCCAGTCTGGTATTTCCAATTTCAAAATGTCCTGGAATCTTTCAATGAAATCACTGTGAAGATTTTCCAAATGTTGGCAGTAGACGAGCAAGTCGTCGTTGTTGCAGGATACTGATAAATTGGGAAAATTATGGAACTCACGTCTGCCGATATTCTTCTTGTGTAAGAGCAACTTGGCTACGAAAGCAGCGACGACATTTTTTGTTTTTATTAAGTTCAAGTCATCGCCTTGAAGTTGGAGATTCATATCATTAAGCAATGTATAAAGGTCTGTCAGGTATGCGATATCATTCTTTGATGTGATGAGGTTTTCGCGCAATTCTGTGTCTTTGTTTTCCAAGAACTCTATGACAGAGTCAAACAGATTGTAAAAACGAGTCAGACAATTTCCTTTTGATAGCCAACGCACTTCTGTGTGAAAGATCAATCTATTGAAATCTTCATCATTATCAACACAAAGCTGATTAAATAATCTGTCATTTAAAGAGTTGTTTCGGATTTTATTGACTGCTCTGATGACATGTTGCAATGATTGAAATAGTCGTTCACTTAAAGTTCTAGCAACTAAATGCTGTCGATGTATAACGCAATGTACAGCAAGCACATCAGGAATTTTGTTTTTTAAGTACGATATGAAGCCTTTTTGACACCCCGTCATAGCTGGAGCACCATCTGTAGCAGCTGATATAATATTCTTCAACGGAATTTCTTTTTCATCACAAAACTTCTCCAGTGTTTTAAATATGGTTTCTCCTTTCGTGTCTGTCTCTAAATTTCTAGCAAATAAAAGTTCTTGACATATTTTTTCATCTTTAATAAATCTCACGTAAGACAACAACAATGCTTCATTAGTTGGTAAAGTGGACTCATCCAACTGAATTGAAAATTTACTAGTCTTCAGATGATTACACAATGACTTTTCAATGTTTTCAGCCATTTCATCAATTCGTCTTTGGACAGAACTATTGCTCAAAGGAATTTTTCGAATTATATCTGCCGCCGGTTTATGGAGCACAGTAGTTATAACTTCTTTTATCGCCGGCAAAATTAACGTTTCTCCGATGGTGTGTGGTTTACCTGTTTGAGCAATTAACAGAGAGATATTGTATGAAGCTCGAAGTCCGTCATCGTTTTGCTTAGCAGCCATCGAAAAAAGTTTCGATACCCTTGGCTGAGCATTATGCTTCTTTTCCAGATCTTGAAAATAGGCTACATTTTTTGTCTTTCTTATCCGGATGCATTTTATTCAAATGATCTTGAAGTCTTGAAGGCTTCATCGCTTCGTTTGAAAATTTTTTTGAACAAAGAAGGCACAAAGGCAAAGATGGGTTTGTCGAATTTTCTATGAATCCATATTTAATATATTCTAGACTGTATTGCCGTTTCTTCTTTTTTGCTTCCGACATGGCTTTGTTTTCAAAAATATGTAAATAAAGTGTTGAACTTAAATAATTTTTTAAAGATAGCGCGCGAAACCACAAATGAAAATATAAGAAAAATTACGAGATTTTATATAGGATTTAAATACAGCAAGTAACGACTGGAATAAGAGTAGCACGCACAAACTCGTTTATCTCTTTCGACGCACAATCGTACTGAGCAAGTATCGATGAACCAGCCGATTTCTACCGGATTACACCAATCAGAATTACCAAAATACATTGCTATTTTATTGTACTATTATTGTACTAATTTATTAGAACGAAACTATTTTTGTTGAATATCTTTCTCATTTATATAAGATTCTCATTATAAGATAATTAAAATTTTATATTTCGACTAGTAAATAATACTACTAACAATAATAACTTATTTAACTACGGAAAATAAATTAATATCATTTCGTATTATAGATAAATATGGGTAATTTTCCATAGAATTTTAGTTTATAATTTAGAACTGGTTCAAATAAAAACCGCCGCCTAAGCCAGCGTTTTTATTATTTGTAATATTTAATATTTATAATATATAGAAATAGTAAACGATGTTTACAATAAGTGAACTGTTTAGGCTTACTATACTATTTGACACTGGACGGTAATGGGTTAATTGTAAAAAAAATTTTCTATCACAACTTTTTGAACAATAATTATATACGTATTTCCATTTTATATAAAAATGATGATTCTTACATCAGTAATTTCTTATAAAATGCTAGGAAAATATTGTAATATGTACTTATGTTAAAAACAAGAAAGAAAGTAAAGAAAACTCAATTTATGTTAGTTTACGTATGTATAATATTTTAAAACTCTGCATGGTAGTTTTTTCCTAATGTTTAAATAATTTCTGGTGCAATATAATTAAGGTAAAATTGCTCTAATTTTTTAACTATCATCGATCATGTTCCTTTATCCGCAGAAACTTGTTACAACTTGATTGCGTACGGTGTGCGGGCTATCCTACGAAATCTATGTTAAGTATTTTAAGTTTTTATAACATCATACAGGGTAGAAATATAAACTAATTATTCGTTATTGTGGTGGGTTTTAATTTTAGTGAAATTTAAAATACTATGTAAAGTAAATGAAATTACAAATTATACATCGCCCCCCTAACCCGCATCAACGCCCCCCATTTTTTCTGGGCCCCTTAACGCCCACCTCAGGTTTCAAACGCCCCCAAGGGGGCGTTATCGCCCACTTTGAGAAAGACTGATCTAGAGCGACACCAGATTATTGCGGAAGATGAGAAGGGTTGTCGAAAGAACAGAAGAGGTTGCAAGGAGCAGTTAGTGGTGGACGGATTTCTCTCTGCCTTGGCTAAAAAGAGTCATTATTTTTTACTTTTTTTTTTGGTACAATCTATGTACAGCTTGTAAAGGTTAATGACCCCTTGTTCGTCGAGTTCCGGCGATGCGCATGGATAAATGGTGCATCTGTCTTGTGTTAACCGTTCCTAATAAAGAGCCCGCGACCACTGGCGAGATAGTGATTCACCAAGGCAAATTTCTGGGTGATGCTCGGAGTGCGCTCTGGATTTGTATGGCGCTGAATCCTCTGTCCAACATCCTAACATGAGAAAATGAGGGGTTTGCAATTGGCCAATACTCTTATAACTACCCCATGTACCATGGAGTGACACCAAGAATGATGTTCTGACACCAAGAAGGGTGTCCAACGGCTTGTTAAATTGGTCGAGAAATTCAGTGTTGACATTTGTATGAGATTTGACTAAGACAAGTGTAGGGTTAATGCCAAGAGAAAAGGAGTTTGGTCGTAGATGGACGATTGTAGTGTGGTGTTCATGGATCATCCCCGTTTGGTGATGACAGCTATGCAGCGTGGTGAAACCTACCGATCTGTTGGCTTCATTCAAGATGTGGGAATAAACCACAGTCAAGCGAAAGAGATCCTTACGTCTGGCCTCAAGGGTCGTGGCCTCAAGTGCTATCATAAAGTCGCAATTGAGGGGGGACAATAAAGTGAAGAGCATCAATACCTACGTTGTGTCGCTGGTTGCCTAGAGTTTTGGTGTTCTGAGATGGACGAGAACGGAGCTTGAGGGGCTTAATCAGTTTCTTAGAAGTGAATTCACCGGGCACCGAGCGCATAAACCGCGCAGTTCTCGCTTCCATCTTTCCAGAAACGGGGGTGAAAGAGGTGTTGCAAATTTCCGTGTGGTTCATGCGAAACAACTGAAGAAACTCAGAGACTATTTTCAACGACAAAGCGAATCCAGCGTAGTTCATGGGGAGGGGGTGAGAAGAGATGAAGGTCTGATCCCACTCCGCCTTAGCGACAATGACTATGCCCTTCTGAAACGGAAGACTCTAAATGAGATATATTGGTGGTCGCTACCGATATAATGCTCGAGAACTCTCCAGTTCCGGACAAGCGTGACCAGCACTTCGGAGGTGACAGAAATAGGAAACAGTTTCCAAATATCCTGAGCGGCTGAACGTCGTCGTGTTCCCTGTATTAAGGAGCATAAGTCCAGTACATGCCACCACGTCCAAAATGTATTTCCCTCTGGAGTTGTTCGTTACATATAATTTTGACTAGTATGAGTGTAGCACTTATTTAACTTAAACTTGTTCGTTTCCTGAGGAATTCACAGTCAACGGTGCCGTCAAATCTGGACTAGGCGCGGGGTTCGCGCTTCCGCGTTTTCGGTCAGTTAGTTTGAGGGAACCATATAAGGTTGGATGTGAAGATGTCCGTTTGAGGCTACGTGAAAGAGAAATTCGATATGTATTTTACTGATGCATATGTCTACCGAGGCATTTCCATCGGTAGCATCCCGACCGAGGCCTGGCTGATGATTGTGAGATGTAATCAATTAGAGGGTCTAAAGACAACCTCTGGTAAAGCCCCTCAGGGCTTGGAATGGAGTGGGTGGTGTGGCGACCGGTAACGTCACAAGATGAGTGTTTTCCCCCTACGGGGTTGGGATGCGCCATACCCCACTCCACCTACCTGGAGTTGAAATACCAGCTACCCCCAACCCACCGGCGGCAGCAAGGATAAGATCCTCCAGCATGTCAACCTTCCGACGAATGTCCGCTATCGAGTCATTTGGTGTGACGTAACAGCTAAAAACCGTCACTTCACCGCAGCAGATCCAAACGAACCCCTTGCCTGCGTCGTTCCTCTGAACTTGGGCTCTGCTGCGATACAGAATCCACATCGCGGCAGTCCCGAGTGAATCTCGGAACTATTGGGAGTCGTCACGGTCCCGGTATTGCTCGCTGATAGCAGCAAGTTGCTGGCTGTAGTAGCAAGTCATCGGCTAATCGGCTCCTGTTAAAGTTGGGCTGTAGAACATTAAACATTTTAACGAATCCTTCTTTTCATCTGCTCCAGAGCTACCCGGAAAACCTGCCACTCCCGAGACCTGGGTGCGTGGGCTAGCTCATATCTTTGTCCCGGCAGAGCATGAACCGAAGGGGCGGAACACTCCTTAGCCTTGTGCTCTCCTATCCCATACTTATGGTATAGCCGGCTCCTGTCAGACTCATTACATCTACCACCCAGATACTCATACCAATGGCACCTGAAACATCGAAGGACCTGTGCCCTAGATCTAATTTGGCAGTACAGCGAGCCAATCCTTATGTTGGATCGACTGAGTAGTGTAGCAGCATCTTCTCACCAATCTCTACTATTGCTAGTCTCTGCCCCCTGGCATTAGCGTTGGTAATGCTAACTCGGCAGTCTCCTATATCTCCGAGATCTCTTCGCAGTGCTGCTTCCCATCCTCCTTCCCTGTTACGCAGTCTAGATCTCGTATCTCCAGTGCCTCCAGCGGTTCTAGGTTAGCACCTTCTACGCGGTCGTAGCACCTTCTACGAATACATCCTTCAGGGCAGCATTCAAGGTGTGCTCTCGAATTCAATCAGAAAATCTCCCACCCTAATTTTTCGCATTGCCCCTAACTCTGCCTCAGTTTCCACCAGTTTCCCTTCCGGGTTTTAATGATGTTTCGTCATAAGTTTTTCCTTCGGTGTTTTTTGTATGAGGATCGCTTCTTTACGATTCTTTCTCTTTCTTATTTTTTCTTTTGCTGCTGCCTTTGGAAGTTTTTTGTTTCTCTTTGCAACCTCCTTATCTTCAGAGCTCTGGCCTTTCTTTTTTCCCTTCTTATTTTCCACTAGTGTCCAGGTTTGCACTTTTGGATGATTTAGGATTGAAAGGGTTCCCGGTTGAGTCCCGTTCGTGGATGTTAGGGATTCCTTCTTACCACTAGAATTCCATCTTTTTTTCTTCTTCTTCTCTGTCATGGGCTCTTCCAGGCTGGTAGGCTGTCTTTCCTCCAGCATTGCAGTGCCCGTGGAAGCATCCACACCAACTCTCGTGCGTAATAATAATAATGCTCCGGATAAATCCAACCCAACGTCCGTGCATAACATCTACGCACATGTCCAGGGCGGGCAACGACATCGTACGTCGGTACTTTCACTTAGATCGGCCAACCGGGAAATGGATTTGCTCAGGAGCTCCCTGTGGAGTATGGGATTGGCGGTCCCGAGCTGGTTGCGGTTATGCTTTTGGCTTTCGCTGTTTGCTGCGTGGGTGTTGGGAGGGGGTTATGAACGTGATCTGTTTTGTCGACGTTGGGCGGAGTGCGGACGGGGAGTGCTCATCCCTCTTCTCCGTTGTGGAGCCGGGTTAAATGTTAGCTGCTATGAGCTTGCTCTGCTGAAGTCTTGCACTTTCTAACGTGTGTCAGTCACTTCGGCCCTTGGCAGCGATTGTCCTATGGGTAAGGGTATCGGAGCCGTTACTGCTATGTGCGAACCCTGGGATGCCGGTTTCGTAGGTCAGGAAGTATCTGATTCCCCGGCCTGGGGTAAATTTGTAAAATGCGGCTGACTGGAGAAACCCAGGCAGGATCTGCGATCCTGGGCGCGCCCAACTGTCTCTCCACCCGCACCTTACGACATATTGACTGGCGAGAAACGTTTTTTATGGAGCAATCTACTTCCACGTTATCTGTGGCAGAAGGTCTATACAAAACCCGTCTAACAAAAAACCGTCGTCTTGAAGAACCTTTGGCTTCAGGTCCGAAGCGAAGAACGAGTTTTGATGTTAATGACAAGGAAAAATCGGATCGACCTAAGTTTCGGCTGAAGAGTCAGTCAGTCATATATGAAGAAGTGAAGGAGATTTCAGAAAAGTCAGTCCTTTCATGATTTCGCGTGTTATCACGGAAGCCGCCGAAGGACTAGTCAAGGAGGTTAGAAAGACAACTGTTTTTCTGTTCGTCGAAACTGTCAATGATTTACAGTTTCGCCGCTTCTTGAAGCCAACAAAATTGGCGTAATGGATGTTAAGGTTTCACCTCATAGCACATTGAATACCTCTAAGGGAGTAATCATATGCTGAGACTTGTTAAACTGCACCGAAGAGGAAATAGTAAAAGAACTTTTCGAACAGGATGTTGTAGCTAGTAGGAGATTGAATACTCGACGCAACGAAGAAATTGTACCCTCCATATTGCACGTCCTTTTGTTTCAACAAATCAAAGTGTCCGGATAAGATTAAGGCTGGTTTCCACAGACTTGAAGTGCGTCTGTTCATTCCGACTCCACTGAGGTGTTTCGGATATCAACGGTTTGGCACACGTCAGTACGCTGTATAAGGCAACAGTTTTACTCTTATGGATCCCCGCTGCATCCAGATGAACAATGCAAGGTTCCACCCGTCTGTGTGAGTTGGCATGGACATCACTTGGCAAGATCGCAGAATTGCCCAATGTACAAAGAAAAAGAAGCCACGTAAACATCATACAAAAGGTCAGCTACATTTGGGCAAAGAAGATATTTCACAGCAGAATGCCTAAAGCAACGTCATATGCTCAGGTTGAAGCTGTTCCTTTAGCTTCAATCGTGTCAAAAGTCGTCATATCTGAGCTAGCACCAACCGTAGCGAATATAACGGAAAGGATTCTGAATGGGAAACTTAGAATGCGACCAATCATAGAAAGTAGTTATACACTGGCACCAAAATTTCAAAATGTAATTAAAGAAAAGATTATTCAATTAAAGCAAGAACTTACGGCTAGTAATACGTCGAAAAAAATTAGGAAAAATTTTAAAAATCTCAATCTAATCTGAGATAAGTTGAAGTTCAGATAGAAAAATTCCCAAATCAAGGAAATCGGAAAGATAATGAGAAAGTGACTGAGAATAAAGAGGTACAAGTAAAAGCGTTTGTGGGGCCTCCAAAGGAACAGAGGCCCACACAAGAGAGGGGGAGCATCATAGCCGCTTCAACATTAACACTGGGAAGTCCATCAAGCATGGACTTAGATGTAATACACCCCGCACCATCTGGGTTGGTATCATTGGATGCCGGCCGTAAAACATCCTCCTCACCACTGTTCAGCGTGTTTCTACCGAACATATGGTTCGCGTCTTGCTGGTTAGTTAATACTACTCTCTGCTGCGGGATGTGCTCGCATCAGTCCGCTTCTCGAACGATAGGCGTTCGGATTTATGTAGCTGTGTATTAGCAATGTAATAAGCTTTGTATTATTTATTAAGATTTAACTACATCATTTCATGTGTTTATGGTACTAAGAAGAACTTTAATTTAAAAACAAAAGAAAATCATCTTTTGAATTGTTGTATTGTTTTCTTTAAAGATATTAAAACCATGTTCTGTTAGTTCACCTCAATCTAATGTATAAGACACTACAAAATATAAACTCTCTCTCTATAATTGCTTGTTAAAAATGTAATATATTTCAATTAATGCTGAAATATCGTATGTTATGTTTTAATATGTGGATCTAAGGTAATATAGAAATCCTTTAAATATTATGTTTGATTTTCTTCTTTATAATCGTATGCTTCATAAATCAAGAGAATTCATGCCGACATTTAAAATTCACGATTGTAAGATTACAGTTCTGCGTAAGTTAACATTAGGCTATTAATAGTTTTCAATGAACAATAATAAGATTTTTGAGCAATTCCACACATTATTTATTATCCACCCGACGGATGAATCACTCTTGGAAATACAGTCCACTAAATGAATATTTTTAGGTTTTAGTACCAACAACCACCATCGGTGGCATTAGAGGGGATGAGTAGATGGTAGAAGACAGTGTCTCCGAGGCATCGGACACCCTATCTTCAGGGGTAGAGACTGTGCTAAGAATCTCATTCTTAGCACCATGTATACCATCTAAGATACTTGTATACCTATACATTAGTACACATCAGTATTCTATTTCAAGAGATCTTGAAATGGAATGTTTGTCGAATTTGAGTGAATTACAACTGTTAATGAGAGAGCTAAATCCTTTAAGCGCTTGCTTACAAGAGACGTATTTAAGGAATACTGATATATTGGGACTGAAAGGTTATGACATAGTTAGGCGTGATCAAGCTCCTATCCAAAGACCAAGAGGAGTAGTTGCCATAATCTCAGAAACTCGTTGTGCCTTCGAAAAAGTTCATCTATGCACTGATTTACAAGCGGTAGCTATACGCATATACCGTCCAGTCAACGTGACATTATGCAATGTATATCTGCCTAATTTAAATTGGAGAGAAGAGGATTTACATAACCTATTAGAACAATTGCCTCCCCTGTCATTTTTGTGGGGGATTTCAATGCTCATAATCCTTTTTGGGGATCCACTTGCTTGGACCCTGCGAGAAGATATGTTGAATATTTTCTGTCAACTTCAAATTTTGCATTATTAAATACTGGTACAGGAACCCTCTTTAATGTCAGAGATGGTTCTTCATCCTGCATTAATTTAGCTTTTGCTAGCACTGCTAGCATCTATGCTAGTGCATAGATTAGACTGGAAAGTAAATGGAAATTTACATGGAAGCTATCACTTTCCAATCATGGTGTCATTAAATACACCCATGAAATTGTATCCCATACATAAAAGACGGGTTTTTGGCAAAGCTAACTGGATTATCTTTACTATATATGTTCATTTTCAAAATCTAACTGGAGACATCAACAGCGATGTTTAACATGTGACAAATGTGATCGCTAAAGCATTAAGGCACATCCCTCAAACTTCAGGGATGTTGCTACGTCCATCTGTTCCTTGATGGTCGGATGGTGTACGTGAAGTATTAAAAAGAAGGAAAGGGCTTTCAACATTTTTAAGAAAAGACCTATGCAAGAAAATTTTAAAAGTTTAAAAAATGCAGGGGTAACGCCAAAAGAGTTATTTCAACTAAAAAAAGAACCTCCTAGCCAAAATATGTCTCCTCAATAACAGGACAGACAACTTTGGCAGAGATATGGAGCAAAGTCAAAGCGGTATCGGTGGATCAACCTACCACCACGTTACCTGTATCAAAGATGGAGAAAAGCTCCTTGACTCGTCCTCGGACACAGCCGAGAAATCTGCGAGTCAGTATGAAGCTGTCAGTGCAACCGAAAATTATGATGAAAATTTTTAAAAACATAAAGCTCTAACAGAATATGATATATTGTTTGATACCTAGAATAATTTGGATTATAATGAAGAATTCACTGAGAAAGAATTCAATCATGCTCTGAGTAAAACAGCGAACACTGCCGCCAGTCTAGAAAATATCCGACATGACGTGATCAGAGTGCTAGATGTCATTGCAAGGAAGAAAATACTAGAACTCTTTAACCAAATTTGGATTTCTGGTGTATATCCAAGATCATGGAAAAAGGCAAAAAGCGATTATAGCTCCTATTTTAAAAAAAGGTAAAAATCCCTTGAATGCACGGTGCTACCGACCTTCCTCGCTTACTTGCGATCTAGAAAACATTTTAGAACGCATGATAAACTTTCGACTCATGTGGATCCTTGAAAAAGAAGAATGCATTTCACCCCATCAAGCGGGGTATCGTAAATTTCACTTCACCACAAATCAGATGATTAATGTTGAAAATTTCATATTGAATAGCTTTATAAATAAAAAACATTTTGTTGTCGTCTTTTTAAATTTAGTGAAAGCCTTTTATATGACTTGGAGATATGGCATTTTAAAACAGCTACAAAACTGGGGAATAAAAGGAAGACTCCCAACCATTGTTAAGAGTTATTTAGAGGAAAGACACTTTTGTGTTAAAATTGAAAACGAATAGTCGTCGCTCAGAAAGTTAGAAAATGGTGTGCCACAAGGATCGACGCTTAGCGGAATCTTGTTCACAATTGTAATGAGCAAGCTTATTCCCGCTATACCATCCGATATTGGAAGAAGTGGACGACCTTGCAATCTTCTACACCAGTAGTAAAACAGCTATGATTAAATACAAGCTACTGACGGCTATTAACAAACTTGTAGAAGTAGAAAATATGAATAGATTCCGGTTTTCAACTGAGAAGACGTGTTCTATGCACTTTACTAGGAAATAATCAGCATATAGAAGTTTTTATAATAGACAACAGTATTATTACTGGATATTTAAAAAAACATATTGTTTCTTAGGTCTCACTTTGGACAGATATATTTCATGGAGACGCTTATAATAGAGCTAGTAACCAAGTGTCAGAAAGCCCTAAATGTCATCAAGTGCCTGTTAAATTTGAATTGGAGCTATGATAAAGAAGTATTGTTGAAACTTCACAAAGCACAGGTCCAGTCAAGAATAGATTACGAATCAATAGCGTATGGCTCCGCCAAAATGATTCATCTTAAGAAACCCGATTTAATCTATAACAAAGGAATCAGGCTTACTACAGGAGCTTTCCGTACCAGTCTGATTGACAACACATTATCAGAAGCAGGAGTTATGTCGTTGAACTACAGAAGGTGCTAAGACATGCAGAATATGTCTTGGCATTCACAGGACATATAAATTTTGTTTCCTTTTATAATCACAGTTTGGCTGAACAGTATCGGAAAAGAGCCACTTTTTCTAGACTAGGTGGAATATGGAGAATGGAGGCTATGGTATTGATCTTCTAGAAGTTCAGGGATTACCAGACTTTTATATTACAAATTGTTTTCGACGACTGATTGAAGAACTTAAAAACTTTACCCATGTATTCACTGATGGGTCGAAGACTGAGAACGGCGTCGGAAGCATCAGTCGTGTGTGACAAATCCCACTTTAGGGGCTTATCTGCAATAGCCAATGTCTACACAGTAGAGTTATACGCAATTCAGCAAGCTCTTCTTTATGCATTATATTACAACGAAGAGAGAGTTCTTCTCTGCTCCGATTCCTTAAGCGCAACCACTGCTTTAAGGTGTGGCTTCACGCATGATGCACTTGTTCAGGATATATTGGCAGCATTTAAAAACGTTAAAGATAACTGCAAACAATGCATCTTGATATAGATACCTGGCCACGTCGGTATTCCTGGTAATGAAGCAGCTGATAAAGCAACCAAACAAGCAGCAAACAGCAAAAAAGTCGATTATCCATTAGTTCATTTGGATGACCTTAAAAACTACAGTAAACAGGTTATAAGAAAGGAATGGATAAGGAGATGGGGTGCGCTTACTGCGAGGCTTCATTAAGGATACCCCACTTCCCTTCCCATTAAAACAAAAAACAGTCTAACTCGTCGAAAACAAGTAGCCCTTACAAGACTTCGAGTAGGTCATGCCATACTTACTTCGACCTATATGGTAACAGGAGAACAGAGACCAAAGTATGAAAGCTATGACATATATCTCACAATATATAATGTAATAGAAGAGTGCACGTTGTACAGAGAGCTCAGAATGAGGCTCAATCTAATCGGCGAATTAGCTCATGATTTACCATATAATGAGAAAAGAGAAAAGAAAATGATCGAGTTTCTCAGAGGAAGCGGTTTATTGGAGCGATTGTGACTTATTAATTAT
Organism: Lycorma delicatula; assembly: GCF_047948215.1. Lineage (NCBI taxonomy): Eukaryota > Metazoa > Arthropoda > Insecta > Hemiptera > Fulgoridae > Lycorma > Lycorma delicatula. The sequence continues at coordinate 46,452,287 of NC_134455.1, read as the reverse complement.
CATGAATAATTCGTTGAAACCAATTTAATTGTGTTTGTGTCTTAACCGTTTTGTTTTCTCCAGTTTTGAGTTTTGGTGTTTTTAGTGTAGTTGACGAATTTATTTAAGGATGTGTTTTAATAGTTGCGGGTCCTTTAATCCGTTTTGATATTTTAACGACATTTCTTCAGAAATGGATTATAAATTTTAAATGACAAGGGCCCTATACACCCTTGTCACCTAATTTTTATCTGGGGTTTTTCTTGTTTTGTGGCAACTGTTTATTCCGATGATCTGTTTGACAATACTGGCATTTGACCTAGTCACTTTCATGGGAGAGGGAGTGCTTTTAATTTGTGACAAAGGCTAATGACCATAGAAGTTGATGCCCACTATTTATAAAAAAAAATTAATAATATTTATTTTACTAAGTTTTATAAACACATCTAATTTAAATTTTAATGTTATTATACTGGATCTGAAATTTTTATTGGTGAAATTAGGTTATGCAGTATGCCACACTTTTCCTCAGAGTTACCAATATTTATTTTTTGATAATAAAAAATTTATTGTTAAAAATAATTAAATTGTTTTGTATTCAAGCAGTACAGAAAAGTAATTAAGCCAGTGATCAATGAGAAAATTAGAGATTCTATGTTAACTCCTACTTAAATCAGTAATATATTCTATTAATTAAATATTGAAGTCTCTGTAGCTACTTATCAGATGAAATATCAGATCACTATTTAAATTTATTGAATTTTAATCAAAAGGTAAATTTTATTTAAATAGATGTAAACTTTATCATTTTCCCGTTGCGACAAGATAGATTAGTTAATTAAAAGGTTTTACATATAAATGTGTAAACGTAGATATTATTGTACTTATGAATGACACAATAATTTTCATTTAGTGAAGAATACTTTTGTCATTTAAAACCACCCTAAAGAAAAAAAATTAATTTCTATATGATATAAAACGTTATAACAAACGAGTAAAGTATATTAAAATTAAAGTGAATGATAAATTGTTTAAAAAGTGGGAATCTAGCCCAAATAATGCAAATTGAACAGAAAATTTAATAAAGAATTCAGTAATCAGTTAAATAACGATATTAGTAACAGTAAAAATTCTTATTATTATTGTAAGATTAAAATTCAAAGTAATGATACTAATAAGAATTATTGGAGGTAGAATTATTGTAACACACAGAGTTATAGAAAAGAATATATATACAAAAAAAAATCCTTGCGAAAACTGCGCAAGAAGACCGACTTATCGTAATTTTATTTTGTATAATACTTTTTGTATAATTTTTAGCGCAAGAAATATAACAAAAAATTAAATGAGAAAAATAGAAGAGGTATATATATTTTGTAAATTTAATATTAGAATATTTATTCTCTTATAAGATAATTAAATTATTATAACCGTAATTTGATGAAATAATTAAAAATAACAAGTAGAATCTACACAGAGGCATCAAGTTTAATTCACTCATTACTATGATTTACTGCATAAGCGCGTATGAAAAATACACAAAGGCAACATAACCACAAATGTTGTCTCTTGTTCACCTTAAATTTAGCGTAAATAAAGAACGACTAAACAAATCTTCTTCAAATTTTTACATTTACAATTTCAATTGCACTGCTACAGCATATCTAAATTTCTATAATTGAATTAGTCGTTTTTGAAATTTTTGAGCCACAAATTGTAATACTTTAATAGTATTTTCGTAATCCTCATACTTCAAAATGTAAATAAAATTCATTTTCACCGCCAATCCCACCATACGATCGAAAAAATACCTCAAATTGAAGTTTTTCTGTCTGTTTTGACTAAATTTAGCCTAACTCAAAAACGATTCCACAAATCTTCATCAAATTTTCACATACATGACTTCAGGAAACACTGCTGCAGCATAAATAAATTTGAAAGAAATTGATCTGTACCTTTGGAGATTTTTGAGTCACAAATTTTAACACGAAATCCTATGCATATGTATATACATAAATTTATTTACAATTTTAAGTGAATAGTATTTTCATACTCCTCAAAACTCAAATTTTAAAGAAAATTAAATTTCATCTTCCAGTCCCACTGTAGGACCAAAAGTAGTAGTACCGTACTTCTCTTCAAAATATCAGTAAAAATGTATTGGTTTCACTGAAAGAATTTTTATTAAAAAAAAAATGTTTAAATGATTACGTATACACTTGCTAAACAAACTGATTTTCATCTTAATAAAAAACGTTAAAGCAATTGGATATGTAGAAGAAAAATTATAGTAATTTAAATTGTAATGTTTATTTATGTTATGGTAGTTTAAAACTACTGGAAATATACATCCTAAAAAGGAGTCAAGTACTTAAAAGTCGACTGACATAGACTACAATAGGGCAAGGCATTTTTAAATTATATTAGTATTTTTAGTAAATAACTTTTTTACTAATTTATAAAAAAACTGAAACTTTTAAAAATTTTCACTTTTTTATAAAGAATAGAACAAATTTTAACATAATGAAAATGTTTGACGTGTTAACACAAATGTAAAAAAAGAGTTTGAGTAACTTTTCTAATCACCTACTGATGTCATCAGTAAACACCAGTGTTAACATGGTGATAACACCAGTGTAAACATCAGTGTTAACTGATGTCATCAGCTAACACTGATGTTCATCAGTGTTAAGAATGGTGTATGCAAAATTTATCATGAAAAAAATATTTTTTATTGAATAAAGATTATTTATTTCATGACAAGTTTCTCAAACACTTTTGCAATACTAATAAATTTATAATTATATTAGATAATTAGAAAAATAACACCTTTTTCCTTGTTACATATAGGTTGTACAATAAAACTTTTCGTATAATCATTAATTCATTCAGAAATGAAAAATTAAACGTTTACTGCCGGTTCTAATTTATTTTTATTTTTTAAATTACATAATTCTTAACTATACTGGTAAATTATAATTATTATTTATACTAACAACTTTTTCGTTCAGAAGAATAAGGGAATAAACAAATTTAAATTTGTTACCGAATGGCTTGACAGCACGTGGCACTTAATAACCTTATGGTAGCCCTGAAAAGGGCCGTTTTTGTCGTCGATTGGCTTCGACAACTCGTTGTAACTGCTAACCTTATGGTAATCCTGTGAAGGGCTGTTGTCGTCAAATGGCTTCGACGGCTCGTATTTCATAACCTTGTGGTGACCCTGAAAAAGGCCGTTTTTTGCGTTAGCTCTGAGAAGAACTGTTGAGTCCGGAAGCTGGTCTCCGGCGAAGACGAAGAGTTGCGGCTCGTCCATTTGCGGCAAGTCCGACCGGGCTTTTCCTCAGCGGCAGTTGGGTCCCCACTACAGTGTGGTAGTGGTGGCCCCCAGAGTCCCGCAGTGTCGGGTCGGCGTCGGTCGTCCTTCGCAGGCGCGGCCGAGGCGGTTCTCCCCGAGCGATCCCACGGTAGGCCGGCTCCTGTTGTTAAGTCCGCCGGCCAGAGCCATTGAAGCCCGCCGAGCTGGAGCTGGAGCGGGAAGGTAGCGTCCGCGTCCAGCGGCTCCCTCGGCGGGCCGGCCAGGCCTGCTGCTCGGCGGGGATGTTGGCATCCGCCGGGAGGTCCCACATTGAACCGGCCAGGAAACTTCTTCTCTCTTCTTCCATCTTCTTCTTCTTCTTCTTCTTCTTCTTCTTGGTCTTCTCCAGGTGGTGGTCGACGATGAATTGCAAATTCACTCTCGTGCAAGCTCTTTTATTGGAGTCTGAGAATGTTGGGGCTGCAGCGCCACAATGGTGGATGAACTGCGTGGTCATCTGCGCGGTGGGAGTGATACTTGTATCAGCGCGTCTGTATACTGTGCACCCGCTCACTAATCGTTGCTATCGTTATCGTCCGCCGATATTAAATTAGGCATATATGTTGTAATCAATTAAATAAAAACGATTATGTAAATAATAAATTATATAAAGATTGAAATGGAGTTTGCATAATTGTTATGGATTTTTAAAAGCATATAATTTATGAAATCATGTAAAATTATCATCCAAGAGGAATAAAATCGATATATTAGATAAACAGATAAATAAGAAAAATATTTTCACACAGAAAAAAAAATATTACATTTTTAATTTAATTATTAAATTGTTCCGTTCCATATTGAGTCGGTTGGTGCTGTACTCTAGCATCTACTAGCGCTGGCCGCCGAGTTAGTCTAATGTGACCATTCGAGGGTCGGATCCCACTTGGAGCGGTCATGATTTGTTTAATGTAACATTTCATTCTAGTGCAGAATATTTTGTTCTTTAACTTCCTTACCTGATCCTGATTTCTCAGGCATTAACGTAAATAACCTCACTAGGTGGCAGTTTATACAAAGAATATTGAAAGACTTTTGGAAAGCATGGTCTATCAATTATTTACATTCCTTGCAGCAGAGGAACAAGTGTAAAATTTCAAATAATAACATTAGCGTTGGTAATGTAGTTATAATGAAAGAAAATAATCTCCCTCCACTGATGTGGAAATTGGGAATAATTGTGAAAGTATATTAAGGTAATGATAGATTAATTAGATTAGTTGATGTAAAAACTAACAATACAATAGTAATAAAACTATTAATAAATAAATTTTTCTTCCAAATTCAGACGTTTGTGATGACCTCAGTGATGCCGAATGTAATTAACGAAATTTCTTTAACGTCATTTTCATGTATTTGTTTAATTTTAAGTTATTTGCTTTGTAGTCCTTTTTTTGCCTTTGGCAACATTGTATAAAGGTAACTTCAATTTTTTACTTTCTTTCAAGGTTTATGTAACTATTTTTATATGTATTACTTTTCATTTTTGTATATTAAGCTTCATCTCACGATAATGTATCTTAAAATTATAATTTAATGAAATTATAATTGGTGGACGGTGTGTTCCGTTCCATGTTGAGTCGGTTGGTGCTGCACTCTAGCATCTGCTAGCGCTGGCCGGCGAATTAGTCTAACGTGTCCATTCGAGAGTCGGATCCCGCTTGGAGTGGTCATAATTTGTTTATTGTAACATTTCATTCTAGTGCAGAATAGTTTTATTTTGTAGTCCAAAGTCTATGTGGCTTATAGTGTTTATTGATAATGTTCAATTGTATAATTTTGACTAATGGTCATTTATTTATCGGTCTAATGTGACTTGTACTTTCGATATTCAAAAAATGTCTAATGTGACAAATTAAAATTTAAACATTCAAGAAGAATATGGTTTTGTTCATTTCATCATCTCAACCATCATTTCAACCAAATACAGCCCTCATATTCACTCTACAACTTAAAATAAATTAAAAAAGTATTACTGGTACATTTGATTTGTTGATTTTTTTACATATTTTATTATAAAATAATAAAATAAAGTAAATAATCACAAGAAATTGATAAAATCTGAGGTTTCACAAGAAATTCCCTTTGATTTGATTTTAATTTATGTTCTAAGTATCTTGTTCTGAGAAGCAAACTGCTTCTTGGAACGGACAATGCATATTACTAGTATACACTGTCAAAATCACATAATCACAGTATGCATAATCAAAATCATAGATAAGAAAATACTTGTCAAAGAAATTATGCCAAATAATTTTATTTCTATTATTATGACTGTTGCATATTTTTTAAAGTTTTTTAAAATAAAATTACGTATTTTTTAACTTCACATTTACGCAAAACATCTATTTATGCAAAAATCTGCGTCAAACATGTATTACGTAGTACCAAACGTGTAAGTAAATTCAGTATAGTTTTTGTAACAGAGATAGATTTTATAAAAATCATTATGTAGGATTCATTTACAAATAATCCTTCGAAATTTTTTATTCGGATAGAATTTATATTACATTAATAAGAAAAACACAAATATTTTATTTTAGAAAAATAAAAAACCATTTGCAATTCTCGTACATGATGAGATTATTTTTAAACAGATACGTAAAAACAGTCTACATTTCAGGAGAAAATAGTACCAACATATTTATAAATACACAATTATTTCACATCGTAGTCACAATAAAATTGCTGGGCTGTGCTAGTCGTTTCTTAATTAAATCAATATATCATCACATACTATTGTATGAATGGTAATTATGTAATTGTATTTATAAGGACAGGAGGAGAAGAATAATAATTATTATACTCTTAAAGCTTTACTCCTGAAAATCTTTATTCAGCAGATTCTCGGTCTATTCTTTTTCATACATGCTCTTCAATAACAGAAATCATGCCTGTACAATTGTAATTAGAAAATTTAAATTATCAACATTTACAATCACTTTTCTCATATTCATTTCTGACAAAATTCCACAAATACAAAGGTGAAATTTTCATTAAAAGGCTTGCTGTCAGAGCAAAAGAAAATTGCAAACAAAAATATGTAAATATTATATATATTGAGTAAGCATACAAAAAAATGAAAATAGATTTAATTTTTTGCTTAATATTTTTTTGCTTAAGGTTAGTTTTTAACTAAAGTTACAATGAACGTAATAAGAGCTATTGTTTAGTTATTGTTATAGATTTTCATGTTTTGCAGGTGTATTTAAATGTTGCGTTGTAATTAAAGATAAACGTGGGAAGTGTATTTACAGTATGAATTGTTGAAAATTAAATAATCAAGCGCTGAAGTTCCAGAAACAAGAAAGCAGTTTAAAAAGGAAAGTTAAAATGTAAGTAGAATGTGCAATAACCATCTGCAATTAGGATAATGACAGGAAAATTCTAAGACGTATATCCGGTAAGTGTTTTCCTTGAACTAGATGGTGAAATGACGTTATGATGGATGAAGAGTTATTGGAAGTAAATGAGCCTTAGATGTTTTGTTGTAATTTAAAAAAGTGAGAAAAAATTGATATTTTTTAGAGTTTTTAGGTTTAAAAGCCTTGTAATTTTTTTTTTAAATAAAAATATAAAACTTATACCAATTCTTATCTTTCAACTATTTGTTGGGCGCCCTTATATTAAACCATTTCTTATGCTTTTGTACTAATACGCAGAATCAGCTAACAAAATGACCCAATAAAAAAAATATAAAAATCTCAGAACTGATATTTAATGAAATTTTGGATTGTCAAATGCAGAAAACCTAATTCAATTATATCAAGTGAATTCATTACTACCGCACTTGATCGTGAGAACACATTGTATTGCTTACTCCAAGAAAATTACTGCCAAAAAGGAAATTATTTTTTCAAAAGAATAACTTCTTAAATCTAACTTTTATATAACATTTAAACCCATATAGAAGCAAGATTTCTCTTTTCATTATAAATTCATAATTATTTTCACCTCATCAACAAATATCCTTGAAACAATTTTTTTTACACTATAGCATCTTGCAATTGAATTCATATGTTTTTATTCCACATTTTATCCCCACCAACTCTCAATCAATAGTTTCAGAAGCTTTCAAACAGATAAATATAACACCTTTACTTGTTTTCAATAAAATTGCTAGTTCTGTTAAACATAGAAAGTCTATTCAGTTGTGTATTGTGTAACAGCTTAATATGACTGTTCTACTTTCAGACAGGTGAATTGAAAGAAGATGAGGAAGTTTCAGTATACTTCAGAGCGATATAACTTCATCATTTACGAGAGAGGATAATGAAAACCACATAATTATTACACCTATGATGCTAGAGAGAACATGGCAAGAAATCGAATATCATTTAGACATTTGTAGCATTAACAGATACTTAACATCTGAAAATAAATAAATAATTGATAAATTATTTTTTATAAATGGGATGCATGTAGGAAGAATGTTCAAAACTAATTTTAAGGAATGGCTTTTATATCTATTAATTTACTAGTTCTTTATATTTTCATTTGAAAAATTGCATTTAGAACCTGGACCAGTAATACCAGTACAACAAAATTACACTTATTTTCCTTTCCTTCGCTTAGTTTTTGTTCCTTTCTCTACGCAATCCTTATTCATTAAAAAACGTTAGCTGAATTTCTAGATTTTCTTTAATTTCGAATGATCAAATGTATCTTGTAACAAGCCTATATACCTTTTGAGCAATATCCTCTACAGAGTTAAAATTTTAAAAGGGACATAAAGATCTTTTATAAAGACCAATACAATATTTTATGAAATTTTATAAAACAGTAATATAAAAGTATTAGACTCGCAGCAGATATCCTGTACGGTTAACAGTTAGAGGGATAGCCCTACCAAAAAATTATCCAGTTATTCATAGCTTAACATAAATTACATTTTCAAAAACTTATTTTAAAATTTAATTATTTTTTATAAAGAAAGCTCATACTCTTTAATTCAAATTTGTGAATGTTTTATACTGACCATGACAAAATTGTGTACATCATGACTTTATGATATCACCCTAAACAACGCACACTATAGGTACGCTTCATTAGGATCACGCACATTAGAATCTGAAGGGCCGCAATCCATACAAACCTCAGTTCCACGTAGGTGGATTAATATCACCTGATTATTGTCAGTATAACTTAAATTAAATAATTAATGAGAAGTAAAAAAAAAAAATTAATTATTTATTTTATGAAAGAATATCCTAACAAATTCTATTTATGGGTGGCCCATAAGTCACGACGAGGTTTGGACCGGTAATAACCTTTTTTGATAATTTTGTTTTGAAGTTGTTAGTAATATGAAAATACAGCATGGAAAAATTCACAACACTACAATGCACCAAAATCATTTAGTTTTACTTTGAAAATAAACATTCAATTGTTCGAACGCAGTGAGTATGTTGTCAATATTATAACGTTAGAGTTGCGTCCTCGTAATCGTATGTATATCATATCAATGATATGACATTTAATAGATCGTTTCAAGCAACAAGATTTAATAAATGACCTTCCATATCATGGTCATCTAGTTCAAAGGCGAATATGGAAAGTGTGCGATGAAATATCCAAGAAGAACCGTAGACGTCGACCCGGAGACGAGCTTCTCGGTTTTGCATTACTTTTACGACGCTGTAATACACTTTACAGGGTTTAAGTTTTCTCCCATACAAGATTTAACTGGTACAGGAAATAAAACTTGCAGACTGTCCGTAACAGCTGAATTATGCAGTCCGATTTAAAAAGTTGACAAGGAAATAAAACGGGTTTATTCACTATCTCCTTACGCCCAATGAGGCTCACTTTCACCTCAACGGTTTTGTAAATTGGCAGAACTTTAGAATTTGAAATGCCGAAAATCAAAGAGTTATACAACAGCATGAATAGCACTCTCTCAAATGCCAGGTCTGATGTGGAGTAACATCGTATGGCATCATCGAACCGTTCTTCAAAAATATCAGTGGTGATACTGTTACGATCAGTGGAGAATGATATCGAGAAATGCTTCAAAATTTCGAAAGACGTGCAATGAAAAATAGAACGGGAATTTGGTTTCAACAAGAGTGGGCACTTGCCATACAACTGAAGCCACAATATAAATGTTACAGAACATTTTTGGTGAACGAATAATTTCCAATTTCCCTGCAATAGATTGGCTGCCATGATCTCCAGATCTGATGGTCCCTGACTTCTATTTAGGGAGGACATCTCGATTCCCCCCCCCCCCCGAGGGGAGAAGAACCTACCTCGTAGCGTGACCGGTCGCTACACCACCCCCTCCGTTGCTAGCCAGTGGCTTTAACGGAGGACTTCTTCTCGCCCTCAAACTGATGCACACCACAGCTTACAGTTTAGGCCCCGCAGAGATGCCACCGATGCAGATGCCCCAAGGGACATCTACATCGGTAAAGTTCACCCCGAGATAGATTTACAAGTTTATGCCTTCAGAATGAAGACAACGGACACCTGCAGCTACCACGTCGCCCTCAAGAACTAAGCTAGAAACCTAACCGCGGAAGAAGACCCCGCGCCTAGATCCTGCTATAATGAGCCACTTCCTGAATGTCTCAGATCGCACTGACAGCCTCCACAATAAACTTCCCACTAAAGTTTAACATCGAAATTTTGACCTAGTTCCCTTAAGAACCCCGCTTAATACTCTAATGAGTTTCTATCAGACACCGTTCCGGTCTGCCCGGGAGAGGAGAATAAACGCCTACTCCCGTACAGCGCCATCGCGGAGTCCCGCGTGACATTCACCATCTTTCGCAATTGTCGCCGAGACTCCCCTACGTACCACCTGAGCAGCACCCAGAGAAGCCCCGCCGGCAGTGATTTAGCTCAAAATGCCCTCGTCGGAGCGCAACCGCACCCGCCGGGCAAGAATAATCCGGCCCACCGACAACGGCCGCAACTCCGCCGACAGCCTGATTCAATGCAATACCAAAAATACATCTAACAGAGGCACGCTGCCTAAGCGCCTACCTTCGGCCAGTCAACTGCCCAGGCGGTCCCTAGCCATCCAGGTTCCTAACACCTACTAAATTCCTTCGGTGGTCCTGCTCAGGGCGAGGAAGCGAAGGAAGCCAGCAACTATTTTCCACTCACTACGAGTCCTCCAGTTGACTCGTAGATCCAAAACAGAGTTTACTCTCTCGAGTTCCCTACTAACTCCGGTACGTTCAGCTTCGTACCGGGGACATATGTAGAGGACATGGTCCACAGTTTCATCGACCCTACAATCCGGACAGAAGCCGGAATCAACCAACCTAAACTTAGCCAATTTGTCCCTAAATGCACCATGTCCTGAAAGGAACTGAGTGGTATGCCGATTGGGGGATACCCAGCTAATCGCTCGCAACTCTCTAACATCGGGGAATATACCATGCGTATAACGACCTGTTAAAGAAGTGTTCCACCTATCTTGCCAAGAGTCAAAACCTTGGTCTTCGATCTCACGCATACGCCCAGTAGTAAGAAGGCCAGCCTTCTTAGCAACATACCGCTGGCTACGTTCCGTAGCCGAAATATCCGCAGGTTTGATGCCTGCAATCACAGTTACTGCCTCTCGCGAGACAGTCCTGTAACCACCGACAACCGCTAACAAAAGAAGACGCTGGGCTCGTAATAGAATGTCCCTATAGCATTGGTAACGCAAACGATGAGCCCAGACGGGCGCAGCGTACAACATAATGGCCTCACAGACGCCTTTATAAAGAATCTGCATGGTACGGAAATTCAACCCCCAATCGGGATGAACCACTCTACGGACGCCAAAGAAAGCATCAATTGCCTTCTTCGCCACATACTGAAGGTGCTCCTTGAAGAGAAGCCTCTCATCAAGGATAACACCCAGATATTTCTGAAGGGTGACATACCTAATTGAACGACCGTCCATCACTACCCGCGGATGGCGAGTTACAGCTAAACGGCCCTTCAAAAACATCATAGTGGTTTTCTCCGCACTGAAAACCATCTTATGCTGAAGACTCCACAACCGCAAAACCCTACATGCCTGTGCCGCTCGAAGCTCGATCTCAGCACGCGAATTACCCTCAACCAGCAGCAGCCCATCGTCGGCATAAGCCATGACACGACAGCCGCCAGGCAAGCGCAACCGCATGAGAGAATCAATCTCGATGGTCCAGACGAGTGGATCTAATACACTGCCCTGCGGACATCCTTTAGACAGGGTCTTTCCTACTTCCGAACTGCCGTCACGAAGGACGACAGTTCTGTCGCTGAAATAACTCGAGAGAGTTCTAATTTCTTCCTGCGTGCAACCACGCTTCTGCAATTGGATCAAGGCAGAGGGCCACCACAAGTTATTAAATGCCCCGGATATGTGCAAAAAGACACCGAGTACATATTTGCACTCGCTGCCCGAAGCCAGATTCAGGACCCTAATAATCGCATCCTCTGTGCTCTTACCGGGTCTAAAGCCATACTGGTCGTCAATCAGCATGTGATTCAAAGTGAGCCTACTATTAATGCGGAAGTAAAGAACCTTCTCGAAAATTTTTCCAACAACTGGTAAGAGCGTCAGAGGACGGTAAGAAGAACTAACGGTGGGATCCTTGTCGCCACCCTTGAACAATAGCTTCAGAATTCCTCGCTTCCAACAAACCGGGAAATACCCGGCGAACAAACACCTATTGAATACCCTAGTCAACGGGCCAAGAATTACGGGCAGGGTGCGAACAAGGAGCTCCACCGTGATACCATCATATCCGGGGGCTTTGTTCCTAGCAAGGCTACAGATTACCTGGCGGATTTCCGCCTCAGTAATCTCCAAAGACACAGAGTCCGTAGTGAAACCAACAACCGCCACTCGAACTCTCCGGTAATACGAGGTCTCACCAACCTCGGTATCATTGGGGAGCAGATCGTCCATCAGAAGAGATAGAACCCGATCTTTCTCAACAACAACGCCGTCCTGGGTCGAGAGAGCCGACAGAAGATTGTCCTTTCTACGTTTATGACCAAGAACACGATAGACAACACTCCAAGGGTCTCTATTCCCTTGCTCTTGGACAAAAGAGCGCCAGGAATCATGTTTAGAAGTCCTAATTCTATGAAAATACTCGTTCCTTTTCTGACGGTACTCCGCAAACAAGGCCTCGCGCCGGTCAGGATCACGCGCACGCTGTGCGGCTCTCCTGAGTCGGCCCACGGCCTGTTTTACCGCAGTCAAGTCCCGAGACCACCAACCAGCTATTCTCTCTCGACCCGTACTCCGGGGGATTGAGAGTTCTGCAGCTTCGACCACCGCAGAAGAGAAATCCTCTGCCAGGTTATCTAATGGGACCTCGTCCAGGGTACAAGTGAACACCCGCATCCTGGCCGCAAGAATGTTCGAAAACTGGGGCTAATCCGTCCGCCTGTGCAGGTAGCGTCCCTGCTGAACAGGGACGTCCGCCCTATAGACATCGCGCAGCCCACCTATCCACTCAAAGACAATGAGCCGATGATCGCTTTCGCAATCATCGACTACAGACCAGTTCTGAATCCTACCTGGGATATCCTTGCCTATGGTAACATCAATGTTGGTACCAAGGAAGGTCCTCCGCAATCCCACAGCGCCGGCGAACGTTGCCGACTCGCCGGCGATGTTAAACACTTCTAATCGATGCTGCGCGATGAAGCCTTCTAGCAGTTCTCCGCCGTCGTCTGTGATCCCACTGTACCAAAGAAGCGATTTGGCATTCGCATCAACACCTATAAGAATAGGACGACCCGCTACCAGCCTGATAATTCTATCCCATCTTTCCAAATGTAATTCAGTGGGATCTCTGTACTGAAAGTACGAACTAACCACAACTAGGTCGAAACCATCCACAGCAAGCTTAACAACGACATGATGCGTGTCAGAGGCCTGCCGTATAAAAACACTATCGATAGACTTCCTGCACAGAACGGCGGATTTACTTTCACCAACGTGGAACTTATTCCAGCCTGAAAAACCTGGCAGATCACCCTTGACAACATACGGGTGCTGAAGAAGCAAGACATCGAGGCTCCGGTTTTCAACGACGTTACCTAACTCGACTTGGACCGCATAGGCACCCTGGGCATTGAGTTGACCGAACCTAACCATCGAGCGAGTTGAAGTAGACCTCAACCGCTCTTAAATAGCTACCACACTCCTTACTGTTGATGGAGTGCCTATGATTTCTGCGTAACCGCTTGCAGTTAACGCAGACCGGAGCCTCCTTCTTCTGCGGACAGTCCTCACGCTTGTGGCCCTCTCCACCACAATGCCCGCAGACCGACGCATATTTGCAGAACTTGGCCCTGTGGCCAAACCTACAGTACTTGAAGCACCTCTGCACATCAAGGTATTCCTTGACGCGGCAAGAGGCGAAATCAACGAAGACCCTACCCTCGGACAAAAACTTCTGGTGGAGACCAGCACCTAATTCAAACACACCGTGATACCGAGAGGCATCACGCTTTCCGGTCTTGAAGACCAACCTACACTGCTCTTTGAACGCAGCCGCATCCAAATCAGTGTTCTGCTCTCGGATGAGAGACAGAACCTCCTCATCGGAGAGACTCCGCTCGATTTAGGGAGGACACCTAAAATAAAGGTCTTTTGTGAACAAACCCAGATAATTCCACAACTACAGGAAGACATTCGTGTAGAAATAAGAGCACACTACAGCCACAAACATTATCAGCTACAATTGAACATGAAGAAGAGAGGGCTCGTCTGTGCGAAGTCAAAAGTAGAAGACATTTAAAAAATGTAACTTTCCATTCACAGTGTCAAATAATATCAACGTTCTGTTCTTCGTTATAATCATAAATAAATAAAGGAATATTAGCGAACAAAACATAAAATTAATTGTTTTCAACCACGTCGTGACGTACGGACTGCCCAAGATTATAACTTTAATTTTTACAATTCTGTATGAAATTCTTTGTAATGTTGAATAAAGTATTATATAAGTAAGCAGAATAATTAAACCGTAAAAATGCGTACTGGAATTTATTAAATGTCAGAGTTTAATTTATTAATATATTTTAAAAGATTTTATCCTCTGATCACGTAATCAGTGGTCTAGTATCTTAAATTATTATCAAAAACACTATTACAGTTATTAAACTGTGTTATTCTACGTAACTAAATAAAATTAAACTTTTACATTTTTCTTGTCTTTAGCAAAATACTATAATTTTAACTTCATTTTTATGTTCAAAAGTTAATATAACTATAGCAGTTATGGGATATAAGTTAAGTAGACATATATCTTTTAAGTTTTTGTGAAATTTAAAGCTTTAGTTAAAAAAAAAAAAAACTTTAAAGAAAGAAAAAAAAGAAAAACCTTTACCTATATAAGAAAAAAAATTAACAAAATAAATTATGGCCAGTTTAAAGTATAAAAAGATGGAGATGGCAAGGGCGAGCAACTTTTGTGTCTTAATATATTAGAAAAATGATGCGATGCTGTAAAAGTTTTCTTACTCTTATTAAGATAAGATAAGAAATTGTCTTTTCTCAGTATTTTCCCCTCTCGTGTGTCTCCACTTTTTTTATAATAAGAGGTAAATGAATAGAAGAGAGATGGTTGTACTACTTCTACGTTTCTGTAATACTACAACCGACATATTGAACCATTATACAGTCATGGTTAAGCTATATTTTATTTCAACTAACATCAATTTTTTTCTGCCTAACTTATTTAACTGTATTAATTTAATTCTTATTTTAAATTTTAGTGATAATTTAGCACTTATTCTTTAGCCTTTACAGCTAATTTACGCTCTCGTTTCATGTAATTTGTCATCACAAAAGGTTTCAACAAAGTTCTACGTAGAACTGGAAAGGATACTAAGAGAATTTTTATCGCTTTCATTTGCTTTTTGTAATGTTTAAAATACCATATTGCTGAAAGAAATTTTATGCATGTTATACCAATAACAAATTTATGATTGGATATTCTATCATGCACGAATTATAAAGTATAATCTTAACTCATTTTTTTTTCGGAATGTTTTAGTGATTACAGAATAAGTACTACATTTCTTATTTATATTATAATTCTCTCTTACAATTACAATGTTATAAACATAATAATTACTACAAAACTTAAATGCGCAAAAAATTTTGAATTCATTTAGTTATCTGTAATTTTTAATGTATTTCACGTATTTAATAACCTATAATTGCCGATAAACCTGCAAAAACCTTACTAATAAACTTCGAATTAGTTTGAAATTGGAACTACATAAAGGACATCAGGAAGTCATAAAATAAATAGGAACTATTAAATTAATCGTAGTAGAATTAGTCAGTTCGATAGGACCAGATAAAGCTGCAATGTTCTAGAAAAAAATACCAATTGTAGTGAATGTCTGCCAATATATATTTCAAGCGCTGTTCCTCAAAAATTTAAATTATTATTCATCAGTCCTATAGCTCTCCTCCTGAAACTTCTTATTATCATACTAGTTTTTTCATATGTTCGTAATACTGTCAATCTGTTATAGAATATTTCAACCTTATTCTTTTGTCATCAAAATATATAATATCTGTTCAGCGTGTTTCTACTGCTGGTTTCGGGTTTGGCTGCTAGGTTGGTTAGTACTACTCTTTGCTGCGGGATGTGCTGGCGGCAGTCGCTGCTCGAACGATAGGCGTTCGGATTTTATGTTCTTATATGTACTTGTGTGTTAACAATGTAATAAGTGTTTGTATTATTATTATAATAGATTTTGAGCAATTACACATTTATTTTATTTATCCACCCGACGGATGATGAACCACCCTTGGGTTTACAGTCCGCTTAATGAATATTTTTTTTAGGTTTTAGACTCAACAATATCCTTCTTAAAATTTTCTTTATTTTATTAGAAATCATCTTTCAAATTAATAATAGAAATTAAATAATTCATTAGCACAAATGTTTTAATTTTAATTTATCACATTTTCTATATACTGATAGTGTTCAGTTTTTCTCATGCAATAAACGGTTTGGATAATAATATTTAATTAATCTAATAAAAACCATTGATTATCACACAAATTCTCTTTAAATTATTTCTATCACTTCTCTGTTACAAATTTTAGTCCTGCAATACATTATTTTTTTATCCCATTTTATAGGTAAAAAAGATAATTGCAAAAGTTTCCTGTGAAAAGACTTTAACTTAGGACGAGGAATCAGATTAACAAGTCAATGTGAATTTTTGGTCTTGTTGTCAATTGGAGGACATTATTTTCGCTGAGATTTTATCCTCTCGTTCCGACGTTTTGAAGTAATCGCTACTTGCTAAAGCATGAAATATAAGAATTTACTGGACATTTATTTTTTAGTACAAGTTAATATACAACTAACAGATAATAAAATTTGTTATAAAAGGGGGCTCATTGTGACAGTGAGCCGCCTTTGGGCCCAGCATTACTGTAAATTATAGATTTACGTCTTTTCGTTAAGATTTTGATAAAGTATTACAAAATGTTTAAGAGGAAGTGAATGTAGAAGATTTTGGTTAAAAGAAATAGTCGTAATTTTGAAATAATATATGGTTTTCATAGAAATAGGAATTGGAAAAAATCATTAACATTAAAAAATGGAATTTTAAAAACAATATTTTAAGACCTCAAGTTCTGTGGTTTGAGAAGAATGCAAGCGCATCATAGGAAGATTTAACGGAAAAATACATTTAAATTTATAAATATATATATATATTTATGATGGTATGATATATATATATATATATATCATACCAACCATCCATCCTGACACCATAGGGAAAGACACCCGCCTTGTGGCGATCCCGGTCACCCCTCCATTTCTAGACCTGATGAGCTTTACCGGAGGTCATCTTCTACACCCTCAATACTTGATTACATATTTCAGTTATCAATAATACCGCTATCAAGATGATACCGATACAAATGATTCTAAAGACATTTCCATCGGTGTTAAAACAAATCAACTAACAAAAGATATTTTTCAAACTCACCTAAACCGAATCAAAAAACTGATAACCAATAAAAATTTAAAAATTGAGCTATCAAAATATTAATCTCATACCCACAAAAATTGTTCCCAACATCGCAATTTTGACCTACCATACCAAAGCAACAAAATTACCTATAAATCAATCCAGGAACATGCCAAACAACAACCGGGCACAATTGCCAAATGTGCCTACTCTGGCGGAAAAGATCCAAATGGGTACCTAACCACCCAGGCTACTATCCTATACTGAACACTCTCTGCAGTCCTTTCGAGCGCAAAAAAACATTAAAAATCTTTCAATAATGTGCCACTCGACTCTGACGTTCCAGTTAGTGCAGATCCAGATCCGAACCAATACCCGCAAAGCTCCCTCTGCACGCCTAAACTCATATCTTGAACAGACGTACAGCACATGATATGCATCATTCGCTACTAAGCATTGAGGACACTGACCTGAGTCAGTCAAGCCAAATTGAGCCACCCTGTCCCGATGCGCCATGCTATGAAAGGAACTGAGTCTATGTCAGTTCGGGCAGACCCGTGAGGCAACTCCCAAAGCACTTATATCCGGAAAGAGACCGTTCGTATACCGAACATCTGCCATCTTTTCCCACCTGTTCTGTCAAATATGAAAACCTTCCTCCTATATTTCCCGTATACGCTGCGCAGTCAATTCAGCCGACTTCTTCGCAGCATAACGTAACTGACATACAAACGCAAGGATATCAATTGATTTTACACCCGCGATAACTAGAACTGGCTTACCTGAAATAGTCTTATAGCCTCCGTCACAGTAACAGGAGACGCAGAGCCCTCAGCAGAATATCGTGGTAGCTTTTATACCTCATTCTGTTTACACAAACAGTTGCTCTGTAAAGCCGCCTCGCATACACCTTTATACAAATTTTTTATTGTTTTAAAATTTAAACTCCAATCGGAATGAACCACCCTACGAATGCCGAAGAAGGCGTCACAGTGCGGTACAAACTTTAAATTCTTATTTACCCCCATGAATTCAGAGTGTACCTGTGAATATTATTGTTAATAATAAACAGAAAATAAAAACTATATTACGATATTTAAATCACTATTATTATTGTTTTCGTTGTTGTTTACTTATTTAGAGTAATAATATTAAGAAAAAGAAAGGGACTTTAAGAAATAACAGCAAAATCAAAAAACGTCAATGTACTTGACCACAAAAAAATTTCAAAGCAATTTAAAGAAAATGGTTGGACCTGAAAGAAAACCACAGCCTTTATATTATTAGAATTTTCTAAAGCATTTTAAATTTTTATACTTTATTTACCCTTACTTTAATGAATAAACTCAACATCGAATTAACTATTTTTAAAAGGTTTTAAGTTATTACAATTAATAAAAGATATATGACAATATTTTTATCACGAGAAAATCTTTTTTTTCAGATTCCGAAGATCTTTTTTTCTTGCACCAGAAAAAAAAATCATTCTTATTTACTAATTATAATCTACTGTAATACCAATTAAAGAGGAGAGCATAATGAGAAAGGAAAGTGATGAATCGAAGCATTGATTAATTAAACACGTTTACTTAAAAAGTAAAAGTTGGGAAAGCCCACACAAATAAAGATCAATTCATACCTCCTAGGAAATAATAATAATAATAAGATATAAAAAATGAAGAAAAAAGAAGAATAAATAAATATTTTCATTTATGATATTTTTTGAGTGCTTTATAAGTAGCTTATTGAGTAAAGATCTTCTATTGGTAGTGTATCAGATAAGTAAGATAATCCATCAATAATTACCTTGCATCCATAGTCAATGTCAGAACAAACATGGAAAGAAATTTAGAAAATAGAATTAAGGCAGGCTTGCTCAAGTGGAGGTCGCTCTTTGGAGTCCTCTGTGAAGCAAAAATACCTATTAGAACTAAAAGCACCATGTTTAAGCTAGCTGTTAGACCAGCAATGTTGTATGGATCCGAGTGCGGGGGGATAAGGAAATGAGAAAAGCAAAAAATGCATGTCACGGACATGAAAATGCTGCGATGGGCAGGGGGTGTTACGAGACTTGACAAAATTTAAAACAAGTACATCCGAGGGGCCTTTAAAGTAGCTGAAATACAGCAATAACATGCGATAAAGCCGTTTACGCTGGTTTGGACAGATAATGAGTGGAAGTGAAGATCATATGACCCGACAGGTTTTATCCACAAAGGAAGCCAAGAGAGGCAGAGGCCGTCCACAGACTACCTGGACGTGACTCATCCATAATTATATGCTGACGATGGACTTAACGCCATACATGACACAAAATCACCAAGAGTGGCGTAAAAGTATCAGGAGGGCCAAACGCAAACAGGGAACAAGCTAGGAGATTGATTGAATGTGACTTGAAACAACGAATTTAGTTAATCAAATCCCTGAGGGGCTTTAAGAATCTGTAATGAAATTTATGTTCTAAAATTTAATTGATTTTTTAATTATTTTGAAAAAAAATTTTAAATAATAATTTTCTATTAGTTACTTATTTTCATATTTTTCTAGGTTTGTCAATTTCTATAAATACTGACTTCTTATCTCCTTTATATCTGTCTTGATTCCAAAATATATTGTTGTCTATAGACTGTGACAAACAACTGTTATATATAAATTCTTCAGTAGCTGATTTTTCTTTATTGCCGTAAGTTTTGAGATATTGATACATTGATTTTTCTTCAATTACGTTTGAAGTTTTTCAGTGTGCAACACAGAACACTATTGCTGTTCTGGTAACTGAAAATTTCAGAATAAATTAAATAAATTGATAAAAAATTAATTACCTCGTAATTATCTTCAGTAAATATTGAGATATATTACAGCTAGTTTAACCGTATCAGTACCCTTACATTAGACGGATTATCCTCTAGTACTTAGAATTTAAATTATTTGTAGAAAAATAAGAGATATCTATATATTATTTGCCATAATATTTTATTAATTTCATGTTTTAAAGAGAATCTTACTTTCATAATACAAAAAAATTGGCATTTAAATACAACCACATCTCAAAATCTGGAAAAATGGGCTTAACGGGAAGACGAAGAAATATTGTAATACATATTTACAACTCAGGTAAAGAAAAAGAATTTTGTACTTTCTGGTATAATAATTGAAACTAAGAACATTTGTTGGTATAGTCGTTTGGTTACCTACAAAATGTAACAATAGAAAATTTATTTTAAAGCCAAGTAAAGTATTCGACTCTGCAAAAAAGTAAACGTAAAAATTGTTTACCCACTATCAAGAATTGAATCGAAGTTGTTTTTTTTTTTTAGGTAATCAAATATATACGTTAAAAACGACATATTTCTTTGATGCGGAAATGTGCTTCTATGAAATTGTCCTTCTATAACAGCTAATAAGGGAGTATAACATTAAAATATAATATTATATACAGTTATAACATTAATCACGCATCCATCGATGTGTTGAATAGATCAGATGATAGCTCTAGACATCCAGATCACCTTTTCTTCTTCTTCTTCTAGCCGAGTGTTTACAGCTGTAAAGGCTGTCTCTCGTATCGCAACCACCAAACTCTTCTATTCCGCCAAATTTCCTCTTCCAAACTCCTTCTCACCATCACCTTCACCACTTCCGACATCCACTGTCTTGAAGATCGTTCACGTTTCCTCCTATCTCCTAGAGTCCAATCCATCATCTTCCTAGGCCATCTATAGTTCTCCATTCTCCAATGATGCCCCTACCATTGTAATTTCTTCCCTTCAAAACACCAATCACTGTACCAGTTGCCCCAATTTTTCTTCTTTTTTCCTCATTTCTCATGCACTGCACTCTAGAAACTCAACAACTTCTACGCAGCACACTCATCTTCACAGCCAACAATATTCCATCATCTCTAATTTTCTTTTCTAATTTCCAAAGCTTCTGACCCATATAATAAAATGCTCTCAATAACACTCTTTTACAATCTACATTTAGTTGCTTTCCGTATCCTTTCAGACCACCACAAAGAATTGTGGTGGTCTGAAGCACCTCTGAATAGCCATCCGCCCCAAATCTATACGATGATTTATATATTTTCCACTATTTCCTTCCTGTGATAATATAGAGCCAAGGTACTTAAAGTCCTTCCTGACATTCCTCAATGATATTCCCATCTATAGTCAATTCATCTCCTTTTGCACTAGCCACTAGATACATCGTCTTACTAAAATTTATTTTCGAACCCCACATAATAAAGATTTCCGTCAATTTTCTTATCATACAGCTAATTTCAAACTGATCTAATCATCCACAAACGGCAATGTATATATATATATATACACATACTCAACATCCACCTCCACTCCCATTCTTCTAGATTTTTGGTCTCATATACCTATCTGCAGGTACACTAGTTACACGATCAAGGAAAATGTCTGCCTGAGACTTAAATAAATAAAACTCTGTCATGAACATCACGAGTAAAATTTAATCTTTTTTACTAATACTACAGTAAAATTAAAATTTACATGAACTGAATTCTCTAGTATGGCTTTGAAAGTAAAACTCATATGTTATCAACAAATCTTCCTTCATTTATTTAGCAAGAAATGAAATTTATTTAGTTTCAGTATCAAAAGAAAAATATGTAGTAATCTTTATTTTCAGAAATTATTATTGATCGAATAAATTCTTCACAATAAGGTATGCATTTTCCTCACACACATAAAAGAATTTTACTCTGAATTAAATATTTTTAAATGTTCAGAGAGAAGATCAAGAATTGCAATTTCTGTATAAAAATAATATCTGTATCAGAAAATGCCAGGAATCTACTAATCGTGAAATGTAATTAGTTTGAAAATGGTTGACAGTAAACTATATATATTTAAATTAGTATTATACAAAATCTAGCTTATTACAAATTAAAAGGATAGTACTATACGTGATACTTCCGTATCGCATATGATAGAAAAATATTTATTTTCATATCACAATTGGTCCATTGAAGCAATATATATATATATATATATATATATATATATATATATATATATATACATAGGAGTCTGTACCCGTGTGTAAACGTGCGCGCTCACAGAGCGATTCATTTTCTTCAATATAACTAATATCAATAGTACAGCAGTGGCGGAAATTGCTATTTCGTTGCAGTATATGGTAGCAACAGTGCGAGCAATAGCAGCCTTCAGGCAAACGACAAACCGGCGCTACGAAATATTATTCTGGATGAAAAGAGTCAGCGAAATGAAGAGAGAGAATAAGAGTGATGAGGAAAAATAGGTGGAGCATAGAATTAGGAGGAAGAAGGGAAGAGTACGAACGGTGGTATGAAGAATGAAGGGGGTCAGTAGATGAAAAGATGGGAAGGGGAATAAATTCTGGTAGTGAATCAAACGTCACTTGCTATCGGTGGTACTACGTACAACTAACCGGCTTTACTCTTCCCTCAACCGAACCCTTTACTTCTGGCTAACTAACGCCACTATTTTAACTGTCATTAACTACGGATAACAAATAACGGCATAATTTTATACAACTGAAGTGTGCTTTACTGCTAGCTGTTAGTGTAACGGACTGTACAAAATTCGTTTAAATGCCGAGAAGAAATATAGTCGAATGATCTCTGAGGAACCATTTTCAGACGACTCCATGTGCGTGCTAAATGCAACGAAATTCTAACTTTATCTAGTGTCACTGTAATAGAAAATTACAATTTGTTTAACTGTTAGCGAGTAAAAAGAAAAGAAAAATATTTTCAAAACAAAAGCTCTATTGAATACTTATTTTTCTAAGAATAATTTCAAACCGCAAATTTATAACAGTATTTAACATTATAAATGTTAAGTACAGAAATGACTGATTTTTTTATAAATACTTTAAAATATATTTTCAAGTTGGTCATTTTTATATTTTATGGATAAATTTTTAAAAATACTTATTTGAATGATTCAATTAAGTTTTCTAGTTGTATTGCTCGTATTATTTATTTACGCAGCATTAAACATTTAAACAATTACATAATAGACATATAATCCTTAAATAAATATAATAGCTAAAATATTTATCCTTAAAGATTAGATTATTAATAACCAATAAAAAAAAAAATTAAAATTTGGAATATAATTATCGAGGATGAAATTGAGACCATATTTAAATTTTTCAAAACATATTCTTTTAAATATTTTATTCATTAAAATATAAATATCTAGTATAATACAGTGAAATTATGGTAAACTGACAGTATAATTATTATTGTATGCTCCACTTTTAATAACAATGATAAATATTATTAATTATATTAAATCGGGATGCGATCGATTTTCAAGAATGATGTCAGTTCTAAATGGAATAGTGTAAAATATAAATCTCTATAATGATAGTTGATTCTAAACGAAAGATAATTTTAGGAAAAATTTATCTTAACAATATTTGAATTAAATTGAACCAAAGACTGGTAAAATAATACTGGTAAATTTTTTATTTCTTTGTTGTCTTCATTACAAACTACGGAATAATTTTTAGGTGATTTCATTCACAAAATAGCAAACTTGTTTTACTAATTTAATATACCAAAGACGTGCACTGCATAATAATATTAATTCGGGATAATCGTTAAAATTCATCGGTTAATAGAGATAATTTATTTTTACGCTCCAATATTTATTTAAAGATTATTTAATTCCATTAAAATTTAAAAGTAATGCTCTTTATTAATTATAAACTGGTTTTGTGGACTCGGTAATAGTCCAAAAAATATATAATTTAATTAAAATTAAAATCCATATTTGAAATTATTCGTAAGTAGTTAGACGTATCAAGACGTAAAGAATGAAAAAACTCTAAGATCTGAGTTTAAAAACTCACGGGTGAAAGAATAAAAAGAGGGGAAATAAAAATTTACTTAGGGTAAAGAGAAAATGAAGTTTGATAAGTAGAAGTAAGTACAAGGAAAAACGGTCGGAATTATTGACAGTACAATTCGCAAATATTAAACACCGTGCAATATTTTCGGCTCTATTTTACTTTCTTTTCCTCCCTAATAATATTTTCTCCTTTCTCAAATAAATCTCTTTACAGTTTCCTCTCTTCTCTTTCATTTTTACTAAATGGAAATAATTTATGAAGTTATGTAATTATTTATATAGAAAATATTATTAATTATCTTAAAAAGAAAGAAGCACCGTAAATGAACGAATAACTCAGAAAATTAATAATAAATGAAATTACTAGTTCTGGTACTTGTATAATGAGCTTTCAGCTAATCTCGTTACATTTATTCTCAAAGTAAATAAAGTAATTGAAAAGTATCAAGCTGCTTTAGCTTGATAGGTCCCTCCATCTCTCCAGGAATTTCTACGTAATTCAATGGGTTTAGAATTCTCATTTTATATGAAAGACTAATACAACCCCTTAGTTATTTTTTCAACTTCTTTCTCTTCTCACCCCTTTTCATCTTTCACATTCTATACTTCTTGTTCTTTTATTTCTCTAAAAAAAATTCAAAAATATCGAAGATGTAAACTGCGATTATTTATCGATTATACCCTAAGCTTCTACTTCATATACGAAACAAATTTTCCTTTAAACTTAAATAAATAGAAATTTTTAATTGGAAAGGAAATTCTCGGTAAAATTTTATTATATAGAAATTATCATGATTGTAAAGCGATACAAACAAAAGAATCATCCTGAAAATTAGAAATATAAAATATAACAACCGGTAAAAATTAGGTATCGGTTAGTAAGAAAATATATATGAATAATTATCATCAAGTAATGGAATCTCTACTACGTTTCTGGTGCTAGTTTGATTGTAACATATACCCACAACTAATAAAGTAAAAGTTAAATACCATTAAATAAATAGATTTCTTTTCAGGCTTAATATACTACGCTTAATGTAGGTACAAGGTATACGTTGCCAAGTAATCCGGCAACGTTGAGACCTCTTTCAGCCAATCCCCTATATTAAATATAATTTTTTTTAAATAATAAAAAAATTGTTATTATAACTTTACCTTAGTATTTAATTTATGAAATTGAATTTTATCCAGTCTAACACAATCTTTCCCAAATCTCTAAGGTTTGTAAGTATGAAGATACAAAATGAACTTACAAAGTATAAAAAATTTAAAAATACATAAACGCTGAGAATTATCAAAACCGTTTAAAAAATTTCAGAAATTTTTCTAATAAAAGAAATATATATATTTATATTCACCGAAATTAATGCTCTTGGAATCAGAGCCTACTAAAGAAACGTTTTTTGGATTCATTTAAAAAATTCTGTCTGATAAAATGCATTGATTGCCTTAAACAATCAACTAGAACATAATAGAATAGCACAAAATATTATGAACATCTTATGTTCAAATTTTTACATAAATACTCTTAAACTCAACCTCGTTTAATATTTAATCGATACTTAATACTAATAACCATACCTGCAAGCACACTTATTTTTATTAATTCAGTCACTATGAGATAAAAATATTTTTATTTTAATTTTATTTTTACCAGTTTTATACTACTAAAGAAAACTAAAAAAAAAAAATTATAATTTATTGATATTATTATTTCAACTTTTCGTATCACAGATTTAAAACGTAACCGATCTCCATCCAAAGGTGGATATGGGGATCCATCCTTGACTTACATCACCCGTTGCTTCATCTTTATTTGTAGCAGAAAAATATTTTCATTTATAATCAAAAAGTTAAAAAAAGATTTAAAAAGTTTTAATACAGGAAAATTAATAATTCAATCCAACTTTTTACTTACCATTACAAAACAAAACTAATCATAATTGTTGAGCAAAGTTTTCATAATATAATATTGCTATTACATCTGAAAACCTTAATTTTTTTTACAGGAAAAATTATTTATCCATAATTAATTTAGTTAAATAATTGAAAGAGACGACTTGAGAAAATATAAAAAAGAAAGATTAACTAAATTATTAAAAATTTTCGAGAGTTAAAAAGATTAAATTAAACTTTAAAGATAAGCAAGCGGAAAATACTTCAATTGAAAATTATAAAAATAGTAACTATTAAAAGATTAAGAAAACAAGTTAATCGCTTCAGGGGATTTAAATAATCTAATTTAAACGTTAGAATAACAGTAAAATTAAACGTAATTCAAATCCAGGAAATAGATTGAAATAAAGAATTAAGATCGTAGAAAATTCATAATATAAGAGATTAACGAGTAAAGTACGCGTTAAAATGAATAACTAAACAATACAAACGTTGAAGCCTATTCAAAAGGCAAAGAAAATTGTAAGTTAAATAAAATGAGAGAAAGGAACATTTCTACTTTGAAGAACTTGTGCGTACCTTTGCATACTATGAAGAAAGTAAGAGTATAACTAGTCGAGTGTGAAGATTGAAGACTTACAGTACTAGTGAGTCTCGGATTCGATAGGGATGTTTGGTAGTAATAATACTAGTAAGTAGGGTTAGATCGGGTAGTAGCGATTACCGAAAAAAGGATGGGGGAAGTAAGGGATACATAAAAGTTTCCGTATTGACAGATAGATAGGGTAAGCCTCAATTATAGATTCTATAAGACAGCGTTCCTCGGTTCCTTGGTGAGCTGTCACTGAGTGATTTATCGAACCTGTTCTAACCGATAGGATACAGCGATACCGGCTATACTTCCAACAATCTTGCATCGGTCTCCACCTCACCCTCTTCAACTCACACTGTAATCTTTCTCACTCGCTTCCTCTCGCAGTGTCTTTCAATCCTTCGTATCCGCTCCACCGATCTAAAACAGATTTTATTTTACCTACCTCATTTAAATATCGTTCAACGGCAAAATTGCACTACACATCGCTAATGCTGTATTATACCAGATAGAGGTAAAACAAATTTTATCTTAGAAATCTGTCTTTATTGTTACTGACAGTGAGTGGAAGAGACAGAAAATAAATATTTGATTAAATAACTGTGAGTTTGTACACAGTTTTTTTGAATTTTCCATACTTTTAAAGTATTACTTTTATAGTAATAACACTCGTACTAGGAGTTGTTAGATATCAGTGGAAAATACCTCGTGAAATCTTAAAGAGAAATTTTATTTTAAGAAAGTTATGTAATATAAAAGTACGGTGTTCACGAAAATTTTAATACGCACTTAAATACTTTATAATTATAACTAACAAACTGTATTTATATTATGCTACATATCTAATTCTCTCTTGAAACGTATTTCTTAATTAGAAAATAAACTGTGTTTATTTTCCTGGTAAAAATATGTATAATTAACTGATAGTGAGTGATATTAAAATCAATGAAATAAACCATTACTCAGTCGTTAATTTTATATATACATATATTTTATAGGAAAATTCTATTTTTTTTTATAAAAAGCCACTTATCGATGTATAAAAAATTAATAATAAAGTTCATCATTTTTGAAAATAAAGTAGAAATTTTTCTCAATATTTAAATTTAATTAAACAACGTTTTTAGCGTAAGCTGGCCTATGAAACAAACAAAAAAAAATTTATTTTGATGAAGTAAAAACGAGAAAAACGTAATTCTGTTTTAAATAATAACAAAACGTTAAATTTCTATCTATCGAAATTATTATTTTAAATGATTTATAATTCGAATAAGATGCCAGCAACAGAGGCTTACAATACTTAACCATATAAATAGTTATAATAAATCTTGGACTGTTAGATATTATAGATTTTTTGAAGTAGTCTAAAAAGGAATCGTCATGAATTTTTGGAGAATATTTATCTGTCTGCCTACAGAAAAATCTGAGCAGATTTTGTAAACTATAATTCATCTTAAAAATATTTAATTTGTTTAAAAAAACAGAAATGAGAATTATTATTAATTTTATTATTATCTTTAGGCCTATATCTATTCGTTTTGAACAGTGACTGTTTTCTATAATAGTTTAATATCTATTAAACTAGAAAACAATTAAATTTATTCTTAATAATAATAATAATAAATAAATAATAGTAAATAATATAATAATATTATATATTATTATTATTATTATTATTTATTTATATAAAATAATATTATTATATTTCTTTGTTATGTTTGAAATGAGAATTTGAAAATACTGCAATAGAAACTTATAAAATTAAACATTATTATTATGCGAATATATTTAAAATACATACCACCATACAAGCATAATAGTTTCAATTTTAAAAAATATCTGCCACTAATTGATGCAGTACCCTATATGAACCAACTTATAACCAACAATATAACTAATTAAAATAATTCTTGAAGTATTCGGTCCAATTGCAGTATACAATTACGGTATAACATTATAACCTTATAGTATGTTGTTTATTAACTCTTTTCACAAATAAATTATACATTAAATCATATTTAACACTTGTTAATCAGCTTAATATTAACTATAGTTCATCTCATTAACATAATTCACATCATTCTTTGTATTAAGTATTTATTTTACAAAACTTTAAAATAATTAAAATTTTTTTTATAAATTTTACACTGAATTAATCGTAACGTAAACTTATTAATTATAATAAGATTCTTAATAATTAAAAAAGTTATCATAATGACATTTCTAATCTAAAACTTTTTTTCCAGAATTTTTAAGACAAATATCGATGATAAAGACACTATTTCATTTATAATAAAAGATAAATAGCTTATAATGAAAAGTGTAGAACATACAAACAAGATTTTAAAAAATCCTACAATAATTTTTATAAATTGATTACAAGCTGACAATGTTTTATTGTGATTGTGAACATTCTTATTATTTCTTAGCTATTTTATTTCTATTCAAACTCTTACATGTTTTTCCAGATTGATTTTTTAAATTCGTAACGATTTTATTAATATAAATATTATTATAAAAGTAATTACCGTTTACATATCTTATTTCATTTCTGGTTTCTAAAACTATCGCAATTATATGATTGATTATTTACTGCATTTTATGTTTAGATTGTTTTTATTTTTTTATTATTATTTAATAATATGATATTAAAAAATATTTTTTTTTATCTAGTTTATTATTTTTTTGTCGAATCAAAGAATAATTTCAGTTCATGGTGCTTTCTTTTCAAAAAATATTTGATTCCAATTTATCACATTTTTATTACAGTGTAGTCAAGAATATTAATGTTATTATTTTGCTCTCAGTATTTAAATTGTGCGTTATTTAGTTCATTACTATCCTTTTTTTAACATTTTTCTTTTGATCTTACTAAATTTTTAGGAATATTGGGCTTGAGTATGTACAAGACTGGTGCTTATTTACATTCATTCATATCATCCTCATCTCATTGGGCCATGGGGAGTTGATTATTGTTCACTATTTTAACAGACTGAACGTACACATTAGAAAATAAAGCAATAAGTAAATATAGAAAAAATTTGCTCAAAAAGAGGAAAATAAAATATTGCTAAATTACATACAAGAAATAAGATTAGTTTTAATCTTTTTTGTTAAAATTAGATTTGACATAATAAACTAGAAAAAAAGATTACGGTCCAAAAGCGATTACAGAAACTTTAAGAAACAAATAAAACTAGATGGCGAATTTGCTAGTTAAATAATAATAATTTTCAGTAGAAAATGAAAAAAAAAGATATGTAAAAAATTAAGTAAATAAATTAAAAGAAGAGATAATAATGGTAAGTTATAATTTAAAAATAAACAGTACTTTACTAAAAATAAAAAGAAACACAGGAAACACTGTAAAACGAGTATTTTTGGCTGTGTATTAAACTAAAAGCAAAAAATACTAAATTGTCGTTGTTGGCAGAGCGCAAAAATTCAGCTTAAAAATAAAAATTTCTAAAACTTTCAATTCAGACTTCACTACGACTACGAGTTCCATGTATATTATTTTTTTAATTCTTTTTTTATGAAAGAGTGTGCATCAACCGCTATAGTCATTAGTCCGATGGAAATTGATAGCTTATGAAAAGATGCCATGCCTGACCGTGATTCGAACCCGAGTCCTCCACACGAAATGCCGAGACACTACTTACTCAAGCACGGAGGATATAAATTTTTATTTTATGTACTATTATTTTATAATCAATAATGATATTGTTTATTGCTATGTTGAACCATTTAATATATTTTAAGTATTTTTATTATGAAATTTTCTTCTGTTCTGTTCTGAATTTACGGTAATTAAAATTATTAATCGCATATAAAATTTAAGAGTATTCTCTCGTTAATTTCAGGTTTAGAAAACGGGAAAAGAAAAATATGTTCCTGCAGGTATCACTTTAATGTGAATTTCAAATGATTTTAAAATTAAAAAACTACTCAAAACTGGCAGCAATACACCAGCCTTAAGGAATATACAGGAACGCTGTTGGAGCTTCAGTGCAAATTAACGGAGTAGAATATCGTCAAGAAAGAACCGATAAGTTATTACAGTACTATCAACTCTACAACAGTATTGAGAGTGAGGTAATTTCTTGAACCTCAGCCTTTGGAAGCAGCAATCAGCTAATTTATTTTATAGAATAATTGGAAAAGGTTTGTTTCCCATTTCCTTCGAATTCCGTTAACTTCTCTTATGGTTCCCAAAACTGACAGTCTTATGACTTTCTTTGGGAAATCTTATGATTTCCCAAAACTGACAGTCACTCTTAAGAAATCGCGCTTCCGAAGTAACATGTATAAAATTTACATTATTTATCTTGTAAGTGAGCACCGTTTCAAATTTTCAATTATATTAAATATTTTATTATTTTTTATTAAATATTTCATCAAGATTCTTGAAAACAATTAAAATTGTTAGTTTACTAATAAATATTTTTTATCAATAATTAATTGTTTTTAGTTTTATAATTAAAAAAAAAAAAACTACCTTAGCGAATTGTAAACAATCAAAGTTTTATTATTACGGCACAAAGGTGAATTCCTTCCCTTGTTCTTATGTTTAATTTTCTGTTCTATCAGAACGAATAAAGATATATTGTTTCTTTGTCTGTGTATACACGACCTTTCATTTTAAATCGGAATCCGAAGGTACTTTATGACGACCTGTCTGAAACTGGCAGTTCGTGTATCAACCAAGCTTCTGCCAAGCGGAAAAGAAATACACAAAATGCGGAGGAACTCATTCACCTCGTTCACGAGATTATCCTTTCCTTACAGAACAGAAGGCAATAGTTAAATTTCATCAGAACAAAAAAACTTCCACTTGCATCTGCACGAAGGGAATATAAAGACATAAATTCGCAAAACCTTGTGCATCCTAATATTTATTTTGTGGCAGTTACATTTAGACAAACAAGTTTGTTTGGATGTAAAAATTAATTATTTCCTTCTTTTATGAAAAGAGAAAAATATCAATAATGTGGAGTTAAAGAAATTAATTCAGGTGTTATTTGATCAAATACGATCTCTAACCGCCACACTTGCAGAGCTTCGTAAGAAAAAAATTTCTGTCATCGACTCCTGTGTAAAGAATACAAGTGGTATTATCACCCAACTTAAGCCGCAAGCTCCATCTGCTGCGGTTGCACTGATGAACTAGCCGTTGTGTAAAATTCCTGTTAAGTTAGCTTCTTGAAAGGAAAGTTCTGGATTAAATTCCCCCATCCGGATCACAGTAATATTCTAGGAAGCAGTCGATGTCGACCCGAGGGTTTCACAATTTCTTAAAAAAAAGAAAATATATCCTACAATAAAAAAAATATTTAACTTTTTCTCTTGAGCAAATAAATCTTATCTACTTCTTCATTTAAGAATAATTATCCTGATTCAGTAGCATTAATAACTTTCATGAACGAATATTCCAGAAGAACGTTTATGTATTGGATGTCAAACTCCTTGTCAGGGATCATCCTATTTTTTATCTGCAAGAGGAACATTTTTGACAACAGGATAGCATATCCTGCATATCCTGTCTTCGTCGTTATATTCGTGAAAGATGCAATTGCTCTTGAGATGGTATAGAAAGTTTCTTAAAGAATGCTATAGTGACAGCACAGATTACCTTTGA
This sequence comes from Lycorma delicatula, assembly GCF_047948215.1. NCBI lineage: Eukaryota > Metazoa > Arthropoda > Insecta > Hemiptera > Fulgoridae > Lycorma > Lycorma delicatula. The sequence continues at coordinate 46,419,993 of NC_134455.1, read as the reverse complement.
TAACTATATCCCCGTAGTTGTAGTGGCGGTCATTATTCCTCAAAAATTACATTCGAAATTTGTTTTTAATCAATCATAATTTTTCAGAACCGAGTCTTTCCGGGAACTGTCATATTGTTTCCCCCTTCTTTGATTTATGACTATTTCAACATTGGTAAGTACAAAATACAACTTCTCAAGAGGTTTGGTCCAACTTTACTAGTTTTACTTTTTACCCAGAGAAATCTTGAAAGAAAAAATAAAAATAAAAAAAATGTTAAAGATGTGTAGAACTTATAGATAATATAAAGTATCTGACGATGGGCTGAGCCCGAAACCGGTAGTATAAAAAAATCATACTTGCTGTATATAAGTTATAATAAAAAATTTAACCATATTAAAAAAAAGGCAGGAAATAGTGCATTGCAATAATTTTCATATATAAATAAGTATAATAAGAAATCCACATCTGATTGTTTTGCTACAGGAATTTTACAGTATCATTACTGCTTTATACCCAAATTCAGTTATAATACTAATGGCTCTAAATATGATTAATCTGTAGGTTGTGCTTTCGTTGTCATTGTTAGGACATATATGTTTGGATTGTCACTTTGAACAAATGTGTTTGACAAACAGCTGTATGTCAATAACAAAAACCTTAATATTATTAGCGTCATCAAACGATTCAGATTCTGTTTGCTCAGATTCGAAGTGTGCGCTGAAGGCTATAAAAGAGTTTTATTCAAGTTGTCCTACAGTCTCAAAATCTTAAATCGACTGTTGCTTTAATGGCCTGCCATAATACAGGTGTGACGTTTCGCTGATTTCTAGCCATTTCGGGATAACCGGTAGTAAACAAGCTGAGTAGGCGACTGAAGAAACCTATACGTACCCGATTTACAAATCATCTCTTTTTAGCTTCTTTAATTTTTTCAAGCGACTTTTTAATAATGAATGGCAGTATGAATGGACGGCTACTACTGATAACAAGTTTTTCTCTATCAAGGATACTGTGCTCCCTTGAATCTCTTCCAGTCAGACAAATCTCCGGTAGATAATTGTGGTTTTCATTTACGAATTGGACAAACAAGAACCACTCTCTGGTAACTGATGGAATCAAGCGATGCTACGATTTGTAGAAGATTTTATTGACGCTACATTGTCCAGGCATATCCTAGTTGATTGCTTGCATTCTACAGCCTTGCTGTATAAATTAAAATTATCTCATTTATTTTTTTTGTTCAGAAAATGACAAAGATATTCTAGATATCGTCCTAAATGTTTGGGGAACATTCAAATGACGCAGTTTTGTTTGTCACTTTTAGTTTATTTCTGACGCACAGGAAAGTTTATTGTTGTTGCTTCATTCATATTTTATTTTAATTTTTTCTTCTCCTATCTTTATTCGACATTTAATGCTAGCGATGACTCTCTTCTTCACTTTCTGGTTTTGTTTATTTTTATAGTTTATAGTTGTGGGCTTTTACACTAGCCCTGTTTTTTTCTTTTTATTTTATCTATTATCTATTTCGTAAGGTTTGGAAGTGTTATTTACTTATTTATTTAGTCATGTGTTTTGCATATTTTTATGTTTTTAACACTAGCGTTGATGTCGCTTTAAAAAAATGAATACAATTTTTGTTACTTCTCGTATTGAGCCTTTGTTTTCAAAATCAGGATTTTTTAGGCACAATGTTAGGTTGTTTTGATTTATTTAATACTAATGTTTTTCCTTTCTAGATAATTTTACAATTTTTTGTCAATTTATTTATTTTACCTTAGTTAGCCAAATGATATTTTATAATATTGTTATTAATATAGTGATATTTTGTTTTTCTTATTGTGAAATCTCTTTGGTTTGGTATTTATTAAACATTGAAACAAAACATTAATTAAGTTTTTAATGGGCACTTTTTTCTTTTGATAATATATATTAACCTCTTTATTGTGAAATAACTGAATGTTCCGATGCTATCGAGCGGCTTATTGTGAAATCTCTTTGGTTTGATAGTTATTAAACATTGAAACAAAACATTAATTAAGTTTTTAATGGGCACTTTTTTCTTTTGATAATATATATTAACCTCTTTATTGTGAAATAACTGAATGTTCCGATGCTATCGAGCGGCTTTGGTTTCCAGTAAGGTTCACTACTGAAATGTTTTTCAAAGAGAATGCCTAGACTATTATTTTTCTAGATCGGTCTTCAAACAGCTCACATTTAGTATTGGTCACAAGATTCAAGATGAATGAATATCTTTTCATCACATTTATGAGATAATTAAACAGCTTTATCGAATTCTTTGTTAAAGCTGATTTTATAAATTTTGAAATTAGGAAATGATTTATTCCTGCGCGATTACATATGTGATAATTTAATACCTAAATTGTTTTGTTTTTGTCCAAGATCACGTTGTGGAAGAATGTTCTTCCACGAATTTAAAATCTTACTTTTAAAAGTTTATAGGATTTTATAATTGTTTGGCAACAATTGCCATTGGCTTGCTTGAAATGCAGCTTTTCATCAATCAGTTTTTTAAACTTTCAGCATTTCATTACACCTGCCATTTATAAATTCCTCTCCTGCTTCCTTTAGCTAACTTAACGCATTAGCTTCTATTTCATCAATGAACGTATCTTTGCTTCATTTCGTGGATTTATCATTGCTTAATTTCTCCACAAATTAATATTTATATTATATTACATTAAATTATATCATTTTAATGTAAGTGGAAAGAAAAAAAGGATATAATTGATTTTTTACAAATCTCTATGGCTCTAAGCCTTCTGATTAAGCCCTTTTCAACGACGGAGGTGCTGCATATAGTCAAGCGAGGAAACGCTCAAAAAATTCTCAGGTTTTAATTTGATTACATATAAAATGCTGGTTGTACTTCCGTTCAAAACAATCAAGTACATAATACTCATTTTCAGTGGCATCCTTTGAACGTCGTATTGCCTATCGGGGTGGAAGGTGTCTCAAATTGTGATGATTCCGAAACCAGGTAAATCTGCAGAGGATATGTCTTCTTACAGACCAATAATACCGATTCTATCGAAGTTGTTGAGAAGCGAAGAAATATTACTGCAGATCATCAATTTGGTTTCAGAAGTGGACATTCTACCGTTAAACAGACGCATAGAACTCTGTATGTCATCACCAAGTACCTTTAAAAGAAGTTGTGCTCGGCGGCCTTTTTGAATGTTCAGCAAGGCCTTTGACAAGGTCTTGCTACCTGGACTGCTCCATAAGCTAAAACACAGCCTTCCTCAATCTTTCTATTTAGAACTACCTTTATAGGCGTTTTTCCCAGGTCAGGTGCGACGGCGATTTATTTGGATTCCATGATAATAGATCGGGGTTCCTCAGACCTCTGTTTTGGAACCAGTCTTGAACTCAATTTTTACTGCTGACCTTCCGGCTCCGGACTACCTAACAATAGCCTCATTTGCTGATGACAGCAATCCTGTCTCGCCTCAAGGACGCTTCAATCGGCGTTACACCTGATCGGCAAGTGGCTAGCAAACTGCAGAATAAAATTAAATCATAAAAAATGAGCTATGTCACGTTCACGTTAAAGGATAACTGTCCCCGGATCAACCTAGACAGCGTTTTCATCCCGCTTTCTGACCAACTAAATTACTACGGGCCATCTTGCACTACGGGCTATTACGGGCTCCACCTTGATCGTTGCTTGAAGTGAAAGAACCACGTGAAAAAGGAGAGAAACAGTTAAACATCAAGTTTAAGAAGATTTATTGTTTATTAAGCAGGAATTCACATTTGTCGCTGTCTAACAACCTTTTAACAGACAAGGTCATTCTAAACCCATTTAGACGTTTTGTATACAGCTATGAGGTACGACGAACAAGAACAACAGTGAGGTTATACAACGCTTCCAGAATCAGTTGGCGTGAATCATTACAGACCACCGAAGTTTGTACGGAACGAAGAAATTCATAACTATCTGGAATTTCCTTATGTCCGAGATGAGTCGAGTGATTCAGATCACATTACAAACAACAGCTACTTAATCATGTTAACTATCTAGCGTTGAATCTCCTAGTCAACAGTGAGAATGTTCAGCGACTCAAACGCCTTCACGTGTTGGACTAGGGAGAGTCTGAGTGACTCTTGGGCTGTGACGACATTCCTTAAGTGATGAAGGACCTAAATTTACTAAACCTGATGAAGGTCCTAAATACGTTCACTAGAAAATTATATTACTGTTTTCTTTTTCTTTTCTTTCATCTTGTAATATTGTTTTTTCCTGTTTTTTAGGGTTTTACGAACTTTTGTACTTTTTATGAGGAAAATCCATTCAAGTCTATTTATTCAAATGAACTATTATATTATTACTTATATGATATTTGAACTATTATTTAACGTATGCATGTTTATTGAGGGGGATTCAATGGAAACTTCTCATCAAGCGCTTATTGTAATTCTATTTACTTACGATTCCTTCTTGGAACCGATTGCATATAAACGAATTGTAACAAAAAATAATATTCGTTTAAGGTAGTTAGATAGATTGGTTTGATAATCCTAAGAGCGTTGAGCAATGTTTAACAAATTATATATGTAATTAAAAAATTTGGTTAATTTAGGACATCTTAGCAGTCAATTATGACGTAAATATTTATTTATTTAAAATTCAACTCGTTGAAAGGAAACTTTGCATACTCATATTTGTGTATTTTTACAGTTCTTTTCTGCTTGAGAATTTTACAAATTAAATTCCAACAATTTTTCTTGTATTAATAAGATTACATGTTTAATGCCTATTTTGTTTGCAATGATAAACAGTCAGTATTTTTTCTTTCTAACAGAAAAAAATATAAATGAAACAATTTTGAATATCTTAAAGATAAAATTATATTTTTATACAGTATATGCATTTTCTTATTACAATAAAGGAAAACGGTGTACAAATACAAATGGCAATTATAAGATAAAAGGAAAGTAATAATAATTAACCCTTTATTTTTCAATGCTTTTTATTCGTATAAGAAAAGGACAGCTGTACATTAAATTTAATCCTTATTAAGTTTGTTTTGAGATAAAAGGAAGTTACTTGGTTGAATTACGTTAGCCTATACTCTTAATGATTCGTGACCAAAAACGGATTGAGTTTTATCCTGAACAGAAGATGAATAAGTGTTTGAAATTTACGTGACTCACGCTATCTCTTTCAAAATAGAGTAGGAGTTACTTTTACAGGGTAATGTGTAAATCTCCGCCGGGAATTGTAACGTACATGAGGGATATTCGTCCCTTATTTCTTTAAGCTTACTTGAAATTTACAGTAACTTATTTGCTTTCAACAACCAATATACTTAAAAGGATCAAACACTGATAACACGTGAGGCGTACTAAACATTTGATTAGTAGGTCTTCTGTATTATCAATAATAAAAACAAAATTATCTTAAAATAAATAAAAAATGTTTAGTAAATTGATGCAATGTTAGTAAGATTAGTAGGAATTTCGTACTTCGAAAATATAAACTTTATTAACAGTATTGAGTAACGACTCACTTAAATTTCTTTAACAGATATTATATAAGAACTAGAGTTTTTACAAATAGCTATTATATTAGCTATTAAATTACAGATTAAAATAATATATAGCTATTTAAATAGCTATTATTAGGAACTACTTTAACGAATTACTTCAGAGGATGAATGAGGACGATATGAAGAGTAAAAATCAAATGTAAGTAAAGTGTAGTCTTGTACAATCTCAGGTCGACTACTCCTGAGAAGTGTGATTAGTTGAAACCCATCCACCAAACAACACTAGTATCCGTATAAAAGGAAATACTTCACTAAAAATCCTTTACTAGGATTTGAAGCATAGAACTCTTGACTTCAAAATCAGCTGATTTTCGATGACTAGTTAACCTGATAGACCTGGTAAACATTAAGTGAATGGAGGTTGGTATTTTTGAAAGTGTGAGTATTATATTTTAACTTTTCTTCCGATCGGTCATCCTTTTAACCACCGGCTGTTATGTGATATTGTCTTTATGTAATAATGCAAATCATAAGAAGCAGTTATAAAAGTAAATTTATTTCACATTTTTCAAGCTTTTTATAAGTTTTTTTGTGGTTTCTAGTGAATAATCAAACGATTATTTTGAATTAAAATAATCATAGTAGAATTTTAGAGACTCCACGATTTATTTTTGTGTTTTGAAAGTCCCGCCTAATATTGTTTTCAGAGGTATATTTTTCTTGGTTTTGAATTATCACAAAACCCTTAACACGAATTTTTTCAGAATCGATACTTCATTATTTGCTTAATATAGTTTTTAGTGGTTCCTTTAAGCTATTAAAATATTGATGTTCTAATTTTTTGCATATGCCATTGATATTAGACATTCTCTTTAATAAAAGCGAATTCAAATTCATATTTCGTTTTATGTACTATAAAAATGTTTCTTCGTAAGCAATTTTTATGGAAGTATTCGACCAAATTCTTTTTCAATATGTTTACATCTAAGTACGTAGGTTCGGGTGGTTGTATTTTTGATTACCTATAACAGATAACTATGTACGATTACCATTTTTTCATATCACTAATTTTCCGTTTAGTGACAAAAGTCTACACATGTTCTTTTTATTTGAGTTCGAATATATATTAAAAATCATTTCTGGATATACAAATGATATAGCTAAACGCTAAGAAAACAGTATTTAAGTATGAGATAGCTTAGTAAATATGTAGATCGTACGATGAATAGAATCAATTTGGCAACCAATATACTATATCTTAAATGTTAAATTCAGTTCCTTTTGTTACAGAAACAGTGTTGCATGTAAATTAAATTATATTAAACCACATTCAATGCTTGTATGTCACTTAATTGTATGTAAAACTTATAATAATTTTGGTTGAATGCTATTAATATTGTTTTCTAATTGATTAAAAATAACATTATATGCCACAAATGTTTTCAATTTATTTTCTTTAAAAAAAAAAACTAGATTTTTATTTGTTATTAGCCGGCAAAAATTATTTGAATTGACAGTCGAGATATGAAATGACATATTTGGTTGGTATGATGTATTTTTCTCCTTATAAAATATAGAGCATCTAATACATCCTCTTATGCTAATTGAAACATCATGTAACAGTCATAAAAAACCCGATGTTAAATAGAGAAGGAAGAACGTAAACACAGAGGAATTCACAGCAGAATTTTTTTCTTACGTCTATTTTTTAACATAAGGTTTTGTGTATCTGGAATCTATATTTGAAAATAGACAAGTATATTTGTTTGTGTTTAGCGATATTTCCCAATGGTACGCGATACCAGCGCTGAACATTGCTTCTGCATTGCATTGCAGTAAGATAGGGTTGAACAGTGAAGGAGGAACTGATGTTGTATGTCACAGGTCCCTAGCTTTTTCATCCATCAAATGCCACACTACTGCCCCCACCATAGCCATCTACCTAAAGGAAGGAAATACTGAGGAAAAGAGAAAGAAAAAATAGCGAAGGAGAAAGAAAGGAGCGGTAAGGAAGAAGAGTAAGCTTATCTCAAAACGTATTAGCTTCGTCACCAAAGAAAAAAAGGACAAAAGAAGCAGCGGATTTTCTTTTATTCTTCGCCAGCGTATCGTTGTTCCTTCTTTTCGCTCTTTTGCTCCTATTACTACTTGTATTATTATTACTATTACTACAGCGACATTTCCTCCCATCGCTCTCTCTCTTTTTCTCTCTTAACCGTCTACCTCTCATTGTTTCTCATTTCTAACAAACGTAGTCACAAACAGTCTAAGAAGTTAACGGTACGGTTGCTTTGGTAAAGTATCACGATTTAGGGAAAGAAATCAATTCAGACTCTGGTGTTTACTATTTTCATTGCTCGGTTCCTTTCCCTGTAAAAGCACTTTTTCAAAAGTCGTATGAAGTATTTAAATTATCAGACACAAAATTACACCGCAAAATCAAATACAAAAAAATAAGAAATTTTTTACCTTACTAACTAAAGTATTTTTATAAAAATATTTCATTATAATATGCGGATGATTGAAGTTACATGAAGGTGTTTTTCTGTAACTAGATGATACAATAAACCAGAGGGTACTATTATTATATCTTATGGTTGTAAAACCAGAGGATATAATAGTAGTACTACAATAAGCAATATCAATGACAAATAAATTATGAAAAAGTTTTTAAATTTATCTCATATTCTGTCAAAATTACTATATTCATAAGAAAATAGTTTATAATAATCGGTGTCTATGTGTTTTTAAAAATGTACACCTCTTTAAGAAAAAAGTGCAAGATTCGATTGTGTACATGTGTTGTCGATGTTAGAACGCTATAAAATAGTTTAGCTCGTAGTTGCTGCTGGTACTGCCTTGTTCTATGGAATCAATTAAGAAGGGAGTCCTAGCCGGGACTAGAGGTAATCTCAGGCCATGCTTGCTCAACGCTTCTCTGTCCTGGGGAAAACATTTACAGTTCCCGCCACGTCTTCTTCCCTCATTCCTGCATTATCTTTTCGCCTTCTAGTACGCCTCATCACTACATCCCTCTTTTCCAACCTGCCAGGCCATCTATACCTATTCTCTATTCCCCCGTACTCGTTTAATACCTGACCGGAATAAGTTAGCGACACAAGTACAGTTTCTGATGTGTCCTTTTCCAATCATTCTAATCAAGAATTGTAAAGCAATCATTGTAACTTCAGACAGATCTTCTTGTAAACTGTCGAGTTTACATTTCTTCTAAAATCTCGCTTTAAGAATTTAATTATATAAGTAAAAACCGATGGGTCAGGAAAGAAAATAAGTATTGAACAGCCGTCATAGATTCCTCATAATTATACTCGATTCCTAAAATATCAAATATATTTTAAACTACTACACAATTCTGCAGCTAAAAATGGTTAATGTAGTTTTTTCCTACGAGTTTAGATTCAGCCATTAGTAAAACAAGACAATGACAATGAACAAGGCAAAAACAAATAAAACTCTCTGACGTGTGTATATTTCTATTTACTCCTTAAATAAATAAAAAATTACGTATAAATCTAAAGTATTTTACTGAATGAACATAATAAAAACTTAATAAACTCAATGAAATAATAATATTTTTAAGTAGTATTTATTATTTTATTTAAAAACACTCACTTTGTAAATAAATGCTATTACCTGAAAGAAATCATCATTGATCTTTTATAGAAAAAAATTCAAAGAATGAAAAAACATATTCATAATTTATAATACATGACATAATTGGAATATTTAAATTAAAGGCTGAAAAGAAATAAATTTAAGTTAGTTGATTTTGTCCTTCTCTCTAATTTTTTTTTAACATTTAACTACATGCATTTACGAAGATACTTATATGCAAAAGTAGTACTTCTTAATTAATAGGCGTTTACGTTTAGTTTAATACTATTCTTTTAACGAGTTCAAATTAATTAAAACCGCTTTCATTGCAATAGACTTGATGCACTGTACCACACAAAAAATAAAAATAATAAATGTTTTCTATGATATAAATAAAAAATAATCATTATACTTCATTACTCGAAATTTAGCTTCGTTACATTTAATGTTTTCTTTAAAAATCACAAATAATAATCTTAAGAATTAATCTAAGAAATCGAAATTAGAGAATTCGGATCTACAATTTTATTTCATTATCCAAGAAAACGTTGAAACGGAAAATGTTAAAACGGTAATTTTCTTTCTGATCTTTTTTTGTACATTATCTTCATTTTGCAAACCGGTTTACCGACTTACATGAAATCAGAATCACACCATTTCCTTGAATAGCACTTAGTATATAACAATTTGAAGGAAAAAATTTGGAAATGACGCTATTTTCACCTAGTCGAAAATACAAACTCATTTGTATTTTCATTTTTATTTTTATCGTTTTTGGATACTTATCAAGGGAGTATAAAATAAAACTACTTACAAAATGGACTTCAGAAATACATATATATTTATATATAATTATTGTAAGGTTCCGTATTATGCATAAAAAATTGTTATTTAATAATAACAATTTATTATTAATAATAATATAGTTTATTAACAAAGCAGTAACAAATAAATAAGTAAATTTAGGAGCGGTTTCTGCAAACTAAATATAAATTAATTTACTGGAAATCCTTTAGAAAAAGTTTCGATATTGCTGTGGGAAATAGTCAAAATAAAAAGTACTACTTGACAAATTATGCTACTTAAAAAAAGTCTGAATTTTGATTATTAATACTTGTAAAATTTTATATTTCTTTAGGGTAAGAAATAAAAACAAATTTTTGGCCTATATCCTTCGTGTAACAGGGAGTACATTAGAATTTGGAAAACGAATACTTTAAAAATATTATTTAAGAAGCCTATATAACCATTATCATGTTTTTACAATCGTATTGTTAAGTAAATTTATCTTTACAAGTTATGTTACTCTTTGAAATTTATTCAAATTTTCTCCAATTTGTTTGTTAAATCTCTTTGTTTTTTTAAGTTGCATTCTGTTATTTACATAAATTTAATATTTTTTTATTAAAGTGACCTTGGCCGTGGACCGCATACGGCCCAGTTGTTCCTTTTGTGTGGCTCTTATAGATTTTATATAGATATTTTGTTATGTATTAAAAGATCTAACAAAAATTATAATATATTTTATACAAGAAACTGAACATTAATACATATTGGATGTGACTGCTTAACAGCGTAATACAGTTTTCATGGCTACTTTTTATATTAAACTACTTACAATATTCTTAGATGGCTCTTATAGTCTTAAGTTTTTTAATTTATGACGCTAAAGACATACACTATAAATGATTTTTATTTTTAAACTAATATGATTAAAAAGTGAAATACATATCTATATATATAAAAATGTTAAGTTCGTTTGTACGCTTCAAAAACTCAAAATGTTCTGCACCGATTGAGCTCAAATTTTAGCACGATATATAACCCGCATCAGAGATTGTTTTCATCAATTTTTAATAAATTTATCTATCTATTTTTAATTTGTACAGTTTTTTAATAAATAAGAGGCTAATAAATCAGAAACAAAAGAAAACCAATCAGATCAATGCAAGATGGCCGCTGTCAAACACAACGACCAATCACAAAGAGCCCGTATGGCCGTTGCCAATGTAAACAAAATCACAACTGGTTAAGTAACAAATTTCTTTGAATTATATTTAACAGCTAAAACATCTTTATTTTATTAAAAAAAACACCAAAACAAAAAGAAAAGCCACCAAGAAGGATGACTTACAGTAAATAAATTAAAACACCCACCTTTCTTATAGCCCAGATAGACTTAAGACTATGCAAACAAAAAAAGTCGAAATAACCAAATACACAGAAAATAATATCCCTACATAATGACCAAAAAAATCCTTTGTTAGGTTAAATATTCACTTTTGACTGAATTTACAGAAGGCATTTACAATGAAGCATTGATAAATTTTGAAGACAAGTGCTTAGCTAATGCAAATAAAGTTCTTAGTCAATTGGGAATGCCAGCACCCACCCGTGCTGCGATTGCTTCATTTGATGTGGATTTACGCCGTGAACAGAGTTACAACATTGGTGATCTTCAGTCATATGTCCAATCAAACATTCCCAAATTAACGCGTGAACAGAAAGGCGTTTATGATCGCATAATGCAAATGATAAATGACGGAGTTGGGGGGACCTTCTTCTTGGATGCGCCAGGAGGAACTGGGAAAACATTCCTCATTAGATTGATTCTAGCATCAGTTCGATCAAAAAATGACATAGTCTTAGCTCTTGCTTCGTCTGGAATAGCTGTGACATTGATACCAGGTGGAAGGACTGCGCATTCAGCTCTGAAATTGCCATTAAACGTGCAAATCATCGAGACTCCCACGTGCAATACTTCCAAGGCATCCTGTATGGGAAAAGTATTACAAAAATGTAAACTCATTCTTTGGGATGAATGCACGATAGCACATAAAAAATCGCTTAAAGCTCTTGATTGATCGTTACGAGATTTGCGTGGAAACGTTCAACCATTCGGGAATAGTTTGATATTGCTCGCAGGCAATTTAGGCAAACATTGCCTGTAATTTCTCGATCGACACCAGCAGACGAAATAAATGCTTGCCTGAAATATTCAACACTGTGGCGACACGTACGTACATTGCAGTTGACTACAAATATGCGTGTCCAGTTGCAGAATGATCCATCAGCTGAGGTATTCTCACGACAGGTACTGGACATTGGAAACGAACAGCTGCCAGTCGATGAGACGTCTAGACGAATATCATTTCCTGATAATTTTTTGTAATTTAGTAACATCGAAAGAAGAACTGATCGAAAAAGTATTTCCTGATATTCAAATTAATCATAGAAATCACGATTGGCTTAGTGAACGAACTATAGCCTTGCCGCAAAGAATAAAGATGTCTATCAACTTAATAATGTTATTCAATCCAGCATTCAAAGTGAGAAAATTACATATAAGTCGATAGACACCGTTGTGATAGCAGATGAAGTAGTTAATTACCCAACGAAATTTTTAAACTCACTTGATCTGCCAGGGATGCCACCACCCATATTAAAATTGAAAATAGGTGTGCCAATTAATCAGCCAAAACTCTGCAACGGCACGCGACTTGCAGTTAAGAAATTGATGAATAACATAGTGGAAGCAACGATTTTAACGGAGCCTTTCAAAGGTGAAGATGTCCTCATTCCTCGTATACCCATGATCCCGACCGATACACCATTTCAATTTAAAAGATTGCAATTCCCAATTCGATTGGCGTTTGGAGTCACAATCAATTAAGCTCAAGGTAAATCTTTAGAATTGTCTGGTTTAGATTTAGATGCGGATTTCTTCTCACATGGACAACTGTATGTGCGTGTTCCCAAGTCGGCAAACCAGATAGCCTTTATATCTACGCAGACAGTGGAAAAACAAAACATATTGTATATTCACAAGTATTGCAAAATTAAACTTCTATGAAACGTATGCTTTGTTTTGTTTCTCATTTCTCATCCATGCAACCACACTGTGCCACAGCGAAGCGTGGCGGGTACAGCTAGTGTTTTTAATAAAAATAAAAATAAAAATTATGTTAGAAACAAAATACAAATAAGTTTAGTTAGATTTGAGGAATCTGATAAAAAAACATTATAAAAAAAGTATTTTTGATTATTTGAAAAATATTGTGTTATACTGAATCCTGCATAATACAAGTAAGTTATACCCTTTATACCTCTTGCCTATGAAACGCGGCGTGTATCTAAGTATCTTATTGGCCCGGTAACGATTTTGAGTTGGACATAGCTGCTGTAGAATGTGTACTTATTGTATGTTGTGAATTATATACTGTAATTTTTTTTGTAAATGATGTATTTTTAGACGAAATATTGAAATAAAGCATTATTATAATTATAATTTTTGTATTTTTTTGTTTAAAAAAATTAAAATTAATTTTGTCATTCAAAAAAGTGAATGTTAAACGGTTATTGAAAAACTGAAAAATAAGATTAAAAACCGTTAAAAAAATTATTTAAAATCTATATAGATGGCTGTTTCGATTGCTAAATGAAAATTAATCATCATCTCTGAAGAAAAGTTATACGAAACAGATAAAGAAAAAATTATGCAATTAACCAAATAAGAAGAAAATCAATTTTATAGAATAAAAACAAAACTACAAATAACATTTTAATAACTTTTAACATTTTAAGTAATCCCAAACGAAAGTTTTAAAAACATCGAAAACAGTGAAACCTTCAACACAGATTACCCTCCATGACTCTAACATGGTATTATGTTTTACCTGAACAAACTATTTTTACTTTTTCCAGAACAAACCATTGAAAAATATAACAGAAGCTTCGTGATTTACGAAGAACAGTGAAATAAGAGATTATCTGGGATTAGTAACTGTTGAGAGGAGATACGGTGATGGTTTCGGTACAAGATAAGAAATGAGACTGAAAAAAACATGTGAACTCGCTCGTGATTAACCTCCTGGATAAAAACGAGGACGTTAGGCGCCTAAAGCGACTGCATATATTAGTTCTGTAATTTTTCCAAAATTTGAGGAGAATCAATTACCCTAGGGCATTGTGCAGTGCCAAAAATTCTTCATTTCGTTTCGCCACTTAATTTTGTTGGTTCTTTCATTTGTTTCATTGTTTGTTTTTTTTTGGTTTGATTATTTATTCTTTGTGAGATTGATAATACTATTTTATAGTGTTTTTGTTTTTTTATGGTCTAGAAAAGATCAATATTCTTTGGACTCATCTTTGTATGTGCTTATTTTTTTATTTTTTGCTTGTTTATTATACGAGTATATTTATGTATACTGTATAAAGTATGCATACATATGTATAAATGTACAATTACAATGGAAATTCCTCGCTGCAAGTGACTTTTTTTGTATTTTAATCAACTTATGGTTCCGTTATTTTAAATTGGAACCGATTGTAAATTAAACACTGCGGAAAAAAAATAAACTACTCTTATGTAAATGAAACGCCTAATTTCAGTGTTATGTAATAATCGTACTATAATTAGAATAAAAACAAATTCAAGATTGATATTCTACGCTGGTTAGATCGTGTATTAATATTCTCTCGTCCTTTTTGTTTGTTTATTAGTCCGTGGTTATAATTCTAAACAGAAATTTTGATAAATAATAATCTTCAAAACTCAAAAATTTAAGGATGATTAGTCGTTTGAATTCATTTTGGGGAAGAAACAATAATATCAAAATGGTGAAAATAACAGAATACAATATAGTATACTCACAATAGTAAGGTTACTTTATAAGGTTCTGTAAGGAGTATCCCTAACTTAAAATACTAGTGGGAATGGTTTGGTAGCATTTTTTTATTGCTAATTTTTTTTATAAGATCTATTAGGTTATGTGTAAAGATAAATTCCTTTTCTACATTTTAGCTACTAGAAAAATTAATTTCTTTAATTTAATGTCACTATTACCTTCAATTTCATGTAAATACAGCTTATCTACTTCTGTTATAACCAGTATAATCTTTATGTCATCTTGATATTTTCATGAATATTAATAATTAATACCAGAGACATACATTCAAAAATATAACTATTTTAGTGCTTAATATAATCTTGTCATTAATTCAAAATATTTCATGTCTTGTCATATTTTTAATAGGTAAGTCAGGTAGGATGTCAGTCCGCAGTAAATTAGTAAATGTATATTAGTAACGCAGGAACCCAGCTGGTACTGCGTTACTGATTCTATTGGTGGTCGCTAGGAGCGCTAGTGTCGCAGCCGCCAGCTCATGCTTAGGTCATGTTCGTCACCTGTTCTTCAGTCGCGCGTCACACGTCGAGAGCATAAACTATAAATTTTTCTTCTGTTACAATGATACATATTATATATCACGTTTATATTCGATGGGTTGACGGGTTGGGAGGGGGTGATGTTAAAAGATTTTTTTTTTCTTTTTCCTTAACAAATAATAATTAATTGTAGGAAACTGTATTCATCATTAATATTTAATTCCTGGATATAAATTTACTACTTTATTTGTAATAACACATAGTTAGAGTATAGTGTGTTTGTGTGTTGCGTGACGCTACTATCAATCGTGGGTAATTTTTTACACACACACACACACACACCTAGATATTTTATAAACAGGCATCATATAAACATTGTCTTAATGATGAGTAAATGTTTACGGGATATATTAGTAGTTTACATACACACACGCAGAGAGAGAGGGAGTGAGTGAGACAGCGAGGGGGAGTATTGCATTACGATAATTTAGCACATTCCTATGTTTATGATTAGTGTTAAGTTTTATGTAGGCACGTATCTGCAGCGGTGGTTCTGGTGGTAGTGGTAGCAGGAGCAACGATCTACGTGTTGCGCATGCGCAACCACTTTGAATCCGGCGCTGTGATTGGTCAGAAGGCTGTGGCGCTTTCGCGCCTACCACTGTAACGGACGTTCAACGTTAGGCCATGTTCGTCAGCTGTTCATCGGTCGCGGGTTACACTTCGAACTGTTACCAACACCGCGCCGCTAAGTCAACGCACCCTCGCGAACACACCTGCCACCTTGTAAACGAGCCACGTCCAGATGCTGGAATAACGGGTGACGTCTCCCGGTGCAACAGCCACGACGACCAGAATCATCTTCGAGGTACGTCTAAATTTTTATTCATACACACATATGTATTATATTTCATTTTTCACACAATACAAAAAAGGGAAAAGGGAAATTCCCACGGGGAAAAAGAGAAAATTCAAGATGGCGGCTGCAACACTAGCGCTCCTAGTGATCACCAGGGGAACTAGTGGCGCAGTACAAGCTGTGTGGTGTAATGGTGAAGGTGGTGGTGTGGTTTGGGTGTGGGTGCGGGTGCGGGTGGGTGTGAAGGTGAGTGTAGGTGGGGGGGATGTAGGTGTGTGTAGGTGGGTTTAAGTAAGTGTATGTGTGTCTGTGTGTGTTAGTGTACAGACTGATGTGACATTAAGATTCACAGCTTATATAGAACATTTTTCACTCATTACATCAGGGAGCCACTGCAGCCGATTGGTTTAAGGCGTCAGTCAGTCGCATTCCGTCATGACCGAGTTTGAGTCCTAGCCGACCAAATATTTTCACTTCAAATATTATTTATTTATTTAATTCAAACCGACCGCTACACAACAGCTGATCAACAGTGGTACGAACCTTTGAATTAATTTTTATAAATAATATTCAAAGCGAATATATTACTCAAGTTGGTATCCCCGCAGAATTTCAAATATCCCGCTAAGGGAAAAGGGAAATTCCCAGAGGTTATTCCAATATGACGGTGAAGGGCTACGACACCAATGAAGATACAATCCAAGATGGCCGACCACCGCCATCTTGGATTAGTGACGTCATTCCAAGATGGATGCCAGTATTTTTGATGCAGTAACTCCGTTTCTACACTACTTCCACGTAAAGTTATTAGAAAATTCTTATCAAATTAATTAAATGTGAGAGGAATTATCCTTATCCGCTGTAACAATAAAATTCTGAATAAATAGAAACAGGTAGGCATAAATTGTAGGTGAATATTTAATAGCTACGTTTCTCAACACTTAAACATAAGCAATAAGATATTCTCGGAGGCAAAAGTCGTTTATGTTTTTCTTGATGCTTATTAAATTTCTAAAATCAGGTATGCGGAACACGGAAACTAAATGTATTCCAAATTTTTCACTTATTTAACAAAACCTATGTTACGCTATAGAATTATGAAAAATAAATGGAAAAATATAGGTCATATTAATTTTGTTGTTCTGTACCGCAAAACTTCTTTGAACAAAAAGCAGTATTTTTTTTATTTTATTGTTACATGTGTCAAATAGTATAATGAGGGAATCATTCAAAACATTTAGGTCTGTGTGGCACACCTAATTATAAAAAGAATGTATATATCGAGTATATATATATATATATATATATATATATATATATATATATATATGTTTGTGTGTGTGTGTGTGTGTGTGTGTGTGTGTGTGTGTGTGTGTGTGTATTGGGTTATAATTTTTAATTAAAATTATATTTACATATTTTTTTCATTTTTTGTGAAAGAGCTATTAACAGCTATGGACATTAGCCCGCTAATGTCCCAGCTATGGACCGCTGCATGAATGCCGAGACGTTACTTACTCAGCTACGGAGGTCGGCTATTGTTTTTTTTTTTTGTTTTTCTGAGTAAATTAAAACTTAAAGCTTTATTAAAAAAGTACTCATGATTTTTTTCTTTTCATTCCTTATAGATCTAGGCTATAATAAATGCGTTCGGAAAGTTGCTGTGCACTGGAATTATGGAAGTGTAATAACGAAACTTTCTTAATTACTACTCTGTATTTTTATTTCATTATTTTACAGAAACGGATGTTACAGTAACTGGAATAGTTAATAAAATGTGCTGAAAATGATCTCCATCATTTTCATCAATATAACATTACACTCATTTCGATTTGTTTTCAAACACTTTAACCAGCCGATGTAATGGAATGTCTTACACTATGCCGTTATTGCGTTTTTTAGTTCGTCAATCGTGCGTGGTCTGTTGCAATACACTTCTTGCTTCGCTCTCCTCCGTAGAAAGTAATCTGGAGAGTCAGATCGGGCGATCGTCCGGCCACAAACCGAAACATATTTCGAAAGAAGTCATTGACTTGTTAGCTGTGTGCTCTGTGGCACCATATTATTGGAATCAACCGTGATTGATTTCCACTTCTGTTAACTGACTACTGAATTTTGTTAAAACAGCACATTAATGATCAATAACTGCATTTTTAAAAAGGATTGGACCCACAATGTGCGTTCTACTCACACCGACCCAACCTCTAATTTTTGTTTAGTGCAACGATTGTTCATGTAATTCATGGTGGTTAAATGTCGACCTCAGTCGTATATTTTGTGAATTAATATACCTTCCCTGATAAAACCACGCTTCATCGGTAAAATCTTAATGTCGAGGATACCTACTGAATTTTGGTCAATAACGCATTTAAATCATTGACAATAATTTAATCTTTTGGCATGATCTGTAGGTTTCAGTTCTTGAACACACTGAAACTCTAATGCTGCTAAAGATCAGAATGCACTACATAGTTCTAAAGTATACTGCGCAGCGACTTTTCGAATGCACTGTAGTAAAATTTCTATGTTAATTCACATTAAACTTGTTTAAAATTATTATTACTTTTCTCGTCAAAAATTAGTATAATGAATAATGAAACAAATACTATGACGTAAATATTTTAGCAGAAAGTAAACAAAAAGAAAATTACTAAACATAAATAGAATAAGAAATGCCAACCCCAGTCGTTGAGCGGCTTCAAAACGTTCTGGATCTGAATCTCCTCCAGGAAAATAATTTTCCATTCTTAAAAAATTTATTCTCTCATTTAGGGCTTTGTGTAATGCAATATCATCTACCCAAAAAAAAGTTTTATTAAACTAAATTTCAATAAATTCATTAAAAGTTACTTTTTCTGTATTACAGAATTTCGTTTTATATAATACTGAAGTGTAGAGAGTAATAAATGTTCTATATTAAAAATCAGCATTAAATCTAATATGAAAGACTCAACGAATAAGTTTTAAGTACTTTTTAACAGTAATCAATTTTCTTTTGATAGCTGAAGGATTTTATGATAAATCAATAATTTGTACAGGAATAAATAAGTATTATGGTAAAATAAATTAATATTCCTTTATGTGGTGCTAGTGCTTTTATATATTCAAAATATTCCGAGGTTATGCTTTTAACTATCATTACTTAAATTTCTAAATAATTTTAAAAATATTTACATTAAAGTATAATATATATAATTGGATTTTTAAGCGCTTAAAAAAGATTCCACCCAATAATAATATCTTTCTTTAACATGTATCCTTATCACAACTGTTAATTAGAATTTTTCTGTCGTATCTGCAGTTGAACAAAAATGGGAACACAATACTTTAAATTGGGACATGACATACTTTAAATCACAAAATATAATTTGGGTTGACCCTTCACTGCCACTTCTTCAGAGATTTGGAAAACCTCCTATTAAAGTTTGCAGTGTGTTAGGGCATTGTTATAATGGAAAACGTTATTACAGATAAGAAAATTACAGCCTTACAGATAAGAAAACTCATAAACGTAAGAATTCTAAAAAAATCACCAGGTCGAAAAGATTTTTTGTTTTAAATAGTACAATATTTTGTTAAACATTTCACCAAATTTAAAGAACCACAAACAGAATGATTCATCCCTACTCTGAAGTAAAATCTCTTCCAAAACAAATCCCAGTAAAAAGAAATTGTTTTGAATCCTGCTAGAATACTCACTACTAGTGTGTGGTTACACATACATGTAAGGGATGTCTTTTCTCAGAACTCTAAAATACGATTATGGATGAAATAGCAGCTTTTATTAATAATGAGATTTTCAAAACAATGTATATAATAAAATGTATATTTGTTTTAACTACTTTAAAGAAAAACTCTATATTACAACGGTAATTAAAATTAAAAAAAAAAACAGTTTTAACAGCTTAGATTTTGTTGGTGTTCTTTTACATCTTGCTGAAAATATTTTTATGAAAAACTCATAATAAATGAGTTAAAATAAGTTGAATATTTAATATTCAATATATAGGAATAAAATAGTTAACGGTGTATATTGTTGTGTTTGAGGAAATGAATTAGGAAAAATACATAAAAATTATTATCTCGCCGTTCATACATATCCGTACTTCTTTGATTCGGACAATGTCTTTATGAAGAACTATAAATAAATAAATTTTTGAATTTTGATTTTCGATTTTAGATGTTTTCAATTGACAGCAAACTCGCCGAAACCTTAACAATTTTATTGTTTTGAGAATTTGGATAGCATCTATTTTTTTGTTCTCTGTTCAATCGTTAAATTGAAACTGTTTTTATTTTTATATTTATAAAAATTCTGGCATCTGTCGTGTGTTTGCTAACAACTTTTCGTCAATTGTATTCAAGTATCTAATAAAAAATCAAATTTGTTCTAAAACTAAAACAAAAACATTTTTGGAAATTCGTGGCCAATTTTTTTAAATATTTTATTAATATTAATAAATCATTAGCGTCAATCCAATTTTTCCCAATTTTGATCGTACTACTATAATGTCCTTCTTTCAATGACTGTCCGTGATGAAATATTGCAGTTATAACTTTATATTTTTTCCCGAATAGTTTGCAAGCGTCATTAGACACTTTTTTACATTATCATTTTTTCTTACATTTATCATTTGCACAAGTAATCGTGTATTGGAGAGTGTGTTCTAAAATGTAAAATGTTCTTGGAAGGTTCAACTTTGTCAATTAAATATGTGAAAAATTTGATAACATCTTGTTGTCGTTGAATATTAAAATTCTCATGTCAAATTTTCTTATTTCTATCATGTCTACGTTTGCGCTATTTATATAACCTTTAAGTGACGTATGTAATATACGATTTTTTGGTAATTTCAGAATCTCATTATTTAATAATGCACAATTAAATAAACAATGAATAACTGAAGTAGCATACTACGAAGCTAAATCACTAAGATAATCCGTGCAATTCTCTATTTTTTGCGTGATTTATATCACTTGCATCATTCGATTCTTGGAACTCATTGATATGTTTAGGCATAACTCATAATCATCCTTGACTATTTTAAATTCATTTTTTCCTCTTCAAGAACTAGAAGATCAGGCCAATATTTACTTTTTAATCTATTGCATTCATGTATCGCTTCAGAACTGGCCTTGATCGTGGATGGATCAAAATTGAACAAATGCAAACCCTCAATAGATATTATTCTTGAAAAAGCGTCGTTATGCTTGACCAACTATAAAAATATTATTACCAGCATCTACAAAGGCATTTTTTTATACTCACTCCTTGTTATTTATATACAGTGATAACATAGGTAAAACATATAGGAAATTGTTTCCGCGTGATAAAACCTTTGTCCATAAATTCAAATTTAACACTTATTCTTTCAACTGCACGTTCTTCCTCAGAAAATAAATAAAATCGTTACTTGTTGAACATAATTTTTATCATCAACTTTTTTTTTATACTTTTTACAATACTTACGGTACATTAACAAATCCTTGAGATACATCAATGTGTCTATTCAACATGACTTTAGCACCAATTTTTATAGTAATGACCTTAGGAAGACCTCAAGTCTTAGAACAATTTTCATCACCTAATTTTAAAGCTTTTTTTCCTCAAATAAGTTGACAGTCTAATGAATCATTATCAGCTAATTCAATTTCTTCAGAAGAGATGCGTCTCAACATTTCAGTATTTAATGTTTCACACATGTAACGGGTTGCTAGAAGACATAACGTACCTATTGGTAGTTTATCGATATAATTACACAATTCGAGCAAATTTTTATAGTAGTCAGTATTTATAAAAACAAGTTTTTTAAAATTGAGTTGCTTTTGATCATCATTGTTCAAGTAGCCGATTCTAATTTGACATAGCACTTTTGAATATTCTAAATGGTTTTTTTGTCGCACATTGATAGTCAATTCATTGTAATGGAAAAGAATCTTCCATGAATCAAAAGAATCAAATGATCGTAAGTATTAGTTGGTTTCATCTGAAGTAATTCTGACGTAAGTTGCATTGTTACGCACTGGTTGAAGTGAAACGAATTTCCAAATAATAAAATGTGTCGTTTTCCAAATCAACCATCTTGTTTATCAGAAGTGTCGAATATTTCCCATAATCTAGGATTTATATACATGAAAGTTATGTTACATATCAACAAAATTTGATCAATAATGATTAAAAGCGTGTTTTTCAACTTTTCTCGTATTGATTTCAATGCCATGTCTGACAATGGTCTATATTTTGGAGTGGCATCATGTTTTACAGCAGTTGAAAAAGTCTGTGGATTGTGAGTCCTTTGATGTTGTGCCCAGCGATACCAGTTGGAGCAATTACAGAAACACTTTTATTCAATTGTTGTTTAACCCAACACCTTATTGCGTGGATAAGAAAACTTTTACCGGTTACCACTAACGAAAAATTTTAAAATTTGATCATTATCGTTTTGTACGCATTTTGTTACTCTATGAAGTATACGTTTCTGATCTTATTTAACTGCGCAAGAATACTGTCCATCTCAAAATCTTCCAAGTTGTTGTCAATTTCTCTGTAATCTTTCATTGTTTCATTGGCCTTAATAGGGCAACAATGATTTAATATAATAATGATTAATAACAATGAATTAATGATTAATCGATTATTTCCGAGTCTTTTTCGTACTCTTCTATTTTATTTTTAATAATTTCCTCAATATGCTCAAAAGCCTTCTGAATTTTCACTAGTATTTCATGGTATGCCATTGCTTTTGGTAAACTATGTTGTAGACTCTGGAATGACTGCATGTGTGTTGTATCCATTTTTCAAAGTTTCTGACTTTCTCCAGGGTTTGAATAACAACAATAAATTGTAATAGCATTTTTCAGGTTGAACATCCACATTGTATCTTTAATGGTTTATTAGACATTGATAAACGTTTCTTGGTAAATTTTCCATTAGGTAGCTAATGGAATGCAGCTAATATCAATGCTTCAACGAGAATCTGATGAAAATCTCGCAGCATTGATTATTATGCTTAAACAAGAATTCGTATACAAAACCGAGAAGTTTTACGACCGATTTGCGGAATACATATACGAAATGCCTGGAGCGAAAATGTATCTAATACTGCGAGATGAAAAAATAAATGAAAATGTGTAAATCAAAATATAATTTTCAAGATAATAAAGTAACCCTTTTTTAATTTCAAAATTAGACACAAAAGTATTTATATTCATTAAAATATTAGAAATATCAAAAACTTTATTTTATTTATTTGACTAACAAATGCTTAAGATATACCAGAAAAAGTCAATTTATCTTCAATGAAGTTTTGAGGAAAATTAAATTTTTAGTGTTCTCTGTTAAGCAATATATCCTGAAAGAGTTCCGAAATTGTTACGAAAGTTATCAACGTTTATGTAGTTATCCAACTTTATTTATTCAAAATAAAACCATTACAATTGTAAAATTTACAATCATATTCAGACGTTTTTTAACTACAATATATAATATATATTGATGATTAAAAAGATCTTAAAATTATGTTATTTGCTAGAAAGTACTTCATTTTATTATGTTATGTTAAGAATGAGTTCTAGTTTATCCTTATATCACTAAATTTATTTTTTAAATTTTAATCAGGTTTATACATGGAAAAATATGAATTGCACGTATACTATGTACAATATCAACCTAATTAAAATATATTAATTTTTTTTTTTTTTTTTTTTTTTATCTGAATTATTACGGGCATCGACTGCTAAGGTCATTAGCCACCGTCACATTCTTTAAAAGAAAATATTATCACCATCTGGATCGTCATATGTAAGGGTGTAAAGGGCCCTTACATTTTATTTAAAAAACACAAATTTCATAATAAACATTAAGACATAAAAGACAAGGACAATCACAAACACTTACGGGGTGTAAAGGGCCCCAATATTAAAATTTGAGATTAGATTCTCAAAAGACCATGCAATTAAAATTATCAATACCATTTCTTTCTTTATATATATATAAACTACTGCTTAGAGAGATTTTTTTTTGTCACAGCTTTAAACATTCATTTTATAGACTTTTAAGAAGTCCACTGGCGTGTAAAAATGCAACTATATTTTCTTCATTTTTCATTATCCAGATCAGCTCTAATATTATTTGTAAGACGGAACCTCTTTCTGAGGTCCTCATATATAGTACACTCTTCTATTAGATGCTTGATTGTCAGTGTTTTATTACAAACACCGCACATTGGTCTCACTTCGCCGGTTAACAAATATAAATTTGTTAATCGCGTGTAACCGATTCTAAGTCTGGTCACCGCTACTTGTTCACGGCGAGTCAACTTAAAGTCGCTTTTCCATTTATAAGGAGAAGTTTTTACCGAGTTTAATTTTGTATTTAAACTCCTCCATTCAGCGTTCCACTTATTTCTTACTATGTTTGTTAGACGGTTTTTAACATCTGCCACTCTTACAGGAAATGCATCCAAATCATCGCAGACTGTTGCCTTTCTGGCAGCTTCGTCTGCGATTTCATTACCTGTAATACCAGCATGCCCCGGAGTCCATACAAATACGCATCGCTGTCCTCGTTGTTTTAGTACGTGTAAAATGGACAGGATGTTTGCAATTAGGACATCCTTAATGTTCTTGTTCCGAATTGCGACAAGTGCACTTAATGAATCGGAACATATTAGCACTCTCTTCGCAATAGTGTTCAGTGTAGCGAAGAGCTTGCTGAATTGCAGTGAGTTCTGCCGTGTAGACGCTGGCCACATCTGGCAGTTTCCAAAAGTGGGCTTCTTCATTTACATATATTGAGCATCCAACACCATGTTCGATTTTAGAACCGTCAGTATAAATTCTAATATGTTCTTCGTAGCTACTGACGGTTGCCAAAAATTCCTGCTGGATGATCACTGCTGGTTTCTTTTTTATTTCTCCTTGAGAGAGATCCAAACTTGTATTTACCGCTGGCAAGAGCCATGGCGGTATTTCTCTAGTAGAAATTGCCAATGTATCTGGAATGGGTAGCACGACGTTCGTATAATGCAGCCATAGGATGGTTGTTGAAAAGTTTATTATTTATATGGGCAGGATAAGCCCATATATTTGCTGCGTATCTTAGTAAAAGGATCTCTCTTCTATAATGTAGTGGCATTATTCCGGCTTCAGACATCAGACTAGCCGCCGGACTTGTGCGGAAAGTGCCTGTTGCATATCTTATTCCGCTATTATGAACTACGTCTAACTTTCTTAAGTGCGACTTTCTAGCGGATGAATATACGATACATCCGTAGTCTAGTTTAGATTGAACCAATGCTTTATACAATCTCAATAATTTCTCTTTGTCTGAGCCCCAATTTAAGTTCGATAAACATTTTATAATGTTTAGGACTCTTTTGCATCTATCACTCAAGTCCTGTATATGTAATCCCCATGTAAGGGATTTATCCAATACTAGTCCTAAATATCTTAAGTTGTCTTTATATTGTATTGGATTATCATCAATTGTCAACGCAGGACTTTGATGAGGAATTCACTTCCTACTAAAGTGTATACAGCACGTTTTTTTCTGGTGAGAATTGGAATCCGTTATTCCTTGCAATTTCATTTAGAGCATTGATCGCTCGTTGCAATTTGTACGTCACCATAGCAGTCTTGTTGCTGGCATACACAATTGCCAGATCATCAACATAGACGCTTTTGCTGATTTCTGCTGGAATGGCTAATATCAATTTATTAATGGCAATGGTAAACAAGGTACAGCTCAACGGCGAACCTTGTGGTATGCCATTTTCCAAATGGAAAGTACGGTCATTCATATAGTTGCTCAGTAAGACTGGCAGGTTGCCACGAATGCCCCATTCATGTATCTGGAGCATTATACCATGACGCCAGGTCATATCGAAAGCCTTCTGAAGTTGCACTGAAGCTATTATTAAAAAGTATTTTTGTTTTGTGTTACTATTATTAAGAATGAGAGCATCAGAATTGTATTTCAACTTACCTATAAAACTAACTATGTAGCTGATGATCAAGTTGAAAAGATTTAGCAAATGCACTGAAAAAAATTTAACCTAAGTTAAAGAGAAAGATTCCACTCAAATATAACAGCAAGAATATACTAAATCTGAAGTCATGCGATTGGTTGATTGGACGATATATCACGTCTAGTCAATAACTATTCATCTGTTAATAATAAGATTCTTCTTATTTTTATTAAAAAACAACTTCAAAATTCTCATCAAATGAAGCACTCGATCTTCATGAATAAATTTTTTTTTTTCATTTTTTTGCAAAAATATCTCTTTTCACGTAACTAGTATATATCCGAATATGAGCTAAACCGGACCATAAATACTATATTTCTAAATATCACGACCCCAGCGCCACTAAATAGTTCTAATTGTAGAATAAATATTTTACTAATTTATTTCTGTTTTATTTATTCCTCTTTTAATAAAACAAATATAATAATCTCTTTTAAATTTTATTATTTCAAGTATACGCTACCTAGTACTATTAAGTACTGCTATTTAGTGACGCGATTCGTAAACAGGTAAGGAAAAAACTCAGGGTTAGAAGAACTAAAATTTCACAATTTCAAATTAAAAAAACTTGAAATTACAAAGATTATCACATATTTATCCTAAAAAAACCTATATTCATTAAGAACATCTATTTCTAGGATGATATGTAGCTTTATTTCATCAAAACAATTTTTTTTAAATATTTTTAACAATTTAAAAAATTTTGAAATGTCGATTTGCGAGTTGGTCAGAGTAAATAAGTCTTCGGTGTTTCCGCCATCGGACAAAATCTCGCCGGCGTCATTCTACCGAACGACTTGATACAAATGGAAGAATTTATTAGCTTTTTAATTTTGTGTTATTAATTTGATATTAAAATAAAAGTTGTCAGCCACAAATTTACTTCCTTTCATAATAATTTGCTCTTAAAAAACTACAGATTCATTTAAGAAAATTAATGAACAAAATAAAAAATGATATTATAATAATATTTAATATATATGTGTATTTTAAAAAATCCAATGTTTTTCCGGGTAATTGTTTTTACCTTCTGCTGAGAGGTAAATCCTTGATCATCGTAAATGTTTCTTAGCATTGAAAACTCATTCACAAAATAATGGGCTAATTTCCTTCCATTATTTATTGTGTTCAATAAAATCATTCATTGAACTATCATTTTTTGACAGCAATTCAGTTTGTGTCAGGAATTGTAATAATAGATTAAAGTTCCAAAAGGAACAGTGCATTATGTAGATAAAGATAAGTGTTTTGTATATATGTGTGTGTTTGTATATTCATATATACAAACACACACATATATCATTAGTTCTAGTAGTTACTTCCTCGGAGAGATAAATCATAATTTCGTTATAATTATAATAGGTAACGAGGTAACGATTTTAACTCTCGTATTAAACTCCACGGTTAGCCACATGTACCATGTTACTGGAAAGATCAATGCTTAAATTCAAACTCACAGTTTATCAGTTCAGCTGGAACTGCTCAGCGAGAGAGTGGCGGTTTTGGTAGATGACTGTCGAAGGCAGAGGTCTGAATATTTTCATTTGGTCAGAACATCAATAAGGGATTCTTGGCGTTCTTTGTTAGAAAGCAAGGAAACAAGGATACTTGGGGTGTTTAGGGTCCTATGGTGTAAGCGCGAGAAAAGTTTTATTTTGTCGGCTTTTGCGACCTAGCAGTATTGTTTTTAATAAGCTGAAATTTTAAATATTTTTATGAATGATTTATTACCGGATGATGTTGTGACTCCTCTACATCTGCAGGTCCGAGAGGAAGTTGCTGCTTCTCCTTCTGATGATTTATCTGTGGAAATTATAGAGGCAGAGTACATAAGGTAATTTCCAGTCCTGGTAAGAATAAAGCTCCAAGTCTCGATGGAACCATTGTGGAGATCCTTTACTGATCTATCGGAATTTGTGTTTGTACATTGACTAGAATCTTTAATAGGATACTCTTTGCTGCTATTTCCCTGTTGTTGGATTAAAGGTGCTTTAAATTGTAGTTTTAAGGTGGTGATAAGGATCCGAATGTTAACTTCCCTTACAGGCCTTTAACGCTCCTGTCAATTATCGAAAAGGTTTTTGAGAAGATTCTGTATCTTCATATTACTGATAGGTTGAATTCTATAGAGTTTTTAATGGATGATCAGTATGATATTCGCCCAGATAAGGCACGGAAGATGCTATTCTTAAGGTTATGTGGACTGTTTCTTCTAATGATTCTGAGTATGTCTTACGTATCTCTTTGGACATATTAGGGGCTTTAAGTAATTTGTTGTTTACTGTCAACAACGAATGAAACTGGAGGAAAAAATCAAAGAAAAACAACCAGAATTGACAAATCGCAAAGAAACCGTCGACAACAGTAGGTTCGATCCTCAATCCGATATCGACAGCATTACCTCTAATCGTATTGTCATCAATTTCAATTGCAATAGTGTTTTTAAAATGTAAGCAGGTTTTTATTATTATTGTTGTTATTATTATTTCTTTTTAATGCCTATTGTGTTTGCAGCTATTATAAAATTGAAGAGGAATTCTGTATGGAGTGGTTAGTTTTCTGATTAACCTGGTAGTGTGCCAGCAATTAATTTTTTGCTGTAATTTTTAAAAATGAATAAAGGGGTTCTTAGCTTTCCAGGCGAAACCTCGTGTATGTTAAAAACAAAATTTTACAGTAGCAAAAATACGCTCAATAAGTTAACAAATGAAAGTATTAAGTTATCATTAGTACAATTTAGGTGTTTTAAGCAAGGTTTTGTGGAACTATAAATATTTTAACATATCTTTAAACATATTTTTGACTGTTATGAACTTCTTAAATAAATAAAGTTCACAAATTAATTTTTTTGCCACATTGGAGGCTTTGTCGTATCCTGAATTTGATCTAGGAGGTGTTAATAAGTATTATTAAGGTAATATGAATGATATCTGATACAAATTTTTATTTTAATCGGCGTAGCGCAAATCACTCGATTTTTCTGAGTACATCAGTCAATTTTTGTTCCGGTTTGGTTCCATCGTGATTTTGTATTATACTAGCAAATACCCCGTTTGAATTTTAGAAATCGAAAGATCGGTTGCGAAGGTATAAGAACATCTCCGAATAATCGTGATCTGTTAGATCGAGAGTGTACCTAACGAATGCAAAAGTTAGCAAAAGTCAAATACCCGTTTGAGTTTTGAAAATCGGATGTTTGTTTGCAGAGATATTATAAGAGTATCTCATTACATCTCCCAAAACAGCGCCCCCAGGGGCAACTCGTTTTTTATAAGTTGATGGTAATGATTATTCTTTCTAGCCTCACACGAGGCGTTCACATCACCTCATCCTTCTAGCCTCACACGTAGTCCCCAGGGAAGCCCATTATTATTAAACAGATTTAATTTTTTTTCTAATATTTCAGTAATATTATACATTCGATTGATTTGAATCGTATCCAGCTAACATGTGGTAGAGGATCACAGTTTACCGTTCATCAATTCAATTCATTAAAGTTTGTTATTCAACTGGCAAATTTCCACTACTATGACGCTTCCGGTAGCGTAAGAATTCAAATGCTGGATTATACATTTCAATCGATTTGGCAGTTGAGCTGCTACGGTAGAACAAACATACATACATATATACACTCTAAACACATTAACTCCTTTTTGGGTAATCATGTAATAGAGAAAAAACACACAATAAACAGAAAAAATTATTAAAATTGGAATGTAAAAGCAAACTTAAAAAAAATATATATTTATCCTACATTAATTAAAGATTACTAAAATTAATAAATGTCTTATTCCGTACAATGTTTCTTCTTCTTCTTCTTATGCGTTTCATTTGTCTTCAACAAAGATTGTCGTAGAATGAATGGTAATCCTTTTCCTAGGTAATGGTATCCTTACTTAGATTCACTGATCGCTGGCGGACTCAAGCCACCTTTCAATAGCTTGTTTTTCTTTGGCGAAGAATATTCGAATTATCTTTGAAATTAACCTTACTCTCTGGATCGTACTTTAATTCGCAAACGTCAAGAATATTTAGTCACCTAATTTTATTCTTGATTTGATGAAATCACATTTTTGTTCGTCATATTTCTTAAAAAACGTATGACCAACTACATTTACGCTGTAAGAATATTTGATTATTTTGTAACCATTAAAGCAATATAATCACTTAACATATTCATTACTTTTAAGACCGATCGATCACATTGAGATATGCCTGTGAAACCAGCCGGACTAAGTTGATTCGTGATATTCTGACGCCTCTCTGGTGATAAGTACGCCAGTTGTGTCCTACCTAATAATTGGCATTGTTCATTTGAGTATGAAGTGTAATATTATCAGGTTGTTTTTATATATTTCCTTATTCTTATCTAGTAATTTATACCTTCACTTTTGGGTTTATTTTATCTACTCCTCATTCGTTTTTCTTGTATTTATTTTATTTTTTTATTTTTTTATTTTTTTTTTTAGGGCGAAAAACGATTGGTCGTTATCATCGCCCGGAAAATAAATAAATAAATAAAAGTAAAAGTAATTAAAACTTAAAACTACTATCACAGGAAGCAAAATCCGGAATGGGTGTAAAAGGCCCAATCTCGGATAACAAAAACACTAACATGTAACTTAAAACTACGTTAAAAACTATCATATTAAAACTAAATAAAACTTACAACTAATATCACAAAAATCTTACAACTAATATCACAGACGAATTTAAAAAACATAAAAAAAAAACAACAAAATATGAATATATATATATATATATATAAAACAAAATTCCGATAGGGAGTGTAAAAGGCTCGCTACTCGGATAACAAAAACAATACATAGGACTAGAGTAATTAAATTTTTTGTATTAACCCTATACTACGCAAAAACAGAAACATCCGGTTTAAAACCTCTTTATCATTACACAAGATACCACGAATGTTTCTGGGTAGTTTAAATTTACGACGCAATGCCGCATAACATATGCAGTCCACGAGTATGTGGCGCACAGTCACGCGGCAGTTGCGTCGTGCGCATAGATGTGGTTGTCCTCTTGTAAACAGGTACTCGTTTGTGACCCTCGTGTGTCCTATCCGCAATCGACAGAGAACTACTTCCTCATGCCGGGGTTTTCTGTATGAGGAGTCCCATGGTAACACAGAATCTCTAATCTGACGGAGTTTATTATCAATGGTAGCCGTCCAATCCCCTTGCCACCTTGCTCTTAATAATTGTTTTACATAATTAATGAAATCAGAAGTAGCAACTCGGGTGGTGAAAGGAGGCTGGTTACATGCTTCTTTGGCAGCGGAATCTGCATGTTCATTACCTGGAATCCCTACGTGGCTAGGGACCCAGCAAAAACTTAATTCTGTGTTGCGATTATTCAACTCAGCGATTGCGTTGTAAATTTCAATGACGATAGGATGTTTAGAATAAAAGTTTTTTAAGGCTTTGAGAGCACTACACGAGTCACTGCAAATAAGAATTATTCTATGTTTAGGGTTAATGATGTTTAGAGCCTTATTTATAGCGTATAGTTCAGCGATAAACACACTCGTAATACCGGGTAGACCAAACATATAAGTTCTCTCATTGACAACAAATGCACACCCAACTGTATCGTTTTGTTTCGATCCATCAGTGTATACAACCGAGTCTGGTTTCATCTTGGAGAGAACACACTGAAACATTTGCTGAAAGACAATAGATGGTGTTGATTGTTTATTGTCTGTAGTCAGGTCAAAATTAAAATTTATGAGGTTTATTCTCCATGGAGGATATGAGCGAGGATACATAGGAAAGAATGACGGTGTGTCAACATTTATATGCTGCAGCAGACGCCAGGTACGGACACCTACAGGTGCAGTACGACGTGGATGGTCCTCATACTTTCCTAGATTAGGATTTCTAAAGACCGAGTCAAGAACCGGGTGATTTGGCTGTCCTCTGAGACGAGCAAAATAAGATAATAAGAGCTGGTCTCGTCTATCCCAAAGTGATGGTTCACTACAGTCTACAAGTAAGCTTGCGACAGGACTTGATCTAAACGCGCCTGTGGCAAGCCGAAGGAAAGCATGATGTACACTATCCAGCATTTTAAGCACGGTTTGACGAGCTGAAGAGTAGGCGACACAACCATAATCTAAACGGGAGCGAACAAAGGAATAGTAAAAACGTATCATACATGATCTATCGGCTCCACAGTTGGTGTTAGTAAGGACTCGCATCATATCTAGAAGTTTGGAACATTTTGTTTTCAATTCTTTTAAATGTTTGACCCAAGTAAGACGGCTATCAAAAAATAAACCTAAAAACTTGACGTAAGTAGAGATAGTAATAGTCTCTCCGATCAGAAATATTTGCGGAATAGAAGGGTTTCGTAGCCGAGAAAATACTACACATTTTGTTTTTTCGGATGAAAATGTGAAACCAGTAATTCTGGACCAAGCTTCAAAATGAGATATAGTGTTCTGCAGTAGTCTCTTTGCTGTAGGTGCTGAACGGCTTGCAATGTAGATAGCAAAGTCGTCAGCAAATAGAGAGCATGAGACAGGAGCCTGCACACATTTGGTAATAATGTTTATGGCTACAGAAAATAAGGTGGCACTTAATACACTACCTTGGGGCACTCCATTCTCCAAGATGACACTATCTGAGAGCGAATCATCCACACGAACACGAGCCGTTCGGTGATTTAAGAATCCCCGGATAAAAGCAAGCATATTGCCCTTGATTCCACATTCTTTATGAGTGTTAAGAATACCACGTCGCCAGGCTGTGTCATACGCCTTTTTTATATCGAAGAAGATAGCGACGAGGTGCTGCCGATTTAGGAAAGCGTTTTGTATGGCTGTTTCTAGTGACACTAAATGGTCAATAGAAGATCGTCCTTGTCGAAAACCACACTGTTCTGCAGATAGAAAGTCAAGTTTCTCCAAGTACCATGTAAGTCTGCGGTTTACCATTCTCTCCATTATTTTACACAAAACGTTTGTTAATGAAATAGGGCGGTAGCTTGAGGGGTTCGTTTGGTCTTTACCAGGTTTTAGTACTGGTATAATAAATGCTTCTGACCAGCCGGGTGGGAAGACTTGTTCGGAGAATAAACCGTTGAAAATATTCAAAAGTTGTTGTAGTGCCGAACTAGGAAGGTGTGAAAGCATGGAAAGGCGAATGTTGTCCGGTCCAGGGGAAGTGTCCCGTGAATTTTTAAGTGCATGTAACAATTCTTTAAATACGAATGGAGTGTTTAATTCACCAACCGAATCACCAATGTTTAACGATAATACTTCTATCTTTACCGTATCTTCTATTTGTATCTTGTACCGTTGAAAATCGTTATTATATGATGAGGTGAGACACACCGAGCGGAAAGATTTTGCTAGACTATTTGCCACTTCCGAGGATGATGAAAGGAGTTCTCCTTCATCAATAAGACCGAGAATAGATTGTTTCGGTGATCCGAAAATTGCACGAATTTTCTTCCATACAGTAGACGTGGGAGTAGTGCGTGAGATAGTGCTCACGTATTTCGTCCATGAATTCCTCTTAGCATCCAAGAATACTCGACGGCACACCGCTCTAGCCCTGCGGCATAAATTTAGATGTTCTGTTGTAGGCCTACGATTAAATTTGCTTAGTGCCTGCCGTCGATTCCTAATAGCATTTTTGCAATCATCGTTCCACCATGGAACGAAAGGACGTCTAGGATTACCCGATGTTTGTGGGATATATCTGTTGGGATTCTCAAGTATCATGGACGTAAAAGAAGAATATTGGTCGAGGATGTTCGCTCCATCGTCATACTGAGATTGGAATGCTTTATGGTATCCGTTCCAATCTGCCTTTTCAACAATCCATCTCCGTGGCCTTCTTTTAATCTTGCAGTCTACACCGAAACCAATAATAATTGGTCTATGATCACTGCCGTGAAAGTCATCACAAACAGACCAATTAAAATGAGGGAGCACATTCGGTGAGCATATGGAAAGATCAAGGTTAGATGCAGTACTAGTTGATAAGGACATGAATGTGTGTGATCCATTATTCAGTAGGCAAAGGTCAAAATCTTGTCTCAATCTGTTTATCATATTTCCTCGAGTGGAGCAGAAAGTTGAGCCCCAGGAAATATGATGGGCATTGAAGTCTCCTACTAAACGATGGAGATGGTATTTGCGTGAGGAGATTTGAGACATCTAAAGCACTGAACTAAGTGTTCGGTGAGAGATACAGATTGCAGATATGCAATTTGAAGGGAATAGAGACCTTTACTGCAATAGCAGGAATGACAGTGGTGTTGAATTCTTGTAGCTGACCCCCCATTCTTCATGAAAATCGCTACTCCACCACTCTCCCTACTGTCTACTAGGCAGTCGTATCTCTCACAGAAGTATCCTCTGAGTGTAATTGGGTCATGTTGTAGAAGGTGAGTTTCTTGGAAACACATGATTAGTGGATCATGTGTGTGCGCTAGTACTCTAATAGATTCAATGCGGGACCGAATACCTCTAACATTCCACTGAATAATGTTCATAAGTGTAAAAAAAATAAATAAAAAAATTAAATAATTAAATTTCGGAAATTATATAAAAATTAGTTGTACGTGATTCGGTTTTTTATTTTAAAGAACTCCGATGCCCTCGGGTCGGGTGGTTCTTCAACCATATCCTCCAGTATATGAGGTGATGGAGGAGGAGATTTATTTGAATGGGATGCTGTAGTTGACATCCCAGAGGAGATAGTTATGTGGGTTCCCTTTATGGGGAGCTTATTAGGTGGCTTACTGCCAGCTGTGATAGTCGCTATTCGTGCCGGTACGACTTTGGGAACAGGAACTTTCGTATGTACCATACTGTTTGATTCACTAACAGCGACGGAGGAATTTTTATTCATTTTTGTCAGCTGTGAGATAGTGGCTGTAAGTGAAGCTACTTGATCAGATAGCATCTGAACAAGTTTTTTAAGCTCATTGCAGGATCCGCACAGCTGATTATTAACATTTGTAGGAATTTGTTTAGATGTAGCGGTGGCAAAAGATACGTCTGGTTTAATCAGTGTCCGTGAATTGTTTATCTTTTTATATTCTCTACGTGCAGCCGGAAAAGATAGTTTTTGCTCCGTACCGATTTTGAGAATTGCCTTTTCTTCTTTAAAAGTTGGGCAATCTCGGGAGCGGGCTGTATGTGGACCATTGCAGTTTGCACATTTTTCACTTTCTTCGCAGTTAGTGTCGTTGTGACCTTCTTTACCACATCGAGCACAGATCTCAGTTTTCGTGCAAGATGTTGTAGTGTGACCAAAATCTTGGCATCTGAAACATCGCCGTGGGTTGGGTATGAATGGTCGTACCCGAACCGAGAGGTAACCCACCTCAATCTTCTCTGGTGGAACAGGGAGATTGAATGTTAGTATAAGAGACGGTGTCGGTTCTTCTGTTCCGTTCTGCCGTTTCATTATACGTTTCTCTTCAACAACATCTTGGTGGCAAAGCTCATCAACTATTTCAGAGCTATCTATATCTAAGAGGTCTCGACAAAAAATTACACCCCGGCTCGTATTTAATGTTTTGTGGCTTTCTGCACTTATATTTATACCATCCATATTACGGAGACGTAAGATAAATCGACTCTGTTCATCGTTGAATGTTTCGATCAGAATCGATCCGTCGCGTAATTTCCTGATATTCTTCGGGGAGCCACTTGCACCTGTTATGGTTTTGTTAATTAAGAAAGGTGAAACCTTTTGAAGGGAGCCACCTTCCTGACTATTTCTGAGAACAACGAATCTAATATTTTTGTATTTCGATTCTACGAAGTTCTCTTCAGTAGGACTTTTATCCTCGTCAGACAAAGCTGACCGAGGTCTCTTCACAAGACTGTATTTGGTGGTTTTTTCAGATGGACCACCAACCATCATTGTGTTTATTGTTGGAACTGAAATTTTGGTCCCATGAGTACCGGCGAAAAATGGACCACTCCAACAGAGCGCACGCGTACTGGAGCTAGAGCTAAATAAAACTGGGTTCGCCCTGGTGCCCAGAGGACATCGTTCGAGACTCACTACGTAGAGCCATTCACCCATCGGCACGATTTGTTCCCACCTTGGGTTACGGTTGCGTTTCGTAAGATGTCGCAACACCACCTAATGTAAATGTAAGAAATATCAGTGTAGGTTGTTGTGTAATTGTGTATGTGTGTATGTTGTAATTTATGTAGTGTTCTTGGTGTAGTATATGTGTATAATGTAAAGTGTTCCGCAGCTCATTGTATAGTGGGAAGGAAAGCTGCGGAGTCTAGGCCCGTGGGGACGCCAACCCCCAAAGTCTTAAAGAATAAAACTTCCCGTCGGGGATATTTAATTTGTAAATAATTATATAATCGTTATATTTTTATTACATTATTATCTTAAATGAGTAACATTCCGGGCTTTCGCGTGCATAAAAATGAAGTGTATCAAGGAAAAATTATTTGCGTTCAGTTTTCGATATAGAAGATCAATTCAGGCATTGTAAAGATAGTGGACCGATCCTGGGGAATCGCTGTCGCCAGGTCAATGATAAAAACTGTGTCCCCATCGTGGTAGTTGTAAATGGATTGCTTCACGATCACTTACTTCTCAAAGCAATCTGACACACAAGACACGTTAAAAGTACACAAGAAGAACAAGATCACACTCCTACACTCACGAAATATAAAAATAGTAACGAAAACTCGAAAAAGCCAATGAACATTGTAAAACTTCTGGGAGCTCTAAAAAAGCACCTCTGCTGTACGTTCCTATGACTTCCGGGAACATACGGGCTTGTATATAATTTATATATTTTTTTTTATTTATTTATTTTTTTTTTTTTGTGTAAATTTTCCATTTTGGTTAATCTTCAAAACTTTTTCGTAAGTGTAGATACTTAACCCTTACTTTATTATACATAAATAAATTTACATAAGGATAATTATATAGAACTAGTCAGAAATTTAGTAGATATGATAACATTTTATTGATAAAAAAGAAACAACTATAAAGATCCAGTATGTAATATCTTTTCTGATAATACTCGTAACGATACTCGTGTCGTTATATAATAAAAACCTTTCTGAATTTTAAATATATTAAGAATCTTATGAATTTAAAATCGTAAAATTTTAAATTGGTTATCTCTTCTCTTTCATTTTTCTCTGTTTATAATCTCTGTCTTTTTTATGTTTATAAATATTTTTTATTTACGGGGGCTGAGCCTCCTGTCCGCTTTGTGGACAGTAAAAGCAGTAAGATATTATTACAGGTTAGATTTCTTTTTTTCTCCTGAAGTAATTAATAATAAATCTTTTCTTACAGTTGAATCAACACAGTTCCTTTTTTTTAAGAAATACTAAAAAAAAAAAAACAAACAATAATGACATTTATTAATAGGTTGAAACAATAAGAATACAAAAAAATTACTAATATTCTAATCTTTATGGAATAGTTATGTTTATTGAATTTTTACGAGCACACGCACCCATGCACGCGCACAAAAAAAAAAACGTTAAAATATGAACTTAACATGAACTGAACATTTGTTTCGTAAACACGTAACATGAACGTATATTTCACGTAAATTTCCTAAATTTTTATAGTCGATAAATTGATTTTGGTAATATTAACTCACGATACAATTTTTACAATTTTCAATTACTTTAATGTTACAGCATTGGAAAAAATATCAAAATAGCACGATGTATCTGGGTGGCTGAAAAGTAAATTATACCCCCTTTTAACTTTTTTTTTATAACTGAAATAGCCGCTTGCGGTTTGTGGCATTCTTCCTTGTACTGAATGATGATTATTCAATGAACGTTTATTTCACTCTTTTTTATTTCTGGTAGTTGGGGATGGGGGAGCAACTAAGAAATTTCAAATGGGACCAATGGTCATTTGATATATAATTTTAAGATACAGATATTTTCATGATAAGATGGGATAGGCATGAGAGTACAGCAACCCAAATTTTGATTTGAAGTAATTAGATTCAATGTAAATTTTTCCTTTTTCCCAGCTCAGTATTTATATTTCTTATTTCACATATTTCTTTCCCGTTTCTCAGGATAAATGTGGCTACAATTAATTGACGTATAATCTTTGACTAGGCGTTCTTCTTTTTAACCTCAACTTATTTTGTTTTCAATTCCTTCGCTTAGTTTCCTTCAAGGTATTTTCTGTATCCCTTAGAACTTACTTTCACACTAGCATGCACAAATACCTACAATAGAGGTAGCAAATTTTTTTTATTACTTCACTTTTTATAAAATATCAGTGTACCTGCTGGTTGACGGAGATCACCTCGTATATACAATTTTTTTTTTTTCAATTTAATAGCTTG
Organism: Lycorma delicatula; assembly: GCF_047948215.1. Taxonomy (NCBI): domain Eukaryota; kingdom Metazoa; phylum Arthropoda; class Insecta; order Hemiptera; family Fulgoridae; genus Lycorma; species Lycorma delicatula. The sequence continues at coordinate 46,381,478 of NC_134455.1, read as the reverse complement.
CAACTATCAAATTCACGTTCTGTTTCAGTTTCTTTCCTGATCTTAAAATTACAAGTTTTCATATTTCTTGAATAAATTATATACATTCATATCACTTTATATATTTTAATATAAATTTATATAGACTTTTGCTAAATAAAAACAAAGAAAATGTGAATATTCATTCTCAAAAACACATTGTAAAAGCTACAAATAGTAGATAGATTAAAATTGTCAAAGTAAGAAAATTTTATAAAATTCCTATTATGTTCTAAAGGAGAACATATAACATATAAACAAATGTGTAACAATTTTAATTAAAATTTTTGTGTAACATTACAGTACAATTCACCATTATAAAAATGACATGATATGTTAATATACCTGTTTAATATACCCATGTTTAATAAAATGTTTAATACAGCTCTGTATGCTGTCATACAAAGAAAACAAAACTCTGATGCTTAAAAGATTAAACACTGAGTAAAACGATTTAAAATGAAATTTATATTAAATAATGTCGGAAAATATAAAGAATTTTCTTCAAAAGAAAATATTTTTAGCAAATTAACGTTCATAAGTCATTCTTTCCTCTTTTAGTTACACTTCAATGCAATTTAATGCAGTTTAACAACAAAGATATTTTGTCGTTATCATTTAATCATATTTTCTAAATGATTTAAATTTAAAGATTAATGTAAGAAAATTTTACAACGGGAAAAACAAATCAAAACTATAAACTTCTTGAGTTCTTAATTAGATGAGTAATATCTAGCAACATACAATTTCCTTATGAACAAACTTCATTCGTTCTAATTAATTTGTTCTAATGGAAATGCACATTCAAATTTCATGTAAGATGTGCAGGAAAATAATCACGATAAAAAATAAATACATCAAAAAAACGAAATGTATGCTCGCGCGCCCAAGTGTTTTGTTTAATGTCTCTTAATATAGTGAAATTTTAAACTTTCTTAAACAGCAATTAGTGGTTGTATGAATAAATAAGTTGTAATATAAACAAATAATTATAAACATATCCTCAGGGGAGATTCAGGAAGAAAGGGAAGTACTTTGGAAACTGATTCTAAAGCTTGAAATAATAAAAAAAGTTCATACAAACATATCTTCGAAAACGCTTTGAAGTATATATATATATATATATATATATATATATATATATATATATATATATATATATATACTATATATATATTTATTTATTTGTAGGGCTATACATATCAGTCAAATGTGTTACTCAAATAGTTTGTAATAATTAAAAGAAAAATTATCTGACTGATCTGTGGAGTAAGGCGATTTATAAGATGCTTTAGGCTATTTATAAGATTAGAATATTGCCTGTTCAATTTTTATAATTATATGAAGGGTTACGTATATTTTTCAGGAAACGAAGTGATTACGATCTTTTGTTGGAGATGAAAATACTTTACACTACTAGAAGGACTAGTGACAGTGTGCTGGAATTTACAAATTCACAATGTTTCCAAACAGTTCTTTTTGTCTTAATTACAAATTTCCCAACTTAGTTCTGTTATAAAAAATGACTTATCTATGAAGCACTTAAAGAGAAAACTGAGAAGTTGGTTATTTACTTTAAATTCTGAAGAGGTTGAACCTAATTTTATAGTGATCGTTTGATTTTGAATTTTTATATGTGCGATATTCATGTAATATTTTTTTTTTTTGAATTCGATATATGAAAGTATTTATTAACTCTCGCTCATTTGTAAGATTCTATTATTTTCGGATACGTATTTAGTTAGTTTACGATTACGTATATAAAAAGGCATACTATTTTTGGATAAATAAACTAATATTATTATTTCTTTACTATAATTTTCATTATCGGTAACGAAGCCTCTGGAGCATTAGTTCTAAGTGTCTCTATAACTCCTCAAAATGGTGGAAGCATACCTGAGCAACCACGGTCTCAACTACGAGACCGCGGCACCATCATTCAGGGCGATTCAAGGCCCTTATCTTTGGAACGCCGTATTTGGTTAACTGGCATTTCTCCCACCACCACCGGATTCGGATGCCCTAGAGCATAGACCAAATGTTCCGTGCCAAAAACGGCTACTGTGCCTAAAATCGGTTTAGCGACCCAAATCCTATAAGCTCCTAGTGAGCTACCTAACGTGCGTGAGCGAATTAAGCAAGGTGCCGTACAGCACCCGCTTAAGTCTCCCAATCGCTCACTTGTCAAACATAAAATATATATATATATATATATATATATATATATATACTATATATATATTTATTTATTTGTAGGGCTATACATATCAGTCAAATGTGTTACTCAAATAGTTTGTAATAATTAAAAGAAAAATTATCTGACTGATCTGTGGAGTAAGGCGATTTATAAGATGCTTTAGGCTATTTATAAGATTAGAATATTGCCTGTTCAATTTTTATAATTATATGAAGGGTTACGTATATTTTTCAGGAAACGAAGTGATTACGATCTTTTGTTGGAGATGAAAATACTTTACACTACTAGAAGGACTAGTGACAGTGTGCTGGAATTTACAAATTCACAATGTTTCCAAACAGTTCTTTTTGTCTTAATTACAAATTTCCCAACTTAGTTCTGTTATAAAAAATGACTTATCTATGAAGCACTTAAAGAGAAAACTGAGAAGTTGGTTATTTACTTTAAATTCTGAAGAGGTTGAACCTAATTTTATAGTGATCGTTTGATTTTGAATTTTTATATGTGCGATATTCATGTAATATTTTTTTTTTTGAATTCGATATATGAAAGTATTTATTAACTCTCGCTCATTTGTAAGATTCTATTATTTTCGGATACGTATTTAGTTAGTTTACGATTACGTATATAAAAAGGCATACTATTTTTGGATAAATAAACTAATATTATTATTTCTTTACTATAATTTTCATTATCGGTAACGAAGCCTCTGGAGCATTAGTTCTAAGTGTCTCTATAACTCCTCAAAATGGTGGAAGCATACCTGAGCAACCACGGTCTCAACTACGAGACCGCGGCACCATCATTCAGGGCGATTCAAGGCCCTTATCTTTGGAACGCCGTATTTGGTTAACTGGCATTTCTCCCACCACCACCGGATTCGGATGCCCTAGAGCATAGACCAAATGTTCCGTGCCAAAAACGGCTACTGTGCCTAAAATCGGTTTAGCGACCCAAATCCTATAAGCTCCTAGTGAGCTACCTAACGTGCGTGAGCGAATTAAGCAAGGTGCCGTACAGCACCCGCTTAAGTCTCCCAATCGCTCACTTGTCAAACATAAAACTAGATCGGGGAGGCGCACCCCTTGTGAACAATTAAAACTAAACGTATCTATAAAAAAAAAAGACAGCAATTTTGGCTGCCACGCCTCGGTTGCTGTATGCCAGCTAGTACCTGTCCACCATTTAACAGCGCTTGGAGCTGATTTGGCTGATGGCCAGCCCTATTCCCAAGGTTGGTTTCCAGCAGCAGAGCTGTAGGATTCCAATTTACATTTAATAATCCCTTAAAATTAACGATGACGGTTGAACATAGCAACCTCATCGAGGAACTCCTACACGGTCCGACAATGCGGCTCTCGCCACACTGCCCCGCCATTTGTGAGCGGCCAAGTTTCCCCCTGACCTCTAAGTTCCAGGGTGGCTCGGTCTCGGGCCCCCCCAAGAGCAGGGCAGGACACAACTCATCTGCCACCAGGCGAAACCGAAACAGATATTGGTTTAAATTAACATGGTTGGTGAGCACCTGGGCACCCGACGCCCTTAAAAAAGAACTCGAGGCATACCATCCCCCCAGATCCTGTATAAAACTATACAAGGATCTTCCCTTAGTCGTGGTGTGCCATTCAAGCTGCCATGCCTCCATCGCGAGGCTTTGTAGCCTTTTCCGCAGACGGGAGATGGGCAAATGGACGAAATTTTGTTCCGGTGCATTGTGATCACCGTTCCGCTCCGGTTCTGGCCCGGCTCGAAATCGCATCCCAAATGCCTCGGCCTCCCGACCTCTTCGCAACTTCCACATGACTGCCCGAATTTTCACCACTAAATCGATTGGGAGAGCCTTTCCCAATACAGTAGTAGCCTCGTAGGAGGTTGTTTTAAAAACACCAGTGCATACTATCATGGCTCTGCGCTGGGCACTCCTTAAATTTTGAAGTAGTGCTCTATTCCTTTCCAACCTATGCGCCCAGACTGGCGCCGTGTATGCGATCATACTTTCGAAGACGCCTCGGTACACCAAGTACATTTCGCGGCCCGACAGCCCGTAATCTTTCCGAGCAATCCTTCTAAGTTTGTGCATCACAGAGACAGCGTCCGCCGCAACTTGTTTAATATGGTTACTAAAAAGCAACTTATCATCAAACAAAACATCTAGGTACTTATGAACCCTTACTCGGCTGATTACACAGCCTTTATATTTAATGTGGGGGTTTCGACTGCATGATAATTTGTCTGCGCCCTTTAGAAGCATAAACTTCGTTTTGGGCACAGAAATCTTTAAATTTTGCGTGTCCATCCAGCCTTCGGCGGTTGACAAGGCCGCCTGCGCTCTGCTTTCTAGCTGTGTTCGTGAATCTCCACGAACTAAAAGGAGACAGTCATCGGCGAAAGCCTGGGCCGTGACTCCTTCTGGGAAAGTCAATCTCAGAAATCCGTCAAACACCAGGTTCTACAGCAGGGGACCGAGAACGGAACCCTGCGGGCTTCCCCCGGTGACGAATTTTTCCACAACTAGGTGCGCATCTTTAAACAGAGCCGTACAGTTAGACAAATAGTCTCGTACCACGGCCTGTGTGGCTTCGGGAACATTGCGGCGTTCCAAAGCATAGAGGACAGAACTCCAACACAAGGAAGGAAATGCTGCCTCTATATCAATAAAAATAGCCAAAACATATTTGCAGTCGGCGCTTTCCACCTCGGTAAGAGCATTTAAGATGCAATCCTCGGTGCCAACCCCTTTCATGAAGCCATACTGGCCTCGATTTAGAAAACAGTTCATATCGATGCTTTCTTCGAGCCGTTCCACAACCAGCCTTTCAAGCAACTTGTCGAGGACCGGCAAGAGGCTGATAGGTCGATAACTGCCGACCTCACCAGGATCCTTTCGAGGTTTCAGGAGTACCCTTACCATAGCCACCTTCCAGCAACCCGGAAAGCAGCCCCAGCTTAGGCATCCCATGAACAGCCTGCCGAGAGGCTCCCTTATGACAGGCAATAAATGATGGAAAATATCGGGTCAAGTTAGTCAATCCCCGGTGCCTTCTTTAATGCCATTCGAGAAATCACTCGGTCTATATCTTCGGGTTCCACGGTCCGAACGCCAGGGAATGGTGTTTCACCCGGCCTAACGCGGATTTCCGCTTCACCCTCCGGAGCATCTGGAAACAGAGTATCCAGGAACGCCCGGTAAGTCGCCACAGATGGTATTGTGTGGTCACGACCACCTAACCCGCATCGAACACTGGACAACACGTGCAATGGCTTTGGCTAGTAACAAGTCTTTGCGAGCTGCCAGGGATCACGTTGCAATTCGCGCATGGAGTCTTTCCAAAACTTGAGTTTGGCTTCCTTGATGGCGTGAACATATGTGTTACGGTCACGCCGGTAGATCCGAAGACGCTCAGCGTGCACGTGGTTAACGATAATTCCCGTTGGGGGGCAACGCTGGTACCTTATTCGCGCGGACCTCACTCTTGCGCGCAGCACGCTAAGGTCAGAGGACCACCATTTCTTGCCGGGCCTCCGTCTGCCTTCCACAGACGACCCCCCGGAAAATGGGGTCATGACGGCTCCAGGCACGCTCAGATCAGCGGACTGGCTGCTTGTGACGGGTCCGTCCATTGGCCTAGGCCGCCGTAGGACCTCGTCGCAGCCAGTCTTCATGGCCCGGCCGATTAGCTCCGCCATCAATTCCACCTCCTCCCTAGACTCCATGCTCCACTGCAATCCCTGCAATGCCGAATCGCATACCTGCCTCAGCCTGCGTTGATCCAGGCCCCTTAGGTTGTAGCGAACTGGATTTGGTGCCCTCAGACCGCCTCCTAAGCAATATCATAGGTTATAAGCCTATGATCGCTCACACTAGCCTCGGGCCAGACAGTCCAACTACCTATCCTCTGAAGCAAGTCACTCGTCACCAAAGTGACGTCGATGTAACTTTCTCCCAGTTCGCTGGAGAAAGTTGGTGGCTGCTCTGCATCATTAATAAGGTAGAGGTTCCTGGCTTCTGGGAACTGTTCGAGACCTGCGCCTCTGGGGTCTGTGAGTGGTGAACCCCAGGCGGTAGACTTGGCGTTAGCATCCAGGGCAACCAACACTCTGGTGCCCGGGAGACTGTCCAGAATCCCGCCCAACTTCGCCAGCAAGTCATCGATACTCCATCCAAGCTGGAAGTATCCCAAGTACGACATCGAGCGTACCCCTCGTGATTCGCACCACGGTGAATCGCTCATCAGACCACTGGGGCATCCAGAACACACCCAGAGCGTCTGAGCCCACTACGACCGCAGAGAGCGGCCGTCCCCCACAAGAATGAATAACTTTCACCCCGTGGAAGCCGACCACCCTATCCGCGACCGTGTATGGCTCCTGGACCAAAAGGACTTCGAGGTCGTACTCCTCAAGGTGCCTCATGGCCTCGCTCGTGGCCGCCCGGGAATGGTGCAGATTAATCTGCCCCAGGCGCAGGCGTTCGAGTGGGTGGAGGCCGTCTCCAAGGGTTTCTTACCGTTCAGGCGTCGCCATAGGCTGTGTTCTTTACAGCTTTAGCCCGTGCCATCTCGTACGCCCTACACTGCCTACTCCCGACCCGGTGTCCAGCATCACTGTCTTTCACCTTGGCACAGGCGGCGCACTTAGCCGGCGACGATTTGTGCGGGCAGCTGGCTGCTCTGTGCCCCGAAGCGGCACAGTGGCCACACATCTCCTTTTGCGCTCTGCAACGGAGAGCGGTGTGTCCATAGCTGTGACACTTAAAGCAACGGGCTACCTCAATATGGTCGACCACCCTACAGGCAGTTCACCCAAAAAACAGCCTTCCACCGGCCACTAAGACCTGCCGGATCTTAGGCGAGGTCTCGAGTACCCAGTGACTTCTCTGGGAATCCTTTCTCCCCAACTGTCGGACAACCTTGGCTTCCCTAAGGAAGTCCTCGACAGCCATATCCAACACAGGATTTTGGCTGTGGAACGCCGTATATGACAACTTCCTGAGGCTGGAGATGCCAGAAGTATTGGACTTGGTTGGTTAGGCTGATGACGTAGCGTTACTTGTTGCAGACCGCAACGTGGAACACCCTCTACTGAGGCTCAGCCGAGCGATTCACAGAGTCAGCGTCTGATAGGACCGCCATGGTTGTCGCTAGCCCTCGGAGATGGAAATCGTGATTCTAACAAAAAAGCGTATTGATATCCTACTACCCGTGTCGGTCGAAGATGAAGCTGTCGATACCAAACCGGCCGTGAAGCAACTCGGTGTCCGGAAACTCAGCTTTGTTATACGGGGCGGAAGTGGGAACACAGATGCTAAGTTTTTGGAGAAACCGAAAGCGTGTCACGCAGGAGCAACTCACCGATGCCTTGCTGCAATGACCGTCTCCGGGGAAGAACAGACCTCACGTTCCTCGCCTGACAAGAAGCCTAGGACCGCAAGACCAGAGGATGATGGACAGCAAAACTCATCCCTCTAATCAGATCATGTACACAGTGGTGGCATATTCAGAGTGGACAGAGTGGTGGAGTACTGAGTGACTCAGTTTTTAACGGGTCACAGATACTTCCGCGCTTATCTCCATGCCATAGGAAAAAGCCCCGTCCCCCGTTTGCCATTACTGTCCAACTGTACGCGACGACGTAGAGCACACACGTCGTGTTTTATCACGTGCACGTGACGGACGGCAAATTGATGGACCCCTACAGATGGATCTCGGAGCACTGAGTCCTCAAAGTGTGGGTGTGATGATGCTCCGGCGAGCAGCTGGAACAGTCGAGGGTATCCCCATGGCGAAGAAGGACGACCTGGATCGCCTTGAATCAGTAGAAACTAGGTGGCCGCCTTCTCCGGCTAGGATAGGAGGTCTTAGCCTGAAGTAATATGTAATGTGGTTCCGGGCCAAGTTCTGGTGGAAAGGGGGATGATTTTAGCCAGTAGTCTGCTGGCGGCGGTTTTGTAAACTTCAAGTGGAAGCCCGTCACTCCGTACGAAAATTGCATTTCCATCTCCTTTCAAAAATAAAAATAAAAATTATATTTTAGAGCTGTTTAAAATAACACAACGAAAATATAAATAAACTTAGAAATAAGATGAAAAAAATGTAAACAATTACTTTTTTTGCACAAATCGTATTCGAAGAAAACAGCTTTTTTAAAATCCCCTGTGAAGTTACATTATAAGGGTTATATCAACAATTTTTTTTTAAGATAGGTAACTCAGAACTTACAAAAAACGACCGGAGATTGTGAGCCTATCCACTTTCTCTGACATAACCTTGAGGTGCGAAAATGCATATCAGAAGATATTACTGTTTTTTTTTTTTTTTTGTTTTTGACAAAATGATCTATATCATTAAGAGGTATTGAACATTTACGCAGATTGTTGAATCATATTGCATATCGCTATATAACAACATGAAACAAATTTGCTGTCAGTTTAAATGAAATAAATATTAAAATTCCATTTGAAATTGCATGAATGATAAGAATAGAACTGAATCACTGTCAGTAATTTTTTCTCTTAGTCTATTAAACTATTTTTTCCTTTAATAAATAGTTCATTTGGTTAAAATATGTAACCAAAATCAAAAAAAATATATTTTTACATTGGCTTTCAATCTTTCTTTACATCATTCGTATAGATTGCACGTGCTGTATTCATTCTGTATGTCTTAACTATCAGCCGATTCACATATTTTCATCATTTTTAAAAGAAAATTTTAACCATTCTCTTTGTAAAACACATTAAATGGTAAAGCAACAATATTTGTGACAAGTATGCAACAATTCATTGAATATTACGTATTAAAATAGTAAAGATCTAATTCAACATATACCAGCAGACAATAATTACAAACACTGAATATAATAAAACGAGCATAATATAATATTTCACCCCGAAACTATAGTATTATACGTGAAGAAAAAACCCTGCTGGTAAAGCATTTAAAGTACTAAATCCTAAGGGTTCTTTTACATTACAATTCAATGGCTCTTTAGAACTTTGCTTATCAATCTGTTATTGATAAGGTTTTTTCATTTTTACAATTAAATATTTTTTCAATTATTTTAATTTTTCCTTTGATATTTACATTTTTCTTATCTTTGTGTTTACATTCCAACTGGATATTATCTACAGTTTGATTAGCTGGAATTTCCCTTTTAAAATTTAATTTAATTTTATTTTAAATTATTTATTTTGTTCAGTAGTGCATAAATTGATTTCAGAGGCAGATGTGATCGTAGCAGAATGTAATACTCATTTTTTCTTTATATATAATTTTTTTTATATATTTATAATGTAGTTAAAGAAAAAATCCATAACATAGAATAATAAGTAGATATTAGAATCTTTTTTCGAAAAATTTCATAATTTTTGGGAGAAAAACAATTTACATTATATAATTTAAAGCAATTTATTAGAAAAGGTTACTTTTGTTATGCAGCCTCCTCCAATTGGCGTATAGAATTAGAACAATAATAGGAAGATGGGACTCCTCTTAGAAAATAAACTCCTAAAAGTCTACGAAGTACTGAAGTTTTCAGTAAGAAATCGAAGTACACAAATTTAGACTTGCATGAATCGATCCAAAATAAAGCTTGTATTACAAGAAAAAACATAATGCAAAAAAGAAATATCTGCCAAGGGATACCAAGGAATCATACCAAAGAATTTTTTTTCTTGGTAAATTATTCACCGCAGAAGCTTACAGAGAATCATGTACGGAGGAATATGGAATAGAATTTTGTAGTATATGAAAACTGCCAAGCTTGACCGGGATTTGATCCCCGAACCTCCGGATGAAAATTCAAGATGTTATCATCCCGCCAAGGAAATCGGCGTCTGGAGTGAATTAGTAGCTTACTTATTAGTAAGTAAGCTTCGAATTCCAGAAACTCTAAAAAAAACTGTAGCAACAATTAAAAAGGATGTACCGTAGCTGCAGATGTGTTCTTTCCATAGCAAGCAAAGCCAATTTTGAATATGCGGTTGTCACTAATGTTTATGCTTTGAATCAGTGTTTTTGAATAATGAATACATGAAGCGTTACAATTAGAATAGAAATTCCAGTTTTATTATTGTTTTTATAAGACTTTCTATGACTGGTACACGAGTGTTGGAATGTTAGAATGCAAGGTATAACACCTCTATTATAACCCCTAATGATAGATTACATTTTCCTTTATCATATTTATCTCCCACTATGAATCTTGAGACCTTGTCGATGGTGAGGGGGCTTGAGTGCTCAGTGATACAGAGTAACTGGACCGAAGGTGTAACCATATCGCATAGGTATCTTTTGAGAGCCAGACTAAGGAATGATTCATGAAAGAGAAGCTCTTTCAGTAGTTATTAAGGGCATAGGTCAAAACGACTTGAACGGCCATATCAACATCCCTCAATCCTCTGAGTATTGCGCAGCTGAAAGCAATGGAAAACTACAGCTGCTTTTTTCCAAGAAAATGTAGCTCTCTGCATTTTCATATAACAAAGATGGAGACGCCTTCTTGGCAAAATATCCCGGAGGTAAATTAGTCCCCCGTTTGCATCTCCGCGTGGGGACTACTAAGGAAGGGGTCACCAGAAAAAATAACATACTACGAGTCAGAGCGTGGAATGTTAAAAGTTTAAAAGGTTAAAAAATATTTTTGAGGACATCGCAAGGGGTCTGAGTAAAGAATATTAGGTAGAAAATGTATAGGAAGAATGGAAAAATATTTAAAGGAAATTCTTAAATCAGCAGAAGCAAACTTAGGCGGAACAAAGAGAACTGGTAGAAAACCTTGGATTTCAGACGATATATTGCAGCTGATGGATGAACGTAGAAAATATAAGAATGCAAGTGATGAAGAAAGTAAAAGGAACTATCAGCAATTAAGAAATACTAAAAACAGGATGTGCAAACCAGTGAAAGAAGCGTGGATTAAAGAAAAGTGTTCAGAAGTTGAAAGAGAAATGAACATTGGTAATATAGACGGAGCATACAGGAAAGTTAAGGAAAATTTTGGGGTACATAAATTAAAATCTAATAATGTGTTAAACAAAGATGGTACACCGATTTATAATACGAAAGGCAAAGTCGATAGCTGGGTGGAAAATATTAAATAGTTATAATGAGGAAATGAATTTGAAGATGGTGTTATAGAGGAAGAACAGGAAGTGGACGAGGATAAAGAGGAGAAATAATACGGAAATCTGAATTTAAGAGAACATTGAAAGATTTGAATGTCAGAAAGGCTCCTGGAATAGCCGAAATACCTGTACAATTATTGTACAGTGCAGGTGAGAAAGCGATAGAGATATTATATATACTGGTGTATAATATTTACGAAAACGGGAAAGTTCTGTCAGACTTAAAAAAGAGTGTTATATGTTGTGTTAGATGATATAAGAATGTTATATGTGTAATTGGTCATGATACCAAAGAAAGCAGGAGCAGATAAATGTGAAGAATACAAAACAATTAGCTTAACCACAGCCATTAATAAATAATCTTAACTAGAATTCTGTACAGAAGAATTGAGAGGAGAGTGGAAGAAGTGTTAGGTGAAGACCAATTTGGTTTCAGGAAAAGTATAGGGACAAGGGAAGCAATTTTACGGCTCAGATTAATAGTTGAAGGAAGATTAAAAAAAACAAACTAACATAATTGGCATTTATATCCCTATAAAAGGCATTCGATAACGTAGACTGGAATAATATGTTCAACATATTAAAAAAAAATTAGGGTTCAAATACAGAGATAGAAGAACGATTGCTAACAATGTACAGGAACCAAACAGCAGCAGTAATAATTAAAGAACATAAGAAAGAAGCCGTAATAAGAAAGAGAGTCCGACAAGGATGTTCCCTATCCCCGTTATTTTTTAATCTTTACATAGATGTAGCAATTAATGATGTTAAAGAACAATTTAGATCCGGAGTAACAGTACAAGGTGAAAAGATAAAAATGCTATGATTTGCTGATGATAAAGTAATTCTTATACTAATGATGGACGATGCAGGAGCGATATAAAATGCCGAAAGCACAGGCGAAACAAGCCTTCAGTCAGAAATATAATTTGTTTACGTCAAAAATTAACCGTCAGGATAAGATTTTTGATACTATATGTTTGGGGCGTAGCTTTATATGAAGTGAAACTTGGACGATCGGAGTACCTGTGAAGAAAAGATTAGAAGCTTTTGAAATGTGGTGCTATAGGAGAATGTTAAAAATCAGATGGGTGGATAAACTGTCAAATGAACAGGTGTAACAGCAAATCAATGAAGAAAGAAGCATTTGGAAAAGTATAGTTAAAAGAATAGACAGACTAATAGGCCACGTATTAAGGCATCCTGGAATAGCCGCTTTGGAGGGACAGATAGAAGGAAAAAATTGTGCAGGCAGTCAATGTTTAGAATATGTAAAACAAATTGTTAGTGATGTAGGTCGTAGGAAGTATACCGAAATGAAACGACTAGCACTAGATTGGGAATCTTGGAGAGCTGCATCAAATCAGCCAAATAACTGAAGACAAAAAAAATCATATTTGTACATTTAAGCACTACATCATGTTTTTCATTGAAGTTTTTATAAAATAACTGCGTTTCAAAGAGGCAGTTGATTATATTCCAAATTTAATTCTCAATAATGAAATAGTACATATTTTTTAAATATCATTTTTTTCTTAATTAATAATGTAAGTAAAAAAAAGTAATAAAAGAATATTTGATTTCACAAAAAAATTTATTTAGAAAACCTTAACTAATTCGGCACACAGTGGCCTTCCTCAGGTGTTACAAGCATCTTAATATTATTAATACACCTTTTATACACCTTGCTATTTTTATACTTCTGGTTTTTGTAAGTACTTTTCTAGGTGTAATCTACTTTTAGCTTTAGTATTCTTTTAAAACCTGAGGAAGGTGCTGTGTATCGAAATAGGTTTGTGATTTTTTTAAATAAAATTTTGTGAAAATCAAATAACATATTTCGATTATTTTCATTTGTTATGATGGATTTCCATCAAGTAACGTCTTCATCTATCAATTACTATTGTGGGAGCTCAATCCATACAACATTATATCAGTCATTTACATTAAGGAACCGAATTTGTTCTAAGTTTCTTAATTTATTAAACGAAGTTTTATTATCTTTTGTTCTTAGACGTCAGGGTTTAACGAAATATTTTTTTCAGCGTGTCTAACCACTTGATACCAACTTTCTAGAAGTTGCAATAGCAAATGATATAGTCGCCGAATCACGTCCGATGACATGTAAGCTCGACATAGTTTAAGTCTACTGTAACTTAAAACTAAAACTATAACTTCCATCTTGATTATTCGAACACATTAAAACACAAGTTTACTCACTACTATATGAATAAATCCAAACCATTTATAAAAAAAAATATTTAATACTTACATGAATTATTTTTATATTTTTGAAAATTAAAATGAATAAATTAAATCAAGAGCTTAATAAATAATGACGTGTAAAAATATTTCAAATGTTCTCTGATTATCTTCACAAATCATTAAAAATTCTTACTGATACTAAAACAAAAATAATATCCATTTTTAAACATCTATTCATTAATCAAATGCACAAATTTTTAGCTTTACTTTGCATCATAATGTAATCTTTCAGAATAAAAAACCTATATATCTATCACTTGATAAATGTTCTCGATACAGGTCTTTTTAATCAATAACATAATTCATTATCCAAACATTTGCTGATACTAAAGATGCAAAGGTTTATTAAATTTATTTAAGAAAAGTTTAAAAATAATCCGTATAAAAGATACATTTTGTTTCCACATTCCATCATTTCTGTTTTCTTATTTGAAATAAAAATAAAAAAGTAATGTGCGAATAGCATTTGAACATTTTCAGTCGATTAAAATCATAGTGACGGTGAAATCCTACCAAATACCAGTAATACTTTTTGTATCAGGTTTACGGATGGGCCGGCCTCCGGTGGCGCGAGTGGTAGCGTCTCGGCCTTTCTGCCGGAGGTACCAGGTTTGAATCCCAGTCAGGAATGGCATTTTCACACCCTACAAATCATCCATCTCATAATCTGAAGCAATACCTAACAGTGGTCCGGGAGGTAAATAAAAGGTTTACGGTTGGATATTTAAAAAAAAATTCCTGATCATTATTAAAACGCTTTTTTAATAAAGTATTTTTAAATATTTTTTGAACTAATCTAACATTACTAGTGAATGATGGCTCCGGTCAGATATATTGTTAATGTTATTAAAGACAAAACTCATTGTTAACACGTTAATTATTTATTAAATTGGAAAAAGGAAATAGTCTTAAATATTACAAACAATATTCTTTTTTTTAATTTGTAGAAAGTTAAGTATATCCTGCTAGATATTCAGCGTGGTTTTTTACTATTATTTAACACTTTTCGTTTGAGGTAGTAGTTTTATGTCTCTATTTTTTTTTTTTTGTTTTTTTTTTTTATTTGTCACGTTGTTTTATTTTCTGTAAAATAAACTACTTATACTTATTTTTCAGTTTTGGGCCTAGGGTAACTAAGGCCTGTTTACTTGGTTATACAGCTGTTATAGACAATTTACATTCAAGCTGAAGGAGTTCCTAAGTTGGAATTAATATTTGATTTATTACTTTTGATTTATTTAAATTATTTTTTCTTTAATTTATTTTCGTTCACTTATTAATTTCTTTTGGATTAATTAATTTTGTTTCAATATTGTTATTACTCATGTAGCTGACCCTCACCAGTCAGAGGGTCTCCACCAGACGGAGAGGGTTTTCTCTCCTGTGATGGGATGACAAACCACTAGGAAGGAGTCTTCTAGGGTTTAGGTGAGAGAAGTCCTTTCGGACAGGAGTGGCAGTGAGAGCTTGATGGAAGCGATGATAGAAGAACATCGGGGCGTGGGTCGGTTGTTGACGAAGCGTAAAGGGAAGAAGACGGGTGAGAAGATGACTAGGAGACAGCAGAGGGCTGCTGATCTGATTGCATCGACGAGCAGGGATGTCAAGGAGGACTTTCCGGCTCTTTCGGTCCGGTCGGTCAACGTCATGGAAGTGTTCTTCGAAAGCTTTGGAAGCGAAGGCTCAGTGGTTCCCACCAGCAGGTGTGGGGAAGAAAATGTCAAAAGCAAGTTCCAGGAGTTCCTTATATTGACCAGAGATAGTCTCTGACCAGGACTATCTCTATAGATAGACCAGAGAGGTCTGTATCTCTTATGGACGTCTGATGTATTGGGGAAGAGGTGCCAGAAGAAGCGAAGCGCACAGGTTACATGGAAAAGAGCCTTCAGTCACGGAAGAAATGTTTTGTACATAACATGACTCTTTTGCTGCACAAAGTTTGGGAGTTGAGCTCAGTGGTTCGATTACAAACGACCACTAAAGTTGAGATCAAAGAGTGCTCTGAGTTTATGAATAATCATGTTCATATGTTGTAGGAGTTTCCAGATATTTTGGATGAAATACCTGTGGAGCCTCAGGCGCGATCATCTACTCGGCTGAGCACAGCGGATGAGGCTACTCAAACATACTTTAACATCACTGATATGGCGTCACAAACTCCGGGTAGGGGTCTACAACGGGCTGCAGCTTGCTCATCGACTGACGAGCTCCGGCGAGCGATTGATTGTGGAGTTGCGGAGGCAGACATTGAGCGGTTAGTTAGACGTGAGGCTGGCCTCACGTCTTCCTATCTTCAACACTAGTGGAGGATCCCGCTGAGTTGCCAATGGATGTTCGGTCTGCTTGGATTATAGACATGGTGTTGGGAATCGAACACCTGCAACACCCAGCGGTGTTTCGTACAACTCCACGGATTCGGGAACTGCTCCGAGCGGGCAAATTGAAGGCGAGCCAGATCCTTGTGGAGCAGTCCATTGCACGTGATCTATGTGGAGGAAATAAAGGGTTTAAAATTGATGTAGGCTGGACTGACTATGCTTTAGTGGTTGATTCGGCAGTTGCGGACTGCGATGTGGTCTCGGTCACTACCAGGCTTGAACAGTAAGTGATACAAGATAGACAGGATCGACAAGTCTGCTTTTGTAAGCCCTCGGGTCGCCTTGGGCAGATTCTATGGCTTTCCGTGAAGTACATGTGTGGACGGATGGAGAGGAAAAATTGTGTGTTTTTCACGAGTACCATCGGCATCGTCGTTAAACAACAAGGAACCACCCGTGGATCCGCCGACAACAACGGAGGTCAGCAAGGTAAGACCTATGCTGACCTCCTCCGATCCGTCAAGGAGGCAGTGTCACCGGGTGAGGTCGGGATCTTCTCCGCATGACATAGGCAGGGGAAGGACCCTCATCTCTGTATGCGAGCTGCTGTTGGTGCGGCTGAACAACTGAGGAAAGAAAAAAGCCGAAAAGGTAGTGGTGCCACTACGTTTCCGACGGGAAGATATAGCCGGAGGGTCCATGTTGTTTTGAAGGACAAACTCGTGGACATACTCATGACGAAGGACAAGTTCCTAAAGGAACTTTGTCAGGTTTCAGAGAAGTCAGTCTCACTAGATATATCATCCATGGGGCCGGTAATTGGGGTGAAGGAAGTGGTCACCTTGGCAGTGCTTCCCATCTTGGTGGACAAGCTTCTGTCCAATGGGCGAATTTGAATTGTGTGGGAGGTCTGCCAGATAATGAGGCGCACCTTTGATGACTTATGTTTTCGATGCTGGAAGCCAGGCCACAGGCTCAAATTGTGTCTTGGACCAGATGGCAGTGGCCACTGCTTTCCTTGAGGCGAGAGGGGTGGGAGGCTCCGACGACCCACCGCCAATGATCGGGTGGGGACTCCCTTGCAGACGCCATTGGGGAATGCATGACCGTAGTCCCGGTGGAGGATCCCGCCGGGGGTTCTCCAATAGAGTCAGGGAGTCAAGACTAAAGTCCCAGCGGGGAAATCCCTTGATGTTTTCCCGCTAGAGGTATGGCATGTAACACAAGACCGAGTCCCGGCTACCTGGGTGGGACGTAGCGCCCTACTGAGGTATTCTGAGGCAAAGACACCCCTCGGAGTGTATGCATAATTGCGGATCGGGAATCCGGGTGGCGGGGAGATTACAGACAAAGAAGAAGGAGATATAAAACAAGATTTCTGATATAAAAGATAATTTACGAAAGGAGGAATTTAATCATAGGTACTACATATTTTTGTTCAGTTTTAATACTATTAAATGAATTAATTATAAAAAAGTAAATAAATCTACGGTTTCTAATTCAAACTATCGGTGTTATAAATTAGTCATTAAAAAGAACCAATCGTTACATAAATATTACAAAAAAGAAAATATGTAAATATTTTATTCATAACTTAAGTAAAAATAATTGTAAATTAATTTTTTTTAAATGGACAATTTAAATAATACATTTATTTGTCATGTACGTAATCAGCAAAACTGTTATTTATCTTTACTCAAGTTTACATAAGATATGAAAGAATGTATTGAATATTCACAACTATTGTGTGCTAAAAGTAAAACAAATAATTGTTTGATAATGACAATCCCACGTTCTTGTACAAAACATCAAATTACTTCACAAAAAGCATTTTTCCAATGGAATATCCTTTTTCAAAGGTTAGTGATCCTTTTAGATCGCTATCCTTTGCACTAATAACAAAAACAATATCTTTCGTCCAAATTACAATTCAATGAAACGGGAATTTTTATTCTGCTCGTCTCTATGTTTAAATCACAAATTTAATTTTTGTTGTGCAATTGAAGTATCCACAACCTCTTACACCTTATTCTCTGGCTAACAGATGTTAAACTATATTTTATATTCATTACTATTTCAAATGAACGAAATCTGCCCCGGCAATATCATTTTTGACGTTAGTAATCATTCTTGTGGTTCAATCTTACGAATATTATTCAAGATATTGAATAACTGTGAAAGGAATTCAACATCATTTTTCATTTTTGATTGATTTAACGTAAAATTCTATCCTGAAATGTAAGCTTATTTCAAAATGAAAAGAATGTGCAAATCACATGTAAAAAACGATTACTACACGAATAAAAACGAATATTACATGCACAAAAAAAAAATTCTGCATCGTTTTCTTACTTATCGAGGAAATAATTTTACTTTCCATTTTAAAGAAATAATTTTTAATAAAATATCTTTAACATAGCCGTAAATTAATATTAATTTAAATAAATAAAGTATTCTAAAAGAATTAAATCTGTGGGGTTGAATTACATTTATTCATAAATAAAAGTTTTATTTTATGTATTAGCAATAATTACTCTTTCAGCGTTTGTGCGCGAGTGCCGTTGACTTACTTGTCGCTTAAATAAATAGTCTACAAACAAAAACGCTTAAAAGACTATTCCGGTGACTGGACAAGATTAAAACGGTATTGACCAAACAAAATGGATAAAAGAGTATGTAAAATGACTTGTTCAATTTTTAACCTTCTTTTGTTCGATATTAGATGAAAAGCACACTAACTTAACTATTAAGATATCTCTCTATCTATATATATCACTATCAATATCTCTCCGATTAAATGAATCACCCTACAAGAAGAAAATCGAGCTCTTGAGAAGAAAGTCAGTAACTAAAATTAATTTGTGTAAAGAAACCTAATTTAAATGATTTACCAAGCAGGTATCGTAAAAATAACGTTATTTTTAGGTTATTAAAGATATTAAGAGGATGGGACTACACATTAAAATAAAACTTTTTTTCTCCGAGATTTTGGATGTTACAAATTCTCCTAATATTAATCGGGCACAAGCATTCGTAGAAGGAGATATAATACTTTAATTGCTAAGTTTTTTAGAGACGAAAACATGCAAAAAATATTTCAAAAGTATAAAAACTTAAAATTAAATTTGTCACTCCCCATGATTATATTAAACAGGTTACAACAAAACTGAATAAATTTCTGGTGTTAAAAAAAGAAATTAAAAATCCGATAGAAACTATCCCTGTACGTCTGGGTAACTTCTTAAAGATACATGGAAATGCATGAGATATATGAAAATGAACTGGTCGAAAAATATGAAATTTATGATGGGAAAAGCTGAGGTCATCGCTAACAGTAGTCTTAAAAGCCGTTAATTTCTTCAAATCATGTCAATTATTATATAATATATTAAAACAAAATGTTGTAATCTCTCATACAAGCTTTAGTTTGTAAGAGGGAGCAATTTTTAATGATAAATAAATGAATATCTATTACTAGCCATTAGTGCCTCGTTGCTTAGGAACGACTTACAAATATACTTATTTATCCTTGGGTATGCCTTGTTCAATAATTTCCAACCGTACTCCTTATCTTATTCACTTACATTCTTCTCTATTTCTCCCAATATTATATCTACAATCTGTACGTGTTTTAATAAATGTTCACCCGTCCTTCTCAACAAATATCCCCGTAATCGCTTTATTTATATCTTAATTTCGTCCTTGAACTCTTTTTTTATTTTTAACCAGAACTTTTCTCGTAATATTAAGTAATATTCTGCTTAATATGCGTAATATCAAATTGCTTAATATCTGCGTAATATTAAGCAAAGTAATATTCTGCTTCTTTACAGACTTATAATTTTAATTCTTTTTTTTGATATTGTAAACAGATTTATGAAGTGAAATATTAAAACTACTAGTAAATTGTAAAAAATAATAAAAGTACGAAAATAAAACCAGTACAAAAATATTTAAAAAATCCAAAATTTTGAAATTGTAAAACATGGAAAGGGAGGAGGATCGACTAAAAATTTGTCAAAGCCTTCGGGCTGACCTTTTGTTATAATTCATACAACTTATATGAAATATTAACTACGTTAAATATAAGCAACTAGGTTGCTTTATTACAAACTCGTTTTATTTTATTCTAGTTGTGTACCTAATTCATCAGAACGTCATTCAAATAAATATCCAGATATTTACAGAATGCAATCACATAATTTTCAAATATTTACAATTTAGAGAGACTGGAGAACAATTTGTACAACTGACGTATATTTTGAGTGAGAAAGAGATAAGAAAATTTCGCAACGGTCCACTTTGTCTTTTCTAAGACTTATGAGCAGAATTATTTTAGTGATCGATCATTTTATACGTGGGATCAGATACGTCAAACCCGACTGTTAGCGCCTGAACCATATCCAAATTAGCAAACGCCACAACTCCTTTCGCCAAATCAAAGTATTGTTTTTAATAATAAACTAACCCCTTATTCTCTTCGCAAGGCAGCGTGAACCAATATATACTACAATATACTAGTAGTACGACTGAATCGACTGTATTCCGAAAATAACTCGAGAAAATTGCTTTATCCTAAAGAGCAGAGCAACATAAAAAGAACAAGTAGCAGATTGTAATATCTTTGCTAGACATAAAATCTCGCCCAAAATATTTAACGACTACCTTAAAAGCACAAGGATTTATCTTAACTAACAATAAATCCCTTTTAATACTAGCGTATATGGTTCCGTACATCTTCCTCATCCGAATCGTAAAAGCTAAATTTAAAATCATTTACATTATTACATTAATCGCTTTATTATTGTTATGATTTATGTTTTCTATGTTCCTTATGTTCTCAGAGTTTTAGTGACTCAATGTTATATATTTTAGTAGCATTAATCTCGATAATTATCATATATATGTATTGATTTGAAAGTTTTATTCATTTTATATAGTTAAAGAATACATTTGAATTTAATGAACCAATATATTGATTTTTCTGCAACATATCGCGGAACTGATATGAATTATAGAATCTATGATCTGAAAGACCATCATCTCAAAAGAAAAAGAGGATTCTTCAGAACTTTTAAAATAATCGTTTTTTTTACAGAAAATTTTAAGTTAACAGTTAACTGCTTTCAGTTTTCTTTCAGTTTTATTAATGCCGTTATATTATAAAATGGTAACAGGTAATCAACCTATAATGACAACAAGGAGTATTTTTCTTTATTAAACTCCCATGTTATTAAGCGGTGACGAAAGGAGTTATTTTATTCTAATACACAAATTAAGTGTTTAGAACCCTAAGTGTTTCATTACTTAAAAAGAAAAAAAACAATGGTCTCTTTCATACGGATTGTATAAGAATTTAGTACCTAACGATTTTCCCCTCGGAGAATAATTTATGAAGTTCATTAAATAGGAAAGGTAAGCTTTTGTTTTGAAAATACCGCGTTCAGTAGTTCCAGTCACGTTAGGTTAGCTCATTATTTCATCTTAAGTCCGGCGAATTATTGCCATTCCTACATAGTAATCTCTACTTAAATTTTTTTCTGTTCTGTAGCGGTTTTCCTCTCCGCCTCAAATCGTCCATCATTTTAGATTTCCTTCCCTTTCTTCTATCTCTTTTTATTCGCATCTTCTTCCCAAAAATCTCTTATTACACAGTCACTTAATAATGCATTTTCCGTCTGGTAAGACGGAAAATATTTCGTTTCTAGGCGATCCTCCTTAAACGGTTTTCCCATTTGTTGTCCAATAGTCTTTTTAATATCCATATTTCAAAATTCTCTATCCATTCTTCTCATTTTAAGTTCTATCAGATCGAAGTGTTAAACCACGTCTTAAAGCGTTTCGTTTTACATCAAAACTTTATTTTAACTGTTCATTTGATGTTCAAATGCTCTTCTGAAATATTTCACTTAATGTTATACAATCACGATTAATTTAATTTTATGTGTATGACGAACTGTTATGCTACTCATATATAAACTATGTAACTATAAAATGGTAAATTTTTTTGTTTTTTTCTTCTTCTTCCCGGTCTACCAGCTATATCCAGCATGACAAGTCGGCCAGCCGCTGGGATCTTTTGTTTAGCGCTTGCCTCTAACCCCTAGTGCGGGGCTGCCAGAACCGTATACTATACCGATTCTGACACCCCCACACCAGCGGCCGGGTCTCGATCTTTAGGTGCCTTAGCCTCTAATGGGGTACCCCCGAGGGAATCTACCACCGGGTCGGCGGTCTTAATCCCCTCCCCATCGACATTGACGTTCAGTGGACTGTGGAATGCCATAATTCACTTGGAGTCTCAGCTGTTCTTTGGAATTGGCACATCTCGGCATGTCGGCCCTCGCAGCTGAACCTGTCCAACGGTCCCTATACTAGTAGCCTCCTGGTCCTCCAAGTGCCTCACCGTACTCCCTCCGCCAGGGTCACAACCTTAGAAATTGCTTTTACCTTCAATCTCCCTTCCAAAAACCGATTTGATTCTTGTGAATGCCAATATCTGCATTTATCTCCTCAACCATACCGGCCGTTCCAGCATCCGTTCTATAGCCTTCCCGATGTTGTTTAATACAGAGCGGGCGGTAGCTACCAGTTTGATCTCCATGACCTTGCTTTGGAAGGAAGACAAGTTGACCTGCTTCCTTCCAGCTTTCTCCAAACTTTGAAATATCTTATACCGTATATTATAAACTGTACTGTTAAACTAACGTACTTATATTACCGGCTATTAATATAACAAACGGCTAAACTAAGCGTTAACTGAATCGACCTATATTTTCAAATAATTTGTAGCCTGTCACATTAATAAAGATTTGTTTTAACTAATTATAAAATGATTTAGATAACTTAAATTAGAATTTTTATTAAATTATTGAATATTTTTCACATTAAAACCAAACCTGTGCAATGTTTTATAACATTCCTACAGAAAACAGTTGAAATATAAAATAATTAATTAATTTTTATTTCTTCAAATAAATTGTTTAAATATGCGTACCTTTTTATAAAAAAATAAATTATCTTAAAATAACTATTTGAATTTTTTTTGTCGTGGTAAAAAGGGATATAAATAAGTGCATCCTATTGGAATTGCTAAGTTGTAAAATAACATAAAAATAAGTAAACCATTTCCTGATTTATTTAGCACTTCTATTTGGCTTAGTAGCCACAGATAACAAGTAGTGAAAGACAGTCTAGGTCACCCCAGCACCTTAATAGTCGCCTGATCTTTGTTTGTTATTCTTTTAACAGCTCTTTATTGTGTCTTTCGTTTCTTTTATCTAGGTTTTTAAAGCTTGCCTTTATCTAGTTATATTGAATGAAGTGAATCGTGCTAAATTACAAAATATCATATTTCACAATACTCACAAACTTGTAAAAAGAAAAAAACTAATACTTATATCGTTAAATTTAATTTGTAACTAGAAAAAAAATAGTTACAAAAATCAATAGAAAGTTTGATTTAACCAATTAATTGTTTAACGAGTTTAATCTTTAAGTTAGCTGTCAAATTACTCTTCTTCATTGTAGGTAAGATTTAACTATCTGTTGTTCCCAGTAAAAGGCAACAATTCTTTAGCGTAATAACTTTGAACACTAACCACCAAAGAACATGGATAAAACGAGAAATAAAATGTTGAGTTTAGTAATTGTGCTGATATGGATCTGAACATTTGTCCTATAGGATCATTGAACAAAGAAATAGGGGAGGATTAATGGTTAATTTTATTTCATACGATTACAGGAAATTCAATTCTAAATAAAAATATCAGTAAGTTAATCTTAACAATATTCTTATATTGCTTATTATTATTATTTATTTATTTTTTTTGTAAACAGTGGTGAAATACGCAAATATGAGTTTAAGTGATACATAGATCTCCCCAGACCAATGCATTTTAATTTTTTTTTACATTTTTTAAAGTAATTTTATTTTTATTTTATTTTTAAAATTATAAAACGTAATAGATAAAAAAATAATCAAAAATCATAATAAATAAACAAAAGGAAGGAAAGTTAGAGTAAGTGATTGTGCTTTAAGATTCATGCATTGGTTGTATTAAAACATTGTTTTTTGTTACATCATCATTCTCACTTAAAATTATGTTGCACGAACGATTTATAATTTATTATACAACTATTTGACTAAGGATCTTTAAAACTTAAATACATGCGTAAATTTTTTAATGAATTATTGTATTTAAATATATGTGTGTATGTTTGTTTTATCAAATGAATGAAACAAAGAAATTTTTGCAGCTAAAAAAGGTTAATGGAATAATCAGAGAAAAGAAAACATATTCATACAGAGCATAACATCTTAATCTTATCTATAAAGTTTTAAAATTACACTATTTACTCTCATTAATCAGTTTTTCTGACTCAGATTAATTTCATGTTTGAGAGACTCTGCTGGTAATATTTTATCCCGTGCATCACTCAATCAATAATCGTTAAACACACACAATGTGTTTAATATATGCACACACACAAACACGCAGAGAGAGAGAGAGAGAGAGAGAGAGAGAGAGAGAAATATTTATTAAAACACATACAAACATAGGTTTTCAAGCACACAGTAGTGAAACCGTTATGTAAGATTAATTCATTAATAATATATCATAAATAAAATTTAATACCATCTCTGTATGAAAGTAAGCTAATTATTATAATTAATTAATATTTCGAGAAAAAAGACATTTATCTTACTTATCAGAAATGTAAATATTAATTACAAGAATTAAATGCTTAAACATACTTAAGTTATAATTTAGGATTTTTTAAAATCCAATTTAAAATAAAATTATCTATTTTTATCTACTAAATACTAAATAAATCATCCAATAAGGATTGCTGTCTAAAAGATTTTTGCTAATATTTTAATACTAAAATAAATTTTCTGTATTTAAAGAAAATTTTTTTTAATTTTTAGCTATGTAGTCACCCTCTATGAATCATGAGACCTTGCCGATTGTGAGGAGGCTTGAGCGCTCACTGATACAGAATAGCTGGACCGAAGGTGCTACCATATCGGAGAAGTGTCTGTTGGGAGCCAGACTAAGGAATGATTCCTAAAAGAGGGCAGCAGCTCTTTCAGTAGTTGGTGAGAGCGTAGGTCAGGAGGATTTAAACCGCCATATCGACATCACTCAATCTTCTGAGTACTACGCAACTGAAAGCAATGGAAAACTACGGCTGTTTTATTTTTTTTTTCAAGAAAATGCAGTTCTCTTCATTTTCATGTAACAAATATGGAGACGACTTGGTTGGTAAAATATTCCGGAGGTAACTAGTCCCCCGTTCGGATCTCCGGGTGAGGACTACTAAGGTAGGGGCCACCAGAAAATTAAAAAAAAAAATGTTAGAAGTCTAAAAATGATTGGTAGATTAGAAAATTTAAAGAGGGAAATGGATAGATTAAATGATATAGCAGAAATTAGCCAGTTTCGGTGGGAAGAGAAAAACGACTTTTGGTCAGGTGATTTTAGAATAATTAACTCAGCGTCAAATAAAGAAGAGGAAGGAATAGGTTTCATAATGAACAAGAAGGGAAGATAGAGAATTTCAAAAAGGTTAGGGATAGAATCATTGTAATAAGGATAAAATCTAAACCTAAGCCGACAACAATTGTTAAACTCTATATGTCTACAATTGCCCATGAAGATGATGATGATAAATGTGTAAACGAACAGATTGACGAAGCAACTAAACACACAAAGGGGATAAAAATGTAATAATAGTTGAAGATTGGAATTCAAGCATCGGAAAAGGCAAGGAGGAAATATTATGGGTGATACAGACTGTGCAAATGAATGAAAGAGGAGACTGACTTATTAAGTTTTGCAAACAAAGAATAATTTAGTAACTGCCAATACCCGTTTAAAAATCATAAGAGAAGAATATACACGTGGAAAAATCCTGGTGATTCTGCAAGGTATCAGATAGATTATATCATGGTTAACGAAGATTTAGAAATTAAGTTTTCTACTCCGAAGCATATCCTGGAGTAGATATTGATAGTGAAATGTAGATTGGGGTTTAAAAACCTGAAGAAAAGGTGTCAGATGAATCGGTAGAATTTAGACAAGCTTGAGAAAGAGGATGTAAAGAAGATTTTTCAGGAGGACATAGCAAGAGATCTGAGTAAAAAAGATTAGGTAGAAAATGTAGAGGAAGAATGGGAAAATGATAAAAAGGAAATTCTTAAATCAGCAGAAGCAAACTAAAGTGGAACAAAGAGAACTGCTAGAAAACCTTGGATTTCAGACGATATATTGCAGCTGATGGATGAACGTAGAAAATATAAGAATGCTAGTGATGAAGAAAGTAAAAGGAACTATCGGCAATTAAAAAATGCTATAAACAGGAAGTGCAAACTGGCGAAAGAAGAGTGGATTAAAGAAAAGTGTTCAGAAGTGAAGAGAAATGAACATTGGTAAAATAGACGGAGCATACAGGAAAGTTAAGGAAAATTTTGGGGTACATAAATTAAAATCTAATAATGTGTTAAACAAAGATGGTACACCAATATATAATACGAAAGGTAAAGTCGATAGATAGGTGGAATATATTGAAGAGTTATACGGAGGAAATGAATTAGAAAATGGTGTTATAGAGGAAGCAGAGGAAGTTGAGGAGGATGAAATGGGAGAAACAATACTGAGATCTAAATTTAAGAGAGCATCAAAAGATTTAAATGGCAGAAAGGCTCCTGGAATAGACGGAATACCTGTAGAATTACTGCGCAGTGCAGGTGAGTAAGCGATTGATAGATTATACAAACTGGTGTGTAAT
The DNA here is from genome assembly GCF_047948215.1 of Lycorma delicatula. NCBI lineage: Eukaryota > Metazoa > Arthropoda > Insecta > Hemiptera > Fulgoridae > Lycorma > Lycorma delicatula. The sequence goes on along the minus strand of NC_134455.1, from coordinate 46,354,762 downwards.
ATTTATGAAAAAGGGGAATTTCTGTCAGACTTCAAAAAAAGTGTTATAGTAATGATACCAAAGAAAGCAGGGGCAGATAAATGTGAAGAATACAGAACAATTAGTTTAACTAGTCATACATCAAAAATCTTAACTAGAATTCTATTCAGAAGAATTGAGAGGAGAGTGGAAGAAGTGTTAGGTGAAGACCAATTTGGTTTCAGGAAAAGTATAGGGACAAGGGAAGCAATTTTCCGGCTCAGATTAATAGCTGAAGGAAGATTAAAAAAAAACAAACTAACATACTTGGCATTTATATCCCTAGAAAAGGCATTCGATAACGTAGACTGGAATAAAATGTTCAGCATTTAAAAAAAATTAGTGTTCAAATACAGAGATAGAAGAACAATAGCTAACATGTACAGGAACCAAACAGCAACAGTAACAATTAAAGAACATAAGAAAGAAGCCGTAATAAGAAAGAGAGTCCGACAAGGATGTTCCATATCCCCGTTATTTTTTAATCTTTACATAGAAGTAGCAATTAATGATGTTAAAGAACAATTTAGATCCGGAGTAACAGTACAAGGTGAAAAGATAAAAATGCTATGATTTGCTGATGATAAAGTAATTCTAGCTGATGTAAAAAAAATTTGGAGGGAAAAGGTTTTGAAAGTATATGTATGTAGCTTTATATGAAGTGAAAATTGCACGATAGGAGTACCTGTGAAGAAAAGATTAGAAGCTTTTGAAATGTGGTGCTATAGGAGAATGTTAAAAATCAGATGGGTGGATAAAGTTTCAAATGAACAGTTGTTACGGCAAATCAATGAAGACCGAAGTATTTGGAAAAATATAGTTAAAAGAAGAGACAGACTAATAGGCCACGTATTAAGGCATCCTGGAATAGTCGCTTTAACATTGGAGGGCCAGGTAGAAGGAAAAAATTGTGCAGGCTGGCAATGTTTGGAATATATAAAACAAATTGTTAGGGATATAGGTTGTAGGAGGTATACCGAAATGAAACGACTAGCACTAGATAGGGAATCTTGTAGAGCTGCATCAAACCAGTCAAATGACTGAAGACAAAAATATATATAGTTTTTACGGTAAATACATATTAGGTATACTGATAAAAATGGTAATGAACTAGATTTTTGCTAATTGTAAAAAATAAGTTCTCATATATCTAAAGTAAGGTACAGAGGTTTTAATATTTTCTACATCGAACTCTTACCTCGGGTGGCAATAGTTTATTTTAAGTACAAAATTTACTTAATTATACCGATACAAACGTAATTTTTACTTTCCTGCCATCATAGCTCTAGAGCTGTGCTGCAAGAAGGAAAGTTGAGGAATGATTACCATTCATCCAAAAAATGGGATGTGGATTTTTTTTGCATTTCTCGAAGTTTTATGATCAGGATCCCCAAAAGCAAATAAAGGTGAGGTAGTGTTCGTACCTATGTTCGTACTTATGCATGTGCATTGGCGTGTTTGAAGTTTAATTAATTAATGAAATTTTCATTAAAGCTTAATGATATTTGTTACAGACTCGTGTGTATGGGGCAAATTGTTGGTAAAATTTTTGGTTCTTTATCTCCAGGGAGTGGGTGGTCAATTTTTTCAAAATTTTACAAATGTAATCCCACTTTATATTAAGTTCAGTAAATGCGTACAGCAGTACATGCTTATCTTACCATTTTTAAAAACATTTTCTCCAAAATTCAAAAATCGAAAAGCTGTTTTGTTTTACCACATATTGTTTTAACCGAATTTTTTATGTCTTCCTAGGCATAGTAGTAGTACAAGCGATACAAAAAAATTAACATACTTTGGTAGCAATAATGGTAGGGGGAGCCGAATAACGTTTAAAAATATCGATTTTTTGAATTTTAGGTTTTTTTTTGCATTTGAACTTTGAATATTATTAAAGGTTTAAATAATATACTTTCAGTAATAATATTAAAGTATAATTTCATCATAATTCACTCCCTCTTAAAAAAGGAAATCTCAGTTAACTTTTATTGTTTGCATATTTTTAATGGATTTTTTTAGTGTCTTTCATTTAAATAGTAAACGTAGAAAAATCAAAAACTTTTCTAGGAAGGGTTCTTGGGGGGAGGAGTAGGAAAAAATAAAAAAAATACCGATTTTTTGAATTAAGAATTTTTTTTTGTTTATTTAAACAAATTATGATAATTTTACAATTCCGTCTTTAAATTATACCTCCATCAAAAAAAAAAATAAATACATTTTGGTTAAATTTTTTCATGTACAATTATTTTTCCATTAAATAAGAACAAACAACCAATGCCAGTAAATATTACAACTTTGTTGCAAGCTTTTTTTCTATTCATAATAATAATAATAAATATTCCCGTCTTAAGTAACAACGATTTGGGAAATTCCTATTTATGGAATTAATAATATTTATAATATCGATTGGGCGAGCTTAAAGATCAAAAAGTTATTAAACAGCAGATTGTATTTTTAGAAATTTTCTCAAGTACCCCATGGACGTAAAATTAAACCGGATTGAAAATTTGTCGAACAGGAAAAAACGCTATTAAATGAAGTGAAATGACAAATTAAGATATATATATATATATATATATATGACTGATTGATTCTTATGATGTTTTTTAAGTCTTCAGAATGATGTTTTGTTCATATTTTTTTTATGATTGTTCATAATATTTGTTGTTTTATGATTCTTCATGTTTTATGTTTGCACACTGTTTGTATATTGGTTCTGTTTGTACACTGATAATATTTGTAAGTAACAATAATATTTGATAAGTTTTCTAAGTCTTCATTTATAATTTTATATTTTATATTATTTGTTTACATATTAGAACTTAGAATGATGACCGGGTACAGTTTTGAGAAGCTCCTGTTAACAATACTAATACAGGTCTTTACCTCTGAGTCATTCTGGCATTCAAAGGTGATAGTGAAACTAACGAAATCCACTACTTTTTTTAAAGGAAGATTAATTCTGATTTCTTGAAAAAAAGTAATAAGTAATTTTCTAGCTTTATTATTCTCCGTTGATAAAATAAGCTAATATAAAGTAACAAATGTTTTGGTTTCCTAATAAACCAAAAAATACTTTTGCAGAATGTTTTCTTAAATAAAACTTTCCAATGAAAGTACATCACAGCACCCTGACCTCTTTACTCCACATTCCATAGGCGTATCAAGGCTTTTCTGATTCTCAGACCTCGACTACAGTTAGCACTTTTCGTTGTAGACTTATTACTTGTGGATTTTTGCGGTGTAATAAGGTGTAGATTTCTGCGACACGTACCCGCCTCATCGCGGCTGAAAGGTGGCAACGACTCCTGGTCGTAAGACCCCGTAACAAACAAGGGAATACTTCCTAGTCCTGCTAGCGCTCTTTTAAGAGCGAGGGCCGTAATCTGTTGTGCGCCTGTTACCTATCCAATAGCGGCCAAGAGGTACAAAGAGTGACAGGGGAATACAGAAGGTCCCCAGTTGCCCGTACACACTGCGGGCAGTAGTCACATTTGTGGGCTTGCCCAGTGTAGAAGGTAGGAGGAAAAAAGCGAGAATCTCGTTAGGTCTGCAGGTGTAGGAAATCATTGGCCATGGAATATTTCCAGGAGATAGCAAAGAAGCTCATGCGGAAGAGCAAGACGGATTCTGTGCCTTTGACTTCCTCGGACGACGATATGAGCAAACTGGATACAGGGACACCCTCCCGGGTAAAGCAGACCCCTGTGGTAGATCCTTTCAAGAAAGCGAAGGGCAGACCTGGCAATTCTGCCCCGCTGGTTAAAGCAATCTAGGAGGATCTGGACAAGTATATCTGATCGTTATCGGTATATCTGATAGTTGTCGCTGAAAATAAGGAGACATTCCGTGTCATTAAGGAGTCTCCTCCAGCAATCAAGAAGCATGAGGTGAAGGTCGACCCCAAGCGACTACGTAAGCCCCTTGACATAGTTTATGACATTGAGCGGAGCCTCTCCGAGGATGAAGTTCTGTCTCTCATCCGAGAGCAGAACACTGACTTGGATGAGGCCTCGTTCGAAGAACAGTGTAGGATGGTCTTCAATACTGGCAAGCGTGATGCCCCACGGTATCACGGTATTTTAGAGTTAGGGACTGGTCTCCACCAGAAGTTCGTGTCGGAGGAACGAATCTTTGTGGATTTTGCATCATGACGCATCAAGGAATACCTTGATGTCAGCGTTGCTTTAAGTGTTGTAGGTTCGGCCACAAAGCCAAGTTCTATAAGTATGCGTTGGCCTGCGCTTATTGTGGTGAGGAGGGCCACAAGCGTGACGATTGTCCGCAAAAGAAGGAGGCTCCTAGTGTTAATTGTAAATTGTGTTAATTGTAAAAGTTGCGCAAACGTCATAGGCACTCGGTTAATATTAAGGAGTTCGGTTTGCTACTTAAGAGCGGTTGAGATGTATTTCAACTCTTTTGATGGTTAGGTTCGGTCAACTAAACGCCCAGGGTGCCTATGCGGTCCAAGCTGAGTAAGGTGAAGTTGTCGAAAAACGGAGCGTCAATGTTCTTCTTCTACAACACCCGTACGTGGTTAAGGGTGATCTGCCAGGTTTTTCACATTGGAATAAATTTTTTCATTGATGACAATAAAGCCGCCGTATTTGCAGGAAGTCTTTAGATAGGGTCTTCATACGGCAGGCCTCTGACACGCATCACATCGTTGTTAAGCTTTCCGTGGATGGTTTGAACCTGGTTGTTGTTAGTTCGTACTTTCAGTACAGGGATCCTAGTGCACAGCATTTCAAAAGATGGGATAGGATTGTTAGGTTGGTAGCGGATCGTCCTATTCTAACAGGAGTTGATGCGAATGCCAAATCGCTTCTTTGGTACAGTGGGATCACGGATGATGGCGGCGAGTTGATCAAAGGTTTCATCGCGCAGCATCATTTTGATATTTTTAAGGATATCCGGTAAGGATATCCCATTCCTGGTAAGATTCTTAACTGGTCGGTAGTCGATGACTGGAAAAGTGATCACCGGCTAGTAGTTTTTGATTTGGTAGGTGGGCTGCGCGATGTCTTTAGGGGTGACGTTCCTGTTCAGCAGGGGCGCTTCCTGCACAGACGTGCGGATTGGCCTAGGTTTTCAAATATTCTTGAGGCCAGGCTTCGAGTTTTTTCTCGAAGTGTGGACGAGGTCCCTTTGGATAACCTGGCAGAGAATTTTTATTCTGCGGTAGTTGATGCCACCGAGCAATCGATTCCCAGAAATACGGGTCGGAAGAGCGTAGCTGGATGGTGAACTCCGGACTTGCCCGCGATGAAGCGGACTGTGGGCCGGCTCAGGAGAGCCGCACAGCGTGAGGACGATCCTGATCGGCGTGCAATTTTGATTGCAGATTATCGTCGGAAGAGGACCTAGTATTTTCACAAGGTTTGGTCTTCTAAACGTGATCCCTGGCGCTCTTTTGTGCAAGAGCAGGGAGATAAAGACTCATGAGATGTTGTTTATCGAGAACTTGGTCTTAAGCGGAAAAAAGACATTCTTCTGTAGGCTCTCTCAATCCAGGATGGAGTTGTTATAGATAAAGATCGTGTTCTCACTCTTCTGATGAAAGATCTGCTTTCAGATGATACCGAGGTTGGTGAAACCTCATATCATCGACGTGTTCGCAGAAAAGTTATAGGTTTTCACTCTGAGAATTTGTCTTCTGAAATTACTGAGGCGGAAGTCCACCAAATAATTTGTAGCCTGGCTAGAAATAAAGCGCTTGGATATATATTGGAGTGGAGGTCCTTGTTCGCACGTTTCCGGTGGTTCTTGGTCCTTTGACTAGGGTTTTTAATAGGATGCTCTTTGCTGGGTATTTCTCAGCGTGTTGGAAGCGTGGTATGTTGAAATTACTCTTCAAAGATGGCGACAAGGATCACACTGTAAGTTCTTCTTACCGTCCTCTGACACTTTTGCCTGTAGTAGGTAAGGTTTTCGAAAAGGTATCTCAACATTAATAGTAGGTTGACTTCTAACTATATGCTGATGGCGACCAGTATGGTTTTTGACCCAACAAGGGCACAGAGGGCGCAATTCTTAGGGTAATGGATCTGGCTTCGTCCCGCGAGTTCAAACATGTACTTGGTGTCTTTTTGGACATATCCCGGGCCTTCAATAACATGTGGAGACTCTCTGCCTTGTTTCAACTGCAGCAGCGGGGGTGAACGCTAAATGAGATTAGAACTCCCTCGAGCTATTTCAGCGACGAAACTGACGTCCTTCATGATGGCAACTCGGAATTAGGAAAGACCTTGTCTGAAGGTTGTTCACAGGGCCGTGTTCTAGGTCCACTCGTCTGGGTCGTTGAGTTCGACTCTCTCATGCAATTTCGGATGCCCAGTGGCTGCAGCATCGTAACTTATGCCGACGAAGGGTTATTTCTTGTCGAGGGCAATTCGCATGCCGAGATAGAGCTCAAAGCGACACAGGTATGCAAGGCGTTAAGGTTTTGGAGTCTTCAGCATAACATGGTTTTCAGAGCGGAGAAAACCACTATGATGTTTCTAAAGGGTCTTCTGGCTGCAACTCGTCATCCGCGGGTTGTGATAGACGGCCTTCCAATTAGGTGTATTACCATTCCGACGTATCTGGGTGTTAAGGATAAGAGGCTTCAATTCAAGGAGCACCGCCAGTTTGTTGCAAATAAGGCCATCGATGCATTCTTTGGTGTCCGTAAAGTAAACCATCTTATTGGGGATTCAATTATCGTACCATGCGTATTCTTTACAAAGGTGTTTGTGAGGCCATAATGCTGTACGCTGCGCCCGTCTGGGCTCATCATTTAAAATTCCAATGTTATAGGGATATTCTTTTGCAAACCCAGCGTCTTATATTTTTAGCAGTTGTCAGTTGCTACAGAACTGTCTCGAGAGAGGCAGTTACTGTGATCGCCGGCATGCAACCCCTTGACATTTTAGCTACGGAACGTAGGAAGCGGTATATTTTCAAGAAAGAAGGCCTTCTTACTTCAGGGCGTAAGCGAGAAATTGATGACCAAGGTTTTGACTCTTTACAAGCTAGGTGGAATATGGTATTTTTCCAAATGTTAGTAAACTGCGAGAAATTAGTTGGGTTTCTCCCAATCTGTATACAACTCAATTCCCTTCAGGAGATGGTGCCTTTAGGAACATTTTGGCTAGGTTTGGTTTGGTTGTCTCCGGCTTGTGTCCGGATTGAAGGGTCGATAATACTGTGGACCATATCCTGTATGTCTATGTCCGGTAGGAAGCTGAAAGTACCAGAGTTGTTAAGGAACTTGAAAGAGTGGATTCCTTCTTTGATCTGCGAGTCAGCTGGAAGACTCGTAGGGACTGGACAATTTTGGCTGGCTTCCTCCGCTTCCTCGCCCTGCGCAGGACGGCCGAGGGGATTTAGTAGAGTAGCACCCCGGGTGGCTAGGGACCGCCTGGGCAGTTGATTGGCCGAAGGTAGGCGCACTGACAGCGAGCCATGGTTTGTTAGATTTGTGGTAATTATTCATTGTATAGCTGTCGGCGGAACGGCGATTGCACTGCTGAGGGCATGGGTTACAATGCAGCCATGAGGTGTAGCAGCATATCGACGATGGTTGAAAGCAAGTTAATGCCACGCGGAATTCTGTGATGGAGCTGAGTGGGAGTAGGAGGTCTGTCCGCCTCTCCCTTGCAGACCAAACCGGAGTCTATAAATTAATCTAATTCTGGGGTTAAACTAAAGTTGAGTGCAATAAGGGAATTAGAACTAAATTTCGTTGTTGCGAATAACATTTTTTGGTGGTATGATGCGTTAAATTTGCCTTGAATCACGAGATATTCACAGAATTAGCTCAATATAACTAGAACTAGATGTGGGGTTCGTGCTTCCGTAAACTCGGTTAGCTAGTTTAGAGGGAAACGAAGTGGACATTCAAGATTTCCGAACGAGGCCTACAACTAAGGGAAAAGCAGAGTTCATAAATCACGATGTGAATGTCTGCCGAGGCATTTACAACGGTGGCATTCCAACGATGTCAGGCTTATTACTGTGAGATATAAAAAGTCAAAGATCGAAAGACGACTCCCGTTAAAGCCCATCAGGGCTTGGAAAGAGGGGGTGGTGTGGCGACCGGAAGCCTCACAAGGCGGGTGTCTTTCCCTACGGGGTTGGGATGTTAGCGTTTGTCTGATAGCAAAATATTCGGCATTTCTGCCACCGGTGGTAAATGCTCTTCTGTCAACTAGTGTGAACTCATGTCAATGCAACTTATGCATTATGTGAACTTATGCAAATCACATAAAAAAATCACAGACATCATGAAAAAACACCATGGAATTGTGGTTTTTGAAAGTTAAAGTTTTATAGTAGAGGCTTAAACAATCGCCGAGCATCTTGGAACAGATTTCAGTATGCTGCAAGATATAAATAAGCAGAAACATCGTGCGAATCCACCAGTGCAGACTTCTAGCAAGTTTTGGAGAAGATCACTAATTATTCCGTACATAGATTCATTAATAATGTCTCTGAAAAAGCGTTACTCTGAGGAGTACTTGCCCAAATTATCATTGCTCACGTTGCACCCTCAGGTAATGCTTGATATGACGTGAGGATTTTTTTTAAAAACTATACGTTTTTGTAGTTACTACAATTTGAATGATTTCCTCAGTGAAGCTGTACTTTGGTACAATAAATGGAAAGGAAAAAATGTGCCAAATGCCGAATTGAAAGAGATAGAACTAACTGCGCTAGTTAAAGAAACCCAATTGTTCTCCCCTTCCATAAAACAGGCGCTACTTATCTCACGTACACAACCATGCACAACGTACACTATTGAAAGATCCTTCTGCACATTACGCAGGGTAAAATCTTGGTCAACAATGACAGAAAATGGGCTTGTCGGTCTGTATGATAAGTGCATAAAAAGAGGGTTCTGGAAGCAAAAACTAAATTTCAGAAAAAGGTTATGTGAAGATTTAGCCAGAACTCTCATAAGCTAGTGCTGAAATAATATTTTGATAGATTCGAATAGCACAGCAACTAAATACTTTTAGCGTTTTCAAATATTCAAATAAAACCATTTTTTATCAAAAAATGTTATCTTATTTTTGCCTTCCCACTGGAAAAAATCCTGGCTACGCCTATGCCATATTCTTTTATTTTGATTCATTGTATTTTACTAGTAAGTCAGAACTTTAAAAAAAAAAATATTATTACCTTAAATTTCGCACTTGCATTTTTTCAAGTAAAAGATTTTCTCATATTACTTTACCAGAACCCATTTTTGTCCCAGTTATTGTACGTTACTTTAAAAGAAATACGGAACATATTCTTATAAAATATTTCATTACAATCATCTGTTACATTATTTTGTTTAGAATAAATCTTTAATGAATATTTATTCGAGAATAATATTATTTTCATTGCCAATTTTAATATAGAATCGATTTAATGGATAAAGCATTAGGTTAAATTTTAAAAATTAAGAAATAACGTTCATTCAGCACACAAAGTAATTTTTTTGATTGCACAGCAGACAAATGCTCACAAGCGTACCTTCAATCTTTCCAGCTACATATCATGTGTTTGTTCATAAGTTACAGGATGATGGACGGCGAAAAACCGCAGCAGTAGAAAAAGAGAGCTGTAGAGAACCAACTAACATTCTATTTTTCTACTGTTTTCTGACTATCGACTGCTTTCGCCTCACTAAACACAATTTACCCACCACGAGTTTGCGATGTAGATTATAGCAACCAACTAAACTATGCTATTTATAATAATTTAAAATTATCCTTTTTTTTTCAAAACTATTACAGTTATTGTTTTGTTCACATTATGCAAGTTATCATTTAAACTTTGTCTCTCAGAATTTTAATTTGTGTGTCAAGCAGTAAATATTCAGTTATATAAAAAGAGAACAAGTTTTTCTTTATATATATATATATAAAATATAAAATTCGTTTAATTTCTCTTTGTCACACTAAATTTTTTAAGATTAGCTATAAATATAAAAAAATGAATTTGTATTTTGTAGAAGACGCTAATTCCCCTAGCAATGATGAGGCCTATTGCTGAAAGAGATATAAAATCCAAACTAACAATATTTTTTATGAAAATGACATAAAAAAATATGAATTATCTGATTTTGATTCTTTAAAAAATCTTGGCCTCGTACAAATATGAAATTTACTCATTTTTCCGATATGACCGAAGCTGAGTAATACGTACCCAAGATTGAAAAAGCTCAGTTGACGCACAGGGTGGGGATGAATTATTGAACCAGCCACTGGCTTTTTTTCTTACCTATGTGGTCCTGAAGCGGTACGCTATCCCTTCCACTGTACTAGAACCGTTCGAAAACATTTTAGGCCTGACATAGAGATGGCGCAAGTATGAACAAATGACTATGATATTTGTTAAGAACAATCCTTTCGACGGCGTGCTGTGAAATTTAAGATGCAATCTTTTAGTTGTTTGAAGCGATCATCAAAACAAACAAATTTTGATTTTTCATGGATAAAATAGACGTTTGAGCTGTTATAAAGTACTTTGTTTTAAAAGGTTTAACTTCAGTGGACATAAAATAGTTATTTTCCACTTTACAGGATTCCTTCACTACGTTTACTACAGCAAAAAGTGGGCTTTTAAATTTAAACGTGGTCATACAGTCATTCAAGATGGTAAATGCTCGGAACGCCCAAAAACCACCACCGACGAAATCGTCACAAAAATCAACAGTGCCGTATTTAATTAACTCCCAACTAAAGGTGATCTAGGTTGCTGACACGGCAAACATCTCGATGGATCGTGTCCACTAATTTTATACCGTATTTTGGGTATGAAAAGGCTTTCGAAGATGTGCCACGTTTGTTAACAAACCAAAACGTATTAGACTGAACACTTCTTGAAGAAGTTTACACTAATTTAAACGCCATCCCGCCGAGTGTTTTTTTACGTTTTATTTCAGTAAATAAACCATGGATTACCACCATTACATGCCAGAAATCAAACAGTAGTCCAAACAGTGGTTGGGAGCTGGTAAAATTCTCCAAAGACAGAGAAAACGGTTGATTTTATGTGCAGGAAAAGTCATGGCACGGTTTTTAGGGATTCCGGTGATGTGGTGCTCATAGATTATCTGGTAAAATGCAGAACTATTACTCGGGACTATAACGCTTCCCTAATGCATCGATTGAAAAGAATTTAGGGTAAACGTCCAAAATGAAACCACTTAATGCACCTTTACACACATCTTCAGGTTGTTGTCGCAAAACACCATGACCTAAGTTTCGAAGTGTTTTCAAATGCGCCATATTCGCCGGATTTCGTTCACAGTGAATTACTTCCTCTTTCAAACTTGAAGAAATGGCTTCCTGGATGAAGATTTACTTAAGATGATAAGGTCAAAGCTGTAACAACCGTTTATTTTCCAGATTTGGACAAATCGACCTATACAGAGAGAAATAACACGGGATGGTCTAAATGTATTCAATTGCAAATACTATATTTTATTTTTCCATTAACGTTGAAACATAAATAAAATGTTTCTAAAAAATCTTATGATTTTTGTCACGCAGAGAAATTTTCCAACTGCCCTCACATAATTAACAGGCCCAACAAAGTCTATTCACCCCAGTTAAATTTCTGCTCATTTCTATATTTACGCTTTATAAATTTTGACGATTAATAGGATGAAATACCAGATATAATTTTAGGAATTACTTTTAATGCCGATTATTTTATACCATAATAAAAATCTGAAATACAGTATCCACTTAAATTTTTATGACGTATCAACTTAAACGTGAATAAATTTTTTAATATATAAACAAAGTACTGATTTTTATATATTGAAAAAGTTATCACCCGTTACATTTATGGAGGGGATGTTATTTCTGGAAAGAGAAAATATTTTTGTATTAATTGAATTTTTTTTAATATTGCATGGGGTTTGACATAAAAGCCAAATATTATATTTTATTCCGTTGTTAATAAGATTTTTACGATGGAATGAAAACGTACGGGAGTAACACCATTTAATGTCAATTTATGAATTTCTTTAATATTTATTATTATTATTTTGGGTAAAATCTGAATTCAGTAATTATTAAAATAATTGTTATTTTACAAACTGTAAAAAGCTGTATTTCAAAGTCAATGTGCCTAAAAACAAAGCAAAATCAAAATTATTTTCTTATATAAGAGTTATTTCTGTAAAAGAAATAACTGAAATAACAGAGTAAGTTTTTATACATTCTTTCGTTATTTTTTATTATTATTTTTTCAGTATTATTCCCATTCGGAAATTGTAATTAATATTTCATTTATGGAACTGGCAGTAAATTTTTAACTTTCGGTTTTAATTATGAGAAAAATTTTTTTCAAATTGTAAATTAAAAATAAAAGTCATTAGTTTAACTACTATTTCAATTCAAGTAAATCCGGGTTTTACTTGGTTTTATAAATTAAAATAAATTATAAATCTTGTAGTTCTAACGTTATTAAAAGTAATAATAAATCTCATATTTTATACTTAAACAAAATATGTAATGGTTTCCCCGAAATACCATTTCGAGAAAAAATATAAAAGAAGAAATATTTTTAAAAGAAATGTTTAAAATAGTTGCCGGAGGCCGGCATTTAGATGACTTTTTCTTTAAAGTAAGCGATTAAACTTTTTAATAGGAACAGACAAGGAATGTATTTTTCACAAAAAATACATAATAATAATAATACCGACAAATATTTTTATAGACTTCTTTATAATTTTTATATCTCAGTATAATTTAGCATAACAATATTTTCTTCTAGAAATATACTGGCATAACTGATAAAAATGAAAAGATTTAATTTTTTGACAGCCTTGCTTAACTATGTAAAATATATTATGAATATAATTACCTTTCTTTCTTTTTCCTGTTTAGCCTCCGGTAACTACCGTTTAGATAATACTTCAGAGGATGAATGAGGATGATATGTATGAGTGTGAATGAAGTGTAGTCTTGTACATTCTCAGTTCGACCATACCTGAGATGTGTGGTTAATTGAAACCCAACCACCAAAGAACACCGGTATCCACAATCTAGTATTCAAGTTCATGTAAAAATAGCTGGCTTTACTAGGACTTGAATGCTGGAACTCTCGACTTCCAAATCAGCTGATTTGGCTAAACTATTTCTTCTAAACTCTGTTTATTGTTAACAAGACACACACACACACACACACACACACACACACACACACACACACACACGTTTCATGAGAATAAATTAAAATTCACCCAGTTAAAATGTATACATTGTGAAAGCTGCTGAATAGAAATACTTTTACCAATATTGAAAAATTTGATAAATTAAAAACAATTATTTGAATTATTTTTTGGAAATGAGGTAAACTGTTGGGAAAAGTTAGATGCAATAATTTATAGAGATGATTTCTTTAAATTTTATCAGTAGCTAATATTTTTGATAATACTTAAAGCTTTATAAATCTATGAACAAACATTTTGATCTAAATTTAAAAATGATAAGACTTCATATTATATCAAAAATTGGTCATTGTGTCCTATATATCGTATACTTTCGGAAGTTTTATTTTTTTTTTAAATTGATTACTGAATAAAAAATGATATTTATTATTATGATCTAAACGATGGATGAATAAATGTGATGATTGGATTTTGTAAGGGTAGAGGCTGAAAGGTTATAAATTTATAAACCATCGGACAGAATAAAGCTTTTAAAGAGGAAAGATAGAAGAATGGATATGTTAAAAAGGGATGAAGCTTCTGCAGTTTTTCTTTTCTTTCGTTTTTTAGGTAAATTTGAAGTCGCTTTGACACAGAGCATTTATACAAGATATATTTACACCATTCTGTACCGCTCGGTGAAAGATCCTCCAACACTTTTCTGCTAGTAGAATTACGGTGCTATCAATTGTTAACCCTTCCATGAATTTACTCCTCCCCTACCTTCTAAATGGAAGAGAAAACAGAGTTATTAAAAATGCCCTATAAAGAAATTTGAAACCATAAAACCGTCCTGGGGCTTGGTAAAAAAGATTTACAGCAACGTAACCCGTAGATAGCTTTGGTTTATTTCCAATAGTGGAATTTATTTCCCACTTTTTCGTAGCGGCAGTAGAATGTACGCTCGATCCCCCCTCCCCCTCAAGGGAATATCCTCTCTTTTAGGGTCTATGTTCAAAACGATCTTGTTTTTATGTATATTATTATTAATACTTTGCACTCCCGTTTACTTTCATTTTTTTCCCACCTCGTATAATATAATTTATGATCAAAACGGAGACAATAAAAATCTGAACCATCTCTTAACTCTCCGACGCTACCATATTTTCCACGGAATTATACACATGGTATTTTATATATATATACATACATACATACATACATATAAATATATATATATATATATGTATATTACCTAAATAAAGCTATATACCTGGTACTCGTAGAAACAGACATAACTATTACGAAACAAGAGAAAAATATTGCACGATTAGTAAGAATAAAATGCTTCATCGTAAATCATAAAGGAAAAGAATAAAATATAAATTCTGTGCAAATAAAAGTTACTACTCATATGATAACTATAAAAATAAGAGGTATACTACAGTAAAACATTGAACGAGTGGAGAATTTCATCGTTCAACAGTTTATTTTCCATAGTAAAATATATGAAAATAAGAGATACTTTTATTAATTTTAAGTACGTACATTCTGTGTTACTAAATCATTCAATAACAGTAAATGATTTTATTTTTTTCAGTAATAGCAAGAAGTCATACGATAATATATGTAGTCTCAATAAAAATGTAAATTAATAAAGTATTCTTGCGATTTAATGACATTGCAGGAAAGCTCTAGAGAAAAATTTAACGGAAAAGAAAGTCTACACGTACTCTATAATATCAATCGAAATTTCCACTTTACAGTAGAAACATGAACACAAAATAGATCACTCAGCAATTCAATCGACTATACTTAATACTGACTATCCTCTTCTTCCGAAATTATTTTCGGAAAATGTTAGTTCAGAGCCTTTTAAATTTTTCTTTGATGCGTGCTTGTAGACACGTTTGAAAGTAGTTTGTTGTTATTAAGAAATACTTACGGAGAACCACGTTTTTTGAAGCTACTGATACCTTTTTTATTAATATTTTTATCCATCTTACTTTTGTGTATGTTCTTGTTTGTGTATTGAAAATGCATACTGAAACATATTTGTGATCTAAGCACACACAGTAGTGTGTACTTGTACAATAAGCTCACTAACAGAAATTATTTGAAATATGTTAATAAGGATCAGCAATGGTGAAAAACAAATCGGTGCAGTAGGTTACTAGTACGTTTTATCTTTGAAATAGAAGGACATCTGTGTATTTATTTTTAATCTTACTCATATAGTTGAAAATATACCATAATTTAAATACCATTTATAAATATTTGTAAATCTCCTTTGAACTGTACGACTAAATTTCTGGTATCCATAATTATAATTCATTTGGCACATCTTTCACTTTTTTTTATCTCCGGGACTACCGTTAGGTATCGCTTCAGAGGATGAGATTTGAATGATTTGTAGCGTGTGAAAATGCCATGCCTGACCGGGATTCGAACCCGGGACCTACGGATGAAAGGCCGAGACGCCACCACTCGCTACAATTCAAATAATTTATATTTGAATTGTAAATTTATCACTTGTAAAAACACAGCAATGTTTATCAAAATTTTCCTTTTCTTTAAAATTGAAACTGCAAGACATTAAATTTCTGAAGGCGTTAATAATAAAGTAAAATTTTCCAATATAAAGATAATTTGATTTGAGTCAAGTGTATTACAGCTTTTATTATTATTTGACAATTATTTCTTTTTACTAAACTCAATAAATTTAAGTAAAAGATTCTTAAGTAAAAACAGTCTTTTTAAATAATAGTAAAATAAATTTATAAAAATATTTATTAAACATATTAAAATATCTTTGAAATCAAGAATAAATTAATTTTTCTTAAATTAAATCAATAAAAAACGAAATTAACCTTTTCTTTTTAATTTTTACTAATGAAACTTAATTTTACTTCAGTCAAACCAGATGAAAAAAACCTGTAATAGTAGCTTTTTATAAAAATTTTCTTTACTACTAAACTACTAAAATCGAATAACTAAAATTTATTTCATTTGAACTTAGTGTTCAAATCTCTAGATCTGCTTCCTGATCGTTTATAATATACACATGGTTTTTTCAAGTAATAGCTTCACAATTTTTAACTTCAATGCGTTCTTAACAAGGTTAATTAATTTTCTCCTGAATTCACGTAAACTAATTTCATTATATGTTGCGAGAGATAGTAACCAAGAGGTGTAGTCAGAATACTGAGGAGATCGATTAACTTGGCTCCTTCATTCAATTCATTTTTTTGAATAAGTTAAGTTTAGCACTGTCTAAAAAATATCTGCACCAAAAAAAAGTACCATTAAGTTGAAAGACTGCTTAAACAATTTTTTCAGCGGTGTATCTTCTAAGAGAATTAGCGACTTATTTTGTAAAAATGATCTCCATGTGTCTATATATATATATATATTGACGCCGAATGGCTTCGACGGCACGTGGCATAACCTTGTGTTGGCCCTGAAAAGGGTCGTGTCTTTTGTTGTTGATTGGCTTCGACCGCTCGTTGTAATTGCTAACCTTAGGGTAGCTCTGAGCAGGGCTGTTGTCGTCGATTGGCTTCGACGTTTCGTAATCCATAACCTTGTGGTGGCCCTGAAAAGGGCTATTTTTGCGTTAGCTCTGAGAAGAGCTGTTGGGTCCGGAAGCTGGCCTCCGGCGAAGTCGGGGTTGCGGCTCGTCTATTGAAGTCCGACCGGGCTTTCCTTCAGCGGCAGTTGGTTCTTCACTACAGCGTGGCAGTCGTGGTCCCCAGAGTCCCGCAGTGTCGTGTCGGTGTCGGTCGTCTTTCGCCGGCGCGGCCGAGGCGGTTCTCTCCGAGCGATCCCACGCTGGGCCGGTTGCTACTACCGATTCCGCCGGCCAGGGCGATTGAAGCCCGGCGAGCTAGAGCTGGAGAGCGAAGGTAGCGTCCGCGTCCAGCGACTTCCTCGGCGTTCCGGCCAGGCCTGCTGCTCCGGCGGGGATGTTGGCATCCACCGGGAGGTCCCACGTTGAGCCGGCCAGGGAACTTCTTCTGTCTTCTTCCACCTTCTTTTCTTCGTCTTCGTCTTCTCCAGGTGGTGGTCGACAATGAATTGCATTCACTCTCGTGGTGAACGCTCTTTTATTCGAGCCTGAGAGTGGTGGCGCTGCAGCACCGCAACGGTGGGAGAACTGCGCGGCGGTAATGATGCTTGTATCAGCGCGTTCGTATACTGTTCGCCAGCTCGCATTTGAGTTGCCATTGTGTTCGCCCGCCATTATTAAATTAGGCATTTATGTATGTGATAGCAATATATATTCCGATAAGTACCAATAATTAAATAGATAAATATATAGGTCCATAAAATTTGTTGCTAATTATACCGTATTGTACATTTAAGATTCAATTAAATTAATTAGGGTTTTCAGATCGTTTTGGCTACACTTTTATTTAATTATTATTACATAAATCAACTCTTAAAGCATAAATCAGCAAATAGAATCGAATTACATTTTTTTTTTATTTTATTGGTCTTCTTTCCAAAAGTTTAATCTTACCTTATTTTTTAATCAGTTTATAAATTAAAAGAAAATATATTCTACCTATTTAGCGTTTTAGGAGCTATACTACAGTATAAGGTTTCGAAAGATTATTCTAGTGCCAAGTTAAAAACCTGCCTATTTCACATGAATCTTTTTTTCAAGCTGAACATGAAAATTGGTGTTTAATAAATTAAGTATCTTTTAAAAATATCCATCATATAAAACCACTCTACAGTATATTTTACTATCGTTTTATATCGTTAATAGATTAAAGTCGAATACGTTTTGGAATAAGGAATTCTCGTTTATAAAAATTAATTTTGATATTTGCGAGATGCATTTCTACAACTTGGTCATAATCTCCAAATTTATGCCTGTGAATCTACAAATTTTTAAACTTTTAATTACCATCTTTAAATTGTATGGTAAACAGGGAATTGTGTAATTGGAAAGTCTGGTGTAGAAAAGGAAATTATGTGGTGGCTGATTAAAGCATATTTAACTTAACCCTTAACTGGCATGGTGAAAAGAGATCAAGCATCTGGCATGGTGGGATTTTTTTGACCCCAAGTTTTTCCTATCCCCGCAAAAGTCGTTTATTATTATTATTTTTTTTTTTTTTACACATTATTTGCATGTTGATTTAAAATCTTACAATTCAGAATATTTTGTACTTATTTCAATTAACATTTTTAGAACAAATTAAAACTAAAGGTTTTTTGTAGGCCCTAAATAAAACACCTTTTTTTAAAAACTAAAATTATTACTAACTTAATTTTTATATTTTTGTAAATTTTAAACATATTCTTTGAGTGCTGTTAAAAAAATAAACAAAATATCAATTAATAGGCTGAAATCTGAAAATTTATTGGTTATTTATTAGATATTTATATAATTCATTTTTTTTACTTTTCAATGCATTTTTATATTTGTTAATATACTATATTTTTTTGTTTAAAATTCTCAATTTGATTTAATTCTTATTTTTTACTTTTTAGAGGGTTTTTCTAATTTGTTTCCTTTTTTTATTAATGTTAATATTAATATTAGTTAAATAAAAGCTTTTTTAAAAAATATTTTTTTATATGTAATCAAATATGTTTTTGTAATTTTTTTTTGTATTTTTTTTTAAGACTAAAAAAAGTAAAAATATTTATTTTTACACATCGAAGTTACATACGTGTATCAAATTTCAATCATTCTCATACGATAGTTCATGAGAAATGAAAATTTTCAACTAAATGCATGAATTTAGCGTAGGGCTAGCGCGCGGGGACGTGGGGTGGGTCATATCAAATTCCGACACCGTACTGCTGTATTGTCATCGAAGTTACATAAGTGTACCGAATTTCATTGATTTTCACACGATAGATAAAAAAATATAGCAGTTGCAAGATATGGTTATTCCTGAAGCGAGTTAAATAAAAGCTTTTAAAATGCGGCAAACAACTTTACCTCGCAAAAACAGAGAAAACTTGAATACAATTCCATATTACTCTTCATATAACACCATGAAAAAAAATATTTAAAAAAAATCGTTGCCGTAGCTAAGTCTGGGTAATTGGTCTCTGTCTTTGGAAACGCTATAGACAAAACCTAGGCACGTCATTTGTAAGCGAATAAATCGATTTGTCCGAAAACACAAAGTCAGTTTATTAAAGCTTTTAAATGAATAAGTAAAAAACGGAAATTGGGTAGTTAAGGAACTTACTTTATCAATAATAATGAACAAAGTTTTAATTTTAAACGATAAGGGGACTTATCTAATAACTTCTCTGAACTTTAATTATTAAAAATCCTTTAGAGAATTTACTGTTTTAAGACCGTAAAACGTTCATTTTCACCCTTACATTTTTTTTCTGTGTAGGAATGTTTATTCGACTGGTTTAAGTTTCATACTATATTTATCTTTCTTCAAATAAGTTTTACTATTCGACCTTATAAATTGCCTAGTAAGCAATCTGATTACTCATTTTTATACTACATCTTAAGTATTATTTATTTGTCAATTAATATTTTTTTAATATATTCGCCACGGTGTTTACTGATTATAATTGTTTAATCGTCGAATTGGTCACTTAAATTTAGATTTTATGTTAATAGTTCATGATGGTAGGTTTGTTTCCCAGTTTATTTGAAAGTAAAAATTCTTAATTTTGTCTTATTTATTACCATTTCTTATTAGGAACAGTTGACTCCTGCTTACTAAAATTAAATCAACTTCCAAGACTTTCTGAACAGTATGGAAATTCAGCAGGTTAACTTAAGGGAAATTAATGACCATGCGAGTGGTGTAATGATCTTAAACGATTAAAAAATTCACATCAATTATGGTAGAAGATAATTACACTTTTAAAAAAAATATTCCTATTTTTAACAGGTTGTTAGGAAAACAGCACTAATTCTCCAGCAGTCAAATTACCATAGAAACATAAAAGAAGTATAAGAAAATAAACTAAGAATGTATGAATTATTTCAACTGAAATGAAAAAGAACGAAAAGGGGATGGAATAAGTAAACAACAGTTTGAAGGATTTAACTGTGAAGGTAATGTAATTTAAATTAACAAACAAAAAAAAATTAAGTAAAAACAATAACCAAACAAAATTCATTGCTACGTATACGAGAACAATTTTTTTTTACTGTTCCATACGGCAGTATTTTATACTAATAAAAGGTATAACGTTATCTACGTTGCTACTTCGTTGAACGAATGTAATTTATTTTAAATACTTAGGTCTTTCGAACCATAAAGTCGGGGTATAAAATTTAGAACCTTAAAAATATAAATAAAACAATGTGTAATAATTATAGTTGTAATTGGATCTAGTCATTAAAACTTTATTCATTACACATGGTTGCAATAAAACAATTCCAGCTGCTAAATCTATAATTCTATTTTTATTTAATTTTCTTAAAAATGGAATTTTCTATTATATTTTAATAAAATTTACAAATTTTTTTTGTACTGTAACAAATGTTTGTTACAGTACAAACATTTACATTTTGACTCACTTTAATTTTTTGAATAATTGGAGTGTATATTTCTAAATTTTTAGGTATGCTGATGCTTCTAAAATTGTATTCATAATATTAACAATAAGCATTTTGTTAATATTACATTTATTTTTTGTAAACAATCTTAACATTTTATTTTTATTTTTTTTATTATTATTTATTTATTTATTTTTTTTGTTTAACCTCTGGAGTCCACCGGTAAGTATTGCTTCAGAGAATGAGATGATTGATTTTTAGCGTGTGTGAAAATTCCATGCCTGATCGAGATTCGAACCCGGAACCTCCAGATGAAAGGCCGAGACGTTAGCACTCGCGCCACGGAAGCCGGCGAGTTATTTTTACTTGTATTTTAAAAAGATACTTGTTATACAACGGCACTCTTACATGATCTATTATTTTAAGAATACGATAAAAACAAAATACTTATTATTTCAATTGTTTATCCGCTAAATGTGAAATGTATAATTTAATATACGTTAAGATGTTATACGTAATATATTTCTTCTATCTTTAATTGTTTATCGATGCTTTGAGATAATTTGTAGAGTCCTGAAAATTTATTTCGATAATTTATTTGATTAATATTTATTTATAAAGTCAATAATAGATTTATTTTGCAATTTTTCATAGATTGTTTTTTACGATATATCACTTTACATTTTTTATTATCTAAAAGATTGTTAAATAATTAACTTAATTAACTAACAGATTTAGATTAGATACTGATATTATTTAAACACAAAAGAATTTTTTGAATAAAGGTTTATTGTGGAGTCTACTGAAATGTCCCTTTTCAAAATAGAATTAGAACCCATAAATGGACATTCAAAACAAATTACATGAAATTTTAAACTAACATAAATTTTTATAAATACTTCCGTAACAAATTTTCCAATAATATTTTATTTTAGATTATTTGAATTTTTCTCATCCACCCCTGTCAGAGGTTTATCTTAGCTCGTTAAAAATACCAGATAAAGAAAATAATTTTAGGATATTACGTATTAATCTAATAAAATGGCCAATAAATTTTCAGACAGAAAATTTATTTTTCTAATTGAAAATGTTCAAAAAATGAAGTGTTCAATGACGGCAAGATTCATGAATAAAATAAAATTTAATGGGTAAACAAATGCAATCGGTGATAGCCATACCCGTGTAGGCGACTTTCATTCTTTTTTACCACAAAAGTAACCATAATAATGTATTTTATTCTATAAATAATCATTAAGAATAAATGTTTTCCAGTTCTAATTTTATACAGCTCTTTTAATTGTAATGTTATGAGGCTCAAGAAATATTATTGTTAGCATACAGAAAAGTGAAGCAACGAATTTCTCAGTTAACAATCTTTCCTTTTAAAAATCTGGAAATGATTACGAATAATTATTACATTAACTTTTCAGAAAGGTAATAACGTGATTAATCGAAGTACTTTCTAGGGTAATTTACAGATGATGTAAATAAATTATGGTTCAGTCCTTGTCATTTAAACAAAATTACTGACATTATAGTCTATTATTACAAAAGTTTAACTTTATTTATCAAAACTTCTCTTTTTCTGTTTAGCCTCCAGAACCACCGTAAGGTATTACTTCAGTGGATGAATGAGGATGAAATGTGTGATGTGAATGAAGTGTAGTGCTGTGCAGTCTCAGTTCAACCGCTCCTGAGAACCGCGGTTAATTGAAACCCAACTACTAAAGAACACCGGTATCCACGAATGTATGTATCAAAACTGCCGAATATTTTATAGTAGTAGATTTAACAATCCTTGAAGTAACTTCTTCTCAAAGCTATGAAATTCCGTGATCTATTTTTGGAATAAAATTAGTTAACCAGAGCAACGGTGTCTTATAACAACTAAAATATTAACGCATGGCAAAAGTTAAAATTTCAGTATTTGCTCCTTACAGGCTAAGCCATGTAAACGTCACACAAATCTTTACCCTTTTCGGTATGATAATTAGAATTAATAATTAAGTTTTATTCTTATTTTTGCTTAAAAATGGCGAAAAGTAGAAGCGTAATAAATATACCGACTCCTTAGTCATAGTGAAAGAAAAATTGGATTTGTGGTCTGATTGGGGATTTTTTGCGGTATTATTTTCTGTTTATTAATTCAGTATTTACTTACTAGTTAAATAATTATGAATTAAAAATTCTAATTAGTAACTTATATTCTGTCTAGTTTTTTAAGTTAAGGTTTTAAGTTAATATTTGCAAATAGTTCTAGACATGTTTATCCTACTACAGAATTTATAATGCGGGTGACCATACAACTACAACTAACGTAGGAAAAGCAAAAATAACTGAGCTGTGTGTATATATTTGAATACAGTGACGTACAACAGTTTTTTGACAAGGGGTATGTAGAAGTAATACCTGTGATTAAAAAGTTTATTCGTTAATTTGTACTAAAGTTTGACGGTACTAAGATTAGTTTATTTGAAATCTATTTATTCGGATATGTTTTTAATATACTCGTAGTTTCAAATGATTTGTTTTTTTTTATCTGGTATACAAAATAAAAATAAGAAAACAATTGACAAATGTCAAACTTAGAGAATTATGAGCAGCATAGTAGTTCAACATTTGAAATGGAGATGAGTATTAATTTTTTTATTTTTAATAAAAATTAAAACTAATTTTTGAAACCGTAACCGAAAATTGCTGTTTTCCATGAGGTTGCCAGATACTTTTCAGCAAGAAACATTTTTACGTATCGGATCGCAGTTGCCGAATAAATATGACAGCCTTGCACATCCTTCCACGCCCCTCCCGTCGTGTAATAATAAATTAAAATCATTCCGATAAAATTTGTTCACCATAATTTCATTTTATCATTTAATTTATAATAATTAAACTACCATAATGTGTTCTAAATTTCTGCAATCTGTAGTAAAGGAAAAACCACGTCTTTTTGAAATGGGTATAAAATATAAAAAAATATAAAAATTGATAATATGAGATGCGGAAGGATAATTAAAAATTTTACCGCGAAAAGTACTTCAAAATTTGAAACAATCTGGTTAAGAATTTTTCTTTTTTTTTTTTTTTTATACAATAAAACAAGTATACAGTAGTGTTTTAAATTACAGTTCTAAAGATAGGCTGCTGTTTTTACAATCTACCAAAAAAGTCACAGATAAATTTTCTGAAAAATATTTAGATAGTAAAAAAAAAACTTAAAATTAACAGGCTAAATGTTCATGTAATCATTTTATAAAATATATATTTTTATATTTGATTTGACCGCACATAAAACTTATCGATTAGTGACTATATTATTATTATTAATATTATTTTTTTTTTCTGAATTTTTATGGGCATCGACTGCTAAGGTCATTGCCCTCGTCACAATCTTTAAAAGAAACTACTATCACCATCTGGATCGTCATATGTAAGGGTGTAAAGGGCCCTTACATTTTATTTAAAAGCACAAACTACACAAAACATTTAAGACATAAAGAAAAGGACAATCACAAACACTTATGGGGTGTAAAGGGCCCCAATATTAAAATTTGAGATAGGTTCCCAAAAGACCATTAAATTAAAATTAAAATTAAAACTTATCCTACCATATCTTTCTTTCTTTCTTTCTTTCTTCTACGAGTCTCATTTATAGTTTGTTTAAGCACCCTCGGGGCGACCAGAACCGCCGTTGAGCAGTATATCAGTCGCGCCAGGGTGCCGTGGCAGTTGAATCCTTCTTATAAACAGGCTATAGGCATGCACAGCGTACACCCACAGCCTCGCGCCCTCAATCCACCCTTGAGGGTCCCCCATGCCATCATCGGACACACCCCGACACACTGCTCTTGAATGCAGGTGAGCCAAAATGGCCTAGGCTAGAGGGCTACCTCCCGTCACTATACGTGCCACGTTTCAAGACTCCCTTATGTATATATTCATACATTTAAAATTAAAATTAAACTTATCAATACCATTTTTTCTTTATATATATATATAAACTACCGCTTAGAGTTTCTTTTGTCACAGCTTTAAACTTTCATTTTTATAGACTTTTAAGAAGTCCACTGGCGTGTAAAAATGCAACTATGTTTTCTTCATTTCCATTATCTTGATCAGCAGTAATATTATTTCTAAAACGGAACCTCTTTCTGAGGTCCTCATATATGGTACACTCTTCTCTAAGATGCTTGATTGTCAGTGTTTTATTACAAACACCGCACATTGGTCTCACTTCGCCGGTTAACAAATATAAATTTGTTAATCGCGTATGACCGATTCTAAGTCTGGTCACCGCTACTTGTTCGCGGCGAGTCAACTTATAGTCGCTTTTCCATTTATAAGGAGAAGATTTTACTGTGTTTAATTTTGTATTTAATCTCCTCCATTCAGCATTCCACTTGTTTTTTACTATGTTTGTTAGACGGTTTTTAACATCTGCCACTCTTACAGGAAATGCATCCAAATCATCGCAGACTGTTGGCTTTGTGGCAGCTTCGTCTGCGATTTCATTACCTGTAATACCAGCATGCCCCGGAGTCCATACAAATACGCATCGCTGTCCTAGTTGTTTTAGTACGTATAAAATGGACTGGATGTTTGCAATTAGGACATCCTTAATGTTCTTGTTCCGAATTGCGACGAGTGCACTTAATGAATCGGAACATATTAGCACTCTCTCTTCGCAATAGTGTTCAGTGTAGCGAAGAGCTTGCTGAATTGCAGTGAGTTCTGCCGTGTAGACACTGGCCACATCTGGCAGTCTCCAAAAGTGGGCTTCTTCATTTACATATATCGAGCATCCAACACCATGTTCGGTTTTAGAACCGTCAGTATAAATTCTAATATGTTCTTCGTAATTACTGACGGTTGCCAAAAATTCCTGCTGGATGATCATTGCTGGTTTCTTTTTTATTTCTCCTTGAGAGAGATCCAAACTTGTATTTACCGCTGGCAAGAGCCATGGCGGTATTTCTCTAGTAGAAATTGCTAGAGTCTCTGGTATAGCAATTTCATATTTTCTTCTTAATTCGTGGTACCTAATTCCGGCTGGTCTGGAATAGGTAGCACGACGTTCGTATAATGCAGCAATGGGATGATTCGTAAACAATTTATTATTTATGTGAGCAGGTAAAGCCCATATATTTGCTGCATATCTTAACAAGAGGATCTCTCTTCTATAATGTAGTGGCATTATTCCGGCTTCAGACATCAGACTAGCCGCCGGACTTCTGCGGAAAGCACCTGTTGCGTATCTTATTCCGCTATTATGAACTACGTCTAACTTTCTTATGTGCGACTTTCTAGCGGATGAATATACGATACATCCGTAGTCTAGTTTAGATTGAACCAATGCTTTATACAATCTCAATAACGTCTCTTTTTCTGAGCCCCAGTTTAAGTTCTTAAGTTATTAAGTTAGTTGTTACTTATTAGTTCTTAAGTTATTATTATGATTATTATTATTATTATTATTATTATTATTAGCCGCCGACAAAGCTGCATGAGACGTAGCTGCTCTAAGCCGGCTCATGGCGAATTTCGGGGGACCGAAGGCCATCAGACGGCGATTGCTGATGTCCACGGTGCATTCCATCCTGTTTTACGGGTCGGAAGTGTGGGCCCGGGCATTAAGAGTTGCAAGAAACCGGAAGCGGCTCGCGCAGGTGCAACGCATTGCATCCTTGCGAGTCGCTTCCGCGTATCGGACGGTCTCCGAGCCTGCAGTACTTGTGGTCGCTGGCGTCATACCCATTGCTACTTTGGCAAGGGAGCGCCAGGTGATCTACAGGAGGCGACGGGCAGGCGAAGACCGGGAGACCATTGCCAACGAGGAACGCACTCGCACAATCCTCACATGGCAAGAGACCTGGGTCCACGAGACCAGAGGACGATAGACCACAAGACTTATCCCTCTGGTCAGACCGTGGACGGAGCGACGGCATGGAGAGGTGGAGAACTACATGACCCTTTTTAACGGGTCACGGGTACTTCCGCGCTTACCCCCATGTCATAGGGAAAGCGCCGTCCGCCGACTGCCTCTATTGCTCCGATGTACGGGACGACACTGAGCACAACTTTTTCAAATGTGCTCGGTGAGCGCCAGATGGAGGGTCACTAGAACCGGATCTCAGAGCACTGAGTCCCCTCAACGTGGTTGCGATGATGCTCCGTGACCTGAGCAGCTGGGAAAGTGTAGCTCGATTCGTCGGCAACATTCTCAGGACCAAAATGGTTTACCGGGATAGTACTGAAAATTTTAGCACGTAATTAGGCTAGTATAGGAGGACTCGACCGGAAGTAATGTGGTAAACGGTTGCGGGTCGAGTCCTGGTAGAAAGGAGGGTAGTTTTAGTCGGTAGTCTGCTGATAGTGTTTGGATAATACCATCAGCGGGAGCCTGACACTCCGTGCGTAAATGCATTCCCACCTCCCTCCACAAAAAAAAAAAGAAAAAAGTTATTAATATTATTATCATATTTCAATCCGATTTTGAATGTAATTATTTTATTTATTTAATCTTTTTTCTATATACAGTTAAGGTATAGAGAGGAGCACAGTATAATAATTTCACCTCCAGAAATAGAGGCAATTGAATCAAATAAAATCCTCTATTCTTTTAAAACACAATATTTACTAAGCATATAATACATGTTGAAAAATATTTTGGTTATTCAAATTTGTTACCAGCAGTGACGGAGGCTATAATGGTTATGAAAGATTTTACCGAAGTGAAATCTTATTTATTATGGTTTTAAAGCATTCTTTTAATTTGAATGTAAGTAAATCCTTTCTAATGATTTACCTATTAACTTTATATCCGGTTGATTAAATTAGATTTTTATTACAGCTGTGCTTGATCTCCACGTTCGTTAACAAATTTCAAAATCTACCGAATAATTTATCAGTTTTTTTTAATATTACTTTTTTCGATATCCTAATTTTTTAGTTAATGATTCTTTAAAATTATAATCATATTTTTATTATTACAAAAATTAAACTTGATGCGAATGCTAGTAACGGAGGTATAAATTTATAAAGTCGAAAATATCTGAAACGAACTAACATTTGTTAGAAATAAAGTTAGTCTAATTAATGCAAATCATAAGTTTTAGAATAATTGTTTTATTGAAGTTATATAAAATGTAATCTGCATACACCCAGGGGGGGGGGGCTAGAAATTGATTTAGCTGGCAACGAATTTAATTGATTAAATGAGAGCAAAGGAAACATTTAAAAATAAAAATAAGTTTATTGAAAAAAGTTTTCATATTTTTACAACGGTTATAAAATTATTAAAATTCAAATCCAGGTTTTTCTCGCTTAAGATAAACAATAATAGAGGCCTAAAAATATACTAATTACAAGTTAATTGAACATTTTTTATTACCAAATTTTAACATGTTTTTGACAATAAAAGAGTTCAAATGTCAATCATTCTTGAAATATGGTTTGTCTACGTATTAATTCAATACGGGTTGAGTAAAAATTGACAAGGACTATTTAAGTAACCTTATTGTATCTATTTAGTTTTAGGTAATCGGCTACATTATATTTCTCATCTTAGAACATTTTATTAATGTTTTCTTACTCACAGTGTAGATTAATAAAAATACCCCTTGAAACAGAATTTAAATAACCGAATTTTACTAAACCCTTTTTTCGATAAATTTGATATCAGCTGTGTTTTTGAATCATGGCCGTACTTATTTAGCTTAAATTAATATTTAATGGATAACATTTTCTTGAAATATTCTCTATCCTCTACGAAATGTTAGTTTCTAGAATTTTAGAAGGAAATTTTTAGAAGGAAAAGTATTACTTAAAGATTAAAGATAAAATTAGAATTGACAAGTATTTTTGATTTTTTTTTAATGTTATAGAGCACCCATCAGTGATTTACCTTATGTCGTTTGGTTGCCAACATTGGTTTACATTATTTTGCATACCTAAGTGGTTGATGTCGAAACCTGCAAAATCGGTATCGTTGGGAAAAATCTTTTCTTAGTAATAATTGGCCAGCCATATGAAAAAGTACTGATGGTGGGGTGAACTGTATACACGCTAAGTTAATCCTTTTGAAAATTCTTTACAAGCTAGTAAAATAATTTGGGTTACAATTACTTTTAACAAGGTTACCTGTTTTTCTATTAATAATGAACTCTGTATTAATTGTGATGTAGTGAATTAACTACGTAATCAGTAAATTAACTTTAAACTACGAGTAAATCAGAACGTAATTTGAAAAATACTTTTTTTTTAATAAATTGCAATGAATGTATTCAAAAGGCCCATAAATATTCAAAGTTAGTTCCATTAGCAGTTGAAAATAATTTTTTCGTACACTGAGTCATTTCAGTACCCATTCCGTATTGTTCTATCAGCCGTATCGGTTTCCAAGAATGAGTGTGTGTTTATTTATAAAAACTTATTTTGGCTATAAATATTTTGAACGTATTAAAAACAAATTTCACTTGAAATATGCCTCTATTTTTTTCCAAAAAATTTTACATAATTTTTTGATAAAGCTGAAGATGCAGAAGTTATCGTGATTTAATCCTACAGTTTATTGTACTGTTGAAGAAAACGAAGAAGAATGGTTGGTTTGAAAAAAGATAAAGCTGATTATAATACTGCTAATTGAAAACAAACCGTGTTGTAAGAATTTTTAGTTATCACATAACCTTAGAAGTCTTGAAACCACCGTCATCTCATACCTCAAGGATTTTGTTATATTTCTTTGGTAGATTTCCTTTGAAAATTTCTTTGGTTTCAGAACTACTCTTATTACACTTCAACTAAAAACTGTAATTAAATTGAGACTTCAAATATTAATGAACAATTATTACGAAATGTGACCAAGTGACATTAAACAGGTAAAGTCATCCAACTCATCCAAGTTAGAAAAAAAATTATTATCTCTTTCTTTACATTTATTATAAAAATAAATTAAGGAAACTTATGAATACTTTTGCGATTTGTGTTATATTTTATGAAAGAATATTTTATTTTATAAGTACAATTAATTTTTAATTTAAATATATTAAATCCAGATTCATGTTACGTCATTTCTCAAAGACCTGCAGTACTTTGCAAAATTGAAATGCTGACAACACTGACATGATTTAAACGATTTTATATTCGTAAGCATTTTCTTCTGAGAAAGTTTAAAATAACGTAATTTCGTAATTTTAATTTAGAAGTTAAATAATTACACAAATGATAGTTTCAGCTTACTTTTTTTGGGATTACAGAAGTGTAAATTAATTTTAGAGAGTAAGATATACATCAATTATTGTTACAGGGATTTTAATTTAATATTATAAAACGCAATTGTTTTTTTTTTTAAGAAATTGTTTAACATTAAGGTCAGATGTTTCCGTCAGAATTGAGATCGGTTGGTATTATGAAAAGTTGCTTTTCTCTAAGAAGGGATTTCATATTTTAACATCACTCCGAATTCAAATAAAGCGAAATCTATACTGAAATCATACATTCAAATTGTTGGCCAATCAAGAAACGCTTTAAAACACCCCCGTTCTCTTTGAAACAGTCGATTGTGTCGCGAGAACTGCTAGTGGAGCTAAACTGCGTTGTGTACGTAATAGGGCGGAAAGACGCATTTATTCAAATAAAGATTTATGTCACAACTGTCGTTTTAGAAACTTGCAGAAGCAATAATGGTCCTGACAACTGCTGGAAATGGTTCCCTGGGTACCCATTCTGTGGCGACACCTCTCCTCTTATCCCAAGGGTTACTCTCGAAAGCGAGAACATGGAACGGGTTAAATTTTCTATCTTTTGCATAAACAATCTCCCAGCCCCATCACATTTACTGACTTTCACTTTCTCCCATCCAAGTATTCCTTTTATGGTTTTACGTTGCCTGTATCGTTGTTTCCAGTCCCGTTTATAATCATCAGGAGACAAGGCTAATCATTTCAAACGCAAAAATTTTTACGGCCAATAGATTACTGAAATACTAAGCTGCTAAAATGTTATATTTTATTTCAATAGTGCACAACATATTATAGAAACGAAGCATTTACTTATGATATATTAAAGTAAACGCCTATTGAATGTACATATAATATAAAAGTTTTTTCTGTAATATACAGAAAAAAGTTATCGAGTAAAACAACGTTAATAAATATACGTAATATATGATAGTCTTTTTAATTAGTCTTATTATATTTCATTATTAATTTCATAAATAACCATTTGCAACATTATGGTCTGTTGATGTACCCGAACCACTCGTAAACTTAGGAGTAATTTATCATATCTTGACATAATGGAGTCAGAGAATATTCTCCTTTATGGAATCACTTATAAAATTATTTCATTAAATATTATCGCGGATTCAATTACTTATTTCAGGATATTATTTTAAAGTTACAGAATATTTATGATAAATAATGATTTTTTTTTTCAATCATTATAGACTAAATATGGAGTCATTAACATATTTTTTTATTTAAAAATTTGCAGATATTTTGTATTAAATCTTGTTCTGTAATCTATGCCAGTTTATTATTTTCATAGTTTTTTGCACAATCACCTTTTTGAGCCCTTTTCTACTCACATAATAAATAATACGTTACATCTTACTTCCTTGTACGAAGTAAAAAAATTATTGCGATCGCGAAAAATTTTGGTTTTCAGATTTCAACGGAAATATCAATTTTGACCATTCCTGAATCCATTTTGACTAGTTTCGGCGTGACGTCGGAACATACGTATGTATTTATGTACGTACGTACGTATCTGGCATAACTCAAAAATGATTAGCTGTAGTATGTTGAAATTTTGGATTGTTGTAACATCTAGTTGTGCACCTCTGTTTTTTATTGTAATCGACTGAACTAAACGTGTCCAAAAAAATCCCAAAATCCAAAAAAATTTGGATTTTTAACTTTTTCTTAACTGCGTAATTAGCCTTTTCAACAATATATCCTAAGTAGTACTTATATTCATTGGTTCCAGAGTTATAGCCAAATGAAATTTTAACTTTAATTAATGAAATATTTGAATTTTAGTAGGAGAAGGCACTCGGTTTTTACCAGACTTCACTCTTTTATTTTTTTTTTTTAATTTAAATGTATTGATTTATTAATAATTATTAACATCTGACTGTAAAACTAATTTTACAATAAATAATATTCCAATAATAATAAAACAAAGATGTATGAAAAAATATCACAAGTAATTAATGAAATAAAATTTGATGTATTTTTCATTTTAAAATATATATATATATATAATTTAAAAAACGTACAAGGAAGTATGTGATCCCACATCAAATTTTGTTCTTTCCATTTCCTCTACCCGTAATTTAACTTTACTGGTTTTCCTATTCACAGCTGCACCCGAGTTTCAAATCTCCCAGAGATTTGACAAAAATTTGTCTAGTCGTTAAAAAATTCGTAAACTATTTTTATAGATATGTAATGAGGTGTATTTAGTAGGGAGTTTTTTCAATAATTTTTCTTTCTGGTTTGGGAACCGAAATTTTGAAAAATCTTATTTCTTTAAAGACTAGCAAGCAAATTAACCTGTAAAATAGTTGACAACAGTGATCAGAACTAATAATATATTTAAACATACACAATGGAGGAGGTCGTGAAGTAGCATGACCTCCTCCATTGTATTTCTAGTAATTTGAAGACGGATTTCTACATACGCTATTATGTAGAATAATTATGTGCAATAATTATATTTATTAATTATCATCTCCGTCGCGGCTTCCCCCTCGCTATTTGGAAACTTGCGTTTTCCGTCGCGGTCAGGGTATGTTTAGCCAGTAAGGGCTCTTACAGACTAGCCAGGGGCTTTACCAACTCTGTAATCATTAAACTCATACTTGGGAGAATAATAATGATAAATAAAAATAAAGTCTATCCAATTTATAAAAAATAACAGTGTTTTGTAATTTCTTCAGATCAATAGCTTGGTCAGTTGAAGACCCACTAATTAGTTTTTAGATCTCCCGTTTCTACTTCGCTCGCGAAATACGTGATCAGAATTACAATCATAAATCACTGTCACAATGTTACCAAATTTTGTGTAGATTGATTTAATAGCGGTAGCATAAATTGGCAAAAATATAAAATACCAATTTATGTTTTTTACTTAAAATTTAAAATAAAAAAACCCGAAAATTGTTCTTAGATATTTATCTGAAGAGTATCTACAAGACCAAATCTAGCGAATATCTCGTTTATTATAGTCGGAAATGGGTAAAATTTAATTTTTGAATTTCAAAATTCTAGAGATTGGTTTTTTAGGTATTTACTTGAAGATATAAAAAATGAAGATATCAAGTTGATATCTTCATTTGTTACCGAAAAATTAAAAAAAATAAATAAATTTCATTATTATTCCATTTTAGTCCTTTAAAGTAGGAATTTCAAAAAATCCTTTCATAGTGTGTATACCGTAAGTTGCGTATACTGTAAGAATAACGTGTAACAAATTTTCATCAATTTATTTTCAGTAGATTTTATGGGCGTTGATTATGAATTATTCATATTTTCTTTTATATATGTATATATATATATATATATTTAGACTATGAACAATGAAAAATAGATATTACTGATATAGATTACAGAAATGCATTTTATAAAAAGCTACTATTCAAGTTTTAAATTAATTAAGTAATAATTTCCAAATTCATAAAAACTTTTTGTTAAATTTTAAATGTAAAAATCGTTGCAAGAATTATAGTACAATGAATGCAAAATAAGTCTGTTGACGTACACTTTCTTTTCAGTTTCTCAATTACCTAATCGAAAAATTCCTCATATTTTCAATTCATAATCACTTTACGAGCCAGACTAATAAACCAATATTTTAAATATTTTCCTGCTCTCTAATACTTACTTGTTTAATTCGGACAGTGATAAATCTGCCGGTTTAAAAAGAAAAGCGGATGAAAAATTGTTTAGAGGTAAAAGTTCAAGACTGAGCCAGATTAATCTTTTTAGCGTACTTTTAACTGAAGTAGTAGCAACGGTGGTCGTGTGCGGCTTGTCGAAGGAAAGAAGGATGGTAGGAAGGACGGAAGAAAATTTAAGAGGGTTGAGGAATGGGGAGTGGAAGGATACTTTTAAAAGTGTACAGGGGATGTTTGATACAAAAAGAGGTAAAGAGTGTAGGCGAGACGTAAAAAGAAGTTAGCAGTGGATAGGGTGTGGTGTAGCCGGTGGTTGTTCAAAAGAAAAAGGAGGAAATATCACTAGTCTGTTTTGTCACTACCGGAAAATACAGTTACGTAACAAGAGCACTTGAAAAATCGAATTATTACTTAACACCTATGCCTTGTGCTTCAGCAGTTGGGGGTTATTACCGTTCCTTTTAATTAGCTGCTTGTTCAAAATACTATCTAAAAAGGGTTTCCCAGTGAAATCTGGACTAAAATCTATTAAATATACTGAAGTATGCACTGGTTGTCATCAGTCTTACGTTAGAAACTCATACGTGATTTTATTAAACATTCGTCAGACATTTGATTGTTATACCTTAGGGTTTCAGTTAGCTTCAGACAGAAATCACCTATCATTATAAACTACGCAGAGATCAATTTTAACGTTTTCAACTGTAGTTTTAATTTAATTTAAACTGTAGGTTTTGATCATTAAAAAAATGTATTTCCCAATATTATTAATAAACGGTTATTAACTGTGACGAAGCCTGGGGAAATCTACAGAATTATCAGTAAATTCATAATATAATGTTGTTAATGCAGCGTTTCTTAACCTTTCAGTATTTTCGACCCAATTTTTAATCATAATCTTCATTGCACCCCCCCCTCAAAGACAATAACAATAAATGAAATAATAATGTATTTTGACAGCTATACTACGACCTTAATTACAATCCTTATAAATTGCCAAGAATAAGTAAATCTATTGATGTTTGACAACCCTGACCCGCTGCATTAACAAAACAAGAGTCGTTGCCAGTCTATTGCTCTTTGCCTTACATACACCATACCGGAAATTTTTGCGGCTTCGCGAGAAGCTCCGATTTTTTTCGAATATTCTAGAACATCTGCGCAAACGTGTATAAATATTGCACCTCGTTTATTTCCAGCCTGTCTCACTCAAATCGATTCTTCTATCGCTATCGAATCTATCGTGAAAGTGTACATTGTAATTTGCGCGTTAATTGTAATTCATGGTATAAAAAATCACAGTATTAGATTTAAATAAAATCATTGATAAATTTTTAAGTGAGCGTAAGCGAGCATTGCCGTTGTAAGCGAGCATTGCGGACCTTTCCGTTGGTGAGGGGGCTTGAGTGCTCAGGGATACAGAGTACCTGGACCGAAGGTGCAACCATATCGGAGAGGTATCTGTTGAGAGCCAGACTAAGGAATGATTCCTGAAAGAGGGCAGCAGCTCTTTCAGTAGTTGTTAGGGGCGGGAGTCAGAATGACTTAAACGGCCACATCAACATCACTCAGTCCTCTGAGTACTGCGCAGCTGAAAGCAATGGAAAACTACAGCTGCTTTTTTTCCAAGAAAATGTGGCTCTCTGCATTTTGATATAGCAATGATGGAGGCGCCTTCCTTGGTAAAATATTCCGGAGGTAAACTAGTCCCCCGATCGGATCTCCGGGTGGGGACTACTAAGGAAGGGGTCACCAGAAAATTAAAAAATAACATTCTACGAGTCGAAGCGTGGAATGTTAGAAGTTTAAGAAAGGTTGGTAAACTAGAAAATTTAAAAAGGGAAATGGATAGGATAAATGTGGATGTAGTAGGAATTAGTGAGGTTCGGTGGGAAGAGGAAGGCGATTTTTGGTCAGGTGATTTTAGAATAATTAACTCAGCTTCAAATAATGGGCAGGCAGGAGTAGGTTTCATAATGAACAAGAAGATAGGGATAAGAGTAGAGTATTTCAAAACGCATAGCGATAGAATCATTGTAATAAGGATAAAATCAAAACCTAAACCGACAACGATTGTTAACGTCTATATGCCTAAAAGCGCCCATGATGATGATGAGGTAGAGTGTGTATACGAAGAAATTGATGAAGCAATTAAACACGTAAAAGGAAATGAAAATTTAATAATAGCTGGAGATTGGAATGCAAGCATTGTAAAAGGCAAGGAAGGAAATATAGTGGGTGAATACGGGCTGGGCAAAAGGAACGAAAGAGGGGACCGACTTATAGAGTTTTGCACGAAGTATAATTTAGTAATTGCCAACACCCAATTTAAAAATCATAATAGAAGAATATACAGTTGGAAAAAGCCAGGCGATACTGGAGCAGACATTGATAGCGACCATAATTTGGTGAAAATGAAATGTAGATTGGTGTTTAAAAACCTGAAGAAAAGGTTTCAGATGAATCGGTGGAACTTAGAGAAGCTTGAGGAAGAGGAGGTAAAGAAGATTTTTGAGGAGGACATCGCAAGAGGTCTGAGTAAAAAAGATAAGGTAGTAAATGTAGAAGAAGAATGGGAGAATGTTAAAAAGGAAATTATTAAATCAGCAGAAGCAAACTTAGGCGGAATAAAGAGAACTGGTAGAAAACCTTGGGTTTCAGACGATATATTGCAGCCGATGGATGAACGTAGAAAATATAAGAATGCTAGTGATGAAGAAAGTAACAGGAACTATCGGCAATTAAGAAATGCTATAAACAGGAAGTGCAAACTGGCGAAAGAAGAGTGGATTAAAGAAAAGTGTTCAGAAGTGGAAAGAGAAATGATCATTGGTAAAATAGACGGAGCATACAGGAAAGTTAAGAAAAATTTTGGGGTACATAAATTAAAATCTAATAATGTGTTAAACAAAGATGGTACACCAATATATAATACGAAAGGTAAAGTCGATAGATAGGTGGAATATATTGAAGAGTTATACGGAGGAAATGAATTAGAAAATGGTGTTATAGAGGAAGCAGAGGAAGTTGAGGAGGATGAAATGGGAGAAACAATACTGAGATCTAAATTTAAGAGAGCATTAAAAGATTTAAATGGCAGAAAGGCCCCTGGAATAGACGGAATACCTGTAGAATTACTGTGCAGTGCAGGTGAGGAAGCGATTGACAGATTATACAAACTGGTGTGTAATATTTAAGAAAAAGGGGAATTTCCGTCAGACTTCAAAAAAAGTGTTATAGTAATAATACCAAAGAAAGCAGGGGCAGATAAATGTGAAGAATACAGAACAATTACTTTAACTAGTCATGCATCAAAAATCTTAACTAGAATTCTATTCAGAAGAATTGAGAGGAGAGTGGAAGAAGTGTTAGGAAAAGACCAATTTGGTTTCAGGAAAAGTATAGGGACAAGGGAAGCAATTTTAGGCCTCAGATTAATAGTAGAAGGAAGATTAAAGAAAAACAGCCCAACATACTTGGCATTTATAGACCTAGAAAAGGCATTCGATAACGTAGACTGGAATAAAATCTTCAGCATTTTAAAAAAATTAGGGTTCAAATACAGAGATAGAAGAACAATTACTAACATGTACAGAAACCATACAGCAACAGTAACAATTGAAAAACTTAAGAAATAAGCCGTAATAAGAAAGGGAGTCCGACAAGGATGTTCCCTATCTCCGTTACTTTTTAATCTTTACATGGAACTAGCAGTTAATGATGTTAAAGAACAATTTAGATTCGGAGTAACAGTACAAGGTGAAAATATAAAGATGCTACGATTTGCTGACGATATAGTAATTCTAGCCGAGAGTAAAAAGGATTTAGAAGAAACAATGAACGGCATAGATGAAGTCCTACGCAAGAACTATCGCATGAAAATAAACAAGAACAAAACAAAATAATGAAATGTAGTAGAAATAACAAGGATGGACCACAGAATGTGAAAATAGGAGGAGAAAAGATCATGGAGGTAGAAGAATTTTGTTAGTTGGGAAGTAGAATTACTAAAGATGGACGAAGCAAGAGCGATATAAAATGCCGAATAGCACAAGCGAAACGAGCCTTCAGTAAGAAATATTATTTATTTACATCAAAAATTAATTTAAATGTCAGGAAAAGATTTTTGAAAGTATATGTTTGGAGTGTCGCTTTATATGGAAGTGAAACTTGGACAATCGGAGTATCTGAGAAGAAAAGATTAGAAGCTTTTGAAATGTGGTGCTATAGGAGAATGTTAAAAATCAGATGGGTGGATAAAGTGACAAATGAAGAGGTATTGCGGCAAATAGATGAAAAAAGAAGCATTTGGCAAAATATAGTTAAAAGAAGAGACTGACTTATAGGCCACATACTAAGGCATCCTGGAATAGCCGCTTTAATATTGGAAGGACAGGTAGAAGGAAAAATTGTGCAGGCAGGCCATGTTTGGAATATGTAAAACAAATTGTTAGGCATGTAGGATGTAGAGGGTATACTGAAATGAAACGACAGATAGGGATAGATAGGGAATCTTGGAGAGCTGCAAACCAGTCAAGTGACTGAAGACAAAAAAAAAGCGAGCATTAGACGATAGTGAAGCATCAACAAGTGCACAAACGAGCGTGGTTCCAAAAATAAAATCAAGAAAATATTCTCAAGAATACTTAAATTTTGGGTTTCCAGTACTGAAGTAAGTGAAGAAGAAAGGCCCCTATGTGTCATTTGCACAAAACCTTTGCTTTGGCAACAGACAGCATGAAACCTAATAAACTGAAACGATATTTGGAAAAGTTTCATAGTGAGTACGTTAACAAACCCCGAGAATTCTTCGAATTAAAATTAAAATCATTTAAAAAGCAAACATCATTTTTAAAAAAACTTTGTGAATGAAAAAGCTTTACTTGACTCTCACAAGGTTTCATATAAAATTGCCCGATGTAAAAAGCCAGATGTGAAATCATTGGTGAAGAAGAGCTTATTTTGTCACCTGTTATTGAGATTGTAAAAACTATGTTTTGGAGATAATTTTGCCAAACAATTGCACTTCATACCTCTATCAAATGATACTGTTGCCCGTCAAATTGGTGATATAGTTGAAGATGTACAGCATCAGATTGCGTGACAAATTGTTTTCAATTCGGCTTGATGAGGCAACAGGTAGCAATAAGGATGCTCATTTCATTGTCTACGTTCGATTTTGGGATGATATATCAGCAGTAGAAGATCTAATTTTCTGCAAACCAATTGAACTCAAATCAACAACACTAGAGTGCATAGCGGATAACATTTTACCATCTTAATTGACTTTACAAATGAGGCAAACATACAGTGGAAACATTGCGACAATATATGCACTGATGATGCTCGTTCAATGTCTGGAATATTCCAAAGTATATAAGCACTTGTGAAATAAAAATCTCTACAGTGTGTCTGGACTACGATCATGGCTGCAGTACATTCAGCGTTAAGATTTTATTGCAAGGCGAGATAGTTATCACGTGGGAAATGTTTGCAACGTGGTTATTAAGAGATGAAATCTCTTAATTAATAACCACGTTAATGCTCACGCCCTCTATTTAGATCACGCTCCACAGGTTGAGAAACACTGTTAATGGATATAGTAAACCTATAAAAATTTATTAAAGATTTATTTATATGCTTAACCAATGGATAATTATCGTTTAGACGGGTTGATCCAAGACTAGATAAAATTAGTAAAATAGCAATTCATTTAATCTTAATGAACAAATTTTAAGAATAATCCACAGAAGTAAAACAAGTCCAATCTCACAAAAAATATTTTTAATCTCTTTTTTCTCAACTTTTTTTATATTAAATAAAAAATTATATTGCTGTAAATTACTCTCTTTACAAATACAAAAAAACTATCAGTATGGACGTTTTCATTGAGATTGCCTTTATAAACAAAGATAAAAAGATTATTTTTAAATAGTTATCATTTAACTGCTTAATTTAAGTAGAATACTCGTTATCTATACCTCCTGTATAAAAACAGAAATCCGTTTGTTCATCATTTCTCTAACGTTTAAATCTTTTTTTAATGAAATTTACTTGTTCATTTGGTATTGGACTTATTCCAATATTATCCATAAAGTATTTGAAACATATGCTGGTTGATGTCACTTCGCCAGAATATTTTTTTTTTTTTTAAATTCAGCCGTTTTCATAAAAAATGTAATAAAAAAGTTATCTTCAAAAATTATGAACTTTCGTTTCAAAAATGTTTGGAGAACTTTTACACTTTCCCCATTACTCTTATTATTCTTCTAATACAGGTTCTGAAAATGGTTACAACATTGCTAGCCATCGTAGTTATGTCAATATAGCTACAGAAATACTAAATAATTTTTTTTTCAATAGGATACTAGACATATCTCCTAAAGGAATTCTTAAAACAGTTATTGAATTTACAAATACTAAATATTATTACAAAAATATTTCATGTTCGCTTAATCTCAAGTCTATCCATGTTATATAAAATTATGATAATCTGATGCATTATTTCGCGAAAATTGAGACTAGATTCTCTAAACTTAGTTTTTCATACAACAATATTTTACTTTTCCGTATAAATTCTAAACATTTTTAATAATCTTCAGTGATTCCTTTAAAATGGAAATAAAATTGAAACTTCGTATTCATTTACAAATTATTACTTTTTTAAATAAATTTTTAAACCATTAGATTATTTTCTCAGTATATTAATATGTATTAGAACCAAATGGTATAAGAGTAATTTTTTGTTACTTTTATATTATAATAATAAAAATAAATTCATGACTTTGTTAATAAACCTAATAATACTTTTTTCAAATCTTTTTTCATGCATAGTAATTTGATAATTCAAGTAGATTCAATTGTTTCTGGGTTTTCGGTTTAAAGAAAATGGCATCGACCAGAAACCATTTTTTTCTATTTATTATCTTCGTTACGTAATATTCATTGTTTAATACTTTCATGATATTCGGAACTACCATTCTAAACTCCACATATCTGCGTGCACATATCTAAGATTTTCATATATATTAACCGACTTAAATCGTTTTGAATAAGTTCACCTTTACTAGCCTATGGAGGCACTTTTTGGTGGAGCCTATAAGTAGTGATCATCAAACACCA
Organism: Lycorma delicatula; assembly: GCF_047948215.1. Lineage (NCBI taxonomy): Eukaryota > Metazoa > Arthropoda > Insecta > Hemiptera > Fulgoridae > Lycorma > Lycorma delicatula. The sequence continues at coordinate 46,314,088 of NC_134455.1, read as the reverse complement.
CAAGCCATTGAGATACTTACCAAATTTTTATAGGCTTGGTAAATATTAAGCCGACATTTCACCAAATATATAGATCGTTAACTGTAAACCTTAAAGGTTTTTAAATTTTATATCTTTAGGCCAATATATACATACATACATATATATATATATATAGTGCAATTATAATTACACTGCTATATGTCATTAATGCTAACACACGTTACAAGGATTTTAGGAAAGTATAGCCAAAAAAATAACACTTCGATATTTTTACTGTATGTATAAATACCCTATGCAAATTGGCTGTTTATATACCCTAAATTTAATATTCTAAGGGTGGACCAGACAGAAACAAAGTAATTTTCATTCTGGCAAAATTAAAATTGCTTACACTGACAAAATCTGGTTTCTCTTAATAATTTTGGTAAACTTTCTTTAAAAGGTCGTTTCAAATGAAGTTGATAAGTTTTCTGTAATAAAAAACTGAATTGTTATAATGAGAAACGTTTTCCACAAATAGGTTTTAACACACACTACGAATGTTTACGTGAGTCGCCTTAAGTATCGTTTCATTTGTAAACAAACTACGATGAGACCATCATGTTGCGCCATATGTTGATTTTATAAATATTAACATATTCTATTGATAAGATACAGCCAAAAAAAAAAAAAATGTTATTAGTGTTCAAATAATTTCGGAATTTTTTGTTTCACCATTATTTTCCCTGTGTACATATTTATTATCAAAATATTCGGTAAATGTAGAAAAATTACAAATTCTTAATAAAACATTACAACGACAATGGGAATAGAACACTGTTTTGTATTTTAGTTATATATTTCGTCAGAACATAAATAATATTGCTGTAAGAAAAGTAGTACAAGGTAACTACTATAATACAGAATAATTTTAATAAGTTCTAATACATAAATAAAACCTTTTAGCCGTTACCAATCATTAGGAAAATTAGAACTTAAATAGAAATTAGGAAAATTAAATAGACAACTGTACTATATAAAAAAAGGTTTTAACCATTAGATGATTTTAGAACAAAATTAAAATTGCTTACACTGATAAAATTTATTTTAAGAATGTAAAAATAATATTAAAAGTTTTCAAAAATAACTGTGCCGTTATTAAAATAGTATTCAATAAAAGAGAAAAGTTTTTACAAAATTAAAATATTGAATTTAACTAATTATATAAGCAGTTGTAGTAAAGCAAAAGTACATCTTTTGGCAAAAGTCGTGTTGTATTCAGTAGCGTAAGTAAATTAAAATTAAATGTAAACCTACACATTGAAAATTCTTTATGAATCGTAATATATTATCACTAAAAATATACAATTATAGAACATTAACCTCTTAAAGGGTGAAAGATTATTAAAAATCCTGCTAAAATGAGTATACGACTTCGTACTCATTTTTTAATTGTACACTAAAATTTAAATATTTTTTGCATGTTCGATTTAATAATATCAAAATAAAGTATAAAAAAAGTAATTTAAAAAATATACACAAAAAACCATAATTTTAGGTAATATAAGAACTGCTTAATTTAACAATACGTTACGTGAAATGAACAGAACATATACTTACAGCGCAATCAAACAAATTTAATATCAAATTTATTAAAACAAACAAAAAGTATTGACATTCGGTCTCATTCACTCTTTTGTATTAGTGAGTAGTTTTCCCCGCCACCCTAATGAAATTACCTAAATATTCATCTGTGAGTTTTTTCAACTATTTTTTATTCCGTCAATACAATAATTAAGCCTCAGATAAACATAGCAGAACAATATCCTCAATCGTAGATAAATGAAGAACAATATTCTTAATACGAAAGGAAGCAACATAATTTTACTTACATACTAGAACCAAGTAGATATTGAGCTAAGAGCAACGGGTTTCAATGATACATTTTTGGTTTGATGATTAAGTCACCACGTAACCTTGAAGCTTGTGTGAGGGAATAAGGAATTGAAATTTTATTACCTATGTAAAATACCATGCCCTACCGAGATTCGAATTCGGGATCTTCTGAATGAAAGACTTAAATCCTACCACACGGCCACGGAGAGCCAGTTTAAATTACTTCCATTTCTATTGCAGCACCCTGTTTTTTAAAATGTTGCTTTATTCAGCTGAAAATTCCTAAACGTTAATTTTCATAAATAAATGAAATGTAAAGAGCGCAAATTTTGTTGAAATGTTGACAAATCTTCTCAAATCTTTCTCTTAAACTTTAAGTGATATTCAATTAGTTTTTGCTGCTATAAAGCTACGATGATCTCTGATTTTCCAACTTGTCTTTTAAACAGGTAAAGTATTTGACATCTTCCTATTCAATATTTTCTTCCCGCTTCTGAAGTTTGTAGAAATCGCCTGAACTACGGATGTTAACTTTCCTAAGTTATTTTCCTTCCCTTGACTATTTAAAATCTTGAAGGGGTATTCAAGACTTTAAGTTGTAATATTTACTAAAAACACAAAATTCTTCAATGAAGCGATAAACTGGAGTTCAGGAGACGTTTTACTACGTTATTTAAAAATGTTTACTTATGTTGTAAAAAACGTACTTACTTGTAAAAAAAAAACGAATTTGCCACAATACTGGCAATCCAATTCATCTTTTAAATATCGGAATTTTCTCACAAATTAGGTATGTTATCTCAGAAATACTGTACTGTCTAAACGTAAGAGAAACAACCTTAAGAGAAACAATTTTCTCCTTTTACAGCAAAATAGTTAAAAATCATTCTCACAAAAAAGTGATAATTAAGGAGAATTTATAATATTTTTAATTTGTCCAGTATAGACTTCTCAACAGCCAAATGAAGCAGATTTGTAATGCTGTTCAAGATTTAATTTTTTCCCTTATAAAAAAATTAAAGGTAAAATGGTCGTCTTCTCAATTCAAATAAAAATAAGTGTATTTACTGTTTTTTAACTGAACTGAACATTCACTGCTGAATATGAGATATAAAAAAAACGCCTTTGTAACAAATACATTACGAATTTTATAGTTAACGCACTACGAATATTTAAGCCAGCCGCTTTCGGTATCACTTCATTTCTAAACAAACTACGATCAGACCGTCATATTACGCCATATTGTGCTGTTGTAAAGATTAATACTGTTGATAAAGTACAGCAAAAGTGCTCTGGCAAACAACACATTACTACAGGTACATTAAGCTTTTACTATAACCCTTAAGAAAAAGGAAAAGAAAATTTATTTAGGAACTGAAATATTATCCGATTTCAGTTCAGATATCTTAACCACCTTGCACTGTGCAGAACATTTTTGCGAGGTATCGAACATCAACTCCCAAATTTTCATTAGCATCCGTGATCACCGGTTTGGTGACCGCTGATCACCAACCGCTTAACATTGAATATTTGCACTTTAATCCACCCTGTCTCTCTTTCGTTCCTTTTATTCATTTCACAAATAATCGTTATTTCAGACTTATCAAAGTACATATAAAAGTATAAAGGAATGAAAACCCTCTTTCATTAAATAATAAAACGAATTGATAAAAAGAAAAGTAATTTCATACTTTATTTTATTATGGATTATAAAAGAAATAATAAAACCTTACGCATGAATTTGGTGTCTGTATATCAAACAGGTACTTTTTTGAATGTCTTCTTGATTAACATATTATTAGTAGCGTTTTGTAGAGGTGCGCAGCGTTATGTATCATTAATATTAATAAAACCGTTTCATTTTATTTATGGTATATTGTAAACGGGAAGAGCAATTACATTATCTGATTGGTAGTATGTCACGTTAAAATACAAGCGTAAGCGTAATTGTGTTACTGTTATATATTTAACGTTAATTCCGTGTTAGTTGCGAAACTTGGTAGATCGGAAGGAAAATAGAACGGGGACGTCGGATGGGGAGTATGAGGATAGATGGTGTAAAAACGAATAAAAGTGAATGGAGGGGGTGCCCTTACAAAAGCAATTATTATCCTCCTTATCAAGAACAGGAATAACGGACGACTTTTAACTAGGGTACTTTGGTCGCGCTAGTGGATGAAGAAAGAGGAAAGTGGGGGGATGAGCGGATGGCAGGAATGATATTAGGAAGTGAGAGAACGGGAGTAGAAGTAGTAAAGTGTCTAGGAGAGGATAGAGAAAAGGAACTACGGCGGGAGGGTAGCTTTTAATTTATAGTACAGGAAGAGTAAACGCACCGCACGGGTAGGCTAGATCAGTTAGATTCTCTTTTCTAACAATTTAAATGAAGATCGGATTTAAATGCTCACACGATTACAATTATTATCGCACGTACAAGTATAACTATGACTTCAGTAATGACTTCCTCGACCCGATATTATACTCACCTAAAAATCTCAAAAGTTAATATGTATACCGTATTAACACAGCTCTTGACTTAAAAAAACATCTGATGTGAACACCACATGACTTCCTTGTACGCCTATTAAATTATATATGTACACATTTTTTGCTGCACTTTACTTAAACTTATTTCATTTGAAAGTGAGACGATCCTCCAATTCTTTAATAAAATAGATAGTTACACAGATGCTGAAATATTAATTTTTATACACATCAAGTGTTTATACAATTATTAATTCAACAATCTTACAAGAAATATTAGGACAGAATAAAAATCTCTTTATTACTCGTATTACTAGATCAGTATTATTTATATTTTCGTGAGTTGTTGATTAACAAACTTTCCAGATTTCTGGTGTGTCATATAAATAAAAGTCAATAATAATTAAACTGTTCCGTTTAGTGAACTCCTGTTTACCGGTTACAAATGTTAATTTCAACCTTATGGTGTAAAATATTCAGTTTTTATTATTGGATTATTCAGTGAATAGTTAAAAATGAAAAATAAATAATCATACACAAAAAAGAAAGATAACATGAAGAAATATTTCTTAAAAAAACAAGAAGATGAATATGAAGAGGAAGAAAATGTTAACAACAAGGGAAGAATAAAAAAAATTAAGAGATGTTAAATATAAAGAGGAAGAAAATGTTAAACCAAAAAAAGAAAAAATCATTAAGAGAGGATGATGAATATAAAGAGAGAGAAAATTTTTAAAATAGAAAACGTGTACACAAATTAAGATCAGAATTATATCAAACCAAAGAGTCATTAAATGACTAGCAAAAAAAACAACAAATAAACGAAATGATGATCAATTCCGACTTTTGGAGAATATTGTCCGACAATATCAGAGGAGTAATGAACTAAAAGATTAAGAATTTTTTGTAACTTTAAAGATCGGGCATGTATGCCTCAGTGTATATATTGTTCTTGGGAAAGTCTATTCTTCAGTCACTCTTAACTTTAATGTAGAAAAGCAATTCCAGATTAAGTAAATAGAATTAAAACAGAAATTAAACTAAAAAATTCAAAAATAATCTACTAAATTATAATTTTCAGTTAATATTAAATAATCAGATGTTTCACCAAAACTATTACATAACACATATGTATTTTAACATTAAAATACATATACACATTTTTATAAGTACGTACATAAAATTTTATTTCACTAATAACTTTGATGTTTTTCATAATCTATTTTTTGTTATTATTAAATAGTTATTTATTATACTTTTTTTTACAATCACAATTTAACAATTATTAATAAATCAATATATTTAATTTTACAAAATATGTTAAAAAAATTAATTAGAAAAAAAAGGTAAAAAAATAGAAAAGGAAATGAAATCTGATTCGAACCAATGTACCTTCCCCGTATAGATCCAAATGTTTCATTAATTAAAATTTTATTTGGCTATAACTCTGTAATCAATGAAAATAAGTGCTACTTATGATACGTCTTTGAAATGATCTCAATGACGGCTTATTACTGAAGTTAAGAAAAAATCCAAAATCCAACTTATTTTTGGATTTTTTTGGACACTTTTGGTTCAGTCGACTGCAATCAAAAGCGAAATTTTTCGAGATCACAATACTTCCTTTACTTCGTACAAGGAAATAAATATTACACCGATTAAGAATAACAAGAAAAAATAAGTAACAGCTGATTTTTTTACAATATTTTACATTCTATATTCATTCTTAATATTGCGGTTGCCAAAGGCATATAAACAGGATAAATTGGATTATGTCAGCACATTAGTGACCTTAAATATTACTCCCAGAATAATAGATATTTTCTTTCATCGTTAACCTGTCCTTATTTTATTCAGGCAATTTTAAAACAATTTTAGAATATACTATTTTCCTTTTATAAAATATAATTTATTTAATACTTTTTCCTTGACTTTGTTGTTTTTGCGGTTCATAGGATTTTAACTCATTTCAGAAAGGTAAACTGAACACCAAATCACATCTTCAAATAGCCACCAATTATTAGATCAAGAAAACATTGTCAGTAGAACACTGCGCTTATTCTGTGCGTATTGTCTGCTTAGGCAGAATTGAGAGTTACTTATATAGCGCTCATTTCCCGTATTTCTTAATTTCTTCCTTACCACGGATAATGATAGTTAAATTTCTACATCTTCGTTTCTCAGTCTGTTTATTCTAATTTCGACCTAGTAAACAGTGCAAACTGATATAATTTTCCAGTCTAGTACTAATCATGGTATTTAGCCTCCTTCTTCTAAGTATAGTATAAGGATATTTTCTGCTGTCTGATTTCGTACAGTTTTAAGAGCATAATTCGTTTTTGTAATAAATGTGAATTGTATTTGTATAAATAATAATCATAAAATATATGAAATCTTTTACATTTAACATGCTTTTATGAAAACAATACATTCTGACTGTCTTCTTGTTAATCCTTCCAAAGTCAGCGTGACTGAGAAGAATTAAGGCCTAGGATTCAAAGCCTCTACATGTCTATCGAAAAATACCCATGAATTTTTTTTAGTTAAAATGAAAAAGTAATAGTAATTTTTTGTAAACTTTTTGATTTAAAGATTTTTTAGTTTAATAAGTTCAATAATTTGTTATAACAGTCAGTTAAAACGCTTTGAACTAAAAAGTTTCATCTGAAATATTCCATTAAATAAGAATATTGTTTTCTTAGAGAATATAATACACAATATAAAGGTTACGGTTTACACATTGCAAGAAGTGGATAATTAGGGCACTTGTCTAACCAATATGTCACAAAGATCTAAGTTCTCAGAGATTTATTGTAGAAATAGTATTATCGAATTATAAGAATCTGAATTTTTACAAACGGACTACTCGAAAATAAATATTTTTCCTTTCGATAAAGGATCTCAGTTAGCATTTTTTGCTTTTCATTCGCTTTGCCACTTTGCATAATTCAATTACAAATAATCATTGTTTTCGCCCTGTAGAGTAACCTTATCTAGACGTTGAGTATTTTCGTAAATTAAAGATCTGTATAAAGAATTTTTATTAATGTTCGTGTAAGAGAAATGTCACAGTAAGAAAACTTAATTTAATGTTACATAATGCTAAATAACTTAATAGATTCAATTTCAACTTCCTAGTTAATACTTTTATTTTTTAAGTTGCCTACTTTACAAGCTTTACAAGCTGATTGATTACTGTTTTTACGTCTGTGGGGATTTGACGTTTAAAGAACAACAATGAAGTTTCACTCCACTAGTTAAAAAGTGTTGAGAAATTTATTTTTGCTGTAAAGTTACGGATGAAAAAAGAACTTGACCCCAAATGTGCTGTTCGACTTGTGTGAAATGTCTGAAAGACTTGGCTAGGACTAATCAGCACATGAGTTTTATCATAAGGAAGGAGTGGTGTGAATCAGAAGAATATTTGCAGGACTACACTGACCCCCTTAGGGAGAAGATACCCGCCTTATGACGATCCCAGCCGCCATACCACCGAGTTCCTCCGTTCCTAGCCCTGATGGGTTTTAACGGAGGTCGTCTTTTAGACCCTGTAAGTTTTATAATACAATAGTCATCATTCGGCCTCTGTCAGGATGCCACCAATGCAAATACTTCGGCAGATATTTCTATCAGTGTATTTACACAACCTACTATCGCCTTCGTATGGTTTCTTCCAACCACGACCACCTAGCATTACAATCCTCAACTATCAAATTAACGGATTCGCGGAAGCACGATACCCTCGCCTTCCTCTAACACCGAAGGTTTCACAAAAAAACTCTTCTTATATCTAACTTCAATTAGGAGTTAGAACACTTGTAGGAATTTTAATACTGTGTTACAAAGATAAAAAGGATAAGTAGTAAATCCAAATGCATAGTGCAGTACCTGAATTTACCGTCTATTTTAAGACCAGTGCTGCATGGTGTAGACTTACCTGTCATGTACCTCAAAACATTTAACATTCAAAGAAGAATCGGAATATGACATAATAACTGAAGTTTGACTTAAGAAGCAAGATGATCCTACTTAAGGAAGCAGAATCCTCTTTCCTTGAACTTCATTTCATAACTCAAATTGAATTAAACAACCTTGTTCACGATTGAACTTTTTTAAGAAATAAGTCTAGTTCTTTGGATCTTTGCCGAAAATCTGGAATCTTCTTCATATTGACACTAAAGTCTGTTTCGATGGTAATCGTCAGGAGGAATTTCAAGATCTATATTCCGAAAAAAATAAGTTAGTGTAATGTGACAATTTTTGTGCTGCTGTGGGTGGATGCACTTCATCGCAACATAACTCTACAGAATGGAAACTGTTTTCTGTTCCCTTTTCACATAATGACAACAAATTTCCTTCTGAGCTGTTATTTTGTGCAATTACGATGAAAGAAACGTATGACAATATGGAAATTCAGTACAAAAAGTACTTCAAAAAGCAACCTGTTGCTGAATGTTGTTTGAATGAATTTGCAGCTCGGATACACTAAATTTTCTTGCTTTTTAAGCAGATGGGAGAGCAGGTACAATAGAAAGCATAATATTAGGGAGGAATGACCAAAATGAGAAGCACTTACTCCTTGGCAGAAAACCCTTGTACATACTAGTTAACTCGGAAATGATTCTTCTACCTCCATTCCATGTAAAATTAAATTTTTTTAAATACTTTGTTAAGGCTATAAATAAAAATGGAGCTAGATTTCATTATTTGAAAGAAAAATTTCCTTGTGTTAGTGCGCTAAGATTAAGGAATGACTTTTTATGATTTCCCATATTAAAACTTTGATTAGAAGTGGACAATTCAAAGGACTTCCAACGGTGCAGTGTAAGAATGCTCACACGGATTACTGCTTGACGCTAAAGAAAGATTTTCCAGATGTTAAAAACAAAAGGAAAACAGAAACTACTGCATTTTAGGTAAATTGTATTCAATTTACCTAAAATTCGGGCACTATTGTGCCCTTTATGAATGTAAATTCATGTATTCCTTTAAAAGTTTACCTAACTATAAAAAAAAAAAAAAAAAAAAAAAAAAATGATAGTGGATCCAGGAGAAAATTTATTTACATACTTAAATTCAGAGTTAAAGTACTATTAGGCTCACATATTTTGTTCCTTGGCCAAAAATAAGTTTAATTTTGTTCCTCAGTCTTATTAATACCGCATCCGATTAGAACAGAAGGATATTCAATTATTATTGTACAGCAAAACGTATAGGTCTCATTTGGAATATTCTATAAAAAGGCAACACTTTTCATGTTTATAGAACTTTCTCTAGTTTAATATTATATTTGTGAAATAAATCATTTTCTTCAGAAAATTACGAAGACAGATTTTTGTATTGGTTTGAAAACCCATTAAACTTTACCAGTAATCTTTTTATTATTTTCAGTTTAGCTTTTAATAAAATTGGATGCAAACCTTTCGGAATTTTGTATATGAAAAAAGTTAACTTTCCAGTATGAGAAGAGGTTCATTAGATTGTAATTCAAATTGGTGAATTGTTATTTCCTTATTCCTTTATAGTTTTGTGGCCTTCATAGTTTTTTTACATCAAAAGCATTTCTAAGAGTATTGATAACTGGAAATACTTAATTATTGCTGATATAGATAGATATAAATACAGACGGCCATAAATAAAAGAACGGATATAAATAACTATAATGTGGAGCTTTAATAAAAACAATTTGTGGTGATTTCCCACCGAAAATCGCCGTATTTTAAATTGACATTTCATCTATTAATCTTTATATAATATAGTATTTAATCTCTATAGTATTTAATTGATATTTAAAACTCTGCTAACATACAATGTAAAAATCAAAGACAACTCAATTTTGCTAATTAGTTACTATTCATCCAACCTAGGATTACAGCACTACATTTCTATTATTAAAGGTTGGAGAATATAAAATAAAAGCCTTAAATTATTATGATTATTTAGTACGTTTAAGAAGAAATTCCAGTAGGTGAACTAGAAAAAGTCACCATGTCATTTCATTGTTATTTTAAATTATAATTTTATTTTATTCATTTTCAACATTATGGATGAATAGAATAAACAAAATCCAAAAATAAGTAGAAATTACAAGAGTTTAAACAGAATTTATAATAGTAGCAGTATTTTATCAAAATATTTGCAATGATAATATGTATTTGAAAAGGTTTAATGGACTTTTCGGGATGAAGCAACCTGATGTCAAACAGCAACTACTTAAAGATTCAAAAAAAAAATTTGCTGTTGGAATTGAGTATGGTGATAAGAATTTAAAAGATATAATACTCAAACGTTTTTAAGAATTATGCCAGTATACTGATTTCCATAAATAACTTCTTTTATATATTAAGGTCGTTGACTTTCGAAGGGGAAAGTAGAATTAAGACACGTTGGTCACCGATATTTTTGGACTACAAAAGGAAGTTAGCAAAATCATTGTGTGATGAAAAATTTATTTTATAACTCGAATAATTAGATGGCGTATGTTTTTTTTTTTTACAGTGTTGCGGGGAAATACCATTTACGTACCCCCCACTTTGTGGGGGAGTGTCGGACTCGTACAGGTTCGGCTAGATGTTATTATCAGAACCTATGTATGCCCGTACCCTACCGACTAAAACTCCTATTTCACCGTATCTCCCCACCCGAGGCCGCATCAACAATCAAGCATAGCACAACCTCGGGGTAACTTTTGAGCTCGGGGGATCATGAGTCCCCGTCCCTCGTCACCAGCACCCATCCGCTCAGGTGCAGACGAGTGATGTGACTTTCACACTTCGGCAAGAACAAAATTCCAACATTTTAAAATTTTTAATTATTTTGTCAGTATTACAAACTACAGTAATATTATTTCTGTAGTAAACAAGAAAAAATTTTTCCTTGAGTAATTTATTACGTCTTCACAATAGTAGAATATTTTTTTATTAGGTCACTATTTTATTTCAGACAACTGCAGTTCTTCCAATAAAGAAACCTTACAATTTTACATAGGTAGAATTAATAAAATAAAAATAATTTGATAATTAGGATTCTGAATTTACTTTTGACAGCATAAAAATATTATTAAAATTCATTCATTCATTCATTAATACAAATAAATTCAAATTAATTTTCATGGTTGCATGATTTTTCTGAGTAACAAAGAGTGAGTGAGTATTAATTAGTGTATTATTATCATATCAAATGTAATTATTCAACTGGGTGCTTTGTTAGTCACGGATGCCTGATTAATGATTTATTTATTTCAGACAAACGATTTGCCCCTATATCCTGGGTAATGTAAATCTCGTTTGGAACGTGCGCCTAATACAAATTCAAACACGGATATGATTTTTTTTTAATTGAGCGACAAAACATGTTGGAAAAGCCAAATCATCGAGAAAAATATTAAAAAAGTATTACAGCATTCAAAAATGATTAAAAATTAAAATAATTTAATAATTTTTAAAACGAAATATTTTAATTCTCAATTACATAAAATTGACACTGAAATATTATTTTATTCATTTGTATACTACTATCTCACAGTGCTAGTTTGACCGTATGTCTCGAAGAAATATTTTAAGGAATAATCAATATTGCTTTTCAGTAACACATTATATAAACCATTCTTAACATTTTCACATTAATTTTAGTTTTAGTGTCGTAATAAATTTTTTTTTTGAGCTCAGTTTTGAAAAATACTCTTGTTTCCTCTTATCTTGCCCATAATGAATGTCATACCTTATCTTTCACGAATTTTATTTTGCGATAGAGTATTCATCACTCACGGTTGCCGAAATATGATCAAAATAAATATATCTGAAAGTACAACTAAGGTACTTTTGAGATCTTCAAGGTACATCCAAAATGCATATGGTCTACACCTCGATCACATATTTGATTATATATATATATATATATATATATATATATATATATATATTATTATTATTTTTTTTTTTTTTTTCTTCTGAATTTTTATGGGCATCCACTGCTAAGGTCATTGCCCTCGTCATAATCTTTAAAAGAAACTACTATCACCATCTGGATCGTCATATGTAAGGGTGTAAAGGGCCCTTACATTTTATTTAAAAGCACAAAACTACGCAAAACATATAAGACATAAAGACAAGGACAATCACTAACACTTATGGGGTGTAAAGGGCCCCAATATTAAAATTTGAGATAGGTTCCCAAAAGACTATTAAATTAAAATTAATTAAAACTTATCCTACCATATATTTCTTTCTTTCTTCTACGAGTCTCATTTATAGTTTGTTTAAGCATCTTCGGGGCGACCAGAACCGCCGTTGAGCAGTATATCAGTCGCGCCAGGGTGCCGTGGCAGTTGAATCCTTCTTATAAACAGGCTATAGGCATGCACAGCGTACACCCACAGCCTCGCGCCCTCAATCCACACTTGAGGGTCCCCCATGCCATCATCGGACACACCCCGACTCACTGCTCTTGAATGCAGGTGAGCCAAAATGGCCTAGGCAAGAGGGCTACCTCCCGTCACTCTACGTGCCACGTTTCGAGACTCCCTTATGTATATATGCATACATTTAAAATTAAAATTAAACTTATCAATACCATTTTTCCTTTATATATATATATAAGCTACCGCTTAGAGTTTCTTTTGTCACAGCTTTAAACTTTCATTTTTATAGACTTTTAAGAAGTCCACTGGCGTGTAAAAATGCAACTATATTTTCTTCATTTCCAATATCCAGATCAGCAGTAATATTATTTCTAAAACAGAACCTCTTTCTGAGGTCCTCATATATGGTACACTCTTCTATAAGATGCTTGATTGTCAGTGTTTTATTACAAACACCGCACATTGGTCTCACTTCGCCGGTTAACAAATATAAATTTGTTAATCGCGTATGACCGATTCTAAGTCTGGTCCCCGCTACTTGTTCGCGGCGAGTCAACTTATAGTCGCTTTTCCATTTATAAGGAGAAGATTTTACTGTGTTTAATTTTGTATTTAATCTTCTCCATTTAGCATACCACTTGTTTTTTACTATGTTTGTTAGACGGTTTTTAACATCTCCCACTCTTACAGGAAATGCATCCAAAACATCGCAGACTGTTGGCTTTGTGGCAGCTTCGTCTGCGATTTCATTACCTGTAATACCAGCATGCCCCGGAGTCCATACAAATACGCATCGCAGTGCTAGTTGTTTTAGTACGTATAAAATGGACTGGATGTTTGCAATTAGGACATCCTTAATGTTCTTGTTCCGAATTGCGACGAGTGCACTTAATGAATCGGAACATATTAGCACTCTCTCTTCGCAATAGTGTTCAGTGTAGCGAAGAGCTTGCTGAATTGCAGTGAGTTCTGCCGTGTAGACACTGGCCACATCTGGCAGTCTCCAAAAGTGGGCTTCTTCATTTACATATATCGAGCATCCAACACCATGTTCGGTTTTAGAACCGTCAGTATAAATTCTAATATGTTCTTCGTAAATACTGACGGCTGCCAAAAATTCCTGCTGGATGATCACTGCTGGTTTCTTTTTTATTTCTCCTTGATAGAGATCCAAACTTGTAATAACCGCTGGCAAGAGCCATGGCGGTATTTCTCTAGTAGAAATTGACAATAGAATGGCAATTTCATATTTATTTCTTAATTCGTGGTACCTAAATCCGGCTGGTCTGGAATAGGTAGCACGACGTTCGTATAATGCAGCAATGGGATGATTCGTAAACAATTTATTATTTATATGAGCAGGGAAAGCCCATATATTTGCTGCATATCTTAACAAGAGGATCTCTCTTCCATAATGTAGTAGCATTATTCCGGCTTCAGACATCAGACTAGCCGCCGGACTTCTGCGGAAAGCACCTGTTGCGTATCTTATTCCGCTATTATGAACTACGTCTAACTTTCTTATGTGCGACTTTCTAGCGGATGAATATACGATACATCCGTAGTCTAGTTTAGATTGAACCAATGCTTTATACAATCTCAATAATGTCTCTTTTTCTGAGCCCCAATTTAAGTTCGATAAACATTTTATAATGTTTAGGGCTCTTTTGCATCTATCACTCAAGTCCTGTATATGTAATCCCCATGTAAGGGATTTATCCAATACTAGTCCTAAATACCGTATGCTGTCATTATGTTGTATTGGATTATCATCAATTGTCAACGCAGGACTTTGATGAGTAATTAAGATCCTACAAAAGTGTACACAGCACGTTTTTTCTGGTGAGAATTGGAATCCATTATACCTTGCAACTTTATTTAGAGCATTGATCGCTCGTTACAATTTGTACCTCACCATAGCAGTCTTGTTGCTGGCATATACGATTGCCAGATCATCAACATAGACGCATTTGCTGATTTCTACTGGAATGGCTAATATCAATTTATTAATGGCAATGGTAAACAAGGTACCGCTCAACGGCGAACCTTGCGGTATGCCATTTTCCAAGATCCTTTCACATGAATATTCATTGTTGACGCGTACTTGGAAGGTACGGTCATTCATGTAGTTGCTGAGCAGTATAGGCAGATTGCCACGAATACCCTATTCATGTATCTGGAGCATTATACCATGACGCCAGGTCATATCAAAAGCTTTCTGAAGATCAAACAAGACTCCGACACAATGTTTCCTTGTAATAAAGCTGTTATATATAATGTCCTCTAAGCTGATCATTTGATCAGTGGTAGAATGGTATTGTCGAAAACCTGCTTGATACGGTGATATCAGGTTTTCTTTTTCCAAAACCCAGACGAGTCGATTATTAATCATTTTTTCCAATATTTTCCCTATAGCACACGTCAAAGAAATAGGACGGTAGCTATTGGGATCTGTTAAATTTTTATTTTTCTTTGGTACTGGAATAACATGAGCTTTTTTCCACTGCTGCGGGTACGTTCCATCCCGCCATATTTTATTATAAAGTTCTAATAATCTACACTTTGCAGTGGTATTCAGCAGCCTGATCGTAATATAGTGGATTTCATCCGGACCAGCAGCTGTGTTACCTGCTTTTTCCAACGCTTTCGCGAATTCTTCCATTTTAAATGGTACATTATATGAGTAATTATACTCAGTTCTAAAATTTAGTAGACCTTCGAGTTCTTCTTTTTTGGTTCGAAAACCTTCCTCGTAGTTGGCCGTTTTGCTGGCCCTTTCGAAGTGATTGGATAACAGCTCTGCAATTTCATATGGAGTATCTTTTATTTCATCTTCATCTTGAAGGCTAGTTATGGGAGCAAAATCATTACGCACACAAATCGCCTTCACTTTCTTCCAAACATCTGATGCAGTAGTAGTTTTGTCGATGGATGACACGTATTGCTTCACTTATTTCATCGTTCCACCATGGAACGGGTTTCTTTGTAAGTTTCCCAGATGTTTTGGGAATATATCTCGATGCCGACTCAATTATTGCATTTGTTATGGCGTCGACATCGTCTCCGATAACTCCAGTTGTTTCCGGGAGTATCGTTCTAGCTGTGAAGCTCGTCCAGTCTGCCTTTTCAAATAAACATCTTTTATGGATGGGACATATTGTTCTTGTAACATCAGTTACAATTTGCACCGGGAAATGATCGCTTCCATGCAAATCGTCTAAAACATGGAAGCTGTACCTCGGTGCTATCGATCCGCTTATAAGTGCAAGATCTATACAGGACGTCGATCCATCTCTGGCATTGAAAAAGGTTCCTGATCCGTCGTTTAAAATAATAAGTTCTGAATTCATCAGGAACCCTTCCAGTTCTCTTCCACGGGGATCTACTCGATCTGATCCCCAAAGAGAATTATGAGCATTAAAGTCACCCACCAGTAAAACAGGTGGGGGAAGCTCGGAAATTAGTCTTGCTATGTCATCCTTATTCCAATCAAAATACGGCAAGTATATGCTGCAGACAGTTACCTGGAGCGGACGCTTCATTCTAACGGCGACCGCTTGTAGGTTTGTGTTTAGAACAACCGCTTCGGTGGTAGCTCTAGTCGATGTTAATATAGCTACTCGACCTCTAACTCTTATATTTGGCGGTTGATCTCGCCGAAATATATTGAATCCTTTAATTTAAAATTTTCATTTCGGCGGAAATGTGTTTCTTGCAGACATATACAGATCGGGTCTACATCATGTACCAAGCGTTGGAGCTCATGGATGTTTGAAAAACATCCATTGATGTTCCACTGTACTATCGACTCAATAATTTTTAATTAAATTATTGTCTGGGATTTCCTTTCGGCCATCCTTTTTTTCTCTTCTTCTCCATGTTGCGAACAGCAGCATGTTCGCGGAGAAGGTCGTCGCCTGTAAGGCTTCCGGTCTCCGTGTCGGAGACCACCGAAGCCGCCGACGACGACGGACATGGATCGGCGCCGGTTTCAGCCGCGGATTGAGAGGCGGCAACCTGGCCACTCCCCGACACGGGGATAGCACCGGTCACCGCCTGTGGGAGGGGGGACACTCGCCCCCCTTGTGTGATTTTGTGTGGCCTCTGTGGTTTAGAGGCCAACTCAGTTGCTGGAGGCTTTGGAGCCTCCATATCAGTCTCTGTAGGAGTCACCTTTTTCTTTTCATCAAGAATCTGAGACGAACTTGACATTCTGGTTTGGCGTCCGTTTTCTTGAGAGTAAGAGAAACTTTCTGTGTTTTATCTTCAGGAGGCTGTACTAATATCTTTGGCTTTATTGGCTCTTTACTATTGAAAGGTTTCATTTTATTGTCTATAATTCTTTCAATCATATTAGACAAGGTCGGAGCAAGTTTACTTATGAGTTGACCCTCATCGACAGCAACTGGAGCAGTGACAGGAGCGGCAGCCGCAGCCTGAGCGCAAGTTGTTGTTGCTCTAGGCTTACGGGCGTTAACTATCTTCTTTGCATCGAAGTAGCTGACCTTTTGCAGGGTTTTTACTTCCTGCACAGCTACTTCATCTTTGTAGACAGAACAATTCCTTGATCTACAAGAATGCGCTCCTTTGCAATTAATACATGTAGGAGGCTCTTTACACGGCTCTCCCTCATGCACCTCTTCACCGCACACGCATATTTGCGGTCTTTCGCATCTAAGAGCGGTGTGGCCAAAGCGTTGGCACTTGAAGCACCTCATTGGCTGTGGGACAAATGCCCGCACATTCAAACGGTGAATCCCCGCTCTTATCTTTTCTGGCAAAGTAGGCCGGTTGAAAGTGAGGACATGAGAAGCTGAGGGTAAGACCTCACCGTTCCTTCTCATGTTCAATCGACGGCACTCTATTACTCCTTGTGCTGCCAGTTCCTCTACAATCTCTTGCTCCGAACAATTTAAAAGATCCCGACAGACCACAACCCCCCTTGAGGTGTTGAGCGTGCCGTGGGGATCAACACGTACAGCTAATTCTCCAATTTTCATCAGTCCTAGAATCTTCTGAGACTCTATATCATTAACAGTTTCTACATGAAGTCCCGTGAAAGTTTTTATTATTTCTTTAACAGGGCCTCCAGCACATTTGTTTATTTCTCGAGCGATGAGGAAAGGAATCACCTTTGAGAAATTACCTTCTTCCTTCGTATTAACCAAATACTTAGGTTTTGGGATGCTGCTCTTGAAAAAAGCTTTCTGCAAGCTTTTCCTAGCCTCAATCTCAATCCTCTTAATCTCCGTACTCTTTCGGCGTTTCGCTTCAGGCGAAACAGCCGGTTCTAAACGAGGGTGTTTGCGTGAACCCTCTGCCACGTTTAATTGTTCAGTTTCCATGAACAAATAATCCCTTCTGTAGTAAGGCTAGCCGCCGGGGTACACCCCCACTCCAGGGCTACCAACCCTGGAGGTCCGTTCCGGTACTCCGGTGGAACCAGCATATGTCCTGGCAGAGAGCGGATGCGTAGTCTCTGCACTGACTCCGGGCCCCTACACACCCAAGCTTTCAGGGCTCCCATGCTCCGAACATGGGCACCTTAACTACATGCTTGCCATCGCGGGGGGGCATGTGGACGACGAAAGGTCTCCGTTACACCTGCAAATAACTTTGACCGTGGCCGCCACATCGCCAGCTCTAAAGGCGGTATTAATCCATTTCCGTAATCGTTAAGAATGTCGTATCTGCAGGTGGCCGTAAAGTCCAGTCCTGTAATTCGGCCTATAGATGTAAATCGACCGAAAAAAGCATATCCGAGAAACAACACTCGGAATCCCGTTAGCCAGCTATATGTAATGTACTTGAGTACAGCTGTTGCCGCCCTGGACGTGGAACGTAGATGTTGTGTTCCGGACGTGGGGAATATCTACTTCAGGGCATTATTATTATTATTTTTTTTTTTTTTTTTTTTTTTAGGTTTTTAGGGGCATCGACTACTTTGGTAATCAGCCCCATCCCACTTCAAAAAAAAAATAAAAAGAAGGGTTCAAAATTTCACATTTTCATGTGTCAAAGAAAATGATCAAAATTTTACTTTTCTTATAACTTCTGATCCAATAAAATTAGTTTCTAGGCTTTCCTTTCGGCCATCCTTTTTTACGTTTCTCCATTCTTCTGACGGCCTCAACCTCTGATGACAGCGTATCTGAGGCCTCAGATATGGCATCGTCTTCCTCTATTTCGGATGCCAGTGACGTTCTTCGGCTGACGTCAGTCGATGAGACTTTCGCCGGCACTGTTAGCATCTTTGCTAAAGAATCTAAATTAATGTGCGATGATGTCTCCGCGGCGGATGAGCCGGACTCTATGTCTACTGCAGTACTGGGTCCGGCTGAAATAGATGCTCTCGCCGATGCTGGTCTTTGCGCTTTGGGAGGCTCTATTGGTACAGGTTTTATTTCATCTGCGCCTGGTGCTTTTTCTATAATAATTTGCACCTCTGTTTCCGCAGATTCAGGTTTTCTTGTCACAATTTCTTGGGATTTGTGACTACACGACGGAGCGATCTGTTTCTCTTTGTCAGATAAATCAAGATTTTTAATTCTTACACAAGTTGGTGATTTTACAATCGCAGATTTAGCTGGTTTTTAATCGGCGCTGGTGTGTCTCCTGAATTGCTGTTTCTAATTTATATGTAGGGCAGTTTCTTGAACGACAATTGTGATGTCCTTTACAGTTAACGCAGGTTGGAGGGTCTTTACATGGGTAACCCTCATGTGTTTTCTCTCCACATATACATATTTCCTGCGCTTCACATCTTGCTGCTGTGTGTCCGAATCGTTGACACTTAAAACATCTCATCGGCTGCGGGATGAAAGCTCGTACATCAAGCCAATGGATGCCAGCTCGTACCTTTTCAGGAAGATTCGGCCTATTAAATGTCAAAACACGCGAGGCCGAAGGAAGAATCTCACCATTTCTTCTCATAGTAAGTCTGCGACATTGAGTTACTCCCTGACTTGACATTTCTTGTACAATTTCTTCTTCTGTACAATTAAGAAGATCGCGACAAACAACAACTCCTCTGGATGAGTTCAGTGTGCTATGCGGTTGGACAGAGACCGCAAATTCACCGATCTTCTTCAACGCCAAAACTTTCTGGCTTTGCATGTCGTTGATGGTTTCGACATGCAATCCATTAAAAGTTTTACGAATATCCTTGACAGGACCACCAGCACAATTTGTAACTTCTCTTGCGATAAGGAATGGACTAACTTTTTGAAAGTTTCCATTCTCCCTTGTAATAATTAAAAATCTTGGCTTTGGTGCGCTATAGCCAAATAGACTTTTCTTTAATTCTTTACTGATCCTATCAGCATCTTTCATTATCCTATCAGATTCTTTACTTTTTTTCCTCTTCGCTTGCGGCGAATCGGAGGTTTCTAAACGAGGGTGTTTACGTGCACCCTCTGCCACGTTTGAATGTTCAATGTTCATGAACAGTGGATCCCTTCTGTAGCAAGGCTAGCCGCCGGGGTACACCCCCACTCCAGGGCTACTAACCTTGGAGGTCCTATCCGGTACTCCGGTGGAACCGGCATATGTCCTGGCAGAGAGCGGATGCGCAGTCTCTGCACTGACTCCAGGCTCCTACTCACCGAAGCTTTCAGAGCTCCCATGCACCGACATACATGGGCACCATTGCTACATGCTTGCCATCGCAGGGGGCATGTGGACAACGGAAGGGTCTCCGTTACACCTGCAATAACATTGACCCTGGCCGCCACATCGCCAGCTCTAAGAATGGTATGAATCCATTTCCAAAATCGTTTGTTATTTCATTTCCTGCAGGTAGCCAAAAATCCAGTCCGTTTAGTGACCTGAAGTTGGAACCAGGTCAAACTTAACAAGGCATAACCGAGGAATTTACTCGGAACCCCGTTAGCCAGCTATATGTGATGTACAAAGGTACAGCTGTTGCCGCCCTGGACGTGGAACATAGATGTTGTGTTCCGGACGTGGGGATTATCTACCTCAGGGCATTATTATTATTATTATTTTTTTTTTTTTTTTTTTTTTTTTGAGGTTTTTAGGGGCATCGACTACTTTGGTCATTAGCCCCATCCCACTTCAAAAAAAAATAAAAAAAAGGGTTCAAAATTTCACATTTTCATGTGTCAAAGAAAATGATCAAAATTTTACTTTTCTTATAACTTCTGATCCAATAAAATTACTTTCTAGGCTTTCCTTTCGGCCATCCTTTTTTACGTTTCTCCATTCTTCTGACGGCCTCAACCTCTGATGACAGCGTATCTGAGGCCTCAGACATGGCATCGTCTTCCTCTATTTCGGATGCCAGTGACGTTCTTCGGCTGACGTCAGTTGATGAGACTTTCGCCGGCACTGTTAGCATCTTTGCTAAAGAATCTAACTTAATGTGCGATGATGTCTCCGCGGCGGATGAGCCGGACTCTATCTCTACTGCAGTACTGGGTCCGGCTGAAATAGATGCTCTCACCGAAGCTGGTCTTTGCGCTTTGGGACGCTCTATTGGTACAGGTTTTATTTCATCTGCGCCTGGTGCTTTTTCTATAAAAACTTGCACCTCTGTTTCCGCAGATTCAGGTTTTCTTGCCACAATTTCTTGGGATTTGTGACTACACGACGGATCGATCTGTTTCTCTTTGTCAGATAAATCAAGATTTTTAATTCGTACACAAGTTGGTGATTTTACAATCGCAGATTTAGCTGGTTTTTTAAACGGCGCTGGTGTGTCTCTCACGTCAACGGCGTCAGTCCGGGGATGAGCCTTCTCATCTTTACTTTGTTTTCTCTGATGAGTCGACTCAATCTTTGAATCAATGATTCTTTCAATCATAGTCGCAAGACTTGGTGCCATCGTGTTAAGCAACTGCTCCACATTAATTTTAGATGTGGAAGGGGCAGCCGCTGCTTCTGCATAAGAAGTTGATGGTCGTGGTGTACCCTTATTAACAATCTTCTTTGCTTTAGGATAGCTTACCTTCTGAAGCGTTTTAACTTCCTGAATTGCTGTTTCTAATTTATATGTAGGGCAGTTTCTTGAACGACAATTGTGATGCCCTTTACAGTTAACGCAGGTTGGAGGGTCTTTACATGGGTAACCCTCATGTGTTTTCTCTCCACATATACATATTTCCTGCGCTTCACATCTTGCTGCTGTGTGTCCGAATCGTTGACACTTAAAACATCTCATCGGCTGCGGGATAAAAGCTCGTACATCAAGCCGATGGATGCCAGCTCGTACCTTTTCAGGAAGATTCGGCCTATTAAATGTCAAAACACGCGAGGCCGAAGGAAGAATCTCACCATTTCTTCTCATAGTAAGTCTGCGACATTGAGTTACTCCCTGACTTGACATTTCTTGTACAATTTCTTCTTCTGTACAATTAAGAAGATCGCGACAAACAACAACTCCTCTGGATGAGTTCAGTGTGCTATGCGGTTGGACAGAGACCGCAAATTCACCGATCTTCTTCAACGCCAAATCTTTCTCAAAGGGTCTCCGTTACACCTGCAATAACATTGACCCTAGCCGCCACATCGCCAGCTCTAAGAATGGTATGAATCCATTTCCAAAATCGTTTGTTATTTTATTTCCTGCAGGTAGCCAAAAATCCAGTCCGTTTAGTGACCTGAAGTTGGAACCAGGTCAAACTTAACAAGGCATAACCGAGGAATTTACTCGGAACCCCGTTAGCCAGCTATATGTGATGTACAAAGGTACAGCTGTTGCCGCCCTGGACGTGGAACATAGATGTTGTGTTCCGGACGTGGGGATTATCTACCTCAGGGCATTATTATTATTATTATTATTATTATTCGAGTGGCGCAACGTGCGAGGAATCGCATAGACGCGAACGCCAGGTCAGCCGAGTACAAGACGGCAAAGAAGCGGCTCCGTCGAGCCATCAACGTGAGCAAGGCACGCTGCTGGAGAGAACTGACGGAGACCGTGGATGCAGACCCTTGGGGGCTAGGTTACAAGATAGTAACTCGGCGATTGGGGGTCTCGCGGTCACCAGCTCCACTAGACGAAGCTAAAGCGGAACACGTCGTTAAGACGTTGTTCCCGGCGCACTCGGTCCGTGCCGAGCGGGACTTCAGCGACGTGGGCGACTTCCCGCTCTTCTCGATGGAGGAATTGGAAGGAGTCCTACGGTCGCTGAAATGTAAAAAAGCCCCTGGTCCCGACGGTATACCGGCCGAGGTACTCAAACTAGTGGGGCGCTGCAGGCCCCGTCTTCTAATAGACATGTATAATGCATGTCTGAAGGCTGGGTCTTTTAGCGCCAGGTGGAAGACCGCGCGTCTTGTGCTAATTCCCAAAGGAAAAGAAAACCCAGAGTCGCCGTCCTCCTACCGCCCATTGTGTATGCTTGACACAGCTGGGAAGGTATTGGAGAAGCTGTTAAAGAAAAGACTGGTTACGGCGATGAATCAGGCAGGTGGCCTGTCACCTAACCAGTACGGTTTCCGGCAGGGTCGATCGACCCTAGACGCAATTCAGGAGGTTGTTGAGGCAGTGCGGCGAGCAGAGGACCACAATCATTTTTCGCGACGTGTGGTCCTTCTCGTTACGTTGGACGTAAAAAACGCGTTCAACTCCGCACGATGGAGCGATATGATTCGGGCCCTGGAGCATTCGTTCCATGTGCCTCAATACCTTCTGAGAATGGTAGACGCATACCTGAGGAACCGCGGTCTCATTTACGAGACCGCAGCAGCCTGGCGTAGGACTACGATCACCTCAGGGGCGGCGCAGGGGTCGATTCTCGGCCCCGACCTTTGGAACGCCGTCTACGATGGCTTGCTGAGGCTGGAGATGCCTGAAGAGTCTGCCTTGGTTGGGTACGCTGACGACGTTGCGCTACTTGTCGCAGACCGCGACGTGGAGCGCGCCCAACTGAGGCTCAGTCGGGCCATGCACAGAGTCGGTGCCTGGCTGGACGATCATGGATTGTCTCTAGCTCTCAGCAAAACGGAGATCGTAGTTCTCACGAAGAAACGTATCGACACCCTTCTTTCCCTGCGGGTCGGGGTAGAGGTTGTCGAGAGCAAGCCGGCCGCAAAGTACCTCGGTATGATGATTGACCGGAAACTCAGCTTTGCTGAGCAGCTTCGTACAGCCGCCGACAAAGCTGCGAGAGCCGTAACTGCTCTCAGCCGGCTTATGGCGAATGTCGGCGGACCGAAGGCCAGCAGACGGCGATTGCTGATGTCCACGGTACATTCCATCCTGCTATACGGGTCGGAAGTGTGGGCCCAGGCATTAAGAGTTGCGAGAAACCGGAAGCGGCTCGCGCAGGTGCAACGCACCGCAGCCTTGCGAGTCGCTTCCGCGTATCGGACGGTCTCCGAGCCTGCAGTACTTGTGGTCGCCGGCGTCATACCCATTGCTACTTTAGCAAGGGAGCGCCAGACGATCTACGGGAGGCGGCGGGCAGGCGGAGACCGGGTGACCATTGCCAACGAGGAACGCACTCGCACATTCCTCGCATGGCAAGAGACCTGGGACCACGAGACCAGAGGACGATGGACCGCAAGGCTTATTCCTCTGGTCAGACCGTGGACGGAGCGACGGCATGGAGAAGTGGAGTACTACATGACCCAATTTTTAACGGGTCACGGGTACTTCCGTGCTTACCTCCATGTCATAGGGAAAGCGCCGTCCCCCGACTGCCTGTATTGTCCCGGTGTACGGGACGACGCCGAGCACACCTTTTTCAAATGTGCTCGGTGGGCGGCAGATCGAGGGACTTTAGAGGCGGATCACGGAGCACTGAGTCCCCACAACGTGGTTGCGATGATGCTCCGTGACCTGGGCAGCTGGGAAAGCGTAACCCGATTCGTCGGCAACATACTCAGGGCCAAAAAGGTTGACCTGGACAGTCCTGAAAATTAGGTAGCACCAAACAGGCTAGTATAGGAGGACTCGACCGGAAGTAATGTGATAAACGGTTCCGGGTCGAGCCCTGGTAGAAAGGGGGGTGGTTTTAGTCGGTAGTCCGCTGATGGTGATTGGATAATACCATCAGCGGGAGCCCGACACTCCGTGCGTAAATGCATTTCCACCTCCCTCCTCAAAAAAAAAAAAAAAAAAAAAAAAAAAAAAATTATTATTATTATTATTATTATTATTATTGTGTTTTGAATATTGTATTTTTAATTTATATGTGAGTTGTTGACTTGTGGCTGTTCTTTTGTGATTTTATGGGATATTGTGCAATATACAAAGGTTTTGTGTAACTGTTCTGTTGCACAAACAAAGCAAATTAAATAAATAAATAAAAATTAATATTATTATTATTATTATGCTTTTAACATAACATAATAAAACATGGGACCACTTAAGTCAATTTTACTTAGATCTTTTCTGAGAAAAGCGTGTTATTTTACTCTTCCGAGCTGCCCAGTATTTCTTCATCCTTTCAGATCTTGCTTTCTTTTCTTCATCTGTAACACCCTCTTCGTTGTATTTTGTCGTTTGTCTATGTTTTGTTTAAATCTAATGTTTTTGTCTTTTGCTTTATAATTTTTCCAGTTTTATTCTGTAGGTCAGTCAGGGAAATTCCCAATTCTTTCATATCTTCTCTAATTTTTTTGATTCATCCTACTTCTAGATTTTGGTACCAGAGCTTTTCAATGATATTTCTTGACAGTCTTGTTTCCGGTGTCCTTATGAGATGACCAAAGAAAGAGATTTTTTCCGCACAGTATCAGTAACAGGCTCTATTTCTCGATACACCACCTCATTTGGCACAATCTACCATTGGCCTTCTTTTTGGTGTTTTTTATTGATACACGTTCTGACAATTCTCCTCTCTATTTTCAGAATTTTATCAATCGGTTTTTCTGAGTGATTTTGAAAAGGGTCTCGCTTCCGTATGTGACTACTCGCTGTACTACAGTTTTATAATGTTTAAGTTTTGTTTTAGCAGAAAGGCATTTTTTGTTATATGTTGACCAAGTTAATTTTTGGGATTTAATCATTTTATTTGTCCTGTTTTGCCATGTCACTTTTTCATTTAAATTTTAAGTTAATATTTCCCGTAGATGTTTAAATTGTTTTACCATTTTAGTTTTTTGATTGTTTACCGTAATGTGCTCTATTACCAGAGGATCTATGGCCATTAGTTCAGTTTTTTCGAAAGAGATATGAAGCCCTATATTTTGTGCTAGGTTTTGAAGGCTCATGATTTGTGTTTTGGCTTCTTGAATATTATTTTCTAAAAGAGCGAGGTCATCTACAAATCCTAGGCAATTTAGTGTGATGGAGTTTTTCTTACTACCCATTTTTATATTTTTGGGATTTATTTCATACCATTTTCTCATGAAAAATTCGAGGGCGCAGTTAAAAAGGAATGGAGAGAGGCCGTCTCCTTGCCTCAATCCATTTTTTATGGAGAACGGTCGAGAGAGTTCATCTCTGAATTTCACTCTGGACTGGGTATTGATTAAAGTTAATTTTATCATGTTTACGAGTTAAGGGTGAAGGCCCAGGTTTCTCAGAATATTCAGCATGGATGGTCGGTGTATACAATCATAGACCCTTTAAAAGTCGACGAAGGTGATTATTAGTTGTTTTTTTCGTCTTTTGTATAAGTCCATTATAAGTTTTAGGGATATTATTTGCTCCGGGCAACTTCTCCATGGCCTAAATCCTCCTTGGTACTCCCTAAGTTCCAGTTCAAGTTGATCTTTGCATCGGTTGTATATGATTCTCGACAGGATTTTGTATGTGCAATCCAGGAGAGATATGCCTCTGTAGTTTTATATTTATATATATAAAATATTTTTATGAAACCTACTGAACATTTAATATAACTTGATGAAAAATCTGGAATAAAAGAATTCACACAAAATTAGTAAAAATTAAAGGAAAGGAATGTACCATTATGTTAATGTTATTTTGTTTATCTAAGTTTGGTTGTGCAACTAACTGATATCCAAATTAGAAAATAAAGGTTCTAAAAACAGAGCTGTTGGTGAGAAGTATTATCATTCAGTCTTGTACATTTCTAAAATCATACTTCTATGGATAAATTATATCGATTACATTTTTTTTATTTGCGTGGTTATCATGTTTAGAGTTTAAAATTGTTGACATACATTCTTTTAATTCCTTTGATACTATTAAGTATATTAAAATAATTCTAAAAGTAGGATTTTTTATTATAGTTTGCATGCCATGTAATCCACCTTCATAAATGTGTACATGAAAAACCAACGCTAAGAATAGCCATGTTTTGGCTATATTATTTTTTTAAATAAAAAAGAAGCAAACAATGTTGTAAAATTTTGACTGGTTTTCCTCCACTCTCTAAGTAGATTTTAATTCTGGGTGCGATGGAATGTTTCCCATTAACACAAGTATAATAGAAATTTCTAGATTAAAACCTACCAATCTTATTCCAGACAGGCAGTTTTCTGATCCCACAAGTACCTGTTTTTTTTTCTTTATAGTAAACCTTGAAGTTAACGGGCAATAATGTAGCAATGAATATATAAAGACAGTTTATTTTCTGCTTATATGTCATCACAACATCTGATCTATTCTGTTCCACCGACTTGTCTGTGACAATTACTAGCACAAAATAAATAAGATACCGATCAGTCTAGTCTCAATCATGGAAAAAGTAATATACCGAAAACATTGAAGTACTGCATCAAGACCCGCAGACCTAGAGTTGTATACAGGTCTAGTGTCTTACTCGTACTATCTTGATATGATGTATAATTCATTGAGACCAGAACTTAAGAACTGCTAATTACGTAGATTTTATCTCACATCTATTATTAATCGATTTATAACAAAACATTTGAAGTAAATTATTATTCTAAATGAAGTCCCCAGCCTTTCCAAATAGACAACAAAGGTCTAAGGCAACATGGAATCCTTCACTATATGCTTCCTGCAACTGAGCTTGTTGATGACTATCTTATGTTGTAGTAAGTATATGACTCTCCAATTCAACAAACATCCGGGCAACCCCTAACCCTCAAAGGGAAATCGTCCGCCTCTTCATCCAAGAAACACGTAGTGGATTTACCATGGATTTCATTTCCCTTCCCCCACCCAGTTTACTATCAATTGTCGGGGCCTCAACTAAGGGTTGGAAACCATTCTCGCCAAGTTATACTGGTATTAAAAGAGCGTTGTTTCCCACAACATCTCTGTAGAATAAGCTAGGAATGCTCATCTCTCTCTTAAGAAAACCTTGATATTATGCACCTTTTTTGGATTTAATCCATGGAAATCAATTCTTCCTAAAATCCACCAAACTCCTTGGAATTTACTTTATGAGATCCATCTTTTTCCACTTGACAATGCTAAATATGTACTCAAAAAGGCAGAAATGCTGGTATTTACCTTATTACAACCGCTCACATGTAATGCACCTTAACTCTAGTCTTTAACCCAGTGGTTACAGCCTTTTTCCCGTAAATATAGTTTAATTTCCACCTTCTTGAAAAAAACCAAGTATCTGTTAACCTATCTCGCTCCAATCATTCCAAGAAATTCTTCCCTTTTTTGCCAAACCAAAAATAATGAAATAATGCTGTCAATAGCAAACTGCTCCTTGTATTCGCTTTCTCCATGGCTACAGCTCTTATATCTCTTTGATATTAGATCTTCCCTTTTAAGATATTCATTGACCTTGGCATATCTTTATAAATAGGTATGGAAAAGTAGTGAACTTTTGTGGAAATAATCTTCATCTAATGTAGAAAATTTTTTGAATTAACTTGTCACTCCTTCCTTAAACTGATATTAGACTTGCATATGGAAAAGTTTCGCAAAAGTACCTGCGAGGAAAATTTGACAA
Source organism: Lycorma delicatula (assembly GCF_047948215.1). NCBI lineage: Eukaryota > Metazoa > Arthropoda > Insecta > Hemiptera > Fulgoridae > Lycorma > Lycorma delicatula. The sequence continues at coordinate 46,285,573 of NC_134455.1, read as the reverse complement.
ATCTAGAGTTTATAGGTGAAAAACCTTCCTAACAAAAGTTATCCACTTTATGAATAATAAAAATCTTCAATTTTTGGGTCTTGCAGTCAGCTCAACTTATTGAAAGGAGAAAGCACATGATTAAATATAAAGGAGGTTGATTAATTCTATTCTTCTCACATCCTGACCCACGGAGAGGAAGGCATCCTCCGCTCTCCACTATTCCCTCCGTTTCTAGCCCTTATAGGCTTTCCCTAGGTCATCTTTGAAACTTCGGCATTTGACATATTCCAGTCCGCCTCGGCCAGAATGCCACTGATACGAATGCCACGAGTGACATTCCCACCGGTCTACTACTATTTAATGAACTCAAAACGAAACTCATCTTACCGAGTCTTAGGTAAGACAGAAAGGACTTAACAAAACAAAGAAACTGAATTAGCTACCCGTAGAAGGTAAAAATGAATTCAACACAGAACACGAAATATAAAAATATTACACGAAACAATAGCAACTCAGTAACATTGAAACAAAACAGAACAAAGAATAAGAACAAAAACATAATTCATAAAACAAAACATCAACAAAAACAGAATTCAAGAGAAATCCAAGCAAGGCTCTAGATCCCCTCAGCAGTCCTTTCCTTTACCAAATACACTATAAAACTCTTCACTATTGCTCATTCGTCCTGGCTTCTCCAGTTTACACGGAAATCCAATGTCGACCCGATAAGATCAAGCCGATAGACGATCTCCGTGCGCATTAACTCGTACTTCAAGCACTCATAAAGAACATGGAGATGTCATCCAATTGTCCACACTGAAAACACATTCCAGAATCTACCAGGCCGAATTTCTACAATCTATCCTAAAAGCACCATGGCCGGAAAGAAATTGCGTCACATATTTATTAGAACATACACAAGAGGCGTCCCGCAAACCAACAACATTTGGAAAGAGATCATGAGTATAACGCCTACCTTCTCTCTTCTCCAATCTGACCTGCCACAAGGCATTGCCTTGTTAAATTTCTCGAACTAAATCCGAAGTCAACACACCGGACATCTTAGCAACATACTATTGCTGCTTCTCGACGCAATCAAGTCTATCTGTTTCACGCCTTCATTCACCAAGACTGCCTCCCCTGAAATGGTACGGTAACTCCCCGTTACCGTATATAAAAAAATATTGATCCAAAAAACCAGCAAAATCGGTATAATCAATGAGAAAATCCCTTATTTTTCTATTTGTGAATTTATTATAATTTTACAAAATGTAAAATTAGTTTAATTTATATATATATTTAATGAGTGAGAGAAAGATATTCCGATAAAAACTATTAGAACAATAATATTTTTAGATGATAAACAGAGAATAGTTGATAAAATAGTAAAATAGAACTTTATTATAAGGTAAAATTAAATTAATGAAATAAAGAAAACAATTTTGATTTTATGTCATTTGATCATAATTTAAAATTAATGCGTTGCGTGAGTTCAATCTGATTAAAAATAATATGAATTCAACACGAATGAAAATGCAGTTACGTGTTAGGTCCAACAACATTAAAAGATATCGATTAGACAGGATACTAAAAGAAAAGATGTAATACTACTACTAGTGCTATATTGAAAACTAAAAATTAGTCATTTTTTATTAATCCTATTTACTTTGGTCTTTCCTCAGTTTACGAATTTTGTTTTTCAGTTCAATTTTTATTGATTCATTATCAGAACTCGACCAGGTTTTGAGGACTATAAAAAATCTTGTTTAATTATAATTCAATTATAATTATAATTGTTTAATTATAAATCTTGTTTTAATTAAATCTGGTTTAATTATAATAGTCAGATCACTATTAAAATTCTAAGGTCTTTATAAATAAATTGTGTATTTCTAATTTCCATTATTATTACTGAAGTACTATAGTGCGGTGAAATAGTACAGTGTGTGAACATTACTAAATTGTGAATCATTAATAAAACGTTCTATCATCGTCTTTAAACTTCCACAATAGATAAATGAAGTATGGTAATATTATTCTGTAAATTTCTGAATTAAGGTGCAAATTCAATTATTGGTTGATATTTATTTTAATAATTTTTTAACCACTCTAAGGCATGATTACCTCGATCAGGAGTGACAACAGTAATCGCTAAACAAATTGCATATACGTACATGTGACGAAAAATTATAGTCTCTAAACATGAAACGAATGAGTTATAAAAGTTAGTACTTTAATTCAAATTTGTGGGTAGCTTTTACTAATAATAGCATTGCAATGTCAATCATAAATTCTGTTAGAAGTCAATTTACTAAAATTTATTATTTACTTTTGTGCTGGTTCCCTCATTTCCATGATCTTCCTTAAATACGTACAAAGGAAATGAGAAGAAAGATGAATAATAAAAATTTACTAAAAAAGGTAGTATGTGAAAATTTGAGTTAAAACTTACTCCCTATCATTCAATGAATGTGAATTACCTACGCATTAATATAAAAGAGTTCCTTTAAAGTAATATAGTCATTTTTCTTTTAATGTAATTATTTTTATGAATATATGTACTTTGTAGATTGCCAAGCTTAATAAAGTGAGTATTATGTTACAGCATCCTACATTATTACTGATAAATACCTTTCAAAAAAGAAATGAATGTTTGTACATGTTAAGTAAGGATTAAATTTCATTTTCCTTTTCTGTGTAGTGTTATATATTGTAGACCTTTATATTTTTCAGTGCCTGATTATATTTAATTAACTTCTTCCGATTCTGAAACTATTTATTTCTAGTCACTGAAAAATAATGTGAAATGAACATCGAAGCAATTAATTAACAATATAATTTATTAACACCTGAATTCGATTACTGTCGTGATTTGAATAAAATTTATTACATTCAAATTTGTAAAATCAGCTAAACCTCTGCTCTTTACTAACTGGTTAAAATATTAAAAGGTTTTGAATAGAATTAAAATACAATCTATTACTTAGAATAATTGCAAGGTAATTTTTTAGCTTTATATCATCATTCTTAGATATTTTATACACTTTTTACAAAAATCGATTGAAACACATTAACCATACGTTTCATCAAATTTTCTTGTGTATGGGGAAAAAACGCATAAAATTTCGGTGATAATACTCATAAATAATAATTTTTTATTTCACACCCGTATCCGATAGGATTCACATTAATGTACGCTCATATAATTACACCTACCTGCACGCTGCATCAAGATCAGTTGTTATTGTGGGAGAGGATTCTATTCCGGATATGAGACTCATTTTTCAGCTACAGTTTTGTTACTTACATTTTTAGGGGAGTTTTGTTACTCCCCTAAAAATACCTAACAGCATATTAAAAAATTAATTACGTATTACATTTAAGACAACACACTCGTTCCATTTAAAAATATGTAAAATTTAAAACTCAAGTAAATTTAGTATGTAGAAATAATATGGGACTATATGATCAATTTATTAGAAGTACTTGCAGTAAATAACTGAAATAAGTGAAAAAAAATGTGGGCTGGAAATTAAATTGAGATAAATATAATGAAATCAGGCAGGAAGAAATAGAGAAAATCAGTTATTAGATGCTCTTGAATAACATCCGCCAAAGACAAATACAGTCCAAAACTAATCATTTCAAGTCTAATGTTTAATTTCTTTAATCTGAAGTATAATCTAAAAGAAAAGAAACTTCAAAGAAATACTAAATCACAAAAAGTAATAAGAAATTTTTACTTTTTCATAAAATTTGTTTGTTATTAAATTCATAATAAAAATTAGACGTAAATAGATTTGCTTCACTATTTCAAACATACGCTGTGGACATCTAGCAGATTGTTAAATAAGGCTTAGAAAAATTTCATAAATTTTAACCTAGAATATCTAGAATAGCTACAATGAATTAAAATATGTAAAAATAAATAAATATCCTATTATATCTATTTTCCGTATCTATCTATTTAGAATGAAATTTAGATTAAAAAACCAATTGTAAAAGTTTTTGTAAAACTTTTATTGTAAATATAGGTAAAAAAAATTAAAAGCTTTTTCTTTGTAGATAAGCACACAGTAGGAAGATGATTTTTTTTTTAATTCATGAACATGAATTAACATTAGTATTATATACAAAATATTTCAAACTTTCTTAAAATATGAAAGAATTTTTCCTTTATAAGGTCGAGGAGCAAGCGGCTGTAATGCAAAAGTCAAAATCATGGCTGAGGTGCTCAAGAGCGGCATTAATTAAAAAAGGTTATTTTTATTTAATTATAATCATGTTTAAAGGGCAACAATTATCTTTTATCCTTTTTACTTCCTTGTAAGAAGTAAAGGAAGTATTGTAATCGTGAAAAATTTCGGTTTTTTTGGTTTCGACGGAAATATCCATTTTGACTTTCCCTGAATCCATTTTGAGTAGTTTCGGCGTGACGTCTGAACGTATGTGACTCGAATAACTCAAAACGATTAGCCCCTAGGACTAATCGTTTAAATTTAGAACTGTTGTAACATCTAATTGTGCTCCTCCCCTTTTAATTGCAATCGACAGAACCATGAGTGTCCAAAAAACGCTCAAAATCCAAACTAATTTGAATTTGGACTTTTTCTTAACTGCAGTAATAAGCCCTCACTGAGAGCTCTTCACTTCAATGGTATATCATAAGGGGTATTCATTTTCATTGTTCCCAGAGTTATAGCCAAATAAAAGTGTAATTAATGAAATATTTGGATCTTTAAAGGCGAAGGTCGAATCAGTTCATCTACATTTTTTTTAACTTTTTTTTTAATTTAAATTATTGATTTGTTAATAACTATTAACCTCTGGTAGTAAAAAATTTACAGTAAATAACAATTCAATAATAAAAATAAAAAACATGAAAAAAATATTAGAAGTTACTAATAAAATAAAATTTTATGTACTTTTCATTAAAAAAAAATGTGTATATTTAATTTAATAGGCATACTAGGAAGTCATGTGGTGTACACGTCAGATTTTTTATTTTGTATTTACATATTTTTTAATCTTTAAACAATTTCTATTCATTATAGTACTAGGAAGTTTTACACGCAAATAAAACAACTTGTGACACGGGTATTCTGTTTAGGTGTTCTGTTTCGGAGAATTTTGTTTATGGGGTTTATAAATATTTTATTATCGTAATTCCATACAGGTTTTAAACAAAGAGGATGTCTCAATTTTTATAATTTTAAATTTTCTAGAATTTCATTTTCTATAACTGCTCATTGGCCTACCTAAAATTGCAACTAATAACAAAAGACGGAAAATAAAAAAATAAACATGAAACAAAAACCTTTTCAATTATTTATCTATATGGCAAAATTTATGCAGTTTTCAGGGAGAAGGAAATTTACATGTTTTATGACTGAAAATAAATTAAAAAGTAGGCTTTTTATAAACACGGGTCAAGGAAAATTTGGTTTTGAGTTATAGCTTATGAGAAATATCCCCCTGATTTGTGCTACAAGCTTTCACTCTTTTACCCACTTTGGTAATTTAATGACCGATATTAACTTGGTGAAGCTTTCTTCGTTCAAAATAATAGTAACAATAATATCAAACATAGTAAAGACTACATGACTGTTGAAAAACTGCCAAACAACAGTTTCTGTTGTTTTTGTTTGATATTATTTTTATTTTTTTAAGTTTTAAGGTCATCGAATGCTATGGTTATTAGCCCTTTCCACATTAAAAAAAAAATAATACTTTTCCCTCCCGGTAAAAAGCACGAGCGTCATAATCAGTAGACTAGTCTTGTCAATAGAGATTATCTAAAAAAAAAAGACTTTTCACGAGATTAAAACCCCCAAAAGAAACACAAAATGGCAAAGGGGTAAATGATCCTTGCCACTTAAAAACAAAAGCCATTTCTTACGAAACGTTGTCAAACAATCAAATTTACATCAACTAAACAATGTCCAAATTTCTAATATAAAACAAAATAGTGTTAAACACGTAATGACGAAGGCGTAAAGTGCCCTTGCCACCTAACATCACACATAACTTGTAATAGATGTTCAAAGAAGATAAAAAAACACATCTTAATACGTTCATATTATACAAAAATAAAAAAACACAATCTATATTAAAATAGATTCTTCAAAAAAAATAAAATAAATTCAATCTCTTCTAAAATTCTGTTGCCTCTGTCCCGCTTTCGGCCATTCTTTTTTGTTTCTTTTTTCCATCTTCCTAAAGGTCTTGATGTCAATATCCATGCTATCTGAGGCCTCGGAGATGGAGTCTTCAGTTCCTCCGCCGTAAGTCTCGGAGGATCTCCTGCTGCCGGTATCGGATGACGTCGGTTCCGATGGCACAGTCAGAAGTACATCGCGGTCGAGACTGGATGTACTCACCGCAAGAACATGTGGGGCGGCTGAGTGTCTCGCCCTCTCACCTAAAGGCCTCCATGATTTCGGAGGCTCTATTGCAGTTTTTCCTAAATCTTCCTTTTCCAAAATGAAGATTTCTGGTTTCGCAGGTTCCAAATTTGGGATTTTTTCAGTCTGAACTTTAGCTACAAGTTCCTTCTACATTTTTGTTTCAATTTCCTTCACCTTTAAACTGGTTGAAGTCTTATTCTTTGGTGGAATAGGACACTTTTGTTTTGTTACGTCTGTCTTCCTCGACGACTTTGGGCTACTGTCACTAATTGTACGATTCTTCAATTTCTTATCGATGTTTGTTCCACTAAACTTGCTAAGACTGGCGCCAATTCCGTTATAATTTCCTTTTCTTTGAAGAAGGCGGCACGAGCAGCAGCAACCTGTGAATAAGACGTGGCCTTTGGCGTTCTGGTATACATGATTTTTCTTGTTTTAAAATAACTTACTTTCTGAACGGTCTTAACCTCCTGTATCGCAGTTCTTTCTTTTATTTCGGACAATTTCTTAATCTTGCACTTTGTTGTCCGTTACAGTTAACATATATCGGCAGGTTCCTGCACGGATCACCCGGGTGGAACGGATATACATATCTGTTTCCTTGTGCATCTTGCTGCCGTGAGTCCAAATTTTTTACATCTTAAACACCTCAATGGTGCTGGGATGAACCGACGCACATCAAGCCTACCTTTTATTTTCTCCGGACATTTAGGTCTATTAAACACATGTGACGCGGAGATTAAGACTTCTCCGTTTCATTGAGTTTTAAACCGTCAACATGCAATAACTCTAGGTCCGCGAAGTTGATCAACAATTTCATCTTCGGTACGGTTAAGCAAATCTCTGCACACAATTACTCCTTTAGAGGTATTTAGAGTATCGTGTGGTACAACCTCAACTTCGATAAATCTAATCTTCGTTGCTTTCAATAATCGGAATGATTGTATATCGTTGACGGTCACAGCAAATAATCCCATCGCAGTCTTTCTTGTATTTTTAACCTGTTCTCCAGCTGCTTCCGTGATGCCTCGAGCTATCACGAAGGGACTGATCTTAGAAAAATCTCCTTCTTTTTTTTATTGTTAAATACTTAGGAGCAGGTCCTCCACTCTTAGGTTGAAGCTTAGGTTGACCCTTATTTTCTAGAAATATAAAGTCTCCCTTGTCACTGAACTCAACACTCTTCCTCCTCTTCGCTTCCAAAGAAAGAGATTCACCAGGACGAGGGTTTTTACGTAACCCGCTGCCATGAAAGATGTTGATGATAAGTTAACCATAGCCTATTTTAACGATAGTCATGATGTCACAAAGTGCGGGCGGAGAGACGGTTGGGGATGCCCTGGATAATTGATGCTGCCTGGGTTCCTTCAGTCAGCCGCCAGCCACAAATTTAACCCTGGCCGGGAGGGGTCAGGTACTGCCTGATCCACGATACCGATATCCCAGGGCTCACACGTAGCAGTAAGGGCTCCAATACCGTCACCCATGGGACAATCCTTGCCAAGGGCCGAAGTGACCGACTCACGCCGGACGGCGCAAGACTTCGCCAGAACAAGCACTTAGCAGCCCACCCATAACCCGACTCCACAACTGAGAAGAAGGATGGACGCTCCCCGTTCGCACTCCGCCCAGCGTCAGCAAACAAATCACGGTCATGTCTCTCATCCCCGCTGCAAACAGCGAAACCAAAAAGCACAACCGCAACCAGCTCGGACAGCTCGGGACCGCCAATCCCGTACTAATTTCCCCGTTGGCCGATATAAGTGCAGGTACTGAAGTACCATTTAGTTGCCCGTCCCGGACGTATGCGTATATGTTGTTGCACGGACATGGGGTTGGATTTATCCGGCACATTATTATTATTTGCAGTTCATTGAAATGTTACAATTATAATTGTTTAAAAGAAAAAAATCAATCAAGTAACAGTGTAAATATATTAGACTTTTGGGAATATAACTAGATACAGACATGACGTATAATACACATATTAATCACTTTAATTATATTTTCAGAATCTGTAAAATTGAAAACTCTTCAAAATCCATAAAATTGAAAATTGTTTTCCAGTTTACATAAGGAGGATTATATATTCTGTACTAGTCGAAAGTATTATAAATTAAGTTATTTCAATATATTATTTAGCACCAGAATATCTGCTGCAAAAGTTAAAAGAGTTTTGAGGAGAATAATTAAGTTCTATAGAACTACTGGTAATAATGTCGTATGAGACTCTGGCTAGATACACATACACAAAGAGGAATTATTTTAACCCGAAATATAGTCATCCATCTCACTGAATATAGGACAATGTGTATACATAACTACGAGATACAACAATAAATATATTATACAAAATATCGAACACCTAATCTACTAAATAGCCTACTGTTTTGAGAAACCTTAATACTAATCCCAAAGTAAAAAAAATTTAAGAATCTATTTTTTAAGAGATATAAACTAACGTTAGTTTATAACGTATTTATAACGGTACATTGTAAAACAGAAAGTGAAAGGAAAGGAATAGATGATGGAAAGTTAAAAGAAGTGAACATAAAATAATTTATGTTATAAATTATTATATAACATAATTTTTCCCGATATTAGTTATCAGGAAAAACATTAAAAAAGACGGGATTTGGAGAATTATTCCAAACGAAGAGATTTACAAAACGATCATCCTGATAACTAATAAATTTAGATAACTAATAAATCACTATATATATAGTGATTTAATGAATTGTGGAATTTGATGTTTGTCCCCTTTTCCCTACTATGTCGTTGGTGAGATTGCCATAAATTTCCATATATTGGGATGTCATGTTACGTTTATTTTTTTTTTATTATTTTTACGGGCATCGACTACTAAGGTCATTAGCCGTCGTCACGTTCTTAGAAAGAAATTAGTATCACCATCAGGATCGTCATATGTAAGGGCGTAAAGGGCCCTTACATTTTATTTAAAAGCACAAATTACACAGAAACATTAAAACACCATAAAAACAAAAAACAAAACAACACTTATGGGGTGTAAAGGGCCCCAAAATTAAAATTTGAGATAAAATTCTCAAAGATGATAAAAGTAAAACTATAAAAACAATACCATACCATTCCATTTATTTTCTTATACCCGTCTCATTTAGTTGTTAATTTTAGCACCCTCGGGGCGACAAGAAACGCCGTGAAGCAGTATATTAGTCGAGCCAGGATGCCGTGGCAGTTGACTCCTTATAAACAAGCTGCAGGCATCCATTGCGCTTACCCATAGCCTCGCGACCTCAGACCACCCTTGAGGGTCCCCCATGCCACCATTGGACACACCCCGACTCACTGCTCTTGAATGCAGACGAGCCAGGGTGGCCTAGGCAAGAGGGCTACCTCCCGTCACTATACGTGCCACGCTTCGAGACTCCCATATATAAATAAATGAAACTACCTCTTAGAGACTCTTTATCACAGCTTTAAATTTTTCACTTTCACAGACTTCTAAGAAGTCCACTGGCAAGTAAAAATGCAACTATCTTTTCTTCATTTCCATTATACAGATCAGCAGTAATGTCGTTTCTAAAACGGAACCACTTTCTGAGGTCCTCATATATGGTACACTCTTCTATTAGATGCTTGACTGTCAGTGTTTTATTACAAGCACCGCACATTGGTCTCTCTTCGCCGGTTAACAAATATGAATTTGTTAATTGCGTGTGACCGATTCTAAGTCTGGTCACAGCTACTTGTTCTCGGCGAGTCAACTTCACGTCGCTTTTCCATTTATATGGAGAAGTTTTAACTGAGTTTAATTTTGTATTTAAACTCCTCCATTCAGTATTCCACTTGTTTTTAACTACGTTAGTTAGACGGTTTTTAACATCTGCCACTCTTACAGGAAATGCATCTAAATTATCGCAGACTGTTGTCTTTCTGGCAGCTTCGTCTGCGCTCTCATTACCTGTAATACCAGCATGCCCTGGAGTTCATACAAATACGCATCGCTGTCCTCGTTGATTTAAAACGTATAAAATAGACAGGATGTTTGAAATTAGGACATCCCTAATGTTTTTGTTCCGAACTGCAACAAGTGTACTCAGAGAATCGGAACAAATTAGCACTCTCTCTTCGCAATAATGTTCTGTGAAGCGAAGAGCTTGCTGAATGGCAGTAAGTTCTGCGGTATAACTACTGGTCATATCTGGCAGTTTCCAACAATGGGCTTCTCCATTTACATATATGTAGCATCCAACACAATGTTCGGTGTTAGAACCAAATTCCTGTTGGATGGTCACTGCTGGCTTCTTTTTTATTTCTCCCTGAGAGAGATCCAACCTTGTATTTACCGCTGGCAAAAGCCATGTCAGTATTTCTCTTGTGGAAATTGCTATTGTATCTGGAATAGCAATTTCGTATTTTCTTCTTATTTCGTGGTACCTAATTCCGGCTGGTCTAGAATAGGTAGCACGACGTTCATATACTGCAGCCATTGGATGATTCATGAAAAGATTATTATTTATATCGGCAGGAAAAGCTCATATATTTGCTGCATATCTTAACAAAAGGATTTCTCTTCTATAATGTAGTGGCAGTATTCCGGCTTCGGACATTAGACTTGTCGCCGGACTTGTGCGGAAAGCGCCTGTTGCATATCTAATTCCGCTATTATGAATAACGTGTAACTTTCTTAAATGCGACTTCCTAGCGGATGAATATACAATACATCCTTGTTCTTGTTTCGATTGAACCACTGCCTTATACAGTCTGAATAATTTCTCTTTATCTGAGCCCCAATTAATATTCGATAAACATTTGATAATGATTAGGGCATTTTTGCATCTAACACTCAAGTCCTGTATGTGTAATCCCCATGTAAAGGATTTATCCAATACTAGTCCTAAAAATCTTACGTTGTCTTTATATTGTATTGGATCATTGCCGATTGTCAACTAGGACTTTGATGAGGAATTCTCTTCCTCCAAAAGTGTACACAGCACGTTTTTTCTGGTGAGAATTGGAATCCATTATTCCTCGCAACTTCATTTAGAGCGTTGATCGCTCGTTGACATTTGTATTTCATTCATGCAGTCTTGTTTCTGGCATACACAATTGCCAAATCATCAATATAGACGCTTTTGCTGGTTTCTACTGGAATGGCTAATATTAATTTATTAATGGCAATGGTAAACAAGGTACGGCTCAACGGCGAACCTTGTGGTATGCCATTTTTATAGATGAATATTCGTTGTTGACACGTACTTGGAAAGTACGGTCATTCATATAGTTGCTCAATAAGATTGGCAGTTTGCCACGAATGCCCCATTCATGCATCTGGAGCATTATACCATGACGCAAGGTCATATCGAAAGCCTTCTGAAGATCAAAGAAGACTCCTTTGTACAATCGACTCGCTGATTTTAAATTGAATTATAGCCTAGGTTTTCCTTTTGGCCAACCTTTTTTTCTTTTTTTCTCCATACTGCGAACAGCTTCGTGTTCGCGGAGAACGTCGTCGCCCGTGTAGCTTCAGGTCTCCAAATCGGAGATCATCGAAGTCGCCGACGACGACGCGCCTCTCAATCGGCGCCGGTTTCAGGCGCCGATTGAGAGGCGGCAACCTGGCCGCCCCCGACACGAGGGTAGCACCGTTCACCGCCTGTTGAAGGGGGGACGCTCGCCCTCCCCTGTGTGATTTTTTGTGGCCTCTGGGGTTTAGAGGCCACCTCAGTTGCAGGAGGTTTTGGAGCCTCCATAACAGATTCTGTAGCTGTTACTTTCTGCTTATCAAGAAGTATCTAACTAAGACGAAAGTAGAATACCAATACTTTGGCGTCCGTTTTCTTCTCAACAGGAGCAACTTTCATTTTAACTGATTTATCTTCGGGTGGCTGTACTACTATCTTTGGCTTAGCAGCTTCTTTACTGCTGAATAGCTTCATTTTGGTTTCAATGATTCTTTCAATCATGTTAGCCAAAGTAGGCGCAAGTTTGTTGATGAGCTGACTCTCATCGACAGCAACCGCAGCAGGAGCAGGAACAGCAGCCGCGGCCTGACCATAAGTTGTTGTTGCTCTAGGCTTACGGGCGTTAACAATCTTCTTTGCTTCGAAGTAGCTGACCTTTTGCAGGGTTTTTACTTCCTGCACAGCTACTTCGTCTTTGTATACAGGACAGTTCCTGGATCTACAGGAATGCTGTCCTTTGCCGTTAATACAAGTAGCAGGCTCGTTACATGGCTCTCCTTCATGTACTTCGTCACCGCACACTCATATTTGCGGTCTAATACATCTAAGCGCGGTGTGGCCAAAGCGTTGGCACTTAAAACATCGCATTGGTTGCGGGACAAATACTCGCACGTCTAATCGGTGTATGCCCGCTCTTATCTTCTCCGGCAAAGTTGGCCGGTTAAAAGTAAGAACACGAGAGGCTGAAGGTAGGACTTCGCCATTCCTTCTCATGTTCAATCTCCTACACTCTAATACTCCTTGCGGTGCTAATTCTTCGACAATTTTCTACTCCGTGCAGTTAAGAAGATCCAGACTGATCACAACATCCCTTGAGGTGTTGAGCGTGCCGTGGGGATCGACGCGTACAGCAAAATCTCCTATCTTTTGGAGCCCTAGGATCTTCTGAGTCTGTGCATCATTCACAGTCTCCACATGAAGTCCATTAAAGGTTTTTCTTATTTCCTTCACTGGGCCTCCAGCGCATTTAGTTATTTCTCGAGCAATGTGAAAAGGATTCACTCTCGAGAAATTACCATCCTCCTTTGTAGTGACCAGATACGTAGGCTTTGGAACATTACTATTCTTGAAAAAAGCTTTATGTAAGCTTTTTCTAGTTTCACCTTCAATTTTCTTAAACTCTACACTCTTTCTCCGTTTTGCCTCAGGCGAAACGGCCGGTTCTAGACTTCTAGACGAGGGTGTTTACGTGAACCCTCTGCCACGTTTGGTTGTTCAGCTTGAATGAACATTTGATCCCTTCTGTAGTAAGGCTAGCCACCGGGGTACACCCCCGGTGGCTAAAAAAAAAGCTAAGTAAAAATTTATACTGACGGTTCTAAAACCGAACATGGTGTTGGATGTTCAATATATGTAAATGAAGAAGCCCACTTTTGGAAACTGCAAGATGTGGCCAGTGTCTATATGGCAGAACTCACCGCAATTCAGCAAGCTCTTCGCTACACTGAACACTATTGCGAAGAGAGAGTGCTAATATGTTCCGATTCATTAAGTGCACTTGTCGCAATTCGGAACAAGAACATTAAGGACGTCCTAATTGCAAACATCCTGTCCATTTTATACGTACTAAAACAACGAGGATAGCGATGCGTATTTGTATGGACTCCGGGCATGCTGGTATTACAGGTAATGAAATCGCAGACGAAGTTGCCAGAAAGGCAACAGTCTGCGATGATTTGGATGCATTTGCTGTAAGAGTGGCAGATGTTAAAAACCGTCTAACAAACATAGTAAGAAACAAGTAGAACGCTGAATGGAGAAGTTTAAATACAAAATTAAACTCAGTAAAAACTTCCCCGGTGGCTAAAAAAAAAGCTAAGTAAAAATTTATACTGACGGTTCTAAAACCGAACATGGTGTTGGATGTTCAATATATGTAAATGAAGAAGCCCACTTTTGGAAACTGCAAGATGTGGCCAGTGTCTATATGGCAGAACTCACCGCAATTCAGCAAGCTCTTCGCTACACTGAACACTATTGCGAAGAGAGAGTGCTAATATGTTCCGATTCATTAAGTGCACTTGTCGCAATTCGGAACAAGAACATTAAGGACGTCCTAATTGCAAACATCCTGTCCATTTTATACGTACTAAAACAACGAGGATAGCGATGCGTATTTGTATGGACTCCGGGCATGCTGGTATTACAGGTAATGAAATCGCAGACGAAGTTGCCAGAAAGGCAACAGTCTGCGATGATTTGGATGCATTTGCTGTAAGAGTGGCAGATGTTAAAAACCGTCTAACAAACATAGTAAGAAACAAGTAGAACGCTGAATGGAGAAGTTTAAATACAAAATTAAACTCAGTAAAAACTTCTTCTTATAAATGGAAAAGCGACTTTAAGTTGACTCGCCGTGAACAAGTAGCGGTGACCAGACTTAGAATCGGTTACACGCGATTAACAAATTTATATTTGTTAACCGGCGAAGTGAGACCAATGTGCGGTGTTTGTAATAAAACACTGACAATCAAGCATCTAATAGAAGAGTGTACCATATATGAGGACCTCAGAAAGAGGTTCCGTCTTACAAATAATATTAGTGCTGATCTGGATAATGGAAATTAAGAAAATATAGTTGCATTTTTACACGCCAGTGGACTTCTTAAAAGTCTATAAAATGGAAGTTTAAAGCTGTGATAAAAGATACTCTAAGCGGTAGTTTTTATATATATATACAAGGGAGTCTCGAAGCATGGCACGCATAGTGACAGGAGGTAGCCCTCTTGCCTAGGCCATTTTGGCTCACCTGCATTCAAGAGACGTGAGTCGGGGTGTGTCCGATGATGGCATGGGGGACCCTCAAGGGTGGATTGAGGGCGCGAGGCTATGGATGTATGCCGTGCATGCCTATAGCCTGTTTATAACAAGGATTCAACTGCCACGGCACCCTAGCCCAACTGATATACTGCTCAACGGCGGTTCTGGTCGCCCCGAGGGTGCTTAAACAAACTATAAATGAGACTCGTAGAAGAAAGAAAGAAAGAAAGATATGGTATTGATAAGCTGAAATTTTAATTTTTATGGTCTTTTGAGAACCTATCTCAAAAATTTTAATATTGGGGCCCTTTACACCCCATAAGTGTTTGTGATTGTCCTTGCCTTTTATGACTTAATGTTTATTGTGAAGTTTGTGTGTTTAAATAAAATGTAAGGGCCCTTTACACCCTTACGTGTGACGATGTTGATGGAGATAATAATTTCTTTTAATGAATGTGACGAGGGCTAATGACCTTAGCAGTCGATGCCCGTCAAAATTCAGTTAAAAAAAAAAAAAAGAACAGCCACAAGTCTACAACTCATATATAAATTAAAAATACAATATTTAAAACACAATAATAACAATAACAATTATTCAGAATCCAGTGTTTCTGACGTATCCAGTGCTATAAACATTCTTAACGCTAGATCGGCGGTCGGCTTAGATCGGATTCATGCGTTTGTTATCAAAAGTTTAAATGAGGTTGTTTCTCCTATCCTGGTTTCCCTTTTTAATTGGAGCTTGTCGTCTTCTTCTTTTCCTTCCCTATGGACACACGCAGTTATTACTTCCATCTTCCTGCAAATATTGGGTTTTATGCTAAACGTAAAGCACGATCGGTTTTTGATTTTGTTGACATGATGAACTTGGACGTTTTTACACACGAAACAACGGATCCTTCATTCTGCAATAATGGTTTGGATTTAATTTTG
This sequence comes from Lycorma delicatula, assembly GCF_047948215.1. Taxonomy (NCBI): domain Eukaryota; kingdom Metazoa; phylum Arthropoda; class Insecta; order Hemiptera; family Fulgoridae; genus Lycorma; species Lycorma delicatula. The sequence goes on along the minus strand of NC_134455.1, from coordinate 46,269,765 downwards.
ACTAACTGCAGGATTTTCACTAGAGATGCTGAGGCTCTTGTTTGCCCTGATAAGTTCCATCCTCCGTTTGAAATTGGGTTCCTTGAAGTCGCAACCGTTGATGTGGCGGAAACGGGCCTGGTTTTTCGCTATGATCGTGGTGACTATCGTGCGTTGTATGACGACGTGAGGTTTGCTGATTGGTGTAATATTTTCTTAACCGTCGATTTGTAAGAATCGGTTCTGGGTTTACAGAAAATAATTACTGCAGCGATTGATAAACTTGTTCCTGCATTTCCTCCTAAATCAACCAAATTTCCACCTTGGTTCAATAGGAATATTATTAATCTTCTCAAGAGGAAGAACGCTGCTCATCGCAGGTTTAAATCTTCTGGTCTGTTGGATGATTATTTCTTATTTTCTTGGCTGCGTAGAGATGTTAAGTATGCGATAGCGGATACAGAGTGGTTTGGACTCGGAAGTGTGAATCTGACCTTTGTTCTAATTTGTGGAATTTTTGGAAATATATTTCTCGACAGAAGTCTATGTGACTAACTATGTGAATTGTCAGTATTTTGGTGAATATTTTCAATCAGTATACCAGGAGTTTCCTACGCAAACTACGTCTGGTGGCGCCTGTATCTGCAACCATCAGATTCTTGACATTCCGATAATTTCATCTTATGACGTAATCAGTGCTATAATCATTCTTAACGCTAGATCGGCGGTCGGCTTAGATCGGATTCCTGCGTTTGTTATCAAAGGATTAAATGAGGTTGTTTCTCCTATCCTGGCTTCCCTGTTTAATTGGAGCTTGTCGTCTTCTTCTTTTCCTTCCCTATGGAAACAAGCAGTAGGCTTAGGTATACTCCTATACCTAAGCCTGGTGTCCCTTCTCTAGATAATTTCAGGCCTATTTCTATCCTCTGTACCTTTTTCAAAGTCTTTTTATGACCATATTATTTATGACCATGTTCTCCCGATGTTATCGTCAATTTCAGCATGGATTTTTTAAAGGTCGTTCACCAGCTTCTAATTTGGCCGCCTTTTTGCAGGATTCAGTTAATGCGATCGTTTTAATGGTTGGCTGTCCTCTTATCTTCGTGACAGGCGTTTTTCGGTGCGTTTTGGTGGACAGATGTCTGAGGAATTCTTCTTGGCTAAGTCTGGAGTGCCCCAAAGCTCTGTTTTGGGACCCCTTTTTTTTATTTTTATAAATTATATCGGGGATCTCTTGACGTGCAATTTTCAGATATTTGCGGATGACGTCAAAAATATTGTCCGATCAGGAATAGTATGGATCACCTGTTGCTACAATTGAATAATAACAAGGTTGTTGAGTGGGCTGACCGCAATTGTATGCTCTTGAATTTTCGAAAGACCAAACATATGACTTTGTCTCGTAAGACGTCGAGCTCTGTTTTCAGCTGTAGGATTGGTACGCACGCTATTGTCGCTGAGACATTGGTTGAGGACCTCGGGATTTTATTTGACACGAAGTTTTATTTTCACGAATATGTTGCTCGGATTGTCAATAAATCACGCCGGGACCTTGGTCTTGTCCTTTGGATTTGTGACGGTTTAACAATGTTTCCACTTGTAACCTGCTGTACAAATCTTTGGTGAGGAGTCGCTTGGAGTACTCGACCGTGGTGTGGAATAGTACACGAGTTTTTGCCTCTGGTTGATCTGGTTGAGGGTGTTCAGAATAAGCTCTTGAACTGGATGCGTTTTAAGTTTAGAGATTGTTTTGTTGGCGCTAGTAGAGAGGATATGTTGAGGCGATTAGACCTTTCCAGGTTATCTGATAGAAGAACGTACTTTGACTTGGTTTTCTTTTATAAAGCTCTGCACAATATACTTCCGGCGCGTTACCATGTTGTTTTGCGGAACCAGGCCAGGTCAGTGAGGTCTTTTAGGCAATTTGTGACACCGGTTGGTTCCACCATGTCTTCGATTGAGCGGTGTACCAGTGTTGCAGTAGAGTTCCAGGATAAGTTAAGCTTTTGAGAAGATGAGACGACCTTCATTAAACAGTTGAGAGGGTTACGTGACGATGGATTATTGTCCTTGGTGTAATGCTCACTTTCATGATTTTAAAATTATTGTTGTTTTTTTAAGAATTATTGCTTACAACTTGTTTTATTTGGAATGTATTAGTAATATTGTGTTTTTGTTTTTGTATATTTTCTTCTATGTGTTTTTATTATCACTCCGTAGCTACCGTTTTTAAAGTTCTAATTATTATTATTTTTTGTATTTGACTGTATAATTGTTATTATTATTATTATTGTGTTTTGAATATTGTATTTTTAATTTATATTTGGGTTGTTGATTTGTGGCTGTTCTTTTGTGATTTTATGTGATATTGTGCAATATACAAAGGTTTTGTGTAACTGTTCTGTTGCACAAAAAAAAAGCAAATAAACAAATTATTATTATTATTATTAATATATTAATAATAATAATATATAATATTAGTAGGTCATCCGCTTATAATAGTATAATATTTTGTAATTGATAATAGTAATTAACATTTTTCAATAAGAAAGAATGATTATAGTTATAAAGACTTATATTAAAGCAAAACTAAGTGAAATTCATGAGGAAGCAAATGATGTAAAATAAATATTTTAAAATTAAATACATTTATGACGACAGTAAAAATATTTCTATACCTTCAACCTACTTTTACTTTTAAGATTTTCAATGCGAATATGAACGGCATTTCCAAATTTCTTTCTTGGAAAACAAAATTAAAATTCATCTTAACTAAATATTACGTATTTATTAATTCATATTTTTATTGAACGTATTTGCTCTCTTTGTTGGCTGCTAAATACGTCTAATATTTAGTTAAATGTATCATCGTCCTTTAACACCAGCAGCCAGAGATTTATTCATTCTAATAAGCCTATGACAAATATGATGCCTACTTAATCCGCAATTATCAGTCCTCCATTCTGTGGACTAACCGTTCATGTACACCAGTATTACTAAGACACATACGTTGATTCTAATCATACAGATATTGAATTCATCAGTAATAACATTATTTTGAAAAATAATTTAAATGGTACCGTATTGACATTCAGTTACAGGATTTAGTGGGTTATGTATGCCTATATTATTCTAGGCTTAAATATTATGAATATAAAAGTAGGTAGCTATGGGAACGCTAACGATATATTGATTACATAAACAGTTCCATTCATCTTCAACAAAAATAAAATATCGTTGTGGTGATCTGTTTAACCAGTATTAAATAATAATTGTTAAACTTACGTTTTAATTTAAAAAAGAAGAAAGATCCGATAAAAAGATGTCATCTAATTGGAAGTCATAACATTTGAGTTTACAAAATAATTTACTATAGTACTATTTACATAAAATAGAGAGAAAAATATGAGTACGTAAAACTAAAAAAATAGAACTTGTACGTTTATATAGTTTAGTCACGGTTAACCCAAAATTTAAATAAGACATTAAAATAATTGATGAAAAAATTATCTTTAACTTATTAATTATTATGAAGAAGACAATTTTAATTTATTAATCATTGTAAAATTTTATGCTTCTCTAAAATTTACGTTGTGTTATCCTGAACTTTCAAAATATTGTGCGAAAAATTTGCTTACTTTTAATCTTAATTTGTTGTAATTTTCTTACGTTTACTGGGCGAAACGTTACACTGTCTTCCCCCTAAATAGTTTTCCAGTTTTATTTGAAGTTATTTGAATCCATCTATCCTTTAATAAAGTAATTAGCTGCTTGTTATCAATAACGCGAGATTGATTTAAAAAATACATTTATGAATAATTCCTAAATAAGCTTTCGGTTAGCGGCCGATAAGAAAATTAAAACCAAATCTTTAGATCCGAATCAACGTAAGTACTCATATCAGCTGACTCAAAAATTAAAAATTTCTTGCTTTAAATAATGTTTAATAAATACGTAATTTTTCAAATGAATGTTACAGTTAGAATTATTCAGTGATGTGCAGAGAATACGGGTAAAAATATCAACTTGAATATCAGCTAATTCTGTAATTGTACTGTCATTTACCACAAGATTTAAAAAATATTATTACTCAGTTTTCCAGTATTTTGTATTTGAACCGATTTAGTGTATTCATATCATAGGAGGATTTTTATAAAATGGACCCAATCATAAGGAAAAATTGGGGAAATTACTGCAATAATAATTTTTTTTTTTTTGAAGGCCTCCCTTTAAAGACATCGGTAATTTGTCCAACAGAGTAACAAATGACTTATTTTAACATGTAAAGGAAGTGTAAAGAACAGAATTATAATTACGATATGCATTTTCCTTAAATGGAGACGTACAGCTAAGGAAAACATCAATAAAAATAGAACAAATAATTGTGTTAAGCAAATATACAAACTTTCAGTACACTTCGTGTACATAAAACTAAACGATAAACTTTATTATTTGCATTACTAACAGACAAAATGTAAAGAACAAAAACAGGAATAAAATAAAACATGAACACTTCTTAATATAGAAAAAAAGTAATAAAATAAGATCAATAATTATAAACTTTATGCGTTATGGTCTTTTAAAATTTCCTTAATTTTCCTCTTAAAAGTATAACATTTTAATTACAGACATCAACATCATCAAAATTCAAAATTTATTAAGATTTTCATTGCATCTCGTTAACGGTTCTAATATTAAATCCAGATGTCTAAAGAAGGCATTCTTCTATTTCTCTTGTAAGGCATGTTGAAACCTTTTTGAACAGATCAACCTCACATGCCAACGGATCGCATTTTATATAAATAGCTCGTCGTAAAGAGCTCTTATTATCTTAAGGATCAAAATTCTCCAACATTTATACTTAATCTTCTATGAAGAATTACGAACACAGAGTTCACGTCACTGCTAATTTTAGAATATAGTTCTTTGAACCACCTCAACTTTTGACTAGTGTCGACAAATTGACACTAAAAGATTAACAGTAAAGATTGTCCGCAGGATTGCGTCAGTCGATTGGAAATACCAACTAACCCAGCAAAAAAGTCTAAGAATTTTTCTGAACTTAAAAGTTATTTTACTAATATGATCTGTTAACAGAAGTTCGAGATTGAAGTTGACAGCCTAATTACAGAATTTTACAAGCACATTGTATATTTTTTTCGGCAATATGATAACTATACATCACTAGTAACATCTTCCGAGGTATTGCACAACCACATTTTATTCAAATTTAATGGCAGGTGATTTTAAATCGACTATCCAAAGATACTATCTACATAATCTTGGAGCTCAACAAAGTCTTTTCAATTTAGCAATACGTTTTAAATGTTTAATAAACAATAATATTTATGTGATTGCATACTCGTAAAAGATATATATTTTTTATGACATCATTAATAAACAGGTTTAATAATAGTGGTCTTAACTGGAACTTGCGACAGACCTGATATATTGTATACTGTTGAGAGACTTCTCTAGTACCTTAATGAAAAAATCTATCAATAACGTTAGACTTAATTCATTTCAATGTAGTTCCTATAAAACATGGCTTGAAAGCTTTGTAACCAAAATGTCATGCGGCACTGTATCAAAATATCTCTGATGACAAAATAGATTATGTCTACCCGATTTCAACTTCAAAGACAAAGAGATTTGATCACATACATTTGTTTTTCTGGTCATAAATTCATTTTGATGAGGATCAACAATATATGGATTACTTTATACAAACACTTATGGATGACTTTTTCAAATATATTAGCAGTAGTATTTAACAGTGACACATGCGATGTAGAATGTAGGAGGATAATTGCTAATGCCATCAAATCCAAAAAAAAAAAAAAATATTAGCAGAAAGGCAATATTATTTATTTATAATTACTTGTAGAACTATAATAATTAATTAATGTAAAATTGCACTGTGTATTAAAATTGGTACTGATACGTTAACGTTCTATTACAGAGGGAAAATAAAAAATAAAGTAAAATAAAAACATATATTACAAGAAAAGGCGAACTGTCATCATATGTTGAAAGATGTTCTATCCACTGCTATTTTCTTGCTTGTTTGACAAGTGGAGATCTTAATAGGGTAACACTTTTTCTTTAGTTGAAGTACAGCTATTTTTCATCACTTCTCTAAAAAAAGTGAAAAAGATAAAAGGAGGCACGATAACAAATAAGAGTAATTTTATTTCATTAATAACTTCTGATATTTTTTAATTTTTTTTTTTTATTGTTATTCAATTATAATTTATTGTAAACATTTTTTTTTACAATCAGAGGTTAATAATTATTAATAAAATCAATATATTTAAATTACCAAAAAAGTTTAAAAAAATATTCGCATATGAAGTCGGATTCGAACCGATGTGCCTTCCCCTTGTACCATCCTAATATTTCATTAATTAAAATTTTATTTGGCTATAACTCTGGAACTAATGAAAATGTGAACAAATGAAAATAAGTACCACTTATGATATATCGTTGAAAAGCTCTCAATGAGGGCTTATTACTGCAGTTAAGAAAAAGTCCAAAATCTAGATTCTTTTGAATTTTGGACTATTTTGGACACTCTTGGTCCAGTCGATTGTAATCAAAAGGGGAAGTGCACAACTAGATGTTAAAACAGTTATAAATCTAAAATTTCAATGTCCTACTTCTAGTCGTTTTTTAGTTATGCGAGATACATACTTACGTACAGACGTCATGCCGAAACTAGTCAAAATGGATTCAGTTACGGTCAAAACGCATATTTCCGTTGAAATCAAGAAACCGATATTTTTCCCGATCACAATACTTCCTTTACTTTGTACAAGGAAGTAAGAAGTGGTTAGTAAAACGATTTTAGATTCCAAAGATTAGTGATAGCGCACACTATTTCCATTAATGCCTTTGAGCGTTTTGTATTTGATTATATGCGACTGTATCCTTCCTACAGTCAAGGCTTATTGTAGAATTACATTTTTATCTGCTTTTCGATTGTTACACTTACTTCAGGAAAACCTTCCTCCTAAAATGGAGACTCCAAAACTAAAACTTCGTTCAGATTTTTAAAAACATTTTTTAATACAAGTGTTTGAATCACATCAATATATCTTACCCCCCCCCCCCCGAATCTTTTGCGCTGCAAATAAAATTTTCTTAACGTACTATAACAATATACGAAAAAAGGTTTTTCTTAAATTGCGTGAGCTGCTTGATCTCACAGTTAAACGTAAAATGTATGTTGTATTGAAAGATTGCATAAAGGATTAATCAAAAAAATAATAATAAGTTTTAAAAATTCAAAAAATCGGTTTTGTTAAACTTTCCGCTTCTCCACCGCCAGTTTTGCACTAAAGTATTTTTAAAGTGACTTGCACTATAAATATCCCCAGAAAGATATTAAAAAAAATTGTTAAAAAAATATGCGACAAATAAAAAAATACATTTTTTGTTTTTGAAGAAGCGGGAATTTTAGGGAAAAGATTTTCCAAAATGGTAAGCAAAGCATACACACATGTAATGAATTTAATATAAAATGGGTTTGTAATGGCAAAACTTCGAGAAAATTAACTCAAAAAAACTATTTATCCCACCCCCTGGATATAATGACACCCAAAATTTTGTCAAGAAAATCCCCCATTATGCACACACCAGTCTCGGTACAAATTTCATAAAAATAGGTTTATCCATTCAAAAGTTATTAAGCTTCAAGCATGCTAACACACGTACATACGTTCGTACGAACATTGCCTGCCACTTTTCTTGGGACATGAAACTTCAAGAAATGCAAAAAAGCCATATCCCATTTTTTGACTGATGCCATATTTTCCTTCTTGCAGCCTTGCATTCCTGTAGCTCTAGACCTAAAGGAAAGTAAAACATATTCTAATATGTAACAAAATTAAAAACTAAACAGGATTAAAGCACTCTAGTTATTAAGTACTCTTAATATATTTTTATTTGATATATTTTTTCTTGTCAAATTTTAACTAAAAAAAAATAAATAGGAAATGAAGTCTCTATGACAAGCAGGTTCTACGTATTTAATACCTCTTTTGTAATTTTTTCTAATTTTTTTATAACATTTATAAAAATCAATGAGGTCTTGATATTTAATTTATGACATTATGGATTTTAAAACAGTATTTATCGTGATTGCATAAACTTGTTATAATTTCTCAACTGACAACCTGGAGCTCGAAGGTAATTGTTATTTGTTGACCATTCAGACCGTGAAGCAATTGATAGAAGAAAAGTAAATCATTCACTGCATGTCATGACTTCATTGTTGACTGCTGTTAGAGTAATCGAACTTCATTAAATAACGCTAGCTGATTTTTTAATTTCTTAGCCAACTGAAAAATTTGTTTTACGGTAGACTCATTTCAAATGACAGTATTATATTCAAGATGTCTGCTTATTAAAAATATAAATAAAAGAGTACAAGTATTTGTTTAAATATCTTTTGTAATTCATCTGATAAGCATAAGATTTCTTTGACTTTAGAAACAATTGCTTCAACGTGTTTACTAAAGAAATCCTGAGTCTTTGTGTTATTTATAATTTATGTATAATTGCTTTGTATTTATACACATCCATTATATTTAGCCCATTATAAATATTTTTTTCAGATAAAGATGATCATCTGTATTATAGACCTGCTGATATATTTTCAGATCATCGAAATAAATCACAAGCTTACAATCTAAAACTCTTGAAATGTCATCAATAAATACTAAAAAAGAAGTGGAACAAATATTGATTGAAACCTGCGGCAACCCTAAACCCGATTCGAAAACTTCATTTGAAACTGGATCTCGAAATATTACAACAAAAATACTTGTCTTATATAGAAAGCTATCCATTTTGAAAACGTATCGCTAAAACCGAATGTTAGTTGATAACTTCTTTAGTAGAATACATATAAACATTCTGCCAAATGCTTTAATTTGCAGAATGAGAGGCTTCCATTTAACTCTGATTTTCTGCAGTCGGCCCAGCTATTGTTAAAAATGAACTTAAATTAGTATCCGTAGAACGGTATTTCAAAATTCCATGCCGATTAGGAGAAAACACGTTCAATGCACTTATGTACGGGGGCGCTAACAATTTTCTCAAGAATTTCAGAAATAGTTGATGTACTGAAACTAGTGTATAATTGTTTGTAGATGGTAGACTAGGTCTTGGAATTTGAATAACCAGCATGTTAGGAAACATTTATTTCCATAACTGGAGGAAAACACCAGACTAAATGCTCCAGTTGAAAATCGAAATGAGTTAATTAATTTATCTCACATTAATAGCTGGAATATCCTCCGGACTAACCACCAATCTACTATGTAATCGACCAATCTACTATTTCATCGATTTATTGCGATAGTTAACTTTCTTCAGTACTCTATCAAAGGAATATAAACACTCCACATGTAATTATGGTTTTAACGTGATTCTTTCAGTTTTGTCCCAAGGTCATTCTGATAATCCGGTGAAAAGCTTTCCAATCCTACATATTACAGATGGATCAACGCAACGCAGACACTTCTACTTGCCATAGAACACATTCTAACATATAGAGTATTTATTCAAACTGTCTGTTACGGTGACCAACCCAAGACAAAGAAATTAATCTAAAGATAAACTTAAAAAAATGTAGGACTAAAGAAGTAATTTTTGAGTATCTGTTATAAAATAGATATCATCAGCTTTTAAATAAATAAAACTTCTTTGCTGAGCAAAGAGTAATGGAGGTTGATCATGACTCCACCTCCAGAAGGCAGGTCAAGTCACTGTTTCGTTAAATAATGACACATTAATAGAATGAAAACAAAACGAACGATAAATATATTCGGAAAGGTTTTGTAGTCGACTACACATACTGCAACACACCGTACGAAGGCCCGTGCACTGTTGCGCATTGCTCGATAGAAGTTAATTGCTCCAAATAGAAATAGTTTTATTCTTTTTTTTTTGAAGGTCTCTTCCAATTAAAAAAAAAGTTCATTTGTATGAATCGATGCAATTAAACGTGCGTATAAAAAAAAAAAGTAAAGTCAAGTCATGGCATTATTCTGAACATAAATATTAATAAATGCAGTAACAAAATTAGTAATTATTAATCATGTAATTCGCTCAAACAAACTGAAATGCTGCCCGTTTTGGGCCTGTAACATAAATAACATAAACAATCACGTAAATAGTAGGTAGATTGACTACGAAAACTGTTGCCACTCCTTTAATGAATAAAAGTGTATTTTTATTCTCTAAAGGAATTATTGTAAATTAAAAAAAACCGCCCACCAAGCTACTAGAAGTAGTTTAGAATAAATAAAGATCACAAAAAAATGGATTACTTTTTTCAACATCGAAATATGTGTGAATTTATTCGAAAACCTTTATGAAACGTTAATTCAGAATTTCTCAATAATCTACTAAAAGTCAATGTTTACTTACTTGTACGAAGTAAAGGAAGTATTGTGATCGGGGAAAATTTCGGTTTCCTGATTTCAACGGAAATATTCATTTTGACCATCACTGAATTCATGTTGACTAGTTTTGGCGTGACTTCTGTACGTCTGTATGTACGTATCTCACATACATGTGTATGTACACATGTATCTCACATACACATGTATGTATGATAGATGTGTATGTACACATGTATCTCACATAACTCAAGACGATTAGAAGTAGGATGTTGAAATTTTGGATTTAGGACTGTTTTAACATCTAGTTGTGCACCTCCCCTTTTGATTGCAATGGACTGGAGCAAAAGTGTTCAAACAGCCCAAAATCCAAAACATTTGGATTATGGACATATTCTTAACTGCAGTAATAAGCACTTATTAAAAGCTTTTCAACGGTATACATATACCGTTCCACTTATGAAAATAAGTGGAACTTATTTTCATTGGTTCCAGAGTTACAGCCAAAAAAATTTAATTAATGAAATATTTGTATCGTACAAGGGGAAGGCATATCGATTCGAATCCGACCTCATATACGTATGTTTTTTAAACTTTTTTTTAAAAGTTAAATGTATTGATTTAGTAATAATTATTAACCTCTGATTGTAAATAATAATTCAATAACAATATTAAAAAAACAGAAGTTATTAGTGAAATAAAATTTTCTGTACTTTTCATTTTAATTAAAAAAGTTTTACAGAGTTTAATAATTATTAATAAATCAATATATTTAAATTAATAAAAAAAAAAAAAAAAAAAATATATATGTATATGAAGTAGGGTGGAATCATATGCGTGGTTACGGTTCCGATACGTTGTCACTTACACCACATAACTACTTGAACGACAGGAAACGGAATTAATATATAAACTAACAGAAAATGCTGATACGGACACCACAAAAATATGTGATGCAATGTGGTGTCCATCATAATGCAATTGTGTAACTGTCCACTTCATTAAAGAATTGGAGGATCGTATCTCACTTTCAAAGGAAATAAGTTTAAATGAAGTGCAGAAAAAAATGTGTATATGTAGGCGTACAACGAAGAAATATGGTGTCCACATCAAATATTTGTGTCAAATTAAAGAATTTATTTATAATAATCTATTTCTAATAAAAGAAAAAAATGATTTACGTATTAAAGAATAGCTCAGGTTTCATATATTAATCATGATAACTGAAAAAAGAAGACTAGTATGTAAATAATAAAAAATAGATTTACTTCTTAGAGCGAATTCAATCTATATGCATATTTAATAAATATATTAACCACCCAGTAGAAATGGAAAAATTAATTTTAACGTTTTAATACTAGTTGAATGAAAAATACATTCGACTTCCTAATCCTACTTAGAGCTGTGATTAGTTTTATTTTTTTATGTTATCATATTGCAGTTTATATAATTTATTGAATAACAGATGAAAATGCAAAAAACTGTTTATGTTTATTTATTTATTCTTACATGGAAGTGGTTATTTATACACGTAATAGTACATTAACATACATACAATTATAACTGAAGTCTAGCTTTATTTGCCAACTTAATCGAAGGAATTTCAAATCGAATTAATGATATTTTCAATTGTTAAATATAGCAATTTTTGTATGAAATAACTGTTATTTAAAAACAAATAAAAAATTAAAACATCGTTGTCAAAATTAATTATTTCGATTAAACAATGAGAAAACATTAATTATAACGTATGAATCACGCAATAAAAGTACATTATTTTATTGCGGGATTCATACGAACGTAAAGTCAAATCAGGCTAAAGACAATGTCACTTTTTTTTCAGTTCTTTGATAATAAATTTAAGAAAAAAATATTATCCGATATAAGATAGTAAACTTGAGTTAAATTAGAATTAGACCATCATTTTTATTTTTACTTTATTACGAAGCTAGTCTTTAAGTTTCAAATTCATTTGTTGCTTCATAGCTACTAGTATAAGTCGTCCTATGAGTTTTGATTCACAACTTGACTTACTGTTCAAACCACGCAATTTTTCTGTCACTATTACTTTTGTCGTGACATAAATCTACGTATCAAAACTAATTTGCTTTTGTTTTATCAAGTAATTAACGATATTTATACTGTTAATTGCAAGTCATATGCTTGGTTTGAATTACGGTGGCAATAATAATATGAAGCCAATAGTAATGCTTACGTACATGAAAATATTTAATGGTTATGTACATTTTTTAATATTTACTAAAAAATAATTTACTAATAAATAGTCTTATTAATACTTAACAAGACTACAATAAAAAAAAAAATTATTGCTGTTGTTTAATAGAATCCGACCTATTCTATTAGTATCTATTAGTAATCTATTATTATCTATTGTTTAATAGATACTAAACCTTAAGATTTTATTGAGTTTTGAGACTTATAGAGTTTTGCACGAAGTATAATTTAGTAATTGCCAACACCTAATCTAAAAATCATAATAGAAGGATATACACTTGGAAAAAGACAGGTGATACTGCAAGGTATCAGATAAATTATATCATGGTTAAGCAAAGATTTAGAAATTAACTCATTGACACTGTATAAACAGTCCCTTGACTGGTAGTCAAGGGACTGAAAAGCAGACATTGATAGCGACCATAATTTGGTGATAATGAAATTTAGATTGGGGTTTAAAAACCTGAAGAAAGGTGTCAGACGAATCGGAGAAATTTAGAGAAGCTTGAGGAAGAGAAGGTAAAGAAGGTTTTTGAGGAGGACATCACAAGAGGTCTGAGTAAAAAAGATAAGGTAGAAAATCTAGAAGAAGAATGGGAGAATGTTAAAAAGGAAATTTTTAAATCAGCAGAAACGAACTTACGCGGAACAAAGAGAACTGGTAGAAAATCTTGGGTTTCAAACGATATATTGCAGCTGATGGATGAACGTAGAAAATATAAGAATGATAGTGATGAAGAAAGTAAAAGGAACTATCGACAATTAAGAAGTACTATAAACAGGAAGTGAAAACCAGCGAAAGAAGAGTGGATTAAAGAAAAGTGTTCCGAAGTGGAAAAAAATGAACATTGATAAAACAGACGGAGCATACAGGAAAAATAAGGAAAATTTTGGGGTACATAAATTAAAATCTAATAATGTGTTAAACAAAGATGGAACACCGATTTATAATACGAAAGGTAAAGTCGATAGGTGGGTGGAATATAGTGAAGAGTTATAATGAGGAAATGAATTAGAAAATGGTGTTATAGAGGAAGAAGAGGAAGTTGAAGAGGATGAAATGGGAGAAACAATACAGATATCTGAATTTAAGAGAGCATAAAAAGATTTAAATGGCAGAAAGGCTCCTGGAATAGACGGAATACCAGTAGAATTACTGCGCAGTGCAGGTGAGGAAGCGATTGATAGATTATACAAACTGGTGTGTAATATTTATGAAAAAGGGGAAGTTCCGTCAGACTTCAAAAAAAGTGTTATAGTCATGATACCAAAGAAAGCAAGGGCAGATAAATGCGAAGAATATAGAACAATTAGTTTAACTAGTCATGCATCAAAAATCTTAACTAGAATTCTGTACAGAAGAATTGAGAGGAGAGTGGAAGAAGTGTTAGGAAGAGACCAATTTGGTTTCAGGAAAAGTATCGCGTTAAGGGAAGAAATTTTATGCCTCAGATTAATAGTAGAAGGAAGATTAAAGAAAAACAACCCAACATACTTGGCATTTATAGACCTAGAAAAGGCATTCGATAACGTAGACTGGAATAAAATCTTCAGCATTTAAAAAAAATTAGGGTTCAAATACAGAGATAGCAGAAAAATTGCTAACATGTACAGGAACCAAACAGCAACAGTAACAATTGAAAAACATAAGAAATAAGCCGTAATAAGAAAGGGAGTCCGACAAGGATGTTCCCTATCTCCGTTACTTTTTAATCTTTACATGGAAGAATCTTTACAGTTGTTAATGATGTTAAAGAACAATTTAGATTCGGAGTAACAGTACAAGGTGAAAAGATAAAGATGCTACGATTTGCTGATGATATGGTAATTCTAGCTGAGAATAAAAAGGATTTAGAAGAAACAATGTATGGCATGGATGAAGTCCCACGCAAGAACTATCACATGAAAATAAACAAGAACAAAACGAAAGTAATGAAATGTAGTAGAAATAACAAAGGTGGACTGAATGTGAAAATAGGAGAAGGAAAGATTATGGAGGTAGAAGAATTTTGTTATTTGGGAAGTAGAATTACTAAAGATGGACGAAGCAGGAGCGATATATAATGCCAAATTGCACAGGCGAAACGAGCCTTCAGTCAGAAATATAATTTGTTTACATCAAAAATTAATTTTTATGTCAGGAAAAGATTTTTGAAAGTATATGTTTGGAGTGTCGCTTTATATGGAAGTGAAACTTGGACAATCGGAGTATCTGAGAAGAAAAGATTAGAAGCTTTTGCAATGTGGTGCTACAGGAGAATGTTAAAATTCAGATGGGTGAATAAAGTGACAAATGAAGAGGTATTGCAGCAAATAGATGAAGAAAGAAGTATTTGGAAAAATATAGCTAAACGAAGAGACAGACTTATAGGCCACACATTAAGGCATCCTGGAATATTCGCTTTAATATTGGAAGGACAGGTAGAAGGAAAAATTGTGTAGGCAGGCCACGTTTGGAATATGTAAAAAAAATGTTAGGGATGTAGGATGTAGGGGGTATACCAAAATGAAACGACTAGCACTAGTTAGAGGATCTTGGAGAGCTGCATCAAACCAGTCAAGAGATTGAAGACAAAAAAAATGATTTTATTTTTTTATTATTTTACTTTGAACTTGATTATTAATTTACTTTGATTTCGTACTGAAAGGTAAGTAGGCGAATTTGAATACATTACACATCAGTATTATAATTCTTGCCAATCAGCGTTGCTTGTGAGAAAAATCTGTCAACAATTTTTATGTCAAACTCTCGGGAACGACAGGTATCAAGAATATAGAGAGTATTTAGCATTTCCAGGATAAATTTGCGAGATGCATTGCACAGGCGCATTGGTTTGAACGGAATAATGGAATTCACGAGTACTTAGAGTTACTGTGCGTGTTAGAGAGGAAGTCAATCGATTTACAAGTAAGTATAAAATAAGACTTAACAATCACGTAAACTATTTAGACAATTGGGATGATGAAAGATGATTAAAGCAAGTACATATACTGGACCTAGAGCTCTAACAGTGATACTCAGGACGAGGACTCTCTTCTTAAGTCTTGCATCATCAAAGTATTTCGAGGACTCTCTTCTTAAGTCTTGCATCATCAAAGTATTTATGTTTATGATCGTTTGTATTTCTATTATATTCCTATATTTGCTAATTTTTTATTTTTACATTATTTTATTCGTAGTTCTGGACATTATAACGATTTCTAGTTCATTACTGGCTAGACTTTATCAACGCTTATGCTATCTTTGATTTACTATTGATGTCTAGAATGTATTTAATTACGACATTTAAAGGGAAACCATTTTATAACTTGATTATTGTGATGAAATTGACTTATGTTTCCTCATTTACGAAACCGATTGTAAATTATATTTACAATCGGTAAATATATAAATATATATATATAAATAAATAAATAAATATATATATATATATATATATATATATATATATATATAAAATTATATAAAGAGGAACAGGGGTTTGTTCGGGATAAACAAAAAAACTACTCGATCAATCGCAATCAAATTTTTACCCATGTTTACTGGTATAACTTAGATATATTTCTTCTCGAAAAAAAATATATGTGGCGATTGTGAATTGCCGGTTGAAGCACAAATTTTAATGAATGTCAAGTGTGAATCGTAATCAGTGGGTGTGCTTGAGTGTGTTGGTTTGAACTGAATGATTCGAATCAATCGAATGAATAATATTACAAAAATAACAGAATTAATTTTCGTTAAATAAACAATATTAAATAAATAGAAAAATCTCTGTTTAACAATAATAGGCTTCCCGTGGGGGCTGCGTGTGAGATATGCGAACACCTCGTGGGAGGCTAGACCAATCATGACCATCACTGGTAACAAAATAGGTGCTTCTGGGACGCTGTTTTGGGAGGTGCAATAGAGTACTCTTATAATATCTCTGGGAACAATCGTCCGCCTTTCAAAATTTAATGGGGGTATTTATTAGTAGGTTAAGTCTAACTTTTACATGCATGAGGTATACTCTCGATTTAAAAGATCGGAAATTTGTATATATATATATATATATATATATATACATATATATTGCCTGTTTGTTATCGCATTACGCGAGAACCAATCGATCGATTACTTTCAAATTTGCAGCATATATTTGTGTTTTCCCAGGGAAGGTTGTAAGCCATCAACTGAGGTCTGCTTCGTTGTAGGCTTAGATATTAAAAATATTCATTATCTCTTCGCCCCAAAGGAGGATGAAGTTGTGAACTAAAGATATTCATTAAAAAATAAATAAATTAATCCTTTTACTTCATTATTATGTTTCTGCCGCCATGGTAAAGAGATAAATTACTAATATTTCGTTATCAAAGGTGTATGTGTTCCTTTCTAATTTAGTTTCTTTTTCAGGTTTCTATAAAGTCTGAGTACTATAATTATTATTTATCAGTATTATTCTTACAACCATCAGGATAATGTACAGTGTTGGGTCTAGGGGGTGGAACCCTCTGGGTAGATTGGGGACCGAAGCAAGCTATCCATGGTGGCGGTCCCCGTAGAAATTAGAATTAGTGCTAGCAAAGCGAGCTCTGCGACCATGAGGAAGGCTCCTGGACTCCGGACCACCCCAAGGAGACCCGGAGTTAACTCCGGGATTTACCTGGGGTGCGCTGAGCTCTGAGAGGGTCGGGGCTCGCTTCGCTCACCCGACCAGCTAGTATAAACATAAGTAATATGTCTGAGATATAAAGAATTGCGTAGAATATCAGTCAGAAATAAACAATGAGAAACTACAGTAACGAAAATGCAAGGAGAGGACAATTATAAATTCTTCCGTCTACCAGACACTGTTATGCAAAAATTTGTTACATCAATTTTCACTTATTTCATAATTACAGTTTAATCATTTTCTAAATGGTGTTTACACAGAAATGATTTCATTTACTTTTCATTTTTTATTTATTCATTTTATTAAGATTATTAATTATTTACTTATTCGTTTTACAATTTAATTCACTTGATAAATGTTATATTCATCCGTATTATATTCGTAATGAGACGTTCTAAAGTAATTTAGAAATTTAGAGACTTAATACCAAAAATTGTGAATAAACGCTAGTGATAAAGTGAAATTTTAGTTGAGAAACTTTTTTAAATTATGAAAGTAATATTTTTAAAAAATCTTTATACATCAGAGTAAACCTGTGCGGTTTGTAGAGTGGAAAATTGTTTTGAAAATCATAGAAGAATATAATAAAGGAGAAATGCAGATGCCACGGTGGTGAGTGTTTAGGAAGAGTAGGGAACAGTATATAAATAAATAGTTAACCCAATTACACCAGTCAGCATTTAAATCAACGTTGTATTGTACAACGCATACTACATTTTCCGACTACATCCACTGCCGTGGTTCCAATCGTTCCAATTTGACTGAACACTTTTCCACTGCTCCCACACCCTCAGGTTTTGTCCAAAACAAAAATTGAATATCGATCCTTTCTGCTGCTAGTGAATCTGGCAATAACTTAGGTCCGAAATTTATTGCACTAACCAACATCATATCAGCCCGTGGCACTCCGACTAATTTGCATATTTCAAACTCCTACCACTCTTCCTTATCCGTTTTACTGGCTTCATCCCTTCCCTTCATTTTTCTATAAGTTATCTGCGTTCATTAACATTAGACCATAATCTTCTAATCAATTCTGAATTTCCTTTTTACGATTCGTTTATTTTCAGTTTCTCTATTACCGTAAACCAATGATCACCGATAGATAATTAATTTTACTTATTGGCAATATTATATCTAGATGGAAAATTGTTTTTGTATTATTTTATATTTTATCATTATCTTGGGAAATATTAAATATTGGCGATTTCGTTTATTCTTGCTTTTTTTAAATAATAATAATAATAATAATAATTTCAAGCAAATTTCAAACAAACATATTATACATTTGGCTGATTTTTCAACTCCTAGCCAAAATTGACTAATTGAGGTAGATTACAATAAATATAATCACACTAAAATTAGAATTATCTGAAATCTATAATAAATGGAAATCTTATTACAGTAAAATAAAAAAAAAAACATCAATTTAAAAAAGTCACATAATACAAAAAAATTATGAATATCTTCATTTAAATAAATAATTGTAGAACATACAATAGGTAACCAAAAAAGTAACTTTTAAGCCCTCAGGTAGGTAATCCCCACGTCCGGAACACAACATCTACGTTCCACGTCCAAGGCGGAAACAGCTGTGCTTACGTACAATACTTATAGCTGGCTAACGGGGTTCCGAGTAAATTCCTCGGTTATGCTTCTTACTTTTGAACTGGTTCCAATTTCAGGTCACTAAACGGACTGGATTTTTGGCTACCTGCAGGAAATGAAATAACAAACGATTTTGGAAATGGATTCATACCATTCTTAGAGCTGGCGATGTGGCGGCCAGGGTCAATGTTATTGCAGGTGTAACGGAGACCCTTCCGTTGTCCACATGCCCCCTGCGATGGCAAGCATGTAGCAATGGTGCCCATGTATGTCGGTGCATGGGAGCTCTGAAAGCTTCGGTGAGTAGGAGCCTGGAGTCAGTGCAGAGACTGCGCATCCGCTCTCTGCCAGGACATATGCCGGTTCCACCGGAGTACCGGATAGGACCTCCAAGGTTAGTAGCCCTGGAGTGGGGGTGTACCCCGGCGGCTAGCCTTGCTACAGAAGGGATCCACTGTTCATGAACATTGAACATTCAAACGTGGCAGAGGGTGCACGTAAACACCCTCGTTTAGAAACCTCCGATTCGCCGCAAGCGAAGAGGAAAAATATCAGTATAAAAGCGTTGGCATTTAAAGCATCGCATTGGTTGCGGGACAAATGCCCGCACATCCAACCGATGTATGCCCGCTCTTATCTTCTCCGGCAAAGTAGGCCGGTTAAATGTAAGAATATGGGATGCTGAAGGTAGGACTTTGCCATTCCTTCTCATGTTCAACCTCCGACATTCTAATACTCCTTGCGGCGCTAATTCTTCTACAATTTCCTGCTCCGTACAGTTAAGAAGATCCCGACAGACCACAACACCCCTTGAGGTGTTGAGCGTGCCGTGGGGATCAACACATACAGCTAGTTCTCCAATTTTTTTAAGACCTAGGATCTTCTGTGACTGTGTATCATGTACAGTCTCTACATTAAGTCCTGTGAAAGTTTTCCTAATTTCCTTAACAGGGCCTCCAGCACATTTTGTTATTTCTCGAGCGATGAGGAATGGACTCACCTTCGAGAAATTACCGTCTTCTTTTGTAACAACTAAGTATTTTGGCTTTGGAACGTTGCTTTTGAAGAAAGCTTTTTACAAGCTTTTCCTAGCCTCAACTTCAATTTTACGAGATTCCGCGCTCTTTCTCCGTTTTGCCTCAGGCGAAACGGCTGGTTCTAGTAGAGGGTGTTTCCGTGAACCCTCTGCCACGTTTGGTTGTTCAGTTTGCATGAACAGTTGATCCCTGCTGTAGTAAGGCTAGCCGCCGGGGTACACCCCCACTCCAAGGCTACCAACCCTGGAGGTCCGTTCCGGTACTCTGGTGGAACCGGCATGTGTCCTGGCAGAGAGCGGATACTCAGTCTCTGCACTGACTCCAGGCCCTTACACACCGAAGCTTTCAGGGCTCCCATGCTCCGAACATGGGCACCTTAACTACATGCTTGCCATCGCGGGGAGCATGTGGACGGCGAAAGGTCTCCGTTACACCTGCAAATAACTTTGACCGTGGCCGCCACATCGCCAGCTCTAAAGGCGGTATTAATCCATTTCTATAATCGTTAAGAATTTCGTATCTGCAGGTGGCCGCAATGTCCAGTCCTGTAATTCGGCCTATAGATGAATCTATTAATATTTTCTAGCTTTTTAATTCAAAACGAATATTTCCATAAAATAATGAAGCTTTGTAATCGATTCATTTAAAAAAAAAAAATTAATAACGGAGTTTAGAACTTAAATGACACAAGGAAATTTATTTGATCTTATATCAAAAACAATTGAATCTCTAGACTCGAATGAGAGCCAACAAATATAAAAGATACTTTTGCCAGGTTTTTATCACTAAACATCCGAAATGTAGAATAGAAAAGAAGGATGGATTCAGTTTTCAAGAAAAAAAAACACTAGTGTGATGGTTAGATGTGCATTTTTCTTCCTTTTGGCTATAAAAAACACAGTTTTGATATATAAATATTCAAATTATCGACGTCTAAGCGCTACATAATTCATGAGAGTATATAACGATTGTGTTGTGTACTGTACAGGCTGTAAGAAAATAATTGAACTACGTACACATCCTGATACATATCCAACACCTATCCATGCTTTAAATTAATTATTTTGGTCTAAAATAAAAATAAAAAATCAATTTATTGCTTTTAAGAAATAACATTAAGGGATTAAAGGAAATGTAACTTTCATTTTTTTAAAAATGAGATTATCGGAATCCGAAACCATAGAAAATGAAATGTAACCTATAGTACTTCTAATATGTCTTATAGGTTCTGTTCGGTCTGAAAATTGAATTATTGTGTGATATTGCGTTTTATTTAAGAGTAATTGAAATAGGTTATATAACGTTCGCACTACTGTTCTCGCATACCTATAATATTTTTATTTATACTTGGTTTACGTTAGCGACACAATAATGATTTATCTACATTTATTTATAAATACCTTTATTTTATATGGATTACATTTGAAATTAAAGGAAATCTTATTTTTCAGCCTTTGCTTGAACTATATACTCTCATCCATCCTGCCTAAACGTTACAGAAAAATGCGCATAAGTGGAATAAAATATTTTTGTTGCTGATAAAATAAGCTAACTTAATATAGTATGTAATGTATAAGATATAAATCCTCGCTGAACAATCATTAAAATTTTATTTGGCCGAGCGAAATTTGAATAGTCAATTAGTTAGCTTAATTTATCCGTGATTTCTTCATACTTGTCTTGCACATAGTTCCATAATTTCACATTTTACTAGCTTAGATTACTAATTAAAACATTTCGCGCAGGCATTTTTTATTCTGGGGGACAGTAATTACTGCCAGGACTATTATTCTATAAAGTTTCTTTTATTATTTTTAATCAGGGTTAATTTGGACTCAGCCTGTGTTGTACCGTTATTACACTTTACGGTAAAAACTCCCATCGGTCATATTTTGTTTCTGATAACAATCTGAATATCTCGTTTGGAACGGAACCTGGAGGACCAGAAAGATCCCGCTGATGAACCAACTGGACATAAAAAATGCGTTCGGGTCGGTGCCGTGGGAGGCCATCATAACAGCGCTTGGACAAATGAACATAAGCGACTACTTATTGAATCAGGTAGACAACTATCTGGCACAGAGATGGACGGAGGTCCGTACAGTAGAGGGAGTGGAGAAATTTAAAGTCTTTGGAGGTGTCCCGCAGGGGTCCGTTTTAGGGCCTCTGTTGTGGAACATTTTCTATGATCGAGTGCTACGGTTACCGTATCCGGGAGGAGTCGACGTGGTTACCTACGCCGATGATATTGCAATACTTGTGAAAGACAAAGAGTTGGATGATGTGGAGAACAAGGCAAACCGCTCTCTACAGCTTATAGATGCATGGCTTACTAGCAACAACATGGAGGTGTCCCCGGCCAAAAGCAGGTGTATCCTCTTCACGGGCAGAAGAAGACTTCGTAGCGTTCGAGTTGCGATCCGTGGAGAGGATATAACAGAGGTCAGCAGCACTAAATAACTTGGAGTAACCATAGATAAGAGCCTCAAGTTTGGTGGGCACATCGATAAGGTGTGCAAGAGAGTTGTACCTACTATCAAAGCTATAAGAAGGTTATTTACAGAGCATACAGTACCGGGGGCATCTAAAAGGAAACTGATAACATCTGCAGTGATGTCTGCAGCGCTGTACGCGGCGCCTATCTGGGCAGAGGCAATTAGAGTGCAAAGGAACAAAGAGAAGCTAAAAAGTATGCATCGAACGGCATTAATAGGAGTGGTGGCTGGCTATAGAACATTGTCATATGAGGCATCGTGTGTTTTGGCGTCGGTTCCGCCGATAGACCTGCAGGTCAGAAGTAGGAAACTAACAGTGGAAGGGCGCAGTAGGGCTCTGAGGCTGAAGCAATGACCAGACAGTGGTGGAAGGAGGCGTGGGAGGGACCAATGTGGCGGCCTGGACCAGAAGGCTCATACACAATCTGGATGCTTGGTTGGACCGCCAACATGGTGAAGTAAATTTTTATATTACACAACTTATGTCCGGTCATGGGTGTTTTGGACACTACCTTAAAATATTTGGCAGAAGAGATACGCCTTATTGCGACTACTGCCAGGAGGTGGACGATGTGAATCACACGGTGTTTGACTGCTGGAGGTGGGGACAATATAGACAATTTATTAGACAACAATTTGGATGCTAACAATATAATTGAGTGGGCGCTAGTCAACGAGCAAAATTGGAATGTTTTCAAAAACGTTGCTAGCACAGTTCTTCGAACCAAAGAAGAGGAGTCAAGATGGGGGAACCGTGGGCGTAGTAGGTGATAGGGAAGGGTGGACAGCCCCGTCTCTGAGAGCCTGCATGCCTTGGTGTGCGGGTTTCAATTAGGGGGCGGGAACTCTAGGGGAGAAATTGCGGGGAAAGAAAAGACCTAGACCCGGCCGGCGGGGCTGGTTCTGGGGGTGCGTGCGCCCCCTGTGCTGCTCACGCCGGTTAGAGGCGAAAAGCCATAAAGACCGAGACCCGGTTCCTGTCGGGGTGGGGGGGGGGGTTGGGAACGGCTTAGCCTGGCTTGGCCCCCCTTGGTGGGAATTAGAGGCAGGCAAATAAAGATCTGTACCGGGGCGGTTGACCTGCCGTACAGGGTGTAAAACCGGCGGGTGGGAGAACCGCCTTAGAGTCAAAGACACGTCCCTGGGCCGAGTATACTTAACTGGATGTCCGACCCAGGGATGTAGGGGAAAAAAAAGAAAAAAAAAGATAATCAATCAGGCCAGTAAGTATTCGTTTATCAGAATAAAGTCAATGTTTAAAAAAAACTGTACCGTAGAACAGTGAAATTGTTTAAGTAAAATATGGTCAATAACTAGTGAAACCCAGAGCACCTTTCATTAAACTAGTAGCAATAAATAAGGAAGTCGAAAAGTGGGAAAATGTAACCGAAAATTACGGGAAAAATAAAATACCTTTAAGTAATCAATAATTAATTATAACATTTCCAAAAACGTAATAAACAATTTACATCAAGAAAAAGAGCAGATCGATAAATATATAGACGAGATTAACTACACACTCTCAGTAAGTCTTCATGTAGGGACAGCGACACTTACAAAAATATTATCTACTAGGTAAAACCTGTTTCTCTGATTCACTTAGATTCTATTACTTATTTACTAGTAATGGGAATACTGTTTTTCATTTTCATGAACGTTCCTATCAAATGCTAATCTTATATACACGTTCCTAATTATTATGTGATTGACTTAGTTATTCAGGTTGTTGTTATCAGGAGCGAAAAAAGATAGTTGGGAATTTTTACCATGAAGAGTATTAATGGTATAAGGGCAGTGATTGACTTCGTGATTTAGTTGCTATGAGCCTACATTTTATTATTCGCAATGATGATAAAGAAAAACAAGACAAATTCTCTATTAAAAATATATCATCGATTTCATTTATATATATATATATATATATATTGTTTTTTTTTTTTCATAAATGTAGTTGTATGCAAATAAATCTCAGTTTATATGCAGTCATTTCGTAAAACACACGTGGGCGTATGTAGCGAAGCGGAGACAGATAGCGTCGTTCAAAATGAAAAAAAAAACTGATGGAAATAAAAATAAAATGAATGAGCATGAGAAAACATACGATAGCCTCTTCCAAACTGACAGCATAACCATTGCATATAACAGAGAGAGCATTCATATCACTACCCTCGCAGTCTACCTCTTCTCATACTATTTCACCCAGTCATCACCAATCGCGGTCTCACTTCCTCTCTCTCCTGTTTCTCCCCACCATCCAGAACACAAAGTAACTGGGGAATGCAGCTGTCAATCTGTTGTGAGTATAGGATTACTTTGGGGAATATATTTATCAAACAGGCGAGGGGTCTCATAGAAGAGGGGTCAATCTATTTAGGCCATACCGACAAATATAAAAATGTTCGTCCATTCACAAGTGAATATGATAAAAATTACAAATTTATTCGGTGCTGTGTATAATAAAACACAAACAAACCAATCACCCGAATGATCCATGAAAAATTAACATTTGGATTACATAAATATCTAATGTGTTTTAAAAATTAACAAGAGACACATTATAGTATTCACTTGCAGTTTCAGTAGTAACAAAAGTTTCTCTGACATCGTATAAAAAAATTTACAAAATCTTTGAAGATTATAAAATTTCTTAGCTAAGAAATTGTAACAGTTAAGGTAAAAATTTCTTTGTTATTTCTGGTTATACTGCTTGTTGGTATTTAAGAATATTAGTTTTAACTGGCTTCTTAAAAATATTATCAAATTTATCAATCAATAAATCGTTTTTCTTAAAGTTTATATTTTCAGCTACAGAAATATGCGTAAAAATCATTTTGTTTTTTCTATACAATTTATTTTAATCCGTGCAGAAGGCCACATACTGCAACCTGTTAAAACTGAATTCAAACAATAATTTTCAATGAAAGCTTATTCTCAAATAAATAAAAATTTCATTTTGTTTTTGTCTTAAATCTTTGACTGGTTTGATGCAGCTCTCCAAGTTTCCCTATCTAGTGCTAGTCGTTTCAATTCGGTATACCTCCTACATCTTAAATCCCTAACAATTTGTTTTACATATTCCAAACGTTGCCTGCCTGCACAATTTTTCCTTCTACCTGTCCCTCCAATATTATAGCGACTATTCCAGGATTCCTTAATACGTGGCCTATAAGTCTGTCTCTTCTTTTAACTATATTTTTCCAAATGCTTCTTTCTTCATCTATTTGCCCCAATACTTCTTCATTTGTCACTTTATCCACTCATCTGATAACATTCTCCTATTGCACCACATTTCAAAAGCTTCTGATCTTTTCTTCTCAGATACTCCGATTGTCCAAGTTTCAATTCCATATAAAGCGACACTCCAAAGATACACTTTCAAAAATCTTTTCCTGACATTTAAATTAATTTTTGATGTAAACAAATTATATGTCTGACTGAAGGCTAGTTTCGCTTGTGCTATTCGGCATTTTATATCGCTCCTGCTTCGTCCATCTTTAGTAATTCTACTTCCCAAATAACAAAATTCTTCTACCTCCATAATCTTTTCTCCTCCTATTTTCACATTCAGTGGTTCATCATTGTTATTTCTACTATATTTCATTACTTTTGTTTTGTTCTTGCGTAGGACTTCATCTATGCCGTTCATTGTTTCTTCTAAATCCTTTTCATTCTCGGCTAGAATTACCATATCATCAGCAAATCGTAGCATCTTTATCTTTTCACCTTGTACTGTTACTCCGAATCTAAATTGTTCTTTAACATCATTAACTGCTAGTTCCATGTAAAAATTAAAAAGTAACGGGGATAAGGAATATCCTTGTCGACTCCATTTCTTATTACTGTTTCTTTCTTACGTTCTTCAATTATTACTGTTGCTGTTTGGTTCCTGTAAATGTTAGCAATCGTTCTTCTATCCCTGTATTTGAACCCTAATTTTTTTAATATGTTGCACCTATTATTCCAGATACGTTATCGAATGCCTTTTCTAGGTCTATAAAGGCCAAGTATATTCTGAGCCCTAAAATTGCTCCCTTGTCCCTATACTTTTCCTGAATCCAAATTGGTCTCCTCCTAACACTTCTTCCACTCTCCTCTCAATTCTTCTCTACAGAATTCCAATTAAGATTTTTGGGGCATGAAAGGTTAAACTAATTGTTCTGTATTCTTTACAATTATCTGCTCCTGCTTTCTTTGGTATCATGACTATAACACTCTGTTTGAAGTCTGACGGAACTTTCCCTTTTTCGTAAATATTACACACCAGTTTGTATAATCTATCAATAGCTTCCTCACCTGCACTGCGCAGAAATTCTACAGGTATTCCGTCTATTCCAGGAGCCTTTCTGCCACTCAAATCTTTTAATACTCTCTTAAATTCAGATCTCTGTATTGTTTCTCCCATTTCATCCTCTTCAACTTCTTTTTCTATAACACCATTTTCTAATTCATTTCCTCCGTATAGCTCTTCAATATATTCCACTCACCTATCGACTTTACCTTTCGTATTATAAATCGTTGTACCATCTTTGTTTAAGACATTATTAGATTCCATTATAATCCACTCTTCTTTCGCTGGTTTTCACTTCCTGTTTATAGTATTTCTTAATTGTCGATAGTTCCTTTTACTTTCTTCATCACTATCATTCTTATATTTTCTACGTTCATCCATCAGCTGCAATATATCGTTTGAAACCCAAGGTTTTCTACCAGTACTCTTTGTTCCGCCTAAGTTCGTTTCTGCTGATTTAAGAATTTCCTTTTTAACATTCTCCCATTCTTCTTCTACATTTTCTACCTTATCTTTCTTACTCAGACCTCTTGTGATGTCCTCCTCAAAAACCTTCTTTACCTTCTCTTCCTCAAGCTTCTCTAAATTTCTCCGATTCGTCTGACACCTTTCTTCAGGTTTTTAAACCCCAATCTACATTTCATTATCACCAAATTATGTCGCTATCAATGTCTGCTTTTCAGTCCCTTGACTACCAGTCAAGGGACTCTTTATACAGTCAATGAGTTAATTTCTAAATCTTTGCTTAACCATGATATAATCTATCTGATACCTTGCAGTATCACCAGGCATTTTCCAAGTGTATATCCTTCTATTATCATTTTTAAATTGGGTGTTGGCAATTACTAAATTATTCTTTGTTTGCGAAACTCAATAAGTCAGTCTCCTCTTTCATTCATTTGCACAGTCCGTATTCACCCATAATATTTCCTCCTTGCCTAAAGGCTGCTAAAGCCAGGTTGCACCTGATTACATTGTAATTTTGAATTTTTTTGTATCTGGTTTTAATTTTAATAAGTAAATCGAATAGAGTCAATTTACAGCAAGGCTTTTTCAACACGTCTTTAAAAAAATAACGTTTAAACTTTCCCATCATATAATACATTTACTCACATGAACAGTCAACCTAGCTAAAATTGAATTAAAAGCAAACATAAGTAGTGTAAAAATGAACATAAAGAAGTGCGATGGCTTTCTGAAATTATTGTTGGTGTAATATAAAGTTTTTATAGCATCTTCAATTTTAACACGCAGGCCACTTTCCGTTCTCCACATTGTAAAAGCAGCCTGCAGCCAACTTATAGCATTATACCACCAGGGATTTCAGTTAGCACCCCGAAAAATGACTTCTCAATTTTAGACGAATGGTTACTTTTATTAAAATCATTATCAACATTAACGAAATACTGTGAACAACTTTACTAGATAAAACAGTTGCTCAATACTATTTTGTGAACGTTTACTGAATTTTAGTGAAACTTCAAATAACCAAAAAATAATGCATCCTGAAATGTAGGCTTGAGATTGCACCCCTACTTGAACTTTCTTCTTACCTTAAAAATGATTAATAAAAAAACTATTAAAAGACAATGGATAATTAATTTTCTATATTCAATATGTTCCTTCTACAGAATTGAAGCAGGGTGTAAATAACCCATTTTTTCGTAAAAGAGGAGTTCATAATTTGTTGCTTTACATTATCTGTTTTCTTGACGTTCTTATTGCTATGATACATGTAAAGCAGCTGAGGTACGAGATTCAAATGTCAGAGCTGCTTACACTGAAATAATAACAATAATAATAATCACTGCAATTAGTGCATACAAGCAAAGCGGATTTGTCAATTAAAGAGCTAAATTTTATTTGCATTTTAATGGCTTTGGCAAGCTGATATGCAACGCTATTCTCTCCTATGAGAAATAACTTTCCTTAATAAAATCTGGAGTGGAGTTGTAAATCTCCTTTTTATCCTTGAGAATGTGAATTTTTTTTAAATATTTGTGATTCATGTCACTTTGAACTTGTAAGGTTCCAGCATTTAAAATATACGTCTTCTTGATATTGGCCAACCTTAGTGGTACGAATTTTCAACACCAACATTTATAACCGCACTATCAGTGAACATATCACCAGATTTGAAAAATGTTCTACACAAAGTAAATTGAATTTTTATCATAGATTTCATCCCAACACCTATGTAAATATTACCTTTAGCCAAAAGATTTTTCACACTCCGATAATTTTTTTATGGTTGCTGAAATAATAATCAAATTACTAGAAAAATTATTGTTCGAATGCGAAAATAAAAATTCAATTTATTCTACTGTTTTATTATTAATCATATTCCTTATTTTAATGCATATTCCATTCTATTCTTTTTGTTATTTAAGGAATCTACATAAAAAATGGTGCCATTTTCTGAGAACTGTTTAATAAGCAAAATTCTTTGTTAAAACAAATTATCGTTGTTGTTAAAACAAATTTTAAGGTAACTAAAAAAATCGTTGGCCGGACTTTTTTAAAGTTTTTTGTTTAATTAGGTCAAATTAGATCATATATATATATAATATTTCAAATCGATAATAATGTTATTCATTCTTTTCAATAGAATATTATATTACATTTATTTGTCAACTTTCTTATTAAAAGATAGTCAGTATAACTACTAGGTTCAAATCCAAGTAAAAATGTAGTCTTGTAAAATAATAAGGAATTAATTAATCTACTGGTGTAGATTTAGTCCATCGGAAATCATTTAATAGATCTTGAAACTACTTTGAAAAAACAGATACAGATTATATTAACTATTAAATAATAATAGTAAGCATATATTCGTATTACTGAAATTTCTGAACCTTCAAACTCAGGAATTAAATTTCTCTTTTCTTTTTTCAGGTCAAGTTCTGATTTGATAGGCCAGTTTTACGTCTTTTAACGATGTAGAACTGAAATAATTATATCAAAGCATTTCATTACAATAAAAGTCTTTTAGGTCAATGTGATTGTGGCAAGATTGAATCCTCTTTAAATCTTAACTTAAAAGTATAATTATGCTTATTAATTTGGATGCCCATGCCATCGTTATGAGTTTTGCTTCATTCATCACTCTCATAATGTTATTTCTTTCCTTTATTTTATTTTTTCTCCCCTTTTCTTATTAAGTAAAATCTGTTTAGGATTATTTTATTAATGTTAATTTTTTTTAACTTAGAACTAATTTTAATTGATTAAATGTTTATCATAGCAAAAGCACGGAAACTCATGAATAATCAGTAGGAAACTTTCAGTTTGCAATGAGAAAAATTACTAATAAAAAATAACAGTGGTCTCTAAGCAATTTTTTTTTATTTCTATGGAACAGACTTTTTATGAACCAGTATTGATACGTATTTAAAAACTAAGAAAATTTAAGATTCGGGGATCAAAGTAGAATTCGGGGGCTGCAGATTAAAAATAACTCATTTATGCTTACACAAAGATTTTTTCAACTTAATGAGAAACTTAAGAAATATTCCTAATTTATTTTTTAAGTTTGGAAAAATATAGTTAAAAGAAGAGACAGACTTATAGGCAACAGACTAAGGCATTCTGGAATAATCGCTTTAATTTTGGAAGGACAGGTAGAAGGAAAAAATTGTGTAGGCAGGCCACGTTTGGAATATGTAAAACAAATTGTTAGGGATGTAGGATGTAGAGGGTATACTGAAATGAAACAACTAGCACTAGATAGGGAATCTTGGAGAGCTGCATCAAACCAGTCAAATGACTGAAGACAAAAAAAAAAAAGTTTATATTTTGATAGGGATCCCGTGCTTCTCCGCAACATCAATAAACAAATTCACTTAAATGGTATGTATAATTAATTTGTAGTTTCTTAAGGATTCCTTCCAGACACATTAACCGTGCGTCGACCCTTAGGTTTCGTCTCTAGACTAGCATTTTTAAAAGATTTTTCTTGTGATAGCGCAACGTGACAAATGTTCATGCCTAAAAACTAGTTGAGATAGGTAGATATCTACTCGGTCCAGAGTTTGTTTTTGCGCCTTATTAATGGTCATGCAAAATGCTAACTGTACAGGAAACTGTCTTTAGTATAAAATAAAATGGGACGGCAGTGTCAGAAGGCGTCAAATTAATTCGAAACAGAATTTACCGTTATCCAATATTCACACCTGTTATAATTTCCACGTCCAAACTATTATCAAAAAAAAAAAAATTGAAAAAATTAAAATCTGTTGTCATATATTTTTATCAGCCTCGTTCCATTCAATAATCCCTTCACTGGATTTAAATTTTTCAGCAGCATTACAATTGAGTGATAGAAGTCGGTGTGGGTTCATTTGATGGCGGTTGACGTGGTAAAGTTTTAATATTCATACGAATTCCACATCTTAAATAGATCCCGAAACATCCCGATTTGATTGTCATTGAGGTAAGGTTTTGAATATTAGTAAAGTTATGTTCTCTTAAAACTCCTCTCATAATTGAGTGAGTGTAATCGGTGTATGCTGGTTATCGTGGCCTGATTTAATCAGTGTTTTAAAAGTCTATAACTAGATTAGTTACCGAGTAATTGCAGAAAAACTAAATTTTTTTAATCTGTTTACCAAATTTTTTTATTACATAGAAGATAGATTTAAAAAAATTGATTAGTACATCCTGATGTCTGTATTATGTTTTAAAATACAACTAAGTTATTTTAACTCTTTAAATCATATTTTATGAAAGAAATATTCTAAAATGCATAATTAACTTTCTAATAATTAATTTAAATTTATGGTTTTG
Organism: Lycorma delicatula; assembly: GCF_047948215.1. Taxonomy (NCBI): domain Eukaryota; kingdom Metazoa; phylum Arthropoda; class Insecta; order Hemiptera; family Fulgoridae; genus Lycorma; species Lycorma delicatula. Next base: position 46,238,277 of record NC_134455.1, on the reverse strand, counting down.
CACGAAGCCTAAAATCGATGAAAAGGTGTAGAAAAAATCAATTATAAATGATATTTGTGTCACCGATTTGAACTAAAGATGTTTTATAAAAATAGGTAACGGGTAGATCAAATCTCCTAGAACAGATGTCAAGTAAGAGTTTACTAATTGGATTTTCTGAAAATTTACCTTTCTCAGGTAAATCCAACCGATAATGAAATATCGCTGTGTGCAAAATAAATCAGTATGAATATTTATGATTAATTTTATTCGTTAAGCATAGTAATATGTTTGGCTAGTTCCATTCAATAGCATTAGAAATGATTATTTAATTGAGGAAAAAGTAACATACTGTATGAATGAACGGAAAGGAAGTGCAGCAATTTACATTTGTTCGACAAATTATATTGTACTTTTATATTTATAAACATATTTCCTTATTCGTAGTTAAATCTTCTTTCCTTTCTCTCTAATTTTGATACATGTTCTAATATTAGCTACTAGCCACTCATACCTTAGGCCGGATACGTAATTATTATCACTTTGATCAATAGTTTACAAGTTATAGGATAATAAGAGGGTTAAAGTGGTAAGATAGACGAAAAAATATGCCGGTGCACAAACCGACTTTTGAGAAAGAATATGAGCGTTAATTATAAATTAATTATTTCTGTGAGCTTTTTTTAATATAAATCTTATTTCAGACAAACTTCAGTTATTTGTATCAAATGGAAGAGATGGAAGATATAGGAGGCCAACAGTTAGTTATATAGCAGTATTGTAGAACATTTTTTATACAATAAAAATAATAACATAAAGAAACAAAGGAAAACGGTTAAATAAGCCGTTTTACGAAGGAAGAATTTACCAAAGGAAAGGATATAGGATACAAAGCCAGTGAATAAGTAAAAGGGATGAACAGAGCAGAAACTGTATGAAAGGGAATTGAGAGCGTATTGGAGGGTTTTGTCTCTGTGGAATTAATTTCCTGAATGTAGGAGTGTAGAGTGTGTAGCTAAAATTAATAGACCGGCAGATTATCTCTACTTGCTAACGTTACTTTCTTGCTGGACCTAATGCACTAAATCACTGTATTCAATGTAGTAAATGCACTTAAAATACTTGAAAATTCACACGCACGCTTACATACTGTCGCGACATGTTCTTCTCGGTTTAAATTAAATAAAAGGATGTACAATTCCAGTTTATGAAATGATTTTCATTCATTAAGCTCAAAGATTTATTTTCTTTTTTAACCCTGTAATGTTTATCTACGTTCCAATTTTAATTTTGAAGCTTCAAATTTTATATTTTTATTTAAGTTCTGTATTAATTTTAAAATAAAAATTTTAATTTATTTATGATCAAATTTAATTCAAAAATGAAATGCGTTGTCCATGTGTACTCAATTAATAAGCAGTTAACTATAAACTGATAATTAAATTAAAATACGTTATAATAGCAATGACATAAAGAATAATTTAATTTATTTACCCATTAACTTAATGTAAAAGTATTATAACAATACAAGTCTACATAAAATAATGATAATAATAGTTTTTATTTAATAAATAATAATAATACTTACTATTATTTTTTTAATACATATTTTCTCATCTACTGAACAGAAGTAGAATACGTTATAGATGCAGTATTAACTCGGAAAGATATAAATCTTGTTTTTTTAATCCTGTACAGAATACTTAAAGGTTTTTCAGTCTTTCTTATTGCTATATTTCTTTTGAACCTTCTGAAAAGTCACCTAACCATAGTTTCTTTGAATCAATATTCTATATTAACCAGTTCCATGGTGTAATTGGAAAAACTAAGCACATACCTCGAACAGAATAGTTCTTTCAACCTTTCTTTCTTTTTCTGCATAACCTCCGGAACCACTGTAAGATATTACTTCAGAGGATGAATGAGGATGATATGTATGATTGTAAATGCAGTGTAGTCTTGTTCAGTCTCAGGTCGACCATTCCTGAGATGTGTGGTTAATTAAAATCCAACCTCCAAAGAACACCGGTATCCATGATCTAGTACTCAAATCCGTATAAAAGTAAGTGCGTTTACTAGCATTTGAACCTTACAACTCTTGACTTTAAAATCAGCTGATTTGCGATGACGAGTTCACCACTAAACCAACCCGCTGGTGGGGTTCGCGAACACCACGGGGATTGTGAAATTAGCCTACCACCTTACGCGTAAACAATAATGAGATCATTTTATGAGAAAAAAATCGTTTATTATAAACATTACACTTACATTTATAAGTACACATGTAAAGAAAATAAATTTATGAGATGATTGCGTTAAAAGTATCTTCATATGTGGATCTATGTAAGAAATAAAAAAAAATTGTTTTAAGCGATAAAAAAGAGTCCTAGATTTAGTTTTTAGAGCAAACATAGACAATAAACCCTTTTCACAGAGGAAAGACGTGGCGAAACGAATTAATATTTTCAATGATTCTGTGACTAAATTTGCATATTCACTTCGACGAGCAAGCCAAAACGTATCTAAATCTTCAGATGTGAATTGCAGTTGTATTGTTTTGTCGGCAGATATTTGGATGAGCTGGTCTTGAATTTCAACTGGTAACTTAGCAGCTACAACAAAGTTTTCACTAAATGGATTCAGTACCCATTTCCCCTTCGAGAAATCATTTTTATTTTCCAGGAAATACTCCGCTAGCTGAATTTTTAGTTCACTTATGTGCACCTTCATGCTATTCAAACTGTGGTGAATAACAGTGTTTTCTACAACCAAACTTTTCTCAATATAATCGGAAGTGAGTGGAAACATATCAAAATTTTTGCTTTGAAGGCGAATAATTCAGATATCAAGCTTCTTAATGAAAGCATGAACTTTGTCTGTAATTAGTAAAATGATTTTATCACTGTCCTTGCAAATTCACATTCAAGTCGTTTAAATGCAAAAATGCATCAGCTAAGTAAGCAAACAGTAACATATATTCATTATTCTGTAAAAAAAAAAAAATCATTGATAATGGCGTTTGTTTATCCTGGAAAAATATTATTAATTCATCTCGCTGTTCCACTAACCAGGTTTAACTCTTTCCCCCGCGATAACCACCTGACTTCTGTATAAAAAAGAGATATTTTATTTTCGTCCATTTCATCGCACAGTTTAGCAAACAGCCTATTCTGTAATCGTCGACTTTTAATAAAATTAACCATTTTTACACCTTTATAAAGAATTTATTTGAGATTTTCCGGTATACTGTTTGTGGCAAGAGCACGTCTGCGAAGGAATCAGCGCATCCATTCCGCCCTTTGTATAATTCAATTTTTTAATTTTTTCTGAAATCGACTGATCTTTCCTTTTATCGCCTTTGTACCATTACTACACACTTCAATACATTTTGTCTAATCTATATTATAGTTTTTAGTACCATCATAAAAAAAGTATCAAAAAGACATTGTCCTGTTGCATGACCAGGTATTGATTTGCATAACAATATATTTTTTTATTGAGTTTATCCCTATCGTATTTATATCTCACAAAACATAAGAACTGAAAAATGTTTGCCACATCTGTTGATTCATCAAATTGATTACTAAAAAATCCACTTGAACTCACTTGCTGAATTTTCTGATCGCGAACATCGGCTGCCATGTCATCGATTCCCCTTGAATCAGTGTCTTAGAAAGCGGATTTTTTGCAGTTTTTTTTTTACTTTTTCCTTGCCTATTAAAACACTATTTCAATCAGAGCAGCCAATATGAAGTTTTCTGTGATTGTATGGGTTTGGATATCTTAGCTACACTTAATGCTATGAGATAAGATATTTCAAGTGTACTTTTGTCAGTATCGCTTAATTTACAAATAGATTTCTCAAAGTATGTAATCTTCTTTCGAAAAATTCCAAAGGTTTGCGTTTATGATCCGGATGTTTAGTTTTCAAGTGTCGAATTAATTTTCATGGCTTCATCTTTCATCGGAGAGGACTTGAAAGCAAACAATGAACTGTGGCTTTCCATCCAATGAGGTAAAACCATAATTTAACTAAATGTAATTTTACAATCTTGTCTTTTTACCAATCGATTTACTGGATGTAGATGCTTTATTTCGTTTTTTCAAAAATTTATTCGTTTTGCATATATGAAAAAAGACAAAAATTGAAAAAGACAGTTACACCGTTTTACCACACACTAAAAAAACCGAAACCTCAATTGTTATATTTTCAATGAAACTACGCTTTTAAAAACTTAAATAAAGGCCTCACACGCACGCTTTGCATTCGAAACTAAACTGACGTTCTGCAATCCCTTACGCCTTATTTATACTGCTTGGAGTAGACGTGTTCAAATGTTTCATACGCATGTTCGAACATGACGCTTTCATAGCGAATATTATGCAAGCAGACCAAATTACAAGGAGCATACATCAATCTGGAAGCTGTAAATCACTCATGTTTGTAAACTCCATACATGCATGTTATTACCTATCTCTATCAACGCATTTAAATTGTTTTAATTAGGTTTCATTGGGTTTTGGTTGGTTAGGGGGGTTATATATAATTTATTACTTTCTGGGTCGTGGAACTAAAAAGGTTGAGAATCACTACCTTAGACAATATAATCATATAATTCATGGAAAAAGGACGCTGTTAATGTTAAACTCAGGAATTATGAAGGTACTTTTTAAGAACATGTAGCACGGAATGTTTAATATTAACAGATTGAAAAAGTAGTGTACAATGAACATCATTGTACGATGGTTGCGATTATAAGAAAATATTAAAATAAAAGAAAAGAGCATTTGAAAATTTTATAAAACGGAAAATTTTTGAAGTTAAGTCAGTTGATAATGTTTGATGACAAGTCAAAGTGGTTGATTTAAAACTAGTTGAAAAGAGACATGTATTTGGAAGGTGGACTTGAAGGGTTTATGGTGATCTCGCTGACCAGTACACAGATCTATAATTGTGAAAACCCGGGGAGAAATTAAAGAAAGAATGCAGAAGAAAACTCAAGGTTTGTTGGACGTATAAGATACGAAGAATTAGTTAATTTTATTGTACTTTACGAGGAAATGTTTTAATGATTTAAGCTGTAAAGAAGCAAACGCATTTTTAAAAACATCATAAAAGTGAATGATTCACTTAAGTTAAAAGATTATAGTATAATGTTGTGAAATTACTTATTTTATGCATTTAAATAATCTAAGGAAAAAGATAAGTTAGATTTCTTTAAAGAAAAAAAGAAGTAAAATAGTTTAATTAATTAAAAATATATATTTAAAATTTTTACTTAAAGACTAAACCTTGGAATTACTGAATATTTACTTAATATTTATTTATTTCCCATCGCCATAAATGCCTTAATGTTAATTTTCGTTGTACTTAAACCTCCAACAAAAACATGTTCATGATTACGACTGGCGAAGCTTAATGCTTTCTTGTCTGTTTGGAAGTTCTCCTTCTAGCCACAGGCTGTTAATGATGGAAATCCAATATTCCCGGAATGAAAGCTTTTGACTAGTGCTCTTTCCATTCCAACCTCTAATTTCTCAATTAAAGATACTCGTGCTATTGAAACAGGATTGAACATGTAGCTTACATACCTGGTTGGGTGCTGGCTTGTATGATCAATTAAACAGACAGAAGTTTCTTCCTCTGCTCACTACAGGTAAATTTTATTACAACGTTCATAATACCACTGACTGTTCGATCGTACCGAGATACGTCTTAGGAATCAAACTGAAGACTTCAGAGTAAGATACTTTAAAGTATCCTATCAGATACATAATTTATAAATTTACAGTGTCCTGTTAGATATCTTAAGGTATTACTATGCAACACCCTTGTAAATATGCTCAGAATATGTAAAAAAAAAGGTATTCTGTATTATTTTACATATAACAGAATACGTAAAATAATACATTCTGTAATATGTATTACATATACAGAATTTGTAATATCACCTTTTTTTATTTATTTAATTTTTTAACAAAAATGAGAAAGGTGAGAGTAAAAAATTTCAGTTTGTGAAATATATTACATTTCTGATAAAATAATGGAAAACTTTCTCAAAAACGCATTTGAATTTATGACTGCAGTACGTTCTTCGAGCTCCACATTTACGCAAGTTTGCACGGCAAGATTTTTTATATAAAACAATGACATATGACTATATTTTTTACAGATTGCAGATTGCATTATTGCATGACTGTATGTTTAGATTAACATCTATGAATTTTTTTCAAAAAGAAAAACTGTAATATTTATTGTAAAATAATCTACAAACAATATTGTTGACATTGTCTAATAATAGAATGCTAATTTTCTCACATTATTATAAATAGTACACGATCTTAAATACTATGATAATGTAATTTTTTTTTTAACATTAACATTAATCTTTTGCTTTCTGGATAACTTCAATAAATAAAGCCAGGGAGTGGTTTTACTGTTTGGAACATCATTATTGTCAGAAACAATACCACTTGCACCTTTTGCAATTAACACTCTACAAACACTTTGCATCTATACGAATGAACGAGACAAATAGTGTAACTTACCAAGTAAACGTACCCATTTCACTACAAAATTTTTAATATACTCTATGTTACCAAAGGTGTCATAGTAATAGTAGTAAGTGATAACATAAAAAAAAATCATTCAACTAACAGTTAAATTGATCCAATTAGTAAAGTTATCCAGTAAATTACTGCAGGGTGTAATGTTTTTGTTTTTTTTTCCTTTTTAATTCGCGACTGTTTGTAGGACTTCTAAATTTGGTGCTAAAAAAATGATATCAGCCACCTCTTTTTCTTTCTCTCCTTCTCTCTCACTCAATCTCTCTCTCTCTCGCTCTCTCTCTCTCTCTCTCTCACTCTCTCTCACTCACTCTCACTCACTCTCTCTCTCTCTTACGCTTTTTCTGTATTAAACTGTATTTATTTCCTTTTCTGTATTAGTTATCGGTGTATGCATTTCTGTATAGTTTATTTAAAATTTGGTGTGCTGATATATATTACACAAAATAATCTTTAAAGATTAATTACAAATTATGCACTTAAAACACTTTCAATTTAAACATTAATTAAACGTAAATTTTTTTAATTTTAATATGTTATAATGGAATTATCATTATTCACTTTCAATAAATCAAAATCAATCTATTTACCTACAGATTGTATTGCTTTCTAATTTTTTAAATATATTTCTAGTCATTTTTAAATTACGTACATTTAATACAGATGTTATTCAATTGTTGCTCTTGTAACTCTCTTGTATAATGTTGGTTTTGAAATTTGTTTTCGGCGCATTTCACAGTATAACTGTGTCATAAAGAACAGCGTTTGTTACAACGAATACTTTAACTTAAAAGTTTATTAATTAGTAATTTATAAATTAGTAACTTGCTAAATTATAATATACAAACAAATTTCAGAAATTAAACTTCCTTTACTAATCTCTGGCCAAAAAATCATAAAGAAACGAGACTTAAAAATGATTACCGCCTTATAAGGACTTACTAAATCTCATTAAATAAATTTAATTGAGGGTTTACGGATCTATATTTGTAGAATATTGAAGTGTATCGATACGTTGTAATTAATAATTTTCACTTATCGAAATTACTGTTGGCAAAAACGGTCGCTGGATTTATAAATTGATCCCGGACATCAAGACATGGATTGATAGGAAGTAGGGAGAGACAGATTTCTAGACGGTACAATGGCTTGCAAGTCATGGACCAACAAATACCTTTGAACTAGAGGGAGAAGATCGACCCCGAGATGACAATATTGTGATATTCCGAATGATGTGGAGCACATATTTCTAGCTTGCCCACGTTGGGCGGCTGTGAGGCCATTTGAGGAAGACATCTCCCCAGAAGACGTAATGAGAAGTATGCTCTCTTCCAGGGAAGGCTGAAACCGGTGTTCTGGGTGGTTTCGAGAAGTCCTTTCACAGAAATTGATCGAGCCGAGAGCGATGGTGGAAGACAAGACAAGACAAGCCTTGGTGGTGGATAGCTGGGGTTCAACTGGATTGTCGCTGCTGGGTGGCCTCGGGAGGTGCCTGAAGCTGTGGCTCAAAGGCTACATAGTTGCACCCGTTAACACGAGTGATAGTGACGAATACCTGACTAGGTGGTTTCCGTTATCACTTCGCAGATGGGGGAGGATTTTTAGTGGGTCACCGCCTTCTGCGGGAAACTCCATACATCCAGCACGGGCTGGTGAGCGTCCGGATGCAGATTTTCCCTCCTCCGACACAAAATAAAAAATAAAAAAAACTTTAGAGAAATCACTTTGTGGGATCGCCTTCAACTGCTCGGTGCAAGCCCTTTGAATGGCCGAAATTCCGTCGAAAAAGCGGCCTTTCATCTTTAACTTGAGTTTCGGAAACAGAAAATAGTCTTCTGGAGCCAAGTGGGATGAATAGAGCGGGTGGTATAAGACAGTGATTTGATTTGCAGCATAATAACGTGTTAAGGCTGTTGCCATGTGTGCCGGGACATTGTTGTGCAAGAGAGTCTCCTACAGCCCGGATCCCGATACTCGAGCCAGATTTGATGAATGCTACGCATCAAACGTTTCATCACTTCCAAATAGCATTTAAAATTTACGGTTCGACCAGATGGGACAAATTCATGATGAATCAGGCTCTTTGAGTCGAAGAGTGCAAGCAACATCGTTTTTACTCTTGATTTTTGATGCCTGACTTTCGCCGGTCTTTGTGCTCCAAACTCAACCAAGCAGCGGATTGACGCCTCGTTTGAGGATCATATATAAAGCACTAGCTTTCACCCCCAGTTACAATTGTTTGCAAAAAATTCGGGTCGCTATCGACAGTTTCAACGAAGTCTTGAACGTAAGAAAGACGCACCTGTTTTTGTTCTTTGGTCAAGAAGTGTGAAACGAAATGTGAGCACACCTTTCGGCGGTTCATTTTTTCCATTAGAATTGTACTTACCGTGTCTTTACCGATATTTAGCTCTTCTGTTATGGCCCAAGGGCAAGATGACGTTGTTCGAGCATGAGTTGTTGCGAACAACATTTTTGGTGGTATGTTGTTTCTCAATTTGCCTCGAAATCTTGAGACATTTACAAGAATGTGGCTCACTAAAAATAGAACTAGGTATGGGGTTCATGCTTCCGCGAACTCAGTTAGCTAGTTCAGAGGGCAACAATGTAGGACATTCAAGATGTCCGGACGAGGCCTACAGCGAAAGCAAAAACTGAATTTAAAAATCACCGATATAAATGTCTACCGAGGCATTTATATCGGTAGCATTCCAACGAGGCGTGGCTTATTACTGTGAGATTTAAAAAGTTAGAAGGCGAAATACGATTTCTGTTCTGTTCTGTTCTGTAGCCCATCAGGGCTACGAGCAGGGTATGGCGACCGGAAGCGTCACAAATCGGGTGTCTTCACCTACGGGGTTGGGATATTCGAGTAGGAGTGCGCGCACTTTACCAACGTTTTCGTCATGAACAGCTGTTGACAGCCTTGCTTCATATGTACGTATGTATGTTCGGTGTCTTACACCTTACATCTCCAGAACTACTGGACTGATTTTGACCAAAATTGGTCAGATTACTTCTTCTTCACTATAATTTTTACTTAAAAGGTCAAGGGAGTGAGGCTGTATAGCAAGGTCATTCTCAGTATTTCGAAATTTGGCCTAATTAAGGTCTTATTTTTCTTTGATACATTTGTTAACAATTAATAAATAATAATATTTGAAAAAAAAGTTTTTCAAAAACGCACCCCCGCCCCACAAAATGCACTAAACTAGTGGCTAAGTGGGTATACTGCGTCGATAGTACCCCCTGTCATTACAAAAACGATAGTGAAGCGCTTTAAGTGTAGTGGGAATGAAATACGTTATGCACGTGCGCTTTAGTGAATCATTGAATTAAATAAAGAATAAATATTATATTTAAGTAAAATTATAAATATTTTAAATTAAGTTGTGGGTGTATGTGTCTGTAAGCCGTGCATTAGAATAAACGTGTGACGGGAAAGTCCTACAACTGTGTTGTTAGCTTTTTTTTAATAGAAATTATTTTTGCTAAATATTCATGTATTTCCCTTTATTTATATATTTTAATATTGCATTAATTGTTTAAAATTATATCTACACCGTTTTTTATTACCTGTCTAATAATGTTAGATAAATTTGTTTTTTTATTTTCTTTAACTTAATAATTCTGTTGATATCTTTCTATAGAAACAGTTAATCAAAAATTAATCTATATTAAGTAGAATTCCCACGTTCTTGAAGCGAAGGATTTTCGATTAAATACCCTCTCAATTTTGGAGGTTTTGCATTCACATTTACCAGATAATTGTTTTTTTTTTTTTTTTTTTAGTTTTTTTTATTATTGATAACTTAACATTTATTTGAAGGATTAAATTTCATATCTTCAAAAATATGTTTTTTTAATCATTAATTTTGTTATATCAATTTTTTTTTGTATTAATATAATATAATTAGTGTTCTTTGTTATTTCTTTAATCTTTTACATTAAGTACGGTTTTTTTATCTATTTTTACTTTTTTTGTTTATTGAATATCATTCATTTTTTATATTTTTCCAAATATTTTTTTTTTAATTTATTTCTTGTACATTTAATTAAATTATGTTTTACGTTATATTGTTTTAAAATCTTAAATTCATGGTATTTTATATTTTTTATTTTGTTTATTAAGATCTTTTTAGCAATATTTTTTATATGATGAAAAATAAAAATACTATACTTTAAGTTTTAATTTTTTACCTTTTTTTAATTATCGATTAGATCAAAGAATAAAGTAAATAAATTATCTAATAAAGCATTAATGTATATTTATGAATCCTTTCATAGGTTTAAAATAGAAATACATGATGAATTGTAATACTTTGTTTATAGTTAAGTGTAATATAAAATTGCATATAATCGTTTTACGGTTGTTGTTATTAAAGGGATAGCAAGAAACGGTGCAGGGTAAATTTGTGGTGGAAGAACGGTCGGGAACTGTATTTACTGCAACTACCGTTGAAAGGAGTGAAGGAGATGACGGTAAGAAAGAGCGCGCAAGACCTTGTTTCGAGGGAGTTGGGAGATAGGGCATAGGAACAGTGCTTTTGGGGGTCGATGGGGTAAACCTCTTCTTGTCAATGCACACACAGGCCTACAACAAGCAGACATACTCCAGTAATTATTAGCAAACAACGGCAACGTTTCGTGTGTCTTACCTCCTTAGTCTGTTGTCATTGAAACAACAGAGGCTAGAGCCTTGATCAAAGATGTTGGTTGTAGTGGTCCCCAGTGTAAACAAAATTACCATTTCAAGTGTTAAGCGCGCTTCATTACGTGTTTAACCGACCCATTGTTAAGCAACAGAAGCAAGTAAACAAGCAGATGCATTCATATCTAGGCAGCCTCATTTAAAATTTCAGAATACAAACACTGGCTGCATAGATTTCAGCTATTTTGTTACTAAAAGTAATATTTTTTTTTAATATTTAATCAAATAAGTTTGTAAATAATAAGCCGTAAATGTAATTTTTACGATATATTTGATAAACGTAGTGATACAACTTATGAAACTTGCTGTATTACCTTTTTTTCATTCTAATTAATTATAAACAACTTCTGTTGTTTTTTTCTGAATGAAAAACCAAAACTTTTTATATCGCCCATGTAAATGACGATTTAAAAACCTATTGATGTAATTAAATTGTGTTTTAGATATTGCATTTACATTAAAATATTCAAACTTATTAAACTATCGACATATTTTTTTTTTAACTAACTGTGTTAATAACTTTAATATTATTTTGACTGAATGGATATTTTTCATTTTATCATTCTGCATGCATAATAATATATGTAAACCTTACAACGTACAACTTAGAGAACTTGTTTTAAATAAATCCAATACGGAACGTAAACAATTCAGTTTTGTCACTAATTTATTTTAAAGCCCAGCATCTACTGGAAGTGGATGTAAGCAATAAAGAAATACATTAAATCTGTGCTTCAGTTAAAAGGAAAGGTGCTTCTAAAGCACAGTCTAGCTCCAATCAATCTATCAAACTACAAAAAGGAAGAAGAATAAGGAATATAATCGAATCTTAAATCGATTTAATTTCTATTACAAAAGAGAAGAGTGTATTTATCGGTACATGAATTGAAGTTTATTTTAAATCCTGCAAAATTGGCCGTCAAAAGAGATGTATTGAAAATGTTTATTTTTAATTATGGTAGGCTACTATAAAAGGAAGTATACACTGTTTTTAATGCAGCTTAAATATACCGACTTCTTGTAATAACAAAACTATCATATGTAGTAGAAGTAGTAGTAGTAGTAGTAGTAGTAGTAGTAGTAGTAGTAGTAGTAGTAGTAGTAGTAGTAGTAGTAGTAGTAGTAGTAGTAGTAGTAGTAGTAGTAGTAGTAGTAGTAGTAGTAGTAGTAGTAGTAGTAGTAGTAGTAATGAAGATATATTGGCGTATGTTGTTATTGTTACATTATCTCTTAATTATGGCACGATCAACAACATTAATTCAGTATCAAATCAATCTTCCGTATTAATTATAAACAATAAGAAACATATTAAATTCTAAAATAAACATATTCGATTTTTAATTTCTACAAAGTATTCTTACATTACTTATAATTGATAAATACATTTATATAAGAAGTTAAATAGAATGTTTGTTCCTAAGTTTTTTAAAATAAAACTCGTTACATAAGCTATATTTTTATAAATACTTGTAGCTTTATAAATCCCGATCTGCACTACTCGAATGATCAACATTTGAAGCGATAAACATAAAATAAAATGAAATCAATGAATATTCTTATTATATACTTGAATGAATCCAAGATGTTAAATATTTTCATCTGGATTGAAGTAATATTATTAGAGAATTAGAAACAGAAATTGAACTTTATTTCAAAAACAACTAAGAAGTATGTTTTTAAATTAGTTTTTCAGATCCTGATACAGCTCTTTCATATAGTCTAATACACACGGTTTTCTATTTTAAAGAGTAAACATTAAAAATAGTTTCCCTTAATAAGCAGTACCTGATAAATGTTAATATTGAATTAGTAAAGTTAACTTCTTTTTATTTAACATTGACGTGGATATACGAGTAGAAAACTGTTTAAGAATTACTATTTTATTTTATTTTATATGTGATATAATTCAACATAAAACACTTCTAGAAAGGAATATGGAATGCAAAGTTGGCGGGAGTTTATTTCTCCCTACGGATCGCAGAACCTGGACAGAGTCCCTTGCTGCTAGATGATTCTAATCGGCCGTGTTTTTAAAAGGTTTATTTTAAGTGACGGGTCTAATTTTTCAAGTTTTGTTTTATTTAATATTTAGTATTTGAAGGACGGATTTAATTGCATTCCAATCCGTTGTTAAACCAGCGTTATCGAACCTATTTTATGGGCCGACCGCGGAAGGCTAGGCTTATGCAACCTGTCCTCCTGACGTAATTCCCCTTCAGACCGTCCACTGAAGTCCTTTCGGTGCTAACGCTTCATAGGCTAGCAGGAATACGCCACAACGGGGCACTAACTATATGGAGGGAGCAATGCGCCCCCTTTTCCGGAGGAGTCGCAATTGCTGATTTGTGTTAATTTTTATGTAAGTTTTAAAGGAAGGGTTGTGTAGAAGCTCTTCATCCACTTCTGTTATTGCTGCCTTTCAGGACGCATCTCTGCTGGACTCTGTTCCGGACTCCAGTTCGTGGTGTTGGGACGAGTAGAGGGTCTTCCTTCTTCTTCATCTTCTTCTCCCTCTTCGTCTTCCGTTTTTATAAGTTATAAGTTTTTATAACTTTATCAAGTAAAATTATTATCAAAGAAGAAATTTATGTTCATCTGCTAAAGAAAGGAGAAAATCTCTACATAATCTTTTTTTTTTGTGAAAACATGAAGACCGTATGTTTTAATTTCACAAGCGAGAGACTAAAATTAGAGAAAAAGTAATCAAATTTTACTTGTTGTTACTCCTTAATTTTGTATTAACAGTCGTAGATGATAAAGAAAAAACTACGAACAAGATCAAGTAATAAATGTATAAAAGACAGGTAGTGCTTATAAAAAGTTTGTTTACAAGAAATAACTGATAACAGCTTTGTGTTTTATGTAGTTGCAGAATTTTGGAACCGGTTTCATCCAAATGATATTGTGAATTTTCAAATTCCACCAATCATTCAACTTCATTTTTTGCATCATTATGTAAAATACTTCATGTCGAAATTTAAAAAACAAATGAAAATCAATTTTTCAGTTGAAAACGGATAGTTATTTTGTAACTACCGCAAATTCTACAATTTACTGTTATTTCCATTCCTTTAATTATAAGTAAATAAATAATTTCTTCTTCTTGTTAACTGTTATAGTGAAAATGGGCTTGACACGGCAGTATTACCATTTTTAAGTACGACATCTGACTTAAACGATCACGTTTATGGTATATGATAATATTATATTTAAGGAATATAGTCTGGAGTTTGTATCTGAACTGTCAATAAATACAAGTAAAGTAAACGAATTGTTTACTTTTTTTTTATATTGTGTTATAAAATACAAGAATTTTATATTAATATTATTTCTTTTCATTAATGTCGTATTAGTATTTTATGAAATAAAATAGCAGAAAATTTGGTTTTTGTTCATTAAGTGAGATAAAAGCTGAGTAAATAAGAAAGCTGTCAAGGAGGTCGGTGAAGCTTACCACAGCTTTAAATTTCTCCCTTTGATATAATTGAAAACCTTTATCACTCTTACTCTGTTACTTAATTATCTTATATTTTATTTTAAAAATTTAATTAATAATGAAAATCTAAAGAAAAATATATCCGACTAGAGGCTACTCGCGTGCGTCACACGGACTTTTGACATGTAACTTGAGCCTTTCGAGCTTATTTTTCTCATTTTCAGTCTCGGAAGCTCTGGATGCTGCTTGAACGTCAGTTTGCAGGGTTTATTTGGCGCATATGTGTGTCAATAAAAAATAAAGAAAATAAAAAAATATTCATCGAAACCTGTGCAGTGTTACTCGCTGAATGAAAAAATAACTGCTAAATTATTAAAAAATTCCATAATTTCTTCATTTTTCACAAAGTTTAACGTATGATATCTGGTTACTGTAGTCTATGTTTCTCTATAACAAGTGATAAATATTAAAAATTAAGTAACACGACTGCCAAAAAAATTTGCTGACAAACATCGCTCTTTTTGTTCTGGTTAGTTTCCATTGTGATTTTGTATTATTCTACCAAATACCCCGTTTGAAATAGGAAGATTGATTGCGAAGATATAACAACATTTCCGAATAACCGTGATCTGTTAGATCGAGAGTTTAACTGATGCGCGTAAAAGTTAGACTTCAACCTACTAACAAATGCCTAGTTTGAATTTTGAAAATCGGACGATTGTTTGCAGAAATATTATAAGAGCACCCCCATTGCACCTCGCAAAACAGCGCCACAGGGGTACCCCGTCTGTTACCAGTTGATGGTAATTATTGGTCTAGCCTCGCCGAAGTGCTCGCATCATCATACCACTCTAGCGTCACACGCAGTCCCCGCTGGAAGCCCATTATTGTAAACAGCCTTTTTTAAATTTATTTAATATTATTTTATTTAACCTAAACTTAATTTTATTATTTTTTAAATATTGAACTATTCTATTCAGTTCAAACCCAGCTCACACAATGATAAAGGCTCAGAGTTTACAGTACATTAATTTAATCCATTAAAATTTGCTTCAATCGGTAAATCTCTACTACTATTATATATATATTTGTATAAATAGATATACAAAAATATATATATACATTTTTATATAGCCTATGATATTCCGGGTAACGTAAAGATTCCAACGCGGAGTCATACAACTAAATCGGCTAAAACCATTGAAATGCTACGGTGGAACAAACATACATGCATACACCCTAAATACATAACACTCCGTTTTGGACAGTCGTGTAAAAAGAGAAAGGAAATAAAACATACTCATCGAAATCAGTCAGCAGTTTTTGCGTGATTGAATATAACGAAAAAACTTTCAGATTTATTTATAGTATGAGTTTTTTGATGAAGAGCACAAGTATAGGTAGCACTAAGATAAATTTGTCTTACACTACTTAAATGTAACTCAAATCTATTTTGAATTAAATATGAACTCGTTGAATAATGTTATTACAACATTAATATGTTGAACAAAATTAGCGAAATACTTTATGACCTTTTTATTTTAAATACTTTACCTTTTTAACCGTACCTTTTCTGAAATCAAAGACTGAAAGAAGGAAGGCTCCCATTGATAAAAATTAAAATCATAAAGACTACAATTAACAGAAACTAATTAATATATTGCAATCATTAGCCTAATATTAGATTAACGAATTTGATTTTATAAGACCAAACAGGTCGTTTTTACTTTTCTACTTATTTATTTTTTCATCGAAAAAAATGGAATATTATTAATTTCGTATTGTAATTCTATAGTTTTAAACTCAGAAAATTATCGGAAATTGGATTCTAACAAAATGTACTGGACTCAAGTTAAAAGAAAAATTCAGTGCTAAATTACATCTTTCATAGAATGGTAAGAGTTCATGTGCGTCTACACTCGCACTCGCCCGTCTTTACTTACCGATTATAAGAGAAAGTAGCATTTATCTCAAAACTAAGAACAATATTCTTTGCAAATAAAAAAAGATAGCATGTGTAATGTAATCTAATTAAATAAAAATCAAAAAATTAATTTTTTAAATTAGTTGGTGAATTAAGATCTCAACGTTAAGAATATATATTCCCTGTTTTTGTGAATTTTTTATTATTGTTATAGTAATTTTTTAAGTAACATATGATATATGTACACACACATATTACATGTACATATATATATATGTTATACACCATTTTATATATATTTACTTTTAATAATTTTTAAATCGCATTAAAATTCTATTAAAAATTGTACACTTTTGTATGTTGTAAATACTAGTTTGAACAATAGATATAACATTTCAGTAGAGAATATTTATTATAACATTTTTGTAAAGCTTATTACTCTTGAGTAAATAAGTAAAAGCTTCTTATATGTAATATAATATTGTCCCTTACTTTTGTTTCAATATAAAAGCAATGATCCTTCATTCTCTGTAAATCTTCTTTGTGAAAAGTACCAACTACATGTCTTCAGTTCCTGGATTCTAAGGATTTTCCATTATTTCTTTGGAACGTTTTCCTTCGTCGATATTTGTAACCTTCCTCAACTTTCTTCTTTTTCTTCCTCTCAGGACTTTGATGATCCAGTTTTTTTATTCTCATTAAAGTTTTTTTTTTCAAATTAACAGTTTTGATCTTATTGTTATGATATGTTTATAAAAAAAAAACAAAAAAACTTAAGTTTGCCTATTCATTTATCACTTCTGGTCGGCTAAACCGTTTTCAATGAATCTTTCAGATTGATTTGTCTAGACATTCGTTCAAATTAAATGTAAAAACTGTGTAGCATTTTAAAAGTATACGGTGTAACACCACTTGGTCAGAAACGGTTTATTAACAATTTATTGCCGATTTTACTTTAACAGAATATTTATAAGAAAATCATCTAATCAAAGTAAATATTTAGAAGACGTAAGTCTAGAAACTCTTTTGTTTACTGACATTCTGCTAGATACAGAACAAGGTAAGTCTACAACTCTGGTTACAATTATAATTATATCCACGCATCTATCCAGATAGATAATACTTATTACAAAATAAGAAAATATTTTTAAAAATATGTTGTGCGATATCGTAATTATCTAGGAGTAATCAAGAATAGAAAATAATAATTTGAACTTTATTTAAGTATTCTTAAATAAATATTCAGAAATTTTATTAAAAAACTAAAAGTGAAAAATATCTGAGAACTATTTCATACTTACTCAGATTTATCCTCAGTAGCAATAGGAACTAAGATTGTGCAAACTCCAAATTTTGCTCTTTCGTAGTAAAATTTTCTTACAAATAAGTTAAATTAAATTGAACTGGATGAGCCCTTGACAAGTATCTTATCTAAGAACTGAAAGAGAACATTAAGGTCCCTTACAGCTGGAAGTTATGTATAAATCTTAATTAGTACGCAGACACGAACTCAAAATGAAGGAACTTATCGATATTTATCTGCGTATCGTCTCCATATATTATTGCAAATCACAAATACTTGACCGATAATTAAATATGACTAGAGAAAATAAATAACGAATATTTTCACTAATTCACTTAGCTACCTGAGACTTTTTCTTGATTTTTAGGATAAAAAGAGTTGATGCATTTTTGTTACCAAAAATAAACGACTTTCCTCCGAGTAGTAAACTGAAACTATAGAAAGACAGAACTTACACTGATAACTTAGTCCTTGTGGCTCAAGGGAACGAGGTTGGAGTTGTCTAAAGGTAACTTTTTGATAGAATTTTCATTGTAATGAAAAGACAATCGATAAGCCATGCCACATGAGAAACAAGGAATGAGAGGTATATGTATTTGGAGTTAGAAGGTGCACGATTAAATTACAGAGATTACCCAAAATATTTGAGAGAAATCCCTGAGAGGATTCTTATTCTCAAATTCATGAGCACTGTGAGTATCAGGCATGCGAAAAATCAAGTATGCGAAATAACATATTAAGATCGTTCACTCATGATTGGATATCATGAGGAATCTACCCAGCTACAATATAAATATTTATTTTGGTCTCGTTTTTATCTTTCGGAGAGGATTCAGCAGCAGTTTAAGCTAGTTTAATTGAGCAAAAGAGAAAAACTTTGCTGTTATGAGGAACGTATGATAAGAAAGACATGCAAAATGTCATGGGAAGCCAAAACACAACACTATGCTTTCACAATCGGGTAAAAATACACGCCTGTAAGCTGAACATTGCAGAGACTGATGAACACCGATGTTAATGCATGAATTTTTTCTGTCTACCCTATTGTCGGTCAGTCTGTTTTTATTTCTTTCTCTTGTATATACCATGCATGTATATATTTTTTTATTATTTAGAAGAAATAATTATTGCTTGTTTTAGTTTTTTACTAAAAGTTTCCTTCTTTAAAGTAAGGAAATGCTTCCAAAAACAAATCCCGTTTTTGGGGAGCCCGGCCAAAACAACTAGGTATTTAAAAGATTGGAAAAATTAGATAAA
Source organism: Lycorma delicatula (assembly GCF_047948215.1). Taxonomy (NCBI): domain Eukaryota; kingdom Metazoa; phylum Arthropoda; class Insecta; order Hemiptera; family Fulgoridae; genus Lycorma; species Lycorma delicatula. The sequence continues at coordinate 46,219,100 of NC_134455.1, read as the reverse complement.
TTTTTATCATAAAAGCAATAAGTTAATATAGAAACTTAATTTATGTTTCAATAATTCTTACGTAGAATTTAAATTAATATGTATACTTGTACGTTTTTGTGTGATTAATAAACTGGTTATATCACTGGGAAATACATGTAGACAAAATAGAACATTTTTGTTTTTAGATATTATTCTACATATGTATTTTCTAAACAGAGCTTAATTGTAATCAGGATATTCAATAGTTGTAAAAATGTTCAGTTTTGATTTTATTCAGTTAATGTAAAGAAAAAAGGAAACTTTTTGTTATTACTCTTAGGAAAGTACAAGAAAGTAATAGACCGAATTATTAATTCGCAGCAGATATAAATGTTTCAGTACAATTCGATCCTTTTATACAAGGGGAAATATGCGGACAACTAAGAGCAAAATATATGTCCGTGGATAGAACGAGTAATCCGCGCAAAGCCGATTTCTAACTTCTTAACCGTACAATCCATTCGTGCAAGTATATACATACCTATCCAAACACACCCTGAAACTCGTACGTTATTCTCTAGCTTCCTTTCTTCTGCTCGACTCATGTTTCACCTAAATACATACTCTCATTTATCCTTTACAGATTACCAATGTTTGAAGTATAAATCATAAACTTTTTAAGCCCTTTGTTTATAAATTTCTGTGAAAGCAATGCATTGTATTTTCATTCCCAACACCTTATAAAAATAATAAAATAGCGAAAATAGGTTTGTTTCATAGACATAACAAAATAGTCATTAATTATATCTCAACATAATAAACAAAAAAATTTTGGAAGAAATATTTCACAAAATTTTTCTCTGTTTAACTGTTTTTTAAACTAAGGTACAATTTTGTAAGAACAAATATTTTTAGCGCATTAAAAAAATATTTATTCTGTTTTGTATCTTTGTACAACCAACAATCTGTATCAGGATTATACATGTATTATAATATACCTCGGCAATATTAAAATTCCCCTTATCTTTTCAAGTTGTCATTTTTTGTTATAAGGTATTATGTATGAGTTTAATAAATTTCCATTTCCGAAACAAACAAAAATTTATTTGGAGATCTCTCCTGTATAAGTCGTGTAAGACATACTGAAATTTTCAGAAATATTTACATGTTCATTCCTTCAAAGGGTGAAAAAATGTCAGAGTGCGGAGAAACTGACTAAATATAATTTTGTCAAAGCAGAGCGCTCCTCGGGCATCAAAAAGAAGACTTTTAGCGACAACCGTAGTGTCAACAATGATGTATGCCGTGCCGGCATGGAGTTGTGCTCTCACTATTAGCAGAAATAGAGACAGGTTGAAGAGAGCACACAGGGGGATACTACTGGGAGTAGTATCTGCCTATAGAACTGTTTCTTACGAGGCCCTCTGTGTGCTCTCGGGAATGTTACCGATTGACCTTATCGCCAGATATAGAACTGACAGGTTTTTAGGGAGAGCAGAAAATGAAGTCAGGGAAAACATACATAGAATCTGGCAGGAAAGATGGGCGGAGGCTAGAGTGGCTGGATGGACAAGAACCTTAATTCCAGAATTAACAGGATGGATAAACAGGCGGCATGGAGAAACTGACTATTGGATCACCCAGTTCCTGACGGGACATGGGTGTTTCAATGGTTATCTCCATAAGGTGGGTAGAAGGAATGAACCCATGTGCATGTACTGCGAACAGGACGATGATTCTGAGCATACGTTTTTAGTATGTAATAAATGGATAAGACTAAGACACGACGCGAGTATTCATGGAAAAATGCCGAAGGAAACCATGGATTTCATGCTCAGCAGTAAGGAGAACTGGAGGAAGGTCGCTGATTATATAAAGACAGTACTAAAACAGAAGAATGAAGATGAAAGAAGTATGGGTTTCTAGTATGTTAGGTTGGATGGACAACCTCAGCGGTGAGAGCCAGCATGCTTAGGTGTGCTGGTTCGAAAACGAAAAATGTTACCGGTGCTGGAGCATGGGGCACGGTAGAAGAGAATGCAGGGGCCCTGACCGCACCAACTTATGTTTCAACTGTGGTAATACGGGGCATTTCATCAAAGACTGTAGGCAAGCAATGAAGTGTCTCGATTGCAGAAGTACAGAACACAGAACCGGGAGTGTGAGCTGCAATAAACATAATGATTAAAATATTATTAAGTAATAATAATAGAAGCCTACTATCAGGAGACCTGACGCTGGAAATAGCCACAAGATACAATGTCGACTTTCTGGTGTCTACGGAGCCTAATGTGTATTCGGCTGCCAGAGGTCAATGGACACCTTACAGGAATGGGGCTGTGGCCATCAGAAGAATATTCGATAGAGTGGATTATAACTTGTACAGCAGAGAAGACGAAATAATAGCTATTGAATTAAGTGACACGATTATTGTGGGTACATACATCAGCCCCAATTGCACTATCGAGTTTTATCAAAACCAGATATTTAACCTACAGCAGATCATGACCAGATCGCGGAAAAGAGTGGTAGTGCTTGGAGATTTTAATTGTAAAACTACTGTAGCGGGTGCCAATTCTACGAATGCTAGAGGTAGAATTCTCGAGGACTTGTTGGAGGTTACGGGTGCGTGCTGTATAAATGCTGGAGCTCCTACATACAGCGCAAGAGGTCACCAATCAACAATAGACCTGGTAATTGTGGATAGTAGGTTTAGAACAGATACAGTCGAGTTTGCTATCCTTACCGAAGAAACTGGTAGTGATCACAAGGCCGTATTGGTTAACATCAGAGATTGTCCAAGGCGGGTAAGGCAGGATAATATTATCTCTAGATTAACGGATTTCCAGATACACCGGGTGTCAAATAATGCGGCAAATAGGATTAGGAACTGTGAAAACATAGAACCGGAGAAATTTCAAGAAATAATCAAAGAGGAAATTGCTAACATACCGCAGTCCGGTGATAGATATCATCCGGTGTACTGGTGGACCAGAGAAATCGAAGACCAAAGGAAAATCATGCAGCGTCACAAAAGAACTGCTCTGAGGTTGCGAGCAAGGAATAGTAACGATGAAGAAAGTCGACGTGCTGCCCAAGACTATAGACAGGCCAGGAAAAAGCTTAACTTTCTCATTAAGCAATCTAAGAGGAATAAATGGCAAGAGCTCTGTAACGAACTTGACACTGACCCTTGGGGGAAAGCTTTTAAGATAATTACCAAAAGGCTAGGTAGACAGGTGCCAACGTTGAGTAAGGAGGAAGCGGAACGACAAGTTAGGATTCTTTTCCCTAGACCTGAAAATCTGAATAGGGAAACAATTGTTTGTGAAGGTGGCAGATTCACAGAACAAGAGGTAATGGAGGCCATTAAAAAGTTGAAAAACCGGAAAAGTTCAGGGCCGGATGGCATACCTGCGGCCATCATCAAGACTATAGCAGGAATAATACCCTGGGAAATAGTGGATCTGGCTAGTTATGGTCTACAAAACTGTAATTTTCCTGGCTGCTTTCCAGCAGCCAGGACGGTTTTTATACCCAAGGCGGGGGTAAATAATGGATATAGGCCGATTACACTTATTAATAATATGGGAAAGGTGGTTGAGAGGCTGATAGAAGGCAGGCTTAGGGCGGAGTTTGAGGAAAAGGGCTGTCTACATCCACAAAAATATGAATTCAGAAAAGGCCGATCTACCATAAATGCCTTAGAGAAAGTTAAAGATTAGGCTTTAAATAGCAGGAGCGGTACCTAGAGGACCAGGAAAATCCCCCTAGTGATAATGCTGGACATTAGGAACGCGTTCGGATCAGTACCCTGGTCATCTATAATTGATGCATTGCATGAGATTCGAATAAGCGAATATCTAATAAATCAAGTTAATCACTATCTAGATCAAAGTTTTCTTGAGATCAAAACTTTGGAAGGTAAGGCAGTTTTCCAGATATTTGGTGGCGTTCCTCAAGGTTCTGTGCTGGGCCCAACTTTGTGGAACATTTTTTTTGACGCAGTCTTCAGACTGAATTATCCTGAAGGAGTTACTGCAATTGGCCATCCTGATGACATAGCAATCCTCGTTGAGGATAGGGATGTAGATAACTTAGAACGCAAAGCCAATCTGGCATTAGGAATTATAGATGAATGGTTACAAAGAAGCCAACTACAGATAGCCCCAGGGAAGTCCAGTTGTATTGCCCTTTCCGGCAGAAGACCTATTACAGGTATAAATTTGAATATCAGAGGAGAGCCAATTATGCAAGTCAATGAGGAAAAATATCTGGGAGTCATACTCGATAAAAATTTGAGATTTAGCAAACACATCGATATGATATGTAGTAGGGTCACTCCAATGGTCAAAACTCTAAGAGGACTCTTCCAGAACCATGGAACACCAAAAATAGAAACTAGGAAATTAATAACTGCTGCAACAACATCAATGATATTATACGCGGCCCCGGTTTGGGGACATACAATTAGTATTAAACGGAATAAAGGAAAATTGAGAAGCGCGCATAGACTTGCACTGTTGAGGGTGGCCGCTAGTTACAGAACGGTGTCCTATGACGCGCTTTGCGTAATAACAGAGGTCCTACCAATAGACCTGCAGATTAAAAGCAGGATACTTAGATATGAGGGACTACCACAAGACGAGATAGCGGCTCAATTGGAGCAAGAATGGCAGTTGGAATGGTCACGGTCAAGAGTCGGGGATTGGACTAGAAGACTAATCCCTGATATAGGTAGGTGGTATGGAAGTAGACGCGGAAACGTTGACTTCTATATGACACAGTTATTATCGGGGCATGGATCTTACGGGCAGTACCTACCCAGAATTGGAAAAAGGGACACACCACAATGTGTTTATTGTGAGGAAACAGATAATGCGGAGCACACTATATTTGTATGTCCTAGATGGGCTGAAAACAGGAGGGTAATTATAACCAATCGATTAACTCCGGATAATCTAATTAATTGGATGGTACAAAATCAAGAGAACTGGGACTGGTTCAGAAGGTTTGCTGGAGAGATCCTGAGAACTACGGAAGAAGAGGGCGGTAGACTGTAATTAAGTTAAGTAGGGAAGGGTGGACAGTCTCTCCGTGGAGGGCCCGTATGCCCTGGTATGCGGGTTCCTGCGAAGGGGGAGAATTCCAGGGGAGATGGAAATAAAAGAAAAGACCGAGTCCCGGCCGGCGGTGTGTCTCCCTGCGGGCGTCTAGGCGCTTTGTGGGGTGGGTACCGTCGGTTAGAGGCATAGGTGTAAAGACCGAGACCCGGTTCCCTGCGGAGGGGCTGGGGGACGGCATCGCCGGACCTTGGCCCTAACGAGGGGAATTAGAGGCAGGCAAAAAATAAAACAAAAGATCCAAGACCGGGGGGCCAACCTGCCGTGCCGGATGTAAAGCCGGTGGGTGGGGGACGCCCCCTTTGACTCTCCCCGACTGAGTATACTTAAATGGATATCCGGTCGGGGAGAGTAGGGAAACAAAAAAAAAAAAGGTGTGCTGGTTTCAATGATCCGCCTGAGGACTCCTTGGGGTGCTGTAGGGACAAGAGAGTATTATGAAAGATCCGGGAGTCACATCACGACTTGTAGGTATGATGTGGTTCCATAGAGGACATAATAGAGAATAAAAACCTCAAAAGAGCTACCGGTAGGCCTGACCTGCCATGCCGGTATATAGCCGGTAGGCGGGGAGGGCCTATTAGAGTAATGGACACTCCCCTGGGTGGCGTAATACCATCAAGTCGGTCCGGCCCAGGGAAATAAAAAAAAAAGAAAAAAGGCAACTAATTGCCGTAGTCAAAATTATTAATGAATCCATAATCACTTGAACTTACTTCACACACTCACACTCACACAAGCCCTCACACATATATGGTGGTTGTTTTTACATATATATATAATACACACACACACACACACATATGTATATATATATATATATATATATATATATATATATATATATATATAAAAGCTGACAACATAGTTGTAGGACTTTCCAGTCACGTGGCTAAAGCCGCGTTCCGGGAAAGTTCTACAATTTTGGGTTGTTTCTGATGCACGGGTTACACACAATTTAGTTTAAAATATTTATCATTTTATTTAAATATAATTTTTTTTTTATTTATTTAAAGGAAAAAATAACGGTATACGGTGCAGAGAATTATTAGCTAGTTTTAAAAATATTAAAATACAACTGCACCTTTAATAAGTTAATTTTTTATTTTGGTCATCTAGCTTATAGCCTTTTACGGTAAGAAAGCATCTTCACCTCACGCAAGAAATACTGCGTTCACCATTCGAAGTTTTGTACAATTACCATATTAAGATGATTCTCTTCCACCGTGATATGATTCACTACAAAAGACTATCATTCTAGATTACACTCTTTTCAAACGAACGACCAGATTCAATAAAATAATTAAATGAAAACGTAGATTATTTAATATTAGAATAAGCTTTCCATACTGCACATTAAATTATTGAATAATATTATCAGCATCATACTCACACTGATGTTCGCAAATTACTTTACATCAGTAAATTCAGGCTTTGGAAAAAAGAAGAAATTAATGTTTTATTTAAATTACTAAAAATTACATTAAAATTTTTAATTTCATAAAGGATATTTTATTGTTTTTGTTTACTTTAACGTATAAAAATAAATTTAAAATAGTAAGGCATAAAAACAGATTTTTTTTAAAATCCAGCTATTTGAGAAATTTGAGAAAAAATTATCATCTATTTAAAGCATGGATTAATGTTATGTACATTTATAAAATTCATCTCTCAATACAAAATTTTTAGTACGGAGCATATGAAAATGCGAGGTGACCCACTGTTGTTAATCTTGAGTTGATATACATAACATTAATATATAATAGGCTAAATGTTTATACATTTATTTTTAATGTCTAGATTGTGGCTATGACACGAATGATGCCACAAATTCCGTAGTCACTACAAAAATTAAAATGAATCAATTGCTTAATTTAGTTTGATAAAATTGCATTCACTTAATAGACCTTTTGTAATCATATCGTTTATAAATGAATAATCAACTGTATAAATGATCATCGAATCAGTTAATGAATAATCAGGTCAAATTCACATTGCGATTTGATGTTTTAAATTATTGTCTGTTTTAGATTACTGGTTCCAAATTCATTTCTCTTGTTTCAAATTTAATTTGTAATAAGGCGAACCATAATAATAGACATTAATGTACTGTTATATAAATTGAATTGTCAAATTCTATAACTTGCTAAATCAAAAATTTTCGATTTTTTTTTTAAGTACATATTTTCAACCTAAGATCTCTACACTCCATAAAAAAAAAGTTTTTTTCAAACCTAGTTACATTCTTATTATTTACATCTGAAAATTTAAATATCAGCGAAACTCTCTTAATCCATATTTATTTTTTAAATTCCAAAACTTTCTAAACCCATTTAACGAAAAAATGTCCCATAAATGCAAAAACCTTATAATCTACTGGTTTTCAGATGCACTCCATAACTAAAATTCTATAAATCCAATATAGCATTAGTTGTTAAAGAATAACACTTTTATAAAAATAAAACATGTTACTAAAACGTAAAAATATGAAATGAAGGTTAATGCAGTAGGAAGAAACAGCTAATCTATCTAATAATAAACATCATGTCTTGAGGTAGAAAATCCCCACGTCCGGAACAAACCATCTGCGTTTCACGTCCAGAGCGGTAACAGCTGTACCAAAATACAACACATATTACCATCTGTATGGTAATATGTATTTGGCCAAGTATTTTTCGAACTAGTGATGATTAACATCAACATAACAATTATCCCGACGTCTTTCCAACTTCAGGTCACTATAGGCCTGGACTCTTTGGTCACCTGCAGGTCATGTTTATTACTAAAAGATTGTAAGCTGTAGTAAAGTGCCTATGTATGTCGGTGCATGGGAACCTTGAAAACTTCGGTGAGTAGAGGCCTGGAGTCAGTACAGAGATTGCGCATCTCCTTTCTGCCAGGACATATGACGGTTCCATCGGACAACCGGGTTAGACTTCCAAGATTAGTAGCCGTGGAATGGGAATTTACGCCGGCACTTGACCTCTACAGAGATAAAAATTTCATGTAGAATCCTGAACAACCAAACGAGCCATAGAATTCAAGTAAACACCCTCGTCTAAAAACAGCCGATTTGCCAGAAGTGAAGAAGGAACGTTAAAAGATACAGATAAACTTAGAAAATAATTGAGAAAACGAGAAGTTGTCTTTTTAGCAATAGTGCACCCAGACCAAGGCATCTTATGATTATAAGAAAGATGGTAACTTCTAGAAAGTCTGTCCATTCTTGAATGTACGGGATAGGGTTGCTGGTTTAGTCAAGGAAACACGTAAGACTTTTAACGGTCTGTACGTCGAAACCTTGAATGACAGTCAAATGCAAAAAGTACAAGTTTTAAAGAAGTTCGGTGAGTTCCTTGTGTTGTCCAACTTCACAGCACTCTTAACTCATCGAAAGGAGACGTTTGTCACGATCTTCTTAATTGCACGGAAAAAGAAATAGTAGTGGAATTGTCAAGTCAGTGTGTGACATAATGCCGAAGGTTTCTCCCAATAAATGAGAAATGGTGACGTACTTTCTTCGGTTTCGCAAGTGTTAACGTTTAACAAACCAAATCTACCCGAGAAAGTACTTGCTCGCATACATCGTTAGATGTGCGCGCATTCATACCACAACATGTGCGATGTTTCAAGTGATGCATTTTGAACACAATGTAGTCAGATGTGAAAGGTAAGAAATCTGCGTGTGCAGAGTGGAAGCCCATGATAGCGATCCGTGCAAAGATCCTTCAGTGCAAACATCTCTACAACTGCTTTTCAAGAAACTGTCCTGTTTACAAAATCGAAACAGCGATTCAGGAGATTAAAGCCCTGCAAAAACTAAGTTATCCTAAAGCAAAGGAAGTTGTTTGCAGTCGAACACCTCGACCGATAATGACTTATGCAGAAGCATAAGTTTTTAAGTCGATCACAAGACAAAAACTACATTATGACTGGTGTGCTTATTAGATGCTTATTGCGTGTTGCTCCTCTACAAAAAAGGCAGATAAGGCTTTCCTGGTCATTTTTTCCTCCCCCGGACAAGTTTTTGAAAAAATTAAACATAAGAAAGAAAAAAACTAGAAAATACATTAATCCAAGTATTTATTATTTTTTTTTTTTTCTGAATGCGGTTCAGTATTAAGACCAAGTACTTGCACATACTACTTTCACATTTCTTATACTTTCACATCTTAGACTGTAAATCAGAATATGATGAATCTGTGAAAATCCCTCAAGCTGGCACTTTAAATTCGCACCTAGCAATCAATTTCTAATTACAAAAGACTAATTACGTATCCTTTTAAAGGATACTTTTATTCGGATTTAAATACTAGATCGTGGATGCCGGTGATCTTTGATGGTTGAGTTTCAATTAACCATACATCTCAGGAATGGTCGAACTGAGACTGCACAAGACTACACTTCATTTACACTCATACAAATCATCCTCATTCATCCTCTGAAGTAATACCTGAACGGTAATTCCCGGAGGCTAAACAAGAAAAATAAATTTTTAATACATTAATGGATATGTCTAAAACTGCAGAAAGTACATTTATAAAACATTTTAATTGAGAATAGAAACTTTAAAATGATTTCAGAAACATTTACAAAGATATGAATAAAGTAAACAGCAATATAATTACCTTGATCATGTTAGGTAAAATAAACATATATTTTCAATCCTAGAAGTCATGCCAGTAATAGGTATTTTAAGCAACAAATTTAAAATCCTCACATTTAAAAAAGTACACACAATATAAAGTAACAATGAAAATGTAATTAATAAACACATTAAATTTTAACACGATAGCTGACAGGTTAATAACAAATATATATAATCAAAGACTATTTAGATTAAAATTTTTTAAATATATAACAAAAACAATAGTTTTATTATCTGCCAGCAGTAAATTAATTTAAATTGTTCAATTAATTAAATAACAAATATCTACTACCATAATCTATAAAGTGTTAGTTATGTTTTTTAATTAATTATTTATAAAGAAAATCTGTTTTGAAAAAACAGGGATTTCTGAGAAAATATTTTACTTAAATTTTTTAAAAACCGCAACTGGAAATATTAAAACTTATATAAAATTATACAAATTATATTTTGCTTTTAACTTTTTTTTTAATGCTTTTATTTACAGTCGCATCAACAATTATAGTTATTAGCGACTAAAAACACTATCATGCAGTATTATATAAAAAAAATAAAAATAAACAATAAAGAAACAGGAACAATAAAGAATAAACATGGGCAAGTAACAATAATAAATACAAAATAAAATACATAAATCGCACAAAAATCACTAAATCGTATTCTTCACTCCACTGCAGGAGAGAGGAACCGCAACAGGCGTCTTACACCTTCGTTCAGGTTTAATAGAAATTTCTTATCCGAACCGAGGTCTAAGTTTCGTCGGATGGTTCCAAAGATTAGGCAATCAAAGAGCAGATGGTGCACGGACCATTTGACCTTGCAAACCTCACAGATCTTCTGAGGAGACCCAAGTAGATTAGCGTGGGTAAGCCTGGTGTGTCCAATCCTTAGCCGAGTTAAAATGACTAGGTCTCTTTTATCTTTGAATTATCTGGACGATGGATTCAGAACGTTTGCATCTCATTCTCTCAAGTACACTCCTAGAGTCGGTAATTACTAGGAAGCTGTCATCACTACGGGTTTCGATAACTTTCAAGGCGGAGTAAATTGCATAGGCGTCGCAAAAGAACACAGAAGAACAGGCAGGAAGCTTATATAATATATCGGTGTCAGGGAGTACAATAGAACAGCCACATCCATCGGTCGAGACAGAGCCGTCTGTGTAGATGATTTTTTACCCACTGTACGTCTTAGCCATGTTGTTAAATTGGTCTCTAGCAGAATGGAAAACTGTGTCTCGTTTACGACTTCCAGATTGTAAGTATACGATCTCTGGAGGCGCGCGTAACCAAGGGGCGCCGCATCCTATTCCCTTTTCAAGGATCTTCGGGGCAGGCAGATCTACTTCTTGGAGATAGAGAAGCAGCCTGAGGCTGAAAGACAGCGGTAAGGACGTCCTTCCTTCAAGTAGCGAACTGCAAGCGTGTCTGGTCGTTAGCCGTAAGCAGTTGATCGCGTGTTTGATAGTCTTGTATTTCCTCCTGTAACGCAATGGCAGTTCATCGGATTCCACCAGTAAGCTTGGTATAGGGGAAGTGGGAAGTAGTGAATTGACATGAGAATGCAGGTGTTGTACAAGGGGTGAAGTATGCCCTTAATTGTCTCTTTCGCAGATTCATAGAGTACAGATCGTATTCTAACTTCGAAAGAACAATGCTTCTGTTCGTGTTCAGGATGATAAATTTATCCACACCCCAGTTGCAAGATGAAATTAGTTGAAGGACGTTCATTCTCCTTAGACATTCAGCCTTGGTGTACTTAATGTGGCTCAAAAAGTAGTTTCTCTTCAAACGCTACACAAAGAAGCTTAATCTCGTTTTTCATTTATCTCGTCTTCACCTGTGCAGTCTCACCAAGTCTTTACAGCCGACTGCTTGCTTAGAGAAAACAATAAATTAGACTTGGTTACCGACAATTTGAAATCACTACATTGTGCCCATCTGTGCACCGAGTTCAACGAATTCTGCATTATTTTCCTCGCAGTTCCAATTTCCTTACCTCTGCAGGTGATAATGATATCATCAGAAAAGATACATTTCACAACTGACAAAGTGATCATATCAGCACCCCATTGATAACAACAAAAAAGAGCGAACACTTAGGACAGATCCCTGGGGACTTCGTTTTCAAATTTGAAAGGACTCCATTAGCTCATAACATGGATCGTCCGTTTACTCAGAAAATGAGCTATAAAGCGCAGCATATTCCCATTAATATCGTTCTGTAACAAGGTAGCAATTATCCTCTCTCTCCAAGCCATTTCAAAGGCCTTTTCAATGTTCAATGGTCACAGCAAGGAGATATTCCTTGGAGGCGAATGCCTCACGCATATCTATATGTATAGATATTAGGTGGCCAATGGTAGATCTCTTTTGTACCTGAATCCGTATTGGCATTGGAAGAAGAATTTGATTCTTTCCAATGCCATTTCAGTCTGTTATTTATTATCTTCTCCATCACCTTGCAAAGGGTGCACGTTAAACCAATCGGATGGTAGTGCTCTGCTGAAGTGATGTCACAATTGAGCTTAACCACAGGGATGACTACAGCCTCCCTCCAGACGTCCCAAAACACTCCTTCCTCCAAGATAATGTTGAACAAGTGTAAAAGGTGCTAAAGACCCTCATTATAGATTCCATCAGGTCCAGGGCTAGAAGACTTTAGAAGTGCAAGTACATCTCGTGATTCACTCAAGGTGAGAAGGGGTTCAAATCCTGATGGATGTTGTTATTCCGTTGAAATAGTCCTCTAAACTGAATTCTGGGCTGTTTTTAAACCTCAGAACATTGTTATCAAGGTTTGAGTCGCTCGAGATCCGTGAAAACCTGTCACCCAGAATATTCGCAATGTCGTAAGGGTTATTCTCAACCAGATCATGTACATGATTGGTCTTATACGTTTCTTTGATTTTGTTGATCTTGTTGCCTACCTCACTCATGGGAGTGTGTCTATTAAGCGAGGCTAGGAAATTTCACCACGCTAGACGTTTACTATCTTTATATGTCTTTCTAGCCTTCGAGCGTTGTTTTTTTATACTCGATAAAGGTTGCCTCATTTCGATGCCGTTTGTATCTGTTAAAAGCATTCTTTGACGCTTGGATCGCTAATTTGCATTCATTGCTCCATCAAGAAATACATTTCTTACCAATGAATCCAGACATTTTGGGTATACTGAGTTCAGCAGCACGCATCAAGATCCCCGAAGTTCTTAACGTACTCATTTATTTGAGCCCCGTCACCTGTCAAATGGAAATCTCCACCGTCTTCAGTAACCAGTTCCTTAAATCTAACCAAGTTAGCGTGCTGCAATACTTGGAATGTCGGTTTGACCGCTATTTCAATGGGGAAGTGGTCACTGCCGTATAGTTCATGAAGGACTCCCCATTTGTAGAGGTGGGCTGAGAAGGCATCACAAGTCATTAGATCAATGGCACTAAAAGTCCCATATGAGCTGTTGAGATGTGTGTATGAGCCCAGGTTAAGAAAAACTAGATCCGGTCTCTCAAGGAATCTTTCCACTAACTTGCCTCTAGCGTCCAACTTATTGCAGCCCCAACTAATGATGTGAGCATTAAAATCACCCATTTTAACCTAATTTACTCGGTTGAAGATATTTAATTTCTGTATCACAAAGTTGATTACAGAATCATATTTTTGCAATTAATGATTAGAACTTTATTACTTTTACAAGGTTTATAATAATTATTTTATTGTTGATTTTTTATTATTTTGCTGATCTTAAGTCTATTAATAATTATTAATAATCTAATAATAATCTAATAATAATAATAATAATAATTAAATGTTTTACTATACATATACAAGCAGTAATTTTCTATTTAATATAAAAATAACAATAAAATTTTACAATTCGGTTTTTTAATATATTAAGTACGCAGTGCAATTATTATTAAAGTTTCTTATCTATTAAGATATATCAAAGTATTTTTTCTAAATCTATATTTTTTTATTAATTTCTTAATAAAATTTATTCATAAATGTTCCACCTAATATTTCTGAAAGACAGCCGCCTTCAGATTCATTATAAATTTCATTATTTAAATAATATTTTTTTGTATTATTGTAAAGTTGTTAAAACCTTAAAAAAATATATATATGTATATATTAAAGGTATAATATATGTAAAGGTATATTATTATATGGGTGGATGTGTGTTCATAGTGGAAGATAGTGCATGTAATCAAAAAAATCAAGAAATAAATCAGACAAATCTTTTAATTTCTGGCATGATATTTACGTAACACCTACTATTAAGGAAGAGGATGTTATATATAAGTGGCAGGGGAATAATTTCTGATGAAAATTTTTTTAAACCGAACCAAGATTTAGTTTTTGTTTGAATGAAAAATTAAGCTGTTTCTCTGCGTTTTGGGTTTGATAAGTCCGTCAAAATTAAGGTTTGGGTTACATCTCCCAATCAAAACTAAGTCGATCCCAAGCAACATTATCGGAAATTAATATAATAATAAACGCCGTTACAGAATTTATAATAAATGTAGCACATACAATAAACAAGAAATGATATCCTCTGAAATTAATATGAATCAATGGTGGCACTAATTAGAGTAGTAACTTAAAAAATAACGTACCTGTTACAGTGTTTATGACAACTGCAAATAGAAGTAACATTTGTTGAGTCTCCACCTTCATTTCGATTTTTTCTTCGTTTGTCTCTAGAATTATTCACTATATTATTATACTTTTTTTTTTAATAATACACATTAACACTCACTCATGATGACACATTGTATATTATACACGCACGCACGTACGTGTAGATGACGTACGCACGTACGCTCACCAAATATCACGATATTAATTGTACGTTTTTATTTCAAGACGTGCACGATAAAATAGCAAGTTTAACTCCCACGATACTGTTAAAGTCATATAACATCACGCGAACGTCATTTTTTAAGGTTTATAATAAATGTTAAAGTTAATTAGATAGCAAAACTTTAATTTAACTAATGACTAACAAGTAAGTAAAATTTAAAAGGAAATTCCTATTTAAATCTGCATCCTTCACAAAAAAAATTAACATTGTTATAAAATCGATATTAAAAGCAATAATAAACAGAATAACAGTAAAGAGGTAATTTTGTTGCTTGTGAATGATTAAAAAGTGTTTTCATCATCTCCTGTATGTAACATATGAAATATATTGTTTTGAGAACATGATTAACTAACAAGACCAAAATAAGGACTTGGTTATTTATTCTGTTTTGCCTATCGTATGACTTTTAAAATTAAGAAAACTTTTAAAATTAATATAGTAATTGGTGCTGAACAAATTTATGTAAGATTGAGGATTTACCTAAATTTTGTTACATTCAGTATTGTATTTTTCAAACCAAATTATTTTTATAAATGTATAATACTTAAAAGCTACACCCATCCGCTGTTGGATGGGTGTAAAACAGCGGCTTTTGAAAAATAAAAATAGGACGACTCAAGATATCGAGCGTTACAAAAATTAAGAATTTTTTTTTATTCTTACTCATATTACATATATGAGGCAAATGTTTTAAAGAGAAAGTTGATTTGAATGAAAGGATACTAGACCATTCAGGGAATCGAATTCGAGACCAATCATCGAGAAACAAATTCTAACTACTATACCAACTCTCACTGCCGCTGTGAAATTCATTTTTAAGAATTATAGTAACTTACAATAGAATGAACACCATAAATTACCCTTTTATCACACAGCTCATGGTTGATACAAGCGCGTTCGCACACAGACATACACATACACACACATTCACATACATTCTTCATTTCTATGGTGAACTACTCGCATCCCTGCTGGTACGTACAACAAATATGAAATATACTTTTTTATGAGAAGTAATAAATAAATAGATCGATTTTTTAACATTGTAACAACGCAAAGAGTACTGCGAAATCAAAACTTCGGCAACTTAAAAAGAAATATCAATGTCTTGAAAAATTTTTTAATTACAAAATAGAAAAATCTAGATTTAATGCTGAAGTTCCAACAGAAATGTTTTAAGAACGCTAGCAATATTAGTAGACTCTCAGTATGTCTCCATGCAAATATGTATAATAATTTTTTAGGTAATTCTTCATTTGTAATTATTTTTTGTTTAAAAAATTAATTTCAAAATACATATAATTATACATTAATTTAAAAAGGATGTAGTTCATTAGTTTGATTTCAGTAACATTTGTAATAATGGATAACGTTAGACATTATTTTATGAATCAGAAATATATATGAGCTGTAATAGTTAAATGGAAAGAAAAACTATCAGAAACCTTCTTTAATAATGATAGAGCTTCATTCTGCCTTTAAAGAGCTAAAATGCTTAACTTGAGTAAACAATACAATTTTAGTTACAGATTACTCATGGATGGGTTACTTCCGTTTTAACCAGAGATGAGTAAATTTCCGTGATTAAATTTCCGGTCATTTTTTGTAACAGGAAACTTTAGTTAAAACGTTTTCAGTTGATTTATAATTTTAAAATGGAATATTAGAATTCTGAAGGATTTTTACATTAGTGGTATCTAAAATACAAAAAATTTGGTTGTTAGTTCATAAATACTGAATATGTAGAGAAAAGGAAATATAGATCACCTGAATTTCACTTCCCAAGGGTAGTAAATTTCGCGCATTTTATAACTTCAGTTAAAGGTAAACTTTCTTGAGAAAACGAGGCGAGGCAACACTAGCACAATCAATACTTCTACCGAGCGTATGGAAATTACATTTTTGGAACGGTATTTTTAAACTGTATCAGTGATAGTTGAGGAAGCCAAAATTCAGGATTTTCTATCCTAACGTCTGTGCTCCAAACCTTTGGAGTAATAGAATTAACATGAACATTCCACTGAAAAAATGTTAACTTCTTCTGAGAAACTAAACAAATAAAGTAAACATTTTTAGAAACAATAATGACACATATAATTGAGATTCATACTCTAATTTTTTATCATTATAGACTGAATTCTGCCGAAAGTAAATTTTCGTAAATAATGTCATAGAATGAATTTAGATATTCTAATGCACAAATATATTTGATAATAAATTTAAAAGATTTCTTGACATAAATATCTATATTAAGATATAAGTATTAGCTTATTAGATCTTTGTAATATTTTACGAGTTCTTAAGCACCTCAAAGGTTTGATATCACGTTTAATTTGATATCACGTGGGAAAATTTCGATAATTGAACACTAAGTACCACCCAACTAATGTAATGTGTAAGAATTGAATTATTTACATTTAAAAAGAATTTAATAAAATAAATATTTATACGCATTATTATTATTATTATTAACAAAACAATTAAATCAAAATATGTTTTTCGATTTTTACAAAATTCGCTTAAAAAATGACAGCTGTTTCGGTTCACAGTAATTTCCTCAGATCCTACGTACAGAATACAGAAGCTGAAAAGTCAGATACAAGGAAAAAATACGTAAAACCGAGGAGATAAATACATAAAGATAAAGAGTAACAATAGAGAGTGGACACATATATCAGTAATATATAAATTTAACAGTAAATACTATTGGTCAATTCAGAAAAGGGGGGCGCTATTTACAATAAGATACGAAGCTTATCTCACACTTATAAGTTTAACCCGGTGAACTATTCAACCTAAACTATTCCAACCACATCCGGTGTTTGAGTTGTTAAACGTATAAATGTGAGATAAGCTTCGTGTCTTATTGTAAATACCACCCTCTTTTTCTGAATTGACCAATGGTATTTAATATTAATTTTTATATATTACTGATATATGTGCACTCCCTATTGTTGCTTTTTATCTTGATGTATTTATCTCCTGGGTTTTACGTATTTATCTTGATCTTTGAATCTAAATTTTAAGCCTTTGTATTCTGATAGTACATTTCAGGAAGATACTGGGTACCGAAACAGCTGCCATTTTTAAAATAAATTATGTGAAAATTAAAAAACAAATTTGTTTTCATGTTCTTTTTGTTATTACGGAAATTCACCAAGTAAAGGGCTTCATCCATCGATTATTATTATTATTTTTATTTTTTTTTCCTGAATTTTTACGGGCATCGACTGCTACGGTCATTAGCCCTCGTCACATTCTTTAAAAGAAATTAGTATCACCATGTGGATCGTCATATGTAAGGGTGTAAAGGGCCCTTACATTATATTTAAAAGCACAAACTACACAAAACATTAAGACACAAAAGACAAGTACAAAACACAACGCTTACTGGGTGTAAAGGGCCCCGATATTAAAATTTGAGATAAAGTTCTCAAAAGATCATGAAATTAAAAATTCAACTTATCAATACCATTTCTTTCTTTCTTTCTTTCTTCTACGAGTCTCGTTTATGGTTTGTTTATTGGTTTGTTTTGGTCGCCCACCCTCAGGGCGACCAGAACAGCCGTTGAACAGTATATCAGTCGCGCTAGGGTGCCGTGGCAGTTGACTTCTCCTTATAAACAGGCTACAGGCATGCACCGCGCACATCTATAGTCTCGAGCCCTCAATCCACCCTTGAGGGTGGATTTGGTTATCTCCCGAGCGATGAGAAAAGGACTCACCCTCGAAAAATTTCCATCCTCCTTTGTAATGACCAAATATTTGGGTTTCGGTACATAACTACTCTTAAAAAAAGCTTTTTGTAAGCTTTTCCTAGCGTCAATCTCAATCTTTCTTGACTCTGCACTCTTTCAGCGTTTCGCCTCAGGCGAAACGGCCGGTTCTAGACGAGGGTGTTTACGTGAACCCTCTGCCACGTTTGGTTGTTCAATATTCATGAACGGTTAATCCCTTCTGTAGTAAGGCTAGCCGCTGGGGTACACCCCCACTCCAGGGCTACCAAACCTGGAGGTCCGTTCCGGTAATCCGGTGGAACCGGCATATGTCCAGGCAGAGATCGGATGCGCAGTCTCTGCACTGACTCCAGGCCCTTACACACCGAGGCTTTCAGGGCTCCCATGCCCCGAACAACATGGGCACCTTAACTACATGCTTGCCATCGCGGGGGGCATGTTGACAACTAAAGGCCTCCGTTACACCTGCAAATAACTTCGACCGTGGCCGCCACATCACCAGCTCTAAAGGTACTATCAATCCATTACCATAATCAGTAAGAATTTCGTATCTGCAGGTGGCCGCGAAATCCAGTCCTCTAATTCGGCCTGCAGATGAAAATCGGCCGAAAAAAGCATATCCGAGAAACAATACTCGGAGCCCCGTTAGCCAGCTATATGTAATGAACGTGAGTACAGCTGTTGCCGCCCTGGACGTGGAACGTAGGTGTTCTGTTCCGGACGTGGGGATTATCTACCTCAGGGCACTATTATTAGTTATAATATTATTATTTTTTATTTTTTTTTTTTTTTGAGTTTTTAGGGGCATCGACTACTTTGGTCATTAGCTCCATCCCACTTCAAAAAAAAATAAAAAAAAGGGTTCAATATTTCACATTTTCATGTGTCAAAAAATGATCAAAATTTTACATTTTCTTATAACTTCTGCTCCAACAAATTACTTTCTAGGCTTTCCTTTCGGCCATCCTTTCTTGCACTGTTTTTCCATTCTGCGAACGGCCTCAACTTCCGATGACAGTGTGTCTGAAGCCTCGGACATGGCATCGTCTTCTCTTTCTGATGCCAATGACGTTCGCCGGCTTACATCAGGTGATGAAAGCTTCATTGGTGCTGTTAACATCGTTGCTATTGAATCTAGACTAGCAAGCGATGCACTTTCCGCGGCTGATGAGCTGGATTCTATCTCTACAGCAGTGCTGGGTCCAGCTGAAATAGATGGTCTTGCTGAAGCTGTTCTTTGAGCTTTTGGAGGCCCCATTGTTACAATTTGTATATCGTCTACCTCTGGTGCTTTCTCAATAACGACTTGCACCTCCACTTTGGTAGACTCGGATTTTCTAGTGGCTATTTCCTTAGTTTTGTAACTACACGAAGAAGTGATCTTTTCCTCTTTTCTAAACAAATCAAGATTTTTATTTACTATTTCAGGTGATGTTGTTATGATCGCAGGTTTAGCTAATTTTTTATGCTGCGCTGGTACGTTTCTTTTATCAACGATGTCAATGCGGGATTGAGCCTTCTCATGCTTAGATGGTTCTGTGCGATGAGTCGACTCTATCTTAGCATCAATGATTTTTTCTATCATTGTTGCAAGGCTTGGTGCCATTGTATTAAGCAACTGCTCCACGTTAATTTTGGTTGAAGAAGGGGCAGCAGCTGCTTCAGCATAAGTGGTCGATTGTCGAGGTGTTCGTTGACTAACAATTTTCTTCGCTTCAGGATAACTAACCTTCTGAAGCGTTTTAACTTCCTGAATGGCCGTACTGGGCAATTCCTGAATCGGCAGTTATGGTGCCCTTTACAATTAATACAGATTGGAGGGTCTTTACATGGTTCACCCTCATGTATCTTCATTCGACGTATGCAGATTTCCTGCATTAAGGGTGCTATGCGGTTGCACTGATACCGCAAATTCACCGATCTTCTTCAATGCCTGGACTTTTTGACTTTGAGTGTCATTAATAGTTTCAACGTGTAATCCATTAAAGGTTTTACGAATTTCCTTAACAGGACCACCAGCACAATTAGTTATCTCTCTTGCGATCAAGAATGGACTACCTCTTTGAAAGTTGCCATTCTCCTTTGTAATAACTAAAAATATCGGTTTGGGAGGAATGTTTCCAAACAAAGACTTTCTCAATTCCTTACTGATTTTGTCAGCATCTCTCTTAATTTTATCTGACTCCTTCCTCTTTTTCCTCTACGCTTGTGGCGAATCGGAGGATTCTAAACGAGGGTGTTTACGTGCACCCTCTGCCACGTTTGATTGTTCAATATTCATGAACGGTCGATCCCTTCTGTAGCAAGGCTAGCCGCCGGGGTACATCCCCACTCCAGGGCTACTAACCTTGGAGGTCCGATCCGGTACTCCGGTACAACCGGCATATGTCCTGGCAGAGAGCGGATGCGCAGTCTCTGCACTGACTCCAGGCTCCTACTCACCGAAGCTTTCAGAGCACCCATGCACCGACATACATGGGCACCATTGCTACATGCTTGCCATCGCAGGGGGATGTGGACAACGGATGGGTTTCCGTTACACCTGCAATAACATTGACCCTGGCCGCCACATCGCCATCTCTAAGAGTGGTATGAGTCCATTTCCAAAATCGTTTATTATTCCATATCCTGCAGGTAGCCAAAAATCCAGTCCGTTTAGAGACCTGAAGTTGGAAACAGGTCAAAAGAGAAGCATATCCGAGGAATTTACTCGGAGCCCCGTTAGCCAGCTATAGGTGTTGTACATAAGTACAGCTGTTACCGCCCTGGACGTGAAACGGAGATGTTGTGTTCCGGACGTGGGGATTACCTACCTCAGGGCATTATTATTATTATCTTTATTATTATTATTTTTTTTTTCTGAATTTTTATGGGCATCGACTGCTAAGGTCATTAGCCCTTGTCACAATCTTTAAAAGAAACTACTATCACCATCTGGATCGTCATATGTAAGGGTGTAAAGGGCCCTTAGATTTTATTTAAAAGCACAAACTACACAAAACATTTAAGACATAAAGAAAAGGACAATCACAAAACACTTATGGGGTGTAAAGGGCCCCAATATTAAAATTTGAGATAGGTTCCCAAAAGACCATTAAATTAAAATTAAAATTAAAACTTTTCCTACCATATCTTTCTTTCTTTCTTCTACGAGTCTCATTTATAGTTTGTTTAAGCACCCTCGGGGCGACCAGAACCGCCGTTGAGCAGTATATCAGTCGCGCCAGGGTTCCGTGGCAGTTGAATCCTTCTTATAAACAGGCTATAGGCATGCACAGCGTACACCCACAGCCTCGCGCCCTCAATCCACCCTTGAGGGTCCCCCATGACATCATCGGACACACCCCGACTCACTGCTCTTGAATGCAGGTGAGCCAAAATGGCCTAGGCAAGAGGGCTACCTCCCGTCACTATACGTGCCACGTTTCGAGACTCCCTTATGTATATATGCATACATTCAGAATTAAAATTAAACTTATCAATACCATTTTTTCTTTATATATATATATATAAGCTACCGCTTAGAGTTTCTTTTGTCACAGCTTTAAACTTTCATTTTTATAGACTTTTAAGAAGTCCACTGGCGTGTAAAAATGCAACTATATTTTCTTCATTTCCATTATCCAGATCAGCAGTAATATTATTTCTAAAACGGAACCTCTATCTGAGGTCCTCATATATGGTACACTCTTCTCTAAGATGCTTGATTGTCAGTGTTTTATTACAAACACCGCACATTGGTCTCACTTAGCCGGTTAACAAATATAAATTTGTTAATCGCGTATGACCGATTCTAAGTCTGGTCACCGCTACTTGTTCACGGCGAGTCAACTTATAGTCGCTTTTCCATTTATAAGGAGAAGGTTTACTGTGTTTAATTATGTATTTAAACTCCTCCATTCAGCATTCCACTTGTTTTTTACTATGTTTGTTAGACGGTTTTTAACATCTGCCACTCTTACAGGAAATGCATCCAAAACATTGCAGACTGTTGCCTTTCTAGCAGCTTCGTCTGCGATTTGATTACCTGTAATACCAGCATGCCCCGGAGTCCATACAAATACGCATCGCTGTCCTCGTTGTTTTAGTACGTATAAAATGGACAGGATGTTTGCAATTAGGACATCCTTAATGTTCTTGTTCCGAATGAATCGGAACATATTAGCACTCTCTCTTCGCAATAGTGTTCAGTGTAGCGAAGAGCTTGCTGAATTGCAGTGAGTTCTGCCGTGTAGACACTGGCCACATCTGGCAGTCTCCAAAAGTGGGCTTCTTCATTTACATATATCGAGCATCCAACACCATGTTCGATTTTAGAACCGTCAGTATAAATTCTAATATGTTCTTCGTAACTACTGACGGTTGCCAAAAATTCCTGCTGGATGATCACTGCTGGTTTCTTTTTTATTTCTCCTTGATAGAGATCCAAACTTGTATTAACCGCTGGCAAGAGCCATGGCGGTATTTCTCTAGTAGAAATCGCTAGAGTCTCTGGTATAGCAATTTCATATTTTCATCTTAATTCGTGGTACCTAATTCCGGCTGGTCTGGAATAGGTAGCACGACGTTCGTATAATGCAGCCATGGGATGATTCGTAAACAATTTATTATTTATACGAGCAGGGAAAGCCCATATATTTGCTGCATATCTTAACAAGAGGATCTCTCTTCTATAATGTAATGGCATTATTCCGGCTTCAGACATCAGACTAGCCGCCGGACTTGTGCGGAAAGCGCCTGTTGCATACCTTATTCCGCTATTATGTACTACGTCTAACTTTCTTAAGTGCGACTTTCTAGCGAATGAATATACAATACATCCGTAGTCTAGTTTAGATTGAACCAATGCTTCATACAATCTCAATAATGTCTCTTTGTCTGAGCCGCAATTAAGGTTCGATATACATTTTATAATGTTTAGGGCTCTTTTGCATCTATCACTCAAGTCCTGTATATGTAATCCCCATGTAAGGGATTTATCCAATACTAGTCCTAAATACCTTACGCTGTCATTATATTGTATTGGATTATCATCAATTGTCAACGCAGGACTTTGATGAGTAATTATCTTCCTACAAAAGTGTACACAGCACGTTTTTTCTGGTGAGAATTGGAATCCATTATACCTTGTAACTTCATTTAGAGCATTGATCGCTCGTTGCAATTTGTACCTCACCATAGCAGTCTTGTTGCTGGCATATACGATTGCCAGATCATGGAGCATTATACCATGACGCCAGGTCATATCAAAAGCTTTCTGAAGATCAAACAAGACTCCGACACAATGTTTCCTTGTAATAAAGCTGTTATATATAATGTCCTCTAAGCTGATCATTTGATCAGTGGTAGAATAGTATTGTCGAAAACCTGCTTGATACGGTGATATCATGTTTTCTTTTTCCAAAACCCAGACGAGCCGATTATTAATCATTTTTTCCAATATTTTCCCCATTGCACACGTCAAAGAAATAGGACGGTAGCTATTGGGGTCTGTTAAATTTTTATTTTTCTTTAGTACTGGAACAACATGAGCTTTTTTCCACTGCTGCGGGTACGTTCCATCCCGCCATATTTTATTATAAAGTTCTAATAATCTCACTTTGCAGTGGTATTCAGCTGCCTGATCATATTATAGTGGATTTCATCCGGACTAGCAGCTGTGTTACCTGCTTTTTCCAACGCTTTCGCGAATTCTTCCATTTTAAATGGTACATTATATGAGTAATTATACTCAGTTCTAAAATTTAGTAGACCTTCGCGTTCTTCTTTTTTGGTTCGAAAACCTTCCTCGTAGTTGGCCGTTTTGCTGGCCTTTTCGAAGTGATTGGATAACAGCTCTGCAATTTCATATTGAGTATCTTTTATTTCATCTTCATCTTGAAGGCTAGTTATGGGAGCAAAATCATTACGCCCACAAATCGCCTTCACTTTCCTCCAAACATCTGATGCAGTAGTAGTTTTGTCGATGGATGACACGTATTGCTGCCAGGATCGTTTTTTCGAATCTATCATAAGACGTTTTGCATAGGCCCTGTATTTCTTAAAGGCAACAAGATTTTCTATACTAGGACGCTTCTTAAAGGCGTTATACGCCCTTTTCTTTATTTTTATAGCTTCACTTATTTCATCGTTCCACCATGGAACGGGTTTCTTTGTAAGTTTCCCAGATGTTTTGGGAATATATCTCGATGCCGACTCAATTATTCCATTTGTTATGGCGTCGACATCGTCTCCGATAACTCCAGTTGTTTCCGGGAGTATCGTTCTAGCTGTGAAGGTCGTCCAGTCTGCCTTTTCAAATAACCATCTTTTAGGGATGGGATATATTGTTCTTGTAACATCAGTTACAATTTGCACCGGGAAATGATCGCTTCCATGCAGATCGTCTATAACATGGAAGCTGTACCTCGGTGCTATCGATCCGCTTATAAGTGCAAGATCTATACAGGACGTCGATCCATCTCTGGCATTGAAAAAGGTTCCTGATCCATCGTTTAAAATAATAAGTTCTGAATTCATCAGGAACCCTTACAGTTCTCATCCACGGGGATCTACTCGATCTGATCCCCAAAGAGAATTATGAGCATTAAAGTCACCCACCAGTAAAACAGGTGGGGGAACTCGGAAATTAGTCTTGCTATGTCATCCTTATTCCAATCAAAATACGGCAAGTATATGCTGCAGACAGTGAACTGGAGCGGACACTTCATTCTAACGGCGACCGCTTGTAGGTTTGTGTTTAGAACAACCGCTTCGGTGGTAGCTCTAGTCGATGTTAATATAGCTACTCTACCTCTAACTCTAATTTTTGGCGGTTGATGCCGCCGAAATATATTGAATCCTTTTAATTTAAAATTTTCATTTCAGCGGAAATGTGTTTCTTGCAGACATATACAGATCGGGTCTACATCATATACCAAGCGTTGGAGCTCATGGATGTTTGAAAAACATCCATTGATGTTCCACTGTACTATCGACTCACTACTACTACATCTCACTACGTAGTACGACTCACTACTCGTACTACGAACCCCTCTGGAGTTTAGAGGCCAACTCAGTTGCTGGAGGCTTTGGAGCCTCCATAACAGTCTCTGTAGGAGTCACCTTTTTCTTTTCATCAAGAATCTCACTGAGGCGGACTTGAAATTCTGGTTTGGCGTCCGTTTTCTTGAGAATAAGAGCAACTTTCTGTGTTTTATCTTCAGGAGGCTGTACTAATATCTTTGGCTTTATTGGCTCTTTACTATTGAAAGGTTTCATTTTATTGTCTATAATTCTTTCAATCATATTAGCCAAGGTCGGAGCAAGTTTAATTATGAGTTGACCCTCATCGACAGCAACTGGAGCAGTGACAGGAGCGGCAGCCGCAGCCTGAGCGTAAGTTGTTGTTGCTCTAGGCTTACGGGCGTTAACTATCTTCTTTGCATCAAAGTAGCTGACCTTTTGCAGGGTTTTTACTTCCTGCACAGCTACTTCATCTTTGTAGACAGGACAATTCCTTGATCTACAAGAATGCGCTCCTTTGCAATTAATACATGTAGGAGGCTCTTTACACGGCTCTCCCTCATGCACCTCTTCACCGCACACGCATATTTGCGGTCTTTCGCATCTAAGAGCGGTGTGGCCAAAGGGTTGGCACTTGAAGCACCTCATTGGCTGTGGGACCAATGGCCGCACATCCAAACGGTGAATCCCCGCTCTTATCTTTTCTGGTAAAGTAGGCCGGTTGAAAGTGAGGACATGAGAAGCTGAGGGTAAGACCTCACCGTTCCTTCTCATGTTCAATCGACGGCACTCTATTACTCCTAGTGCTGCCAGTTCCTCTACAATCTCTTGCTCCGAACAATTTAAAAGATCCCGACAGACCACAACACCCCTTGAGGTGTTGAGCGTGCCGTGGGGATCAACACGTACAGCTAATTCTCCAATTTTCTTCAGTCCTAGAATCTTCTGAGACTCTATATCATTAACAGTCTCTACATGAAGTCCCGTGAAAGTTTTTATTATTTCTTTAACAGGGCCTCCAGCACATTTGTTTATTTCTCGAGCGATGAGGAAAGGAATCACCTTTGAGAAATTACCTTCTTCCTTCGTATTAACCAAATACTTAGGTTTTGGGATGCTGCTCTTGAAAAAAGCTTTCTGCAAGCTTTTCCTAGCCTCAATCTCAAACCTCTTAATCTCCGTACTCTTTCGGCGTTTCGCTTCAGGCGAAACAGCCGGTTCTAAACGAGGGTGTTTGCGTGAACCCTCTGCCACGTTTAATTGTTCAGTTTAATTGTTCATGGTCTCAAAAGACCATGAACTTAAAATTATAATTAATCTTATCAATACCATATCTTTCCTCTTCCTTCTATATGTATATATAAAACTACCGCTTAGAGTATCTTTTACCACAGCTTTAAACTTCCATTTTTCAGACTTTTAAGAAGTCCACTGGCGTGTAAAAATGCAACTATATTTTCTTCATTTCCATTATCCAGATCAGCACTAATATTATTTGTAAAACAGAACCTCTTTCTGAGGTCCTCATATATGGTACACTCTTCTATTAGAAGCTTGATTGTCAGTGTTTTATTACAAACACCGCACACTGGTCTCACTTCGCCGGTTAACAAATATAAATTTGTTAATCGCGTGTGACCGATTCTAAGTCTGGTCACCGCTACTTGTTCACGGCGAGTCAACTTAAAGTCGCTTTTCCATTTATGAGGAGAAGTTTTAACTGAGTTTAATTTTGTATTTGCACGCTCAACACCCCTTGAGGTGTTGAGCGTGCCGTGGGGATCAACACGTACCGCTAGCTCTCCAATTTTCTTCAGCCCTAAAATCTTCTGAGACTGTATATCATTAACAGTCTCTACATGAAGTCCCGTAAAAGTTTTCCTTATTTCTTTAACAGGGCCTCCAGCACATTTGTTTATTTCTCGAGCGATGAGAAAAGGACTCACCCTCGAGAAATTTCCATCCTCCTTTGTAATGACCAAATATTTGGGTTTCGGTACATTACTACTTTTAAAAAAAGCCTTCTGTAAGCTTTTTCTAGCCTCAATCTCTATCTTTTTATTTTCCGTACTCTTCCTCCGTTTTGCCTCAGGCGAAACGGCTGGTTCTAAACGAGGGTGTTTACGTGCACCCTCTGCCACGTTGGTTTGTTCAGGAAAATTCATGAACAAATAATCCCTTCTGTAGTAAGGCTAGCCGCCGGGGTACACCCCCACTCCAGGGCTACCAGCCCTGGAGGTCCGTTCCGGTACTCCGGTGGAACCGGCATATGTCCTGGCAGAGAGCGGATGCGCAGTCTCTGCACTGACTCCAGGCCCCTACACACCGAAGCTTTCAGGGCTCCCATGCTCCGAACATGGGCACCTTAACTACATGCTTGCCATCGCGGGGGGCATGTGGACGACGAAAGGTCTCCGTTACACCTGCAAATAACTTTGACCGTGGCCGCCACATCGCCAGCTCTAAAGGCGGTATAAATCCATTTCCGTAATCGTTAAAAATGTCGTATCTGCAGGTGGCCGTAAAGTCCAGTCCTGTAATTCGGCCTATGGATGTAAATCGACCGAAGAAAGTATATCCGAGAAACAACACTCGGAACCCCGTTAGCCAGCTATGTGTAATGTACTTGAGTACAGCTGTTACCGCCCTGGACGTGGAACGTAGATGTTGTGTTCCGGACACATAATTATTATTATTATTATTATTATTATTATTATTATTATTATTATTATTATTATTATTATTATTATTATTATTATTATTATTATTATTATTATTATTATTATTATTATTATTATTATTATTATTATTATTATTATTATTATTATTATTATTATTATTATTATTATTATTATTATTATTATTATTATTATTATTATTATTATTATTATTATTATTATTATTATTATTATTATTATTATTATTATTATTATTATTATTATTATTATTATTATTATTATTATTATTATTATTATTATTATTATTATTATTATTATTATTATTATTATTATTATTATTATTATTATTATTATTATTATTATTATTATTATTATTATTATTATTATTATTATTATTATTTTTTTTTTTTTTTTTTTTTTTTTGAGGTTTTTAGGGGCATCGACTACTTTGGTCATTAGCCCCGTCCCACTTCAAAAAAAAATAAAAAAAGGGTTCAAAATTTCACAAAATGATCAAAATTTTGCTTTTCCTTATAATTTCTGGTCCAATTATATCACTTTCTAGGCTTTCCTTTCGGCCAACCCTTTTTACACCGCTTTTCCATCCTGCGAACGGCCTCAACTTCCGACGACAGAGTGTCTGAGGCTTCGGACATGGCTTCGTCTTCTCTTTCTGACGCCAATGACGTTCGCCGGCTTACATCAGGTGATGAAAGCTTCAATGGTGCTGTGAGCATCGTTGCAATTGAGTCTAAACTTGCAACCGATGCACTTTCGGCGGCTGATGAACTCGATTCGATATCTAAGGCTGTGCTTGGGCCGGCTGATACAGATGCTCTCGCCACAGTTGTTCTCTGAGCTTTTGGGGCCTCTGTAGGTACGGTTTTAATATCGTCTGTGTCTGGTGCTTTTTCGATAGTTACTTGCACCTCCATTTTGGTTGACGCAGATTTTTCCTGTACTCTTGTCACAGTATCCTTAGCTGTATGACTCGTCGTCGGGGTGATCTTTAGATCTTTGTTGGATAGATCAAGATTTTTCTTCATTACGTCTATTGCTGGAGTTATAATCGAGGATTTTGCTGGTTTTTTAAACTGCGCTGGTGCGGGTCTTCTGTCGGCGACGTCAGTCCGGGATTGAGCCTTCTCATGTTTACTTTGTTGTATCTGATGAGTCGACTCGATCTTGGAATCAATGATTCTTTCTATCACTGTCGCGAGACTTGGTGCCATCGTATTAAGCAGCTGCTCCACGTTGATTTTAGGTGTGGGGGGAGCAGCAGCTGCTTCTGCGTATGAAGTCGATGGTCTAGGTGTACGTTGGTTTACAATCTTCTTCGCTTCAGGGTAGCTGACCTTTTGAAGCGTTTTA
This sequence comes from Lycorma delicatula, assembly GCF_047948215.1. Taxonomy (NCBI): domain Eukaryota; kingdom Metazoa; phylum Arthropoda; class Insecta; order Hemiptera; family Fulgoridae; genus Lycorma; species Lycorma delicatula. The sequence continues at coordinate 46,189,719 of NC_134455.1, read as the reverse complement.
ACCTCCTGAATGGCTGTTTCTGATTTGTATACTGGGCAGTTCCTGGATCGACAGTTATGGTGCCCTTTACAGTTAATGCAGACTGGAGGGTCTTTACATGGATCACCCTCATGAATCTTCGATCCGCATATACAAATTTCCTGCGCTTCACATCTAGCGGCAGTGTGTCCGAAACGTTGACATCTAAAACATCTCATCGGCTGCGGAATAAATGCCCGTACATCAAGCCGATGGATGCCAGCTCGTACCTTTTCAGGAAGACTTGGCCTATTGAATGTCAATACATGAGAGGCCGAAGGAAGAATCTCACCATTTCGTCTCATAGAAAGTCTGCGACAATGTGTCACTCCCTGACTAGACATTTCCTGCACTATTTCTTCTTCAGTACAGTTAAGAAGATCACGGCAAACAACAACTCCTCTAGATGAATTAAGTGTACTATGCGGTTGGACAGTAACCGCAAATTCACCGATCTTCTTCAACGCCTGGACTTTCTGACTTTGCATGTCGTTTATAGTTTCGACATGTAATCCGTTAAACGTCTTACGGATATCCTTGACAGGACCACCAGCACAATTTGTAATCTCTCTAGCAATTAAGAATGGACTTACCTTTTGGAAGTTACCATTCTCTTTTGTAATGACCAAAAATCTTGGTTTGGGAACGTTATTACCAAACAAAGCTTTTCTCAAATCTTTACTGATTTTATCAGCATCTTTTCTAATTCTATCACTCTCCTTACTTTTTTTCCGCTTCGCTTGTGGCGAATCGGCGGTTTCTAAACGAGGGTGTTTACGTGCACCCTCTGCCACGTTAGTTTGTTCAGAAAAATTCATGAACAGTGGATCCCTTCTGTAGCAAGGCTAGCCGCCGGGGTACACCCCCACTCCAGGGCTACTAACCTTGGAGGTCCTATCCGGTACTCCGGTGGAACCGGCATATGTCCTGGCAGAGAGCGGATGCGCAGTCTCTGCACTGACTCCAGGCCCCTACACACCGAAGCTTTCAGGGCTCCCATGCTCCGAACATGGGCACCTTAACTACATGCTTGCCATCGCAGGGGGCATGTGGACAACGGAAGGGTCTCCGTTACACCTGCAATAACATTGACCCTGGCCGCCACATCGCCAGCTCTAAGAATGGTATGAATCCATTTCCAAAATCATATGTTACTCCATTTCCTGCAGGTAGCCAAAAATCCAGTCCGTTTAGTGACCTGAAGTTGGAACCAGGTCAAACTCAACAATGCATAACCGAGGAATTTACTCGGAACCCCGTTAGCCAGCTATATGTGATGTACAAAGGTACAGCTGTTGCCGCCCTGGACGTGGAACATAGATGTTGTGTTCCGGACGTGGGGATTATCTACCTCAGGGCATTATTATTATTATTATTATTATTATTATTATTATTATTATTATTATTATTATTATTATTATTATTATTATTATTATTATTATTATTATTATTATTATTATTATTATTATTATTATTATTATTATTATTATTATTATTATTATTATTATTATTATTATTATTATTATTATTATTATTATTATTATTATTATTATTATTATTATTATTATTATTATTATTATTATTATTATTATTATTATTATTATTATTATTATTATTATTATTATTATTATTATTATTATTATTATTATTATTATTATTATTATTATTATTATTATTATTATTATTATTATTATTATTATTATTATTATTATTATTATTATTATTTTTTTTTTTTTTTTTTTTTTTTTTTTTTTTTTTTGAGGTTTTTAGGGGCATCGACTACTTTGGTCATTAGCCCCGTCCCACTTCAAAAAAAAATAAAAAAAAAGGTTCAAAATTTCACAAAATGATCAAAATTTTGCTTTTCCTTATAATTTCTGATCCAAATATACTACTTTCTAGGCTTTCCTTTCGGCCAACCTTTTTTACACCGCTTTTCCATTCTGCGAACGGCCTCAACTTCCGACGACAGAGTGTCTGAGGCTTCGGACATGGCATCGTCTTCTCTTTCTGACGCCAATGACGTTCGCCGGCTTACATCTGGTGATGAAAGCTTCAATGGTGCTGTGAGCATCGTTGCAATTGAGTCTAAACTTGCAATCGATGCACTTTCGGCGGCTGATGAACTCGATTCGATATCTAAGGCTGTGCTTGGGCCGGCTGATACAGATGCTCTCGCCACAGTTGTTCTCTGAGCTTTTGGGGCCTCTGTAGGTACGGTTTTAATATCGTCTGTGTCTGGTGCTTTTTCGATAGTTACTTGCACCTCCATTTTGGTTGACCCAGATTTTTCCTGTACTCTTGTCACAGTATCCTTAGCTATATGACTCGTCGTCGGGGTGATCTTTAGATCTTTGCTGGATAAATCAAGATTTTTCTTCATTACGTCTATTGCTGGAGTTATAATCGAGGATTTTGCCGGTTTTTTAAACTGCGCTGGTACGGGTCTTCTGTCGGCGACGTCAGTCCGGGATTGAGCCTTCTCATGTTTACTTTGTTGTATCTGATGAGTCGACTCGATCTTGGAATCAATGATTCTTTCTATCACTGTCGCGAGACTTGGTGCCATCGTATTAAGCAGCTGCTCCACGTTGATTTTAGGTGTGGGGGGAGCAGCAGCTGCTTCTGCGTATGAAGTCGATGGTCTAGGTGTACGTAGGTTTACAATCTTCTTCGCTTCAGGGTAGCTGACTTTTTGAAGCGTTTTAACCTCCTGAATGGCTGTTTCTGATTTGTATACTGGGCAGTTCCTGGATCGACAGTTATGGTGCCCTTTACAATTAATGCAGACTGGAGGGTCTTTACATGGATCACCCTCATGTATCTTCGATCCGCATATACAAATTTCCTGCGCTTCACATCTAGCGGCAGTGTGTCCGAAACGTTGACATCTAAAACATCTCATCGGCTGCGGAATAAATGCCCGTACATCAAGCCGATGGATGCCAGCTCGTACCTTTTCAGGAAGACTTGGCCTATTGAATGTCAATACATGAGAGGCCGAAGGAAGAATCTCACCGTTTCGTCTCATAGAAAGTCTGCGACAATGTGTCACTCCCTGGCTAGACATTTCCTGCACTATTTCTTCTTCAGTACAGTTAAGAAGATCACGGCAAACAACAACTCCTCTAGATGAATTAAGTGTACTATGCGGTTGGACAGTAACCGCAAATTCACCGATCTTCTTCAACGCCTGGACTTTCTGACTTTGCATGTCGTTTATAGTTTCGACATGTAATCCGTTAAACGTCTTACGGATATCCTTGACAGGACCACCAGCACAATTTGTAATCTCTCTAGCAATTAAGAATGGACTTACCTTTTGGAAGTTACCATTCTCTTTTGTAATGACCAAAAATCTTGGTTTGGGAAGATTATTACCAAACAAAGCTTTTCTCAAATCTTTACTGATTTTATCAGCATCTTTTCTAATTCTATCACTCTCTTTACTTTTTTTCCGCTTCGCTTGTGGCGAATCGGCGGTTTCTAAACGAGGGTGTTTACGTGCACCCTCTGCCACGTTAGTTTGTTCAGAAAAATTCATGAACAGTGGATCCCTTCTGTAGCAAGGCTAGCCGCCGGGGTACACCCCCACTCCAGGGCTACTAACCTTGGAGGTCCGATCCGGTACTCCGGTGGAACCGGCATATGTCCTGGCAGAGAGCGGATGCGCAGTCTCTGCACTGACTCCAGGCCCCTACACACCGAAGCTTTCAGGGCTCCCATGCTCCGAACATGGGCACCTTAACTACATGCTTGCCATCGCAGGGGGCATGTGGACAACGGAAGGGTCTCCGTTACACCTGCAATAACATTGACCCTGGCCGCCACATCGCCAGCTCTAAGAATGGTATGAATCCATTTCCAAAATCATATGTTACTCCATTTCCTGCAGGTAGCCAAAAATCCAGTCCGTTTAGTGACCTGAAGTTGGTACCAGGTCAAACTTAACAATGCATAACCGAGGAATTTACTCGGAACCCCGTTAGCCAGCTATATGTGATGTACAAAGGTACAGCTGTTGCCGCCCTGGACGTGGAACGTAGATGTTGTGTTCCGGACGTGGGGATTATCTACCTCAGGGCATTATTATTATTATTATTATTATTATTATTATTATTATTATTATTATTATTATTATTATTATTATTATTATTATTATTATTATTATTATTATTATTATTATTATTATTATTATTATTATTATTATTATTAATTATTATTATTATTAATTATTATTATTATTATTATTATTAATTATTATTAATTATTATTAATTATTATTAATTATTATTATTATTATTATTATTATTATTATTATTATTATTATTATTATTATTATTATTATTATTATTATTATTATTATTATTATTATTATTATTCTCTTGGGCAAGCCCAGTAAAAAGCATCCTGGCCGGCCCATAGGCAAGGCGCAGGAGCTTAACTATTGTTCTGACGTGCATTGTATATGGTAGCATGAACTATTGAAAAAAAAAAAAAAAAACTATGGGTAAAATGTAAGAATGAAAGATAAAATACCAGACATAACAACTTATGAACTGCCGATGTTAACGGCCATTGTCCCCCGTCTGCAGTTCCATCTGATGACGATCAGGTGGCCCCTCAAGAACAGGCGTTATCTTATCGCTCGAGCTTGTGATGTACCGACGGACCAAGCGGCATGTATCCAGCAACACAGCCTTCTGCATTGGTCGGAACAGATTTGCTGGTGCTCCAACGGATCTTAATGAACCATGCAGAGAACGTGGAATCTCTCCCATCGCGCCCAAAACCACCGGGACCACTGTTACGCTCTCCTGGTCCCAAATCTCCCTGACTTGTTCTGCAAGATCCCTATACTTCACTAGTTTTTCCGTGTACTTCTTCACTATGTTCTTGTTCTTCACTGTGCTACTTCTGTATTTAATGCGGCTAAGAGGAATAGCAACATGACACGAGTGCGGAGTTTTGATGCTGGGTGTATTCAGGATGCAGTGAGGTCATCCGGAAACGCTTCGCATGTGGGTTACAAAAATGCTGAGGGACTTACTTCTGCTACAGTTGACGCTGTAAATAAATCCGCTAACCCTGTGAATGATGTTTTGACTGCAGCCTCCCATGATGTGGCTAAGAAATCTGTTTAGACTGTGGTTGGCTCTGAGAAGCGTAAAGGCCCCAAAGTGAAGTCTTTTCTTGAGGGTTCCATTGCTCCGTCTAACCCTAAGAAAGGGGTGAGGTCTCGAAATGCTGTTTTTGGGAAAGGCGACGTATGCTGTGATTTGGTTAAGCCCAGGACTAAAGCTCTTTTTGTTTCGAGGTTTAACTCTTCAACCGGGGTTGGTGATATCACCAAGCTGCTTGGGGGACACAACTTTCAACATCTTCAGTGTATTCGTCTGAAGACTAGGTACGAGTCGTATTGCTCGTTTCGAATTGAAGTTTGTGCTTCGGATTTTGACAGCTTGGTTCGTCCTGAGATCTGGCCTGTTGGTACGCTGTTGGCTCCATTTTATGGTCCGTTGAGGCCTGATGCAGTGTTTGTAGAAAAAGGTTCACGGGAGGATGGATTGCAGCTCGGTAGCAATGGGTAAATTGAGGATGATCTACCAAAATGTTCGTGGTTTGAGGACTAAGCAGGATGAAATTTTCGCGTCCTTGATTGATTTTCACTTCGACGTGGTTGCCTTGACTGAGACTTGGCTTAGTGATGAGCACTGTGATGTCAATCTGTTTCCAGACTGTTATCATGTTTTTCGGGCTGACCGAGATTATGCTGCTACTTTGCTTCAGCGTGGTGGTGGTTCAGCTATTCTTGTAAAATCAAGCATTAGGTGTACGAGGAGGAAGGACCTCGAGGCGTTTCCTGAGGCTGAATGGGTTGAGCTAATTCGACCAGGCATGAAGAATTTGTTGGTTTGTGTTATGTATGTTGCTCCATTTTTAGCTTCAATTCTCCTCGACCAATATTTTGATTTTCTGTATAGGCACGTAGATATTTTAAATTTTGATATTTGTATTGTAGGCGATTTTAATGTATCTGGAGTGTTCTGGTCTACTAGAAGTCTTCCTGCAAATATTGGGTTTTATGCTTAATGTAAAGCACGATCGGTTTTTGATTTTGTTGACATGATGAACGTGGACGTTTTTACACATGAATCAACGGATCCTTCCTTCTGTAATAATGGTTTGGATTTAATTTTGACTAACTGCAGGATTTTCACTAGAGCTGCTGAGGCTCTTGTTTGCCCTGATAAGTTCCATCCTCCGTTTGAAATTGGGTTCCTTGAAGTCGCAACCGTTGATGTGGCGGAAACGGGCCTGGTTTTTCGCTATGATCGTGGTGACTATCGTGCGTTGTATGACGATGTGAGGTTTGCTGATTGGTGTAATGTTCTCTTGACCGTCGATTTGGAGGAATCGGTTCTGGGTTTACAGAAGATAATTACTGCAGCGATTGATAAACATGTTCCTGCATTTCGTCCTAAGTCAACCAAATTTCCTCCTTGGTTCAATAGGAACATTGTTAATCTTCTCAAGAGGAAGAAGGCTGCTCATCGCAGGTTTAAATCTTCTGGTCTGTCGGATGATTATTTCTTGTTTTCTCGGCTGCGTAGAGATGTTAAGTATGCGATAGCGGATGCCAGAGTGGTTTGGGCTCGGAAGTGTGAATCTGACCTTTGTTCTAATCCGAGGAATTTTTGGAAGTATATTTCTCGACAGAAGTCTAACTATGTAAGGACTCCGGCCCCTACTGTCGATGGGCGGACTATTTCTGATCCTCGGTTGAGTTGTCAGCATTTTGGTGAATTTTTTCAATCAGTATACCAGGACTTTCCTACGCAGACTACGTCTGGTGGCGCCTGTATCAACAACCAGCGGATTCTTGACATTCCGATGGTTTCATCTTCTGACGTATCCGGTGCTATAGGAATTCTTAACGCTAGATCGGCGGTCGGCTTGGATCGGATTCCTGCGTTTGTTGTCAAGGGTTTGAATGAGATTGTTTCTCCTATCCTTGCTTCCCTGTTTAATTGGAGCTTGTCGTCTTCTTCTTTTCCGTCCCTATGGAAACACGCAGTTGTTACTCCTATACCTAAGCCTGGTGTCCCTTCCCTGGATAATTTCAGGCCTATTTCTATCATCGGTACTTTTTCCAAAGTCTTCGAGAGGATTCTATTTAGACATGTTTATGACCATGTTCTCCCGATGTTGTCGTCATTTCAGCATGGATTTATTAAAGGTCGTTCACCAGCTTCTAATTTGGCCGCCTTTTTGCAGGATTCACTTAATGCAATTGAGCATAGGGGTCAAGTAGATGTGATATATTTTGATTTTACCAAAGCTTTTGACAAGATACCCCATCATTTGTTGTTAGCAAAGACCAAGGGCTTCGGCTTCAGCGATCGTTTTAATGATTGGCTATCCTCTTATCTTCGTGACAGGCGTTTTTCGGTTCGTTTTGGTGGACAGATGTCTGAGGAATCCTTCTTGGCTAAGTCTGGAGTGCCGCAAGGCTCGGTTTTGGGTCCCCTTCTTTTTATTATTTTTATAAATGATATCGGGCAACTTTTGACGTGCAATTTTCAGATGTTTGCGGATGACGTCAAAATATATTGTCCGATCAGAAATAGTATGGATCACCTGTTGCTACAATTGAATATTAACAAGGTTGTTGAGTGGGCTGACCGCAATTGTAGGCCCTTGAATTTTCGGAAGACCAAACATTTGACTTTGTCTCGTAAGACGTCGAGCTCTGTTTTCAGCTATAGGATTGGTACGCACGTTATTGTCGCTGAGACATTGGTTGAGGACCTCGGGGTTTTATTTGATGCGAAGTTGTATTTTCACGAATACGTTGCTCGGATTGTCAGTAAAGCACGCCGGGACCTTGGTCTTGTCCTTTGGATTTGTGGACGGTTTAGCAATATTTCCACTTGTAACCTGCTGTACAAGTCTTTGGTGAGGAGTCGCTTGGAGTACTCGACCGTGGTGTGGAATAGTACACGACGTTTTGCCTCTGATCTGGTTGAGGGTGTTCAGGATAGGTTCTTGAACTGGATGCGTTTTAAGTTTGGAGATTGTTTTGTTGGTGCTAATAGAGAGGATATGTTGAGGCAATTAGGCCTTTCCAGGTTATCTGATAGAAGAACGTACTTTGACTTGGTTTTCTTTTATAAAGCTCTGCACAACAGACTTCCGACGCGTTATCATGTTGTCTTGCGGAACCAGGTCAGGTCAGTGAGGTCTTTTAGGCAGTTTGTGACGCCGGTTGGTTCCACCGTGTCTCCGATTGAGCGGTGTACCAGTGTTGCAGTGGAGTTCCAGGATAGGCTAAGCTTTTGGGAAGATGAGGCAGCCTTCGTTAAAAATTTGAGAGGGTTACGTGGCGATGGATCATTGTCCATGGTGTGATGCTCACTTTCATGATTTTAAAATTATTGTTGTTTTTTTTTAAGGATTATTGCTTATAACTTGTTTTGTTTGGAATGTATTAGTAATGTTGTCTTTTTGTTTTTGGATGTTTTTATCTATGTGTTTTATTAACACTCCGTAGCTACCGTTTTTAAAGTTCTAATTATTTTTTGTATTTGACTGCATAATTGTTATTATTATTATTATTGTGTTTTGAATATTATATTTTTAATTTATATGTGGGCGTTCTTTTGTGACTTTATGTGATATTGTGTGGCATACAAAGGTTTTGTAACTGTTCTGTTGCACAATAAAAAAAAAATAAATAAATAAAAAAAAAAGAATTATTATTATTATTATTATTATTATTATTATTATTATTATTATTATTATTATTATTATTATTAATATTATTATTATATTATTATTATTAAATGAAAAATAATAATATCATGAACATAAGTTCTAAGCCCTTAAATTCTTTTCATAAGTTCTAACCTCAAAACAGTTCAAAATTTGTAATAAAAAAAAAATAAAAAAATATTTAAAGAACCAAAATAACATTCCTAAGTACCTTAATTAGCTTTCTGCAGAGTTTAATTATGAAAAATGGTACATTATACAGAAGAATATTCTAAAATATCACAATATTCAGTTATATGTCTAATTAGACATATTCATCGCTCGTGTACGGTTTAAGCTTCTAAACCTCTTGTTTACTCTTATTGAATTAATCTGCTCTATTAACTCACTGTCTGAACAATTATTGTAAGATTAGAACGTAGTCAGTTACATGTAGTAAATAGTAGTTTACTACTGGGTTAATGGATTATGCCGGATACTGGATTACTGGAAGTAGTGGATTTTATCTCTGAATTCAAGATAAAGAATTGCTTCTTAAAGATTTTATTGAAAAGAATAAATTAACCACAACTGGATCACCAAATAAACGCGTCTAGGTTTTAATATGAAATTGTTATTAATAGTTTACCCCTTTTTGTCCTCATTTCCAATCAAGAAGCTCAGAAACTACAAAGTAATACTGCTAGAAAGCTTAGAGCACAGTGTGATTTTAATTTTCTAAGGAAAATTAAAATCTAAAACAGAGAAGGAAGAAATTAAAAGACAGAAAAAACTGTGTCAACTTGACAAAAGAAGAACCAAATCAATAAAAATAATTGTTGATATAAATAAACGATAGTAATCTCAATAACGAGAATTACAAAATAGTGAAATAAAAAAAAAAGAATTTTAAACTTTCAATGCAGCGAGTAATCGGAGTATTTTCTTAAAGCATTTAAAATATAACACATTTTTGTACTATGTGAAATTGTTTATTTATCCATGTATTTTTGGTGGCATTACAGTTCTTTAATAAATTAAATGCTTTTCATCTGAAATTTATTAATAAAGTAGATTAAATTATCGATACATTTTACTTCAAATACCTTATCTATTCAGTCATTAAAATGTTTTTGTTTATAACCTTCCTGACTGAGAGCGTAACGGAGAAGAAATTTGTCAAATAGTTTATTTTGAATATATTTTACGTATATGTTATGTTTATTAGTTTACATTAGATGTAAAGAGTAACTAAGAAGAGGATAAACTTGCTTAAAGAAAGTAAACGCAGTTTACAAACAAAAATAAATGTAAAAGTAATTTTTTTTTTTTTTCATTAACAGACTTCGAATCATCAAAGGTATTTATGAATTTAATTTCAATAAAAAAATATTCGTGCTATCTTAAGTAAAACATCGCATTAAAACAACTTTTAAAGAAAAATACCCTAAAACTGAACAGATTTATTTTAAATTTAAAAAGATAAAAAATGTAAAACAATCGTAAATTTAGACCACTTTGATGGTAAAAAAATTATGTAATTTGGTAGATTGTCAATAAAAATGTAACCGGAATCAAAACAAAAAAAATTCTTTATTAAAATTTAGCTGTACTTTTTCTGTAACTATTATTTCAAATTAAAATTTTTTCTCAACTTTACCCTTTTATGTACGACTATAAAAAAGAATACATTAATAGAAAGCATTAATAGTTACTGAATAGTAACATAAATAGTTACTGAAATTTTTATAAGTATTCGCCAAGTTCTTTTGTATTGATCTTAACGGCGGAAAGGTTTATAGAACAAAACAAAAGTTATCTTTGCACAATATTAATTTACCAAAATAAAATTATATTATTAATAAAGACCTGAATTTATTAGTATTTTAGAATGATGTAATAAAAAAAAAGTTTAATTAAAAATCTCAGAAAGTTACTAATGAACACGGATTTAATTAAGATGGCTGGATTAAGAAAGGACCAGGGAACTAACCTGCAATTATTAAAAGCACAAAGTTTTTATAAAGTATTTTATTCGATTTATTGCAGGGCATGAAATGTAGATTTTTTTTTAAAGTCATTCTTATAAAGGTAATTATTTAAGTAATAATTAAGACCGAGCATTTATTTTTGTTTAATAAGTTAAGTGATAAATAAAACTGACATCTGCAAAAACAATTTGATTATATTTTCATTTCAAACGATTAGCATGATATTAAATTAAATGAAACATTTCTCTTGGTTAATAACCTACTACGAACCGATCTTTTTAGATCTTTTAACTGCAATTCATCTCTGAAAGTAAAATTGTAATACTGATTTCAATACTGTCTACAAAAACAAAAATTTAGTCGCATTAAACAAAGAAATGACCACTTCCAATTAGGAGGTATATTTTTTATGTTAAATTGTTAAAAAAGCTTGACTTAGAAGCGGTTAATTTTTCCTTTACCTTTTAGATAGAAAACTAAAGGATGTATTTTCTGTATTTTACAAATCTTGAAATTTTTCACCATTTCCTCGCTTTAAATAATTCTTTGTTTAAAAGTAGTTTTCCGTGAATAGTGTAATACGATTCATAAAACTGTTATAACAATAAATATGCCATTTTATTATGTTGATTAAAAATAAATGCATCTTGGAACTGCACCAGGGAAGAAAGATTTTTGTATAAAGTATTGAATAAATTTAAATGTTAGAAAGTACAATTATTAAATAGCTATAATAAAAAGTCAAGTTTAAAATTCTGAAAGTATTGGTGAAGATATTACTAGATGCAGAAAAGCGGGAAAAAGTACAATTTCGTTGAAGGAAAATTAAATAGGACCGTAAAACTCTATTTTCCAGCCGAATATATTATTTTATGAGCCGAATATTATATTTCACTTTTGTAAAGCCAAAATTCATAGCTTTAAAGCACCTTAATTTCTTCATCCTTCCACGGAAAACACAAAACTGCAGTTGGGACTTGCATACCAGAAATTTATAATCGGATTTGAGAACGTACCCCGGTAGACTAGACCGATGAAGCGGTTAAGATTATTACATAAGCACGGTGATAAGCAAGGAAATTATTTGATACACCCTCGTTGTAAAATAAATTTAAAACCTTCTCGTATAAACGTCTGGATACGTGAACATTTTTTGAACTTCACTTATTATTTACAAAGAGCACGAAGTATTTACATACCCCGCTGTAGATAGATCTGTCACTAATGCAATGTCCAATGTAGATACAGTTATTTTTAAAATGAGTTGTGGTTTTATCCTTTAACAATTTCAGCTTACCTCTTTTCTTTATCACTACATTATTTTATGCATAATCTGACCAGAGTAAATTGTTACAACTTTAAATATTACATTTGATTCTGTCAAACTTTCAAAGATTTAAACTTTCTCCGACAAGTATAAAGTAATCTTTTTATTTTTGGAATCATCTAAGTTTGTTTTTTTTTATCATCAGTACTGCACATCAATATTTTACTTAAATTCTGACGCTGTTAGTGAATTACGATAGGGAAAAGAAGAAAGTATGAAAAAATGGAACTTAAATAATTTCTACCGACTACGATTCTTTGTTTAATTTTATTATTTCAACCATTTTATAGCCTATATAGATAGTTTTATGATTATTTTCAATTTAATAAATACTATCGTGAAAAGATAAACAGTTGTTTTTAGCTGTTTCTTTGACGTTAACTTTGTTTATTTACCGAATATCGTCTAGGAATAAAAATTTTTAACTATCTTGATAGAGGTTCCTTTTTTCTAATTTCATTAAATCTGTGCAAGAATTATGAAGTATTTTGATTGTTTATGATTTATAATTATTGTAATCTTTATATTCAATCAATGTAAAAAAAATGTTTATGTTTTTATTATTCTTAAGTGTTTTAGAAATTAAATTACCAGACAAAACCGTTTTAATTTCAATTTTATGTAAGATAATGAAGATACTACTAATATAAAAAAGCTGCTTTTAGCTGCAGAGGTAGCGCTTGTTATTGAGACAATCATAACTATTTTAATATTCTTATAAGCTGTATAAAAAACGTTTAGTATTTTGAATATTGCAGTTATAGATAATTAGTAATCTAATATATTTGTTTTTACTTTATTTCCTATATTGATCTAATTGAACTATTATTTGGTTATTTTAAACAGCTATTACAAATTAATAGTTACGTTTGTTTGAAAATAAACAACATGCCTGAGGAAGTTAAATGTAATTTAATAACATCTATCATGTAAAATTGTTTTTAATAATTAGTGATTTTATAAATTTCAAAAATAACACTTCATATAACTCTTTACAAGCTTTAGCAGAGGTTTTTTCTTTAATATCACACGACTTACAGTAAACATAAAATATTTACTATACTCAATCGGTAATTTTTAAAACAATGTTACTGTTTGCAATCCGCTAGAGATATTAAATAATAACGTATCTTAAATAAATCAACAAAATTATTTATGTTTGAAAAATGATGTCATTTCGATGTATTCGTTAGTAGCTAATTAAAAATGAAGATAAAAGTTGTCAGTTTCCTTTTTTCAATCACAGCTAGTAAGATATTTTTTTATAATTATTTTACTAAAACTTCTTTTAAAATAATTTAGAAATTAAGGGAAAATACTTTTTAATGCAACACTACGATTTTGATAACGGCATATAAATTGTGCTTATATAATAATTAACATAATTATTTGCGCAGATTTTATCTCAGTAGAGGACTTTCCCAAAATTTGTATTACATTCAAAAAGTCATTATATTTTCCAATATTTTTAATTCCTTTTTAAAAATGTAATCAAATTGCTGTTGTTCTAAGGCTTGAAACGATGCTACTCTGCTTATTAAATAATCACTGCAACGAGATAAGCAGGTATACTTCAAAAACCATGATAGAAAATATAAAAAACATTCAATAAAATAGAGATTTTGCTGTATTGTGTTTTAATAAATACACAATTTTTTTTATCTTTGAACTCCGCTCGTTCCTGTTTTATAAATGAAATTTGGATCTTTCAAAACAGTTACTAAAATACTCTGAATTCGTTTTATCTTTTATATTCATGAGCATAAGAATATTTTTAACTGGAAAGCTTTGTAATTAGATAAAAGCAAATTAGGTTATCTGTGTACTGTTAAAAAAATTGGCTAACATGTATCGAGTGCGGAAATTAAAATAACGGTACAGTTCCTAATACGGTGCTATATTTTAACAACCATATTAATATTGGCTGCTCTTCTAGCTTTTAACCTATACTTGTACGAGTATATTAAATTTTCCAAAAAGAAATAAATAACATTTCAATGAACTGTATTAACATATAAAGAAAAGAAACTAATTAATTTTATTTACCCTTCATGTTTTAATATATCTTTTGATGTTTATATCTTGAACAGCTACGGTATATACAAGAGTGAGCAATAAGGCTCAAACACTGAATTATGGGACTTAAACTTAAGTTTCTCATTAATTCAATAAGAAAAATCCAGTTCGATAAAAAGAAAATAACCTTAAATTTCAACTTCTTTTTTTTAAATACCGAGGAGTTAATTTCAGATTTAAGAACAGTTACCTGTACATTTAAATGGTGAGTAGACTATTTATATGAATACGTTATCCAATTATTTAAGTTAATTTTTAAAGATAGTAAAATACCGGCCGGAACAAGTAAAAACGAGTAATCCAACAAAAAAAACTTAGAAAGGAACTGTCTATTAGTATAGGAAATTTCCTCTTAAAATTTTTAGATTAATCGTAAATATTTAGATTTAAACTTCTTTTCCTGTTTAGCCTCCGAGAATCACTTTCAGATATTACTTCAGAGGATGAATGAGGATATGTTGAGTGTAAGTGAAGTATAGTCTTGTACAGTCTCAGGTCTACCGTTCTGAGATGTGTGGTTAATTGAAACCCAACCACCAAAGAACACCGGTATCAACGATCTAGTATTCAAATCCGTATAAAAGTAACTGCCTTTACTAGGATTTGAATGTTGGAACTCTCGACTTCAAAATCAGCTAATTTGTGAAGATGCGTTCACCACTAGACCAACTCGGCGGGTTGTATTTGAACTTATTGACTTATTTAATTACTTTTAAAACAAAATTATTTTTCTTTTTTATATAGATCCTCAAAACATTACGTGATATTTAGCTGCGAAAATCGAAGCAATTAGACATGTTTGGCAAATGTTATCTCAAAAAGAACTTAGTAACGACAATAAAAGTTAAATAAAAATTTAAACAATGTACGACAAAAAGGAGGAAAAAATGCAAAAAAGAGTAGTAATTACTCCATAGCCTACTGAATTATATTATAAACTGCATTAATAAAATCACCAGAAGCAGCGTAGCTCACGTTTTATTACTGTTTCTTTTATTTGGAACTAATTCAGTCAAACAAAACTAAGATCATTTTTATTCAAACTGAGCCTTTTGGTAAATCTGTTTGACGCTTAACAAAATCAAACAATCTCTTCGATCACGATCAAAGCGTATGTTACATAGTAATGAAAGATTATAGCTTTGGAAATTATAGAATTTCATAATGCTATTTGTAATGTCAATTTTTGTTGAATTTGAAATATTTCAACATTTTGTCTGTGATAATATTTTCATTATCATTTAATGATTAAGGTCAATGTATTAATATAAATAAAAGGAAATTTATATAAATTTACTCTCTCTGAGTTAACGCAAATAAAAATTTAGTCTGAACATTTTAAATAACATTTATATGATAGGTTTATTAATGTATTTTTTTCATTAAAAGTTGTTCAAATTCTCGTTATCTTCACTTCTCAAATCATTACATAAAAAATATCCGTCAAGGCTTTTTTACCAATCTCTTTTAAATCAGTACTAAGTAAATAATAATTCCTTACAAATAATTACTAATTATTTACTTTTTATTTGAAGTACCTAACCGTAATAAGGGGACTCATAAATTAATGTTAAAAAAATTAAGTGAGTGTATTTACGATATATAATAAAAATTGATTAGGACCGACGGCTAGTATAGTGATAAATAAAGCTAATACGGGTTTTAGTTAAGTTTAATGCCTGATAGAAGGCTATAAGAATTCCATTTACGATAAATCTAATTTATTGAGTTTAAAGATTCCACCTTTGCGCTAAATATCGTACATTATTTGCCTCACACTAGTGATATCCATTTACTGCTCCTCCACACAGCATTAAGATCCTAAAAGGTAAATTGTGACCGAAAGAGATCGAAAAAAGTATTTACTGATAAAAATATGCTCTGAGCAAAAATTGAGTTATATTTTACGTTGAAATCTAAAGTTTGCAGTTCTATAGTACATCTATGAGTACCACGACTGAGTTTTCGTACTCTTCATTTTTATCCTTTAATTTTAAATGTAGCTATCAGTTAATATAAATTTTACATTATTTCATTAAAAAGCGTGGTATTTAAACTTCAGAATTAGTGATAGTAACTGAACATACGATTTTTTAAAATTATTTTTTAATAGAAAACCAAAGTTGGAATTATAGAGTAAAAATGTTTCTTCTATTTCTACTTTAATCAACTAGACTACGATTTCAATTTTAGTATTTTACTTACATACTTGCAAAAACTATTTCGTGTACTTACGTTATTTAATTAATCATGCTCGCAACTATAAAGCTTGCAATCAAACTATAAAACAACAAAAATTTATCAGGATTCGATACCAGAACCTTTTGGATAAAAAAGAGACGTTATCACTATCAAAGAATGTCTAAATTAAAATAAGAAAGAAATATTGGGAAAGTATTTTATGAGATTCATTAAAATAACCTTGTTATGATAAAAGCTATTTGTATTTAATACGTAACACATTTCAAGAAGTTACCCTAAATTATCAAAAGAATGAAACATCCTTAATTCCTAAAGATCTAAGTTTTATTTAATTTTTCTATTTTTTCTTGACTTAATTAAGTTTACAAAGGTATTATAATAATCTGTTAGTGATAAATAAACCTATGTTTTAAAAAAGGTCGTTAATTACACTAAAATTGAAATTAAAATTATATTTAAAACAGTTGGGTCGGTTAATAACGATAAAATTAATTGTTTTATTTAGCGGGATAGTTTCCAGAAAATTAATCGAAAACCATTTTAAAAATAAAATAACATAAGATTTGTGGAAAATAATTAAAATTAATTAATTTTTAAAAAAAATTATTCAGTTTTCAAAAAAATTCTTAAATATATAATAGGAATTTTGAAAGCTGTAACGAGAAAACCATCAAAATACTAGTCAGTTTAAATGAAATATGCATAAGTAATACCTTTGTAAACTTAATTTATTAAGTTATTAACCGACCCAACTGTTTTAAATATAATTTTAATTTCAATTTTAGTGTAATTAACGACCTTTTTTTAAAACATAGGTTTATTTATCACTAACAGATTATTATATTTATTTGTAATACTTCATTATAAATAGACACTGTAATAATAAGAAAACCGGTATTGTACGTGAGAAATATTAAAACAAAGATGGTAATTTCTTCGCAAAAGTACAATTATTCTAAAATAATTACTTCCAAACAAAATAGGTTCTTAAAGCACCTTAAGCAAAGCAGAGATTCCTGAAATGTTTATTTTAAACATTTAGTGAAAAATTAAAATAACCGCGGTAAGTAAAGAACTTTTTTCTTTTTCAAAATAAGAGAGTCTATTTATTTTAATTTTTCTTGATTCGTAGAATTCGACTACAATTTATGTTCCATTTGGGATAATTTTCCTTGATGAAAGGGGAAAATTTATAATATTTGTGTTTACGTGTACGCACATTATATTGTTTTGTTTGTTAAATATTATTTTGTTTGTTTCCCCCACAGCATACCTGATTTATCTCTCGGTCTCTGTCTACCCTCCCGGGTTTAATGTGGCAATAAATTTAATAACTAAAGTGAAATATTAAAATGTTCTAATACGGGTCTAAATTTTTAAAAATTGTACCCAAACTGATACAAAAACATGTCACTATTGAGAATTACTTTCTCAGTAAAAAACTGAGAAAACATATCACGGTGTATCCAAAAAAAATCAATGCATTAGATCAGCAAAATTTATATGAATGTAATTATATGTATGATTTTTAAAGAACGAATCATAACTATATTAATATTATTGTAAAATAGCTTACATATATTTATAATTATAGTATGCTTAGGCACACATAGATTTAAAAATTACAGGGATTTTCAATATCATTTTAGAAAAAGTATTACTTCTACTGTTAAATCTTTACATTTTAACTTACTCTGATAAATTACAATCAAATAGATTATAGTAAGAACCACTACATTAAAAGACGGTACAAATACACTCAATATTATTGTATGCCACTTTTAATTAGTAATTAGTATTAATAAATGTATAAAATAAAAATTTCTAGAAATGTCTGTAAACGATATATTTTACTTGCGATATTATTGGAACGTCCAACCAAACAACCGGGTAGCCCTACCCCGAATCGCGACGGAGAATGACTGCTCCAGACACATGTTGCGATTGGATACTACTGTAATATCAGGCTGCTCTTACGTAGGGAATATCTCATAAAAATTTCCCTTTGCGGATAGCTTCCATTTCGTGACTTGTAGTAATTATTATTTTTCGGCTTTCATATTACAACAGTATTCTAACCGATACAAATATTAACTAATATAATCTTTTATTTACTTAACTTCAGATGAACGATTTCACAAACTGGAAAGCAACCTGAAGAAATAAAATTGATTCGCCTTCTTTATAAGAATGAGTTATTTATTATTTTTGTATTTTACACAAAAACGCAAAATATGCGACTGATTCAGAAACAGTTTATCTGAATGCGAAAACCAAAGAGAAATCTTTTTTTTTAATTGTAGAAGTTATTTCTTTATCTTTACTAATACAGGATTTCACATGGACAAACATGAGATACGAAAAACACAAAACAGGAGACTGAAACTGCTAGATAAGAAAGCCAACAGAATAAAGTTATTCCAAATATCTACTAATGTTCGTCAATTTTTCATTTATTTTTTTAATCATATTTACCGTCAGGTTTTATTTTGTATCTTTAAAAGCTAATTAACTGAACATTTTTCTTGGAATTTTTAAAGTTTTTATTTTTAGTAATAATAACAGATAAATCGAATTGATACTACAAAAGCAGGGAGTGTTTTTCCTAGATGTAAATTTTATCATCGTCTTTCAGCATTTTTATACTTCTAGATGGTTTTATTCATTTCTGTTTCTCAAAAAATAAAAAGAACTAATAAATGAAAATATTCGATTGAGAAACATTGGCATATGGATCACATATAATGCATTAATAATACTCATGCGTACAACCATATCCATATCTAAGATCCACAGAATCTATAACCTACACAGATCGGCAAATAATATGTATATGGGTTCCGATTTTTATAATGATGATTTTTTTTTTGTGTTCGATCTTTTACTATATAAAATTCGATCCGTTATTATTTTTCCCTGATCTTAGTAACACTGTGGGATGCCCTTACTATCTTACAATACTAATCTACTAATTACATTTTAACTTGAGTCGTTAATGTAAAATCTCATTTTTGGTAAATACGTCTTAAACTTAAATCATTAATTAAAACCTGTTACTTTTGCCTGATATTGGCAAAGTACAAACTAGTTTTTTGTACTTGGGAATGTTTTGTCTCCTTATTTTTTTTTTAGTGTTTAATATCATCAGCCAGTATTCATATTACCGATTCAAAAAAAAATTATACAACTTTCAAAAAAGTTGTAGCATTTTTTTTTGTCTCGATATCTCTTGAAGATTATTTGTTGTGATTTTTCTTTCGGCTTGTTAATTAGTTTATTCAGCACGGTCAGCAAGCCCTATTGCTTACTATGGAAATCTGTCCTTCCTATTATATTTAAACAACCTTTACAAAAGAATTAAATTTAAGAGCACTTTGATATTTGATGATGGAACAAAATTTTACAAGGTATTATAAATGCGTAAGCGTTGGATTGTGACCAATTAGTTGAATAGAAAGTGGTGTAATCATCATTATTTTCATTATAATTAAAATAATACGCTAATGTAAGTAAAAATGTAGGAGAAATACTATAATTTAAAAAAAAATGTTTAATTAAAACTCAAATTTAATTTTTCTTTAATTAAATTTAATCAATAATGTGAATAAAAAAGTGAGAGACATGGCTTTTTTATACGTTTAAAATTTTCTTCACTCTATAAAAATTATATTAACCGGTACATAGGCTTCATAAAAACAAATTGATCGGCATACTTTATTGAGAATTTGCTATTGTAACTAAGAATATTAATTAATAGCTTTTTAGAATGGATGGATTGTTTTAAATTCTTGTTATGTGAATTATATCATATCTAAAGGTATAGCTCAAAATAAATTCTTTCTAAACCAATCCTATTTATATTTTAATCAAATTTCATATTTGGATTTCCTACTTACGAATTGAAGAGATTTTTAAGTTGAAATGTTTGAAAGAATGAATGTTAAATTATGTTAATTTATTTACAATACTCTCATTGATAAAGTAGATGTACCTGTTATCGCATCGAAACAATTACTTCTCTTTAATACCGTGAAGCTTTAGAAATTAAAATTTTCATACCGAATTGTTACGTAGTGACTAGTAAATTTTCTACAAGTAATGGATTCATATAATCTTACAATTTTTATTTACATAATGGCTGAAATCAGTTTCATATGTTATAAACTTCTCTTTTATAAACAAAAGCATTGTCTGAGCTGATTTTGTAGCAGATATCCTGTTACAGTTTTTTAACTTTTCATTTTCATTTATAAAAATTTTTATTTTAATTCTTCTGCCCGATCTTATTACTAGTTCTCATAAATTTCAATCCAAATTTACCAGCTATTTCTATTACATGTTTGATTAATATTATTGTAATTATTATTTTGGGTTGACCGTACTTCATTCATTCGTGAATATGTTTTAATGACTATCGGAAAAATTTATTTATCTAGAATATATCATTTATTTCGTATTATCGTAACAATTTTTGATATAATATAATCTTAACTAAGGAAAGTTTTTGAAAAGACTGCCGAGAAAAGCTTGGAACTGGAAGAAAACGATCTTTAGCCGCCCTTTTCCATTTCATTTACAGTGGAAGTACGGGGTGGTCAGCTCTGTGCTCTCTTCCACAAAACCTTTCCTTTAAATGAGTTAAGATACTACGTCAATACTACATTGTTTTTATAATACGGCTGAACCACCATTGGAAAGAATTCTTGGAGCGAGAAGAAATATCAGAATATTTTTTATAAGTGAAACCTAAGGCAATAAAGAGACTTTTAATTCTCAAAAGATAATAGGTTTATAGACACCATCTAATACAATAGTAGAGAGAAACTAGATAATCACATTCTGATCGCTAGTAACTTTAAGACCAACAAATAAATTGAGACGTAGATAAAAAAATTAAAATATGAATACGAAGATTTTTAATTATATTTTGTAAATCGTGAAATAAAATTCAAAACAGTGCAATAATCAGTGATAAGATGAAACCAAATTTATCTTTTGACAGCGGTCAGTAGAAAAAAAGGTTTTAAACTAATTCTTTATGTAATCGGTAAGGTCGACATAAAGCTTTATTTCCTGGAATGATTATTTCTAACATCTACCTTAAAATTTGCGGTATGTCGGTTTAAAATTTCTTGTTCACAGCTTCTGTTCAGATCAATGAGTTTATATCTACATGAAATATAAAATAGTTTCGTTGCAGAAATACTAAGAATTTTCGGAATCTCATTTGTCAATTAGTATTTTGTAAATTATTAGTAATATTTGTTTTAACAAAGAACTTCAGATTGTTTCAACAAGAAGTGAAATTTTTAATTCTTTTGTTTTACAATCTTTAACAACATTTTCTGTAGATTTTAAAGTTTATTTAATAATAAAAACTAGATCATTGTGCTATTTTATAAAGATAAAATAATTTAACAGTAAAAAAATTAATTTCTTTTAATACGTTTTTATCCTTCAAACAGTTTTATTTCTACTATTGTATTTATTTTTTTCTATTAATTTCATTGTCTTGCCATATTATCGTTCAAAACAAATAAAATAACTAATTTGGATGAGCAAAAGAAGCTATAATTTTTTACATTAAAAAAATAAAGTAAGTATAACGAAAGATAGGTAAGTAAATTTTCATTTTTTGGAAAAATGTTAGAGTTTTTAAGAAAAATAAAACAGGTTTCTTACCGGATTTAAATTAATTTTTTTTATTACTTTTTTGTAGTTTTATCTAACAGTGTTCAAGTGAAAATAAAAATAAAAATAATATCACAAACTTATTTTCGGCTACTATTCAGTTTTTTAATAGATTTCAAGGAAAAACTACAAAATAGTAAGATTATAAACGATTGAAAGGGATATATTTAACTGGAAATAGAGGACAATGGAGAGCAACCTATCTACAAATGTGCAAGGAACCAACCAATCTTTAGATATGTAGATAATGATGATGAATATATATTTTTATACATATTCATTCCAACACAGAATTAAATCGTCTGATTTTGAGGGTTTTTTTCTGGATAGGTTCTGAATGTTTCCTGTTAGATCATTTATTTTATTTATTTGACGTAATATCAATAGAAAGTCGTATAAAGGAAAAATTACATGGTGAAGTAGATGGTTTGAAATCTTTTCATCATTATTAATTAATATTGGATGTTATACTGTTAAGGTAGTACAATGCTTGAATTCATTTCTATAATCAAAATATTTTAACGGAAAATTAACAGGATAGATAACTTTAATAAAAAAATACATATTCCATATAGGTTTAGTGCACGTTTGGTAGTAGTTACTTAAAATCGACTTTTATTATTATTATTTTTTTTTTATCAGAGTACAGGTTTCTCCCCTTTTGCTATTCTTACGAAAGAATTTTTTTTCCATGTACAGTATTCTTTTCTTGGCCTAACCACATTTGTTAAAAAAAAAAAAAAATTTTAACAAATGTGTTAAAAAAATAAAGTTTTATTTCATTAAAAAAAAACTTTAATGAAAATATATCAGACTTCATTTAACTCGCTGAAAAGTAAAAATAAAATATTATTTTATGATTCCGACTTTTTTAAATCATCAATTTAAGAATTAGAAAATTGTTAGTAGTTATTTGTTTTAGAGTTCGCTTCAAAAACTAAAAATTAAAGAAAAACTGAATATTGTTATTAAACTTAAGATCTTTTTTAATTATTACATCCTTGTACGAAGTAAAGGAAGTATTGTGATCGCAAAAAATTTCGGTTTTCAGATTTCAATGGAAATATCCATTTTGACCATCCCTGAATCTATTTTGACTAGTTTCGGCGTGACGTCTGTACGTACGTATATACGTATGTATCTGCATAACTCAAAAACGTTAGCCGTAGGATGTTGAAATTTTGGATTTAGGACTGTTGTAACATCTAGTTGGCCACCTCCTCATTTGATTGCAATCGACTATACCAAAATTTTAATCGATTTCAATCTACTGCAATTTTGGATTTTCCAAAATCTAAAAAAACTAGTTAATGGACTTTTTCTTAACTGCAGTAATAACCCGTAATTGAAAGCGTTTCGGTGATATAATAAAGTGGTACTTATTTTCCATTAGTTGCAGAGTTATAGCCAAATAAAATTTTAATTAACAAAATATTTGTTTCTTACAAGAGGAAGGCACATCTGTTCGAATCAGACTTCATCACCTTTTTTTAACTTTTTTTTTTTAATTTCAATATATTAATTTATTAATAATTAAAAATATTACCTCTCACTACAAAATAAAAAATTATGATAAATAATTATTCAATAATGATTCAATTATTGAATTTCATACTATTTTATGATAATAGTATGAAAAAATATAAAAATTATTAACGAAATAACATTTTATGTACATTTCATTATTTAAAAATGCGTAACGTAATATAATAGCCGCACAAGGAAGTCGTATTACCCACATCAGATTTTTTTTATCTACATTCTTCTGAATTTTTACACGTGCGCACAAGCTGACTTATTTAATTTTTTGGTGTTTAGATTTTCAGTGACCGAATGATAACTTTTTTCTACATACGAAGAATTAAAATTATATGTAACAGTCATTTTTTATTTTTACGTTAATCGACTTGATATGACAGATTCTCAGCATCTCCAACCAGTAAATAGCGAGTAAATAGCGAACCTCATATGATTATAGCATTCAAAGTAGCCGATTGATACTAAGGGGAAACTTTTTATATTCGTAAATAATTAAGATATTTACCGCTCGTTTATCACCAACGTATTTCTCATTCATCTGTTAAAAGATAAGTACAGCAAAAATATTAAATTTTTAAACAATATCTTAATTTTTAAATGGGATATTTGATAAAATGGGATTCATTTATATTTCGGTCTCTCGTTTTCGAACTGCTGAAAAATGTCGTTAACCAATTAATTATTAGTTCCAATAGAATGTCATACTGTTGTTCATTCTTTAAATGGCTGCAAGTTGAATAGGAAGAAATTCTACTCGTTTTTAGAATTTCTGTTATCCATTTTATGTTTTGTAAATAATTTTGAATGAATAAAATTTACTAAGGATAAAAATAAATCCGAATAAATATAGTTAGACACTCTGCAAATATTCATCACACATTTTACTTTATATTATGTCATTCATCAACCAAATACATACATTCAAAAATTTTAATTTTAAATCGAATATATTCTCATAGACTGCAGAAAAAACTTTTCTTTTTTTGCCTCCGAGACCATCGTTAGGTATTGTATTCTTTCAAAATATGAGTGATGAAATGAAATGGCAATTTTATAGCGTGTGAAAACGCTATGCCAGACCGAGATTCGAACCCGGGAACTCCAGATGAACGAAATAACCTATCTTAATCAGAAATTAAATAAAAAAAGCTGACTGTTCTCATATGTTA
Source organism: Lycorma delicatula (assembly GCF_047948215.1). Taxonomy (NCBI): domain Eukaryota; kingdom Metazoa; phylum Arthropoda; class Insecta; order Hemiptera; family Fulgoridae; genus Lycorma; species Lycorma delicatula. Next base: position 46,164,952 of record NC_134455.1, on the reverse strand, counting down.
AAACATCCTTCACTAAATGTCAAGTTAACACTCTGATAATAAAAATATGTTTCATCTAAAAGCGGACTTGGACTGTCAAGATCATGTTAAGGAAAATCTTGATAGAGCTGGAATAAAGAAAGATTTACCACCAGGCAGAAAGGAAGATAAGAAAATCACAAATGAGATCGCAAAATTTATTCGTTTTTCTTTGCAAAGTAATAAATTATTCAATCCGGTTACAAGAAGTGCAACGCAAAAAGTAATCGGCTTTATATTAATGATCACTCATTTGCATTTAAGTCAATTTTCCGATTATAGCAATTAATGTTTACCGCAGTTCATTAGTCGTACAACAATATATAAAAGCTACTGAACTGCTAATAATAAAAAGAAGAAAAATAAGAATATAGAATTGAAATTGATTAGCTGTATTATATAATTGATTATTTATTAACTAAGATGAGGAATAATTAAAAGTTCGAGTCACGGTTATTTAGTGCACGAAAATTATAGATTTTCTGGGGTTGGCTGCGGTTACACAGCCACTATTTTTTATGATTTCCTCCTTAACTACAATAACGTCATCTAAAATAATATTTCTTATATTTTTTTTAAATTTATCATAGCAATTTTCTATATGTAACATATAATATAATAAAAATCTTTCTGGCTGCAGTTGCTCTAAGTACAAGAGAACCTAGTAAAATTTAAGTTGCGTTACAACATGACAAATATAAAAAGTCAATAAACTAACAAAACGCCAGAGAAATTAAGAATTAAATTCTGCAGTAAAAACCTCGTTTATGTTAAAAAACACTCGCCTTGTCTCAAGGCGAAATCGTTGAAAAAAAACCTTAATTGTCAATTCAATAATGAAACTTAATCTAGTATAAACAGTCTCACAAAGAAAAGTAAAATAATTATAGGAGAAATAAGATTAACTTATGAGTAAATATAAATAAAAATAGAATGGAAACGCGTGATTTTAAATCTGCTTACTTTGAATTTGTGTTTTAAGAGATACTAAAATCTGGTTTTAGTCAATAATCACTTCAGTTGTTAGATTATTAGTCAGCTACCGGACACGGAACAGAGCCCGAGGTAACGAGGTGGATGGATATCACCAAGGATTCAGACTAGTCCCATATTGGATCTAGCCGGGTTCGGTCCCTAGACATAAAATGTAGAAGCTACAAATAATTAGGGAACTATTTGAAATGAAGTACTATCTAGACATGGAGAATTAAATATTCATATCTTTGGGCGTGGGTTCAAGGATCCCCTACAGACAGCAAACACCCTAAATTGCCAGTGTTAAATTAATTTTATTTTATATACTTTTCTTTTGAAAGTATTGTTTGAGGTAAAGACTTCAATTTTATTTTACCAAAAAAATTAAACTTTTTTAATTCTGATGAAAATTTTATTTGAATTTTAGTCAATTTCTAAAAACTAAATTTTAAAGATATGTTATACACAATATATTTTAACTTTTATTTCAGAAATTTTTCCACAAAAATTAAAAAAATCCATCTTTATACGTTTTCCAAATTTTACTTTCAATTTCTTATTTACTACAGAAGCATCATGAAGGTACACTGGTACATTAAATTAGGAAATCTAACATTTTTAAGTAATATTAAATTCAAATAAATCTTTTAAACATAATATTAACTATAAACTCGCTAGCTAAACTTGCTAACGTTTGAGATTCGACATCTGCTTTCTCATCCTTTGCAATTTTTGTTTATTCCATCTCAGTACAGCAGCTTTTTTGTACAGCTTAATATCTCTCAAACATACTATACATTTTATAATGTTTCTATCTTTTAAACACTCTGCTGCGTGATAGGTATCTAACACTATTATATCAAAACCTAGTAATATAATTTTTTTCTTTTTAAGTTCACAAGTATACTTCTGAAAAAATTCTGAACTTACAAGAATTATTTGTCTGCTCTTTCAAGATGAACCTGCTGTTTGTAGCTCAAATTACCCAACTAGAACAGTATACTTACGTTATAAAACCAATAGATGCCGCATTTTTTATCCGTACTAGTTTTTGGAATGTCGGGACATAAACCATGATTTGGAAATAAATAATTTAGACTAGGACTACTCTTGATGAAAGTATCGAAATGAGTCGTTGGAAGAAGTTACTTGTGAAAAATATGTTTCTGATTTCTGATCAGGAAAGATGTAAAGTTTGTTTGTCATTTAGATCACTCTCTATTGTAAACTTTTGTTTAATAAGGGTGTAGACTTAAAACACCCAAAGCCAAGAGAAACATTGGGTACTTCAAACGAATGCAAAAACCACCGTGTGACTACACCAGGTTACTGTCTGATTCATTTTAGAGTACTGTTCAACGGTTTTGAATTATGATAGAGACTTCAAAAAATAATAGATCGAAGCTGTACAAAGAAATTCCCAAATAGCTTACTTCAGCGAAATCTAAACGAGCATTCGGCTACATGGGAAGTTGTAGGCAACATGGTATTTTCGCAAGTAACTCAAGAAGAAGTTATATTAATCTAAAAAACAGTACACTGCCATTTTAATGTTGATGTCTGTAGAACAGGAAAAAATTATTTATTTATAGTAAAACGTATAGACAATATTAATATCGATTATATCGAGGAGTATTACATCTGAGTTATTTTTACAAAATTTGATTGTTTTCAAAAATGAGGTTTCCAAATGTTTGCAGGGGAGTCCAAAAGCTCACACTCTCGCTCTCTCTCTCTCTCTTTCTGTGTGTGTGTGTGTGTGTGTGTGTGTGTGTGTGTGTGTGTGTGTGTGAACTTACTGGCTGTTGGATTGAGTATCCATCCATCTTTTACAGGCTAAATTTTTTGCCTGCGAATAAATTTCATGCTACTTATTTAATTATCTTATCTTACATTACAAGACTAATCTCTTATTTTAGTTAAAACTGAGTAGTATTTTTCCTTTATTTTTAATTTCTACTTGGACTCGTTGTAATTTATGCTTCCAAACAGTGCGGCACATCCAGCCTTTCATTAAATAATTGTTCTATTAAACTTATTTCTGCTTAACAGATAGTAGTACGGAAATAGGGGTACGGTGCCAGGAAATGACGTCACTTTTGACGTCACTAATTCAAGATGGCGGTGTTCAGCCATCTTGGATTGTGACGTGTTCTTCCACCGCCGAACTTTGCTTTTAACTTCATCGTGTTTGTAACCGCCAATGCCGTAGCCTTTTCCGCGATACTCGAGTCCTTAGCTTTAACTCTTTCCCAAGCGCTATCGGCTAATTTACAAACTGCTGCCGCTCTTCTTTCGTTATCGCTGTACGTTGCGTATGCGATATCGTGTTCTTTACAAACGGCGTCCAACTTGTTTATACCGGGATCGCCTCTCTTTAATCGCTTTTTTAAATTCGTTCCCGGTCCGCAGTACTGATATCCCGGAATATGTAACTCTATCGGTAATAAATCGATCCCTTTGTTTAGGACCGTACCCACCACCTTTTTGACACCTTTTAATGCTTTATCGCTGATATAGGATCCTAACGCTCCTGCAGGTCCTACTGTTAGAGTTGTTAACAGTCCACCGCCTCGTTTAAGACTGGCTATTCGTTTAGATCTTCTCACCTTACCCTTTCGAACGGGAGAACATTTTGACCTCCTCACTCTTGCCATGTCGTATAGACAATGAACTTGTTTACGATATTTCACCATCTTACATTGGATCCGTATTCGGTAATCGTACCATATTTTATTTCACATCCTCATTCTTCAATGTCTTATCAGTGATCGGAGGAGGCACAAAATTTTTTGTCACATCCTCGTCCACCAGCACCGGGGGACGTATCATATTTTTATTCACATCCTCATTCTTCATTGACGTATCAGCGATCAGAGGTCACACCATATTTTTTGACACATCCTCGTTCTCTTTTGTATCTTTATTATTCAGATCTGTGTTTGCAGAATCGCTTTGGTGATGATTGTCAGCGGTTAATATACACATAAGCGATTTTTGATTTAAGTTTCTGTTAGCGTTGTCGTTAATGTTTAATAGAAATTTGTAAAACTTAAATAGTGTGTCGTCGATATAACCCTTAGTCGTACTAAGTAATTTTTGTATATGTAATTCCATATCGTCCACATAGGACTTTGTAGCGAGATCGGTGCTATTTTTAGGCATGCCAGCGTTAGTGATAACAGATTCTCTAGCGTCGACTATTTGCTTTTCATCGAAAAGTTTTATTCGTAAATAGTTGTCAGTAACGACGTCCGTATTTTCGACAGGATCACCGACTCTACATATTCGCTTATTTTGATAATTGACTGCGCTGTCATCATCTTCAAAAATCTTCGGTAAGAATACATGATTTAGATCGCTATGCATTACGTACTCTTCCACCGACACTTCCTTCAATTCATCCCTCATTATATCGACATATCCTTTGGTCGCGAGGTCGGTCAACTGTTGAGGCAGCATGGCGTTTGTTATAACAATTTTTTTGGATATCCACAACACCGTTTTTACTCGTTAAAATCCTATTTGTCACTTTGTCTACGTATGACTTTGTTGTGAGATCCGTGCTATTAATTGGTGCACCAGCATTTGCGATAACGCACCCTCTCGCGTTAATTGTCTCATTTTTACCGAAAAGGTTTTTCCGTAAATAGTCGACAGTTACGACGTCTGTTTTTTGATTGGATCGGCGATATCGCACAATCGCCTCTTTGAAAAGGAGAGTGCGTTGTTGTCCATCGGTGAAACCGTCGGTAAGTATTTATTATTCAATTCGCTTTGCTTTACGAACATTTTCTTAACGTGACCGATTGTTGTACCATCATCATCTTCAACGGGCTATCCGACGTTGCACAAAAGTCTTTTTTTGATATCGAAATCTCCATCGGCAGTTTTGTCAAACGTTTCGACAATCCCAGTTGGTGGTGGTTGAGCGGTTGCACTCCCAACGCGAGAACGTACGAACTTGTCGATACTCATCTTCAGACTGTTTAAAATAAAAAGTTCCCTGTACTACCCTCTTTTATGTATCCGCCTTCTTGCAGTTCTTCTATGATCGAAACTATTTCGTTATTATGACCGGTATGACCCGCACGCTTCGAAGCCAATAAAAGTCGCGGTCTATCGCACAGTTCATTCGGATCGTCCCAGTAAACGTAATCCGGTCTAACCGTTTTCTTCGCTCTCATCAACAGACCCGATCCGGTTATTTGACTTTCGTCGTCATGACCGCATTCCGACGAAAGATGCGTACGAGGAAACAGTCTTTTGATAATATTCTTGTACTTTAACGATCGACTGGAAATTATGCGACCGGTATTTTGACTTTTATGCGCCTCAGTAGTTTCTAATATTTTCTTAAAATTATTTAAATCTTTGGTTGTATAATCTACAGGTTCATTCAAAAAAATCAATTGATATAAACATTTGGAGCCGCTATACGTCTGGTTGTCGATAACTATTTTATTTCCTTTGAACTGGAGTGGTTTTGTTCTGATCATCCATTGATCGTCAATGTTTTTAACTCCGTAGACGTTGTCTATTTTTTTATCTTTATCCGTTACGGCAAGATCCAAGAAATGTTTTGCACGAAAACCCATCGGTGTCGACGGGTCTACAGGTTTCACGAACTGTTTTTCCGACATCGGTGTTTTAAAGAGTCTTTTCATAACCGTCGGTGTCTCCTCCACCACCTCCTCCTTTTCACCCACTCCCTTTGCATTCTCTTCTTGTTCTTTTTTAACATCGTACTTTTGTTTAAACGATCGATTAGGTTCTCGGAGCGGTTCGACAATAGGCTTAAATTGCTTTTCAATAACTTGTTCCGATTCCGTTATTCCTTGCGTAAAAGCGCGATGTTTTCGTTTAATCGAATTTCGTATTTTATCGATTTCCATTACCAACTTCGCAGACGACGATGACGACGACGACGATGGCATATCGACCTCGTTCTTGTTCGACATCGTGGTTACGAATGATTGGAAAACAGTCGACACATCACCATCCTAGTTCCACCGATCTAAAGAACACTGCATGTTTTTTGGTTATGCGTAGGAAAAGTATAACATCGATTAACGAAACATTCATTCTCGTCGGACGACGATTGGTATTGCACAATTCGCGGTAATATTGCGTAACACCCTGATCGATAGACGGTATCATGAGTTTCGTGCTTGTTTCTTTAAAGACAACAGCCCTTTTTACATTTCCAACCCACAGCGGGATAACCACAACCGTTGAGTGATCGCGTTGTGGGACCTTTGTCAAGTACCGTGTGGAAAGTCGTCTGATCGGATACGGTCACCTTCCGAATGTAAATGCAAGAGATAGCTATTCAACAACCAAAATTCGTCCGGTTTCGCGCCTGCATATTCGCACCATTTTCGCAGCAGATCTTCGTTTTGGATTTCAAACAGTTCGCGTCGTTCGTTGTACCTCGATCCGAACGAATCGGCGTATAATCGCAACGTAGGTAGCGCTTCATTTAGAAACTCGCCAGAAAAGAGCGCCTGCGCCCTGTTGTTCACGATATCGAACGGTAATCCTCCTTGTCTTATCGGTAATGTTTCCGGTACGTCGTCGGTAAATTGTACTCCATAAGCCGAGTCCACAAAACATTTTCTACCGTATGATAACGCTAAGCGGTACAACGTTTTTGGCGACTTGATAGGAATAGTTCGTTCCGTGATCACTATACAGCATCTCGCTCCTTCAAGACGACTACCGTATTCGAACATGTGCATGTAAACGTTTGTGTAGTCCATAGATGCATGACGGTTTCGAAGTTCGAATAAAGGCTTTTTGTACACAAGCAGAGAGGGTCTAAATCTTAAAATAAAGTTCCATCCGTGTCGAATTGTGGTGTTGAACATGTTTTATCGTAGATCACCAGTTCGATTGGCATCTCGTACTTGTCATATTCTAAAAATTTTAACCATATACGCTTATTGAAAATCTTGCCTTCGCTAGTAATCATCAACAGAACGACCAACGGATAGTCACGATTCATTCTTTTTACATGTTGCCAGCATCGTCGGTCTTTATTTTCACAGAAGTTCACTTTACGACAGACGTAAGTACCGCAAAACTTCTGACGGACGCTAAAATATTTGGAACACAAGTTGTTTTGTGGTTTTTGTCTAAAACGTATGGTGTTGGCGTACGGTGTTCCGTCCTCGTAGGTGTGTATGCTTGCCATTGTTACCGACTATCAACTGATCTCTTTTACAAAAACATCAAAGCCTACTCTATATCGTCCACCGTTGATATCGCTCTCCTTATCCACAACCAAAAATCCATGAGGTTTTCTCCATGCAACACCACACAGACTTTTAAACCGATCGAATTCATATCGGTATTTACATGATCTTGATATATGTGACGTAAGTTGAGATCGTCTTGTTTGAATATAAGAAGGAGATTTGCGTTGTCCCGTACAAGGTGCTTCCCAGCACTGGAATATGTCTGAGTCAAAAAAAACTGTCGATGTTGTTGTGTCGTCCCATCGCAAAGTACTTGCGAATAATATGTTGCTTTTCGCAAGCTATATCGTCGAAAATCATTATCGAGTTCGGTTCCGCTTCGTCGGGTGCCATCACATGAACGTTTTCTGAGTATGCAAAATATCCGATCTCCGGGACACCAGTCATGACTTGTTCTAGTAACTTATATTTAGTTTGGTACAGCGATTTAGAAAACACGTAAATATTTCTGAATCGTAAACCGTCCGGCGAGAACAGCAAGTTGAATAGAACATTTTTTTTTCCGCAATTAGACAGTCCGCAGATAATACATCTGATTGTATTCGGTAGAAGAGGTCCATGACGAGTCCTTTTTCCCTCCCCACACCCGGCTCCTGTATATTCGTCGAAGTTTTCTAGCGTAATATTACCGACCTGTTGACGTTCCAACTTCATGTTTATGACTGATCGATTCACTGCACCAAATCCGCCTCATGTATCCAACTGTTGTGTTTTCCATCGAACCCTTGCCACTTTACAAATAGCCTATCGCCTTTTCTTCGTAAGACTTTCCGGACTAAATACACATTATTTGTAACGTTAGTTTTAGTGAGCTCTTCAGCGTAAAATTTACCGCTCACCAACTCACCTTGAACATCAATCAACGTGTAAGTACACGAACGCGTATTATCATGTACCTTATGTACGATAAATATTTCATTCGTCCAATTCGGTAGATATCCTTTGGCGAATGTCTTTTTAAATTTGTTTATACGCAAACGATCGCCGACATTGTATTTCGGTAAAGTAGGCTTTCGATAGAGTACCGTATTTAACCGCTGTAAAACAGCGACTTGGTTTCGCATATTTACATCTTTCGGTTTCATTCCGATAGTGCAGTGACTAGTGTTGTTGTATTTTGCGATCAATTTCGGTAGTAATTCTAACCACCTGTAGGTTCCTTGTTCGGTAAATTTTCTCCACATCATAGTTTTCAGTGTTCGATTAAATCGTTCGACTATCGACGCTTTTTTATCCGAATGTGTCGAATAGTGATTTATATAGTAGAATTGTAATAGTCGTTTAACCGATGGATTGTAAAACTCTTTACCCAAATCGGTTTGAAAATGCCGCATCGTGTTTATCCAATATGGGTTGGAGGGCTTTAGCGATCTCCGAACCGGTTTTAGCTTTAATCGGTACGGCAAATGCTATTTTAGAAAAACAATTTATCATCGTCAGTATGTAACGATAACCTTTGTTCGATTTAGCATACGGTATCATCTCAACAAGGTCAGCTTGATATAGGTCTGAAATACCTTTAAGTTCAACGCGTCTTGTGGGGTAGTTTCGACGCGCCTGTCGATGGAGCTCTTTAGCTATTGACGCCTTGACGTTAATTGTTGTACTGACCGTATTTCGTGTGTGTGTTTGGATAGGAATAGGAAGAAAAAAAAGGATCTTTATTTCTTTATTTTTTCTTACCCGCCTTACCACTCTTATATCCCGGCCTTGGCACCGGCCGTATCGATAACAATGATAAATCATTAATCGATCTGCACATGTGCAGATTGGTTAAAGATTTAAGGTGTGATCGATTGGGGGGTTTAGGGTGGTCCTGAAAAGGACCGTTTTACATAAAGGGTCGTTTTACATTTTAAACGATTACCCGAAAAACGGGCAAGATGGCATCCGCCGTGTATGCTCCACATATGGATTGTCTGTCTCTTCCCATTTAAACAAACGTATACGACAATAGTCACATCTGACCATATCGTCGATACCTTCGTACCTGAATCCATGCATAGCTAGGATCAGGGGGGAAAGTAACGGATTGTCCATATGTGGCCATAACGGCGATAAATCTTTTTGTTGCCGTTTCTAGTAACCCTGTAAAATGTATGTACTCTATCATAAAAAGAACGTTCCATTATGATTGAGTGTTAACGCAAGAATGAATAATGTTTCGAATAATATTTTTTATCTCTTAAAAAATTAACTTGTTTTATTTTCCAATTATTTTTTATCTGAATGCAAGTTACGAAAATGAAATTAATACAAAGAGTTGACGTTATAACCGCGATTAAAACATCGTATGCAATTTATTTTATTTTCCAATTATTTTTATCTAAATGCAACTTCCGCTGATAAGTTGTATAACATTTAATTTATTTAATAATTATTTCTTTAAATTTAGTTTATTTTAATAATTTTTTTATTGTTATGTGCAATAATTATTTCTTTATTATGAAATGCATTACGTCTCTCTCTCTCTTGATGATGTTAATTATATTTATTTGTTATAAGAAGTTTTATCAAAACCGCATAGTTGTTATCACTCACACTGCATTTAAAATTGTATTTTAATAAAATTAATTGGTAACCTCGTACTTGTTATCGCTGACACTGCAATTAAAAACAGTACATAAACTAAATTGATAAGATCGCAGTTTACTTAATATTTCTTTTTGTATATATATATATAAGTATCATTCTGACTTCAACATTTTACATGTCAACTTTACGTATTGAAGAAGTATTCACAATGGCATATTATACAGTACAGCATGAGATAGATGAGTTGATGAGCGCTTTCAAGACTTACTTGTGATTAAGGACCGCATATTGAGAAATATGTATGACCACCATAAAGTCGAACACGCGTCGAATGACTTGATGAATATGATATTGACGGCGAGACGACGGGCAATGAGATTAGTTGTTCGTTTTAACCACGATGTTCCACCACCACCATCATCAGCGTCACCATCTACCCATCCAGAGGAAGAAGCAGAATCCGATGGGTCCACAACAGATTTCAATCCGAACACCAACGACGACAACAACTGCAATAACAATGACAATCAGCCACCACAATCGCCATTACCAGATAATGAACTCCAAATAATACACGAAATTATCGATGGTGATAATGGTCAGAGTAGCAGTAGTACCAATCATCGTGTTCGTCGTGGACATCAATGTCGACGTCGGCGTGTTAGGGTGTGTCGTCGTCCGGAGGTCACAGACGTGGAAGTTAATTCGACACCCCGTCGACCTCATTGTAGAACTCTAAATAGAATTCTAGAACAGGTTGACGCTAATTCAAGCCAGTCTTTTGAGGTCGATGATGGTAACCCATCAACCGACAGATGTCCGATCTGTTTAACAGAATCGGTTACTGTTGAGTTGTCGGTTTGCGGTCATCGATACTGCGAGGACTGTGTGAGGAAATTAGGAAGATACAGCAGGATTTGTCCCGTCTGTCGACGAGATGTGTTAGGATACCGTCGCATTAGAGAGGGAGACGACAGTAATTGATGTAAGTAAATATATATATATTTTTTTTAAAAAGTCATTATATTATTAGATATATACTTTATTTCATATTTTTTTACATACAATTTTTTTTCACTATCAATAATTTATTACATAATGGTTTTATTTTAAATAAAAGAAAGGCAATATACATCCGCCTGATAAAAAAATTAACAACAGTCATGGTCCTGAGCTACTAGGATTTCGTTTACGGTTCTTGGTCTACAATAGTTATGACCGTGGGCTATGAGCACTTCGTTTACGGTTCTTCGTCTCTTTTGCGGAGTGCTGTCGTCATGGTTGGGTGGGATTTAACGTTTCTTTTTGTTAATACTGTAATGTCCGTATGGAACTGTACTGATTTTATTTTCTAATATGTAACGTTTATCGTCGTAAGGTGAAAGTGATTTCTTTGACTTGTTAATAGAAAATATATTGTGCAAAGTGCTTATGATTCCGTACTCGCTTGTGTACGTAACAGAATCATTAAAAAGACTTTTTTTGTACAGATCGTGTCTAAGATCCTTTGCAATGGATACTCTTGGAATACCCTTTGCTACATTCTTCTCTTTCTTATTAAATTCGAGAATGCTACACATCTTTGCACGAAGACCGAAAAATTCACGAATAGCTTTTCATTCATTTCGTCTTTGAATTTACCAAGTCGTTTCTTATTAGTATTACTAAAACATGTGTGATCGTGAGGGTAATCTGAAGTATCCAACCGATCGATATCGTGAAGAATATCGTTGTAAACGTTATCGGTCACGATATGATACATCAGACTGTCCGTATCGGTCATTAGAAGATTTATATTACGACCGTACCTTTCCACCATGTAGTCATAGTGGAATTCGTACATGATCATTTTGCTAATGTCAAATACGGTAAATCCGATGTAGATCGGACGATTGAGGAATATCTCCGTTTTCTTCAGACATACTCCAACGAAATCCTTGTTATAGATGTACCAAGCCTTAACTCTCAGTTTTGCAATCACCTTATCCAATTTACGTTCGTTAGTGACCAGTTGGAAGTCTATTCTGTTTAGTACGTTTTCCAAGGACTTGCCGTACACCGCGTTGTTCATCAACTTAAAAAAATCCTTTTCAAAACTGTTTCTTGCTTGTGGACGTTTTTTAGTGTTGAAATCGATGTACGGTTTCAACCAAGGCGATTGGGAGAATTCCAGAACACTGTGAACGTTTTTCACTTTCAGTCCTAGTTGAGTACACAACTTTAGGTTTCGGTAATGTAAAACGTATTTTTGTTTGTCGTACAATGTTGTCATTAATTTCTTTACGGGACATCTCTTTATGTCTTTCAAATAGGGGGACAACATATCATCGGTTGGTACTAACCGTTCTGGTGTGAGAGGGTAATCCTTGTGACGATCGTGCAATTCTTGTGGATACTCAAGATCCACTTCCAAGATGTAGCCCTTTTCACCACGATCGTCAACGCTGTTAATATCGAGATTGTCAATCTCTTCAGTACTCAACCACCTTAAATTAGCGTGTGGTAAGGGCTCAAACATGGCTGTTCCGTAAAGGTTGTTGCAATCGTAATATTGAACCCAGGATGTGGGTTCGGATGGCTCATACTGATCTGGAATGTTTGGATTGTTCGCCTTGGCGTGTCTGGTTGAAATCATGGCTATACCGCCTCGTGTACCTTTTTCGACAAACAGATGCATATCTATGTCGGTCAACAGTTCCAACTTTTGTCGGGTAAATTTTAACATGGCATTCCACGTGAAATAGGGGGTGGAGTAAAAGTGACAGGGGTCCAAACCGTAATATTGCATAGATGTACTTCGGAAATTTTCAAAGACGTCTGCCAACAATAATACGTCGCTAAGAAGATAAACATTGTGGTAATCGCCTAACGTATTGCAGTCAGACGTTTCCCACATGTTTTGAGCGTGGACGTAATCATCGTCCGTTATGTTCTCTCTTCTTAGCGTACTGTAGAATGCCATCTGCGGTGGAAGTTAGGTTTCGAAAAACTTGTTTATATGGGTCATGTACTCGTACGGGTAAACGCCTTTAGGGATTAAACAATCTCTTTTCTCAGGTAGTGGGTAACAGTTCGTGAGACGTTTAAATACGGTGTCTTTGTCCTGACAATCTTTTACTAGATTTTCCACAAGTTTTTCGAGTGACGACGAAAGAAATTGTAAAGAGTCTAAGAACCTCAACAGACCGACGGACAGTGACTAATCGCTCGGACGTGTTGGCGATACAGTTCATTTTTACATTGTCCTTATATTTTCCCAAAGCTTGAACTATATGATGGCTATCGTAACCGCGGAGGTTATGAAAAAATATCAGAATATGCTTTGTGCGCTTACAATTTAAATTGCACTCGTTATGACATGCACCGAGAAACCGTCCTGTGGTATGCGAGTGATGACGTACACGGTCATCGGTCAACTCACAATGACAAAGAAAACACTCGGTAGCCCTTTGAAATGTTTCAGTGTCTTCGGGAGTCATCACCATCGGTTTTTCGGTAATCATAATTTTGTGCAATCTATCGGCGTCACCGAGCAATTCATCCAGCATCTATTCAACGATATTTTCACCATCGGTTCTCGCTCGGTAGACTACAGGACCTTCACAAATCTCCCCTTCCTCGTCGACGATTACATAGGCGTAACCGGACGGAAGATGATGGGCTACCTTATCGGTAAAACTAGTGTTTGGTTTAGGGGTGGCAGTGTCCATCGGATGTACAAATGATTCAAAGTCTGCATACACCGTATACGGAACGCGTAGTGTGGACGAGTAGTCCCTAAACTTCATCACACATTCCTTTTCTTTAGCGGGATCGGGTACTCTTATCCTTTGTGCACCGTGTCGCTTACACTCGATCAAATGTTGGTTTAAGTTTTGTGTAGCGACAAGTGGGTCTGATGAACTGAAACGGTGCAGACAATACGGACAATATTGACTGCTGCATCGACTCTTTGTTAGACCCGATAGGAGACGAGATAGCCCGTTCATACCAGGTTTGGTATTTATAAGGCAATAATGGAATTTAACTCTTGTCTCCGCTGCAAGCAGCAATAGGTGTATGCAGTGGGTACGATCGCGGTTTTCGGTAACACGCACCGAGTACACGCGATTGTTATCTTTCTCATAGCCGTAGACATTGATGCTTATTGTGGGGTTCAACCCCTCGAAGCGATCAATATCTTTTACCTTTACTGGATATGATATCCTGTTCATGTTAATTTCATGTTCAAAGCGTGCATACCAACTCTGACGATACTGACGACCTGGTTGGTCATGCAGGTATGCTAGTACGGACCATAGGAAACCTTTTTCATCATGCGGATTTTTTACATTAATTATTACCTCTCTTTTTACAAGTTTTTTGGGTGTTTTTATAAATGAACTAGAGGCACCGTGCAGCGGACGGTAACGGATAATGTTTAAATCAATATAAATTATTTTACTCATTACCCACCCCCTGTCGTTGTTGATGAATTTGGTTAGTGTCTCTATAATCTTTTCCACAGATTCTTTCCACGATTCTTCAACAACGTTGGTGTTATCGTCCAAATTTATCACCGTTCTAGTTTTTCCATGCAAGTACAAATTGGTGAATGTTGTTTCTACTCCGTCTTCGAGATGTGTCTGTTTCATCAACTCAACATTTACGGCAACGTACCTGTAGAAACAGAATAATTTTAGTACATATTGACTACTTTTTTAAAGATAAAAACAGTACATTTACAAAAAAAATATTAACTTTTTTTAATTACCATTTTATGTTGCTATCAAAGCGTCTGCCTTCTTCCTTCAAACGATTCAGGATGTTGGTCTGATACCGCAAAATGGTTGAATGAAGGTATAATTCCTCAAAGTCAGACAGGTTCCATCGAAGACGGATGACGTTGTTATTTATTGCATGGATAACTACCGGTGATACCATTTCTATTGTTTGTAATATCTGAAACAAATTAAAATAACATATATCGTAACATTGTTTTTTGTGTGTGTTTCAGTGAGTAACAGAAGAAGAAGAAGACATTTTTTTCATTATATATATATTATTTATTTTATTTGTTTAAAAGTATTTTTTATTGTATTTATTTTTTTAAATTTAATTAAATAATTTATTTGATTTGATTGAAAGTTATTTGATAATACCATACTGTTCCATTAGTATTTATTTTTTTAAATTTTTAATCGTATTCTTTTAATTGTATTTTTTTTAAATTTAATTAAAGTAAAATTAACCTTGCTAATTAAGATGAAAATATAATGATCTCTCTGCGATCGATGTATTCACTTTCAATAACAGATTGCGAATGATGAAATCACACAAATTTTTTCACTTATATACAAACACAACTGGATTTAACCGGTTATAACAACTCAAGACACTTTTGTATTAGTGACCCAATAATTATAAAAAAAAAACATTTTCCTTTTACAGATCCAGACACAATTGGTTTAAGACACAATCGCAGCCGATTGGTTTAAGGCGTCAGTCGGTCGCGTCCCGTCATGACCGGGTTCGAATCCTCTAGCCGACCGAAATTTTTTTCACTTTAAATATTATTTATTTAATTCAAACCAACCGCAACACAACAGTGCTACCAACCTTTGAAATATTACTTCAATATATAACAATGCCAACACAAAATAAATCAAGTTGGCAACACTGGTGGACTGTCGACACAAAATAAATCAAGGTGTCAACACTGACGGGCTACGGCCGCCAATGACGTCACAATCCAAGATGGCCGACCACCGCTATCTTGTATTAGTGACGTCAGAAGTTACGTTTCCAAGATGACAGACAGCCGACATCTTGGATGACGTCATTTCCTGGCGCCGTACCCCTATTTCCGTAATACTACTGATCATTCTAACTTCTCCTTTAGGTAAACTTTCTTCAAGGGGAATGAGGATAGCTGCAAGGAAGTGAGAAGGGAACTTCCAAAAAAATATTAATATTTATTACTACAAACACTACTACTATTATTATTACCACTTTTCATTCAATATTATTAGGGTCTTTTTCATCCTTTTCTAGATTTAAGCTTAAATTTAGCTGTCAAATTTTCACTTTTTAAACAGGGTGAATGTAAAAGCCATTTTTAGTACTGCAGTCAGGTACGCAACAACTGAACTTAGGAGATTTATTTTCTTTATAAATATTATACTTTCAGGATATTTTTTTAATATCTTATATATTTTTAGATATTTTTTAATGTGAAGATTTTAATTTGCTGATGTCATCGCTTTAACAATTGTTAATGTAATTTGGTTAATTAATTATAAATAAATTACGCAGCTAAATTCAAGATAAGAGATTAATTATAAATAAAGTTAAAATACTAAATCTGCTTTTAATATCGTATTTAACAACCAAAGACAAAAATGAAAGAAATTTTATAGGTGTCATTCCATAATTGTATTGGTTGTATATATAAACTATATTCAAATTTTAATCGGAACATAACTATTGTCTTAAGGCTGATGAATTTTTTCTTGACATCGTCTCAGAGAAATGTCCTCCATTCGTTTATGTTGGGAACTGTCAAAATGTATTATTTGTAATTCCGTTTACCTCCACACAAAGGATTTATTAAACTTTATTTGAATCCTTCTTGAGGTACGGATTACTACTTGCTTATATGCTTATAAATTCTTCATGAACAAAATTTTTCAAATTCAACTTTTTTTTTTGTCTTCAGTCATTTGACTGGTTTGATGCAGCTCTCCAAGATTCCCTATCTTGTGCTAGTCGTTTCATTTCAGTATACCCTCTACATCCTACATCCCTAACAATTTGTTTTACATATTCCAAACGTGGCCTGCCTACACAATTTTTTCCTTCTACCTGTCCTTCCAATATTAAAGTGACTATTCCAGGATGCCTTAGTATGTGGCCTATAAGTCTGTCTCTTCTTTTAACTATATTTTTCCAAATGCTTCTTTCTTCATCTATTTGCCGCAATACCTCTTCATTTGTCACTTTATCCACCCATCTGATTTTTAACATTCTCCTATAGCACCACATTTCAAAAGCTTCTAATCTTTTCTTCTCAGATACTCCGATTGTCGAAGTTTCACTTCCATATAAAGCGACACTCCAAACATACACTTTCAAAAATCTTTTCCTAACATTTAAATTAATTTTTGATGTAAACAAATTATATTTCTTACTAAAGGCTCGTTTAGCTTGTGCTATTCGGCATTTTATATCGCTCCTGCTTCGTCCATCTTTAGTAATTCTACTTCCCAAATAACAAAATTCTTCTACCTCCATAATCTTTTCTCCTCCTATTTTCACATTCAGTGATCCATCTTTGTTATTTCTACTACATTTCATTACTTTTGTTTTGTTCTTGTTTATTTTCATGCGATAGTTCTTGCGTAGGACTTCATCTATGCTGTTCATTGTTTCTTCTAAATCCTTTTCATTCTCGGCTAGAATTACTATATCATCAGCAAATCGTAGCATCTTTATCTTTTCACCTTGTACTGTTACACCGAATCTAAATTGTTCTTTAACATCATTAACTGCTAGTTCCATGTAAAGATTAAAAAGTAACGGAGGTAGGGAACATCCTTGTCGGACTCTCTTTCTTATTACGGCTTCTTTCTTATGTTCTTTAATTATTACTGCTGCTGTTTGGTTCCTGTACATTGTTAGCAATCGTTCTTCTATCTCTGTATTTGAACCCTAATTTTTTTTAATATGTTGAACATATTATTCCAGTCTACGTTATCGAATGCCTTTTCTAGGGATATAAATGCCAATTATGTTAGTTGGTTTTTTTTAATCTTCCTTCAACTATTAATCTGAGCCGTAAAATTGCTTCCCTTGTTCCTATACTTTTTCTGAAACCAAATTGGTCTTCTCCTAACTCCTCTTATTCAACAGAAATTTAAAAAAGTTGATATCAGTAATATTTTTTAAAAAGCAGCTTATGATTTTCTAAAGTTGGAGGGACTTCTTTCTCAGAAGGAGCTGCTGATTTTTACAGTAGTTGAATAATTTGGGTCAAAATACTTTAAAAAAATTAATTATTATACTCTAAAAAAATAGTTAATTTTCATTCAGTTAAGAAGTTGTATATTTCATTTTGTCCTTTAACTTTTTATAAACGTAATTTTTATTTGAATTATTGGGTTGTACGTTTTTTTTATTTAAATATTATATAACTAAGAATAAAAAAAAATTTGTTTTAATTTTTAATTTTGTTGTAATATAAACAACTTTTATCAATTTTTTAAGATAATGTAAGTATCTAATACTAATCGTCGTTTAATGAACCCAAAATTGATAAATTAATATCCTCTAAAATATTTTAGAAGTTTAAGTGCAAATTTTAAAAAAATTTAAGAAAAACTTTAAATATAAAACAAAACACTACCGCCTGAAATGAAGTTAATAAAAATCTATAATCCTGCAAAAGCTCCGATTTGGGTTAGTATGAAATTTCTATCTTCTGGAATCCGGTAATTCTAGTCTATGGTGAGTTTGAAATCACTGTCCTGTCATCTTGAATCAGGTAATTAAATTTATACAATTATAATTTCATTTAAAATTTTATAAGAAAAATATGTTAAAATATTTATTAATAACTATACCGTTTTCAATTATAAACAATTTTAAAAACATAAATACAAAAATTGTATTGAAAATGATACCACGATAAATATGAAGCATTTATTTTTTTTTTTAGTACTTACAAATTTTTATGTGTATTCCCTTTTAAAATATGTAATTACTAAAAAAAAAATACATATTTTAAAGTGTAATACACATAAAAATTTGTTTTGACAGTCACAAACACCATGTTACACAAAATAACGGGGTTAACTTAATAGTAAATTAATTGTTATTTCTTGGAACAGAATTATAAACTACTTAATTTCATGATTTAAAAGAAATAACGGCTGGAGCGTTAAAATGCTTTCCGAAGGTCCATAATTAAATTACTACGCTCACTAATTAAGTTAAATGTGGAGTTTTTGAATAAATATCCAAAAACTCCCCTTTGTATTTTATGTGATAGCTAATGTGATGTTATATAAATGTAAAACTCGCTTTGTTGCCGATATCCAGCAGCTTCTTCAATTATTCAATGGTAGGTTAATTAATGGTTTCAGGTTAAATATTATAAACATTCATTCAGGCACTCCGAAAAGTATTTATCCAGTGATATCAATTCTGGTGACCATTAAACTTACTCAATCCTGTTCAACCTGTTCAATGACCTGAAAATGAATCGTTTAAAATTAACATTGTTTATACAAAATACCACCTAAAATAACATCCTTTCTTTATTATGAAAACTTAGTATTGAAAAACTCCATGTTTAGATAGCTCAACTTGTTGAGCACCATCAAACATGATCCGAAAATTTCATACATGAGTATTAAAATTATGGCAAGTGTCGATAAGGAATTCCTATTTAACTGCCATTTAAATAAAAATCGTACGCGTTAAATAATGGTTCCTGCCTAAACATTCAGTTTTACACTTTTTGAAGATCCTGATTATGAGCTCGTAATTAGAATTGTTATAGCTCCGATAAAGACAATTATGTTTACTAACGATCTAATAAGAATGAGGGAGGTTAATTAGAAAACATGATTGAATTTAATGTTAGGTCACCATAAAAAAACGCAATACAATCTTTAAGATCTTCGTGAATTGGAAAATTAATAACATTGTATTTCACAAAAGGAGTTTCAAAATGTTGAATGGGATTTTCAAATCGTTGCAATATATGATTTTACTTCTCATAGTTAGTAACAAATTTTGCTACCCCAGAGGGTCGCAGAATAAGTATATTCAAAGCATTGAATCGTATTCATAACTCCATTAGATATTTTGTTAAATAAATCATCAATTACTTGAAACCACTTGTTCACCATAACTTCCCATCATTAAAGGGCATTCCTTAGTTTCATTTAACGAAATTAATATGTGAAAAATAAAGATGTAATCATAAAAAACGAATTTAAATATATATTGATATCTAAGATTGACCACTGAAATGACTATTAACGTTTTAATGGAATGAATATAGAGAAAACAATTTAATTTCATGTACTATTACTTAATTTTGTATTTCCTTTAATTTATTATCTACGAATTTAATACCAAATTATTTTATTTTGTTTTATTTAGAAAAATATCCGTTATTTTGTGTATTGCAGCCAAAGAAATAGGTTTAATGTTTTGGTAATATTTGGGTTTTTCAGTAACAATAAATAATTTAATAACTAATGGAGAATATATATATATATATATATATATATATATATATATATATATATACATACATTTTTTTTTTATTGTAGTATCTAATTTAATACAATAGATTGGACGGAAGATTATCATACATTTTTAAATAGAGGAATTAATCTTACTGAAGTAGTACTAAATATTACGTATATTTTCAGCGAATTTAACTACGTTAACGCTATTCGGCTCACCGTTTATTATAACTTATTATGAGCCAAAGTAATTTCATGTCATCGAAAATTTAAAAATAGCGTAATCATTAAAGAGAGATTATTAGAAATTTATTGATCCTAAGTATAATAAAAGCGGTCCAGAATTTTATTTGAATTATATTAAATTTATTTTAATGTTAATACCATAAAATAAATATGATCTAAAACAATCTTATGAATTTTCAATAGCAATATAGACCAAGTTTTATTATATTTAAACATGAATTATACCATAATTGCAGAGAGGCACTGTACTCGAGTAAATAATACTTCTCGCTAGGGAGTTGTTTTCTAAAATGTAAAATGAGATAAAGAGAATAGAGATTAATCTACGTGAATTTGGGTTTACAAAATAACTTAAGGTTATTTCATAGTACTTTAAACTCCAACATCTCTTTTCTGACTAATATTTCGGTTCAAGGTTTTTAGTCATGAATAATATTAAAATTATTAGAATAAATTTATTTGTTCATTTTAATTTGATTTTTTTACACAACCATTGGGTAAGATACAAAAAGATATAATATTTTTGTAATTTTACCCTAAGGCAAAAAATTTAAGAAAATAAGAGACCAAGAACTAGTATGCGGTTAGTAGGGATAGCAAACGTTTTGTAGAATTTTATAAGATCAGAATGACAAGAATCAAGATTTTTAACTGCAATTTTATTGCAATCTCAATCAGTCTAGTTTTATTTTGATCGATTGATTCGTATGATATTCTTCTGAATATCTTCAGATATTGATGCATCATTCTTGATTCTGGTTGTATAGACATCAGCATCTTGTATTCATGTAGTGAGTGTATCAGTAACTTAAAATATTATAGAATTTGAGCAAAAAGATAACATTTTTTATGTTAAATGTGTAACTGAAACTTTCTCCACCAAAGAATGAAATTTGGACTTCAAAATAAATACAGATGATGTTTAATTACATAGTAATTAGGAACTATGAGCCGGTCTCCGTGACGCGAGTGGTAGCGTCTCGGCCTTTCACCCGGAGGTCCTGGGTTCGAATCCCAGTCAGGCATGGCATTCTTCACACACGCTACAAAGTATTCATCTCATCCTCTGCGGAAGAAGTTGCTTAACTGCGGACCCTGAGTCGCATAATCTGATAGTCATTTCGTTTCATATTATGCATGTAAAACAAAGAATTATGCGATAAAAAAAAAAAATATATATATATATATATATATAAAATAAGCGTATTTTTATGTTATTGTGGCTCACCCTTTTGGCTGAAGCTAGGTTTGTATCAAAACTGAGATTTGATACAAATCTCAGTTCTTGATGGAAGAAATTTAAATATTTTTTCCTTTTAAAAGCTGACTATTTTCGAAGATAAGTTCACTAGGATGGATGCCTACATGAAAGTTGTAAAAATATATAACAGTTGTATAATATAACATAGCTTTATGTTATATTATACATATATTTTGTTATAATATATCATAACAAGTTTGATCATGAATGAAAGCTATGTTATATTATACATATATTATGTTATAATATATCATAACAAGTTTGATCATGAATGATTAAAATCATTTTATGGAAATAAATTATTACTTACTATTACTACTATTACTTATTACCTTAATAGATTTTTAGTTCTATAATAACATCCCTCAGTTTTGGTTCTGAGAGATCAAAATAATTTATTTTTAAATATATTATTCAGACTGTTAAGCCCATCCTCTAGAAATATTTATACATTAGTTATGAGTATATTTAACAATAATTTATTAAGTTAACAATAAAGCGTAAATCAATTATTTTGAAATAATACCAGGAGTTAATTTTTTAGAATAAATGTAGTATATGTGAATTCTAATCATCTTGAATAAAATAAATATTTATTATCACTAGTAATTGTCTTTGTTTCGGAAAACAGATTTTTAAATAGAATGAAAGTAAAAGAATAGTTTTTATAATATTGTTCAGTTTTAGTGAAGACTATGTTCCTAGAATGTACTTACCATTATTCTAATTGGAAGGATATTTTACGCTAGTAAAACGTTATAAATTTTCAATAGCAGTTAGGAAATAACAGTAAAATACATTGTTTTATTGCATTGTCAAAAGTAAATTATATTGGAAAGATAATAATGAAAGACAATATATTGTCACTGTATTTACAAAAGGAT
Source organism: Lycorma delicatula (assembly GCF_047948215.1). Lineage (NCBI taxonomy): Eukaryota > Metazoa > Arthropoda > Insecta > Hemiptera > Fulgoridae > Lycorma > Lycorma delicatula. The sequence continues at coordinate 46,142,535 of NC_134455.1, read as the reverse complement.
TACGTTCTTGTATAAGGTAAAGGTACTATAAAAGATTAGAGTATCGAAAAATAATGTAGTGTAATTATTTTCCAAGTTATATGTACTGTTATTTATTTAATCTTTAAGAAAAATTATCACTGGACTCAGACGTGGAAGAAAAAAGTTTAAGTTACGTAAAATCTAATTTTTATATATACACACAAACACACATACATGCATATATATTTATGTATGAATATGCATATATGTGTGTATATATATTTATTATGCTTTTATGGCCAACATGGGACCACTTAAGTCAATTTTAGTTGGATCTTTTCTGAGAAAAGCGTGTTATTTTACTTTTCCGAGCTGCCCAGTATTTCTTCATCCGTTCAGATCTTGCTTTCTTTTCTTCATCCGTTCACCACCTCATTTGGCACAATCCACCATTGGCCTTCTTTTTGGTGTTTTTTATTGATACACGTTCTGACAATTCTCCTCTCTATTTTCAGAATTTTATCAATCGGTTTTTCTGAGTGATTTTGAAAAGGGTCTCGCTTCCGTAGGTGACTTCTGGCTGTACTACAGTTTTATAATGTTTAAGATTTGTTTTAGCAGAAAGGCATTTTTTGTTATATGTTGACCAAATTAATTTTTGGGATTTAATCATTTTATTTGTCCTGTTTTGCCATGTCACTTTTTCATTTAAATTATAAGTTATTATTTCCCCTAGATATTTAAATTGTTTTACTATTTTAATTTTCTGATTGTTTACCGTAATGTGCTCTATTACCAGAGGATCTATGGCCATCAGTTCAGTTTTTTCGAAAGAGATATGAAGCCCTATCTTTTGTGCTAGGTTTTGAAGGCTCATGATTTGTGTTTTGGCTTCTTGAATATTATTTGCTAAAAGAGCGAGGTCATCTGCAAATCCTAGGCAATTTAGTGTGATGGAGTTTTTCTTAGTACCCATTTTTATATTTTTGGGATTTATTTCGTACCATTTTCTCATGACAAATTCGAGGGCGCAGTTAAAAAGGAGTGGTGAGAGGCCGTCTCCTTGCCTCAATCCAGTTTTTATGTAGAAGGGTTGAGAGAGTTCAGCTCTGAATTTCACTCTGGACTGGGTATTGGTTGAAGTTAATTTTATCATGTTTACGAGTTTAGGGTGAGGGCCCAGGTTTCTCAGAATATTCAGCATGGATGGTAGGTGTACACAATCATAGGCCCTTTTAAAGTCGACGAAGGTGATTATTAGTTGTTTTTTCCGTCTTTTATATAAGTCAATCATAAGTTTTAGGGATATTATTTGCTCCGGGCAACCTCTCCATGGCCTAAATCCCCCTTGGTATTCCCCAAGTTCCAGTTCAAGTTGGTCTTTGCATCGGTTGTATATGATTCTCGACAGGATTTTGTATGTGCAATCCAGGAGAGATATGCCTCTGTAGTTTTCCGGATTAGTTTTATCCACTTTTTTATGTAATGGATGAATGAGGGCTGTGGTCCAGTGTTCTGGAAGTTTTTCTTCGTTCCATATTTTCACGAGGCATAGATGTAGGGAAGTTTTGACTGAATGAACTGATGAGTGTTTCGTGTATATATATATATATATACAAATAATGAATAAAAAATATTTTTTCTAATGCTTGTACTACAGCAACAACAGATTGACTCCCAATAAGTTAGTATGAACGATTATTATGAATTTTGAAGCGTGTGAAAAATTTCATGTCTGACCGGGATTGGAACTCGGAACCACTGAATGAAAGGCAGAAACGCTACCATTCCACATGGAGATCGGAAGAGTATAAAAAAGTAATTCAAAACGGTCTTCACAAATTTAAAAGCGTATAAAGATTTATTGAGATAATTTACAGATTAGGTTGAGGTCTCATTTCATAGAAAAACAGATCAAGTTCGTCACCCAATATTCACTTTGGTTCGATATGGCTTCCATTTGTAATCCGACATACATTCCACTTGAAATTGATTTCATTCTAGAATGTAGCCAGCAAATCGGGCGTTACCTACGCAGCTGCGGCGTTAATTCGAAGTCTTAGCTCAACAAGATCAGCCGGCTAAGTGGTATACAAACCCGATCGCGTATCATGAATCGAGCATCAAGAAAAGCTCGGAGTTCTATGCGGTAGTGTGATGGTGTCTTGTTTTGCTGATATTAATGGCGTCCGTCTTGGTCATCATCGTCTAACTGAGGAATTAAAAATTTTTTAAACACGTCCAAATAAACAACACCATTTACTGTTGCCTCCTAAAAGAAGAACAGATCATATAGTATTTTTTTGTTTAACTCACAAAAAACATTGACCTCGGGCAATCGTGTTGCAAAGTTTCATACGGGTTTTCGCTACCCCATATTCGGCAGTTATGGATGTTCACCTTACCACTGATGTGAAACATTGACTCATCAATAAAATTTTCATTGTCTAAAAATGTATCGTTGTCTGCAGTTCTGTCCGTCCACCATTTCAACACAAAACTGCAGCCGAGCAACTTTGTCGTCGTCTGTAATGTGTTAAGTCACGGTTAGTTAGAATGGCTTCAAGTGCAATCGTTTACGTAATACGCGCCAAACAGTCGTCTGGAATGCGCCAGTTTCACATGACGCCCGTCGAGTTGATTTATTCGGACTATGTGCAAAGCTTTGTCTGAGTAGTTTCAAAGCAGCTTCAGGGACCCGAGGACGTCCTGGTGATTTTGCATAGTTAACATAACAACCTGTCTCAACGATTATTTGGTGCCAAGAGTAAATTGTACGCCTACCAGGAGGTTCCCTAACGTATGGTATACGAAAATTACGTTGACCTGCAGTTGCTGACTGTAAATCGTGAAACCAAAATACACAGAGAGCACCGCACTGGTGTATGTATCCATTTTTAATAACACTGGTGACAGCGTTTGTGGTCGAATTCGGTACTAATGAACTAGGTGAGTCAAAATTTTATACATTTTTCTATAAATAAGACCTAAACCGAATTTATAAGTTCATAAATAAATTTTTTTATGCCTTTAAAAATCGTTAAGTTCTTTTTGTATCAATCTTTATATTCAGCCTTTTCATATTAGTGAAACAGTTAGTCTAGAAACAGACGAAACGTGAATTTACAGTAATTAGCTACAACGTAGAATTATTTACTCAATAGGACAACGAATAGGCGAAGTGCTATACAACAAAGGCAAATTTGGTAGTAATACTGGAAAGATAGATGAAAGTGAAAATTGTTTGTGCAATCTTCATTCTATACTAAAATCACAAAATAATATTAAGCCAGTTTTCTTCCTTCTCTACGTGATAATATTGGTCAATAACACTCAGATATTTGATATTGCTTAAATACTACTAAACTGATGATGTTATAAAAAAAAAGGTAAGACACTACGTTTCTATTATCAAAATCACTTATTAATTTATAATTAAAAAAAAAAATACATGTTACATATATGTGATAGACAATATATATATATATATATATATATATATATATATATACAATAATAGATAATAAACAATGTTTAAGCGTTCCATATAATAAGCAAAAAATAGAGAAATTTGTTACCAAACGCTTACCGGCCCGATTTCATTTATATGCAATAAAGATAACATTTACAGAAATAATACAATTCTTATGATTATTCGTTGTTTAATAAATTAAATCGGGCCGGTAAGAGTTTTTAACAATTTTTTTTTAATTTTTTGTTTATTATATAGACCGCTTAAACATTGTTTATTATTGTATATCTATTGTCCGTTACATATATTTAATATGTATTGTTTTTAAGCCCACCTTTTTGAGGAAAAAGCGACATATATATGTGTGACACACACACACACACATATATATATATATATATATATATATATATATATATATATATATATATACATATAAAGTGACATATAATATTCGAGTCCCGCGGTTCATCAAATGGAAAAGAAAAACGTTGTCTAACCAAATTCGAGGTATTTTTTGAAAGTTTTCTTGTTTAAAAATCTAACTGAAATATAATGTTTTCATGTTTGTTTATTTTTTTCCGATTTTCATTTCACTTTTAGGTTAGGTCATGTTTAGAACTGTAAACATAGTTCGTTGACTTCGCCGTACCGTCCAGTTCTGCGGACTCTTACCGGCGAAGTTCTAACGAACTTTTTGAAATTATAAAAATAAACCATGATTTGAAGATATTATTCCTATTCAATTAAAATAAAATCTTAAAGTATAGATTATAAAAAAAACAAACGAACATTTAATGATTTAAACATTTTTTTATGAGAAATTTTTATTTATAATTCTTACTTCTTTTTGTAGATTGTTTGTTTGATGCAGATCATTTCTGGAAATCATTTATACATTTTATTGAGACGTGTAGTATTAATGATACATAATTTTAATTATGAATCATGAAATAATAAGCAATAGTTTTTATAAAATAAAAATATTTAAATGTATCTATTCCATAACTTCAGTAACCCAGCTACTAAATTTTAAATTTTATTGGTAAATTGGTAAAAAAACTTACAATTTTACATAGCCAAAATTAAGTTAATATTTGTAATAATAAAAGAAGACAATAAAAAACACGATAAAAATGTGAAAAGGTGATGTAAATATATGAAACGTAAAGAAGCATTAAAACAATAATTTAAGTTAAAACCGAATTGCACTGTATTCCATTTCATATATTACAAATTTAAAAGTAGTCTAAATCGTTAAAAATAGTCATAAATATAAAATTCAACACAAAACGTAAAATAGTCTATGCACTGAGTAATATAAATTATAGAACAGAATAAGTACACTATATAAAACCTTGCACTGTAAAAAAACGTTTTCCGTAAATAGAATGACTAAATCACGTAAAACCTGACATAAATATTCACATGAAATCCTACAAATCAGCAGTAATACATAAATCAGTTTTTTGTCAAATTATTTATTGAATAAAAAAATTTGCCTCATGACATATTAATTTAAATAAAAAGTACATATAACAATCGTGAATCCATTATACATGGGGGAAACGTGCTTTAGAATAAACGAACAAATAACACAAAAGATAATGAAATGAACTGAATTCCATCTATCTTAGATTTAATAAAATTTAATATAACTAAAGTTTTTTATTCATTTATTTTTAATTGAATGATTCATAACTATGTCAGTAATATTTTTGGGAGGGAATCCTGTATGACATTCTGGCATTTTTATAATAATTCGTTCTAAGATTTTAAAAAAAAATCAGAAACCTTATAAAAACAATAAAATACAAGGAAAGAAAGCTGCATATAAAAATTTACAAAAGCATTTTACCTATCATTTTGTTATTTGAACATGAAGAAATTAAAAAAATAGGACGATGTATAAACAGATTGAGAAGCAAAAGTTATGACATTAGATAGGAAAAAGAGATACTCCAACTTCTGGAGAATTGAAGACGTTTATTATTTAGTTAACAAAATTATAATGAAAGGATGACTTGGGAAAGACATCAATACAAGCTTTTATCCAGAAAATAACTTTCTTGTGCCTAAATATTGATCTGGTAAAATTTTTTTTTTTTTAATTTGTATGGACGAAGCTCCATAGAAATAGTAAGGTAGAAAACGTAGAACTAGTGTTATAGGAAAATTGAGAATAGAAAACTTACTTGTAAGCTGGAAACCCATGAACGTCCATTACTTAATTAACGTCTTACTAAATTAAGTTAAAATTACTTTTTATTAACAGACTTCAAAAAAGAAGGTTATCAATTCGACAATTTTTTTTTTAATGTATTACGCAAACCGATTTTCACAGTTTTTCTTTTAATTGAAAGAGTATCCTTTTGGAATTATCCCATTGGTTTGCTTGGCATTTCTCCCGCCACCACCCCATTCGGTCGCTCTACAGCATAAGACCGAATGTGTGTGCCACAAACGGCAACTAAGCCTCAAACAGTCCCCCTCCCCGCGAATCGGATTCCACAGTGAAGCATAACACAATCCAGAGGAGTGTCCTTTACTCTAATAAGCCGGCTGGATCTTAACTATTAATGCCTGCCTCTAACTCCAACTATGTTGTTCCTGTTCCCCACTCTAGGAGTTGGGACTCGGTCTTTATGCCATGTTTGCCACAAACGAGAACACCGAAAAGAGTATTCGCGCCAGGACTACGGTCGTTTCTACAAGAGGACGAGAAAGTACCCGTGTCTCATCACTGCTATCCATCTATGCATGCACAAACGAATAGCAGCTCAGTCCCTGCCGAATAGAGGGAGCTGTCCCTCGTCTCCTCGTTGCCCTAGCAGCCCTGTCCTTCTTTTGAAAGACCCGTGTTAAAATCAGATATAGCACGGAATTGTACCTCATTCGCCAACATATGACCCACGATACTCTCCACCGCAAGTGTCCCGGACAGTTTAGTGACCATTATCCTAACACAGCTCCTAGAGCTTACCTAACAGCGTGAGCGGACTAAGCGCGGTGCCATACACCACCGGTTTACGTGTCGCAACCGCTCACTTGTCATATATTTTACTAAAATGCACCCTGAACTACTAAAAATATATATGACATCTATAAATAAAATTTATTTCGTCTAGGCAGCAATTCGCTGCCACGCCTAGGTCGCTGATGCCAGCAAGTATCTGTCCACCGTATTAGCATTCCACGGCAATGCGGTAAGAGTCTTTCTCTTAAGTAAACTACGGATGCCGGTTGAACAAAGCAACCGCATCTAGGAATTCCCACACAGTCCAACAATGCGGCTCTCGCTACATTGACTCGTCGCTTGTGGTGGCCAATTTTCCCATTGACCTCTAAGTTCCAGGGTGGCCCCCAAGAGCAGGGCAGTCAAACATCAGGTGTTCATTTGACTAGACCTGCCCGTAGACACACAGCTCATCAGCTGCTAGGCGGAAACGAAACAGATATTTTTTCAACTTAACGTAGTTGATGAGCACCTGGACACCCGTTGCCCTTAAAAACGAACGCGAGGCATACCATCCCCTCCAGATCCTATATAAACTTATACAAGGATCTTCTTCCCTCAGTCGTTTTGTTCCATTCCAGCTGCCATGCTTCCATCGCGAGGTTCTGCAACCTCTTCCGCAGGCGCGAGATGGGCTTCTGAACGAAATTTAGATCCGGTGCATGGTAATCACCTTTCCGCTCCGGTACTGTCCCGGTTTGAAACCGCATCCCAAATACCTCGACCTACCGGCCTCTTCGCAATCTGCACATGGCTGCCCGAACTTTTACCACTAAATCGATTGGGAGAGCCTTTACCAATACGGTGGTACCCTCGTAAGAGGTTGTTCTAAAAACACCATTGCACACAATTAAGGCCCTGCGCTGGACACTCCTTAAATTTTAAAGAATTGCACTATTCTGATTGAAGAAGTGATAATTTTTGTTACACACAGACCTAGCAAATGTTTGGAAACAGTTTATTTAAAACTCGTAATAGAATCTCTTCTAATTATAATTCTATATAAATATGACAGGTGTCGTATTCATATATAACATATTCATATTCATTTGATTTCGATTGTTTTAGCATTCTACTGATTTTCTATCTGTATAAAATCACAATTACTGCTTCAGCAGATATTTTTAATATTGTGTGTAGTTAGGGAAATATTTTCAGCCACCATCGTCATTTTTAACTTTTTCTTCTGTAACTTTTTTATAAATATTGCTTGATTCTACGTTTTAAAGTGCTTCCAAAGATTTTTTTATGATTTAAAATGAATAATTTTCTATATTTAAAAAGTCTGTTAAACTTTTCTTCCTAACCCAATGCGAAATTACTGATCATTAAATTGTTACATTGTAGCATAATGATTGCACTTAATTCATTAACAGATTTCTTTCTCGAGTTCACAGGAATTTTCTTCCTAAGTTTATCAGTATTCTGGTAAATTTAACTTTGCAATTATTTTTATGATAAACGAGTATTTTATCAACATGTGATGTGTTGGAGAGACATATCTTCATTTACTCTAGAAAGGGGAAAAAAGATAGTGAAGGATCCTAGCGATAATTGTCTACAAAACCTATCTATATAAAGTAAAAGTACGCTTTATAATGTTTTTTTTTTTTTTTTATCTTAAGATGTTGATTGAAAAATACTAAACCTGGTTCTTGAGAAGAAATACTAGTGGCATTATTCGGATAAAAACTATTTCCAATTTGAACACCGAAACTGATATCATCGGTGGGACTGGTGAAAGTGAATAGATGAAATGACCTTTCATTTAAATCGTGGCCTGATGACATTCTAACGTAGAGTAGCATCAGAAGGGTCATAATGTCAAAACATGTTCTCAAATTTCTCTCGTTTAAGCCTAGGAAAACCCAAAGTTAAACAGAAAAACTGTCATAAAACAGTAACAATGTCTTTTAAAAAGAAAATTTTACCAAAACACAGTGAAGTAAAAACGATACTGTGTAACTTAATGACCAACTGAAATGTGAAAATAAATGAATAATTAAAATTTAGTTACTGAACGTAAATAAAACCTAATAACTACAGAGGACAAAAGAAACTTCATTTTAAAATACGAATAAACTGCTATTTTCAACACTTATCATTCACCAGATGCCACCACACACACACACACACACACATATATATATATATATATATATATATATATATACGTACATACCACAAAAACCGCGGTAATAATAATAGAACCGAAAAAAATAAATATACAAAATTTTAAAAAATACAATGTACTTTTAAAATTTTTAAATATTTATATATACTCATATGTATATTTTTTTTTTTTTTTTTTTTTTTTTTTTTAAATGAGCTATTAAATTTTACTTACATAAGGTTATTTTTTTTAATTTTAAATTGTATTAATATAATTATAATAATAAGTAATTCTAAATTTTAGTTGAAACTTAATAAAGTTTCGGTTTTTCGGTAGCAGCTGGGAGTACTAATGAAAGTAATTCTTTTGCAAATTTTCTCAAATGATTCCTATTTAACAACTTCTAAAGTCAATTTAATTTTCTTTTTTTTGTTTCCATAATGTAATGGGATTTTTGTCTTACCTTCTGTGTAATATTTTAGAACAATAAACAATTTCCTGCTTATACTAAAAATAAATTTGAATAAATTAATGCCATTTAATCTTTAAAGAATTTTCAAATCTTTGATTTAATAAAATATGATTTGGGAGATTATTGCTGTCATTATTATTTATTAATAGACAGTATCGATTAGATATTGAATAAAAAATTAAGCTTTATAAACATTCAATGTTAGAGTACATAGTAATAGTCTAGAAACTAAATATTTACTAAACTGTTTTAAAACTAGTAGTCAAATAACAAACATCGTATGGCTTACTCAATAAAGAAATAAAAGAGTAACAATGAAATTTTTATAAATGGTACAATAAATTTCATTTTATAAAATGTATTATTTTGTTAATTTGACCATTTTTACAATTTAAAAATCTCATACGGACACCTTGTACGCCCTACCTTGGACAACTTCCTTGTATGCTTATTAAATTACATATACACTTTTTTTTTTCAAATGGAAAGTACACAAAATTGTATTTCATTAATAACTTCTGATATTTTTTCATAGTTTTTTTTATTTCTATTATTGAATTATTATAATTATTTTTCGTAAAATTTGTTTTATCAGTCACCTGATGCTTCCATTCATATATGTATATATATATATATACAGTGAATATATTTATTTACTCAATATACTATTAATGAGTAATTGTAATAATAATACTATTATTATTAAATATTATTACACACAATAGATCCACTGCTCCCTTTGTGCACAGATCTAAGAGATGAAGCCTGATTCTAACCGATGTGTCTTTCCTTTATAAAATCTAAATATTTCATTAATTAAAATTTCATTTGGCTATAACTCTGGAACCAATGAAAATAAGTACTACTTATGATATATCGTTGAAAGGCTCTCAATGAGGGCTTATTACTGCAGTTAAGAAAAAGTCCCAAATCCAAATTTATTTGGAACAAGGCATTTCTTTTTAATAAAGGAAATAATAATTATTATTAGTAACTATATAGTATTACATATTTACCGGTTAATCAAATGTTCTAGCAATCAGTAGATGGAAAATGGTTTACAATTTTAAAATATTGTGAATCTTCTTTCTGAAAAGTTAAAAATTACTTTTTTCGAGTTAAATTTGCAATTAAACTGGACTGTACGTTTATAAAAATTTGACGTAGAAGAGAAATTATTTAAAAAGAATAATAATACCAAGCAGCAAAAATATAAAACTGTATCCCATCTTAAAATCGGATAGAGTAACAAAATACAGCTCTTGACTACGGATGACTAATTATTGCGTAGACGTGCTGTTGCTAGATTGATTGCAGCCAACTGCAAACTGGTTAAATAAATAGGATGCGACACAAACCGATTAGAGAATTTGTTAAAGAAATAATAACCGTATAAAATTTAATAACATAAATTACTTACATGAATAAAGGGAAATAAAAATTGTCAAGTTTTAATAAAAAAAACTAGTTTTTAATGAGTGTTCTGAAATCTTAAGAGAGAGAGAGAGAGTAATCTATTTATATGAGCCACAAAACCAGAAAAAAATGAACAAAAGATTTGTACTTTTGACATGATTAAAGTCTCAGTGTATTAGGTAAATATCGTAAACGATAAAAGTAAAGTTGATAACGTTATACAAAGTTATACGGAGTAAGTGACACATATTACTAACTAAGGAACCGATTGCTTTATAATTAAGTAAAGAAATCAGAGTTTGGTCAGGCAGTAATATTTCTTGCAGGAGGAGCAGCACTATTAGGATGTCGACTTCAAAATTCAGCTGTTAAACAACTGATTTGCGACGATGAGTTAACCATTAGACCAGCCCAGTAGGCTTATAAATAAATATACTTTTTTTTGTGTCCCTTAAACTATGTCCGTCTCCATTCTCTTCTACTCTCTGCTAAATATTTCACTTTTTTCATTTGTCAAATGGTTCACCATTTTATATATTCATTTAAAAATTTGGAAAGAGAAAACAGTAAAAATTTAATTGTTCGTGAAATAATTTGGACTAGTTTAAATATAAATACAATAATTACAATTCACTGACAAATAAAATAACATTTATTTTTCCGTATGTAAAAATATACTCGATGAAAATAATAACTACACAAAAGAAAAATATAAGTATTAAAATAATACGGGCAATCTGGAAAAATAAAACACTTTCAAGGAGTTGGCAAACACTTTTGTAAATCTATAAATGAGGTAATGGATTTTGAACCAATATCGTAAAACAAAATATTTTTTTTATTTTTGGTAAACTGTTTAACTGTTACTTCTTGAATACATCCAGATGAGCCTCATAACTTTCCTTCAGTTTACTTATTTCTTCAGTAGTAAACGTTATTTTCAATCGGGTAATATATTCATCATACACACTTCTCTCGAATTATCTCATATCTTTTGAGAAAGCTTTGATAGCCACATTAAATTCTGCATAAATGACGTTACTTCACATGTAACTACTAACTATTATTCAGTTACTTATCTTTTAATAGCTATTCTTTATTACGAATTATCATGTACTGTACTTAAAAACCTTTTTTCATAGGAGTAGTAGGCCTCATCTCTCATTCTAAAGATCTCAAATTCTAACTCTATCACAAATGATTTTTACACACTCTATAGAATTTCAATTTCATATTTTTACAAAAGCATGAAGCTTATGTGATGAATTAATCATGTACGTATGATAAAAGTTTTTCATATTGATTTGAAATAATGTGTGAAAAATAAATTATTTGTACATCTCTATCCTAGTACCTTTCGTTTCCAAAAATTACAGTAGATCTGAGTTTCTTCTTGGTTTATCTGTATTATGTATTATTATGTTTATCTGTTTAAGAGTTCACGCTGTGAAAGACGAATAATACCTCCTTTAAGAATACAACAATCAACAAATTTCATTTAAAATCAAAAATAATCTCTCCCCCCCAAAAATTATAAAAAATTCTTGTTTATCTCTTTCAATTACCTTTATTTTGTAACTTCCTATTTTATTTTTTATGAAAATAAACCTTGGAATTTTATTTATTTACTATAGATACTGCTCCTGGTTTTAACTTGTATTTTTCTCTAGTTATTTTACTTGGCCTAAAATTTATTGAACTTTTTAATTAAACATTTTAAATCTTTTTTAGCGACTAATGTAGCGAGATGACTAAGAAGTACAACGGTTACACACAGATCTGTGTAGACGGCACTATCACGGCCTACAGGTACGGCTGTTCAAAAATACTCCTTGATAACGAGATAATATACAAGCTTAGTGACTACTCCTTCGTGTTTTTTTACAAGGGCTTTGCAATTTACTCTACCCTGAAAGATATTGAGGCTTGCAGTGATATTGACTCTAGAAGGGTACTTGAGAGCTTGAGCTGAAGATGGTCTAAGTCATTCAAATTATCTATGGTACTCACTAAAGAGTAAACAAGATAGGGTGCCGGGCCATTGCTGAATAAGAAAATTAAACTATTGTAAATAAATACAATAATAATAACATCCAAAATCAAAGAAATATTAATTTTTCAAACGTACACAGTCAATAATTTTTTAATTTTCATACGAGCACACTGTAATTTAAATTTAATAATCAAGTGTCATGGAGATTGAAATAATTACTGAAACGACTCGTCGAATTGCAAATCACCTACTTTTTTGAAATTTATGAGTTGATAGTGGTCAGCCTCGAAGGCACTCGAACCTTTTTCTATCAAAGTATATAACAATATAACTAATTCCCACACCCACGCAATCTATTCAGATCGTATATGACATTTTCACAACAAAAGGTTTAACGATTCCAACTACTACTAGTGAGAATCTCAACGAATGTATACAACATATGAGAAAGCTTATATTCGGGTGGTGTGAAGAAACAAAGTTTTGAGATTAAACAAGGTTAGTTTGATGACGAATGTCGGAAGGAAACAAATGCGTCTGCTGCAAACAAATGCAGCAGCAGCAGAATAAAAAGACTGAAGTCTTTTTATTAAGTATTGACTGAAGTCACTGTTATTCTTTTTTTTTCATGACATCTGTGACTACTACAACACAAGTAGTAGTAGCAGTAGCAGTAGTAGTAGTAGTAGTAGTAGTAGTAGTAGTAGTAGTAGTAGTAGTAGTAGTAGTAGTAGTAGTAGTAGCAGTAGCAGTAGCAGTAGCAGCAGTAGTAGTAGTAGTAGTAGTAGTAGTAGTAGTAGTAGTAGTAGTAGTAGCAGTAGCAGTAGCAGTAGCAGTAGTAGTAGTAGGAGTAGCAGTAGCAGTAGCAGTAGCAGTAGTAGTAGCAGTAGTAGCAGTAGCAGTAGCAGCAGCAGTAGCAGTAGCAGCAGCAGCAGCAGCAGCAGTAGCAGTAGTTGAAGTTTTATTATTTCTTTCACAGCAATGGTCTTTACCATTAATAAATTCCTTTTGCAGTTTTAATAATTAGTCAATTTGTATTAAATGTATCAGCTTACTTCATATTCAAAATATGATTAGAATAGATCTTAAAAACATGGAGTTAATTCTTAATACATATTCAACAGGACTGTCTGTGTCAGGAAAAATGTTCTACTCGGAAAATTTTGATTATAACCCGAACAGATACTTTAATCTAACCTAGAACTTATTTTATTGTTGGCATTTTTCTACCATCTGTAGTTTTTTAAAGTAATTTAAGTTAAAATTTCAAAAAAATAATATGATCGAACTAAATGAAAATTAGCTTTGATTAACCGATATCAACGGTAAGTTATTCAATTAACAATTAACAATTAACAATTAAGAAAAGCTGAATTTATTCAGCTTTTGTTACTAAGATCAATTATTTCAAAATCTGGCAACACTTCAATTTTTATCTTTTTAGGAGACCGTTAATATTATTTGCAATATCGTTTGTTAAGACTCCTATTTATCATCAATATCATAATTTTATTCAAATGGAACATACACTTTAATGTTACAAATTCTTTGCTTTGCTAGATTATAGTCTCGAACCTGCGATACGGTGCTTTTAAATTAAATTTTCTTTATTTTTTGTGAATGTTTTCACGTATGCATACGCGCATTTATGAATATTAATAAGTTTTTTGTAAATGCGTATGAAAAAATTCTAGCAAATTGTGTAAATAAAGTTATTTTACAGAAAAAAAGGAATACCAAGATAACTGATAGTTAAGAATAGAAAGAATCTTACTAAACCTAATGCGACATAGGTCGATTAGGAAAAGACATAAACAATTCTATGTTAGTGTATTATTCTAATCCTTTCATCCACGTTAAGGACAGCAAAGAAATAAGGCAGTATTCATTAAATGGAAAACTCTGTTATACAAAAGTTTTTTCGCACTCAAGAATAGTATAGTTTAAGTTATATCGTAAACTTTTAAATATATATATATATGTTCTTACAGGAAATTAGACTCACTTCTATGATACTACAATATAATCTGGCGCAGATGTACATTTGACCAAGAAAGACTTGGGCGTCTAAAAAATAATAAATTCAGCACCGTGATTTTATTCTGATAGTAAAAAACTAAATATATAGATCTTTTTTGGCTTTCAGCTTACACAAAATAATAAATAATGCACAACGGATCAAGAACAATTGCAACATCTGTATTTTCTTAACATTAGCCCTTCTTTTATATACATGTACTTGTCGCAATAAATTGCAAATCAAGATTACGCTTTAAAAACCATTCACAAAATTTTCACTTAAAATCTGAACCTAGATGTCCATTTAGATTGTAAAAAATTCATTGTCAGAAGACATTACAGAAAAGTATACATAACAAGCTCATGTAAAAAACTAAACAAAATAAAAACAAAGGAATAATAAATAATTTTATTTCATACTCTCCTCACATTGTAAGAATTGTAATATTTCCTGTGTGTTTGGTTGAATTTCGTATAAAACCTTTTTGTTGTTATGATACTATCATACTAAAAATCTGGTTAAAAAATTAAAACAGATCAACAAAAATATTAAATTTATTCACGAAACTCAAAATGTTTTGATTGAAATTTTAAAAAGAATAAAATCGGTTTTTACATAGATAGAAAGTTATGCACGTTAATAGGTATATCACCGACGATTCTAATCATCCTCTGCAACATAATACGGCTAATACGACGGCTTATAGAGAAAATCGGGAACCGCTTGATATGGAGGCTTGTTTCAGAGAAAAATAAATTTTATTAAAAAAACAACTTAGTTCAATGGTTTTACTGAAAATGTCGTTGACAGAATCTGCAAAACCTTTAACAAGTGGAGTAAACGGATGGAATACGAACGAAATGGAATAATACTTTAGAGTAGTAGAGAAGAAAGATAAGAAAAAACCTGGATAAATACTGCACATTGCCATTTTTATACCATCAAGGTAAAGAATATTTTTAAAAAACACTTTATCGTTACCACAAGTATGTCTTGAAAATTGGCCTCTACCCTAGGCAACCCTAAAGATAAAACTATAGTAGGCGAAACAGCAGTCAGTTTATAAATTGATTTGTAAAGACAATGATTGCAGTTTAGAATACATAGACATACTTAAGAATGACTGAACTTGAATAAAGATGCAATTTCCTCAGTAGGTAGAAGCCCACAGAAATCCGCTATAATCCAGCATTGTTTAAAAACCAATTACAGATTATTTTGTTAGAAATAAGCTATTTGGGAAGGCTTTACAAAAATATTTGTAATAAACAGAAACTGGACAGTTGAAAAGTTGCTTTGTAGTAAACTCAGTAAATAATGAAGTAAACACTTCATTGATGAAAAGCTATAGGCAATCAATATCCAACTGCCTGTTTTTGAAATTTTTCAAATCACGAGAACATTAAACGGTCATTGCCAACTTTAAAATTTAGTTCATGGGCAGAGATATTTCTATAATTGATTTAAGGTTTATGTTGTCTTATTTTTCTTGAAAAAAAGTTTATCTACTCAACCCATAAAAGAGGTGTGCATTAAGTCGTGTTAGGTAATTTGAATTGATAGTTTAAATTGTTTTAAACTAGAATTACTCTTTCTACTGTTATTACCTAGAACGATAATAGTTATTTATACTACTTACTGCTTTTATTTTTATTATTATTCTATACTCCCGGCTAAAAATATGTGTTTTATTTTGTTTCTCATGTATTATTTATTTGTCAACTAATACTGTTTATTATATCTTTTTTTTTTATTTATTTATTTTTTACTTTACATGAACATATTGTTTTATACAATATGTCCGTTATACAATATTATATGTTTATATAATATTGTTTTCTACAATTTAATTTAATTTCTAAGAGGAATTAAAAATAAATTTTATTTTTTTTTAATGAAAGTGTAACGAATTTGATGTATTCTTAGGATTTTGTTTCAATTCTAGTTAACTGTATAAAAATGAAATATCTCCGTTGTAACTTTTCTGTAACGTCTATTGATAATTATTTCTAAACAATAGAAATGGTCATCTAGGTTTATAAGTAAAATTTGATGAACTGTTTTTAGAACGAAATCATGTTCTTCAATAAATACTTACTGTACCTCTTAATTTATAAGTGGAGGCTGTAAAATATAAATGAAATATTGAAATAAACTACAACAGATTTGTTAGAATAATGGTACGATCAGTAACTTCTAGTATTACTGAAACTGAATTATTTAACTAATTTAATCACGGGTTCTGTGATTAAATTAGATGATTTATTTGGAATTGTTTTCACTTTTACTAGTACTATATTCATACAGTAAACAATATTTACAATATTATATCTGATAATAGTTGAAAAAATAGAAGATAAAATTATTTACTTATTTTAAATGAAATATCCAATCACCTTACCTTTATTCAGGATGTAAGGAGTCGTTTTCAACAGATTCCTGTTCCACAATTAATACATGTATCTCTAAAGGAATGTTTGGTAATTAATGTTAATGATAAATTAATTTAAAATGAAAATAAGCAATAAATTGAAGTCGAGTGATAAGTATTGATTTTAAAATAAGTAAAAGCAGTTTCTCTTTTTAATTAAATGTATTTATTGGAAGGAAAAACTGAGATTATAAACCTGATTATTAATTTAAAAAATGAGAACTAAATTTTCCTAAACCCACTGTTACTTCGAGGCATTAGTCAGTGTAGTATTTTGATACCCGAGCGCACACATATATTCGTATGTATCACACGCATTATGCAACAATAAATATATGAAAAAATATGTGCTTAATTGAAATATTTAGGGTATTCCCTGTTTCCTTTCCCATAAAAACAGTAGGAAATTGATGAATGTGTTACTGTATGACTCCAGTGAGTGTAGTGAGCTGTCTGATGTTAAACTGAATATTTACATCATATTTTAATTATTGCTAAATTCTATATAAGGAAATGGTTATTTCTGAGAAAATAAATTATTTATTTGTTTTTTGTTTTTTTTTTTAACAACGTGAATTGTTAATCACTTTTTTCTAAATAAATACTTCACAGTTAGACGAAAAGTTTGATAAAAGTCCATCTCTAACACCCTAGTTCATCAAATAATTCATTTTAATATCCAACAAAATTCTTCGCGCGCGTGTCTGTCTGTCTGTCTCTCTCTCTCTCTCGCTCTCTGTCTCTCTGTCTCTCTCTCTCTCGCTCTCTGTCTCTCTCTCTCTCTCTCTCTCTCTCTCTCTCTCTCTCTCTCTGTGTGTGTGTGTGTGTGTGTGTGTATATGTGTGTGTGTGTGTGTGTGTATATGTATAAAGTGTGATTCAGGAGAAAAGGGAAATAATCTGCGAACTGATTCTAGAGTTTGAAATAAGGAAAAGAGTTCATAAAAATATATAAATATATGTCCGAAACGTTTTGTTATCATGTTATAACTAGCAAAAAATTTTGCGCGGATTTCCCCAGTTCCCTCGGTGAAATGAGATATGAAAATTTTTAAGGCATTATAAAAGGGGTAAACTTAATGGTTTCTTATGTGTTTTAACTGAAAAATCGAATAAAACAGGTTCCAGAACTATGTTTTTCGCAGTTTTCATGATACCCAACTAATAACAGAAAACTTTGGTGACGATAAAAACTTTTTTTAGGTTCGAAGTACAGCAGCCTTGTTAGATGATTAATAAATGCGTAAATTTTATTATCAAAGCTTGTAGAAAATTTAATTCTGAAAAAAGTATTGTAATAAAGTTTATGAAAGAAAAATCATCTTCTATTATTAAAAACTAAAACTTAACAGGAAACTGTTATAAATTTGTAGAAATTAGTAACAGCTGTTTTTAATACAAAAAATTTAGACTTTTGAAAAAGTAAAGTATTTTTTATTTACATTAAACAAAATACTCACTGTGGTTTATACTTAATTAATTTACAATAAATGTTCGAAAATTTCACTATTGACATAGATTTCAACTCGTTTCCTTACATTTGTAAGCATATTCTACATGAATAAAGAGACGCGGTCTTTTGCAAAATAAAGAATTCAAATGGAATTTCACATCTTTAAATTCAGATTCAATTAGAAATATATAGGATACAACAAACTCAAAAATACTGCATAACTTGATTCTCAAAAATAATTCAACAATCAAAATTATTAACTGCCTAATTTTTACTATAAAGAGGGAAAGAAAATTAGCAATGAGTAGTTTTAAAATTAATTTCGAAGAATACAATTAATATTGCCAACCTAATTTTTCAAAGGTTAAATCTATTGTGCTAAAAACAGCTGATAATATATATATATATTTTTAAATTCTTAATATTTTTCTGTTAAGTTTTGGTTTATTTTTAACAATAAAAGATGATTTTTTTGTTTTACATCAACTTCATTACATTAATTTTTTAGAATTAAATTGACTACAAGTTTTGATAATAAAATTTACGGATTTAATAAAGCTACTGTACTTCAAACCTAAAAAAAAACATTTTTTTCGTCACCGTATTTTTCTGTTTTAAGTTGGAAATCATGAAAACTGCGAAAAACATAGTTCCTGAACTTGTTTTATTCGATTTTTCAGTTAAAAAACATAAGAAACCATCAAGTTTACCCTTTTTATAATGCCTTAAAAAATTCCATATGACCTCATTTCACCGAGGGAACTGAAATCCGGGCGAAATTTTTCGGTAGCCATTACTCAATAACAAAACATTTTGGACATGGTTTATATCTCTGTACGTATTTTTGTACTTTTTTCCTTATTTCAAGCTCTAGAATCAGTTCCCACATAATTTCCCTTTCCTTCCGAATCAATCTGTTTTTTGATACCCTTTATATGAACCCACTACATGTTACTCTATATATGAATCTCATACGTTTACTTTTTAGGAAACCTCTGAACATCATTTTCATTTTATTTATCGCCCTCCTATAGACAAGGTAATATGTTATGATATATAAATTAAAAAGTATGAGTATATATAAGTACAAATATTTTACAAAGTGTAAAGCTTAATATTTAAAAGCGCAATTTAAAAAATAATATATTTGGTTATCTATTAAAAACTGATCATATTTTCAGTTATGATAAAAATAAATAACTCCAGCGATTATATATTAAGAGAGTAGGAAGATTTAATTATTACAGGCAACTTTTTGAATTCCAGGAATAAGAGAGCAAAATATACACCGATTCATTCATTTAGTTTGAAGCAAAGTTGAAACTTTTATTTAAAATGCTTTTAATTCTAAGAGTTTTAATGGGTTCTGAGTTTTCTCCATTTCGGTTGTGCTTTAAATATTTGATTTACTTTTTACTTTGTGCGTCATCCATCTCTTTCACTGTATAATATAAATGCACAAACATACACACACCCGCTTCATACGAACTTGGACGCGTATTCACTAACATAGCACACAGATATATGTCGATAATCATTCCATTTACTTAAACTTATTTATATAATCATTTTGCATCGTTCCATTTAACAAAAGTTATTTAGAAATATATTTAGAAAGAATTTACACTATTTCTAACTTTTTTCTTACTCATTGTTAAGTAATGAGTACTTAAAATAATCTCTGAATATATATATCAAATAATTTCAAAATTTTATTAAATTCGGAATGAAATTTAGTTATAAACTTGAGAATAATTAATTTTATACGATTGTTTTCTTTTTTATTGTTACACGTATTACACTTGGGAGTACTGGTGTCAAAATATATAATATGATGTCCATAGCTGATGATAGTTACTTCAAAGATCTTCTCCATCATATAATACAATAAATGAGTGGTTTAAATGCTATACATAAGTTTCAAAGAAAAAAATCACTTTTTTCAGCTTACAGTATTTGTAAGATTCGCTCCCTTCCTCTCTGTAAGGGTATATACTTCTATTATAAGCAGATTTACTGGTGGTTTATTAGAACATCTGGAAGAAATTTCAAAATGGTTGAAATACATTACAAGCACAAGAAACAACTACTCATTTACAGCTCATTTAGGTTAGAAATTCACAAAACACAAGAAGGTTCAGTGCAAGATATGTAAGGAATTGGGGAGTAGATCTTTTCCAGCAACGTATTATTTGTAATGGAAATAACTACTACATTAAATCAATTAAGAATTATTAGTTTTAATTGATGATATTTGTTATTGATATTTTATTGTTACAATAAATATATTATCTATAAAATTAATATCATTTATTGCCTAATATGTATAATACTAATTAATTACATGTTCGCACTCATAATAACCGTAAAAACTCCAACATTCATAATGTAGCAAACTTGAAATATGTAAATTAGTTTAGACCTGTAAGAAGAATGTGAATATTTCGTTCTTAGTTTTCAGAATATATTGTAATGCATATTTCTATCATGATAAAAATGATATCGGTGCATATATAAATTAACATTAAATAAATAAATTATTCACGAAATGCGTGATATATAATTCGAAATATGTGAGACGTAATTCACTAATTAGGTTAGCACATTTTAGAATGGATTTGTTAAATCTATGAATGTTCATAATATCTAATCATAAACTATCTAAGCTCACACACACTTCCTCCCCCATTGTACTAAGTAAGACTATTATTATAGGTACGTATGCATATATTCACCCTCATTCATCAATTGTAATTGCAATTCTCCGTTACCCAAACCCCCATCTGTACTACACTTGACTAATAAATCTTGCATTACTATTCTACGTTAATATGTTATATATGTTCCAGCTAGACACTTCTAAATATTTAGAGTAACATTTAAACAAAATAAAACATCTGATATTAAAAAAGAAATATTACTCTTTGTTTTGTGTTTGTGCTGTTGTGATTCAATTAGTTTTTTTCTTTATCATATTATTTCGTTTTTAGTGAAATAAAAGAGCTTGAATTATATAGTACATTTATAGCAACTGTCGATTGTATTCTCTTATGGAACAATTTCTTTGAAAAAGATAAGAGAAATTTTACGTACATAAAGTAAGCGTTTAGTTACTAATTAACCATTTTTCAACAAGGTTTGGGTTGAGATGATTAACAACAATTTTTCTTGGTAGAATTACTACCGATTTTTATTCTTGAGGATTAAACAACTGCGACTCTTTTTTCTATAGCTGTTCTGTGCATGATTTCTGTGAATAAAACTGTTGTGGATTTACTTCTGCATCCATGTTATTGATTGTTGAATGTCCTTTTAACACGTGATATATCTTATTCACAAAAACGCTGTTTTTTTTTTTCACATCCGTTCATATTAAGAAATCCAGATTTAATTAATTTGGTGGTAGAAAATTATCACTGATGAAGAAAGCAATGCTCGAAATTGATGCAAAATAGCCGCGGACCTAAAATAGAAAAATTATATTGAGGTTAAAATATTAGTACACAACAGAAAGAAGTGAAAAATAATAACATCAAACCAGTCACATGGATGGGTTTTTTATTCACTAACGACGTACATTATGAATTAAACAATTGTAAATTTGAAAGTATTTCACACGAAAATAGCCCAATGAAATATCTGAAATTATAAATAAATAACGGGTGCAAGAGTGCCAGTCAATGTTGAGATACAAGAGAAGTAAATGACATATACCCGTTCATCAAATTTAAATGGTTTTTAGTGTAGAATCTTAAAATAACCCAACACTAAATTATTTTGATCTTGCAGTTTCTTGACCGGTTCGAAAATCATTACAAGTATGGTTTCAAACTAACAATTAAATTAGTTAAGTAAAATTAGTAATTAATATTTAATCTACTATTTCCTATTTTCTTTCTTCTTCTCCCCCGGGCCGGATCCTCCAGTTAAGTATTACACAGCTCAGGGGAGTGTCCTTTACTCTAACGGGCCTCCACGTCTCGGCCCGACGGTCGGATCACACTTTACGCTCGCCTAAAACCCCCAGAGTAGGATCCACCAGGCCCGCCTATGCCGTCCCTGGGTCCCCACTCCCGAGCCGGACTTGGTCTTTATTTCAATGCCTGTAACAGGGTGGGGACATTCCGAGTGGGGCATCCCCACCGGGACTCGGTCTTTTTTGCTCACTATTACCTATTAATTATCACATAACTTACCGTTAATAAATGAATATTTATTGCATATATACATTAAAAAATTAACTTCATTATAAATTAATTGTTAACAATCTAGATGTGGCATCTAAAAAATTTATCTGGTCAGTTAACAGACTTTATGCTACCTATAACTAACTATACAAGACTGCATGCTATTTATTATAACAGACAACAACATCCGGACTTGGAGTCAAGAACAGAATGTACTCGTATATGATTTACTGCATTAAATCTTTTGTAGTCGAGGGAATTTACACAACCAAGAAAGCAGGTGATATAAATTTGATAAATAAGTCGGTAGCACTTCTTTCTGAGAATCAATGGAAGGTATGTCGGATACAAAAATATACGATAAAATATTTATCTTATCAATGAAGAACATCGACGAAAATATTCTGGAAAATGCGGGTTGGAAATTTAGATCAAAAATCTGCCCCAGAAGTAACAATGGGAAATTTTTGCTTTTACGTCCTACTTCGTATGCTAATTTGGTTTAGCAAAGTTTACATATGTGTTATAATGAACGTGAAATAATAGTTGATTTTTCTCAGGCCATAGAGCGACATGATTTTGATTCTATTAGCAAAAGATTCCCCTAAACCAAGGTTCTAGGTGACAAACGTTGCGTGAATAATGTCATATCTCCTGCACATATAAATCGTCCACACAGACACTTGATTATTTTATTTCGAACCTGTAGCCATGAGAAACGCATCTTTCCGCTGATAAGCATACATTAGTAGACCGTAAAGACACGTTCACAAATGGTAAACCGAGTTTGTAATAACTGGGTTACAAACAGATAGTAAAGACAAAACCATAAAATTCATGACCCAATTTGGCATTTTGAGAACTGACAAACGTGCGACTGTTTGAATTTGCAATACTATCCGTATTATAATTTACACAGTAATGTGAATACAATATAAAAAATGTTCTCCAGATTTCTCTTTAATTATAACAGGGATGATTAACGTCCTGCTTACAAGTTGAGTAATTTCAAATCAGATGTTCCATTAATCATCATAGATTGTTCCAAGCAGAAATAATCGCTTAAAAGTGGAACCGTAAACTTGCGCAACGATAAAAAAAAACACTAAACCAGCGGACGGCCTCATTACCCATTACTCATTACACTCCGATTACTGCCTCATTACTCTTGATGCACATCGAGAATAAATATAATTTTCACATATATCTTACATACGAAAACAGCGAAAATGATTATTTAAGGTGAATATTCTGATTGAAAATTTGTGCCGAAGATATCGCGATCCTCTCACACACGTAGCGCTTACAAAATCGGTGTTGTTAGTACGATGGGATTTATAACTACCTCCCAGTGCAACAGCTTCGACAACCACTTTAAATGTCATTTTCTTTCTTAAATATATATATATTTCTTAAAATTGTATTTTTAAAAGATAACGATGCATACGTATTTTTTAATATATCTTATTTACCAATTTAAAGAACGTTCCTAATTTTAAATTATTTATATAAGTCGCATGGTATAGCTCGATTATATAGAACAAGCTCTAATCACGTTAGTTGCTGCCGCGGCAGATAAGGCACCAGTACAACTGGAACTTTCATGCCGGTTTCGAGACTCATTCAAATCGGTTACTTTTTTACTTCAAAAAAATAATTTAAAGTAAACTTTTCTCGAAGTAAAAATTCGAATACTAAGGAATACAATATCCAGCAGTGAACGTGAGTCCCTCATACCTGACTGCTGCGGCTGTGGTTAAAGAGGATTTTTTTTACTTGTTTTACATTTTAAACATCAGCTATCGTATTTATTGCAATTGGTCTATTGCAATTTGACTTCTGCCTTGAGCTAGATATTAGACGTTACAGAATTTATAAAAATCTACTAGAAGTTATAGAACTGGTAAATTTTAAGATTTATAAATCATTTCTTTATTGGAAAATAAGAAAGCTTAGTTGTTTGCGGCTCATGGTTTACATTTCTAGAGATAAATTTTCTTGCCAAACCTTACATTAGGATCCAGTATTAGGTGAACATTCTAAGTTGGAATATATTATTAATATATATTTGAGCTATTTTTAAGCTAACTTAACGTTTTTTATTGGGATTGGCCAGATCGATACGTCTTATTTTTTGGTGGACCGTGGTTTAATTTCTCATTTTTATATTCTGGTTAAAATATTATTTTTGTAGTGTTTAATATATTTATTGTTTTTTAACTAATTAATTATTATGATTGCTTTTCGTGAAAATGATTGTTAAACCGTCAAAATTCTAGATTTAAGCGGTTTTATTTTTAAACACGATTTAAGTTTTCTTGTTTTTCAAAATATTGTTGTAAAGCTGTACAGTTGTAAAATTTTAAAATTTTACTTTCTCGTTTTTTAATTAATTTTATATATTTTGAGAAGTTAAGTATACCGTTTTAACACTATACTTTTAATAGCAAAGAAATAATTAATGATAGAAAGTAGAACAAAGAAGGATTTAAATAAAAAGATATAAATGTCATAACCTTTCTACGAAGTCAGTTTATTTATTATACAAATGAAAGAGCATCAAGTTTCATCTAATTATGCACTTTATCAAGAATCTTTTCAGCTCTAAATTTAATTTATCCTGACTCACTTTTCTCCTAACTATCTTTTCTTCTGACTTCACGCAAATAGACTAAATTCATAATAAAAAATAATGAAATTCAACCTTAAATTCTCATTCTCCACCCGCGCAATCAACTACATCTTCTTTTAAAATTATCTAAATTTATTTATTCTACTCTAACATTTGTTAAAAATCTTTTTGATCAATTTTTCTCATTATTATGAAATGATTATGTTCATAAAAATACTTCAGAACTTAAAATATAAATTATACACAGTAAATTCATTCGTGTCATAATTGTACGCTTACATAAGCACGTGTACAATAGAATAGCTGAATTTCTCTGGGAAAAAGAAGAGTATGTTTAATTTTTACAAATATATATTTAATAACGTGTTCCACCTAAACATTTAGATTAGTTTTAACAAATATTTTTAAATTACTAAAGATAATGAATTACTGACATTCAAATTAATGGAACATGTTCCATAGACCCTTTCGAAATAAATTATCACTACTTCCTGAGATTTCTTCTGTAAGAACTGTTATTAGTACCGCTTGCCTTAAAAATCTGTTAAAAGAACATACATTAGTACTAACATACGAAAGTTAAACAAAGTTTATAAAATTACACAGAAAATAATAAAACACAAAATGACAAACAACAATCAAGACAAATAAAATTACAACAGTTAATGATTGCTCTGAATATTACACAAGGTAGACTGGACGCACATTTTCCCACAGCTACAAAGAACACGAATAGGCCCAACATAAAACATCAGAATCAATTTTCGAAAATAATTTTAATTACGTGTAGGAGGTACATGCAAAGACATTACTACTTAATTAAGTTTTCTTTTTGAGACGGGTAACTTGAAAATGGCAGCGGAAACTCTAATTGAGAAGACACTATAATTAATTTTCGGTACTCAAGAAAATACTGATGACTAGAAAAAAATAAGTTACTTGAAAGTAAGTCGTTAAAATATTAAAGAACTTCAAAATTGTTATGTTAAATGGAATTCCATTAATTTGAAAGCGAGTCGTTTATTATTTGTAATAATTTTTAATTTTATAAATTATTAAAGCTTCTACTTACCCAATCTATAGACGTTCAAAGGTGTGTTTCAATTCTTGAACTGTATTTAGAAGCATAGTCAGTTAGCTAAATCTCAACAACAAAAAAAAAACACGATAAAATATGTAACCAATAGGGACAACTTATTTTATATTTTATACTTCCATACTTTCATAAAAAAAGTCCATCAAATATGCATTGGATATAATAACCCACCAACATTCAATAAACGCTGGTCAACAGACGTATTACAACAAAATTACTAGGCCATCTTCCGTATTGAATCTGTTGAAAGCGTAATAAATATTCAGTGTATGTATCTGTGTTTGATGAACGAGAATTTGCACACGTGTGAACATATAATACTTCGGCTTACAAGAAAAGGCCTTATTATGCTTCCGTTTGCATTTTTAATGATTTAAATTTTAAATAAATTTTAAACTATTTAATTATCTTTCCACCATTGTAATTAAAATATAATTAAAAGATTTTCTATTATGAAATATGTATTAATCTGTAAAAGGATTTTAAAATAATACTTGTTTAAAAAATTAACAATAAAAGCCTTATTTTGAACCTCTTTTTAACGTGTATATAAATATGTCCGTAGCAGTGGCGGCTCGTAGCTAAAATTAGTGGGGGTGCTGGTCCAGAAAATCTTTTTCTGGTCCTTTTCAAGGCCATGGTTAAAGTTTTCTGTAAAATAAAAGAACCGAAAAAAAATTAATCAAATTGAACATCTGGAAGCAGGATAATAATCTAATTCTACACTTTATGACATTCAAGAATATGGCACACGGTTTTTAAGCACATTGTGCTTAAAAACTGTATTCACTTTAACCGGATAAATAATAAAATGTCAATACAGATAATATTTTTTAATATTATTAGATAATAATTTAATAAAATGTTCGCTAAAAACATTATAGTCCATTGGCGCTATGTTAAATTTCTACGTACACAGAAACAAATACATAATTAATTTCTACTAATTTACTTCTCTTTCACCCTTCCAGCTTGTTTTTGGACAGATTTGGCAATCAAAGAGTCCTTGCTTTCCGCCATCTTCTGATTACTACTGAAAAAAACAACTACTTCACTTTCATATTCCTTCCACCGACTAAACTAGAAAAGCGAACGAACAAGAAATGTTCCATACACACGCGGAGTAAAAAAAAATTCCTTCCAACAGCACGCCAGGGTCGGCACTGCGGAAGCGGCAGTTCTCTCTCTCCCTTCCAGCCTCGTGTGCATGTCCTTTCCTATGTACGCATGCGCACAACAGCCAAATACCATGCCGCTGGAACTGTGAAGCGCACAGTTCCATACAGAGATTTTTGTATCTTTTTCATGAACTGGTAGATGGCTACTGACACAAAGCTTAAGGATTATATATTGTATAGTATAAAGAAAGAATTAAAGAAAAATGAACCCGTTATATTAAATGTTATCGATAATATCAAGTGGATTTAAAGGGTTCTGCAGTTCCAGAGTGCCTATATGCGAGCCGCCGTTGGTTCGTTGTAATAAGTTCAGTTTATAAATAAAATTTTCATTAACGCCTTCTGAATTGTGATTTACTTTGTTGTTATATTTAGTTTACGTATATTTATTTACACAGGATGTTTCATAATGTTCTTAGGAGTTACAAAAATTCAGTACAAAAAAAATATTTCATTTACCTAAATGAAACTTGTACGAAGTGATGCAGGGCCTCAAATAGTTTTTGGTAAAACCTATAAATTTTTAATATGTGCTTCTCTGGTGACACGGCACACATCAACACGAAAGTCTAGCTCTTGCCAAACTCGTTCTAACATGTCATTTTCGATAGAATTGATTGCATTGATTATGCGATCCTGTAACTCAGCGATATCGTGCGGCATTGGTGGGATAAACACTTTATCTTTCACGTAACCCCAGAGAAAGAAATCACATGGCGTGAGGTCTGGTGATCTTGGTGGCCACAGCATAATGTGTTGGTCTTCAGAAGCACGTCCTATCCAGCGCCGAGGTAATGTTGTGTTAAGGTACTGTCGAATCTCGTTATGAAAATGGGCAGGACAACCGTCTTGCTGAAAAATGAAGTCGTTGAGTAGCTAAGGCATAAGCCGTAACTGTAACCTATTCAGGTATATCATGCCGGTTACTGTGGTTTCCATAAAAAAGAACGGCCCATACACTGCCTCACGAGAGATCGCACAAAAAACGTTGTTTACTTTCGGAGATTCCCGAATGCCACACAAGCATATGGATTTTCAGTTCCCCAAACTCGCACGTTATGACGGTTTACTTTTTCGCTAATATGGAAAGCAGCTTCATCGCTGAAAATTATCTTATTTAGAAAACCTTCATCTAACAACATCTTTTCCTGTAACTGTAAACAAAAATCGAGCCTGCGTGTTTTATCTCCATCAGAAAGACACTGGATTAATTGAAGATGGTACGGTTTGCATAATAAACGTTTACGGAGAACTCTCCACACTGTTGTTTTCGGAATTCCTAATTCTCTGCCTGCAGCCGCAGTCGATTTTTACGGGCTGCTAATGAAACTTGCACACCCACGTTCGACATTGACTTCTGAGGTAGATGGACGACTAGTTGATTTTCGCTTGCACAAGCAACCAGTTTCACTGAATTATACCATTCACGAATTGAATTGTCACTTGGTGGCTCCTTATAAAATTTCAACCGAAACGCACGTTGTACAGAAATTTCTGACTTTGACAAGTGAAATTCTAACACACAAAAAGACTTCTCGCTTCCCGTGGTAGCCATTACTGTTGACGGCTAGCGAGCATGTGGTTTACTAACTGCCTAGTATATATGAAAAAAACTATTTGAAGTACTCTTTCGTAGAGTGCTTGTTTTATTCTTATGAGTGAAATAGTTTTTTGTTAATGAATTTTCAAAACTCCGAAGAACATTATGAAACGGCCTGTATAATATTGTTTCATTTGTTTATAATTTAAATTATTGAAATAAAATTTAATAACAACTATGTTTTATTTAATATTTAATTGCCCACTTCATGATGCTACTCTGACCTCACAGTCAAAATTTTACCACTATTTCCCATATACGTCTAGGTAAATGCTGGGGCAGTTTCTTTTTTACCCGTGGAGTAGCATACCTAGCCACTTCTGATAGTGGGTAATGTGATCTATATAAAGTATGTATTTCATGTACCTATAAAAAGATATTTATTTATACAAATTTATTTTTTATATTTAGACACAGTATATTATACGTGTGCTCCTCTCGCAGATTATATAACTATTATACATCAGATATTATAGAATTTATTTATATATTCTTTAATTTTAATTTTAAGAAATCTTATCTTATTCCACAATTAAATTCTTTTTTGGTCGGTTCGAAAATATTTTCAACTCTCTACATATCCCCTTACTATCATTTACGAAATCTTTTATGTAAAAATTGATATTAACTTCTGATTATCAATGCCGATCTGAAGTTATGGTGCCTTCAACCTGCACACACTCATATTAGTGTATGAATATACGGTAGGCTCAATGTAAAAATGAACCTTTGCCTGCCTAGTTAACAGTCAGTAGGTTAACCTGGCTCTTTCTTCCTTTTTGGATGTATGCCCTGAATGAACAGGATACATATTTATAAAAAACGACAACAGAACGACGTTATTATAGCCTTGATTTAAACTTTGATAAGTTCATTAGAGATATTTCTATAACGGATCAATACCATTTATACATCTAATATGTTATATTTTACAATAGTCATAGATTATGATTGAAAATTATTCGGATTCCTTTTATTTTAACATCGTGTATTTACAGAAGATCTGATTTTAATCAGTGTGAGCAGAGGCGTGGAATATGATGACTGATAAGGACGCTTGAAAGAACTATTAAGGAAATGCCAACAAGGGGAGTATAGATACTTTAAAAAAGGGAATAATAATACTTTATATATCTTTCATTTAAAAATTTGTATTTATTATTTTTCTTGATTTATTCAAATACGTTGTTGTAAAGCAACTTTTCTGAGAAATGGAAAGAACTTTACTTAAATTAACTGCTAACCAAAATCAAAATAAACATACAACTAAACAATAAATCATCATAAATATATCTGTTTTAGTATTTTCTCTCGCTTACCCATTAAAAATACGATTGTAACATGTTTATTAACATATAAGAATAATAAAACAGAAAGAAGAACCACACAATTTATTAAATGAACACATAACAACAAGCATCTTAAGATTAAAAAATATCCTACCACACCTAAATCCCACATTGTGATCTTACTTTTTTTTTCTTTTTTTTTTAAATGAATTTTTACGGGCATCGACTGCTGAGGTCATTAGCCCTCGTCACAATCTTTAAAAGAAACTACTAACACCATCTGGATCGTCATATGTAAGGGTGTAAAGGGCTCTTACATTTTATTTAAAAGCACAAACTACACAAAACATTTAAGACATAAAGACAAGGACAATCACAAACACTTATGGGGTGTAAAGGGCCCCAATATTAAAATTTGGGATAGGTTCTCAAAAGACCATTAAATTAAAATTAAAATTAAACTTATCGATACCATTTCTTTCTTTCTTCTACGAGTCTCATTTATAGTTTGTTTAAGCACCCTCGGGGCGACCAGACCCGCCGTTGAGCAGTATATCAGTCGCGCCAAGGTGCCGTGGCAGTTGACTTCTCCTTATAAACAGGCTACAGGCATGCGCCGCGCACACCCATAGCATCGCGCCCTCAATCCATCCTTGAGAGTCCCCCATGCCATCATCGGATCACCCCGACTCACTGTTTTTGAATACAGACGAGCCAGGATGGCCTAGGCAAGAGGGCTACCTCCCGTCACTACACGTACCACGCTTCGAGACTTCCATATTTAAAAGAAATATCTCTTAGAGATTCTTTTGTCAAAGCTACTTGTTCTCGGCCAGTCAACTTCACGTCGCTTTTCCATTTATATAGAGAAGTTTTCACTGAGTTTAATTTTGTATTTAAACTCCTCCAATCAGTACTCCATTTGTTTCTTACTATGTTAGTTAGACGGTTTTTAACGTCTGCCACTCTTACAGGAAATGCATCCAAATCATCCCAGACTGTTGCCTTTCTGGCAGCTTCGTCTGAGCTTTCATTAACTGTAATGCCAGCATGTCCTGGAGTCCATACAAATACGCATCGCTGTCCTCGTTGATTTAACACGAATAAAATAGACAGGATGTTTGAAATTAGGACATCCTTAATGTTCTTGTTCCGAATTGCAATAATTGCACTAAGAGAATCGGAACATATTAGCAATTCGCAAATTTTGAGTTGCAATTGCTAATTCCAACTCTTCATAATAATATTCTATGTATCGAAAAGCTTGCTAAATGGCAGTAAGTTCTGCCGTGTAGACACTGGCTATATCTGGCAGTTTCCAATAATGGGCTTCTCCATTTATATATATGGAGCATCCAACACCATATTCGGTGTTGGAACCGTCAGTATAAATTCTAATATGTTCTTCGTAACTACTGACGGTTGCCAAAAATTCCTGCTGGATGATCACTGCTGGTTTCTTTTTTGTTTCTCCTTGAGAGAGATCTAAACTTGTATTAACCGCTGGCAAGAGCCATGGTGGTATTTCTCTAGTAGAAATTGCTAGTGTCTCTGGTATAGCAATTTCATATTTTCTTCTTAATTCGTGATACCTAATTCCAGCTGGTCTGGAATAGGTAGCACGATGTTCATATACTGCAGCCATAGGATGATTCATAAACAATTTATTATTTATATGAGCAGGGAAAGCCAATACATTTGCTGCACATCTTGACAAAAGGATCTCTCTTCTATAATGTAGTGGCATTATTCCGGCTTCAGACATCAGACTAGCCGCCGGACTTGTGCGGAAAGCGCCTGTTGCATACCTTATTCCGCTATTATGTACTACGTCTAACTTTCTTAAGTGCGACTTTCTAGCGGATGAATATACAATACATCCGTAGTCTAGTTTAGATTGAACCAATGCTTCATACAATCTCAATAATGTCTCTTTGTCTGAGCCGCAATTAAGGTTCGATATACATTTTATAATGTTTAGGGCTCTTTTGCATCTATCACTCAAGTCCTGTATATGTAATCCCCATGTAAGGGAATTATCCAATACTAATCCTAAATATCTTACATTGTTTTTATATTGTATTGGATTATCATCAATTGTCAACGCAGGACTTTGATGAGGAATTCTCTTCCTACAAAAGTGTACACAGCACGTTTTTTCTGGTGAGAATTGGAAACCGTTATTCTTTGCAACTTCATTTAGAGCATTGATCGCTCGTTGCAATTTGTACCTCACCATAGCAGTCTTGTTGCTGGCATACACAATTGCCAGATCATCAACATAGACGCTTTTGCTGATTTCTGCTGGAATGGCTAATATCAATTTATTGATGGCAATGGTAAACAAGGTACCGCTCATCGGCGAACCTTGTGGTATGCCATTTTCCAAATTTCTTACAGATGAATATTCGCTACTGACTCGTACTTGGAAAGTACAGTCATTCATATAGTTGCTGAGCAGTATAGGCAGATTGCCACGAATGCCCCATTAATGTATCTGGAGCATTATACCATGACGCCCGGTCATATCAAAAGCCTTCTGAAGATCAAACAAGACTCCGACACAATGTTTCCTTGTAATAAAGCTGTTATATATAACGTCCTCTAAGCTGATCATTTGATCAGTGGTGGAATGGTATTGCCGAAAACCTGCTTGATACGGTGATATCATGTTTTCTTTTTCCAAAACCCAGACGAGTCGATTATTAATCATTTTCTCCAGTATTTTTCCCATAGCAAACGTCAAAGAAATAGGACAATAGCTATGGGGGTCTGTTAAATTTTTATTTTTCTTTGGTACTGGAACAACATGAGCTTTTTTCCACTGCTGCGGGTACGTTCCATCCCGCCATATTTTATTATAAAGTTCTAATAATCTACGCTTTGCAGTGGTATTCAGCTGCCTGATCATATTATAGTGGATTTCATCCGGACCAGCAGCTGTGTTACCTGATTTTTCCAACGATTTTGCGAATTCTTCCATTTTAAAGGGTACATTACATGAATAATTATACTCAGTTCTGAAGTTTAGTAGACCTTCAAGTTGTTCTTTTTTAGTGCGAAAATCTTCTTCGTAGTTGGCCGTTCTGCTGGCCTTTTCGAAGTGATTGGATAACAGCTCTGCAATTTGATATGGAGTGTCTTTTATTTCATCTTCATCTTGAAGGCTAGTTATGGGAGCAAAATCATTGCGCCCACAAATCGCCTTCACTTTCCTCCAAACATCTGATGCAGTAGTTGTTTTGTCAATGGATGACACTTATTGCTGCCAGGATCGTTTTTTCGAGTCTATCATAAGACGTTTTGCATACGCCCTGTATTTCTTAAAGACAACAAGATTTTCTATACTAGGACGCTTCTTAAAGACGTTATACGCCCTTTTTTTTGTTTTTATAGCTTCACTTATTTCTTCGTTCCACCATGGAACGGGTTTTTTCGTAAGTTTCCCAGATGTTTTGGGAATATATCTTGATGCCGACTCAATTATTGCATTTGTTATGGCGTCGACATCGTCTCCGATAACTCCAGTTGTTTCTGGGAATATCGTTCTCGCTGTGAAGCTCGTCCAGTCTGCCTTTTCAAATACCCATCGTTTAGCGATGGGATATATTGTTCTTGTAACATCAGTAACAATTTGCACCGGGAAATGATCGCTTCCATGCAGATCGTCTATGAGATGGAAGCTGTACCTCGGTGCTATCGATCCGCTTATAAGTGCAAGATCTATACAGGACGTCGATCCATCTCTGGCATTGAAAAAGGTTCCTGATCCGTCGTTTAAAATAATAAGTTCTCAATTCATCAGGAACCCTTCCAGTTCTCTTCCACGGGGATCTACTCGATCCGATCCCCAAAGAGAATTATGAGCGTTAAAGTCACTCACCAGTAGGACAGGTAGGGGAAGCTCAGAAATTAGTCTTGCTATGTCATCATTATTCCAATCAAAATTCGGCAAGTATATGCTGCAAACAGTGATCTGAAGCGGACGCTTCATTCTAACGGCGACCGCTTGTAGGTTTGTGTTTAGAACAACCGCTTCGGTGGTAGCTCTAGTCGATGTTAATATAGCTACTCCACCTCTAAGTCTTACATTTGGCGGTTGATCTCGCCGAAATATATCAAATCCTTTTAATTTAAAATTTTCATTTCCGCGGAAATGCGTTTCTTGCAGACATATACACATCGGGTCTACGTTATGTACCAAGCGTTGGAGCTCATGGATGTTTGAAAAACATCCATTGATGTTCCATTGTACAATCGACTCGCTAATTTTTAATTAAATTATGTCCTAGGTTTTCGTTTCGGGCATCCTTTTTTTCTTTTCTTCTCCATATTGCGAACGGCACCATGTTCGCGGAGAACGTCGTCGCCGGTGTAGCTTCCGGTCTCCGAATCGGAGACCACCGAAGCCGCCGACGACGACGGGCATGGATCGGCGCCAGTTTCAGGCGCCGATTGAGAGGCGGCAACCTGGCCGCCTTCCAACACGGGGGGGGGGGCACCGGTCACCGCCTGTGGGAGGGGGGACACTCGCCCCCCTGTGTGATTTTTTGTAGCCTCTGAGGCTGAGGCCACTTCAGTTGCGGGAGGATTGCGGGCCTCCATAACAGTCTCTGTAGGTATTATCGTTTTCTTGTCATCAAGAATCTCACTAAGACGGACTTGGCATTCTGCTT
Source organism: Lycorma delicatula (assembly GCF_047948215.1). Classification (NCBI taxonomy): domain Eukaryota; kingdom Metazoa; phylum Arthropoda; class Insecta; order Hemiptera; family Fulgoridae; genus Lycorma; species Lycorma delicatula. Next base: position 46,107,531 of record NC_134455.1, on the reverse strand, counting down.
TGGCGTCCTTTTTCTTCAGAGCAAGAGCAGCTTTCGCTGTTTTATCTTCGGGAAGAGGCTGTACTAATATCTTTGGCTTTAGTGGATCTTTAATATTGAAAGATTTCATTTTATTGTCAATAATTCTTTCAATCATGTTAGCCAAGGTCGGAGCAAGTTTACTGATGAGCTGACTTTCATCCACAGCAATTGGAGCAGGAGCAGGAACAGTAGCCGCAGCTCGAGCATAAGATGTTGTTGCTCCGGGTTTGCGGGCGTTAACAATCTTTTTGGCTTTGATGTAGCTGATTTTCTGCAGACTTTTAACTTCCTGCACAGCTACTTCTTCTTTGTAGACAGGACAATTCCTGGATCTACATGAATGCTGTCCCTTGCAATTGATGCATGTAGGGGGCTCTTTACACGGCTCTCCCTCATGCACCTCTTCGCCACACACGCATATTTGCGTTCTCTCACATTTGATGGCGGTGTGGCCAAATGCTGGCACTTGAAGCATCGCATTAGTTGCGGGATAAATGCCCGCACATCCAATCGATGTATCCCCGCTCTAATCTTCTCCGGCAAGGTAGGCCGGTTAAATGTGGGAACATGAGAGGCTGAAGGTAGGACCTCGCCATTCCTTCTCATGTTCAATCGGCGACACTCTATGACTCCCTGCGTTGACAACCCCTCAACAATTTCCCGCTCGGTGCAATTTAGAAGATCCCGACAGACGACCACACCTTTTGAGGTGTTGAGCGTACCGTGGGGATCGACATGTACAGCCAGTTCTCCAATCTTTTTAAGCCCTAAAATCTTTTGAGACTGGACGTCATTTACAGTCTCAACATGAAGTCCCATGAAGGTCTTCCTTATTTGTTTTACAGGGCCACCAGCGCATTCGGTTATCTCCCGAGCGATGAGAAAGGACTCACTTTCGAAAAATTTCCATCCTCCTTCGTAATAACCAAATATTTAGGTTTCGGTACATTATTGCTCTTGAAAAAAGCTTTTTGTGAGCTTTTTCTAGCCTCAATCTCTATCCTTTTAGTTTCCGCACTTTTTCTCCGTTTTGCCTCAGGCGAAACGGCTGTTTCTAAACGAGGGTGTTTGCGTGAACCCTCTGCCACGTTTAATTGTTCAGTTTCCATGAACAATAAATCCCTTCTGTAGTAAGGTTAGCCGCCGGGGTACACTCGCACTCCAGGGCTACCAACCCTGGAGGTCCGTTCCGGTACTCCGGTGGAACCGGCATATGTCCTGGCAGAGAGCGGATGCGCAGTCTCTGCACTGACTCCAGGCCCTTACACACCGAGGCTTTCAGGGCTCCCATGCTCCGAACAACATGGGCACCCTAACTACATGCTTGCCATCGCGGGGGGCATGTGGACAGCGAAAGGTCTCCGTTACACCTGTAAATAACTTCGACCGTGGCTGCCACATCGCCAGCTCTAAGTTTGGTATATGTCCACTTCCTAATCCATAAATTGTTCATATCGTGCAGGTAGCCGAAAAATCCAATCCATGAGGGGACCTGAAGGTGGAAACAGGTCAAAAGAAAAGCATATCCGAGGAATTTACTCGGAGCCCCGTTAGCCAGCTATATGTATTGTACAGAAGTACGGCTGTTACCGCCCTGGACGTGGAACGTAGATGTTGTGTTCCGGACGTGGGGGTTACCTACCTCAGGGCAATTTGTTAATTGTTAACTCGAACTTTGTTAATTTTATTATCGATCTTTGTAAAACTAATTTCTGTTAAGATAAAGATGAATGATTTCCAGAATTTTTTCTATTAATTCCGTTGTTGAGAAAATATTTCAACTCCACCCCTTCACTTAACGTAGCCAGAAATGTCCTTTTTTTAAAGTAACTTACCATTTGTTTTAATTAAACGTAGAATTGTAGTGATTAACGCAATCAAGAATCATTTAAACAAAAATATACGATTTGTTTTTGTCTGCATTTTTTCAAATCTGAAGATTTTTCTCTTTTAAATAGAATTCCCTTTTAAACTGAAAAGAGAACAATTTCCCCCTTTTAAACTGATGTTATAAATACGAAATATACCTTTTTTACTGAAAATTAGATGATTTTATAGAAAAAATACAACAGGGTATGGACTTTAATACTCCTACTGACTTGTCAATTCTCATGCCAATCGATTAAGTCAAATTAATATTCGCTCATGGGAATAACTTAAAAGTCAAATATCCAGTCTACTTACTGCTAGCCTATTTAAATCATATGATTGTAAAAATCTGAATTAGAATGATTTTACCGGCGTACACGTTACTATCTTTTATTGATTAGAAAGTAATCAGTGCCAAAAACAAAAGAAATAACTACACTAACTGAATATTAATAAATATCTTGCGGTGAAATGCTTTTTCTTTAATTCAGTTTAACTTTTTTTTCAATTTTTTTTTTTTTGTTTCAAATTTCTTTTTACAATCGGTTACATTTTTTAGGAACCTTAAGCAATTTTTTTTTTATTTCACATGCATTCACGCTAAAAAAGAATCCCTATTCAAATTCCTTAAAAATTATATACTAGTACTACAAAGAACTTCTGAGGGTAGAACGTAGTACATACACAATGTAGTTTTGAAGAACTGTTCTCTGAGAGTATAGTCGAGAACGTTAACATCCTTCTGAATAATTTTTCATCCTTGATGTGAAGATTGGAATTCAACGAATTATATTGTTGAACAGTAATAGTTAATAATATAAATATTTCGTGATATAGGAAAACGTTTGTTAAAATAATAACTATACGAGCCAGAATAAAAAAACGGCATCTTGGTAATTTCCTGAGCTGAAAAATCACCTGCTTAGCTAACCCTTATCATGCTGTACTACTAAATGTTTCTTACCGCTAAAACATGCGTTATGTTTGGTGTTAATATTTTAAATGTTCATTTTCAGCTAAGCTATCGATATGTTTAATAAATATCATTTATTTTTTGTCGTTTTAACATGCATTTTGAAATTAAAAATTTCTTTACCTTGAAATAGATACGCTTATTTCTAGGCTAAATTTCCATTCCCGTTTCTTTTCGTTCTACCAAATAAAATGGAATCTAATCTAGTTTTATTAAATCTTCCCGTACTCAATTATAAAGAGTTACGGATATTCACTGCATAATAAAAATCTCAATTTATGGCCTTTTTTTTTATTTATATTCAAAATACTGACCTAAAACTACCCGTCTGTAACCCGGCATGTTTGATTGCTTGTTTAAAAATGACTATGTTTTAACTTAACTTTCTTTTTTAAGAAATTATTCTATTTCTATAAAAGATGCATTAATACAGTACTTGTACAATAAGTAGAATAGCCGACTGCTACTCTTACAATGCAGTTTACTGCTGCCTCTTATTCTTAAATTTATTATTTCTCTGGGGCTGATAGGCTCTTATAATTATTTCGCGTATTACATTCACTATCGTGATAAAAATGATGAAATACGCACTGTTTAACTTGTAAAGTTCCATGAAGTACAGAGTATTATTAATTAAAACTTCCACACTACATATACTTCAAAAGAAAATAATATTAATTTCTAGTTCACTTTCATTAAAAAATTACTCAAGAACTGTCATACAACGAAAAGTGTTGAACTAATTTTCTGACAAGAGAAAAGTGTTTTAAGAACCTATTAAAATAAAAATTAGTTTTTACTTAATACAAAGAGTATGGCATGTTATAAATTAGTAAATTAACTGTCTTCTTCATTTCCGATTTAATTTAGACTTCTATCAATAATTAGTACAGGAATCTATTCAAAATACAAGAAATCTTACCTGTATGCTTTGTATTCTAACTTACTTTTATTTACATGATGTACTATTATAGGTCTCTTCTTTTTCTGTTTAGGCTTCGGAACCACCGTGAGGTATAACTTCAGAAAATGAATAAGGATAATATGTATAAAAGTAAATGAATATTACTATATAAATCTAGTAATATTATAAGCCTACTGTTTATTTAATGAAGGAGCCATTTTTTTTTTTTAAAGAATATTAATGGTATATTACAGTAATTTTAAAACCTTAAATTTTATTTAACAATATATTATCAACAAGGTAAATCAATATTTTTTTTAATAGTAGTATATTTATTTTTTATGTTTGAGTGGGAAAAAAGAACGCAATTACTCGTAACAACAAAACTGATACACAATCTTAGGGATTAAATTTAATATAAAAGAGACAAGAATTGAAAGATTTTCTAGAATTATTAGAATTTCAGAAAACTTTTAAAACGCTGTTTGTACTTTGAAATATGATAATGTGACACAGTCTTTATATTCTTAATTAACTGCATCTCATAACTACCTCTTATTAAAAGTTAAATAAGTTATTAATTTCCAACTTCGACATAAGTTAAAAGTTAATTTTAACCTATGTAAATAGCATCTTCTACCTAAATATCGACTTGAGAGTACGTGTACTATATTATATATACAAGCAAACAAATTAAAAAAAATATATATATATTTTTAATGTAATATTTTCTTTTAATCAGAATATTAAAAAAAAAACAATTTCAAACACATTGTATTAAGTGACTCATTTTACTTACTATAGCTCATAAGCAAGTAAAAAAATATACAACAGTTTTACACTTCACACTTACACATTTTGGAAGTAGTACAAAACCTGGTTCACGGGACTTCATTTTTGTTAGAATAGTTAAAATATCTAAAAATTACGCGTTTTCTCACAACGCTGCAAATTTCCATACTGCTTTTCTCGTGCGAATTGACGTTTGAAAAGATATCTGGAGGTAAAATTTCTGCTAAATCTGCCCGCCAAAACATTTCTTTTAAAAAAACTGAATATAGAAGGATTTAAAAAAAATTATATACCTTTTCTACGTAATTGTTTGGTTTGTCTCTCACTACAATTTTTACTTTTAAAAATTTCCAAGAGTAATTATTCACATTATAAGTCCCACTAACACTAATTTTATGATTAATGCGCTAAAGTAATAAATTTGTTGTGCGTTACTTCAAGATCTTAAATTTTTATCAGAAAAGTAAAAGCTTTTATAACAATAATTTTTGGTAACAAAATGTTTAAATATTAAAGTGAGAGAAATGTTTTGAAACTTTCATAGATAATAACCAAATCATAAACAAATGATCTATTTTTGCGGAGTATAAATGAATTAACTTCTCCTACAAAAAAGAATTATACATTCTTGTGCATCTTAAAAGTTCTCTTTGCTTGGATTATACATTATAAATCATTTCACTAATAGGAATTTGAATTCATCACAAAGGGAAATACAGTAGAGTGTACTGTTCGTTACCATTGTTACTTCCTTGAAGTAAGCCGGTATAATTACAGAACACACACAGTCATTACATAAATACGCACACATTTACATAAGGCACGCCGCATAAGTGCATGTGTCTGACGGAACCCAGACAACAGACAAATCGGGAGTTCTCTCCTGTAATTTGACTCTCGCTAATTACATCATGATTAAGGAGTTCTGGCAATGTCTGCTTAGCTTACCAGATACATTTGTCTTCGCTACTCTCTCCTTCATTCCCTATCTCACCCTCTGAAGCCTCGATGCTGTCAGTACTGTCTGTATGCAATCCCTTTATTTCATTCCAAACCCTCAAACGCATTAACTTGAATAGAATTTTACCTCAGGAATATTATTGTGTAAGAAACATACCAGTATTACTCACATACCAGGTTTATCAAATCGAAATGAAAATTTTAGTAGTTTCAATTAATTAAGTACAAAACATACTATTCGATTCTTTTAGATCAATTATAATGAATCAATGACTTCGTCTTTTTAATGGCATTCCAGTGAAGAAATTAACAATGCGTTCTAACCAGAAATAGACACGAATTTTTTAAACACAAACCTTAAATTTAGACATTTATTATGTTTTTATTTTCAGTTTACTACAAATTTCATGGCTTTGAAAAATTAACATTTATTAAACTGCCACATTTTAAGCACCAATACATTATAAAATTTATTTTCGCAATTCTACTGGAAAAATATTTTAAGAATATTCATTGTTTTAATTTTTATTAAAAATGTGGTTATTTTTTAAAATGTCTTTTTAAAAATTAGTTACTCTTATGAGTACAAGTATTATATAATTAATACATAAATATTAGTAATATTAAAAAATCACATTTGATTTTAGTTAAGAAATTACCATCAAATAACAGTTCTTTTTATTTTAAAACCGAGCAACTGTTTTGATCTACAACAATAGTTAAAATTAAAATCAAATCAAAGATTATTCAGTGGATTCCTAAAACAGGTAATTAAAAAACAAATAACACCAGTACAAAAGTGCCGGTACTGCGTCACTATTACCCCCTGTTGAACGAAAGGAGCGCTACTGTCGCAGTCCGCCTTTTCGAAAATTTCCTTTTTCCCTGTAGGATATTGCATTTCCCTCAGGGTGTTGCTAACGTAATTATTTTTTACACAGTAAATATTAATTCGAATATTTCAAAGGATGCTAGTACTGGATCATCAACTGTTTTCAGTTGTGAGCGTGAGAATCAAATAAATAAACAACATTTAAAATCTTAAAAAGTAATTCTAAATTTTGAACTGGGTCGCCCAGTATGGCAGGGGATGGTGGATTAGCCCATGCTGCCACACCGTCTCCCAGATCGTCTACGATAAATTTGTTCAACATAAGACGTCAAAAATTATAAAATTTTAATTAAAAATATTACTCGAATAAATATATTAAACATTTTTTTAAAAGTAATTAAAAAACAAATAATAAATAGTTAAAAATATAGTTTTAAAAAGAAATTAAATAACTGTATTTTGTTTGCCTGTGCATTTTAATACGCATAAATGCTTCGTTTAATCAGTCATGATGTATCTTCATCTAGAGTCGGCGTTGGATTGATGACAGTATGGTTACGGGCGGAACATATATACCCGGCCTGACAACCACACTCCCCCTGCCAACTTCCCTTGAAACACCACACACATAAAACTGGTTGAATTAAATAAATATACTTATATATCCAGTATTATAAGAAGGTATTGACACCGGTCATTTGCGATTGATCGAAATGTTTATTACATCCCGTGTTTTAAGAATTAAGTAACTGACATCTAGTCATAGTGTTCTAAAAATTGTCACTAGATCATGTGTAACTGGTTGAGCGTGATTAATCGAAAGTGTTCGAACTGGTCGAACGTGTTTATCGCATCTGATTTTCTAGGAATTACCTGCCACGCGCATTCAGTTGACCGTGATCAGGAAGTGCTCACACACACATACTGTTTTCTAAGAATTGACATAGCTATCTCCCATGCGCACCCGATCACGTGCAAACAATATTCTAAAAATTACCTTCCAGGCGCATTCGGTTGAAACCGTGGAAGTTAGCTTCATTAATGTCTTACGATTTTCAATTAATCTTCTCTTAATCTATTTGTATATCTTTTCGGTAAATAAAGTCTATAGCAATACGATTCTTCCGCATCAGTGTTGTACAAGATGGCACAGATGCAAAACTCACCGTATAATGTAAATACCTTTCTCATATCCAACAATATATAGTCGATACTAACACGAAGATCGCTTAACCCATTGTAGTTTCTTGAGAAAACAATATCCATCGTTGAAAGAATTAATGAATGACATGGCGTCCGTTATAATAGTAGTCACACTTAAATAAACGACGAACCGTTGGTATCGATACTTATGTTATCCCCTTCTCGTAAACTTCACAAAATACCTAATAAAGTTCATTTTCACTGTTAATTTTACAGATGTATGGATTTTCTAATAGCAATTCATCTTTGTTTTCGGATACCATTGCTTTCAGTTTTTTCACGTTTTCGATAATAGATTAGCATGAATGCAAGTATTCGGATAACCGCGACCGTGTCAGTCAAATTTTTCACAATCAATTGCATGATATTCATCAATGTGAAGAGAATGGGTAACGAGTATCGTAAAACAGTGTTTCCTACGCGTGGAAGGATCCACCTCTATTCATTAATCAATTCGGTAAAGTCTTTTTAGTACCATTACAAATTTGATATTTTTTTGCACAAAAACAACACGTATTTGCAATCCTTCAGTTTATCATTCGTTTAGTTTCACGATTTATCGTTTAATTTTTTCAACTTTTTCTTCAAAATTATACAAATATCGCAGCACTTTTTCACCTCAATCCAATCGATTATGCGTTTTAGGTTATAACAAGTAAATTCCATTTCCTGACGATCCAATATTTCTTCGACTTATAGCAATGATACCATATAAAGATATATCTTCTGGTATGGAAAAATATGAACAAAGTCTAGATTGTAAAAACGATTGCTAATGGGAGATATTGACGGTGAAAAAGTTAACTTTTCAATGCTATTACCTTGTACATGTGGATAAGGAATTAATTTTCATAAAGTTTACGAGGAGACGAGTGTTCTGTAGTATGCCTCCCGGGGAGAGATTTCAATCGTTAATAATAAAAAAAATCTGAACGCGCCGTGTTACATACCTGATGGTGTGAAAATTGTTAGCATGTCAAATCCTGATTAATTATCTCCCCCCATTTCCATCTCAAACATAAAGAAGAGTATTTAAGGTAATTTAAATGACCTGTAAAACGTTTAAAAAAAGAAAAAAAAATTTTAAAAACTGCAAAAGAAAAAATGTGAAAAAATTAAATTTTTATTTGAGTGTTTTACAGTATGTGTATTGGGGAGTATAGTATGTCTATTCACTCGTTAAAAAATCTCAATGCCCCGAGGTTGCTACCTCCTGGGTGGTGTGGAACGCTACCAAACTAGAAACCTATATTTTTGACATTCCTTTTTATACACTTGGCCTGTTTTAACAGCTTTTTGTATGACCAGTCCTGAAGGTAGGCCTTCAATCTAGTGAACTTGAGGATAAGGTTGTCGCTACATTCGTCTTTGCATGTTTTAAAGTTTAACCTCCGGACAGAGATTTCACTCGTTAATAAAAAAATTCTCAATGCTCCACGGTTTTTACTTTCTGGATGGGGTGGAAACGAAACAAAACAAATTTAAATAAAGGTTTTGCAGAGAGTAAGAGAGAAAATACGTTTGTCAGTTGCACATGACCCGTGTCAATTACTTCTATTGACCAAATGTGTGTGGCTGTTTTGGTGAAAGTGCTGACAGGGCGGACATGATAGTCAGACCGCGCGTAAAGGATTGACTAATGAGGAGTGCGAGGAGTCCTCGAGAAGTTCAAGATTCAGTCATGCGCCAAAACTTGGACAGTCAACATCCCGCCACTGCTGCTGTCGGCACCAACTTCCGGTGCACGATCCACAACGAGGACCTCATCCGCACGCAAAAGTCACCTCTTAGTCCGTCGGCCACAATAACAAGGATCACTCTTGGGTACATCTGTATTTTATTTACAAACACACACACACACACACTAACTTTTTTTATTATTTTTTTTAATGAATTATTTAATGATTTGTTTATTCATTTGAATAATATTTTTAATATAGTTTTTATTAAAATGTTACAATTTTTAACGATGTATAACGAACAAATTTAGCGAAGACTGTCCGGGAGACGGTGTGGCCGCGCGGGCTAACCCACTACTCCTCAGTCACACCGAGTGACCCAGTTCAAAACCTCCAATTATTTTTAAAGATTTTAAATGTTATTTATTTATTTAATTCTCACACTCACAAAAGGCAACAGCTGATGATCCAGTACTACCAACCTTTGAAATATTTGAATTAATATTTATTGTGTAAAAAATAATTCGGTTGGCAACACCCTGAGGGAAATGAAATTTTCCACAGGGATTAAAGGAATTTACGAAATGGCAAACTGCAACGCTAGTGCTTTTTGCAGTCTACAGGGGGTATTTGTGACGCAGTACCGGCACTTTCGTACTACTAAAACGATAATTTTAAGAGACATAGACTTTTATCGCTTTAAATGTCAGTAGCCTGAACACTACTAGTCAGTCCTCAATACCAGAAATGAAGCACCGTATGTAATCGTTTAGTGATCGATTGTAGTGAGTATTTACTCTAAATTAAATTTTCGTTTCATCTGAAAGTGTAATATTATTATAACTTTAAAATAATTAACCATGTTTTCAGCTTTTAATATAAATGAGTTTGTAGGGTTACGTTTTTGTTTTTTGTTTTTAGTCTTTGAGAACACTGTTAGCTACTGCTTCAGAGGATGAGATGAAATAACAGTTTTATAGCGTGTGATGATACTATGCCTGATCGGGATTTGAACACAGGACCTCCGGACCTGTTTTCATGACGCTACAACTCGCGTCATGAAGACTAGCAGGAATACTTAAACTACAATACTGTTTTAGATTTCTATTTTAATATTTACCACGCCCCAGACAACATTTGATTAGGTAAAAATAATATTCCTTCAGTAAGTTCAAGGAAATCATTAACATAAAATGACGACTATTACGAATTTTTGGTGGCTATAAGAAATGAATTAAAAGTTTTCTTTTTAAAAAGTTACCTCATCAAGCCTTTGACAACGTTCTGTCTCATCATATAAACATACATCATTATCCAGTTCTCTCTAAATCAACATAAACGGAAATGCAGAACTAGCAAATTAAACACGAAAAACTATCATATATAAACATAGATACTAGATAGGTAGAAAGATTACAGATTTGATAGAAAGATTAAATTCTTAAGTCAATAAGTCCATTAGTTTTAAGATTGTCATCTCATTATCCTGAACTAAACCATACTATATAATTTTCCAGGAACAGAGATCACTTAAAATCCTGAAAAATGCAGCATACAAAACTGGAAGGGGGACGCTCTACAAATACATTTTTTCAGAACGGACCGAAATTTGAAAATACGTAATGCTAGAAAACATTTTTCTGCATAAGAAAAATATATTAGACAGTAACACCGGAAATATTGTTATAAATTTTAGTATATCAGATTGAAAAAACTTGGAAAGAATACCACCACTTATACAACAGCCTTAAAACAACAATAACCAGAAAAATTACGTAAGAAGTTACAATTTTATTATTTCGGTACATAAATAACATAAATTTGTTTTATCGGGGAAAAAGAATGCAAAAAACTGATTCTAATCTTTACGTTAAATTATAATTCAAATAAATGCAATTTAATTATTAATAATATTATCAAAAATTTCATTAAATATTCTTAAATTTGCATTTTCTATATGTCCATTTCCATTAGATTACTAATTATACTTGAATTTGTACTGGCAACCCATCTAAGTATTTTAAATAACATATAATAAGATAAATAGTATTCAATGTTGTATCATCAAATAAATTGCTTGTGTCCGTAAAAAGAATAAAAATTTAATGCATTTTTTATTACCTATTCTTCAAAAATAAAAGTTCCCAACGATTTAATTGATGGTAAAGTTTACCAGTTTAATTTTACGGAATTTAATATTCAGAAGCACAAAGTGTGAAAAGTAAAGAGTTTTTACGAAGAGATTTCTCTTTAAAGAAAAAAATATTTTACTTATTTTTATCGTCTGTTGAGTGAAACAGTTCAAACAGCAGTCTGAAAAAGCATATTCCTTTGTTTCATAAACCTTTCTAATAGTATTTTTAGGTACAGTCAAGGAATTACTTTATTTGGATCTGAATTTTTTATTCATTTTAGTACTTAGGTTGTTCGATCCATTAAACTTATTCTCTTATGATTATCTAAATTTAAAAAATAAGTTTAAGTACTGTTACCTTTTTGAAAGTGTGTAATTATTCGTAGGGTTATTTTTTCATGGGATATTAAATTTTACTCTATTTTCTAATTCCTGATTATGATTCACCAGGGTTATCCTACATCTTATAAGTTTCTAAAAACATTTTAACGTTAATTTAAGTTAACGGTCTAAACACATTTTCCTTCAGCAGTTCAGAACAACATTTGTAGCAGATGCCGCCTACTTCATTTGTAACACTCTGATATATAACTAAAGCTATGTAGTCATTTCTAAATGTCATTAAAGCTTTCTTTACCCTAACTCTTGATCAAAAATTTTGTTCATGCCACGACATCCTACCGAATCAAATTCGGAACCACTTGACATTAAAGTTAAAACTGATCCCTTAACTCGATAAAACAATGTATCTTCTCCTAAAGCAATATATTAATTATCTTATTCTAAAACAAAGAATTAGTAATAAATTACTGATCCGCAGTTTGAGTACTACCTAAGAAATTAACTGAGATTGTTACTCCAAGTCCCTTTTAGATAAGTCACGTAAAATAAAGTACAGAATTAGCTATTTTTGAGAATAACATTTTACAAAAATTGAAGAAGCAAAACAATCGCTTCCTCTCAGATACAAAACCGAGAATGCTATGAGAATATTATCCAGAGGTAAGAGGTATCCTCATATTCAGCGGTAAAAAAAAACTTCAAGTAGATTACTAAGGACAATAAAAATTAAATGTTTATTCAAATCGGATTAATATTTCACGTAGTGGAGTTGTAGTGGTCTCGGCATTTCATCCGGAGATCCTTGATTCAAATCCTGGTGTGACATGGCTTTTTTCATACGCTACAATATATCCATTTCATATTCACATCAACAAGCTTCGAATTTTATACGGTGAATTAATCATAAAAGAAAAAATTATAATATTTTTAAATAATTATTGTTACAGAAGTTTTTAAACTTCGGATATTTACGCCCTTACAGTAGAATGTGATACAGACCTGGTTAATAATTATCGATTGGAAAAATTAATTCTTTATCTCTAATAATAAGTTTGTTAATGAACATACAAAGCTGATTTACGAATATCGCACTGGTAACTTAGTTTCAAATGTTAAAACAAACGTTTCTGGATAGAACTTTGAATTTACCGTGCTGTTGGGTCGGGGCATAGTCACCTCGTTATTCATTCGACCGACTTTAAATAAAATCAAACTATTTTTATCCTGAAAATAAAGAGTTTTTTCTCAAATGAAAAGATTTGAGGTTACATGAGTTTCCAGAAGTACCACAGAATAGATTGAGCTTATGAAAAAACTGAGAACCTGTAGTTAGTTAATGACTTTTACAGTATTTCCAAGAACTAAAATACTGTGTGAATGGAGAAGATGTTAAGATGCTCCAACATTATCTTTGTTTTTTTCTTTGAAGATGAAAATAATATCGTAAACGATTTATAATATTGATTATTAAAAAATATAAAAATTATTAAAAATAAAGGTCACTAATTTCTTAAGAATAAATACTTACAAATATTTACAAACCAGAACTATTACGGTGATGAAAAAAATTAGACCTATTTACAGTTCAGCTTGAAAAGATAATTTTTGTTTGCACACAACTATTATCTCATCTTCTATATCATTTTTTGTACCTCTATTAACTTCGTTTACACCATCTAACAAATAAATCGAAAGGAAGAAACGATTCTTCATTTTCTTGTTTAAACTAGCAAGAACACAAACCTCTCTACTATGATACATGTTAATAGTTTTTCATGAAATATTACACAAACATTTTCATACTTTTTTAATAATATGTTCTTATGAATTTAAGTTACGATGTACATACTGTTTCTCTTTTATTTGCCGAACAAGTAACGAAGCTTTATTTACTAACTTCAATACCGTCAATAACGCTGCGTCAACCGACATTCCCAATCTATGTCACTTTAGTTTAATAATAATAATAATTGTTTGGTTTAATAGAGAGAATAAGACATACAAGAGACAGAACAAGTTTCTACTCGTACATCGTCTTCTGACCGACTATCAAGGGACCCCCAACATCCCATACAATAGAGTACCCGAGTTCTCCTCGGCTCTATTTGATTCTCTCCTCCTTCCCAATTCTACTACCCTTCACAACACAAAGTTTTGTTTAGTAGTTTGATGTTGGTTAGTGGTGAAAACTACTTTACAGTACTAGTTTGTCGTAAGACCGAAATGAAATACTGTTCCCGATTCCAAGATGACGAACAATGTCTCCTAGTACACCATAGTGGTAGACTTCTCGTGCAACCTATTGGTTTCTTGAGTTTCTATAGTTTGTTTAGCTTCTGCAGTTATTTGTTGTTTGAATTCTAGATATCGTAAAGATAATGAAGTAAACATGTTATATCATATTCATTGCTGTTGATTTCAAGCAAGCGAAGAGAATCAAATTTATATTCATTAATTTATAAAGTTAATTATTTGTTGTATTTTTTAACAAAATAAAATAATGATTATTTTCTATTGATAAATATCACCTTTATGTCGTGTAACAACTCGGAGTTAGGCGCTAATAGAATTATTTAATTTTAAGTTTAGAATCTCAGACAATAAAAAATGACAAAATTAATCAGCCGTATGAAAGAACTGTTAATTTACTTTTATAATTTAAACACCATTAAATTATTTTTAAAACTAGTTTACTAAATCTTTCATGAAAACATTTTTCGGAAGAGAAAAATGAAAGAAAAGGCGCTTTATTGAAATAAATAGAGAATATAAAAATGATTCTATTACTATGAATTTTAAATTTAGGTATATTACAATTCACCTGAAATTTAAAATTTATTAATTTCAACTTAAATAGATACTTTTACAATTCATTTACTGTTAAAGGAATTTGATATTACAAAACCAAAATTACAAAACTCTTCAAAGAAAAAATATGAAATTTATTTTCAGAGCAAATTTTAGCAAATTTACTAAATTTCTTTTGAAAAAACTGAACAAATTAAGTCTGCTTTAGTTTAATATTGGAGTCGTTCTGAAGAAAGGGAAAATATTAATCTCAATATAGCTGCCGTTAAAAAACCATAAAATCATTTGTCCAAGGAATTGGACTCTTATTACCACCCAATACTTGTTACGCTTTATAACAACAATTTAAAAACTTTTTTCTTATCACCAAAAAAATATTTATTTCACTTTTTTACAGATCACTGTTGCTTCAAATGGATGTTAAGATAATTACAGTAGCAGTAGTGTTAATTATAATACGATTAATACTATTATCATTACAATTATACTAAACTATTTTCCTTACACCAGCAATTCTATTTTTTTGGAAAATAATATTTTAGTATAATTAATTGTTATATATTATATACTCGGACCTCCTGCCCAGCAACCAGTATATTTCCTTGAACTTCATGTTAAGTAACTTTCTCTTTCCCTTCACATGTACCTTCCACGTCAAAGGAAGATCAAGTTGTAGACCCAGGTACCTTAAATTTTCAGTATGCGGGATTAAAATGCCATAAAGGTGAACCGATGAGCAGTCTCCTCATCTCATTGCGATTGTCACTTGGCTCGACTTAGCTTGATTTACCCTTATCTTCTATGCACCCAGCCACCTGCTGATTAAATTTAATACGGATTGCAGATTGCTTGAGGCCACAGTAGGGCTGTCATCAAGAGCCAGAATAGCCGTATCATCGACAAAAGAAGCAACAGTGAATCCATTCTCAACCAGAAGTTGGGCTGTACAGTTTAAGACAGTTCTCAAAACTGCGCCTTGTGGAACCCCTGACTTAGTGTCGAAGAATACAGATAATTCTTGATTATACTTTTCTTAGAAGAAACATCCATTCAGATACCAACAAGATTGAGGAAGGTCATTTTTAACTTACATAAAAGCCCAGGCAGCCGGTTTATGTCAAAACAGTATCTCATCTCCTCTAAACTCCAGCTGATGACGTTACCAAGTCGATATGTTTGTTCAATAGTGGAGTCCCCACCTCGGAAACCGAACTGAAGATCTGAATTAACGTAACTGCTCTAGAATAGTCTACATCCTCCGAAGAAATATCCCCTCAAATATTTTCGATAACGTAGACAACAGGCTTTTTGACTTGCATGAGGATAGATCATAAACCACTATAAGCACTTGTGAAACTTTCCACTTGGTAGAGAAGTACATCATCCGGAGGTCACCGCTAAAGAAGTGTGTTATGTACTGGATAGCTCTGGACGGAAGCATATGTAGCATCTTATTAGTAATCAGTCAAAACAAGCCTTCTGTGAGTTTGGTCCCTTCCTAATCACTTATAGAACCTCTGCTGAAGAAAATGGTTCAATAAGTAGACTCATAGGAATTGGGCTGCTCAATAATTCTAAGATTTCCTCCTCACAAGGACCCCGCATATCAAGTAGTTGAAAGACCTCTCTCAAGAAAGTAGCAAATAGTTCAGCCTCTTCTCCAGCACTCCGAGTCCGACCCATAGCCTTCAAAGAAGAAACCAAAGGTGGAGGCCGTCGAAGGCTCTTCTAATTTTTGAACTACTCGTTTTTAATCAATTTAAGCAGTCCTTTCAATCTGCGGGCTGCCCTGCTCAAGGATGTCCTATCTTCAGGCCTCATGTAGCATTGGCATCCTCTTCTAAGCCTCCTTAATAAGACACATTATCTCTACTGGGCAGCCCACTTCATCCTTCTCCTCACGTCTAACCTCAACAGCTTCCTGCAGGACTGAGGTCAAGATTCGTGTCGCGTCATCTGTGTCTTCGAAACATTTGGTGTTTCGGAGTTGTTTTGGTGTTAGTGGCGGCACATGCATTATCAGTTTTTCTTCTACCCAGCTGCGATAAGAACTCCAGTTCTTGTGGAGGATAGACGATGTCTTCCTTATTACCATCGTACTGATTGTCAGCAGAACAGCTGAGTGGTCAGACGTCGAGTCGTAGCTATTTTCAACCTTGGTATACAACGACGAAACACCTGAAGTGATGTAAAAGTCCAGTAAGTCGGGCACCTTAGTTCGATCTGACGGCCAGAAGAAAAGTTGCAATCCAGAGATTACGTTCAGATGAATATTAACAATACATCCCTATAAAACCCAGATGTTGCAAGCATAGAACCCCAGAGTAGATGTTTAGCGTTCCAGTCGTCACCCACCACAAATCGTGAACCAAGTATAGTGAAAAACTTAGAGATAACTCAGAAAAAATTATTAATTATTTTTAATTGTTTTTATATGAGTAATTGCGTTCTTAATCTTAACTGCTGTTTTTTCAAGTTGTACATTCAAGTAAAACAACCTACATTTAAAACAGCAAAGAAACTTTTTTTTTTTATTCTTCATGCAAGCTTTAAAATAAATTTTAAACACGATTAATTTGTTAAAAATTATTAACAAAAAACAGTACATAATAAATAAAATATAACTCATTTTAATTAATTAATATATTTCTTTTTATGATATTTAAATAAAATTTTAAAAATATTATTTTATAGTGGAGATATAAAAAATTAATAGATATTGAAATAAATAAACAAATATTAATAACTTTAATTTACTTAGCTTTATTAGTTCAATTTAGAGCTTTATTACAAAATGTGATCTTCATTAATTTTTTTTTTTTTTTTTTTTTTATGTATTTTTACGGGCATCGACTACTAAGGTCATTAGCCCTCGTCACATTCTTAAAGGAAATTAGTATCACAATTAGGATCGTCATATGTAAGGGTGTAAAGGGCCCTTACATTTTATTTAAAAACACAAACTACACAGAAACATTAAAACACCACAAAAACAAAATAACACGTATGGGGTGTAAAGGGCCCAATAATTAAAATTTGATATAAAATTCTCAAAGAAGATAAAAGTAAAACTATAAAAACAATGCCATGCCATTACATTTATTTTCTTATACCCGTCTCGTTTAGTTGTTAATTTTAGTACCCTCGGGGCGTCAAGAACCGCCGTGAAGTAGTATATTAGTCGCGCCAGGATGCCGTGGCAGTTGACTTCTTATAAACAGACTAAAGGCATCCATAGCGCTTACCCATAGCCTCACGCCCACAATCCACCCTTGAGGGTCCCCCATGCCATCATCGGACACACCCCGACTCACTGCTCTTGAATGCCAGGGTGGCCTAGGCAAGAGGGGAGGTAGCCCTCTTACCTACTTATGTAGCCCTCTTGCGTTATTATACGTGCCACGCTTCGAGACTCACATATATAAATCAATCAAACTACCTCTTAGAGACTCTAGAACACAGCTTTAAATTTTTCACTCTTCACAGACTTCTAAGAAGTCCACTGGTGTGTAAAAATGCAACTATATTTTCTTCATTTCCATTATCCAGATCAGTAGTAATATCATTTCTAAGACGGAACCTCTTTCTGAGGTCCTCATATATGGTACACTCTTCTATTAGATTCTTGATTGTCAGTGTTTTATTACAAACACAGCACATTGATCTCTCGTCGCCGGTTAACAAATATGAATTTGTTAATCGCGTGTGACCGATTCTAAGTCTGGTCACAGCTACTTGTTCTCAGCGAGTCAACTTCACGTCACTTTTCCATTTATATGGAGAAGTTTTTACTGAGTTTAATTTTGAATTTGAACTCCTTCATTCAGCGTTCCACTTATTTCTTACTATGTTTGTTAGACGGTTTTTAACATCTTAGCTCTCTTACAGGAAATGCATCCAACTCATCGCAGACTGTTGCCTTTCTGGCAGCTTCGTCTGCGATTGCATTACCTGTAATACCAGCATGCCCCGGAGTCCATACAAATACGCATCGCTGTCCTCGTTGTTTTAGTACGTATAAAATGGACAGGATGTTTGCAATTAAGACAACCTTAATGTTCTTGTTCCGAATTGCGACAAGTGCACTTAATCGGAACATATTAGCACTCTCTCTTCGCAATAGTGTTCAGTGTAGCGAAGAGCTTGCTGAATTGCAGTGAGTTCTGCCGTGTAGACACTGGCCACATCTGGCAGTTTCCAAAAGTGGGCTTCTTCATTTACATATATTGAGCATCCAACACCATGTTCGGTTTAAGAACCGTCAGTATAAATTCTAATATGTTCTTCGTAACTACTGACGGTTGCCAAAAATTCCTGTTGGATGGTAACTGCTGGCTTCTTTTTTTATGTCTCCCTGAGAGAGATCCAACCTTGTATGTACCGTTGCCAAAAGCCATGGCGGTATGTCTCTAGTAGAAATTGCTAGTGTCTCTGGATTAGCAATTTCGTATTTTCTTTTTAATTCGTGGTACCTAATTGCGGCTGGTCTGGAATAGGTAGCACGATGTTCGTATAATGCAGCCATAGGATGTTTGTTGAAAAGTCTGTTATTTATATGAGCAGGAAAAGCCCATGTATTTGATGTGTATCTTAGCAAAATGATCTCTCTTCTATAATGTAGTGGCAGTATTCCGGCTTCAGACATTAGACTAGTCGCCGGACTTGTGCGGAAAGCGCCTGTCACATATCTTATTCCACTATTATGAATTACGTCTAACTTTCTTAAATGCGACTTCCTAGGGGATGAGTATACAAACATCCGTAGTCGAGTTTCGATTGAACCAATGCCTTATACAATCGTAATAATATGTCTTTATCTGAGCCCCAATTAATTATCGATAAATATTTGATTATGTTTAGGGCTTTTTTGCATCTAACACTTAAGTCGTGTATGTGTAATCCCCATGTAAGAGATTTATCCAATACTAGTCCTAAAAATCTAACGTTGTCTTTATATTGTCGATTGATCATTGCCGATTGTCAACGTAGGACTTTGATGAGGAATTCTCTTCCTACAGAAGTGTACACAGCACGTTTTTTCTGGGGAAAATTGGAATCAATTATTCCCCGCAACTTCATTTAAGGCGTCGATCGCCCGTTGCAATTTGTATTTCACCATAGCAGTCTTGCTGGCATACACAATTGCCAAATCATAAACATAGTTGCTTTTGCTGATTTCTGCAGGAATGGCTAATATCAATTTGTTAATGGCGATCATAACAAGGTACCGCTCAGCGGTGAACCTTGTGGTATGCCATTTTCCAAGATTTTTACAGATGAATATTCGTTGTTGAAATGTACTTGGAACGGTCATTCATATAGTTGCTCAGTAAGATTGGCAGTTTGCCACGAATGCCCCATTCATATCTCTGGAGCATTATGCCATGACGCCAGGTCATATCGAAAGCCTTCTGAAGATCAAAGAAGACTCCGACACAATGATTCGTTGTAATAAAGCTGTTATATATAATGTTCTCTAAGTAGATCATTTGATCGGTGGTAGAATGGTTTTGACGAAAACCTGCTTGATATGGTGATATTAAGGTTTCTTTTTCCAAAACCCAAAATGAGTCGATTATTAATCATTTTTCGAATATTTTTCCCATAGCGCACGTCAAGGAGATAGGACGATAGCTATTGGGATCTGTTAAATTTTTATTTTTCTTCGGTACTGGACAACATGTGCTTTTTTCCACTGCTGCGGGTACATTCCATCCTGCCATATTTTATTCTAAAGTTGTAATAATTTGCGGTTTGCAGTAGTATTCAGCTGCCTGATGATATTATAATGGATTTCATCCGGACCAGCAGCTGTGTTGCCTGCTTTCTCCAACGCTTTCATGAATTCTTCTATTTTAAATGGTACATTATATGAGTAATTATACTCAGTTCGAAAATTTAGTAGACTTTCAAGTTGTTATTTTTTGGTCCGAAAATCTTCCTCGTAGTTGGCCGTTTTGCTGGCCTTCTCGAAGTGATTGGACAATAGTTCTGCGATTTCGTTTGGAGTATCTTTTATTTCATCTTCATCTTGAAGGCTAGTTATGGGAGCAAAGTTTTTACGCCCACAAATCGCCTTTACTTTCCTCCAAACATTTGAAGCAGTAGTGGTTCTGTCGATGGATGACACGAATTGCAGCCAGGAACGTTTCTTCGAGTCAATCATGAAACGTTTTGCATACGCCCTGTATTTTTTAAAGGGGATAAGATTTTGTAGGGTAGGACGTTTCTTGAAGGCATTATACGCCCTTTTCATTCTTTTAATAGCTTCACTTATTTCGTTATTCCACCATATAACGGGTTTCTTGGTAATTTTCCCAGATGTTTTGGGAATGAATCTCGATGCCGACTCAAGTATCGCATTTGTTATAGCGTCGACATCGTCCTCGGTAACTCCAGTTGTTTCCGGGAGTATCGTTCTAGCCGTGAAGCTCGTCCAATCTGCCTTTTCAAATAACCATCTTTTAGAGACGGGATATATTTTCCTTGTAACATCAGTTAAAATTTGCACCGGGAAATGATCGCTTTCATGCAAATCGTCTAAAACATGGAAGCTGTATTTCGGTGCTATCGATCCACTTATCAGTGTAAGATCTATACAGGACGTCGATCCATCTCTGGCATTGAAAAAGGTTCCTGACCAGTCTTTAATAGCAAAAGTTCAGAATTCATCAGGGACCTTTCCAATTCTCTCCCACGGGGATCTACTCGTTCCGATCCCCAAAGAAAATTATGAGCATTAAAATACCCACCAGTAAAATAGGTGGGGGAAGCTCAGAAATTAGTCTTGCTGTCATCCTCCTTCCAATCAAAATTCGGCAAGTATATGCTGCTTCATTCTAATGGCAACCGCTTGCAGGTTTGTATTTAGATCAACAGCTTCGGCGGTAGCTCTGGTCGATATTAGTATGGCTACTCCACCTCTAACTCTAATATTTGGCGGTTGATCTCGCCGAAATGTATCATATCCTTTTAATTTAAAATTTTCATTTCGGTTGAAATGTGTTTCTTCCAGACATATACAAATCGGGTCTACATCATGTAACAAGCGTTGGAGCTCATGGATGTTTGAAAAACATCCATTGATGTTCCGTTGTACTATTGACTCGCTGATTTTAAATTATATTATAGCCTAGGTTTTCCCTTCAGCCATCCTTTTTTTCTCTATCTTACGAACAGCATCGTGTTCGTGGAGAAGGTCGTCGCCCGTAAAGCTTCCGGTCTCCGAATCGGAGACCACCGAAGCCGCCGACGACGACGGGCGTGGATCGGCCCCGGTTACAGGCGCCGATTGTGGGGCGGCAACCTGGCCGACCCCAGACACGAGGGTAGCACCGGTCACCGCATGTAGAAGAAGGGACACTCGTCCCCCCTGTGAAATTTTTTGTGGCCTCTGAGGCTTCAGTTACTTCAGGCCACTTCAGTTACTGGAGGCTTGGGAGCCTCAAAAACAGATTCTGTAGGTATCACCTTTTCCTTGTCATCAAGAATCTCACTGAGACGGACTTGGCATGCTGCTTTGGCGTCCGTTTTCTTCAGAACAAGAACAACTATAGGTGTTTTATGGAGGCATACTAATATTTTTGGCTTTATAGGATCTTTACTATTGAAAGGTTTCATTTTATTATCAATAATTCTTTCAATCATGTTTGCCAAAAAAGGAGCAAGTTTGCTGATGAGCTGGCTTTCATCAACAGCAACCGGAGCAGGAGCAGGAACAGCAACCGCAGCCTGAGCATAGGTTGTTGTTATTCTAGGTCTGCGGGCATTTACAATTTTCTTTGCTTCGAAGTAGCTGACCTTTTGCAGGGTTTTTACTTCCTGCACAGCCACTTCGTCTTTATATACAGGACAGTTTCTGGATTTACAAGAATGCTGTCCTTTGCAGTTAATACAAGTAGGAGGCTTGTAAGAGAGGCTTGTAGAAGAGCCATGTAAGGACATGGCTCTCCTTCATGTATTTCATCACCGCACACTCATATCTGTGGTCTCTCACACCTAACAGCGGTGTGGCCAAAGCGTTGGCACTTAAAGCATCACATTGGTTGCGGGACAAATGCTTGCACATGTAATCGATGTATGCCCACTCTTGTCTTCTCCGGCATAGTTGGCCGGTTAAAAGTAAGTACATGAGAGGCCGAAGGTAGGACTTCGCCATTCTTTCTCATGTTTAACCTCCGACACTCTAGTACTCCTTGCGGTGCTAATTCTTCTACAATTTCCTGCTCCGTGCAGTTAAGAAGATCTCGACAGAACACAACACCCCTTGAACTGTTGAGCGTGCCGTGAGGATCGACGCGTATAGCAAAATCTCCTATCTTTTGGAGTTCTAGGATCTTCTGAGACTGTGCATCATTCACAGTCTCCACATGAAGTCCAGTAAAGGTTTTTCTTATTTCTTTCACATGGCCTCCAGCGCATTTAGTTATTTCCCGAACAATGAGAAAAGGACTCATTCTCGAGATGTTACCATCCTCCTTTGTAATAACCAGATACTTAGGTTTTGGGACATTACTATTCTTGAAAAAAACTTTTTGTAAGATTTTCTTGGCCTCAACTTCAATTTTTTTAATCTCTACACTCTTTCTCCGTTTTGCATCAGGCGAAACGGCAGGTTCTAAACGAGGGTGTTTACGTGAACCCTCTGCCACGTTTGGTTGTTCAGCTTGCATATGAACATTTGATCCCTTCTGTAGTAAGGCAAGCCGCCGGGGTACACCCTCACTCCAGGGCTACCAACCCTGGAGGTCCGTTCTGGTACTCCGGTGGAACCGGCATATGTCTTGGCAGAGAGCGGATGCTCAGTCTCTGCACATACTCCACGCCCCTACACACCGAGGTTTTCAGGGCTCCCATACCCCGAACAACATGGGCACCTTGCCCCGAACAACATGGCCATCGCGGGGGGCATGTGGACAGCGAAAAGCCTCCGTTACACCTGCAAACAACTTCGACCGTGACCGCCACATCGCCAGGTCTAATGGTGTTATCAATCAATGTCCTTAATCGTTGGTAAGTGTCGTACCTGCAGGTGGCCGTAAAACCCAGTCCTTACACTCAGCCTGTAGATGTAATTCGGCCGAAAATGAAAGATTACCGAGAACAACACTCGGAACCCTGTTAGCCAGCTATATGTAATGTACCTAAGTACAGCTGTTGCCGCCCTGGACGTGGAACATAGATGTTGTGTTCCGGACGTGGGGATTATCTATCTCAGGGCGATCTTCATTAGTAAAAATAAAACTAACCTATTTCACTGTTATTCAAATCAATTGTCATAATTAATAATAATATAAAAATGATATTTATTTTGTTTGTTTGGTAAGCATTATGTAAGTAGAATTAATATTTTTATTAAAGAATGATTTCTATAGAAAAAAAAAATTACTGTAGAAGTGGTACTATACTAATAGCAATTACTGTCGAAATAGTACTATTTAGTAACATAAATAAGCTATACATTAAGATTTCCACACTTAATGTATTGTAAGATTAATCTACAAAATTAAGTTATTATAGGTTACTACATCTTATCTCATATTATAAAGTGCATAACACAGACAGCAGTTCAGTCTATAAAATATTAAAGAAGTACCAGGCTTACAAAAATTAACCAAACATGCCCCAACTTACGTATTATTTTGAAAAAAAAAATTAGAAAACCACCTCTATTTAACTGGCTTTATTTGTTAAGTCAAAAATCATTAATGTAAGAAATCTGTAATCTTTGATTCCAGTCCAGTTAAATTAAAATTATCGTCACTTTATAGAATTTTTTTTTGCAACCATCCTATCCTGCACATTCAAATACTTGATATTATTAATTCTCTTCTGAAAATCAACAACTAAAACATTTATTCAAACGCCAAGACCATTTTGATCTCAGTGAACATAAAAAATTGAAATAGGCAGTCATGTTTTTTTTACTGCACAGATTCATACTGGAGTCCATTCAAGTTGGTTTCGCTCTTTAAATTATTGCAAAACCTTGATTTAGGTAGGACATATTTTTATCATTAATGCTCATAGATGGACCTAAAACTAACTATATGTTCTCATGCGGTACTGAGTTTTATTTTTTAACTACATTACGTCTTGCCACCGTCAGCTTTAAGTTGAAGTATTTATTATTCTACATATTGATAATATCTTTGAATGACAAGTAATTTTATATATATATATATATATGTGTGTGTGTGCGCGCGCGCGCGCGCCCGCGCGCGCAAGTGGGCGCGCTTTACTTTTTCGGGAATATACCTTTCTCTTCTCGCCTGTGCTCATAATAAAAATTATTTATTAATGTTTTTAATTTTTATTATCTCTGAATAGCTGTTTTTTATTGGCTTACAAAAAACTAACTATGATAGGAAGACAGTTAATCTGAAATCATGTTAACCTTTTATCAATAGTTATTTGTTAAGAATTGTTTAAAAATAGATAATTTATAATATTTCTATTTTTGATTTTTTAAGCGTGCGGAAAATTTGATCAACTGCTAAATTCATTATCTCTCAGAATGAGGAAATATTAGAGGAATTTGAGAATTGCGAGTTACGTACAATGGCATTTATATTTTATTATTTCTCCTTTCAACGAAGAATGCAAAGAGCATACATGATTTCTTGCATAATAAGGACATTTAGAAAGTTTATCAAGATCAGATATTACCATATTACACCTCTTCACAAAGGTGAAAAAAGTTTGACGTTACATGTAATTCAAATTATGTTGATAAACAGTTTCTTTGTAAACAAAAAAATTTATTGTCTTATAAACGTATATTTTATTGTGAAAATCAAACTGATATTCTATTCATTAAGTAACCAGAATATACCCCTGCATATTTTTTGTACCAAAGGGAGAAAGGGATAATACAAAACAAAATAATACTAATAAAATAAACAATGAAATGATAATAAAGAATACTTCCTCCCATTTTCTGGATCAACCTGACTTGTGTTAGAAACACTTTTATAATTTATTAAGATTATTATCCTGCTAGTAAAGATTAAAAATATTGCAAAACCTTTACGATAAAAAAATATTACCAATTCTATCATATTTCTCTATTTTTTTTTTAAAGAGTAATGGTACGTAGTTCATTTTTCAGTGTACTGTGCACTACTGTACTGTAATAAATAATATAGACAGGCCGCTGACATGAAATTTGCTATTTTTTTTCTTTTGTAACTTATATGTTACATATTTTTTATTTGACATGCTACCACTGGGTGGAGGGATTTTTGCATTCTAATAAAAAAAAAATACATATTTTGTGTTTATTTTTATATAAAATACAAATTGTTTCTTAAATTTTAATTTAAATTACAGTTAAATTTTTAACGTAAGAATTAAACAGTGTGTATAGAAAAGGTCATCTGATACTTTGTTAACGTGTTACTAATATCAGTATAAAAAAGAGAGCTCCTTTAACAAAGGTAAAGATATCTTTTTATCCGTCTGTCAAACTTTTGTGTTTTTTAAATGATTTGTGTATCTAGAACGAATTCATTAATTTTAATAAAACTTAAAAGTTAACGTACATAACCTACAAGGAATTGATCCTTGGTATCAAATAAAAATTATTACTGTCTAATTCACGTACATGTACGACAATTATTAGTTTTACGTATATTATTAGAAAACAGGAACAATTTTGATTAATGATTAATTTAGATTAATGTAAAATTTACTGTTGAATGTAAATATGTGTACAGGTACTTCGTCATATTTTACCATATCAGAAAAGCTTTTAATATCAACAAAACTTGTAGATTGCAATGGGAATTTGTCGTACTCTCACATCACTTTCGTTTGCTGAAGTAAACGTAAAATCCGAAAACAATGACTAGTCCAGCTCCTGCCTCAATAGGTAGGGGCAGCTAACATTTTCATTAAAATTATCCTGTTTGTTTTATACAAATTTTGTTTTTACAGAGTAATTAAAACAGATCTAGGGAATCCTTCTCTTCTATTGAAAATTTTGAGGTCAGCTTATTTGTTTATTTTTCTTTCATTACTGTATTTGTGTGTGTGTGTGTGTGTGTGTGTGTGTGTGTGTGTGTGTGTGTGTGTGTGTGTGTGTGTGTGTGTGTGTGTGTGTGTGTGTGTGTGTGTGTGTGTGCAAATGTATAAATATATATACGAGTGTACTTTATAAACAATTCAAACATTTATCGATTCATTTTTGTTTTATTATTATTATTTTTTATTTTTTTATTTTATTTTTTGTTCTCCTTAATGTTATTGTTCTGAATTGCAATAATTGCACTAAGAGAATCGGAACATATTAGCAATTCGCAAATTTTGAGTTGCAATTGCTAATTGCAACTCTTCATAATAATATTCTATGTATCGAAAAGCTTGCTGAATGGCAGTAAGTTCTGCCGTGTAGACACTGGCCATATCTGGCAGTTTCCAATTATGGGCTTCTCCATTTATATATATGGAGCATCCAACACCATATTCGGTGTTGGAACCGTCAGTATAAATTCTAATATCTTCTTCGTAACTACTGACGGTTGCCAAAAATGCCTTTGGATGGTAACTGCTGGCTTCTTTTTTATTTCTCCCTGAGAGAGATCCAACCTGGCATTTACCGCTGGCAAGAGCCATGGCGGTATTTCTCTTGTGGGAATTGCTAGTGTATCTGGTACAGCAATTTCGTATTTTTGCTCATTCATATAGCTTGCTTCATTCATATACTTGCTCAATAAGATTGGCAGTTTGCCACGAATGCCCGATTCATGTATCTGGAGCATTATACCATGACGCCAGGTCATATCGAAAGCCTTCTGCAGATCAAAGAAGACTCCGACACAATGTTTCCTTGTAATAAAGCTGTTATATACAACGTTCTCTAAGTTAATCATTTGATCAGTGGTAGAATGGTATTGACGAAAACCTGCTTGATATGGTAATATTAGGTTTTCTTTTTCCAAAACCCAAACGAGTCGATTATTAATCATTTTTTCGAATATTTTTTCCATCACGCACGTCAAGGAGATAGGACGATAGCTATTGGGATCTGTTAAATTTTTATTTTTCTTTGGTACTGAAAACACATGAGCTTTTTTCCACTGCTGCCGGTACATTCCATCCGGCCATATTTGATTATACAATTCTAATAATCTGCATTTTGCAGTGGTATTCAGCTGCCTGATCATATTATAATGGATTTCATCCGGACCAGCAATTGTGTTCACTGCTTTTTCCAACGCTTTCACAAATTCTTCCATTTTAAATGGTACATTATATGAGTAATTATACTCAGTTCTAAAATTTAGTAGACCTTCAAGTTTTTTGGTCCGAAAACCTTCTTCGTAGTTGGACGTTTTGCTGGCCTTCTCGAAGTGATTGGACAATAGCTCTGCGATTTCGTTTGGAGTATCAATAATTTCATCTTCATCTTGAAGGCTAGTTATGGGAGCAAAGTTTTTACGTCCACAAATCGCCTTCACTTTCCTTCAAACGTCTGCTGCAGTAGTAGTTCTGTCAATGGATGACAGGTATTGATGCCAGGATCGTTTCTTTGAATCTACCATAAGACGTTTTGCATACGCCCTGTATTTTTAAAGGCATTCTCTGAAGTTGGACTTTTTTAAAGGCGTTATACGCACTTTTTTTTCTTTTAATAGCTTCACTAATTTTATCGGTACACAATGGAACGGGTTTCTTGGTAAGTTTTCCAGATGTTTTAGGAATGTATCTCGATGCCGACTCAAGTATTGTATTTGTTATAGCGTCGACATCGTCCCCGATAACTCCAGTGGTTTCTGGGAGTATCGTTCTAGCCGTGAAGCTCGTCCAATCTGCCTATTCAAACAACCATCTTTTAGAGACGGGATATATTTTCCTTGTAACATCAGTTAAAATTTGCACCGGGAAATGATCGCTTCCATGCAAATCGTCTAAAACATGGAAGCTGTATTTCGGTGCTATCGATCCACTTATCAGTGTAAGATCTATACAGGACGTCGATCCATCTCTGGCACTGAAAAAGGTTCCTGACCAATCTTTAATAGCAAAAGTTCAGAATTTATCAGGGACCTTTCCAATTCTCTTCCACGGGGATCTACTCGTTCCGATCCCCAAAGAAAATTATGAGCATTAAAATCACCCACCAGTAAAATAGGTGGGGGAAGCTCAGAAATTAGTCTTGCTATGTCATCCTCCTTCTAATCAAAATTCGGCAAGTATATGCTGCAAACAGTGACCTGAAACAGACGCTTCATTCTAATGGCAACCGCTTGCAGGTTTGTATTTAGATCAACAGCTTCGGCGGTAGCTCTGGTCGATATTAGTATGGCTACTCCACCTCTAACTCTAATATTTGGCGGTTGATCTCGCCGAAATGTATCATATCCTTTTAATTTAAAATTTTCATTTCGGTTGAAATGTGTTTCTTCCAGACATATACAAATCGGGTCTACATCATGTACCAAGCGTTGGAGCTCATGGATGTTTGAAAAACATCCATTGATGTTCCATTGTACTATCGACTCGCTGATTTTAAATTATATTATATCCTAGGTTTTCCCTTCGGCCATCCTTTTTTTCTCTATCTTACGAACAGCATCGTGTTCGTGGAGAAGGTCGTCGCCCGTAAAGCTTCCGGTCTCCGAATCGGAGACCAACGAAGCCGCCGACGACGACGGGCGTGGATCGGCATCGGTTACAGGCGCCGATTGTGGGGCGGCAACCTGGCCGACCCCAGACACAGGGGTAGCACCGGTCACCGCGTGTGGAGGGGGGGACACTCGTCCCCCCTGTGAAATTTTTTGTGGCCTCTGAGGCTTAGAGGCCACTTCAGTTACTGGAGGCTTTGGAGCCTCAAAAACAGATTCTGTAGGTATCACCTTTTCCTTGTCATAAAGAATCTCACTGAGACGGACTTGGCATGCTGCTTTGGCGTCCGTTTTCTTCAGAACAAGAGCAACTATAGGTGTTTTATATTACGGAGGCAGTACAATTATTTTTGGCTCTATAGGATCTTTACTATTGAAAGGTTTCATTTTATTATCAATAATTCTTTCAATCATATTAGCCAAGGTCGGAGCAAGTTTACTGATGAGTTGACTTTCATCGACAGCAACTGGAGCAGGAACAGGAACGGCAGCCGCAGCCTGAGCATAAGTTGTTGTTGCTCTAGGCCTGCGGGCGTTAACAATCTTCTTTGCTTCAAAGTAGTTGACCTTTCAGGGTTTTTACATCCTGCACAGCTACCTCGTCTTTGTAGACAGGACAGTTCCTGGATCTACAAGAATGCGTTCCTTTACAATTGATGCATGTTGGAGGTTCTTTGCATGGCTCTTCCTCATGCAACTTATCGCCGCACACGCATATTTGTGGTCTCTTACATCTGAGAGCGGTGTGACCAAAACGTTGGCATTTGAAGCATCTCATTGGCTGTGGGACAAATGCCCGCACATCCAACCGATGTATTCCCGCTCTTACTTTTTCCGGCAAAGTAGGCCGGTTAAATGTGAGAACATGAGATGCTGAAAGAAGGACTTCGCCATTCCTTCTCATGTTCAATCGGCGACACTCTATTACTCCTTGTGCTGCCAGTTCCTCTACAATCTCTTCATCCGAATAATTTAAAAGATCCCGACAGACCACAACACCTCTTGAGGTGTTGAGTGTGCCATGGGGATCAACACGTACAGCCAAATCTCCTATTTTTTTCAGCCCTAGGATCTTCTGAGACTGTATGTCATTTACAGTTTCTACATGAAGTACCGTGAAAATTCTTCTAACTTCCTGAACAGGGCCTCCAGCACATTTATTTATTTCTCGAGCTATGAGGAAAAGACTCACCTTCGAGAAATTACCTCCTGCCTTAGTGATAACTAAATACTTCGGTTTTGGAAACTTGCTCTTGAAAAAACCTTTCTGCAAGCTTTTTCTAACCTCAACTTCTATTCTTCGCGATTCTGCACTCTTTCAGCCAGTTCGGCCAGTTCTAAACGAGGGTATTTCTGTGAACCTTCTGCCACGTTTGGTTGTTCAACTTGCATTGAAGAACGATCCCTTCTGTAGTAAGGCTAGCCGCCGGGGTACACCCGCACTCCAGGGCTACTAACCCCAGGGGTCCGTTCCGTTACTCCGGTGGAACCGGCATATGTCTTGGCAGAGAGCGGATGCGCAGTCTCTGCACCTACTCCAGGCCCCTAAACACCGAGGTTTTCAGGGCTCCCATGCCTCGAAAAACATGGGCACCTTAACTACATGCTTGCCATCGCGGGGGGCATGTGGACAACGAAAGGCCTCCGTTATACCTGAAAATAACTTCGACCTAGGCCGCCTCATCGCCAGCTCTAAAGGGGGTATCAATCGATGTACATAATCGTTAAAAGTTTCGTACCTGCAGGTGGCCGCGAAATCCAGTCCTGAAATTCAGCCTCTAGATGTAATTCGGCCGAAAATGAAAGTATCCGAGAACAACACTCGGAGCCCCGTTCGCCAGCTATATGTAACGTACGTGAGTACAGCTGTTGCCGCCCTGGACGTGGAACGTAGATGTTGTGTTCCGGACGTGGGGATTATCTACCTCAGGGCATTGTTATTATTTTTTTTTTTTTTTTAAGGTTTTTGGGGGCATCGACTACTTTGGTCATTAGCCCCATCCCACTTCTAAAAAAAAAGGTTCGTTAATTCATATTTTCATGGAAAAATGTTCAAAATTTCACATTCTTCTAATTTCAAATCCAACAAATTACCGCCGAGGCTTTCCTTTCGGCCATCCTTTCTTGCGTTTTTACATTCTGCGAACGGTCTCAACTTCCGATGACAGTGTGTCTGAGGCTTCGGACATGGCATCGTCTTCTCTTTCTGATGCCAATGACGTTCGCCGGCTTACATCAGGTGATGAAAGCTTAAATGGTGCTGTGAGCATCGTTGCAATTGAATCTAAACTCGTAAGCGATGCACTTTCGGCGGCTGATGAACTTGATTCAATGTCTAAGGCTGTGCTTGGGCCGGCTGATACAGATGCTCTCGCCACAGTTGTTCTCTGAGCTTTTGGAGCCTCTGTACGTACAGTCTTATTATCGTCTGTGTCTGGTGCTTTTTCGATAATTACTTGCACCTCCATTATGGTTGACTCGGATTTTTCCTGTACTCTTGTCTCAGTATCTTTAGCTTTATGACTCGTCTTCGGAGTGATATTTCGGTCTTTGTCAGATAAATCAAGACTTTTCTTCATTACGTCTATTGCTGGAGTTATAATCGAAGATTTTGCCGGTTTTTTAAACTGCGCTGGTACGGGTCTTCTGTCGGCGACGTCAGTCCGGGAATGAGCCTTCTCATGTTTACTTTTTTTGTATCTGATGAGTCGACTCGATCTTGGAATCAATGATTATTTCTATCATTGTCACGAGATTTGGTGCCATCGTATTAAGCAACTGCTCCACGTTGATTTTAGGTGTGGGGGGAGCAGCAGCTGCTTCTGTGTATGTAGTCGATGGTCTAGGTGTACGTAGGTTTACAAACTTCTTCGCTTCAGGGTAGCTGACTTTTTGAAGCGTTTTAACCTCCTGAATGGCTGTTTCTGATTTGTATACTGGGCAGTTCCTGGATCGACAGTTATGGTGCCCTTTACAATTAATGCAGACTGGAGGGTCTTTACATGGATCACCCTCATGTATCTTCATTCCGCATATACAAATTTCCTGCGCTTCACATCTAGCTGCAGTGTGTCCGAAACGTTGACATCTAAAACATCTCATCGGCTGCGGAAAATGCCCATACATCAAGCCGATGGATGCCAGCTCGTACCTTTTCAGTAAGACTTGGTCTATTGAATGTCAAAACATGAGAGGCCGAAGGAAGAATCTCACCATTTCGTCTCATAGAAAGTCTGCGACAATGTGTCACTCCCTGACTAGACATTTCCTGCACTATTTCTTCTTCAGTACAGTTAAGAAGATCACGGCAAACAACAACTCCTCTAAATGAATTAAGGGTACTATGCGGTTGGACAGTAACCGCAAATTCACCGATCTTCTTCAACGCCTGGACTTTCTGGCTTTGCATGTCGTTTATAGTATCGACATGTAATCCGTTAAACGTCTTACGGATTTCCTTGACAGGACCACCAGCACAATTTGTAATCTCTCTAGCAATTAAGAATGGACTTACCTTTTGGAAGTTACCATTCTCTTTTGTAATGACCAAAAATCTTGGTTTGGGAACATTATTTCCAAACAAAGCTTTTCTTAAATCTTATTTGATTTAATCGGCATCTTTTCTAACCTTATCACTCTCCTTACTTTTTTTCCTCTTCGCTTGTGGCGAATCGGCGGTTTCTAAACGAGGGTGTTTACGTGCACCCTCTGCCACGTTAGTTGGTTCAGGAAAATTCATGAACATTGATCCCTTCTGTAGCAAGGCTAGCCGCCGGGGTACACCCCCACTCCAGGGCTACTAACCTTGGAGGTCCGATCCGGTACTCCGGTGGAACCGGCATATGTCCTGGCAGAGAGCGGATGCGCAGTCTCTGCACTGACTCCAGGCTCCTACTCACCGAAGCTTTCAGAGCTCCATGCACCGACATACATGGGTACCATTCCTACATGCTTGCCATCGCCGGGGGCATGTGGACTACGGAAGGGTCTCCGTTACACCTGCAATAACAGGTTCCGAGACTCGCTCGGGACTGCCGCTATATGGATTCCGTATCGCAGCAGAGCCCAAGTTCGGAGGCACGGCGCAGGCGAGTGTTTCGTTTGGATCTACTGCGGTGAAGTGACGATTTTTAGCTGTTACCTCACCCCAAATGATTCGATACCGGACTTTCGTCGGAAAGTTGACGCGCTGGAGGATGTCATCCTCGCTGCCACTGGTGAGATGGTGGTAGCTGGGGACTTCAACTCCAGGGCGGTAGACTGGGGTATGGCGCATACCAACTCCAGAGGGAAATACATTCTGGACATGGCGGCACGTACTAGATTCGTGATTCTCAATACAGGGAACACGACGACGTTCCGCCGCCCAGAATATTTGGAAACCATTCCTGATATTTCCCTCGCCTCCGAAGAGTTGGTCACGCTCGTCCAGGACTGGAGAGTCCTCGAGGATAATACCGGTAGCGACCACCAATACATCTCATTTAGAGTCCTAGATGGTACACGAGAGCGCCCGGGGCCCCCACGGCAGGCGAAAAGATATAACATCAACAAAATTGACGAGAATAAATTCTCCTCAAAGATCTCCTCAGGGGTGGTAGCCCCTGAAAACTTCGCCAACGGGGGGGACGCTGGCGCTGAAGCCGTAGTTGCTGCGACTATGCGGCTGATCGCTTCTGCATGCGACGCCTCCATGCTCCACGGGGGGCCGAGGCACCAGAAGCGACCCGTGTACTGGTGGACACCGGAGATTGCGGGGTTGCGCCCGGAGTGTCTTCGACTAAGACGAGTGGCGCAACGTGCGAGGAATCGCATAGACGCGAACGCCAGGTCAGCCGAGTATAAGACGGCAAAGAAGCGGCTCCGTCGAGCCATCAACGTGAGCAAGGCACGCTGCTGGAGAGAACTGACGGAGACCGTGGATGCATACCCTTGGGGGCTAGGTTACTAGATAGTAACTCGGCGATTGGGGGTCTCGCGGTCACCAGCTCCACTAGACGAAGCTAAAGCGGAACACGTCGTTAAGACGTTGTTCCCGGCGCACTCGGTCCGTGCCGAGCGGGACTTCAGCGACGTGGGCGACTTCCCGCTCTTCTCGATGGAGGAATTGGAAGGAGTCCTACGGTCGCTGAAATGTCCCTGGTCCCGACGGTATACCGGCCGAGGTACTCAAACTAGTGGGGCGCTGCAGGCCCCGTCTTCTACTAGACATGTATAATGCATGTCTGAAGGCTGGGTCTTTTAGCGCCAGGTGGAAGACCGCGCGTCTTTTGCTAATTCCCAAAGGAAAAGAAAACCCAGAGTCGCCGTCCTCCTACCGCCCATTGTGTATGCTTGACACAGCTGGGAAGGTATTGGAGAAGCTGTTAAAGAAAAGACTGGTTACGGCGATGAATCAGGCAGGTGGCCTGTCACCTAACCAGTACGGTTTCCGGCAGGGTCGGTCGACCCTAGATGCAATTCAGGAGGTTGTTGAGGCGATGCGGCGAGCAGAGGACCACAATCATTTTTCGCGACGTGTGGTCCTTCTCGTTACGTTGGACGTAAAAAACGCGTTCAACTCCGCACGATGGAGCGATATGATTCGGGCCCTGGAGCATTCGTTCCATGTGCCTCAATACCTTCTGAGAATGGTAGACGCATACCTGAGGAACCGCGGTCTCATTTACGAGACCGCAGCAGGCTGGCGTAGGACTACGATCACGTCAGGGGCGGCGCAGGGGTCGATTCTCGACCCCGACCTTTGGAACGCCGTCTACGATGGCTTGCTGAGGCTGGAGATGCCTGAAGAATCTGCCTTGGTTGGGTACGCTGACGACGTTGCGCTACTTGTCGCAGACCGCGACGTGGAGCGCGCCCAACTGAGGCTCAGTCGGGCCATGCACAGAGTCGGTGCCTGGCTGGACGATCATGGATTGTCTCTTGCTCTCAGCAAAACGGAGATCGTAGTTCTCACGAAGAAACGTATCGACACCCTTCTTTCCCTGCGGGTCGGGGTAGAGGTTGTCGAGACCAAGCCGGCCGCAAAGTACCTTGGTGTGATGATTGACCGGAAACTCAGCTTTGCTGAGCAGCTTCGTACAGCCGCCGACAAAGCTGCGAGAGCCGTAACTGCTCTCAGCCGGCTTATGGCGAATGTCGGCGGACCGAAGTCCAGCAGACGGCGATTGCTGATGTCCACGGTACATTCCATCCTGCTATACGGGTCGGAAGTGTGGGCCCAGGCATTAAGAGTTGCGAGAAACCGGAAGCGGCTCGCGCAGGTGCAACGCACCGCAGCCTTGCGAGTCGCTTCCGCGTATCGGACGGTCTCCGAGCCTGCAGTACTTGTGGTCGCCGGCGTCATACCCATTGCTACTTTAGCAAGGGAGCGCCAGGCGATCTACGGGAGGCGGCGGGCAGGCGGAGACCGGGTGACCATTGCCAACGAGGAACGCACTCGCACATTTCTCGCATGGCAAGAGACCTGGGACCACGAGACCAGAGGACGATGGACCGCAAGGCTTATTCCTCTGGTCAGACCGTGGACGGAGCGACGGCATGGAGAAGTGGAGTACTACATGACCCAATTTTTAACGGGTCACGGGTACTTCCGCGCTTACCTCCATGTCATAGGGAAAGCGCCGTCCCCCGACTGCCTGTATTCCCCGGTGTACGGGACGACGCCGAGCACACCTTTTTCAAATGTGCTCGGTGGGCGGCAGATCGAGGGACCAAACAGGCTAGTATAGGAGGACTCGACCGGAAGTAATGTGATAAACGGTTCCGGGTTGAGCCCTGGTAGAAAGGGGGGTGGTTTTAGTCGGTAGTCCGCTGATGGTGATTGGATAATACCATCAGCGGGAGCCCGACACTCCGTGCGTAAATGCATTTCCACCTCCCTCCTCAAAAAAAAAAAAAAAAAAAAAAAAAAAAAAAAAAATTATTATTATTATTATAACTTCAAACATATACGAGTATAATAACGAGAGACAAAACGGATAAAATAAAGTAAAAATCCCAATTCATTTCCAAGAATGGAACTCGAGACCGGATAATCTAGAAATCCTAACCATAAAAGCAACTAAATAGCCTTTTCGGTTTAATAATAATTTTTGAAATTTCCCTATTATCAAACAATTGTATACGTATGGTTTAATGTGCTCATTATACCATTATATTTATTAAAATTCATTACAAAATATGGTTGGAGAATTTCATACTTTGTAGATTCAAAGATACCCTTTTAATAAATTACTTTCACAAACACGTTTATCCGTTTACGAATTCCATAAAGTGCCTAAAAGTTACCTAAAATTAATATATTAGTTTGATAGTTACAGACAACTTTAAATCTTCTGGGTGTATAAAGGTTTATCCAATATTTTGGCAGCATAATCAATACCTGAAAAATATTAATAATAATATAGATATAGGCCCAGTAATACTTGTTTCTGAGTTCCTGTTTTAGTAGAATTTTATTTTTTAAGACAGATAAATATTTTTTTAAACTTTGAAAAACTTCTGATAAATTAGTGAAGATCTATTAAACAGAAAATATGTTTAAACTTCAGCTGATTGTCGAAGAGATGAACAATTTTTCAGTTTTAAATTATTCTATAAATACTAATATAATTTTTAAGTATTTAATTAGTCACTATTATTCGTTTGTTTTTATTTTTATGTATTTTTTAATGTCTTTAAGTCAGTATTTTCTATTTATGTTTAATTTTACTGAAATTAATATATATTTTATATTCGAAATGCGAATATAATTTAATTTTTTTATTTATTAAAAAAAACTTTTTTTCTTTCTAAATTTCATTTTTCCTTTTATTTTCACTTGAAAATTTTTCTTACACTCTTAGTTCTCAATTGTTTGCTTGGATTATGTTCTAATTTTTTTTCTTCCATTTCAGTTTTTGCTGTATAAAATGTTTTCTTTTACCAAATTAACTACGTATGAATGGGCTAATTATCATAAAATGTTTCTCTTTTTATGAGAGTTTGCGACAGACGTCTCTGTACTCCAGTTCATCATAAAACCTTCTCATTTCCATCACTATAAACTCAAATAATTTTCAGTTTTTCAGGAAGCTGTTATGTTTAGAATTCAATAAATATGTAATTATAGAACTTTTATTTAACTGAACAAGAAGTCATATTCTCATATTTAAATACTGTTCCTGACACATTTGCTTAAGAAAAATCTGAAAGCGTCTAATCAAGGATTTATATTTATACAAGTTGGTTTTTGTAAAAACAGCAGAAGACTTCTGTTAAAACTATCCAATTCTGCTAATAAGAAGTAAATACAAACGAAAATGTATTAAACTTATTTCTCTACAAACAATTAATTAAACCGCTGTCACTCAGTAAAGTTCTACGAAGGTAGAAAACTATTCCTGAGATATGAAATTAAAATATTTAATATTAGAGAATCATTTCCTCTTACGTCTAGTATGCAATTAAAGATAGTGGATAGATTTCGTCAAAAACTATCTCCGTACTTTCTGGAGATCATCATTCGCATGGAGAGATAGTATACAAACAACAAATAGCATTCAGGCTTAGTCCTGCTGGAAATTACATCGATGTTATTCCTGTTTGATTCAGCAACTTCAGTTAGGGTGTCAACAGTATGGGTAGTTAATTTTAAGTAAAACAGTGTTTTACTTAAAATAATTACTGTTTACTTAAAATAATTTTAAGTAAACGCTGTACGAACGACGTCAATCAGCTGTGAATACGTTCGCACGTGTTTTTCTCGTATTTTGACGTTTTTATTAGGGTTTTGTGTTGTAATTTAATTGTTTTTCGTTTTTCTGTTACTGTTATTTTTTTACTGTTGTTTGTTGCTGTTGTTTTTTCCGCCGTTCGTTTTGTTTTAACTTGTATTTACCTACCGTAACCAAGTACTGTTTGCTTGGTTACGCAGTATTGATTTCATCAAAGGCAATTTAGATCTCTGTTTATCTTCGGATTTTATGGGAATAATTTTATTTAAATAATTTTTTTTATAACGTGTGTATATTACTAGATATATATTTGGATTATAATTAATTGTTATGGCAAGTACAGGCGGACTTGAGGGCGACGTCCCGATCGATGAGGAGGAATTTTCTCTTGCTACGGATCGGAGATCCAGCAGGGAGGGTCTTGGATCACTGTGCAGAAATTTCTGTCTGACAGCATTGGTAGTGAGGGTTTTGAAGAGATGGTTATAGCGAAGATTCGGCGTGCCGATCGCTTGCTTTCAAGAAGTAAGTCGAAGAAGACTAGAAAGGCTCCGGTTCGACGCCAGAAGAGGGTTGTTGACTCGTCTGGTTCGTCCGCTAGGAACTACGAAATAAATTTTCCGTCTCTCCCGACAAGGTCGGGTGACGACGAGGACGATGGACTACGTGATTCTCCTTCGGCCTCTGAAGGAAAGTAAAAGTCGGTTGGAGTTCCCTATATTCAGCGGAGGAGGCCTCTGACTTGGAGAGACATGAGTCGTCGATGGAACTTTTCACTATGGGGGAAGAAAGATTGGCAGGAGAACGGCATGTAGTAAGTACAGAATCGGCTCTTGTGAAACAGAAGAAGTGTTTTGCCCACACTATGAGGCTTCTCTTTTGAAGTGTGATGGAGCTGAATGTGTTGGTCTGACAACACTCGACAACTAAGATCGAGATTAAGGAGTGCTCCGGAGACATGGACCGCAGCGTTGGTATGTTGGAGTCTTTTGAGGAAGGTTTAGGCCGGCTACAAGAGGGACTTCAGGAGCGCCAACATGTTCCGTCGAGTGTGAAGGACGAAGCCACACAGACTTACCAAATTCAACTCAAACTCCGGATAGGGGATTGGAACGAGCTATGACCTGGTCGCTTGAGGAGCAGCGGCGAGCAGTCGAAGATGGAGTCCCTGATACCGATCTTGAACAGCTAGTCCTTAAAGGCTGGCTCGAGGACATTTTCCGGTCGTCCACACTTGTTAAGGGTACTGACATTTAGGACGAAGGAGTTGGCTCCTCCTGGATTATTGACGTAAAGGTTGGAATTGAGAATTTTCGGCACGTGACTGTGCTTCGGAAGGCTCCGTGTCTTAGAGACTTGGCCACTGCTGGGATGTTGAAGCCTGGCCAGGTCCTCCTTTTACAGTCAATTACTCGGGAGAGTATAGCAGCCGAAGAGGATAGCAGCTGTGAGGTAGCACTTGGGTGGACTGATTACGCTCTGGTCATCGATTCTGCGGCGGGAGATCGTGAAGTGGCCTCTGCTAATTGCAGGTCCATCGCACGGGTGTTAGAGAATGGGCAAGGTCCGCGGGTGTGCTTCTAGGGCCACAAGGGCGAGTCGGATAAGTCTTACGGCGGTCCGTGGAACGCAGGGAGAAGAATTAGGAAACATCTTCTCGTTTATCTGACACGGGCATCCCCATAATCGATGCTGGCAGGTAAGAAGTGACTCGCGGGTCCGCCAACTACTACAGTTGTGGTCAAGGCGGAGGAGCGAACCTTTACACATCTTCTCCGCTCGATGAAAGGGACAGTTTCACCAGGGGAAACCGGAGGTCCTCTCCGTCCGGCAAGGCCAATGGGAGGACCTCTACCTACGGGTTTGGACGGACAGTGGCGAGGCGGACCAACTAGTTACGAACATTGCCGAAAAGGTGGAGGGTCCTACTACGGCCCTGGCTAGTAGGGGTAGCAGAAGAACTCACGTCCTGGTTAAGAACGTGGATGCCCTAACGTCACAGGACGTGTTTCTTTGGAAACTTCGCAAGACGATAGGTGAGTCGGTCACTATTGACGTCATGTCAATGCGGCCGGCTTACGGCTCCACTACACTGGCAGTGCTGCCAGTCCTGACCGACAAACTATTATCTGATGGGCGAGTTCAGATTGGGTGGGTGGCCTGTCGAGTGGCGTACATCCGACGTCCTTTGCTTCAGATGTTGGAATCTAGGCCACAGAGCCAAGTTCTGTTCTGGCGTAGACAGAAGCAGCTACTGTTTTACATGCGGTAAGACTGGCCATTTACACAAGGACTGCCAGCAGAACCCTAGGTGCTTATCTTGCAACTCATATGATCATGTACCTGTGGGTAGGATATATAAGATGATTTCATCGGCATCTGGAATTGCTTCTTCGTAGGAACATCATGGTGTCTCTGAGGGATATCCTCATCCGGAAGGGGGTGGGAGGCCTTGGTCCCCCACTTTCGATGACCTGGTGGGGACTCCCTTGCAGTCCCGTTGGGAGGAAAGTAATACCTAGTCCCAGTGGGGGATCCTTTCGGGAGTTCCCCATTAGAGGCACGGCATAAAGACAGAATCCCGGCGGGGGCTATCTGGCGGGAACTTTGTTCCCGACGACGTAGATTCAGGCTATTGCAACCCTCGAAGCTGAGTTTATGTTTAGTTGCTGATCCGGCTCCGGGTGGCGGGGGAAAAAAAAAATCACGGTATAAAAATAAAAATAAAAATTGATCACAAATCAAAAATCTTTAGATCATACAGGTCTTAAAAATCTCTTAAAAAAGTGATTACAATTAGAAGATCAGCCAGGGCATAGAAACATCACGTACGTTATAAATGATTTTAAAACTTATTGAATTTAAGAAATAAAAAAATGCAAAAACACCTTTTTGGCTAGGAAGAATTTTATTAAACTAATAATCTTGATTTATTCTTGACTATTTTTTGGACATGAATTCGAATATGAATTAAAAATTTCTAACCGAAATGAATAACATTAATTTTTCTGTATAAGTACATGTATTTTTAGAAAAGTATAAAAAAAGTAGTATGGTCTTTTCAAAGTGACCGTTGCTATAGCTTCATCAAACTAATTTATTTTATAACGTATCTGTTTAATTAGTGAGTAACCTAGTTAAAGCCACTGATTACATTTTATTGATTATTTTTGTTTTATAACTTAGCATAAAACAAGACAAAAAAAAACCGATTTGACTAACCCTATATTACATCATAGCACATCATATGCAGGAAATGACATTATACATCAACTGATTAATTTGTATGTACATAGAGTTATTAGTTGTTTTCAGTTTGTTCAATAATGTTTATTAATTATATTATTAAAAAATAAATTCTTTCATTATTCATCATTGGTTTACAGCTTCCATTAGGAGTTGTTTTCATGTAAAAACTCTTCACAAAAATTTGTCGTGTTTTACTCTTACTGTATAGATAACATAATTATATAAGATGCAATAGGACAGCATCATGATCTCGATGAATGGAAATTGCTTACAGATTCTCCTAAAACAAGATTGAAATCCTACTTCGCAATGAAAATGAGAAAGCTTCAATATCTCTTGCTGATTCCACAGATGGAAGAATCATAAAAGATGAAAATTCTAGTTACAAAGATACTGTATAAAAAGTATTCATGGGAGACATAGGAAGATTCAGAGTTCCCTTTTTCTAATTCAGCTTGATTGCATTAAATAAATGATAGTTGCTGTTTAAATAAAATGATGGTAAAGAATGAAAAGAATATTTTAATACGAGTTAGTACTAATGGAAGTACCTAATTGTTATCAAGAATTAATGAAGACATCTCACCTTGGAAAAAAAAATTATTTTTCAATCTCTTATGAACCCCCGGAAAATGTATCTTCCACTAATATATATAAATGTAGGTTAGTTGGGAAAAATTGTCATGTTATCATGTTTTCTTTATTCAAAAATGACATTCCTTTTATCCAAAAAAAGTGTCTAAGGATTAGTGATGCAAAAATAAACATATAGTACCACAAATTGACCACATACTTTCTGAGAGCTTATAAAGAATAAAGTCTGTATAAGGAGGTTCAAAATATCTGACACAAGAGTTTGTAGATAATTCCAAAAAATAGTGAAATTAGTGACCCTGGGAATGGTGAAAACTATTATCAAAATGTACAGAATTTAATTAAAAAAATTAATTAGTAGGAATGCTATTCTTCATTAACCGGTTTTTGAAAGAACATATGAATTTTATCATATATATACACCACAATTTACATTACGTACACTTTGCTGTTCCAATGAGTTACCATCATATATTTTTTTTTTCATTTTTGAATATATAATGTATGAAACATTGTTATGAAGTTTTTGTTTATAATCTGTAGGCATTACCAACTTTAAACAGCTACACAGTGATAACGCTTCTCAGTTCATTCTGGACTTAAAAAGTAAATTCAGTAACCCTTTATTTTATTTCTCAGAACAATCCAAAAAATAAATTATTAATTTCAGCTATATTATATTTAGATGTACTGCAAGGAAATCGGTTTTAAAATATGGCTTATTTACATATAAATTTCTTCTTTTTTTGTTATCTTAACGGTTTTGAAAAACCAATTACTTCTTATGCTTGGGTATACATCTAAAAAATCTTTGCTTGATCATTAGCTTGTGAGTGTTTACATCATTTGTGTATAATATACTGGTTTGACTGGTTTGATGCAGCTCTCCAAGATTCCCTATCTAGTGCTAGTCGTTTCATTCCAGTATACCCTTTACATCCTACATCCCCAACAATTTGTTTTACATACTCCAAACGTGGCCTGCCTACACAATTTTTCCCTTCTACCAGTCCTTTCAATATTAAAGCGATTAT
The DNA here is from genome assembly GCF_047948215.1 of Lycorma delicatula. Taxonomy (NCBI): domain Eukaryota; kingdom Metazoa; phylum Arthropoda; class Insecta; order Hemiptera; family Fulgoridae; genus Lycorma; species Lycorma delicatula. The sequence goes on along the minus strand of NC_134455.1, from coordinate 46,064,793 downwards.
TCCAGGATGCCTTAGTATGTGGCCTATAAGTCTGTCTCTTCTTTTAACTATACTTTTCCAAATGCTTCTTTCTTCATCTATTTGCCGCAATACCTCTTCATTTGTCACTTTATCCACCCATCTGATTTTTAACATTCTCCTATAGCACCACATTTCAAAAGCTTCTAATCTTTTCTTCTCAGATACTCCGATTGTCCAAGTTTCACTTCCATATAAAGCGACACTCCAAACATACACTTTCAAAAATCTTTTCCTGGCATTTAAATTAATTTTTGATGTAAACAAATTATATTTCTTACTGAAGGCTCGTTTAGCTTGTGCTATTCGGCATTTTATATCGCTCCTGCTTCGTCCATCTTTAGTAATTTTACTTCCCAAATAACAAAATTCTTCTACCTCCATAATCTTTTCTCCTCCTATTTTCACATTCCGCGGTCCATCTTTGTTATTTCTACTACATTTCATTACTTTTGTTTTGTTCTTGTTTATTTTCATGCGATAGTTCTTGCGTAGGACTTCATCTATGCCGTTCATTGTTTCTTCTAAATCCTTTTTACTCTCGGCTAGAATTACTATATCATCAGCAAATCGTAGCATCTTTATCTTTTCACCTTGTACTGTTACTCCGAATCTAAATTGTTCTTTAACATCATTAACTGCTAGTTCCATGTAAAGATTAAAAAGTAACGGAGATAGGGAACATCCTTGTCGGACTCCCTTTCTTATTAGGGCTTCTTTCTTATGTTCTTCAATTGTTATTGTTGCTGTTTGGTTCCTGTACATGTTAGCAATTGTTCTTCTATCTCTGTATTTGAACCCTAATTTTTTTAAAATGCTGAACATTTTATTCCAGTCTACGTTATCGAAAGCCTTTTCTAGGTCTATAAACGCCAAGTATGTTGGTTTGTTTTTCTTTAATCTTCCTTCTACTATTAATCTGAGGCCTAAAATTGCTTCCCTTGTCCCTATACTTTTCCTGAAACCAAATTGGTCTTCTCCTAACACTTCTTCCACTCTCCTCTCAATTCTTCTGTATAAAATTCTAGTTAAGATTTTTGATGCATGACTAGTTAAACTAATTGTTCTGTATTCTTCACATTTATCTGCCCCTGCTTTCTTTGGTATCATAACTATAACACTTTTTTTGAAGTCTGATAGAAATTCCCCATTTTCATAAATATTACACACCAGTTTGTATAATCTATCAATCGCTTCCTCACCTGCACTGCGCAGTAATTCTACAGGTATTCCGTCTATTCCAGGAGCCTTTCTGCCATTTAAATCTTTTAATACTCTCTTAAATTCAGATCTCAGTATTGTTTCTCCCATTTCATCCTCTTCAACTTCCTCTTCTTCCTCTATAACACCATTTTCTAATTCATTTCCTCCGTATAACTCTTCAATATATTCCACCCATCTATCGACTTTACCTTTCGTATTATATATTGGTGTACCATCTTTGTTTAACACATTATTAGATTTTAATTTATGTACCACAAAATTTTCCTTAACTTTCCTGTATGCTCCATCTATTTTACCAATGTTCATTTCTCTTTCCACTTCTGAACACTTTTCTTTAATCCACTCTTCTTTCGCCAGTTTGCACTTCCTGTTTATAGCATTTCTTAATTTCCGATAGTTCCTTTTACTTTCTTCATCACTAGCATTCTTATATTTTCTACGTTCATCCATCAGCTGCAATATATCGTCTGAAACCCAAGGTTTTCTACCGGTTCTCTTTATTCCGCCTAAGTTTGCTTCTGCTGATTTAAGAATTTCCTTTTTAACATTCTCCCATTCTTCTTCTACATTTTCTACCTTATCTTTTTTACTCAGACCTCTTGCGATGTCCTCCTCAAAAATCTTCTTTACCTCCTCTTCCTCAAGCTTCTCTAAATTCCACCGATTCATCTGACACCTTTTCTTCAGGTTTTTAAACCCCAATCTACATTTCATTATCACCAAATTATGGTCGCTATCAATGTCTGCTCCAGGGTAAGTTTTGCAGTCAACGAGTTGATTTCTAAATCTTTGCTTAACCATGATATAATCTATCTGATACCTTCCAGTATCGCCTGGCTTTTTCCAAGTGTATATTCTTCTATTATGATTTTTAAATTGGGTGTTGGCAATTACTAAATTATACTTCGTGCAAAATTCTATAAGTCGGTCCCCTCTTTCATTCCTTTTGCCCAGCCCGTATTCACCCACTATATTTCCTTCCTTGCCTTTTCCAATGCTTGCATTCCAATCTCCAACTATTATTAAATTTTCATCTCCTTTTACGTGTTTAATTGCTTCATCAATCTCTTCGTATACACACTCTACCTCATCATCATCATGGGCGCTTGTAGGCATATAGACGTTAACAATCGTTGTCGGTTTAGGTTTTGATTTTATCCTTATTACAATGATTCTATCGCTATGCGTTTTGAAATACTCCACTCTCCTCCCTATCTTCTTGTTCATCACGAAACCTACTCCTGCCTGCCCATTATTTGACGCTGAGTTAATTACTCTAAAATCACCTGACCAAAAGTCGCCTTCCTCTTCCACCGAACCTCACTAATTCCTACTATTTCCACATTTGTCCTACCCATTTCCCTTTTTAAATTTTCTAGCCTACCAACCTTTTTCAAGCTTCTAACATTCCACGCTCCGACTCGTAGAATGTTATTTTTTAATTTTCTGGTGACCCCTTCCTTAGTAGTCCCCACCCGGAGATCCGAACGGGGGACTATTTTACCTCCGGAATATTTTACCAAGGAAGGCGCCTCCATTATTGCTATGTGAAAATGCAGAGAGCCACATTTTCTTGGAAAAAAAGCAGCTGTAGTTTTCCATTGCTTTCAGCTGCGCAGTACTCAGAGGACTGAGTGATGTTGATACGGCCGTTTAAGTCGTCCTGACTCGCGCCCCTAACAACTACTGAAAGAGCTGCTGCCCTCTTTCAGGAATCATTCCTTAGTCTGGCTCTCAACAGATACCTCTCCGATATGGTTGCACCTTCGGTCCAGCTACTCTGTATCCCTGAGCACTCAAGCCCCCTCACCAACGGCAAGGTCTCATGATTCATAGAGGAGGCAGTAAAGTCTACAGGTGTTAAATAGTTTGTTAAAATAAGTTTAGAAGTTGAATTTTGCATCCATCATCCACTTTTTTATTTCTATTCTGTAAAATATCTCAGAAAGTTTTAGTAATTTAATTTACAATTTGTATTGTTGTCTCAGCTATAAGTACTAAACTTTTTTAAACATTTTTTACACGTCTAAAGACTTCGTGATTTTCAAGATTTTTTTTAATAACTCTGGTATTACTTAATCTAGAAAGCACTGACTAATCTCATTTTGAAAGTAGAATTTTTTGCTTCTTAGGTATGTCTTATAGAAGGTGATTTATATTATAATTTACGTCAGGTTGTGAACTAGTCAGGTTTGTTTTCAAGTAAATGGGCTTATTTATTGTAGTTTGCAATTTCATTTTTTTAAGTATTTAAGTGTAAATTGCGATAAAATCTAATAACATCTTTAAAAAATTCACGGAATTGGCACTTGAGAACTTATCCTGATTTTGACAATTGTTTTGAAAATGAATATTATAATGTTTATAATATTATAATTAATTAAATATTTTAACATAACTAATTTTTGATAATTTGACTTGTAAAGCAATTGGAGGGAGATAGTTTTTTTCAGAAACTTTTCTTCTCAAAGAGGATTCATCCAAGTGAGTCAGAGTTTCAAACAATATATTTGTTAGAAGGCAGATTCTTGGATTATACATCTGGTGCTGTTATAAAATTTAATCCAGAGAATATGCATAGTCTGAAAGTTTTAGAACAGTACAAGTTGAAATAGGTCAAATAATATTTGCACCTTATAAGATCTAGATAAAGCACACATTAATTAACAGTCAGAATTCTAAGTATAAATTATGAGTAACAAGCAAGAACTACTAAAAGAAAGAAAAATATCGGTATCGTCAAACGAAAGATGTAGATCACAAGCTGTAGGTTTACAATCTGTATGTAGATTTTAGAAGTTTTTTTCAAATAAAAGGATTATTTCTTAATTTTGCTTTTGATTGTGATTTATGTAAAATCACACTTCTTAAATTTACAACTTTTTTCTTAGAAAAGATTTAGTATAGTAGGATAAAATACACACATCTCAGGAATGTTCCACCTGAGACGGTACAAGACTACATTTCATTTACATTCATACATATTATTCTCATTGATGCTGTGAAGTAATAATACCTTACTATGGTTCTGCCTAAATAGAAAAAGAGAAAGTGAGAAAGAGGATAAAGTTTTTTTTAAAATATTTATCTAGTTTTACTGATAGTGTAAAGGCTCTCTTTCATCATTGTATTTTTATATATTGTCACCGAATGACTTCGACAGCACATGGCACTTAATAACCTTGTATTAGTCCTGAGAAGGGCTGTTGTTGTCGATTGGCTTTGATGGCTCATTGTAATTAATAACCTTAAGGTAACCCTGAGAAGAGCTTTTGTCGTCAAATGACTTCGACGGCTCGTAATTTATAACCTTGTGGTGGCCCTGAAAAGGGCCGTTTTTTGGGTTAGCTCAGAGAAGAGCTGTTGGGCCCGGAAGTTGGTCTCCGGCGAAGTCGGGGAGTTGCGGCTCGTCCATTGAAATCAGACCGGGCTTCCTCTCAGCGGCAGCTGGTTCCCCACTACAGCGTGGCAGTGGTAGCCCACAGAGCCCCGTAGTGTCGGGTCGGCGTCGGTCGTCTTTCGCCGGCGCGACCGAGGCAGTCCTTCTCAAGACATTTCACGCTGGGCCGGCTCCTGCTGCTGTGTCTGCCAGCCAGAGCGATTGAAGCCCGGTGAGCTGGATCGAGAAGATAGTGTCCGCGTCCAGCGGCTCCCTCGGCGGGCCGGCCAGGCCTGTTGCTCAGGCGGGAATGTTGGTATCCGCTGGGAGGTACCACGTTGAGGCAGCCAGGGAACTTCTTCTGTCTTCTTTCATCTTTTTCTTCTTCTTGGTCTTCTCCAGGTGGTGGTCGACGATGAATTAAAAATTCACTCTCGTACACACTCTTTTATTGGAGCCTGAGAGTGGTCCAGTATTCAACCACATGTAGGTAACTAAGTTCAATTACAAATAACTCAGTAAAAATAAAACACGTATCATTTTTAAGCTCAAAAACCACTTACCTATGGAGAATTCTGTTTATGTTCCTTACCTCATGTTAATTGTACGATCCCAAAAATCTCACATTACAACAGTTTTTCAAGGAAAATTTTTTTCAGTCTTGCCTGCCTGTCACTTCAACAAAAAATTTCATTCATTTTTCTTTGCTATTGTTACTCAGAGCCTGAGTCAGTTGCAATAAGTCATCTTCATGGCTTTATTGCAAAATTCCTTCAATACCTTGTATTCTTTAGTAACTAATTCATCTCTTAAAACATTAATAAACATACATTTCTAGTGATTTATTTAAAATAATAGTAGTTTTTAGGACTGTATAAAATGTAGATCACTTTCCATATTAGAACTGCAGCGTTTTGATAATTTTGAAAAATCTCTGAAATAATACAAAGAATTAGTAACGAAGTTTATCTACAGCATGAAATTTTTTATAAAAAAGGGTTTACGAGTAATTAAAAATTATTCAAACCATTTATTAAAATAGTTGTCAAAAGTTTTTATTTTTTTAAAAAGACGTTCTCGTAACAAAGATGCTAATTTTTTATTCAAAAAGAAATTAATTATTTATACACGCTTTTAATTTAATTTAAAATTACACGCTGATATTTTTCTTTTTTATTACAAATATGTGAAATGAATACTATAGCATATAAAACATTCTAAGCCTGACTAGGATTCAAACTCAAACTTTCCGGATAAAAGGAAAATTTTTTTTGCTAGTAGTATTGAAAGATTAATGAAAGATGTAAGTACGTTTAATTTTACTTCAAAAAAGCAAAAAAATTATTTGTCAGTATTTTGCTACGCTAGTAAATAATGATAAATTACTAAGTCCGTATAAAAATAATAAAAAGATTACAATAAAAAGTTTCTTATAACCTGAAAATCATTGTAAAGTAGTGCTATCTTTCAGGTTTTTCTAAGTAATCAACTGTGGTAACTCAATAATTTTAGTAAAAGAAACAAAATTGGAAACAAAAGAAAACTAAGAACACAAAAAATTATCTTAATACATTAATGCCAATTTAAGGTTAAATTTTAGCTTAAATTAAGTATAGTTTAATTATAAAGATGTCTATTCGCTTAGTTTATTGCGACATATAGACACAAAATAGAAGTATAACAGGGTAATACAAAATACAAGTAAATTAGGTATAGAAATTCCTTAGATCAAGTTGCGCTTTCCATAAATGAGTTGCGGGTAGTTATTTCTGAGACCAAAAGTAATAAAGCCCGGTGCTTTGATAAAATATATTTCAGGTTCTGTAAGAAAGCATCAGACGATTACTTAAGTAAGCTGGTACGTTTTTTTAATCCAATTATGGAAATGGGTACTATTTCTGTGTCATTCATCAAATCCATTAACTTTGAAATTCCCAAAAAATGGTCGCTGAGTGAGATTAGAAATTACAGAGGAAATTCTTTTTAGATACTGGATCGAAATTATGAGAAAATATTCTTTGGTACTCATTTAAAATGTTATTTCGAGAAACCCAATTTTCTAACCTTCGTAGGAAAATTGCTGAGAAGAGGATACTGTACAATTTATAACACCTAAAATTTATGTAACATAATATTCATTGAAACGGGAAAGGAAGGTCTATTTCGTTGACACGGAATCATGCGTCTTGAACTGGTAAATTGCTTCCCAACTGTTATTGATTCAAGTCAGGTGTACCCATTGTCATCGATTTTATTTGCCTTATTCATAAACGTTTTGCACGAACAGATAGAGGGTAGAATTTGGATTCGTGGCCTAAACATTCGATCACTCTTTTACTCGAATGACTTTGTCCTCCTTGCGTCAAATCCCAAAACGCTGAAAATTATGAATAACATACTTTTGGAATACTGTGACAGATGGAAACTAGAGTTAATTTAGAAAAATCAAAAATAATGCTATTTAGGCGGGGAGGGATGCTGAGAACGAATGAAAATGAAAGTAAAATTGAAGTCGTAATTAACTACAAGTATCGTGGGACCCGACTCTCGTGATGCTTATCATTCATAGATCACTTTAAGGAAAAGTCGGCTGCATCAAATTCACCGTAAATACCATGCGGGAAAATTTATTCTTTGGAAAAGATATCAGCTAAACGGAGAGTGTTTGACGCAACCTGCGTTATCACGATACATATTATAAACCAAATTTAAGTTTGGGTGAGAGGGACTACATAAATGATTAAGATTTTAATAATATGGTGTTCGGAACAAGAGGTATGCTGCTAACTTTAAACAATGTGCAATATAGAGAGGTCGAAAGACGCGCATACTCTCTATGTAACGCTGAAGAGGAGGGAACCATTGTGCATTTTCTAGGTTCGTGTCTGATTCTCGGGAATATTAGGTTCTTTGATTCGGAAGAAATGAATTAGAAGAGCAGGATATCATTTACATATTGACTAGAGAGGACTGGAATAAATTGGTTGGTTAGTTATATTGAATTTAGACTGCAGTGGGTCGAGAATTATTAAATACCTCAATTTTTTTGCATAGTCTGTCCCTGATCTATGAGTTTCTGCGAAACAAATACTGAACATTATTAAAAATTAATAACGTTACTATTAATAATATAACTACTATTATTATAATTACTACTATTAATAATATTACTATTTTTATTTGCATTCTTGGGGCCATTCTGGCAGACGGCGTCCCGGTCATGCCAAAGGTGTGGAAGGATTATTGGTGTGTAAATGTTTTTACATTAATTTTGTTTAAGTTTTTATTTAGTTTATTTATTTATTTTACCGATTCATTTTGTTATATATCTATTATCAATAAACACACATTTATTTATTTTTTCTTTTCGAATAGTCCATTTAGAGGGCAACTTAATCAACTTTTTAGCCCATGCTTCTTTCATTTTTCTAGAGTGGTGTTGTTTGTTTTCTTGAGTCCATTTTCTCCCTCTTCTACAAGTGAACTTTTTCCTCTCCTGAAACTCCAATCCTTGTATTGTTTTTCTGAATGTTGCTCTGTCGTTTAAAATGTCTGAGTCTATTGAATTGTTTACTAGGTCATTGTCTATTTCTTTAAGCCAGGTTATCTTGTTCTTGTGAGTGTTTAGTAGGGTGAAGATCTGTTTTGTTGGTCCGGTGCATTTCTGTATATGTGTCCATAGAATTGCAGTCTTCTTTTCCTGAATAAATCTGTTATTTTTTTATTTTGGAATATAGCTCTTGGTTTGATCTTTGTTTATAATCTAGTCCTGTGTTGTTTTGGGCTAAATTTTCCGTAAGATTCTTCTCTCTATTCTCTCTACGTCCTGTACTTTATGTAGTTTCAGCGTTTCTGCCGCATATAATACTTCTTCATTTAGTAGTGTCTTAGTTTGGTGTTCCAGGAAAGGAATTTCTTGTTGTAGGTATTCTTCACGTTATTTTATGCTTTTTCTATTATGAGTAATCTGTTTTCTAGAGCTATTTTTTCACTATTGTTTTGTGTTATTCATTCTTCTAGGTATTTAAAACTGTCAGTTCTGGCTATTTTATTTCTGCTTATTTTAAGATGTTGTGGCGCGTTCTTGATGTTTGTAATGTATTGTGTTTTCTCAAAGGAGATCTGTAAGCCAGCCTTAGCTGCTTGTCTTTGGAGTTCTGTTATTTGTTCTTGCTCATGTTCTATTGAATCGGTGATTAACGCCATATCATCAGCAGAAGCTAAGCAGTCTATAACAACTCTCTTGTTTTTTTGTTCCGAGATGTAGGCAGGCCTTTGGTGTTAATCGCCTTTCTCCATTCTCTAACAATCTTCTCTAAAGTGCAATTGAACAATAATGGTGATAGCCATCTCCTTGTCTTACTCCTGTTTTAATTTTAAACAGCTCTGAGAGTTCTCCCATGAATTTAAGTTTGGAGGTGGTGTTTGTTAATGTGGCTTTGATCTCTGTAGTTTTACTGTCCAGTCCCAGTTCTCTTAAATGTTGATTAATGTGTCTCTCTATTTGGAATCATAGGCCTTCTTAACGTCAATGAAAGTTATGACACTTTAAATTTCTGATTCTTTTAATATTCATCAGGCTTCTAAGGTTTAGTATTTGTTCCACGCATGACCTGCCCATCCCAAACCCTCTCTGATATTCACCCAGTTGTGGGTCAAGTGATGTCTCAGCCCTGTTTAAGAGTGCTTTGGAAAGGATTTTATAAGTTACGGGTAGTAAGGATATTCCTCTGTAATTGTTTGGGTTTGTTCTGTCACCTTTCTTATGTAATGGATGTATTAGCGTCATAGTCCAATCATCTAGAGGTTTGTTTGTTTTCCAGATCTCCTGTAAAATTTCTGTCAGGCATTTTATCATTCTGTCACTGGAGTGTTTCCACAGTTCTGCGACTATGTTGTCTTCGCCTGATGCTTTATTGTTTTTTAATTGTTTGATGATGTCCGTGACTTCTTCTTGAGTTGGTTGTTTTGAATCAGATAGACTCTTAATTTCTTGGAAGTCAAAAATCTCCTGTGCTAGTTCACAATTGTGTAGTTTGGTGAAATATTCTGCGAGTATTTTGCAGTTTTCCATGTTATTGTTAGCTATTTTGGAAGTTTTAAGGTCTTTGAACTGTAAACTAGGTGGTTTGTATTTTGTTAAGTTGGTTTTGAATATTCTGTAAAAATCTCTTATATTATTTTTCTTGAAATTGTTTTCTATTGAAGTGAGTTGATCTTTAAGATATGGCTGTCTTATTTTTTTTAATCCCTTTGATGCTATTCTTCTTATTTCCTCAAAAGTTTTTTTATTATAATCGGTTTTGTTCATGTTTCAGATATTTCATGGTTTCTGTCTTTTGATGAGTAAGTCACTGCACTCATCATTCCACCAGGCATGTTTGCGCCTTTTGGTGAGAGGGATTGTGCTTTCTGCTGTTTCTATCATGTCTTTCTCTAGTTCTTTCCAGTTCTTTGGTGTTTTCTTTTCTATGAGGCTTTTGAAGCTATTATCTTTTGTCAGTTTTTGTGTGTCTAATTTCTTGTGTTGGTATTGTTTCTTTTTTCTATTGATGGGTCTTATCTTGAATTTAATTATTGATATGTAGTGATCAGAATCCAGATTAATGTTCTTGGCAACTTTAACGTTCAGTATTTCTTTAGCAGAGTATCTGCTTATGGCCACATGATCTAGTTGTTTCTCACCATAGAGCGAGTTAGGTGAAACCAAGGTGGTTTGTTTTCTGGGAAGTTTCTTGAAGAACATAGACTTCATTACCATACCATGTTCTCTGCATTAATAAGTCTATGCAGAGAACATGGTATGGTAATGAAGTCTGAACCATGATATGGTAATGAACCATGATAAATGGGGATAGACTAATGTCTATCCCCATTTATCATGGTTCTTTTGTGTACAGGATATTTTCCTACTATTCCCCTATGTTTGTGTTCTTTGCCTAACTGTGCATTAAAATCCCCAAGTAGTATTATTGTGTTCTTTATTAGAATCTGTTGTATAGTGTCTTTGAGTGTTTGCCAGTACTTTCCTGTTTGTTCTTTTTGTGACTTGTTTTTGTCATTGGTTGGTGCGTATGCATTAACTATTGTGTATATCTTGTTGATTGATTTAAGAGTGAGCGTTGACAGTCTCTTGTTAATAGACTTGAACTCCACTATTGAGTGTAGTATGTTCTTACTCACAACGAACCCTGTGCCAAACTGTGGAAGGTTTCTCATGACTCTTTCTCCTGGTTTGCTTTTGAATATTCTAAAACCTTCTGAGTCAAAGGGGTGCTCATCTGTGTACCTTGTTTCCTGTAATGCTGTGATCATAATGTTTTTCTTCTTTAAATAGTCTGTGAGCATTTTGAGTTTTCCAGTTTTTAAGAGTGAGTTTACATTGAATAAATAATTGTTGCTAAATAATTGATGTTTTTGTGTTTGATATTTAGTATTTTATCTAGAGTTTCAGGATGCTCCATCCACATTCGCACATTGTTGCAGCCCCCCAGAATCTGAATGCCTGCTTTTCATCCTCTTTGAATGGATGGGAGGTTGGTTACTCACTGGGGTAATATCTCTTACATTGTGCATGTTCATCTGTGTTGATTTCTTGTTTTTGAAGTGTTAGGGGGATGAGCCCCTAAGAGCACACTCGGGGTTGTTAGCCTCGAAGTTGGGTTTACAGCCGCACCTCTGGTGTACAGACGCTGACCAACCAGCCGCTTGATACAAGACAGACACTGGTGGATTTGTTGTTAAATCATTTTGGTCCGCGGGTGGTATTTTATTTCCCACCTACCCTGTATATCTATAGAGCATTCCCCTATCTGCCACCTGGGGACGCACCAGATTGAAGTTAATTAAAACTCCGGTCTGGTATTATTATTCTCTTGGGCAAGCTCAGTAAAAAGCATCCTGGCCGGCCCAAAGGCAAGGCGCAGGAGCTATAACTATTGTTCTGACATGCATTGCATATGGTAACATGAACTATTGAATACTATGGGTGAGATATATGAATGAAAGACAAAATACCAGACATGAAAATTTATGAACTGCTGTTAACGGCCATTGTCTCCCGCCTGCAACTCCACCTGATCGTCCCCTTCAATAACAGGCGTTCTTAGCGCTCGAGCTTGTGATGTAGCACCAGATTTGCTGGTGCTCCAACGGATCTTAATCAATCATGCAGAGAACGTGGAATCTCTCCCATCGTGCCCAAAACCACAGGAACTACCATCACGCTCTCCTGGTCCCAAATCTCCCTGACTTGATCTGCAAGATTCGTATACTTCACTATTTTTTTCCGTGTACTTCTTCACTATGTTGGTGGACAATGGGATTGTGACATCAATCAGGAAGGCGATCTTCTCCTGCTTCTTGGTCAGAACGATGTCTGGCCTATTATGCTCCACTGTCCTGTCCGTCAGAACAGTACGATCGTAGTACAGTTTTTACCGATCGTCCTCTAATATAGACCGAGGAGCATACTTAAAGTACGGGACTGAAACGTCAAGGAGACCCAGGTCTAAAGCGAGCCTCTGATGAAGTATCTTCGACACGTTGTTATGTTGGACTGCATATTCCCTTGGAGCTAAAAATTTACACCCGCTAACGACATGTTCGATGGACTCGTTGGTCGACCCACAAAGAAAGCACAGGTCAACGGTTACAGCAGGATCCTTAACGACATGCTTTCTGTAGCTGAGTGTGCTGACGACCCTATCCTGTATAGCAAATACAAGGCCCTCCATCTCAGCAAACAACTCGGCATATTCCAGCCAGGCTACAGACGCATCTCGATCAACTGCTTCATCCATAAGCGAAGGTATCTTCAAGGGGCTGGAATTTCTCATCACTGAGGCGCAGTGGAGTTAGACTACTGTCACTTTTTACTATAAACCCGTGAAGCAAGCAAGATCTCATGTCTCTCAACATGCTTATTGATTTTGGCAGTGAAGACAGAAGTGAAAAGTTTATATATTGTAGGGAGACAGGTAATAGGTCTGTACTTGTACGGGTCTGCCGTCGCAGTAGAAGATTTCGGGATCAGATAGGTGGTCCCCTAAGTGAAAAAGGTCGGCATTAGACCCTGCAAGATGGCAGAGTAAATTTCTGCAAGACATTTGTGAACAGAAGAAAAGCGCTTGTACCAAAAGTTATCCACTCCGTCAATCCCAGGCGCCTTCCAATTATGGGTTTTCCTAATCGCCTCCTGTACATCTTCTAGAGTGATTAAATGATCTACCATTGTCTGTACTCTATCAACTCGCTTTCGTTCCTCACGGATCCACGTTGCCCCACTGTTATGCTGTGAGGAACACGACCAAAGCGGGCCCCAATAACCCAAGACCTCCTCACTAGTAGGGGACGCGTTCACCTGAGGTTGTTGCTGAGGTGAAACCTGCAACTGCTTATACAGCTCCTTTTGATTGGTAAGGAACAAGTGAGCTTGTTCCCGGCGCATGTTACTCTGCCGATATCGCGGTAGCCAACATGACAGTACCATCAATAGTTGCTTTAAAAAATCCAGGATTTCGGGTGGCCGGTGGTGTTTTTCGGGTTCTCATAGGTTCGGATTATCAACTCCGCCGCCGATCGGATCCTTCCACTGGGGTTAGCAGATGTTAAGAAACTGGACAAACAACCAATCTCTTTTCTCAGCTTATCGACTTTCCTCCCACGGTGGACGCTGGGGACTCTTACGCATTGCAAGATCGGCGATTCCCTGGCCATTCGTTTTGACTGCCGTGATCGCACCTATGTACACTAACTCATGGAGCTCAGTTATGGAGGGTACTAATCTTACTTTTCCTTCAAGAATCTCATTAATAAGGCCCACTATATTTCTCGTGTCGCGATTAACCCTCAGCCTAGGAATACGCTGTCTGGCCGACGGATACTTACCACCATAAAGCATCTCGTTCTCCGCAAATTGATCGTAAAGGGGATTGTCGGCTCTTATCGCTTCTTCTACAGCTTTTTCATCTGAAGATGGGCTGCACAACAACCCTAACTCCCTAAAACATCAGCTCGGATTAACGCCACCACATCCGCAGGAACCCTATTAGAATTAAAAAGGGATCTGCGCTGATCCAGGATGTTTTGAACAGACTTACGTCGTAGCTCAGGGAACTTCTCAACCATCGCTTGGTGCAGCGGAACACTATACAGTTTTATGTCCGATTCCATTTTTGTTATAGTTAGGTTTTTTGTTTTTTTTGTTTACAGTCATTTGACTGGTTTGATGCAGTTCTCCAAGATTCCCTATCCAGTGCTAGTCGTTTCATTTCAGTATACCCCCTACATCCTACATCCCTAATAATTTGTCTTACATATTCCAAACGTGGCCTGCCTGCAAAATCTTTTCCTTCTACCAGTCCTTTCAATATTAAAGCGATTATTCCAGGATGCCTTAGTATGTGGCCTATAAGTCTGTCTCTTCTTTTAACTATACTTTTCCAAATGCTTCTTTCTTCATCTATTTGCCGCAATACCTCTTCATTTGTCACTTTATCCACCCATCTGATTTTTAACATTCTCCTACAGCACCACATTTCAAAAGCTTCTAATCTTTTCTTCTCAGATACTCCTATTGTCCAAGCTTGACTTCCATATAAAGTGACGCTCCAAACATATACTTTCAAAAATTTTTTCCTGACATTTACATTCATTTTTGATGTTAACAAATTACATTTCTTACTGAAGGCTCGTTTCGCTTGTGCTATTCGGCATTTTATATCGCTCCTGCTTCGTCTATCTTTAGTAATTCTACTTCCCAAATAACAAAATTCTTCTACCTCCATAATCTTTTCTCCTCCTATTTTCACATTCATTCATCTTTGTTATTTCTAATACATTTCATTACTTTTGTTTTGTATTTGTTTATTTTCATGCGATAGTTCTTGCATAGGACTTCATCTATGCCATTCATTGTTTCTTCTAAATCCTTTTTTCTCTCGGCTAGAATTACTATATCATCAGCAAATCGTAGCATTTTTACCTTTTCACCTTGTACTGTTACTCTGAATCTAAATTGTTCTTTAACATCATTAACTGCTAGTTCCATGTAAAGATTAAAAAGTAACGGTGATAGGGAACATCCTTATCGGACTCCCTTTCTTATTACGGCTTCTTTCTTATGTTCTTCAATTATTACTGTTGCTGTTTGGTTCCTGTACATGTTAGCAATTGTTCTTCTATCTCTGTATTTGAACCCTAATTTTTTTTAAATGCTGAACATTTTATTCCAGTCTACGTTATCGAATGCCTTTTCTAGGTCTATAAACGCCAAGTATGTTGGTTTGTTTTTCTTTAATCTTTCTTCTTCTTATAATCTGAGGCCTAAAATTGCTACCCTTGTCGCTATTTTTTTCCTGAAACCAAATTGGTCTTCTCCTAACACTTCTTCCACTCTCCTCTCAATTCTTCTGTATAGAATTCTAGTTAAGATTTTTGATGCATGACTAGTTAAACTAGTTGTTCTGTATTCTTCAAATTTATCTGCCCCTGCTTTCTTTGGTATCATGACTATAACACTTTTTTTGAAGTCTGACGGAACTTCCCCTTTTTCATAAATATTACACACCAGCTTGTATAATCTATCAATCGCTTCCTCACCTGCACTGCGCAGTAATTCTACAGGTATTCCGTCTATTCTAGGAGCCTTTCTGCCATTTAAATCTTTTAATGCTCTCTTAAATTCAGATCTCAGTATTGTTTCTCCCATTTCATCCTCCTCAACTTCCTCTTCTTCCTCTATAACACCATTTTCTAATTCATTTCCTCCGTATAACTGTTCGATATATTCCACCCATCAATCGACTTTACCTTTCGTATTACATATTGGTGTACCATCTTTGTTTAACACATTATTAGATTTTAATTTATGTACCACAAAATTTTCCTTAACTTTCCTGTATGCTCCATCTATTTTACCAATGTTCATTTCTCTTTCCACTTCTGAACACTTTTCTTTAATCCACTCTTCTTTCGCTAGTTTGCACTTCCTGTTTATAGCATTTCTTAATTGTCGGTAGTTCCTTTTACTTTCTTCATCACTAGCATTCTTATATTTTCTACGTTCATCCATCAGCTGCAATATATCGTCTGAAACCCAAGGTTTTCTACCAGTTCTCTTTGTTCCGCCTAAGTTCGCTTCTGCTGATTTAAATATTTCCTTTTTAACATTCTCCCATTCTTCTTCTACATTTTCTACCTTATCTTTTTTACTCAGACCTCTTGCGATGTCCTCCTCAAAAATCTTCTTTACCTCCTCTTCCTCAAGCTTCTCTAAATTCCACCGATTCATCTGACACCTTTTCTTCAGGTTTTTAAATCCCAATTTACATTTATCACCAAATTTTGGTCGCTATCAATGTCTGCTCCAGGGTAAGTTTTGCAGTCAACGAGTTGATTCCTAAATCTTTGCTTAACCATGATATAATCTATCTGATACCTTGCAGTATCGCCTGGCTTTTTCCAAGTGTATATTCTTCTATTATGATTTTTAAATTGGGTGTTGGCAATTACTAAATTATACTTTGTGCAAAACTCTATAAGTCTGTCCCCTCTTTCATTCCTTTTGCCCAGCCCGTATTCACCTACTATATTTCCTTCCTTGCCCTTTCCAATGCTTGCATTCCAATCTCCAACTATTATTAAATTTTCATCTCCTTTTACGTGTTTAATTGCTTCATCAATCTCTTCGTATACACACTCTACCTCATCATCATCATGGGCGCTTGTAGGCATATAGACGTTAACAATCGTTGTCGATTTAGGTTTTGATTTTATCCTTATAGTTAGGTAGGTACAGTAAAGGAAGGCATTGTGTTCATCTGTCAATTTAAACCGCTTCCTACCCCGGGATTCTACAGCAGTGGGTGACTGAACTTCAGCCACAGCAGAAGCCACAGAAGACGTTCCACAGGCGTTGTGGTACCATTAGGTGAGGCGCCGCGCCACTCGCTCCAGCACTCCTCACCCCAGACTGAACATCACGACGGCTCCGAAGGGTGTCAGCCTGCAACACCCTACAGCCCCGGTATTTATTCACATTGTTGTAGTCCATTAATTTTCAAAACAAATGGGTAACAGGATAAGCTCTTGCGGACAAGGCTCTGACACCTCTAGAAACGGCCGCCCCTAGCATGAGAAACAGACGCTGACCAAACGCCGCCCAATCTGGAACAGACGCGTTGGATTTAAAGTACCTGTTATGGTCCGCGGGTGGGCCTTTGAAGAACACCACCTACCCTGTATATCTACAGGACCTTCATCTATCCGCCACCTTGAGGATGCGCCCAGTAGGGGACAGGATCCCCCCTGGGTTATTGTTATTATTATTGCGTTTCCAATGTAAAAGTAAAAAAAAAAGCCTTTTACATTAATGTGAAAAAGTTTTTCATTAACATTGTTGTAGCAGAGAGAACTATTAAGGTATTTTTTAAGAATCATTATCAATTCTAATTTATCGTATTAACACTATTATCTTTGCGATACTGCAGAATAGAGAGGTGTACTCATTTTTATATTTGCGAGTAGGCTGAGCCTCAAAAAGTACTATTCAAAATATCTGTATAATCCTTAGGAAATGTTTTATAAGTATTTATGCATTTCCAAACATTAATTGAAAATTTGTATTTAAGGATTTTTACTAGATTATAATAAAATGTTAGTAGTAAACCGCCATATTCACAACACTTTAACTAACTTGATAGGTCCAAAACTGCATAAAAAAATTAAGGCCATTACAGTTGAAATCATGATAGTATAAATGAATCACTTTCTTAATTCACACACACATATACATAGACAACCATGATACCCATTATCAAAATGAGTATTGCAATAATCGAATGCAAAATGAAATGACATCTAAATTATTGAAGAAAATTTTCTAATCTTTGTTTATCCAGTACCCTTACATTGATACAAGAAAGTTTTAAAACAATTTTTACACACATAAAATCCTTACATGATTTCCTAATCAATTGCAAACCCACATTATTTCTATCAGTCAGAAGATTTTATACCTACGATAATTTATAAAACAACAAAAATCGAACAAAAAAATTATAGGAGGATTATTTTCACTACCTATGAATAAATTTTCCTAAGGTCTACTTATGAATAAACTTAGGAATATGTTATTATCAATATTTTTTATAATATCAAAATCTAATATTTCGATCTGATCATTTCAAATATACATTTAAAAATCGATAACATATTTACTTACGCAGAATGACTTTAATTTTAAAAATGGATGGATATAACTGTATTGACTTATTAGTTGTTACTATCGAAAAGAAAATTTTGTTTTTATTAAATCTTAATTTAAATTTTAGTGGTTCGATTTTTGTTTGAGATTTATTTATAGAAGTTTTATTGCTTTATAGGAGTTTTTTTTTATTGTTAAGTGTATAATTCTTTTGAATATGTAAATTTTTTTCTGTAGCCTACAGAAGTATATATTATTTAAATTAGTATTACTGAAGAACAGGATATCTTTTACACGTACACAGCCAACATAATGGAATTTTGCCCATTACGTTTCATAACCTTAAGAAATTTTATCCGTTCATGTCCATCTAAATCTCTGTCACCTATTTTAATCAGAAAGTGATCCATATTTTTTCCCCTCTACTCCCCTGGGCCGGACCGACTTGATGGTATTACGCCACCCAAGGGAGTGTCCGTTACTCTAATTAGCCCTCCCCACCTACCGGCAATATACCGGCATGGCAGGTCGGGCTAACCGGTGGCTCTTTTGAGGTTTCTTTCATTTTTGTCCTTTATGGCACCACACCATACCTCAATGCCGTGGTGTGGCCCATGGATGTTATATTTTATTCCTACCAAACACACCCAAGGAGTCCTCAGCAGATCATTGAAACTAGCACACCTCAGCATGCTGGCTCTCACTGCTGAGGCTGTCCACCCCACCTAACAAACTAGTACCCCATATTTCTTTCATGTATGCTCTTTTGCTTTAAAACTGTTCTTATGTAATCAGCAGCCTTTTACCATTTTACCTCACTATCAAGCATATAATCAACTGTTTCCTTCGGCGTTTTCCCTATAATACCTGCATACTGCCTTAACTCCTGCCATTTGTGGCACCTCAAAATGGTATGCTCAACATCATCTTGTTCTACACAGTACATACACATAGGCTGATCTCTTTTGGCAATTTTATGAAGATATATGCATTGAAACAACCATGCCCTGTTAAAAATTGTGTAACATAATAATCCATTTCACCGTGACGCCTACTTGTCCATATTAATATGTCAGGTATTAATAATCTAGTCCAATTAGCTACCCCTGCATCCAGCCATCTTTGCTGCCATAAGTTATATATCCCTTCTTCATTATCTGTTCTTCTTCTTCTTCTTTCTTTTTCCTGTTTAGCCTCCGGTAACTACCGTTTAGATAATACTTCAGAGGATGAATGAGGATGATATGTATGAGTGTGAATGAAGTGTAGTCTTATACATTCTTAGTTCGACCATACCTGAGATGTGTGGTTAATTGAAACCCAACCACCAAAGAACACCGGTATCCACGATCTAGTATTCAAGTCCATGTAAAAATTGGCTTTACTAGGACTTGAACGCTGGAACTCTCGACTTCCAAATCAGCTGATTTGGGAAGACGCGTTCACCACTAGACCAACCCGGTGGGTTTTCATTATCTGTTCTGCCTAAGTATTTCTCAACTCTGTATTTAACGATAAGATCTATAGGGAAAACTCCAGAAAGGACACAGAGGGCCTCATAAGAGACCGTTCTGTAGACCGATACAACTCCTAAGAGTACCCCTCTGTGTATCTTCTTCATTCTATCCTCTATTCCTTCCAATATTGAATGCTGACCACCATGCCGGAACGGAATACATTGCAGAAGTCACTGTCGACGCAAGAAGTCTTCTCTTCGAAGCCCTTGGTGCTCTCTTCTTTGACATTAACGCATGTCAATAACGCATTAACCCATAAGAATGCTTCTGTAGCTTGATATAAAATAATTTTTCAGATAAAAACTCGACCTTGGTTTATGAAAAAGTGTTGTCAGCACCGTAAAGTTCTTCAGCCGATTCCTTATTGGAACGCACGTGCACATATACACACAATGCAATACAAATACGCATACAAAAAGGCAATCTCCTAAAGGATGACCGTTAATGCTTTAAAAAGGAAAAAAGAAAATTAATATTAAGAATTTTAAAAAAAAATTTCAAAATTTCGCTGAAAAGTGAAAAATATATTTTTAAAACTAAGTTCTATCAGTTGAAAATATTTGAAGTTGTCGCAAAGATACATATATTCAAACAAATGTATATCGATATGTAAATATATCAGGCAGCATAGGCCACTTTTTTTTTTCATTGATGAAATAACAAAGGTATCGATAAATTAGATGAAAACTCATCATTGTACCAGATAAATTTAAATCAAGAGATCTACCTGTTTGCATATATTTTTTCAAGATTATATTTACGGCTCATTTTAGATAAAATAGGTTTCTTTCCTATTATAATTTATTCCTTGGAACATTTTAAAATTTAACCTTTAAAATTTTTGGATCAACATCCAAAATTTTCAATTTATAAAATTTAGTTTAGAACTTCAATCCAAATGTGTACGTTGCAGTCTGTTCTTGGTGAACAATAAGCACCCCTCCGCTCCCAAATGAGACAGGACGATATGTATGACATGTAAATGAGATGTAGTGTTACTACACCTCAAGCCGATCATTTCTGACGTGTATCAGTTAATAGAATCCCAACCACCAAACGTACACCGGTATCCAATGTCTATTATTCAAATCCGTATAAAAGCAACTAGCTTTTACTAGGAACCTAGCTTAACCTCAAAACCTTCGACTTCGAAAATCAGCTGTTATACAACTGATTCCAAATAAGTTAACTACTAGGCCAGCCCGGTGGGCTAGAAAAAATTGATTTATTTTTATGTTTGAACTACAAAAAGACACGATCTTTGTATTTAGGTATATGTCCCGTTTATTAATTCAGCCTGTTGGGAATTCACATGTTTTACTGGTCTCTGATGGATGCACACGTCATCCTTTAACTCCTATACTCATATTTTCGCGTTCGCGTACACATTTACCCAGCTAAACCCCTTGACAGAAAATAAAAATGAAATATAAATAAAATTTTAACTATAGATAAATTCATTTTTTAACTTACACATTTAATTACATTAATAATTTTTGTTGGCTTTAACCTCGTTCTGTGAGAATACTGTTGAGTAAAAACTGATTTAGGTCGTTTTATTAAATTAATAACACGCTTAAAATATTGATTATTAATATGATGTTTAATTCTATTATTAAAAACTATTAGAGAACAGCTGTCTATGTGACGTGTTCGTAGTACTATTTCAGTGACATATTTTCTATATATTTTTATTTTATTTGTGAATTTAAGGGATTTTATTTCTGTTCAAATTGATCTTGGGGCTGGTAAGTAGTAGACAATATTTAAAATAGCCCGCTGGGCCATTAATATTCTATTGTTAGGGTAACGCAGCCAGATAACCCTATATAACCTTCCAAGTTTAACTGTTTCGACGTTCGGCCCAACTGATTGTTGAAACAAATATCTCGACTGCGCTGCCTCCTCTGAGTACAAAGGAATAGTTATGAGTGTGATCGAACAAGAAAAGATTTGTCAAAATGTATGTGAGAAGACGCCTGACAGAAACGAACTACAGAAAATCTGGAGTAAACATGATGAACAATTGAATGAAGCTGATCGCTCAGGGAATGACATCTGTCTTACTGGACAGACGAAGAGACCAGGAAGTTACGCCGCCGTGCTGGATGCTATAGGAGATATTCGATTAGTGCATATATCGTGTTCAACTGGTTGGTTACTGCCAAGAATATCTTATATGCATCTAAGATCTCTATGAACCGGGTGTTATGAACCTTTGTTAACTAAATTCAAAAGAGTAGTCCTCTCTAATGTGTGCCCAGTTATCCTGAATGAGGTATTACAGAAAGAACTTAAGAGTTCTAGTATCCGCCTTGGGTCGGCTATTACCCCCTGCGTGTTTTTGTCCCAAAACCGGGCTACGAACATGTTCTGAGTTTTCGTAGCCAGGTATATGTACACGCTGAAGAACTTATGAAGATACCAAGCACCATGAACGATGATTCGCAGTACTGAATATAGCTCTCGGCCAATGCTGTATCCTACTTCTCTGTAAACAAACAAGGCATGTAGGGAAAAATTGCAACCTGCAAGAGGGAAACTCGTGCAGCCTAGGAGCGTCTCCCCCGACGGGGAGTCTTATTCTTTAATACTTTGGGAGTTGGCGTCCCCACGGGCCTAACCTCTGCAGCTTTTCTTCCCACTATACAATGAGCTGCAGAACACTTTACATTATACACATATACTACACCAAGAACACTACATAAATTACAACATACACACTTACACAATTACACAACAACCTACACTGATATTTCTTACATTTACACTCGGTGGTGTTGCGACATCTTACGAAACGCAACCGTAACCCAAGATGGGAACAAATCGTGCCGATGAGTGAATGGCTCTACGTAGTGAGTCTCGAACGATGTCCTCTGGGCACCAGGGCGAACCCAGTTTTATTTAGCTCTAGCTCCAGTACGCGTGCGCTTTGCTGGAGTGGTCCATTTTTCGCCGGTACTCGTGGGACCAAAATTTCAGTTCCAATAATAAACACAATGATGGTTGGTGGTCCATCTGAAAAAAACCACTAAATCCAGTCTTGTGAAGAGACCTCGGTCAGCTTTGTCTGACGAGGATAAAAGTCCTACTGAAGAGAACCACAACTTATTAGAATCGAATTCTAAAAATATTAGATTCGTTGTTCTCAGAAATAGTCAGGAAGGTGGCTCCTTTCAAAAGGTTTCACCTTTCTTAATAAACAAAACCATAACAGATGCAAGTGGCTCCCCGAAGAATATCAGGAAATTACGTGATGGATCGATTCTGATCGAAACATTCAACGATGAACAGAGTCGATCTATCTTAAGTCTCCGTAATATGGATGGTATAAATATAAGTGCAGAAAGCCACAAAACATTAAATACGAGCCGGGGTGTAATTTTTTGTCGAGACCTCTTAGATATAGATAGCTCTGAAATAGTTTATGAGCTTTGCCACCAAGATGTTGTTGAAGTGAAACGTATAATGAAACGGCAGAACGGAACAGAAGAACCGACACCGTCTCTTATACTAACATTCAATCTCCCACCAGAGAAGATTAAAGCGGGTTACCTCTCGGTTCGGGTACGACCATTCATACCCAACCCACGGCGATGTTTCAGATGCCAAGATTTTGGTCACACTACAACATCTTGCACGAAAACTGAGATCTGTGCTCGATGTGGTAAAGAAGGTCACAACGACACTAACTGCGAAGAAAGTGAAAAATGTGCAAACTGCAGTGGTCCACATACAGCCCGCTCCCGAGATTGCCCATCTTTTAAAGAAGAAAAGGCAATTCTCAAAATCTGTACGGAGCAAAAACTATCTTTCCCGGCTGCACGTAGAGAATATAAAAAGATAAACAATTCACGGAACCTGGTTAAACCAGATGTATCTTTTGCCACCGCTACATCTAAACAAATTCCTACAAATGTTAATAATCAGCAGGGCGGATCCTGCAATGAGCTTAAAAAACTTGTTCAGATGCTTTCTGATCAAGTAGCTTCACTTACAGCCACTATCTCAGAGCTGACAAAAATGAATAAAAAGTCCTCCGTCGCAGTTAGTGAATCCAACAGTGTGACACATACGAAAGTTCCTGTTCCCAAAGTCGTACCGGCACGAGTAGCGACTATCACAGCTGACAGTAAGCCAGCTCCCCGTAAAGGGAACCCACATAACTATCTCCTCTGGGATGTCAACTGCAGCATCCCATTCAAATAAATCTCCTCCACCATCACCTCATATACTTGAGGATATGGTTGAAGAACCATCCGACCCTAGGGTATCAGAGTTCTTTAAAATAAAAAATACAAAAAATAAAAACCGAATCACGTACAGCTAATTTTTATATAATTTCTGAAATTTAATTATTTAATTTTTTTATTTATTTTTTTTACACTTATGAACATTTTTCAGTGGAATGTTCGAGGTATTCGGTCCCGCATTGAAGATATTAGAGTACTGGCGTACGCACATGATCCACTAATCATGTGTTTGCAAGAAACTCACCTTCTACAACATGACCCAATTACACTCAGAGGATACTCCTGTGAGAGATACGACTGCCTAGTAGACAGTAGGGAGAGTGGTGGAGGGGCTATCTTCATGAAGAATGGGGTGTTGGCTACAAGAATTCAACTAACCACTGTCATTACTGCTACTGCAGTAAAGGTCTCTATCCCCTTCAAATTGCATATCTGCAACCTGTAACTTTCACCGAACACTAAGTTCAGTGCTCTAGATGTCTCAAATCTCCTCACGCAAATACCATCTCCAACGTTAATAGTAGGAGACTTCCATGCCCAACATATTTCCTGAGCTCAATCTTCTGCTCCACTCGAGGAAATATGATAAACAGAGTGAGACAAGACTTGGACCTTTGTCTACTGAATAATGGATCACACACATTCATGTCCTTATCATCTGGTACTGTATCTAGCATTGATCTCTCCATATGCTCACCGAATTTACTGCCCCATTTTAATTGGGCTGTTTGTGATGACTTTCACGGCAGTGAAAGTCATCACAAACAGCCCAATTAGGGCAAGTATGCCTAATTAAGGGCATACTTGCCCTTAATTAGCACCCTTGCTTAGCACCTGCATTAGCAAGTTAATAGGGGCTTCGCCAGTTCCAATACCAAGCTTACTGGTGAAATCCGATGAACTCCCATTGCATTACAGGAGGAAATTCAAGACTATAAAACACGCGATCTACTGCTCACGGCAAATTACCAGACACGCTCGTCTTCGTTACTTGAAGGAAGGACATCCTTACTGCAGTCTTTCAGCCTTAGGCTGAAAGAATTATCTCCAAGAACTAGATCTGCCTCCCCCAAAGATCCTTGAGAAGTATAGGATGCGGCGCCCCTTAGTTACGCGCGTCTCCAGAGATCATATACTTACAATCTGGAAGTCGTAAACAGTTTTCCAGTCTGCTAGAGACCAATTTAACAACAAGGCTAAGAAGTAAATGGGTACACTCTCATCTACACAGACGGCTCTGTCTCGACTGACGGATGTGGCTGTTCTATTGTACTCCCTGACACCGAGTTATTATATAAGCTGAATGCCTGTTATTCTGTGTTCTTTTGCAAGCCTTATGCAATTTACTCCGCCTTGAAAGTTATCGAAACCCGTAGTGATGACAGCTTCCTAGTAATTACCGACTCTAGGAGTGTACTTGAGATCTTGAGCTGCATACGTTCCGAATCCATCGTCCAGATTATTCATGATATCCTTTCAATGATAAATAAGACTGTGGTACTGGTATGGGTCTCTGGCCATTGTGGCATCCTCGGGAACGAACGGGCCGATGAGGCTGCCAAGAGAACTACAATAAATCGCATCCGAGTACAATCGACATGTGAGAGAGACAGAATGAGATCAATCCGTGTAAAATTGCGGGCTGAGTGGAATAGGTTCTGGCTGCTGATTCCTCCCATGGCATTACATAACATCCGGGAGAATGTGATCGAGAAACCTCTTTCTCTGAGCAATAGAAGAGAACAAGTCATCTTAATTCGATTAAGGATTGGAGACACCAGGTTTACCCACGCTCATCTATTTGACTCTCCTCAGAAGATCTGTGAGGCTTGCAAGGTCAAATGGTCCGTGCACCACCTGCCATTTGATTGCTCAATCCTTGGAACCATCCGACAAAAATTAAACCTGGATTCAGATATGAAATTTCGACTAAACCGGAAAGAAGGTATAAAACGTCTGTTGCGGTTCCTCTCCTACAGAGGAATGAAGAATACAATTTAGTTATTTTTGTCTGATTTATGTATTTTAGTTTGTATTTGTTGTTTTACTTGCCTGTGTTTAATCTTTATTGGACCTGTTTCTTTTTGTTGTTTCATGTAACACTGCATGATAGTGTTACTTTAGTCGCTAATGATTGTAATTGTTGATGCGACTGTAAATAAAAGCATTAAAAAAACTATTAGATCATTTTTTTAGTATAATTTACTAACAGCCTAATTTTTAAATATTAAATTTTCATTTAGATTAATTAATTCAAGCATTTTCATTTTTTATACACATTTATTTTTGAGTTTATCATAAATAAAAAACAACATAAATAAAAAATTTATTTTCTTAATTTGTCAATATATTAGTATTATTATTTTTAATTTTATAAATAATATACAGTGATATTTTATTAGACGTATAAGTAAAATAATACTCTTATAGAATTTTTATATTTTACATATACAAGACAGAAACTGATTTTACTTATAAATTAACAACGAAACCACTAACGGGCGTTGAAAACTGTGTTAATAAGCCTCTTTACATAAAACAGCTTATGGTATTGTAAAGGATAGGACTGATACTATACAAGAAGACGTTTACTTTTGATAGATGCGTGATAAATAGTAGATTAAAAAAAAAATTAATTATAGATAAAAAGAATACCGTGTTTAAATAAAGAAATAATATAATTGTATAGGGAAGAAAGAATTAGATATTGTCCTCATAAAATAAATATTCCCGTATAAAGTAAATTTAAAAAGATAAAAACATAGATTGAGAATATATAAAATAAAGAAATAGAATATAATAATAATTAATTACTCAGAACTGGTATTCATTGCCGGTAAGCTAAGACGTCTGAGGGTCAGATAAGAAATTATATGAAGTAAAAAGTTAGGCATAAATGTTTCAATACTCTTGTGAATTTATTACGTAATCTTAATTCAAAAGTAAAAAATCCTAACTTTTTCATTTAAAAAGTTAGAACTCTTTTCAGGATTCTGCATAAAGAAAAGGATCAAGTTAATCCTCTAAATATTGAAAATAAGACAAAATTTCAATGAAGGAAATCGTTCCAACAGTCATCTTTATAATTAAATTTGAAAACTGTGAAATATATATTTTTTACTTAAACTGAAGGTCACAAGTGATTTAATTAGAAATACGTTATAATCTTAGATGAAGTCTATGTCTTTTACAGAAATAAATATGCTGTGGAAAACTGATGAAATAACTGAAAATAATTTGTTAATAATACACATTGTCATCCATTACAAAAATGAAAAGAATATAGAATTTAAAATGATATAATAATTTAACTATTAAATATAATTTTAAAATTACTAATTTTGACGCGTCTTCACAATGAGATAGAAAAATATTTTGTAAAACATTTTTTTTTTATTAACAATCATTCTCAATTAGCTGAACCATAAATAAATAATTTGATTAAAATAAACAAATGGCATGTAAAGGGGGAGGTCTCCTCTCAAAAATGATAAATGCATATACATGTATGCATATATATACATAGTTTATATAGTACACTAAAGTATATAATAAAGATAAACAATTAAATACACTTATAAGTGCAAAAAACATTGATCAAGTCCATAACACAAAAAAAAAACAACAAAAAAACACCAAGAAGTGTGTCTCACAGTTACATAAAGATTAACAAAAAAAATTAAACGAAGAAATACCAGATAGAGAAAAGAGGAAAAAAAGATTAAAGATAAATAATTAAAATGAAATAAATAAATTAATTAAAATATGATGAAAACAAAACTAGACGGCGAAACAAAATGAGATATTTTTGACGAAGCATAATGTCCCGATGTAATAGATTCACTCAATCCCGAAGAACTTTACAAATCCAGTTAATACAGCCGCTTTAGGCGCCAAACGTCCTCTCTAATATCAAAGAGCCAGCTCACATAACTGTTCACTCTAATTTTGTACTTGGTACTGAATCGCTGTATCTCCTTCCGAACGCTCGGCACTCACAGATAATGATGTATCTCAGTGTATCTTATAAACCACGACGCCGATATTATAATTATCCATAACTTATTCTGAAATCGCTGAACGATGTCAATGTTACTCTCGCCTGTAACTGGATCCACACAGCTGAATCCCGTAGGTCCAGATAGGTTTCAGGATTGTTGCCTAAACATCTATTTGTTCGATAATGATGTTTGCAACTCCTGACTAGCAACCAGTAGATTTCCCTGAACTTAATGTTAAGTTCTTTCCGTTTCTTGCGGTCGTGAGTCCCCATGTCAGTTGGCGATCCAGATGCAGACCCAAGTATCGCATTCTGTTTTAATCCGGAATGAAAACTTCATTCAGTTGAAAGCTAGGGAAGTCCTCCTTCCTCAACGCAAAAGTAACGTGTGTAGACTTTATCGGTTTTACCTTCATTTTTCATTTAGAAAGCCATTCACTAAGTAGATCCAATACAGTCTGTAGCTTATTAGAAGCTGTGATAGCGTCAGCATTCACAGCCAGGAAAACCGTATCGTCCGCACACAATGCAACCGTGTGACGTTCTCAAGAGTCGGAAGATCGAAAATAAATAGGTCCTAGAAGTGACCTTTGAGGAACACCCAACTGATATCAAACAAAACCGACAGGTACTGATTGTACTTCACTTAGGTGAAACGTCCGTCCAGGTAGCTTTGCATGATCAAATAATACGTCTGAGGAAGTTTCCTTTTCAACTTACACAGTAGGTCAGGAAGCCAAACATTATCAAAGGCCTACTGGACATCCAGAAAAAAAGCCGAACAATGTTTCTTCTCTTCTAGGCATTTCCTTATAATGCTCACATCTCAATTCCCCCCCCCCCCACCCCCCTAGGGGAGAAGATCCCGCCTCGTAGCGTGTCAGGTCGCTCCACCACCCCCTCCGTTCCTTGCCAACAATGGCTTTAACGGAGGACATCTTCTTGCCCTCAAACTGATCACATTCCACAGTGTTCAGCCCGGCCACGTGAGATGCCACCGATGCAGATGCCCCGAGGGACACCTACATCAGTAAATTCACCCCGAGAGATAGTATTGAGTTCTACCTTCCGAAGAAGACAGCTGACACCTAACGCTACCACGTTGCCCTCAGGAACTAAGCTAAAAGACTACTCGCGGAAGATCGAAGACCCCGCGTCTGTCACCTTTAAGAACTGAACTACACCCTAGTGCGTAGATGCATCAAGTATGCCACGACAGCATATCAATCTGCAAAATTCAGTCACCCGCAATGAATATCGTTAATTTAAGCGATTGGAGTGCAGCTAGCATAAACTAAGTCCCAGAGGACCTCAGGTCTGGTCCGTCGGGAGCTGAGTATAACCTCTAGTCTCCCACTACAGCTCCACTTTTGAGGACCGCTCGGAATAGCACTAGGTTGATCGCAACCAACATTTACTTATTACCCCCTTAATAAGTGTGCACTCCAATTCGACCAATCGCCATGCTAAAGTTAGTAAATCGCGCTCGGAGAGTAAACTCCCCGAGCACAACCTCCATTGAGACTAAATCAAAATCTAACCAAGGCCGGTGCCAAAGCGCCAACCTCTGGCCAGTTAAACTGCTTGGGCGGTGCCCTAGCCACCCGAGAGACCTACAGGACAAGGCCCCGCAAACAACAACACACGTTTGAGAAGCACTGGCTAGTCAAGTATGGATACAGCGGCGCAAGCCGCTAGGATACCTAATCTCTGCCAGGCCGACACCATCAAGAAATGCGGCAACCCAGTCTAGGACTGGGACTAAAACCTAAAGGCCGGATCCACTCATCTCAGATGTGGAATCAACTCTGCAAGCAGAGCCAGTACAACCAAAAACCCGCGGTCGAGAAATAAAATTGCCAAAGAAGCGATTTGGCTACGCAGAACAAAACAAACAGCCTTCCGCATCAGAAAGAGATGGATCATATTAACAACAGAACAACTAAACGACATGGCAGATCACCCAACTGACGATGGACGGTGTTGAAAAACAACCCCGAGACCAACAACAACAACTCTCCTAACTCTGTGTGCAAACACAAAGCCCAAAGAAGGATACTAACTATCCAAGGAATTGAAATACAATTCTACCGCGCGTAAGTAACAGCCACAGTCCTTACTGTTGACCGAATGTTTGCACTCTTTGCGCAACCTTTTACAGTTGACGCACGATGGAGCCTCAGCTTTCTGCGGACAGTCGTCACGCTGTGACCTTCTTCGCCACAATGCGCGCAGACGGACGCATACTTACAGAATTTGGCTCTGTGACCAAAACGTCAGCACTTGAAGCACCTTTGCACATCAATGTACTCTTTGACCCTACAGGAAGTGAAGTCAACATACAACCAACCCTCAGACACATAACGCTCACAATCCGGTATGTTTATTCGATCGTTGACTGAACATCCCTGAAGCCGAATTGATGGTCAGGAATAATACCTCCCTCTTTCAGAATCAGCCATAGTCTCCGAAGAAACAGTCTTTTAAATAACGTTTATAGAATAGCCAATAGGCTAATCGGGCTCCAGTTTACCCGGTTTCCGGACCATTATCACATGATATACGTTCTATTCCGACGGGAATTAGGTAGTCTGAATAATGCCATTAGAAAGATGTTGTACTTGTATATCAGTCATGAGTTATACAAAGATCTCTTTGTACAATCTACATCCCCTGTAATTATTACGGTGGTTTGAATTGGCACAGCAAACAGGTTTTCTTTTTCTTTTTTTTTTTATTGGTATTGAATTATTATTTGTCGTAAAAATTAGGAGAAGATCAATTTGGTTTCAGGAAAAGTATAGGGACAAGGGAAGCAATTTTAGGCCTCAGATTAATAGCAGAAGGAAGATTAAAGAAAAACAAACCAACATACTTGGCGTTTATAGACCTAGAAAAGGCATTCGATAACGTAGACTGGAATAAAATGTTCAACATTTTAAAAAAGATAGGGTTCAAATACAGAGATAGAAGAACAATTGCTAACATGTACAGGAACCAAACAGCAACAGTAATAATTGAAGAACATAAGAAAGAAGCCGTAATAAGAAAGAGAGTCGGACAAGGATGTTCCCTATCTCCGTTACTTTTTAATCTTTACATGGATCTAGCAGTTAATGATGTTAAAGAACAATTTAGATTCGGAGTAACAGTACAAGGTGAAAAGATAAAGATGCTACGATTTGCTGATGATATAGTAATTCTAGCCGAGAATAAAAAGGATTTAGAAGAAACAATGAACGGCATAGATGAAGTCCTACGCAAGAACTATCGCATGAAAATAAACAAGAAGAAAACAAAAGTAATGAAATGTAGTAGAAATAACAAAGATGGACCACTGAATGTGAAAATAGGAGGAGAAAAGATTATGGAGGTAGAAGAATTTTGTTATTTGGGAAGTAGAATTACTGAAGATGGACGAAGCAGGAGCGATATAAAATGCCGAATAGCACAAGCGAAACGAGCCTTCAGTAAGAAATATAATTTGTTTACATCAAAAATTAATTTAAATGTCAGGAAAAGATTTTTGAAAGTATATGTTTGGAGTGTTGCTTTATATGGAAGTGAAACTCGGACAATCGGAGTATCTGAGAAGAAAAGATTAGAAGCTTCTGAAATGTGGTGCTATAGGAGAATATTAAAAATCAGATGGGTGGATAAAGTGACAAATGAAGAGGTATTGCGACAAATAGATGAAGAAAGAAGCATTTGGAAAAGTATAGTTAAAAGAAGAGACAGACTTACAGGCCACATACTAAGGCACCCTGGAATAATCGCTTTAATATTGGA
This sequence comes from Lycorma delicatula, assembly GCF_047948215.1. NCBI lineage: Eukaryota > Metazoa > Arthropoda > Insecta > Hemiptera > Fulgoridae > Lycorma > Lycorma delicatula. The sequence goes on along the minus strand of NC_134455.1, from coordinate 46,033,406 downwards.
AGGACCGATAGAAGGAAAAAATTGTGTAGGCAGGCCACGTTTGGAATATGTAAAACAAATTGTTAGGGATGTAGGATGTAGAGGGTATACTGAAATGAAACGACTAGCACTAGATAGGGAATCTTGGAGAGCTGCATCAAACCAGTCAAATGACTGAAGACAAAAAAAAAAAGTAAAAATTTATTTTCAATCAGAAATTAATATAAATCAATATATTTAAATTTTAAAAAAAGTTAAAAAAAGGAGATGAAGTCTGATTCGAACCGATGTGCATTCCCCTTCTAAGATCCAAATATTTCATAATTAAAATCTCATTTGGCTATAACTCGGCAACCAGTGAAAATAAGTACCATTTATGATATATCGTTAAAAAGCTGTCATTGAGAGCTTATTACTGCAGTAAAGAAAAAGTCCAAAATTGTGATCACGAAAATTTCGGTTTCAGATTTCAACAGAAATATCCATTTTAATCATCCCTGAATCCATTTTGACGAGTTTCGGTGTGACGTCTGTTCATATCTGTACGTATGTATCTGTCGTCTGTACGTATGTATCTCGCATAACTCAAAAAACGATTCGCCGTAGGATTTTGAAATTTTGGATTTAGGATATTATAATATTTAGTTGTACACCTCCCCTTTTGATTGCAATCGACTAAACCAAAGGTTTCCAAAAAAGCCCAAAATTCAAGCAAATTTGGATTTTTTACTTTTTCTTAACTGAAGTAATAAGCCCTCATTGTGAGAGCTTTTCAACGATATATCATCATAAGTGGTACTTATTTTCATTGGTTCTAGAGTTACAGTCAAATGAAATTTTAATTTAGGAAATATTTCGATCTTACAAAGGGAAAGCAGATCGGTCGAATCAGACTTCATCTCCTTTTTTTTCAATTTTTTTTTTTTTTTTTTTTAATTTAAATATATTGATTTATATTACCTCAGATTACAAAAAATTTTACGATAAATAATAATTCAAAAACAATAAAAAAAATGTGAAAATATATCAGAAGTTATTAATTAAATAAATTTTTATGTACTTTTCATGTGTATATGTAATTTAATAGACGTACAAGGAAGTCATATGGTGCCCACATCAGATTTTTACTAAAAAGTTTGATTTCTTACTGAATTATACTTTCAATATTGCGAAAAATTTTAACGTAAAAACCAAAAAAAATTTGGTTTTTAGGTCAAATCGGACACAAATTTTTTTCTGAATATTTCGATCTTTTTCTCAATTGTACTTTAAAAATAATTAAGTAATTTATATTTTGAAAACCTACTGGGCATTTAAAATAAAAATTTGTCAAGGCAAAAAGGGAAAAATTATACAACCCTTTGTCTGTTTTTTCTACATTGAAGCATGTTTTATCAGTGTTTTTATCTCATGCATATAGATTTGTATATTTAATTAATAAAATAGAAAAAAGTAGAATAAAAAAATCTACATTTTGATTAAAAATTGCAAGAATCTTTGTTGTCTCTTTAAGAGTGGTTCCTTCTCAGTTGTTTTTCGGGTACCAAAACACTGGTAGACAAGTATGAGATCTGTACTGTATTTATACCCTTTTATAACAGCTGTCGAGTTTGCTAAGAGTTTAAATGGAAATTCCTTTGTCATGATTTTTTCATCCTCTTTTAATAAAAATTATGCAACAGTTAAGTGTTAAAATACATGGTTTAATAAAAAAATCCTTTTTTACTGGGAATTGTTGTTGAGAAAAAATGTTATCCCTAAATTTTCATGAAAACATCAAAATATTTTGAATATTATTCAAAATTCTAATTTTAAAAAGTTTTCCTTACTCATTATTATTAAAATTTAATATGATACTGAAAAATTACAAGGCTGGGCACTCACTCACTGATCATTTTTCATCATGCTACTATTCTGTTAACAGAATAGGATATTCTATGTAACAGAATATCTATCTTATTTAAACTACTTCAGTTCACAAGCCATAAGTGACTTAAGTCACCTTAAAAAACGTGATTTTCATCATTCGTCGACATAAATTTAGAGGAGTTGGCGCTGAAAATTAGCCAGAGCAACTAAAAAAACTGTACTGTATGGTCCATTCATTATGGAGCCTTTTTTATTTTAAACTTAAAAAATAAAAGAAAAATGTTAAAATTTTGTAACAATAAAATACTTGGTAAAGTTTACTCTAGAAAAACAGTAGAATTATTAAATCCACTTGCAAACAAAAATGTCTATAACTGTAAAATTAACAAATATCAAACTTTCGACCCAGGATCAAGATCAAGCATGGTATATATGCGCCATAAAATCAATCCACATTCCCACGCACAAGCTTCATGTTTATGTGGTGAATTAATGAAAAACATTTAAAGAAAGAATTCAGCAGAAGCAGAGAATTGTTTTCTGTCTTAATGAAGAAACAACTTAATATTATTTTTTCTTCTTACAATAAAAAAATCGCCTGAATAACATATATGTAACAAATTAACGTCAATTGTTTTACTTCATATACCATTATATTCTATTTCCCTTCATTTCGCAAAATGTGTCATAATAATACACCTTAACCAAATATAATAAATACATTATGAAATTAAAAACTATTTCTTAAGTTCGTAAGCATTTATTAATTAAACTGAAAGTAAAAATATATATATCTGCGAACTAGGAATTCACTCAATGTGCTTTTAATTTTTCAAAAAATTGCAATTATAAAAAATACAAAATCCTAAGGAACTTTAAATTAATCACAGCATCTTCATTAATATTCATTTACTTATTATTCATTAATCATCTATCTTAAAAAAAGATAAATTTAGTTAAAAGACGGCTGTTATATGAACATTTTTAAAGATACATATTTTTCAAAGTGCTTAGTTATGTAAATACTACAAAACATATTCGAATAAAGCAAGATATCGGTAAAAAACATATGTAAAGCAAGAAAGATATAGAAAGAATAGCTAGCGGTTAAGCAAAAGGAAGACAGGGGTGAGTGATTTTCTGCTGTAAATAATTTACTGCTCTTATCAAGACAAGCGTTATGTGAAACGAAAAAAGGTTGATTTCAGGAAATCGTTCTTTTGAAAAATTAGCTCCGCCCACGTGGCACAGAATTGGAGGTTAGCCAAGAAGTACGTACGTACTTCAATGTGAAAAATTAGGCAAGACGCGTCGCAACGAGCCAAAAAAAGTCCCCTTTGGAAAGTTTGCTTTGTAGCCGAACTTCTCCAAAACTCCTACCTCTTTTTCCATTTACCCCAAGGTACTATGTTGAACATATTAGTTTTCTTCCTGATAAACGCTGTTACAATTTTTCGTTATTTTATTATTATTATTTTACTCTGTTACACTTTTCATACTAACATTACTTCGTGGTAGTTCACTTAAATTTACAATATCTGAAATACTAACAGATTTAACACTAACAGTATGAAAAAAAAAAAAAAAAAAAAAAAGTTTATAGAATCTATTTACTTTTTTTATGTAACTGCAGGATAGCGTCCGGTTAAACAACCTAAGTTTTTTATATAAAAAAAAAACGATAAATAAAACGATATTTTGTAAAAATAAATCAAGCCTGACCAAATACAAACCTGAATATTAAAATTCAACGAAGGTGAATTTTAATATCCTCTTGGCTCAATCCCGAAGACATATAGTCTTCCTTTGACCAGAAATTAATATGTGCAAGAGAATCCCCCCATAAATACTTAAGTTAACGATTATTGTTTTCCTAAATCTCAAATTTTGAAATTTGTTTTAATAAGTATTTATTTCTAATAAGTTTATGATAATAATGTAATAATTATTTTTTTCCTAAGCTAAAAATTTGATTTACTCTTATACTAACTACAATGTGATTTTTTGCAAACTTGTAAATTTTTTGTACATTAAAAAACTTCATATTTATATTTTATTTGCCAAGTTTTTTTGAAATAATTGGTTACGCAATCATGCATATATGCAAGTGAGTTAGTGTGTGTGTGTGTGTGTGTGTGTGTGTGTGTGTGTGTGTGTGTGTGTGTGTGTGTGTGTGTGTGTGTGTGTGTGTGCGTGTGTGTTATTGTTGTGTGTATGAACTGTATATTTTTTCTACATATTAATCCCGTTTGTGTATGTCTTACAATACATATTCCCGCATTCCGTCAGATGTTCTTAGCATACATTTTATTTCGTCGTTTTTCTGTATTCCTTTTGTTACTTTTTGAAGTTGCAAATTTCTTCCCCTTTTCCGTATCTTGATAACTAGCATTTTCATATGAGCAGCACTTTTTATGATCTACCCAAAATTTAAGTAAAAATAAGATAATAAATAAATAAAGTAAGATGAAACACTATCTTTTTAATGAAGTTAAAAAGCTAGCATTTAAAAAACAATAATAAAACTAACTAAAAAATAGACATTTTTCAATTCTTTTTTTCCATTCATTTTTTCTTGTTTAGTTTCTACAAACAAATTAACATGAAATAAAATTATGTATTAATTTAAAAATAATAACGTAATAATACTAACTAATCTTAATGCAATGGAAATGTTAATATAACGTAATTCAGTAATGTAATTTTAATGTGAAGATGTCTTACTTCATTAATACAGCTTTATAATATTTACATAGTCTTGTAACATTACAATATTTTAAGTGTTGACAATATTTTACAATCTTTATGCCTAGAAATATTTAAATGTAATTAAAAGATAATGCATGCCTTTTTATATTTTTTTCGTGCGTGATCTTTCTTCCATTGAGAAAGGAACCACAACTTTTTTATGCGAACCGTTTAGTCTATAAACGAAAATATAAATTAATTGTTTTTTTACTTCCTCGTACGAAGTAAAGGAAGTATTGTGATCGGGAAAAATGTCGGTTTCTAGATTTCTATAGAAGTATCTATTTTGACCATTCCTGAATCCATTTTAACTAGTTTCAGCGTGACGTCATCTCGCATAACTCAAAAACGATTAGCCGTAGGATGTTGAAATTTTGGATTTAAGACTCCTCTAACATCTAGTTTTGCACCTCCCCTTTTGATTGGACCAAAAGTGTCCAAAAATAATGTGTTGGCTGAACGGAGTTGAAACTCGTACTCAGCATGTGGAAGGGATGAACAAACCAGTCTAGCACAGACCGGTAGACACAGGCGTTGCCAGTTCGCTCGCAGTGTTACCAATCTCAATATATATATATATATATATATATATATATATATATAATTTATATTAGTATTAAATACTTCAAAAAAATGTGTAATTTAAAGTTTACAAGTATTAATAACAATCGGAAGAGAGATTACCGAAATGAAAGGAACGTTTACAAAATATCTACGTTTATATACACGGATTGAAAGAAGCAGGAGAGTTGTGTAATATATGAAAATATTACAGTCAGTGTGAAGTAGCTTCCAAAAGGGGACTCATATTTCTAATTATAGTGACTAAAAAACAAGAATTCTAATTAACCAAGTGTGGTTGCAATTAAGCAGAATAAAGTTTCAAGAACACTTCGGTACAACACGTACGTAATCTAACTTCACTAATTATTATTTAGTCCCTCAGAAAAATAAAGTTGCATAAAGATAAAAGTAAAATTTTTTAAATCAAAATATTTTGTGAATACTGTCACTTAATTATTATAATTCTATACTTTCTCAATGGAATTTTTTACATAATACATGATAAATATAACTTTTTACCAAATTTCAATTACTTAAAATCTCTAAGTAAGGTTTTTGTGAGATGCAAATAAATAAAACAGGTGTTTTCCGCCTTTCTGGCTAACTTATTTTTAAATTGTTTTCCGTGAATTTGTTTCTTTATCCTATAAAAACATTAAGTAATTCAGTAATTGTTTTCTGAAAATTATCTTTTATTACAGAAATGGAACTTGCGGCTACAAAAAATATCAGGAATATTTGTGAAATATAGCTTCATTATTTTACGGTATTATTTCATGGGCTCTAGGAAGCAGAATCATATGACAATAATGAAGTCTGGAAAAACAGGTTCAAAATGAGGGCTGTACAACTTATTATTTAAAAATATTGTTTGTCATTTTTTCTTACTTACTCCCGTTAAATTTAGAGATAAGAGTATTCTAAGGTAAAATCTAATCTCATTATTAAACTAAAAACTTCATACAAATACATGCATAGATAAATGTAGAAAGGTTAATTTTATTGTACATTAATATTTTAATGTTACTAAAATTAATATTTATCTACTTTAGTAGCTACAATAGAAGCCCAATTTCAGCCGCTTATGATGTTGAACTTTGTAGTGTGTGAAAAATGGCAATCCTTACGAGGATTCGAACCTAGGGCCTACCGGATATAGAGCCCTAACCTGTGATCAGGATGTACTAAAGAAGATCAACAAAAAATCTTCTCATGCTTTGATAGTCAAAGTGATTATTACATTTAAAAAATGAAAATAAGCTATTAAATACTATTCGTGGTTTGATGAATTAATAATTACTACAAAATAAAGCCAGAAAAGAAGACAACTGATAAATACTATTTCAAATGAAATTTTTTACTCGTATTCCTTGATTTTTTAAACTTTGTTGTTGTGTTTAGTTCCGGAGTATTAGATTAATTTTTATTTGTCAACGTTCTCTAGTTATATCACTTACTGTTTATTTATAGCATATATTATTACATTGAAATAATTAAATAACTCTGTGAATTTTTGTTAGAATTCTACATAAACTGAATTTCAGTGAATGATGAACGTTTCTAAAATTAATTAATAATATTTAATTACTTATTTAAGGCTCTTTTAATTTAAACATAAAGTCATGAAAAATAACTAAAATTAAATAAATATTTTGAGAGAAAATTATCTCATTATGCCCGCTGTAGCACAAAAAAAATTCTGATTCAATCAGGTGATAGCTAAGCAAAATAAGGTTGGAGAATATTGTTAAAACTGTTTACCTTGGAAAAATATTTGAAATATTTCATAAAAATAAAGAGAATAAATCAGAATGTGTAATCACTACTATCCATTCCAAGTTATTTAGGGCAAATCAAAAAAAATGTCTATGTATATATACAATTGTATGTGTGCGCGGGAGTTATGCATGTGTGTCGTCAGAAAACATGACAATTTATTTTATGTGTACCGTAAGTGCTGGTAGATTGAAAGATTAAATTATTAAACAAATTATTACAAACTACACTTATACATAGGCAAACATTTTCCTGAAAATTATTGAAATAAACTCAGAGATAGAAGATCATAAAAATCAGTCAAGAATTCCGTGTACTATTTGTTGATTTTCAACGGGAACATTTTTTACTGGAATGATTCAAACGCTTAAAAAAGAAAACAATACTACAACTTTCCTTTAAAGAAGCTTTAACCGACATTTAAATCGCTAAATGTTAAGAAAACTTGGAAAAAAATCATCCTCGTGGAATTTTTTTCTGAATTCCTTACGTTTAATGTAACTGAAACGATAGTTTCAATTAAAAATAGAAAAGATAGCTTCTTTGTAGAAGTCCATACTAGAATCGTTTTGTATGAAAATGATACTTTGATCTATCAAGCCATACACAATAGCCGTTTGCGTAGTACTTTAGCTAATGTGTTATCCTTTTTACACCATACATTCATAGCTTTCACAATATATGCCGATCTCCGTGGCGGAATGGTAGCGTCTCGCCCTTTCATCCGGGGTCCCGGGTTCGGACCCCGGTCAAGCACGGCATTTTTCACATGCTGCAAAATTCATTATCATCAGTAACCGTAAGTAGGCGTAAGCCTGTTGTTACTGCTGCATAAATAAATATAAAGTATACTACAAAAAAATATTTAATTCACGATGAAATTAAAATTATATTAAATATTTATTATAATAGATAGATAATTCATACGGGAATATACAATCTTGTAAGACTCTTATTAGGAAATGTTTGTATATTTGGTAAGAAAGTATACAGTATCCTTAATTATTAATTAAAAATAATAAAATCACAAATGCATCTCATAATATCGTTTAATAATGCAAGTACTATGGTTATTTCTTGTTATGGCATTACATAATCATATATAGTTTTATTGAATTATTAACGTCCATAAATTGGTGAAAGAGTTTGATAGTAAAATTTAAGTAATTAGTGGAAAGGGGTGGATGTACGATGAGCCATTCAATGAGAGAGTATATGATGGTTGAGTTGTTCAATTCTGAGAGTTGAGGTGTTCAATTCTATTTTAGGTTGATTTGATGCGGTCACATGATCACAGCCACTGCCGTCCGGTTACCGCTGCTGCTGATGTAGTCGGTCTCTGGATTCTGCAGCCAATTTGACTGAATACACGAAATGGTTGTTAGCTTGTGAGGAGGGGAAAGGTTGAATTATGGAAAGGGGAATATAAGCCACCGTTTTCCTCCAATTTCCTCGCGTATAGGGTAATTCTGTATACAGATAATTATTAACTCTGATAATTAATAGATAGCATCTGTCATAAGCAAATGTATATGTGCATACGTGCAATACATGAAATATTATGCATCAATAAAAGCTTATAAATAGAAGGTATATTTAGATAGTAACATCTCTCTTCTCTTTTCTTATTTCCAAAAAAAAAGAGAAGATGTTATGCTTGGAGATAGTTGTGACTAAAGAGAATGAATTTCTTCCATAAATGCTTCATTTAGGTACAAAATTAAAATCGTCAAATTTTCTTTTATTCCAAAATTCTACAAACCTGTGATAAAACTGTAAATATACTTAGCTTTTTCTTACATGTAAGAACAACTTTAAGGAAAAAGCATAAAATTATAATGCAACAATATATTGGTAATAATGTAATGTAATAAATATAATAATATATAAAAATAGAAAGATGAACAAGAACAATATCAGTTATATATATATATATATATATATATATTTCTTCTGCCCGTGTGTACGTGACTGGAACCTCCTAAACGGCTGGACTGATTCTGATGAAATTTTGTGTGTGTGATTAAGTTGATTCGAGAATGGTTTAGATTCACAATTTGATCCGATAGAAAATGTTTTTTTAAATTAATTAATTTATTTATGTGTTGTTGATCTTGGGATGGCAAAGGTTCACAATTGGATCCGGCAGGCAGCACTGCGATCGCGTTTTAGAATTTTTTTTTTAAATTTTTGGCATATCAGTCAGACCCGGTAGTTGGTGCTGCGATCGGATTCTAGGAATTTTTTTCATTTTGTTGCTTTTTCACATATCAATTACTTTTGCCAATTGGATTTATTTACATTCTGACTTTTATAAAGTGAAAGGTTAAATTTAGTGAAGTTCCTGATGTTCAGTTTTTTAAGGTTTTATGAAACATTCAATTGTGTTCATTTAATCTGTATGCCTACTAAAATCTAGCAATAGCGAAGCATTACCTAGTCTACTAGAATTGCGCACTTATTGAGAATATTATATTATTATTTATTGAAATAACGTTTTAAAGTGTAATTAAAAAATATACATTGTGCGCAAATTTGTAAGGTGCAGTATTGAAGTGAGTATTTTACATGATTTTTCATGAATTTTTATGATGTATACACCTGCCTTCAATAACAATCAACTTAACCTACAAATTTAAATGTCAGTTCTCATTTGATTCTATGCAATTTATGAAGTATTGAACGACTCTTTGAAAATAAAAATGTAAGTTTGTGAAATAAATAACATTTATAAAATTAAAATATAAATTACCTATAATAATTGTAGTTTAAAGTATATTTAAAAAATTGAAGTTATAATTTTTGTAGCTGATTAATTTTATAAAAAAATTTCTAAAATTGTTTTTAATTTGCAATTATCTAAAATTAGGTAAAATAGATGTTAAAATAAAGAATGAGAAAATAAATAAATAATAAGAAAGATTTTAACTATGTTGCTTTTTTACAATGCTTTAATTTTATATTAATTGATTAATTAAGCTATCACATAGTTATGAAACTTCAAAATTATTAAATAAAAAAAAAAATGTAGGAGGTACTATTTTAGAATGATCTTAAGTGAAAATTAGCAGTAATGTGGATGAAAATGTATTAATTACACTAAGTATTAATTTTACTACGGTGCGATTTTTAACTCAATTTTCATCAGACATCTCAATATTTAGTGAAAATAAATATTAACCATACTACTACATATAATTAATCAAGAAACCCATTACAATAATACAACAATCACAAATTGATAATAATCATATTAATGAAATTTCGTCCACATTCCTGCTAATTTAACTTAAATAAGTTACTTATATTTTGTGTTGTGCATTTATTACAGAAAATGCCACGTCAGGAGAACGTCTATCGGGTCTACTAGTAAATAATAAAACGGTTATGAATGGATTCTCCTTATAAGAATGGGATATGGGATATCATAATCTTAGGATATTTTAGAAAGAAAATAGTTGGAAACATACGGGAGGAGACAAGAAGACAACGCAGCAAGATAGTAATTACACCAAGATATTTACTAGTATTGATCATAGATATAGGACTATTAAAAAAAAAACCTTTATCGATTTTTTTTCACCGAAATGGCAATTTGTCAATAAATATATATATATATATATATATATATATATATATATATACACACACCTTTATATATTTTGTAAACCTTTATGTTGGTCAGTTACCAGTAATCCCGGTGTCAATACCCACCGCTCTTTTGTTCGAAACTACCATTAAATTGTATCATTTTATTAGGGCTATTTTTATGAAATGCATAATTTATACAACTTGCGTGCTTGGAAGTTAAAAAATTCCGTGTGTTTCTTTGAACGGAGGTGCTATTTGGATCAAAACACTACAATAAAAAAATGAAAATGTAATATAATTTGATAAATTTTAAAATATTTAAGATGAATTGAGAAAAAAGGAGTCCTAAATACTAATAGGAAAATAATATTATTAAAAATAGTATAGTTAATAGTATTACTAGAAATACTAATAATTAGAATGATGAAAATTATTATTGTTAAAAGAAGCACTATGTTATAATTCGGATATTAAACAAACAGAGGAATTTAATTGAGTAAATGAAGAAATTGTATATGATAAAATAGGTAGGATAAGACAGAGGTTAGAATATAAACAGCAAGTAATTCAATACGTCGTATGTAATAAATGTGTTGAAATTAAAGGATAATGAAGGAGAAAAACAAAATATAAGTCCATCTACATTTTGTTTTCAAAATGAAATCTGCCATTTGTGAAGGTGACAAATAACGTTAATATTCAAAAATTAGGGATAATAATAATAATACAGTGGTATGCAATGCAGCTTGGCATTTATGATGAAAAAAGTTTTTAAAGTTCAACCCTTGGAATTGATCAGGAGTTATATTAATTCATAAATCATCGTTTAGAATTCATTAAGTTTCACCCAAACTATTCATGAAACTTTCATTCATTTCTTTAATTCACTTTTACTTCTGCATATTAACGTATGCAATGAATTGTAGGTTTATTTCAATTCATCAAATTTTTAACCTGACATCAAACTTCAAGTTAAAATTTGTTGCAAAATTCATATTTCTTAATTACTTAGTAATGTATTTCTTTGTTATTTAATGTCTATTAATTACAATTAAATAAACATATAACTTTCTCATTATTTTCATATTTATCTAAGTCTAAAGGTACATGATATTTTATCCTTTACATCTTCTTTATCTTCCTCTTTTTATTATATTTTACACTATTCATCTTTACATACTTTTACAACTCTTTATTATAGGTTACTCTGCCAAAGATTTCTTTTAATTTACTTCTAATTCTCAATATCTAATTTATGGCCCATTAAAAATTCAGCATTGAAAACGTTGGGTTTCTTTAAACAGCCTTTAACTTATAACTTTTTCTTAAGTAATTTTGCACATTTGACTCAATATTTTACTATTAACAACAAGTCTGACGCGGATGAGATCTTTCATGTGACCATTAATTCATTCCGACTTTACTACACAATACAGTTATTTTTCATCCTGCATCTTGTGTTTAAATTAAAAAATCAAAAATCTCGATGTAGATTTAATCTCAAGCCGTTAATGCTTCATCGTCGATAACATAAGATGTAATGATACTTATTTTTAATTTTCTAACTTAACTAAAATAATAACTAATGTGTAACACGAATTACTTTTTAAATACGCCTACTAAAAAAAAAAACATTGGTATACAAAAATATACAACCAAATAATCACAGTTAAGATAATTATCTAAAAGTTTAGTAGTTAAAAATATTCTGTTATATTTTAGTACTTAACTAAAGGAAGTAATTGTGGTATTTGTTTCATGGACTTTTACCAATTTAGATTTTTCAACAAATTACTTTTATCTTCCATTGTTATGTAACACAGACACGTTTTGCATTTAATAATGCAAAGTATAGTATGTAAAGTTTAATAAGAAATAGTATAAAATTTTAAATGAGAATCGCTCATATTAAATTAAATAAGTAAATAATGATCTTTGTTAAATTAAGGCACCCTATTCTTTGCTGAACCCCAGCTTCCAGTGTGAAATCTTTACTACGAAAACCTCTAACCTCTAAGTTATCTAAAATTATATATATTTTGGAGAGGATCGTTTTCAAACTACTGGTTCATACTCACATACTAACTCCGTTAATCCAAAACTAACACAGAATCATTTATGACTATGTACTTATTTGATTATATTGAAACTATATCAACGTAAATCCAAATCCCGTACTTTAGCAACATCTGGATGCACTGTAATATCGTGGTTGCGGTTTTAAATGGTTTTAATCCAAAATTCATAGACGTTTTAATACCCATGGGCAGCGACACAGCTTTTGTAACACCATTTTTCTATTTTTTATTCAACACTAAAGGAAGATTGCCATATTATATACTAATAAAAATTAATTTTTTTCTGGCTATCAGTCTGAAAAGATATCAAGTTCAATATCATTTTTTTCATGAAACTCGCATAACGATTTATCAACATTTATACTATTTGAATCACGACATGCGTTTGAAACGGTTTTTTTCAGAGTTAAATATAATACCCATTAAATTAGGAGTAAATAAATTTTATCTTCGATATTTCAGAAAAATCTTCGGTTTCTTATTTTCTTATGCAGCAGTTGTACAGTTAAATTGTCTACCATCATTGTTACTGTTTTTATCATTAATAAAACAAAAATTTAGTGAACTAACTTGGTAGTACATACAGAAACATAAATCTATTCTTTATTCTCATCCGTTTTTCATAAATTAGTGTTAATCTTCGATTTATTTAAATCATATTTATTATTATAATTTTTTTATTTTGGCATTTTACGTTACTACGTAAAGCTAAGTGTAATGGTATGACTTTGCTGATTTATATAATCTCACTAATTTATTCCTTATCATAAATACTATCTACTATATAATTATTGTTTCTTTGAGACCTTAATTTTGTTGTTAGTAAGATTTTTTCATATATCTAGATTTTCATTATTTTAAATCCAGATACCTTGTTAAAATAAGATATATAACAAATTTTAATTTCTTTATTGAATGATAATTTTCATCCTAAATACTTCATTCCAGCGGAACAAAACTATAATATAATCTATTTATCGACAACTATAATAAACAATCATAACAATAATTTACCTTTTATTAAGTCATATGGCAGAGTAAAAAATAACAACTTATTTGTAGTTTATAGACTATGGTAAACAATACCTTTATGAACAAGTTAAATTCTGTAACTAAGGATTTATTTTTTACGAATTACAATAAATGGCTAACTTTTGAATCGTCCATATTCAAACAGATGCGTTTAGGATTGTAACAAAAAAAATGTAAAATATTTATTTATTAAAAAAGTTACATTGGAGTAAAATACGAGTATCCGATAATTAAAGAAAAAGATACGACAATATTTTATATAGAATTTCGTATTGGTATTGGAATACCATACAGATTCTTTTAGGAAGGCGGAATTGACTATTCAAGACAATAGTGGCCAAAAAATCCGTTTATTTCACTTTAAAAATATTTTGGGGCGCTAAAGATGCTGAAGATTCTGTTAGAAGCTATTACATAACTTTCTGTGGCGTATATACTGAATATTGAAATACTATAACACGCACTGGTCTTCTAATATTTAGGCTTATGTCGAATAAGGTTTTGGAATATTATACTACTTTATACTACATATAACTTAACCCTTAGTAAGAGGTCATTTTTCATCCTGTAGAAAATCCATTATGTTAAATAACCCGTTTTGTTGAACTGTAGGGTAGATGTAAGCCAATATAGAGATAACATATATATTTTCACTAGCCGGTCGAAATATATGTTATATTTAATTTTAGAAAATGAACATTTTAAAAAATTTAGAAATCTTTAAATTAAGAAGTAACAATAAAACGATCATAAATGAACGGATCAACATTGAAGGGGATGTCCTTTTCAAGAACCCCAATTTACTGAAAACAGGAAATAAATAAAATTAGAAGATAAGTACAACCATTAATAACAAAGAAAGGCCAAATAAGACATGATGTCAAATAAAGGGAGGGCGACTAAACTGTACATAAAGACTATCAGAAATTTAAAAGTATCAATACAATATGTTTTGACAATGGAGTTGTTTCGAAAAGCGTCAACATATAATATAAGAATGAAGCTAAGAAAAGTAGAGGTCGACAGTACTTAACAAAAAATTATAGTGATCTTAGCAGAAAATATAGTAATGATTATTATCTTAATAACAACAGTTTGAATATTTAGTTATATTAGCCTTATTCAAGAATGCATTTTTTTCTGCCTGCTCATTTATCTGACAATCATTCTTTTCTCTTTGCAATCCTCCATACATACGATTTACATCTGAACGGTTAATTAGGTTTTTATAAAACTCCCTGAATGAGGTTCCTATTGCCTCGATTTAACAAACGATTAAGATTTATCAGCAAACTTTGAAAATAATGCACCCCTCTTTTGGGAAACAATAAATGACTTGGATTAAGTAGGATATGCAGCTGGATAAATAATAATATTAACGAAATAAACGATAATGACAAAAATACAGTATTTTTATTTGTAAATTTCAGTTATGAATAGAACAATATTTTTTTACGAATAAGAAAATGACGATGAAAGATAATTTTTGATTTAATAGAAATTTAGAATTAATGTTTGAAATTCCACAACAGTTCTACATCTTGATTAAAAAAATATTTCATTTAAGTTACTAGATATAGTTATAAAAATGTATCCATTGTGTTCTATTCTGAAAATTCATTATTATAACTTGTATTAATTATTTTAAAAAGTAATTTTAAAGTTTAGAAACCAGATAAATTATCGTATACAAAGTAACTAAATGATGGAATACTTAATGTGAAATAAAGAATAACTTACATTAAATTTTTCATCAAATACGACAAAAATTTCTGGAAACAGTGAGAGATTTCTAAATAGTATATAAATGGAAATTTGTACGACGTACAGTTGTCGAGATGCTTAGAAGGTTTGTGTTTGTATCTAAAAGTGTTTTTGATGTAATATTAAGGCAATGAAACACTGTAAATCTCAGCTTGTAGTCAAACTTCACTTTGAAGGGCATTAAGAGGATTAAAGAAAGAGCCACCATATAAGTAGAATTTAAGTTATTGCCACTATTGAACTGAATACACTTATTTCTTACTTAAGACTGTGACACCAACTGCAGCTGAAGCATCAGCACGCTAAACCCACTATTATGAAGAGACAGGTTTACAATTTTGTTTTCGTAAAAGTATTTGTACTAGCATTTATTATTAGCATCAGGCTTTGAAAGTCTACAGTATTGTTATTCTTTTTTGTTTTTTATTTAATATTTAATTATGATTTGTAGTTATACATCTAATATTTTTAATAGTATTTACTGAAAACATATGGCATATTTTTATTTCAGGTAAAACATTTTAAATTTAAAAAAAATAAAAAACGATTATGAGAAGAGACCCGATTACACAATTATGATAAGCTTCATCATGGTTGGCCAAAGTTTAACACATTATTTAAACTGTACGTATTTCAATCTACGCTATATTTTAAGCTAAACCTGTTAGTCTGAAAGAGATCCATGTAACAAAATAGGTACAAAAAACCAACTGAATACCTTACACCATCGTGTTAATTATTCATCAGTGCTTACAGAAATTGATATGAAGCAATATACAACATCATAAAACGCAATTAGTTTTTACAAAATTATAATTGGTCTAAAGGATAAATTGGATTTTAGTAATCTAATAATAATTTATAGTGTAATAATAACACCAATATCAATTACAAGTACAACAAATTAAAACCGCTAATTTATTCATATTTACTTATCCTTTGTTTTAATTAAATATTAATTTGCATGATAATTTTTACTTTACTAAACATAACTAGAAAAATTTGAAAATCACCCCAAGTTTTTTTTTGCAATTTTGTTAATGAAATACTAATTTATACTAATGAGTATAAGATAACAGAATTTTAGAGAAATATATACATACAAATGTTTAATGATAACCTTAGCACAGCATTAATCCTTAGCTCGTAGTTTTTACATTTTCCGATAATGATCAGCATTTATTTACAAAAAAAAAAATAATTGTCACGGTAATAGCTAGCCGTCCCGGGACTTGAATGTTGAAATCTTCTGCCAACTACCACGATTGCACCATACCCTCACTATGAGCACCTATCTCACATATAAGGTTACACTCTTAAGAACACTAATAAATCACACCGAAAAGTTACATTTTTAAAAAAAGGCAAAGTAATCGATATTCTAGCCAAAAATTCTGATTCTTTTTCTGATTCGGAAGAATTCGGTGAGATTAAAGTAAGGTTACTGTTGTAAAGGTCTTGGAACGTTCTGCTTAGTCGCCTTTCTCGTGATAATGATAGTACGTTTATCAGGAGCAGTGTAGGTCATACTTTTTATCCTAATTCTAAAACTTGGTGAGTAGTAATAAAAAGGATATCATTAACCAAAACTACCTCTGATTTGATAATGAAACTCATTCGTAATGTCTGAAGGTGGAAAACAAAATATTACAGGAGAAAGTGGCGGTAGGTCGATTCCATGGGAATCAACCAATGTCAAAACCAATATCTTTCCTGCATTACTCGCCTAATTCCGAGTAATTTGACACTCCACAAGCCGAGGTTTGGGTGTTCAAAAAAGGGGGGGTAGGTAATTTGTATAACCCCAAAAAACTGATAAAAAGTTTGGAGGAGGGATACAAAAAATTCTTTTGGTGGTCCAAAAATATATTCTCCAAAAAAGGGTTCAAAAAATTAAGTGGCTGGAAGGGTGGTCGGGGGTACGGATGGACCCAGAACGCAAAGGTCCCCGAGGGTTTGGGAATCGAAGTTACGGGGAAGAATAAAGGAAAAAGGATATCCCATAGTAAATCCTCAGGTATAACTTAGAAAAATTTCAGTAGTGTAGGAGAAAAAATTCCAAGTCGTTGTTTACGTCTTCTAGTAGTGACGTAGCAGTCCTAGTGATCCTTGTCTATTCGACTTAGAAAAATTCTCGTATAACCTCACTTCTTATACACAGTCTTATTTGGATAAATCCAAAGAAAACAGAAAAATCGAAATTACAGCACCATCCGTCTTCCAAAAACCATAAAACTTTCAACGATTGTCCACAAACCTTACCTCGATAAAACACACTACTTTTCCGTAACCAAAACCTTAAAAAACCAGTCCAAAAACGCTATATAACGCAGAGCAATAAACACACAACCTCTCGGTTTGAACATCCACACTCGACAAACCTATTGGCATAAGAAAATTTAAAGTAGTGTCGCTTCTACAAATGTAAGTTCACTTACCAGAGGAAAGCTAAAAGAAGTAGATACAACAGATATAATATGCAAGACTTTTCCTGCAGGAATGATAGCTGTAAAAAAAATGTTTAATTCACTACAAAAAACTATAACATGGCTCTACAGAACAAACCGTTTTCTGTAAGGAGTTGGCCAACCCAAAATTGTAATGGTGAAAAGAACAGTGAAATTATTTAGTAAGACTTACGTCAGGTCTTTCAAAATTACATAGCCTTCATTAAAATCCAATCTACGCCACGTTTAGAACTGAAATTGAGAAGTTAAGAGTTTACCTGAGTTATTTACCAAGTTAAAAATGTTGCAACATATCACTAACCCAACTTCATTGAAATTCAAACTACCGCTGATGGCTTCTACTAATAGACAAAATGAAACGAAATCTATTATTTTTTTTTAACAAATAAATCCGAATTGTTGTTACGATAAGTCCGATTTAGGTAAAAAGCTTGCACGATATAGGAATAAAATTGTAATTATTTTATAACGCAGTAAAACAGAAATAAATTATTATATCAGTTTAATAAACCATTAGTTTTAATGTTAAATTTTATTTAATGAAACAAATAATAATAATCCGAATGGGTTTATTAAAGGACCATTAGTAGTCTAGATCTTAGCAGTAGTACTTTGAGTCAAAGCTTTGCTTACTTTATGCTTTAGTAATGAAGATATAAAAGTAGTGCAAAATTACAGATGTAATTTCCATTGAAAATATTTCTTCAACCTCTTCTATCTAGATAAAATACAACAACGTCCTCTCCGAGAAAATAATTCGGTGGAAAAATAATTCAGAGAAAATAAAATTTGTCACCCTATCGTATCTCCAGTTTAGAACAATTCAAGAGGAAATTATCAGAAAAAAATACAGCAATCGTGAAATTCTTCTAGTCGGGACTTTTAAAGACACAAGTTTAAACAAGAGCGGAAGTTCGATAAATTAAACAGGGAAATAGGCAGTTTAAGTTTAAATGTAGTAATAGAAAACAGAAAGGCAAGTTGGAAAGACGAGTAAGATCTTTGGGTTAATTAACATGAAACCACTTAACAATAAAGGTGGAAGGGGGAATAATAATTAGTAAAGAGGTAGGGCAGCAGATAAGCCTTTATAGAGAGCATGGAATTTTATTTATCGAGCAGAATCGGCTTCTACACCGATCTCTTAATAACGAAAAAAGGAAGTAAATATATTTAAAGAAAAGATGGGTTATATATTATTTATTTTTAGTTCTACCCTGATGTAAACAGAGTGACGCCACGGAACGTTTCCTAATTTGGCTTGTCAAATAGTAGCAAACGAGGCACGCAGTACACTTACGATTTGGAATTAGAGCTGGTGCAGTTAAACTCGAACCTATAGATCAATTGTGTGCTATTCTCTGCGTTCTGCATTCTTATTGCTTAGTATTTAATATTTGAATTATTTTTTATACATTAAACGTAATAAAAATAATTTTTTATATATTTTTTACATAAATTTAAAAAAAATAATATGATACATTTTTAGAAAATTACATATTAAATTAAACGTAAAGAAAGTTAATTAAATAGGGTTATTTATGAATAAAAATAATAGTAATAATAATTTACAATGCAAACGCTAATATGACTGAAGCATAAATAACGTAGCTGTAGTCGCCCATTTTGTATTAGTGGATATGTTCATTTTCAGTATAGGTAGGCTGTGCCAGCATGAGTTGTGTTTGTTTATTAAAAAAATCATCATAGTTTGTTGTTCCGTTTACACGAGAATAGAACTAAGAAAAAAAGATCAATTACGATGTAAAAAGTGAGGAAAATTTAACTGTAATTCTTCCCGTGACCAGAAAAGGAGGCTGGAAAACTGCAGGAACGAAAGAGTGGAAAAGTAGTACAGAGGAATAAGGGAAGACAGAGAATAGGGTGAGTACATAAGACACGGAAATATATCAGATATTTACTTCTTGATTAAGCTGAAATTTTGACATCTAACAGTGAACTGTAACACGAATACTGATCATCATCTATATATAATATACTTCGGACTAACATTTAAAAGATAAAGAAACGTAAAAAAATAATAGTACACCAGCATTAAAAGATAACGATGTAAGTTACCTTTACATAAATTTAAAAAAAAGGAATATGATAGATTTAGAATATAACATAAATTATTCATATTTTAATAATTAAAATATTAAATTGGAGTAGATTAAGAAGTTACGAAAAAGTAAAAGATTTAAAATTTAAGAAAATTAATTAAACAAAAGAATTGTTAAGGTAAAAGAAAAGATTTTAGCAAAAAAAAGGCGGTTAGTAAGAAAACTTGGATAAGAAAAGAAAAGATATGTATCAAAATATATTTTCTACATTCTATTGTGTTTTTATGAGGTAGGCATAAAAACCAGTACCGTGAGCGGCTTAAGTTTTGAAAATATCCTAATCAAAATAATTATATCATTATTCTATTTATAAAAATTCATCTTCTGTCCTAAAAATTCTACTATATGTTACTCCATAACCACTATTGTTACTGCTAGACGTAAACGTGTAACAGGAACAATGTAGTAGTACATAAACGAAAAAGTACAAAAGTGTAAAAGAAAAACCTGGTATATCTATATTACTCTACATCTGCTTTTCAGAAGTAAAATACATGTAAATAAAACGATGTAAGTCAGCAAAGAAAAACTTATTGAAGGAGAATAAAGAAAGCAATCTCTTGTTAAAATTAAAATGTATTATTATTAAATAATATATGTTGATGTTGAAAAGAAGTTTTTTCAGGGAGTGTTGATGAAACTTGTAAAAGAATAAAACAGCATTTCTCAGAAATTAAACTTAGCATTAGAAATTGTGGTAGAAATTCTCTGTAGAAAAAAAAGTTGATGGTATGAATAAATAGAAGGAGCACACACGGCGAAAACTGGTTGATAATGAGGATTTGGGTTCAGAAAAGATCGTGGACGCAAGATAAGGAATGTTAATCATCTCTAAATTTAAACTAATAAAACCCTACCAAAATTTAGAATGGAAAAATGTATGAAAGAAGACTTATTTATAATCTGAATAAGAATCAGATAACTATAATTATATTGTAGACCAAGAAAAACTACATCCCAATACGAAAAGAAGTAAGACAGTAAGATAGTCTAATCCGGTAGCTTTTAAACTCATACATAAAAGAAACAAAAGATTTGTTAGATTTTTAAGAAAATTTGACTATATTTTCCTTTCCGCTTAACCTACAAATGATTTAGAATAAATATCCCCGCAGAATGGTGAAGTTCTTTGATTGAAAGAAATTTAATCTGAAAATATACGAGTAATACTAAAGTAACGAGTATACTAAAGTAATGAAATGTGACAAAAAGGGACATGATTTCCTACTCACTATTAGGATAGATGAATATTACATAATAGAAGTGAAAGGATTTTTTTATTATGCAGTAAGATATAAAAGATGCACGATGCAAGAACGTTATTACTAGGCCATCACGTAAAATCTAAATTTACTGGCATCAAGCGTAGATTTAGGAATTATAAAGAAATTTTCAATTATACAAAATATTTTATATTTTAAGAAATATTAAGGAAAATATCTTTATTTTATGTTTTTAGATATTGTGAAGCACCGCATGTCATTTATACGTAAATAGTAAAAAACCTAAAAAGGAAAAGACAGAGGCTTTTGAAATATACTTTTTTTTTAAAGAATTAGATAGACAATTTTCGAAATAAAGATTACAACCCTAACGCGTTGTAATCTTAGGCGCTGAGAAGGTAGGATATTTTTTCTTTAATTTAACATTTTCGGACAATTAAGAAATATATAGAAGTAACAGAATATATAAAAAATACTTGTCTTACGAAATTATAACACATATATACTATTTATAACTTCACATTACTTATGAATATACCATCACCCCTTCTTAAATTGTAGGTTCTATTTTATAAAATGATTGTATTTCAACAGCAAAACTGTTATCAAACATAATTATTTTTTAGTTTGCTGTAATAAATTTTGCGTGACTATATTTATCTAAAATGAATAAATAAACTGAAGGGAGTTTAAGGTAAAAGTTGTAATTATATTATTCAAGGGATTTATATTTTAAATAGAGATGAAGGCAGCTACAAAAATATTTATTTTTACATATAGTTTCCAAAAATAAGTAAATTTTAAACACTTAGAATCCTAATTACCATCAGTATAATAATAAAATACATGTAATGTTAATGTAATAACCTGGAAAATATTTAAAGGTTTTGAGTATGTCTGTCGTAATTTTATTCAAAAATAAACCAATATAAAAAAATATTTTAACCGATCTGCACCGTTAGGCTATTAAAATTATAAAAAGATATAACTTACTTCTTGTGTGAAGTAAGGATATTTTCAATAGTTTAGGGTACTGAAAAATTATATAAAACAGATAGTCAGTCTCATAAAATATACGTATTATTTAAACAATTTTAACTACAGTACCAGTGAACGCAGATGGGGATGTAGTTAATTAAAAATTGAATAAAAAGCAGAAAATAAGAAATAAAATACAGAGATTATGTTATTTTGTTCGATTGAAATTAAATCCATTTTATGTATAGAGCAGACGTGAGTAAATCTATATCGTTGTGTAGATTTGTACTGGAGACTCGTGATCGTCCTATACTTGTATTAGTTATCGAAAAAAAATAAAATTGAGTACTTAAAGATTAGGCTCAAATGAATTAGAAGCGTTAGTGGTACTATAATCGTACGTGGTTAGTTCTAAAAATAAAAAATAAATTTTAATTATATACTCTTGAAAGATAGTGTTTACTATTACACAAAAATTTTCTTCAGAAGTGTGTCGCCTTTACCATCAACATTCAGAATCTATAAACCTTTTTACAGCTTGTAATACTGCACCAGTTAAATGCTATACCGAGTATGATCACACATCGATCTTCAATACAATGGAATCAAAGTATCGTGGTGGAGACACCATACAATAAAACTCATCTTCAGCAGTAGAAACCACATCATCTAAGAAAAGACATTATGTAGTAGATCTAATCTTCAGTCTTCAATTCACTAAAACCACTGTCATCCAAAGAAGCTCTGCGTAGAGAGCCGCCATCTTCAGCAGAAACGATAACACAATGAGAATTAATTTCATTCCAAAAATATCTGATGTGGACACTTCATGACTTCCTTGTACGCCTATTAAACATATACACACTTTTTTGCTGCACTTCATTTTACTTTATTTCATTTGAAGTGAGATTCGATCCTCTAATTCTTTAACAAAGTGGACAGTAACATAATTGCTGAAATATTAATTTTTATTAACATCAAATATTTATACAATAATTAATTCAACAATCTTACATGAAATATTAGGATAGTAAAAGTCCCTTTATTACTCGTATTTCTAGAACATTATTATTCGTATCTTCGTGAGTTGCTGATTAACAAAGGTTTTAGATTCCTGGTGTATCGTATAAATAAAAATTAGTAATAATTTAACTATTTCGTTTAGTTAACTCCTGTATACTGGATACTAATGTTAATTTTAACCTCACGATGTAAGATAATTAGTTTTTATTATTGGATTATTTGGTGAATAATAAAAAAAAACGAAACAATCGTACAGGAAAAAGAATGATAACATGAAAAAATATATCTCAAAAAAAACGACAAGATGAATATAATGAGGAAGGAAATATTATGAACAAGGGAAGAATAAAAAATTTAGAGAATATGATAAATAAAGAGGAAGAAAATGTTAAAATCAAAGAGGTAATAAAAAGATTAAGAAAGGATGACAAATATAAATAGGAAGAAAACATTAAGACCAAGGAAAGACTAAAAAGATTAAGAGAGGATGATGAAACCCACCGGTTTGGTCTAGTGGTGAACACACCTTCGCAAATCAGCTGATTTCGAAGTCGAGAGTTCAAACGTTCAAATTTAGTAAAGGCAATTACTTTTATACGGATCTGAATACTAGATTGTGGACACCGGTTTCTTTGGTGGTTGGGTTTCAATTAACCACACATTTCAGAAATGGTCGACCTGAGACTGTACAAGACTACACTTTGCTTACACTTATACATGTCATCCTCATTCATCCTTTGAAGTATCTGACGGTGATTTCCAGAGGCTAAAGAGGAAAAAAAGTAAGGATGAAGAATACAAAAAGAGAGTAAATATGAAAAAAGAATGTGTACACATATCAAGTTCAGAAGAATTGTATCAAATCAAAGAGCGATTAAATGATTGGCAACAAAAAACAAATAAACAAAACGATGATCAACCCCGACTTAGGAAAAATATTGTCCGACAATATCCGAAGAGTAGTTAACTAAAAAAAAGAAACAATTTTTTTCAATTTATTAAAGATCGGCATGCATGCTCAGTGTATATGCTATTCTTGTGAGCGTTTATTTTTCAGTCAACTTTAATTTAGATAAAATTAAACAGAAATTCCAAAATCATTAAATAAAATTGAAAAGAAATTAAACTAGAAAATCCAGTAATACGTTTCTAAACTGTAATTTTCAATTAATATTAAATAATCAGATGTTTCACCAAATCTTAATTATTAATAAATCAATATATTTAAATTAAAAAAAAGTTAAAAAAAAAAGGACGTAAGCCTGATTCGAACCGATGTGCCTTCCCCTTGTACTATCATAATATTTCATTAATTAAAATTTTATTTGGCTATAACTCTGGAACTAATGAAAATGTGAACAAATGAAAATAAGTACCACTAATGATATATTGTTGAAAAACTCTCAATAAAGGCTTATTACTGAAGTTAAGAAAAACTAAAAAATCCAAATTACTCGTATTATTAGATCAGTATTATTCATATCTACGTGAACTGCTAATTAACAAAAGTTTCAGATCTGGTGTACCGTATAAATAAAATTTAATACTAATTAAACTATTCCGTTTAGTGAACTCCTGTATACTGGTTACAAATGTTAATTTCAACCTCGCAGTGCAAAATATTCAGTTTTTATTATTGTATTATTTGGTGATTAATCAAAAATGAAGAATAAACAAACATACAGAAAAAAGAAAGGTAACATTAAGAAAAATTGCTCAAAAAAAAACAATAAGAAGATGAATATGAAGAGGAAGAAAATGTTAAGAACAAGCAAAGAAAAAAAGATTAAGAAAGGAATAGTAAATATAGAGAGAGAGAAAATTTTAAAACTAGAGAACGTGTATATAAATTAAGATCAGAAGAATTATATCAAACCAAAGAACGATTAAATGATTGGCAACAAAAAACATAAACGAAATGATGATCAACTTCGACTTAGGGAGAATATTGTCCGACA
Organism: Lycorma delicatula; assembly: GCF_047948215.1. NCBI lineage: Eukaryota > Metazoa > Arthropoda > Insecta > Hemiptera > Fulgoridae > Lycorma > Lycorma delicatula. The sequence continues at coordinate 46,008,232 of NC_134455.1, read as the reverse complement.
ATGTCAGAGGAGTAGTGAAGTAAAAGATAACAATTCTTTGCAATTTATTAAAGATCGCGCATATATGCCTTTAAAAATTTCACCCATCCATTTCATCCATCCGAAATTTCAACATGCTAGGGCTAATCGTTTTTGAGTTATGCGAGTTACAAATGTACATACATACGTATGTACAGACGTCACTCCGAGAATGGTCAAAATGGATATTTACTAAACCCCTATTGGGGTTTAGTAAAAACGATATAGATACAATAAAAATGATTTTATTACTTCCTTGTACGAAGTAAAGGAAGTATTGTGATCGCAAAAAATTTCGGTTTTCAGATTTCAACGGAAATATACATTTTGACCATCTCTGAATTCATTTTGACTAGTTTCGGCGTGACGTCTGTACGTACTTACGTATCTCGCATAATACCAAAAACGATTAGTTGTAGGATGATGAAATTTTTGGTTTAGGACTGTTGTAACATCTAGCTGTGCACCTTCCCTTTTGTTTTCAATCGACTGAACCAAAAGTGTCCAAAAGAGCCCAAAGTCAACAAAAAAATTGGATTTTGGACTTTTTCTTAACTGCAGTAATAACTCCTCATTGAAAGCTTTTCATCGATATATCATAAGTGGTACTTATTTTTATTGGTTCCAGAATTATAGCCAAATAAAATGTTAATTAATGAAATATTTGGATCTTAAAAGGGTAAGGTACATTGGTTCGAATCGGAATTCATCCCTTTTTTTAACTTTTTTTTAAATTTAAATACATCGATTTATTAATAATTTATTAACCTCTGATTGTAAAAATACAATCACCTCTTTTATGATAAATAATAATTCAATCAATAACAATGAAAAAATGGAATATGAAAACATATCTGATGTAATTAATGAAAAAAATGTTATGTACTTTTCCTTTTAAAAAAATGTGTATATGAAATTTAATAGGCGCACAAGGAAGTTATGTGGTGTCCACATCAGATTTTTTTTAGTACTAGCTGACTCGGCAATGCTTCGCTATTTTTAGATTTGAGTATGTACATAGATTAAACGAACACAAATAAAAGTCTGATAAAACATTAAAAAAACTCAACATTACGGAACGTCACAAAATTTAACCTTTCCTTTTTTCCCTCTTTTTCTCTCTCAATCTCCACCCACTCCCCTCTCTTCCTCTTTCCCTTTTTTGCTTAAATATTACTTTTCACGTAACAAATATATATTCTGAATATGAGCCAAATCTTACCAAAAATACAATTTTTTGAAAAAATTGAAAATTTGAAAAAACGTTCAGTTTTATATATATATATATATACATATATTAAGATTGGGATACTTATAGCGTTTAATTTTAATGTATCAAAATATATTTTCATTATGAATTAAATATGTTTATTGCCACAAACCTTTCCAAACAAGTAGCTTGAGGAGATTGTATTAATATGTTAATATAATTACAAAAAAAAATTCAATAATAATTTAATAAATATTATTATTAAACCTCTGAGCGTTAAAAGATATTTTAAGATGTTTATAAAACAAAGAAGGCTGTGGTAAAATTCTGTAGGAAAAGCAACTAAGAAGGTATAATATTAAACCACTCATACCGAAACTAGGAAATGTAAAAGGTAAAAATTATTAGGGGCGATAAAGATTATAATACATATTATTACACAATAAATAAAGGTTTAATCAGTAAAAAATGTGTTTATTTAACAGATAGTTATCAGGTAGAACAGAGTAAAAACCGCTTCAAGCCAGTCAGTTGATTAATAATCCAGCAAAAAAATAAAAAATCACTAATCCAGTTTAATCTAATCTAAACAAACTTTTAGTCACTCATTACAAACTTACCCAATATTTTTATTTCTGAAAAGGAACTGAAACACAATGAAAAAATAATCGATCAAAAAGTATTATTTGAAGTAATAAGACAAATTACATTTTAATTTTATAAAATACATACACCAGTTGATTACATGCAAAATTTAAGAATCATCTTAAAAAACAACTTTATTTTATAACAAATGGTCATAGTGTCGAAGGATATGCCATCACACAGCAGGAGGAATGTAGCAATTTAGTAATACTGCACATATTATGTATACGAGGATTACAAAATAAAATAAAAAGGACTAGAGAAAGATTAATTTAAATAAAAATATATGTATATTTATTTATTTATAATATATTACGATAAAGAGTACAGAATATTGAATTAAGACTTAATTTTTCATGAAAAAATTACTTGACTAGAGTTAATATATATATATATATATAATATTATATATTATTATATTTTCTTCTTTATATAAATTATACAAGATTTATACAAAGTTTGTTAAACAATGTTTCAACACAATTATATCCTGACAAATGGCAAAATATTTTTCTTTCTACTGTTAAATTTTAATACTAAACTTCACTTACAAGTTTCAATTATTGCTGATGAATTTCGCAAAAAGCGTACATTATGAGTACACATAAACGAAATTAAGACCTCATTTAAAATTCTTATTTTCTTTCGAGAGAAAATGTTTAAATAACTAAAATGCTAACAGTGTAAAAATGGAAAATACTACAGAGCTAATGTGACATCTAAGTGAAACATTTTCATTAGATTAATGGGATAAATTGTTTTAAATTTTCCTTCCACTTTGTACATTAAGTTTTTTAAGTTTTATCTAGTTCTTTCTTTGTTTTTAGAAATTGTTTAAAACAACGTGTCATCACTTAAAACTCAGCCGTTTTATGGTCTGGATATTAAAAAAAACCTAGATATTCATTCTCACTTAGATTGCTTTTTATTGTTAGTACATAAATATTAACTATAGCCAAACTTAACTACATGTATAACTACAATTAAAACGATGATTACTTAGTTTCATTGAAAAATGTAGAAATATAAATAAAATTATATAAAAGATTAATAATTCGGATAAAAGATGTATTTATATAATGTAATGAATATTACATGCACAAAATTAGTATCCATTTTTTTGTACAAATTTTTGATAATAAGGTCCGACAATCTGCAAATCTATCCTGTAAACCTTTATTTACATAATTAAATCAATGTGTCGTTAGAGATACATATTAAAATTAACTAACTAAAATCAGCAGATAAATATTATATAATATTATTATATTACACGATTATATTATTATTATTATTTTATATTATATATAATAATATATAATTATCATAATACAATGTATTATATATTATTATATATAATATAATATTATATTGCCCAAGGGAAGGGTCATCTATAACCCTATTAGGCGCGTCTCCAAGTGGCGGTTAGAGGAATGCTCTTTAGGTATGCAGACTAATAGGGAAATAAAATACCACCCGCGGACCAACACAGAAATCAAAAATTCAACTGATTCTGTTCCAAAATTGGTTGGTCAGCGTTTGTTCCCATATTAGGGACTGCTGGCTTACAACCTTGGTTGTATCTCTATAATTTCTCTGGAAATTACCAAAAAATATTATCGTTTATAAATATGTGTGATGTTAATAATAATATTACCCCTGATGGTACCCAATCATCCACACAAATATGTGCAAACAGATATTCGGATTCTGAGGAATCTATAACCTCAAATAAAGTTGAATCGGACCGACTTGGAAACCTTTTAAAAAACAAAATTCAATATAAAATACCAAACTTCATACGTTAAAACCAAACTTTATAGCCTTCATGTAAATTCACTTTTTAAAGCAGGGAAATTAAAAAACCTAGCAGACACTCAAAGCATTATGATCACAGCTCTACAAGAAACACGGTTTACGGACGAAAATGTTTTTGACTCAGAAGATTTCAGAATTTACAAAAGTAAAAAGATGCAAGAATAGTGACGAATACTCCACATAGGTACTGATTTCATCATAAAAAAAAATTATCCTAAATTCTATTCTAAACTTCGAATCGTGTAATGAAGACTTTCCCTAAAAATTAAAACTAAAATTTATACAATAGTTAGCACACGCACCTATTAACAAAGAAAATAGAACGAACAAAGAAAAAGTGGAGCTATTTTGGGATAAATTAAATGACATTTTCCAAAACATTCCAGATAAACATAACACAATACTCTTGGGAGATTTTAATGCACAGATCGCAAAGGAGAGGAAATTTAGGACAGTAAATGGAGAATATCCCGCGCACAAAAGAACCAATAAAAATAGGGAAAGATTAATCTAAATTTTCCAATAACATAATTTCATTTCAAAATTCACACCATTCAAGAAGTGCCACACAAATAGAAGAGGTGGATCTCGCCAAATTCCCAATTAGGAGAATTTTAACTAGATCATGTAGCTATAAAAGAGTTTGGCAAAAAGAGATTCAAAACGTTAAAGTATTAAAAAGTGGTAATTTTGATTCAGATCACTCCTCTCGAAAATAAAATTTAAAGTAATTTCCTAAAAAATAGAAAAGGAAATCTAATATTGATACTGAGAAATTAATACAAAATGCCGACGAATTTTCGAAATCAACCGAAATTTTAAGACACGGAATTTGGAAAAACATTAAAATAAAAATTACAAGATAAAAAGGCCTGGAAAAAGTGGAATTTCAACAAAAAATGAAGAAACAACGCAAAATTTCCTTAAGATCCGAAAAGAGGTTGCTAAAAAGATAAAACAAGTCAACAAAGATAATGAGAAAGAAATTCAAATAAACGAAAAATGTAATAAAAATAATTCTCGCAACTTCTAGCAAAAATTTAAACAAAAATTAACTAAATGTAATTTACCAAGTCTTCAGTTGGATGATGAGGATGGTAAAAAAGCACATAATAACACATATAACAGTAAAATCTTAGCCAAATTTTTCGAAATTTTTTAATATGTGAGAAACCAAAAAACGTTTAATTTCAAAATTAACAACCGTAATGCAGAAAACTCCACATCTCCGGATTTGGATGAAATGCAAAACTTAATTAAAGAATTTAAAACGGTAAAACTTCTGGAGAAAGTTCAATTAAAGCAAAAATGTGGAAGAAACCAACATAAATGCAAAAAATCCCTAGTAAAACCTTTTAGTGAAATATGGAATAGCGATAAAATTAGAAGGCTGCACTCATCCACCCACTTCATAAAAAAGGACCAAAAACAGAACTACAGGGGAATTTCGCTTTTGGAAATTACATACAAGATTCCGTCTAAAGCTCTTCTTAATCGTGCCGAACCTCAACTGGATTCACTACTGGGTGAATATCAGAATGGATTTAGGAAAAATAGATCACGTGCAGAGCAAATCTTTAATCTCAAAAATATTTTGGAATATTGTAAATTTCAAAGAAGAAAATATCTTACAGCTTTAACTGATTTTCCAAAAGCATACAATTCGGTAGATAGAACATCACTTTTTTCAACATTAACAGAAGTAGGTTTAGATAACAAAACGGCAAACTTAAAGCATCATTAACTAACACACATACGCTCCGGCAGTAATAAATATGTTGTCATATCAGGTTTCATCCTTAATCGAAAATCTTATTCCCAATAATAGTGCTACACATATTCTGATCACTTTGAAATTTGTGTCGGTTATTCGGAGTTTTGTAACTTAGTAAATAGTTAAGTTAGTAACGAGTACGTTTTTTTTTAATTAATACTCTCCAAAAGTACCATAAAGTCATTTTTTACGTAAAATATATAGATGGTGTTTTATTACAGATGCTATTTTGCTAATTTAATACGAACATACACAGTATTTTTGCATTGTACAGTTGAATAGTGATTTATCTTCTCTTTTTATCATTAGAGTTTCTGATAGCTTTATCTTTTCCATTCTACGCATGGTAAGTACTAGATTAGAAATATTTATACTTTCGAAAAACGTTTTTTAGAGAATGCAACTTGACACTGAAAAGTTTATTCAATAAAAGCTTTTTGGATTACGAAATATCAGTATTCAGTAAGAGAGAATAGTGAAGAATAAATAATGACTTTTTAAACTTGAAGCTGTTTCTTGGATTGGATTAAAGGTACAAAAACGGGTTACTCATATTACTCGTGGGTTGAAGTTTATTTTTTTACAATCCAAAGATATTAGTGCAGAAATGACATGGGAAAACTCATTCCACTTTTTTCTTCTTTTTTTTTTTGTATCGTGAGTTATCCATTTACACTAAGCCAGAGTTGCGGTATTCAAACCAAAACTATTTTTGAATAAATTAGCCCACCGAGTTGTTCTAATGGTTAACTCGTCATCGCAAACCAGTTGTTTAACAGCTGATTTTCAAAGTCGAAGGTTCTGGGATTCAAATCCCAGAACCTAGGGATCCGTATAAAAGCAACCAACCTAGTATGTTGGTTGCTTTTATACGGATTTGAATACTAGATAGTAGATACTGGTGTACTTTTGTGGTTGGAATTCAATTGATCACTCATCTTAGGAATGATAGGCCTGAATCTATGCAAGACTACACTTCATTTACTTTTCATACATAACATCCAAATCTCATTGGGCCATAAGGGGGTTGCTTATTGTTCCCTAGTTGAACAGATTGCAACGTACACTTTAGAAAATAAAATAATAAGTGAAAATTACAAAAATTTGCTCGAAAAAATTTCTTATGATTTATAAACGTCATAAATAAAAATAAAGAACAAAAATTGCTCAAAAAGAATTTTCTTCTGATCTAAAGAATATAAAAATAAATATTTCCAACTCTAATGTAATTGAAAAAAGAAGAATTTTAATTGAAACAAAATAAAATCCTGCACAATAAATACTAAATCAAAATAAAAATGTTTAATTGATGAACTTTTCGTATGGTATTCCGAAACTAAAAGGGTAAATGTTTAAGTATAATAAATATAAGTACACTTCCAATTATTTATTCAGGTTTATTTTTCTCATGAATAGCAGACATCTGAGGCGAGAAGGAAAGAAACATTTGCCAGTTTCTTCACTGTTTCGACTGACTACAAAGGAAATTGTTTTAAATCAATATTTTATTTTGGATCCATCATCAAGAAAATAACACTCTCTGAAATAGGAGAATCATTTAACCACATACAAATATGAGGTTCCTTGCGACCCCCGCAGTTTATGTCTAATTTTAAAATCTTTTACTTCGTATAGTGGTTTTAAAAAAAGTTCCAAGAGAAGATGAGAATTTTTTTAAAATTGTAATAAAAATGGGTTTTTATGCATTAATTTTTTTCTTATTATCTATTCGCAATTCAGGTAATCGTGTTTGAGTAAACCACTTAAATAGGTTTGTCTAGTGGTAATCAGCGGCTGAAAGCATAAATAATATAATGATACATCCGAAATGAATACACGTTTGCAAAACTTTACATCATCTTAAGTTCTAGTCAGGTTTAATAAACCATAGATTTGAAGAATACACCAGTATGAGCTCTTTTTGAAGTTTTCATCAGAAAGTATGAGCTCTTTTTGAAGTTTTCATCAGAAAGTCAAGATCACTTTGTGTTCCTAAATTAAGGTCAATAATGTTAAGCGGCTGCAGAATAGTTATGAGAATGCAAACAGTTGTTCTTCAGGTTGTTACTTAACATCAATGTGTCATAATCATAAACCAAAATCGTGCATCTTTTGTAAAGTGGCTGTTGCTACATTCATAAATCTAAAATACTCAAGAGAAAGTGTTTTCTCTTACTGAAAATGTTAGGCGGTAAAAAACCAGCATGGCTCTATAAAAATACAATGAGAAACGCCCGAGCTATGTAATTTTCACTAGCAAATTCATTAACAAGCTCAGCTGAGATGTAATGCTCAGTAATATGCTGCTCTTTTGTTAATATTTCCAATAAGGAAACACAGCCTTTTGTCAATATTGCATGAGATTGCTCTTTAATATAAAAGTAATTCAACTGGGAATCAGAGGGAATTAAACATAAATACCCTCATTAATTACGATTGCTTTGTAAATTTTCATTTGTTTGATGCTCTAATATTCGGAGTAGCAACCTGGGTGGTTATGGATCCGCTTGGGCGCTTACTTTGCCGAGGTAGGCGTTTTGGTATCAAGTCCCGCTTAGTTTAGCTATTCTTCAGAACAGAGAAGAATACGTCAGGAACTCTGATGGAGCTGCGATGTGGGAGAATGAATGCATTGACCTCGCTCCCGAAAGCGGATCATATCGAAGTAAGTTAGTGTTTGTATCTTTGTTAAAATTTCTTAATTAAGTTTCTTAATCTTTGACAAATTAAGAAATAGATCTGGGTATTTATAGTACAAAGTTGCCTTTGTTGCGATCAACATTTATACAGACTTAAGATTCATCTTTTAAAATAATCAGAACGAAAATCGGAAGAAGCCTACAACGAAGGTGATAATAAAATTGAGTCAAACACCCATGGAAATTTCTGCCAAGGCATCTGCATTAGTGGTATTCTGATGAAGGCTAAACTCATGACTGATATGTAATCAGACTTACAGGCTCTAAACGACGATCTCCGGTAAAGCCTGTCAGGGCTTGGAATGGAGGAGGGGTGTAGCGACCGGGATCTTCACAAGGCGGGTGACTTCCCTTACTGCTGTCAGCATATTGAACACTTGTAGGGGAAAACTGTAAGAGTTACTTCTTCATTTCAGTTGTGATTCATTACTGAAATTCAAACTTAAGAGATTAAATATTAAATAGGTTTAAGACCCCGATAGGCCTTTTTGTACATTGTGTAGTTAATCCATTAGAATTTGAACTTAAAAAAAATTTTAACTACCTACAATAAGTCTTTCATAAATACACTTATCTAAAAATAAACGAGAAACAAAAAACGTGTTATATTAAAACAAGTGATTCAAATTTTATGAAATTTATATATTAAAAAACATGAAGGCAATGAAGAAAATTTCATTATATTATACTCTGAATAATATGTAAACTGTACAATAATAAAATATACTTACTATTACCGCAATTATAAGATCGAGAAAATTATTAAAAGATTCTTTAAACAGGTATCGTAATAGCTACAGAATTTATCGTGTTATTTAGTCATCAATATTTATGAATTGTATAAAAGAGACAATGATAACAGACGGTGTACTGACAGGTAACTATACAGAGAATATGTTATTGTAACAAGTAAAGAAGTTGTGAAATAAAGTTTGAATATTGAAAATGTACATATGTTACAGATTGTTAGGTAAAAGTATTATTATTTACATTATTTTGATAATCAATACTTTCGAACTTAGGTTTGGCCAAAGTTAAATAAGATAAAATACAGTGACTGCTAGGTCTGATGTGTTTTTATTAAATTTAAATTTATTAAATCTTTATACAGAAACAGAGTTGGTACACAGAAGTTTTTTTATCACAATAATCCCTACATAGTCTAAACCTGGATCATCATGTAGTCTCATCGCTATGTAAGCTACTGCTAAGTGATTATACGATCTGGCTAGTAATTGAAATGAGGTTTTGAAATAATAATATTCCTGTGTTGAATATTATGTTATTAGTTAGGTGAGATGAGAAGGGAATAGTAAAGATTCACCATGTATTCTTGGAAAACTATTACGTTTCTAATATACTAAGTGTTACCATAGTCCGAATCCAGTAGCTAAAGAAACTGACTAAAATTTATCGGGCATCGTCTGCACTTTTGACATTCAACCGGTTTAAAGAATATTCTGCAAATTAACTTGCATTAAATTCGTACATTATTATTTTTATATATTTCTCATATTTGTTTTATAAAAAAATTATCTTCAAGTTTGTAGAATCAGATTGAGCAGAATTTTAGACAAAAAATAATTTCATCAAAAACTATAAATGCCTTATAGCAGTCCCAAACCATGTCATTTTTATGAACCAAATTATTAAAAGAAATAGGGCAACAGAACAAGAACCTCTTCGTCCTGGAAAGAACACCAGGTATATTACTGTAATTAATTTATTATTGTATTTAGGTAATTATAGTGATTGATATAGTGAATGGGTACCTTTACAAAAAAAATTAAATGCCAATTATTTGAAATGTAATTAATAGTGATATGAATTAACGAAATCTAATTTTAAAGGGTTAAAGTGGTATTAGTATATTAAAAGAGTAGAATTGAGTAGTGTTGAGTTAAAATGTGTAATATCTAAGTACACACAGATGAGAACAAACTAATTGCACGTAGAGACTTGACAACTTTAGTAAAAAGTTTCTTTATCATACTGAACTTCAATTAAAATGTTCAAGTTAAGTTTAAAGGCGCACCAGATGAAGTCTATTTTGGTGTACGAAAAATGTTTTAAATATTTAATCTAGAAATATTTAATTTTGATTAAAAAAAATTTTAATTTTAAGGATATTTAAGGAAAAGTAGAATTTAAATATAGGTAAATAATCGAAGTATATTTGTACAAGAATCGAGTAGCACTAGTCAGAGTAGAAAATGGAGAAAGCTGCCGTACAGAAATGAGATTTGTGGTGAGAAATGAGAAATGTTAATTTTTACTCGGAAGAAGCGACTAAGAGTGTAAAGCGAAAATTATAAGCAGAATAACAGTATACGGACGAAAAAGGTTTTAAAATTAAGCTGAAATATATTGTTATTTTGTAAAATTATTAATTGCTGGGGAAGAAATTCTATTTGAAAACAAAGAACAAAAGGAGAATGGACCATGCCAGGGGTTACTTTATGCGGAAAACAAATCTGCTTACTAATATAGATTTAGAAATTAAAAAGAAATTCAAATGCGCTAGTTGTAGGAAGTGAAGTGCTTTATGATAATAATGGACAATAAGGAAATCAGAAAGACAAAGAATAAAACTATAGGAAATGTAGTGTAACAGGAAAATCATGAAAGTTTTATTAAGTTGATAAAGATGTAAATAAAAAAAAATTCAAACATCCAATAAAAAAGGGGTATTACGGCGTTTAATGTAGGTATTACGGCTACATATTAAGGTAAACAGAGTTATTGAATTAATCTCCGGTGAAAGTAGAAGGTGAAAAAGTAAAATAAAACAATGATTACGATATGTGAAAGAGATAATTGAGAATAAATATAAGAGGTGTGCTGAAGTTCAGGAATAGGCATAAATTATTTATTTTAACTAATGGAACCACTACATAGTAATAAATGATAAATACCACTATAAACCGTATTAAAAATAAAAATATATTTTAAAGTAAACTTATACAAGAATGTCAGCACCTTTTGTTTGTAGGTTCTGGTTTCGAATTCCGACCACTTTCGGAATTTTTGGACCGCTACTAATTTGCACACTATTTTGTCACACGCAAACCTTAATATTTCTTTTAGTGATTAATTTATTAAAAAAAAAGCTAAATAAAATACTCTTTTTTTCATTGGAAGAGGAAAACAATTAAATGAAGAGCAGATAGTGAAACTGTAGAAAACGGTACGATGTACACTTTCAAAATCCAAAGGAAACGTAATATCTAGAAAGATTATTTTTTTTAGACATTCGTTTGCTTACTTCACAACATATTTATAAGCTAGAATCGGTATAGTATTCTGTGAAAAAATATTTGACTACTCATAAATATTTCAGTTTTCTCAGTATAGAAATTACTTACTACCGATCATTTCTTGCATAGAAATTTGCTTTTTGATATCTGTAGATTACTAATATTGGGAAAGAATCGCCAAAAATATTTTATTTTAATTTTTTATTGAATCATGTTTATTAATTGTTTTTCGTGTGTTTCCTTTATTATGATCCTTGGTGCAATATAAAGAATTTATATACGATGTTACAGTGATTTATGATTGCTGGTTTAGTAATCACAAAAACAAAAAAAAACATTGGCTTTCTTTTTTAACAAAATATGGTCTTTTACGTATTTATGTTTAACCCTTTAACGTTTAGATTTACATAAAAAATTTTGCCTGACAAAATTTGTTACAATTTTAACGACAATTAATATGTAATTCTATTTTTAGTAAGATTCCAGTATTAAATCGTGGCTATAGAATGTTAATACAATCCTTAGTTTAATATTAAAAAGTACCTCTCTGTTTTGCTAGTATATTTCATACATTATCAATATCTGCTTCATGTTTATTGACAAAATTATTAGGGTTCTAAAAACCCTGATTTTTAATGTTCTGATAAAATGTTAAATCGGAAAAAGTTAATGTGATTAACTGAAGGATATCTAATCGTAAAGTTTTGTAAACGTTTGGTTATTTCCCATTAGGGATGAAACTTAATTTGCTTACAAAAAAGGTCAAATCTTCTAAAATTTCGCTTCGCTTTGATTTTATTTTTTTATTTTTTATGTTTGGTCCATCTGGAAGCTTCCCCAAAATTCTTTGTAGGTGTTTCAATCTTTTTAAAGGTTAAAGTTACTCGTGTGATGTTAAATCGATTAGCTTTGCTCTGTTCATAGTTAATTTCGGGTTTTACTTTCTTAGCATCAAGCTGTAGAGCCCTGTTACTTACATCATACTTCTAGAGCTATGCTGCAAGAAGGAGAATATGGTAATCAGTTAAAAAATGGGGAATGGTTTTTTCTGCATCTCTCAACGTTGCATACCCAGGAACCCCAAAAAATAAAAAAGTGAGGATTAACACTCTTACCTACGTATGTACACACTTACCTACGTGTGTCGATGTGTATGAAGCTTAATAACTTTTGCTTCGATAAACCAATTTTGATGAAATTTGGTACAGAGACTCATAATAAGGGGAAATTTGTTGGTAAAAGTTTGTGATCAATATTAAGAGAAGGGATTAGGTAGTTTATTGAGGGTCTATTTTCTCAAAGTTTTGCCAACGTAATCACACTTTGTATTAAGCTCAGTATTCGCGTGCATGCTTACCTTACCGTTTTAAAATGAATTATGCCCTAAATTCTCCCCCTTCCACAGAACTCGTAAAAAGTTATCTTTTTATCTAGTGATATTTTTAACCGAATTTTTTTCTGACTATCTAAGCATAGTAGTAGTGCAGGTGGCCACAAAATACTTTTGAAGCAATCTTGGGGACGGAGAAGCCGATCAAAGTAAAACACATTGATTTTGTGAATTTTTTAAATTTGTTCCATGTATCATTATTTTTTTTACTATGTAAGAATAAACAACCAATGCCAAGAAAGTATAACTTTGTTGTCAGATTTTTTTAAATTATATTTTTTCATTTTAATCTAAAGTTTACAAAAAATAAAATTTATTTACTGAATTATGTGTTGTACATAATTTTACCCTTATGTATTCGCTGATATCTTGTATTTTGAATTAAAACGTTTTAGAACTTGGAAACGAGAAGGAAATAACTTTCTGAAATAAAGTTAGTACTTCAGTTTTGTTAAGTCAAGTGTCACAATCTTGTATTTTACAAGGTGGTACGTAGATTAAGCTGTAAACGAATGAGTGAAACTGTCTGTGTATGTACAAAGACAATTCAGCGGTGTTAGCACAATGTTGTATGAAAGTGCACTACAGTCTAGTCTAGTATATATTTTGAATATTCATGTCGCAGTCTAGTGCCTGAAGTCATATACCGTAATTAAATCACAATATTAGGCCTGACAGCAGCTTTCAGATTTACCAGCTGTCAGTTCTTAATGTCACGCTAGCTAGTTCTTCGTTCCCTTCCATTTGAACCCTTCTACATCAACCCTACTCCTTTAGCAGTTCTCTCCTCATCGTACAACGAACTACTGAACTCAAGAGAAGTCTCAACTTATCCAGTAACCAGATCCCCCCTTCCTTACTGCTAACACTTAACAGAACCATATACATCTTTAACTCCCACACATCCAAACAACTACTGTTTAATTCCCGTTTGGGTACATCAGAACAGCCCGTTGACTCTAACTACTACAGTTGATATAAATTGCCAGTTGACAATTTTTTTTTGCTTACTGTTTAAACCTTGGGATTCTGGCTTCTTCAATGCATGAAAATTAAGCCTATGGATGCAGTATTTGGTTATTTCAGGATTACTATATTTCCGTTAATTTATTTTGCTAGCTTTATTGACGGCTTTTATTAATTATTTTAAGATTTTTAATCATCTTTTGACACTTATTCGTGTACTAGAGTGTATATACAATAGCTGCAACACATGTATCGATAACCGTGCTTGTATATATACCTACATATATAAAAAATCGATGTCGGGAACATTTATATAAAACAATAATCATAAACTTTATTAGAAAAACATTTATGTTCAAAAATTTTTAAATTCCAACATGTTTTCATCATACATTCCGAACTCCTTTCACCACAGTCGCTTGCAATAACGGGTAACTAACTTCATCAAGATTATGATCGATCTAAACCTAATGAAAAGCGGCAATATTGATACCGAATATCGATAAAATCAGATATCGAATATCGGCTTTTAAAGATTACATAATTTAAATATAATTCAACGCTTTTCTAGTAGAAATAAAAAGGAACGGAAATTCTGCTAAGCTTGACAAAGTGTAAGCTGGGTCATCCTGTTTGACATAATGCAGTCGTACCGATAAAAACTTTAACAGCTCTGATTAAAAACAACTAGATTTCACTTAATGATATTTATTTCGCGATTATATGATCTAGCAACAGGATATAATTATAGATGCAGTTAGGAACGTGATATTCTTATCAATGAAACTAACAAACCATCTTCACTTATTATCAGTAAAATCTGATGGAAAGATCAAGTTATTACAGAGGAATACGAATGTATATCACTTATCCTGGAGTTTTCAAGGGAGCATAGAAGAATGAAAACTCTAACATAAAATCGAGCAATATAACGAATCGAATCCGTTAATCGAATGAAAAATATTAGTAATTAAAAATTTCTACAATGAATATTAATCTCCATATCGGTATGATTATATTATATTATTGCTGTAATAATTTCACTGCCTTTTTGACTAGAGTCAAAGCTTCACAGGTAAGGCATAATTTTTTTTAATTTTAAAGTAAGTCATCCATTCTTCCATTGATTTAACTTTTATTTGCGGGGCAATAGAAGACATAATAAATGTATGAGCAGGTGGTAAACTGAACTGATTGATTTATTATCTCTAGCCTGTTCTAAAGCTCAAATCCGGAGGTTGGAATACCGAAGGATTTGGGTTGTCTGATATATTATATCTAACAGTTCTAAAAGTGTTAAAAACATAAAAAATTAAAGTTTATGTTTCTAATTATTCCAATGATACCGAGTATTTCTTATGATACCGAACATCACCTCACAAAGTACGGATTTTTTTAAAAATATGCTAGGAGTTTTTTTTAATTATTTTTTTAAATTATTTTTATTGTAATAATGTATGTATCGATTTAATACTACTTATACTCATATGTTTACCTATTTTATAAGCTGGTGATTGCCTAATTCATTTCTAGTTGAAATGAATTAGAATTTAAGAATTTCCTTTATAAAGCGGATAAAAAAATTAAGGAAAGTTTAAATAGTAAACATTCATGCTTGTAATGTTATAATTAAAATGCGTACCAGTAGACCGAAAATGTAGTATCGATGTTTACATCTTGCAAGGCCCGCGTAGTAAAAAATTAACCTAAAACCTATTTCTGTTTCATTAAAACTGTTTAAT
Organism: Lycorma delicatula; assembly: GCF_047948215.1. Classification (NCBI taxonomy): domain Eukaryota; kingdom Metazoa; phylum Arthropoda; class Insecta; order Hemiptera; family Fulgoridae; genus Lycorma; species Lycorma delicatula. The sequence goes on along the minus strand of NC_134455.1, from coordinate 45,992,713 downwards.
CATTAATTTAGTATTTCAAAGAGCAATTTCTTCTAAAAATTACAGACACCCAGTATTTTTACAACTTCAATCAGATAAAATCTTAAGTATTAAATACAACTAATAACCTATTACAATTATAGATTTAACTATTAATGCGTGTATTAATGATAACACTTAAAAAAGAATAAAAGATAAGAATGATAAGAGTCCTAAATGTTGTATTTCAGAATGAATAAAGTACTTTCCATCTCTAAGATCACCAGAAGATTAGGTTTTCCCTTATCTATGTTGACTTTTGTAACAATAACAAATTTATTACATACACTAATAATTTTTCATTTCATTGAATCTTCGTTTGATATTTTATTAAATATTTTTCATAAAAAGTGACATTTATCTCTCTAGAAAATTTAACAAGAGTTTATTAAAAAAACAATCATCGATTGAAGGGGGTTTAAAATATTAAATTACACAATTTATTATTTCAAGCGAATTAAAACTAATAATGTTAACAAATATACATAAATAAATCAACGAAATTTATTTCAGTGGAATTTAAATATTAAAGAATGAATCAAAAACAAATTGGTTTTTAATTGACTAAAGGAGTACAATGTTACGTAAAAGGGTAGTATAATGGGTACAGCAGCATCAACCTGTTTCGTACAGCCAAGCTTGTATATTCGTCTGATGCACTGCAAAATTTTATATTTCGTGAGTGAAAAAATGATACTATATATATTATGTTGCGAGAGAAAAGGTTGCTAGTAGTGTAGAGCACGTGAGGTGAGCTAACTGTACCTATGTAAAAAATACATGGAGCTCTCAGCATGCATGAGAATGAGCGTAAATACTGAATACAAATATATGTTCATATATGACTTGGAGTACTCCAGCTGAAGGTTGTAGAAAGTATCCCAGTGTATCCATTCATGAATAACAGCCAACTAACTAATGTACTACTGCACACTATTAATGTACTGTACTGGTGATCTGAGACATAAATTTTGCTAATTGAGTAAAGAGAATAAAGAGCTTTACCACTATACTTCTTAGTATTTTCACTAAGGACCACTGTTGCATTTCGAATCATGCCTGCTTCTGTGTACTACAAGTGGGACATGTATTTTTCTTAGTCTTTGCTATCACTAAGTATTCAAGTTATACTCAATGTGTAGTTACTCTTATTATACAAAAAAGTTTTTTTACCATTATTAATGCAACTGACAAGTAGTCTGTTATAGTGTGTAATTATTAGGTTTGACTGTTCTTATGAACGTTATTGCTATTTATATAATTTGGCTGTTTTATTTGTTACGATGTAAAATTGTTAAGTTTGATTATTACTGTTAAAAATTAATGTTATTGTATTACTGACAAATAATTTAACTATTTAGAATTGTTAATACTTCGTTAAACTATTAATATAAAAAGTTATAGATATAAATTGTAAATCCGCTTACCAACAAATTTTGTATAAATTTACATCCCAGCGATGTTATTATAAATAATTGACGGTCAGTTGTTATACAAATACTTTTTTATTTATCTAACTCATCTTATACATGAATTATTATTATTATATGTATAATTAGTTACAATACGTCCCTGAAGATGGAAAGAATTTTCCTAAAGCGCTAGGACATATTTATAATTTTTAATAATTTATAATTTTTATTCCTTGTACGAAGTGAAGAATGTATGTGATGGCGAAAAATTTCGGTTTTCAGATTTCAACGGAAATATCCATTTTGACTACCCCTGAATCCATTTTGACTGGTTTCGGCGTGACGTCTGTACGTACGTATGGATATATTTAAGTATCTCGCATAACTCATAAAAAAATTAGCCGTAGGATGTTGAAAGTTTAGATTTAGGACTGTTGTAACCTCTAGTTGTGCACCTCCCCCTTTTGATTGCAATTTACTGAAACAAAAGTATCCAACTAAGCCCAAATCCAAAAAAAAATTTAGATTAACTTCAGTAATAAGCCCTCATTCAGAGCTTTTCAACGATTATCATAAGTGGTACTTATTTTCATTGGTTCCAGAGTTATAGCCAAATAAAATGTTAATTAATTAAATATCTGGATTTATAAGAGTAAGACATATCGGTTCGAATCAGACTTCATCTCCTTTTTTATTTTTTTAACTTTTTTTAAATTATTTTTAACATTTTTTTTTTTTTAAGTAAATGTATTGAGTTATTAATAATTATTAACCCGTGATTGTAAAAACATTTTTACAATAAATAATTATTCAATAATAAAAATTAAAAAAAAAATGGGGAAAAAACAGAAATTATTAGTGAAATAACCTTCTACGTACTTTTAAAAATGAGTGCATTAATATAATAGGCATTATTTTTTTTTCTTTGAATTTTTATGGGCATCGCCTGCTAAGGTCATTAGCCCTCGTCATAATCTTTAAAAGAAACTACTATCACCATCCGGATCGTCATATGTAAGGGTGTAAAGGGCCCTTACATTTTATTTAAAAGCACAAACTACACAAAACATTTAAGACATAAAGACGAGGACAATCACAAACACTTATGGGGTGTAAAGGGCCCCAATATTAAAATTTGAGATAGGTTCTCAAAAGACCATTAAATTAAAATTAAAATTAAAATTAAAACTTATCATACCACATCTTTCCTTCTTTCTTCTACGAGTCTCATTTATAGTTTGTTTAAGCACCTTCGGGGCGACCAGAACCGCCGTTGAGCAGTATATCAGTCGCGCCGGGGTGCCGTGGCAGTTGAATCCTTCTTATAAATAGGCTATAGGCATGCACAGCGTACACCCACAGCCTCGCGCCCTCAATCCACCCTTGAGGGTCCCCCATGTCATCATCGGACACACCCCGACTCACTGCTCTTGAATGCAGGTGAGCCAAAATGGCCTAGGCAAGAGGGCTACCTCCGTCACTATACGTGCCACGTTTCGAGACTCCCTTATATATATATGCATGCATTTAAAATTAAAATTAAACTTATCAATACCATTTTTTCTTTATATAATATATATATATATAAACTACCGCTTAGAGTTTCTTTTGTCGCAGCTTTAAACATTCATTTTATAGACTTTTAAGAAGTCCACTGGCGTGTAAAAATGCAACTATATTTTCTTCGTTTCCATTATCCAGATAGCACTGGAACCATATTTTATTATAAAGTTCTAATAATCTACGCTTTGCATTTTTTGGATTTCATCTGGACCAGCAGCTGTGTTACCTGCTTTTTCCAACGCTTTCGCGAATTCTTCCATTTTAAAAGGTACATTATATGAGTAATTAATTAATATTAATTACTAATAATTAATTAATATTAATTACTAATAATTAATTAATATTAATTACTAATAATTAATTAATATTAATTACTAATAATTTTAATTAATTAATACTAATATTAATTACTAATAATATTAATTAATTCAATTAATATTAAATAATCAGATGTTTCAACAACTTTATTACATATACACGTATGTAATAATGCCTATTGCCTTGAGGTAAGTAATCCCCACGTCCGGAACACAACATCTACGTTCCACATCCAGGGCAGTAACAGCTGTACTTATGTACAATACATATAGCTGGCTAACGGGGCTCCGAGTAAATTCCTCGGATCTGCTTTTCTTTTGACCTGTTTCCACCTTCAGGTCCCCTCATGGATTGGATTTTTCGGCTACCTGCAGGATATTAACAATTTATGGATTAGGAAGTGGACATATACCAAACTTAGAGCTGGCGATGTGGCGGCCACGGTCGAAGTTATTTGCAGGTGTAACGGAGACCTTTCGTTGTCCACATGCCCCCCGCGATGGCAAGCATGTAGTTAAGGTGCCCATGTTGTTCGGAGCATGGGAGCCCTGAAAGCGTCGGTGTGTAAGGGCCTGGAGTCAGTGCAGAGACTGCGCATCCGCTCTCTGCCAGGACATATGCCGGTTCCACCGGAGTACCAGAACGGACCTCCAGGGTTGGTAGCCCTGGAGTGGGGGTGTACCCCGGCGGCTAGCCTTACTACAGAAGGGATTTATTGTTCATGCAAACTGAACAATTAAACGTGGCAGAGGGTTCACGCAAACACCCTCGTTTAGAACCATCCTCGTTTCGCCTGAGGCAAAACGGAGAAAAAGTGCGGAAACTAAAAGGATAGAGATTGAGGCTAGAAAAAGCTTACAAAAAGCTTTTTTCAAGACCAGTAATGCACCGAAACCTAAATATTTGGTTTGTTACCAAGGAGGATGGACATTTTTCGAAGGTAAGTCCTTTTCTCATCGCTCGGGAGATAACCAAATGCGCTGGTGGCCCTGTAAAAGAAATAAGGAAGACCTTCATGGGACTTCATGTTGAGACTGTAAATGAAGTCCAGTCTCAAAAGATTTTAGGGCTTAAAAAGATTGGAGAACTGGTTGTACATGTCGATCCCCACGGTACGCTCAACACCTCAAGAGGTGTGGTCGTCTGTCGGGACCTTCTAAATTATACGGAGCAAGAAATTGTTGAGGAGTTGTCAACGCAGGGAGTCATAGAGTGTCGCCGATTGAACATGAGGAGGAATGGCGAGGTCCTACCTTCAGCCTCTCATGTTCTCACATTTAACCGGCCTACCTTGCCGGAGAAGATTAGAGCGGGAATACATCGATTGGATGTGCGGGCATTTATCCCGCAACCAATGCGATGCTTCAAGTGCCAACGTTTTGGCCACACCGCCATCAAATGTGAGAGAACGCAAATATGCGTGTGCGGCGAAGAGGTGCATGAGGGAGAGCCGTGTAAAGAGCGCCCTACATGCATCAATTGCAAGGGACAGCATTCATGTAGATCCAGGAATTGTCCTGTCTACAAAGAAGAAGTAGCTGTGCAGGAAGTTAAAACTCTGCAGAAAGTCAGCTACATCGAAGCCAAAAAGATTGTTAACGTCCGCAAACCCAGAGCAACAACATCTTATGCTCGAGCTGCGGCTACTGTTCCTGCTCCTGCTCCAATTGCTGTAGATGAAAGTCAGCTCATCAGTAAACTTGCTCCGACCTTGGCCAACATGATTGAAAGAATTATTGACAATAAAATGATATCTTTCAATATTAAAGATCCAATAAAGCCAAAGATATTAGTACAGCCTCCTCCCGAAGATAAAGCAGCGAAAGCTGCTCTCGCTCTGAAGAAAACGGACGCCAAAGCAGAATGCCAAGTCCGTCTTAGTGAGATTCTTGATGACAAGAAAACGATAATACCTACAGAGACTGTTATGGAGGCTCCCAAGCCTCCTGCAACTGAAGTGGCCTCTAAGCCTCAGAGGCCACAAAAAATCACACAGGGGGGGCGAGTGTCCCCCCTCCCACAGCGGTGACCGGTAAGCCCCCCGTGTTAGGGAGCGGCCAGGTTGCCGCCTCTCAATCGGCGCCAGAAACCGGCGCCGATCCATGCCCGTCGTCGTCGGCGGCTTCGGTGGTCTCCGATTCGGAGACCGGAAGCTACACCGGCGACGACGTTCTCCGCGAACATGATGCCGTTCGCAATATGGAGAAGCAAAGAAAAAAAGGATGGCCGAAAGGAAAACCTAGGACATAATTTAATTAAAAATTAGCGAGTCGATTGTACAATGGAACATCAATGGATGTTTTTCAAACATCCATGAGCTCCAACGCTTGGTACACGACGTAGACCCGATGTGTATATGTCTGCAAGAAACGCATTTCCGCCGAAATGAAAATTTTAAATTAAAAGGATTTGATATATTTCGGCGAGATCAACCGCTAAATGTAAGAGTTAGAGGTGGATTAGCTATATTAACATCGACTAGAGCTACCACCGAAGCGGTTGTTCTAAACACAAACCTACAAGCGGTCGCCGTTAGAATGAAGCGTTTGCAGCATATACTTGCCGAATTTTGATTGGAATAAGGATGACATAGCAAGACTAATTTCTGAGCTTCCCCCACCTATCCTACTGGTGGGTGACTTTAACGCTCATAATTCTCTTTGGGGATCGGTTCGAGTAGATCCCCGTGGAAGAGAACTGGAAGGATTCCTGATGAATTCAGAACTTATTATTTTAAATGACGGATCAGGAACCTTTTTCAATGCCAGAGATGGATCGACGTCCTGTATAGAACTTGCACTTATAAGCGGATCGATAGCACCGAGGTACAGCTTCCATGTCATAGACGATTTGTATGGAAGCGATCATTTCCCGGTGCAAATTGTAACTGATGTTACAGGAACAATATACCCCATCCCAAAAAGATGGGTATTTGAAAAGGCAGACTGGACGAGCTTCACAGCGAGAACTATACTCCCAGAAACAAATGGAGTTATCGGAGACGATGTCGACGCCATAACAAATGCAATAATTTAGTCGGCATCAAGATATATTCCCAAAACATCTGGAAAACTTACCAAGAAACCCGTTCCATTGTGTACCGATGAAATAAGTGAAGCTATAAAAAGAAAGAAAAGAGCGTATAATGCCTTTAAGAAGCGTCCTAGTATAGAAAATCTTGTTGCCTTTAAGAAATACGGGGCGTATGCAAAACGTCTTATGATAGACTCGAAAAAACGATCCTGGCAGCAATACATGTCATCCATTGATAAAATTACTACTGCATCAGATGTTTGGAGGAAAGTGAAGGCGATTTGTGGGCGCAATGATTTTGCTCCCATAACTAGCCTTCAAGATGAAGATGAAATAAAAGACACTCCATATGAAATTGCAGAGCTGTTATCCAATCACTTCGAAAAGGCCAGCAGAACGGCCAACAACGAAGAAGATTTTAAAGAAAGAAGAAGAGCACTAAAAAAGAACAACTTGAAGGTCTACTAAACTTCAGAACTGAGTATAATTACTCTTATAATGTACCCTTTAAAATGGAAGAATTCGCGAAAGCGTTGGAAAAATCAGGTAACACAGCTGCTGGTCCGGATGAAATCCACTATAATATGATCCGGCAGCTGAATACCACTGCAAAGCGTAGATTATTAGAACTTTATAATAAAATATGGCGGGATGGAACGTACCCGCAGCAGTGGAAAAAAGCTCATGTTGTTCCAGTACCAAAGAAAAATAAAAATTTAACAGACCCCAATAGCTATCGTCCTATTTCTTTGACGTGTGCTATGGGGAAAATATTGGAAAAAATGATTAATAATCGACTCGTCTGGGTTTTGGAAAAAGAAAACCTGATATCACCGTATCAAGCAGGTTTTCGGCAATACCATTCTACCACTGCTCAAATGATCAGCTTAGGGGACGTTATAAATAACAGCTTCATTACAAGGAAACATTGTGTCGGAGTCTTCTTTGATCTTCAGAAGGCTTTCGATATGACCTGGCGTCATGGTATAATGCTCCAGATACATTAATGGGGCATTCGTGGCAATCTGTCAATCAGTCAGTAGCGAATATTCATCTGTAAGAAATTTGGAAAATGGCATACCATAAGGTTCGCCATTGAGCGGTACCTTGTTTACCATTGCCATCAATAAATTGATATTAGCCATTCCAGCAGAAATCAGCAAAAGCGTCTATGTTGATGATCTGGCAATTGTGTATGCCAGCAACAAGACTGCTATGGTGAGGTACAAATTGCAACGAGCGATCAATGCTCTAAATGAAGTTGCAAAGAATAACGGTTTCCAATTCTCACCAGAAAAAACGTGCTACACTTTTGTAGGAAGAGAATTCCTCATCAAAGTCCTGCGTTGACAATTGATGATAATCCAATACAATATAAAGACAATGTAAGATATTTAGGATTAGTACTGGATAAATCCCTTACATGGGGATTACATATACAGGACTTGAGTGATAGGTGCAAAAGAGCCCTAAACATTATAAAATGTTTATCGAACTTAAATTGGGGCTCAGACAAAGAGACATTATTGAGATTGTATAAAGCATTGGTTCAATCTAAACTAGACTACGGATGTATTGTATATTCATCCGCTAGAAAGTCGCACTTAAGAAAGTTAGACGTAGTACATAATAGCGGAATAAGATATGCAACAGGCGCTTTCCGCACAAGTCCGGCGGCTAGTCTGATGTCTGAAGCCGGAATAATGCCACTACATTATAGAAGAGAGATCCTTTTGTTAAGATATGCAGCAAATGTATGGGCTTTCCCTGCTCATATAAATAATAAATTGTTTATGAATCATCCTATGGCTGCAGTATATGAACATCGTGCTACCTATTCCAGACCAGCCGGAATTAGGTACCACGAATTAACAAGAAAATATGAAATTGCTATACCAGAGACTCTAGCAATTTCTACTAGAGAAATACCGCCATGGCTCTTGCCAGCGGTAAATACAAGTTTGGATCTCTCTCAAGGAGAAATAAAAAAGAAACCAGCAGTGTTCATCCAGCAGGAATTTTTGGCAACCGTCAGTTGTTATGAAGAACATATTAGAATTTATACTGACGGTTCTAAAACCGAACATGGTGTTGGATGCTCGATATATGTAAATGAAGAAGCCCACTTTTGGAGACTGCCAGATGTGGCCAGTGTCTACACGGCAGAACTCACTGCAATTCAACAAGCTCTTCGCTACACTGAACACTATTGCGAAGAGAGAGTGTTAATATGTTCCGATTCTTTAAGTGCACTTGTCGCAATTCGGAACAAGAACATTAAAGATGTCCTAATTGCAAACATCCTGTCCATTTTATACGTTCTAAAACAACGAGGACAGCGATGCGTATTTGTATGGACTCCGGGGCATGCTGGTATTACAGGTAATGAAATCGCAGACGAAGCTGCCAGAAAGGCAACAGTCTGCGATGATTTGGATGCATTTCCTGTAAGAGTGGCAGATTTTAAAAGCCGTCTAACAAACATAGTAAAAAACAAGTGGAACGCTGAATGGAGGAGTTTAAATACAAAATTAAACTCAGTTAAAACTTCTCCTTATAAATGGAAAAGCGACTTCAAGTTGACTCGCCGTGAACAAGTAGCGGTGACCAGACTTAGAATCGGTCACACGCGATTAACAAATTCACATATGTTAACCGGCGAAATGAGACCAATGTGCGGTGTTTCTAATAAAACACTGACAATCAAGCATCTAATAGAAGAGTGTACCATATATGAGGACCTCAGAAAGAGGTTCCGTCTTACAAATAATATTAGTGCTGATCTGGATAATGGAAATGAAGAAAATATAGTTGCATTTCTACACGCCAGTGGACTTCTTAAAAGTCTATAAAATGAAAGTTTAAAGCTGTGGTAAAAGATACTCTAAGCGGTAGTTTATATATATATAAAGAAAGAAAGAAATGGTATTGATAAGTTTAATTTTAATTTTAATTTCATGGTCTTTTGAGAACCTTATTTTAATATCGGGGCCCTTTACACCCCGTAAGTGTTTGTGATTGTCCTTGTCTTTCATGTCTTAAATGTTTTGTGTAGTTTGTGCTTTTAAATAAAATGTAAGGGCCCTTTACACCCTTACATATGACGATCCGGATGGTGACAGTAGTTTCTTTTAAAGATTGTGACGAGGGCTAAAATCATCTTCAGTCTTCATCTTCATCTTCATCTTCAGAGGGGTAAAATCAGCTTATCATCGACCTTAGCAGTCGATGCCCATAAAAATTCAGAAAAAAAAACCAAATATTAATTGAAAATTATATTTTAGAATCGTATTATTTTTGGATTTATTTAGCAAAATCTTATAAAAATTATATATTTATTTTTTTTAAATCATTTTATTCAATTATTTGACAGAAAAATAAAATACATTTTTGAATTGTATCCAATACAAAGGGATTGTTGATTTTTTGTTTTTTCACTTGTGCGTTATATGCACAAGATTTCTGGTGTGTATTTCAGATTTCTGGTGTGTCCTATAAATAAAAGTTAATAATTAAATTATTCCGTTTAGTGAACTTCTGTATATTGTTTAATATTAATGTTCACCTTACAGTGCAGAATAATCAGCTTTTATTATTGGATTATTTGGTAAACAATTTATTTAAAGAGTAATCAAGGGACTTTTACTCTAACCTAATATTTCAGGCAAGATTGTTGAATTAATAATTGTATACATATTTGATGTTAATAAAAACTAATATTTTATGCAATTATGTAAATGTCCACTTTTATTAAAGAATTGCAGGATCGTATCTCACATTCAAATGGAATAAGTTTAAATGAAGTGCAGCAAAAATGTGTATATGTAATTTAATAGACGTGCAAGGAAATCATGTGGTGTCAACATCAGATTTTTTATATAATATAACGGGCCATGTTAAACAAAACTAATCTAAACTATTAATGTTAAAAGTTATCTAGTTTTGTTGTCTACACTTGCAACTTTTAAGTTCACATGTTACTGATAAAATAATTTTTATCATTATTAAAATTAACGGCAAATAATTTATTTGTTTTTATGTATTTATAAACTCTAGCATTTTACTGTTATAAATTAGTAATTTTGGTTGGTAAGTTGTTATTAGAGTTATCGTGTCTTAAAAAATTTACTGAAAAGACTATTAACAAATTAATAAACGCTATTCTATTCCAAATAAAAATTTTAAAAAATTCACTGTAAAATTATTCTAAGAATTTCCGCTTCATTGAGGTCGTTAAAGACTTCACTTCGAAAATTATTGTAGATAATGATGGCTCCTTAATCCATACTATAATAAATTTAATATCAGATTGCAAAATAGTTTTTGTCATTAAATATATAATTAAGTAACGATTGGAAATAAATTTAACTTGAATTTTATGCGATAGGAATTTGTTAATATAGATTTGATTAACGAATCGAAGGGTCGATTTAGGGTTAACTGTTGTTATTTGATAAATTACTTTTAATAAAGATTGTTTGCATAGTATTATTATGAAAGTTATTTGAAAATTAATTGTTCAAAATGATAAAAAATTTGATAGTATTAGACAATTCCATAATATCATTATAAATTAATGCCGATCATGAACATAACAATTTTTAAGTTCTGGAAAAATTCAATAAAGAAACCGGTGGGAGAAGACCAATAGGAAAACAAGTAAGCTGATGAAAGAGAAAAGAAACATTTTTATGGTGCTGTGATAGAGAAAGTAGGTGAGATACACAGTTTAACAAAATAGCCGTTAATGCAGACCGGGTTTAAAATAAACTTTATAAAATATGTTAGTACCATTTAGGTTGGAACAGTTACAGGATGCTGGCGGCCAGATTGTTGCAGGTACCCTAACTACAAAGTGGTCTCCAGATTTAGAGCGATAGTTCGAATGTGGGGATGTAAGAGAGAAAAAGGGGAGGAAGCATTTTTCAGTGGGATATTTAAGGTCGTAATTGTGGCCCTAATCCGGTGGCATCGATAAATCCTACGGCAATATACGAGGGTGTTTAATGAACTTTGCTACAACTTTTGGAGCAATAACACTCCTGCGGGCAAACTTTCCTCTGCTTCTTCTTCTCCTTTCCCGTTTTGTCTTACACGCTCAGCGTCTCTCTTTTTCTCCCTTTCTCTCTCTTTTCTTCCGTCGAGTCTCCTATCCCACCTGACTGGAGACCTGCATCCGACCGCCGTTTTATAAAATTCCCTCAGCACGACCTCAAAGTTTTCCTTATATTACTTTACCTTCTCGGCTACTTGAATACTAAAAACTGTAACTCAGTTTATATCATTCAATCTTTATAGAAAGTTGGAGTATGAAATTAATATTGCCTTTACTTATATCACATGGCTTCGGTAAAAGTTTATGATGCTCTCGATTTTTTTTTTAATGTGCTGTAGGCTTAAAGTTTTTAAGTACATAGAACTAAATATAGTAATAAAATTACTTTGAAAATACTAATCGAAGTATATAATTTTTCTACTTTTTTCAGAAAGCCTGATAAAGAAAAATTAATTTTTACTCTGGTGGAAAAATGTTATTATTTATTCGGATGATTAAATAAAAATGTTGTTCTTTTTTTAAAAAAAAACCTGTAATAATATAATTTTTTGTTATTTAAAAACAAAATCCAGTCTCCGTAGCTGAGTTCATTAAAATATGTACTGGTTGTTAATTAATGTATTATATAAGATTGATTTGCGGTTTAGGTTTGGAATTTTAAAATCTAATTAGCATTTTATCATATCTTTCATCTATCATTGAGTTAGTAAATAAATTGTTACAGTTCTAAAAATTGAGACTTTCTCCTTGATGAATAAAAAATTTATTGATGTATTTTTTTTATGCTGATTTCTACGGCTTCCGCCGCCTTTCCGCCCAGAGCTTCTGTCGAAGTCTACCCTGCCAGTCTTCCACCTTCAAACCTCCTGCCACCATCGTCTCAGTTGTGCCGTCAATCCTCGTACGTCATGGTCGTTTCCTTTTTCTTCTGCCAGGTGGTAGCTATTCCAAAACTTTCTTAAGAAGTCGCTCCTCCCCAATTCTATCGGCATTCCCAAACCAAACCAACTACCTTTAGCGAACATCGTCTAAAATATCCCCCTCAATTTTAATTTTTTCTCGTATCACGGAGTTCCTCATTCTAGCCATTCTCGTCCACCTCAGTTGCCAGCAATCGATCTTAATCTCTTTTCTCCAAACCTCTGAATCATACAATATAACACTCTGCACCAATGATATATATCCTTATTTGCTCTGTAACCTCATTCGACCGTTTTATAAGATTGAATTTAATGCTTTAATCATGTTTCTATCTTGTCAACATAATAAAGGTTTAAATACGTGTTTTTTTTTTTTATTTAACGTTAAATAAATACTTTTATAATAAGCTCCTAACCAAGAATGAATTAACTGTATTGTGCTAAAAAGGTTATCTTACGTTACCACATTAATTTCATACCTGATATTTTACTAAACAAAATTCTGTTCTTGGTTGGGAGCTTATTATAAAAGTTTTGACTTGGCGTTAAATTAATAAAAAGACATGCATTTAAACCTTTATTATGTCAAAAAGATATAAATAATTATTTAAGTAAAATTAACTCTATATTAAATTGGTTTATTGAAAATTATACATAATAATCATTTATATATATACACACGCGCAAACAAACACAAGTTATAATATATAAAAACTTACAAGTTTATTTAAAATTTTTTTTTTCAAAATAAACCTTTAACTTTTCACAACTTTAAAAATTTACATAATTTTACGATTTCATGAAACAAAATTTAAAACCTCTAACATTAACGATTTTCATTAACAAAAAATTTTCAAATCTATGTCTGTCTCATATAAGACCATACTCGCAGTATATAGAAGTAACAACTTGTACAAAGTTAGCAATTAATTTAGATTAACAAAAATCCCACTGACTTACTGAATAAATCGTAAGTTCAAAAATAGTATCACTGTATAATAAAAAATAACTCAAAAATGTATAAATTTTAAAACAACTGAATAACCAATGTAATAATAACATTATTTCTCAACAACAATCGTTGTACTTGAAGTGGTACTAACCCATTCAAAACTATGACTAGTAGTATTTTAAAACTTTCCTTAACAAAATATTCTTCAATAAAAGCTAAGTCTGTAGTAAAAGAAACTGTTCACGTAAACGTTTCTGGACCGGCTAGATCTATTTATAAAACAAGTTCTTGAAGGCATAGCTTTTTCAATCTGTTATCAAGAAGCTTTAAAATTCAATTGAATCCAAAATTTTATTGTCTTTTAAATATTAATATTTACTTGCCTTTCATCTTATGTTGATTTGGAGATCATTCTCGTAAAAGTAATATGACAAAATACAACTTCTCATATGTTCTATGGAACAAAACTCTCCAAAAATCACCAGTTAAAAGTCAGTTTCTCATTTTTTTAATATGAAAAGTTTTTTTATTACAGCATTTTTAATGCTGAAATAAAACAAATCACCAAAAAACATCGGTACCGATCTAATATCTAAATCCGTATAAAAGGAACTTCCTTTACTAGGATTTGAACCTTAGAACTCTCGACTTAGAAATCAGCTGATTTGCGATGACGAATTTAACCACTAAACCAACCCAGTGGTTTAAAAAAGATTGGTGGTTTAAAAACCACTAAAAAACCCGGTGGTTTCAATAAAAGATTGGTTTAGGTAATCTCCTACTTGAAGAGCATGGTGTGGAGATGACCCACCTTGCTGTAGAACTCAAGGATGGTCAATTTCAAACAGAGGGTTGTTTAAAAGTTCGGGAATAACAATATATCAAGGTACAGATCAATCGTTACGTTTCTATCGAAAAAATAATGTCGCAATCTCCTACTTTTCTTATCCCACAACCAGTTACAGATTTCAGGTATATTAATTTCTTCTTCATAGTTCTCAAGGTTCCTCATACCAACAAACACAATTATAGAGATGTTTTTAGGCCAATAAATGTTTTTCTTCATGAGACCATATCACTGAACTAAAGAGATGAGAAGATTTGCTTCACAACAATTAATAAATTCCTCACAAAATTTATCCTTCTGTCAAAGTAATGATGGAAAAAAAAAATTTACTTTAATTCTTGTAGAATTTTCATAAACTTGTTCTGGGTGTTTCCAATTTGTCTGGCAGACGTTTGAGGGCTGTTTTCTAATGTCTGCAACAAATTTATTATTTTCTATGAAAAGGTCACGTAGAAGCTTACGTGAAAATATACATAAGCAAGTGTATATAAAACTACAATAAAAGAATTAAATATATTTTTTAATTTTTTAAAAACTGGCATCTTCAAGAAAGGTTTAGAAAACAGACACTTCAGAGCTAATAATAAGTTATTATTTCAAGTCAACAAGTATGTTATTCCTCGTATCATTAGACTATTAATTTTGAAGATCTTCACTAGATAATCCAGTAGATAAACAGAGAGATTACCTGCGATAGTAATTAACTGAGTATTAGTAGACTGCTTACCCAACCGGGTATTATAGGTGTACGTGTCAAAGGTCCTGCTTATTACATTCAAATGCATTCATGTAATGCACGTAACAAGGATAGATTATAAATTATAGACAAACAACTATAATGAGACGATGAAAGAGCAGCAAATGGAGTTTCGCAGCGTTTCCTTGTGTTGCACCTGACATTAACAAACAATGCGCATAACACATCAACGGCAAAGTTACCTACCAGTTACTCTAATTTATAAACGGGTGTTCTTCAGAACTTTTCAAATAACTTAAAAATCTAACACTTCATTGGTTAATTAACTTCCAAAAAATTAACAAAAATTAACTCGATAAAAGAATAAAATGAATTTTTAAATTTGTTTAACCATTAATAAATAACTTTACTAATGATAAGGTAACTTTGTTATGCTTTCAGGTGCAATGTTACGATTTTTAAGATGATGCAATTACAGACCAAGGTAGTCGACCACTATACAATCACTTTTGTAAATTTTGTAATCACTTTTGTTTTTCTTTTTATGGAACAGATATAACAAATAACGTTCTTGTCACTAACTGATCGCAAACAGTCACTTCGACATAAATGTTCGTTTACATTTTATAAGTTAAACGAAGTTTTATACATATATATATATATATATATATATATATATATATATATATATACATCTAAAAATATATGCATATACAATACATCTAAACATATATGTATATATGAGTAATTCAACTACGATAAATTCTTGTTTAAATTTTAAACTGCTTGAAAAATAATAAGAATATTGATTAACTAATTATCTTAATTCTCACCTTACTCTATGAAATTCAAAAATGAGTGATGATGAAAACTTTTTTATTTAAACAATCGTTCTAGCTCACTGCAATTTTTAAATCGTTTTTGGTTTAATATTTGTATAAATGAAACTCTTAATTTCTACGTTTGGTTTTATACATAACGATCACTTAACCTTGTATAGAACATAGAATCTTATGTTTTGTATTTATCGCTAATCACAGGAAAAAATTCTTGAATTTTTTTGAACAGGCATCAATTTCAAATTGAGGTGTTAAAATTCCTGCCAATAATTTCTAAATGTACTTTCAAATTCGATGTTGGAAATAATTACGAACATTTTTAAAGAAAACAAAATATTAAACGGACCATGAACAAATACAAAAATGAAAAAGAATTATTAAATGTTATTATTCACCTATTTAATCTTAATTTTGTGTGAAAAGGAATTTAATAAAAATAATTCCAAAGAAATTCAATTCGAAAATGTGTTTTCTAAACTGGAGTTGAAGAAGATTGTTTCTTAAATTTTTAAGATGATAATGACTCCTGTAAATAAGTCAAAATCCATTTAAGTTTGATGCTGTTTTATTTAAACAAAATAATATTAAAAATAATTCCAACAGTGGAATCTCTTACAGTAAATGATCAAATGTGACTAAACAGAAGTAAAACTCAGCCCAAGAGGGTGTCCTTTGACTCTAATGAGCCTTCCCGCCCATCATTTGTACGCCTGGCAAGACAGGTCTGCCCACCGGTTGGATCTTTTAAACTGTGCCAGCCTCTAACCCTCAGCGAGGAGACTCCGGATCTAGCAATGCTGCAACCTTTATCCCCCCCGCCGAAGCCCGGGTCTCGGTCCTGTCTGCGCCTTATACCTCAAATGAGGGGTTTCCAACAGGATCACCCACCGGAACTCTGACCTTAACTCCCCCTTATTGGATGTTGGATTCTGAAGATAGTCATCACGACAGGGAACTGTCATAGCAGCACACGCCATGTACGGAGTCTCCAACTGATCATCGGGGCTGGCACACCAAGGCATAACAGTCCTCACAGCTGAGGCTGTCCAACGCTTCCCATTAGAAACCCCTTTTCCGCTCCTCGTCATCTTTAGCTCGAAGCACCGTCCGGGAAAAGCTGCTGAACGCATCCCAACGGGCTGCAGAAGCAATTAAGTGAGTCAGTAAGGATGCAGGTGTCAAACCGGGAATTCCTGCACGAATCATATGTTCCTCCCGTTCAGGGCACTTTAACAAGGTGTGATCGACAGTGTCGTGCTCTGTGCAGAACATAGAGTTGGAAGTGTCACGCCTCCTAATACGGTGTAAATAGCTTCCTATGTTGTCATGGCCTGTGAACATTTGTGTAGTGTAGTAGTCGAAGTCACCAAACTTTCGTTAACACCACAGTCGCAGGACCGATATCAGGATTCTCGTCCAGGCTGCCGTTTTCCCAGCCAGTCACCTATCTTGCCAGACATTATAGTTGCATATCTTATTGTTGCAGTTTCAATACGTATACGTTGTAACACGGCGGCTACTTTTCATGATAGTGCGACGTAAAAAAAAAATCATAAAAATATTTAAAACTTGAAAAAATTTCTGTAATTTAATTATGAAATATAAATACCTATTCGAGAATCTAGCGACAATCAGTTATTATTTCGGATAAAAATACTGTTAAATCAAATACTTTTCTTGATGAAAATCGAAACAACCATGTAGAATATAATTAACGAGAAAATTCCCAAATATAATCAGAAACCGAACCGAAAAAACAACATTATACTAACAAATAAATTAGGTAGTGTCGTCTTCACCATTAACTCAAACGCAATTTATTTCTTAGTATTTCGTAGTAGCATCATTATCTTGGTAGCGGCGTCCGTTAGGATGTAATAGACACTGTAATCAGTTTTTAAGGGTTTTTTATTGAAATTTGTAAAGCGTGGCAATAACATAATTTTAATCAAACCAAACATCAATTCCATTTTCATTTATATAATCTTGTAAATCAGTGAGATTAAAAATGTTGCGTGAATGAGAAAATCGTTCTTTTCTTTAGCCATATGTAACGTACTGAACATTGCCGATTGCAGGTTTACAACCTGCCACATTAATTGCATGCAGTGTTTAATTCACGAATGTTCAATTTCAGAAAATTGTTCGCTACAAAACACGCCTAACATGGATACTTTTCCCATCGGGTACTTCGTTCCCAACACGCAAAAAGTGTGGCATTAATTTCTAATCCAAAATAAAACAATTATTCTCTTCTTAATCTATGGTGGTGGAAATTAATATATTAAACGTTTAAATGCGAAGGAAAAGCAACTTTAAGGTAAAAACTTGGTCCAAAAGGAAAACTCATGTTTATTACCTCTAATTGTACTCTTGGATTAACTATCGTAGTAAAACCTAATAGTTTAAACTTTTAAATTTTTAAAACAAACTTAACTAATTCTTGAACTCTTCAAGGTGTAATGAATACTAATGTTTTACATAAAATAGTTCAAACACTTGGTTATTTAACTAAATGAACTAGATATTTCCATGTTTTTTTAAGAATGCAAGACACTATAAAAGTGTTCCATATCGAGATTTGGCCCGGATAGAAAGGCTAGTCTTAAAATGCTAATAGTGAATAAGCATGATAGTAATAAACGGCTTGCGATGAATTTTAATTTTAACCTAAACCAATACACTTTTAAACCAAATCATAACAAATTCTTGAAATTTCCAAGATTATTATCCTAAGACGATTTAAAACAATTAAAAGTTTATGGCTATTTAAAAGTTTGTAGAGCATTTATAAAATTCAACTCAAACGCATGAATATTTTAAACTCACATGTTCAATATAGTGGGGTTTACCGCCCATAAACGACCATCTACGCGGTTCAGTGGCCAGCTGGAACATACTTGTACATACATCTCTGTCTTCTACTGGAACATTCTTAAGTATGTTACGTTGAAATCAGTAACAGTTTTTCTTTATTTAAATTTACATTAAAGACATGTAATATGTCCCAAACGTAATCAGATGATCAATCCAAGGGAAAATGAGACCGTAAGGAACGAGTTAATCCTACCAATAACAAAGTTAAATATATCAGAAATAAAGAATATTGCGTTCATTGTATTATAACAAAGAATACTTCACGATAAATCTGCCGATTTTTTAGGATTATTATATATTATTTAAAACTTTTATCTGTCACTTTACAGGTTTGATTCAATTCTCCACTTGGAGAATGCCGTCTGACCGCATTCAGGTCAGATGCGGTCTGGTCGATGCGGTAGAGACTGCCATCGATTGAAGAGTAATATCAATATTAATATTAAGAGTAATATTTGATACATTTATTAGATCCCATTCTTTAAAATATCATCTTGAGAGATAAAAAATTAAAAAAAATCATTTCCTTCAATAAACAGGCCCACCAATTTGTGAATATTTTGATGTGCTGGAAACCACACCATTTTTAAAAACAATTTTAGAGTCAACGTTATAAAACTACAGTCATTTGTCACATTAATAATTCTATCTGAACTTCAGTCATTCTCAGGACAAAGTAAGTATATCTTTTAAGAGTTTAAAAAAATATTAAAAATACAGACTAACCAGTTAGTGCAGTTTTAGCATGCTGGCGTCTAAACCAGCTGGAGTGCGAATTGATTCCCGTCAAGGTTTTGGCAGTTTTAGCGTTTCATTTCACCACTCGCATCTTTCTCGTTAGAATATAGTAGAAGCACATTCAATATTATATAATAAAAAAACAAATAAACTTTACGACTATTCATAAATTTTGTCACATTTCTGATATTTGAATCGATGAATCAATGATTCATCAATATCTAATATTTGCTCTTAATCATTATTTATCACCTTACAGGTTTGATGCAATTTTCCACGTCAGTCTGGTCGACGGCAGTCACTTAATATTTAATATTTGTTACATCCTATACTTTAAAAGTTACAGCCTATACTTTTAATAGCTGACCATTTTTTCCCCCCAGTTTCAATACCCTGCAGGGCATTTCCAATACTATTTTATGTCTATTCCTATGTTATCGTGCAAAGCATTACCTTGATCTGGCCGTAACGGACAGAAAGAAGAAATTCGACAACTTTTACGAGGTTATAAAAGTAGAAGACGAATGATTACCTTATTAGGTTAGCTTCATCGTGCGATGAAAATAACTTACTACGGTTTGAAAGATGATGATATCACTAAAGGTGCAAAAATATATTTGTAAAAGATTAATTTGAGTGTTTTATAGTAAGCCTTCTGGAGATAAATTTCACTCGTTAAAGAAAATCTCAACACGCCTTATTACCTGCAATCATTAATCTGATGAATAACAACATTTAAAAATATAAACAGTTTGACCACCTTATCATTTACGATTCTAACAATTTTGCAAGATAATTTTAATTTTTTTGCAGTTATATAACATATGCAATTAAGTGAAATGCGGTAGCTATCTAAAAGGCACACTCACTGGAAAGCATGAGAAATTGGTGTGTCCCTATTTGAAACTAATGAAAATCCAAAACAAAGAACGGTTTTTTTTTGGCGCCCACCTTGCACCTTGCAATTAATTTTTTTCTTCTATCCAATGGAGCTTGTTTTTTATCCTCGGCTAACCGCTCACCGAATGCGAAAAAGTTAATCTAGAAGAGGTTCTAAAATTTTCAGCAAAAATATTTTTTTTTTAATAATGCATCACTTATGAAAATTACGTTTATTTGCTTTTTCACACTAAACTTAGGCAATCAATCGGCAGGAAACAAATCTTTATTTCATTAACTACAGTGAACGAATATATTAAAAAAAAATTCCAAGGGTTTGTAATTAATTTTATATCATTAAATATGTGTCCAAAAGAAGGTGGTTTGAAGACTGCGGATACGAGGAGCACATATTATAATATTAACAAATACATATTAAGCGAATTCTATCGGTCAAATTATAAACGATCGAAGACAGTGAAGATTAGGGATCTAAAGAGGCAGTAAAACGCGGCAATATGAAGATGGAAACTCTATGAGAAACTGAGAGAAATAGATTTTGTGCATAAGTGTGAATTGAACTGGGGAGAGTAGTTGTGCTACTAGACAGTCAAACTTTATGGTAACTCGTGTATAACACTGGAAGCAGAAGCAACATGACTATCAAGGGTCAATATATTCAACAGTTTATGGGCTTATCTTAGAGCTACAGCCTCCTTGCTTCTTGCTCTCTTTCTTCTTGTTTCCTTCCTTATTCTGTAGGTAGAAGAGGAGGAAAATGAATCACATGTAGTCAAAAAGGGTACTAAAAAAAAAAAGAAATCGGTTTCTGTACTCTTATTCATGATCATCTAGCTGTCATATGCTTTCATTACTTTTAGATTATTCTTTATTAAAAATATTTTTTTATCAGTGTCATTATGTGTAATTCTGTAATTTCTATACGAAAAGTTGTTTATTATTCTTACTAAGATAAAAACCATTTTCAAAAGCTTCTATTAATAAATAAAACTACTGTTTTCCTTATAATACAAAAGATTTACCAAACTTTACCCAATATGTCCAATGCTTCCGAAAAAAACATAGAGAAATCTTTATTAAATGTAACATAAGACATAAAGTGATTCGGTGAAATTCATATTTCAAAGGTTTTTCCATTTTCTAGAAATATTTGACTATGTTGGTGTGATTGAATTTGCAATTGCAGATAATATCCAAAATATGTAGTGGTATTATACAAACGAGCATTAGTTTATTTCGACAAGACTTATTAACGAAATAATTTCTAAATTGTGACAATATGATGAACAGTCCCCATTAAAAAAAGCTTTTTCAGAAAAATGCGTGAGTAATGTCAAATTTCTTCTAAAATAGTGATGTAAAGTAGAACAAATCACTTTTATTTTTTGGTACAGGCTATTAATTGAGAGTTGTTAGTAAATTTCAGTCTCAACAATGTTTTTTATCTGAATTATTACCAACCTTTTACTATGTAACACCAAATTTGACGAAGAAACGAAGAAACGGAGAAACTTCCAGAACATGTTCTACTGATGAAAATAATGAAAAAACTTCATATAAAAATAGGCCTGGAAATGCTTTGATTTCGAGTTACGGCTAGCGAAGAGTTTTGCCCGGATTTAAGCCCTTATAATAATTTTTAAAAAATCCCTATCGTAATTTTTTGACCCAGATTAAGAAATAAAGTTGGTGGTCTCTTTTGTATTTTGAGTTGGGAAATAGGATAAAACAGGTCAAGTAGTTTTTAAGATATTAGTCGTGAAACGCAAAATTCGATTTCGAAAAACAAGTTTTTTTTAGGTTTGTGGTACAATAGCATTGTTTTATTCTTTTCTATTTAGCCTCCGGAACCACCGTAAGGTATTACTTCAGAGGATGATACGTATAAGTGTAAATGAAGTATAGTCTTGTAGAATCTCAGGTCGACCGTTCCTGAGATGAGTGGTTAATTGGTAACCCAACCACCAAAGCACACCGGTATCCACGTTCTAGTATTCAAATCCGTATAAAAGTATTACTAGGATTTCAACCTTAGAACTCTCGACTTCGAAATCAGCTGCTTTGAGATGACTAGTTCACCACTAGACCAACCCGGTGGGTACAGTAGGTTGATTAAATGACTAATAAATGTGAAAGATTTAGTCACCAAACTTGTAGAGAATTTAATTATGAGAAAATTAATGTAAAAACAGCCAATAAAAGGTAAATGAGAACTTTTAAAATTCGGTTTTTTATTGAAGCAAAACAGACGAGAAATAGATAGAAAATCGTATAAATCTTCTGTACATAATAAACATTGTTCTTAATATAGCAAAACAAAAAAAAATAAAATGCATGTAATGATAAACGGTAACAGAATAACAAACCTTAGTTACAGTAAATGTTGGAAATTTCCTCCTTCACAATGTACACAGCATTCTTTCCGACGTAAAATATCTCCGGTAGCATTCCGTATCATCTCAGGATCGTTTCATATAAATTCAATAACATTTCGTATTTTAATGAGTAGTTCTTCTTTAGTATTAACTTTTTTTTGGTATACTATCGTTTTCGTATGGCCCAAATGAAGTGTTCTATTGGCGTGAAGTCAGATGATCGTGGTGGTCAATCGATTGATCCACGACGTCCAATCCAGTTTAAGAAGTTAGAATTCAAGTGATTTCTAGCTACTAAAGAAAAATGTGCAGTTACACCATCGTGCTGGAAAATCATTTGCAATCTAGTTTGTAAAGGTACATTCTCCAAAAAAGCTGGCAAATTATTTTTCAAGAAATAAACGTATACATCTCTCGTAAGGTTTTCATTGAAAACAAAGGTCCCAGAATTTTGTCAAAAATAATGCCACATCAAATATTAATGTGAAATTATGTTGGAAACTAGTTTCCACTGTACCACGTGGATTGTCTTTGCTCCATAAACGACTATTTTTAGAACTGGAGACTCCGTTTCACATTGAAATGGCTTCATCAGTAAATAAAATTGAATTTACCTTATCAGAGTTGTCTAGAAGCCAGTGACACAAGTTTAACCGCTAGAGGTAACTGTTGGCCGAAAATTTTGATCCTTCGCAGGCGAGAAGGATGATTACAGTGATATAATATATCACTCTAACCGTTGTTAATGCACCACACTACTTTTTATAAAAGAGTGCGACATAAAATTCGCCTTGTACAAGTGCCTGAGCTACGCTGAATATGCTGATTCACACGATGTTCATCATTAACACGGTGATTTACTTGGCGTTCAACAGAAAACGAACAAGTTGGAAATTACTCTTCCGTTTGTAAATGATGATACACTGAAGCATGTTCAAAAAGAATGCTTTAAAAAAATGTTTATTAGGTACAGAAATAATAATACGATTTTTTGCCTATTTTTCGTTTATTTTTCTTTACAAAAAAAAAATTTTTTTAAGTTTTTATTTACTTTTTACGAACCATTAATTTTCTGAGAATTAAATTTTCTACAAGTTTTATTACTAAAGCTTCCGCATATATTAGTCATTTAACAAAGCTATTATTCTACAAACCTACAAAAACTTATTTTTCGACATCAAATTTTGTGTTTCACGTCGGATAATCTAAAAACTACTGGACCTATTTTAACCTATTTTCCAGCTCAAATCACATTAGAAACCAACCAACTTTACTTCTTCATTTAGTTCCTAAAAATTACAGTAGGTCTTCTTCTTTTTATTAAAAGAGTTGAAATCCGGGCAAAATCCTTCGCTAGCCGTAATTCGAAAACAAACCGTTCCAGACCTATGTTTATATGAACTTTTCTCATTATTCTCACTAGTATAACATGTCCTGAAAGTTTCTCCGTTTCTTTGTGGGACAGCTGTATAAAATAAAACCGCCAATGTAAAAAATATTTCAAACCTTGTAATATTCTTTTTCTTATTCAGGATCTCGTTAATCTCTTTTGTGATGTGGCAGCGTTTCTGTCTTTCTTTGGAAAGGCTCTAGGTCCGTATCACAATTAATAAAGTAGGCTTTTTTTTTAATTCCACAAGATTTCCTAATCGTACTCCGGTACATAAGTAATGTTGAGAAGTAAATTTATTACCGCAAAAAGAGAAAATTATAATAATTACCTAAATCTTATTAAGTATCTGTCTAACAATGTTTTCTGGTTGTATTCATCGAAAGGCATAACAAAGAAAACTAGTCTACTCCGGGGATTAGATTCTCGCTTAGGCTTGGAATTTTTTTATCAGTTGCTCGTATCTTTTCATAAGTAATTTTTTCATCTGCTCGTTACCAACGCACAACCAAAAGTTCTGTTGCGTAAAAAATAAATTAATTTCAATCGAAATCGACGTAGAATAATCAGATTAAAATCTGTTAATAATTTTCCATTCCCACTGAAATACACTAACTTAACGCATTATTACATTACTACATTAATACAGAAATAATATATATTACTCCGTAAAAGAGGTAAAAGACAGGATATCACTGTAATACAATATGACCATTTTCTTTTAATAAAATATTAGTGAAACTTAAATTACAGTGTTTTGTTTTCGTGTTCTGTAAATGGTTGCAGTTTTTCCCCATTCGGGATCAATATCCATACATTGAATGAAATGGAACACCTGTGGTCTGCAAACAGAAGTTGATAATTTCGTGTAATATATTTATTCAGTTTTTTTTTTTTACACTTTTGTGTGTGTTTTTTTAAAATAATATATAAAAGTTACGGAAGAGATGCGAAGTTTCATCGTGGTTGCGCTTGTAGTGGTTTCGGCCCAACGTTTGGGAAAGAGGGGAAGAGCGTTATTCTCTCCGCTCTTTAAGCCAATAATTGTCTGTTATAGACTATAACAAAAGATAAGTTTTGCCATTTACGTGTATAAAACACACCTGGTGCACGTACGTACCTGTTATATTTATACAGAATAGTTACACTAATTTAGTACTTCAGTGCATACTTCACTATTACCCGAATATCAGAGTACATGGGAATGGAAATCGCTAACGCAGTTTACCGTCTATTTTAGATACGCATTCTACAATTAAACTGTGAGATGACTTTTTCTTTTGCAATATATTTTATATTGTGCGTATTACCATTTTGTGACACTTCCTTCTTATTTACGACAATCGTTTAATGTTCTACTCTCACCAAAAACATTCCAAACATTTTTTTTTTCAATTCCATCACTTTATTAAAATCCAACTGACTCTCTAATTTTAAAACAGTTTTAAACCTTATTGCTGTTTATTGCCTCTTTTATGACATATTTTATTTATATCACCTTATTTATTTTATATCACCTTTCCTATTTCTTCTAAAGTAAATTCATCAGAAGAACAAAGAGAATATCATATCTGTCTTCAACCTCATTGTTTTATCTATTTACTATTACAACATTATAAAATTAGATTTCGTGAAAAATAGACTTGTAGGAGAGTAAGAGATACAAAAGAATGTAAAAAATTGTTAATATTTTGTTTTGTGACGATCGGCAATTTCTTTATTCTAACACCAAAGATGGCAACAAATCGACTGAAAGCATTATGACTGAAAGTTAAATAAAAAGTAAATTTCAAAATTTTGGTCTCGCTTATCATTAAATATTAATAATTTTGAATAAAACATTTTGAGCGTAACAATGTTGAAAATACCTTTTTGTATTTCAATTATTACAAACGTGGAGAAAAATCAAATGGTGAGTACATTAGAAACTTCAGGTCCCTAGTTAACCTTTCTCAAAAATTTACTTCGTCTTGTCTGTCATCCTTTTTATGTCACAAGAAACCGACAAAAACCAAAAATATATTTTCTTCAAAATTCTGCTTGTCATCAACTTCGACTTATATACTTCCTTCGTCCACTATGTCTTTTACTAATTGCACTGGTCATGTATTACCTACACTTTATTCAATTTTCAACTAAAGCTGGTCCAGTCTTTTTTTGCTCAAGAGAACAGCTTCATTTCATCTGCAGACACCATACTTTGCGGAACTGCGCATATGTGTATTTTTATCTTTTCATTTTCCTGTTACCTTAATTTCAAATAACTCTCTCCTTATTATTAAACGTTACAGAATGGGTTGTTTCAAACTAAATAGTAATTTAATCAGTTTCAGCTATAGAGGAAATTCATAATCTTCCGTTTTTTTTTTCTTTATCATGTATCAATAGAATTTCAAGAATTATAATTATATGAATCATGATTATTGTTTTTTTTTTGTCTTTTTTTTATGTAGTTCTAATCTAATCTAGCACTTTTAAATTTGGAAAAAATTCCGCAACTAACATTCATTTGTAGAAAAATTATCAGTAAATTCTCTTATTTCTAAAGCTTTTTTCTATTCATTTCTACAATTAAGACTACAAAAATTAAGCGATGAACATATTACAAACGGAGCAAACATAGAATCAATCAATGTATTTTACAAGTAGACCAAGATGCGCTTATGCGCATCATTTTTATAATCATTCCCCTTATGAAGAGCAAAACCAAATTTTACTAGATCTATAATGATGTTACTTCGACTAAATTTTATTTTAAAAATTCTACGAAGACAAATCTCTTCTTTGAAGACAACTAGTACTCTGGCGGCCAGTACTTTATTGTATTTGCTGCATACACTACTATAAAGAATTACTACAACAAACAAAGTACGGGTTAAAAATGTGTATTAAGTAATGTACAGAATTTACGTACAGTATAAAATAAAGTAATTTAATTACACAAATTAAACACCATTGAACAGAAAATTACTCATAAAACGTCAGGGTACAACATTTTAAAAACAAAGTATTGAGAAAATGAAGATACTGTCGTCATTTTTCCTTTACTGCCACACCCGCGACATATTTTCAACCGTGTTGCCAAACTTTAAATATCAGCCATCTTTTGTCGTTTATTCTGAAAAATGGCAATACAGAATCAGCTGATTGTGATAACAGTTGATCATAGCCAAAATAACTTGACTTAACCCACCGGGTTGGTCAGTGGTGAACTCGTCGTCGCATATCAGCTGATTTCGAAGTCGAGAGTTCTAAGGTTCAAATCCTAGTAAAGGCTTTGATACTTTATACTTTTTTACGGCTTTGAATACTAGATCGTGAATACCGGTGTTTTTTGATGGTTGGGTTTCAATAAACCACTCATCTCAAGAATGGTCGACCTGAGACTTTACAAGACAACAGTTCATATTCATACCTATTATCCCCATTCATTCTCTGAAGTAACACTTTACGATGGTTCCGGAGACTAAACAGGAAAAAATAAAAGTAACTTGATCTAACATCCATTTTCCTTTACAGTGTTCCCAACCGAAGTGTCGATTATTTTTGTAAATATTAAAAGTTGATTATTCAGAAGTTTGGCAGTAAAGAATTAGCTGATTATATTGATAGATGTTCGTGGTCAACCTCACCCAACCAAAAACACCATAAAAAAAAATCATATATATTTTATGTTGCAGCATCCACGACGCTTTGATATTTTTAACGATTGAGATTTTTCCCCAGGTCTACTAGAAAACACTCGCAAAAATAGTCCTGAATAAAACTAATTACTATGATCAGTTTGTGTGTGTGTGTGTGTGTGTGTGTGTATGCATGCGTGTGTGTGTATGCATGTGTGTGTGTGTGTTGTGTGTGTGTGTGTGTGTGTGTGTGTGTGTGTGTGTGTGTGTGTGTGTGTGTGTGTGAGAGAGAGAGAGATTGAGAGAGAGAGAGAGATCGAGAGAGAGAATGTGTGTGCGTGTGTGTGTTTGTGAGAGAGAGCATGTGTGTGTGCGTGTGTTTGTGCGTGTGTTTATGTAGCACTAAAAGGCAACCCTGATAAGAACCATTTATCCATTAGCAAAGTCCATTGCATTACTTTACTAATTCCGACCCTTATATTTTACATCCTTACATCCTTTGTATTCCTTATAGCCTTAATACCCCCTTATATTCTTATATA
This sequence comes from Lycorma delicatula, assembly GCF_047948215.1. Taxonomy (NCBI): domain Eukaryota; kingdom Metazoa; phylum Arthropoda; class Insecta; order Hemiptera; family Fulgoridae; genus Lycorma; species Lycorma delicatula. The sequence goes on along the minus strand of NC_134455.1, from coordinate 45,964,613 downwards.
GCTTAAACGAATGTCTTTATCTGTTAGTTTTAACCCGTTTAAACACAACATCGTGATTTTCGAACATCCATCTGTCATTTACATTCTTTACCCCATAACCAGTGTCTACTTGTTTATTTCTATCGGATATAGCCAGAAACGAGGTAATAATTTGCGCGAAAGCGGGTGATTTTAGAGACGGGTTCGAGAACGAGGTGTTTTAGGCTAGGCAGGTGTTGCGGCGTTTGGAAAATCAGTTTTACCACCGTTGGTTGCAATGATATAAGTCCCCAGTGGGAAATGTTTTTAGAAGGAAAGATTGTACTTATTTCTTACATAAATAAACGTTCAAAAATACTTTAAAATTGGGATAAACTAATAATTACTATTTTTATTTTTTTTAAATTTTAAATTTTATACTACTCTTGCATATTTACATTTTAATAAGCGAAAAAATACTTTAAATAATGTAAAGAGATGCAAAAATTTGACAAGCCGTCATTTTTGTGAAGAAAAAGAAAAATATAGTGAAAAAGTAAAATGGACGGTATTTTTACAAGAAAAGTGAAATTCTAAATCAAATTTTAAGACTTAATTTTGTATACGAATTTTGTTACATTGAATTCTGTTTTATAGATAGTAGCTAGTATGTTGGATCTGATTGTGATGAACAAATTAACAAAAATAAAACTTTCTTCTTATAAATAGAATAAATAATAGAACTCTTTTTTAATCAGTTTTGAAAAGCACCTCCTTCGATTTTGAAAAATGATTATTATACTTTTTTTAACCGCTTACTGAATCTAATTAATAGAATTTTAAAAAGTTAACAAACACCCTTATCAAATAAACATTCAACATTGCAGGCGTTATTACATCAGCATACCTGCATCAGCAGCCTGTATCAGGTATCAGCATACCTGTAGTAAGAGTAAATAAATTATTTTAATTACGTAAAAAATGAAGAAAAACATGTGCGTTCTTACGGCGATATTCTCCAATGGAACTGGAGATTTTAAAATAATCACTAATTACTAATTTTTATTTTCCAAGTTTTTTTTATATTTTCCCACTAGCACTTACAGGTCACAACCGAATAAACTGATTTTCTTCATGAAAATCCAGTTGTTCGCAAAGTCGGATGTAAAGTCAATAATACACCTATACCCTCTTCAAGTTGCTATACATCGAGTTACACGCTTAATTGTCATGAATTATCTGTTATCTATTTTGCAGCGAAATAAATTAAATTAGCAAACTTCTCAGATTTGCAGTGAAATAAATTTGTTATCTATCTGCGAAATTGTGCAGCGGTTCTGGAGTTACAGGACAGAACAAGGAACACACAACATATCACCCAAATACCATTTTTCTGCTTCTGGCGTAGTGGAGATAAATGATTGTCCTTAATAATGGGATTAAAAATAATATTTTTAATCTATATTTTTGTAATTAAAATAATTAATTATTATCGTCTTCTTGTAGAATTTAATACAGTAATAGTAATAAGTATTAGCATGATAGAAATAGGCCGACATGTCGGGTTGAGAATTGTGAAATTTTGCCAAAATTCTAGTCCTATTTTCATGCTTCTCGTGGTGGGGTAGGTAATAAATTCGTGTAACATTTGACTGTTTAAAGTAAAAAATTGTACTTTCTTTAAAACAATTAAAAAACAAACATTGTTTGTTTTGCAGACTTATTACTCTCCTTTGATTAAATGCTACAAAAAAAATTATTATGTGTATTTCGTTAAGCGTCGCAAGACATAAAAAAGGAAACATACATACTTTTTTTGCCTCATAATTTATTAGGGTTCCCCTAGTTATTTTTCTTCAAATCGTTATTCGGTTGCAAGAAAGAAGTTAAACTACTGTAGGTTTGTACAACATGCACCAGAAAATTGATTCTTTCCTGATAAATTCAAAAATATCTCCTCCAAAGGTCAGTTTTTTACGCAGGAAACCTCATGGGTTACAGTATCTTATATGGAAATAAAAATGTATAAGTTTCTTCTCTATTAAAGTAAGTTTTTCAAGTAACTTTTCAGTTCAGATCGTAAAGGAGTCAATTTTGAAAATTATAAACTTCAAAACAAGCCGTGGTTAAAATTTTTAACTTTAGTCGCATATAGGCCTTTCTGAAATTTCATTCTTCATTAAAGTGTGTGAAAATCTGTCAACTCCTGAAACATTTCGAAAGGAGACTTTCAAAAATATAAGTCCACTGCTTTCATCAATTTGTATCTGTGATGTCGAAAATGATTTCGAGAATAGTTTATGAAATTCCTTTGCAAGTTCTACATCAATGTTCCTTTTTTCTGATAATATCATAATACTGTAAATCCTTCTATTAATTTTCAAAATAAAGAGAAATGTTTTGTTCTTTTTGGTATTGTAAAACTATTAACAACTTGTCTTTAAGAAGATATGAAAAAATAACAAATTTAATTTTCCATTGTATCGGAATTAAAATCTGTTTACTTTTTATGAGACTGAAAAGTAAAAATATCAACAAATGCAAATATTTATGTATTAGATTCAATGAATCTAAAAGTCAAAAAAATTCTGAACTGCTTTAATTAATTTAAACATTAGAAACGAACCGATTACTTTTTTATCTAGATGATTAATTAACCGCATATGCCTGACAATTGTGCATGGGAATCTGGAATAAAAGTTGAAATCAGGAATTGGGAAAAATATCAAGTCTAACCGGGATTCGAACCTATAATCGATTACAATGTAAACACATAATAAATTACAGAAATAATTAGTTTGTTGTAATTATCCAAAGACAAGTTAATAAGGTAATATTATTTAATTTTAATAATTTTAATTTTACTGAAATTTACCGTTAAAAGTAGCAGTTGCTATAGTGAGTGTATGTATACGGGCGTATATATGTGTGTTCCTGTATTTTCCAAACAACATTGGTTGGTTGGTCGTCGGAAGGGTGGTTCAGTGCTTCGTGCAGAAGGAATGTGGGAAACCACAGGTGGAAGTTAGCTGACAGAGCTGAGCCCTTTGACATAATTGTAGCCCACTTCATCTTCCCGCTTTTCTCCCTTCTTTTCTTGGGTCTCAAGCCGCTTCTTTCTTTATTTCTTTTCTTTCTTTTATATTTCTTTTTCCTTCTCTTTTTGGTCGTTCTTTACTAGCACAGTCGGCAAAAGGTAGAAAACCCGCATTTCCAGTATCGAGCAAGACAACCGTAAACGATACGATATGTGAAACCGAACAAGTTTTGTTTTATTTCACTTCAGTCACAACGAAAAAAGGGAGTAATTCTAAAAGCAACGATGGCTGAAACACTCCCAGAGAAACGGTACAGTAACCTAGATCGTATAACAGATTAATTACGAAAGACAAAAGGACAAACCCGTATGTTATTATAATAAAACTGTTTTCTGTAAGAGATTTATCGCGCAAACTTTATGAAACATTAATTTATCAAAATTTAATGTTAAATTTAGCCCAACAAGCAGATACCTCAAATATAACTGTTGATCGTTATTAAATGACATCTTTTTACTTTTAGAATTAATAAATCTAATGAAAAATTTCTATTAAAATTCTGTATGTGACTAAAATTGATAAAAATAAATAAAAATGGTTTGTGTTTTATTAATATCAGACAAAATCTAAATAATTAAATTTTTACAAGGAAATCATTTTTAATTGTAAAAATATAAAATAAAACAAAAGGTAGCTAAAATAATTTTTATTTTATTCAGAGATTTTGTTTTTATTCACTTCTAAATCAATACGTTATAAAACAAATGACTGCATAATATTTAGTATTTAAGAAAAATAAATAAACAGTAAAATTTGAAACCAAAATCACAGTGGATACAAAAGATTATCATTATTCCTCGATTCTATATGAAACCAAATTTAAGTATTCCTTGGAAAGTAGTTTACTCATTTTAACTTCACTTGGAATACTAGATCTTGGATAGCCGTGTTCTTTGATGGTTGGGTTTCAATTAACTACACATCTAAGGAATCGTCGGCCTGAGACTGTAAAAGACTACATTTCACATACACATACATATCATTCTCATTCATCCTTTGAAGTAATGTCTTATGGTGGATCCGGAGGCTAAACAGAAAAGAAAGATAGAGAGAGAGAGAGAGAGAGAGAGAGAGAGAGAGAGAGAGAGAGAGAGAGAGAGAGAGAGTGAGAGAGAGCTTCACTTTAAAAGAAGTTTACAGCTATTAAATAGTTAAACAAATTTTTTTTCGACAGTTAGTTAAACAGAATTCAAACTTAATGGATCAACAAAAAAACTACAAACCATAAAAAAACTCAAGACGAGTTGTTTGTTAACCATAAACGTTGTACGAGTAAACCAGATAAAATTAAAATATAAATTTAATGGGGTGACAACTCAATTAATGGTTATAGAAAAATTTTTATATTTAGCTTAAACCATAATGCTTATATTTATTCATAGTATATTAAACTTAGTTTATTATTAACTCAGTTTTTTCTTGATGAGTTATATTTAAATGGATATCAATCAGAAGAAGTTAATTGATATTCAGATGTTCGATTTTAATCTCAACTTAAAAATCTCAACAAAAGCTTGATACAATGAGATTTTTTACTGCAATTTTGATCTTTAATAATGCATATCTTTTATGAGAATAAATTTAGAATAAATGAAAAGATAATATAGACATAATTTCATAATAACTAAGAGGTTATCATTTCAAGTTTTTTGAACCAAATTATTTTTGTTTTTTAAACTCCAACGTCTTTTTAAAAATACAGATAATTGAAAAAGATGATCAGATGAATTGACCAGCATAGAAAATTCAACGCCCTCATCCCGTTTCTTATTAAAGTCTTTAATCGATATATGAAAATGTAATTACGAAAAATTTGATACAAAACCAATACGAACATTTATTAGCCTGTATTATGAAAGGTTTTTGTATTAAAGATTTGAATTTTACAGTAAATAAAAATGAAACTTTCAACACTAACATTTTCTGCAAACCACATTCATGAAAAGTTTTGAAAGTAATTTTCTAATACGGTAGAAGAAGAACAGATTTTAATAAAAATTCCTGTTGCAATGTTGTCCAAGCTACTTAAAAACAAATAACAGCCTACAGAGTTTACCTAAAAAATACACATAATTTTTTATCAAGTTGTTTAAGGTATCGCTTACGCTCATAAGCAGCATTCACCGTTTATAGCTTCACACGATCTGGCTCTCGCTAAATTTTAATTTGCACATTGTTTTATTTATGTATTCCCCTCTTACCTATCTGCTCTACTCAAATATCTTTCAATATGCTGGGTGGTATTTTCTCCCGTCAACTGTTTCTAGTCTTGATTCTAGAGAATTCTATACCTTTCCTTTTCTTAAATACGATGAAAATTATTGTCAAGACAGCTATGAAGTTAATAGTCACTAGAGGGTTTGTTTACTCGTCATGCTTATTAGTTTTTCGACGCTTCATAGAATGCTACAGTACGAAGAACATGATTGTGCATTACTCGCTTACCTTTCGTTCTTCAACATATCCATATCACGTGGCTGATGTTTGATTCTTTTATTTTATTAGTTTTTATCAGTCTGCCATAAGCAATTAGTTAATTTTAATATAATTCATTGTTAGTCGTTTTTTTTTCTGTTTAGCCTCCGGAACCGCATTAAAGTATTACTTCAGAGGATGAATGAGGATGATATATATGAATGTAAATGAAGTGTAGTGTTGCACAGTCTCAGGTCGACCACTCCTGAGATGTGTGGTTAATTGAGACGCAACCACCAAATAACACTGGTATCCACGATCTAGTATTCAAATCCGTATAAAAGTAACTGCCTTTACTAGGGTTTGAACCTTAGAATCGAAATCACTGTTAATAGTTAAAGCCTTTGTAACGAATTCATTTTCTGAGAACAATGTAGTAAATCTGCCTCTGGAAAAATCTTTTAGCTTTTTGCTTAATAGTTTGATATGTCTGCATAATTTATAATTATCGGCTGGGCTTTCAGCCTCAAATTTTATTCTATCTGACACAGATTTATTAAGGAATTTAATATTTCATGTTTTTATTCAGTAATATGTTCTGAATTCATAATTGTTGGAGTAGGTTTTTTTATTTTATAAGTATGCTATTATTTAATTCTTTTTACAACAAATTAAGACTTACTTATTTTATGTAATCTCATTAGTAAAATCCCAAATGTTGAACTCTAGCATATTTCATTCTTACCAACATTTGAAATTTTAAGATTTAAGTCACGTGTTTGATTGTTATTTGTTCTACTTAAATCTGATTTATACTAAATGTTATAACTTTTATTCTCGTTTACAAAGGAAGATTCTGAGAGTGTTAATAATCTTACATGTAGAGACCATATAACATACGAGTAATATAGGATTTAATGGGATTCTACATCAATATCGGATTAAATTTTGGGCCCTATTAAACATAGGGCCCCATAACAATTGATTATTGTTTATATTTCTACTTTATTTTGTTACAATATGTGGGAGAACAATATTACAAGATTATTAAAATAAATTCGAACTAGAAACGCTCAAAAAAGCTGTTTTCATACATTTATTAATTTAAAATTCATTTCGGTTATTTAACAAACGTCAAAATTAACCGAGGAATTACTATAATATAAAAACCCCAATACTTATAAAAAGAAAAGAATAGCTTTGATACACATAATAATAATTAATAACAAAAAGAAGCTTTCATAAAATATTACAAGAAGACTATTTTTTCCAGTCAATGCGATCGGTATTTGTGAAAATAACTGTTGACTAAAAACTATGAAGTATCGTTTTAGACAATCCCAGTTAAAAGTGAAATATTGCTTAAAATTTAACCCCTGGTATTTCTTACTAAGATTGCTCACCGTGATTTAATACACGCTCGTTGTATAAGGTCGGATAACAAAAAAACTTATCGCAAAAATGTAAGTTTAAGGTTAAAGAGATTTAAACCGGTTTAAAGATATATCATCTCCTTTAAACAATACCAGTATTTCAATAAGGAAAACCCGTTTAATATTCTTCTGATGTTAAACTTCCTAAAAATCAAAGAGACTGTTAGATATCGGTCCTCATTATTACATAACAATGAAGTTTCTCCGACATGTTAATAAAGTAAGTTTCCAACTAATTCCTGTCTAATAAACACAATATTTTATCTTTGGTACAGATTTTTGTATTTTAGATCACAACTGTCGAATTTTAGCAGCAATAATTTTTAAATGAAAGCATGAGATGAGACAATTATTACTTTTATTCTTTTAAAAGGTGATCAATAAAGATTTAATTAGAAATTTAAAACTCTTATTATCAGAAATAAATTTGAAAAGTAATAACAAAATTATTTTTGATGAAAATTTTAACAATATCTTACGCTTTAATAAAAAAAAGAAACAGTTAAACATCAAAAGAGAAAACGGATTACTAAAGAAAAATCGGAATATCTACATTAAGTAAATGTAGCAGAAATATTTCATAGAAACTTTTCAGAAATATTTAAATATAATTGTCAGTATATTTCAAAATTATTTGAAAAATTACAAACGAATTTAAGGGATTCATAATTTTAAAATATTACATTATTTTAATTTAATAACTTACTCAAACAACAAATGTAAAATTTGTGGACAGTTAACAAAAGTGAAAGCGGATTTGATAATAAAAGAGATCAAATAACTTTACCAAAAATACAAAAGGATTCAACTTCCATTATCTCATCTCCTATTCTGGTAGCAGAAGAATTTAATAAATTCTTTTCAAGTATTTCAAACAACAATAGTAATGATCCATTTCAAACAAAGCCATTCACCTTGAATGGTTTTCTTGATGAAGCAGTATTTTAATTTCTTGTTTATACTCAAAAAATTAAAACATTAAATACATAAAAGTTATTTTAAATACGTAGACTAATACTTAATAGGTATTAATGAAATTCGTGCTAGTATTTTAAAAGAAGCCGTAGATGTTATCATATCGTTTCTTGAAAAGCATAACGTACTGACAAAATTTCAATATTGTCTTAAGAAAAAAATTATATATTTAAAAATAATTTAAATTTCGTAAATAAAAAAAATCTATTTTTAATTTTTTGCAATCTCAGCAAACCATTCGAATTATTTACACATTTTTTTTAGTAATAAATAACTTAGTAACTACGGTCAGAAAAGCTGCTGATTGGTTAAAGTCATATCTTATTAACCGTAAACAGACGGTTGAAATGTCATCTTTTGATAATAATACACGTATAAAATGTAGATGCTCACTTCAAAAAAAAAATTCGGAGGGTCACAGAAATGTGTTCTAGGTCCGTCCCGTTTTTTTAATTCTTAATGGTCTGTCTCAAAATTTTGAACCGTTCATTGTTACCCTCTTCGCAGATGACATAATTTTAAATACAACTGAATATAATTATTTAAAAATACTTAGTAATTTTGTTAGAAGTTCAAAAACTTTTTCACTGGATGGATTATAACCATTAAAATTTAAATGCGGATAAAACCGTTGCAATGTGGTTTTAGGTTGATGTAATTGCTAATCAGGTGAATAAAGTTCTCATTAATGATAACGATTACATCTGTGTCACCCTATAAAGCAAAATTTCTGGTTGTTTTATTAGATGACAAGATCACTTAGGATGATCAAATTGATTTCATTTTTAAAAAATCAAACCTTATTCTTTTTTTTAACGCCTTAATAAAACGCTAAGCTTGTTGTCATTATAAAATATTTATTGTTCTTATGAGTATTCTCGGAAAATTAATTATTGTAAAACTTTCATAACAATATTTAGTAAAAATATCATCTCCACTCTCCCTAAAAAAATCAGAACGAGTTTTCAAGGTACAAAAATGGTCTGTCAAATGATTTTTCGTTCATAAGTATTAAGCATACAGACGATATTTAAGAAAATTAGATATGTTAATCTACCATTGCGTTTATATTTATGAAAAAAGATAATAGTCTCTTATTCTAAAAAAAATAAGAAAATTCACTTTTGTCAAACCAAACAACAAAATTATTTTTGTGAAATAACAAAATTATTTTGGCTTACGAGAAGGAACCTTATTATGCTTTCCTCCCCATTTTTAATAAATTACCGAACCATTTAAAAGATCTACCCGCTAATTTATTTAAAATGCAATTAAAAAATTTACTTTAAAAAAAAGGTATTACTCGGTACATGAATTTTTAAATAATATTAATTAATAAATTAACAGTTAATGCAATCCACCTTACCAGCACGTTGATATGTACTCTAGATCTTTCGGCCGACCCGGAAGCCATCATCAGGTGTTAAAATTAATATAAAGTACAAATCAACGTGCTGGTAAAGTGAATTACATTAATTGTTAATTTATTCATTTAACGTATCAGCAGTATCATGTTTGAGAAATTAAACTTAATTTTTTAAAAACCCATTGTTCGTTTATAAATATTGATATGAACTTTAATCATAAATATTTTTATTTTATAATTAATTGTATATTTTGTGATACTGCTCTGATCAAGGTTTTACCACGGTTTCCTGTGATTCATTCAGGTGAATACTGGGGCAATTACTTTATTTTATCCTTGGAGTAGTTTATATCCCACTCCTGACGTGATCTATATAATGTACTACTATGAGCCGATAAGATTAAAAAGATTTATTTATAATATAAACACTTTTTAAAACTTTGGTTACTAATAAATTAATTTTGTGACTAGTTTCTAGTCAACAGGCACAAATTGTATCCATTTTCTAGATTCAATTGTGTCTTTTTAGCATAATTTATTCCAGTTTCCGTTTTCATTTTAATATTAAAATAGACCTGGTTATAACCTATTTCTCTGCTCTTTTACAATTATCATGATCCAAAAGTTCCTTTTTTCTCAGGTCAATAATTTTTCTTTTAATTTATACTGTTTTTATTTTATGTTATGTGCCATTTAATGATTATAAATATCTTGGTACCTTATAAGATCACTTCAAAAAATGGACGAACGTTCCCAAGAATAATAAGCATCTCATGCCAAATTTACTAAAGAAAATTAAATTTACATAACAATGAAGTTTCTCCGACATGTTAATAAAGTAAGTTTCCAACTAATTCCTGTCTAATAAACACAATATTTTATCTTTAGTACAGATCTTTGTATTTTAGATCACAACTGTCGAATTTTAGCAGCAATAATTTTTTAATGAAAGCATGGGATGAGACAATTATTACTTTTATGTTTTTAAAACGTCATCAATAAAGATTTAATTAGAAATTTAAAACGGCAATAGTTTCATATTGCCGTCTTCTCTGAGCCGAATATGCTCGTACTAAAGAACACCGCTACACCAAGTCGTTAAATTAAAATTACAGATGATATCCAGACTTACAAGTAATGCTATCACTTTATTCGCCGTAAGGATAGAGTAAAGCAATCACCTGCAGAGCTGAGTAATATGACTGATTTTGTCATTATTCTGTGAAAAAAATAAAACAAAAACAAATCTTGTGTTTCCCGTTATTTTTAAGATTAAATTATGTCTTTAAGACATTCTCAGATAATTTTCGTTAATTTGAAATCAATAGTTAATCAATTTTTCTTCAAATTTCCCTACACTTCCACAAACTGATTATGCTTAACATTATTTTGTGTTTTACGTGGTACTTTGTACTTTCTGTTTAATTCACATGTTTCTTTCCATCCTAAAGTTAATTATTTGACATTATTGACAAGGGGAAATGTTACGATGGTCGAATAGTTTGTTAATTATGAAAGTTAATTTCTTATTTTAAAGTACAGTCATTTCTGGATTCGTTGATCTTTAGATTTTACGTACAATTAAATACGCTGAACTGAATTTGTTAATAATGCGTTGGGAATAAAACCGATCTCTTCTCCAGCATGAATTACTATTAAACGGTCACCTTTATTAATCGGCACATGAAAGTCCCCCAACAATACCATCAGACCACGACTTTATCGAACAATGCGAACTTAAAATGTACGTTTCATCCAAATAAACAATTGTAGCATTGCTTTGTCTATACTTAGCCACTGCCTGCAAATATTCGATTCTTTTCCACCTGATATCGGATTTTTCATTTAAATTTTTTATGTTATTTTCAATTTTACGCCATTTGAAACCTAAATCTTTCAAAATAACAACTTTAATTGATTCACTGCCTTTAAAATCAATAGGTGACTGATGTTCTAGCTTTATTTTTTTTTTTTAAAGTAGGTAATTCGTCCTTTGAATGAAATTCATTAACTAACTGTTCTTTTAACTACATCTAAATCAAAACTGTCCAGTCCACTGACAGGTTTCGAACGTGATTTATACTTTTTCGGCTTTCTGAAAGAACACGATTGGAATGTTGATTGAAGAATCATGTCTTTTTTTTCTCTTTTTGAATTTTTTAACCTGTGTTCTTGATATCGCACAAGCAGCAGTAATTCTTTTTTCGCATTTTTGAATGCCAATTATATGTTTGTCGTCAGCTAATTTACCAATTTTGGAGCTTCTTTTTTCATAAAATCATAAACGTTATTGATAATTTCACGTGCTTGACTCCTAAGTTTTTTTGTTAACTACGGATTTAAATTCTGCTATAACAAACCGCACTAATAACACACGAACAAAAATAAAACAAAACATAATATATTACAAAAGATTTGCGGAAAAAATGAGTTAATATAAAATAATATGACCGCCAAAAAATGCTATCCGAATACCTTCACTGAAGACAATATAAACTGGACTAAACAATCGTGACGAAAGACATCATTTCTAACTGCATGTATAAATTGTTATAGTGCCTGTACATAATACCAATCAGAGCAATAGTTATTGGTTATTGAATTGCTACTGTTTACAAGATTGAGTCATTAAGCATTTTTATACATGTAATCAACTCAAGTGGAAAGAATTGAACACACAACATAAATGTATTGTTTGGGAGCCCGTATTTTTTGTAAGACGAAAAATGAAATAAAAATAATAATTAAAGCAAAAATAATGTTTTTGAAACAATAATATGAGATGTCAGCACTTGACGTCACAAGCTTATAGATTCTTTGGGGCAAATATACATTTATACATACATACATACATATATTTCACTTTACTGCAGACACGATAACTGCCGTAATTCTACGCCAATCGCTTTCAAATTGATACATAAAATATATCGACCCAAACTATCGGTCGAGTTGGTTAGTGGACAAACTCGGACCTTGGGTGTAGAAATGGGGCCTTTTTGGAAAAAACAAAATATTGCTATAACTTTCTTATTAAATAAAATATCGAATTCGTTTAAAGTTCCTACTGTTTTTTTGGAAAAGGTCCTAAAACCTATGCAAGTAAAGTTTTTTTGATATCACTAACCATTTGCCTAGATGGTTGTAAAAATGGAGTTTCGAAGACAAAAAGTCATAAGTAGTACTGAAACAGGAGTACGGTGCCAATAGTACTACTTAAATGTACTCCTAGAGATGACGGAAGTGTCCACATGGTTGGTGTCTTTCTTACCAGGCGGACGGATAGCTGACCTAACTCATATAAAGAATATTCTCGACGCAGTGTTCCCGACATCAATAATCACGGTGACTGATACTTTACCAAATACATTACTATTAGGTTTACCATACAGGACTAACGTGGAGGATATCGAATGCGAGGTACCGGGCATCATCGATTGGATTGTTGTGAGCGAGTGTGACATCCGTAAGTTTTTGGATAAAAAGTTAAACAAGTTAGACGATAGAATCGCAAAGACGAATCGCACATTGGACGGTTACAAAGACGTATTGATTCTGTGCAAAAGTTTATCGGATTTATAGTAATGATTATCGGGAAGACGTTTACCGAATCGGTTAATGAATTGAAATCGGTTACACGATACATGTGTAAACATTGTTTTATGATGTTTGTCGAACACTGTGATGATGACAAATATGTCGGTCATGCAATCGAGTGTTATAAATTCGACTATTGCGGTCTAGGGTTACCCGAATATCTGTGCTCCTGCGAATTGGTTATTGGACAGATGATGAAAGTTAAAGCGCTGTTACGCAAAAACAAATTTGAATTACAATGGGAAAACCCAACATCGTTGTCGTTAGCTTGGCGAGTTATCGATGAAAACGAACTCTACCGGCTATTTTCTAAAACATACCGAAAAGGGTGGTAGTGGTGGGGGAAAGGTAGATGACACAAGTATATACACTGCAGTCGATCATTCGTGCGTGAGCTCTGCCAGTGTGATGATGCATGCCTTATCGTTTATTAACGTTTTCAACGATCAAGACTGTTTTCCCAAACGGTTACCATTGAAGAGGTTGACCGATCTTCATATCGGTATTGACTATGTATTATTGGACATGAGAAAGATATATACATCATACGGTGAGGTTCGCATTTCACACGACACCGATTCTGACAACGAATCGTATTGTTTTCAGCTATTATACCAAGGAGCTATTCAAAAAAATTTACAGAAGACGAAATGACCGTTGTACGACGTCATTCGATGAAGCTAACTTATTACGGTGTAAAAAATGACCAAGACGACAACGGTGGTGGTGTCACTGAAGATTTAAAATTAAGTTTATAAGACATGGTATTATTTGATGCACTTTGTAACGTGATGTGCAGTTTTCGGTTACTTCCGTTATTAAACTGCTGAGAATGCGTGGTCGTTTCTAAGAATTACACGATAGTAGACTTTTCTTAGAATTACACTTTGTAACATGATATGCCGTTTCAGGTTACTTACGTCACCCACCGGGTTAGTCTAGTGGTGAACGCGTCTTCCCAAATCAGCTGATTTGGAAGGCGAGAGTTCCAGCGTTCAAGTGCTAGTAAAGCCAGTTATTTTTACATGGATTTGAATGCGAGATCGTGGATACCGGTGTTCTTTTGTGGTTGGGTTTCAATTAACCACACATCTCAGGATTGGTCGGACTGAGAATGTACAAGACTACACTTCATTTACACTCATACATATCATCCTCTGAAGTATTATCTAAATAGTAGTTACCGGAGGCTAAACAGGAAAAAGAAAGAAAGGTTACTTACGTTATTAAACTGTTGAGAATGCATGGTCGTTTCTAAGAATTACACGATAGTAGACGTTTCTTAGAATTACACTTTGTAACATGATATGCCGTTTCAGGTTACTTACGTTATCAAACTGCTGAGAATGCATGGTCGTTTCTAAGAATTACACGATAGTAAGCGTTTCTTAGAATTACACTTTGTAACATGATATGCCATTTCAGGTTACTTACACTATTAAACTGCTGAGAAAATGCGGAGTTGTTCTTAGAATTACACGATAGTAGTCGTTTCTTGGAATTACACGATAAACACTTTGTAACATGATATGCCGTTTCCGAATGAGAAACAGTAAATGAGAGAATGCATAGTCGTTTCTTATAATTGCACTGTTCAAGGTTACTAGTAAGTGATACCACTTTATTGTAAATTTACCTCATTACTAGTTAAGACGTTGAAGTATTAACATCGTTGTAACAGCAGCAGCAGCAGCGACGGTGGTGTTATGGAGCCAATTAAGAAGGTAGATGTTGGGGTTGGTAAACGACATTTGTCACCGATGTGTTTCAAATTAAAATACAGTTATGTATACATTGTTGATCTAGCCGTCATGTTTTTGATAAAGATGGTGATAATGTAATTATAAATATGTTTTTCGATCCTATGAATGATGATGTTGAGAGTTATTATTGCGACTTTGAATGTGGGAACAATTCGATTGGTCTTATCTGCAGCAACGAAATAGTATTTTCTGGTTTCTACGGTGGTGGTGAAAAAAATAGACGGGTAAAGGCTTTTAAGTTAAATGATTCCTTGAATATGCAGTTGGATATGATTACTTTAAACCGATTATCTACGTCTTCTCTAAAAAATAATGTTGTTGCCGTTAACGTATATACCGCAAAAAACCGAAGACGATTCACCACTTCTTGTATTGCGACCGATGGATGGAGAGCTGCTTGTGATGAAACTGATTATGTACAACATCAACCTCAACAGAAACAACCGCTGCTTGTTGCATTCGATACAGAAGAAGATTCTCAAATACATTACCACGAGAGTGATCGGTTTAAAAGGGGACGATTTTAGAATCGATTTATTTCATAATGTACAAGGACTATTCAAAACGTGAAGTACATTCACTTTCATCGAGGAGGAGGAAGATATTTCATTAAGAGTATAAATAAGTAAATAACAGTCCTTTGCAGGACTACAACAACACATTACACGTACAACACAAAGTTACACACAAAAGTAAAAATGCACAAAACAAAAACACTCTGAACCCCCATTCAATAATGTAAACTAACTATTGTTTTTTTTTTAAAAACAATATTTAATGACTTGTATTGAATGCAATGGTTCCAAGGCCTGTTACATGATCTGTTAATAGATTTATCTACTATCAGGTTATGTGACAAATGGTGCGGAGTGCGTATAATAAATTAGTTTCTTTTTTTGGGTTTGGGGGGGAATACACAATCTTTAAAAATAGAGAATGTTTTTGATTTTTGTTCAAGGTTGCTTGTAACTGATACCACTTTATTGTAGACACCAGGCACGTGGCTTCAACGTCGGTTTGGGTGTGGCACGTTAGGCGGTTGTGTTCCTATTAATCGTGACGTGTGTGTGTTTGACGTAAAGTTTTTTCTTAGAATTACACGATAGTAGTCGTTTCTTAGAATTACATTTTGTAACATGATATGCTGTTTCCGGTTACTTACGCTATTAAACTGGTGGGAAAATGTGTGGTCGTTTCTTAGAATTACACATAGTAGTTGTTTCTTGAAATTACACTTTGTGTAACATGATATGCCGTTTCCGGTTACTTACGCTATTAAACTGCTGAAAAAATACGTAGTCGTTTCTTAGAATTACACGATAGTAGTCGTATCTTAGAATTACACTGTTCAAGGTTACTCGTAACCGACACGTGGCTTCAACGGCAATTTAGGTGTAGCAATTTAGGCGGGTGTGTTCTGATTAATCGTGACGTGTGTGTGACGTCAAAGCCAAACCATAGATAGTCGTTGTTTGTGTATGACAGGAGGTTTTCCGCTTACTTATGCCCCCTAAACAAAACAGGATTTAACCGGTTACAACTGACTTGGTGAGTTTTTTCGGTATACAGTTTTAACCGATGACAAAACAAAAAAAAATTGATTAATGTTTTCTTAGAATTCGTATTCTCACTCCAGTGCGCATGCTCCGATACGAATTCCAACGTCGCGACAGGGCATGGCACTTTTGGCGTGAAACACCGCACTGACCTCGGTCCGCGTCGGTCGGTCAATTCTGCAGTCGAGCGCCGCCAGCTGCACGGTAAATATCTCCGCGTCGCTCCGTTGACGTACGCACGCGATCGTCTCGACGACTAGGATCATCCACGAGTTACGTCTAAATTTTTATTCACACACACACAAAACAAAAAACACTTTAAACCCCCATACAGCAAATGTGTACGGGCTATTGTTTTATCCAAAATGATAGTTTTTACAATTGCTATATCTAGTGGTTCCAAGGCCCTTTACATGATCTGGTAATAGATTTATCTACTATCACGTTATTTGACAGATGGTGAGGAGAGTGTATAATAAATTAGTTTGTTTCGGGGAAGACACATTCGTAAAATAAGTAGGCCCGTTCCGATTACTTACATGATATACTGTATCAGGTTACTTACGCTATTAAAAGTGCTGTGAATGCATGATCGTTTCTTGTAATTACACGATAAACATTTTGTGTAACATGATATGCCGTTTCCGGTTACTTACACTATTAAAAGTGCTGAGAAAATACGTAGTCGTTTCTTAGAATTACACGATTAATACTGTTCAAGGTTACTCGTAAAATGACACCAGGCACGCGGCTTCAACGTCTGTTTGGGTGTGGCACTTTAGACAGATGTGACGTGTGTGTATGTGTGTGTGTGTGTGTGACGTCAAGGGCAAACTAGTCGTTGTGTTTGTGTATGGAAGTTTTCATGTTCAAACATGTTCGAGGTTGACCGGATGCGTAGACATTATAGGAGGGGATACGAAGGTCTTGAATCTGTGTTGCGCATGTGCAACCGCTTTGAATCCGCCGTTGCGATTGGTCGGTAGGATGTCAGTTTGCACACACACACACACACACACAGCTGGTACTGCGTTACTAATTCTACTGGTGGTCGCTAAGAGCGCTAGTGTCGCAGCCGCCAGCTCAACCTTAGGTTATGTTCGTCAGCTGTTCTTCAGTCGCGCGTCACACTTCGCACTGTTAACAACCCGCGCCGCTTCGTCAACGCACGCACGCGAACACACACGCAGCCGCCTCCTGGTGAACGAGCCACGTCCGGGTGCTGGAGTAGCAGGTGGCCCCTCTCAGTGCAACGGCGACGACGACCAGGATTATCTTCAAGGTACGTCCATACTTACTTAATGGTGGTGGCATCAGTAACAGTCTACGTGATGCGCATGTGTGGTCGCTTTGAATCCTGCCTGGTATGTATTTATACCTCTAATTATTTTTCCGATCTATAAAATTTAAAGAAATAATTTTTTGGTGCAAAGAATTTGTAAGATAATTCTATAATATATATAAATTTACTTTTCATACAATCATTTAAATGAACTTATTAATACTGCATAAACTCAAGGTTTTTATTTCCTATTCGATTAAATAAAATTAAAAAAGAGTATAAATTATACATTTTTCTTCTGTTTCAATGATACATGTTATATATATCACTTTTATATTTGATGTGGGGGCGTTAAAAGAGACATTGTTTTGCTTAACAGATATCAATTAATTGTTGCAAACTTTGTATTCATCATTTATATTTAATTCCTGGGTGTAAATTTACTACTTTATTTGTAATAATACAAAGTTAGAGTATAGTTTGTGTGTGTGTGTGTGTTTTGCGTAACGCTACTGTCGATCGTAGGAATCATTTTACACCCACACCTAGATATTTTATTTTTTATAACAGGCATCATAAAAACAATGTCTTAATTTTGAATGAATGTTTACGGGATATATTAGTAGTAGTTTACGAACACACACACACACAGACACACAGAGAGAGAGAGGGAGAGGGAGAAGGAGAGAGTTTTACATTACGATAATTTAGCACATTCCTATGTTTGTAATTAGTGTTACGTGTTACGTAGTCACGTGTCTGCAGCGGTGGTAGTGGTGATGTTGGTATCAGCAGTAAGGGTCTACGTCTTGCGCATGCGCAACCGCTTTGAATCAGGCGCTGTGATTGGTCGGAAGGGTGTGGCGCTTTCGCGCCTACCACTGTAACGAACGTTCAAAATAGGACGCTCAACATTAGGCCATGTTCGTCAGCTGTTATTCAAGTGCGCGCCACACCTCGCACTGTCAACAACACCGCGCCGCTACGTCAACGCACGTATGTGAACACACAAGCAGCCGCACCCGCCGCCTCCTTGTAAACGAGCCAGGTCCGGGTGCTGGAGTAGCGGGTGACGTCTCCCGTTGCAACGGCCACGACGACCAGGATCATCCTCGTGGTACGTCTAAATTTTTATTCATACACACATATATTATATATTTCATTTTTCACTCAATACAAAAACAAAAGGGAAAAGGGAAATTCCCACGGGAAAAAAGAGAAAATCAAAGATGACGGCTGCGACACTAGCGCTCGTTGTGGTCATCAGGAGAACTAGTGACGCAGTACAAGCTGTGTGTATGGGAGTTTTTGTGTGGTATGTCGGAACGTGGGGGCGGTGTGGGTGTTGGTGGGTGTGGGTGTGGGTGTGTGTGTGTGTTTGTGTGTGTGTGTGTACAGACTGGTGTGACGTTAAAATTTACAATTCACCGCTTATGTAGAACATTTTTCACTCAATACATCAGGGAGCCACTGTAGCCGATTGGTTTAAGGCGTCAGTCAGTCGTGTCCCGTCATGACCGGTTCGAGTCCTAGCCAACCAAGTTTTTTTTCACTTCAAACCGACCGCTATACAACAGCTGTTCCTCAGCGGTACCAACCTTTGAATTAATTATTATAAATAATATTGAAAGCTAATATATTACTCAAGTTGGTATCACTGCGGAATTTCAAATATCCCGCTAAGGGAAAAGGGAAAAACAAACATGGCGGGCGGCGACACTAGCGCTCCCTGCGGAAGCAAGGAGTACTATTGGCGCCCCGTACTCCTATTTCCGTACTACTGTCATACTTCTCTTGATAGGCATAGTATTGTCTGAAAAATATGACTATCCCTTACGGAATGGAAAAACCAAAATATTGCTGGAATTCTAAAAAGATAGGGCTTGTTTTATGCTAAACATGTGAAACTTTTTTTCACATGCAACCATTGTCGTATTGAGTAAATTAACGAGTATATTGAGTAAATTATTGATTATATTATACGAGGGCTGTGTTTGATTTTATTTCAAGTATTAAACATGTCGTCTTATTTTTTAAATTTGAGTAATAATAATTAGAATAGAGTAAATATTTCGGGATAATATCAGAAAAGATATCAATGATCATAAAAAACGTGAATATCAAAGTTTAAAATAAAAAAACTAGTTTAAAACCGCAAAGTTTTAAATATCAAGTCTTTATTAACTTTAATGTGGAAATCTTTTTTATCCCCTATTTACCACTGGATAAATCTACCTCCGCCTTCCAGCGTGTCGAAAGGTATTTTTTTTATTTATTGTTAAAAATCCACAAGTCGCTGCACAATGGGATAAAGTACGCACATCAATTTTAAATAGCCTAAAAAAAATCCCATAATTCATTAATTAAAACATAACTATTACACGTGCAACGAGACTCAACCAAGTCTATTTATTTCTACCTTTTCTACCAATTAAATATATTTAATATATTAAAAATTTATTAAATATATTTAATAGAATATTCTAGACAATGTAAAACACAGAAAAAATATTTTTTGACCCCGCTTTGGTGATTAAATTATACTCTTGTTCAAAGTAACATACAAGTAATACAGTCGAGGTTCTTCCCAACTTTTATCAGAAATTTATATCTGTGTGTGAACACACAATTCACTGTACAAGAGATACACAAATTAATCAATTTCGTAGACCACATAAAATCAAAAATAGACGAAAATAATACATTTAAAATATTCGTACAATATAAAATGTGATAATTCCTAAAAACAGATATAAATAATATTCTTACCTAAAATAATAATTATTACAGATGTTAAATTATTCCGTGCATATATTTGGACATTATCTTTTCTGTGTTCCGGATTAAAATGGTTTTGTTCAGCTTCTAAGTCACCATCCCGATCTATTTCTCTTTGGTAAAAAGTAATCCTCACTTTAATTAAAAGAAATTCCTATATTAACTATTTTTTTCCGTTTCTCTTTTAGGTAGCCGCTAGAGAACAATCCACGTTGCACAACAAGAAGCTATTAGGCCGTTATTCTTGATTTTTGACGGAACTGAAATTCAAGATCTTTTGCAGTCCCCATCTTAGATATTACGAAGACCCTTACAAATCCCCATAACAAATCGCAAAACTATCATAACTGAAACCTACGACAAAGAACTTATCCGTAGCACTCGAATCACCCACGTAGTACAAATATACAGCTATTTCACACAGATACAGCATCTAATACTACTTAATTACTACTTAATAGTGAGGTTAGAAATATATTTTTTTAAATAATTAATCGTTTTTTGAAACATTCATTTATAATGTTTTTATTTATTTATAAAAAAAATAAACTTATTCAGATAATATTAATGTATATTTTATAAACGTATCACATTTTCTGCAAAATGCAAATACAGTATTTCAATAGCCTTTGACGTTTAATTCTTTTATATGCACTTCTCACATAAATAATAATAACTTGTTAGTTGTAAGTTGCTAAAATAGATATATTACAAGACGTTTTTCATTTTTTTTCAAATAGACATAATAATTGTAAAAAAAAAGCAATAATTTATTTACAAATTATATAATTATAATTTTAAAACTAAAACGCTCCGTATAATGCAATCTAATTTCTTACTGATAGTAAAAGGAATTCCGTTAACTAGTTTTAAATTACTTAAACAAGTACGTAAAACGTAGTAGTATTTTAACAATTCTTTCGCATTTTCTTATATCATATGTATCATCTACAAAACATCATTACGCTATGCTCAGACATTGTTTACCTCTTGAGTATGTTACTAGGAGAATAAATCTCCACAGCATCGCATAAACAAAGATGGAAACATAGTCTAAACTGTCAAACAATAAATTTCTGCATAATTTCCCTGAAGTAAGAACACAATACATATTATTGTTTGTATACTTTACCACTTAAGTAAAGCAAGATTGTTGATTATACAATGTATTAAGCGATATTTGCAATTAGCGGAGGCTTATTTAAGTGTAGGTAATACACCTGGGAATCATGTAAGGTATAAGTCTTACGGACTTAAACCGAGTCATGCCTACCAACCTCAACTATCTTACTTACAGTTAACTAACACTTAGGTATGATTTCCCTAGAGCGGTACCTCTATCTCTGCAATAGTACCAACTAAACAACAGACTTACTCTGCATCTTTCTGTTTTCTTTTATTATTAATTTGCGTCTAAGTTAGCGGCTGTATAATCCCGAACTTCGTTTCTCTTATGAAAGAATAATAAAAATTATATGAGGGCTGTGTTTGATTTTATTTCAAGTATTAAACATGTCGACTTATTTTTTAAATTTGCGTAATAATAATTAGAACAGAGTAAATATTTCGGGATTATATCAGAAAAGATATCGATAATCATAAAAAACGTGAAATATCAAGTACTGTTAACTTATAAACTTTATAACTGCTTACACCGTCACACTCGCATCGGCAGTCGAAAACGAAATTTATTTATTTATTTTCAATAATTTGTGCTGAAGCTAAGCCCAAGCAAATGAAGTTGCTTACACGGTGATATTAAAATAGTAAATATCAATAGATTCATACAACCGCAGTTCCCAACAACTGTATTATGCAATTACAGAATAACTGAATACAATTATCAGGTTAATACTACTTTAGTTTTAAATACATTTCTCCTTACTGTTTATCTATTTTTTTAAACTACGGTATTTCTCCTTATTGTTAAACAATATATTTTTTATTGTTTAACACATTTCGCCTTTATTATCTTTAACAATAGGTTTAAAGTAATAAATTTTTATACTTATTGTACTATTTTATTTCATGCAAACCGTTTGGTTTTAATTTGAATAACTTGTTAATCGGGTTTGTAAAATTTATTTACGATTAAATTCAATAATTGTGACTGGCTTATAGGAGAATTAATTGGATATTCTGTATATATAGCCATTAGGCGTACTTAATTTTATTTGTCTTCGATACATTTAATTACCTTGTTATTTTATAGCATACGCTAAAATTATGTGATTAATAGTAAAAATGTTCTCGTATACTTAAAAATTAAAGCCATTGAAGAATTCCAAAACAATTAGTTATAAACAACTTATTTAAAGTTTCCCTCAATGAAATAATCATCATCATCACTTCCTGAACGGTTTTGGTCATTGACCTGTTCCGACTTCATCTTTTCCTCGGTCTGGTTCTATCACATCTTTCACAAGAAGCGTAAACTACAGCTCGTTTTGGGATTCTTCCATACCATTTAAGTGCTCTGTCCATTTACTCCTATATAAATCAATCCTTTCATTAACGGAGTAAATATCCAAATTTGAGTAAATATTTTCATTTCTTATTTCATCCGTACAACTCAATCTCTGCAATCCTTGCAACAAAACCCTTCTCTGCTTTTTGGATCCCACTGTAATCTGGAAATTTCACCACCAGGCTTCACTTCCATAAAGTAAAATTGGCACTTAATTTAATAAACTTTTAACTGGCTTTCGGTGCTAGCCTTATTTCTGGGATTCTTCCGACTGGTTCCACACATAACTCGAAATTTATTTAACTTGTTATCTATATCATTGTCTTAATCAAAAGTTAAACAGCCCAGGTAAGTAAAGGATCAAAACTGTTCAAGGATTACCTCATTTAATATTATCTTACTCAACCATTTCTTTTTCCTTGAATGCCATTATTCTTGTTTTATTGGTAGACTTTACAGTTAAAATACACAGAGGTCTTATTAAATCTAAAACAAACTCATTTGTAATTCATCTTCAGTTTTAGTAAGGATAACCGTTATTCAGCAAATAATAAATGATTCAAAAAATATTACTTAATGTCACACTAAGTGTCACCTGTTTTTTCCATGTAAAAATTAAATATCTAAATAAAGATTAAATAGAATGGACGATAAATAAAATCCTTATCGTACCCCTAAATTAATGTTTAAAAGTTTGGTTCGTTTGTTCATCCTTATTGCTGTTCCACTATATCAGTTATACCATTAATGCCACTTCAGTTATACCTCTTAATAACCTTAAAAACATTTTTCTCAAATTGGCGGGTAAGCCTTTAATTTCTAGTATACGTCACAATAAACCTCTATTCATATGATCAAAACCCTTCTCCAAGTCAGCGAAAGGGATATGGTTTTCTAACTGAAATTCTCCTTTTCTTAACGTTGTCAATTTAAGACATTCCCCTTCTAAAATCACTTTGTTCCTCCGACAATTGAACCTCACCAACCATCTGTACTCTAGCTGTAATGATTTTAGAATGTATTGCATATGCCGAGTTTAATAAAGAGATACCTTTATAACTTTCACAAGTATTTCTATTTTTTGTAAATCAGTTGCACTTCAGAGATTAGCCGTTCCAGAAGTATCCTCAATTGTAACCAATACATATTGATCAAATGAACAAACGTACGTTTTTTAAGAATACCACCGTATTTAAATAATTCATCATTAGTTAGATCATTTCCACTCACCTTCCTATTCTTAATTAACCTTAAAACTACATTATATACCTCCAAAGTAATTAATTTCACCGGTACTGAATCAAAGTCACAATACATATCAGCCTGCTCTACAATATCGACTATATGACAATCATCATACTAAAGACTACGAAAATAATCTGATCGAAATCATCTCCAATTCGCATCATCTTTCTGCTCCTTAATCAACATCTTCAATATTTTGTATGAGTAAGCCTGTCGACCATGTAGATCGTGCTCCAAGGAAAATGCCTTCCAGCTATTTCTATGAGCATCTTGAACAGCCCGTTTTGCAGTATTTCTCTTCTGCTTATATAACTGATAATCATATTCATGTCTCTGCAAATATCTGTGATACGCTCTTTTCTTTTCCTCTATTAGTATTTTCAAGCTCTCATTCCAAACTCTTAGACCTCTCTTCCTTCCACCCTTCACACGTTTGCCTAATAGCTTCCTCTGCAGCTTTCCTAATGATATCTTGATACCATTAAATGGCAACTATCTTAATAGTCGCCCATTCGGTTTCGAAAAGTTAAGCAATAGAAGACGCTAACAAATATTTATTCAATCAATTCTTTCCTCTTCCATGAGATTAATCTTGTACACCAAAGTTTCTGATTTTTTTTTTATTTATTTCCAAACGGCGGATACGATCTAGCATAAAATCGAAATTTAGAAATTATCAAGTAATGATCTGTTTTTAATTCTGCTTCTTTATAAACACGCCTGTTTATAAGCATTTTATCTAATGTAGAATTGAACAAAATACAATCAATCTGTTAAAGATCTCGTGCTTCTCGCTTTCCACGTATATTTATTAATGTCCTTCTTAAAAAAGTAGCTAATTATCTTAAAACCACTCATCACAGCCCAGTTAATTAGTCTCAATCCACTGTAATTAACTACAGGTTCCCCAAAAGCGCCAACCGTGTTTGCTACTGACCTACTTCCGACTCTGCCATTAAGATCACCAGTCACCACTACGAAGTCATTCTTATTAATACCCTCCACTTCTTTTTTTAAGCCGATACAAAACTTATCACTCTTCTCCATTCTACCATCTTCTGGTGCATACACTCCAAAAACTGTGATGTTTCCTCTTAGTATTTTTAGCTGCATTTTAACGATTCTCTCGCTTACAAAACTAGTCTACAACATTCGAGGTTCATCTGGTAGAACCAAAGATGGCTATCCCCGGTGCAGCTCTTTTATTCTTAGCAACACCATAATACACACATATCATCGGGTTTACCCATCCATTTAATGCCATTTAATTTCTTCTTCGTTTCTGTAATAATAGCAATATCTATACGTCTCAATTCCGGTTCATTCATTAATTCTTTTTCCTTGATATTAATCATCCTTATATTCCACGTCGCTATTCTCATTTCATAGACTGTCTACCTGATGTTTTTTATTTTGTCTTCTAATGTCCCAAATCATGATTTATTTCGTTTTCAGCTTCTTCAACCAAAATTTGTGTCCTAAATCCGAGGCTCTTCAGGAGTTTGCCAGTAAGAATAAATACCCTCGACTACGTTATGAGCCTAGCGCACGGTTAATCCAGTGATGAGACTGCCATCTACGAGCATGTGGGAACCGCCTCTGGATTTACTACGGAGACCAAACTCCTAGGTTTTTCTGTTCACTTCGCTGTTGGAAATATTACATCCTCTACTCTCTTTGATACCGTTGAACATTTGCCCTCGGATGTGCTTATTTAATGGTGGCATTTACTCGCCATGTTACCACTCATCAACGGATGTATGTGACTTTTCTTGGAGGTTACCTCACCGCAGATTATTTCTTAAATGTGACCGCTTCGGTCCGGAACTGCGTATTTGGCTAAGCCTTATTCCCGAGAAACCTCCATATCTGAAGGCCATTCGCTATCAGCCAACTGCAACTCACTCGGTAGCTGAGGCTTGCCCCAAGTTCCCCAGTGAAATATCAATTTATATACTTTATTTGTCCGGTTATTCAACAAACCCAAATTAAACGTATCAGATATACTCGGATCAACTTCCTAAATAGGTAACACTGTGTTATTGATTGTAAATTTTATCAAATTTAAAAATAAAACCTTACGATCTTAGGAACCTTAGATGTCATTCTAAGCCTACACATCTCTATTCCTTTACGATTAGTATTATTATTATTTTTATTGAACTTTTTCATAGATTAAAGCAAGTACAACGTAAAACCTGTTTTCACTTTCGAAATGAAAATATTGAAGTGTTGATTGAAACTCAAATATTGATGAAAATATTAACCAAAGCTACATCCTATTTCTTGATTATTTCTTCGTGAAAATCAATAGAATAATTTTTAAAAATTTATTTTATAATTTGATCTCCAAGTAAGCCACATTTCTTGATGATTTCTATTCGTGCTTCTGTTAAAAAATCTACAAAACAATTTTTGAAAATTCAGAATTTTAACAAAACAAAAATGCAAATTCAAGCATTTTAAGTAAGCTTTGGTAGAAATAATAGCGTAGACTATTGTTCTATCTTAACAAATTTCATTTTTACACAATTATTTAGCAATAGCAATATACTCGTAACAATATTTCGTGCATCACGTTTCTGGTTTCTTCTCTGTAAAAATCTATTTCCTTTTATTTTAGATGATTAGTGCGCCGCATAAACTAAAGGATTCTGAGTGTGAGAATGTGATTTGTAATACTTGTAGTGTGTATTCGTTTAATAATATTTTGCATTCATCTTAAGAAGTAAGAACCCCAACAGCGATTTTAACTTTCTCATTATAGATCTGATTGCTAAAGAAGCTGTAGTTTACCTTCTAAGTCATGTAATTCATTCAGGTCACTTTTATTTCAGATCTGTTTTAAGAAAGTTCTATAATGAATTTCATCTCATTTTATTCATAAAGAAATGAAGAAAAATATACTGTAACGCCAAAATTTGGGCTACGGTTGCATCTGGTTTAATAAGAGAAATTTTTATTACGCTTGACTCGGGTTGTTAAATGTAGTGGAATAACACTTTAGTGAAAACTACGAATAAATATCTTATTATCTCTACAAATAAATATCCATTATGGAAGAGTGAAGAATCAGTTGACAAACGTTTCATTTTTGACTATTGATAACTCTAGTCTCAACAGAACTTACTGTTTGCCTACTGAAACTACTATCACCAAAGCTTTGAAGATTTCTTATCCAAATGTAGTCATAACGGGGTTAATTCCAGTGAATGTTAATTTATAGTCTATTACAGAGTTTATATGTTGAATAACCCTCTTCAACACTATATTGTATTTACTGTCTAACACTACTCATAGCACTTCTTTTTTAAATACTATTTGACGTAACCCGTTTCCATAATTTTGGAAAATTCTCTCTAAGTAATTTAGATGACATTGAAAATATGTTTTCCAATAAAAAAATATTTTCAATGTCATCTAGTGACATGTGGGTGACACCGTTGTCCAGTAGCCCTAAGATAGGAGCTTTGGATAGCAGTATTAAACAACGAGGTTGGTGTTTTGCAAGAAAAATACAAAACAACCCTCCTCCGAGAAAATTTTGTTTCTCGCAATAATCACTACAAACTACTTTTATATTAGAATAGATTCTAAAATATTCAGATGCTGGACAACGGTTGAAGTTTTTTTGAGCCTTTCATCATCTTTTTTTAAGCACTTTTTTATCATCATCATCATTCCACCAACGAATATTTGGATACAGATTTATCAGATTATATCGGGATAGATTTGTCTGTGGCACTGACCAATTAAAAACTAAAAAGATTTACTTGACATCCGATCACCAGCACCTTCAATATACTCTTAATCAAGGGTTTTCTTTAACGATTATTCAAGCCTGCTTTCTCCATATTTCACGTCTTAGTTGCTCGAAAAATGTGATATTCTGTAGCAATACCTTTACCATCGCTACCGCAGAAGTTAGAGCTTGCGAATTACCGAAGAAATGGAAAAACAATGAGGCTGAAAAGGGAAATCTAATGGTAATCAGTTACCATTAGACGATAAAAAATGTTCTTATCCGTGAAACCAAAGCCCAAAATAGGAGATACAGACAGTTTTGGGCTCGAAATTAAACAAAAGAAATATAGATCTCGTTCGATACTCAACTTTACAAGTTGAGTCAATTTTTTTTTATTTTTAAATTTAAAAGCTTAATTATTCATTTGACGTTTCAGTGATGGTGCTTAACTTGGTAAAATATTGACAGTCTTTTTATGACATTAGTAAAAATATCAGATGCATATCGTGCTTTCTATGTTAAATTGTTTTATAAAAATGATGACTCCGCGACAACTATACGAAAATTATTTCGCAATCTGTTCAATATTCAGCGTTATGGGCAGATACCGTCTTCCATGCAATTAACTTAATTAAACATTTTGGGGAGACTGGGTTCACATTAAGTTTAAAGAATAAAGGAGCAGAAAACGTGTTGGAACACCAGAAAACGTTGATACACCGTGAACTGCCATAACAAGCAGTCCGAAACCTTCTGCGATTAAACATGAATTAGCACTGAATATCAATCAACTACCGGTCCATCGTATCTTACGTAAGGTTTTAAAATTCAAATTGTTCAGGAATTAAAAGATGCTGATTTGACTGCACACATGAATTTTTTTCAAGAAAAACTTTGTACAGAAAATTTTATCCACCGTATGTTTACATCAGATAAGCTCATTTTCACTTAAACAGCTAATTAAAATACCAGAATAGTCGACATGGTAACCCAACCCACATTGGAACCCACTTAATTGCATAAAATACCGTTGCTCAGTCCGAAGGTCACAGTGTAGTGTACGCTTTCGTCATCTGGGATTATTGGGCGATTCTCTTTTCAAGACGATCGTGGAAACGCTGCAACCGTTACTGCAGTGTGTTACAACATTTACCGCATGGTTACAACATTTTTGATGAAAGAATTAGTTCGATCTCCACAAATTACGTGGTTCTAACAACACGGTCAACAAGTCGCCCTGCTCGTGTGACTATTATGCTTTAAGAGAACTCTTTCAGAACCACATCAAAAAAATGGGACTATTATTTGGCCGATCAGATCTGTTTTATCCGCATGCTACTTTTTTCTTTGAGATTTGCTCTCACAAAGCATTGTATGTCGAGCGACCGGAAGTAAAATGAAAAACTCAAGAAGTCGCACGCATTAGACCGGCTGTGTTTCGACGAGTAATGGGACATTTTCGAATAAGACTACAAGACTACGTAGACGTAATGGTGCCCACCTGTCAAACGTTGTTTTTAAAATAAAATGTCATGTCTCGCTTAACAAAAAATGATAGAAACATTCATATAAAGTTTTTTTTTTAATTTAAACTTATTTAAGTACACTAGTTTTAAATCCTGCTTTTAAATAAATACCGCTTCTGTGACATAATTTATATGTTATATTATTATGTGTCATGTTATGTAAATAATTAAAAAATATTTATTTTAATGAAGAAATTACAATAGAAGTAAATTAGTAATTATTACCAATAAAGTATTACTTTAAATAAAAGAGTAATATTAAAATATGACTAACATTTAATTAACTACTTTAAATATGTAACCTTCGGTTTTAATATGGTAGCCTTTTAATATGTATAAATTAATATTTAGATTTTAAATATTAAGATTCCGAAAAACATGTTTTTTACGTTACACGTAATTAATTACTTTTTTAATAAATGAAATTTAAATAACAGAGAAAAATGTAAAAAAAAAGAATTTTGTTAAAGTTGGATTCGTAGTCTTGGTATACGTAGTTTTGAATTCATAGTCTTAATCGAAAATGTTCCATTACTCGCCGAAACATGGCCGATCTAATGCGAGCGACTTCTTGATGATACATGTGAATAATATTAATAATTTGTAATATAATCAATATTATCTAATTGTTTAAATAAGAGTGTAGTGTTATAAATGTTTCTCTTCTTTGATAGTACTCATCAAGCGTGTTTCAAGAAGTTCAGGTGTTAAGTAGCTATCGTGGATACCGGTGTTATTTGGTGGTTGGATTTCAATTAACCACACATCTCAGGAATGGTTGATCTGAGACTGTACAAGACATTCATACATAACACCCTCATTCATCCTCAGAAGCAATGCCTTACAATGGTCCAGAGGCAAAATACAAAAAAGAAGAAGAAAAAAGATGTTAAGTAGCCACTTCCGGTGGGAAATCTAGAACGACAGCTGAGCGTCTTTCGCTACAAACCAATCGGATTGCATTTATATTCATATTTACATTTTGACCACGTGACTGACTCCACGTGTCTTGAATGTTTTTTTCTTTATTTTCTATACTTCCTGGGAATTGTAGGACAACATCTAAACTACTTAAAAGATAAGGAACGTCTTAAAGACTTCTTGTAAGAAAACCAGGAATGTCTTCTGTAAGAGGATTTTTTATAATTCAAATGTCATTTTGTTTAGTAGAGGTGGATTGAAAGGGGGTTTTGGCTGAGAATCCCCTTCCCAAAAAGGATAAATACGAAAACTCGAATAACTTTTGAGCGGGAAGGGTATTTTAAAAATTGTAGTTGCAAAGAAATTAGAAGAATAGGATGTGGTGGTGCGATGTGATAAGTAGTAGAAAGGAGAGAAAAGAAGTTAAAATTTTTTTGGAGATAAGCGAACGTGGAAAATGAAATAATAATTTTAATATTTTATTTATTTTGGATGGGGTGCGAAAGTGCGAATGTTAGTTTTCATTTGTGTGTATAGGAGAGGTTTACCTATTTTATAATTTAAAACAACGATGTCATCAGTATTTTTATTGTAATTTTTAAACATTTTTTTAAAGAAATAATAATTGCATTCTTTTAAATATATACTTTGCTTTTAAAAAATTTAATACTGAATTTTATTGTCTCAAACCGAAGTTCCTGGTAATAGTTCAAACTATCAATTTTGTTTTTATTTTTTTTTATTTAATTCATTTTTTATACTTCGTAAATTTTTTTAACTGCTAAGGAAAATACTTCTTTGTTGATGTATCAAAATTGGTTTAATTGAAACAAGATAATATTTGGAATGAATGGGTGATATTGCTAAATACAATATACATTATCTATTTTAAAGTGATGTTATTTTACACAAAACGGATTACTCGTAGCAAATAAAAGTCTCTTCTGGTAAGTTCGATTCCTTGCACGAGTTTTTATTTTATCTCGTTGTAATTACATACGTATGAACATCGGACTTGAAAGACCGTAACTGCCAGTTTCTTGTATGCCTTGTATTGTTTTACAGTATTCCGTTAGTGAGCAAATTATGTTAAGTGAATTTCTATTATGTTCTGTTAATAGATATTAAATTCACTTGTAATATATATTAAATTAAGCGGGACATATAAATTTATTTTTTTAGTAAATTAAACTAAAATATATATTATTTTAACTTGCTTTTTAAAACTGCTAAGGAAAGCACAAACTTACTGAGTAGGAGAGAATGGGATAATGGCGGCGGACGCCATATTGGATCCGCCATATTGGGCAAATTGCATCAAGATGGCGGCGGCCGACGCCATATTGGATCCGCCATATTGGGCATATTGCATCAAGGAATTTTCCTTTTTCCCTTTGATAATTTCCCTTTTCCCTTAGCGGGATATTTGAAATTCTGCAGGGATACCAACGTGCGTAATATATTCGCCTTGAATATTATTTATAATAATTAATTCAAAGGTTGGTATCGCTGTTGATCAGCTGTTGTGTACTGGTTGGTTTGAATTAAATAAATAAATAATATTCGAAGTAAAAAAAAACTTGGTTGGCTAGGACTCGAACCCGGTCATGACGGGACGCCATGACTGACGCCTTAAACCAATCGGCTGCACTGCATCACTAGTTCTTCTAGTGACCACCAGGAGCGCTAGTGACGCAGCCCCATGTCGGATTTCCCTTTGACAGTTGTACTGCATCAGTAGTTCTTCTGGTGACCACCAGGAGCGTTAGCGTTACAGCCACCATTTTGGACTTTCCCTTTTTTCCCCGTGGGAAGTTCCCTTTTCCCTTATATATGTGAGCTTGTACTGCGCCACTAGTTCTTGTGGTGACCACTAAGAGCGTTAGTGTCGCAGCACCATCTTCGAGTTTCTGTTTTTTGCGTCTTATTTTGAACGTCCGTTACAGTGGTAGGCACCAAACCCTTCCGACCAATCACAGATTCAAAGCGTTTGCGCATGCGCAACACGTAGACAGTTACTGCTGTTACCACCACCACCACAACCGCTGCCGACACGTGCCTACATAAAACACTAATAACCAACATAGGAATGTGCTGAATCATCTTAATGCAAAACTCTCTCTCTCTCTCTCTCTGTGTGTGTGTGTGTGTGTGTGTGTGTGTGTGTGTGTGTGTGTGTGTGTGTGTGTGTTTGTGTGCACGGAAACTTCCACTAATATATCGCGTAAACATTCATTCAGCATTAAGACATTTTTATAAAAAATAAAATATTTAGATGTGTGTGTGTGTGTGTGTGTGTGTGTGTGTGTGTGTGTGTGTGTGTGTGTGTGTGTGTGTGTGTGTGTGTGTGTGTGTGTGTGTGTGTGTGTGTGTGTGTGTGTGTATATATTAAAAGATTCCTAAGATCGACAGTAGCGTTATGCAACACACACACTATACTCTAACTTTGTATTATTACAAATAAAGTAGTAAATTTACACCCAGGAATTAAATATTAATGATGAACATAAAGTTTGCAACAATTAATTATTATCTGTTAAGCAAAAAGAAAAAAATCGAACTCCCTCCAACATTTAATATAAATGTGATATATAACATTTATCAATGTAACAGAAGAAATAATTAATTTTATTTAATTGATTAAGAAATAAAAAACTTGAGTTTATGCAGTATTAATAAGTTTATATATTATAGAATTATCTTACAAATTTATTTGCATTAAAAAAAAATTATTTCTTTAAATTTTATAGTTCGGATAAATAATTAAAGGTATAAATTCATACCAGGCCGGATTGAAAGCGACCGTTACTGCTGCCACCACCACCATTAAGTAAGTATGGACGTACCTTGAGGATGGTCCTGGTCGTCGTGACCGTTGCACCGGGAGGCGTCACACGCTACTCTAGGACCTGGACGTGGCTCGTCCTCCGGGAGGCGGTGGGTGCATGTGTGTTCGCGTGTGTTGACATAGCGACGACGTGTTTTTAACAGTCCGAGGTCTGGCGTTCGGCCCAAAAACAGCTGACGAACATGGCCTAAGGTTGAGCATCCTATTTTGAACGTCCGTTACAGTGGTAGGCGTGAAAGTGCTACACCCTTCCAACCAATCACAGCGTAGGATTCAAAGCAGTTGCGCAACACGTAGACCATTACCGCTGCTACCAACACCACCTAACTGAAAAAAAAACCGAATCAGCCCTACATTACCGTATGATGGATTATGGCGTTGTTGTTGTTGCATTTCCACACCACCCAGGAGGTAGAAACTGTGGCGCGTTGAGATTTTTTTTACATGAGTGAAATCTCTCCCCTATAGGCCTATTATAAAACACTCGAACTGGTTTTTATATGTTTTGTTTCTATTTTATACTTTTTTTAATTGTTTTTTTTTCTTGCGAATGATTGTATGTGATCGACAAACCAAGCTTAACTATAAACTCAGCTTGGTTGCCGAGGAAGCCGTGATATTCGATAACTCTTTCCATGACCGCTACTCAACTGCGAATGCGAGGTCAAAGATAACCCCCTCCACTTTTTCTTTTACAAATTCATCATCATTATGTTAACGTAGTAACATCATCATTTTTATGTAACGTTATGTTAACGTAGTAATTTCATCATCATCATCATTATGTTATCGTTATGTTAACGTTATGTTATCGTTATGTTAACGTCAGTAGGCGGTTGTGTGCTCTGGTATATTGTTTTTGGTCTCGAAATCGATACGTACATCTACGGTTCCTGTTTTAAGCGAATCGTCCTGACGGGAACAGTCGATTACTATTAACGGTACACTGGTCTTGAAATCTGCCAAACTGTAAGCGGTACACTCGTCCTCCGGTTTGTTGTAATAACCGGAGCAAAAGCTGGCGAACATTTCATACATCATAATCACATCACCCTGTAGATTGTCGTACTGATAGTACTGCGAATTCAAATACAGACGAACCTTAACAAATACGCACATATCGAAGAGTGTCAGTGATTTTGTAGCTTTATCTTTTCTGTCCTCTGTAAACCGAATATCACGTATCTCGGTTTCTCCGTTTGCGCACATGTCTTTACCGTCCATGAATGTATGTTTGTTTGTGGTAGAGCCGGATATTCGTGGATTTGCCATGAACGAAAAGCTATCGCTAACGTTCTATCTTGTTCTACTACCTTCAACAATTGCAATCGCATCGTATCGGCAACGTGAACATACGGAATTTTCCACGCTACCTTAGTCACTTTCAACTTGGAATCGCGTGCCTCTTTGGAAGACACTAGTGCGTTCACGTCGTTGGAAGATCTAAGCAAAACAAATTCTTGTTTGACGTTCAATATTACGTGTTTGTAGTCTTCGGCAAAACCCATCAGCATACGCAGCGGTACGTAGAAACAAAATCTTCCCGTGGTTTCATCCAAATCGAATTTATTCGTCACATCGAACTTCCACCCGAAATTTGCCAAAATATTTTTTTCGCTTTTACGCAACGATAGGATATTCTTAATCGTTGTCGTTATTCCCAACTTTTGTACATGACACATCTCCGTTCCGTTTATCTCGTATCGTATCTCCTCGAAGAGAAATGGTATCGCGTTATTTTTTAAACACGATTCTGTTGCCATTTTATTACCTGCCTTAGTAGTTAGCAGCCCTTCGACCATCAAAAAGCTTTTATGCGGTAACGTGTACACATCCTGTTAGTGTATCGGTATCCGAATTTCATCGTTGTTGTTGAAAGTCAACGATGCGTACGGTAGATGAGTATGATATTCGTACTGGGTGATCGTGTTGTCGAAAGAAACACTTTCACCAACGTCCAACATATTCGCCCTTATTGCTACCATTACGGTTCACCACAACTGTAAAACCAAGTTTTTGAAGAAACAACACGTTACGCGATGTTAACGCTTTGGTGTTTGTACGTCGACTGACCAATCTGCGTATCGTTTCGCTACTATCATCGTTATTGTATATTATCCCCATCGGTCAGTGGGTTTTCCTTTTGTTTGTAAATGCAATCTCACCGTTACGGTTTCACCGCGCAAATTTATAAGTTTTCCGTCTTGATCGGTTAACTTTATAGCGATCTCGTCTAAGCTCTTTGTATTTACCGGTAGATATATTATATTCTTCGGCGATTCGATTATTTTGAAACCAGGTGGTACGGTTATCGTAAATTCATGCAACACATGTCCTTCTGATCCATTCGTATAGGAGCCTCGTATAAGGCTGCATTCGACCCGCACGGTGTTCACGTTGTTAATGGCAACCGGCTTCGATGACTCGTGCCATATATTCGCCGCTAGATTAGTTTTATCAAACCCCAACAGCAGTGCCAAACTATCTCTTGATGGTAGATCGATCTCAGCACTGCATTTAAATGCATTTTAACGTATTGTTATTCGGTTGCATAAGTAAATCTATTTGGTGTTTGTCTTTTAGTTCATCGCTCAAACGTTTAGCGATATCATCCACTTCGTACGATCCGGTCGGTAGTGTCAGCTTAATCGTTTTTGGAAATTTATTTTAAACGACAATAATTGTGTTGTTGATGCCCTCTTTGACATTCGGAATCGAGTTATATGATGTTAGGATTATCAACGCCAATTCCCATTCGCCATCAGACAAATCCAATGATGGAAAGAATGTAGCGTGTAATAACGACGTATTTCCCACTTATGCAGAACATGATGATGATGTTGATGATGATGTTTACTTGTAGACTGACGAACCACGACTGAGAAATTCAAGACATAAATGTCCGCAGATAACCGTGTTTATATTCCGTCTGGCTTTGTAGTTGAAATTAATAATCGAATCGAATGGAAAATAACGCATCAATTCGTTAGGTGAACGCAAATTACCGAAACTGTCAAAATAATCCACCATTCGTCCACGTTTTCTATAACATACCCAGTGTGTTCCACGACCGGTACTGTGACCAAGATTAACTATCGCAGACTCATTAGTGTTCGGTTTTTTGGGTAATGCGTCCAACATGAAGACTCCTCGAAAATCGGCTATATTTAGTTTTCTCGCGTACTACATCAGTTCTATATTCGATAGCGGATGCACTGGTATTCCCTTTATTGGAAACGACGACGATGTTGTTGTTTTTTTTGGTGATGTAGATGGTAGGTGCAGGTGGTGGTGGGGGGAGGGGTTGATGTAGATGTGTGTAGGTGTGTATAGGTAGGTAGGGTAAGACCACCGGGTTGGTCTAGTGGTGAACGCGTCTTCCCAAATCAGCTGATTTGGAAGTCGAGAGTTCCAGCGTTCAAGTCCCAGTAAACCCAGTTATTTTTACACGGATTTGAATACTAGATCGTGGATACCGGTGTTCTTTGGTGGTTGGGTTTTAATTAACCACACATCTCAGGAATGGTCGAACTGAGAATGTACAAGACTACACTTCATTTACACTCATACATATCATCCTCATTCATCCTCTGAAGAATTATCTAAACGGTAGTTACCGGAGGCTAAACAGGAAAAAGAAAGAAAAGAGGTAGGTAGGGTATGTATGTTTGTATATGTATTTGTGTGTGTGTGTGTGTGTGTGTGTGTGTTAATGTACAGACTGATATGACGCGCTAAGATTCACATCTTTCAGTCTTATATAGAACATTTTTCAGTCTTTACGTCAGGGAGTCACTGCAGCCGATTGGTTTAAGGCGTCAGTCAGTCGCGTCCCGTCATGACCGGGTTCGAGTCCTAGGCAACCAAGTTTTTTTCACAATAATAATTAATTCAAAGGTTGGTACCGCTGTTCATCAGCTGTTGTGTACCGGTCGGTTTAAATTAAATAAATAAATAATACTCAAAGCTAATATATTACGCACGTTGGTATCCCTGCAGAATTTCAAATATCCCGCTAAGAGAAAAGGGAAATTCCCAAAGGGAAAAAGGGAAATTCCAATATGGTAGATCCAATATGGCGGACGGCCGCCATCTTGATGCAGTGTGCCCATTCTCCCTTACTTTACTCTAAGAACGTTTTAATTTCATCAACCGTTAAGTAAAATTTAAAAATTAAATTGATATGTCTTGAATGGTGGTATTGTCAAACATTTGTTTTAACAATACATTACTCGTTTCATTGTAACTTGTAGCAATTGAGCATCTCTTGTATCACATTAATGCCGTGTCTGGTTTATAAGATCCCTGCAAGCATTATCATTTGAGAAATAGCTCTATTACGTCACACCTATTCTTATCATATCGAGGCTTTTTTTTAGAGATAAATAGAAACGACATCATTTTATAACAACGTGGAATTTTTCGTTACCACCAGTTTAAAAGTCAACTGTAGTCCTATTGATTTGGCTGCGACTAAAAAAATCGCCAAATTTTTTCTACCATTACTGAAATTTTTTACTTACAATTTCAATTAGATGTACGATTGCATCTCTAGTAGTTTTTCCCGATTGAAAGCCAAATTTATTTTTCAATGAAATTGATTTTACTTAGCAATCTGTTTTTCATTATCTTCTATATTATTTTGGAAAAATTACTAACAAAACTAATAGGTGTATAATTTTCTGGCTTATTTAGATCACAAGATTTTGGTATCGGTTGTGGTATAGCACCATTGACTTGTTATTGAAAATAGTCTTCAAGAAAAATTTATTTATAATAAATTCCGATAGATTTATAATAAATGTTAAAACTTTTTTTAGACAGATTCCAATGAAATTATCTATTCCTAGAGATAAAATATTTGTTTAAATTATGAATAATATTTATAAATTTCATTAGTATCAGCTGGTTCTAGAGCGAAGCTATCTGCAGGATATTGGAATTGATATTGATATTGGAATTTTAATATTATTTATATTATCATTTAAAAATATTTTAGCATATTTAGAGAGTGAGAGAGAGTAAAATTTACGAGTTGATTTTCGATTGACGTTCATCTTTTTTGCGTTTATCATTTCGGTAATATATTTCCAAGTTTTCTTTCTATTTCCCTTGTTTTGTTCAAATTTATTACTATTGAAATAGTCAATTTTTGCTTTTTACTTCCTTTTATGAAGTACAAGGAAATAAAAAGCAAAAAGTACAACAAAGTATTGTAATCGCGAAATTTTGTACATACTTACGTATGTACGTATGCATCTCACATACCTTAAAAACGATTAGGAGTAAAATGTTGAAATTTTGGATTTAAGACTGTTGTAACATCTAGTTGCACACCCTGCAATCAACTGGACCAAAAGTGTCCAAAAAACATCCAAAATTCTAAAACTTTGGATTTTGGACTTTTTCTTAACTGCAGTAATAAGCTCTCATTGAGAGCTTTTCATCAACATATCTTAAGTGATACTTATTTTCATTGGTTTCAGAGTTATAGCCAAATAAACTTTTAATTAGTGAAAGGTTCGCATCTTACAAGGGGAATCCGACTTCACATCTCTTTTTTGTTTTTTAGCCTTTTCTTTTAATTAAAATATATTGATTTTTTAAGTTTTTTAACCTCTGATTGTAAAAAAAGTTTTAGAATAAATAATAATCCAACAAAAAGAAATGTGAAAAAATATCAAAAGTTATTAATGAAATAATATTTTATGTACTTTTCATTTGTATATGTAATTTAATAGGCGTACAAGGAAGTCATGTGGCGCTCACATCAGATTTTTTTAATTTTATTATCAAAATATTTGTGTATTTTTTATAATTCCCTTTCAATCTGAACGGTTGTTTAATTAGTTGGTAAATATTCTGTCCCTCTTTCCAACAGAATTGGCTATACCTGGAGTTATCCATTTTTTAAGCGGTCTGTTTTTATGAGTATATATACATAAATATGATAATTTATATTTATGGGATGTAAATATGATTTAGTATATAGTAATATGCATATATATTTTTTTGTTTAAATTGAAAAATAATTTCCAGTGCAAATAAACTTATATTATTCTTTAATTTAATGCAAAATATTAGAACATAGAAATTTACTAAAAAATATGTCAACACCCACGTGAATATTGTACTGCATAGTCGGCACAGAATAACACACTTGATGCGGGCCCGGTTACCACTAACCCAATGTATAAATTAAAACGAGATAAGTTTTAAAAACTTCTTAATACATTAATCAAAAACAAGATAGATATTTTTTTCTTGTAAGAAAAAAAATTTATCAAAAATTATACAGTTATCTGTGATTTACAGATGCCTTGTCAACTACCACACACTTCCGTTAAAAGTAATAATAAGACAAACTCATTACAGAAAAAAAAAAGAATTATATGTTTTAAAACTGCCATCGCACTCGATATAATTCTAACTTACCTTTTCAACAGTTCAAACATTCAACAGTTTTCAACAAACATTCTTACAGTAAGTTTGTCTTTTCCTTAGCAATTTTCAAAATCAGATTAAAAAAATCTATATTTCAATTTAATTTACTAAAAAAATAAATTTGTACTTTCCGCTTAATTATAATATATTACAAAAACATAATAGAAATTTGCTTAATATAATTAGTACACAAGGCAACTGAATACTATAAAACAATACAAGAGTAATGAAACGGAGTATAGTCTTTGGGTTATCCGAAATCGACATCAAAGTGTCGATTACCGTAACCGTTTCATTAATCGGTCATTGATGAACAGTATTTAATTATTTAATTAAATTAAATATCTTTAATTTTTTTAAATTTTGAGGTAAAAATGTAATCCATTTCGATGTTAATAAGGAATGTTTATACTTCATCATTTCATTCTTATTAACATCAACATCAACATCATCTCCATTAACACTGAATATCCACATAAAAAATTTATGCATTACATGCAATCTACGAATAATTGTAACAAATATTTTGAAATCATTGTCATCATACGAGGTGTGTGAGAAAATTAATGAGACTGACTTTTTACTTACCAAAGTTTTTATTTTTTTCAAACAACAATATTATTCCCTTCAAAGTAGTTCCCTTCGGCGGCTATAGACCGGCGAAGTCGTTGTTCCCACTCCTGGTAGCAGCGCTGGAAGGCTTCAACTGGTAGGGCTTTTAACTGGTCGGTCTTTTGAATGGTCTTTTGAATGTTCTCCAGAGTTTCAAAAAGACGTCCTTTTAAGACATGTTTCAATTTCGGAAAAGGAAAAAGTCAGAAGGACTCAAATCAGGTGAATAGGGGGTTGAGAAACCGTAGGAATGCGTTTTGAGGTCAAAAATTCCCTGATGGAAATGGCCGTGTGACACGGGGCATTGTCATGATGAAACATCCACTTGTCTGCAGTGTCTGGTCTCACGCGAGTCACTCTTTGGACACCTTTGTAAAACACTTGGTTGACAGTTTGTCCTGGAGGAACAAATTCTTTATGCACGATAACCCTACTGTCAAAAAAGCAAATCAGCATGGTTTTGATCTTTGATTTGATCATTCGACATTTTTTCGATCGAGGAGATGACGGAGTGTTCCACTATTCGCTTTGCCGCTTTGTTTCACGATCGTATTCAAATCTCCAGGTTTCATCACCTGTGATCACACGATTAAAGAATTTTTGGTCATTGTTAATCCTCTCGGGAGATCAACGTACACGTTTCTTCGATTGTCCTTCTGTTCCGTTGTGAGGTTTTTCGGCACCAATTTTGCACAAACCTGTCGCATGTCCAAATCATCTGTCAAAATTTGATGTACGGTGAAAGTGTTTAAATTTAACTGTTCACTCATCATCCTGATTGTGAAACGACGGTCTAATCTTACAAGAGCCCTCACACGCTCAATGTTTTCGTCAGATTTTGAAGTTGAAGATCTCCCTGAGCGAGATGATCTTCAACGTGTTCTCGGCCTTCCAAAAATGATTTGTGCCAGCGAAAAACTTGTGCTCTTGATAAGCAATGTTCCCCATAGGCCTGTCTCAACTTTTCAAAGGTCACACTCGCGGATTCCCGAAGTTTAACCCAAAACTTGATTGCACAACGTCGCTCTAAATTCCGATGCTCCATTTTCGTACCACACAACTTCACTGATGGCGCTGTCAAAAATAATGTGTTGACTGAACGGAATTGAAACTCGTACTGAAACTCGTACTTCCCTTCCGGAAGGGAAGAACAAACCGGTCTAGCTCGCAGTGTTACCAGACACAGAGTTGCCAGATCGCTCGCAGTGTTACCAATCTCATTACTTTTTTCACACACCTCGTAGTTGTACAGTATTCTTCTAGCTGATGTTTTGAAAATAACTCATATTTTCCAATATGAAATTTCAATTAACAACAGAACTGATATTAACTGACTTGGGAATTCCATAGTATCCCTTAATTACTTTCATCACAACAAACTGAAGAATATTATTAGTCTTACCCCTACTCATCGTACCTGATCGAAACAAAACGAGAAATCGCTTGAAATAATTTCAATGTTATTACCACCTGATATGAGTTGACCGGGGAATTTTTACTGTATTAGATGAAGCTCGTTATGTATAATTTAAGAATGAAGTTTGTTCCCGTGAGTTCGCGGTGTAGCGAAGAACCCATACAGCAGAGCACATACAAGAGCTAGTACTCGTAACAAATCATTACTCACAGTACAAAAACGATTGATTCGAGACTCCATGAGTCTCGAACGATTCACCCATCAACATAATTTCCTACTTAGGGTAACGGTTACAGCTCGAAACTTATAGTCAAAGCGATATAATATTGTTTAAAAAAAGGTATACCTCTTGTGTAGCGGGTATGTTTAGAATTATTCAGTATAATGTCACATTTGCAGAATAGGTATTAAATGTAGATGAAGTTGTAGCATTTAGAAATATTATGGGTTGTATATTAACTTGAGTACTTTGGATATATATTCCACAGATGTCGAACACTGGTAGGAGAAGAATATTGAGTTAAGAGTTATTACATAATTGGCCCATTATAATAACTTCTGGCTCATATACACCCATGTTTTTTTTTTTTTTTTTTTTTTTTTGCCTAACTACTCTGAACATATTTTTTTTAGTTAACTACTTTTTCTAAAAAAAAAAATCATATCTTTGTTTTTAAAATTTTTCTACCATTGTCTTATGATCTCACACACACACACATATATATATATATATATATATATGTACACACATACGTAAAAAATGTAGGCGATATATATATATGTGTGTTTTTAAATTAAAATGTGAAACGTCAGATGCAAAGTTAAACAGCGTGTGCGTGCATATTACTTGAATGTACAAAGAATTTGCTTGCAGCGGGCTTGTAAATAACCTTGCCCATATTTTATATACAGTTTTTAAATTTTGGTTTGAGTAGAAAGTTTAAATAAATATGAAGCGGATTTGTCAGTTAAAGAGTATCGCAATATAGCGCTGCATGCGCTGTCTCTACCTCCCTAACACACTCTCTCTCTCTCTCTCTGCGAGTGCGTGCGTGCGGGTGTGTAGCAATAACGCACGGGTCTACGTGTATGTATCTAATACAGATTTATGACTAACCAAGTAAACTGCTCCCAACATTCAAACCGACAATCACGGAATGGTGGGTGCAGCGACTTGTTCATGTGGAGGTGAACTCGGTTTGATATTGCAATGTGTTGGGACTGACGGCCCATTACAATTTCAAATCGCACGTCACTTGTTCAACTCATTAACATTTTATTTCCGACTGTTCTTCCCCCAGCATTGTTCTCATTCCCACCTTGTTAGACAGTCTGCTGCAACGCCATCCTAAAACTTTTCTTTTACTTCTTCACTTTCTTAACTCGAACATCGTTTTGCAAGATCCTTTTTGTACTTAATAGCTAAATTTGTCTTCATTTATTAAGGCGACACACAGACACTTTGCAATTCCGAATTCATAACCTCAACTCAATTATATTCAACTAACAATCTCTCTCATCGCATAGGTAATAATTACTACGAAACAAGACATCTGTCTAAAATTTTATTAATAATTCACAGAGGATTATGAAATTCTGCATACTTCATTTTCTAAAATACTTAAAGGAAAGATAATCTCTTGTCTTAGTAAATATAATCTTTATTGCTAACACAATATAAGTAATGTATAATCATTTCAGATTTCGTATTACAGGCATAAAAGAGGATAATTTTGAATTCTGTCTTTGATTTTAAATCTAAAACTCGTACAGCTATTAAAATAAACAAACCACAATCAAAATTACAATTTTTTTCCTTATATTTAGTATTTTCATTGTTGGTAAAAAGGCGTCCAATATTAAGCGCACGCGCACACACAAACACATAGATAATTTACTCATGAATGCTAATCAGCTACCAACATTATTAATTGGCGACGCGTGAACAAATATCTGCTAAATTAGTATTTCATTTTAATCATTTTTTATTGCTTTTTACTATTTCATCACAAGACTTCCATAAATAGGGATCCCATTGTTTTTAATAAAAATATCAACTTTAAACAAGTGTATCAGCCAATTATGTTTCCTAAAACTTTATTTACATCTTTTGTAGTTATCTCCGTGGTTTAACTGTACCGAACATCTTAAAATCAAGATTGCTTCTTTTTTTTGTTAGTTCGTCTGATATCTTCTCTATTTAACAAATTTTAGGCTTTTTTAATTTCCTGTTTAAAGGGCCAAGTAAAATATATAAGCGTAAATTTATTCTTCAATCTATTATACACCCATTTCCAACTCTTATAGTCCCTAAAGTTAAGTTACATTTATAGATTATTTTTTGTAAACGATATGTAGACAAGCATCTTTAAGAAACGATTTCCACTAAAGTAAATAGAAATTAATATGTTTAGAGAAGAAATCAACGTTTTGTAATGCACCGAAATCCGAGCAGAGTCTAAAAAAGTAATGCACAGACAATTACTGTACCCAAAATAAATTTGATATATGGTATTTCAAGTGATGCTTTTAAATAAATTGAGAAAATATAAAGTAAACATAATAAAAAAATAGTGTCTTAACTACTTTTAATCAATAAGAAAAGGTTATATAAATTTAATGTATAGATATATTATCTTACATTTCTTTTAACTAATTTTCTTTTACTTAACACTATTAAATAACAAAATAAAAATTACACATGTATATATTGATTTGAAATTCAGTAATCTTCATTCCTTTTACAAGATATTTTAGAATAAAAAACATAACTTATATCTTAGCAAGATAATTTAACTAAATATTAATAAATAAATAAAAATATCACTGAAAAGTAATTATCAAAAATAAACGCAAATTTAAAATTCATGTCTACAGAACTTCTTGTTTTTTTATAAATGATAAGGCACCTTAGTTATTCTCTACATTTTTTTTTTTTTTTGCTTTCTAACTTTTGCTTTTTTTTCCTGTT
Source organism: Lycorma delicatula (assembly GCF_047948215.1). Taxonomy (NCBI): domain Eukaryota; kingdom Metazoa; phylum Arthropoda; class Insecta; order Hemiptera; family Fulgoridae; genus Lycorma; species Lycorma delicatula. The sequence continues at coordinate 45,920,196 of NC_134455.1, read as the reverse complement.
TAGCCTCCGGTAACTACCGTTTAGATAATACTTCAAAGGATGAATGAGGATGATATGTATGAGTGTAAATGAAGTGTACATTCTCAGTTCGACCAATTATGAGATGTGTGGTTAATTGAAACCCAACCACCAAAGAACACCGGTATCCACGATCTAGTATTCAAATCCGTGTAAAAATAACTGGCTTTACTAGGACTTGAACGCTGGAACTCTCGACTTCCAAGTCAGTCTTCCAAAGTTGGGTTTTTTAATTTATTTACTGTAAGTCATCCTTCTTGGTGGCGTTTCTTTTTGTTTTGGTATTTTTTTTTTTTTTAATAAAATACAGATGTTTTAGCTGTTAAATATAATTCAGAGAAATTTGGTCGTTTTGTTTGACAGCGGCCATCTTGGATTGTTCTGATTGGTTTTCCTTTGTTTACATTTCCAAATTAAAAATAGATAGATAGATTTATTAAAAATAGATGGAAACAATCTTTGATGCGGGTTATATATCTGCTAAAATTTGAGCCCAATCGGTGTAGAACATTTTGAGTTTTTGAAGCCGTACACAAACGAACTTAACATTTTTATATATATACAGATATATATATATATATTTAAATATTTATCTATAAGCATGAGTATAAAGTCATATAACAAGGGAAACAAAATTACATCATGCTGTCTGGACAATTACGATTATTATTTCAAATAATTATAAAATATAAAAATTAATTATTATATATTTTATATTTGTAATACGAAATTAATTATATATACTTCCATATTTATTTATATATATTATTTATTATTTATTTATATATATTATTTATTATTTATTTATATATATTATTTATTATTTATTTATATATATTAGGTTAGATTAGGTTGGGTTAGCGTCCCTTCAGGACGCACAAGGTGGAGGTAAGAATACACAAAGACTGAGCTCCGGCTCCGGGGGTGGGGCACAGGGATGACATAGTTGGACCTGGCCACCTCACTTTAGAAGCTAAAGGTAAACAGCCGAAGAGAGAACTGATCTGTAACATACACTGTTGGTGGATGGGAAGCCAGCATCTCCTGCGACACCAAGACGAAAACTAACCAGAGATCGAACGAGTGAAGGACAGCCCTCTGCGGAGCCATCACTCGTCTGCACCTGAGCGGATGGGTGCTGGTGATGAGGCACGGGGACTTATGATCCCCTGAGCTCAACGTTACCCCGAGGTTGTGCTATGCTTGACTATCGATCCGGCCTCGGGTGGGGAGATACGGTTAAATAGGAGTTTTAATCGGTAGGGTACGGGAATACATAGGCTCTAATAACAACATCTAACCGAACTTATACGAATACCACTTTAAAAAAAAGAAAGGTTATTCGAATGGAAGTTTTTGTTCCGTTAAGACGTGTTCTTGTCGCTGTGTGTGGTTTTTTTCATTTTAATTGGTGTTTACGGTTTTAGCATGGATTGTACGTTAAAGGGTGTGGTGGATAATTTACAGGACTTTTTTATATACTGGATGATTTTCGACAACGGAAAACTATTTTACAGTGATTTTAAGTTTTTATTGCTTTCTTGCCTGATGGCAATAAGGGTTAAATTCGCTTGGTAGTACTGTTTGCGTGTGTGTGTATTAGAAGTATAAAATAAGAATTATTTCTTATCTAGTTGTATAGTAACTTGTTATCACAATGATAACATCGAAAAATTTTAGAGTTACATTAATTTTAATTATAAAAAAGATACCAGGTGGTAGTTATCTTTCTGATAACAGAGACTGGTATTTCGCTTAGGTAGATAAGGTATTGTGTAGCTTGTGCCTAAAGCTATTGTTGCTTAGTAAGTTTTTAAATAATTTACTTAGAATCTGAGGTTGTCGAGTTTCCACCTACCTTCTGGAGCCGAGGAAGTCGAATAGTATGGATAGAAACCCATTTAACCCTGGAAGGTCCTGGATCATTCTCCGGTGAGAGGAGAGGCGTCGACCAGCAAGGAGAATGCAGAGGTCGCACCGGAAGTCACATTACCGCTGGCCATAGAGGCTACGTCAATAGTGAATACCGGTGATAATAGACCTAGGAAAGACCGGAAGAGAAGGCGTCCTCCTAGTACTGAGGAAAGAGACCCAGACAACGAGCTAGTGGAGTGGGTTTGTAAATTGGAGACTGCAGCTTGTATTCTGCACAAAATCTTTGTAAAAATACAAAGAGGTAAATTAATCAAGTTGAATTAGATATGTATAATACATTCAAGCAGATTGATTAAGAGATCATTGTCTAAGATATTACTGGAGATAAGCACTCAGGAGACTACAACACAAATTGATCTAAAGTCAGATAATGATGAGATTTTAGGGCAGCTTGACAATGGAGTCGAGAATGATGAGGTGGTGGGTCTGATAGTTAAACGCTGGCCTACAGCTGTTTATAGTTATGTTGAAGACAAGAGTGGTTCCTCTTTTGATAGTGTTGATAAGGACATAGCGGTTGTGGTTAATCTGGCGGCTCTCGATGACCCTTTTACGTTGTCAGATCTTAGAAGGGTTTCTGACATTAGAAGCCTGGCAGAAAGGGGCAGAATGAAAGTGGAACAGCTGTTCGCATTTAAACTGCAGACGGAGGTTCTAACTGGTGAAGAAATTGAGCTGGAATTTCACACGGTGTTTGTGGTGGTGGCTGACTCCACACAGAGCGACAATAAGATGGCTGAGGATTTGAAAGGTGGCATTGGTCGAATATTTGAACTATCAAACAAGACTGTTTTTGATGCTTCAGGTGGTAGAACTGGCCCTACCCTGAAGAAGAAGAAGCTACTTGAGTATGCCAGTAAGAGGAATTTGTTAAAGATGAGGTATTTCTCGATCAAGGTGTGAGCCAGGCAAAATCATCTGAACGTGTTTAGGGCCCACTCACAAAGACTGTAGCAGTAACGGCTCAAAGTATAACATATGCTGATTTGTTAAACAAGTGAAGGATGAAGTGGATGGTGAACTTCCAGCAACTTTGTCACTAAGGAAGGGCCAAGCTGGTGAAGTGCTCATCAGGGTGAAAGACGATGGACGAGGTGCAGAGGAAAATAGTTGCAGGGATAGGTGTTAAGGTGAGCTGCACGACTAGGGTGCGCTCAAAGAAAATCATTATTTGGGACATTGATGAGCTCTCCACGGAAGAGGACGTTACTACGGCCCTCACGACGGCTGCAGGTCCGGAGCTGGTACAACTCCAGCAGTTCTGTATGAAGACAGCATCCAGGGGACCTCTATATTGATTCCTGCTAAGCTGGCCGATCACTTAATGCAGAAACTGAGATTGAAAATTGGATGGGTCTCATGTAGAATTTCCCTCAGTGAAGACAGAAGATGTTATAGGTGTTGGTCGGTGGGTCACAGAGCTGCTGGCTGTACAGGTCCTGATAGACTCAGGGCGTGTTTTAAATGTAGCAGTGACGGTCATTTTAAGGGCGACTGTCGATTGAATGTTAGAGGTATTGAACTTTGCAGCGGAGGCTTAGGCTGCCAATCAGGAAAAGATGATTAAATTACTTTTAACGAATGCTAATCGTAGCCCTCTTGCATGTTTTGACCGTGGAGTTGTTTAAACGGATAGATGTTGGTTTTGTTATCACGTCCGAGTCAAACAAGTATGTCGCGTCTGGTAATGGCTGGTGTACAGATAAAAATGGTGATGTTACCATCGGTGATGTTGGTGGTAGATTTCTTTGGAAACTGGCACAGAGAGCAGACGGCTTGATACCCATGGAGTTAGCTCCGGCTGTATTTGTTGGGGATGTACATTACCCCAAATTGTGACATTCCACGTTATGCCGAGATCATGAATAGGTTGCATGAACTGGTCGCTCGAGCAAGATTAAGGGTCATAATACTCGGCGACTTCCATTGCAAGATAATAGAAACTGACTGCACTGTCACTAACAGGCGGAGAGAAATCCTTGGGGATTTGATGCATCTGCATGGACAGTATTGCTTAAATGATTGTATTCCTCATTCACGGCTAGGGGACACTCTTCAATCCTCGATCTCGTTACACTGGATGTTCGGTGGGATCGGAATTGCTTCTTGAAGGTGCTTACGGAGGATATTACTAGCGATCATCTAGCCCCATAAATTGACTTGCAAGATCCGTTATTGAAAGTGAGGGTCAGTGGCCCGCGTTCCGTCTGTCTAACTAGCACTGGACATCCTTGTAAATAGAGAGAGTGATTGTTCAATTGAATTTAACTCCAGAGGGACTTCAACAGATTATCAAAGATGAGATTACACGGTTTAAAATGAAGTATCAGGGTTTCAAGCCGCTATATTGGTGGACCCCAAGAATTGCGCAGATGCGAAGGGAGTTACAATCCAGCCATAGACGTATGCAGCGGTTGCCCCTAAATTATAGAGCGGAGTATGATGAGGCTGCTCGAGATTATAGAGATCGCAGACGGGCCCTCAATTATGAAATTAAGACAGTAAAGCGCATGCAGTAAAGCGATGGTTGGAGATGTGCAAGGATTTGTATAGAGATTCCTAAGGGATCACCTATCAGATTGTGGTGAGATTTAGTAGGCGCCTCCCTTTATTGACGATGGATAGGGTGAAGTGTGAGGTGGAAAGACTTTTCCCTTGCTCCGAACGAAAGATAGTTTACCCTCCAGTTTTTGAGAGAAGAAAATATACTGTTAATGAAATTACCATGGCAATAAACAAGCTGGGGAATGAGAAAAGACGGAATCCCTGCCAAGGTGCTAAAGGGCCTAATCGGTAGGGTGCCATGGGCCATAGTAGACATTTTCAATAAAGAAATGGAAGATGGAACATTCCCAGCCTTTTGGAAGGAAGGGTTGCTTGTCTTTCTTCCCAAAGGTGATCGCTTCTCGGCCTCTGGCCCCGTACTGTAAACTTGCTTTGCAATACGTCGTCGGGGCTGTACAACAATCAGTGGCAGTGGGTCAACCTGTGTTGCTGCGAAGTGTTATACCGAACAGCGGCGTAGTGTGTTGCAGGAGGGCTACCGTCGGCTAAGTAAGGACGTTTTCTTTTTGTGTTGGTGTCCCCATCTTCGTAATTCGTGAGGCCAAGGAAAGTTTCAGGTCCTCTGGCAGGTTCGGAAAGCGAATTCGCTCCAACCCGCCGGTGGTCTGTAGTAGAAGCTTTTAAGCTTTGACTGTTTCCAGCGCGATTGCTTAAGAGCAGGCGGCTTTGCTCGGAATAACTAAGCCGAATGCTGACCTGTTTTGTGATTGGTGATAGGAGTCTTTCAAACTGCAGATGTAGTGCCTGGTAGTGCAGTTGGTATATTTTCTTGTTGGTAACCTGTTATGGAGCAATCCGAGGGAGATTACCTCGAGGACTTGGTTGGTTTAGCCAAGGATTTAGTTACCAGGGACCACTTTCTGCCGAGAAGGTCACTGAGCAGGTCTCTTCCGAGGTCACGATCCTCTAAGGAGGTCACAGAGATCTCCACGAGAGGGGAGGCCCTACCTCTCGTGTACCGGCGGATTGCACGGAAAATCCTGACAATACCTCTGCGTTGAACTATGCGGGGAAGACTTCGTTCGGAACCATGCAGGGAGAGCAAGGCAGTGGAGGGCGAACCAAGGCTGACAGGCAGCTCCCGGCAGTCGAGAGTGGCGGAACACAGCAGTGAGATAGTCGGCTGTGTTCCGGATAATTCTGGGGCAAAGCCTCCTTTACAGAGGTGTAGCTCGCGATCTGAAGGGATCGGGCGGATCGAGAATATGCGGTCCGCTTGGGTCAAAATATCTTTCAAGAAGGAATCACGAATTTTGGTGGAGTTTCGACAGTTAGTCGACTCGTACCTTTCCGAGTGTGCCTTGATGTTTTCTGAGGTGGCATTGAAATGCGAAAACCTCCAGGGCGCTAACTGAGCCCTAGATTTGATCGTTGATAGACTATCAGGCAAGATTGACAAGGTAGTGAAAGGAGTAAGGGACTTCAAACCGATAACGGGGAGGGTCTTTGGCGAAAACCACACCTCTTTAAAATAGGTGGAGGAGAAGGTAAAAAAGCCTGTATCCTTTGCTGCAGCAATAACCACACCTGGGCCTAAGCGTGTTAATCCCCCGTTGCCAGTTCAGGCGTCGTTAACAAAATTAAGCGGGCCACCGTAAAGGTGGTCCCAGTAATGCCTGGTCCAAGGGCTTTATCTGCAATGACGGATCCTGGACCTGCAGAAAGAAAAGGTCCAGATCTTCCGGATCACGATTTTATTTTCAAAAATTAAAGGAGATTACCTACCATATTTTTTATTAGTCCTGTCATTTACACATAAATGATAAAATAGATACTACTGATAATACCTCTAATCTGTGAAATCTTAATACTATTTCTCTGTGCAAATGCCGGCACCATGTTATTTCCACCCAAAAGAATGATGCATTCAGTACTATTTAAGTTTGGTAAATCACAGCAAAAGTTTATTATATGTGACTGATATTGAAGGTTATAAATATGAAATGAAGGGCTTGAATAACTATAATTGTAAATTATAGTCGTTCAGTCCTTCAGTTTCAAGAATCTTTACTATGAATAAGTTCAGTTATTGAAGACATATCAAATTATGGGCCTAAAACTCACTGCCTTGGGCAGAAACAACTTTTGCAAACCAAATCAAAATCATACTAGTTATATTCAACAAAACTTAAATTTTTTTTTAATTTTTACCTTGCTTCTAAATTGAATTTTATAGAGCCCCAGGGCTCTTACCCGAGGATAAGAGCCCTGGGGGGGTATGAAATCGGGATTTCATACACAATTTGATAAAATATTGCCCTAATATAGAAGTCAAAACCATTAGATAGACACAGACTTTAAGAAAATATTTAGAATGTTGGCCAGAAAGTCCCAAAAGCCAAGTGGCGTTGAAAATAAAACATAAAATCTTGTTTTTTAGTTATAAGCAAAAATAGTTTTTTAGAAGAATAAGAATTTGACAAACATCTGAGACCATCACATTTTTATTAAAATTTTATTTTGTATCCTTACTAATATTTTACATAATATGATTTAAAAAACTTGATAGAAAATCATCAAATCTTATTATACTGCAAATATTTCATTTATTTAAATGTAACATACAATTTTATGTGTTTTATAAATGAATGTTATCTCACTGTTTGTAAGAAATTGTATATAAGTTAAACTTTATGTTTCTTTTTTCCTCTTAGACAATTTTCTACAAAACAAGTTATGAAGTATCTTCTAGTTGTAATAAATTCATTCATAATGCACTTAAAAACCTAGCATTCTATGACCATATATAATAAATTGTTCAATAAAGAATGTATTTGAAATGACTTTAAAATATATTTTATCAATATTTTTTTTATTATTATTTAACAAGAAAAATAATAAAATAAAAAATTTTAATAACCACATTGGAAAGGAAGAAAAAAGATTAAAAAAAATAAAATGAGAATTATTTGTTGAGTAAAAGAGCTCTCAGCATAATTCAAGAAAAAACATCATCTCAAGTTTTCTTTATAATAATGAGGAACAGTGAAGCATAAAAATAAAAGACAAAGGATTGAATAAACTGGACAAACAAGAGAGATGAAAGAAAAAACAGGGAGATGATGAGAGTCTAAGAAAAAAGGGTGGTAGATGGAGAGGATTGGAGAAGAGAAATTGCAGTAGCTATGTCTACACTCACAGCAACAAGGGAATGAATAATTGTTTTGCTTCATATGACGCATAAAAATAAAAAAAAAGATAAAATTCAGTTTATTTGTCAATTCTTATAATAATATTGATATAATCAATTCCTTGAATCCATTATTATCCAGTTGTAGTAATCTATTATTATAGTGCACTGATTGATTCAGGGGAGAATAACGTAATATTTAGTCTACAAATATCTATTGTATTTGAATATTTGTAATGTATACCACAAATAAAGCATAATATTTTAGTTAAGATTCTAATGAAAGGCTATGCTTTTTAAACCATCAAAGATATTAAAATTACTAAATGTTATAAAAACTAAATTCAAAACCATGAAACTTGTTCTTCCTCAGGACCTTTTGAAACTATCAGAGCACCTTTATCAGTCCTTTACAGTTGAAATGATGACCAGTTAAAAAGGTTAGAAAACCCTTTTAATATGATATGATTGAATTACATATTTGATCTAAGTTCTTTATTCATTTAATGTGTTGTTTTTATTAGATTTATTATGTTTATAAATTTAATTTTGCTAAATTGGAAATCTCAAATTTGATGTAATATGTGTAAAATTTGCATTTAGTGGTCAATATCTTTGTACATTTGTTATGTTCTGTGAAATTTGTAAAATTGATTAATATATATTTAATCTGAATATTTTGTTTATTCAGTCTGTATGTGAGTGAATAAACTTTTAGTCAAATGTACTATACGATGTCTGCTCATAAAATAACGGATCATTTTTAATTACGCGCCAACGGAGATAACAGTGACATGCGGTTGGCAGTATTGTGTTTCGCATAACCTCCTTTGTAAACACATGTTCTTGGATTATTGATAACTTGTTTAGTTTTCGTGTTATTATTATTTGAGTGAAACGTGTTTAAGTGTTAGTAGCGATTTTTGTAATGTACGATTTTCGGGAGCAATGATACAAAGTACAATTTTGCGTGAAACTGGGGAACCCTCACAGAAACGTTTCAACTTTTGAAACAAGCTTGCAGTGATCATGCTGTTCATCGTATGCAATGTTACAAATGGTTTTCAGACGGTAAAAATGGTCATCAGTCAATTGATGATTACCCTCAACCAGGAAGGCCTTCGACTTCAACTGATGACACCCACGTTCAGAAAACCAACGATCTGGCGCGTGCAAATCGCCGATTAACTGTAAGAGAATTTGCATAAGAGGTTAGCATCTCGATTGGATCACGCCATGAGATTTTGACTGAAGAATTGAACATGCATCAAGTTGCAGCAAAGTTTGTTCCTCGTTTGATGACCGAACAGCAAAAAGAACATCGAGTGGACATTTGTGCAAAGGATCATAACGAGAAACGAAAGCTGGGTTTACGGCTACGATATTGAGACAAAAGTTCAATCATCACAATAGATTGGCAAAGGATCTTCCACGCCCCATGAAAGCACGTCAGTCTCAATCCAATTTCAAAGTGATGCTCTGTTTTTTTATTTTAATGGAATTAAGCATTTTGAATTCTTACCTCAAGGTGAAACAGTGAACCGTGCATACTATCAAGGCGTTTTACAACGGTTACGTGAAAAAATCTGCTGAAAGAGACCAGAGTTATGGCGAGATAACTCATGGTTTCTTCACCACAACAATGCTCCTGCGCACTCAGTTTTGTGCCAAACATCAGATAACTGTTCACATCAGCCTACCTACTCGCTAAACCTCGCTCTTGCGATTTTTTCGAAATTAAAATCGGTAATGAAAGGACGCTGTTTTGAGACTATTGATGATATTAAAGAAATTCGTCACAGACCTTAAAGGCCATTTCAAGTGAAGCTATCCACAACTGCTTCGCGAAGTGGAAACACCGCTGGAAAAAGTGTGTGAATAGGGAGAGCAGTAATTTCAATGACAGACCAATAAAAATAGTCAACAAAATTTAATTTTTTGTATGTTAAATGAGAGTGAATGGCTGATTCTTATAGTATTTTTTATGCCGATTTCATATATGTTAACAGATTTTTTTTCTATCAGGCTCAGTTTTTTTTGTAATTGAAATTTCTTTTGAAACCAAAAATTTATGGTTGAACGTAGTGAAAATACATTGCATCCATTTTGTACTCACCTAAAATCTATTTCTTTTGGATTTTCTGCTGTAATTTGCTGTAGGTAGATCCCTCTTTAGATTCTAACAGCAGTCAGTTAACATTATTGGGTTTATTTTTCCCGGTATCATATTTCCATTGTAAATATCTCCTGGCGAAAGCATTCTCCATTTACATCACTGATAGCACCAAGATTGTTAGGAAAAAATCCAAATGTGAATATAAGGAATGGATTTTGAGTCACATGTTACACCCAAATTCTTCTGATTTTGAAGGAGTTCACTCACAAGTTTTCTGTAGTTACCAGCCTTATGGTTTTCAAGGAAGTTGTTTACCACATTTTGAAATGATTTCCATGCAGCAACCTTCAAGTCATTCAAACACCAGATCACTCATTAGTTTTCTCATTTGTGGTCCAATAAATATATCTTCCTTTAGTTTAGCATCGCTTATAATAGAGAATTTGTTTTTTACAAACTGAAACCCTGCACCAATACAATCCATTATTTAACAAAATTTTTGAATAAACCAAGCTAAATGTGTAATGGTGGAAGATAAACTTTTTCTGGTTTTACTAATGCCTGACTAACAACATTCTTCTCTCCTAAGTCAGTACCTCTCTCTATGGGCACTGCTCTTTTATGAAATGATTTTTCCCATCCCTGCTGTTCCACTTGCACAAAAAGTAACAGAACAGTGTATTCAATTGGCAGTCCAAGTAAAAGTGCTATTACTTTCAGATCTCCACAAATATGACATAAATACTTCTCATACTGAAACCTGCTCAATACAAGTTTCATATTTTCATAAGACTACTTCATGTGAACACCATATGCTAATGGTATTGATGGGTATTTATTTCCAATGTGACATAGAACAGCTTTCAAACTAAGCTTTGATGAGTCAATAAAAAGTCACCATTCATCAGGATGGTGCATATGTGTCCCAAAGCTTCCAGTAAAGAGTCCACATCATTACAGTATACTAAGTTTTTTGTACTGAGAGAAAAAATGTTCAAATTCTGACTACCTATCATGGAAAGCACTTATTTTAGTGTTTGGTAGCAAAAAATGTCCTTTCAATCTTGATGCTAGTATTAATGCTGGATTCTTTGATAAATTTAGATCATGAACCAGATCATTTAATTCTGATTGATAATTTAATGGGGTTCAGTATATCTATTTTCTAAAAAGTTTTCTTCATCATCTGATAAGTCAGCACAAGATTCAACTTTAAGATCCATGTTTCTGTTGGTACTGGAATTGGAAGCTCTTGGCTATTTGGCACTGGTCGTATAGCAGAGGGAATATCAGGATATTTAACAGTATGTCTACTTTTAGCTGTTATCCCGGATATCTTTATTACACAAAAATAACAGTCTCTGTGATGTGATCCTACAGTTCTCTCCAAAACATTGGAATGGCTAAATGGAGACCATTTAGCCAACCAGTCAACAATGTTACACAAGAAGCATAGCAAATATTAGAAGCCCAAGATTTATCCTGATCATCTAATTTACATCCAAAACACAGGTCATATGACTTTTTTATCAGTGAAGTGTTATATTTTTTCTGAGACTTCAATGTTACCTCACCACAAACGTAGCAGAAATTGTTTGGATGATTAACTGTGAGGCATTGTTAATACATTACAATAACTAATATTGTTTAAAAAGAAACTTTATAAACACACTAATTTAATAGACATACACATGCTTTACTGAACAACATATACCCACAAATATGAAAGCCAGCTACAAAACTGAATGTTACAAACATGAGAACTGGTACTTGAATGAGAATTTAAAATATTTCTCTAGTCGGCATGACAGTTTATAAGTAAATATAATAACGACAGAAATAACTGAGTGGATGATATGTTTATAGTAAGATGGAAATAGTTACAATGAGTCACATTCTTGTTCATTTTAATTAATGTGTAAATAATAAACATGATGACTGACGCCTAACAAGTCCCTTAATTGACAAAAATTAAGGGACTGTAATAAATAAACAAAAGCTATTGATAGACAACATTTATTAATTGATAAACGAAAACAAAACTTGATAAATTATATAATAAAATACATTCACAAAATGCTATGCTTATGGAGTTCATGCATGATACTTCCTGAAAATATGAATGGTAGTTACAAAAAAAACAAGCCTGATTAACAAGTAAACTAAGATTACTAAAGATAATAAAATTAAAAAAACAAAAAAGAAAATAAAGTCTGTTATTTTCTTAACAGACCTTGTATAGTGCAATCAGTGCAATTTTCATACTCCTGGGTTGCTGTATTTAATTTATGTTTTGTTTGTTTGCTGTATGATCTTATGTTTGTTTGTTTTGTGATTTTCACATTAGAAAGAATTATAATTAGCTCAAAATTTCCTTTGAAAGAAAAATTTTCATTAACTTGTAACTGAGTTATTTTAAATTCTTTTTAAGTTTTAAAGTATTACATTTGTTTTGCTACTAACAAATGTAAAAAACTAAAATATAGCTAAACATATTTGTACCTGTATTAGGTACAGTTGTTATACTTTATGATAATTATACTAATTTTATGGGATACAGTATACAATAACAAGAAATTTGTATCTGAAATAAATATTTCTTGAACTTAAAAGTTTGTAGAAAAGTAAAAAAAAGAAAATCTTCAATTCAAGTATGCAGTAATCAAATTTTAATATTTCATTTATTCGTTTATACCCTTATATTTCTTAAGATAGATCTCCAGGAAAAGCCAGTATTGTAAAAGATATTAAATTACCTTCCATAATTTTACTTTTTTTTTGTATTACAACTGCTAGGATCACTGGCCAAGTAGACTTTTATCCCAGATGGTAAATTTAAGATTGCTTGTGTGTTTTTTTTTTCTGTAAACATTATCTTGAACACCTCTATTACATTGCCTAAAGAATTGAATAAGAACTAATATTGCCAGTACGCCAATCAAAAGTGTTATACATTATGTATGCGAGTTATGTCCCAAACAATGTATAAAACACAGGAATCTATAAGATTATTTGGAACAGCTCAGCCATTTTTACAAAACATATATTTTATTTTTTTGAGTCTGAATGGTATTGGATGTCATGATTAATTTGCACTAGTAAATATCATTGCAGATGATTAATCTAGTACGTGTACAATATTCAGGGATGTGTTTTAAGCATGACATCAATATTGTTGTTTGCCTTTCAGTAGATAAAGTAAGATTACACTGGTGTGCCTTGTGCAAAGCTGTGAACATAGACTACTTGATCTCTATGAATTAACTCAGCTGAATACTGGGACAACCCGTTCACAGGTTTACAGTGAGAAATTTCACTCTTCCTGAATTCCACTAGTTCTACCAACTTTCATCTGCTACATTCCTATTGGATCACCCAACTGAACAGCAAAATCATCAACATACCAGTTTGAACTAACAACTTTTGTAGCAGCATCCACTGCCTCTTTACAATCTATACTAATGTCTCTTGGAATCTTGGTGAAATTAAAATTACTTTGCCATATCTTTGGCAAAGAGAAACATACTAAACAAATAATTAGAAGTTCATTTTTGGATAATTTTGTATAAAATGCTGAATAAAATAAACGTTCAGTGAGGTCTTCAAAAGCAGAACTTCTAAAAAACTAATTGGTAGTACTGTATTTCAATGTTATAGAACTAATTTTTTTTTTAAGCAAAATTATTAATTATCTTAGATTTTATGAAATATTTTTAAATTGTTATTTTAACCTGGAAGATGTATAATTTGTAGAAAAGGATTTTAAATATAGACAGATTTATGTGGTATTGAGTATTTGTATGTTTATGCAAAGTTTACATAATGTGTTCTGAACAACTGTACAGCAATTTAATGCCATCCCCCAGTTTGAATTGGACAAATTGTAAGGATATTCTCAGTCAAACTGTACACTGTATGGCAAAACTATCTAAGTTTTACAAAAACAATTTATTAAATGACCAAAATCAACACAAATCAAACATACTACTTGACCATGGAGAAGAAATCTCCTTATCACTTCAAGACAAGCTCATGACAAAAGAACTATGCAACAGATCCAAAAATATTTCCTGATTTCACATTTCCATCTGTTTAAAAAGCAATTTTTTTTCAATTTTATCATACTCTGTTTAGCTAATCAATGAACAGGTTTCAAATATTTATTTTTCTGCTGTAATGATCACTAAATACAAATACATTGAAAGTTTTAAACATTTATTTGTAAATAAATGGAAAATGCACGTCAATTTTTTTTTATATATTTCATCTCTAAGACCATAGAATTACAGTATTTGATATATCCATAAAGGGATTACTGTGAAATTATGAAATTTGATGCACTAAGTATGACAAAAAACATGCATAATCTTGTTATATTCAAGATGACAGAGAGAGGTCAGCAGAATTAATTAATGAGTAAACATGGAAAAACAAATTTCAGGACATGTGCAGTCAGTTAAATCTGAAATAATGTAATCAAACCAAACATTAAAAAAATTAGATAAAAAACTGATATTCAGGAATTATAAACATCCATATAGTTTATATATGACAGCTTTGACAAATTTAAGGGTAAATCCAGAATACATGATTCTAGAAAATTTTACACTGAGTGTAACAAAAACAATGTATTAAATGAGCAAACCCAACAAAAATCAAACTTATAGTTAAGCAAGTACAGAAGTTTAAGATCACATACTTTCTATGAAGAGTAATAAAAACCTAAGAGACAATATGACAAATTAATTTGTCCGTAGTGATTAGGTTATGACAAAAGAGAAGCAAATGGAAAAGTCCTGATGAGAAGGAAAAAAAAGAAGAAAATGAGATAGTTGGAAAAGGGTTTGAACTAGATCTTAGGACCACTCTCAGCAGATCACTTCAAGCAGGAAGATTCACCATCAGCAACCAGCTAACTTCTCCTGGGAAGGAGAAGTTAGGATTCTCCTGGGAATCCTAACCAGGGAAAAGGAAGGAAGTTCCTTTTCCCTGCAGGACCATCTTTTCGGAAGGAGGAAAGATGAAGCTAGTGCACCAGTGAAAATTGGGTTTAGGTCATCCTTAAAGAATTCCTTTATTAAATGGAAGGAAGTACTCAGAATATAATAAAATCAATAAATTCTGAAGAAAATCTACAAATATTATCAAAATTATAAATTACTTGTACAATTATTTCATGAAATAAATAGATGATTGGGAACCACCCATAGTAGCATTTGCTTGTTAGGTACAATAGACAGAAAATATACAGCAGAATTCAAAATTAATTATTTAATGTTTAAACATTCTAAGCGTCCAAGCATACATTGAAGAAGATATCTAATAAACGATTTTTGTTAACACCATATATTACAATAAATATATATTTTTTTTGTCTTCAGTCATTTGACTGGTTTGATGCAGCTCTCCAAGATGCCCTATCTAGTGCTAGTCATTTCATTTCGGTATACCCCTTACATCCCACATCCCTAACAATTTGTTTTACAAATCCCAAATGTTGCCTGGCTACACAATTTTTTCCTTCGACCAGAGTCTCATATATAATATCAAATCGACTATTCCAGGATGCCTTAATACGTGGCCTATAAGTCTGTCTCGTCTTTTAACTATATTTTTACAAATGCTTCTTTCTTCATCGATTTGCCGCAACACCTCTTCATTTGTCACTTTATCCACCCAACTGAATTTTAACATTCTCCTATAGCACCACATTTCAAAAGCTTCTAATCTTTTCTTCTCAGTTACTCCAATCATCCAAGTTTCACTTCCATATAAAGCGATGCTCCATACATATATTTTCAAAAATCTTTTCCTGACATTTAAATTAATTTTTGATGTAAACAAATTATATTTCTTACTGAAAGCTCATTTCGCCTGTGCTATTCGGCATTTTATGTCACTCCTGCTTCGTCCATCTTTAGTAATTCTACTTCCTAAATAACAATTCTTCTACCTCCATAATCTTTTCTCCTCCTATTTTCACATTCAGTGGTCCATCTTTGTTATTTCTACTACATTTCATTACTTTCATTTTGTTCTTGTTTATTTTCATGTCGTATTTCTTGGGTAGGACTGCATCTATGCTGTTCATTGTTTCTTCTAAATCCTTTTTACTCTCAGCTAGAATTAGTATATCATCAGCAAATCGTAGCATCTTTATCTTTTCACATTGTACTGTTACTCCGGATCTAAATTGTTCTTTAACATCATTAACTGCTAGTTCCACATAAAGATTAAAAAGTAACGGGGATAGGAAACATCCTTGTCGGACTCCCTTTCTTATTACTGCTTCTTTCTTATGTTCTTCCACATTATTACTGTTGCTGTTTGGTTCCTGTAAATGTTAGCAGTCATTCTTTTATCTCTATATTTGAATCCTAATATTTTTAAAATGCTGAACATTTTATTCCGGTCTATGTTATCGAATGCCTTTTCTAGATATAAAATGCCAAGTATATTGGTTTGTGTTTCTTTAATCTTCCTTCTAATATTAATCTGAGGCCTAAAATTGTTTCCCTTGTCCCTATACTTTTTCTGAAACCAAATTGGTCTTCTCCTAACACTTCTTCCACTCTCCTCTGAATTCTTCTGTACAGAATTCTAGTTAAGATCTTTTATGTATGACTAGTTAAGCTAATTGTTCTGTATTTTTCACATTTATCTGCTCCTGCTTTCTTTGGTATCATGACTATAACACTCTTTTTGAAGTCCGACAGAACTTCCCCTTTTTCATAAATATTATACACCAGTTTGTATAATCTATCAATCACTTCCTCACCTGCACTGTACATTAATTCTACGGGTATTCTGTCTATTCCAGGAACCTTCCTGCCATTCAGATCTTTTAATGCTCTCTTAAATTCAGATCTCAGTATTATTTCTCCCCTTTCATCCTCTTCTTCCTCTATAACACCATTTTCTAATTCATTTCCTCCGTATAACTCTTCAATATATTCCACCCATCTATCAACTTTACCTTTCGTATTACATATTGGTGTAACATCTTTGTTTAACACATTATTAGGTTTTAATTTATGTACACCAAAATTTTCCTTAACTTTCCTGTATGCTCCGTCTATTTTACCAATGTTCATTTCTCTTTCCACTTCTGAACACTGTTTTTTAATCCACTCTTCTTTTGCTAGTTTGCACTTCCTGTTTATAGTATTTCTTAATTTTCGATAGTTCCTTTTACTTTCTTCATCACTAGCATTTTTATATTTTCTACATTCATCCATCATCTGCAATATATCATCTGAAATCCAAGGTTTTCTGTCGTTCTCTTTTTTCCGCATAAGTTCACTTCTGCTGATTTAAGAATCTCCTTTTTAACATTCTCCCATTCTTCTTCTACATTTTCTGCCTTATCCTTTTTACTCAGACCTCTTGCAATGTCCTCCTCAAAAATCTTCTTTACCCCCTCTTTCTCAAGCTTCTCTAAATTCCACCAATTCATCTGACACCTTTTCTTCAGGTTTTTAAACCCCAGTCTACATTTCATTATCACTAAATTATGGTCGCTATCAATATCTGCTCCAGGGTAAGTTTTGCAGTCGACGTTGCAGTTGATTTCTAAATCTTTGCTTTTCCATGATATAATCTATCTGATACCTTGCAGTATTGCCTGGCTTTTTCCATGTGTATATTCTTCTATTATGATTCTTAAACTGGGTGTTGGCAAATACTAAATTGTACATTGTGCAAAACTCTATAAGTCGGTCCCCTCTCTCTTTCATTCCTTTTGCCCAGCCCGTATTCACCCACTATATTTTCTTCTTTGCCTTTTCCAATGCTTGCACTCCAATCTCCAACTACTATTAAATTTTCATCTCCTTTTATGTGTTTAAATTACTTCGTCAATTTCTTCGTATACACACTCTAGCACATGGTTGTCATGGGCGCTTGTAGGCATATAGATGTTAACCGTCGTTGTCAGTTTAGGTTTCGATTATATCCTTATTACAATGACTCTATCGCTATGTATTTTGAAATACTCTAGTCTCTTCCCTATCTTCTTGTTCATTATACGAAACCTACTCCTGCCTGCCCATTATTTGAAGCTGAGTTAATTATTCTAAAATCACCTGACCAAAAGTCGTTTTCCTCTTCCCACCGAACCTCGCTAATTCCTACTACATTCACATTTTTCCTATCCATTTCCCTCTTTAAATTTTCTAACCTACCAACGTTTTTCAGACTTCTAAAATTCCACGCCCTGATTTATAGAATGTTATTTTTTAATTTTCTGGTGACCACTTCCTTAGTAGTCCCCACCCGGAGATCTGAACGGGGGACTAGTTTACCTCTGGAATATTTTACCAAGGAAGGCGCCATATTTGCAATATGAAAATGCAGAGAGCTTCATTTTCTTGGAAAAAAAGCAGCTGTAGTTTTCCATTGCTTTCAGTTGCGCAGTACTCAGAGGACTGAGTGATGTTGATATGGCCATTTAAGTCGTACGCCCTTAACAACTACTGAAAGAGCTGCTGCCCTCTTTCAGGAATCATTCCTTAGTCTGGCTCTCAACAGATACCTCTCCAATATGGTTGCACCTTCGGTCCAGCTACTCTGTATCACTGAGTACTCCAGCTCCCTCACCAACAGCAAGGTCTCATGATTCATAGAGGGAGCATAAATATATTAATGCACTGGAACTCATCCCTCTACCTACCTCTCTGCCTACCAGATATCTTATTCTCTGCAGCATTGAGAATTCCAAAAAAATATATTATTTTTCACAAATAAAGATCAAAATAAATCTGAGAGAGTTTTCCTATTCATTTACAATGAAATAAACTGCACCACTTTGGAATGTAATGCAAGACATGCTTATGCACTCTGTATAGAACGTTTGACGAATAATTATAGTATAGGTTTTTTTTTAATTTATAAAGTCCCAGTAGAGGTATAATAAAATGTATGGAGGAAATAGAGAACTGGACTAAAGCTAATCAAAATACTAACATAAACACAATAATAGGAGACATGAACATTGATGTAACAGGCAGACTAAACGGCAAGATAAATAACTAAACAGCAGTACTTCCAGTTGATGGCTTTCAATAGTGTACTAACACAATTGCAAGGTTACAAAAACAAGTCAAATAGACCGTGTATATAAAATTAAGTATGGATTTAAGTAACATGTAATATCCCCTCACATATAACTTTCATGTAATGGAAAGTGATATGTAAACCGCACCACACATTTATTTTTAGGAGATTTCTGACATAGTCAATAATTTCATTGGGTTGCTGAGATCCTCATATCCTACAATTATGCCGGATGACACAACCACTGTCATGGAAAGTCACTTCATCTGTAAACATAACAGGTTTTAACAGTGTTACACCTGAGATGATCCAACAGACCTGGACAGAAGTCAATTATTGGCTGGATGTTTGCAGAGTGACCAACGGAGCTCATATTGAAACATTATAAGGTATGTAAAAAACTTATTGAGTTGAATTTTTTTAAAAATACCCGTTTGATAATCCCTAGTAGTTTCTAAGATACAATATTTTTTAAATTGCTGCAACCTTTTTTGTTGATTATGTATAAATATCTAACTTCATATATCTTCTTGTTCTTTCTATTATTAACTGACTTCAAAAAAGGAGGAGGTTATCAATTAAAGAATTTTAATGTATGTTAAGCAATATCTTCGACGTTAGTTATCTGATTTTAATATTTTTTTTTTTTTTTTGTAATCAAAAGTATACTTTTGGAATGGTCCCATATTAATCTTAATCAAATCTTAGAAAAAAAAATAATCCCAAATCCAAATCCAAATCTTAGGAAAAATACCAAAAAATCGAACACCTTGATATCCTTAGCCGCTGACTACTCGCACCAGTACCACATTGCTCTATGCACTGTGTGACTAAGATATCAATAACAGTCTATATTATCATTGTGAAGTCTTTGTGGAAATATTCATGGCATTTTTCTCTACTTTTCTTCCTTAAACAATCATTCCTTTTTTACCTTGGCTACTTTACTCTAACCTCCACATAAATATTAAACCTACATATGATGAAAAAATGTATTATACCTAATTGCAAAATTATAATATAAATATTAATAATACAATATTATAAATAATATAATATTATAATATAATAATATAAATATTAATTATAATATAAATTAATAATAATTTAATATTTAATAATAAATTCTAATTTGGCAATTAAATAATTAGCCATACAACAAGCTCCCTACTGACATCACTCTGTATGAAGCGAGTTAATTATGATAATTTTGCAATAAATAATATTCTATTGTTATTATAAACACTTCTTTTAACCAGGTACTCGCAAACCTTGTCCAAATAAATACTTGCAATAATGAAACCAGTAAATTGGATAGATTATGCAACCTCATCATTTAGTCAAAGCTTTCTCATCAAAAGAAGAAAGAGTTAAGGGGCAATTTTTTTTAAATAATGTATGTACTGAGCTTAATATAAAGTTATGTTTGCAACATTTTGGAAAAATTTACCCCAAAAAAATTATCTATCAATCCACTCACTGGAAATATTGTCTCCAAACTTTTACCAACAAATTTCCCTATATACATTAATCTCTGTACTAAATTTCATTAAATTCAGTGTTGCCTATCAAAAGTATTAAGCTTCAAACACACCAACACATGTGCACACATACAAACATTATGCCCCACCTTTTTGTTTTTTGGGGACCCTGGGTCATGAAACTTTGAGAAATACAAAAAAAAACCATATCCCATTTTTTGACTAATTGCAACATTGTGGTAGCCGCCAATTTTCCCCTTGACCTTTTAGTTCCTGGGTGACCCGAGTCGGTCCCCCAAGAGCGGAGCAGTCGAACATCACATGTTCGTTTGACTGGACCTACCTGCAGACACACAGCTCATCAGTTGCAAGGCGCAACCTACACAGATATTGTTTCAGATTAACATGGTAGGTGAGTAGTAGCAAAATAGAAGTGCGGCGCCAATAGCACGCCTTGCTTCCGCAGGGAGCGCTAGTGTCAGCGTACGTCATTTTTGTTTTTTCCCTGTGGGAATTTCCCTTTTCCCTTAGAGGGATATTTGAAATTCCGCAGGGATACTAACTTCAGTAATATATTCGCTTTGAATATTATTTGTAATAATTAATTCAACGGTTGGTACGGCTGAGGAACAGCTGTTGTGTAGCGGTCAGTTTGAATTATATAAATAAATTATATTTGAAATGAAAAAAAAATTTGGTCGCCTAGGACCCGAATCGTGTCATGACGAAACGCGACTGAATGACGCCTTAAACCAATCAGCTACAGCGGCTCCCTGATTTAATGAGTGAATATTTTTCTACATAAGCGGTGAAATGATGAATTGTGAATTTTAAAGTCAAATTAGTCTGTACACACACACCCACACTATGGCGCCATCCGCCATCTTGGAATTTCCCTTTTCTTCCCATGGAAATTTCCCTTTTCCCGTTTTTTATGTATTCAGTGAAAAGTGTTGTAAAAAATTAAATATATTATCTCTCTTTCTCTGTTTGTGTGTGTGTGTGTGTGTGTGTGAGAATAAAAACCACGAGGATGATCCTGGTCGTCGTGGCCGTTGCACCGGGAGGCGTCACCCGCTACTCCAGCACCCGGACGTGGCTCATTCACCAGGAGGCGGCGGCGGCTGCGTGTGTGTTCGAGTGCGTGCGTTGATGTAGCGGCGCGGTGTTGTTGACAGTGAAGTGTGGCGCGCGACCGATGAACAGCTGACGAACGTGGTCTAAGGTTGAGCGTCCTATTTTGAACAGCCGTTACAGTGGTAGGCGCAAAAGCACCACACCCTACCGACCAATTACAGCGCCGGATTCAAAGCGGTTGCGCATACGCAACACGTAGACCGTTACTGCAGCTACCACCACCACCACCGCTGCAGACACGAGCCTACATAAAACTTAACACTAATCACAAACATAGGAATGTGCTAAATTATCGTAATGCAAAACTCTCTCTCTCTCTCTCAATCTCTCTCTCTCACTCTCTCTCTCTCTCTCTCTCTCTCTCTCTCTCTCTCTCTCTCTCTCTCTCTCTATCTATCTCTCTCTTTGTGTGTGTGTGTGTGTGTGTATTCATAAACTTCCAGTAATATATCGCATAAACATTCATTCAGCATTAAGACATTGTTTATATGATGTCTATATAAATAATAAATACGATCGACAGTAGCGTCACGCAAAACACACACTCACACACAATACTCTAACTTTGTATTATTACAAATAAATTAGTAAATTTACACCCAGGTAGTAAATTAGGAACTAAATATAAATGCTGATCAAAAAATTTACAACAATTAATTGATATCTGTTAAGCAAAAAAATGTCTCTTTCAACGCCCCCACATCAAATATAAACGTGATATATATAACATGTATCATTGTAATAGAAGAAAAATGTATAGTTTATACTCTTTTTTTTAATTTTATTTAATCGAATAAAAACTAAAAAACCTTGAGTTTATTTAAATGATTGTATGAAAAACACATTTATATATAATAGAATTATCTTACAAATTTATTTGCAATAAATAAATGGTAGCACTAAAAAAAAATTATTTCTTTAAATTTTATAGATCGGAAAAAAAATTTGAGGTATAAATACATACCAGGCCGGATTCAAAGCGACCGCACATGCGCATCACGTAGACCGTTACTGCAGCCACCACAATTAAGTAAGTATGGACGTACATTGAGGATGATCCTGGTCGTCGTGGCCGTTGCACCGAGAGGCTTCACGCGCTACTCCAGCACCCGGAGATAGCTCGTTCACCAGGAAGCGACTGCAGGTGCGTGTGTGTTCACGTGGGTGCGTTGACATAGCAGCACGAGTTGTTAACAGTGCGAAGTGTGACGCGCGACTAAAGAACAACTGACGAACATGGCCTAAGGTTGAGCTGGCGGCTGCGACTAGCGCTCCTAGTAGACCACCAGTAGAATTAGATAATCGCAGTAATGTCTCTTGTTCTGAGCTCCAGTTTATGTTTGATAAACATTAAATAATGTTTAAAACTTTCTTGCATCTAAAACTCAAATTTTATATGTATAGTCCCCAAATAAGGGATTTATCTAATGATAGATATAAACAAATACATTATATTTGTACTGAATAGAATGGTCAAAACAGGATTAAGATGAGGACTTCTCTTCCTACAGAAGTGTACACAGCACATTTTCTCTGGTGAAAATTTGATTCCTTGCAACTTCATTAAGGGCGTTTATCACTTGTTGAAATTTATACTCCATCATAACTGTATTGTTATTGGCATATATGATTCCCAGATCATCTATGTCAATGGTTTTGTTGATTTCTTCTGGAATGGCTAATATCAGTTTATTGATGGCATTTGTAAACAAGGTATCAATAGTGACCCATGAGGTTTGCCATTTTCCATTTTTTTTCTATACTTCAAAAGTATGGTCAGATAGTTCCCAACTAAAACCATCAGATTGCCGCAAATGCTCCATTCATGTAGTTGAAGCATTATTCTATGACACCAGGTCATATCAAACGACTTCTACAGATCAAAGAAGACTTCCAACACAGTCTTTCCTAGTGATCTAACAGTTGCATATTTTCTAAATTGATCATTTGGTCAGTAGTTGAATGGTATTGTCAGAATCCTGCTTGATGTTTGGATAAAAGACCTTCTCTTTTTAAAATCCAAACAAGTTGATTATTTATCATTTTTCAAAAGCATAACTACTGGGATCAATCAGATTTTTATTTTTTTTATTTATTTTTTGTAATTGGAACAATTTATGCTTTCTTCCAGTTCTGCGGCTATATTCCATTCCACCATATCTGATTATATAATTTTAGCAGTCTAAGTTTTGCTGTTTGATTATGATGTAATATACTTCATCCAGACCAGATGCTGTATTGCCAATGTTTTCCAATGCTTCCACAGGTTACCTATTTTGAAAAGTACATTGTATGAAAAATTCTTTTTGTTTCCAAGGTTTAGACGACCGTCACTCTTTTAAAAAAAAATTCATGACAATTAGCTGTTCCACTGGCTCCTTCAAATAGACTGCCAAATAATTCAGCAATTTCATTTGGCAAATTCAATAAATCATCATCATCAAGACAAGTTATAAGAGTAAAGTTTGTAACCCATCTGTAGGGTTCCCTTTCTTCCCAGCATCTATATCTAATAGTAGATTATCTAATAAATGACACCTACTGTCACCAGGATCATTTCTTTGAATCGATCATAAATCTTATGTCATACACTTTGTATTTTTTAAAAGCAATTAGATTTTCTGATGTTGGACGTTCCTTGAAAGATTTGTATGCTTTTTTCTTTTTGTTGCTTCATTTATCATCCCAACACAGAATGAGTAGCTTCTTGAGTTTCCCAGATGTTCTGGGGGAATATATCTTGATGCCAAATTAAATATAACACTGGTTGTAGCACTAACATCATTTACGATAACTTGAGTTGCTTCAGGAGTTTCATATCAACAATGAAGCTAGTACAATCTGCCTTATTACATAACCATCTTTATGGAATGGGATGTATTTTCATTGAAACATCGGTTGAGATTTTCACCAGAAAATGATCACTTCTGTGAAGATCTTGTAAAACTCAAAGACCATTTCAGCGCAACTGAAGCTCTTGTAAAAGTTAAATCTATAAAACATGTCAATCTGTCTCTGGCATTAAAATGAGTTCCTGAGCCGTCATTTAAAATAATAGTCAGAATGGAACTTTTCCAATTCTCTTCCCCAGGAATCTACTCGATCCAACCCCCAAATAAGATTATGTGCGTTGAAGATACCCGTTAGTAGTATGGGTGGGGAAAGCAGGGCAATTAATCATATTATGTCATCCTCCATCCAGTCAAAACTCGTATATGCTTTAGATAGTAATCTGCAGCGGTTGCTTAATTCTGATTGCAATCGCTTGCAGAATTGTGTTTATTTCAACCGCTTTGGAGGTAGCTCAACGCTAATAGGACTACTCCACCTCTAACTCTTATATTTGCCGGTTGACCTCGCCTATAAAATCTTCTTAAATTGAAATTTACAAGACGTGTTTCTTGCAGACATATTCAAATAGGGTCCACGTCAAATAGCAAACGTTCAATTTCAAAGATATTTGGTAAACATCCACTAGTGTTACACTGCAAAAAAGATTAGTTTATAGTAGAAGATTAATTTCTGGATCAGCCTTTTAGCCAGCTCTTTGTTCTCTTCTTTTCCATCTTCCAAACTGATTCGAGTTCTAGAATTATGTCATCGCCCGTGTAGCTATCAACCTCCAAGCTGCAGACCAAAGAAGCGGCGGACGAGGACAGGCCTGGCTCGGCATCGGCTTTGACGCCGATTCAGGAGCGATCGCAATCAGAATGAAGCACCCACTGCAGATTACTATCACTTAGCATATACTTACCGAACTTTTAATTGAAAGGAGAATGATATAATACAATTAATTTCTCAGCTTCCCCCACCCGTACTACTAAGAGGTGACTTCAACGCAATCCTATTTGGGAATCGGATCAAGTACATCCCCAGGGAAGAGAATTGGAAAACTTCTTTGACGAAGCGAGTGCACAAGAGAACCGTTGACAAGGGTCGCACCAGCACCAACTGCCGCCTTGAAAAGGGGGAAACAGGCTCCCACTTTGCACCAACCGCCCCCTTGGAAAGAGGGAAGCAAGCCCCCCCTACATGGCTTTAGGCAGTCTCTATGGATTAGATTGTGAGATCACCTGAGAAGAACATGGCTTCAAAGCCTCCACAGGGGTTACGAAGTCTTCTTGACTAGTTCATTGCCAGACTGTGTAACTGTACCTCAACCTAGAGTTTGTCTTCCTTTTTGTTCTGCTTTGATGCTGTTTTGTGATGAGGTTTTGCTTTTACGCAGAACATTTACTCATGAGTGTAACTTGGACAGTTTCGTAGTTTCCTTTTGTGAGAGATTTCATTTTATTGTAGATTACTCTCTCTAAAATAGTAGTCAAAATTGGAGCAAGGTTTCTTAGGAGCTAATATGCATCAACACTTTGTATAGGAATAGTGGCTGCTGCCTGAGTATGTGTTGTTGTTGCTCTGGTTTTGTAGCTGTTTACAATTCTTTGACTTCGAAATAACTGAAAAAATTTTCACTTCTCAAGGTATGTAAAGTTTTTTAAGGTTTTCACTTCTTGAACAGCTACTTTGTAAACAGAACAGCCTCTTGATCAACATGAATGCTGTCCTTTGCGGTTAATATCGATGGGAGAATCCTTACATAGTTCCCCTTCATGAGTTTTTTCTCCACATACACACACACACTTGAGGTCTCTCGCATCGAACCGCGATGAGGCCAAATCGCTGTCACCTGAAGCACTGCATGGGTTGCAGCACGAAAGCTTGCACATCCAGGCAGTGTATACCAGTGTATACACATTCCTTACCACAGTCATCCCTCGACACTATTGTTTCCTGCGTGGACAACTCCTCCAAAATTTTTTGCTTTGATCAATTTAATAGATCACGACAAACCCCAACTCCCTTTGACGTACTGAGAATTCTGTGAGGATCGACGCATACAGCAAACTCACCCATTTTCTTTAATCCAATAATCTTCTACAACTGGAAGTCGTTGGTCGTCTCGTCATAAAGACTTGAAAGTTTTTCTTATTTCCTTTACTGGGCCTCCAATTCAATTAGTTATTTCATAAGCGATAAAAAAAAGTGCTTACGCTCGTGAAATTACTCCCTTCCTGTTGTCTGGATGAACAGTTCTTGAAAACAGTTCACCCAAACCTACCTTGTGATCACGAAGGAAGATGGTAATTTTCCTGCAGATAGTAATTTTCTCTGCAGACTCCTTCCTTTATGTCGAATTCTTCCTGACTCAGTACTCTGCTTGCGTTTCGCTTCCGGCGACACGGCTGGTTCTAAACTAGGGTGTTTACGTAACCCTTTTCCATGATATATTGTTAAACTTATATGATAAGTTAATTCCTTTTGTAGCAAGGCTAGCCGCCGAATACACCCCCACTTCAGAGCTGCCAACCCTGGAGATCCAATCCAGTACTCTGGTGGAACCGGTATATGTACTGGTAGAGCCCGGATGCGCAATCTAGGCTCTACTCACCGAAGCTTTCAGGGCTCCCATACGAGTACATGGGCAGCACTTAGTTACATATTTGTCATCGCAGGAAGTATGTAGATGACGGAAGGGGCTCCGATACACCTGCAATAACATTGACCCTGGCCGCCACATCACCAGCTCTAAAAATAGTATAAATTAATTTCCAAATCACTTCCAGAAGTCCGTGATCTGCAGTCGAATAATTCCAATCCAAAATAGTGGCCTGAAAATGGAGAACAAGTCAAAAATGATCATATTTCCGAGAAAATTACTCGGTGGTTAAAAAAAGGCATTATCATTATTATTTTTTTTTTGTTTTTTTTTTTTGAGGTTTAAGAGGCATCGACTATTTGGTCATTAGCCTCTTCCACTTCCAAGAAAAAAGTATCTTTTCCTCCCCAAAAAACAGAGTACAGTGTGAAAATGTGTCATTGAAAATGAGGTAAAATTTATCTGTTCGAATAACTGAGAAAAGATTTTGGGGTTTCAAGGAAAATGTATCCACCCCCCAAAAAAAAAACAATAAAAAATTTTGGAGGATAAAAAATTGGGGAGATATTAGGGAAAGAAGAATCCCCCTTTTATTTTATTTTATTAGGGAAAGAATTAATTATGTATATCACTGACAACATTTAGAAAATAAACTCACCAGTAAAAGATTCACAAAAATTTTTCCAAGTCTTAAAATTTGTAAACAACTGACGTCACTCAACTACACAGAACTTACAAATTGATTTAGAATAATTTGCAGTCTATGATCTACACAAATACATTGGTTCTTACGGAGAAAAAACCGAGCAATGGAAAAAACTAAATATCTTGTAAGTCCATTTACCAAAACTCATAAAACTTCACTATCATACAATCCGTTATCCACCTTCAATAACTGATCTACCAAATCCACAAAAAATCAAAAACTTGTTGTAAACACGGAGCGATATGCGATACGTGTATTCACCAAGACATCCACCATTCGACTCACATGTTATTATTACTTGCTTTTCTTTAACTCACAATGTTTTTTTTTGTTTGTCCTCAAATCTTGAATCCTTAATTTAACATACTTCCTGACATAGTGATGAAATTTTGGACAGTTACTAAGGTCGGGTGACAATACAATATTCCACCATTACTTTTGCAACCTTCCCCCCGTATGGGGGTAAATTAAGGGTGCAGGTGTAATAACTTAACATACTTCTTGACATTGCCTAATGATTAAATTTTCATTCAAAAATGCACTATGCAAAATCTATTTCGTTACTTTGTATGGTAAATGTTTGATTGAACATTTTTTTGATATTTTATAAAAATATTAGGAAATTTCAATATATGATGTTATCTTTTGAAATCAAATCCAAATTAATCTATTAATTAAACTCGTGCAATGTGTATAATAATAATTTGATTACAAATTAAAAAATATTTTTGCAATATTATTTTATATATATGTATATACTATACACATATATATCCCCCGACTCGGCTTCACCCAAGTATATATTGTACCCAACCCATTTTCTAACAGTACTAAATTGATAGAACTTCGAAGTGTATAATTTTCTGTGGCGTTTTGATTTTCTAGTAGGAGAATGTATTGACTTCCGAATTAGTAGTTTTGGAAAGTCCAACATATAATTGTCAATGAGAAAAACAGTCTGATCTTAAATCAATACTAATGTGTTTGAATGTCTGGCCTTGAGCTTTATTGATTGTTATAACAAATGAAAGTTTTAAAGGGAATTGCAGCATCTTGAATTGAAATGGTAAATCTATTGAGATCATTGTGATGCAGGATATAAGAGCAAGCTCTCCTGGAGCTGAACCTGTTAAAATAGTAGTCCCAATGATGTGATTTCGCATAGTTTTGATTTACAACCTCGTGCTTTTAATAACCTTGGAGAGATTTCGTAGTTAAATTTTCGGAACTCCCATTTTAAGATTGAGACTATGAGCTGAAAAACCTGCAGGATTAAGAGAATTCAAAAGTTGTCGCGGATAGTGGACTGAATCTTCAGTATTGATTACAGAATCTATAGATCGATATATTTGCTTTGTCCTTCAACTTTTTCTAAAATCATATTATTAATTTCAAATGCAGAAATATTTCGAGGAGTTATGATAGATCTTTCGCAAAGCCACTCGTACGGTTTTTGTAAAAGTTTACAAGTCCCTGAATAAATATTGAAAATGAGATCATCCATTGCATGCACAAAGATGCAATGTTTTCATCGACAAAAATATAACCATCATTGTGATGAAGAGTCCCATTTCCAGTATTTAGTAGTTGTAAGGTAAAGTTAGCATTACCACTCTCAAGAAGAACTCTCATATTATTTTTTAAGTTAATTGTGTAGACAAATTTCCATAAGCGTAGGAAAAGTGGAAGTGCAGTTCTCCCACCATTTATGATTGTAGCAGCTATTCCTGATGATACTACACGGATTACAACGTTTTTAGTTGAGCGAACTCGAGAAAGAAGCAGATTGATTAAGAAAGTTTTCCCAGTGCCTCCAGGAGCATCTAGGAAAAAAATTTTAGGGTTGTTGCTAGCAACATTGTCATTTATATCATCAAACGCCTGAGGTTGATCTGGTACTAATTTAGGAAGATTACAAATTCTTTTTTCTAAAGAAAAGTCTTAATATTGTATCATAAACATTAATAGCTTCTTTACATGTTGGTGTTGGTAAACCGAAATCGCATAAGTATTTCTCACTTAACGTAATGACAATATCTTCAATCTCAATAAGACTTCTATTCAATATCCGATCTAAAATTGTAATGTGAAAGTTATTTTTTTGACGTCGGATTTGATATAAAATATCTTTATGGAAATCTTTTTGGAACATTTCCCACAATACGTTCGGTTGGACAGGATTACAAAAAACTAATATAATTGCAAATAATAATCTCAATTTAAGCGAATACTGACCGATAGAAGCATCAGCAAGCGTGTCTCTCCAGTGATTATCATTTTCCAATAAGCAAAATGCAGCTCAAACGGCTTTATAAGTTTGGTGTAGTACACCACCAACAGTTTGCAAGAAATCAAAAGATGTAGATCTTTAACATTGTATAATAACATACGCAGTTGAAAGTTCACTTCGGTTTGGATGAATTGTATATGCTCTACCCAGAGCAGCATCCATTTTTGATTCCAGGAAATTCTTCGATGTCAGTTACCATGTTTTTTTTTCAGCACGTGATCGTGCTGATCTGAAATTTTGGTAATATATTTGCAGATATATCGATATACTGAACATTTTCCTAATTATCTTGCATGGTGATGACCTATTTATATCACCACATGATCCGTGACACATATGGTTAAAAAAAATGTCAACAATAATGAGTCAATAACTTTGTCAAGGAGTTCAGCAGATATGATAAGATCAATTTCGTTAGGTCATATTTTAGTTACTAACCCCAAACCAATATATTACAATGAGGTAACCTCGTTTTCGCCACTCGACACTCAGCGCATAGCATTACCCGAACCAATTTTTTTTTTTTTTTTTTGTTAAGGTCTAGAAGTTTTTCATTTTCAAATGCAAAACTCTGGATATATATTTTACCCAGAGTGTCTATCAGTAGATTTTTGACGAGCGAATAATTCGTTTTTCTATCTCTGGCCATTCAAGACTGCACGCAAAAATTATAAATAAAGCTGGACGCCCACGTTTACGCATGTATGTCATAGCATCTAACATGGTGACCCAGTATTTCTGCCAATAGATCGGAGATCGCATGGCTTGCTGGATTACAGTTTCACTCAGTTTCTGGCGGACCATGTCAGATTTAGGGCATACCTGTTCCGATTCGGTCTAGGCCACGCCGACCTCTGGCCGGAATGTGGAGAGGAGAGCCTCCTACATATTTACTTCAGATGTCGGCCAAAGCCATTTCACATGGTCCTGTGTTCCATGCTGTGTCCTGTGGTTTGGTGGTCGAGACCAAACTTTAACATCTGTGGCGACTTACCAGGCGTTCCTGGATACTCTGTTTCCAGATGCTCCGGATGGTGAAGCAGAAGTCGACTTCAGGGCGGGTGAGACGCCATTCTCTGATGTGCGGGCTGTGGATTCCGTAGATATAGACCGAGTGGTTTCTCGGTCTATAGAAAGCAACGGGGATTGACCAACTTGACCCGGATATTTTCTATCTGCTGCCTGTCATAAGAGAGCCGCTTGGCAGGCTGTCTTCAGGGTACCTTAGCTGGGACTGCTTTCCGGCTGGCTGGAAAGTGTCTTTGGTGAGAGTGCTCTTAAAATCAGAAAAGGATAATAGAGAGATCGGTAGTTATCGACCCATCTCCTGCCGGTTATCGGTAAGTTACTGGAAGGGCTGGTTGTAGAACGGCTCTGGGAAAATATTGATATGCGCTGTTTTCTAAATCGACACCAGTATGGCTTCATGAAAGGGATTGGCACCGAGGATTGCTTCTTAAATGTTCTTGTCGAGGTGGAAAGCGCCGACTGTAAATATGTTATGGCAATCTTTGTTGTAGTACGTGACTACTTGTCTAACCGCACGGCTCTGTTTAAAGATGTGTACCTAGTTATAGAAAAATCTGTGACCAGGGGAAGTTTTTAGGGTTCCGTTCTTGGCTCCTTGCTGTGAAACCTGGTCTTTAACGGATTTCTGGGATTGACATTCCCAGAAGAGGTCACAGCCCAGGCTTTCGCCGATGTCTGTCCCCTATTAGTTCGTGGGAACCCACGACGGCAGCTAGAAGATCGAGCGCAAGCGGCTTTGTCAACCGCAGAGGGCTGGATGGACATGCAAAATTTAAGAGATCTGTGCCCAAGACGAAGTACATGCTTCTCAAGATTGCAGACAAATTATCGTTCAGTCGGTACCACATTAAGTACTCTCACTCGACTGTGTAATCAGCCGAGTGAGAGTACTTAAGGTACTTCATAAGTACCTAGGTGTTTTGTTTCATGAGAAGTTGCTGTTTAGCAACCACATTAAGCAAGTAGCGGCGGACGCCGTCTCAGTGATGCACAAACTTAGGAGGATTACTCGGAAAGACTATGAGTTGTCGGGCCCTCAAATGTACATGATGTACCAAGGTATCTTTGAAAGCATTTTACCGAACGGCTTGACCTACGTGCAGTACGTCGAGTCTCCACGGCAGAGTGAAAGGCCACATGTTTTGCCGATTGTCTTGAAGATGCCTACGAAATTCTCCCACGTAAGTAAGTCTGCAGGAGGGGTTATCCACCTGCATATTGATGAACTGCCGATATAGCAAGGAAGAGAGAAGAATGCCATCGGGCTAGAAGGCGTATGACAAGGGCGTTCTTGCATTCGATTAAAGTCGTGTACGCTGAGCTGTATAAGGAAAAAAGGAGAGAGCTTTCTAAGCACATCGTACAGTCAAAGAGAAAATGTTAGGCTTCATTAATTGAGGAGGTGGAGACGGACCCGTGGGGGAGGCCCTATGCAGTTCTAGTGAAGAAAGCAGTAAGGCCTAGAGCTACAGTTATGAGGTGTTCGCAAGAAGTGCTGAACATAGTTGATGGGCTCTTCCCCTCGGGGAACGAATTACTCCCAGAGTAAGAGGCGCACCGCTGTTTACCGATGCAGAACTGGAGGCCGCGATCACACGAATATCGTCGGCCAGGGCGTCTGGCCCGGATTTCCTGCCTAATATGGTTATCAAGGTGGTGGCTCGGGCTGAGCCAGAGGCGTTTTTAGAGACATACAACGCCTGTCTTAACGAGACAGATTTTTCTGCCAGATGGAAGCGACTAGTGCTGGTTCCTAAACCGGGTAGGGAATTGGCACTTTCCTCCTTGTACCGGCCGCTGGCGATGACTGATGCGCTAACAAAGGTACTGGAACGTGAGCTCTAGCAAAGGATAGTTGGTGTACTGGAAGAGCAGGGCGGGCTCTCTGCGAATCAGTATGGATTTCGCCGGGGTAAATCCGTCCCCGATGCTGTGGCTGTTGTCTGCGACTTGGCGTGAAGACCCTTGAGGAGAGGTGATAGTAGGATCTGTGTCCTAGTTACACTGGACGTACGAAACGCGTTTGATTGCATTCACCACTCAGCAATAATGGGAGCAATGGAGGACCTTCGTGTCCCTTCTTACCTGCGACGGATGATGCGAAATTACCTCATTGGGCGTCAAATGATCTTTAGACTCTATGATGGGTATGTTGATAAGAACCCCTCTGGAACATGGCTTATAATGGAATGTTTCGGGTTGTTCTCCCACAAACGGTTACATTATTTGGCTACGCATTTGATATAGCATTGCTAGTGAAGGTGAAAACAAGGTATGAGGCTGTAGGCAAAATAACTGAGCTGTATACAAGGATTAGTGAGTGGATGGCTGGGGTAGGACTGGAGTTGGCTCCTGAAAAGACGGAGATGGTGGTGACCTCTGCCGCCAGGAGGAGGCCAACTTTACGTCTGATCAGACATAAAGTTCTACTTGATAGCAGAGATTGTGTCTGAGGTGGCTATAAAATACTTGGGAATCTGGTTTGACTCCAGACTAAAATTTAGTACTCACGTACTCCGGGCTCGTGAGAAGGCGGAGAAAATGAGGAGGCTTATTGCTAGCTTACTTCGGAATACAAGAGGGCCCTCCCAACATAGGAGGCAATTGCTTACTGGTGTGATCTATTCAGCCCTGCTATATGGCGCCGTGTTGTAGGCCAAATGTTGTGGGCGCCGTGTTAGATTTGCCAAATACAGGGGTAAATTGGGATCCATCCATAGGAGGTGTTACATCAGAATAGCGGCCGCCTATTGGACGGTGTCCAGGGAGTCGGTTGAGGTGATTGCTGGATTCCTGCCTGTAGACTTGATGATAATGCGGCGTAGCAGAACTAGGGAACTGAGAACACTCCCATTAGAGGAAAGGAACCGATCTGCTGAAGAACTAGAAGAAGAGATCGCACAAACATGGCAGAAGCGGTGGCATCGGGCCACGAAGGGTAGGTGGACCTACCGCCTTATTGGGGAAATCAGGGCGTGATGCTGGAGGAGCCATGACACGCTGAGTTTTGAGTTAATGCAATTCCTGGCGGGTCATGGGGGATTCAGGTCTTATTTGTATAGATTCGGGCTCGATCAATCTGAAAATTGTCCGGAGTGCGAGGTGGAACAGAACCCCCAGCATGTTTTCTTTTTGTGTCCGCGATTCGCCGTAGAGCGTAGAGAGATGCTCGGTAACCTGAGACGTGAGCACATGTTTCGTCCTGAAGATACCCTACGAGTCCTATTACAAGATGAGGCACAGTGGAAGACTGTGAAAAAATTCGTGAGGACGGTCATGAGGAAGCTCCGATTATATGAGGAGTCCGCAGAGGAGAATGGCGCTGGAGGGCCCTGGGCGGACAAGTCCTCGGATGAGTGCCTAGGGGACTCCCCTTACGTGTGGGGGTTGCCTCGGTACGACGAGGCCGGAGACACTCTGCTCGTGCGTCTGATGGTGGCTACTGGTAAATGGTGTGATTAATTAAGTTTTCTGGCTTGACGGCTGTGTGAGTGTGTAACACGTGTGTGTTGTGGATGTTAGTAGCGTGTCCTGTTTTCTGCAGGTTCTTGTGTGTTGTTGTTGTCGGCGTATGTATTTGACGTGCTGTACGTGTTGCTTCCACTGTTGTTTGTATGGTGTGTGACATTCTTGGATTGTTATGACTGTGTGTGTGGGCGGTTCCCCCTTCTTCTGATGAAATGTTTTTACAAGATGAAGGGGAAAGCCAGGGATGGAGGTTTAGTCGGTAGTGCGCAGATTTACATACGCCCTTGGTTATAACTGGCGGAACTTGTTAGCGAGCCCGACACTGCTTAGGCGCCCGTAAATGGGGTTCCTCCTCCTAAACAAAAAGGTGTCTTTGAAAGCATGACCTCTTAGCCGGAGCCCGTTTGGTTGCATAGGTTGGATTCATATCCAACCTATGCAACCAAAAATCCTTCTTCAAAATTTAAGGAGTCCCCAGCGCAGAACCTTAATTGTATGCACTGTTATTTTTAAAACAACCTCCTACGAGACTACCACCGTAATGGGAAAGGCTCTCCCAATCGATTTAGTGGTGATAGTTCGGGCAGCCATGTGGAGATTTCGAAGAGGTCGGGAGGCCGATATATTTGAGATGCGGTTTCGAGCCAGGCCAGTACCGAAGCAGAACGGTGATCACAATGCACCGGATCAAAATTTCGTTCATTTGTCCATCTCCCGCCTGCGGAATAGGCTGCAAAAGACTAAATAAGGGCAGAAAAGACTAAATAAAATTCGAATTTTTCTAACTTTTCTTTGTTTTATTTAACTTATCTTACATTATTTTGTTCAGAATTAAATTCTCCACAAGTTTTATTTAAATGTTTAATGCGTTTATTACCCATTTAACAAAGTTATTGTACTTCAAACAAAATGAGCCTTTTAACTCCAAATTATTAGTTTTCACCCAAAATTTAAAAAAAAAACTGCGGTAGATACGGTTCTGGGATCTATTTTATTCGATTTTCCAGATCTAAAACCATAACAAATAACTAATTCTGTTACTTAGCATCCTAAAAATTTCACTACGAGCTCACTTCACCGGGTTAGCTAAATGTGAGCGAAATCTTTCATTAGCCGTAACTCGCAAAGCATTTTAGGACATATTTTTCGCAATTTCGCAAAATATTTCATTATTTTTTAAACAGCACTTAATTTTTTAAAAACACTTTTTTCATAATTTTCACAAGTAGAATATATTATGAAAGTCCGGATAAAATTTCGTGATATATTCTGATTTTGTTCTTTTGCATCCTGACTCAAATGAATAGAAGGAACGATTAATTTAAACATTAAAACAACGTTGTAAGCAAATTATACAAACATACAGTTTTTTTTGTGGATCACCAACAGCAATGGATAGAATTTTTAATTCAGCATAGGTATTAATATAAATAAATCATATTAGGATTATTTTATAAGCCACGGGCACACTTTTGATACAGTACAGTACAGCAAGGAAACTCCTCAGTGTATTTAATTTCAACAGATCTCATACAGCAAAACGCTCTCGTAAGTTAAATCTTTGCTCAGTTAATGTATAATTAAAGATTTTTAACATTAAGACTGTTTGATAAATTCTCAAATCAGTCATTTACTTTTCATTTATTTATTAACAAATTTCTTATTTTCTCCAATCGAAATAAGTTGTCTGTCGATACTTAATCCACATTGAATTTTTCTCGCCGTTATAAATGAATTTTATCATTGTTGATTAGTTTCCATTATAAATGAAACAATTTTTTTATAAATATTATAAAAATAATCTTTAAAAGTATATATATATATATATATATATATATATATTATATATTATATAACTATATATATAAAATAGTTTTAAAAAAATAAAAAAAGCATGTGAAGAAATGTGATAAACTTAAAAATATTATTTCAACAATATAACATTTTAATCATATGTTAGGTAAAGATGGCAATACTGTTTGTGACCTACACAGTCCGAAATGGCTGGCCCATTAGGTTTCGTCTTACGAGCTAATAATAATTTAGTATTTAGTTGTAGCAGATGTTTGGTGCAGAATCAAGGAGTTATTTATTACGCTAAGTAAATATTTATTTATTAATATGTCAATTTGTGAATTTTATGTATAATAATTTTGTGGTAAGGTTATGTTGATGGCATATAATTACTATTATTTTTAATATGTTTAATGAATTGCTACATTTTTTATCATGTAATGAATGTTCTTCGTTAATGATCTATCTAGATTTTTCACTGTGCAATCCTTAACTGGTTTTTCGAATTAGACTAAAAGTTATAAGGCTGAAGGAATATTTATATAGTTATCTACAAACATGCTTTTAAAAATATTGTACTCAAACCAAAAACACGCAAACGTGTTTTATAAGACTGCTGCCCAGAAACTTTTCCCTGTGGACTGTGATCCATAATCATGAATGGTGGGTAACATAAAAAGGTTGCATCTTTAAGTGTTCAATCAGTATTAAAAAAAATTATACTTTTGCTAATAATTACCCTTGTGCCAAAATTACTTATATTTTACTCTTTACTCTCTTCTGTTACTATTGTATTTTATTTTACTCTTTACTTCAGCCGTTATTAAATCATGGTGTACTGGAATTTGGCTTTCCACATACAATAATAAAATAGTTGCTTGTAGGAAATTTGTGTTTTATTACCCAATAAAGTAAGATTTAGTGAAAATAAAGTTCATCTTAAAACCGTTTGATCATTCCACTAACGTTACTTGACTATTTTTTTTTTTTCACTCATTAATATTAGTAATAAGTGTTTGTAGATAATTTTTTTTTCAAACTTCAGAACCTGAAATTTTTATTTGTAAACATTGGCACTTTTACCCTGTAAAAAAACTTTTACCTGTATAAAAATTGCCATTTTTTTTTTTTGCTTAAAAAAAATTTTAAGCAAAAAAACATTTGTTTCGCACATAATTTTAAATGGAGAACAAATGTAGATTATGTGCAAGTTTAAAAACTTGAATACAATAAAAGTTGTTAAACTAAATGTCTGTGACATGGTTTTCATTTTTTTTTTTTTATTTAGGTGGTTAAATTTAACAAATAATTTGCAAGCGAATGAATCTTAAATAAAACCTTAAAGAAAAATAAAATAATTTTTATTAGAAAAATATTTTTTTTAATTACATTTAAAAAATTAATTTCATATAGTCCACTTAAAATTATTTTTTATTCAAAAGCATTACAATTTACAATTGGAAACAAAAGCTTATGAAAATTATACCGAAATCCCTCTTATAAATACTTAAAAGTTTGGTAAAATTCTTGGTATGGGTACGGCAGGATAATATATTGACTTTAAACATTGGTAAACACATAAAATGGGGTTTAGGTTTCGAACAAACTCTCAAACAATTCAGCAATAAAAGAAGCATTTCACTGAATGGAAAAGCCCCACTTCTACAGGATGTCAAACTTAAAAGGGGCGGTATTTTATATTAAATGCATATTTGGTTCTTTTTTTGGAATCAGACAGCCACTCTTTTTCTTCCAAATTAGTGAATACTTGCAGGTATTTACAGAGAAATTACATATATGCTTTAACCAAACTTAACTACACTCGCCTCGCTTGCTAATCTTAACTAGCAAGAGTAGGTTAAGTTTGGATTATATTTGTAATTTCTCTGCAAATACCCACTGATTTGGAGGAAAAAGTTGAAAAAAGTGACTGTTGGATTCCAAAAAAGTACCACATTTTTATTAAGCTGCATATATTGATGTGAAATTGGTAAAATAATGTGGAAGATATTGGTATCATTGGAGCTGGAGTGGAGAGGAATGTTTATTGCGTGTACATTTGAGTCTAGCATTGACTTTTGAACAAGGTTATGTAATCGTGTGTTGTTTGTTAAAATCTGATTAACTGTTGAACATGTATTCGTGATTGATACTTATTTAAAAATTAAATCTCATGTTGTGTGTTGCAAAAGTTCATGGAGATATTTGAGAAGGAAGCACCAGTGAAAATGTTACACAGAAATTAATTAAAAAAACAAGTTCAGTGTTACAGTAGACCATAGACATGCTCGACACAGTTCATACAGGACATTAAAGTGGCAATTTGCAAGATTTCCTCATAAATTTTTGCGGAGAATGAGTTTGTAAAAGAGCATTTCATTAGGTTCAATGCACACTACAGTGAAGAGAATGCTGAAATGATATATTGACTACAACATGAGCTAACTAATGCTGATTATGCTAAAAGGGTTCACTGCCAATGGTTCAAGAACTTCATTAGAGGCAACATTGGCATTTTAGATCATTTTTCATAGATGAAGCATAGTTTCCACCTTTGTGGCTATGTTAAATAGTCAGAACTACTGGACCCGGGTTACCTGCACATTTTCTTTGAATCTCTCCTACACCTACAAAAAATAAGCTTATGGTGCACGGTTTAAAGACAGAAAATAATAGGATCCTTGTTTATTGCTATCAACCAAAAAATTATCCACCAGTTCATGGCACTACTGCAAGAAGTTGAGCGTGTTGCAACAGGACAGCACCACTTGCCACACAGCTTGTTCTACTATGGATTTGCTACAAGATTTTTTCTGTGGATTGTAGTCACCAAGATTCGCTGATCCAACTAAACCAGATTTCCTTCTGTGAGTTTACTTAAAGAAATTGTTTATAGGAGCAATCCACACACCCTGCAGGAATTGACAAACATTACCAGTGCACCATCCAGGACATAGACAGGTACAGATAACAAGAGTAGTCAGGAACATAGTCAAACGTACTGAGAAGTGCATAGAAGTAGATGGAAATCATTCTCAACACCTTCTGCAAATTATTATGCAAGTGTTTTTTGCCAGTAACTATTATTTATAGACTTAAACCAAGCAATGGGGCCTCTTTGGCTGTGGACATATAGAAGAGCGGCGATCATCAAGAGGCAAAATGTAAGTGGCCTTATAAACATATTGATAAGCGACAGAGTGATAGTTTGTAAGCAGCATTTTCATTCAGTTGCCATCATGCTATTAACAAGGTCATTAGAAGAGAGCTTCTATATGAAAATCATTTGAAATATTTTAAGTTAATACATCCTGAAAATAAAAGAAAACATTGATTTCATCCCGTAAATAACAGTTGCTTTATTTATGGAGAATACCACCATCTTTACTGTAATTTATTGGTGGAATTTTTCCTTTACATAGATATGTCAGAAAGCTTCAATTCACTGCCAGAAAAAGTGAAAAGAAAAGTTGAGAAACTGCACACAAACTAGAAAAGACCAATCTGCCCTGAAGAAAACTAGTTATAATGTTAAGGTAGGTAAAACAATTATAAAAAACACATTTGAATTATTTTTAGATTGTATTTTTGTTGTGTTGCTTTGAAAGAACTGAAAAATAACTTTATTCAAAACAGGTAATTACAAATAAGTATTCAGTATGCAGTAATAAGTTTTCAATATGAAAGTAAAATACACAAAATCAGAAAGCAAATTGAATATTTATGTATTATGGTAAAAATGAATCCATTGGTTCATTTGCATAATATGATGTAGTTTCTTCGTTCATTCAAGTAGCATTATTGCTGTTCAAGTGCATTTGTTTATATTTTAGTTTATGTATGAATAGTTTAATTTTGGCTTGTAACTCAAACTTTCTTAAGTAAACTCTTAAAAAAAGCTGCAAGTCTGATTTCTCAACTCCTCTTTCTGTATCATACTGTAATAACAGTAATTGCTTTTCTTCTAGTTCTAAAAATTTTTTAATATCTGTTTCCCTGGTATTTAACTTTTTAATTCTCCTTTGTCCTTGTTGAATAGAAATGGTCATTACGGGAAACGTTGATGCTGAACTACTTATTTTCATCCCATTATTTCTGCAAAATTGGAAACTTCATCAGATAATGAAATGTCACAATCATTGGGCAATTTCAATTCTTGTAAATTTCCTTTACCATGGATAGGAGAACATAGTCTCGAACAAATGACATCAATGTAAGACCCATTTTGTTGTAACTTGTTCAGCTGCAGACCCACTTTTGGTTACTGGTAATTTCTGTAGGTCTGTTAAATATTTTTCCATTTTCTTTTATTTCCTTTCGTGGAACAAATATAAAAAGTATCCTGTTTTAATTCATTTAATGTAGGCTACAATATACCATTTTGTTCTTACCTTATTACATATTTCAGTTTTTTAAAAAAGAAATATTTTTATAAAATTGAATTTATTTTATTTGTTGATTCCATTTTTTGTTGTTCTATTACAGGTATCTTGCAACTGGATTGGCATTTGTTTTCTAGGTTTTGCTTTTTGAGTTTGTAAAACTACAGTAAGTGACATTGTACTGGAGACTGTACTGTTGTTTGGGATGAATTAATACCTCAAACCAATGACAGAACACCTGCAAAATACTATTAACAGCTACTACAAGTGATAGAAATTCCCAAATTGCTTTGGAAGTATTGACGGCAAGCATTGTCAAACCAAATACCGGATCAGAATGTCTCAACTACTTGCATTATTGTTCGATTATTCTACAAGCTGTAGCAGATGCAAATAAGAAATTTATTGCTGTAGAACTGGTGGAAAAGGAAAGCAAAGCGATGGAGGGTACATTTATTGCATCAACTATTGGAGAGCAGTTCAAGTTTAATGTTCCCCCTGCACAAATTTTACCAGGATCTGCCGCCATAGCCTATCCAGTGTTTTAATAGGTGATGAGGCTTTTCTGCTTAAGCCGTATTCGATCCATCTATATCCAAAGAAAAGTTTTAACTGCTCAGAAAAAATTTCAATAATAATAAACTCTTCTGCCAGGAAATGCATTGAATGTGCATTCAAAATTTTGTACAGTAAATTGTGCTTCCTAGCAAAAGAAATAGAAATTTTGCCTGAAAGAGGAAGTATTTATGTTGGAAGTATTTATGTTAAATGTGCTTGCATTCTGCACAATTTTGTGTAAGAGAGAAAAAGAGATTGTGAAAAAAACGCCTATTACATTGAAGTTACAAAAATGATGAATAGCGATGGCAGATGGCCAATCAGCCGAGTATAGTCAAGCCAGTATCTGCCATTAGAAATGAATTTAATAAGTAATTTTGGAATCACTGTAATTAACTAAAAAAAAAACTTAGCCTATAGTACAGAATTTATTTTACAATAATATCCACTCTATGCAATATTGCATTAATTATGTTTCGTACATAATCATAAAGACTGAAATAATGGTATGATGTAAAGTAAATATAACATAGATAAAAAGTAAATCAATTCACCTTTACAACCTGTATTGGCTTCATTTCTCAGTTCATCCCACAATTTTTGTTTTTGTATTCTTTTCTATTACTTTGCCACAAAATTGGTCATTATTGAACAGCACAATCAGACCTTCTATAAGTAACTTTTGTTACACATGTTCACTATTCGACATGACTAAAAACTAAACTAATTCGACACAGAATTAATCAAACTTTTTTTTTATAACTAAAGGTTTTTATTATTTTCTAACACCACAATCAAACTTTCGTCACACATGTTCACCGTTTGTCACTCGCGAATGAACTAAAATATCAAACAGAACCTGCGTCTGAGTGGCAACTCTGTCACTCGCTTTCAGCACTTTCTGGCCAGCGCTTTCAGCACTGGCCATATGAGGCACACTGTGCCTCATATGGCCAGTGCTGAAAGCATGTACCAGTTTGAAATATTTTCTTGACGCTCACCGCCCTGCCACTTGCCATTTGCCTGTATAGCTGGCCATAGCCTTTAAGTTAAATATCTAACATGTCCCATATACTTTTACTTGTTGCACTACATCATACATATAGTGACATAAATTTGAGGCTTAGTAATAATAATCAGTCAAGATCTTATTTTACTGCCCATTTACTTTTCTGCAAACTATGAAATTTCATTTCTTCACTGAAATTTAACTTTGAAAAAACCAAAACTAAACAACATAACCTTTTTAATTTCTTTTTACTCAACTGTAAACCATGTGAAAATACAACAAAGAAAAATTCTAAAATATGTTCGACTTAACTTTGCTAGTAGTTATTATTCCTTACCCTCATCAAATTTGGATGTTTTTTTTTTTAAGATTATTCTTGTCTGAAATGCCTATTACTTGGAAAATGAATGACATAGTATAGCCTATACCTATAGTTATGGTATACTCTATTATACTCTGTGAAATACATAGCTGAGACTATGTTTAAGTGGAAAATGAGAAGATGATTTGCTTAATTTTCTGAAAAAGTTTTGCCTTTGGATATAAATCAATGCCTGTTTTTTATTTTAACCAACCAGTAGGTCTTTCTTTTTCCTGTTTAGCCTCTGGTAACTACCGTTCAGATAATACTTCTGAGGATGATATGTATGAGTGTGAATGAAGTGTAGTCTTGTACATTCTCAGTTCGACCATACCTGAGATGTGTGGTTAATTGAAACCCAACCACCACCAAAGAACACCGATATCCACGATCTAGTATTCAAGTCCGTGTAAAAATAGCTGGCTTTACTAGCTTGACTTGAACGCTGGAACTCTCGACTTCCAAATCAGCTGATTTGGGAAGACGCGTTCACCACTACACCAACCCGGTGGGTAACCAGTAGGTCTAGTAGCCAGCATTCTAACCATACACCAAATAGCAAACCACCAGAAAATAAGATTCTAAATAAAAAATTATGAAGAGAGAGGATCTGTTTAACCAGCCCTAAGAATAGGAATTACGGTTCCATCATAGATGCTCCTGTTGTTATTTGTTTGCCAAATAGTTAGCCTCAATAAATCAGAATTGAGTA
This sequence comes from Lycorma delicatula, assembly GCF_047948215.1. Lineage (NCBI taxonomy): Eukaryota > Metazoa > Arthropoda > Insecta > Hemiptera > Fulgoridae > Lycorma > Lycorma delicatula. The sequence continues at coordinate 45,877,017 of NC_134455.1, read as the reverse complement.
AAAGCAGTTAGCCCCTTTTGTATAAGTATCAAATAAATATATGTATAATTTTTTTAAATTATTCTTAATAATTATATTTCCGATTTTTATAATCTTCACTGAGTACCACAGAGTTTGTGCTTCTAAGGAATGGATTTCTTATGAAAGATTAATTGAAAATTTTGAAACTTAAATTTTGATATATTTTCTTTATCGGTTATTGAAATAACATTATTCTGGTATTATTACAATTTAAAAATTAAATTATAAATTTAAATGGTATTATTACAATTTAAAATTTAAATTTTGTAATTTGTTGATTACACTGATAAACATAATGTTTGTTTCCTAACATGCAATACATGATTTTAATCTGTTTTTTTATGCTGAAAAAGAATATGAACTCAGAATCTTTCTATCACCTGCCATTTCTGAAAAATTTTTAAATTTTAATTAAAGGATTTTTTAATTTTTCAACGTACAGTTAGCATTTTAAGCTCCTATATTGTATTTTGTTAGCTCATTTTTTATTGTTTAACTTGTTAACATAATTTTTAAGCTATAAAGTAAACAATACTAGACAAAGAATTAAATCATATCATAGTCGCATATTATGACATCATAATTAATATTGAAGAGTGAGCCTTCATGGACAAGATTAATCATGTCTGTGCAGGTCAAACATGTAGCTGAAAACGCAACTTGTGGTGTTTATATTAAGCACTGGATTTAATTTTGAATGAATTAATTTTGTTAAGTCTTATTGCTGTCTTAAGTGCAGTGTCGTGTCATAATGCCTCTAAATTGTGTAAATGATGTGGATGCCTTTGGTATGTATGTGGTGAGTTTACCGTAAAATCAAATAGAAAAAACATTACACCTTTAATTAAAAAAGTACCAAAGGATCATGTAATAGATTGTTACTTTTGTTTAACAAGTGTGTTGGGAATTTCTAAAAAATCTAAACATACTGTAAAATATCCTTCATTACAATCTGCAATCAGGCCTGTACCCGACATTGAAATTATTCTAGTTCCTGAGCCACCTATGAATGTATGTTTTGAAAGCAGCGATGAAGAATCTGGCAGTACTGAAGAAGACAACAATGATTTTGATTTCACATTATCTTCCAATAAGCCACATCTTATATCACAAGGTGAATTAAATGACTTGGTTAGAGATTTAAATTGATCAAAATATCAAGTTGAACTGTTAGGATCAAGACTGCAAGGTTGGAATTAACTTTTTAAAAAAAATACAAAAATTTCAGGCTTTCGAAGCCGACAAAAAAAACTTTCTCAGTATTTTATTGATGAAAATAATTTTGTTTCTTGCACAAATATTGATGAGCTTATGTTGCACTTAACAAGTTCATAAATCTGAGAACCAGTCCTTTTCATAGATTTGTCCAAGTATAGTTTAAAAGTGATTGTACTACATAACACTAACAAATATCCTTTGATACTAATCGCTTATTTTATTAATTTGAAAGAGACACGATGTGGTGAAAGACATTCTTGAAAAATAAATTATAAAAATGTAGCTGGAACATATGTGGTGATTTGAAAGTTATTATAGCTATTTTGTTAGCCATGCAGTTACGGTATAAAAAAGTACATGTGTTTTCTTTGTGAATGGGACACCCGAGCTAGGGATAAACATCATAAGCCCTTAGTTGACAAACACAGTGAATCTTTCTACAAAGACTTAAGGGAATGCTGCTGTAAAGGGAAGTGGAAATACTAATATGCTAGCTGATTACTGGTGGACATTAATTCGAGATGTGCCTGACTGAGGTTATTTATAAAAAAAGCATCAGTGAAATAATCCTAACACAGGTATGCCCATGCAAAATTATGGATTTTAACTATATTTTCCCTTAATTTTTTTTGAAGCTTAATTTATTTGAAACTAAAGGTGATAGAAAAATTGTATTTACAGATCTGTAATGTTATGCAAAAAAGTAATTCAAGATATGGTATCACACTTAGAAACACATAAAAAAATTTTTTTTTGTCTATCAGTTATCAAACTGTTGGTATGGTTGTATATTTAAATATATTTTTAAATGTTAATAATAATTTTTTTAATTACTGAAATTTATTTTTCCCCTTAGCCACTTTTCCAATTTTCCTTTTTCATGAATTATATTTTCATTGTTTTTATTGTCTACTTTTTCAGGTGTAAAGAATTAGATTTTTTACTTCTTTTTTAAAATTGACGTTTTCTACACTTGAAAATATTTGTTGATTTTATTTAATATGATCAGCACAATTATACTTCATTAATAAATTGTATTTGTTTGTATGCTTTTAAATGTCACTAAGCGTGTTCTAAGAGTTTTTCTTTGTTATATATACATAGGAAAATATAAATAAATAAGTAATAATATAAAATAAGTAGGTAAGTATAAATGTATTTATGTTAACACATGCAATATCTATTAAAAAGTAGTATGAACACTATTAAACTGATGTAAGACAACTGTAATTCAAACAGATCACTCTTCCAGGAACAATTAGGTAACCGGAGTTGAAATTAGTAATGGTGGTCTAGTCAAAAATTTCTGATGTTTTTAGTAAAAATCTGTTGTGCAGTTCTTTTTTTATGAATCTTGTAAATGTTTTATTACAGCTCAAAACATGGATATGCTACTAGATGGTACCCTGATTTGGAATTTTTTAAAGAAAGATCTGGACCAGTACTAGCTCCTTATCATGATGTTTATAATAAATGGAAAGTTGATTTACCTTACACTGAAGCAGCTTTACCCCGAATAGATAAGTCAGTTCAGAACATTAATGTCAATTTTGGACCTCAGCATCCAGCTGCTCATGGAGTTTTACGCATGGTCTTAGAACTTGATGGAGAGGTCAGATTATACATTACAGATTTTATTATGCCATATTTTTTTATTATAAAATAATACCAGTTCATAGATGTTTATACATTAAATATTTTACTTTTATTTTATAAATATTATTTGCCTAAAATCATTCATTTTTATTATGTTACTTTTTTTATAATAATTTAACAAGAATAATGAAGTGTGGAAGGTAACACAATTTCAAATGGTTAAACACATTATTGACATTGTGTTCAACTTTGTCTTCTTGAGAAGATTAGAACATAATTCTTACTATTCTGTTACACATTTTCATATTCTTACACATTCTTATTTTATATAACTTAAGTTAAGCCCTACAGTCTGCCAAATACTAATTATGTGTAATTGTTTTGAAACAATTTTAACATTATAAAAGAAATTGATATTATTTATTATGGTAATTATTAAATCAATATTGAGAAATTTAATATAAATGTCAAAATTTTTATGTTACCTCACAATTCTAAGTAGTTATTTTCTTGTATTTTACAGATGATTGTGAAAGCTGATCCTCACATTGGATTGCTTCATCGTGGTACAGAAAAGTTAATTGAATATAAGACATACACTCAAGCCTTACCATACTTTGATAGATTGGACTATGTCTCAATGATGTGTAATGAACAGTGTTATTCACTTGCTGTTGAAAAATTATTAAATATAGACATACCACTACGAGCAAAATATATTCGAAGTAAGCATGTTCTTCCTTTTTTCCAATAACACATCATAAAAATGCAGTTTTTTATTTTATTACTTGGAGACCCAGCAATGCTTTGCTATTGCTAGGTTTGAGTATAATCTATATATATAGATTATATATATATAAATATATATAGATTAAATGATTGCAATTGAAACACCTATCCCTGCAACTATTTTCCTCTGCAGATCCTCCGCACCTCGTCCATCGTCTTTCACCCTGATGAGCACTTCACCAGCTTGGCCCTTCCTTAGTGACAAAGTCGCTGGAAGTTCACCATCCACTTCATCCTTCACTTGTTTAACAAGTCAGCATATGTTATACTTTGAGCCGTTACCGCTACAGTCTTTGAGGGTGGGCCCTAAACACGTTCAGATGATTTTGCCTGGCTCACACCTTGATCGAGAAATACCTCATCTTTAACAACTTCCTCTTACTGGCATACTCAAGTAGCTTCTTCTTCTTCAGGGTAGGGCCAGTTCTACCATCTGAAGCAACAAAAACAGTCTTGTTTGATAGTTCAAATATTCTACCAATGCCACCTTTCAAATCCTCAGCCATCTTATTGTCGCTCTGTGTGGAGTCAGCCACCACCACAAACACCATGTGAAATTCCAGCTCAATTTCTTCACCAGTTAGAACCTCCGTCTGCGGTTTAAATGCGAACAGCTGTTCCACTTTCAATCTGCCCCTTTCTGCCAGGCTTCTAATGTCAAAAACCCTTCTAAGAACTGACAACATTAAAAGGTCATCAAGACCTGCCAGGTCGACCACAACTGCTATATCCTTATCAACACTATCAAAAGAGAAACCCCTCTTGTTTCAACATAACTATAAGCAGCTGTAGGTCAGCGTTTAACTATCAGACCCACCACATCATCCTTGAATCCATTGTCAAGCTGCCGTAAAATCTCATCATTATCTAACTTAGCATCAGTCTGTGTTGTAGTCTCCTTAGTGCTTATCTCCAATGATTTCTTAGTTAGCCTGCTTGATTATATTATACATATCTAATTCAACTTCTTTAATTTCCCTCTTGGTATTTTTTAACAATTGACTTGTGCAGAATACGAGCTGCAGTCTCCAATTTACAAATCTACTCCACTAGCTCGTTATCCAGGTCTTTTTCCTCAGTACTATGAGGACGCCGTCTCTTCCAGTCTTCCAGAGGTCTATTATCACCAGTATCCACTATTGGCATAGCTTCCATGGCCAACAGTAATGTGACTTCAGATGCAACCTCTGTACTCTCCTTGCTGGTCGATGCCTCCTCTTATCGGAGAGTAATCCAGGACATTCCCGGGTTTAAATGGGTTTCCATCCATATTGTTCAATTTCCTCGACACCAGAAGATAGATGAAAGCTCAGCAACCTCCAATTCTAAGTAATTTATTGAAAAATTTACTAAGCAACAATAGCTTTAGGCACAAACCTACCTAAGCGAAATAATACTCTCTGTTATCAGAGATAACCAACCACCTGCTATCTTATTTACAATTAAAATTAATGTAACTAAAATGATAATGTTATAACTTGGATAACAACATATTATACAACTAGATAAGAAATAAATCTTATTTTGTACTTCCAAATACACACACACCTACAAACAATACAACCAAGTGAATTTAACCCTTATTGCCAACAGGCAATAAAAACTCAAAATCACTGTAAAGAAGTCGCCCATTGTCCAAAATCATCCAATATATAAAAAAATCACGTCCAGTAAATTATCCAACACACCTGTGAATGTACAATCCAATCAAAAACCAATCAAAATTCAAAAACCACACAGAGCAACAAGAACACGCCTTAATGCTACCAAAACTCCCACTCTACCAAAAAAAATAGCACTACCTGTCGGATTTAATTCACTTTCTTTCTACTGGTCATATCAAGGATTTCAATAGCTTTAAACCTTCTCCGGACAACAGACCATTTTGCAAAAATCCATGCATAAATCGGTTGAATAGCTAGCTTTTTAGTCTATAGCGGACACACGTAAGAACAGTAGAAAGACTGACACCAGCGCCACCTAGCAGGTATAGTTTTTGCAAAAATGTTTCTTTTCACGTAAATAATATATATTCTGTTTTTTCTCAAAAATACTTCTAACTAATATATACTCTGAAAATGAGCCAAATCAGGCCATAAATGCAGTTTTTCCAAATATCTCAACCCCAAAGCCATCTAGCAGATCCATTTTTTACAGAGGTATTTCTTTCCATATAAGTAAGACATATCCTGAATATGAGCCAAATTGACCATAAAACAATTTTTTGAAGTATTGACCCCCAGCACCACATAGCAGGACCAAACTAATTAGAAACCTTCGCAGGCATGCACACAACTGACAGTTTCATTGCAGTCTGATGAATGGTACAGGAGCGCATACGAGACATTCATTTTTATATATATATATTATAACCATATGTTAACCTTTCAAAGAAGCATTTTTTTCTAAGATGATTATGTACAAAAAGTTAAAAGTTGTTTTTCTAATAAAGTAGGGATGTTCAAAGGTTTCAGTTTTATAATTTTTTGTCATTTATTAATAAATTAATATTTAACGTTAATCTATTACTATTAAAACTAAATATAATATTTTTCCTATTATTTTATAACATGTACTTTCAAAAGAGGAAAACGTTATTAGCTTTTCATACCATACATTAGAATAACTTTGTATTCTATTGAGTTGCAACTTAAAAGAACCTGATAAGGGATATTTGTTACAATATAAAAAATTCTCAGATTAGTCTCTAAATGATAGGCTTCTTGAAAAGAAAGAGTAAGGGAAATTAAAGAAACCAAAATTAATTATTTTCATTATTATACTCTTAAGTAATTTCAGTTCTAAAAATATTTGCAGATTAGTTTGAAAGTTAAATATTCAGAGGTTAATTAAGATTTGGTAATATCTAAACCAGATTGACCATAAATTGAAACATCCCCAAGAATAGCTAAATTTAATATTTTTGTGAATATGTTAAGACAGAAACTGTTCCTCTTCAAAATTCCACATTATACATCAAAACAGAATGCATTAGGTACATTGCAGGCCATTAGTTTGTAACTGCTTCACAACTGTTGACACTATACAGGTTATTGTCATCAAAGATGTGAAGTAAAAAAAAATATTCTATCATGATTAGGTTAATTTTTTTATTGTAAAACTTAACCTCTTTTTTTATTGAAAAAGTTCTCCTTATTGCAGGGATTTTTCTTTCAAAGAATCTTTCGTGTTTTGAATTATCAAAGTGATTCTGTGATTTCAGAAAAGAGATTACAAACTTACAGATAATTGTAATTCATTTAACTTTCAACTTCATTTAACATTTTTGAAAAATGTTTTTAACAGTTAAATTAAATTTTTAGACTCTACTTTTTAGATGAGAATTAGTTTGATTTTTATTATAATAAATCAACTAAATTGACTATAGTTGACAGTTTCTAGTCAGAAGACAAGTAATGGATGTATTTGGGACTTGTAATGTCCAAAACAAATGAGAATCTAAATACTGTTTTCATATTGCCAACCCCACTTAATAAAGAAGGCAAGGAAAAGGGAACTAAAATTAAAATCTAGACCTATTGTTAAATTCACTGATAATGTCACTGATGCCTTGAATTCTGGTGGATAAGTAGCTGTTTCTTTCCTACACATCCTACAAGGGCTTCTTTCCTACAAGGGCTTTGAATGGGTTCAAGTAGAAATTTTATGTGTTTAAATAGAAAAATTTTATTTAGATTGGATTTCTGTTGGGAAGTTTTGTTTTGGAAATTTTTGACAAATTGAATTTGCTTTCCAGCTTTATTTGCTGAGATCACCAGAATTTTGAATCACATTATGGCAGTAGGAACTCATGCATTAGATATAGGTGCTATGACGCCCTTCTTTTGGCTTTTTGAAGAACGTGAAAAGTTAATGGAGTTTTATGAAAGAGTATCAGGTGCTCGAATGCATGCTGCTTATATTCGTCCTGGTGGTGTATCTCAGGTAAAACCATACTATCTAACCAGAAATTTTGTACTGTTATTTTTATGTTCTTTCGTATTTTATTGTTATATTTTGTGTATTTAGTGGAAAATGTATTCCTTAGCTTAAGAACATAAATTTTTGTCATGCTTCTCATTATCATACTCTTCATCATTTTTGGCAAATTTTGTTAATATATTTATTTGTGAATCTTCTCTTCCAATAATGTAGGTATTTATAGATTTCTTTTTTAATTAAATTTTAATCACTTGCTTTAAACAGTAAATCTTTGATACCAGTTTTATATTATCATTTTGAGTAATACAGTTAAAAAGAGCTTTTGTCAGTCAGAATTCAGTTTAACCATAGTGGTCAACCATTAAACTATGACTGGGAAATAAGTTATTTTAAAAAAGGAAAATATGATGAAACAAGGATTTTTTTTTGTTAAAAAAATTCTGCCAATTTTAGTTCTTACTAATACAGTGAAAGCCTACATTGTGATTTCTTTGCTAGATCACACCTAAATTTCATTGGACCTTAGCAAGAAAATATCTGTAAGGCTCTACTAACCTCTAAAATATATTTGTGAATACATCTATAATTTTATAAAATGATAATTGCATCTACTACTTTATAAATTCAGCTAACACCAGGTTTTTTTTTCATTAGAATACTGAATTTAAATAGTTCCTGTTACCTTCACTTATCCTGTTTGTGTTATCCTGTTACTTTTTAGTTTTCTTACAACCAAAAATAAAAAGAATGTGTGCATATCCAACTAAATTATTTTAGGTCCACTGTCATAAAATTCCTTCAGATCCCATCAAGCTGGTCTCCCTCCTCCCCTCTTCTTAAATTAAAAAGTATATTCAAGACAAATGTAGAAGTATATACCCTTAACCAGAATTAAATATCTGTTATAAAGAAAAAAAGCAACTACAATTTGGCAAATCAGCTGATTAAGACATAAATAAACCCCGTTTTCATCTGTGTAACAACTTTAGGTCATCAAATAATATTCCATTTCCTATATTTTGTTTCCTTCAAATTTTTTCTATGATAAGGTGGCATGTTAATGAAATTTTTGCAGTCTATTTGTCAGCTATTGTGTACACTGATCAAAAGAGGTTTTTTTATCTTTATGTCCGCATAGGATCACCTTAGTCAGTCCGTTATCCAAGTCTTTTTAAAGGGACTGCTGGGGCCTTATGGTCTTCCCAGTACTTTTCCATATGTTCTGATATCCGTGCCCTTTCTGGTGTTGAAAATGTTTGTGTTATTTATTTTTTTTTAAATTTTATCTTGTCTGTGGCATCTTCTGGTGTAAGGTCAATTTCCTTCACATTTTCTCTTATTTCTCTGATCCATCTGCATTCTGACTTTGTGTTTTTCGAGTTGAGATTGTACTATACTAGCTGTTCCAGTAATCTCTAATCTTGCCTCCTAATGATGTGTCCAAAGAATTGTAGTCTCCTCTTATGCATCGCATCAGTGATGACTTCTAACTCTTTGTACATGTCTTTGTTGGGCACGATCCACTAATGCCATTTTTCTGGTCCTTTTTGATGCAGGTTCTTCCAATTCTTTTATTTTCTGTAGTCTGCCTGTCTGTTTCTGATTGTTCATTCAAGTGGAAGAGTGTTTCTGCTGCATGAGTGGCTTCTGGTTTTATTACTGTGTTGTAGTGTCTTCTTATGTTTATGATTTTTTTATTGTAACTGTACCAAGTTAATTTTTTTTGCTTTAGCTAGGTTTTGATTTAGGTTTTTCATTTTGTTTGTTTGATTGTCATTTCTCAGGTATTTTTAAATTGGATTACTATTTTGACTTTATTTCTGTTTGTTTACTTCTTTTAATTGTGTTGGTTTTTTGAGCATACTTTCTGTCTTTTCAAATGATATTTTGAGGTTAATTTTATTTGCAGTGTTTTGAAGTTCTAATAACTGTGTTTTAGCTTTGCCGATGTTGTTTGCTAGCAGTGCCAAGTCAAGTCGTTTGCAAAAGCAAGGCAGTTTGATTTTTTGGTTTATTTTAATTTTAGGGTGACACCTATTGAGCCATCCCCTCATTACCATTTACAAAACACAATTGAATAGTAGTGTTGAAGAGTCCATTGCCTGTCCAGTCCAGTCCAGTCTTGTTTTGGTTTCAATTGATTTTGAAAGTTCATCTCTGAATTTCACTTTTGACTTAGTCTTTGTGAAAGTCAGTTTTTTCCGAGGTGTTGATGTTTTCTTGAAGTTTACAAATGTTATCACCATGTCCTCTGCTCTCCTATCTTTCTCTCCTTGTGCGACCATATGTACCAAACTCCAGATGCTATTTTCAGTATCATGGTTTCGGTCACATAAAAATTGGTTGCACAAAGGAACAAGTTTGTGCATGTGCTGCTGTACACAACACAATATTGCATGCGCTGAGGCAGAAAAATGTATAAATTGTAAAGGTTCATACCCAGCAAGGTCTTGAATGCCCCATTTATAAAGAAAAAGCAATTTTGAAAATCTGTACTGAGCAGAAAGAGTAGCCTTTCCTTTGGCATATTGAGAATACAAGAAATTACTTAGCATAAGGAATCCTGTGCAATCTGGTGTTAGTTATGTGTACAAGATGTCTCAAACTTCTAGAAAGAGAAGGATGCACATCATGTAAACCAAATGTAACCAAATTGGTCTTGTCAGAATAAAGTCCCTCGTGGCTGCTGTTACAGCGTTCAGTAGTGGCAAGAAGGTGACTTCTGCTGGAAAAACTGATGGGATTTATCTAAATTCACTTCAGTCATTACACCATCACATAAAGTTCCTGCTGCACCAATTACACAGCAAACAACTAAAATCCCTGTAAAGGGATGTACTAAAACATCATCGCTTGGTTTGGCATACTATCCTCCCAGGCTTCCAAGTCCCTTCCAACCATATCAAGGTTTCTATGAGGATATGGTGGTGCATGAAATGCCCAAAACAGTAAAGCACTTCTTAAAGGTCATAAAATCCAAAAAGAAGAATCTGACAATATTTGATAAGTAATTTGCACACAGAGATGTAAATATAAGAAAAAAGTATTTCCTATTGTTATGAATATTATTTAGTGGAATATTTGCGGTCTCCATTCTAGTCATGCGGATATTGAAATCTTAATAAACAAAGAAGATCCTTCAATACTGTGTCTGTAGGAGACTCACCTCGATCCACAGAATGATGTATACTTTCGTGGTTATGTCTGTGAAAGGTATGAGCATAAAGCTGTGGCTGTTTTCCTGAAATCTTTATAGCTGCCCTTATTCTGCTAGTGACAAACATCCCTGCAGTCTCAGTGAAGATTTTGGTGCCATTTAAAATGAATATCTGCAACTTATACTTTCCTTCAATTTCCAATATCAGTGAGGATGATCTGTCCAGTCTATTTTCACAGATTCCTTTGCCCTGCTTAGTAATTGTGATTTCAGACCCCATCACTATTCATGGGACTCATCATTATGTTCTTCTCAAAGGCATTGTAGTTGATTGACTGAGGCAGAACTTAGATCTTTGCTTATTGTACGATGGGTCATACGTGTTTTGTCATCATCAGGTACATTTTCATGCATGAACCTGCCCTTATGTTCAGCAACCCATCTCTTAACCTGGCGCATTTCCAAAACCTTCTTTGGAAGCAATCACAAACCAGTTATTATCTCTATCAGTAATAGTGATTTCCCTCAGAGTCAGCCACACAGATGGGTGGTTTGGAAAGCAGACTGGATCGGATTCAATGATTCCTTTAGCCAGTATGACGAGTGGTAGTGCGATTCACCAACTCGTCATGTTTACACACCTGATACTCAGTAGTGCAAATGAATTTATCCCTTTAGAATCTGGAAAGCCAAGGCAGCCTGCTGTTCCGTGGTGGGATGAAGACTACAGGAATGCACCAAGGGATCAGCACAGGGCTTCACATAATTTTAATCAAAGACCTATGACTAAATTGCTCTGTGCCTTCTACAACACAAGGGCTGTTTGCTATTGAGTGTTTCGGTGTACTAAATGGAAATCATGGATGAATTTTGGCGGTACCATTTCTCAAACAACTCCATCAGTTCTTTGGAGAAAGGTTGAGGCCATGTGTAGATTGGTATAGTCACCACAGCCAAAAGTTAAAGAACCACCAAATCATTCCTACCTTTGCTGTAGTATTCTCTAAACAGCATGCTAATCAATGTGTCACGGACAAGATCTACTGTTCCTCTAGCCATCAGAACTCATTGGCATTTCTTATCTCTAAATATACTATTATGTCCTATTACTCAATGTTATTATCCCCCTTGACAGCCCTCCCTTGTGAATTATTGCCTTAGTCTCAGTTGATACCAAAAAAAGTACTCAAATCCAGTTAACTTATGAGAAATATTTTTCATTATTCTGAATAGAGTGAATCCCGATGCTATACAGATTAGTTTATATAGATGGCTCTAGACATGATAATTCTGTTGGTTGTGCTTTTGTGGTTGTCAGTAGAGTACATGTATGTTTGGCCTTCCCAGCATTGCCAGTGTTTTTGTTATGGAGCAGTATTCTATTAAGCCCATAAATATACTTAGCCTAACATTCCAGCACATACTTGTCTTTCAGATTCCATGAGTGCTTTGCAGGCAATTAGTGAAATTTACTCCAGACACCCTATTGTCTGTGATATACATACAGTCTGTTATGTTATCTCTGAAATGACTGTGTGTAACACAACTGTGAGCTTCTGCTGGATCCGTAGATATATTGGAATTTCAGGCAATGAGCATGCTGATAATGTGGCACATGAGGATTGTTTGCAGTTCGCTTTCACTAATTATGTTTTGAATGAATCTTGTCTGTTTTCTAAAGAGGGTGGTTCATGATGAGTGGCAAAGTGATTGGAATGCTACCATTAAGAATAAACTTCATCCAGTTAAGAACATGTGTCACCATGAGGCTCTTCATATTGGAATTAACTGTTGTGAGGAGGTTATTATTTCCCATTTGCAAATAGGGCCTACAAAGTTCACTCATGGATATCTTATGGCTCAGACTGATGCACCCATTTGTGTGACTGCCAACTAATGTTGCACCACATCTAGACTGTCTGTTGTGCAGCATTGTGTCAGAAGTTTAAACTAGGGCAACAATGTATGGATGTTGTCTAATTTGTTACAATTTCGTAAGGCTGTGCATCTGGATTCAAACCTTTGATTAAAACTTTAATGTTTCTGCTTTATGACAGAAAACGCATAGGCGTTTTCAGTTGTTTAATAATCATTTAATTTAATCAGTTTAATTTTTAATCATTTACTTTGGCAAATTTGATGATCATTTGTTTAAAAATATATCTATCTATATTTCGTCTAGTAGAGCATTGAAGTCTTAACAGAGTTTTGGAGATTAACAGTCTTTTGGAGATTTGTTTTTATTAGTAGGGGTGTGGGCATTTATTATGGTGTAGATTTTATTAGATGCTTTTAGGGTGCGTTGAGATTCTTGCGGATTGTGATTTGAATTCTTGTACAAAGTTCATTATTTTGAGGCTGACCAAAAGTGTTCCACAAACTGTGGAACACTTTTTATCACTCTCTTCCCAGGTATACTTTTGTAGACCCTATATCCTTGAGATTCCATGGCACCTGGTCGGTGTTTATTTCCTGCAGTCCCATAATGAGAATTTTAGCATTTTGTATTGATCCATTAGGTCGGTTATTATTTTTAGTTTACCAGTCTGTATGAGTGAGTTTACATTGTATGTGGAAATGTAGATGTTTTGCTTCAGTTTGATTTTGGATTTTATATTGTTCTGGTTCATGTGTGCAGTGTTACAGCATTTTTTTCCCAATATTTCCAATTGCGTGTTATCTTTTAATTGGCAGCCCACTATGTCCACCATGCCTTCTCTGAACTGTGGTGTTGCTTGGATCTAGTGAGAAGATAGTGGGGTATGACTTGATAATAGATGAGGTTGTGGAGTTTGTTTAGATTCAGTTCACCGGACAAATTTCAATTACATCCAGGCACACCTTGTGGAGGCTCAATGTGACTTTTATTAATGTTATTTTGGAGAAAAGTTAAATATTGTATCATAAACATTACCCCCAAGTGGTTGTTTATAAGAAGTGTTACAACATCTTAGCAAATGATGTTTCTTCAACTCAGTTCCATAAGAATTACCATTGAAATTAACAATTAATAGCAAGACTTATACACTATTCTTACAGATATTATAGTCTAATTACAGTCATCATTTTCTGTAGTCTGCCTGTCTGTCTCTGATTGTTCATTCAAGTGGAAGAGTGTTTCTGCTGCATGAGTGGCTTCTGGTTTTATTACTGTGTTGTAGTGTCTTCTTATGTTTATGATTTTTTTATTGTAACTGTACCAAGTTAATTTTTTTTGCTTTAGCTAGGTTTTGATTTAGGTTTTTCATTTTGTTTGTTTGATTGTCATTTCTCAGGTATTTTTAAATTGGATTACTATTTTGACTTTATTTCTGTTTGTTTACTTCTTTTAATTGTGTTGGTTTTTTGAGCATACTTTCTGTCTTTTCAAATGATATTTTGAGGTTAATTTTATTTGCAGTGTTTTGAAGTTCTAATAACTGTGTTTTAGCTTTGCCGATGTTGTTTGCTAGCAGTGCCAAGTCAAGTCGTTTGCAAAAGCAAGGCAGTTTGATTTTTTGGTTTATTTTAATTTTAGGGTGACACCTATTGAGCCATCCCCTCATTACCATTTACAAAACACAATTGAATAGTAGTGTTGAAGAGTCCATTGCCTGTCCAGTCCAGTCCAGTCTTGTTTTGGTTTCAATTGATTTTGAAAGTTCATCTCTGAATTTCACTTTTGACTTAGTCTTTGTGAAAGTCAGTTTTTTCCGAGGTGTTGATGTTTTCTTGAAGTTTACAAATGTTATCACCATGTCCTCTGCTCTCCTATCTTTCTCTCCTTGTGCGACCATATGTACCAAACTCCAGATGCTATTTTCAGTATCATGGTTTCGGTCACATAAAAATTGGTTGCACAAAGGAACAAGTTTGTGCATGTGCTGCTGTACACAACACAATATTGCATGCGCTGAGGCAGAAAAATGTATAAATTGTAAAGGTTCATACCCAGCAAGGTCTTGAATGCCCCATTTATAAAGAAAAAGCAATTTTGAAAATCTGTACTGAGCAGAAAGAGTAGCCTTTCCTTTGGCATATTGAGAATACAAGAAATTACTTAGCATAAGGAATCCTGTGCAATCTGGTGTTAGTTATGTGTACAAGATAATTTTAAGTTACCATAATGTCAGTTACAAGAAGGATTTTTTAGTCTTTTATTTTCCCAATATTTCTTCATCCTTTCAGACCTTGCCTGTCTTTCCCTCTCTGAAATCACCTTTCTTTCCTCTTTTATATTCATTCTTGGCTGCAGTATAACCTAAGTGTGTTTCTTTTTCAATTCAACTATCTCAACCTTGGACTAGAAATAGTTGTATTCCTGGTGCCATCACCATTATAGGATGGGAGAATAATGTTTGTATGTCATGTGACATTATTTCAAATCCTTTATATTATAAAACTGTTACAGCTCAATATTACACATACACAATAATTTTATTTAGAAAATTTCCCTTACTGAATTAAAATAGTGTAAATAGCACAGTGTTTCACTACAGAAAAGGATACATTAATTTATTGTTTTACACATTTGTCCTAGTTTGCCTTAAAACTGTGGTGATACATGAAAAACTCCTGAGGTAATGAAAATCAGCCTGAGATCTTTTTGTAAGTATAGTAATGTTCACATAAACCCTGTTACTATGGTGAACAGAGTGTATATTTTACATGAAGAACTGAATATTATTTGCTTTTTATGGGCTTGTTGTACTGAGGCAACATTATATTAAAAAAACTTCAGGAAACCATTTCATTCTTAATTTTTATAATAAGCATAGCATGGAATTGTTATTCTTCATGATGGCTATATTTTTTCCAGGAGAGATTTCTAAGTGAGCACACATCACCTGTAACTGTTACAGTTGTGCTACTTGACATAAAATGAGAAAAATATTAAGTTTTTTAGTATGAGAGTTTCACAAAAGATTTATTTCAATTCTTAGAAGTACTATTAATCCAACACTCAGTTTTTTACTCCAATATTTGGCTACTCAAATTTAAGTGAAAATACAATTGTTAGTAATTGAATGTTTATTACTCTGCATTAATAAAATTTAAATCAACGTACTGCAGATTGTAGAACTGCTGATAACTCAAAACAGTTGTTGGTATATACGACTTTTATTCAAACAAATGTTGACTATTAATCATTTTTCTCTCTACAGGACTTACCACTGGGATTACTAGATGATATTTATGAATTTATTTCAAAGTTTGGTCAGCGTATAGATGAAACAGAAGATGTGCTGAATGCAAACAGAATTTGGGTACAGCGAACTGTTGATATTGGTGTTGTTAATGCTGAGGATGCTTTGAATTTAGGTTTTAGGTAATTGATAAGTTTAATTTGTATTTAATTGGTTTTAATTGTCTTATCATAATATTCAAGTAGCCTGGACAATCATTTAAGCAATAGTAATAATTACTGTTGTGTATTTAGTAGTTATGCATTACTACTATACAAGCTATTTATTAAATGCCCACAATTTTAACAATTTTACTGTTCTTTTTATGCATACATAATAATCTTAAATTAAGTAATATACAAATATCATGTTAATCTATACTGTTATGTATAGATTATCTGTTATGTTAGGCTGTTATATATACACAGTAGCTTCAAAGCATTTCTTACATACATTGTTTTGTTTTAAAAAACTGTGCATAATTTTTTTTTTCTGAAATGAGATTCCCTTGCCAGCTACAGCTTCATAAAAATTTTGGAATCATTTCTGGTGCCTATTTCTAAAAACTTTCTTCATTAGCTGCTTGTGCAATAATGTAATAACTGGATTTCCAATTTTGATGCAATATATACAATAAATGCAATATATGCAATGAACACAAGTTTTAAGATCTTATAGAATACTCTTCCAACTTTCCGTTGATATTCCATTACTATTTCATTAACTTATCTTATGCTTTTACCTCCACATATCTCCTTCCATGTTTCAAAGATACTCACTGATAACAAATTTGAAATTAAGACTTTAATTTTCAACTTACTATTTGAAAGTGTTGTACTTTAAAAAACTTAAATATACTTTCATATTTTTAAAGTTACTTTTAAATTTTATATAAGGATTGATTTGAGTGTCTGCCGTTACTAGCATTGCCACTCTAATATTTGTAGTTGATACATTTCAGAGTACCTACGTTCTTAAAATTACTTTTAGTACTGAATTATCCTGAGTTGGGATCATTGAATGTTAAGCTCTTCCCTCTCCACATCCCTGCTATCGTGGCCTCTTCTGTTTTGTCCTTCCCTCTCTAATAGTTCTACAAGTTCTTAAAACTAATCCTTGTGATTTTTTTTATTTTAACAATTTTAGGTTTTTAAACATTACCGATGTAATGTTTTTCCTTCTTTTATTGAGTATTATTACTCAATCCAGTGATTGAGCATTTTTTTGTTCCTTAATTATGAGGGTAAGATAATTATTATCCACAATTTAGTTACATTTTTGTTTATATTGGCAGTACTATCGCGTTGCGTAGATGACGCATGCGTGGTTTAATTGTTATGTCTGTGCAGGTTTGATGCTGCTAGGTTTGTTCCATTATTGCTGCCCTGCCGTTAACCATGACTGCTCCACTTTCTGTTTACACCAAAGAAGGGCAACGTTCAGTGATCTGTTTTTTGTGGTCGGAAGGTGTATCAGGGTCTGAAATTTATCAAAGACTTTAGGTACAGTACGGGAACAGTGTGTTGTCACAACGGAGTGTCTATGAATGGATTGAAAAATTAAAAAATTTTCGCACAACTGTTATGTACGACTAAGGAGCCGGGCGACAAGTTATTGTAAAAACAGAAATAATAATATTAACAAAAATAACAATAATAATAATGAATATATGATTTGCAAACTAATAATTTAAATAAGGATTAGATTTGTTTAAAAACAGTTAAATTATAAAAACCAAACCAGTCAAATTTACTAAAAATATTATTGTTCAGGAGCACTGCTGTCGGGCACCATGTTATGTTAAATATTAGTTTTTCCTTCTTTTCAACATAATTTGTTTGTATGTTATTAAACATGTATTTTTATTCATTAATTGTTAGTGCGTAACACGCAACTATACGATACAGCCTAGTCGCCAAGATTGTTGGATTCAATCTTATTATATTATTGTAAGATGTGTTAAATTATGGCAGGCAGTATGTTGAGACATAGCTCTTGATGATTCACTCCTGTTGGTTCATTCGGCTCTGTACCACACACAGCTCCTGGCAATTCACTCAGCTTCATCTACACTATATAAGCCAACTCAGCACAAGAATCTGCCAGTCTCATCTCGTCAGTCAGTCAGTCTCGTCTAGTCTTGATCTGTCATTTGAAGACTCATATTGTTCAGTCAGAATTAGCGCATCATACAGTAAACATTTGCAATACAGTAAATCATATATATTTTTCAACAATGTAATACAAATAAAATTAAATCATGAACATATTAATATACAATTGTTAATTCGAATCGGTATTTGTTTTATTTACAGTCCACTTAACATAAACAAACATAATTTGGTCCTACACGTCGGATATTTGGAATTTATTGCATAGTGAAATCAACTAAATTTGTAATTGTGAGTGTAATATAACATTGTTTAAGTATCTTGGTGTCAGAAGCAATCAAATGTAAACTATTCTGCGTACTCATAAGAACAAAACTGAATTTGTAAACGTGAAAATGTGTGTTTTATTAATTGGTGCTGCCTTTGTGATAATTCATATGCTAACAATTAATTTGCTATATGCTCACTGCAGTTCATAAGTAAAATATGTATCTTCATCATCGCTAGACGTCTTTGATTCCAATATGGTAAGCTAACTGCCTGTATAAAGCAATAATACTTGTACTGCTGTTAAAGCCTGTTTATCTCTGTCAATATTTTGTCCTTAATTACCCAGTTATTGACATGTATCCTATTCTCAGATTATCATTTCATAATTCAAGCCTAATACTATAATCTAGATAGTATTTACTTCAATCATGTTATATCTTTTAGCATTGTTCTTTGAAACACATCCTTTATGAAAATCTAATCATAATTAACAGTTTTATTTTTATAATTAAACAAAATGTTTGATATGGATGAAGGAGCTAGTTAGTGAAAGCAAATGTGCAACAGATGTGCTTCAAGCCCAAATAAAACAAAAAAAAATCAAGGGGTACACACTTAAGCGTCCCATCATGCAATTGAAAAAGTTTATGTAGTCGTTCAGTATGGAAAAATCAAGATATTGAACTGTTACAAAGTCAAATTTGATCGTTTAAATCTCGACCTGGTATAAATACGATGAGGTCTAAACATTTTTATAATGTAATGCTGAAAATGAAGAAGTAGACAGGAAAGAAATGGAAGACATATTCCATAATATTCATGTGAAAATTCAAAAAAATATTATTCTAATTGTGAATGGTCATTACCCTCAAAAGGGTCTAATTCACTTAAAAACAGTAATATTTTTCAAAAAAGTATCAATCGAGATCACTCTTTCTCAATTGACTTATCAAAATTTAATGGTTCTTATGAGAAATGGTTAGCTTTTAGTGAGTTTTTCTGCACAATTGTTCATAACAATGATCATTAGTCCAAAAATTCTATTTAGCATCATCAGTGACAGATTCTGCTCAGTAGTTAATTAAAAATCCATCCCTTACAGCTGACAATTATATGTTTACATGGAGCTTACTTGAAACTAGATATGCAAACAAACGTCTCATAGCATCAAAACATGCTCGTGAAATATTGGATATCAGAGTATTCCCAAAGAATCTGCCACTGGCTTGGGTAATTTCATCGACACAATTTCTAGTAATATAAGTGCTTTAAAGTCATTAAAAATCGATACAAACTATGCAGAATTTATATTCAATTATTTACACAACGCTCAGATCAATCAACTGAACAATCTTGAGAATCAACTTTGACAGCTGATTCTTTTCCATCTATCAATGAATTTATTTTTTCTTGAAAAACAGACAAATGTTAGAAAGCTCTGCCTTAGTATTTCAAAAAAAACCACAGCAGAAATACTTGGAATGCTCATCTTTGAAACGTTCTAATCAATCTGAGTGGGATAAAAATAATTCTTATCAGGTGTATGTTTATGCTATTACAGCTAATTTGTAATGTCCATATTGCAAACAATCTCGCCCATTGTATAATAAATGAGTAAATTTTCTTAAGTTACCTACTAACTGTAGAATATCATTTGTCAAAAAGCACAAGCTATGCTTTAATAGCAATCACAATGTTAAGGATTGTTATAATTCTCATTGTTGTAAATATTGTAAACAAAAACTGCATCAGTTTTACATGATATGCAAAAATTTGAAATATAGTCTAATTGTAACGCTACTGAAAGTAATTCAAAAGGCAGAAATGAAATTGACAACACATACACTGTTGAAAATGACACTCTTAATTTTAATACAAATGAAAGTAGCAATTATTGTAGTTTAAAAACTCAAAGTGTAACTCAGATTTTACTTGCTATGGCTGTCATTAAGGTTAAAGATTCGGACAATCGATTGCAATCCTGCCATCTGTTACTTGATGCCGACTGTCAGGCCAATTTTATTACAGAAAACATGGTGCAACACTTAAGACTAAAACTACAACAAAAATATTTACTGATCCTCGGAATAAATAACATTTCCACAACAACAGTATATAGTGTAAATATTTTATTGTACTCAAACTGAGTATTATTCTACTTCTATTAAATGTTTTGTTCTACAGTGTATTACAGGTTTGTATAAATACAAACACATGGAAATTTCTGAAGTTTGTGATGCGGAGAGTAATTTTAATACACCTGATAATGTAGACATGTTAGTTGGATCTGAATTATACTTGCATTTTAATTAAAAAGGGTCAAATCAAGAAAGGTGAAAATTTTCCAGTTATTCAAGAAACTAAATTAGGTTGGATAGTTGCTGGGAAGGTTACCCGCAAATACAGAAGAAAAACCCCCTTGCATAACATTATCAGTCGGTTCTGAAATGAACATTCAAAATCAGTTGAAGTTGTGGGAATTAGAAGAGATTATCACTAAAACTTGCACCAAAGAAGAAAACTTAAATGAACAGCAGTTTTTAGAAAACTTGAGAAAGGCAAAGATGGAAGATATATTGTGCAATTACCAAGAAATCTGAATCTTGTTCCTCCAGGCAACTCTCTTAACAAGCCCAACATAGATTCCTGGCAGTAGAGAAAACTGAACAAAGCCAGTATCCTATGAACTGATTACAACAATTTCATGAATGAATACCTTCAACTTGGTCTTATGCGGATGATTCCACCATCAATACAAAAGGATTATTCGATATGTAGCAATGATATGAAGAATCCATACCATCTACCAGATCATGCAGCGTTTAAAGAAAATAGTACTACAACAAAAATACAAGTAGTCATTGATGCATTTGCCCAGGAGGAAAATCGAATATCACTCAATGATACCTTGATGAGAGGAGTATCTGTTGTCCAACAAGACTTAACATATCAATTGTTTTATGATTTAGAACACATGTTTATGTAATGACTGCGGATGTTGTGAAGATGGACCGGCAAGTGCATGTTGACCAGAAAGACTGACTTGCATCAGATTTTGTGGCAAAGCTTAAGCAATGAAGAAATCAAACACTATCAATTGATCACTTCACATACAGAAACGCATCTGCTTCATTCCTTTCAACTAGATGTATTATTCAATTAGCCAATGAAAATTCAGAAAAGTTTCCAAACACCTTGAAAATAGTCTCCAGAGAATTTTACGTGAGTGATGGATGACCTACAAACTGGTTGCAATAATTTAAGTGAAGCAATACCAATTACAAGGTGAAATAATTTCAATCCTTAAACAAGCTGGATGTGATTTATGCAAATTATGTTCAAATGAGCCTGCACTTCTAAATTTTGTGGCTGAATTGGACAGTGCCAATCACACATTTAATTTCTCTAATCACAATATTAATACTTCAGGTTTAATCTGGGATTATCAGAAGGATATGTTTTGTTTTCAAATAAATGATAAAAATCACAATGGTCCATTCACTAAAAGAATAGTTTTAATCATATCATCCAAATTCGTTTCATTAGGCCTGTTAAATCTTTTATGCTATACAAGATATTTATGCAAAAATTATGGCTTCAGAAACTGGAGTGGAATGATATTCTTTCTGGAAATCTCCTTCATGTTTGGTCTGATCTCTATGAAAAGCTACCATTTACAAAGCAAATTCTTGTTCAAAGATTAATCAAAGGAATAGGAAAAATAGTTGATTTACAATTACACAGATTCGTTAATGCCTAAAAGAATGGCTGTGGTGCTTGTGAATACCTACATTCTGTTGATGATCAGGGAATTCTCACAGTCAGTCTTCTTTGCTCAAAATCAAGTGTCACCAGTAAAACAGATTTCCATACCAAGATTAGAATTATACGTTGCACTTTTATCAAAATGATTCAAAAACATTGCTCTTGCACTTTGTTTAAATATAAATAGTAATTATTTATGGACAGTTGTACTTTCTTGTATAGCAGTCTCACCAGCAAAATGGAAATCCTTTGTAGCCAACAGAGTGTCAGAGATTCAAGAACTTATTGAAATTTATAAATGTGGAGACATGTTTATCCTAAACAAACACCTTCTGATATACTTTCTTGAGGAATGAGTGCAATCGAATTTCAAAATAATCATTAATGGTGGAAAGGTTCGTTTTGGTTAGGCCAGCAAACAGAAAATTGAAATAAGAAAACTGCTCAAGAAATTAATTTTGAATCATCGGATTGTTTAAATTAACTTCATAATGTACCAACATCACTAATTATAAATACTAGCTTGACAGATAGTATTTGATTTATTTTTCTCATTGACAAAAATGATAAATGCATTGTGTTGTATGAGATTTATTAAAAATTAAAAACTAGCGAAATAAAATTAATTATAAGCATGTTTTATCTGTTAAAGAGAAAAAACTTATTTTAATGTGATGTATTATTCAGACTCAAAATGTTCATTTTCAAACTGAAATTAAAGAATTACACATTCCGTCTATGTCTAAAGTAAGCAAATTATATTTGATCCATCGATTCATAGATGGAAACTATTGTCTAAGAGTGGTAGGAAGATTGCAATTATCCAATTTGAATTTTGACAATAAACATCCTATCATTCTTCTACCTAAATCTAATTTAATTAAGCTAATAATAAAAAATGAAAATCTTTGACTCTTACATGCAGAACCTCAATTACTCCATTCTCAACTTTGTGAGAAATATTGGATAATCAATGGTAATAGCATAATCAGATCAATTCTACACAAATGTCTGACGTTTTCAATTCAAGGCTAAGCAATCACAGCAATTAATGGGACAGCTACCAAAATGTCACACTGAAATTACTTAACAAGCCATTTAGTAATTGCTGAATAGACGCAGGACCATTATTAATATGTCAAGGTGGGCAGCGCTCAAACATTAGGATAAAATGTTATGTTGCATTATTTGTTTGCCTGTCTACCAAAGCTATACATTTAGAATTAGTCAGCGATTTATCAACCGATGCATTTATAGCTGCATTAAAAAGATACCTCTCAAGAAGAGGTCTGTGTTCTAACCCCTACAGTGATAATGGATGAATTTCATCAAAGCCAATAATTCACTTCACTCAATGTATAAATCTTTAAATAATGAGAATGTAAGAAGAAAAGCAAACTTCCTCCAAAAAGGGGATTCAATGGTACTTTATTCCACCAAATTCACCATATTTCGTGGAGGCTTATGGAAAGCCATGATAAAGTCAATGAAATATCATTTAAGACATTTAGGAAATTTAGCTTAACCTTTGAGGAACTCTTTACTACATTGAGCCAAATAGAAGTTTGTCATAATTCTCATCCCCTTAGTACATTATCTTCAAATTCCTCTGATCCCAACCTTTAACTCCAGAGCACTTCTTCATTGGTATTCCTGTAACTTTAAACAGGCTTAACAGATGACAGTTAGTTCAGCAAAATATTTAGACCATCTGGCACCAATGGTCTTCCGATTACCTATCTCAGCTTCAACAATGTTCCAAATGGAGAGCTGAGCATCCGTCACTTCAACCTGGAACTCTAGCTTTATTAAAAGAAAATAACACGCCACCACTGCAGTGGAAACAGCATGGGTCAGACAACCTCGTTTGAGTTGCTACTATTCGAACACAAACAGGAACTTGTAAAAAATCTGTGACCAAGCTATGTCCATTACCCACCAGTGATTGAGACATTTTTTATTATTGTTTAATTTATTAATTATTCTGTTTATTTTTTTATATTCTGTTTTCTGTTTTTGAACTTTGAGAAATTATACAGATTTCTGGTGGACAGACATCTGTATGTTCAGGTAGCACTTCTGTCTGGCACCATGTGATGTTAAATATTAGTTTTCCTTCTTTTCAACATAATTTGTTTGTATTTTATTAAACATGTGTTTTTATTCATTAATAATTATTGCGTAACATGCAACCATACAATACGGCCTAGTTGCCAGGCTTGTTGGATTCAATCTTATTATATTATCATAAGATGTGTTAAATTATGGTGGACAGTATGTTGAGACACAGCTTTGTACAATTCACTTGGCTCCTGACAATTCACACAGCTCCTGGCGGTTCACTCGGCTTCATACCACACACAGTTCATGGCAATTCACTTTGCTCCATCAGTTACATCTCATCAGTCAGTCACTCTTGACTCATCTAGTCTAGTCTTGATCTATCATTTGAAGACTCATATTGTTAGACATTACATCATACAGTAGACATATACATACATTAAATTATGTTTTTTTCAACAATGTAATACAAATCAAATTAAATGATGAACATGTTAATATATGATTGTTAATTAAAATCAGTATTCGTTTTATTTACAGTCCACTTAACATAAACAAAACAGTTATAATGACTGCCAATATTAATACCTAAATTGCATTAACAAGATAACACTAGAAAAGTCTAAAGTTCATACATCTCAATTTCTGCAAATATGCTTTTACTGTCTAAAATATAACTACCTTAACACTTTCACAATTGTTTACCAGTACCCCCCAAACAACTTTCTGCACTCACCCTCTGCCCACAATGGAATGCTCATGATGTACTGCTGGTTCCTGGCAGTTTTTATATCTCCTGGTCTACAGACCAGTACCCACCTCATTACTTAACTGTTGAAGCGTAAATCATCCACACGCATTTATGTTTCCCCATAAATTCTTAACCCTTCTGGTAAAACAGCTTTAGGAGTTGCCATTTTCTGTTTTACAAAGAACAGATTGTCAATTGGACTTGATAGTCTGAGAAAAAATCCCTTTTAGTTCCTTCTGGATTCTTCTTTCCATTACTATTTTCTCATTCTCTCTTCTTAGTAGGAAGAAATCCATTATACTAGTACTGTTAATATATTCAACGGAGTAATCAGTTTACCAATAAGTTAAGTAGAATACAAAATAGATCTAGATATTATCTTTTCAAATAGCAGCAAAAATGATTATGAAACAGAATAATAAAAAAAACTCAAAAGATAAAAAGCAAAAAAGGAATGACAATAGACCAAAAGCAAAAGAATAAAAACAAAAAGTAAAATTTTTGTTCATGGGAAAAGAAATATAAAAACCAAAGGACTTTTTAACATACTGATTTACCACAAATAATACCATCAGGAATAAATTTATAAATGATATATAAGAAAAAGACAATTGCAACAAAGATGGAGTATACCAAATAAAATGTGAATGTAATGTAATATATATTTCATGAAAGGGGCAAAAATTTTAAACAAGATTTAATGAGCATATAAAGTCATATAAATACAAGAAAAAAGATTCAAAATATGCAACACATTTGATAGAAAAAGGATGTATTCCATTAAAATGGTAAAATCTTATGAAAATAGTACACTATGCAGAAAAATGACATTTAACCTATATATTCAACCTATTGTTAAAAAGGCAATACGTAATTAATGAACAAATAAACATTCAATCCAATGTAATGTTTACAAATCTAAAGTTGTTAAAATATAGAATCACAAGAATTAGTTCCAAGAAATTGTAGAACCATTAAGAGGGGGAAGGACAACAGAAGAAGCCTGATGATCAGTAGGGATGTGGAGTGGGAGGAGCTTAACATTGCTATTTTTCAACAATCCCAACTTAGAAAGATTTAGTGCTAAGAGTTTTAAGAATGTAGGTACTCTGAAATGCACATACTATGAATATTAAACGAGTGACCTTGCTAGGAAGGGCAGAAAATAACACTCAAATCAATTATAATAATCCTAGCAGAGATATAAAATATGAAAATTTCATATAATGATTTTGACAGTTTCCTTTTCTTCTTGAATTTGCCACCTTGGTCCACATAAATTTCTTAATCATTTTTCTCTTTTGACTTCCGCTCTTCCCAATATTTTTTTTCATTCTTTTTTCCTGGAAATCCTTGTTTTCTAAAATTATATTTATATTTATAAAATTATATTATATTCTAAATTTATTTCTATTTCAGATTCTTTCATGATATTTAGTTCTCTCACCTAAAAACAGGCGTTTTTAGTTTTTTGATTATAGACAGAATTAAAAATTCTTTTAGCAGTCTTTTTTTTCTGAAAATTTGTACAAAAAACATCAGTCTTGTTTTCCTTACAATATCTGAATGTCTCTTTAAATTTATAAAGCACTTCATTTTTTCTAATTCTTCATTTATTTCCTTCAATTGGCCCTAATATTTGCCTCTCTTTCTTCTGTAGGTCTTCAATTTTGCCTACCTTATTCATACATAAACACTTATATAACTATTATATTGCAGTTATTAGACATGAATTTCCTCTTATTTACAATTTGTTATTAAAATAAAACAGTAATGAATTATCCACCACACATAATGTACTGGAAAAATCTTTATAAAAAAAAAATAATTTTAAGTTCACACCTTAAATAAAGTGGTGATGTTAGCTGACAAATTGATGCTTTACAGACTGATGGTTCTTTATAGATTAACACTAACCTGGTGAAGTTCTTGGGAACTGAGAATTTGCAAAAGTGTAGAAATAAAAAAACATGTTTAAAACAACTAGCTGTTCAAATTATAAAAGAGAATAAAAATTTTCTAGTATAGAATGATTTTACAACTTTAGGTGTGACAGTGATAGAAAATAATGATAATATAATATTAAATTTTAAATATTTATTCAAGTCAAAGACTGAATTAGTCAGTGCCACCAACAGATCTAATAATCTATACTAAATAAAGTTTAGTGTGGTTCAATATTCGTTATCATTTACAGTATGCTATAATCAGGCTAAAAAATATTTAAAAGGGTAAAAGTCCACAATTCAGATCAAAGAAAAATATCAGATTACTATACAAAATAATTTAAAAGGAATTAGTCTTGAATGGTTAATATCAATCCAGTATTTACCAAACTTTAAAGTTTGAAAGAAAATTAGAAAACATTTTTTCTCAGAAAGCACACCAAAAAAACTTTTCTTTATTTACTTCAAAACTTTTCTTTTGAAATATACTTTGGAAATAGTGATTGTAAATTAAATTTTAAATATCAGTAAATTACATACATTACAAAAAAAATTAAAAGGAAAATATCCAAACATTTCAAATTCTTGTCACATCAGGGGAAAACTCCCTTTTTGTAAGAAAAAGTAAACTTGGTTTTTGCAAAATAATGCATGAATTCAAAAGTTATAGCTGTGTAAAAATGCTGCAACAAAGAAAGAAATAATTTATTTTACTGGTGAAGGCTGAAAAACTTATTTTTATAGAAACAAGAAAAATTAAAATCTGTAAAACAAATTATTAAAAAGACTGGATGTCAGAAAAAGTGATTCATTGCATTAACATGTCATTCACTGAAACACATTCACCATTTATAAATGTTTCCATTGTCATTTCACCATATACTTTTCAAGAAACAGTAATGTTGCTTGCAAAAATAGCTCTGAGCAAGTTTTACACGCAACAAACTGTAACTAAATGTGAAATTCAGTAAATTAAATATGAAGTCATTTTATTTGAACTGGAAATGTAAATTAATAGTACATTTGAAGTTAAAGGATTTAGTAGTCCTAAAATCTTAATTACTAGTCCTTTTTTATAATAGAGAGAATGGATCTTACATGCTTTTTTGTGTGAAAATTAACAGTAAGGCATGATATATTAAACAGTGTGTAATGTGTTATTATTTCTTTAATTAATATTACTCATAAACTAAATTATATTCACTGAAAATATTTATTTATTTTATTAAGTTTATCTGATTTACAGCGGAGTAATGTTGCGAGGTTCTGGTATTAAGTGGGATCTTCGTAAAGTTCAACCTTATGATGCTTATGATCTTGTGGATTTCGATGTTCCAATTGGTGTCAAAGGAGATTGTTATGATAGGTAATAATTGATTAATAATATTTTAACTTTTGATGTTCTGGCATGTAAATTTAAGGTTCATAACTTAATCACATACTGAGTAGTATATCAGCTTACATCTTATTTATTCATTCTTTATGAAATAATGGAGAACAGCACTGTACTAAGTGATCACATAAAATTCAAATTAACATACCTTTGACCAAAACCGAAAGACACTTTTTTTCTAACTCTAGTAAATAATCAGCAATAAACATCAAATAAGAAGTTAAGAATGAAAAACATAATTGCAAAATTAATAAAACCATTGTGAGTTTCTAAAATTGTATATTTTTTTTTTTTATCATTAAAAACTGTATAGAAGCAAGAAGTATCAGGATAATGTCTTTTTTTGATAACTATCTTAATTTGTGATCCCTTTTGAGATTGACATCTAAGGTGTTCTCAGTTTCATCTTACATATTTTCACTTAAATTTTTTGTTCTCTAAAAAATAGTTGTCAAAGGAACTACTCAATTAAATTTAGTCCATTCTTTTAACTTGCCAATGTCATTTCAGTTATTCATCTTGTAATTATATTAATATTTATTTCATGATTCTTAGTTGCTGTTTTATAACTGATAATATTCTGTCCCTCTGTTTTTTTTTTTTTTTTTTTCAGTTGTTTTCCTCAGCACTTTAATTTTCATGCTTCTAAATCACTTTCAGATTTCTTTTATCGATATACAGATTCTTACTTTATTGTTTGAGAATTTTTTGATACTACCTTACATTATACCATACCATTACTCCTTCTTATTCATCTTACTTTTTAAATTACATATAAATGCCATGTTCCTTTGATGCATTGTAAACTTAAGATTTTTCTGATAATTTTACCTACTTAGCTCTCCCTCCTCTTTTGCACGCCCACATATACATCTACTACATTTATTCCATTAATGTTGATATCAATTTTCTTAATTTTTGACATTTTTTCATTGTTCTGTTGTTTACATTTTTATATTTTAATCAAACAACATTAAAAAAAAGTCAGGGATGTGATGCTACCCTCTCTAACGTAAACTGAAATTAACCATTTTTTCTTCTATAATTTATTTTTGTTACTTATTTTTACTTTTTGACAGAGTAACATGTATTTGTAAGTGAAAAATTAGATATTTTTTCTGCATTGAAATTAGCACCATAGTTTTCAGTTATAGTTAGTTTCTTTGCAGCTATGATATGTTAGAACACTGATGTTTGATGCAGTTGTACTAGATTGATTATTGATAGTTTCAATTTCCTAGATTGCCTTCATAGAACAAATTCATTTTTTGATTTTCATTAGAAAAAATGCCCATTTTTGGCTTATAAATCATTTTTGGTATTATTTCTTTTAATAAATTTCTGCTTGTGTAATTTTTTTCCTGAAACTGTCATTTCTCACATTTAATATTTTTAATCCAGTGGTGAAGTGTTAACAATAGCTATTTTTCAACATTTCTTGACATTGAATTTTTTTGTTTGTTTTCATGGTACAAATATAATACTCTACCTGTAATTACAGATGGAATATATTTCTATTTATAATCAAAAACAATTTGTGTCTTGAAGTAGTATTGTGTTGGTACAGGATGTGATCTGAGAGCACTTTTTATAATTGCTAAGATTTGCTGATTTATGCAATCATTTAAAAACTATAATATGAACTAAACTGTTATACAAAATGTGTTTATTTTAATTTTTTTATATTTATTTTAACAAAATACGGGGTACTATCAATTTTACATCTAAATTTCCTGTTGCCTTTGTTGGAAAAATGGAGGTCTAGATCAGTATCAGAATTTAATTAGAAGGTTATTATTGTTCCTTGCTGTACATTTTATTATGTTATTCTCTTTGTTCATTACATTTCCTTACTGAATCCAATTCAAAAGCATGTTAGTAGTTACTTGATCTTCCTTTAGACATACTTTTCTTTGAGTCATTTCATTTGAAATCACTCAAAGAATGGGATTCTTTTCATATTTAAATAAGTTTTTTTTTAATTCTGGATGAATCTTATGAATTTCTTCTTATTCATGAAGTTGTCTTTGAAATCAACAACTTACGGTACTGGAATGAGGTGAATACCATTTTCAGCTCAAAATTACAGGTTTATTATGATATATTTTTAATGCTGTAGAAATGTTAAAAAAATTCTTATTTGAATAACATATTTTATCTTAATTTATATTACAATAAATTAAGATAATTTCACTATTTCAAGTTAGTATTTTGCATTATGATAATTGCAGTCCAGTAATTTTAGAAGGTACTAAGTGCACATGCATTATTATTAAATTGTTCTTTCAGTAGTAATGTAAAATAATATACTCATAGTATGAGTGTATAAAAATTATCATCATGTATGTATCTGATGATAACCATATGCTTGAAAGCATATGGCTTCAAGCACCCTTGCACCGTTTGCTTCTCCATTCTCTTCTCTTCCCCAATTAAGCATTTAAGATCCTGATGCTTCCCAGTTTCTCTTTTAGATCATCTTTTATTTTATTGTATATGTTTTTTATTCTTTTTACGCCTTCTACTGATTTTTCTAGCATTGTTTTAATCTATCCTTCTCTTCGCATAATTTGGCAGAAGTGAATTCAGTTAGCCTTCTTATTCTTGAATTGTTCTTATCAAGCTTCTATTCTTAACTCTATACATTATTTCCTCATTTTTCACTTAATCTGTCCATATAACATTCTAAAATTTCCTTCAATTATTTCAAATGGATCTAGCTTTCTGTTTCTCTTTTTCTTAATTTCTTGCTTCACATCCATACAAAACTACATTCCTTACATTTTACAAGACATTTCTTCATCTGTAACTCCATTTTAATTTACAGAATCTATAACTATTAATTTTTGTAAAATGCTTCTTTATCCATTACTATTCTTTTGTTTTCAGTTTTGCAATATTCTCCGTATATTGTACCTAAGCATTTATATTGTTTAGTTATTCCTTCTTTTGTACAGACATTCATTGCCTTATTGTCTGCTATTTTAATTATTTTTATTTCATACCCTGTCATTATGTTTTATCTATTTAAATATCATTATAATTTATCTATTAATGCAGAAATGGTGCCATATTTTAGTAGACACCTGCAGGCATCTCTTGAAACACGAATTAATCAGCCGATGACTGGTAGAACAATTGTTCACTACCTTCTAGCCATAGACTTTCCCAGGAATGTGCCTGCCCAACAGTGACATCAATGTTTGTACCACCGAACAACCTTCTACCATCCACCTCCCAGTGTAAGTGGGCAGCTCACCAGAAACACTGAAAATTTCTAAATTACTGGCAATAAATTCTTTGACTATTTTACCACTCTCATCAGTAAAATCATTATGTTACATTAGTGATTTTGCATTTACATCTGCACCAGTTACAATTGGACTATGTCTTGAAAATCTTAAGAATTTTATCCCACACCTCCTAATGTTCAACAGGACTCTGTACTGAAAGTATGAACTCAGCATTAAGAAGAAAGTTCTGAACAACTACATGATTGTCTGAGAGCTTCCCAACTCTCTCTGTACCAGCTGTACTCCAAGCGATCATCATCAACGATCACTTGATTGTTGGTGGTGATCCAACTTTATCACCACCTGCCTGCCTCTCAGCTAGAATAGACCTCTCCTCACTTTCTGCTGTATTTACTACCACTATGTAGGAAGACAAGCTCCCAAGATCAAGGTCGTCCCCCATTAGAATTGACGCATCGTTAACCTTCCTAATGAGATGCCCTGCCTTAATTCTTCCATCCTTAAGTAGTTTCACAAGGCATGGGATCTCTCCTTTGCCTTCCTGGAATAGCCCATATCATTGGCCAAATCATATGTGAGAAAGGTGTCTTTCATTCACAGAGAAAGCCAACTCTTCATCTCAGTTGGCTTCTTATACAACTGTGAGGACCATCTCCTTATAAGTAGCCAGGTAACCTCATCATCAGAAACCCCCTCTTTGAGAAAGCTCCAAGTCCTCTACACCAGCCTTCATTTCGGTCGAACTGCCACAGACATAGACTGACGCAGCTTGATAACATGATCACTGTCCCCCAACTTGTTGCCTTTTAAACTGCTAAGCTCTGCAACAAGCCTACCCAGTTCTGGTCTGCTTTAATTCCCGTTTGGTGTTCCTGTCCACATGTCTGTGGATCATCTTTGCAATTTCCACAATCCTACTGACAAGCCCATCAAATACAGATACCCTATCAGGCTGTTTAATTGCCTGCCAGTTCTCTACGGAGTCGGACTGAACTGTTACCTAAGTCTGAAATCCCACTCGCCTCAACAACGAAAGTCCTGATTTGCCACCCTGTTTCCAGTAACACATCAAGAAGTCAACTCATTGGGGTCACCTCCAATGAAGTCGTCCAAAGACGACTTCGGACTCACCTTAACAGAATTGGAATCATCCATGACTTAATATATTCCCAAATCTACCCTAATGCAAAAATATATCGAAATACGCACAGTTGTTTGGGATGACCAAACGCGCATTTTTATGCAAACTTAGTTGGGATAAGCAAAAGTGTGTTGGAATAAACACAACATGGCTCTCAACACAGGAAGAAGTTCCCGCCTTAAAATTAACCTCAATTATAGGAAGCTAATTTCAGTTCAAAAAGATGGTGGACCAAAAATGGCTGCCACAGGAAAATCTGGGGAAAGTGTTTCCACTTAAAACAACCTCAAAAACTTTGAGGTTAGTTTTCGTACAACAAATGGACAAAGTTGAAAACAACTTTACCCATATTATCACACACACTAGTCACTAATAAGAAAAAAACGGAATAAATAAGTTCTACGGTAATGGTTGTATTAAATATACACTAACAGACTTCTCA
Organism: Lycorma delicatula; assembly: GCF_047948215.1. Lineage (NCBI taxonomy): Eukaryota > Metazoa > Arthropoda > Insecta > Hemiptera > Fulgoridae > Lycorma > Lycorma delicatula. Next base: position 45,843,995 of record NC_134455.1, on the reverse strand, counting down.
ACACACTAGACCACACATAACCAAAAAACCAAACAAAAACTTATTAAAGAGCACAAATTCTGAGCCAAACCAGATTGACCTTACCTGATCCAAGCTTATGTGACTATTTCCTTTTCCTCCAAAAGAGGAAAAGAGGTTATCAGTTTTAATGTAGAGTACAAAGATTGTAATGAACTAGTGTGAAGCACCTAAGCTGAATAATAACTTAAGTGTGTAGGAGTAAGTAGTTTCCCAAATTATTATTAAATGGGATAAAATATGTATCATTTTGTTGTTGCACAACTTTAGTATAAAATATGAAAGTCCATTGTTTTTTGTGCTCTCATTTCAGCTCTAATAAAGAAGAGAATTAACTTATTTCTGTATTATACTTGCCATTTCTGTGTTAAATAAACTAATAGAATTAGTTTATTTTTAACTCTACTGTGTTGTATTTTCAGTTGTTTTAAATTTTTTAAATAATTGTGTATTATTATTTTTTAATTAATTCCTTTATTGGATTTAGATACTTATGCAGAGTTCAAGAAATGCGTCAGTCATTGAGAATTATTGAACAGTGTATCAATCACATGCCAGCAGGTGAAGTTAAAACAGATGATAATAAAATATCCTATCCATCTAGAGCTGAAATGAAGGTAATGTAAACAATGTTATTTCCTTAGCCTATTGCTCATTTAGTTTTTGTGGCACACTTTTAGCTTAAAAGTTAATTAATATAATATTTCATTGAGATTTTTTATTGATAATATTGGAAAATATCACCAGTTTTTGAATTTGCAAGTTGAAAAATCATAATTATGAACTATTTTGAACATTGTTTGGAAAATATTGTTAGGATTTTATTTACAATCCAATTATACGTGGACTCGTATCGCCTTCGAAATAGTTCCTTTGTGAAGCCACGCAACACTTCAAACAGTTTTCCCACTTTTCATAGCAGTACTGGAGCTCAGAAACCAGAATATCCTTCAGATGGTCATTACATTATATTTTTATGTTTTCTACTGTTCCAAAATGGTATCCTTTTTAAAGGTGTTTTTTTAAAGTTGGGAACAAGACAACTTTGCAGGGACTCTAGCCAGGTAAATAAGGTGGTTAAGGAACTACAGAAGTGTTCTCATTAAATGTGAAAACTCATTAATTGAGAGTGCAGTGTGACAAGGTGCATTGTCATGATGCAGTATCCAGTTGTCTTTGATGGCTGGTATCATGCGGGCAACTCTTTTACGCAGCCTTTAAAGAATTTCTCAGTAAACAGTTTTACAGTCTTTCCTGTAGACAAAAACTCCTTATGAACAATGCCATTACTATTGAAGAAACAAATTGCCATTTTGCTCATTTTTGCTTTTTTGGGATATGGTGAGTTTGAAGTGTGTCATTCCTTGCTCTGGTGTTTTGTTTTTGTGTTGTTCTCAAATATCCAAGATTCATCACTAGAAATAACATTTTTTAGAAAATCGCGGCACACTCCACCCTGTTGTTTTTCTGTTCAACAGTGAGGTTTTGTGGGACCAATTTTGCACAAAATTTTTTCATGTCCATTTCATTTGTCAGAATTTGATGGACTGTGGTACGGTTCAAATTCAATTAAACTTGGGCTAGTGACAGAGCATCATCTCCCATTACACCCTTTTCAATTTTTAAAAAGTTTCAGTAGCATTCTCAATGAGTTTAACACAAAACATGATTGCACAATACCAAAACTCGTTTCACAAAAATTTTGTTCACATTTGATGTAGCAACAATAGGCTAAAAATATTAATACTTAATACAAATCAGCTGTTCATATAACAGTATATTTACTAGTAACTTTACAGTGTTGCCACTTTGGCTGCCAAAAAAAACTAGTTGCAAACTTCATATATCATGGTTATTTTAGAGTCAGGGAAAATTCTGAAAATATTCAGTGAAAGTCAGGGAAAATCACTTTAAAACTTTTGGGGAAACCCTGTATTATTTTTTTTTATTGTTGCTGTTGATGATGATATTATTACGCAGAGACTAACCCCTATGCTGAGGCTCTCTTGTTTACCCTGATAAGTTCCATCCTTCATTTGAAATTGGGTTCCTTGAAGTCGCAATCGTTGATTAGTGGAAACGAGCCTGGTTTTTCACTATGATCGTGGTGACTATCGTGTATTATATGATGTGAGGTTTGCTGATTGGTGTAATGTTCTCTTAACCACCAATGATCTGGGAGAATTGGTTTTGGGTTTACAGAAAATAATTACTGCAGCGATTGATAAACTGTTCCTGCCTTTCGTTCTAAGTCAACCAAATTTCCACCTTGGTTCAATAGAAACATTGTTAATCTCCTCAAGAGAAAGAAGGCAGCTCATTGCAGGTTTAAATCGTCTGGTCTGTCAGATGATTATTTCTTATTTTCTCGGCTGTGTAGAGATGTTAAGTAGGCAATAGCGGATGCCAGTGTGGTTTGGGCTTGGAAATGTGAATCTGACCTTTCTAATCCGAGGAGTCTTTGGAAATAAATTTCTCGACAGAAGTCTAACTCCGTGAGGACTCCAGCCCCTATTGTTGATGGACGGACTATCTCTGATCCTTGGTTGATTTGCCTGCATTTTGGTGAATATTTTCAATCAGTATACAAAGATTTTCCTACGCAAACTACATCTAGTAACGCCTGTATCAACAACTATCAGATTCTTGACATTCCGATGGTTTCATCTTCTGATATATCAAGTGCTATAAACAATCTTAACGCTAGATTGACGTTCAGCTTGGAGCAGATTCCCGCGTTTGTTATCAAAGGTTTAAATGAGATTGTTTCTCCTATCCTGGCTTCCCCGTTTAGTTGGAGCTTGTCATCTTCTTATCCTTCCCTATAGAAGCATGCGGTTATTACTCCTGTAGCTAATCCTGGTGTCCCTTCTCTAGATAATTTCAGACCTATTTCTGTCCTTGGTACCTTTTTCAAATCTTTGAGAGTATTCTATTTGGACATATTTATATAACCATGTTCTCCCGATGTTATTGTCATTTCAGCATGGATTTATTAAAGATCGCTCATCGGCTTCTAATTTGTGACCGCCTTTTTCCAGGATTCAGTTAATGTAATTGAACGTTAGGTTCAAGTAGATGTGATATATTTTGATTTTACCAAAGCTTTTGACAAGATGCCCCATCACTTGTTGTTATCAAAGACCAAGAACTTCGGTTTCAGCAATCATCTTAATGATTGGCTGTCCTCTTATCTTCATAACAGGTGTTTTTCGGTGCGTTTTGGTGGACAGATGTCTGAGGAATCTTTCTTGGCTACATCTGGAGTGCCCCAGGGCTCTTTTGGGTCCCTTTCTTTTTATTACTATTTTTATAAATGATATCAGGGATCTTTTGACATGCAATTTTCAGATGTTTCCAGATGACATCAAAATATATTGTCCGATCAGGAATAGTATGGATCACCTGTTGCTACAATTAAATATTAACAGAGTTGTTGAATGGGCTACCGCAATTGTATGCCTTTAAATTTTCGGAAGACCAAACATTTGACTTTATCTCATAAAATGTCAAACTCCGTTTTCAGCTATAGAATTGGTACACACATTGTTGTCGCTGAAACATTGGTTGAGGATCTCGGGTTTTTATTTGACACAAAACTGTATTATCACGATTATGTTACTCAGATTGTCAATAAAGCACGCCGGGACTGTGGTCTTGTCCTTTGGATTTGGATTTGTGGATGGTTTAACAATATTTCCACTTGTAACCTGCTATACAAATCTTTGCTGAGGAGTCGAAGTACTCAATCGTAGTGTGGAATAATACACGAGTTTTTACCTCTGATCTGGTTAAGGGTGTTCAGAATAGATTCTTGAACTGGATGCGTTTTAAGTTTAGAGATGTTTTGTTGACTCTGGTAAAGAAGATATGTTGAGACAATTAGACCTTTCCAGATTGTCTGATAGAAGAACATACTTTGATATGGTTTTCTTTTATAAAGTTCTACACAATAAACTTCCGACGCATTACCAAGTTGTCTTGCATATCCAGGCCAGGTCAGTGAGGTCTTAGACAATTTGTGACACTAGTTGGTTCTATAGTGTCTCCGATTGAGCAGTGTACCAGCATTGCAGTGAAGTTCCAGGATAAGCTAAGCTTTTGGGAAGATAAGACCTTCATTAAAAATTTGAGAGGGTTACATAGCAATGGATTATTATTCTTAGGAGTAATAGTAGAGGCGAAACATGAAAATATAGTTAAAAATTTCTTAAGCCTGTTCTTTGACTTTCTTTGAAATTATAACCCTGGTAGTAATATTCACTTTTATGATTTTGAAATTCTTGTTATTTTTAATAGATTACTACTTATAAATTATTGTTATGTTTGAAATGTATTGTATTAATAGGTCTTGATTTTGTATATTTTCATCTGTGTTTTTATTATCACTCCATCATAACTACCATAATTAAAACTAATTGTTGCATTTGAATTTATAATTGTTATTATTATTATATTAATATATCATATTAATATTAATATGTGAGTTGTTGACTTATAACTATTATGATATTGTGATTGTTGTATATGATTTTGTATAATTGTGTAACATACTAAGGTTTTGTATAGCTGTTCTGTTGCACGAAAAAAACAAACAAAAACTATTATTTTTATTTAATTTAGTGTGCTGGTAATAATTAATAAAAACCACTTATGATCTTCAAAACAGCTGATATATAATATGAATGAGTCCATACATAAATGTAATGTAATTTATGTGCATTTCATAACAGTGATAAATCTATTCAAAAGGCTTACTGCATAAAGTGGTGAGAGCCTATTAATCTTGCTATATTTATATGTTTATTGTTGGTGTATTTTTAGTAATTTTTGAATTACTTGATTTTACATAAACAACAATGCTCCAGTATGTTTCATTAATATTACTTGATTTAGCTAATTGTTAATCATAAGTCGGAGCTTTAACCTTTTAACAGTGTTCTTATTTTTGGTAACATATTCCTTCGCTATTAAAAATCTTTAAATTCTCTATAAACCTATACACTTATATCTTATTTCAGCTTTACTCATCAGCTGGTTACCTAACTTTACTTGATTGTGCAAAGTAGTTATATATTCTGTTCACAAAAAGATAAGTTATATTTAAGTGCTCTGAAAAATATTGTAGACATATATCCCATTTAATTTCAACAAAACAGACAACCAAGTTTCATTGAAAAAAGAAGCTCTTTTTAAAAATAGAAATTTTAAATAATCTAGTCTTAGAATTTTATTGTCCAATTTTAACATATTACTGCTAAAACAGACTGGCTGAGCTGCATAGTCAAAAATACTACATGAATTAAGTGAGTTAATATTTGTTATTACTTGGTCAGTGCAAGTATGTAACCTTACTTGTTATCTAGTTGCTTGACTTAAGTTCTTTAAAATTATATAACTAACCAGGATGTGTTTAAATATAAGAAGGATGAACTTTCAGGTTGTCCATGTGAAAAAATCTAGGATGAATAATCATATTTTTTATGTCATCAATTTATTTAACACAGAATATAAATTTAAATAAACTCATAAAATAAACCATTCCTATCTGTCCTTTTATGATTATCAATTAAAAGCATAGTTTTCAACCTAAATGACACGTTAGTCATACTTATTGCTCCATGCTAAACTTGGATTATAATTTTTTTATTACTATAATAAATAAGTCAGTCATTTTCTTACTTAAATTTATGAGAGTTTGTATAGCTATACATAATATTGCATATAATACAGCTTCAATTAGATATTGTTCTCTCTTTTTACATATAATTGCAGAGATGTTCTTTTTCTTACAGACATCAATGGAAGCTCTTATTCATCATTTCAAATTATTCACTCAGGGATACCAAGTCCCTGCTGGTTCTACCTACACAGCAGTTGAAGCACCTAAAGGTAAATAAATCTACTAGCCAGTATTTTTTTTGTCAAATGTTTACAAAATATATATATATATTATATATATATTGTATTTTAAGTTCTTAAAATTTTTGTTTTTGCTTAATTAATCTTAGTTGTTACAGTAAACTATTTTATAATTTTGTTTAATAGTTATATTCAGTTTGATCTATCACATCTATTATTCATGATTTTTAGGTTTTAAATATTAGCTCTTAGATATGGTCTAAACTTTCTACAACTGTTCTTTTATGACTATATAATTGAAACTAGGAAATAGCCTTAATAAATGTGAAGTTGGTAAATTTCAAAAAGTTTGCAATTTTCTAAACTTACATTCTGGCTTAATTATAAGATATGTGATATTTTAGATCCATCTACTAAGGCAACTATGAGAAAAAATTTTACTTTTACCAGAATTCTTGTTAGCATCAGTTTTTGTATTCTCAGAAATTTGCAGGTTTTATTACAAAACCTGGGTATTAATGCTTAAGATTTTTCTTGAAATAAAGAAATTTTATTTGTCAATTAACCAAAACTGTATAAGAATAATTTAAAGAATTCCTGATTCTGAGGAAGACTGTATTACAGCATCCCTTGCACTTTACTACTCATGTAATACCTCGCTAAGTAGTAAAGTATACAAGTGATACAAGTGGAGTATACATTACTGCAAGAATACAACTGATGCAAGTAGTAAGTATATCCTCAAGATAGAAGGCTGTAAAGTAAGGATAAAAGAGACTTGTTTAAAGTGTCTGTATCATCCAATATTACCAACTATCATTATGCCAGTTGCAATTCATTTCAACCAGCAGATGGTTGCCACTTTTCATGGTAAATCACATCAAGTTATCACATTTTTTAATAAGTAAAAGGTTCTAGGTGTCTGGCAATAGATGAATAGAACAAATCTCTCTCTATATTCCATTCTTACATGTTAGAACCAATTTCCATGATTGTGATATCCCTAGAGAAAATTCATCTAAAAAAAACAATTCCATTTTGCTTGATGATTTTTTTCACAGGGATGATATCCAACTATTGGCAAGTGGATTATTATTTATCCTTTTATTGACGGTAAAGTTTTTGTTGAGAAATCCCTTTATATACATTTGTTGATGTTTCTTACTGCGATGAAGATTTACATTAAGTATATATACCTCTTTCTTAAATGTAATGAAAATAATTTATCCTGTTCCTAAAAGTTCTCATGCCAGTTGATTTTAAGGCTTCTAGTTCATTAATAATATAAAAACTTAATACAACTCCATTAGGACTGCTGTTATTGAAGTATAATTCTCCAATCTGATGTTTGGGTATTTGATTTTGCCATGCTATTATTTTTATGACTATTGTTGAATTGAAAACAAAGTAAACTAAGTGTCTGACTGTAAATAACTTACTTATCCTCAGGATACTTTTCACTTTTACTTTTTAAAGCTTAGCATATTACATGGGTATCATTTTATAATTTCATGCACCTATTTATTTTTATTTTTTATTCTCTAGTATTATAAATTATATTATTATAGTCATATTGCATATTCTTAATTTGAAAACTAAAAAGGCATTTTTTATAAAGTGAGCATTGTAATTTTCTTCAACTTTGAAAGCATATACAACTATTCAAATGCAGGAACACATAATTTCATTGTTGATCTGTTGTTAATATTGCCAGCTTACAAAATAACAATTTCTCGTTTATTTTTTCTAACTTATTTCAAAATAATATATTGTTGTATCTTAATATTTTTTAATAGAACACATTGAAATTTAAATAATGCTATTGCTAACAACTGTTTTTATTTATTTTTAATAATTGATTTTATTTCTAGATATTGAGATATAATATTTTTACCAAATGTAAGAATCATTTCAATATCTAGAAACAAAATCAATTATTAAAAATATATTCATTAATTATTTTTCTGCCGTGGATCAGTTTTTGTTTTTAGTAAACGTTATACTTCTTAAACTTTTCTTCATGTTCAATTTACATTTATACAGATTTTTCTCAAAATTAAATTCTTTGAAACTTTTGTACAACATTTTATTTTTTTACAGTTAACTGTAAAAAAATAAAATTGAAATTACAGTTAACTGTAAAAAAATAAAATTCTGTTAACACGTCAGACCTAAAAAATTTGTTTGGTAACATTTGTATTTTACTATCACTTACTCAAAATCTATATATACAGTTCTGAGATCGTTTTATCCGGCTTTTCAGGTCAAAATCCATATGTTAGCTACATATTTACTCCTTAAATTAAGTTTCAAGAATTTCGGTATGACTTCATTTTATCCTTAAAACAGAAATTAAGTTGAAAGTTTTTGCAAGCTACAACTCAAAAACAAAGTGATATCATTAGCTCTTAAATCAAATAAAACATTCTATTCAAGTAAATAAGATGAATTTATTTGAATAGCAATTAGTCATTGTGGACCCAGTAAGTCTTATTTACGTTATACAAAATAGCATACAATATTTGTTGGCCAAATTTATCCTAAGTTTAATTTTCTTCACAGCACAGAGTGTATACTGTTAGCACAGTATACATCTCACATTTTCCAGTTCATTCATTATAATTCTTTATATATTACAGTCCAGCGTGATCAGCAGTTACAATTTGAATTTTCTAAACATTGAGTGGTTATTATAACATTGAAATAAACACCTGTATTGCCAAATATGTTTACTTTTTTCACTTTTATATATTTAACTTTTTTACAGTTTATCAATGAAAAATTAAATTGCAGGTGAATTTGGTGTTTACTTGGTGTCCGATGGAAGCAGCAAGCCATACCGATGCAAGATAAAAGCTCCTGGATTTGCACATTTAGCTGCTATAGAAAAGATTGGAAAGCATACGTTCTTAGCTGATGTTGTTGCAATTATTGGTAATTCTTTTTTTTATTTTAAATTACACGCAGTATAATGTGTTACAGAGTCCAACAGGAAGTTGGGAGGTTCTTTAAAATCTCTTAACATTACTACATTTAGTAATCAATCAATTTAGATGTCTGTGGAGGAACTTGTGAGCTTTGAAGAAATAGATGCGTTATCAGAAGTTACACAATTTTTCTGTAATGAGAGGGTTATAGGCAAATGGCTAGACAAGGAATAATTCATATATACTAGGCATAATTTTAAGAGAGAGTTAGCCTTTTTTTTGTCATTGACACAAACTTACTGAAATTAATTTTTTTAAATTTCTATTCTAATTCTTCTGAAATGATATTACCTGAACATTCGCCTAGAATTACCACATTTCAAATGGTTTTTTATATTGTACAGATAAAATCAATGGAAAACTATATCTATCTACCTTTTAAGTAAATGTTTTTCTCATTTCTGTTTTCTTTGTATTCACACCTCTTAGATAAGAGGTTCTCCAACTACTAGTCCCCCAAATTACATTTTTAGAAGGAACCAATATCTTTTTTTTTAATCTAAGAAAGAATCTTGACTTTTTTAATTAGAATATGTAATGTTAGAAATTTAAATCAACAGGAGTAAGATATGCACTTTAAAGAAGGTAGATCTGAAAATTAAATAAGATTGAAAGAATAGGAAGATTTCAGTCAGAGATTCATATTATTTTATGCAACATCAGATTATGGGACTAGCAGAAATGGTACTGAATAAGAAATTAAAAATAGTAGTATGATTTTATAATCACTATAATGAAAGATTGTAACAAGAAAGAATATTATTTTAAGCCAGTTATAACTTTCAACTTTTATAGATATTATAGTTTTTAACATTGTTGCAGATTTATATGCCAAGAAAAATCTATAGAAAAGATAGAAAATTTAAAGAAAATTTATTAAAAATTTTTTTAATAAAAAAAAAGATTTCATGAAGTACGAGGGGGCAGCAGACAGCTGAAATACAATGCAAACCGGGGAAAAAAGTTACATAATGTGCATTTTTACAAGGTGCTGTATCTTTAGTTTATTTTCCCTTCTAGTAATATTCCAAAACTAATCCATGCCCTTTCATTTTATATTAGTTGCCATTCTTATGGAGTCAAGTTTACACTGCTATGTCAACAAGTTATACAGTGATGGCATTCATCATCATAACAGTAGTGGCATTTATCATCATCATCTAAAAGTTGTTTATTATGACGAATCTGTTGATTATGACTATACTGATAATGAACCTCGCAGTAGTTAACCATTCTCTGTGATGAGAAGCACCAAAAGGAGGTAGATGAATTGATTCAAAATAACCCCCACCACATAACACATCATGTGTACTCCCCCACACCAGACAGGCATATCAAAAGAAGTAAAACACATTATTGCACAAATTAGCTACTGTAAAATCTGTTTACGGTGGATGCCATGCAAACTTACTGAAAAAACAAACAAAAGTAATGTTGTGAACAGCTTCAAAAACATTATCGTGACAAGGGAGATGACTTCCTTTTCAATATTGTGACAGAAGATGAAACTTGGGTAAATCATTACAACCCAGAAGAAAAATGCCTTAGAATGGAAAACAGTACTACAGGTTGCTATAACCACAAAGATCAAAATACTGTGTGAAAAAATTGACAGAGTTCTACCTGGAAGCTGGATTGACTTTAAATTTTGTGTGATACATAGTGATGTTAGAATACTAAGAGATATATGTTGTGTTCAACAGTCCATGCCCTCTTTAATTGTACAACATAATAAATAATGTTGGACATCATATGCAACTGCCAAAGCCCTTGTAAAGTTAAAATTTTATACTATTCCACACCCTACATACTTACGAGATTTGGCACTCTGTGATTTTCACTTTTTTCTGCCATTAAAGCAGGATATTAAGGGTGTTTATTTCATGAAGGATGATAAACTGAAGATACAATGAGGTATTGGATCAGGGAAAGATCACTAGTTCTTTGATGGAAAATAAAAAATTTTTTCACCATTGGGATAATTGTCTAGTTGTAAATGCTGACTACACGTTGAAATACATGCAAATTTTTGTAGCAAATGAAATTTACTTTTATACCATATTTGACTATCTCCTTTCAATTGCAAGTTATGAATGACTGCAATACACCTTAATACCCCTCTTATATATATATATATATATGATAAATGTTATATTGAAGAAAAAGAAGGTAATTGTTATATTGAAGAAAAAGAAGGTAATTAGTTTATTGTAATGGATGATTTATATTATTTGCTATTTATCTCACTTAAAATTTATTTCTGTGTAAAAACCTTGAAGCAATATCCACCCATGTCCTTTATTCTAATAAATAAATCCTTTATTCTCATGTAATTTATTCTAATAATATCTTGGTCTGGCTAGGTATAGAAACTGAGGAAAGTTTCTACACCTAGCCAGAGCAAGATATTATTAGAATACCTAGTCATGTCTAGAACTTTAAATTCTGTTTTTCACAGAACTACCTTTATTGACCCACCCATTACCCAAGAATGATTAAGTGATTACAATGTATATTATGTAAATGTATAATGCACGATTGGTATAATTTTCCAGGTTTCCAAAATTGAACAAAATAAAAAAATGTCTGGATTACGTCCAAATAATTTCTATGAAGTTTTATAAAGTGTGGGGTAATACACTATAGTAATGATAGAAAACACTTGTCACCCACTCATGCAGCCACCATTAATTACAATTGTAGAATAAGTATTAATATTAATTGTGCCATTTTTCTTGACTTAATAGGATTTCAAAGAAAAAGCTACATTAAATTTTTCACATAAGGTAGGCAACAAAAAAACATTCCATTTGTGAAAATATATAGGAGATATATGCAAATAGCTAATTCCTTCAAAATATTAGTAGTCGCACTGCCCAGATGTTCAACTACAATCACACTTATGATGTTAACACAAACAGGGCTTTTTACTGTTTTCTAATTCTTCTTTTTTTGTTTGATTTTAGGTACTCTTGATGTTGTGTTTGGAGAAATTGATCGTTAAGTTAGCATAATTATAGTTATATTTGTATAATTATAGTTATTATCAAATATACATCTATTTTAAGTGTGGATTCCATAACTTATTTATCTTCAGTTGTTAAAGCTTTGTTATTGTTTACGTAATCTATTGTAAATGATAATTGGAATAAAAATTATAACTTTTTTCAAGATATCAGGCAAAATTACAAACAAGTTTTTACTGTTCAATGTATTTTTATGTACCAGCTAATGATATCTTTCAATTATTAAAATATAATATAGTAATAAAACTGGTAATTCTATTTTATTTAATATAAAAATTTTTCTTCATAAATTTAAAGCATATTTGACTAAATACTCAAAAAATTGTAAGACAAGATGTTGACAAATCAGCATATCAGTAAGAAAATATCTCCTTTGTAACATTAAAATCCTTTCTCCTTTCTATTACACAAATAACGATTTTTAATACTATAGTATTAAATTACCCACAGCTAATTAAACGTGTCATGCAGTGGGTTGGTCGGGGATTTGGAGAGGTAGATTATTTCTCACTCAGTTCCTGTTGGGTCATGGCTGCTTTAGATCATACACTAGGGGACACAGTGAAAATTACTGTTGTAAAAGGGTGCCCTTGATGATGATGTCAAGTGATTTTCATGTGCAATAGGTGGATGAATTAGAAGGGTGCAGTATGTGCGATTGTGTCCGCTAGATGCAAATAACATAATTGGCATCATGCTCATTAGCGCTTAAAAATGGAATGTCTCGAAGGTAGTGAGGAGCATCATCACAGAAAAGGAAGCTGAAGAATAGGATAGGGAAACCAGCCTGCAGTGGTAGTGGGCAATCCATCCTGCGTCAGTTAGGTCTGATTAACTTAGGTTAGGTCCACACAGAGAAACATATTCCATCAGTGCCTGTGGGGGACTGACTCCACATTATTAATTAGTCCTTGCTAAAAGGATCTGGCCTTTGCATGTCATAGAGGGGTTTCTAGTTGGTGACAGTCTGACACTACTATCAGACCTCCTAGTATGAATAAAAAAAATAAAACTTATTTTATTACAAAACGTGCCTTAGACACATTTTCATTATGGGAAAAGTTAACTTTATCTATAACTAAAGAACTATAGTAGATTAACTTAATTCTTTCTAAAATACAAATAGGGAGTCATTAAGAGGAAGTGCTATGCGTACAGTTTCATAAAATATGTAAATTTTCTTCCCATTATAATTAAATAAGAATAAAAAATTACCGTACCTTAAGTTTCTTCTTTCTACTTTACATTAGCTTCAGTTGAAAAAAAAATGAATTTAACAGTAAATTTAAATGATTAATAAAATAAAATTGCACCAAAGCTGGGCGAATAATACACAATGCTACAAGTTAAGTCGCACATGTCCTACTAATAAAAATGAGTTATTTTTTATACTTTTAATATTGTTAAACTGTAATTGTGTGAATTATTGGCACTCATGTTATCTTCATAAAATATCAGCTGTATTGCTTGTTGATTTTCAAACATTTTAAACTAAAGAAATTTGCTGCAAAGGTTTATTTAAAAATTAAATGTATTTAAATTAGTTAATGTTTCCTTATAATTGACATAGAATAAAATAAAATGTTTCAATAAAATAAGAAATTAAGAAAAGCAAATAAAATTTAGCAGTTGTGTATCGGGTTTTTTTACTTAGCAAACCAGGCTTTGTATCATAAATCTATAGTTAATTATTTTCAGAGACATTATTAAATTAAACTAAATGAACATTTTTAAAGTATTTTATTATCTTAAAACATGACAATCTTAGTTTTCCTTTAGACTAATAAGACAGCTGCTTTTTTAGTTAATCTTCAAAAGCTTTTTTCATTGCAATCCATTTATACTTGAAAAGAAAGTAATATTTAATTATAAAACCTGTTTGATTTGTAATTATTACAGGAAAATACAGAACAAAATAATGAAGTCGATTTTGACATTTTCACAAAGTCCATACAGTAGATACCATCTGTCTTTTACTTTTTGTCTTGATCTAACTGCTTTAATTACTAATTGAAAGGATGAAAAAGAGGAGCTAAGGAAGGTTGAAAAAATGCAATTCTACCAGAACCAATGAAAATAACTTAATTTAATTAAGTAGGAACAACAGGTTGTTTTAGCAATTTCCCAAAGGGTTTCAATAGGCAATAATGTAAATAAGACTGAATAACATACTTTCATAACTTAAAATAATTCAAAATCGATCAAAAATTGTTTTCTTTTGAAGTCTGCAAACCCTTCCTGCACTACTGCAGTTAGCCGTTAGGATAATGCTATTAGGTAAATCACTTTATTATGAATTTTAAAGTATCTTTATATCAGGAATAATTAAGTAAAATACAGTTAATTAACCCTTTTTTGGAATCTTATCATCTACCTGGTCTTGCCATTCAACTAAATATTCCATTATTCTTAGCAGCTGCAAATCTGTTAACACAACAGATTTTAATCATACCAATGATCAATTGTAAATAATTAATTATTAACAGATGAATGGTGCTGATTGAAAATGTCTCGATTTTCCAATAGTCTAGAATTTTCACTGGAAGACTGGATTTGTTTTAACTCCTCTATATAATAAGAATTTGTCAACTATTAAAATAACTGCTTTAAAACTTCTTAGAACTCTTAAGTCTATTCAAAAAAGATGTGAAGAACATAGACCATGAAAAAAAATAGCTTACCTATTGGCTTTTCATCTGAAGTATTAAATTAACATACAATTAACTCCCAGCATTCCTTCATTGGTGGAAAACCCACCAATCCCTTGGTCCTTTTTAGTAATTGCTACCAGCTGCGCTTTCGCAGTCATTATGCTTCCAGCTGTCAAAATTATGATGCTTTCAATGTCATACAACTCTTGAATAATTTAACATTTAAGAAGCCTTTGGCAGAATTTGATACAACCAACTATATTCAGCATACAATCTTATGTATAAATTAATACATAATTGGCATGCTCTATGAAGTTAACAATAAAACTTCACACATACACTAGGCAATTTTGATTTAATGGACTGAAATATTTCATTGATGAAAACGTACAAATTGATTAATTTATTTTACTTATTGCCAAGGATTGATTTGGTATGGTAGTTCTTGGCGTTTGTATTATTTACAAAAGATTTCCATTTTTGTGAAAATTTAAGTTTTTTTGAAACAGTGATTTATGAGAAGTGAAACCAGAAATAGTTAAAGTTAATTAAAAATTATAGACACCAATAATGTTAATAAATGTGTACAGAGGAATTTTTCTTTAGGAAAAGAAATAGTTTTTTTTTTTTTTAACTATACTGGCTTCAGTGTAGTTTAGTTACTGCTTCAGTAAGTATAGAAGTATTGGAAAGTAAAAAATATTGTTACAGGAAGATAATCTTATTCCTAATCTTAAGAGCGTAAAATATTAAAATAATTAAAAACACACGGTGGTTAAATTTTAATGATCGTACAAAAAAAAAACCAAGAATTTTAGATGAGATTTGCAACAATTAATTTTCAAGGTATTTGTCATGATGAAAACCACCTGAAAAAAAGCTTATTAAGAGGGAGATATAAGAAGTTAACAAATCTGAAAACATCTTTTGGTTTAACAAATCTATATATCTTTTTTAGAAGCAGAGATAACATTTTTCGATTTTAGTTGAACACAAAAAGAAGTTATTGGCTTGTGAGAGCATGTTAATACTTCATACATTGAATAAGTTACTGGAAACATCCGTGACACTCAAGCAGTGGAAAAAATCATCCAAACAATAATTGTAACAAAATAAAATGAGCTGAAGAATGAGTTGTGTAGAACATGGATTTACAGTAATGAGTTTATAAATTAAACATATACTTCTACGTGACAAATTAGGTAGTCTTAGTAATAATAACTGAAGATCTATAAGTGTTGTAATGATTACACAGCAATTTAAATCCACTGCATAATTTTCAAAAGTATAACTTTGTTAGACATGCAAATAAAAATCATAAAATCTGCAGTTTCTTGAATTAGAATTAAGCCACTGGCTCAAATCACCAGATTATAAAACATTTTTTTTTTAACACAACTCTTGCCAGCGAACGATATAAAGGTAAACCAGCACACCCTGCTTTAATGATTAAAACATAATGTTCTGATGAGTTATGCAATACATTTTTGTACTTTTACTTAGGTGGTTAAGAAACCACCTTAGAAGCTTGCCAGAGCATTCTTGGAAGAAATATTTCAGTGAATACATTCAGATTATTCCAGAATAAACTTCTCTTGAGATTAAAAATAATGAATGCTAATAAGTGTAAGGTATGCTTAAGCTATTTATATTATTTTTATTTTCATTTTAATTACAGCCTATATCAAGACTAGTTTCCTTCACCTTCATATATTTGTAGTGACATCAGTTCCAAAAGTCTATAGAAACAATATACCTTCAGTCAGTGGTACATCTGTTCAGAAAATAACTGAACTTTATTTTTTTTTAATTTTACAGAATATTGGTCCTTGTCCCCACCTGCATTCACTCAATTTTCCCAGTGATGTTTACACTTCACAAAGCAGTCCTGGATAGCTTTATTTAAAATGACCTTTAAGGTTTGTGACGAATATGCTTTAATGTCATCAATAATCACAAAATGGCATCCTTTCGTCACTGATTTTGAAACTATGAAAAAATCACAAGAAGCCAGGTCTGGCGAGTAGGAAGGATTTTGGCATAGAACTGACGAACTGACAAGATGAGTGTGCAGACACATTATTGTGCTGAAGGAACGATGAGTTGTCTTCGCCACAACTGCGGTCTCTTTTTGCGAATTTTTTCCATGCAACCATAAAACCACCTTGTAGTATGCATGGTTCACCGTTTCACCTTCAGGCAAGAATTCAAAATGCACAATGCCATTAAAATCAAAAAGAAACTGGGAGCATCTTTCAAAAATTAAATTTTAAAATTTTCAGGGTCTTCTTTTAACTGTAGGTATAATTTTTGTTCAGTTTCTTTTATAGTTATAATCAATGTTATAACATGAGGACCTATAAGGGTCTTCCCACTCATCAAAAGAACTAGTGAACCTAAAGCCCTGAATCAATCAAAACCTGAAGTGAACTAAAGTAGTATAAAATCTTATTTAATAAGATGCTGCTTATCTTATTTAATGTCTGCCCAAGGGTATGTTCAATCTCCATTAGACCATAAAACAGCCAGCAGAATTACATATGCACTGGTCTGGTCTTTTTACTGCAATGGAACTGTACCCTAAAGAAGAAAACAATACATCTATTGCATACAAGTGGTAATACAAACAGCTGAATAAACTTAGTTTCATAATAAAGTATTAAACGATGACAAGATTCTGAATTATCAGAAGGAACCTAATTTAAAGGGGACAACAAGTCACTGAACTAGTAAGTATTTTTGTTTCTACGAGCCAAGATCGGTTGGTTACCTTTTGGTCATACCTTATTTACACTAAAATGATAACCCAGTCAGGAAAAATCACTGCTGACCTTATGTTATTGTACTCATTAAATAAATAAATGTATCATTAAATGGTGGAGATAAATAGCACAATTTAAAAAAGTAGATAAATAATTTTATTCTGTAAAATAAGATAAAAAAACATATATAAAAGTCCTGAAATTCAATTAAATGTGCATTTCTATTAAATATAATCTTCTATCATTAAAGGCACTGAAAATCTGCACCCATTAATTCAGTAACGTCTGAATTAATTTCAATATACTTATTGAATATTTATTAGATTACAATGTATAAATTGTAATTGTATTTATTAGAGTACAACACAACAAAAATGTTTAATTATAGTTCTATTATACACCAAAAGCTATGAAACAGACGATGCTGACTGATATTCCAAAATAAGTTTTGCTAGTTGACTCCTTGACCCAAGACTGAAAGCTTGTGATGCAATACAACTGTGGTAAATACCAGCTGCAATATGACCACTGACAGTTTCTGGATACTGGCATGATTTTTCTTCATATCTCAACCTCAAACCAGGCTCAATGCCTCTTAACACATGTAAATTACTCATTCGTACAAACATTGAGTAAACTGTGTGCAATGCAAAGTTAGTTATATTTGCTTCCTGATTTTTAATAAAATTTAAAATGTCTTTGTCATTTCTTACTATGGGTATTATACTTTCCATAGACTTTCGAGCTGAAATGAAAAAAGTGCAATCAATACTTAAAATCAATTAACAAAAACAAAATCATTAACAATCAATTATCAACTAACAAAATATTTTCAAAACATGAAAATATGACATCTTTTCTTATTATATGAATAACTTTATTATTAATATAATAAGACATCTACACATAAACATGGGGATAGACCAGCACTAAAAGCAGCAGTTCTCAACCTGAGGGTTGCAGTGATATGAAAGGGGGATGTGAAAAAATTATATGTATATAATAATGAAAGTGCACATGTAAAGAAAATAAATTAATGAGTTGGTTGCATTTGTTTTTCATTTAAAATTTTCTCCATACGTGAATCTATGTTAGAAACATAAAAAAGCAAATTGTTTTCAAGCCATAAAAGACAATTAGTCTTTAGCGCAACCATAAACAACCCTTTTCAGAGAGGTAAGATGCGGCAAAAGATATTAATATTTTCAATTCTGTGACTAAATTTCCATATTCACTTTTGACAAGCAAGCCAAAACGTATCTAAATTTTCAGATGTGAATTCTAGTAGTGATAGCGTTTTATCAGCAGAAATTTCAATGAGCTGGTCATGAATCTCAACTTAGCAGCTGCAGCAATATTTTTTCTAAATGGATTCAGTATCCATTTGTTTATCATGGAAAAATACTATCAAACACTTTCCCCCACAATAAATATCTGACTTCTGTTTGAAAAAGAAGAGATTTTTTCACTCATTTCATCTCATAGTTTAGCAAACGGCCATTATGTAACAGTCAGCTTTTAATAAAGTTAACCAGTTTTACAAATATGTTTTAGATTTTCCGGCATACTTTTTGAAGCAAGAGCATGTCTGTGAAGGAAGCAGTGCATCCATTCTACCAAAGGTATAAGACGATCTTTTTTTTTTTCAGAAATCACTATTCTTTCCTGTTATCACCTTTGTACCATCATATTACATACTGCAATACATTTTCCAATCAAAGTTACAGTTTTCAGTAGCTTCATAAAAAACATCAAAAAGACATGATCCTGTTGCATGACCAGGTATTGATTTGCAAAACAATTTTTTTTTTTTACTGATCTGTCCCTATGTTTGCCATATCTGTTGATTCATCAAACTGAATAGTAAAAAATTCACTTGAACTCACTTTCTGAATTATATGATTGTGAACATCAGCAGCCATATCATCGATTTGCCTTGTTATTGTGATTAGAAAACACAATTTTTTTGCTTTACCACACCTATTAAAACACAGACGATATTAACTGCAGCAGGCAATATGATGTTTTCTGTAATTGTATGGAGTTTGGACATCTAAGCTACTCTTAATGCTATGAGATATGATACTTCAAACAAACTTTTATCAGTATGGCTTGATTTACAAATCTGCTTTTATGGTCAAATTTTTAGTTTCATGTTAATTCTGATGACTTCATGCTTTCATCACAGAGGACTTGAAAGCAAACAATATACTGTGGCTTTCAACCTATTCACTGAATGTGAGATCTCACTTTGTTTTTTTAACAAATTTATCCATTTTGCATAAGAATTTAATTGAAAAATAATATAAAAATTTTTAAAAACTTGCTTTATATTTTTTAGTCATACTTTAATCCAATTATTATCAAGAATTGCATAAGTTTAATTAGTAGGTTAATTTGGATTTCGAAAGAAAACATCATATATTGAAATTGTCATATTTTTATGTCAAACGGCTATCGGAATTGTCATCTACAATCCTAAAAACCCTGCATAGCTGTTTTGCAGATTTTGCAATTTTTACACCCGCACTCTTAATTTACCCCCATACAGGATGTTTGCAAAAGTAATGGTTGAATATTGTATTGTCACCTGACCTTAGTAACTGTGCAAAATTTCAACAATAGGCAATGTTAGGAAGTATGTTAAATTAAGGATGCAAGATTTGAGGACAAACATGAAAAAAAATTTTGTTTGTTAAAGAAATGCAACCAAAACCTCAATTATTACTATTTTCAATAAAACTACAATTTTATAAACTTAAATAAAGGCACCAGATGCACACTTCGCATTCAAAACTAAACTGACATTCTGCAATCCCTTATGTCTCTTTTATACGGTTGAGTGTGCACGACAATTATCATATGCATGTTCAAATGTGACAGTCTCACAGAACATAATATACCAGCAGAACACACTACAAGTTGTACATAACAAATTGGAACCTGTAAATTGGTCATGTCTGTACACTTCATATGTGCATGTTCATAACTAGCTATCAAAGCTAAATAGTTTTAATTAGGTTTCATTGGGTTGGGGGGTCATAAAATATTCATTACATATTCTTTTTACTTTTTGTGTGTCGTGAAGCTAAGGTTGAGAATCACTGCTGTACACTACAAAAAGAGAGATTGGTAAAGATAGTGTTGTTTACGGTAATTATGTTATGAGGATAGATGAGGTTATATAATACTGTGAGGCAGGTCCAGATCTAAAGCTCTATGCAAAAATTAGGTATTTTTAGGTTTGCTATACTACAGTATTAACTGTTATATCTGTAGAGACATCAATTCTCATCAAAAAATTGAGACAAATATCTTTTACAAAAATTAAATAAAATTGAAAACTCAAAGATTTTCAGTACAATTTTTGAATTCCATTTTATAATTTTTTTATTTTGAGTTCTGATTGGGCTACTTTGTTAACAACACTATCTACTCCAGTAAACAAGATTTTCAACATTTACTTTTCTAATTAAAGAAATACAAATGCAAATATATCGAACACTAAAGAGAAAAAGTTTATGATTTAATTAAATACACCAAAAGTCATTAGAAAAATAAACTATAAAAATAAATTACAAAAATATTTTACTATAAAATATATAATAATAAACTAATTTAAAGCACCAAAACAGTGATAGCAAAGTAACAATGAAAAGAATTCTAAATTACAAATCCACCTATTATCAACATCTATGAAAATGCATCGAATGACTTCTTAGAAGGTAGTCTACAGACTACTGAACCTCAACATAAATATATAAAGAATTTATGGTACAAGGTGACAAATTCCAATTCAAACTGTTGAAAGTTTACTGTCTACAGATACTGGAATGAAAGATATGTAATTTATGAACAGATTCAAGAAAAAATATTCCATATTATTGTATACTATACCTTCGGTGCACTGCCAGCATCTGTCATACCATGGCTCATTCATTACAAAACAAAAATATAAGACAAAATACATTATGTAAGCTGATTAACTATCATTTACTAGATCTAAAGGCACAATCAATTACTAAATAAATAAATTTTGTTTTTGGAAAGGCACATTATTCCTTATTTTCTTTACAACTAAAAATCGGATTAATTTTTATTAGTAATAATGATGACTGTTGCAACGTAATCATTTAATTAAATATTTCAAAAAACAGCTCCTAGGATCTGCTTTTTGTAAACATAAGACACTTTGTATCAATTTAAATGCACTGTCTTTTCTTTTTTGACATTTAAACATGCTTAGCTAAAATAAATTTTTCTTATGATTTTATAACACTCCAAATAAAATGAGACAAAAATGAAAAATTGCTTTTTGACATGGCTTTACATTAAAGCATTTTATTAATCTATAAAATGCAACTACTTCAATTCCTATGAATATATTTTGTTACTTATCTTCTAAAAATAATGTGAGTACAGTATTAAAATGACAATTAAACATTTTTAATAAATTATAAAAAACAAATTACAGAATAACATAACATTTTTTAATAAAAGATAACATTTTTGTGTCTAGCAATGGAATCACATTTGCAGGCCATATGGTCTAGACTGACATTTTGTCTCCAAAACAAAATTGTCAGAAATAATTTGAGTATTTGTTTATCTTTCTTTGAATGACCTACTATAAATTATTTCAATAATGTTAAAATAGGGCCCTAATAGAAGCACAATTAGAAAATCAAGAGACTCATTTCAATTGAGCAAAGCATGTAAATACATGATATTTCATGAACACATTTCTTACTCCTACCATATGTTGCAGCTTATTTTTAGTGCACTTAGCAACCTTTACTGATCATGACCTAGTTATATAGTCTATACCTCTTTGAGAAATGATGTAAAAAGAAGAACACATTGACTGAGACAAAAATAATCATACTAAAATATTAAATTGAATTACCTTTCCAATAATCCTTAGCATAAAATGATATATGTCTACTATTTAAAGGATCAAAGTGGCCATAATTTTTATTGATATCAAGCTCAGATGGTTGGGGAAGCTCATAATTGTAAACAACCGAAGGATTCATCTCTGTAAAAGGAATAGGACTAAAAACTTGCCACTGAAGTATAGTGTTCATGCGTACCTAGAAAAAATAGACAAATTGATGCATTACTTACACTCAGTGGCAATAGAAACTCCACCCAATGCACATGAATAGTAGGAAATTAATATACACAATAAAAATAAACAGACAGTAGTTCACACATTAAAATCATTGAGGTTTATTAAAATTATTATTTAGTATTTATTGCCCATGCAAATTTTAGTTCATTTACTTGAAGAATAGAGCAGCAGTAAGCTTATTTAAATTTGGATATTACAAAAAAAGATTTTAAGAAAAAAGAACTTCACTCACTACTCACTAGAATTATTCGATCTGAACTGTTTACAGATAAAGCAATAATAATTTAACAGTCTAGGAAAACACCTTAATAAAAATGCAATTATTTTTATCTATCCCGCATCAGAATATTACTTTTTTTTTTCATCTAAAAGATAGTTCATTAGCAGCTAATAAATGTTAAAGGTCATATTTTCAGAATTTCTTTTTTAGATTTCAGACAAGCATAAATTCATATCACATTGAAAAGTTCAGTAAGGCCTCACCTTATGCGAATTCACATAAACATGATTTTGTACATGTACTGTAGGCCTACTATACGATTGCCAAATTTATTTCTACTACATCCATCACTAATATGTATGTACAGTTACTAAACTTAAAGGAATTGTGGTTGTTTATTACTGCACATACATGTTACACAATGATTCCAAGAATCATTACTTCTATCGCTTACCTTACAGATGTTTACATAACACCATCTTATTCAATGCTCTCGAATAAACCAATTCCCTTCTGTATTTTTATACTGGAAGGTTCCTTCATAAAGTTTAATTGTGCTACAAAATTATAATTTTCCAGTCTTTTATTTCTTGTTTTTTTGTTACTGTGCGTACAATGAGTTCAAATAAAACTTTTAAAAAAAGGAAAGCGAATACTCTAGAAGAAAACTTGGATGTTGTTAAAAGATGCAAAAGGGATGAAAAACAAAGGACCTATATGTAATGACTGGCTTAGTGAATCAACACTTCAGACAATTAGGGACAATTCCAAAAAAAATAAAAGAAGCCTGTAAAAGTGCTACGGAAATAAAGACTGCAAGAGTTTCAGTGATTCAACCTGTGATTATGGAGAAAATAGAAAGGATGTTACATGTATTGAACATCAAAATCAACAGAAAGTCCCCATTTCTATAGAGAAACGAGGACGTTTCTACAGAAAAAGATATTAGCATTTATGAATTGTTAAAATGTGATGCAGAAGAAAAATGATTACTGCTGGCAACAAATGGTTCCAAAAATTTTAAAATTGTCGTGGTTTCCACAGTTTTAAATTAACTGAAGAAGTTGCAGCCGCTAAAAATTTTCTGATAATTTTAAGAAAATTATTAATGAAGAAAATTACAAACCCAGTCAAGTGTTTAATCTAGTTGAAACTGGGCTCTTTGGGAAACGTATGCCCACTCATATGCTTGTTTCAGTCGAAGAGAAATTTGCTTCAGGTTTCAAAGCAGCAACAGATCAGTGTACGATTTTATTAGACTCTAATGCTGAGAACCTAATAAAATGTTACTGTTATTTTTTAAATGTTAATGTTTTATTTCAAGATTATTTTACTAATATACTCATTCTTAAACTGAAAGCATACCATGAGAGAGAACAAATACCTTCTAAATATTAATTTTAATTGAAAACGCGCCTGGCCATCCACAAACACTTGAAAATATCAATAACATTAAGCCCCTTCAACATTACATCTCTAATTCAACCTCCAGATCAGGGTGTTATAAAAGCCTTCAAAAGTTATTACCTTCGTAGAACATTTAAGAAAATGATCCGAGAACTCGATTCAAAGGAAAAATAAAATGTTATACATTTCTGCAAAACTTTTAACATTAAAATGGCTGTTGATATTATAACAGAATCCTGGGATGAGGTAACAAAGAGTTGCTTGAATGGAGTTCGGAAAAGAATTTAATCAAGGGAATGTATAACAAATCCAGTAGTTAATGAAATTGTTGGATTAGCCAATCATTTGGGTTTGATGATGTACCTCAAGAAAATGTTGATGAACTAATTGAATCCCACATTCAAGAATTATGTAATGAAGATCTTGTAGTTGTTTAATAGTGAAGAAACCTCTTTTTACCTCAACGTAAAAAGAGGTGCAAAACTTTCAAGGTTAATGAAAGAAGTGAATGCTTATTATGATGAAAATTTAAGCGAAAAATAATGTTCTTTAAATCTAGATTGTGAATGATTTTATCAGAAGAAACAGTTCAATAAACTAGTGGTAATGATTTTTTTATTTATTTAAACCATAATGATGTTTTAAGTTATTTTTTTCACTAATTTTATTATTATATTATTAAGTATGTACAGTATGTATTATTAAGGTTAACATCGATGCATGCTTTTACAATTAAAAATAAATTTTTATTCTATTACTGCTTTATATTTTTAAGACTGATTATTTCACTTATATTAGGGCCTTCCTTCCATGTTATAGTACTGAAAAGTACAGTATAGTACTGTACTGTACATTTATTACATCCAATTTTTATGTAATTACCAGGTGTTTTAAGGTTAAGCTGAACAACCCAAGTTACATGAATTTCACATTACATGAAGAATTTGCGCAACATATCCCTTGCATACATCGAGGTTAACATACCGCAAAAAGAGTACTTCTCTTCAGTGTTTCTTCTATTCTTAAGAAACACTTTTAACAGAAGTAAAAAGTTAACAGAAGTCAGATACAGGATACAATTTGGTCGCCCGTGATCTTTTGTCTTATTAAGCTTCAAACTCACTGGAAAAGATTATAATGCAAACTGTATTTTGCATCAATCAAATCACACTTGTAGATACTTATTGAGAATTTTTTGGTTGATCTGATTGATTGATTCTTTAACTACTGTACTCAATGAACTTAGGCAAGACTTCAGGGATAAATTTTATCCAGATCAATGTAATGTTTTGCCATATTTGACTGTGCTATATTTGATAGCTTCCTTTTTCATATAACATTATTCTGAGTCGCTGAATAAATCATTTTCTTTAATACATGGCTAAAAGTTTTTATAAATCATTTGAGAGACTTAATTATTTTATTTTTTACTTCACTTATCAAAATTAGATTAACTGTTCTTGAGTTACCAAAGATTTCAGAGAAAAATTCTATTTACATAGAAAATTGAATTGTTTCATATTTATCAAGAAGATAAGAACATAATCTTTCATTGCAATCTGTCTCTGCTAATATTATAAATAATTCACTTTGTCTACAATCTAATGCTGAAAGATGAAAATGTTTTATCTGTAAGTTGCTTAAAGTGTGTGTCTATTTTCATATCTTTCAATTTTACTCAAAACTACAATAATTCACAAATTACAATTTCAGTCTGTTATTTCAATTTGCTCTCATTATTATGATTAATGATTAACCCATTACCTCAATGTGCAATGTGCCTCTTCATTTTTTATGGGTTTACATAAGAAATACAAGATCTGAATTAACAAACTTTTATTATTAACATTCCTTGTTTTAAAAATAAATAAATTTATTTTAACCAGTTATAGAAGTTTACTTTAAGTTTAGCTTTGATGCTAGATTTTCATCTGAAATAATTACCAGTGAGTGAGCTGCCGTCTTCTTATGAAAAAAGGTTGAGGCATTTATTCAGTAAAGATGTACTTTACAAATAAAAAGTGGTAGAGTAAAAAAAATTCAGTCTCAGTTCCCTTTCGGTGAAATTTGTTTTTAATTTACGCATATAATGATTAATTTTAGAAAACAACTCAATGAATGAAAACAATTTTAAACAAGTTTTCTTTATCATTTAAAATTGGTAATGATCATTCCATCCTCCTTTTGGCACAACCATTTTTTTCTGATTTACTTTGAGAGGTATTGCAGTAATTTATTTCAGGGAATAAGTATTAAAGCAAATCAGATTTGGAAAGATTTCTGAAATAAAAATCATTTTGGAAGCTTGACAGAGGTTTGCTTCTGAACAACACATAAATGCTAGTACCCAGAAGAACAGCAGATAATAATTTAGCTTGATAAATGTTTAAAATTAAATTATACACTTTTTAATATGTATTAAAAATGTAAAAAAAATCTTCAAAATCAATTGGACAGAACAATATAATACGGTTTGATAAGGACTGACAATTGAATCCTGTATCTTTTTAAAATAGGTTCATAATATATTTAAAATGCATTCAGAACTTATGAACACAAATCGCCAGAGGAGCATTTACTAGTCAGTGTTTCTGACTTAAAAAATTATCTAGTTAACAATCAGAATATAAATTTAATAAAGAAAGGCTTTAAAATATAAGATAGTGTAACTTTTTTACAGTATTTATCTATTTTATGTAAACTTGTGAGTATAGAATCTAATCTAAACAACTTTATAGAAAACTCTGGAAACAAACAAAAATACATCTGTAGTTTTTTTTTTATGTTAATGAGAATTCCAAGTAAGCAACTGATCACAATTTTATTAATAATTATTTTATTTATGTAAAATTACTTGAACTTGATAATTTTAATATTTTCTCACTGTAATTAAAATCCACTAAGAACTAAAAATAAATGTAACAATTATATTAAAAATTATAACATAATAATTTAATAAATGAATATAAAGCATTTATTATTCTGCATAATTTATAAAAAACAAATGGAGTAGAATTTAATTGTAATGGCAAATATAAAATAAGATAGTAGAAAGTTTACATAATGAATAGTAGTAGATAGCTGCCATAAGAAATCCATAGCCTACGTTTTTCAACTAAAAATGTCCCCAAGTGTATGTATATGTACAGGTTGTATATGTTGAGATATAACATGTGTATGCCTGATTCAACTTTTAATGTGTATGACTGATTCAATTTTTAATAAATTAAGAGATATTACAAAAATTTTACAAGAACACATCTGTCTGAAATTATTATGAATAACACTGAGCCTTCATTAGTTAAAAAGAATACACGTGTAAGAAAAGCTGTAAATATTTAGGATACATTTGCACTCATAAGTACATTAAGTTTTTTGGTTATAGGAGGTTTTTTCAAGCCTTCAAATCCATTTCAAATTTTAAAACAATCAATAGGGTAAATCATGTTTCTAAATCATATAGATTTATAACTTCTAGCAATAATTTCTAATCTTCTAATTGCTAGCTATGAAAAAGCATAATAAAAAAGTTACATTTTTGTAAACAATTCTTTTACAAATTAATATAGTTTAAAAATGTTTGATCATTTACCTCCTATTGCGTGTTTTAAACATATTAAGGTGTAAAAAAAAATTTTTTAACGTAAAACTAATGTTATTACAATGTAATGATACTTTATTACTTTTATAACTAAATTATTTCTACCATATTTTGTATTAATAAAACAGTACATATTACTACATATGTTTTACAGTGTAGAGGATATAAAACTATTTTTTTTAAGTTTTATTCATGTTTTCTTCAGCTAAAGTTCTTTTAAAAATTGAAATTACTGAAAAGTGTTTACCCTGTTAAATATTACTCATTTGGAGCTTCAATAATTTATATTGCAAAGAGATAGAAATTTAAAATTTACAGAGTATTGATTTCATGATTTACCTTCAAATTTGTCAATATAGATTTGCTGAACTGGTTAACAAACTGTTCAACAAAGGATTATGTTACAAGTTTGTATGTATTTAAAACTCAAGAACTAAGTTCAGCAACATATGTTATAAAACTGTATTCACCAACAATTTGCACAGGATGTGAAGGCAGTAATATAGATTCATAGATTCATCAAACTGTTTTGTTGCAAATCTGAACATGGCTTTAGGTAAATGACTGAAAAAAATGTATTTTGCATAAAAGAAGTAATATTATAAAAGTGTATTTGTGACAAATTTAAAAAATTATTTTTTTTTACTTGAGGTCTGCATTCCCTACTAATCTCTCTTTAACTAAGCTAGTTTAACTTTTACTGACTTTCAAAAAGCTGGAGTAGAGTCTTAAGCCATGAACCAACACTAGGGTCAAACGTCTACTTATTTCTACTATTTAACATAATTATAGAGGAGAATGAATGCAGAAAGATAATACATCAATTCATATCTTCTAAGCAAGAGAAATGGAATTATGTAATTAACATTTGCATAAGATTCTGCAAATTATTTTATTAGACAGAAGGTAATGGAAAATGGAAGACAATTAATGTCTTTGGAAAGATTCCAATGCTATGTTTGACAAGTAAGTGTACCTAGTTGTACCGTCTTTCTAAGCTATACATTTTTTAATACAATTCTAGCTTCAAGAATAATAATACTTCTATCAGCCAGTTCATCAGTAAACTTAGAAATTAATTATTCGTATTAAGTACTGAAGAGGTTTAATTATGTATAGCAGTTGCATAATGCATTATTGTGTTTGATATGATTACTTTAGTGACTGCATACATTACTTTGCAATTCCAGCAGAGATAAACTATAATTCTGTAAATATTAAACATGAATAGTCTACCATTACTTAAATTGAAGATAAGAAAATTTACAGAAGATTTGTGAAATTTGGGTGAAAATGTGGTGAGATATAACATGTTTTAGACATTATAATGGTGGGCAAGAATGAATGATATCATATTAAGTTAGTCTGTAGGTTCTGGGAAAGATAGTAAACCACCTCCCGCTTTCAAAAAGCAATCCTTCTGTGGGTTGATGTCCTCTAATTCTTCCCTCCACTTTCCTTATACTTTACGCATTCATTTCAGCCAGAACCACAAGACTTCAGTCAACTGCCATGATTCCATCAGTAGAGTCATAGTATTACCTTTTAATAGTTATTATGGCAGCCACTTCTTTATTGGAGGTTAGTGAGTGGCTGTCCAAAGACACTGTTTTCGTAACCAGCGTTGCTCAAAAGCCTAATTAGTGGATGAGATACCAATGCATGCATGAACACAGAGATAAGTATTGCATGTATTTTTTATTGTTGTAATGAGGTCATTAGTAATATTATAGAGAACTTTCAAGCATTACTGTTTAAAGCTCTGTTCCCCATTATAGAACAACGTGAAGTTGGATTAGTTTAATCTTTATTATCCTACAACACTCTGTTTGTTTAGTGAATATGTTCTGAGAGTGAAGGTGTTCATTTTGTTCTAAAAGCAACAGGTGAAATTTCCCGCACACTACTCATGCTTACAAATGGTTAGTGACCACAACAGTCAAAAACTTAACATTCTTAGTCATAACAAAAATTTGTTATGGCTAAGAATACAATAATAAATAAGAATAACAAATATTTGTAATTTATTTCTATATTAAAAACAAATCAACATTAGTACTAGTCTCTCTTATATATAATTTCAAACATAACTGAATCTGAAGCCTGAACTGTGCTGAACAGTAAACAGTGAGCTGCACTACTTTTTTGAAACGACCTTTGTAGCCAGAAAATGTTGTTTTCCATACAAAATAGTAATATTTAACTTAACAGTTTTGCTGTAAGTGGTGATGCAAAATCACCACTACATTTGCTTTTCCACAAATCACAGATGACTTTTTAAGGACTCAAAATTATAAATACATAAATATTTTAAACCTGAACTACTTGACTTGACTACTTGGAAGGAGTCGAGCATAAAGTTGTAAATGCATTAATAAGGTCTTTATTACGCAAGATGGTCTTTTTTTGAACACACATTTACACATAAATAACTAGATTGTAACTAACAAAAATCAACCAATAAAAATAATGTGAATAAAGTCAAACCAATAAAACAAAATTTAAAACATACCCTGTTAAGATAATCTTGTCGAATCTCCATGTTTGTTCGACAGATGAGAACCAATGATTCTAGTGGCAGCTTCTTAACAGCTAAATCTGCAGCAGCAAAATCCAATAAAGATTCGTGAACCATCGTATATTGAGAAGATGCTGATGGAACTTTGATTGAAACCCACGCTATTTTATTGCCATCTTTATGAAAACGATTACTTAGCGATATAGCAGTATCTTTAATATCTTTAAATATATCATCAGATTTGCCTTTTCCAGGAGCATGTGGATCATAAAAGAAGACCTTAAAATTAAAAAGCAAATAACATAACTCAAAATTAATTAATAAAATTTTTTCACTGCTTAGAATCATTTTATAATCATCCATGTGTTATACTGAATATTTATATAATTTCTTTATTACAGCATTGCATGGAAGCAACCCTGTGTTAACTACACGAGAACTGTGTAACTACCTGGGATTACAGAAAAAGTCAACTGGTAACTGAGGTTCCAGTCAGTAAAGCCAGACCTCCTACTCCTAACAATCAATAAATAAATCAAGTCATTTACAGACATATAGTTAAAATACAGATACAAGGTGCAGTTCAAAAGTAAGAGCTGATTGGTAACAAGATTAGAATAGTTGAAAAATGAAAAATCTAATGGTTTTGAATACTTACATGTTTACTTTATTTTTTTTAATCCAATTTTTGAATTGTTTCTATTATGCATACAGTCATTATCGTGAAGAACAATTCCTGATCTCATTCTCATTCCCCATCGTTGGTTTTGAATGGCATGATGCAGTTTAGAAACTGTTTCACTATAGACTTGTGATGTGATGGATGTTTCAGGTTCCATGAAATCGATCAAAAGCATACTCTTTTGGTTCCAGAATACAGTTGCAATGATTTTCCTTCGAGACTGGACTTATCTGAATTCTTTCGATTTACGTGAACTGGAATGATGCCACTGCATGGATTGTTGTTTCAACTCAGCACTGGTGTATGAAATCCATGTATTGTCAACAGTGACAATTTGGGAAAAAAATTTGTCTCCTTCATGGTTAAAGTGGTCAAAAGCACATGCAGATGTCATTCTGTGATATTTGTGAACACATGCCAACATTTTTGGCACCCATTGTTCACAAGTTTATAACAGCTTAGAGTGTCAGTCACGATTCTCAATAATGTTATCTTTGAAACTTCTGGAAATTCTAGAGAAACATTCCTAATTGTAAAGCGACAATTTTCTCTCACTTTTGCACTCATGTGCAACAAGATTTTCAGTCTGGACACTAGTCCTCTCTGTTCATTGCGAAAATTTGAACGGCCTTCCTTAAATTCATGACACTATTGCCTCACTTTTCCTCTACTCGTTGTGGTAGGCCCATAAGTTACACACGTACGTGAATTTTAGCAGCATTACATCCCCATGCGTTTAAAAATCTAATCACTAATCAAACTTCATAACTGGCAGGATTTATTGCTGCACTTATTTTTAACACACTATCTCGAAAAGGTAAACAACAATGTACTGACGGCAATGTGGCAGTAACTTGTTCAACAGACCACTTAAAGCTACTGTGCATGCGCAAACCAATCAGTGTTGCCAATCGCCATTTATAATTCATTGGCTTTTACTTTTGAACCATGCCTCATATAACATGATGTTTAGTAATTAAGTATAAAAATATACAGCATGATTACAAATGAAATAAACACTTTAGGTGGTTTGTAAAAAATTTATTTTTCAAATATGGAGATACTGCTGACATGGTTTTACAGGAAATTTCCTAAAGTTTATATCTGTAAGTATGCCATGTGTGCACTGCAAGTCACACACTGTGAGTTACAAAGATATCAACACAGTAGTCTAATCACCCAAACACATGAAAGCATACAAGTGAGGGGTAAAAAGTTCCGAGCCTCAGAGATGGTGCAAGTTCTTGACAGCATCACATGATTCCATTCAACATTAGTTGACTATATGAGTTTCAAGTCCCTGCATTGCTTAGTATAGTATTTACAGTCTGTCAAAGTGAAGAATTAGGGCGTTTTTTTTTGGAAAATGGAAAACTGGAAATTCATGAAGTGATTAAGTACTTTTTTCTGAAAGGCTTAAGTGCAAAGGAAATTAAAGAGCTTGATATGACATTAGAAGACTTCTCCATCTAAACACTGGGTCGCAGAGTTTAAAATGGACCAAACATGCACTAATGATGAACCACGCAGTGGCACCCTTGTGAAGTGACTTCACCAGAAATGATAGAAAAAAAGCATAAAATTGTTCTGACAGATTAACAAGCAACAGTGAACAAGTTAGCACAGTCTATAAGCATGTCAAGTATTTAAGCTAAAAGAAAACAGAAAAGAATTGGTGACAAGAATTTTCAACACATTTGGAACAATCTTGTTACATTAAGATCCACCCAAGGAATTTTAAATTGAGCAGAATATTTGTAAACAAAGAGGGATTTTGGGACAAATATAATATTAAGTTTGTAATAAACTTTTATTTATTTATTTCTAATAACACTTTTTTTTATATATTTCTCAACATCGAAATGATTCTTGTTTTGGTTTAGAATTATAATGCAGGCTTGGTTTATAATTATAATTTCTCTACCAAATTTTAGTCTGTTTTGTAATAAAAGTCAATTTTTTTTAATGTTCTTCATTAACGAACATTGACATTGAAAGAATGTAAGTAAAGTTAACTTTACTTACATATATTTTCTCACAACTAATTATCAATAAATTTTATTGCAAGATTTTTTTTGCAAAACTCTCAGTACAGTTCAGTTTACTTTTGGAGCAGCAAGGAAAAAATTGTTCACAAGCTATAATTCAAAAATTAAACATTTTAGACGATGTTTATATAAAGTTTTTTTTTTTACTTTCATTTGTACAACATATTGTGAAACTCAATTTCTTTATTATATATTCTATATAAACAGTTTTAATAAAATATAAACAGTAACTGCAAAAGTTATAAAGATTACACATATAACTGAAAAACAGAATGTGCAATGTTACAAAACATCTTTCCATTATCCCTCTGATATTTTTATAACAAATGCACATAATTCATGACGAGTCAAAAAATAAATTCTTCAAAAAATACTTTTCTTTAAAACAGATGTTTACTAATTTTTTTATCTAATCATCTAATGCCCACAAAAAAACTTGTTCAGTGTTGTTAATAGAATAATGCAGTTTTCTCTGTAATTCTAAATATTATTCCTTGACCTCAAAATACAGGCCATCAAAAGAGGTTGTAGCAATTTAAAAAATTTAGACCAGAAACTACTAGAGATAATCAGAGTATTTTTTTAAAAATTCACCAATTCAAAAAGTTTTTTTACATACCTTAGAATGTTTCAATATGAGCTCCATTGGTCACTCTGCAAACGTCCAGCCAATAGTCAAACTCTGTATAGATTAACTGGATCATCACAGGCATAATTGTGGTAATTTTTTGGCATAATTGTAGGATATGGGAATCTCAGCAACCTAATGAAATGATTAAGTATGTCAGAGATTCCTCAAAAATAATAACCACATAGACATGTGGTTCCATTTTTATCATGTGATTGGCCCATTCTTTTTTCTAAACTTACTATCATAGGGAATGTTTATTTAGATATGATATAACTGTATATTTTCCCACAAGTTGACCAAATTGAACAAGAAAGTAACATTGTTGTAATGTTTCAACAAGATAGTGCACCTCCACTCTTTAGCCTAGGCATTCTCAGTGCACTCTCAATAAAAAATTCTCTAATTGTTGGATTGGTAAGGCCCCGATCCTGTGCTTTGGCCTCTAAGAAGCCCAAATTTGACACCCTACCCTTTTTTTATAGGGATATATTAAAAACATTATCTACAATGAAAAAAATCAGGGCTGTAGAAATTTACGACAACAGATCACCACTGCTATTGCCACAGTTACACCTGCGATGATCCAGCAGACCTGGACAAAAGTCAATTATCAGGTGGATGTTTGCAGAGGGACCAACAGAGCTCATATTAAAACAGTCTGAGGTATATATAAAAACTTTTTGAATTTGTGTAAATTTTTTTAAAAATATTTTTTTAAAAATTGAGTTTCTGATATGATATTTTTAAATTGCTGCTAACTTTTTGACGACCCTGTAATTTTAATCTAAAATTATCAATTCACTTTTTTACCAAAAAAATTGTTTTGTTTTTTTTTCAGAAAAAATTCATCACTTTTAAGGTTAAGAAGATAAAAAATAAATTTAATGTATTATACAAGGGTAAATCAAATATAAACGGGATTTTTGTTCCTGAGCATCTTCAATTGGTAGGAGTGGGCCCGCGCTTCTAGTATGCTTGGGTGGGGTCAATAGGTATTGTGGTTCTCCACACTTCCAATCAATTCGTCAGTAACACTCACAAAGTCGGAACAACAGATGCACCCCTCCACTGCACAACGCATAATTATAAAATTTCTTGCTTGTGAAGGAGTTCAAGCGACAGAAATTTTTCAGATTGACTGCACAGTTCGGGGACCAAACACTGTCAAGGACTCATGTGTTTTCTGGCATAAAAAGTTCAAGGAAGGACGAGAACAAGTGGAAAATCAGGTACACGATTGCCTTCCTCGGACCAACATTATAGACAAAAACATTCACGTGGTTGAGACATTATGAGGACAACTGACGGGTGAGAGTACCCAAAATTGCAGAACAGGTCAGAATAAGTAATGGGAGCTGTAAGTGATCATCACAAACAACCTATAGTTCCATAAAGTGTGTGCCAGATGGGTCCCTCGCCTTTTGACTGCAGATCAGAAGCTGAGGCATTTGGAAGTCTGTCAGAGGCTTACAGCAAGGTTTGCAAAAGAAGGTGATGCATTTTTGAGTCAGATCCTTACATGCGACAATACATAGGTCCACCACCACACTCCTCACTCAAAACAAGTCAGTATGGAGCAGCAAAAAAAAGGGGAGGCAACCCCGTGTGAAAGCCAAGACTTGACTGTCAGCTGGCAAGGTTCTTTCAAATGTTTTTTTTCAACTGGCGAGGCATTTTTCACATCGATTTTTTGCATGAGCAATACACAATCAATGTTGCTTACTACTGTGAGATGTTGAACGAGGTGAGGGCTGCATATCACGAGGCGAGGGCTTATCAAAATACGAGACAAACCAATTCGAGAGGCCATCCTCCTCCACGACAATGCCAGGCCCCGTACTGCAGCTCTAACGGTCTCAAAACTAGAAGAAATGCACTAGATTCAACTTGGATCATCCTCCCTACAGCTGGACCTATTGCTCTGCAATTTTCATTTGTTTGGGCCACTTAAAAAAGCTTTAGGAGGGCAATGATTTGAAGATGATGTGGGCATGGAGGGATTCGTGTATAATTGGCTCCTGATGCAACCACCTTCATTCTACAATGCTGCAATAGAAAAAAAACCTTCCTTCTCATTAGGAAAAATGTATTTCTAAAGTAGGAAACTATATAGAAAAATAAATTATATTTGCCTTATATTTTTAAATAAACAAATTTTTTTAAAAATAAAATCCCGTTTATATTTGATTTACCCTCATATTTCCAATTTTGCTTTAATCAATGACTTTTCTAAGGTACCTGACATAGTTTTACTACCATAAAAAAATTGCAAGGCAATATGTTATTCTATATTACTCATTTTTTTTTAAAAGCATAATGAACTTAAATTTTTCAGTTTATCAGTGTGCCCTCACATCATAGAAGCTGCACAACACATACTAAAGTATGAAACATTTACACACTTTACTACTTGTCTTTCTAGGAGTACTGACATTCCTGACCAGGTGTGGAAAGACCTGACATTTACTGACACTGTATAGATAGGTCAGTCTAGTATTTAGGCATTCACAATAAGCCTTCAAGCTGAAGTACTTTATGCTTTCTTGCTATTCTTTATAATAAGATTTCAAATAAGTGTTTGACTGAAGTCAGTTTAAAATCTTATACAGTTTAAACAATTAATATCCAATTTACAAAATAGTAAAAAAATGTATAAATAATCAAATTAAAAAGGTAATTCATAAAGTTTTTTTTTTTTTTAACTGCAGAATATTCACTACAAATGGAAAACAAGCAAGGAAACATACATGCAAGTACCACATAATAAATCATCTTACTACATAACAAAAAAAAACATATGTTTATCAGAAAAAGGCTTACCAGCATTAAAAATGTCTTATCCTTTTTCTCCATACACACTTTAGTATACTGCTGAATAAAAGTAACAGTATCTTTTCGATTAGAAGCATCAACAGGTAGAATTAGATTTACACGAGTATTTTCAGTGACATAAGGCATAGGTAAAAGTTCTACTTTACCTAATGGCTTACAAAGTTCAATTCTGAAAAAAAAAAACATTACAACCCATAATTGGGAATTATTATTATTAAGAATTGCCATTCTTAAAAACTAACTCAAACAAATAAATTTTCACATCTTAAAAACCAACCAAGGCACAATTTCAAAATATACAGAAAATCAACAATGACAAACATTTATTCATATTTTAAACCATCCACTCTCAATCACAGGTTTTAGAAGTAAGATCCTTAGACTTACTCAACATGCCTATGTCATCTAAAGATTACAACTATAGAACATATCATTATAAAAATGTCTAGCACAAACAAATTTGTAATACTCATTGATCTAACCCTAGGAAATAAGCATAAAAAATTCATACTAGCATACACTTGTAAAAATAATTTAATTTCACAGAATAAGCTCACAAATTAAAATAGCTCAACGTGATGTACTATTCAAAACTGCAGGTACACAGCACAATATCCTTGGATTACAAAAGTTAAACTGCTCCTACAGCACAATTTGCTAAAT
Source organism: Lycorma delicatula (assembly GCF_047948215.1). Taxonomy (NCBI): domain Eukaryota; kingdom Metazoa; phylum Arthropoda; class Insecta; order Hemiptera; family Fulgoridae; genus Lycorma; species Lycorma delicatula. The sequence continues at coordinate 45,806,953 of NC_134455.1, read as the reverse complement.
TGGACAATTAAAATTAAAATATATACAAAGAATACCCAGAAGCATTCCGAAACAGATTGAACATTGGCCACATACTTCATACATGCAAAACATCACAAACACATACCTAATTCAGTACGTTTTACATACTGAATCTGCTATCACCTAGATAGAGCAATAGCTTTTCTCTTGCTACTTAAATGTCACTGTGAGCCAAGGAATACATTTTAGTTCACTCATTTGAATATTTAGTTGAAAATTAAAGCACAACAAGCTCATCAGCTTAAATCAAATTAAAGTACAGAAAATTCTGGGATGTGTGAGTAAATTCCTTTTATAATAGGTGGGACTTTGCCAAAAGCAACAGATTTTTATCATGAATCTTTCTTCTAATCCTAATCCTACACATTGATGTGTCAATAATGAAGTGGTTTGAGATAAGCAGTTAATATTATAAAACTAACAGCTGCAACAATGTACTATGTAAAATTGTACTTTTTTGTACTTAATATAGATAGCAGAAATTCAAAATAAAAATACATAACAGCAACAAAATTTTCATACCATTATGTTGTTGTGAGGTCCATAGTTCCACCTTCAAGTTACTGATTACTAATGGATGTCAAGCATGCTGGACTTTTTTTTTTAATTTGTTACAAATATGCATGTAATTTTTTGTAATTATCATTTTAAGCATTAACACAAAGTATTATATTTATAATATTATTACTGTAATTGTGAATTTAAGAAACTATGAAAAATCAGGATGAAATAAATTATATTCTATTCTATACATTACTTCAATGTAATACTATCAATGATTAGTTAAACCAAAAATTATAAAACTGAACTTCTGCTGGGAAGCATTAAAGTCAAATGTTAGAATAGTAATTCTTTTACATTTTCAGAAACAAGCAAAAGAAAAGAAGTTTAAGGTGAAATCACCTTAAACTAAAAAAAAGTACAGTACTACACCTTTTTGTCTTCTAAAGTACACCTTCCATAAAGTAGTTAAAAACAATTGTCATGCAGTGGAACACATTCAAGATTTAAAAACTGGAACCAGTGTGGGTCAGCTTCAAAAAAGAAGAGGATACAACAAATTGGGGAAAAACACATGCATCATCAATTAATTATTAAAATTAGTTTAGTATTTAAAAGAAGTTCAATGAGCATATTACTTCAGACTGGATAAGGAGATAAATAGAAAGTAATGTACCTGTCTTAATAAAAATCATATTACTAGATGAAGTGCAGTGTCAATTATAAAAATATACTTCTGGAAAAAATCAATTTATAAAATTTTGCTGATTTAAATCAAACACTTCTCAGTACTTTTAACAATAATGAAGGTAAAGAAAAGAAACTGATTATGCACCATTATGACAAAGAAGCGGGTTTAAATTAGTACCTCTTGTGTACTTCTTTTCCACTTGTCATGTCTCTGAAAACAAGATCTAATATATAATCCATTCCTCTAGAAGGATCAAATTTCCTATAACCATTAACTAGCCTTCTGTACTGTATCTGACCCTCATATTTATCCTCCATAAATGATATACTCTTATTCAGAACATACTGAAACAAAGAAAATCATAAAAATTAATTCGGAATAGTGTAATTTTCTGATACAGATTGAAATGACTTTAAAATTTATTTAAGCTTAGTCCATTTTTTCTTTTTTCCTCTGTACGTTAAATAACTATATAATACAATAATATGTTTTCAGCCTCCAAAAAGTACAGAATTAGAGAACACTCTTACCTTTACTTTTTATGTTCATCAAAACATTTTCGAGCCAAATCCATCTTCAGCAATATTTTTTTTATTTTAATAAATTCTTCTTTGTTTACATTTACACATTAATTTTAGCTTTTTACATTTTATTTTGTAAAACTAGTTTAATAAAATTAAAGCATTTTAAAAATGTCAGAGCCAATATTTGTTCAGGCAAGAGAATGAAAAAGTATGGTAATAACTATTTATTATATAATTATTTTTGTACTTTGTGGAGGCTGAAAAAGTATTATATATATATATATATATATATATATATATATATATATATATATATATATATATATATATAAATCTATTTTTATTAATATAAGCTGTTTAATATCTTAAAAAGTTTTGTCTATATGTGAGAATTACAAACTCAATGAGTGACTAGTAGAAATAAATCAATTAACAAAATTTATAATTGCCAACAACAGTAAACTGGATGTACAAAAAAGAACATCAGGGTTTAAATTTGTTATAATATTTCTTGGATGAGGTATACAGTATTAATTTAAGGCTAGAATCAAAGAAAAAAAAAAGGGCAGTTTTAGTTGTACATATACCATAGATTGATTTCCTATCTTTCTGTTTGACAGCCCCACTAATAAAGATGGCAACTCATGAACAGAAAGCCTGTTTTGCAGTTTGCTAAATGTGAAGCTGTAGTTACAGTTCAACATGCATTCCGTAGAAAATTTAGTTGTTCCATAAAAAAAAAAAACAATCATAGATGGTATTATTGGTTTGAAACAACCAGGTGTCTGTATAAAGGAAAGAGTATGGGACAACCAAGAGTGTCTGAAGAAAATATTGTGTGTTAGAGAGTCTGTCCAGCATAGTCCTGGAAAGTATATTAAGAAAAATGGTCAAAAACTAGTGACGCCAGTATGGACAGGAGGGAATGTTTCACGGAAATGCTTACATAAGCGTCCATACTATTTATAGCTACTACAGGCTTCTGACTACTCTTTTTCTTTTTTTCCTCTCAACTCCCCTGGGCCGGACCGACTTGTTGGTACTGCGCCACCCAGGGGAGTGTCTTTTGACTCTAATGGGCCTCCCCACCTACCGGCTGTATGTCCGGCATGACAGGTCGGCCCACCGGTTCAGCTCTTTTGTGAGTTCCTTATTTAGATTTGCCCATTTCTGACACCACGCCATACCTGGTTTGTCGTGGCGTGGTGTCGGGTCTTTTCACTGATCTTCCTTTTCAATATTCCTAACTTAGAGCCCATTGGAACCGACACAGGTTCGATTGGGCCCATTGGAACCGACACACCTCGGCATGTCGGCCCTCCCCGCTGAGGCTGTCCTCCCTACCCTAGTCTATACTAATATCCTTGGCTTCTTTCATCAACATATTTCTGGATTAGAATCTGCCTAACGTAACCTGCTACTGTGTTCTAGTTATATTCACTGCTAGTCATAAGTTGCACTATATTGTCAGGTGTTAATCCATTGATGTTCTGATTAAATCTCAAGACGGCCCACTTGTCGCACATGAAAAAGGTGTGCTCCGCATCGTCAAGTTGGTCACAATACATACAGGTAGTTTCTTCCCTTCTGCCTATTTTATTTAAATAATAATTAAATACGCCGTGTCCACAGAAAAATTGTGTCAAGTAATAATCCATTTCACCGTATCCTCTTCTTACCCACGGTGTAATCTCAGGGATGAGCCGCCTCGTCCATCTACCCACACCATCATTGGTCCATTTTTCTTGCCACAAAGTATTGATTTCCTCTTTGGCCTCTTGTTCTATTTTTCCCTTAGACCTCTCAACCCTGTATTTCGTGATAAGATCGATCGGTGGCACCCTCGCAAGCACACAGAGTGCTTGGTAGGACACCGTCCTATAAGCGGCCACCACGCCAAGTAGTATCCTCCTGTGTATTCTGACAATTTTCTCCTTGTTACGACCAATGTAACCTGTATGGCATCGCCTGATGCCATACAGGTACCGCATACATGAGTGAAGATATTATTGTTGATGCTAACAGTCTGCGCTTGGATGCCCTAGGGGCGTTCTGTGTTGACATTATGATGTTGAGACTCCTCACCATATTTTCGGCCTTGTTACAGATATAAGAAGAGTTCTGACTACTCTTGCATGCCGACTTTGCAATCAAAATATTGCAACATGAAGATGACAACTTTCTTCATCGTATTGTGTTTAATGAAGAGTAAACATTCTATCTTAGTGGAAAAGTTAACATGCATAATATCCGAATCTGAGGGGGAGTCAGAAAATCCCCATGAACTCTTATAATGCATAAGGGACTCTTCAGTACAAAATTTTTTCTGTGTGATATCCTAATTGTAAGTTTACAGGACATTCTTTTTCATTGAAGCAACGGTAAGATTGACCAGAAAATTTTATTTCACAACAAGATGGTACACCTCCTCAATGGCATAACTCTATACAGTATCTACTAAATTACATTTTTCTCAATTGCTGAATGGTTGATATGGACCCAATGACAGACAGAGCTTGTTTTCAGTAACCTCTAAGGTCACCAAATCTGGTGAAGTTACTTTTTAAAGGGGGACCTTCTATAATTTTTACAGGTACAGATAAAAAATTTCACTGATATAATTTGACAGTGAAAAATTGCAATAAAATATGTTCTTTTACATAGTTACAATGACTTTATTCCTTTAACTATAATGTTACTTAAATTTGACATATTAAATACTGTAAAACTAGAAAATTAAAAAATAAGATTATAAATACGTATGAGGATAGGGTAAAAGGTTCCGGCCCTGGATAAGAAAACAATATTTTTCTGGGTAAATTTATTTTTCAACATTGACACCATTAAGGTCTATACACTTCGCCCAGCATTCCACAAAAGCATTTATAACAATTCGGTTCTTCAATTTATCAAACTCCTTAAAATAACCATCTATAGCAGCAATTACTTCATTATTGATGGAGAATCTCTTCCCTCCAAGCCATTTTTTTTAAGTGATAAAACAAATGATAGTTACTAGGAGCCAGATCAGTCTTTTCAACAGCCACACAAAAAAAAATTCCTTTGGATTGTATTGAAAGAGCTCGAGACAATCAGGCACTGTTTTTGGTCAAGCTTGAGCAAACATGGTTCCCATCTTGTTCATGCAAAATATAGCCCACACATTCTGTTGACATGCCTGCAGACTCTCCTGATTCATTCACTGTCAGTTGTTGATCTGTCACAACAAATTTATGCACTTCTTCAATGATGTGTGGCACAGTTGCTTCAGAAGCACATCCACTGCGTGGTTCATCACTAGTGTGTGTTTGATCCATTTTAAACTGTACAACCCAGTGTTTAACTGCTGTATTTGAGAAGTCATGGAGAAGTCTCCCAATATCATATCAAGTTCTTCTTTAATTTTCTTTGCACTGAAGCTTTTCAGAAAAAAGTACTTAATCACTGCATGAATTTCCAGTCTTTCATTTTCCAAAAAAACACTTTTTTTTTGTCTTCAGTCATTTGACTGGTTTGATGCAGCTCTCCAAGATTCCCTATCTAGTGCTAGTCGTTTCATTTCAGTATGTATGTTGAAGTCTGACGGAACTTCCCCTTTTTCATAAATATTACACACCAGCTTGTATAATCTATCAATCGCTTCCTCACCTGCACTGCGCAGTAATTCTACAGGTATTCCGTCTATTCCAGGAGACTGAGATCCGAATTTAAGAGAGCATTAAAAGATTTAAATGGCAGAAAGGCAAAGAATACAGAACAATTAGTTTAACTAGTCATGCATAAAAATCTGAACTAGAATTCTATACAGAAGAATTGAGAGGAGTGGAATCTCAGTATTGTTTCTCCCATTTCATACTCCTCAACTTCCTCTTCTTCCTCTATAACACTATTTTCTAATTCATTTCCTCCGTATAACTCTTCAATATATTCCACCCATCTATCGACTTTACCTTTCGTATTACATATTGGTGTACCATCTTTGTTTAACACATTATTAGGTTTTAATTTATGTACCCCAAAATTTTCCTTAACTTTCCTGTATGCTTCGTCTATTTTACCAATGTTCATTTCTCTTTCCACTTCTGAACACTTTTCTTTAATCCACTCTTCTTTCGCTAGTTTGCACTTCCTGTTTATATCATTTCTTAATTGTTGGTAGTTCCTTTTATTTTCTTCATCACTAGCATTCTTATATTTTCTATCATCCATCAGCTGCAATATATCGTCTGAAACCCAAGGTTTTCTACCAGTTCTCTTTGTTCCGCCTCAGTTCGCTTCTGCTGATTTCATAATTTCCTTTTTAACATTCTCCCATTCTTCTTCTACATTTTCTACCTTATCTTTTTTACTCAGACCTCTTGCGATGTCCTCCTCAAAAATCTTCTTTACCTCCTCTTCCTCAAGCTTCTCTAAATTCCACCGATTCATCTGACATCTTTTCTTCAGGTTTTTAAATCCCAATTTACATTTCATTATCACCAAATTATGGTCGCTATTAATGTCTGCTCCAGGGTAAGTTTTGCAGTCAACGAGTTGATTCCTAAATCTTTGCTTAACCATGATATAATCTATCTGATACCTTGCAGTATCGCCTGGCTTTTTCCAAGTGTATATTCTTCTATTATGATTTTTAAATTGGGTGTTGGCAATTACTAAATTATACTTTGTGCAAAAGTCTGTAAGTCTGTTCCCTCTTTCATTCCTTTTGCCCAGCCCGTATTCACCTACTATATTTGCTTCCTTGCCCTTTCCAATGCTTGCATTCCAATCTCCAACTATTATTAAATTTTCAATTCCTTTTACGTGTTTAATTGCTTCATCAATCTCTTCGTATACACACTCTACCTCATCATCATCATCATCATCATCATGGCCGCTTGTAGGCATATAGACAATAACAATCGTTGTCGGTTTAGGTTTTGATTTTATCCTTATTACAATGATTCTATTGCTATGCGTTTCAAAATATTCTACTCTCTTTCCTATCTTCTTGTTCATTATGAAACCTACTCCTGCCTGCCCATTATTTGAAGCTGAGTTTATTATTCTAAAATCACCTGATCAAAAGTCGCCTTCCTCTTCCCACCGAACTTCACTAATTCCTACTACATCCACATTTATCCTATCCATTTCTGTTTTTAAATTTTCCAGTCTACCAACCTTAAAAAAACGCTATAAGTTCTAAACACTATACTAAGTGATGCAACGACTTGAAACTCTTATAGTAAACTAATGAAGAATGGAATCATGCAGCGCTGTCAAGAAATTAGGCATACTAACACCATCTCTGTGTGAGGCCAGGAACTTTTCATCCCACCTTCCTATACACACACTATGTTATAATACAGAGAAACTCAAAAATAATTTTTCAGTTGTTAAGAAATATGAGATTTAGCAAATGCTTCTACCTCAAGAAAAATCTACTTTTTGAAAGAGACCATCACAACACAAATATCCAGGGGCAACTCAAGAACTTTAAATGGAAAGGATAGGATTGTGATAATCATTTTAAATGACACTGAAACGTTTACTATAAAAACTTCAGGCTGTCAACTGTAATCAAAATGGGGAACACTTAATATGTTTCCCAGCTAGTTTAAAAAGTAGCTTACAGTACACCACAAATAATGCTCTCATACTGAAAAGTAGATTGTTGTAGGGTACAAATATTTGCTAAATTTTTTTTACTATTTCACTGTTTGTTATTTAAGAGGGCTACAGACAGCAATTTTGGTTGGCTTGTCATAACCAAATTTTTTTATATCAAGATTTGTTTCCATGTCCTGTAAAATAGTCTTCATAATCACGTCCTTTCTATTATAACCTTTTAGTAATCCCCTCTGGGATCTCCTTGGTACTTGGAGATGGTGATCTCATACTGAAAAATAGATCAATTTGAGAAAGGAGGATCTGCTAAATCTCATTTTTCTATGTTTAACAGTTCCAACAAAATTTGTAGAGAATTTAATCCTGAGAAAATTTATTTATTGTCAACTTAACATTAAGAACTGTTAAAGAAATTTGATTTTTATTAAAAATAAAATAGACCAAAACATGGCAGAAACACAATTTATTATAATTTTAAATCAAAATAAGAATCATTTCAACACTGGGAAATATCTAGTAAAAAAAAATCAATAATTAAAAATAAATAAAAAGAAAATTAAATAAGATGATAATTTAGTTGCATTATTTAAATTTTATTGTTATGCTAGAATTACTAAGAAATGAAAATTCATTAATTAGAAATAGTTTTCAAAAATTAATTGAGAAATTTTATATTTTTTTATGGCGATAGTATTAGCTATGAAATTCATAAATTGTATTTGAATAATTTTGTATGCACTCAAAATTGAAGAAAATTAGAGCTGAAATATCACTTTCTAAATCACCCTTTCAGTTTTCAAATAAAGAGTATGCAGACATAATTTTTTTTTACAGGTACTGCAATAGAATTATGCTAGCTGCACATTGTGAATACCAAGAAAGATTCCCAAATAGCATTCAAAATCTGAAAACCTTTGCTTCTATATTTCAGTGTTTACATACAACTGGTTCTTTTCCATGATATTAGTTTTCAGTTGAATGTCGTACCAATGAAAAGCAGAATGTAATTCAGCAAGTCAAATGAGTCCCAGGACTCAGTACCAGAAAAATCTCAAAAGAATTTCACGATCACCTTAGGGGAAATGGATACTTTAGAAGATTATTAATTTCTTAATAATCTTCCACCTCTTTTAAGAATGGGAAATAATTTTCTACAATCAACAACACAAGAAACAGTTTTTCAACATGACAGGTTCCTCCTCATTTTTGTCATGAAATTATAAATTAATTACAAGATTTACTAATAACTGGATCTGGTTAAGCAAACCAATTAACACCAACAGATTGTATTGTCAATAGACTACTATGCATGGGGTCATATGAAATTATTAATATGCAAACAAAAATTACTAGAAAAAAAGAATTAGTGACAATTTATGCAATTGAAATTATAAAAAACAATACTGATGAATTAGAACCACCCAAGGAATTTTAAATCAAGCAGAATATTTTGTAGACAATGAAGAACTTTTGAACAATTGTAAAAATAGGTTTGTAATATGTCTGGTTATTTAACTTTAATAATTGATTTTGTTTCTAGATATATTTCAGTATTGAAATAATTATTGTTTTGGTTTAACACTATAATGCAGTATTTTTTTGCCACATTTGTTAGCTTTGTTTTTAATAAAAATCAAATTTCTTAAATTCTTTATCATGTTAACTTTACTTATGAGAATTTTCTCAAAATTAAATTCTCTACAAAGTTTATACCAAAATTTTATTTATTTACTAACAATTTAACAAAGCTATTGTACATTAACTTAAAAAATTGTGTTTGGCAATACAATCTTTTTTTTTTACAATAATTTTCAAAAAAATTAATAAAAATATAGTTCTTGGACCTAATTTATTCAACTTTTCAGATCACCTTATGAAACCATTAAATTTATCCCTTAATTTAAATCCACAAATTTCAGTGTGCCTCATTTTACCCTTAAATAAAAAACCAGGCCAAAATATTTTACAAGCTAAACTCAAAAATGAAGTGTTTCCTTACCCATGTCTATATGAACTCTTTTCTTAATTTTCATTTTTAGAACTTATTCTGAAATTGTTTCCATTTCTTCATAAGAGATACTTTTGTGTATAACAATATTTTCGACAAAAAAATATATTTTTATACAAAAAAAAATATATATATTACAAACAGAAAATTTTTCCAAAATTGTGGTCTAAAAAATAGAACAATCAAACCTTCAAAATCATCATCACATCTAAAAGGGCAAATTTTATTTGTTAAATCAAATTTATCATTTATTTTTATTTAAGTAAATTTTAAATGTTACAAAATATCGCTATAATTGACTAAAAGAGTTATGGATTGACTTAACGGAAATAGAATGTTCCTACACTTAACATTTTTTTCTTCATATATCAACTTCTACTTCAAATTCCATAATGTTAGACTTTCAAAGGGTAAAAACCTAGTAGATGTTACAAGAACAAAGTTTTAAGCACCTTGTCTAGCAATCAAGATAAAAAAACCATTGTCATTAATAGAAAATAAACTACACAAGAGTATTTTGCTACTTTAAAGTTAAATTGATAATTACCTGTACATCAGATTTTTCAGCTCCCGAAAGAATTTTAATATTTGTAAAATCATTAGCCAAATAGATATGCATCTCCGTAAAGTAATCCCAGCGAAGAACATCAAATCTATTACTTGGTTTGTTGCCAGGCTGGTTACCAACAGGCCAAGAAACACTTTTTTTACCCCCAGGAACAAAATGGGACATGTTTAATAAAGAATGACGCAGATTTGCAATATCCATTTTTTTATGCATCATTGCAACCTAAAAAAAACATGCATATACAAATGAACACAATGAAATATAATAACGCTAAATAAAAATATTTAAAATTATACCTTTCAAAATTGCAAGGATATCATTCTTTCAGAAGTTCTTTTGGGAACTAATTAGATAGCAACTTCTTCAGTAGAGTTACTGATAGTACCCAGATAATAGCACCAATCTTGAAGTGATCGGGATTACTAATTTACAAACACCTGGAAACATTAAATTTGATAAAGACAACATAGATCAAACAGATACTCTGACTACAAACTGAGGGGATTTCCTAATCACTTTCAGGCAGCTGTCCTTAATGCCACTGTTATTAATGTAGACTGATTATTGATAACTCTACTGAAGCAGGTGCTGTATAACTAACTCCAAAAAGGTCTTTTGAATGTATAATTTTTAAATAATTTTGAAATTGAGTTGTTAATCATTTTTTAAATATTTACTAATTCAAAAGAACAATTATACAAATTAAATAAAATTAAGATCAATAGTGTAATCAGCAAGTAAGATAGAAATTAGACGATATCAGCAAAACAAAATATTATATTACAATTAAAACAATCCTACTACGCTTCTGTTAATAATTTTTTTTTTTTTAATTAACTCTCAATTTCACCATTATGTTCAGAATTCACAAATAAAGAACTTATTCTGAAATTTTTTCAATTTCTTCATAAGAAATTTTTTTGTGTATAACAAAATTTTTGGCAAAACAATATAGTTTAAAAAAAATCTATATATACATATATATATAAAATTTTTCAAAAATTGTGGTCTAAAAAATACAACGATGAAACCTTCAAAACTATCATCACATCTAAAAGGGCAAATTTTATTTGTGCAAGTAAATTTTAAATGCTATCCATTACACAAAATATCACTATAATTGATTCAAAGAGTTATGGACTAACGTAATGGAAATAGTATGTCCCTGCACTTAACATTTTATAGGTGTTTAAGGTTTATTATATATATATGTAAAAGTAAGATTGTGTGTGATGTTCATCCATAAAAATGCTTCATAAAGTTATACATTAAGCATTTAGTTTCCATACTTGTGAAGTGCATAAAACTAAAAATTCTACACATTTTCTGCATCACTCTGTGATTTGTTACTTTTGGAAAAAAGTGGAAAGTGGAGTTTTAAATAACATATGCTAAAAACATTTTATGCAATGTACAACACAACTACATATGGATAAAAAATATTTTTAACTCCTAACAATGTTAATAACAAAAAAAATATCAAAACACTATTTATATTTTTTTCTGTTTTTCTTTTAAACATTAATTCCTAGCAAAATAAAATGAGTAAATGAAGTCAAACATAAGACTGCTTCTTAGTGTTTATATATATGCTTTTCTTTAAATTTTCAATCACTATATCCACAATAAAAGGTGTGGAAACCATTTTAAAAAATTCCAGAAAAATTTAGAACAGCCTGGTAGAGTACACTGGTGCTGATACTATTAGGGAATTTTTATACACAAATGTTTCACAAGAGCAGTCTTCAATTTGGAAGATAAATTTTTAAACAGCATAAGTAGAAATTCATAAACCTGATATTTTTATGTGGTTTATTCAGAAAACAACTGAACATTTTTAATTACGCGCCAGCAGAGATATTTCGTGACATGCAGTTGGCAGCAATGTGTTTCGCATAACCTCGTCTGTAACCACATGTTCTTACATGTAATGTGCGACTTTCAGGAGCAACGATACAATGTAAAATTTTGTGTGAAACTAGGGAACCCTCACAGAAGTGTTTCAACGTATGAAACAAACTTATGGAAATGATGCTCTTGGTAGTACGTAATGTTACAGATGGTTTTAACGTCTGAAAGACATTAAAAGTAGTCATCCATCATTTGAAGATTACCCTCAACCAGGAAGGCCCTTGATTTCAACTGATGACATCCACGTTCAGAACATCAACAATTTAGTGCATAAAAAACACAGATTGACTGTCAAAAAACTTACAGAAGAGGTTAGCATTTCAAATGGATCATGCCATGACATTTTGACTGAAAAGTTGAACATGCATCAAGTTACAGCAAAGTTTGTTCCTTGTTTGACAACCGAGCAGCAGAAAGAACAGCAAGTGGATGTTTGTTGGCAACTTCTTGAACAAGCCAATGATGATGAAACATTCATGCAAAGGATCATAACAGGAGATGAAAGCTGGGTTTATGGCTACAACACTGAGACAAAAGTTCAACCATCACAATGGATTGGCAAAGTATGTCCATCCCCCAAGAAAGCACATCAGTCTCTCAACATGATGCTCTCTTTTTTCGATTTTAATGCAATTCTGTATTTTGAATTCTTGCCTCAAGGTAAAACAATGAACCGTGCATAATATCAAGGTGTTTTACAACGGTTACATGAAAAAATCTATAAAAAGAGACCAGAGTTATGGCAAGACAACTCATAGTTCCTTCACCACAACAATTCGCCTGCACACTCAGCTTTGTCAATTCATCAGTTTTGTCTCAAAAATCAGATGACTATCCTCCCTACTCGCCAGACCTTGGTCCTTGCGATTTTTTTTTTCTGAAATTAAAATCAATAAAGAAAGGACGCCATTTTGAAACTATTTACGACATTAAAGCAAATTCGTCATGGACCTTGATGAACATTTCAGATAGAGCTAGCCTGGACAGCTTTGCGAAGTGGAAACACTGCTGGAAAAAGTGAGTGAATAATGGAAAGGGGTACTTTGAAGAGGACAAGGAGGACCAATAATCTGTAAAATCCTACCCTACTAAAGGGCATTTGTATGTGGGTCTGTATGTGTCCATCCCCCTTAACTTAACACTGGAATGTACAATCACTAGCGGAAAATCCTGATTCGTTAGTACGTATCTCGTGATAGTCAAGTGTATACTTGTTATATTATTATATATCAATATATCGGATATATGCAAAATATATATTAATAAAATATTTTTTTATTTACATGAATGTTTTTCTTCATAAAATAATGAATAATAACCAAAAAGTAGGCACCGGAATGTACCCATTACTGATGGAAAATCCTGATTAATTAGTATCAATTTCTAGAGTTAAATTTTTAATTTAACTTTCATTATATCAATTTTTATCATTCAAAAAAAAAGGTGGTCTTAGGTGGTTTTGGACACCTAATAATCCCATTCCGAGTCGCTGTCAACAGCACGCCACTGCAGCTAATTAATAATAAAGATTATAAAAATAAAGTTTGGTTATTTTTTGAACAGACCTTGTATATCCAAGGGATAATCAATATACATTCATGAAATCTAAAATTACTGATTTAAAATTTTTAACAGTAACTAATTTAGCAAAACAAAAACAATATCTCAACACTGTGCCAATAATCTTTCCACATCAAAATAAACAGAAAAAAATGTACTTACATATATAATTTACATACCTTACACAAATATAAATGTAGCTTATAAAATGCAGAGGGTTCTCTTATAGGATAATATGTAACTGCCTTCTCAAAAGTAGGATCTTTTAATAAATATTTATTATCAGTTGTGATCTGTGTATTGCCCAGATGAAAGCTATAAAATGATTGCCCCTACAAACAAAAATTTAGAAAGCGTCAAAACAGTGATCAGTATTTAGTTTAATATTAATTATAAACACAATTTAAAAAAATAAGAACTTCATAACTAATGCTCCACAAAAAGATTTCTCAGAACTTACACATTATAGTTATATTTGTATGCAACCCATTTGCAATACTTTCTTGCACTTGCAAATGAGCCAAATTACTTTGTAACTAAATAGAATTTACTCACATTAAAAGTAATAAATGTAGAACATGTTTTATCAATCTGGTTATGACTTTTAGCATTTACTTAATTTGTAACATCCAATTTAACTTAACAATAAAAAAATAATAAATAGAACTTTTAATGCTGAAATAATATCAGAATTTTAAAATATACATACAGAACATGATATACATTACTTTTTATTCAAGTTCATAATTAATGTTATTTATGTTATGTTCATTACCTAGTAAATGTGAAACTCAAAGATGTAATTAAATGTTTATCTAAATAGCATTTCTTTATGTACTCATATAAAGTTATTTTATGTAAAAAAAAAAAAAAAAAAAATACCTGAATATTCTGTTGACAAGGAATTTTTGTGGCGTGAAGAACACATCGTCCAATATTGTCAGAATCTGAATCTGAGAAAGCACTTTTAACACACCAGTCTAAAGTTGACTGAATCTTTCTTAGGACTGAATTACTGAGAAGTATACCTCCATCTAAAATAAAATAACATAAAACTGTTTTCATGTACATTTAACAAATTTAAAACAATAAATTATCGAACTAAAAGTAATATAATACAATTGAAAAATAAATTCTGAATTTGATAGAAAAAGATACTAAAAGAGAACAAACAGTGAAAAGATTTCTTTAAACCAGGATCTCCTTGTTAACAACAGCCAAAGCAACTTTCAAATTTTTTTTATGTTTTTCTCCAATAAAATTTTATTTAAAATTTTGTTTTTCTCTAAAATTTTACTTTATTTTATTTATGCATTGAAGTTTTTACATCAACACGTACTCATATAACTCTAAAAAAATAATTCTAAAAATCTCTGTCCTAATATTATTTTCACCTACCTATACTACAATGTCTTAAAACAAATGACTTAAAACTAATGACAGTCAAATGAATTGTCCTTAATTTTTAATTAAGTCTTTTCTTATAGAATTCTCCATTCTCTCACTAAAATTGTCTTCATTCGTAACTGTGTCAACCCATTAACCTATTAAATGCTTTAAAAACACAACATTTCAAATTTATTTATACATTTTATGATCTAACCTTTTATGGTCAGGTAATCTACCAGATACTTTTCACTGAAAAAAAGCACTTGAAACAAAAATTTTTAAGATTTATTCCTAATAACAAAAACTATTTTTTCAAACAAGGAAACTTAATTTCAATGTGAAAGTATTTTTACAAAAGCTGAACAATTACATATAATGGTGACAGGAAATTTTATTAGGAAGTGGGTTATATAAGGAAAGGTTTCAAACCAAAACTTAATACTTGTAAGGTAAAAATAAACACAGAAACAATGAATACATTTAAAACAAAAACAACAAAGATCCTAGGACACAACAGTCACTTAATTACTCAAGTATGGAGCATAGCAGACTTCAGTAATTTGGATATGGTCAAAAGAAAAGATGTTAAGACAAGTAAATCAAAGCAATATGTCAATATTCAAGATGGAACTAAACTAAAAATTATAACTACACGGGAATAGCTTTCTTTGTTAATATCTATGTACCTTTCACAACAATTTCAGTAAAAAAAATATGTCTATACTGAGAAATGTTTTACTAAAACATATAACATGGCTTTGGCTATAGTGAGAGGGGGTAATATCAACCAGGTATTGTTATTTACCAAATTAACAAGAACTTTGAATATACCTTTACATTAAATCTTATCTTTTATCTTGTTTGTTAATTTCACATTAATACTCAACACTACTGACTGACTTATGATTTTGGAAATAGAAATAGCTTTAAAAAATGTATTGTCTACCACAATGTTTAAAGTTGTGTTAGATAAAATTATGAGATCCTTGGAGACTAGTGGTAATATATAAACTGGAAAAAAGTTTTCACTTGAGCAGAGAATGTCAAGTTAGTAGCCATTAATCTAAATGCATTAAATAATTGAATCAATAAGCTGAACTTGATACTAAAGAAGACAAAGTAAATGAAAGTGTCAGTAACAAAATGCAGAAGATGAGTACAAAAACTTGCAGGTGGGAATTATTGAAATTGACGACGTGAAAGGTTCTAGATAATTTGGTATAACATTCAATAATGAGAATAAAAATCATGAAATAGGAAATAAAGCTTTCTATCCTAATCTTAATTTTACAAAGTCTATGTATATGCCTTCTCTATGAATCTGATCTTAAAATTTAAATTGTCAATCAAACTATCTTCTGAAAATTGCCTTTCCTCCTTTTAGCTTTTGTCTAGTCTATATGAACAGTTCAGTTCATGTAAATAAAATAACCATCAGGAGGGAAGCTTTCTTGTGCTTTATCCAATTTTCTAATAATACATTCATCTTTTCACAGGTGTTTAAGGCTCAGAATCACTGAGCAAGAGATGATAATTTAACTGTTCCACAAGCACAAAATTTGTCAGTTTGAAAAATAAAACTACATACAGCAAGAATCCAGTTCCTAATCCATTTTTCCTTTCCTGATTACATAGCACATGAAGCTACTAGCACATGTAACTGAGAATGAAGCAAATCTCAGACAACCAATTTTTTTCAACTTTCATTTAAAAACAATCTTTTTTTTCTTTTTTTTTTTAATGAACATAAATATTACTATACAGGAAAGGCTTACTCTTCAATTGATTAGCAACGTGATAAGGACTTTGACTAAAGACCCCTTAGTTGAACTTCCATTGACTGCCTTCAATATGTGCAGATTATTCCTGAGCTACCTTCAGACCCTTCTAGACCCTTTATAAGGGTCTCGTGCAATCTACTGTAATCCACAGATATTTTGAATAATCAACTAACAACAAATGCTCTTCACACACCAAACATACAATAACAAGGATAAAAGTCATGAGAAAAGAAGAAACTAGCACCAGAAAATAAGAGGTTTACTGTACTAATCCTTAAGCTTACGAAGTCTACACACTTCATAGCATATGTTGCATAGCATAGTATGTAACATGGTTACATAAGATGGTATGCACCATCTTATGCAACAGGGTCGTTTCCAGCCACCTGTTACATTTATAGATGAAAAGTTGCAACATGTTTTATTTATGGAAGGTTTATTTTGATTCAAATAAAGGTTGATAAAGAGAGATACATTCAACACCAATCAAACTGTTTCTTCTGATAGATTAAAGCTGTCATTAACACATAAAAAGTAATTTTTGGGTTGTTATAAAAATTTAAAAAAATAGGTTATTTGTTAGAGTAATTTATAAAGTGTATCATTAAAAGAAAAGTAACAACTTTTTTAATTCGAAATTTGGTCAATAACTATAATTTAGAAATAGTAGTAGTTGATAAATAAGATTAAATGTTATTTGCCTCAAGGAAAATAAAGCAATTTAAACACTTAATCAATAGGTGTAATTTTAACAAATCGCTTGTGCATTTCTATAAATGCACTAATTTTGGCAAATAAATTAACAATACTGCCAATTTCTAATGTTTGTTAATGAACCTAACAAAATATGGTCTTGAAACAAAGATTAACAAACTCCATCAAAGTTAAATAAATAAAGGTAGTTTATTAATCTAACCAATGAATTTTATTTTGATTTACTTTATGGCACTCAGTTTACAAAACCTTGATTAGTCATTTATGAATTCTTGTAAGTAAATCATAACCTTTGAAGTAGTTAAGACAAGAGCACATTAATTTTTATAAATTTAATAATTACAGTAGTCCTTAAAATTATAAATGACTGCGTTCAAATATTATGGAATTTGTTCTTGCAAACAGCATTTCTGAGTTAATAAGCACTCATAACCTTCACTGTAAACACAAATACCATTCATGTTAATGCCACCCATTACAGAAAGCCTTTTTAACATGTAATTAAACAGTATATTCAATCATCACTGTTTGTTTAATATTAGTTTTATCCATTAAGTGAAACTGTAAAATTAATATTTTTTTTAATTTGGCATCTTTTTTCAAATGTACTAAAGCCCACCACTGATGATTAACTTGTTACATATCAGTTGTTTAACAGTGATTCTCAAAGTTGAAGAATCTGAGTTCAAATTTAGTACACAACTTAATTGCCTTTTAAACAAATTTGAATACAGTACCAGTGTACTTTGGTAGTTGGGGTTCAATTAACCATGTCTCACGAATGGCTAGCTTGGGTCTGTACAAGATTATACCTCATTTACATGTCATATGTATCACCCACATCACTTTGTGGTTGCCGGGGAGGGGGAGGGGGATTTGCTTACTGTTGACTAGATGAACAGGTTGCAACATACACATTGGATAATAAGATGTGCTAAGATTTTGATTTTTATCAGCTAGTAATAATTTCCATGTAATTTGATTTGGAAGTCACTAAAAATGTTTAACATTACAAGGTGTTATGACATTGGTAATCTTGCTGGCCAGTAGACACAGTAATCTAATAAAGATGATGCTCATTCTACTAATCTTCTGGAATTGATTAAATTCTATTCAATTTCAATATTACTAATGATAACAAATTTAATTTTCATAAAACACAAACAATTTCTGTCACTACACTAACTTACCCAAAGAACAAAATTCGGACTGGCCTACAGCAGGAGAACCTAAGTGCACATCCTGGCTAACACTGACTTTTTTAACAAAACTATACAACTCCCTTGCACGAATGTAAGTGGTATCTTTTACAATAAAAAAGAAGTCAAACTCCTCAAGAAAATTGTCAATGATATATTTTAGTACGTGAAATGGTTTCAATATCTCTCTGGTATCAGTAAATCCAACTATTCCCGGTAACCTTAGAGAGGACACATTTAACCTTTGGGCACTTGGAGCATCAATAAAATACATTATTTTATCAACCAAATGGGCAACAGTTTTGTTTAATGCTACTGCGTACTCTACTAACGTATCAGCTTTGGTTAAAATCCCAATAAATAATTTATCTTTGATTCCGAGTTCGGTAGAAAAATATCGTGGTCTGATCAAAGTTTGAGGAGTCTTTTGAGCTTTTTGCGGTTTACCAGCCAAATTAATCCTTGGTTCGTAATCGTCATCTTTATGAGATGTTAAAATCCTACTTTCCTCGTTATTAAAATGAACAGAGAAAAAACAATCGTTATCGACAACTGGAGTTAACAGTAAACTTAATCCTAAACCTAACACAACACCGATTACAAAATAAATGTTTTGTCGAAATAATGACCACAGAAAACGACACATTATTTTAACAGAACACTAAATCACTACATGAGTTTTAAGCCTAACAATAGTATACCATTTCAAACAATAAATTATTACGAATCATAACATGTAACCTGAGAACAATTCAAGGTATTTTGTTTATACCTAGCAGTGTTACCACAAAGAAAAACAAATTTTCTTTCAGTCGATGAGAGTTCTGAAGAATCTACATACCTCTTTGGACTCTAGAATATGGATGTTGAAAGTTAGATTGTATTTTTACTAGAAACTGGAAGTAAACCGTGTTTTTCAGTTAAGAAATAACTTTTTCTGTAGCTGAATTATCTGGCGTTCTTACGCTTCTGAGTATCATATCTTACGTGTTACCCAGAATAGAATCATGACGAAAGTCCAGATATACTCCCTAAGAAAATATCGTTAAAAGTATATTATAATATGTGATTATTAAAAACTTTTAGTAAAATCAATCCTCAAGTTTGAGGATCATTAATTTGTGATTACCCAATGGATCGATTTTACTAAACCGTAACTACATGAGGCAAAAAACATCAATCTGAAATTTCTTAAAGCGCATTTTCTGTAATAAATCACAACAAGCTTTAGGAAAATGTAGAACCAACTTCAAAAAGCGTACCAAAGGGCTAGATAATGATACTTTTCCAATTCTTTTTTTGAATATAAACAGTTTGAACTCGGTATTAAATTAAAAACAAATGTATCGGCACATAATGTTGGCGCAGGGATTAAAAGCCTGTGTACCAGCATTTTGCATGCATTGGCCTCTGTTACAAACAAACTTAAAACATTGTCATTTTCTATACATCGTTTGTAGTATCGTAATATTTAAAAAAAAAAACAGGTTTTATAAAATTGCTTTTCATAAACAAACTACTTTTTAACTGGCAATAAAGATTTGGAGAGCCATATAGTTTTACTTATTGAAGTTTTTTTTAAAAATATTTTATTCTACTTTTATGTAAAATAACGCCTTCAGAAAAACTTACATAAATTGGTATTAAGCATGTGCTAGGTATCACAAGAGCATGTCTTCTTCTGTTGTACAAGGTTTCAGGATTCGCAGAGGTGCATGCTGGATGCCCTGGGTCGGGTGGACATGTTCAGACCTAAGGATTTTCAGCAGATAATGCTTCAGGGTGTGAAGCAGCGGACTATTATTGCAAATTATAATAGAAAAGTTTTAGAACAACTTAGAAACACAGAAAACTCATAGGAGACAGCAAGCATTGGTGCGGCCTGCAAGGGACTTAGGCATCAGAGGGTGCTGGTTTAGACAAGTCTGCGGCTAAGTGACTTGGGAGCCCTCTCAAGCATGATGGAGGTCACTTTGTTGTGGTGAGGCCATGGACACTCTGCTCCCAGTGCCTGATGGTGTTGCTCACATTTTTACAATTATGGCTGACGGTCATGTGGTTAAGTACTTGAGTTGTGTGTATGTTAGACGGTGGGTATGAGTTTCTGCACTTTGTGTAAGATTGTGGAAATTAAATTAACTGTTGAGTGTGCTTTGGTGGATAAGTTATGTCTTGTGTCTATGTTTTCATGATTGTTGTGTGCATGTCTTGTGTTGGCTTGATTGTATGAATGTATGAATGTGTTTGGTACGTCTTACATCTTACTATCTGTAAGTGTGCTATGTTCCTGGATGTTTTCCTCCTTTAGGTATTTGTGGTGTATATTGTGTGTGTGTGTAGTGGTTTGGTATGGATGATGTTTGCTTACATGGAGACTGAATATGTGTGGGCACTTACCTCCCTCCTGAAGTAGTGCTTTATTAGTGGTTTCTCAGGAGTTGGGGTTGCCAGGGGTGGAGGTTTACTTGGTAGTCCGCAGGAATACATATGGATTTTCTGTAACAGCTTACGGACCCTGTTGGCGAGTCCAACACTGCTTCGACACCCCTAAATAAGGTTCCTCCACTTCTACAAAAAAAAAGATACAAGAACACAGGAATACATGCTCTTTTTCTTATGTTTTCCAATGAATTTTCTTGCGAATATATTTGAATATTTAATACAGGAATGACATTATGCATATGACACTAAATTATTGTAATACCTAGAAATGATGTCAGTGGACAAGTAAAGGATAATCTTTAAATCATGTATGTAGAATGATTTCAAATTGCATAACAATCTCTCATGAGGTGATTCTATTGAAAAAATAACTAAAAAAGTTGTATAAGCATAGGTCAGAGAACAGTTTTTTAGCAAGTTTCAGCTCACAAAACATTTAGCTTTCTGTTCCCTCTGTGAAATTAAACCATACTAACATTCTTGCAATACAAATCAAGGAGTAAATTAAATTTGGTGCTTCCTTAGGGTTTTTGATCTAAGAAATTGAATAAAAGTGATCCCAGATTTCTACTCACTTCTAATAAGATTTGGAATAAAATAATTTTGTTAATTTACCAAACCATTTAACAGATAAAAATTTCTTCTTAACTTTGTAGAAAATTTAATTCTGAGAAAATTGATGTAAATAACGTCTATTAAAATTAAACACAAATTTGAGAAGTTAAACTGTAATTAGAAACAAAACACAAACTGGTCTGGAAAAGTGATGATTTTAAACAAACAATTTACATACAAATTCTAAAACTTATAAAAATAACTTTTAAATACATTCTTTAAAACATATTAAAAATGTTTATTTTTTCATAGGTGGGCAATAACAACTGATCAACAATTAAGTTTAGTGTTTAGCATTTGAATATTTATTTGAACAGTGTTTGCGCTGTTATTGTTCAGTAATCATTCACAATGGGTGAATTTGTTTTCATTTGGAGAGTTGACAGACGTGGGTTAAAGTATATAAAAGTGAATCAGCTGCTGTGCATAAATACCAGGAAATTATCCAGATCAAAGAGTACCAGATCGTAAAACATTTGGAGGCTTTGGAGAGGCAAGTTCAAGAAAGAGGTATGTTTAAACCACAATGATTCGATGCTGGTCATGAACTTTTTGTGAGAAATGCCAACACTGAAGAAACAATATGGAATGTAGTACAAGTAATTCCCACCTCGAGGACTAGAAGGTTGTCTCTTTGATTTCATGTTTCACAACCAAGTTTGTGGTGAACATCACAGGGCAACAATTATACCCATTCCATACTATTTGTGTACAAGAGTTATTACCACCTGATTTTGATAAACCGATGAAATTTTGTCTATGGTTAATTAAAAAATGTGAACACCATCCCGACTTCCTAAGTAATATTCTATTTAATGATGAAAACTGTTTTACAATATATGACATTATAAATTATAACACTCACCCTTGGGCAGAAGAGAATCCCCATGAGACTTCTACAAGTCATTGCCAACACACTTTTTTGTTTAATGAGTGAGGTCTTCTTGGTGATAATTTCATAGACCCTTTTTTCTTACCGCCAATGGAGAGCAGTACTTGCATTTTTTGCAAACAAATCTGATGGAACTCTTGGAAGCTATACCACTTGCAGATAAAATCCAGATGTGGTTTTTCAATAATGGTGCACCTGCTCACTACTATTGTGATGCGATGAATCATTTAAATAACACATTTAGTACCAATGGATTGGTTGAAATGGACCAGTAAAATTGCCACCTCAATCTCCTGATCTCATGCCAGCAGACGTTTTCCTTTGGGGTTGAATCAAGTTGTTAGTCTATTCTGCTCATAATGGCACACAAGAAGAATTCAGACACTGTATAACAGAAGCTGGAGCAACTATTAGGAGTAATAATGACACTATTAGACATGCATGACTAGCTTAAATTCGCTAAGCTGTACTATGCATTGAACAGTATGGCGGCCATATTGAGCAACTGCTTTGAAGAAATGTTTGCAGCTTTATCAAGTAATCATTTTGATATTTAATAATTTTTAGAAAAAACAGAAAAGTATGTGAGATTTTTATTTTCTAAATATATATTTTTTCTGTAATTTATAAGTTTTCTATTTATTTTCATTTACATTATGTTATTCAAACAATGATAATTGTTCTGTTTAAAATCATATCACTTTTCCAATCATGTTTATGTGTTTTGTTTCTAATTAAAATTGAACTCAAATTTGTGTTTAATTTTAATTTTAATTCTCTACAAAATTAAACTAGAAATTTTTATTTGTTTATTGGTAAATTAGCAAAGTTATTTTATTCCAAACCTAAAAAAGAGCATTTTCAGAATGTTTTTGTATTTTACAAAAGTGGGACACTTTTAAACAATTTGTTAGATAAAAAACCACAAATTTACCCCTTAATTTGTTGTGGGAACAGAAAGCCAAATGTTTTGTAAGCCGAAACATAATAACTCACTAATGAGCCATTTTCTGACCTGTGTTTATACATTTTTTTTCTTGTTTTTGGCTATAGAATCATCTCCCAAGAGATTTTCGTGCAATTTTGAATCACTCTGTTTACACAAAATATAATTTCAATAATATTAAAAAATAAAGTAAATTGCTATGCTAAATTTGAAATAATACAAGAATTATTTACAATAAATTTTACCTAAAATTAAACACAGATGGCTGCAAGGTGGCAATCACACCAGAAACTCTAAACAAAATGGTAATTTGTGAAGAGTAGTATTTGAATAATAACACACAAATACATAACTGCTCATTTACAAACCTTGAATTGATAACATGCTTCTTATTTTTTAGTTTATTACAAAACAAATTTTGTTAAAATGAAGGTTACACTGATTTCTTTTTAACATGAAAAAGAACACAAAAAATATACATAAAAAACAAGTGGGTTTAATTTTGTTCTATTAATTTTTTATTTTTGTCAAGTTATCTGAGTTAATGCCAAAATTTCTTTTTCATGGTGTGATTCAAATAAATATTTAAAGTGAATAAGTAACAGATGGATAAGAATTTGAATTTTAAATTATTGTAATAATACATGGAATGAAATTGTATTATAAAATATTTTTTAACAACTTTTTTCAAAACATTTTCATTTTTCAACCATCTTTCAGTGCTGCTGTTTTTATGTTAGTATTAGAATCAGCATAATTTAATTAATATATTCAGGTGCATGGTGGTTTTTGTGATTGGTTCTCTAAGTAATTAATTGTTTTTTGTTCTAAAGGTGACACAGTAAAGTTCCGAGCTATTTTTTTTTTTTTTTTTTTTGTATTGTTTGCTAATAATTTGATGTATTTTATTGTTCATGTTTGTTTCCATTCTACACATAATAAAAAATATACATATAAATAAAAAAACAAAGTATTTTTATTTTCAGTATTTTCTTTAATTTTATTCTTTTGGCTTTCTGCCAGATAAGTTGTATCACAAAAAAGTGCAAAAGAACAAAAGAAGAATTGCTTTATATATAAAAAAAACCAATAAAACAGCATAAAAATTGACTATCTCCATGAATATTCAATTAAATTCTGCTTTTTAACTGGGAAAAAACATTACTAATCAAACTGCATTGGCCCTACCTTACTACCATCACTTTGGTAAAAACAATAGGTAATACCTTCACTCCAGGTAACTACTAACTCCCCAAAAAATTACATCTAAACATTTTTAAAAATTATTAATGTTTGCTTTCAACATATTTTTATAAAAAAGCTAGACACTGAGAAAGTACTGTGTACAATACAAAACCCACCACACCATATTGTACTAACTTGACATGTGAGAACATTGAAAATTTTCCACATGAAATGGCGCAAAGGATAATCTAAAACTTCCAAAATCATAGTTTTCTATGTAAGCATTTGAGTAATAGTATTTAAGCAATTTTTAGTAATTAATATCTTTATCTTCAATGTAAATCAACTTTGTTTGTAGATTATTATACATAAAGCAATTTTCTTTAATTAATATTATTGCCTCTATTTCATTTTTAAACTTGCCACACATTTCAGCACTTCAGTCGTGTGCAACGTTCCCTAGATACTGAAATGTATTGTAGTATAGTTTACTGTGATAATGGTTTTCCTCGCATGTACGAAAGGTCTTAAAATACAAATATTTTAAAAATCCGCGATCGGCACAACTCTGCGACGTTCAGCTATGTGTAGATAACAAGCAATTTTCTTAATATATTGTTTATTAAAATTTAAACTAATAACGTTATTGTTGTAAAATAGGATTTTAATATCCACTTTAATTATAAAGTGAAAACGCTTATTTATTAAAAATAATAAATATTGAAAATAAAGCCACCATTAATAGCTTCATTATATTATATTACAAATAAAATAATATCTAAGTGGCAGAGTGAAATCCTATCACGTGTTCGTGTGGTTGAATGTCAGCTTGTTGCTGGAAGTAAGGTTAAATTTTGATTTAAAAAATGGAATATGTGTCCACTGACAATTTTATCACAGAAGCTACAATGTAAGTATGATTGAAATATAACGAATTATTTAGTATTGTTGTGTCTGTATTCTTGGAATTCTTCTGGCATTGGTGTTAGTTAAACTTTGAAGACTACCTAATCCACGCCATAAGGTAGTTATTCTATCTTAGCTCCATCACCCCCAAAAAGTAAAAAATTATTTAATGAATATTTCGCAATCCCCTACCCCAACCCAGTTAAAACCTGTTAGCTGCGTTGATAGCGACAGATATGAACATGCACGTATGAAGTGTACAGACATCAGCTTATGCCAACTTATTGTGTAATGTTCCTTTTAATTTAATATGCTTGCATAATATTCGCTTGAAATTTAATCACAGAAGCATTAAAAATAATAATTCCTTCACCACATCGTACCCCTATGAAAAGAGTTTTTCGTTTATGGTTGTGCAAAAAACTAAATTTAGGAATCGTTTTTTATCACCTGAAAAGAATTTGTTTTTTTGTGTTTTTGACATAGATCCATGTGTGGAGAAACTTTTAAATGAAAAAACGCAACTATCTCATTAATTTATTTTCTTTACATTTATACTTATAAATTTAAATAAAATGTTTGTAATAAAAGATTTTCTTTCACGTAAAATGATTTCATTATTGTTTACATGTAAAGTTGTAGGCTAATTTTGTGACCCCCTCCATGGAAGTCACAAGCCGCAGGTTGAGAAATGCTGCCTTAAGGTAATACTTATTGTTGAAACTTGATTATGTTTTCTGTTCGGCCGTTTTAGTTTGTTGTCCCATTTTTTGTGTTTGTTAGCATGTTTTGACATAGATCTTACTGTTATGCAAATGTTGTTTAATTTATATGTAATTGGAAGTGTGCTTGCTTGTGTATTTTTATTCCTATTGTGTATGTTGCCTTCCATCTGTTCAGCTAGTGAACAATAAGCAATCCCCCATTCCCCAATGATATGAGAAAGATGTTTATGACTTGTAATTTAGGTGTAGTCTTTATAGACTCTGGCCAACTATTCCTCAAATGTGAATTTCACATCCATTTCAATTATGGACCCCAACCACCAAAGTATACTGGTATCCTCTGTCTAGCATTCAAATCCATATAAAAGCAACCAATGTTTACTAGGCTTTGAACCTCAGAATATTTGACTTCAAAAATCAGCTGTTAAACAATTGATTTGCGACTATGAGTTTAATCACCAGACTAGACTGGTGGGCTATGTATATGAAGAACAAAATTGCCAACATTTTCAGGATAGAAGTTAATGAGTTATTTCAAAACTACAGACCAAATATGCTAGGTCATATGTCTAGTTAACAAATGATTATTGATAAACCACAATAGCTCAGTATTATACTAATGGAACCAAAGTAAATACTCTAAATATCATGAATTAGATGCTTTCCTAACCCCCAATAGAAAAAATACAAGCTCTATAGAAAATTAGGTTTATAAAGTTAATTTTATCATTTTATATTCTACACCTCATAGATACAGGACTCGCGTGAAGATATTTACCTAAATGTGCAATTATTATTTGTTGTAAGTTTATTTAAATAAAGTAAACTTTATTTAAATGTTTTGAAATGTGAAATAAACAAACATTCTCAATTTGATAAAAAAATAATTTTATAAGAAAAAATATACCCAGAATAAAAACACTATTCAACCACTTGCTTAAGGAGTCTCCTAACCTCATTGAAAATTGTTGCCATAAGCAGCAATGCAACAAACACCACCACGAGTGAAGAACCTTTTACTGTAATTCCCATAACATCTTCTGGAAGTATGTCTACACATAATAACAAAAAATGTAATCTTTTTTATATATATTAATAAATAAATATTTAAATCCAAAAATACAGTTCAATAAAAGCTAAGAACAAAAAATAAATGTTAAAATTTAAAAGCATTTAAATCGTTATTATGTATGTACTATTGTCATATTTAAAAACTTCCTGTATCAATCATGGTAAGATAATGAATGATGATTAAGATGAACCATGGTAGTATGATTCTTTAATTTACCTTTGTGGATAATAGGAAGTTTTTAAATATATGGCAATACCTAACAATTTTAACTATTAAAAAGAAAAATTATGCACTCAAGTATTACAGCAAGTGTTTATTAGGTATATAATAATCCTTTCTGTATCTACTGATACTGGTAGTTTAAAATCAAAATATGCATGTAATTATAGGATTTTTATTTCAAATTATGTTTTAGTCTTTTCTGTGCAGTTAGTGGAATTATTTATGTTGCATTATGTCACTGATGATTAAATATCCCAGTAATCATATACTTATAAGATGGTAACATTATGAACCATTTATGATGATAAAATGACAAAAAAAAATTAGACTTGCTCATATACACTGTCAGTCAGTTTTCAATAGCTAAAGTGTTTTCAAATTCTTATTTAATTCTATTTTCAGATTATGTTGCCAGTGTGGAACTTCAATTAAGCCAAATCCTGCAAATATGTGTGTTGCTTGCCTTCGAACACAGTATGATATAACTGAGGGTATACCTAAACAAGGTACACTTTATTTTTGCCGTGGCTGTGAAAGGTATATTTATTTGAATAAATTCTTTCTTTTCAATTTTTTTATTATATAAGAAAATAAGGTTATAATTGAAGACAATTTCCCATAAAGTTTTCCAATTTATGTAATAGGGAGAAGAACAGTTAATGAGAATAAAAATACAAGGCAAGTTCAAAAGTTACTGGAATTGCCTCATGCAGTTAAAAATAGCAATCGTAATTTTAAAAAAAAGCTGACGACAAAGTTGTAGGACTTTCCCATCACACAGCTAAAGGCGCGTTCTGTGAAAGTCCTACAGTTGTGGCTTGTTTCTGATGCACGGCTTACACACACAACTTAATTAAAAATGTTTATGATTTTATTTAAATAGTATTTTTTTGTTAATAATTCTAACTAAAACGTGCACACATACCGTATTTAATTTGCACAGGTGTGGCGGTACTGGTGGTGATGGTCGGCACTAACTGAACTAATTAATTTCATAACTTATATAGAACAAATTTTGCTTGTATGGTCAGAAGACTGGTATAGCCGCAAGGCTTAATCATCAGGTAACAAGTCAACTGAGCAATCAAGACCCATCCGGGCTGAGTTACTTTTTTATACTTTAAATATTGTTGATTTATTTAATTCATAATTTCATATCGCTTATTTAAGTCACAACGTAGCAGATGACTACAACAACTGTACATTAGTGCTACCAACCTTTGTAATATTAAATAAAATAATATTTAAAGTGTAAAAAATAATTTGGTTGGCAACCCTGTGGAATTTCATATTTACCAGTCCAAGAGAATGAGGGAAAAGGGAATTTATCACAGGAAAAAGGGAGATTCCAAGATGGCAGACTGTAACAATAGTGCCCCTTGTGCTGACAGAGGGTACTATTGACACTATATGCCCCTTAGCCATTAGTTAGAGCATTTTTTTGGGGTGGGAGATGCGACTTTGTAAAAAGACCTATTTGCAAATATTGTTATTTTTTAATAAGGTGATTTAGAAGCCAGCACTGAACACACACATGTACATACAAACATTAACATCTGGGTTTTTGGGTACCTTAGTAATCAAAACATCAATATCCAGTGAAAACCATTTATGACCAAATTGGATTACAATACTTTCCTTCTAGAGCTACAATGCTATCTAGATGGAAAAGTAAAAGTTTTAGTTCTTATATTGGCAGCATTCATGATGTCATGATATGCCACATCATGTGTTTTCCATTTTGAGTACAACAAAACTAAAGCCATGTGTTTATATTGTGCATGTAATACTAAAAATTGTCCACCATTGAACAGCATACAAATAACACATTTTGCGTTTGCTTAAAAAAATATCCATCAGAGACATTAATGCTGCTTGAACAAGCATATGGAAAATCTTTTCAAAATAAAACATCAGATTTTGATACTTAGGATATCTATTTTAGGTTGTGAGGACCTATAGTTACTGGTAGAGTTAACAGAAATTTTTACAAAATTCCAAAGAAAAACTAGTTTAATGATGATTAATTAAACTGAAGACCATCCATAGTTATAATATGTTTACAGCTAACATGTCACAAATGTTGTGCAACCATGCATGAAAAGATTTTTCAGAATTTGAAGGAATTTTTTTCTTTCAGTGCCGGTTTCAATATTTTGAAACCATGAAAAAATCCTACTAATTTTTTATCATAATTTAATTAAATTTATATGTAGTAATTGTATTTATGTATAAACAATATATATTTGTTTGGTTTAAAACAATAACAAAGTTACATACAATTATGATACATCTGTGGGGTGGTGATTGATAAGGTGGAGTGGTGTGTACAGTGTCAGTGGTCAAACTTATTCTTTATTATTACTTCATTTCTGCTTATTATTATTATCACTAGTCAAAGCTTGTTTATGTTTTTATTTGCCATTATGACTAATCTACAGATAAAACAAACACTTTTATTTTTAGTTTTTTTTTATCTTCAGTCATTTGACTGGTTTGATGCAGCTCTCCAAGATTCCTTATCTAGTGCTAGTCATTTCATTTCGGTATACCCCCTACATCCTCCATCCCTAACAATTTGTTTTACATATTCCAAACGTTGCCTCCTGCACAATATTTTTCTTTTACCTGTCCCTCCAATATTAAAGCGACTATTCCAGGTTGCCTTAATATATGGCCTATAAGTCTATCTCTTCTTTTAACTATTTTTTCCAAATGCTTCTTTCGTCATCGATTTGTTGCAACACCTCTTCATTTGTCACTTTATCCACCCATCTGATTTTTAACATTCTCCTATAGCACCACATTTCAAAAGCTTCTAATCTTTTCTTCTCAGGTACTCCGATCGTCCAAGTTTCACTTCCATATAAAGCTACGCTCCAAACATATACTTTCAGAAATGTTTTCCTGACATTTAAATTAATTTTTGATGTAAACAAATTATATTTCTGACTGAAAGCTCGTTTTCCTGTGCTGTTCGGCATTTTATATGCCGAACATATAAAAGATAAAAGATAAAGATAAAAGATCGGCATTTTATATCGTTCCTGCTTCGTCCATCTTTAGTAATTCTACTTCCCAAATAACAAAATTCGTCTACCTCCATAATCTTTTCTCCTCCTATTTTCACATTCATTGGTCCATCTTTGTTATTTCTAATACATTTCATTTTGTTTTGTATTTGTTTATTTTCATGCGATAGTTCTTGCGTAGGACCTTCATCTATGCCATTCATTGTTTCTTCTAAATCCTTTTTACTCTCTGCTAGAATTACTGTATCATCAGCAAATCGTAGCATCTTTATCTTTTCACCTTGTACTGTTACTCTGGATCTAAATTATTCTTTAACATCATTAACTGCTAGTTCTATATAAAGATTAAAAAGTAACAAGGATAGGGAACATCCTTGTCAGACTCCCTTTCTTATTACGGCTTCTTCCTTATGTTCTTCAATTATTACTGTTGCTGTTTGGTTCCTGTAAATGTTAGCAATCATTCTTCTATCTCTGTATTTGAACCTTAATTTTTTAAAAATGCTGAACATTTTATTCCATTCTACGTTGTCGAATGCCTTTTCTAGGAATATAATTGCCAAGTTTGTTGGTTTGTTTTTCTTTAATCTTCCTTCTACTATTAATCTGAGCCCTAAAATTGCTTCCCTTGTCCCTATACTTTTCCTGAAACCAAATTGGTCTTCTCCTAACACTTTTTCCACTTCTCTCAATTCTTCTGTTCAGAATTCTAGTTAAGATTTTTGATACATGGCTAGTTAGTTCTGTATTCATCACATTTATCTGCTCCTGCTTTCTTTGGTATCATGACTAGAACACACTTTTTGAAGTCTGATGGAACTTCTCTTTTTCGTAAATATTACACACCATTTTGCATAGTCTATCAATCGCTTCCTCACCTGCACTGCGCAGTAATTCTACAGGTATTCGGTCTATTCTAGGAGCCTTTCTCCCATTCAAATCTTTTGAATGCTCTCTTAAATTCAGATCTCAGTATTGTTTTTTCCCTTTCATCCTCTTTGACTTCCTTTTCTCTATAACACCATTTTCTAATTCATTTCCTCCATATAACTCTTCAATATACTCCACCCACTTATCGACTTAGCCTTTTGTATTATAAATCGGTGTACCAACTTTGTTTAACACATTATTAGATTTTAATCCAAATGTACCCCAAAATTTTCCTTAACTTTCCTGTATGCTCCATCTATTTTACCAATGTTCATTTCTCTTTCCACTTCTGAAAACTTTTCTTTAATCCACTCTTCTTTTGCTAGTTTGCACTTCCTGTTTATAGAATCTCTTAATTGTCGATAGTTCCAATTACCTTCTTCATCACTAGCATTCTTATATCTTCTACGTTCATCCAACAGCTGCAATATATGGGCTTTGATATCCAGGGGTTTCTTCCAGTTCTCTTTGTTCCGTCTAAGTTTGCTTCTGCTAATTTAAGAATTTCCTTTTTAACATTCTCCTGTTCTTCTTCTACATTTTCTACCTTATCTTTTTTACTCAGACCTCTTGCGATATCCTCCTCAAAAATCTTTTTTACCTCCTGTTCCTCAAACTTCTCTAAATTCCACAGATTCATCTGACACCTTTTCTTCAGGTTTTTAAACCCAAATCTACATTTCATTATCACTTAATTATAGTTGCTATCAATGTCTGCTCCAGGATAAGCTTTGCAGTCGATGAGTTGATTTCTAAATCTTTGCTTAACCCTAATCTATCTGATATCTTGCAGCATCACCTGGCTTTTTCCATGCGTATATTCTTCTATTATGATTTTTAAACTGGGTGTTTGCAATTACTGAAGTATGCAAAACTCTATAAGTCGGTCCCCTCTTTCATTCCTTTTGCCTAACCCGTTTTCATGCACTATATTTTCTTCCTTGCCTTTTCCAATGATTGCATTCCAATTTCCAACTATTATTAAATTTTCATCTCCTTTTATGTGTTTAATTACTTCGTCAATTTCTTCGTATACACACTCTACCTCATCATCATCATCGGCACTTGTAGGCACATAGACGTTAACAATTGTTATTGGTTTAGGTTTTGAATCTATGATTATATCGCTATGCATTTTGAAATACTCTACTCTCTTCCCTATCTTCTTGTTTATTATGAAACCTACTCCTGCCTGCCCATAATTTGAAGTTGAGTTATTTATTTTAAAATCACCTGACCAAAAATCGTTATTCTCTTCCCACTGAACCTCGCTAATTCCTACTACATCTACATTTATCCTATTCATTTCTCTTTTTAAATTTTCTAACCTACCAACCTTTTTTAGACTTCTAACATTCCACGCTGTGACTCTTAGAATGTTATTTTTTAATCTTCTGGTAACCCCTTCCGTAGCAGTAGTCCCCACCTGGAGATCCAATCGGGGGGACTAATTTACTTCCGGAAAATTTTACCACGGAAGGCGCCTCCATATTTGTTATATGAAAATGCAGAGAGCTACATTTTCTTGGAAAAAAGCAGCTGTAGTTTTCCATTGCTTTCAGCTGCGCAGTACTCAGAGGATTGAGTGATGTTGATATGGCCATTTAAATCGTCCTTAACAACTATTGAAAGAGCTGCTGCCCTCTTCCAGGAATCATTCCTTAGTCTGGCTTTCAACAGATACCTCTACGATATGGTTGCACCTTTGGTCCAGCTATTCTGTATCACTGAGCATACAAGCCCTGTCACTATCGCCAAGGTCTCATGATTCATAGAGGGAGTTTTTTTTTTTTTTTTAACTATTACACAAAATACTGTTACCCAAAAAAATCAAAAATACATAAAATTATAGATACATAGTATTATTTTTATTATTTATTCATTATGTTCAAAATTCTTCAAATTTTTTATACAAATCCTAATTAAAAGATTGAATATAAGAATTAAAAATAAATTTAACCATTCTAATAAAAGTAATGAATCAAAAAGTAAACTCACAAAAAAAGTAAATAAAATTATTGCCTTATTATTAAAATGTGTTTTTTGTATGTATAATTTTAATTTTGTAAAAGTTCGTATGATAATGGTTTGAAACATTCAAAACACAATCTGGGGAAATCTTTGCAGGTCTTACAATAAAACATAGCATCTTTACGTTGATTATTTTTTGCACAAAAGCGGCATCTTTTACAGAGAGTTTGCCCTTTTTCACTTGCTTCACATCTGCCCATGTAGTGCATCCCTTTAACAGCTGGGACTGCTGATTTTTGTTCCTGTGAAGCATTCTCCGGCAAGAGTTCTTCTATAACTGTGAATCCGGAAATCATGGCATGGTATTTTCAAGTTTCCAGTTTTGCTGTAAAGTTTGAATGCATTGAGCATCATCATATCAGTCATATGAAATGCTAGTTTTTTTATATGAGCGGATTGTTTTTCTCTCACATGGGTAGTAAAATAAGAATTGATCTTGGTAATCAATACTGAACTTATTATAATTAATCAAAACTCCCAAAACAATAAAATTGTTAAGTTTTCGGCTAGAGTTTGCCCCGTCAGTTGAAAACATCAAAAATCGAAAATCAGAATTCAACAATTTATTTATAGTTCTTCAAAAAGACATTGTCCGAATCAAAAAAGTACAGATATGTATGAAAGGCGAGATAATAATTCTTATATATTTTTCATACTTAATTTTCTCAATTACAAAAATATGCACTGTTAAATATACAAGGGTTATTTTTTTCAAGGTCCAATTGGTCGCGAAATAAAAACCCGCCCAAAAATTGGCTGAACCTTTTTGCATATGTGTTGCGCAGCGTCTCTAGTCTGGCCTTCAATCATGCTGCGTCACTTTGTTTAGTTCTGAACACGTAGCTAGCATGTAACACCCACCGGGTTGGTCTAGTAGTTAACGCGTCTTCCCAAATCAGCTGATTTGGAAGTCGAGAGTTACAGCGTTCAAGTCCTAGTAAAGCCAGATATCTTTACATGGATTTGAATACTAGATCGTGGACACCGGTGTTCTTTGTTGGTTGGGTTTCAATTAACCACACATCTCAGGAATGGTCGAACTGAGAATGTACAAGACTACACTTCATTTACACACTCATACATATCATCCTCACTCATCCTCTGAAGAATTATCTAAACGGTAGTTACCGGAGGCTAAACAGGAAAAAACATGTCTACAACAATAGCATCTCCCGCCAAGTGTGAAATGCATACGGTAATTCGATTTCAGGCTGACGGGTGTAATGCAGCTGAAATTCATCGATGAATAAATAATGTGTACAGTGAAACTTCAATGAGTGACAGCAAAGTGCGATTGTGGTGCAGGAACTTTAAAGCAGGACATACAGATGATCATGATGCAGGCGGTCAGGGAAGGAAGCGAGTGTCAACTGACGATCTCGTTGAGCGAGTGGATGAGGCAATTCAAGAAAATCGTTGGTTCAGAATTTCTGTATTGAGTGATTTGTTTCCTAAAATCTCAAGGTCAGCTCTCTATACCATTTTGAGTGAGAGACTTCAGTACCGCAAACTGTATACAAGATGGGTTCCCAAGATGCTGTCCGACCATCACAAAACAATGAGAATGGACTCCTCCCTAACATTTCTCCAGCCCTACCACAATGAAGGAGAAGATTTTGAGAACAAAATTGTCACAGGGGACGAGACATGAGTTCATTTTGAAACTGAAGAAACAAAAGAACAATCCAAACAGTGGATGCATTCTCATTCTCCCAGTAAACCAAAATAAGCAGAGAGGAATATTGTCATTAGGCATTGTCTTTCTCCATGACAATGCTTGGCCGCACACTGCAGCTGTAACAAAGAAGCTCCTGCAGCGTTTTCATTGGGAAGTGTTTGATTACCCACCATACAGCCTGGACTTGACTCCATCCGATTTTCTCCTCTTTGCTCACATGAAATGCTGAATGCTGGCTAGAACAACATTTTGGCACAGAGATTGAGCTGCAGACCAGCGTAGAAACATGGCTGAAAACACAGGCGGCTCCGTTCTATGACGAGGGTATTGGAAATTTGGTACCACCCTACGACAAATGTCTAAATTGGAGTGGCGACTATGTAGAGAAATAGTGTAACTATGTAAGTACTTGTTACAAATAAAAAATTTTAAAATTTTATTTCACTGTGGTTTTAATTTCATGACCAATCAGACCTTGAAAGAAAAATAACTCTCACATTTTCTTCCTGTTCTACTAATATTGTAACTAAATGATAGAACTTTTTTAATATAAAACAAATATGAAATCATCAAGAAATAATTGGATAAACAATTTTTTAAATTACTTGTATATACTTAATAACACAATCACATAATAAAGAATTCGTCAAATTTTCTCAAATATATTTAATGAAAATGCAAAGGCTCTTGCTGGCCCAATTTCATTCTTTAAACAACTTAATAAATCCTAATAATTCACGATTCATAAGTGAGTGTTCTACTTCTTGACTTGCTTTTGAAAGACGATAATTCACAATGCAAATCATGAGTGATCATTCTCTAGTTCTAAATTATGACAGTATCAAATGATTTAATCATTGAATATAATTAATTAATTAGCTGAAAAAATATTAACAGTTCGTAATTTTCTTTGCTCCAAGCAAAACAAAACGTGAATTTTGTTCACAAAATTGAACTATGTTTCAATAATTTTTTTATTCAGTAAGTTAATTTTTTCCAAGCTAATTAATACACAGTTAGAGGCAGTAGTGAAACTTATGATACTTTAGAGTTAAGGTGACATTAGAAGTGATTTTGTCACTTTGAATTTTCAAAATATCAGGGAAACAGTTTATTAAATTACATATGATTAATATTGTGTGACTTTTTCACCATTAGGAACATGTGATAAATATATCAATTGAAACCTGCGAATGATAATTAGTTCACAAAATAAGGTGTGTAACATTCACTTCAAATTGTCACCACAACCCATACTGCCCCTAATGTTGATTTTTGATCAACACTTGATCTATTCATTAAGTGATTTTTTTTATTGAAATCAGAAATTGACTGTAGTTCTTTATAGAATTTTTTCACTGTAACAGATAAAGTTGAACTTATTGTTGAGATCATAATGCATTTGCGTAGAACAATAAATAATAATGTTAAGCTTATAATATTGAAGTTTCATTCAAATTTATTCTTAAAAGTATGAAATTGGGCTGGCAAGAATTATTGCATTTTCAATCAACATATTTCAGAAAATTTGACGAATTTTTTATTATGTGATTTGTGTTATTGAAGTACATTGTATAAAAAAATTGTTTATCTCCAATTATTTCTCGAATTTCGTATTTCTTTTATATAAAAAAACTGTCATTTAGTTACAGTATTATTAGAACAGGAAGAAAATATTTAACAGTGTATATTTTTGTGTTTGAGAAAATGAAGTAGGAAAAACATATAACAATTATTATCTTGCGATTCAGACAATGTCTTTTTGAAGAACTATAAATAAATAAATTGTTGAATTTTGATTTTCGATTTTTGACATTTTCAATTGATGGCAAACTCTCCCTGAAACTTTTAACAGTTTTATTATTTTGTGAGTTTTGATATTATTTATTTTTTGTTTTCTGTTCATTCATTAAATTCTATGAAATTTTATAGGATATATCAAGTCTAGTCATCAACTAGACATCTATTAATAATAAGATTCTTATTTTTATGAAAAAACAACTTCAAAATTCTCATAAAATAAAGCACTCGATCTTCATAAATGAAAATCTTTATTTCACTACAGTAAAAATGAAATTAATACTAATCTAGTTCATATCAGTTTCTAGTCGATATCTAGTCATCTATTAGTATTTAGGATTTTATTTTCATTGATTTGAGCAATTACAATAATGTGAAAACAGTTCAGCACTATTAAAAAAATTGTTTTAATTGTGTTGACACAAAGTTATCAAAAATATACAGGTTTGAAAACTGTAAAAAAGTTGAATATTAATTCTAAATAAATATAAAGTATATCTAAATATATGTTTGTATAGACATATACAGGGCCGCCCCTAGCTTTTGCAGGGCCTGGGGCAAATCTGAAATTGCAGAGCCCTTTCTAAAAATAAACTAAGTATTAGTAAAAAAAACCTATCGAATAAAATAATTAACTTTAATTTTAAAAAAAATTATTTAAACAAAATTGTGGAAATTATAAAACAAAAAATGTAAAACATTTTTTGTTTTAAAATTTTTTGTTTGTAAAAATTTTTTTTAAGATTGTATGTTTGTAATTATTTATTTTTATCTTAATTTTTTTTTAATGAACCTTTTGTACTATTTTATAAAATATTAATTTTGTAAGCACTTATTTGCAGCAAAATGTGTTATTAAATCAGCAATTTAATTTTTCTCATTATGTGCTCAATAGATAAAAGTGTTAGATTTTTAATTGTTCCTGTGTCTGTAAAAATTGTAAAACTTTAATTGTCTGTAAAAATTTTTAATTACGTTTAATTTAGAAAAAGTTCATTCTGCTGATGCTGTTGAAATAAGAATTGTTAATAATATTCTTAAACTAATGGCCAGATTTGGAAAAAAACTCATGCATATTTCTCAGCATATTAAAGCACTGTACTGGTGTTGCATTTTCAAGATTAGTGCAGATCAAACAAAAAATTTTAATTTCTTCGTTTAAATCAGCTCCATTTATATCACAATTATCATCTTGCCTTAATTTTAAATCTAAATCCGTGCAAAATTTTTTAATTTGGTTGTCTTCCATTGTTCATAATAGTGGAATATTGTAAAGAAAACTGAAAATATTAATATGATTTTCAATTTGTTCAAATCTTTCTTGTAATGAAGATACTTAATCTATTATTGCTAAGAAATAATTTCTGTAGAGGTTTCTTTCTGGATCATTTACACATTCATCTGCTCCTCCTCCTTCATAATCAAATAAATGCTTATGTTTTCTTATTCTTATGATTTTTAATTTGTTTGAAGTATTAGATTTTTCTAAAATATTATTTGCTTCCATCTTAAGATTTTAAAAAACCGTTCTCTCTAGATTCTTTAAAAAATCCATCAATCTTTTTAAAAGCTTAGTTACTAAACTTAAATCACAATTAGGTTTTTGTTCAGTTTTACTTACAGTCAATACTTACTATATTGACTGTCAATAATAATTCATACTAAATAACTATAGTTAAAATAAATTCAAAATTAATTGCATGCTCCAGTAAGGAATCTGTTTCACTTTTCACACTAGAATCCTCTGTCATGTCATTTAATTCTTTTTATCTATATATTTTCATTATATGTACAATTTTTCGAAATATCAGTACCCCAGCACTACCTAACAGGTCCATTTCTTGCAAAAATATTTCGTTCTCATAAGAAATATATATTCTGAATACGAGCCAAATGAGACCATAAAAACAATTTTTTGAAACATCACGACCCCAGCACCACCTAGCAGGTCAATTTTTTTGCAGAATTATGTCTTTTCATGTAACTAAAATATATTCTGAATACGAGCCATGGTCTGAATCAGACCATAAATACAATTTTTTGAAATGTCATGACCCCAGTGCCACCAAATAGTTGTAATTTTAGAATAAAAATTTTACCAATTTATTTTTGTTTTATTTATTCCTTTTTTAATAAAACTGGTATAATTTCTTCTAAAATAATATTTTTTTTTTTAATGAAATGATGGGGCTTAAAAAATTGTTTCATCTTCAGTACTTTCATTTACATAAGATTATTTACTATTAAAACAAGCTGTAATGTATTTTCTTTTAAAATTTTATTATTTTAAGTGTACATTATCAAGTTTCAGTTCGCTATCTAGTACTATCAAGTACTGTTATCTAGCGGCGTGATTTGTAAATGAGTTAAGAGAAAAAATCAGGGTTAGAACAAAAATGTCACTTTTTAAAATTAAGAAACGTGAAATTATGAAGATTATCACATATTTATAAAAAAAAAAAAACAAAAAAACTATATTCATTAAGAACATACGTTTCTGCGATGATATGTAGCTCTATTTCATCAAAATTATTATTTTTTTTAAATATTTTAAACAATCTTAAAAATTTTGAAATGTTGATTTGCAAATTGGTCAGAGTAAATAAGTCTTCGGTGTTTCTGCCGTCGGACAAACTTGCCGGCGTCATTCTACCAAACGACTTGATGATAGGCACTGGTTTAATTTTTGTCTGACCTCTTTTATTTTTTGTTTCTGCAAGCTTATTTATCCTGCCACTTCCCAATTCCTACTCCTTGCGAATATTGGTGTACCGTTCATGCCACTTCCCAATTCCTACTCCTTGCGAATATTGGTGTACCGACTCACGATTTTCAGTTTCGCTTTAGAAATATCAGAAGGTGTTTCTTTTCTATTATTGCGGAGAGTACCAGTGGTGTATTGTCCAGTTCCAACAGTTTC
This sequence comes from Lycorma delicatula, assembly GCF_047948215.1. Taxonomy (NCBI): domain Eukaryota; kingdom Metazoa; phylum Arthropoda; class Insecta; order Hemiptera; family Fulgoridae; genus Lycorma; species Lycorma delicatula. The sequence continues at coordinate 45,767,083 of NC_134455.1, read as the reverse complement.
TTGGGTATATGGAATGAATTATAAAAATTATCCATGTACAAAGAGTGCCCTGCCATTAATTTACCACCCATTAAATGAAGTACATTATTTGCTGCATGACCCTTTCTCCCCATATCATCCATAACACTAGTGCACACGTTAAGTTTTAAAACTGTACAATCAGGTTCGGTTAGAAGATACAGTTTTATTATGTATGTATGCTTTCTATTTTTTATATATTGTCTTATTACTAATCAACCTTGCCATAACAACATTGACTCGTCTATGCATAATTCTGTACCAGGATAATTCAAAGTGTTCATTTTATTATTAAAAATATTAAGCAATAGTTATTTTCTATAAGCGGTCAGTAGGTCTATAGCCAAGATCCTCTGGCTGATTTTGACAAGAATGGAGGCATCTTAAAATTGTCATAAATCTATTTTGTCCCATAAAATCATGGTAACATGGTATATTACATAAACAGTGAGTAAGCCAGTTTTCCTTCAATCCATTCAGTTTAATGTTACCCATGTGACTGACTAGCCCTAAAAATATTTGTAGCTCATCTCTGTTCAGCTGTTTTTTCCATAAGAGCATATGTGACTTGGGAGAAACAGTTTTGACTTTCACATTGTCCGCATACCAATTTGCTTCAAGCAACAGAAGATTAAAAAATTCATCAGCAAGCAATTAAAAAAAATCAATTGGCTTACTTCATTAGGAATCAATATACATAAACCTGGATTTCTGGTAAATGGGATATTTTTCAAATTTGGCGGTACTGATACCCACAAAATATTAGAAGGTAAATCTGTAGCTGTTTGGTTATTAGGAACAGAATTCTTTGTTTTTTAATTCAAACTCTGACATTACTTTTTTTTACGTTTAGTCATTGCCTCTTCGGTTGTGAAGGTATTTTATGGTATTTATGGTTGTGGTATGGTTTATGGTATTTCATCATCTACCTTAATAAGTAATTAAAAAAAAAAACTGAAACCAAACACAAATTCATGTTGTTTATGTATCAAACGACACGCTTCTAAAATATAAAGGATGTGAGTGGAGGTCTGACTGCTACAACATAGAATGTAATGACTGCAGTTAACGCACACATGGTGCATGCGGGCTGGGACTGAACAATAAGAAGCCATCACTTATGTGTCATTGGCGCCAAACATGTTAACTCCTCATCAGTATTTAGATTCTGGTAATACTAGTATTCCTTCAAATTTTCCCATAAAAGAGATCACAAACCATAAAATCTGGCAATCTCTGGAACAGCAAGATGCAGGATAATATGATAATTTAGCTCATTTTAACATTTGTTAAAATGAGCTAACATGAGCTGACATGTTGTGAGACAAAATACTATTACATAATTGTTGATATTATTATTAAATATTGGATTATCTTTTGATTTATTAAATTCTGTAAATGTAAAATTTTTCTTGTAGGAATATAGGTTTTTAAGTATAATAATACCTTGCACATACCATTATTAACCAACAAAAGTTGTTAGATGATATTATTAAATGAATAAACTGCTTTGTAAACATATTATATTTTTGAGTGAACATCACCTGTTCTTGTAAAAAAGAAAACACTGTACTATATCCGTATGCAATTTTTTAAAACGCAACTTATTTGCCAAGAATGATTTTATAACTTATAGCTGTAGATTTACTTGCTCTTGTTTTATTTTATTTACTGATCCAAAATTTTATCCATATAAACAGGATTATTCCTGTTTGATGTAAAAATCTGCAGCTTTTTATTATTGGTAATAAACTGTTTTTCTGTCATGGTAACATTGAAAATAATGAAATTAAATGTAGAGCATGCATAATTTAGTTCCTGGGTGTAAAGTGCTTTCTTGTTAGAGATAACTTAAAATTTATAATGAATATGTTATGAATTTATAAATATGAATATTTATAATTCAGTAGGTAAACTGTGATGTGTGAAAAATGAAATTTTATTATTATTATGCCAAATGTTCATTAAATAAATTATGTGTTTGATATACTGATATGTAAATAATTGTGTTTAATAATTTTAAAACTAATACTTCATTGATACCACTCTTCATTGATTGTGTGTGTTATTAGTCTATTGCATTGAAGGCTATGAAAATCCTTATAGCTTTTACTCTCTATTTGTGATTAATGATCTGTTGTAACATCTTGGCCACCTTTTTAGTACAAAAACAACCTTAAAAAATACTTGTAATCATTAAATGGTGTTAGATGGCAAGAAATTACTTAAATATTTTTACAACAAACTTGTTTCAATCTAAAAATCATAAACTATTAATGGGGCTAAACATTAAAATATACTCTTTTTCTATTATTATGTAAATGTACTTGCAACAGCCCCATATATTTGTTCCTTTTTTATTGTAATTAATAACATTGTTTTTTAATTAAGCTGTTTATTAAGAAAACTAAAATGATTGATTGGTCAGTATTTATGGATACATGATTTATATAGGTACCTGCAACCTCCAGGTGAATGGGTGAGGTGTTCATTGGAATCTAGGGAACTTCTAGCACTGTGTTTGAGGAAATTAAAAGGTTTAAATAAAGTCAAATTAGTTGATGCAGGTTTTGTTTGGACGGAACCACATTCAAAGAGAATAAAGGTAGTTATTCATAGCAGTCAATGATAAGAATAATAATTATTTTTATTGATATGATTAATTAATGTTAATTTCATTTTTTGTAGTAAAGACTTTCAACAGTAAGTCATAAAACCCTTTTATGGCTGTCTTTTAAAGAGGTATTCTCTGTGTACTTATTGTATTTTACTGCTTGCAATTAAGTGATATTAATTTGTAAATGTTTCTTTCATCCTTAATTCTCATTCAAAATGTTTGAAAAAAAATTTTTTTCATCGAACAGAATTGTAACACACAATTCTGTTAATGTAGTCATTAACTAATTGTAACTACTAGAGTTTTTCTTGCTTGTTTTTCTGATTGTTAGAATCGTTATAAATGTTTAAATAAATAGAAAACTACCAGAACTGCACAGATTAAATCTTTGACAATTTTTTTTTGTCATATTTAATTATTAGAAAATTAAAAGACTGGAAAGTTCAAGGAGTGAAGTAATGTAATATAAAGTGAATTTAAACATAACATTTTATTTAATTGGAATGTCTACTCAGTCAAAAAGTCAAGAAATTTGAGCAATATTCTTAAATGTCATCAAAAGTCTCAAAACTTTAATTTTGGGAATAGAAAATAATGACCTAAACCCTAAAGTTGCATTCACAGAAGATTCAATGTGTTTTGAATGAACATATTTAATATTGCTTTCCCACTCTTTTCCCCTCTTCCTAATCAATAACTATATCATTAATTGCTTTGTGTTACTAGTGTTTTTGAAAAAATAATTAATTACGTAAAATTAAAATTAATAAATTTTTCATTAAAATAATATATAATAAAAAAATATAATAATATGAATAATGTTAGTAATTTTCCACAATAATGTTACTGTACAGTGCAGATCTTCCTTTTCAAACAAGGTTAATTGACTTGTGCTTCTGGAATCTCAATGCTTGTGTACAGAGCTGTTACATCTGTTGGAAATACTGCCTGTGTAAAAATTTCAATGAAATGATTTTATTGCTAAAAACTATTTGGTTTAACATAGAAAACCTTAACCAGTAAGAGAGCAGAAAGAAATGTAAAGAGTAAAAACAAAGTATACATTGGAAAATGAGTTTATGAAAAAATATTTTAGGTGGAACATATAAAAATACTAGATGGGTAAGTGTAGTAAATTTTTAATATGTGAATTAAACAAGAAAGTTCATGTAAGTGATAAACATCATTTTAACATTATATTGTTTGTGCTTGTTTTGTAACAATTTTAAATAAAATTTGTATTACAATCCCAAGTTGTACTTTACTACAACTTTTGTGATGACTTTATTGTATTAAATTGTATTTTTTAATAACCACAAAACTACAGTTTAGTGTTTATTAAGTATTTGTTTATAATTTTGATAATATTATGATTTATTGTTTGAGATTATGATTTTATTGTTAAAAATATTAAATCACTTTTCTAGCTATCTGAATAAAAGAAATTGCATCAGCCTTTTTCACTTATAAATTGTGTATTAATTTTGTTTTATTAGTATGTGTCAATTCGTTGTGTTCAGCAGTTTCATTCAATATATTCAGTACAGCGATTCATATGGTAAAATTTAATTCATAATACATACATAAAGCATAATTTACATTGTGCATCTTTTCTGAGTGACACAGATAGCATATAAAGAACTGTAAATATTTAATTTGTTTGTGGGTATAGGCTTGCTTAGTATATATACAGCTTTGCAACTTTATAATAAGGCATTACAGATAATATTGTTATATGAGGTACATGATTTTGAAGGTCATACAATAAAAATTAAATTCAATATGCCATTGTGATTCAATGGCATATTTATATTCCAGGCCATTTATCTCGCAAACTATGGAAAAGAGCATAAAAATGACTAAACACAATTACAGTGTTTCTCAACCTTTTTTTATGGTGGACCAGTAAAATTATAGAAAAATATACAGGGACCAGCAGACCCTCAGCTTAGATTTTTTGATGAGCAAAAAAAAAACTTATCATATTATTATTTTATTAGTAATTAAATTTACATATATATAATATAGATTGATATAATTTCTGTCTACAAAGAACAAAACAATATATAAATGAAAATCAAAAAATAAATAACAAAACTAAATGTATGTTTTATTTAAAAATAGGAATTACAAACTAATTGTAAGTAATGAAAGTTAGTGAAAGATTTGTTTTTGCTCATTTTGCACAATTGTTTCAATGTTGGGTTGTAAATTACTTAAACCTAATCAAATAAATGAATTTATTGATAAGCAATTTCTTGTTTTGGTTTTAGTGTCATTGCTGAGAATCTCTTCATATAGCGTTTTCCTCATGGCTTTGTTATGTAAATTTTGATATTCATTTTTTATTGCAATCCAAAATTTAATTAAATTCATTGTTGAAAATTTGTTTAATGTTCTGTCTAAACTTTCCAAAAAATTTCCTTTGTATTCATTACTTAAATTTATATTATTGTAATTATTCTCAATAAAAGGATTAGTTTTATCCATAAATTCATCTCTTAAAGTTTATATTTTAGGTAAATATTTTTCAAATCCATCATATAATGACTGTAAATGTTGACTTATTACTACATTCAGATATCAACTATTCCTTTTGTGTAGTAATAAAATCGTAATAAGAATTAAATACATCAGAATTATTTTCTTCTATTCTTTTTAACCAAAATTTATTTTTTTTTTTAAATGCATCAATTTTGTTAAATAAATTAAATGTAATTGTCATACTTCCCTGCAAACTTTAATTTAAGTCGTTTATGTAAGAAAATATGTCACTTAACTATGTCAGTTTCGCAATCCAAAACATATTGGGAAAACATTTTGATAATGGAGATTGTTTTTCTACCAAAAATATCTCCACTTTCGTCCTTAATTCGTAATGTCTGGTTAGCACTTTTCCTTGTGAGAGCCATCTTATTTCAGCGTGAAGTAACAGATGTTTGTGTTCTGCTCTTACTTCTTGACAAAAAAATGGCAAATAATTGAGAATTAAGATCAATTTTCTTTACGAAATTAACAATTTTTGTCAATTCCAGGAGAACATCGTCTAATTCAGGTGACATATTTCTGGCTGCTAATTGCTGGCGATGTATTATGCAATTTTTCCAGTGTAAGGAATGGGTATTAATATATGAATTCAATTAATAAAAAATTTTGTAACTTGTCTTGTGGGGATCTAAATCTTTGCAAAATAATAATTCTTTAATTTCTTAAGAATAGTCAATGTACCATTTGTAGCAAAGGGGTCAAAAATAAGTTATTCCATTTGAAAAAAATTGTGTTAACCTTGAAATAAGATCAGGGTCAAATTAAAGGTCAAATCCAAGGTTACCGTGAGGTGTCCCTCTCTAATGTGAGTAACTTTTGTTTAGGTAATTTTTTTGTATTGTGCATAGTTTACAAGGAAATCGACTGAGCCTATTAACATGAAACACCATGTTTATTCCCATACACATAGTCATTTTCAACTAAACAAATTTTTATAAAATTAACTGATGAAGTATTTTTTTAACATTCAATCGTATTTGTATGCAAATAAATGTCAGTTATGTAAAACATTGAAGATTCTGGAGGGTGAAAGCTGAAAGCAAAAGAGAAAGAGGAAGGTTTGTGATGCTAGTGAACATTGACAATTAGAAGGTACTAATTACTAGTAAAAATTAAGAATATCCAATTGACAAATGTTGCTAACTTTCTGGTGACAAATTATTTCTTCCAGGTAAATAAAATAATCTATACGCTATATACTACTATAGTTATTTTATTGAATAATTAATTTATTTTCAGGTTAAATTAACTGTTCATGCTGAAGTTATTGGAAAAACAATGCTTGAACAAGTCTTCATTGTGGAGTTCACTGTAAATCATCAGATGTGTGATGATTGTCATCGTACTGAAGCCAAGGATTACTGGCGTGCTTTGGTATTTCTATATTTTTATACAAATTAGAATATCTATATGTGTGTATGTTTACTTAAACTGTAGAACTGATAGGCTGATCCTAACCGATTTTTTACCAGTGTTTTTATTAAAATTTCTGGTTGGTTTTAGGAATGTATTTAACTCCATTTTTAGGTGAACAGTAATGTTTAAATGAAGAGCATGTCACTTGATAGTATCACTTTTCACATCACATTTTGAGTCCTCAATAAAATGTGTTTTGTTAGAGACAGATATATGGTTCCTGCTACAAAATTAAAAAAAAGAGTGGGCTATTATAAACTGAATTTATAAAAGTCAGGTAAATTGAAAATTAAAAAGAGCAGTTCGCTTCATTGGCCTGGTCCATTTCAATCTATGGCTCATTATTTCAATTTTTATTTGTTTTGCTGTTTGTGTACGATTAAGCATGAATGATATAATTTATTTTAATTTAACTTGAACTAATTTGTTTTAATTAGTTATATGCGGTTGACAAGACCATGATATATTTTAATTAACATCTTCATTTAAGAAATTTAATTTAATAATAAAGATAAATAAGTACGAGGGATGTTCAATAATTTACAAGACAAATTGATGTAGAGAAAAAAGAATTTATTTAATTGCAATGAAACTTACACTACTTTTCAACATAACCTTCAGCAACATTTAGACACATCCCACCATTCTGTGAGATTTCTGATTCCCGCAGCATGGAAGTCTTTACCTTGCTTTTTGAACCATTTGTGTTCATTTTTTTTGACTGCTTCATTGTTGTGGAACTTCTTGCCATGTAAAAAGACTTTGAGTAGGCTGAACAAATGAAAATCAGATGGGCACGGTCTGGGCTGTAAGGGGGTGTGGCAACACCTCCCGACCCAAGTTCTCAAGCATTTCTCCCATTATCTCTCTGGGCTTGAGTCAACTGTCTTGGAACCCATCATGAATATATTTTGTGATAATTCAGCATGTCGTGAATGATTGAATGCATGGTTCCAACATTAATATTACAGAAACTAGCAATTTGAGAAATTTTGACTCGCCTGTCTCTGCGAATAATATCATTTATGCGATTTTGCAGCAGGGTAGTTGAAACTTCAACTGGTCTTCTAGAGCAATGGAGATCAGTCACACTTGTTTTGCCTAAATTAAACTGTTCCACCCACTTATTCACATTAGTGCAGTTTAAACATGTTTCACAATACTGTTTCAACATTCTTGAGTAAATTTCCACCAGTTTCACACCTTCTGATAGCAAAAATCTTGTTACTGAATGTTGCTCTTCTGGCCAACTGAATGTTGTTGTTCTGTTTCAAGCCAAGCTGACATTCTGAAATCAACAAAAGAGGTTATGTTTAAATTAATTATAATCAAACAGCTGATTAAATGTGTTGCCAAGGTTGCCAACTTGACCTTCAAAAAGTTTCATTGTCATTGAATGAACTGTTCTTTTTTCTCTATATCAATTTGTCTCATTAATTATTAAAAGTCTCTTGTATTATACTGTTAATAATATACTGTTTCTTTTCACATAACTAATTCCCTTAAATATTTTGCATAATGCACACTGTTTAAAACTGTAATATCTCTTCAGTTTTAAGTAAAATTAGCTAATTACTTCAGATGATATTATACATTTTCACATCTTGTCTTTTACCTATGTTAATTAAAAACAAATTTTAATAAAACTTGACAACGTTTTGTCTGAGAATGAAAATACGTTATCAGCCTTATTATTTACGATTATTGATATACATTACAAAAAAATACTACTACCAATATACTAATACTTAACTGTATATGATCTTTTTAAAGTGTCTTAACACATTTTAATTAATTTATCATTTTCAAAGTTATATTAAATTAATCTGAGGTCTGCTTGACATTTATTTTAAAAATTCTTGTTTCTGAGAATTTTTCTGAGGTAGGATTTAGTCAAATTTTGAATGGTTCATATAGACAAGGTTTCTAGTTTAAATCTCTGCAAAAGCTGTTACTTTTTAAATAACTTTTAACTTTTCAAGGTCATACAGTATTTTATCTTTTGTTGATGTGTTTCATCAATAGTTTTATTTAACAATAAATTTTTATTCTGGTAAACAAACCATAATATCAATTAATTACACTGGTCAACATAAAATTTGGAACTGAAATGGGTGATCTATATAGTATTTTATATGCTGAATCTGATTATGTATTCTAAAATAATCCGTCATGTAATGTTCTAAGTTACAACCTCCTTAAATCTATTTGTTCCATCATTCATGGAACAAACAATACAAATAAGTTAGTACGTCTGTATGTTTACTTATTCACATCTGATTAATATTGTGATGTATACTGTAGACGTATATTTGATACATAACAGTTGAATGATGTCATTTCATGTCAAAAAAAAAAAAAAAAAAAAAACCAGACATGTATAGACACATCAGTGAGTGAGTCAAATAATGAGTAATTCAACGTGATGAAATTTTCTTCAGTATGAGTTCAGCTCTTGGTATAAGTTGCTGTATTCTTTAGTTGGAGTAGTGTTGTTATCATACACATATAAAGATTGTTTTACAAGTGATGCCATAAATTTAGTGAAAGATTTTTTTTGACAGAACAACTTTTGGTATTTTATTGAACATCAAGATTTGTTAAGGGTGTGGTGTGCATGTGTGTTTTATTGCACTCCATGGTGAAACAATTTTATGAAGTATTTTAATAAGTACTTATAAATTAAAATGTCAGTTATTTTTATAATTAAATAAGTATTTCTGTAATATTTCAGTTTACTTTCATTTATTAAAACATTTTGAATATTAATAATGAATAAAAATCGGGCTTATAAAAATCTCCTAATATTTTTTGTTGCGTTTGCAGAGAATTCATCACGAAAAGTCCACTAAACCAGTATCGAATCTACTGAAAACTGCTTACAAATATTTTGACTGTCCCTTGGGAGACCAAGATAAAACCTGGGCTCCACATATAGCATGCATCAAGTGCTACTTTAAACTAACACAGTGGTTGAGAGGAAAAGAAAAGCATTTGTCATTTGGCGTACCTATTATTTGGTGAGAGCCTACTAACTATTATGATGACTGCTATTTTTGCTTAACAAATGTTACTGATTTCAATTCAAACATAAAAGCAGGATTGTATACCAAATGTTTGTTCAGCTATGAGCCAGTGCTTCATCACCTCATCAAACAAGTAGAACTAAGCAACCTAATTTGTGATTTGTATTTGTCAAAACAACATGCAGAACTCCTAAGTTCATGTCTTCTTAACAATGGAATTTATCAAACAAGGATACTAAAATTTCAGTATATAGAAATTTAAACAAAAATTTACTTTAGAAATAATACTTTAGAAGAGATGATTCAATTTGTTCCTACCATGATGTTAGGGAGCTACACTGAATTGGAGATTGAATATGTTGTTCATGATTGGTGTTTATTTATAGACTCATAAAAAAAAACTTAAAGGTAATGTTGTTGCATAACTTGATAAGTTTTGTTCTATATCGGTAGCATATGCTATAGAAATGAAAGAAACATGAAAATATGTCAAAAATTTTAAAAGCTATTAAGTATGATGAACAGTCATGGCAAATCATTGCTGGCTGGAAAGTGATAGGGCTTTTTCTTGGTCTCCAGGGTGGCTTTACAAAATATATGTTTTTCGTGTGTTTGTGGGATTGTCAGGCTATAGATAAACACTATGCAGTTAAAGGATGGCTAAAAAGAAATCAGTTTACCCCAGGAAAGAAAAATGTTGTCAATATTTCCCTTGTTTTAGCAGATCGTATTATTTTACCTCCTCAACACATAAAAATAGGCCTGATGAAGAATTTTGTAAAAGCACTAGATAAGATGGAGATGGCTTTAAAAATTTAGCTGAGATTCTTTCACAATTAAGTGAGGATAAATTAAAAGAGTGAATATTCTTTGAGGTACAAATAAGAAAATTAATTTGTGAAAATATATTTGATAGCAAACTGAATCCTAAACAACTACTAGCAGGGTAGTCATTAAAGATATTGTTACTGGTTTTCTGGAAAAAAAAGACTGAAAACCATGATCAGCTTATAAGAACTCTTAGTGAACTACAAAGATTTAGGCTGCAGAATGTCATTGAAAATTCATTTTTTACATTCTTATTTGGACTTTTCCTCATTAAACTTGGGGGACATCAGCAATGAACAATGAGAAAGGTTCTACCCATATTTATTGCAGATTGAATGAATCTATGATGATTGACGACTACTGTTGGGTGATAAGACTTCACTGAAAACAAAAGGAAAATAAGAAAAAAGAAATTAAGATAAACCTAAAAAATATCTGTAAAATAAAAGTAGGAATTTTAATTATAATTATTTATTATCCTTGTATTCTATTATTTAAGAAATTTTGTAAGGTCATAGCTAAAAATCTAAGGATGATGAAAAACTGATTTCATTTTAAGATTCAGTATAAAACATATATTCTAATTCTCTTCTTATATCTCAGTTCCAAATTATTATTATTTTTTTTTTGTTGACCTATTGTAATTTGGAACAATCTGAGCTAACTAGTGTTGATTTCAAGGATTATATACATCCTCTTGTTAGATTTAAGTACTTGTATCTTTCATGAATAACTTTAGTTTAGTCCTAAAAAAAGGAAAATATAAATTTAATTATCAGTGGTGAAATTAGATTTTATATCTAAAAAAATCTTGTGCTAAGGATAGTTATTGCAGGTAAGATGGATATAACTATAGTGTTAATTAATGTAAATGAAAATTATTTATTTCTACTTCATCTTAGGTTCAAGTTCGCCAAAAATCAGAGAACAAAAAGACATTTTATTACTTGGAACAGCTGATATTGAAACACAAAGCACATGATCAGGCACTTGGAATCAAACCAATTCATGGTTAGTAGTTAAATGTATTAATTACTGATAAAACTTTTTGTATTGTACAGAGGTTTCTTCAGAGTTTGTCTTGGCATAACTTATTATGTTTTATTGGGTAAAAAAATAGTCCTGAGGTATGGTTTGCTGGATACCTGGGTAACCCTTTGGAGATTTTTTGCTCTTATTATGTTAACTATTAATTGCTATTAGAAATTCTAAATGAATTAGTTCCAGGGTTACTTACTTGACAGCAATTAGTATTCTTATATAATATGTATGAAAAGAAATTATTTGTTTTTCTGGGGTAATCTTAGGAACTGCAGCATAGATTGTAGAATTGTAGATTCTATTGTAATAATACAATGGATAATATACAAGTGATTGTTGAATATCTGTTTGCAAGTAAACTATGGAGAAGTTACATCCTCTGGAAACCCTTCATTTAATAGGGAGAGAAGTTCAATTAACAGTATTGAGTTATTCAAACTTCATTACTATTCAATATGTTCTATTTAAATCCATTCTTTTCTTTCAAAAGAGATGGATTTCAAAGAACTTCTTTGAATAAGTTTCCTTTTATTTATAAAAACTAACTATTGCAATATGTACAAACGGAGTTATTATTTAAAAGTGAATTATTTCAATTACTTTTTTTATATGAGTATGTATTTCTGCAGCTACTCTTTATTTCCTTACCCAAACAATGAAGGTTTAGTAAGTAGTACTTCAACTGTATGTAATGTTTTGATTTCTCATTTAATTATTTAGAATCTTTTAAAAGGTGAGCCTGATATTTTCAGTAGAGATATGTTCTCTGTGTCATTCAAGGAGAGCATACAAGGTGGCAAATTAATTTACATGGAATATCTAAGAATTACTTCTGGCACTATGGTTAATTGAGTGTATTGTACATCAGTTGAACATGTTAACCTGATCTTTTTACTTTTGGTTGAATTAAAATTTTTACTGTTACTTTCATTATGGTTTGAAATATTTTTTGTACTATTTGAATCAATTCATTTCTTATTCCATTTTTTTATGAAGATGTATACAACATATTCTGAAATATTGCTAAAGAACTATGATTTTGTGAAGAAGAAACTAGTTTATTAACATAAATCCTCTTTAAGCGACTACCATATGTACTGCAAGATACAGATACTGAATTTGGTACAAGTATGGTTATAGTAATGTGAAAACAATTTCTAAAATTTAAAAGTTAAAATTTAATTCCAATTGTTAATCTTGGAAAACAATCCTTGAAAAATACAAATATCCTCTTGAATTTAAATTAATTAAAGGAATTACAGACCTTTTCTGAGTGAGTTTTAAGTGTTTTTTAATTAAGTTTACCTCAAAATTATTTTTATTAGATAGCAATTAGTTCATTCTCATACTAATTCTAAGAAATGAAACTACTTTTTTTTTATGAAAATCTTCTCATTAAATTAAAAAATTATTAAAAGTTTGAACCGAAAAAAGCAAAATATTTTATTAATTTCTTTTATATTTTATTTATGATTGTACGATTAAGAGCTGAGAACCGTTAAACTTGTTTAAAAAAAATTCATTTGATTTTGAAAATATTTCAATTTTTTTCTGGTGAAAACCTTTTTTTATATACATAATTCTTGCTTCTCTTTTAGAAAAAAACTAATGCATTTTTTTTATAGTTTCATATACTTTGTATTTTGGAATATTGAAAAAGGCAATTAATTCTATACAACTACATATTTGTCAAAGTTTTTGTGTAGTGTTTCTATGAAAGGCTTGAAGATTAGTATTCATTTTTTAGGGAAGTTTTTTACAAAGTTCTACTGAGGTTTCTAAAGATACATATTTCAGTTTAAAATTTATTAAAGACAGGTTTGGCATCCTGGCTTCTTGGCTATTCTTTCTGTGATAATGCAATACACTTCTATGCAAGTTCTTCTTCTACTACATGAAATCATTTCTAGTGGTTTGTGCTTTGTAATTGATTGGGTATATTTGCGATAAAATTACATTTTTTTGATCCTATTTGCTGATTTCATTAAATGTATGAATCTGTGCAAATTATTGTATTTTTCTGTTCTATAGTAATGTAAAACATTTATTATATTTAATCTCTACTGTAAGCCTAATTTAAGAAAAACCTTTAACATGCTAAAACATTAGTGGATAATGTTGATGGAACTGTAATTATTTACTGTATTTGATTAATTTTGATTTAAAGAAGATTTTTTCTTTTGTTTGTAACTTAGTGTTAGGTGATTTAATTTATATTTATATGTTTGGTGGTGGACAAGTGTAAGGTGCCTTCAGAAAAGTTTTTTACAAATGAAAAAGAAAATGTTACAAATCAATGTCATTTAAAAGTGTATTCTGCATAATTTGTGAAAGTGCTTATCACCAAACTGGTTTTGATCAATTAGATAATGGTTTTAATGTTGTGTAGTTACATGCAGATTCATATATTATTATTAAAAAAAAAAAAAAAAAAAGTAGTAAATGATCTATGTAGGACATCAAAGATGTAGAGCAATTAATGATCCTAACATTTCAGCAAATAGTGTACAAATTGGTCATAATGCAGAAAAATGCACTAATAAAATTAGAAACATCTTCCTAAAATACAATGGCAAACATAAAATTAATGACTGCTAGCAATTTTTTGTGATGTGTCACTGCAAATACAGTACTGATACTGTATTGTACTGCAAATACAGTAATGATAAATAAATAATATTACAAAACTTTTTAAAAACTTGCTTTACACTTTTTATACATACTTAATCAAATTATTATCATACATTGCATGAGTTTAATTAGTAGGTTGTTTGGATTTCAAAAGATAACATCTTATATTGAAATTTCTAATGCATTTATAAAATATCAAACAAATTTTCAATCAAACTTTTATTATACAGGGTCATTCACGGGAACTGGATGTTTTTAAAATAATCATAAATAATTGAATATTTACTTTAAAAAAGTTTTATTGGTAATGAAACACTTGTTAAATCAAAGCATTTGTTACTTACTCACGAACGAAAAATTATGTCCGGCAAGTGATGTCCATTTCGGGCAATACATTGTTGTAGCCTTTCACGGTAACTGGCCTCAATTCTTTGCAGCATGTCTACATCAATCTGGGTGACGTGATGACAAATTGCGATCTTTAGGTCCTCCAATGTACGCGGTTTATTCTGTTCGCAGTTCCGTACACATGCGATTTCAGAAACCCCCACAGAAAAAAATCACAACTACTCAAGTCGGGGGACCGAGGGGGCCAAGGAATGTCGCCGAATCTGGAAATGATCCGTCCCGGAAACAAGTTACGGAGATCAGCCATCGTTGCCCTCGCTGTGTGTGCTGTAGCTCCATCCTGCTGGAATAACACATTTTGAAAATCGATTCCCCAGTTTCGTAACTCAGGTATTCAACTTCGCAATGTAACGATCAGCTGTTACAGTTACGGCGTCATTTTCTTAAAAAAAATATGGTCCAATAACACCGACCTTTCCTATTGCGCACCAGACAGTCACCTTTGGGCTATGAAGTGGTCTCTCGTGAAGCTGATGTGGGTTTCTTTCTGCCCAATACCGGCAATTCTGTTTGTTGACAAGCCATTCAGATGAAAATGGGCTTCGTCACTCATTAACAAATAACAAATTTTCATTTTCTTCAAAAACGGTAAGCATTTGTCGACAAAATTGTAATCGCTGTGTGAAATCTTGCTCGTTTAACTGCTGCACAACGGCTATCTTGTAAGGATGGAAATGCAGGTCTGTATGCAGAATTCGTCTTACCGTACTTGTGCGCTGCTGAATGCCTCTGAATAGAGTGGCGTGGGCTTCTGACAATGGCTTCCCTTGTCAACTGCTAGCACTCCGGATGTTCTCCGGAGTGCTAGCAATTCGTCGGGGACCCGGTGGTTTTTTCTTCAATATTGAACCGCTTGTTCGAAGGTTGTTTACCCATCGCAATATTGTATTACGAGAAGGGACACTTGCATTACGATGGATATTAAACTGGCGGCGGAAATCTCGCTGAACAGCAGTTACGGATTCATCATTTCGCACAAAACTGTCATACGCGTACAGGCGTTGGTCTAGCGTCCACGGCTTCATCTCAACTACTAAAAATGTAAATGCTATGAACAAAGGAAACGTCAGACACCAGCCACGTGCCCCTCCCACCACGTACGCCCGAGTACAACCCACTTCAAAAACAACCGGTTCCCATGAATGACCCTGTACAAATTAACAAAATAGTAAGGTTTTTATTTCATTTACTTAATTAACTATCACAATTTTCAACTAACGTTTTTATGAGGTTTTATAAAAGATTTCTCATTCAATCCACTTCTGATAATGCATTATTATTGATGCTAATTAATTGAATTATTAAATGCATTATTAATTTCCACCCTGAATTTATCTCTGTACAGGGAAATGTTTGCAAAATAATGGTGGAATGTTGTATTGTCACCCAACCCTTAGTAACTGCAAAATTTCATCTGCAAAAACATTGTGAGTTAAAGAAAAGCAAGTAAAAATAGAGACAATCATACTGCTACAGATGCTGCAAATTGTGACTGGTTGAAATGTAATATAAATAGATTGATTGAGTTGACTGATTATCCAATGAGACCTGAAGTACCAAACCTCCAGGTTTTATCAAGACAAGTAGTATTTTATCTGATATAAAGCAGGTGACATTCTCAAAAGCAACAAGCTTCCTTGACAAATATGCAGTATACAGTAAAACAGCAAGAGAATCAACTTCCTGCTACCAAAACTCAACCTAGTGTGAACAGTTAATGATACACAACTGGACTTATCTAGCAAGATGTTTTGAGATGAACAAGAAGATTTCATGGATGAGATTATTGAAGAAGAGATTGCAGCTGAAAGTTTAACTCATTTAAATTCATTAGACAATGTACAAAACATTACAATTTTATATATAAATATAGAGTCTGAAACATAATTTAGAAAAATTAGAAACATTGCATATTCTTAAATATACGTAAAGCTCTGTGATTGTATGTTTGGAAACATCTGAAAGTTTAACTCATCTAATTCATTAAATAATGTACAAAACTGTACAGTTATATATAAATATAAAGAGTGTAAAACATAATTTAGAAATATTAGAAGAATTATTGCATATTCTTATTATAAAGCTCTGTAATTGTATGTTTGGACTCCCTTTTTTATTACTGGTTCTTTCGCACGCTTTTCGATTATTACTGTTGCAGTTTGGTTTTTGTAAATGTTAACAGTTGTTCTTCTATTTCCATTCTTAAACCCTAAATATTCTAAAATGCTGAACATTTTATTCCAGTCAACATTATCAAATGCCTTTTCTAAGTGTATAAATGCCATGTATGTTGGTTTTTTCCCTTAATCTTCTTTCTATTAATCTAACCACTAAAATTGCTTCCCTTATCCCTATAATTTTCCTGAAACCAGATTGGTCTTCTCCTAACATTTCTTCCACTCTCCTCTCAATTCTATACAGAATTCTAGTTAAAATTTTTGATGCATGACTGTTTAAGCTAATTGTCCTGTATTCACATTTTTCTGCTCCTGTTTTCTTTGGTATCATAACAATAACATTCTTGCAATAAGGATTTTCCGATGCTTGCATTTCAATATCCGACTATTATTAAATTTTTGTTGCCTTTTATGTGTTTAATTGCTTCATCAATCTTTTCGTATACAACTTCTGCCTCATCATCATCATCATAGCACATGTAGGCATATAGACGTTAACAATCATTGATGGCTTAAGTTTTGATTTTATCCTGATTACAATGATTCTATCGCAATGCTTTTTGAAATACTCTATTCTCTTCCCTATCTTCTTCATTATGAAATGTATTCTGCCTGCCCTTTATTTGATGCTGAGTCAATTATTCTAAAGTCACCTGACCAAAAGTCATTTTTCCTCTTCCCACCAAACCTTGTTAATTCCTACTACATCTACATTTTACCTACCCTTTACCCTTTTTAAATTTTCTAACCTACCAACCTTTTTTAGGCTTTTAATATGCCAAGCTTCGATTCGTAGAATGTTATTTTTTAATCTTCTTGTGACTCCTTCCTTAGCAGTCCCCACCCGGAGATCCAAACAGGGGACTAGTTTACCAAGGAAGGCGCCTCCATCTTTGTTACATGAAAATGAAGAGAGCTACAAACAGCTGTAGTTTTCCAATGCATTCAGCTATGCAGTACTCAGAAGACTGAGTGATGTTGATGTGGTCGTTTAAGTCTTCCTGACCTGCACCCATAACAGCTACTGAAAGAGCTGCTGTGCTCTTTCAGAAATCACTCCTTAGTCTGGCTCTCAACAGATACCACTCTGATATGGATGTACCTTCAGTTCAGCTACTCTGTATCATTGAACACTCAAGAGTCCTCACCATTGGCAAAGTCCTGTGATTCATAGAGGGGGCTGACTAGTTTAAATAATAGTAAAATATACATAAGTAGCTTATATCGTTCTCATGCACATAACAAAAAGGTTTTTAAAAATTATTTACATAATTTCTTAAACGGAAACCAAAATTTAAAAATTCATATTGTGCTGGTGATTTCAACATAAACATAATGAAGATTAATCAAAACAGTGAATTTTCATTTATATTTTTAAAATGGGTCAAAACCATGCTTTAAAAAGATTTACTAGATTGGGTCTTACACTATCCACTTTTTTTTTTAGATTTTTCAAATAATATAAAGCAGTTCTTTTTTGCAATATTCTGAAACTAAATTAATTAATTATAAAAAGTTTGCTAAACTCAATAGTGAAATACACTTTCATATCATATCTAATCATTGCATGACATTAATTTTGCGACAAACATTTTAATAAACTCAGTTGATGAAATTATAATCAAGTCAACCATCAGAGTAAAAAAAAAGAAGTAAACCTAGGAAGACTTGGATAAGCAAAGGTCATATTCAGTGAACAAAAACTAAAGAAAAATTGCATAAAGTGGAAAAATAACCATAATAATAAAAAATTGAAAAATGAATGCAGTATATATAAAATTAAACTATACAAACTACTTAGAATTGTTAGATTTAATTATGATAAAAATAAATTAAGAAGTTGTACTAAAGATATTAGAAAAATCTGAAAGTTTGTTAATAATAAAACTAATTTTTTTTTTTAAGGCAAAACATAGAGCTGAATTAAATAATGTAATAAATTATAAAAACCAAAATGTACATATGACTATTAATAATGAAATAACTATTTTAATGATTATTTTGGAAGTGTTGGTAAAGAGATTGTGAGTAAAGTTAATTAGATTTCATCAACCAACTTATCAGTGAAAACAAATATAACATTAACAAATAGTATATTTTTAAAACCTGCATCTGCATTCAGTAAAATATTAAACAGAATTCTACAATTAAAAAACACATATGGAGGATTAGATGTTATATATGCAAAATTATTGACTTAGAGATTTTGCTGTATATTGTTAAACTTTAATGTATATAAATTCATATTTTTGAAACTGGGAGATGTCCAATTTATTTTAAATTAGCTAATTAGCTCAATCTCCTTAGTTTCCTTAGTCAATCTCTAATTTTTTAACAGAATTGTTAAATTCTTGGATAAACAGAATATTTTCTAAGTTGCAATTTAGCTTCAGTAAATGTATAGGACTAAAGATGTAATTGTAAAATAGTACAATATGTTATTGAATGTTTAGATGGGAAAAAGTCTGTTGCTGCTGCATTTATTGGCTTAAGGTCTTTGATACAGTCAGTCATTCACTTTTACTTAAAAAAAACTTTATAAAATTGGTATAAGAGGAGTTACTCTAGAATTGATAAAGGATTATTTTTTTTAAAAACCGACAAAATGTATTAAAAATAAAAAATACTAAAAATGAGTATTACAATGAACATTGGAGTACCTGAGGGCACCATGTTACTATTTATTATTAATATAATAACATATGTTATATATTATTATTTATTATTCATATAGATGACTAGTTTATTGTAAACTGATGATGATTACATAATTACTTCCCATGCAGATGACAGTAGTATTATGCTCATTTAACAACTGGAATAATCTAAAATATAAGTTACATCTTGTATTTCTTGAACGGTATAAAAATTTGGTTAGTTATAAATATGTTATCTTTAAATGTAGATAAGACAGTTTGCACAACTTTTTCCAATCACAATAATCTTTTACTATTAGATTTTAAATTAAAATAATTTAGGAGTGAGTTTTTGTGGATCAACATCTGAGATAGGACTTTCAAAAAATAGCAAGTATATTACAAAGGGCAAAATACAAAACTTATATAATATATATTATATAGGCTAAAAAAGATAATTAATACAGATAAGTTTTTTTTATGGTCATGTATGGACTTTAATATAGCATTGTAACATTTGGGATAATTGCATGGGAAAGTGCAACCAAATCATTTTTAAAAGTTTTATGTAACGTACATGTCAAAGTTATCAAAACAATATCTGAAGTAAATACTACCAATAGGATTATTCCTCCATATCTTAAATAAAAATAAGCTCTTGAAGCTTTATATCTTCATTATACTAGTTTGCCTAACTTATATCTACAAAATATTTTTGATTACAAGATATAAATCTTTACAGTTACCTAATTTCTACTGAAAAAGGAAAAAAAGAAACATTGTATTATTAAACTTTGATAATATTAAAAAAAGGTTAGAGAATTGTTCAGAATAAATAAAGTATTTGAAGAATAGCTGTGTTTTGTTAATTGGTAATAGATAATTCTCATATTCAACTATCTAATAAACTAGAAAATTATATTTTGTTGACTTCACTTGTATGTAGATTAAGTATTAGTCTGTCTTTATTTTGTTAAGTTACTTGTGATGTTATTATTTTTTTGTACATCAGTCTCCATATGATGCTTATTGCATCTCTGCAGGATAAATATGTATGTTTATATGTGTACTTATGATCTGATCTAATAAATAAGTAAATAAATCTTAAAAGTATTTTGGGTGATTGTAATTTCAAAATGTTCAATTGAGTTTATTTTTTCTTGCTGTTCACTGAATGAATGACTTTTTTTTTTACTTAGCAAAACTATCTTTTTAAATTGATAAGATGGTATAAATAATAATGAGTTATAGTAATGGAATATTAATTATCTTAAGATTATTGACATGTAATAGTTAAGGCTATTTCATACCAATATTGAATCAGTTATTTTCTTTCTTTTTTTTTATTATTTAATAAGACCATTATTATTACTTGTATTATTATTTATTTAAATTCTGACTTTGCATTGCAGAGGGACTAGATTTCTTTTTTGCCACTGAATCACATGCTCGGAAATTTTTGGATTTTTTATCAGCAGTTTTGCCTTGCAAGTACCAACACTCAAAGAAACTTCTTTCTCACGACATTCATAGCAATGTGTATAATTATAAATTTACTTACAGGTAAATGTTTTTGTAGATTATAGATTAAATTCATCGTTAATTTTATTTGCATGCAGTGAAATAATTAAAATGTTTTTAATGGGAATGAAGAAAAAATTAACAAAACGTTTTAAAAAATTTATTGTATTAAGAAAAAAAATTGCATATGTTTGGATTATTTATTCTACTTAGTAGTTCTTGCACTGCTGCTGTTATTTGTAAAAACTTACTGTCATCATGATTAAATGAATTTTAAATATTGTTAACAGTTATTAAAACAGGCATGATAATTTAAAATAATAAGAAGCCTGTGAAAATAACATCAATTTTTTTTGTCCAAAAGATTTGTACTGTGACAGAATTATATTTTACCTCAAAAATGGGGAAAAGGTGATCGTTCAAAACATCACAAATTGGTAATTCATCATGATCAAAATTTATCTGTTTATTCATTAGTTTGTGTTAATGTTTATATTTGTAAATCCAATATATATTTTTTATTATTCAGTTTTATTATTATAATTATTTACTTCTAATATTAATTTTTTTTTGTTATTGTGTCCATGTACATTCACAGGCTGATCAGAACATTTGAAAAATGTTTCATATTTGCACATACTTTAATGTTCTTAAAGCTATTTTTTTTAAAGAACCTACTAGTCTTAACAAAGTATATTTATTTAGAATCATTAATATTCCACAAATACCACTACTTTCGAGTTTATATTGTGATGCAATTTGTTTTGATTAAAATATTTCATAATCTTATTTAAAGCTTATAAAGTGTTTCTAAAATGGTAGATTGTCTATACTTTTTCAGTGTGTACTTGTAAAACTAAACAAAAATTATCCTTAGGAAAAATGGCAATGTCTCCTTTGTTCTTCCCCCTGTTCGCCACTTTGTTATTTTTATATTAAAATTTATATCTCAGGTTTGGATAGAGGAATCACATTAATATTTGGTAAGCATCTTGGTAATAAACTTTAAAAATATCAAAAATCAGGACTTAAATGCCTTTGCAAATTACAAAATGGTGGCCATGTTTATTTTTCAATCCATAATATCTCCATAAATATTAGTTTTATCAAAATGTATGTTATTGATAAAATATTAACCCATTTATTTTGAACAAAATGACATTTCATGTTTTTAAATCTGTTAATAAATAGCCAAGTTATGGTAGGAAATTGATATAATTTTGTGTCTGCTTTCATGTCCTCTACTTTACATTTGATTAAATTTTTTATTTATTATTAATTCTAGTATTTTAAATTAGTATCAAATTAATAATTTTCTAAAAAAAAAAATTAATTAAAAATAATAAAACAATTGATATTAATTTTTCACTTTTGAATAATTTTACACAGCGACTATTACTGTTGATCTTGTTAGCAATTTAAAAATGCAATGCACATTATTTAAAAATAAAACCATATAATTTTCAAGTAATTTAAACTCATTATTTACTTGTGAGTGTTTGTTTAAAATTCAGTGTCATTGGTTTATTTTTTAAGTTTTGTTGTATTATCATCATGGAGTTTGAATATACTTTTGTGGCATGTGAGACATGCATTTAGTATGTGGCTTAGCAAACTGTAACAAGACAGAAGCAAAAATACTGTATGAAAACAGGTTTCCTAATAGACGTGTGCCAAATGAAAACAATTTTAACACCAGTTCATTTACAGCAGGTAATCATGATCATGGTAGACTAAGGAGTACTAGGAATATTGAATTAGAAAATGTGTTCTAAATTGTGTGGAAGAATCTCCTGATAAAAGTACATGTTTTCTGGCAATACAAGAAGTTGTGAACCACGTGACTGTGGTTGATTTTAAATGGTAACTGTCTTTACCCTTATCACTTGCAGCATGTACTGGGGCTGACTGCCGATGATTTTTCATGTAGATTGGCTTTCTGTAACTAGTTTCGAAGGACACTAATTAAAGGCCCTTTACTTTTGACAAGGATTCTGTTCACAGATGAAGCTTCTTTCAACAGGAATGGTGTTCAAAACCATCAACATGCACATATCTGGAGTGACAAGAATCCGCATGGTATCTTCCAAAGTAGTCATCAACAAAGATTTTTCTGAAAATATGGGGAGGTATTTTTAATGACTATCTTTTGGATCCTGTCATTCTACCAATCGTTTAAATAGAGAAAATTATTTTGCTTATTTGACCGAAAATCTTCCACATTTGTTGGAAGACCTACCTCTACAATAAGAGAAAATATGTGGTTTCATCACACTGTAGCTCCAGCACATTTCAGTCACATGGTATCAAATTTCCTGCATGAAACTTTCCATGAAAAACGGATAAGCCACGGAGGGCCAGTGCCCTGGCCTGACTTAACCCTTTTGTCTTTTACCTGTGGGGCCATTTGAAGCATATTGTTTATTCAACTCCAATATTCAACATTGAGGATCTTCAACAAAGGATCCAAAATGGATTTCAAGAAATTAGGAATACTCCTGAAATTTTTGAACGGTTAAGAAATCTCTCCAAAAAAGACTGGAGACTTGTGTAATTTCTAATGGTGGACACTATTGGGACATATTTTATAACTTTTAACAATTGTTAACTGTTTATTTAAAAACAATAAAAAAATACATCTTACATTTTACAATAAGTAACATAAAATTGTCACAGGTAGTTATTTTAATTATTAGGTTTATTACTGTGAGAAAATTACTAGTTAAATTGATACTAATTTACAATACTAGAATTAGCAGTAAATAAAAACAATATTTAATCGAATTGAACGTAAAGTGGAGGACATGAGTCTCTTTGATTTGTGGAAATATTTATTTATAATGAAGATAATACTGTCGGGAAAAAGAAAATCAACAAGTGTACATAGGTTATTTTATTGGTGTGTATGTGTATGGTGCCACAAATCAAAGAGAGGTTTATGGTACTTCTCAAGGCAAACAAGACACAATACACTGGTCAAGACAAACACACAAGACACATTTATACAGTTATTTTAATAAAATTTTATCATAAATTACGCAGAAATATGTATCATAGTTTTAAAAAAAATTTTATATAATCTAAAAGTAGCACACTTACTCTTTAAACATAATGCACCTCGATGTACTTTTGGTATTAAAAATGGTTAAATTTAATTTTGAGATATTTCGACGTGAGTTTCAGATAGGATTTTAATTCAAACAGATTTTAGATCTATGTTAGTGTTCAAATACAGTCACAAAAGCCATTTTTGGTGACATTTTAGTCAGACCTATCAGTCCTGCAAAAGCTCTGTGTCAGGGAGCTAAATTTTTTCAAATAATTTTGAAAGTATGGATGATAATGAAGTTAATATATAATTTTATAAATCAGTTGTAGAACCTTTCTTATAGAGGAGAATAACAATGGAAGTCTTGTGAAATAGGATATTAGTAGAAGGTCCTTCAGCCCAAATTTTAAGAGGAACAGTAATAACATATGTTACTTCTTTTATTAATCTTATCAATACCAACTGAATAATTACTTTAATATTTAAAACAAATTTTTACTTTTTATGGATGAACATCAACCTGAAACAAAGATTCAGTAAAATTAGTTAAAATAATAAAACTTGTAATTAGTTAAAACTAGTAAATTTGTTAATCAAATAAAAAAAATACATTCCAGAATAGACAAGGATTTCAAATACAATTAGGAAATAAGAGTTTTATGGACACATTCTCAGAATGGACAGTAATAGACTAACAAAAAAAATCTTTGATACAATGAATAAACTAAAAAACAGTTCTATATGGGTGTTTAAAAAAAATAAATTACAGAAGTAAATTTTATTGATGAAGTGATTAATGACGGAGATTCCTTTAGTAAACATATTCAGAATTATAAAGGTTTTCCAGAAAAAACCAGAAGATTTGGTAGAGAGTGGTCTGGACATAAACAACTACAGTCACAGAAAATGAAAAAAATACTGAGCCAAACATAAAACTGAAACATCCAAAAAGAAGAAACTAAAGAAGTGACTATTCTCTGTTGATTAACATGGCCTCTTAATGGCTTAATAAAAAAAAAAGAATTAGTTAAGGTGTGTGATGAAAGCAAAGTATTATGCAATTTTAAGTTAGGATAACCTGTAATAAGTTCCCAACAACCATCTCTAATAAAACCTATTTAATTTTAGCAAGAACAGTTAGATGCAGTTGACTGTTACTTGACTATCAGTAGCTGTGATAAGAGGTTTTATTAATGATTATTGAATTACTCGTCAAAAGTTTAGAAAGCTCATTTGACACATCCTGTGGTTGGAATAAGTTGCTGGACTGGTAACTAACTTCTTGCTACCTGTGATGTTCCATCATGGTACACTATTTCACATTGTACACATTCCACATTGTACAATTGAAGTGATTAATACTATTTCATACACCCCAGGCAGAACTACTTGGCAAATATACGTTTATGCGTTATGTATTTTATAAACTTTGACAGGTAATAATAATGCATTAAAGAAAATTTAAAGAATTTCCTTTAAATTTAAGATATTAAAGAACTTTAAATTTTTATATTTTTTTTTTTTAAATTTTGATCTGATAATTTTAATAATTAGTTCTTTAATAATGATAATAATTATCACATATTATGTGTGGATAAATAAAATAACCCTTTTGCATTTTCTGTTTTAATGTATGTTATTTTTTCTAATACAAAAATTACTAAGAGCATGTATGGAGGTTATATCTCATGATTTGAATTCATGTTTTTTATTTTTATTATTATTTATCTATGTTATTCTGTTGCAGCGTTGAAATAGTTCCATTGTCAAAAGATAGTGTTGTATGTCTTCCCAAAAAACTTACTCAGCAGCTTGGAGGTATAAATCCTATTTGCTTGGTTCATAGAGTGACCAGTGCTGTGCATCTCATAGATCCTGCTTCTGGTCAAAGTAATAATATAATTTTTTATCTTTTAGATAACTAATTGGTTCTTTTTTTTTTAAGCTCATAGACTACTAGGTTCAAATCCCGTAGTAAATGCAGTTACTTTTATACGGATTTAAATACTAGATCGTGAATACTGTTGTTCTTTGGTGATTGAGTTTCAGTTAACCACACATCTCAGGAATGGTCAAACTGGGACTGTCCAAGACTACACTTCATTTACATTCATACATATCATCCTCATTCATCCTGTGAAGTAATATCTTACAGGCTTCCAGAGTCTAAACAAAAAATGGAAAGAAAAGATAAGATGGACACACAGTAATAGTTATTGTTTTTTAAGAGAAAAACTATAAGTTTTATGAAAAACTCTAATTGGGGAACCTTCCCTAAATTTTTCTGTTCATTAAAAATACAATAATATCATTTTTTAAATCTTCGCTCTTTTTCTAGTATGGCACCCAACTTTATTATTTCAACTGGAAACCTCTTGCTTTTATTGCATTTTTAGGTAGAATATAGTATTTTAATACATTTTTATTATTGGATATTTTTTCTCTAAACATATCTGTTATGGAGCTACTGGCTGAAATTGTAAAATCAAATATCTCAGCCAACATCATTATTTCAAACAGAAACCTCATGTTTTTATTGTATTTTTGGTTAGGAAATATTTTAAGACATTTTTATTCTTTGGTATTTTTCTCTAAACGCAGCTATTACGGAGCAATAGGTTGACAGTTGTAATTTTACCAAAACAATAAATATAATTTTAAATCTAAATAATTAAAAAATTATTTCATTGTATTTTGTATTTCTGAAAAATTTATTGAATTTCACAGTATACTCATTGATGGTTGATCCTCTTATTCATTAGTTAGAATTGTTACCAAGAAGTTAATAAATATTTTAGTTTTTAATAACCCTTATTTGTATCACTTTTTTAAGTTTTATTTTAATAATGCAGTTTGATAATCACGAAAGAGTGGATATAGTAGAAATTTATTTTTTAAGTGACAGGAATTCAACATTACCAAGAAATACATATGTAGAGTGTTACCCTGATTGACATCCACCTCGCCTTAAACTATTTGAAAAATTAGTTGGAAATCTACCAAGTATTGGATTTCAGAAAAAAAGATGTCAGGACAGAGTTGTTAATGAAAATAATGGGGCAGACATTCTAGCTTTCTTTGAAGCATATCCTACAGCTTCTGTAAGAGAAGGAGCAGAATTTCTACCTGTATCTTTTGACTCAATAGCAAGTGTGTTGGGGAAGCACAGTTAATATGCATATAAACCTGCGGTTCTTCATACTATGATGCCTGGTGATTAAGGAAGAAGGCTTGAATTCAGCAGCTGGATTGCAGAACAGGTTGTAATTTATCCTAATCTTTTGTCTAAAATTATTTTGTTATGAAACTGGAAACGACTTCCTCCAGTAATGGAATGCATAATCAAAAATACATCCATTATTGGTAAAAAAAAAAATCCATCAATTCTCAGAGAAGGACACAGACAAGTGAGATTTTCCATTAACTACTGATGGGCCTTCATCAACAATCAAATTTTGGCCTTGGATTTCTACAAGGAAAATGTTGTGGGAGCTCAGCACCATCCATTGCTGGAAGATTTTTTACTGCCACCTATTGATGACTTGCCTTTAGATTTGCAAATGCAAATGTATTTCCAACAAGATGGAGCTTTAGTACACAACTATCACGAGGTAAAGGAGTTTTTAAATGCTCATTTCTAAAGCAGGTGGACTGCTAACCAAGAAGCTATTGCTTGTGAGAAGTCCAGACCTTTCCCCATTAAATGGTCTTTCCTCTTGAAAGACCAGTTGTATATACTTTAGTAGAAGAAATAACAGCTAAGCTAGTCAAAATTTTGTACAACATCCATCACAATATATTGTCAAAAGCTGTTAATACATTTTAACAGGAAAGCGACTGCCTGCATTTTTACTAATTGTGGCCATTTTGATAATCTGTTATAATTGACACTACAATTCTGTTATAATTCTTCCTTCCTAATAAATAAAACTACAACCACACAAGGCAAAAGTTTTAATCTTATTTTTACTTTATTTTCCACTTTACTGATTTTCAAGCTTTGAAAATATTATTTGACAACCACGTACTAATACATTAGGTTTCCATTTAAAGTAATACAGGTGACCACCATATTTGATTTTACAATTGTCAGCATATAGCTCCATAACAACTGCATTTAGAGAAAAATACCAACGAATAATAATGTCATAAAATAGTATTTTCTACCCAAAAATGCAATGAAACCATGAGGTTTCAATTTCAAATAATAAAGTTGGCTGCCATATTGGTAAAAGTGTGAAAATTTAAAAAATGGTAAATTTTTTTTTTTTAATTTGGGAAAATCTAAAGGAAGGTTTGCACAGTTTATCATAAAACTAATAATTTCTGAAATCCCAATGGTGTGCTCCATTTTGATTTGATCACTTTGTATATGAATTATCTTTTACATCATTATCTTTTACTGGATTCTTAATATTAAATTTAAGAAGCTGTATCAGAAAAAGGTCACCTTTTTAAATTTAAATGAATAAAAGTAACTAAAACTACTAAAAATGCTCAGAATCCAACCTCAAGAGGCAGATAAATATGATTCTGATATTACAAGGGTTGCCTTAGTGTAATGTATGGTTGCTAATAACTCTCAAATGACAAATATGATATAAAAGTACATTTTATTTGCTAAAAAAAGTTTACATTTATTTTTGTTTCCACATAGTCACCATTTACAGCTACACTTTTCTTCCAATGGTGAACCAGATTTCTTATTCGTTCAGTGAAGAATGCTGGCAGTCTTTCCTTGATCCACAACTTCACTCCATCAAGTTCCCATATTATTCTTGTAAAACCACAAATAGTAATAAATCTCAATGGGTTCAACATTTCCATCATAATATCATCTTCTTTAAGTTGCTTTTTTTATTGTAATTTTTGTTTACTATCCCTTCTATTTTTGATTCACTTAAAACTATCTTGGTTCGTTATTTATTTCCCTTTTCCTTACTGGCTTTAGAATTATATAAAAAGTCTATGAAAAATATTTCTTAACTTAATAATATTTTAGATTTAATTAGTGTAAATTTTTAATTAATTGTTGCTGATTTTAAAAATCAACTACAATAATGTTTTTAAAAAGGGAAAATTATAGAATTCTTTTCCTTTGCTTGAGTTGCTGTCACTGCAAATTAAGCTTCTAATATAAGTATTTACGTGTAATAAACTTAAGATCAGTACTTGACTATAGACTTGCAAGATAAAAGTATTTGAATGACTTTTTTACAATTATTTCATTTAAAAGAGTGCATGCAGTGGATTTTTAAAAAACTGGACTTCTAAAGAAACTGGGGACTAAAAAAGTGTTTGTGTGTGTGTGTGTATATATATATATATATATATACACGAGGTGCTACCCAAAAGTTCAGGGAATTTTACCATACAAATAAAATAGCCTTACCATAACTTATAATTTCCACTGTTTCCTTCAAAGTAATCCCCTTGGGCATTGATACAGTGATCCCAGCGTTTTTTCCATGATTCCATGCATCCCTGGAAGTCTGCAGGTGTAGGTGTTCGAAGCATGTTCTGCATTTCTTTCTGAATCTCCTCAATTGTGTTAAAACGACGACCTTTCAATTGAAATTTTATTTTCGGAAAGAGAAAAAAGTCGCACGGGGCAAGGTCAGGCAAATAGGGTGGGTGGGGAATCATTACCGTCTTTCTGGAAGCCAAGAAATTCCAAACGGCTTGCGGATGTGTGCGTTGTCATGGTGCAAAACCCAGCTGTTGTTACCCCACAGATCTGAACATTTGCGCCTAATGCTTCCATGTAACTGCTTCAGAACTTCACAATAGAACTTCCCATTGACAGTATGACCAAGAGGAACAAATTCCTTATGGATAATGCCTTTGATGTCGAAAAAAACAATTATCATGGACTTCACGTTCCTGCAAACTTGGCATGCTTTTTTTGGCCGCAGTGAACTTTGCGACTTCCACTGTGACGACTGCTGCTTAGTTTCAGGGTCATACCCATACACCCAAGTCTCATCACCTGTTATAATGTTGGAGATGAACATAGGGTCATCTCTTGCAAAATTTTTCAATTCACTACAGACAGACAGCTACGCGATTTTGTTTCTGGTCACTGTTCAACAGTCTCGGTATTTTGCAGCAATGCGTCTCATGTTCAAATTGTCCGACAAGATACATTGCACGGACCCACGTGACATTTGTACAATTGCACAAACATCATGGATTGTTTGTCTACAATCTGCAACAATAGTCTCTCGCACTTTCGCGATGTTTTCCAGTGTTACGCTTGTTGATGGTCTTCCTGAACGCTCATCGTCATCGACTGTTGTTTGCCCATCTTTGAATCGTTTGTACCACAAAAAAGTTTTACTTTTACTCATAGCATTGTCACCAAATGCTTCCACAAGCATGCGATGGGTTTCTGCACCAGTTTTTTTAAGCATGAAGCAAAATTTGATGCAGATTCTTTGCTCTTTAAATCTGCCATTTAGAACTTTGCCGAAGCAGTACAACACAACGTTACACAACCGCACGAAAGTCAAATTTAAATTAAATAACAAAGAGTACTGTTAGCCACATCTAGCGGCAGCAGGTCGTACCAGCAATGGTTCGTGCGTGAAATTCAAATTCCCTGAACTTTTGGGTAGCACCTCGTATATACATATTTATGTTTTATAAACCTTAAAATAAATTTAACTTTAAGATTGTTCAAGTATTAAGCACTTTTACCTTTTGTTTCTTCTTTATTGGGTGTGAATTCCTCTTCTGTAAAATATTTAATCGTTGGAAAAAAAAATCATAAATTTAATTCTTATTCAGGATAAGAATTAATTTTTTCTTAAAACTCCCGATAGATTCGTGTAGTCTTTATTTCTAGTTCTATTGTCTTATAGATTTATCTGTCTTTACCTTGTAAGCTGAGATTTTTCATCAAGTAAGAAAAAAAACCAGGAAAGTAATCAATTCTTGAAACTTGTTTTGAATCTTATAAAATGTCAAGAAGGGGTGCGCTAATTTGATATCCAACAACTGAAGAAAGAGGACAGTTTCCCACCTAAAATCCTATACAGTTTGAGCATTTTTCTTGTACGCAGCATGGGCTTAGGAAGGACTGAAAATTCTTATTTAATTTCCCAAATAGCTTATCATTATAGTTAATGCAGTGATAAGGGATGATGTGATTTTTAATTTTTCACTTCCTGAAATTAAGACAAAACGTTTTTCAGATAAAAAATAGAGCATGATTTTTTTAAGAGGATTTTTTTGTACAAAATTCTCTTTATATTATATTTCTAAATTGTGTACAAAAATGAACAGATAATGGGAATAGAGATGTAAATACACAACTATAAAAAGTAATACAGGACTATCAAAAAAAAGAAAACATAAATATCAGTTTGGGAAAATAATTTTATTAAATACTGTTAGTATATTCTGATGATCCCAAAGAAGTTGAATAAATCAACCCAATAATAAGTACAAAAATAAAGCCAATAAAAAACCTCCATACACAAAACTATAGCATTAAGTTTCAAGTATTTTAAGATAATTTTAATATGTTTTATAAAAATTGCTCAAAAATTGAAAAATGAACCACATATTAATATAAATGTCACTTAATGAATAAATAAGTAAATTTTATTCAGTATATTAGCATTAAATAAAATACATAAAAAATATTGCTTTCAAACCTGTATCAAATCTGGCGTAAGAACTGTTTTTATGTAACTGAACATAATACTTTGGCTTTTGAAAAAGGGTCATATTTTGCTTCCCTTGCAACTTTTAATTAGTGACCAAACCATTTTAAAAAATCTTTACCCCAATTTTCTTAAAATGTCGTTAAAAAATTTAGTAAAAACATTATTACTCAGTCAATGAATTTTAAAATTATAATTAAAAAGTTTAAAAACCTTGAATTTCTTCCACATCCTGTTTATTTTGTCCATAATTATGTGCTTCAATAATTTTCATTAATGCCTTATGAATTTTGATGTAGCTATTTTTTATATTTTAATATTTTATGCTAACTTTTAACATTTATTTTTTATTTATAATTATGTATCAAAATACACAATCATCCCAAATGATGTTGTTCTTACCAAGGTCATACCAGATTTTCCCTTGATCCATTCAGGCAAGAGGTGAGTAGTTTCTTTTTTTATTTGTAGAGTAGCATATTTTCTCATCTCTGATATGATTTATCTAATGAATTATGTACCAATCGGAATAAAAGATTTCTTTATTCTCAAATATGTGGAAAAATCTAAAATAAATGTAGAAAAGAAAATAACTGTTGAGCTACTATATTTTTAACAAAAGCTAAAAGTGGCTGGCTGTTTTGATAAACAATATAGAGCAAAAAACAAGAACCTGTTGCTACCATTTAGACCAAAAGTGTATATATATAATCAGATATCCTCACAAGTAGATATTTGAGTAGTTAAAGTGAGGAGAGTGTCTTCAGTGTGTTAGGGTATGAAAATGTTAATAAATTTTCTTGTTCATAATTTATTTAATGGTTCATTATTTTGTGTTTGAATTTAGATTTGTGTTTTCTGATTATTCTAATCGGTTATTATGTATATTATCATTGTTCTTAACATTCTCAAGTATTTATAAAGTATTTTCTGTATTTTTTGTGCTTACAAAAAAATTATTTGTTTTAATGTGATGAATTATTTTAAGCAGGCATTTGTAGATTGTGCTACATTCAGAGAAATATTGCTTAAAAAATCAATTTTCTTAACCTTTTGTTTATTTCTTTTTTTTCTTTTTTTTTGTATTTTTAGCTATGTTTTATTTATCCCTGTTATATGCATTAATTCATGTATTAACTTTATTATTTACATATTACTTTAATTAATTGTTTTTATTCATAATTTTTTTTCTTTTTGCAGTAGCAGAAGTTAGCAGCAATTTATATTGGAGATATCAATTTAAGACCATATGTAATCCAAAACAATTAGTAGAATTTATTGTTATGGACATTGAATCCATGAAAAACAATGAGCGTTTGGTGTTTCCTGGGCAAGGTTCTATTTCAAATAAGGTAATTCTCCACTCCTACTAACTTGTATATTATGTATGACTTGTAAATTTGTCATTCCCTGATCATGATTGCATTTGGAAATTTGATTATATGTCTAAAATTATATACCACTACTTACTATTGTCTATTGTCTAAAACAGATATTTTGGAGTGTTTTTATTCACAACTTCAATCCCAAACAAAGAAGAACAATCGTACAATCATTTTTTAATCTAATCACTAAGAAATTGGCTTGTGCAATACAAAAAATAAATATGGGAATTGCAACTTCTGGGAAAATGTGCAACATATCATGGCTTGTCAACAATGAGGATTTATTTGGTATGCTGAATTGCCAGACTCAAAGGTATGTTGTAAAACAGTTGATTTAGCGGCCTCAAGTTTCTTCTCTTTCTTTGATGGATTGTTGCTATTGTCATGTCATTTTTGTTGCTGCTATGACACATTCCTGAACTTTGATAGAGGAGTTATTAGCTTCCCTTGAACTACGTCTTGCATAAATTTCAATACTCAAGTGATAATTTTATAGGTTTATGAACGTAATGTTTTTACATTATTAGCAAAGCTCATCCTGTTAGTTTTAATACCTTAGTAACAAACAAAATATTCTGTATTTATACTTTACTGTAAAAAAATATGTTAAAATATAAAAGTGATAAAACAGTACTTTACTAAAATGAGTTACTGGTAGAAATTAAACTACTGCCTCCACTAGCTGAATTATTTTAATTACTTTTTTGAATAATGATCTACTTCTTCACTTGAGAAGGAGACTGTGATTCAACCACTACTTCTCACTGTTGACTGAATCAGTGTCACTTTACAGCTATTAGCAATATTAAATCATTCAGATTGTAGTAAATAATAGTTATTGCCATTTTGTCATTCGAATGTAATTTAATGCAATGAATAAGAATGTTATGTAATTTTCATAACATTTTGAACAACTTTAATTAAAAAATTTGTTAGATAAATTTGATTCTTCCCTGTTATTAATATTGTGCTTTTCAAAATTGGATATAGTCCTTCAATCCTGACTCACACTATAATTGTGTCTAACACATCTGAAAAAAAAGAAGACATATTTATTTATTATAAAAAAAGAGAAAATAGAAAATTATTCAACTTTAATTAAATTCTACAGTCTAGTATATTATTAGAATCTTCAAATTGTATATTCTTAATAGTAAACTTTTTTAAATTGTATTTTACAAGTTTTCTGTAAATTCAATACCAAATACTCACTATATCTAAACTAACAGAATTTAGAAAAGAATGCTTTATTTATAAAAATTAATAATTTTGTAATAACAATATTTCTTAAACGATTCTTGTATTATAACATAAGTTGAGGTAATTTTCTTGTTTGTGTGTTCCAATTAATAATCCATACATCTATTCAAAACTGTCATACTCGATCATATTTCGGCAGTCGGTTATTAATAAATCTGAACCTGAATGCACTGTTGGAGGCTATTGGTACAGCACCTACTGAATATCTAAATATTAAATTTAAGAAGGATATATATATATATATATATACACATACAAGGTGTGTGAAAAAAATAATGAGATTGGTAACACTGCGTGCGATATAGCAATGCTGTGTCTACAACCGGTAGACACTGCTTTGTCAGATCGCTGGCAACGAGTTTCAATTCCGTTCAGCAAACTCATTATTTTTGACAATGCCATCAGTGAAGTTGTGTTTTTGTTGTGTGTTATGAAAATGGAGCATCGGAATTTAGAGCGACGTTGTGCAATCAAGTTTTGTGTTGGGGAATCAACTTGGGGAATCCACAAGTGTGACCTTTGAAAAGTTGAAAAAGACCTATGGGGAACATTGCTTATCAAGAGTACAAGTTTTCCACTGGCACAAGTCATTTTTGGAAGGCTGAGAACACATTGAAGATCAACCTTGCTCAAGGAAACCTTCAACTTCAAAATCTGACAAAAACGTTGAGCGTGTGAGGGTTCTTGTGAGATCAGACCATCCTTTAACAATAAGAATGATGAGTGAACAGTTAAATTTAAACATTTCACCATACATCAAATTTTGACAGACAGTTTGGACATGCAAAATTGGTGCCGAAAAACCTCACAACGGAACAGAAGGACAATCGAAGAAACGTGTGCGTTGATCTTCTTGAGAGGATTGACAATGACCAAGAATTCTTCAATCGTGTGATCACAGATGATGAATCCTGGATATTTGAGTACGATCCTGAAACAAAGCGGCAAAGCAAAGAGTGGCACACTCAGTCATCTCCTCAACCGAGAAAAGTCATATGAGCAAATCAAAGATCAAAACCGTGCTGATTTGCTTTTTTGACAGTAGGGGTATCGTGCCTAAAGAATTTGTTCCTCCAGGACAAACTGTCTATCAAGTGTTTTACAAAGGTGTCCTTGAAAGGCTCAGGAAAAGAGTGATTCGCATGAGATCAGACATTGCAGACATGTGGGTGCTTCATCATGACAATGCTCCATGTGACACAGCCATTTCCATCAGGGAATTTTTGACATCAAAACGCATTCCTACAGTTTCTCAACTCCCCTGTTCACCTGATTTGAGTCCTTGTGACTTTTTCCTTTTCTCGAAATTGAAACATGTCTTAAAAGGATGTCATTTTGGAACTCTGGAGAACATTCAAAGACTGTGACCAACCAGTTAAAAGCCCTACCAGTTGAAGCATTCCAGCGCTGTTACCAGGAGTGGGAATGTCTCCGCCGGTATATAGCTGCCCAAGAGTACTACTTTGAAGGGGATATTATAACAACTTTGGGGGGATATTGTTATTTGTTGAAAAAAATAAAAACTTTGGTAAGTGCGAGGGTTATTTTTTTTCAAGGTCCGATCGGTTGCGAAATAAAAACCCGCGAAAAATCAGATGAACCTTTGTGCATATGTGTTGTGCAGCGTCTCTAGTATGGCCTTCAATCACGCCGCGCCACTTCTTTTAGTTCTGAACACGCATATAGCACGTAAACATGTCTACTACAATAGCATCTCCCGCCAAGTGTGAAGTGCGTGTGGTAATTCGATTTCTTCAGGCTGAGGGGTGTAATGCAGCTGAAATTCATAGACGAATAAGTAATGTGTACGGTGTAACTTCAATGAGTGACAGCAAAGTGCGACAATGGTGCAGGAACTTTAAAGCAGGACGTACAGATGTTCATAATGCAGGCGGTCAGGGAAGGAAGCGAGTGTCAACCGATGATCTCATTGAGCGAGTGGATGAGGCAATTCAAGAAAATCATCGGTTCACAATTTCTGTATGAGTGATAAGTTTTTCTGAAATTTCAAGGTCAGCTCTCTACACCATTGTGAGTGAGAGACTTCAGTACCGCAAACTTTGTGCAAGATGGGTTCCCCAGATGCTGTCCGACCATCACAAAACAATGAGAATGGACCTCTCCCTAACACATCTCCAGCGCTACCACAATGAAGGAGAAGATTTTGTGACCAAAATTATCACAGGGGACGAGACATGGGTCCATTTCGAAACTGAAGAAACAAAAGAACAATTCAAACAGTGGATGCATTCTCATTCTCCCAGTAAACCAAAGAAGTTCAAGTGAACCTTCTCCAACAGAAAGTGTATGGCTACTATGTTCTGGGACCGGAATGGAGTTCTCTTGGTGGAATTCATGGAACATGGCACGACCATCACTGCAGCCTCATTCTGCGTGACTCTTCAACGTCTATGAAGGGCAATTCAGAATAAGCAGAGAGGAATGTTGTCATCAGGCATTGTCTTTCTCCATGACAATGCTCGGCCGCACACTGCAGCTCTAACAAAGAAGCTCCTGCAGCATTTTCATTGCGAAATGTTTGATCACCCACAGCCTGAACTTGGCTCCATCCGATTTTCACCTCTTTGCTCACATGAAACGCTGGTTAGGAGGACAACATTTTGGTACAGACATCGAGCTGCAGACCAGCATAGAAACATGGCTGAAAACACAGGTGGCTCCGCTCTATGATGAGGGTATTGGAAAGTTGATACCACGCTACGACAAATGTCTTAATCGAAGTGGCGACTATGTAGAGAAATAGCGTAACTATGTAAGTACTTGTTACAAATAAAAAATTTTTATTTTCACTGTGGTTTTAATTTCATGACCGATTGGACCTTGAAAAAAAATAACCTTTGTAAAAAATCAGCCTCATTACTTTTCTCACACACCTCGTGTATATATATATATATATATATATATATTCTAGGTGTGTTTTCCTATCACAATTATCCGCGGTTGATTAGCGTTCCACGAAAATATGTTGGTATCTGATTGCCTCCCTTCATAGTCTTATGCTACCCTCTTGTGAAAAAAATTTCAAAAAATTACAGTATATTAAAGAGATTTAAAACAGATTTTGACAAAAAAAATCAGTATGATTGGATATTTTTTATGCCTGTAACAACAAAAAAATTGAAACAGTACAAAAATTACGATAATTTAATTGCAGATTTTTTTTGCACATTTCTACCGCGTTTTTTATTAGCGAATTTTTTTTTATTTGCTTTGTGTTTATGAAACATAGTTTGCTGATTTTAAAAATAATACTTTTAAGCAAATTGGTTGAAAATTGGGCAAAATATGATGAAAAAGCCGTGTCATAAATCACAGATTAGTAGCATATGTTAGTATAAGTGAAAGTAGATTCAGTAAACTACGTTTTATAAAAATTCCCACCACGCAAAAGCCTATTCAGATTGTCAAAAAACCATTTTTCCTGTATACTCTTATTCATTACGAATCGATATGTGTTACATGTTTATCAATATCATTTGTCAGAAAAGATATTTATAGACCTCAAGTAAAAGTGACGTATTTATGACCACAAATTCCTTTTCTTTTTTGTGTGCCATATATCATAATTTATTATGTGTTTCAATACATCAATATGTTGCTAGTAAGATAAGCTATTTTTTTAAATAATAAATAAATCTGTAATCCTCATAGCAATTATAATACACTAATCACACACACACATACACACACACACACACAAGCACATTTCTGAGAAAAAATGGTCATATTCTTTCTAATCTAAATAAAACATTTTACATCGTATAAACGTCGTTCAAATTGTTTAATAAAACTGATTCCTTTGTGAATATAAAACAAAATAACAGACTTAGATGCCATATAAAATGATTTTGTAACAGCGTTTTAAAACTGACGCCGTACATAGCCAGTTCCAAGGCTACATGATTTGAAAAGGTTAAAGTAACGAGAATTTTGAAATTTCACAGGTTATATTAGTTCGATTCTCTGGATTTTTTCATTGTTGTGTTGGTAAACATGTCTAAAAAATATCTGTACATTTTTAGCCATATTGGATGTTTAGTTTGTTGTCAGCTGTCAAAAGGATATCATGTGTTTTGGTATGATCGGCGATTTTTTATTTTATTTAAATAATGGATCAGAGAATTTGTATTAAATTTTGTTATAAGAATGGAATAAAGTGTAGCAATGTTTTAAAAATGTTAAATATTGCTTTTAGTGAGTCTCCTGTGAGTAATGCAAGGGTTTACTAGTGGTATAAGTGTTACAAAGAAGGTCATGAACACGTTGAAGTTGATGAGCACCCTGGATGCCCCCGCACATCAACAACCAATGAAAACATGGAAAAAATGAAAGAAATGATTATGAATGATCAACGAATCACAATCAGAGAAGTCGCTGATGATGTCAATTGGGATATCAATTGGCTCATGCCATGAATTTTTTTCAGATGTTTTGGGTATGAAACGTTTGACAGCAAAATTTGTTCCAAAATTGTTGAATTTTGAAGAAAAACAGCGGTGAATGGAAGTTGCTCAGTAGTCACTAAATGAAGTCAACAACGATGCAGAACTACTGAAACTTCTGAAACAGGTGATGAAACATGGGTTTACGGAAATGACATCGAAACTAAGTCTCAGTAGTCCCAGTGGAGGCATTCTGGATCACCAAGCCGAAAAAAAGCTCGACAAGTACGGTCAAATGTGGAAGTTATGCTCACCTTGTTCTTCAATTTTAACAGCGTAGTGCATAATAACGATCAATAAGAAGTATTATCTACAAGTTCAACGACGTTTGCGTGAAGCAATCCAAAAAATGCCTGGATTTGTGGCAAAACAATTCATGGCTTCTGCACCACGATAGTACGCCTGCTCACACTTAATTGCTTGTTCGTCAATTTTAGCCAAAAACAACACTGTAGTGATACCCCAGCTGTCATATTCACCAGACATGGCCCCATGTGACTTTTTTCTATTCCCAAAAATAAGAAAACCTTAAAGGGCTGTCATTTTACAAGCATAGATGAGAGATTAAAAGCAAATAGTTAAAAGAGCTAAACACTATTCCAAAGATCGAGTTCCAGAAGTTTTTTGGGGATTGGAAAAAGCGATGGCATAAGTGTATAATATCTAATGGGAACTATTTTGAAGGGGATAACATTAATATAGATGAATAAATAAAATTCTTTCCAAAAAACAAAAATTCTCATTACTTTTTGAACATACCTCATGAATATATATAAAATTATACAAAAAAAGATACACAAGTAATAATTTGTATCCTTTTAAGTTACATATTATTAATCTGTAAAATTATATTTTAAATTGTATAATATAAACCACCTAGTACAGAAGATGGAGATAAGATGTACCTTGCCCTAATTTTAACATGAAAGTATTTTCGCAGGATCTGTGTATCCTCAGTCATGATTAAATTACACATTAAAAATACTAAAATAAACTATGTACATGGTTAATCTGCAATTTTCATTTTAATATTACAGTAATGTAATAAACATTTTATCATGTACATAGTTTATTTTAACATTTTTAATATGAAATTTAATAAAATAGTTCAATCATGACTGAGGATGAAGGATCCGACAAAAGTATTTCAATGATAAAATTAAGGTAAGATATGTCTTATCTCAATATTCTATACAAGCTGGTTCAAGCACTGATGCATGATTTTTGCAGATCTTACTATAAGAGGTCCTTGATTTAAATTTCAGCCGTAAACGTTTCATCTAAAAAAAGTGCTCTCTTTTCAAGAGACAACTACTGACTCTGCTTTGCTTATATAAGCAATCTGCAACTGCTTTGTAATATAAGAATAATTTATAATAGGTAAGTGAATCCTACACGTTTTAAGAAAATCAGTGTGCTGTAAGTTACTTACTTTCTTTTTCTTTACAGCATGTGTTAGCAGATGTATGGTTGGTTAAATCATCTGAACTTGGAATGACAGAGAACACAATTCACACTCGAACACATCTAGGACATATCCTGAAGCCTGGTGATTCTGCTTTAGGGTAAATTATATTATTATTTTGACACAGAAGAAAATTGTATTAACTGAAGATTAATGATTTTTTTTTGTATCTTTTAAATGGTTCAAATTAAATTTAAACTGATTACTTCATAGCTTTACGTAGCTGTATTCCACTATAGAATACAAATTTACTTTTATTTGTATTGTTAATTTTTTTCTTTATTTTTTGCTCGATGTGTTAATTCACCGCAGAAGGTTATACATGAAAGTATGGAAGTGAAATTTTGTAATGTATGAAAACTAGCATGCCTGACCAGAATTCGAACCTTTGGCC
Source organism: Lycorma delicatula (assembly GCF_047948215.1). Classification (NCBI taxonomy): domain Eukaryota; kingdom Metazoa; phylum Arthropoda; class Insecta; order Hemiptera; family Fulgoridae; genus Lycorma; species Lycorma delicatula. The sequence continues at coordinate 45,726,531 of NC_134455.1, read as the reverse complement.
CCCCTCCCACCAGATGAAAGGACAAGACGCCTCACCACTTAGCACTGGAGATCAGCAATTTTATTTATTTACATTAAAATGTTTATTTTACATCCACATGTCTCAGGTGGGATCACTCTATACTATGCCTGTTATTCTGTAGTCTTGGGTATTTCTGTTTTTATCTGCCTTGGTTAAAAGAGAGTCATTTCTCGTATGTTATAGTGCTATTTGTTTCTAGGGTTTTTATATAATTTTGCAAGTTTTTTAATTTGATTTGATATTCTTTACTAGTTATTTTTTTTATAATTTTCAAGTACTAAATTTAATTATTTTTTCTCAATTTTTGCTGTATTATAAATTTTAAGTGAGATTTATTTCCTTATATTGTGGATTTATTCTTGTTTAGTGCATTTTACTTTGTAAATTTCTCTATTTCCATAAATAGTATATGTATACTTTGTAAGTAAAGTATTTACCTATGTATTTATGAAGTAAATTTTCAAATATTTTCTCCTAAAGATTATTTAACGAATTAAAAGATTTTTTTTTGTCTTCAGTCATTTGACTGGTTTGATGCAGCTCTCCAAGATTCCCTATCCAGTGCTAGTCGTTTCATTTCAGTATACCCCCTACATTCTACATCCCTAACGATTTGTTTTAAATAAAGATAAAATCTCAATAATTATAATTACTAAATTACGAAGTGCTACCCAAAAGTTCAGGGAATTTGAATTTCGCAGGCGAACCATTGCTGGTACGACCTGCTGCCGCTAGATGTGTCTAACAGTACTCTTTGTGAATCAGTGTTCCAACAGCTGTGACGGTGAGAGGCTGCATTGTTTACTTTCGTGCGGTTGTGTAATGCTGTGTTTTACTGTTTCGGTGAAGTTCTAAATGGCAGATTTTAAACAGCAAAGAACCTGCATCAAATTTTACTTCACGTTTAAAAAAACTGGTGAGAAACCCATCGCATGCTTGTGGAAGCGTTTGGTGACAATGCTATAAGTAAAAGTAAAACTTTTTTGTGGTACAAACGATTCAAAGATGGACGAACGACAGTCGATGATGATGAGCGTTCAGGAAGACCGTCAACAAGCGCAACACCGGAAAACATTGTCAAAGTGCAAGAAGCTATTGTTGCAGATCGTAGACAAACAATCCATGATGTTTGTGCAATCGTACAAATGTCGTATGGGTCCGTGCAACGCATCTTGTTGGACAATTTGAACATGAGACGCATTGCTACAAAATTCGTTCCGAGACTGTTGAACAGCGACCAGAAACAAAATAAGCTATTTTATTTTTATGGTAAAATTCCCCAAACTTTTGGCTAGCACCTCGTATATATTTTTTATAGCTAAGTAAATTTTTATTTTATGTTTTTTATGTAAAATTGAGTGAGTACACAGTGAAATTTATATCATTCAAGTACAGTATAGGAGTTTTCTTCGATCTCTTACTCCAGGTGGTTGATGAGATATACATCCAATATTTGCAGTACTTTTTTGTGTTTACAGTTTTGATTGTATTTGTTTCGTTATTATTTTTGTGAGTTGGTTGTTTAGTTTTATTGTTTCATTTGTTACTGGTGTTATTTGTTCATTTTGTTGTTTATTTTATATTTTTTATGTGAATTTGTAGTCTAAGAGCCTGTTGTTTGAGGTTACTAGGGTTACCTAGCAACCGTTTGTAAGTACCACATTTCAGGTTGTTCAAGTGTTGTTTGGAGTTTTTGCACGGTCATTTGACTTTTATTGTGTATTTTGTACTGGGGATTATTTATTTGATATTCTCTATGGTAGCTGTATTTGTTCTGATACATAAATTACATTTGGCTTGCAGTTGTTTCTTTACATAACATCAGCTGATCCTTGTTTGTATTAACTTACAAACTTTTTCTTGTTTTTGGCTTTGAATTTTTGCTGTTATGTTCGGCTCTGGTGGGTCACGGGGAATGACCCAACTTGCAGGCAAAAGATCTCTCACCCCCATTGGCAGCAGGAGGACATGTGGGGAAGACTAGGCAGTCTCAGGGACACATTCTGGAGACAATGTGAAGGACAATCTAAAGCCTCTGGATGAGAGGCGAGTCAGTTATTGGAGTCTTCACATCCGGAATAGGAAGTGAAAAGACTGATATGTGATGCACTTCTTAAGGTGGCAATATGGGGAAGCTATCTCCACGCTGACTGACAGTGACGATTCAACTGGTGCTGGGAGTGATTTTTCTGAGGAGATGGGGCCTGCCTTGCCCCCTTGGCGAGTCAAGATATTTGGGGTGAGGGGTGGCTGTTGGACAGGTCACTTGATTAGAGATGAGCCAGTCGGGAAAGATAAAAGAAAACATTCACTGAGTGATGAAGAGGGTAGAAATAAGAATGGGGATGAACTAGTCGTGCTGATCAAATGGACAGGTCACTTGATATGAGAGGTGAACCAGAGTCGGGAAAGCTGAGAAAAGAATACATACACTGAGTAATGAAGAAGTAAATGATAATGAGGATGAACTAGTTGAACATGTTGATCGAATGCTTGAAGAGAGTTAGTGAGCACTTTGGTAGGACAGCTGACAAACGTACTAAAAGGGAGATAAAACGCATCCAGGTAGAGATGTCAGAGTCGGTCAATAAGTTTGCTCGGCACAAGGTGGATTGACAAGTTGGGCAGTATTGGGGTGACAATGGATTGGCCTCAGGCTGATGGGCTGGCACCACAGACGGACTGTGGTGTTTGCAGAGCCGATGCTCAGTCATGAGTTGACAGGGCTACACAGACCATCAGGCAAGTGGATGGTGATGAAATAATCAGAAAGCTGGATGAGGGAGTCATAGTTGAGGAGATTCCTAAACTGGTTACCACTCATTGAGTGGAGGGAGCATTCCAGAAGATAAGGAAGATGGATGGCTCCTTTCCTGGTAAAGAAGAAGGTAATGTGATACTAATTCATGATTTGCATGCTGACGTGGTTGGTTTTAAGGCAAGCTCTACAGGTGGGCTCCTGGGGTTAGGAGGCTATCTGAACAAAGTAGGTTATGGAGTGGACAGCTTCTGATAGATGATCACGGAACCAGAAACATTTTCAATGAGGAAATAATTAAAGTCGCTGGCTTAATTTACACAAGAGTTGTAGATTCTACCAACGAAGAGGGCTTGATTTTGAGCATATTCAAGTGCATTCGTAAGCTCAGTGATATGGACATTGATGCATCTTACGTGTCATCTGGTAGGAGAACAGGTGCAATTTTGAAGAGATTACATGAATGTGATTGGAAGAGAGTGAGCAAGGAAAGGCAACTTTACCTAACCAACACCACCTTGAAGCAGAAAGAAATGGTTTGATGAGCCGACACATGGTGTTGGTTAAGGTGGAAGGGTGTAGCTTTGCTCAAACTCTCCAAGGATGTCAAGGAAGAGGTAAACAAAGCTGTTGCTGCAGTGCTATCTGTTAGGAAAGGTAGCAATAATGAAGTACACATAAGGTGAGAGCAAAGTGTGCAGAGGCACTGAAGCAGGAAATTAATCAGAAAGTGGAGGGAGTTGTGGTCAAAGATGTTGGTGGTTGCATCCGTTTTTTTCCCCATATAGAGGACCTGGCGAAGGGAATTACCTCTGACAAAGTTGCTGCAGTGGTAGTGGCAGGCTGCACCACTGGGGAGTTACGAGTAACCTCCTTGTGGCTGGCATATGGGAACACTCAGAATGCAACCATGTTGGTTCCCGGGGCAGTGGCTCACAAGTTGGCTTCACTGAGAAGGATCTGGATTGGCTGGGTTAATTGTTGGGTGATTAAGCGAGAAGATGAATTACAATCCTATAAATATGTTGAGGGTGGCCATATAGCGATAAGGTGCAAGAGTCCAGACTGCATCAAACTGTGCTTTCAGTGTCACGGAGAGGGCCACAAGAAAGGAGAGTGTCCTCAGCGAAGCAGAAGCAAGGAAGACGAAGCAGACTCGTGAGTCAGGGGTAGTGGTGTCGGAAAAGGAAAAAGCTTGTCACACTGATGGGTCTGCTGCACTTCAACGCAATCTGAAGTAGTGTGGTGCTGAGTGTCCGTAGGGAGGTGACCTCTAGACTGGCGGCAGATATTATTATAGTCAGCTGAACATATCACATTTTCATGTAATAGGTGGAGGAGTCTGAGGGCTCTGTCTATGGTCCAAGATGATATACAAGGTGGGAACATCATTGAAATGATGTTCCTTCGAAGAACGATGAGCCTGAATTTCTGAGGCAGTGACAACCATGCTCCAGTCCAAAGCAGCAGAGGAGAGGATTGGACAAGCTGGCAGTTTTTCGGCTGCTTGAGGAATACCGGCCCCTGGGCCAACACAGATAGCTACTGAGGGATGGTGGTGGATGGCAGAGGCTCCTCAGAGTTGTCATCTGTCTACTGCCTCCTGGGAACATCATCACCGCTTGTTCTGAGTTAACGCAAGTGTGCCCGAGCAGTTGTACAGGGACTGTGTACATGCCACAGGGATTAGGTCCGACCCCTGTGTGACTAGAGGGGGAGATTTTTTAGTGGGTGCAAGCCCCACACTGCCATCAGAGCAGGCCTGGTGGCAACTGGTAGAGCTTTCCCCTCCTCCTATAGAAAAAAATTACAGTATAAATAATAATATACAAATGAATAATATATACGTTAATTATAATTTAATATTTGTTTAAAATGAGAACTGAGCGAGTAAAGTAGGGTTACTCTTAATGCTTTTTTATTATTTTCATTATAACATTTATATCTGTGTTTATTTACTTTAAAAAGAAGGATTTTCCTTTTCAGGATTGTTTTTATTTTGTCTTCGGTGCTGTTGGTGTTATGCTATTGCACTTTCTCACCAATTTGCCCAAAAACACTTGCCTATGTTTCATTTGGTAGCTCTGTCAGCATAAGGCAATATTGCTTTCCTTCATCTACTCAGTTGAGTGACTAATTTTTATTATTGAGCTAATTTTTATTATTGTTTTTAGGGATTAGAAAACATTACATATATGGTATCCTTCTTTTATAGTAGCAGTAATAAAAATAGTGTCCATTTAAACAAAAAGAAAACATTTAAAATTATACTGTTTGTTCTATTTTACAGAATAAAAAGTACTCTGTAAACAACAAAAATATTCTTGTGCGTGCATAATTATCATAATTCAAAAATACTTTTATACAATAAGCAGTGTTTAGAATTTTCAGGTATTTCCGTAGATGTGCAATGTATGAAAAATTAAAATTTTGTAAACTTGTATATTGTTGTTGTGAGTTGTATATTTTTACAATTAAAAGAAAAATTTATATCATCTACATACATTTATTTTCTTGTAAGTGTACATATAATAATACATGTAAATCTAAAAAAAGTAACATTTGTTTATACATAGAGAATAAAAATATAATTATATTATTCTTCTTTTTTTTTGTTAATATAACTATTTAAAATACAACTTTTTCGAAATAAAAATATTTGTAAATAGATTTATATAATAGTGGTCTAGATTTCTTGTTAAACATGTTTTAAATCAGATCAATATGCAATTTAATTAATAAGTTTACTACATAGGAATTTTTTAACAAATAAAATTCGTCATTTATCTAGGCAAACTTTACTACTGAAAAAATTTATAAACATTATGAAGAAAAAGAAATTTAGAAAGACTAATTAAACTGTATAAATATGCTAACAAACAAATCTTGTTAAGAGAGCTAAGTCAAATCACTTAAAGATATCAATACAGAATAATCCCATTTTATTTTTTGTAACATTGCAATTACTAAGAAATAATTACTAAGATGAAAAAGACAACAGTAACTTTAAATGTCATATAAAAATACATTTTAGAAACAGATGATTGTTTTTCCATATGTCCTTAAAAATTTCTGAGAAGAATATATTAACTACAATCTATCTCAATCTCAAAATTTGTAAAGTCCTGTATTTATCAAGTGGCATCGTAAATAGACTGAAGCTTAGTGAAATGACTAAAATATAATTAATCAAATTCATAGTGGTAATAAATATTTTTATTTTAGTTTTTGTTTTGTCTAAAATAAGAATTTTAGGAGTTTAATTACTTGGATTGTCATCTTCCAGGATTTAAGTAGAATGATACGTAATACTAATTAGAGAACTTTCAAAATTTGCATTTGAAGGACTTTGATAAAAGTATAGAGAAGTAAATGAATCATGTAGATACAGTGTAATTTATACCATAGCAAATATTTTACTGAATTATAAGGTTGATTGCAGAAATTCTGCGATTGGAGTGTTTTATTAAGAAACCCTTACTTAAAGAGACTGAGAAATTTAAACTGTCAGTTATTTAGAATATTTGTAATTAAGGTGTGCATTAATAGAACTTCATTATATCTATATATATATAAAAAATTATACCAATTCTGTCTAACTGCTTTATGGTCGCATTACTAAACATATATTAATCAAATTTTACAGGGCCCATATCCACACTTTCAGAATTGTTTTGAAACAAAAATTCAAAAATTACTACTAAAAAAAGGTCAAAAATGCCCCTTTTTTCACCATTTGGCAAATCAAGGTATATATATATATATATAAAATTATCTCCTCTATGTTTGTCATCGCCTAGCAGTCGCATTACTTACCATCGAAAATCAAAATTTTAAAGGGTCATTATTCAGGGCTACAAGTTGTATATAAGTCAAAATAAGTTTTAATTAATTTGATTTTATCCATGGCTAAAAAATAAATTAAAATAATCTACACTTAGAAATTAAATAAAATAATTGGTAAATTAGTTGGCAACGGACTTTTTTTGAGAAGCAGCCATCTGCAGTCACCTGGTGCAACAAAATATATATATATATATATATAAATTATATAAAGTTTATCAACCAAGTTTCTAACATTTATCTTTGCTGTTTTATGTAATGCATTATATTAAACAGATGATTAAAAATTAAATGGTCAGACGTGTCAAAACAATCTCTATCAAATGCTTTGGGTTACCAGCTTTTCTTATTATAATTATTTACGAATTTAGTTCCTCTGTTCTTTATTATGGTATAAGTATGATCATCTTTAAAGTTAAACAGCAAAATATTGAATAGCTTTTGACAGTTTTCTTAGAATGCCAAGAAGTCAATTGGTTATCGTAGTAGCAGAACAGCTGCTAAAAGACTAGGTAACTTCAGAATGGGTGAAGAGGGTGGAAGATCGGCTTTGCACATCTTCTCGGCAAGAGCATCAAAAAAGAAGTAAAAACCTTTTTAAAAGTGCATTTAAGTACAATTACAGATACAACTATAAGGATAACTGAAAAGTAATAATTGGATTAATGGACAATGTTTGTGATTATTGTCAAGCTCTTTGATTCGCAAATGAATCTGAAGGAATTTGTTGCAACAAAGGATAGGTTATTTTACCAACTCTTGAGACACCTCCAGAACCACTTAAATCATTAATATTTGGAACTGACCCTCATTCAAATCAGTTATTAAGCAATATCAGAAAGTACAATTCATGCTTTCAAATGACAACTTTCGGTGCAAAAAATCAATTGTCAGCAGAATTCCAATCAACATTTCACATTAATTTATCAGTAGATGGGACCTTTGTTCTTATAAGTGGTGAAAATTCAGATTTTTTTTTTACAGATTTACTCTATTGGTGACCTTGAATTACAAGCCTCAAGAAGATATCCAGACTCAGCAGAGAAATAGTAATGTGCTTACAATCTTTTCTTCATGAACATCATCAGTCAGTTCATTCATTCAAATTAGCTTTGGAACAAATGACGTCTGATTCTTTCCAAGTAGTTATTCAGCTGTGAAAAAGGTTCAATGCCCCAACAGCAGACAAATGTGTGATGGTAGCAATTGGAAATGAATGTAAACCCAGAGATATTGTTCTACATTGACAAGACAGAACTTTACAGCAAATTTCAGAAATACACACATGCAATTTTCTGCCTTAAACGCACATATTTTCTGCCTTCAATACCCATTAATTTTTTGGAACGGTTCTGACAGATACCACTTCAATTATGTTCAAAGTGACCCTTCCAGTGAATCCTTCAGTGAATAACAGATGTAGAAAGCGCTTCCCGCGAATGTCTTTAAATTCAACAAAAACAGGAACAGATGGGAACCTGTTATATCGTTGACGCTGTCATAATAATGGAGGGTTTATGGCCAAATTACATACCTGAATCAGCAATGTTCATTAAAATTGAATTGTAGATAAAAAGTGATTGTACCATATAATCCACTATTATCAAAGATGTCTAATGCTTATATCAATGTGGAATACTGTAACTCAGTGAGATCAATCAAATATATTTGCAAGTACATGAACAAAGAATAAGGCTGTTCTTCAAATCTTCAAATACGTAATGAAAACTTGCATGATGAAGTGCTTCATTATCAGACAGGACATTATATAAGCTTCAATGAAGCTTTTTGGTGTATTTTTGGATTTCCCATTCATGAAAGATATCTAGCGGTAACCCATTTTAGTGTTCACCTTGAAAATGGTCAAAGAGTTTACTTTTCATTTGATAATATTCATTGTGTTTTAGAAAAACTGTCAGATACAACATTTAACGCTTCTTTAAACTATGCCAGAGCAACAGTTTTGCAAATCCTCTATTAATATATTGCCAAGTACCCACATATTATACATGGAGTAACTCTAGGAAAAAATTTTTACAACGCTGTAGAGGAACACTGGTACCTGTTTTTTCAAACATTTTTTCATCCAACAGTAAGTCATGTGTTTATACTGTACATCCAAGTCAATCACAGTGTTTTTATTTGAGGATGCTTCTTCATCATTCAAGGACCTGGAAAATTAGCAGACTTACATATTGTAAACATGAGAGTTTGGTGTATATTCCAAGAAGCTTGCTTTAAACTGTGACTTTTAGAAAATGATGACCACTGGAAAGAGACAATGATTGAAGCCATTCTTATAAAATCCCCTTCCAAACTTCGACAACAATTACTTGTAATTATATTAATATGTTGTAAACCAAGTGATCCACAATATCTATGGAATCCGTTTAAGGATAAACTTTCAGAAGATGTTCTGAATGAAAAAAAATTCTTAATCCAGATGCATTTTTTGACCGTGAAATTTATAATCATGGATTTATTTTGTTGGAAAATGTTTGCAGTGATGTTGAAAACATTATTGGCTCTAAGCACCTTAATGTGATGCTTTCAGTGTGATAGTTGCTAGTTGATATTGACCATGTAGAAAAAGTTACATGCAATATTTCTAAATCATCAGGAAGAGTGAAATTATTGAAAGAATGCAGTCTTATTGTTTGGGATGAATGCACAATGTCTCATCAAAAAGCTTTAGAAGCACTTAACAAAACCTTACAGGATTTTCAAAATAACACATCTCTTTTTTGAGAGAAAGTATTATTACTTGCAGGAGATTTCCGACAAACCCTTCCTGTTATATACCAAAATCAACAGCGGCCGATGAAATTGATGCATAAAAAGTTCATGTCTTTGGAAAGAAGTTATGGTACTACTGCTTACAACTAACATGAGAGTTCATCTTTGAAATAACTGTGAGGCTAAATAATTTGCTGATTAACTACTAAGAATGAAATATGGAATTTATCTGTTTGATAATAATCCTATCACCTTTCCCAATAATTTTTGTGTTTATGTATAATCATCAAATAAATTAACTAAAAGAGTTTTTCTGAATTTCACTGAAAACTACAAAATCATCACTGGATTCGAAAAAGGGCAATTTCGGCACCTTACAATAAAGATGTAAACATTATAAATTTTAATATTATGAAACTCATTCTGGGACCATCAAAGAGTTTTCTTTCTATGGATACTGAAATGGGCAAGATGAGACAGTTCTACATCCAACAGAGTTTTTGAATTCCATCATCAACAGAATGCTGCTGCCACATCACCTGCAGCTAAAGATAGGAACTGTTGTTACGCTCTTGCGGAATCTGAAGCCACTGAAACTTTGCAGTGGTACATAACTATATATAAAAAATTTCATAGAAGCAACATTTCTTAATGGGGAAAAATATAGGAGATGTTTTCATACCAAGGATTCAAATAATTTCAGTCAATCTTCCATTTCAATTTAAACATTTGCAATTCCTTTTAGAATATCATACGCAATGACCATCAACAAATCACAAGGACAGTCCATAAACACTGCTGGATTACTGTTGGAAAGTAGTTGTTTTGGTCACAATCATGTGTGACGTGCTCAAGAGTTGGTTTACCAAGAAATGTATTCATTCAAGCTGAGAATCACCAGACAAACATCATAGTTTACAAACTGCCTAATTAACTATGTGGGATAATAAACTTTTAATCTTTTTCTACAATAATGTATTGTACTATATTTTATTTTATTTTTTTATTGTTTGACAACATTATCCAACATCCATATGGTGTCGCTGGTAACATGAATATAAGTCAAAATAAGTTTTAATTAATTTGATTATATTCATGGCTATCGGATAGAATATCAATAAAAGAATCGTATAGAAATTAGAAATGAATCTTATAGAAATTAGAAAAGAATCTTATAGAATTATTGTGGTTTAAATTTTTCTTCAATATGTAAATCATTTACTCCACAAAAATAACTACTGCCAGGACAGCAAAGCCGGCCCAGTCAACTTTAACAATAAAAATATAACCCTTTCCCTCTCCAAAGGCCTATCGACCAGGGCTAAGTGGCCCAGGTGCCTAGTATATATAAACATATTAACTACAGTGTTAATAAAATTTGTTATTATAAATATAAACCACCAAAACATAGTAATTACCTAAGTTGAATGTACCATATTATCATCTCATATCATCTCATATATCATCTCCAAGAACCAATTTTCACAGCTTCTTGCATATTCAGTTGTGTTGAATTCTGTAATTACATTATAATTCTATTAAAAAATGTATTTTAGTTTTATTTTAGATTGTTCTTTATTTTGAAATTTTGAAGTGTTATGAATGCAAATTTTGCTGCCCAGTACTGGAAAAACGTAATTTTTGAAATGTAGAATTTTCCTTTGCTTTATTGTCATTATTGCCAACTGTTACATTGTCATTTTATTATGATTTTAATAAAATCATCATCTTTGAATGTGATGTGGTGGTTTTATATTTTTGTTTTTATTTATATATGTAATATATAAATTATTATTATTATATATAAATTAGATATATTTCTGTATATTCATTTTTTAATGAATACCTCTAAAGTCTCTAAATTGTTTTTGCAATCAGCAATACTAAATTTGTATTCTAATATATGGTCAGCTCTTTTTTTTTTTGTATGCTGTGTAATGTTATGTAAATCTTTCTTTAAATGATCTATTGGTTTTACCAATATAAGTGTCATAGACAAGTGATTGGATTTTCTCTGATTGCTTGTGTGTGCGTGCGCACGCGAGTGCATTTTTTGTAATTAACTAAAACCAGCAATGAACAAACTAAAGTATCAAGCTTAAATGTAAAATTAATAATTTATGTAAAAAGCTTTTCATAGATTTAAAATTATTTTTATATAAACTGTTAAACTTGTTACTTGGCTGTATTTATAGGTGATTTTTATAATCAATTTTAGCATGTTATGTATATACTTAATAAAATTATACAAATTAAAATATTTTTTTATAGTATATAATTTATGTACAATAGAAGATTAGTACATTTTGCATTGTAAATAATTGTGGCACTAGATTTTTGTTTATTTATTTCATTAAATAACCGTTGGCAGAAGCTTCATTGAATATTTATTTTTAATATGTTTCTAGGCTTAATACAGGAAGTGATGCTGTTGTAGATTTTTTTTATAAAACAATTTCATATAATCAGGTAACTCAGAGAATTTTGCATTCTATATTTTTGAATTAGGTTTTAATAGTTTTGTTTGAAATTTTTGTAATGTATAATTAAAGTTATGTTTTCATCAGTATATTACATTCTTCAGGTATGTTTATTTGCTTTAATCCACGATACGCTTATCTTTTTCTAATTTAAAAAATACTTTATTAGGTACACAATGAGGGATAGCAACATTAATGACAGCAACTTTGATAGTTTGAATCAGGAATATGTCCCTGACGTGATACTTGTAAAGAAACATTATGGAGATCGTGCAGCTCGTAGAAGAGCACGAAACTGGAAGTTGAAGCACATTGCTGCTGATAATGATGTGGATTCTACTAACAAGTATGCTCTATTATATTATATTACATCTTTTCCGTATGTATTTTATTATTGGAGCCTTTCAGTTTCTTGTTGAACTTTTTTATGTTAAATTGTGTGTTTCATTGGAAAATACAAAAAACGTTAATATAAAATTAATTATAAGCTGATTTTTAATTTGGCACATTAATCTATTACAAAATAACTAAATTTAGCCAAAAATATCTTATATAGTCTCATTTGAAATTGCTTGCTTTACAACAATTTTTACCCATTTGAGGTATTGATTTTTTTCTGTCTCATATCAGTCGCTCTATAAATAATGCCCAAATTGATTTTCATTGAATCAGGTAATCTGATAATTATAACACAGGTAGTCAAATTCAGGAAGGTTAACAACATGTTCAATGCCCAACTGAATTGATGTCATTGGTTCATATAATGAACTGCTACATATGTGCTTTCCAGAAATAAAACGGTTTTTTCTTATCTTTTACCATTTTTCTTTTATTAATCTGTGAAATGTCAGACTCCATTTTGCTACACTTTGTATTTTCTATCCATACAATATTACACAAATGTTTTTATTTATTATGCATGAAGTAATTAACTTAATATTTAATTTTATTGTATTTTGATGTTTTATTTTAAGTAAAATAATATTATTTATTAGTTTACTTAAAAATATTTTTACTGGAATGAATATTAACTGGATACTTAACTGGATGTCAATACTTAACAATACTTAACAATACTTAACTGGATGTCCGGCCCAGTCACGTAGGGGAAAACAAAAAAAATAGAAAAGAATATTCTGAACTACAGTGAACCAGAAGAGAGAAGGATATAAGACTTGCTTTGAAATTAGAGGAAATATATTTCTAAACTACCTTTCATTGCTAATTTGAAACAGTACAACACTGTTGTACTGTTATTAAACTAGCAAAATACTTGCTGACTAACACAGCCACAGTAAGTATATAAATTAAAATCGAATGGTTGCATTAAATGCTTCAGAGGAGAGAGTGGTTTTACCATCACGAAAGCATGAAACAGCATGCAGGCTAGCGTAGTACACACTTTTTTTTGTAAAGTATGTACGCTTTTTCACGCTTGTGCAAAAGCATGTAAGCACAAGCCTGCACATTTAATTCTTTTACTACAATATGTCCTATTCAAAGTATAACACTTAGTCTAATGATGTTGTATCCATAAGTTATCAACACCAACACTTTGTTAACATCATATGGTATCTGCACCACTTAAATCTAAAGGCTAAAGGCGTTAATACCACATGGTATTTGCACCAACTAAAATTTACAAATTTCACACCATAATCCACACTGTTTTTTTAATCACCTTTGTGGTTGATCTTCTCGCGAATAGTAACTCTGTTATTATTTGTCAAACGCATGCTCTCACCAAAAACTGTTCTCTATTTATACTCATTTCTTCCCTTCCAACACATCAACACCTGACTTCTAGTCTGACATTTGACCTTGACTGATGTTGCCTTTCAAAATACATGTGACCTTTGACCTTGTCCTGACTTTTTGACTTTGATCCATGACTTTCATCTGGCCTTTGGTCTTGACCTGTGACTTTGAACTTTGTCCCAGACTCCCCACTTTTATCCTACTACTACAACAAGTTATTTTTTATATGTATCATACAAAAAACAAATACGAGGGTTAATCAAATATAAACAGGATTTTTGTTCCTGAGCGTTATGGTTTGTAGGATTGGGCCTGCGCTTCTAGTATGCTTGGGTGGGATCATTAGCAGTAGGGAGCCAGCCATTCCACACTCCCAACCAATTTTTCAGTAACACACGATGTCGGAGCAACAGGTGCGGCTCCACTGCGCAATGCATAGTTATAAAACTTCTTGCTCGTGAAGTAGTTATAGTGATGGAAATCTGGAGATTGACTGTACAGTTCAGGGACCAAACATTGTTAAGAACTTGTGTGTTTGCCTGGCAATAAAAGTTCAAGGAAGGATGAGAACGAGTGGAAAATCAGGAATATGATGACTGTCCTTGAACCAGCATTATAGACAAAAACATTCACATGGTTCACGACATTCTTGAAGACGATCAGTAGTGAAAGTATCTGAAATTGCGGAACAGTTCGGAATAAGTTATGGGAGCTATCAAGAAATCATCACAAACGACCTACAGTTCCGTAAAGTGTGTGCCAAATGGGACCCTCGCCTTTTGACCGCAGATCAGAAGTAGAGATGTTTGGAGGTTTTTCAGAGGCTTACAGCAAGATTTGCAAAAGAAGGTAATGCATTTTTGAGTTGGATCGTCACCTGTGATGAAACATGGGCCCACTACTACACTCTGCAGTCAAAACAAGCCAGTATGGAATGGTGGAGGAAAGGGAAGGCATCCCCAGTGAAAACCAAGACTTGACTGTCAACTGGCAAGGTTCTTTCAACCATTCTTTTCAACCGACAAGGCATTTTGTTTGTTGACTTTTTGCATGAGCAATGCACAATCAATGCCGCTTACTACTGTGAGCTGTTGAATGAGGTGAGGGCTGCTATTGCTGCAAAAGACAAGACAAACCGATTTGAGAGGCTCCTCCATAACAATACCAGGCCCCATAATGCAGCTCTAACAGTCTCAAAATTAGAAGAAAGGCATTAGACTTAACTTGATCATCCTCCCTACAGCCTGGACCTATCGCCCTGCGATTTTCATATGTTTGGGCCGCTTAAAGAAGCTCTAGGAGGACAATGATTTGAAGATGATGAGGGCGTGGAGGGATTCGTGTGCAATTGGCACCTGATGTAACCAGCTTCCATTCTACGATTATGCGATAAAAAACCTTCCTTCTTGCTAGGAGAAATGTATTTCTAAAGCAGGAAACTATGTAGAAAAATAAATTATATTTGCCTTTTCTTTTTAATAAATAAATTTAAAAAAGAAATAAATCCCATTTATATTTGATTTACCCTTGTATTTTAGTACATGTGTTCAATATGAAATTTACGTGCCCATTAAATTTAACAAAAATAATATATTAAATGAACAAACATTGCTTATATTGATAATATATTTTACTTTATAAAATCCAGATCATATAATTTTATCCATTGGCCTATAGTTTTAGATCCTTGACATATGTTTCAAATCAGTCCACATTTTCATTTAAATTTGCACAGTGCCTCAGGTGAGAAGAGTACTGGATTAAACTCACATAGTTAAAGAATCGCCAGGATATCCCCATTTATACAACTATCACCAGATATTCCCATCTACATCTTATTGCATAAAGCTCAAATCCATTTAAGAGATCACCACCTGGATATAATTGTTATGATTTTTGAATATTTTTTCAATACAATGTATTCCCTGTTAAAGGTAGTATTTGCTTTGTTTGAGATTGAATATGTTATATTCAATTATATACAAAAGGGATTTCATAACTTTTCTTAAAACGAGGACCATAAACAATAGTATAATGAATTAATCCACTGAAGCAAAAATTATTAACTAGTTACTGAAGGTCCTTTGCTAGAAAGATTTCCATGTAATTTGAAAGTGAACATTAATTTTAAAAGGTTTATTTTTACAAAAGTAAGTAAGTAAATAAGAATAACGAGTATTACTTTGTAATATTGTTCATCTTGATATAAATTTTATTGTCCAATTAAAATCTCCATGTTAAATTTCAATGTAAAATTTAAATTAGATTAAATGTAATTCTAATCTACATTTGTTGATACAATTTATTATTTTTCATTAGTTCTTGTTTGCCTTACTGTCTTCCTAATTACTTGAGTTCATATTTATCAGAATTTTAAAACTTGTGCGTCTAGCATTTAATTGTTTTTTTTCTAAATATACATAATTTAGCTTAGAGCTCTTAAAATGTACATCTTTAAGTATGAATAACCTGGTCGTTGCCAAACTAACTGATGACTACTCCTTTCATCTATTTATTGATCTGTTTGGGTTAATATTTTTTATTATTTCTAAAAGTTCACACTACAGTGAATATTTAATTTCAAAGATTAGATCAATTAAGAACAATAAAATAAAATGTCAAAATGTTAAGTTGTTTATCTACATGAAAAACTAATACTTGTTCACATTTTATGTTTAATAATATTTTGGTTGCTGTTTATCATTTAGTTTTTTGGCATCAACTTCTATCAATAAAAATTTAAAGAAATGAAAAGTAGTATTTTTTAATGTAGTCTTGGTTTTAATTTTTTTTTAAGTAACTAAGTTGACCCCAGCGGGTTGGTCTAGTGGTAAACGCGTCTTCCCAAATCAGCTGATTTGGAAGTCGAGCATTCAAGTCCTAGTAAAGTCAGTTATTATTACACAGATTTGAGTACTAGATATCGTGGATACCAGTGTTCTTTGGTGGTTGGGTTTCAATTAACCACACATCTCAGGAATGGTCGAACTGAGACTGTACAAAACTACACTTCATTTACACTCATACATATCTCATCCTTATTCATCCTCTGAAGTATTATCTGAAAGGTAATTACCGGAGGCTAAACAGGAAAAAGAAGTTAACTAAGTTGATGCAGTCAACTTAATTTGAATGGTTAGTATTTCTTTCCTTAACTTTTTCAACTTTGTTTTTTCTTATCCATTTTATATCTTAGATTTGAACTGTTTGTCCCTGAAGTTAGATAAGACAAATAATTCTTTATACTCATCTGTTAAAGTTAGTAATCCCTGCTCTAATGACAATTTAAGTGACTCTTTTATTTATAATTTTACTACAGAAGTAAATTAGTATGGCATTTTGCAATGTTTTTATGGCATTTTTCAATTTTTCAATTAAACAAACTCATTTTGTTGAACAACATGTTGCAAATTATTTTATTTTTGTGTAGCGACTATAATGACTTCTTGAATGATCTGGAAGAGGACCCAACTTATCGTCAGAATGTGAATATCTTTAAGGATTCAAGAAAGCAGATCTCTATTCCTGTAGATTCTGATTGTATTGATGATCCCAATATGCCTCATATCACTCTTGAAGAAATGCTGGATGATCTACATATTGATGATACTGAAATGGCTGAAGTTTATGAGTAAAAAATAATAATTTGTATTTTTTATTGTTACTGTTATCTTTTTTTTAATTTCAGATTAAAATAATTATTGAATTATATTAATGTATTTTATATTAACCTTTTTTCTTTTTTCTGTCTGATTCATTGTAGTTTTATCACTCTTGATATCATTTCAAGGAATAAACTTTACTCTGTTCCTGTTATCAAAATTTCTGCTACTTGCTGCACAGCATTGTTTGTAATCAATACTCTGCAGTCAGTAATATATATGTATTTTTTGTAACTCCAAGATCAGTGATTAAAAAATTGTAGGTTTATACTTGAACAGTTTTAACATTAAAAAGAAATTGTATGATGCATTTGTTGCAACTAATTATTGTAGGAAAATAGGGTGAAGATTTTACAGGATGTGAAACCATAGCCTTTTTATACATTAGTATAACTTTATGATCTTTAATGTTATGACACTGTATGTAAAAACAAAATTATATTAAGTCTATAAGTCAGTGAGATAAACAAGCGAGCCATAATTTTGAAATCAGTCATGAAATAATCTAAGCCGTTTTGCATAGGCTACTGCTTGCTCTGATTGCTCCTTAAATAAGTTAAAAAGGATCCTTTGTAACAAGGGTTACAATTATAAATTATCAATTATCAATTCAAGATAGCTTACCATTCATTGTAGGCTATTGAGTTTATTTTTTTAAAAGGGATTCTTTATTGTTCTAGAAAACAGATTTCGTTAGAATAAAACTATTAGAAATTTTTTTACTCATTGAAATTAAATAAATGAAGAAAGGGACTTACAGTCTCCACAAATTATTTTTATACTGATTATGTAAATTTACTACAAAAGATATTTTATTATTTAATTGTCTACCAGAGAAACACAGTGATTGTACTTCTTTCCAATCAGTTTCAACAAGGAAATAAATTTTATGGGTAAAAATAAAATAAACATAAACTCCAGTCCTTCATTGCAGCTATGTATCATTGCACCTTCTAGTTCATATCAAGTAAGCTAGAACACATAAAGGTATCATTAAGCCAATTAGATATAGTTTTTATGGAGAACAAAATTTAGGTTATAAATTATCTAATATGTCTGTCCAGTTAGTTTAAAATTGTTTCACCTTTTGTGAAAGATAAAAATTGAAGTTAAATATTTATTAATTTTACTGATGTGAACTGGGTATTTCCCAGTTCAGTTTTTTTCTGAACTTACCTTTATTTTGGGTTTATATTAATATTTTTTTTGTAACTAGGATATTTTTCAAAATAATTTAGTCATCATTTTAGAAGAACTTATTACAAGAATATTTTATTCTTTTGAGTAATTTACTAATATTAATATTAATTTGAATAGTAAATATACCACAGGTTTTGAATTATAAAAATCTGTAGCCTAAAATTTGAAGGAAATGAGTTTACAAGAATTGTTCCATCCTCCAAAACTAACTACATTGTATGATAATTTTCCAGAAACTGAAATTATTATCAATGATTGTTGGATCTCATTTGGGAAATATTATAAAAAAGTGATATAAACTTATAATAATAACAGATGTAATTTATCTGTATAAAATAATGAATTATTAGTAATCTTTCATAAAGAACTTGGTTTGGTGTTTACAAATCTATCAAGATAAGATTTTAAATAAGAAATATTTTTAAATACAGTCACATAGAGTTTACAAGATTGCTACCCAAATACTGGGATTTGAATTTTTGAACTATTCATATATTTATTTTATTATTTTACAAAAGATGTTGAGAAGTAATTTTGTGTAATCTGGATGTAGGTTTTTACCCATTTGATATTTGTAGACATCCTTTGTAATTCAAGTTTGTGAGGATTGTTCTGAACAATTTAATTTGCCATCTAACTTAGCTGTAATGTGAATGACTTATGATATTCACTGATAACAGAGATATCTCCAGAGGTATTAAGAAATGCTCATCCTTTGAATACAACATGCTTGACTTAAGCTGCTGCATGCAGGTAACCTTTGTATAGTTATGCTGTTTGAAAAATAGAATAGTGTAAAATTCACTCATGCAAAAGTTATACACCCTTATTTTAAGGGTTCCATTTTTTAATGCTTGTTGTTTGACAAAATTATTAAAAGTAGAAACACAGTTGGTGATCTCTGAGCTAACAAAGAATTAAATAAATAAATAAAAATAATCAGCTAAACGATTGCAAGTTAAAAGTAAGTATACAATTATAAAAGTCTTCAATGGCATTGAAGATGTGGAGTACAAACAAGAGGTGTAAATAAGATGTCAGGATGAGAAAGAAATGAGAATAGTGGATGTCAGGGTGAGAATACTGGGTACTATTGTAAAGAAATAAAAAAAGGAAAAAGAGAAAATTTCTGTCACCTATTTGAAATAAGTTACTTTAGAAAAGTCCTTCAACAAACTTCAGATTATAGCATCTGTGAAATTTATAATCTTAATCTTAAAATACTTTACATTTAGGTAGTATCTCCATATCAGTTCTTAAAATTTTTAAAAGATTCTAAATTGTGCTTTTCTCTATTTCACATATATTTCCTTTAATAAGGAAAAATATTCCGATAAGCTAAAGTTATAAAAAAAAATTAAAGTATCTGAAGTCAGAAATTAAAGACCATAAACTAGATACGAAGCTTACTAAGATACAATTACCTCATAACCCTGTGAATGGATGGATGGTTTCAGAAAAGTTTGGCGATGATTTGTTTGGTAGAAAATATACTTCAAGTTTTAATCATTGGAGTTAAAACAGTTTGAGTGTTATTAAATCTTACAAAAAAGATCTTTATGAAATCTTGTGAAGATCTTGATGTACTGATGAAGAAATTAAGATCAGTTATAAATGCTTAATATAAGTGATATTCAGTACATTATCATCAGGTGCTTTTCAGAATTATTTTCCTCTGTATATGTGAATATACACACACCAATACAGTTGTCACAGTTAGGATATAATTATTATAACAATCTTCTTTGTGTCCATTCAGTTGACATAATTAAAAAAGGTACTTTTAATAAATTTGGTTCAGTTTGTTAAAAAAATGATGATGTTTTCAATAGATTAAATACCTTTCATTTCAAAGAGTTTAAAATTGATTACTTGCCTGCTAACTTAGCTGTAATGTGAATGACTTATGATATTCACTGATAACAGAAGTTGATTGGGCATGATCACTCTATTTCTTGCACTGTGGTAACTGATATTTGTACAGCACAAGGGATTTAGACCACAACTCTGATATCCGAGAGCATCTCTTCTGAGCATGATAGGTCACGTGACATTTGTATGTTAGTAACTGAAAAATAACTTGCTTTTTTCCCTCATTGCTGAACCTAATTGTCTACTCATAAAATATAGCCTTTTGTTTAAGGAATAACCTGTAAATTTGAAGCTGATACTGAAAAATTACAATTATTTTATTTTATTTCAGATAATAGAAAAATTTATTTACTGTTGGTAAATAAAGTTGGCAAATAGTAATAATTGCAGTAACAGTTATGTTAGCCAATTATCTTGTATCTACTCTGGAAGAACGAAAAGTAAATTCAAAGAAGTGTTCACATCTTATTTCAAACTTTTTAGTCAGTTTATGAATCTATCAATATTAAATTTTTTCATAGCAATTCTACTAAAGTTTAGCTGTTAACATAATATGAATTTTACATTGTGATAATATTCATGAATAAATATTAATTCGGCTACTGTTGTTTAAATTTAATTGTGTAATTTACTCATTAGTATGGCAACAAAGTATAGATAATATCGTCTACAGAATGACTTGGCAATATGATTGACATGCAGACATATTTATCATTGTTTTAAATGATAAAAAATGTGTGTTAATATTTTGTAATTGTTAGCTTACACCTTCTCTGCATAATTTTTTGCTAAAATATTTAAGTATTTGTTATTCATTAAAACCAATTCTTTTTTTATTGAACTTAGTGTGTGTTAATTCTGAGCGTATTTAGATCAATGATTGCATTACTTAAATGAGTTTAAAGTTTGGTATGGTTTTCATCAAATCACAGTTTATTGCTGTTTCCCTCCATTCACAATTATATTTATTGATTTTTATGGATATCAGAAATCAAATGGGTATCATCTGAGGTTGTGTGTTGAATTTAGAAAAAAAGTAATTGTAACGTAATTAGTCAGCAGTAAACAATATAATCATAATGAAATAATGGTTAAGGAATGAATATTTTAGGAGAGGGTCAAGGGTCAGTTGCCTACAGGATCACACAGAAGCATAGTATTAAGAAACAGTTAAGTGGGAAGAAAATACTCAATCGTGTTTATTCTTTTGTTCTACAGTTAATATGGTGAAAATGTGTGGTAACTAGGAGGAATGTTAGTGATTTTTTTTTACTATATTTTAGGAGGAATATGTAACTTATCACTCTGGAGTTTGGGACTGTTGTTAGAGTATAGATTTCCAATATTTTTTTCTCTCATCAGCATGTTGTGGTGCAAAAAGATTCATAAAAGGACTGTCTTTCATGCACAGTTATTGTATGTAGGCAATACATTTTAATGTAGCCCATTTCAAAAAGACAGATCTTAAACAAATCACAGAATGAGGAATATATTGCTCATTCTTCCACTATGAAACAAACTAGGGATATCTCTAAAGTAAAAACCGCTGGGAAATTTCTGTCCTTAAGGTTGGCGAACCTGTATCATTCATGGTCACACTAGTAATGTACATACTGCATTGTTGTTTGTAAGTTGTAGTATCTTTGATTATGTGTGAGTTATTACATTAGAAAATGAATAGGAAAATTGATGTTGCCACCAACGGTGAATTATGTGGAGTCATATGTTTTTTAGTCCATCAAATCATTAAGCCGGCTGAAATTCAAAGGCAGTTGGTTGCTGTGTAAGGTGACATAATGGTTAAGGTAATGAATGAAAGAAAAGTTTGAAAATGGTGTGAAAGGTTTAGAAATAACAGAATTAATGTGCATGATGAAGAATGTTTGGGGAGGCCCATGATAATCACCGAGGACTTGTTGAAACGCGTTGAGATGAAATCAGAAAAGATCGTCACTCAGTGATTTCCAACCTGGCCCTTCTTTTTCCTGATGTTTCAAGAGCTGTAGTTGCATCATTCAAGACCATTTAGGCTTTAGAAAGGTTTGTGCATGTTGCATGCTGCACGTCTTAACAGAACATCACAAAAAAATTAGAATGTGATCTGCTTTGGAATTTTTTATGTGCTACACAGAAAAGTGTGATGAGTTCCTTAATTCAATTGTTACCGGTGATGAAACATGGATTTCATATTACACCCCAGAGAGAAAAGGGCAGTCAAGTGAATGGCGTCATCCTCAATCACCAACCAGACCAACAAAGGTCAAGCCACAGCTATTTGGATGCAAACTGATGGCCATAGTCATTTGGAATCGGTTTGGCATACTGCTGATTGATTTCATGTCACATGCAATGACTATAAATGCAGAAACCTACTGCAAAACTAAGTTACAACGTGCTATTCAAAATCAGTGACATGGATGGACGACATCATCCTGCTGCACGAAATGCACGTCCAAATGTTGCGGGTCTGACATGTGATTTACTGAGAACATTTAGATGGGAATTTACAATCACCCACCGTATAGTCCAGATTCAGCTCCGTCTGATTACCATTTGTTTGGGAAATTAAAAGAAGTTTTGAGTGGTAAGCAATTCACGAGTGACGATGAACTTAAAAATGCTGCTAATAAGTTGCTACATGGACTGGCAGCAGTAGAATACGACGAGGGTATATTGAAACTGGTGTACCGCTATGATAAACATCTTAATTCATTTGGCGATTGTATGGAGAAGTAGTATAAGGATGTAGTTTAAGAGAAATAAAAAATATTTATAAAGTTTCCAGAATAATTTTTTTTTCAATGAAGTGGTCTTTACGTTAGAGATAACCTCTCGTAGATTCAATTAATAAAATTTCTTTGAATACCAGTAAAGAAAAATAATCATCTTATGATTTAAAGCAAATAATTTTGACTTCCTATAAAAGTAAACCCACCACTGTATTGAGGATTAGTTTTTCTGTATTTGCATATATTGATTATACAAAAAACTTCATCTAATATCTTGGAATTTCTCATATCATTACAAGAAAAAGCATTTTATACATGTAGTTATGAAAATACTTGTTTTTTTTATATCTACTGTATGTAGATGAAATTACTGTTCAAATGCTTAACAAGATCATCATGGGAATATGGAAGATGGCTTTAATTCATCCACTTCATAAAAAAGGTGACAAGAAGGATGTTAGTAACCACTGTGGAATTTCACTGTTACCTGTTACATACAAGATACTTTCAAAAACCTTGTTCAGCAGACTAGAAATACAAATAGACCCATACATAAGAGAATATCAAAAGGGGGGTTTAGGAAAATTAGATCTTATGCCGAACAGATTTTTAACCTGAAATTGATAATTAGAAAATATAATGTTGCAAGCAAAAATATAGTGATTGTCTGTGGATTTTATGAAGGCATATGATTCTATTGACAGAGCATCATTGTTCATCATACTCAGAGAATTTGGTGCAGATGAGTAAACATTGAGCCTTGTAAGGCTAATCCTAACAGGAACAATATCAAAAATTAAGTTCAAAGAAGAAATGTTGCTGCCGTTCAGCATTGAGACAGCTGTAAGGCAAGGAGATAGTCTATCCCCAGTTCTTTTCAATGTGGTCTTGGAAAAATTCATTAGGGAATGGAGGAAATTCTGCAAAGAGAAGAAAATTAGGATTTGTTAAAGAAAAATCTCGCTTTTGTAGACGACCATGCAATCCTAACAGTGGAACTATTGAACATCTTGATGGAGACACCTGCAAACAGATCTAAGGATATCAATCAATAAAACTGAGTGCATGACCAATATTAGGCATTCACCAAATTATTTAGTAACTAACCTTGGAAGAATTGGAAAGACAGGAAAATTCAAACATCTTGGTAAAATGATAAAACCAAATAGTTAGATAGAGAGGCAAATAAGGCTAGAATAAAAACTGCAGAAGGCCTTTACAAAAAATTTATATAATAAAAAGAGGATATCAAGGATAGTAAAGAATTGACATTACACCACAGTAGTTAGGGCTGCAGTGCTGTATGCTACAGAGTGTGTAATTTTAAACCAAGGAGAGATTGATAAATTGGAGTTGGCTGAAAGGAAAATACTAAGAAAGCTAATCAGACCATGGAAAACTGATGAGGGTTGGAGATGGAAGAATGAAGAATTCTACCTCCAACAGACAGACTCACCTATGATATTCGAAAAAGAAGATGGCATTCTATGCGTACTTGGATGGAATGGATGAAAACTATGCTAAAATGGATGAAAGATTGACGAAGATGATTTTTGAAAAAAGCAATAGACACAAAATTATCATTAAGTGATCTACACAACTGAAAGAAGATGTCATGATTGCAGGGATAAATCCAACAGATGTAAGGGACAGAGATATATTTAGAAAGAAGATACAAGTTTGTGAAGGTTTTCAGAAAGGAACCAGAGAGTAGAGCAATAAAAAAGTGGTCACAAGAAAGGAAGGAACAACATAGTTTGAAAATGAAGAAGAGTTGGAAGAAAAGGAAATCAGCCAGGAATTAACTATTAAACGTAGTCCTATTGTGGTCGGTGATGAAAGAAAAAAGTATAAATTCAATTAAATTAAATTTCACCAAATAGCACAAACATATAAAGTTTTATCTCATGCTGAATTACCTAATTAGTGAATTGGGTTATTCAGCTAATCTTTATTAGGTTGTAGCTTTAGTAAAATATCTATAACAGTGTAATGTAAACACCATAATAGAGAAAAAAAAATTAAAAATATTAGTGCTAGAAAATACATATGTAAACATAGTTCTACCAACATTCTCAAATTTGTAGCATTTTCAGGAAAAAATTATTGTATTGTTACAAAACAAACACAATACACAAGTATAAATATATCAACATATAACACAATTTAAAAAGCACCTACTGCACTAAATATTGAAGTGAATAGGCTGGGAACACATCTGTTCACAGATACCAAATTATACATACAAGCATTACACACAACAGAATCAATCTTTCCATATCACTTCATGGAAGCAAGACACAAATATAAAGATAATAAATGTGCATGTAAATCTCACCCATACTACATAAAAGCTATCATAATTAAACAAGATTAAATTAGAACAAACAACAAATTAAATGAGAAGACATAGCATCTATTAGATATACTATATGAGTACTGTTTGTTGCCAACTACTTAACCATCAAGATACTGATGATAAAACTGGCAAAAAAATGTAATACCAGAATTCCACGTACAATATTAACAAAAAGAATGCTATTTTAAGCTTTGCCCCATTTGATCTTGCTGATCAACACATTTAATTATTTAAAAGTTTTATTGCTTTTATGGAAAAACTTATTTAAATTTCAATTTACAATAGTGTACTAATTCATATTCAAAAATATTTCAAAACACTTTAATCATTTATCCTTTATAAAACAGCCATGTTTGTGTTGATATAACTCATAATACTTTTGAGGATATCTTTATTTTGAAAAGTATTTTTCAGTCTCTAACCAAATCACACACATTCTGTACGAGTTAGTTATGCATGTCTGTAAATAAAATTACAGATTTATTTCATGAATTCAAATTGAAAATTTAATGAAGTAGTAACTAGCATCTTTTGATGAATTTCTTAAAGGGAAGGAATTACCATCAGTTGTCTTTGAAGACAAATTGAGGGAAATCAGAATTAAGAGCGATGAAAATAAATTTTAAATGTTATGAAAGAAATTCTGTAAATTAGTTATTTTCCTTTACAATTTTAATTATAAAAAATAATTGTTTGTTGGCAAAGCAGGGGTAGGATCACCATAATGAGTATAAGGGCCTCTAGTTAATTTTTATTTTCATTTAATTTATGAATAGTTGGTTCTGCATTTCATTAGCAAGTATTGTTTTTATTTTGCTTTCATTTGTTTAGCTAATTTGAGAAACTTCTCATTCTTTTCTTTCTACGCTAATATTTTAGCTCAGCATTCCTCTCACAGCCTATATTTCAATTATACTTAATTTATTTTAATCTTTGCCTTTCTTATCGTTTTTACCTCTTGTTCTTCATCTTAGAACCAGATTCATTAACCCCTGGGTCTTAATGTGTAGTTGATTAGCCTTGTTTTTCTTTGTACAAAAAAACATCTTCATTCTTGCAATATTTACCCAACTAACATTTAACATTCTCTTCTTAACCCCACATCTCATAAACATTTGTTTCTGGCTTACCCATTGATCATGTTTTGTTCCAAACAAAATCTTTATTTCAATTAATAGATTTATTTATACCAACAGACTTTTTTCTGCCCAAAAACTCTTCTGGCTTGTGTAAATGTGCTGCTTTACTTTAAATGTGCTATATGTGCTTTACTTTTCAATCATTTGTAATTTTACTACCTAAACAAAATTCCACAATTTGTGTACTGTAGCCTCCTATAAACAATATTTGATTCTTCATTTAATGAATCTTCCATATTTTATTACCTTGTTTAATTTCACATTCAATTTTTATGCTGACAGTGAATTCATACCATTCATTACTTGTAACTCGCACCTGATTTCAGTCAAAGTGACAGACTCATGTAATCAATAAAAATGTAACTTTTTTTTTTTATGGCTTATACTGTTATTCTGTCCTTAATTTTTTTTTTTATTCTGATGATTACTTATGGTTGCACATGAATTAAAAAGCAAAGATGCAAGGATAATTCTTTTTCTCACTCCTTTCTGAATTGCAGCTTTCCTTCAATTTCCAATCTTAACTACCTGATTCTTGTATAAGTACTCTTATTGATATTTTAATCCTACTTTGAAGCTTTGTTTATTCATTATAAATTCCTTTTTCAAGATCTAAAAATAACATATACATAGCTGTTTTTCTTCAACCTGCCTCCTAAAATTAATGTGAGGGTTAAAATCAGTTATTGCGTTTCCATGTTTTTTCTGAAATTGAATTAGTCTTCATCTGGCATGTATTCTACTGCTTGTTCAATTTATTTTTCAGGTTGTTCTACTTAGACATTTTAAAGACATTAAATTAAACTTACATTAGGAAAATTCTCATATTTATCTGCTCTTGCTGTTTGTAGTATAATAAAAATAATGTTTGAAATCTATGTGTGCTTCTACAGTTTACAGTCTACTATAAGTTGCTTATAAATATGTTGTTCTGTTTATTCAGTCCTGCTTATCTGAGAGAGCATTGTAAATAAGACTGTATATCTGTTCTTATAAATATTTCAGAAGTCAAATTTAGATAATAGTAGTCTCCACTAAAATCATCACTAATTTCTTTTTTTCAGTCTACAACACTTTATTAACAACTTTCCCGAAATATTTATCAGAAAACCAAAAATGTTTTTTTTGCCATCCAAAAGGATGACTTTTCTTCCTTGACAGCATCCTAATGTCACTAAGGCTATTAAGAATTTCCCTTGACTATAAATGCAAAACCACTGAAGGGATTATAGATTCTCCTGATATAAGAATACCAAAGCTATCGCTAGTTTTTTCAGCATAACTAGTTTGTGTTTCAAATTTATTTCCAGTTTTACAGAGCTAGCTGCAGTTCTTAAAATTGAGTGTTAGGTCTCAGAAATTTTCCCTGGATTTGACCAAGAGAAATTCTTCAAAGTTTTTGAAGAAGTCAATCCCTAGTCATGTATATTTCACATGACATATTTCAATGCTCATTTTAAATTGCAGAATATTTTCCTTTGCCCTTGCACTGCATTCTACATAATTGATGTGACTACTGTGGTGATTAACTTTAATATTGATGTATTAAGAACCAATGTAAATAAAATTTGTATTTTTACAGCGAACCATTACTATAATGATAGTATGACGTCTGAATGCATGTAATCAATAATTCAGCATAAAATATAATGTGTTGTTTAGATTTTGTGGTAAAAAAAGCAAATTATACAAAAATTTTTAATGACAAACCAAACAGTATATATAAAATGAACAATTTTTTTCAATTTTTGTTAAAATGCTTTTAACTAATTGTACAATTTTAGTAAAAATTGTAATCATACAACTAAAATAAACATTGTTATAGTCAGTATCATATGCTAAAACAGATTTAACTGGAAAAATGTAAAAAGATTTGAAATTTATATATTTTATATAGTATAAAATGATAATTAGTGATATCCTATGAAATTATCTGAATAAAAAGTGTATGTATAATAAGAAAAAGTAAACTACAAATTTAAAAACTTAGAACAACAAAAAATATATTTGATTTCAATGATAAATTATATCAAAAATTGTACAATTTTTAGTAAAATTTTAGTAACAGTTATTTTAGCTAACTAAAGTATGTGATTCTAACAAATTTTAAATAATTTATTATAAAAAGTTTGTTTATAATGAATATTTATTATAATGCTGGTTAAAATTGGTTAATTTTTTATATTATTTATTCTGTAAAATATTAAGGAGGCAGAGTGATTGCATAAAAAGAGCTTATTCTGATACCAGTAATTTTTAAATAATTATCACATTTTTATGTTAATATTATGAATGGAATACATATCAAGGCTAAATGATAGGCAAAGTAGAATGATAATATTATAATTTACCTCAGAAACTAAATTGAATCAAGTCACATTAACAGTAATCCTCTTTACTCACATAAAATAAAGTCTAAAATGGTGCGTCTATTGTTGCTAATTATAGTTCTGTTGCAATGCTTAATTTTTGAACTTGTACTGGGGAAAGTAAATGTAATTAAAAAACCTATTTTATACCGATCAGTTGAAGAAGGTAGATTATATAAGATGAGACATCAAGTTCGATTATTTGGACTTAGTACTGTTTATGGTATGTGAAAAATTATTAGAAATAAATTTTAAATGAAATTTCTTACAGCAATATGTATTTTAAGGCTATTAAGGGAATGTTAAAGTCTCAAATCTCATAAAATCAAAAGAGAATGAGTTATTTTGTAAAAGTAAAAAGTTACTGATAGCATTATATACAAATATATATATATATTTGTTGTATTCTGACCACCTTCTGTTGTTAGGTTCTAACTGATATCCTACAGTCTCCTAACCTGGAGACCCAGTGATACAGTAAGCTACTGGTACACTGACTATACTAACAAAGGATGCAGCTGCCTGTGGACTCTGATTCACTAACCTGCTTCACTGGATAAGAGTTATGTTATATCATACAAATTGGTCAATAGAATGTGTCCTCATAAAAGTGTGAAATGTGTTTCATATATCCATAAAAATTATATGTATGTAATAGTGTATATGAATCTTTTAAATACTAAATAAACTATCTTCTCTGTTTTTATAATTATTAATATCGGTGTTAATAAATGGATGAACTTAATGAGTCATAAAATATAATTGCTGTTGTAGCTATACGTTTTAGTCCTTTTACAGTCTTAAATTTTGACTTTTAACAAATTAAAAAATTTTCTTATTTATCACTATTTAGTTAATAATAATAATTAAAACAAGAAGAAACATGAAAAATACATTTTAGTATCCTTCTTTTTATTACATAATCACACAGAAAATCAGATAGAAACTTTTTTTTTTATTTTTATTTTTTCTTACAATGAGAATTAAGACTGAAGGTGGCATAACTTAATGACTGAAAGATAGTAAGTATTGTTTTATGCTATTTAATTTTTCATTCATTAATACTGATATATAACAATTATTTATATATATATACATACGAGATCTGTAAATAAAGTAATGAGACTAGTTTTTTTTTTTTGGCAGCCAAATTGGCAACACTACAGTAACTAGTAAACATATGGTTACATGAACAGTTGATTTTTTTAGGTATTAATATTTTAAGTCTATTGTTGCCACGTGAGATGTAAACAAACTCTTCGTAAAATAAGTTTTTGTTGGGCGTTACAAAAATGAGTGATACTAATTATGAGCAACATTGTGCAATTAAGTTTTGTGTTAAACTCGATGAGAATGTAACTGAAACGTTTTCAAAATTGAAAAGGGTATATGGAGACAATGCTTTGTCATGAGCCTAAGTTTTTAGGTGGTTTAAAGCATTTTCAGGTGGCCTAAAATCTGTTGCAGATGATCAACGCTCTGGAAGACTGTTAACATCAAAAACTGACGACAATGTTGAGCAAATCAGAGACTTGATACAGTATGACTGGCGATTAACTGTCAGAATGATTGCAGAACAATTGAATTTGAACCGTACCACACCACAATCCATCAAATTTTGACAAATGAATTGGACATGAAAAAAGTTTGTGCAAGATTGGTCCCAAAAAACCTCACTGTTGATCAGAAAAACAACAGGGTGGAAATGTGCCCTGATCTTCTAGGGCGAACTGAAACTGATCCTGATTTTCTAAAAAATGTTATTACTGGTGATGAATCTTGGGTATTTGAGTACAACCCAGAAACAAAACACCAGAGCAAGGAGTGGCACACTCATCAAATCACAAAAAAGCATAAATGAGCAAATGAAAACCATGCTAATTTGTTTCTTCGATAGTGATATGGCATTATCCATAAGGACTTTTTGGTTACAGGACAGACTGTAAATTGATATGTTTACCAAGAAATTCTTGAAAGACTGTGGGAAAGAGCTGCCCACGTGAGACCAGCCATCAAAGATAACTGGATGCTGCATCATAACAACGCACCTTGTCATACTGCACCCTCAAGTAATGAGTATTTTGCAAAGAAAAACATTATTGTATTTCCTCAACCACCTTATTCACCTGACTTGAGTCCCTGCGACTCTTTCCTATTGCCGACTTTAAAAAAACATCTCAAAGAACACAATTTTAGAACAGTAGAAAACATTAAAAAAATGTAACCGACCATCTGAAGTATATAATTATAGTCCATGGATAATAATAGTCCAATTGGATTGTAAATAAAAAGTTTTTCTGAACCAGTCTCATTACTTTATTTACAGACCTTCTGTATATATATATATAAAATATATATGAATAAAACTAATTTAAATTAATTAAGAATAATTTAATGTAT
Source organism: Lycorma delicatula (assembly GCF_047948215.1). Taxonomy (NCBI): domain Eukaryota; kingdom Metazoa; phylum Arthropoda; class Insecta; order Hemiptera; family Fulgoridae; genus Lycorma; species Lycorma delicatula. Next base: position 45,695,205 of record NC_134455.1, on the reverse strand, counting down.
TTTGAAAATTTAGATAGAAATTTAACAATAGTTATATATTATTCATAATTTATTTATATCAAAACATTATTTTGTACAATTAATTAAAAGCATTTTAATGAAAATTTAAAAAAAAAGTTCATTTAATATATATTGTTCAACATATATATATATATATATATATTGTTATTAAAGGGAAAAGTTTTGTTATAATTTGCTTTCTTTACCACAAAATATTGAATTATGATTGAATTATTGAATATGAGCTGAATTATGATTTCAGAGGCCATGTTATTAATTCTGCATATAAATATATACAGAATATTTTCAGCTTACTTTCTGCTGAAAATTACTAAACCTTCTATTTGGTTGAACAGTGACATACTTTGGTTATATGAAAAGATAATATATACTTGATATTTGAAAAATAAAATTAAAATTAAAAATTTACTCAAATCGAAAATGAAGAAATATAAAAAAACTATAAAAATATTGAAAGTAAATAACTAAATAAAATTTGACAACTATAGAAAAACCCTCCAATAAAAATTCTAATCATACAACTGAAAAAAAATTTCTATTATAATCTGCATCAAGTGCTAAAACAGATCTAACTGGAAAAAACATAAAAAGGTTTGAATATATTTTACGTAGTATTAAATTATAATTTGTGAAATCCTATGAAATTATCTGAATAAAAAGTAGTATATACATAAAAAGAAAAAATAAACTACAGATTTAAAAACTTAAAACAAAATATCTATTTGATTTCAATTATAAAATTATATATGAATAAATATTTTTAAAAAGCTCATGCATACACAATATAGCACTTAAAACAAATAATTAAACAAATATATAGAACATTACTATAATTCTGAAACAAATAGCTCCAACTGCTTGCAATTACATATAACAGAATGTTAATTTTTAAAAAAAAGTTCAACATTGCAATACTTGGAAAAACAATAAAAACACATTTATCCAATAAATTCAATGTAGATTATGATGTAAAAATAATTTTATTTTTAGCCATCAGATATCATTTTCCTGATGTATGCCTTCTAAGTTTGTCCACCTTGTTCTGTTTTAGGCTATTCTCTCCTAGCTTTTAGCTCTAATATCTTCAGTTGATGTTTTTCCTAATCTACCACACTTTCCCTTTCCTGTATATGGGCACTAGTCCATTTGGCATCCTATCTATCTTCACATGTGCTCATCCATTCTTATTTCTTTAAAATATTATCTTTTCTGCATCCTCAAACCTGTCCCATTTTTTAAGTACTTCTTTATTTGTCTCTCAATATTACTCTCAACAATTATCTTTTCATCCTTCTTTCTGTGTTTCCCATTTTTCCACTATTTCATTATGGTAGTTGTTTTCAGCCATATATCATAACTGAGATTAAAGTTGGTTAAGTAAGCCTGCCTCTGTCTTTCCTAAAATCATTTTGTTTTATTTTTCTGAAAGAATATTAACCAAGCTGATATACAAAATAAAATTTTTTATTGTTTCTTTATATTACATCCAAAAGTTCAGTATGAATTTTATGATTTATGGATGGCCAAAAATGTTGTAAGTATCTTTAAACACTGTTTAAGAAGCGAGTTCTACATCGATCGGAGTTAAACATTTTTTCTCTGACCAGTTCTCAGATTGAGGCAACAAAAATCCCTTCTTTAATTTTTTTGCTTCACATACTTTGTTAATTTCTGTCTTACATACAAGAATCTTTACATACAAAACTGTGAATTATTACATATAAGACTGTCCTTCATAGCTTTTACAATATCTTTTATTAATTCCAGTTTGCGAAGAGGCAGTAAAAATATTTTTCTGATTAGACTAGTGGCTCATAAATGTTTTTTCACCAGGAGTTAAGTTCACAAGTTTCTTCCATTATTTTACTACATAATGCTGATTCCTAGCTCAGCTTCCCATTCACAAAAAAAAAAAACAGTATTTTGAATACCCTAAACGCATACCCAAATTTATTTTTTCAAGTACAATTTTCATGATTTCATATGTTTCTTTCAAAATTTTACATAACAAATTGGTACAGAAGGATATTTGTTACTATTATGAAGAGGAACTTTTAAGCTATACTTGCAGGAATCAATGAAAATATTGAGGAGTGGTTCACTGCTCAGGTTCCACTCCTGAGGATCAAGGTCCTAATTATAACATAAGCTCTCAATATTCATACAGTAAAATGAGTAATTTTCTTCAGCAAAGTACTGAGAAAAATCTTATGAGCTTTGATAGCCCAAAATTTTTGTATTTTTTTTTTTTTAAAGTAATTTCAAACCTTGCAATCTTGCAAGGTCTGTTTAATTATGGAGAAGAGGAGCACCATGCCGTTGAGTGTGTTAAAAAACCAAGGTGTTTAACATGTAAAAGCCCACAGGGAGTTGCAATGCAAAAAAAACCGCGACCCAGAGGAGGACTGGGGGATCGACAACCCTTCAATGAAGCTGATTCAATTGAATCTGAACCATGCAGCTTTGTCACAAAACATTTTGGTGCGAAGTGTTTCAGAGATGGGTGCTGATATAACACTCATCTCTGAGACTTATTGACCCCACTCTTGAACAGGTTGGATAGTATCGTTGGATGGAACTTCTGCTATTTGGGTATGTCTCTCTGTGTGAACATATGTTTGCAAGAACGAAGATCAATGACACCTGTTTCTACAGCTTATATATGTTGCCGAACATAAGCTTGGACAGATATAAGGAGACTATGGCATGTAGCCATATGAGGATGTAGCTGTGCATCGCCCAGCATTGTGGGGCTCTGCCTACACTGATGCACAGGGTAGACTGCTTCTTGAGGCGGCAGCAATTTTGGACCTGGTGTGTCTTAACACTGGGAATGAATTTACTTACCGAAGAGGCATATATGGGTCTATAGTGGGCATCACCTTTGCCACCCCTGCCCTTGCGGCTAAAATTCAAGATTGGTGGGTGTGGAAAGGTTATACAGGGAGTGACCACCAGGCTGTTGTTATGACAATTGACAATGGTAGGATGGAGTATGAAGGGAATGGACCCCTAATTATTCATGGAGGCTCTTGATTTGAGGAAGGTTACCGAGATTACAGTGGCAGAAGAAAAGGTTCAATTATTAGTGGATGTGTTATAGTGAGGGCTTGTGATGATCACCTTCCCTGAAATTGTTACAGGGCTGGTCGTCCACCTGTTTATTGGTGGAATGAGGAGATCTCATAGAAATGCAGTGAATGCCTAATGGCCAGAAGGGAATTCAGCAGACTTATTTCCACTCAGCTAGGGAACATTGTAAGGTACTTTACAAACAGAGAAGGAGGGAGCTACAGAAGCTCATAAGGGACTCCAAGAAGGTTTGCTGGTGCAAACTTATTGAAGAGATTGAAAAGGATCCGTGGGGGAGACTATACAAGATTATTGTTAAGTATGCTGAGACCCTGAGTACCCACTGCTATGGATGTGGAGGCAGCCCAGCACATCATTGATGGATTATTTCCGCATGGAGATGGGGTTCCAGTGACTACCTCAGGTGAGATACTGGATCTACCAATGTTCACGAGGGAAGAATTGATCATGGTGATGGAGCACGTCCCTCGTGACAAGGCCCTTGGTCTTGATGCATTACCAAACCTTGTGATTAAATTGGCAGTCCAAGCTAATATAGATGTATTTCTTGACATTTATAATACCTGTCTATGAGAGGGGGTATTCCCTGAAGCTTGTAAGGCACAGTGTCTTGTGTCTTGTATTGGTCCTGAAACCTGGACTTGATCTGGCGCTTCCATTGTCATATCATCCACTGGCGATAATTAATACATTGGGGAAAATCATGAAGCGTATGCTCCAGCAAAGGCTGGTTTGTGCAGTGGATGATAAAGGTGGTTTCTTGGGAAGACAATATATGGTTTTCAAGCTGGTAGGTCTGCACTTGATGCGGTGGAGGAGGTGATAGGCATGGCTCGGATATACCTTGCAGAGCGTAAAATGTTTGCGTTGGTGGAGTTGGACGTAAGAAACACATTCAATCGTGTTTCTTACGTTGCCATTGTGAATGCTCTCTGGAATCTGCAGGTTCCTGCATATCTGTTAAAATTATTATTGTCTTACTTAAGAGACAGGCAATTAACTTACATGGCGGAGAATGGCACGATTGTTAGGACCATTGATCGGGGTGTGCTTGGATCACAGGGGTTGGTCCTTGGATCAGCCTTATGGAATACGGTATATGATGGAGTACTTCAAATTTCACTTTCGGAGGACGTTGCTGTGGTTGGCTATGCGGATGACATAGTACTCACAATTGATGCTATTACAAAGAGAGAGATTGTGGATAAAATTCAGACTTTATATACAAGGATCAGCACTTGGATGGCTGGAGTTGGCCTTGAGATGGCCCCTGAAAAGACGGAGATTGTACTTATTACCTATAAGAAAGTACGTCAAACACTGTCGCTGGAACTAGCAGGAAGGAAGGTTGATTCCAGAATTGCTATTAAATACCTTGGCATCTGGATTGATGCCCGATTAAGGTATGAAGTCAATGTTATGGAAAGTTGTGAGAGAGTGAAGAGGACTATGCGTGCAGTTGCCATCTTACTTCCGAACACCAGGGGGCCTGGAGAACTCAGGAGGAGGTTATTAACAAGTGTGGTGTATTCTTTCCTCTTATATGGGGCAGAGATCTGCCCCATATAAGAGATGTTCTGAGGTATAAAAGGTATATGGAAATACTTGCTGTGCTGCATAGGAGATGCTGCCTCCAGATTTTGGCAGCTTATCGTATGACCTCAAGAGAGGCTGCAGAGGTGCTGGCTCATGTTATGCCAATTGACCTGCTAATTGATCACAGAAGGAAGTGTAGAGAATTAAGGATGCTTCCTTCTTCGGAGAAGAAGAGATTGATTGTGGCCAATATACAACAGTTGATGAATACTTGGCAAAAACGGTGGGATGTGGGAGAGAAAGGTCGGTGGACTTACCGTCTGATTGGGAATGTAAGGAGTTGATGCAGTAGGACTCATGGATCAGTTGATTATAGTCTTTCACAATTCCTGGCTGGACTTAGTGGTTACAGATCATATCTGTTTAGGTTCGATCTTGACCATTCAGACTGCTGTCTGGCCTGCGATGTTGAGGAAACTCTGTACTATGTCTTTTTCTGTTGTACGAATAACTTGTTCTGTTTTAAGAATAATGGAGGTGCATGCTGGATGCCCTGGGTCAAATAGACATCTTCAGACCTGAGGACTTTCAGCAGATAATGCTTCAGGCTATGAAGCGTGGACTGTTATTGCAAATTATAATTGAAAAGTTTTAGAAGTACTCAGTAAATCAGAAAAACCTCATAGGAGATGGCGAGCATTGGCACGGCCTGCAAGAGAATGAGGCGTTGAAAGGTGCCGGGTTGGACAGGTCTGCAGCTGAGTGCCTTGGGGGGGGGTCACTTTAGTGCGATGAGGCTGTGGACACTCCACTCCCGGTGCCTGAGGGCGTTGCTTACGTTTTTAATGATTATGGCTGAGAGTCGCGCGGGTAAGTGATAAGTGGTAAGTAGTTGAGTTGCATGTGTGTGTTAGTTAGTGCGTGGGTTGTGTGTTTTGTGTACTCTGGGTGAGATTGTGAAAATTTAATTTACTTTTGAGTGTACTTTGGTGGATAAGTTATGTCTTGTGACCATGTCTTCTTGACTCTGGTGCACTTGTCTTGTGTTGGCTTGATTGTATGAATGTATAAATGTGTGTGGTACATCGTAGTACCAGTTAGGTGTTTTTTTTTGTCTGAATGTTTTTCTCTTTAGGTATTCTTATAGTGGTTTGGTATGGATGATGTTTGCTAGTGGAGACCTAATGTGCGTGTGGGCGCTTACCCCCTTCCTGAAGTAATGCTTTATTAGCGGTTTCCCAGAAGGTGGGGTCGCCAGGGGTGGAGGTTTAGTCAGTAGTGTGAAATACATACGCACTTTCTGTAATAGCTTGCAGAGCCTATTAGCGAGTCCAACACTGCTTCAGCACTCGTAAATTGGGTTCCTCCACCTCAAAAAAAACTTTGCAATCTTGAGCCTAAAATTTCAGCTTCATTTTTTAATAAGTTTAAATCTTTTACCACATTATTTAGCTCTCATTGTGATATAAGATGTGCCTCAATGAATTGTAATTCAACGTTTTTTTTGTTTTTTTTTTCCTTTCCACAGGAGCTTAAATCATGATTGTCTTCTATAATGAGTGCTTCTTTATCACTATTCATTACAAAACAAGTTTTCAGGAACCTTGAGAACTGGAATGGATTTATTGTGAGGTACAGATCTGAGTGCAGATGTCAATGAAGAATAGAATACAGGCTTTTAGAAATTCCAGACACATTATTTAAACAGAAATAACAATCAGTCAAGTGATCTTTTTATTCGCCCCAAAACATAGGGACACCAAATGACAAGGTCTTTTATGTTTTCTTTTAAGATGACTGCACAGTTATAGTTTGTACTACATGACTGCACTACAAATAATAGGAAGAGTCTTATACAGATCATCGATTTTAGAATCAAAATACAGTTTATAACCTTTTTTAAATTAAAGGTATAATTTTTTTGTGATATTTTATTGTGAATTCACCATTCACATAACAAAGACTGTTCAAATCATTTACACACCTACGTGATATTATGAGACTTTACTGTTCACTCACTTATTCCAGAGGCTCATCTTTCATGTACAATGATGCTACATGTTAAAAACGCTGTTAAAATTATAATCGAAGAGGTGGTTGCAAGAAGGACATGAGTTACGAAATATAAGTTTTGAGAAAAAGAACTTAAAAGTTTTCCAGTCCATATAACTTTTTAATTGTTTTGTAAAAGAAAAAAGGCAACTATATTAAAAATACTACATATATTTTGCTATTTAACAGAATTTTAAGAAAATTCTGCATACGGTCTGCTTGCATAATTGGTTTTACAAACAATAAAATTACCATTTTATAATTCAGTTTTTTATTTGTTTAGTAAATAAGCAAAACACAATTTGAAAGTAAAATTCTACTCATTTATTTAACTGAGTATTTAATAAAAATTGTATTTAACTATGTCAAATATAAATAAAATTACAAAATAATGGAAAAAATCCTTTTTTTGTATCATAAAAAATAATATTTAAAATGTTCAAACATTAATAAAATAATCACAAAATACCATTACCTTTTTTTTTTTTTTGTTTTTGTTTAACCTCCGGGCCGCAGTTAATCATTACTGTACAGATGAATGATTTGTAGCGTGTGTGAAAAATGCCATGCCTGACCGGGATTCGAACCCCGGGACCTCCGGGTGAAGGGCCGGCCGAGACGCTATCACTAAAATATCATTACCTGCATCATCGTATCCTCACCAAACTGATTCTGAAGTGCTTTGATGTAATTGTGGTTAATATAATATTATTTACTTCACTTTCTGCTTCTTCAGGTTCAGTTGATTCTGAGTAACTGTTTGCTGCCTGTTAGCTGTCAGTCTCCAGCAGTTCTGAGAACCATATCTTATGTTTTTCTTCCGTAAACCTAACAGACTTCTAACATCTCTTTCTTTTGCTTCTTTAATTTTATTTCTTTTTGCAGGCAGCAAAGTCAATAAAAAATAATTATCAAAGTTAACATTCTTCTTTAATATAATGAATGGTGTATAATTTCCATTATATGATGTTGATGTCATGACTACTCCAGAAGTACTGTAAACTATTCTCAAATAGGACTGGATGGAAAATACATACTCCTTTGAAAGTGGTTTCAGGAGTGTAAACTGTTTTAAGGCTTCTCCCCACTGTTTTAGAATGCTTGTGGTAGAACAATCAGCTACAGTGAAAGATTATCTAATTAGTGATAAATATTCATCGCCGGTATAAACATTTTCAACTCTATTTATTTTTTTCACATAAACACCAAAATTTTGATCATTTTGACAGTAGCTGTGTTTACAGTTTGGAAAAATGTGTGTTAGCTTACTTTAAAATACCAAGCCAAAAATATGCAGAAGTGAGTCATTGTTACATTTTTATTTAGTCCTCCAACATTGTCTGAAAAAAATACTATTTCAGAAAAGTTACAGTCACTCAATCTTTTCACAATAAAATCATACAAACATATAGCCACAGTGAATGATATAATTTCATGATAATTTCTGGATAAAAATACATAATGGAAGAGTCATTGTTATGGCAATGTACATTAAAAATAATTAACCATAATAATTGTTTATAAAATTGTGAATTAACGCTTAGTCTTGGTAAAGCCAAATTCTGACCGTAGTCAAACTCCAAAACTAATTGCAGAGAATTTATTTATTTACATTTTGTAAGAATTTCTTTCTTTAATGTTTTATAAAGTTTACTCTTCTTTTGTGATACAGACGTTTTGTTTGTTATTGGGGGTTTCTTCTAGCTCCTTCTCTATAAAGAAACAAAAATCACTCACATCTGTACATGATGTTTAAATGTGTAATGAATGTATGAATGTGAAAATTTTTATTGTACATTGCTTCATTTGTACTTCTTTTTAGTTTTTGATAATACTTTTTAAAGATATGAAATAAGATTTTAGTATTTAACGATGGATTTTCAAAGTACAGTGTTTTAAATTTTCATTTATCTTTATTAATAAATCTTTTTTTACCTGGTTTTACTCCTTATACAAAACCTTCATTGGCTTCACTCAATCTAGAATCATTGTCACTCATTTCTAACCACTTTTATAACAAAAAGTATTATTATTAAAATACTTTTTGTACTTGCAAGGCACAATTATGCAGGTTATGATGACAACCAATTATTTGTTGAATTTGATGCCAACATTATTAGTCTTAAAAAATTGATTTCAGATCAAATAATTAGAAAAAAATAAATTAGTTATTTTCCCTACCTTAATTTATGCAAAAAATGCATCTATAAGCATATTTTATTTTTATCATAACTTATTCAATGTTTAACATAAAATAATGTCATTTACACCATTTTAAAGAGAACAAGGTAGAGAATCTTTTACAATGATTGATGCAAAAAGGGCGGCCACCTCCCCAATTTAAACAGAAAAACAGATCTCATTTAAAAATTGTTATCATATTTGTATAAGGGCTGTCATTCGGTGTGTTATAAAACTTAGACATCACATGGACCATTTTCTTGAAAATACAAGAAAAGATTTTTTTATTTAAAATAAAAAATATTTTTACAAATTTTAATTATTTTTTTAGAAAATGTGGGATAATTTCTTTGAATAAAATTCCAAAAATCGATTTTATAGTTATGATTTTACTTGTAACTGAATTTTATGGCTATTGATATCTTTCATATTTATTGCAAAAATTGTATAACAGTAACATATCTGTTAATTAGCTCTTTATGTTTCAGATTATTTTTCATCCTTTTATGATGAAATGAGTAGTTATGTGTCAAGTGGCATTATTAGTGAAACTCTGCAAAATTTTATTGACAGTTTTGCATTACCAGAATCAGTACAAGAAGGAGACTTAAGTGGTCTTTCTGACTTTTCAAAGAACAGCCTCTGCATGATATGTGACTTGGGAATAAGCAATGTGCTTACTGCATATTATTATGGATTACCAGGAAGTTTTGTTGAAAAAATTGCAATTTCAATTTGCCAGCTATTCAGACTTCAATCACCAGATGTTTGTGAAGGACTTATTCATTTGAATCTGGTAATATTTCAGTTCAATTACATTATTTTAACAATTAAAAAAAATTTTTATTCATTAAATCTAGGGAAACAGAAACATTCTAAACATCCTAAGTTACTTCAACTGTACATTACATGTTTTTTTAAAAATATAACATTCCTCTCAGTGTAATTGTTCACACGAAGTCTGGGTTTTCACTTGTCAAGTATACTACACACATAAGACTCAACATACAAACTGCAAAGCACCCAACTACATATGAACTGCAAAGCAGTTTTTGATTGTTGGGTGTTGGTAGCGGTTGGTGAACTTCAATTCGTTACCACTTCTTATCTGTTTTTCTCTCATTATACTGAACAGTTTTGGACATGTGTGATGCATTAAGTTCGAACTGTAACTGTGTGGATGGACCAGTGTGAACGGTGTGCGTGTGTGAGTTTTTTATGCATGTAGTTTAATTATGTTTGTACATTGAAGTACCATGTATACTTTTGATTAATAGCTGTTCTTTATATTTTTCCTGTGTGGTTATCAGAGGTCAAGGATAGAGATTTTGGTTATCTCTAACGACAAATTTTCAGCCGAGTAAAATTTTTATTCACTTTAGAGTTCAACATTTATTGTGCCGACAAGTAGTGCTGAACTGCAAATCTAGAATCATATCTCTTTCTTTCTACGAATTCACGGCTTAATTACTGAGAGGATGGAGGAAAACCCAAGAGCTTTTAAAGATCGCTGGAGAGGGACAGTAGGCTTTCTTCAGCGATAGATCTTGAAGAAGGATGTCCTTCCGTTGATCAGATGTTATAACAACGACAGTCGGAAATTGATAAGATGGGGGATCGATGTGAAATGGGCTTTGAGAGCCTTGAGGAAGTATTCAAAAAGATGTTCAGGGAAGTTAAAAGTCTCAAGATGCTTATTAAATTGAACCCAAATATTAAGAGGGACATTAAGGAATTCAACACCTACCTCAAAAACAGAAGAAGAGAGGATGCAGGGTGTAATTACTGTAGATTAAATGACACATTTGGCCACACATTCTTTGAGTGTTCCAGGTGGGCTGAAGCACTTGAAGTGATTTCAGTACACTGAAATCACTGGAAGGCTTTGTCCAGCAAACCTCCTGGATTACAGACCAGGAGGTTATAAACCTTCCTGGATTACTTGAGAGTGAAATTTATTGGAAGGCAATTGTTATCATGACCCAGGCCATTTTTAAAGCAAAAATGGCTGAAGAGACCTACCAATAATGAATGCTACTAGGCTGAATGGGAATAAGACAGCCTAGGCAAGTAGGTAGCTAGGGACCCTTAGGTGGCAATACTATTGAGATGTCCAGGACTCTCTGAACCACTCACTGAACCCTGCAGGAAGTACACCATGCTCCTGAATTATGCTGAAAGGCAGGTATCAGGGCATGTTGGACCAGTGGAGGAGTTTCAGTCTGTCAGAGTCCAACACTGCTATCTGTGTGGCAGGCGGCAGCAGGATGAGCTTTTCCCTCTGACAGAAAAAAAAACTGTAAAGCAGCCTAAGGGCATAATTATTTTTATGATTGAGGTAAGGAGGTAGAGTAGTTAAAAATAAAATCAGTTTAGTAATAGTGAACAGTAATGAGTTGTAAAATTATAGGCTAGAGAGATTTGAAATGTGTGGTAGCGTCTCGGCCTTTCACTAAGAGGTTCCAGGTTCAAATCCCAGCCCAGCAAGGCATTTTGATATATTATAAAATTGACATTTCATCTCATTCTCTGAAGCAATACCTAACTAACAGTGGTCTCAGAGGCTAAAAAAAAATAAGATTTGTAATAGTGATTGTTTGGTGTCATATAAATTCACATGCGCGTGTGCGTACACACACACACATACACCACATTCATATACACATACACAAAACAAGTTTAATAACAGATTGCTGGTTTTAATTTGATTTTTTAATACTTAAAAAAAAAAATGAATGGTTGATTGAAGAATGAAATGAACATTGCTAATCATAGAAATGGACAATAATTGAAGCAAAGAGAAAGAAACAGATGTGCCAACAATCAAAACTACTGCTAAATTAGTTGTGTTTGTAATTCATATAATTGAATATTATATTTTAAATTCTATTAATATAAATCATCTAGTACAAAAATATTGAGATAAGACATGTCTTACCTTAATTTTACCATGAAAGTATTTTCGTGAGATCCTGCATCCTCAGTCATGATTGAAATATTTAATTAAACTTCATTGAGTTTCATGGAAGTACTTTCATGGTAAAATGAATATTAATAGAATTTAAAATATAATTTAACAGTACAGAGGAATAATATGAATCTTAAAAAGATTAATTTCTGTAAAATAATTGAATATATATATATATAAAATTATGTATGTATTAATTCAGTAATTGTTCTGCATAGGTTAATAGTATTGTAGCTCCCCTAACAAATTAATTTAAAGGGAAATGAATGTTACTGATAATACCAAAATTTGTTGCTCTTCTCAGTATAATTACATATTGGTTTAATGAAAGCAATAACTTTTTTCAGGATGTAATACTACACATTGCAGATGTAATGGAAAATATGACTTCACTGCAGTTTTGTGGCACAGTCCTAGAAACACTTCAGTGTTATGGACCTCAACCAGTGGTTGAATGGGAAGTAGATATATCCACCATTAACAAAATCAAAGTATCCAACCTAGAGAGAAATTATATTGTCAGTATCTGTGCATCTTTATATATTTATATTGCATATTACTTAAATTTCTTTATAATGTACTTGATTAAAGAGAGTCAGAAGTTCTATAAATTATAAATTTTTAGATATTAAGCTTAAAACAGAAAGTCATTTAATTTATTCAAAACCAGTGTAATTAACTTCATTGTCCCGAAACAATTATCAATGAAGTATTTTCTTCCTTAAATGGAATGTTGCCGACAAGGAAGCTTAAGATATACTTTCATGCTTGCAACATGATTTTATCGATCAATAATATTATACTTTAATGTAATGTTTTCCTTATTTTATGAAAGAATGATAGAATGCCCCACAATAGTAAGAAATATATTATGAAAAATTACTAAAAGAAGTAATTAACAATGATAGTATAAATAAAATTAATGTTGCCTATGTGGTCTCCAACATTGACTCAAAACATAAAATTAACATTTAAATTTACTTCTATTGCCAACTTAAAGAGGAAAATAGTGTTGAATTTAACAAATATCTAACTCAATTTATTAAAAAAAAAATTATATACACATGAGAAAACGAAGGAAATTACACTGAGTTGCAAAAATTCAATTATTTTTTTTTACAATGACTAAAAACTATTTTTTTAGAAATTTATTAAATAATGTAAAATAATAATTAAATTATATTATAAAAAAAAAATTACAAAATTTAATTAAATTCTTAGTTAGACGTAAAGAAATTTCATGTTTTTGTCAATTGTATTTTTTTGCATTTTTTTAAATAATATATTTTTGTATTTTATATCTACTAAAATTAAAGGATTTAATATCTCTATATCAGTGTTTCTTAACCTTTTAAGTGAGCCGCACCCCTTTGAATCTGAAAAAAGGTCTCCGCACCCCATTGAAAAATACATTTCGATTTTTAGGTTTAGAAAAACACATTTTTTGTGAAATTTATTGTTTATTTTTTAAAAATGTAAATTTTTTATAACAATATTATTTTTCTTAATGACTAGACAAAAAACAATTGGTTGATGTCATCGAAAATTCAAATACATACTTTTCAAATATTGCAAAAATAATATATGTATTTTGTTAGAGGCTTCTCCCGCACCCCCAAAAATACCTTCCCGCACCCCCAGGGGTGCGGGTACCCCCAGTTAAGAATCACTGCTCTATATCAATATATATAATGCAAGCCAAAAATACACTACTTAACATATGATTAGACAATCTATTAATTGTTATATCATAAATAAATCTATATAAAATTAATTTGCTTTAAGTTATATTTATAAGGTTTTAATTCTTACTTTTTTTATAGAACTACACAACTGAGTAATCATAATGTTTTGCACTGTGGTTTCAGATTATTAATCTTTTTTTTTTTGTACTCAGAAGTACTTGTAATTAGGATGTAGTTAAAAAATACATTTGACTGGAACTGTGTTCATTAATTCAGGTGTATGTGTGCATTTTATGTATACATATATATTAATTGAACATTCAAATAATTCATCAATAGACCACTGTGATAATAAAATTTAATATTATTTGAAATATAAACCACTAAAATACAGTCTTTAGGTAAGTTAAACTTACCATATAAATCCTCAGTAACTACTTTAATTTTTCTTTTAAAAGATTAAATCATTCAGTACTGGACATATACACTCTTATATTAATCAAAATATAAAACGTAATTTCAAATAAAATAATAAAAAATTAAAAGAATATGTTTTAATGTAATAGGTATAGAATTTAATACCAACGGAAGTGCAGGATACCCGAAAACATGTCTAATTACTGTTTTGTAGTTTATGTTTCATATAATATATACAGAGTAACTACAAATAGTACGGCTATCTCTCAGGAAATGGTTGTACAGCCAAAAATAAGAAAAACAAATTAATTAAATATAGGCCTGAAAACGGTTCGTTAGCGAGTTTCGGCTCGTGAAACATTTAGCCCTGCTTTCAGCTCCCAATGTGAAATTAAACCATACTGAAATTCTTGGGGTGTAAATCGAAGGGTAAATTTGGTGCTTTCTTATGAATTTTTAACTAGAAATTGAATAAAACTGTCCCCTTCTCTTTCACTTAGGTTTAAAAAAAAACCGGATAAAACTCGAAACATGAAAGTGATCGACAACGAAGCCTTGACAGCGATTTGACAACCCAAGAATTTTAATACGTTTTAATTTCACAGAGGGAGCGAAAGCAGAGCTAAATGTTTTGCAAAATTCGTCAATGAACCGTTTTGTGACGCATGTTTATACAAATTTTTTCTTTTCGTTATAAATTATCTTCCGAGAGATAGCCGAGCGGAGGGGAAAAGAGGAAGTGGTAAAGGGAAATAAGGGAAAGAGAGATGGGGGAAGGAAAGGAAAGGGGATGATGAAGGGGGAATAGGGGAAAGGAAAGAGTAACTGGGGAAAGGGAAAATGGTAAAATGAAAATGGCAAAGGGAAAGGGAGTAAGATTAAAAGGTAAAAAGGGAAAGGTTACATTTTGTGATGTTCCATAATGTTCATTTTGTTAATGTTTTATCAAACTTTCAATTGTGTTCATTTAAACTATATTTATATATAGACCCGCTCTGCTAGTAACTAATATTCTTTTGAACTTTGTAGTCCTACAAAACTACAAAATAAAAACATTAAATTTTACAAAAAAATACATATATAAATAAAGTGTTAAAGAAACGTGAATAAAAGTATTATAATTATAATCATTATTAAATTTATTATTAAAAAATTATGAATCATTTATGAAAAAATTATGAATTATGAATGAATAATTATGAAATTATGGATATCTTTGCACAAAGATATTAAGTTCATAGTGTAATAAACATAAAATTAAATTAATTAATTAAAACGTTAATTTGTACTATATTTTATAAACATAAAACAGAAAATGATTTCATAGAAAATAAATTATAGTATAATAAATAAATAACAGATGAAATAAATAACTATTAATTAAATGACAAATTTAAATAAATAAATAATAGCAAAAATAAATGAATATGGTAGAATAAACAATAATAAAAAAAAAATAGAAAATAATAAATGTAAGCAATATCATTTGACGTTTTACTTTTGCAACAACAGTAGAAAGTTGTTTCACATGCTGGGTTATAGGAGTGGTGTAGAGGTGGCAAGTAGAGGTAGCTTGTAGGGACAACTCTCCTTTTGATTTTACATACACTATAAATGTATTATATGAACTTTTATGCATTCACTACATCTTTGAAACTATGACCCACTGGTTCTACATAGAACCTTTTTGCAGAGGTATATTTTAAATATTCCTGGCCACAGTTTTTGGTTAGCATGTTCTGTGAGTGATGGGTGTTACATTGGGAGGTGATTTGTTTTAGATACATTGCAGATTGCAAAATCTGCAATACGTAAAAGTACTACAAGTTTCTCCAAGCAAATAAAAAAATGATCAGAAAAATTCCCTTTGACTAAAGGAATGATGATTGGCCCCCTTTGAACAGAATAATTAAAGGAATGTTTTTTTTTATTAACTTTGCCTTTCTGAGACAACTAAAATCGTAATATATTCAATTATAGGTTTAATTTAATGTATTTGTGTTAGCCTTCCCTGTTTTCATTTTTAGAAAGATTTTCATTTGATTTTCATTTTTAGAAGATTAATATACTCATATTGACCCAAAATTAAATAATTATTGTGAAGTTGAAACTTGTAAATTTAATTTGTGATTGATAAAAAATTTTAAAAACGTAATCATATGTTCATCAGAATTAAAATCAAACATCCATGACCTGACTTTGATATTTTTTCGTTGTTTTGAGTCATTTGACTGGGTTGATGCAGCTCTTCAAGATTCCCTATCTAGTGTTAGTCGTTTCATTTCGGTATACCTCCTACATCCTACATCCCTAACAATTTGTTTTACATATTCCAAACGTTGTCTGCCTACACAATTTTTTCCTTCTACCTGTCCCTCCAATATTAAACTGATTATTCAAGGATGCCTTAATATGTGGCATATAAGTTTGTCTCTTCTTTTAAGTATATTTTTCCAAATGCTACTTTCTTCATAGATTTGCCGCAACACCTCTTTATTTGTCACTTTATCCACCCATCTGATTTTTAACATTCTCCTATAGCATCACATTTCAAAAGCTTCTAATCTTTTCTTCTCAGGTACTCTGATCGTCCAAGTTTCACTTCCATATAAAGTTATGCGCCAAACATTTACCTTCAAAAATCTTTTTCTGACGTTTAAATTAATTTTTTATATAAACAAATTATATTTCTGACTGAAGGCTTGTTTCGCCTGTGCTACTCAGGATTTTATATTGCTCCAGTTTCGTCCATCTTTAGTAATTCTACTTCCTAAATAACAAAATTCTTCTACCTCCATAATCTTTTCTCTTCCTATTTTTACATTCAGTTGCCCATCTTTGTTATTTCTACTACATTTCATTACTTTTGTTTTGTTCTTGTTTATTTTCATGCAGTAGTTCTTGCACAGGACTTCATCCATGCCGTTCATTGTTCCTTCTAAATCTATTTTACTCTCAACTAGAATTACTATAGTTGTAGTAATTGTTAATATTATATTAGTTGTTAAGGGCGTAGGTCAGAACTTTGAAATAAAACATAAATAAAAAAGTGAGTTTGCCTGGACAGCATAAATAGAAAGTAATCCTGTGACAAACTCAGTAATAATTTTTTATTATATTGCTTATTTTTATCATTTTAAGCATGAGAAAACATATAAATAAAAAAATATTTACTGCCAAAAACTAACCAAGTGAAGATTTCTAAATGTTATATGGGTAGTCCAAAAAGTAATGGATCAATTTTCAAAGGGAAATTTAAAGCACAACATACCAGTTCTGTGTGCATACAAGTACCCAGATGTGTTTTCTAGTTCATTTGTCAATTTCAAGTTGATTGTTGTAGTAATTGAATGTCTGTGATCGTTTGCATGAAGTATGTTGAGTATTGCCTGCTATGGAAAAAAATATTGATCAATGTTATGGGATTCAGTTTTGCGTTAGTTTAAAAAAATCAGCTTCCAAAATGTACAAAATATTCCATTATGCCAGCCTCTGTGGCGTGAGTGGTAGTGTCTCGGCCTTTCATCTGTAGGTCCCAGGTTCAAATACCGATCAGGCATGGCATTTCACACACACTACAAATCATTCATCTCATCCTCTGATACCTAACAGTAGCCCCAGAGGTTAAATAAAAAATAAATAACACAATGGATATTCCATTATGATCCTGAGATGAAACAACAAAGCTTCCAATGGAAGTCAACTTCTTCACTACCCCCAAAATATGTGAAAGGAGTATGCAGCAAGGATAAGTCATGATGATCATTTTTTCTGATCATGAAGGATTTATTTACCAGTATCAGGTACCTGCAGATACCACTGTAAATGCTCTCTGGTATATCAGTATGTGGAAAATAATCTTGATCTCAAGTCAGAAAAACTGAAGAATTTTTGTTTCATCATAATAATGTGCCACCATGTCAATCAGTTAGTTTCTACATTTTTGAATGTAGAAAAAAATGGTTCCTCACCCACCAACACCCCATACCTTGCTCTGTGAAATTTCTGGCTGTTCACAGAGGTGAAAAAGGATCTGAAAGGGTGAAAATTTGAGACAAATCTAGAGGTTGCAAATGCCACGAAGGAGAAACTTAAAGTGCTTTTAAAAGATCACCCAGATTTCGTGTTTAAAATGTGGATTTAGTACTGGAATCAGTATATTGCATTTAAGGAAGACTGTTTTGAAAAGGAACATATAAATGTAGATTCAAAATAAAGTTTTTTTTGAACTATAGCTGTTGTCTCATTACTTTTTGGACTGCCCTCATATATTGTATATTTAGAAATTTTTCTGACCAAAATATTTTATTAGGCAGTCTCTTTAATTAAAATTGTTTCTTTCCTTTATTGTTTATTTTTGTTATTTATGATCATGTAGTGTTATTTTAGTCGCTAATGACTAATTGTTGATGCAACTATAAATAAAAGCATTATTAAAAAAATTAAAACAAATTAATTAAAAGTAAATTAAACAAAATACCTTATTAAAGTGTAAGTAATACCCCTTCCTAAATTCCCAACAATATTAGTTCATAAAATACCATACAACTAAAGTTATATGTTCAACTAATTTTTAACCAACTTCATGAAAATAAACCATCCTTATGAAGTTTTTTTTTTATTAATCCCAAAACTGTATAAAAATACTATCCACATCTGGTGGTTGTGAATTATCTCATACATATCATATCTTTATTTTACTCCAAGTATAGTCCTGAATATTTTTCAAGTTTAATTTTAATTTCCTAACTAATATATATGTGCATACATACTCATCAAGACATATGTCTTGATGAGTGAGAAGAATGTATTGCTTTTTTATAAATGAATATGAATTAGTTTTAATTAATACTCCCTATGTATGTAAATAAATCTTATATATAATGTGTATAATCTTATATAATGTGTATAATCTTATATATAATGTGTATAATATAATGTGTATAATCTTATATATAAATCGTAGATAAATACCTACAAATAAGTTGAAGTAAGTTAAAAATAACATTTAAAAATACAATATTATAAATGAAAAACTGAACTGTTACAGTTTTCATATTGAAGATGTAATTGCAGTTGCATAGCTTGTCATTTGTATAAATCTATGAACCTCATAACGTTTGTAACATAAATCTCAAGTATTTAAAAAAAAGAAAATTGCTTAAGTTATTTAAACAAATTTTTCCCCTTTGATTATAGAGTACTGAAGAAGAAGGCAGCCATGTAAATATTGTACAGATTACAGATCTTCATTATGATGAAGAATACATGATTGGAGGTAAAACAGACTGTGGTCAACCATTGTGCTGCAGACATGGGCAGGGTCAAGCTGACAAACCAGATGAAGCAGCTGGATTCTGGGGTGATTATAGGTTTTGTGATATTCCATGGTATGTTGTTGAAGATGCCTTGTCCAACATTGCTTCAAACCATAAGGTACGCAAAACAAGAACAGTAATGTTTAATTTTCAAAACATTTTGGAGATATAAACAATAATGTTAATATTATAACAAATTATAAGTTGTTACAACATATATTAATATTATAACAAATTAAAATATTATTCAGTGATTATGACAAGAGGAGTATGTCAAAAAGTAATTGTTTCATAGTTCAGACATGATCAAAACATCCTAAGATAATCAGTATGAAATTTTTAACACCTAAGTGGGGCATGATATAAGAAGCTGGTTGATTCTTTTTTAATTATGTGAAAAAAAAAATCTTAAAATTTAAAAATCTCAAATTTTACAAATCTTAAAGTAAAATTTGCCATAAGTATTAACAAATAGCTATTTTCTGAAGAAAAAACATTCAAAGTCTACTAAATGATGTTAAATTTTAGACTATATATTGAACAGTTTACTCTGAATATGCTAACTAACAGTTTGTAAGCAGGGAGAAAATCCTTCATGATTAAAACAAGTAATAAAAGATTTTATATAACAGTGTTATCTGAAGTGGGCAGCAAACACAAATTACCTCAATTTAACACTTAAAAAAGAAAGCTGCTCTAGGAAGAATTATCACTAGATGTTTTATTTCATACTCAGATAAGGATTGATAGCAACAAATTGCAATTAGATAACTAAATGGTATGTATATTCAAAAACAAATGTAATCAATGAATCTCATAAATTTTGCGGTCACTTTACTTGAAAGTGAAACTATAGAACTGGTTGGTTGATATAATTTGTTTATTAAACACCGTAAAGCAAAATACGAATCCTGGGTAACATTATTATTTAAACATAATTAACAATGACAGACATTTAAAACTAATTTATAGAAGCAGTAACTAGTAAAATAGTTGAAAACATCATAAAAACAAATCATCTTCATCAACAAGGAGCAAAAACACTGCTTCGTTAATAATGAAGTGGAAAAATTGTAAGTGTTTTCTGGAAAATGAAAAATTAATTGATCTAGAACAAAATAGTAGATTTCAATTAAAAATTTTCTATTTATAAATATTCAACAATTCATATTTTTAGTGATTATTTAAAGTGCACTAATTGGCATATTTGAAACCTCCAAAATATTTTACAAGAAAAAGTTTTGATTAATCACAGTGTTTTTGTGATTGCCACAAAAAATTTTTTTTAATTTTTGATTAAAAAGCTTATCACAATGTTAGATAAAAAAGTAACTACAAAAGTCAAAGAAAAATGTTTTGAGTATATTATTAATGTACTCAACTTTTTAAGAAGTTATTATTCTATATTTTAAGAAGTGTTCATCTGGTGAAGGTATCTGGTATCTCATCATAATCCATTTGAAAAGACTTCTTTTTTTTTCTTTTTTTTTATTAATGTGAGTTGAGGAATGCCATTTATGCACTGAGAGTTGGCCTCACAACAGGTTCTGCAAGATGTTATAAGTGTGCATGTGTGCCTGCGCCCTACCGACTAAACCACCACTTCACGACTTCCCTCCCAGAGCCGGACCCACAATTAACCTTACTCAACCCCAGGGGTGATGTTGAGCTCAGAGGATCAGGAGTTCCTGTGCATCATCACTGTGGCCCATCCTCACAAGTACAGACGAATCACATCTCAGTTCTTGATGCCTAGGTCTTCTTATGATCTTTTTACAATCCTCCCCTCAGACTCCTTGATACGAATAATGCTGCAGACTATGGTGGTGATTGAGTCCCATAACCTTTTGTTCTGCATTATCATCAGTGTGATATTATCTGGTGTTAATGCACCCAGATGGCATAGGGTATCCTTTGTACCTCCCATCTCGGGCAGTGAAAGACCGTGTGTTCTGCGTCATCACGATCCCCGCAGTACTCACATGAATTGTCATTGGCCCTTCTGCGTTGGAACAAGTAACTCAGTAAAGAGCCGTGGCCCATCAGGAACTGAGTGAGCTCGTAGCCAATCTCACCGAATACCCTAAGGATCCACGGCCTGACCTCCCTAATCAACCGACAAGTCCACGCTTCAATCGGTGAGGCATTCCTACGCCCTTTCCATCGTTCAAAAAGAAGGTCATATGCTTCCTTCCTGTTCATACCTGAGTATGTCTCACACCATTGTTTTCAAGCAGTTCGATAGATGGTGGCCCCGAGAAGACGAAGACTGCCTCTGCAGAGACTGTCCCATATGACAAACAGACTCTAAGCACCATGCGTCTCTGAACTCTTTCTAACGTACGTCTGTTCCTCGCCGCGTTCATGGCTTTCTGACAGACGGGGATCCTATAGAGCAGGATTGAAGCGATGAGATGTGAGCAAATCTTACGCTTTGAGGATTTAGGCCCTCCAACATTGGCAAGCAACCTACTCTGGGCTCGGGCGGTCCTATCCGCCTGCACTGTGACTTGACCGACGTGCGCAGTGAACGAGCAACGCCGGTCAAGCCAGAAGTCCAGATACTTCACCTCGTTCTCAGGAACCATAACGTGTTCGTTGATCACGAAACGGATAGGCTCCATCCTTCTTCTACCAGCCACCACCACCGCCCTGGTTTTCAGAGGGGACAAAACCAGACCCTGCCCTGACAGCCAGTAGTCGATCAAGGCAATAGATCGGTTTGCCTTTGAGACTGGCGACGATGACAACGAGCGCCAGATCGTCCGCAAAAGCTATGGTGAACACTCCCTTCGGATATTGTAGGCTAAGTACCCTGTCACAAACAAGGTTCCACAAGGTAAGTCCAACCACTGAACTCTGTGGAACCCCGCACTGCACATCGAACGGAATCTTCTGTTCACCTAGCTCGTATATGACTTTTCTGTCTTGTAGGTATCTCTGTAATATCCTACGGTGGTAGGGGGATTGTCTTTGTTATTAAGCGCACCTAATATAGCCGCCCAGGTCACAGAATTAAAGGCATTCTGGACGTCCAGGAGGATCACTACAGGGACCCTCCTGGTCCGCCAGGTGCCATTTGCCGCCCGCTCCGCCTAACGCATAATGTCATTAGCTACGTCGATTATAGAACGGCCTGCCCTGAAACCATACTGTCTGTCATTTAGGCCACCGTTTGCTTCCAACTCTGATTGTAGTCGTTTGACAAGAAGCTTTTCAAACTGCTTAGGGAAGCTGTTAAGCAAACATAGCGATCTTTAGGCTGTCGGATCCTCAACGCCACCTGGTTTCTTGACAAAAGCCAGTCTGGAATGCTTCCACTCCTGAGGTATGAAGTCATATGTTAGCATGGCTTCATAGCCTCCAACACCGGAGTGGGGGCAATCCTAACAGCAATTCTGACCGCCTTGACCGGGATCTCATCTGGTCCCCGACTCTTGTGGAGATTCAAACCTCGCGTCGCAGACACTAACTCGTGTAGTTAAAAGTGGGGTAGCTCATCAGCCACGATCGCCTCGTGATGGGGTTCAGTCGTTCTCGGGAACAAGGTCGTAACGAGTTCCTTAACCTGAGTTGTAGTAAGCGTCGGTAGACGGCGTCCAAATCGCCTCATTACAATTTTGAAACCATTTTCTCCCACTGGTCTCAATCTATCTCATCGCAGAGAGTCCACCATGAGACCATCTTAGTCTTCTTAATAGCAAATTGGTAGCTAAGTCGACTGGCCAGATATTTCTCCCGTGAACGATCTGTATGTGGTGTGTTGTCTCATCTAGCAGATCTCTGGTAAATCCTTCACAAGACCTCGCATTTCTCCCTGAAAGCACTCAAGTTGGGGAGCCACCAGTAGGCGCGCTGTTTGGTGTGATCGTAAGGAACTGTGACGCCCTACCTCTCACACTCATCTGCTACGACCTCTGTAGTGCCTGCGGGGTTGAAACACCAATGAGACTAGTTGCTATGTTTCTCTCCAACCGCCGGAAGCCGTCAACCAAGTCAAAGAGTTGGTGTAGGAAAGTGAGGTAGACATCCAGATACATGTTGATCTAGCATTCCTAAAATAGTAAATATTAGAGCAGAATTGCTTATTGATTTAACTATTTAACATCTTCAAGATCTCTTTCAATATCTTGAGACCCTGGATGAAAAATGCTTCCGCGTTATCATCGCCTGGATACAAAATATTTGTTGTAATAAACAAACATATATCACATTTATTTCTCAATTAAAATAATACAATTTTCTAGTGCTGCATGGCAATTGGTATGAATAGCTGAAACTCACAACAGTAATTTAAATATTTCAGTATAAATGGACGGCCCTAAGAAACTGTAAAACATAAGATAAAAGCATTTCATTATCCCCTGGAATAGTTTGCATGTTAGCCACCAGCTTAAACTTGCAACGCAGTACCGCGTAACTGATACAATCCACAAGGATGTGGTGCAATGTTAGTCAGCAGTTATAGCAAGCACAAACTGATGCAATTGTTTCAGTCATCAGATATCCATGAATGAGCTTAGTGTGCCCTATTCACAAACAGCAGATAATAACCTCCTCTCGATGGTTAATTCTGCATGAGGAGCACCATGGTGAAACAATGCTCTTAATTGGGTTTGTTCATGGTAGCATTCCAATCACTTTGTCTCGCATCATGAACCACCCTCTTCAGGAAATAGACAAGCTCATTCAAAGTGATGCGATAGGTGAAAGGAGGCTGGAAACAAGATTCCTTTGCTCTACACTCTCAGTGTGCTCATTGCCTGAAATCCCAATATGGCTGGGGATCCAACAGAAGCTCACATTTGTATTATGGTGGGTGATTCATTTGCTAAATAACACACTGAATCTCACTGACAACAGGGTGTCTGGAGTACACACCACTAATTGCCTGTAAGGCAAACATTGAATCCAAGCAAACAAGTACATGTCAAAATGTTGTTAATTATATTTAAGACCTTATTAATAGCGAAGAGCTAGGCAATGAAAATACTGATGGTGGTGGATGATCAAACATGTCTGTTCTATTGCCAACACAAAAGCACAACCCATAGAGTTAACGATTTTAGAGCCATCTGTTTAAATTGTAACATCACGATTAAGACTATTTAAACTATTATAAAATTTGTTTTGAAAAATAACCACATTTGTGTTCTGTTTATTATACTGGCAAAGATCAAAGCAGTAATTAACGAGAGAAGGCCGCCAAGGGGGTACGGATGAATGAATAATGGACTGCATTAGACATCTTTGCAGCGGTGACCCGCGCCGACGAATAAGCCCAGCAGCCGTAGTCTAATCGGGAATGGACCAGAGCTCGGTAGAACCGCGTCATGCACATATGATCGGTTCCCCAACGGGTATTAGATAGAACCTTAAGATAGAGCATGTCTAACATTTTTAGACATTTTACATTCGCTCCTTCAAATGTGTTACCCACGTTTGTCGTTGGTCTAACTACATTCGTAGAAATCTAACCCGCGTGCGTGCCTCAACAGGTTCACCATGTAAATACAGTTGAGTATTTTATATACATGTTCCCTCAACCGGGAAAAGCAAATATACTTGGTTTTTTCTGGTGAAGACGTGAATCCAGTAAATTTACACCACGATTCTAAGTGAGTTATTGTGTTTTGAAGCAGCCTCTCACCAGTAGCTAACGTTTTACATTCGACATAAATTAAAAATCATCTACAAATAAAGAACACATAATTGGTTTTTGCACGTAGTTTATAATACTATTTATGGCTACAGCGAACAAAGAAACATTAGGATATTTCCCTGAGGCACTTCGTTTTCCAGTGTGAAACCATCGTTCCAACTCGAACTCGGAAGGACCAGGGCCGATCCTAGGCGGTAGGCAAGGTAGACGACTGCCTACGGCGGAAAAATTTAGGAGTGGTAAAACCGTCTGAACTAGAACGCAAAAAAAATAAATACAACCCACAAAAATATATTTCGATTACTTGAATCTAGAAAATAATATTTACCATTTATTAGTACAATATTATTATTAAGGTATTAGTTTTGTTTATTGTTTTAAAAGTATATTTAAATTATCTTTGAGAATAGTAGGTACTAGTTTTAGTTTGTAAATTTGTTGTCGTTAGCTTGTTAAAAATGTAAATTTTGTTTTTCAATAAAACGATTTTCCATAAATCCGTTATTAGTAATTATTATCGTATTAATTCAATTATATGTAACTTTTTTGGTAAACATGGTCCTTTTATAATTCTGTTTTTTTTTTTTAATATTTAAGTTTTTTTGAAACTTGAGAGGCGTCATTTTTTGGGTTTGCCTACGGCGAAAAAAACGCTAGGGCTGGCCCTGGAAGGAACGACTACTGAGAAAACCCCTGATAAATGCGAGGATATTACCTTGTACATCCCAGTGTATTATAATGGACCAGTGTATTTAGGATTCCATGCTCAACGCCTTTTGCAAATCGAAAAATACAGCAACCAGGCGTTGGAGAAATAAAAGGCATTTTTAATAACAGCTTCCAGGGCAACTACGTGATGAACAGACGATCTACCCTGGCGGAAACTGCACTTGGGCAATTAGGGTGTTTGTCTCAAGTTACCACATTAGACGACGGTTTGCCATTCGTTCCACCACCTTGCACAGGGTACTGGTCAAGAAGAAAGGACGATAACTTGTGGGGCATAATTTATCTTTACCATGTTTCACTATGGGGATAACCATTGCCTCTGACGAAGAATCTGGAAACACCAGATCAGAGAAATTTTGTTATAGAAACTCAAAAGATGTCATAGTGCAATATTTGGGAGGTGTAATAACATGCTGAACCTGTTATTAACATTTACGGGGGAAGTGTCACGAGAATTATTCAGGGCATACCTTATTTCATTATAAGAAGAGCGTGTTTTAATTCATTTTGCGAGTCCCCAATTACCAACGGGATATTTTCTACCAGCAACTTATATCTTACAAACTCAGGGCAGTACGATTATGTAAGTAAAACTGCCTTAAACGAGCTTCAAAATTAGGTCGTTATATCAACTGGCGTGGTAACAAGATATTCACTACTTTTCAGTCCAGTCGGCTGCGGCGATTGTACCTATCCACGCATGGTTCGAACCTTTCTCGATACAAGAAATGATAGACGAAACAATGTTGTACGAAACATTGATTCGACGTAATTCAGCCAAGAATTCTGTTTGGCACACCTAAATACTCGACAGCAAACAGCCCTCGCGTTGCGCAAGGCGCAGAGCAATTCAATTGTCGGTCTTCGATTGAAATTACGTAAAGCTCTACGCCGATCTCTTTTTGCACTCCGGTAGTCTTCATTCCACCAAGGAATAGCAGGCCGCCTTGGTTTTCCAGGTGTTAAAGGGATGAATTCATTCACGCAATCGAGAATCTGTGTGTAAACGTGGCAAGTTGGTGGATCGCGCTATTGCTGTTGTCATAATGGCCGAAGGAATTCTTGTACCCGATCCAGTCGGCTTTCTGCACCAACCATCTGCTTGGCTGACTCCGAGGCAACTGAGATTACAACCATTCTATGATCGCTTTCAAAGACGATTTCGGAAACGCACCGGCTAAGACGTGGAAATAAGATTGCAGAACATAGAGAAAGATCGATGAACTAAAAATGTTCCTGATGAAGATAACGTAAACGTGTACGATCCATCGTTCCATAAGCAGAGATCTAAATTCTGCCTCAGCCCATCAACTATATTGTCTCGGGGAGAAGAAGATGATGAGCTCCTAGAATGATGATGAACGTTGAAACTTCCAGTTATTAGGCAGGGTATTGGAATTTGGGAAAACAGACTGCACAGTTCATCTTCACTGATATCAGAATTATGCGGAGGGTATAAGTTGCAGATATTCATTGTGAATGGCGCCAATATCTTCACTGCGACTGCAGGGATATTTGACGCTAGCGGAATAGGTGCTATTACGATTTCCTTCAGGAACACAACTACATCTTCATGTCCTCTGCCCTCAGTTTGATAGTCACACCTTTCGCAGACGTATCTGGGAAAGGACACATCATCCTGGGGACGGAGGTGAGTTTCCTGTAGTATTAAAGGATTTTCTTCCTTTATTAGTATTTCAATATCTTCACGGTAAGAGTGGGACCATAAAAATTCCAGTGAGTAATATTCTTGGCCATAGGAAATACTTTACATAAATAAAAACTGCTTGCGAATTACTTGTTAAATACTCTCCGATATTTCTTTTTGGTATTATTGATTTTTAAGAAGATCTTTGCTTCATCAGGCACTTCATCGGCCTCTACATCCTCGAAGAGACCTCGAGATGGTGATGGGATTTTGATGCCTGGGAGGCTGAACATACCGCACCAGGTGACGATTTTTTTGTAGATCCTTTCATTGGGATCTTGGTAGTTTGCTGCACAGTTGGTGCAGCAGGAGTTTTATTTAGTGGTGTACTGACTGAATTGGTTTTTGGTACACAACTGTTGGTCTTTCCACCAGAGCTATCCTTCTTGTTTGAACTCTTAGTTAGCCCTAAAATAATGGTTTTGAACGAGGCTTCCTGATCAGATAACATCTGAACAAGCTGTTTCAATTCACTGCAGGATCTGCACTGTTGATTACCAGCATTTGTACGGGTTTACAGATGTAGCAAAAAACATTCAAAAAACATCTAACCTTCAGGATGAAGGTGAGATGTTTTGAAGGGAAACATCTCACCTTCATCCTGATTGTTTTTAAAAACAACAAATTTTACATTCTTATACTGTGGTCGAGATGCGTCACCAGTTAAATTATTTTCATCAATACAGTCTTTATACTCATCAGACAACGCTGAATGAGGTCTTTTAACATGACTTCAGGTGGTGGTTTTTTCAGATGACCACCAACCATCATAGGGGTTTCTTGAGAATTACTAATTTTGGTCCCACAAGTACTGGGGAAATACCATGTACAAAGTCCATGCATACAGAGGCTAGAGCTAAATACAACTAGGTTCACCCAGGTGCCCAGAGGACAGCATTTGAGACTCACTATGTAGAGCCATGCACCCATTGACACGATAGTTTCCACCTTGGGTTACAGTTGTATTTCGTTAGAAGTCACAACACCATTGAGTGTAAATGTAAGAAGAAACGTGTAAAATGTTGTTGTGTAGACGTGTAAAGGTATCTGTTGTAATCTGTGCAGTGTTCTTGATTTAGTGTATGTGTATAGTGTAAAGTGTTCTGCAGTTCTGTGTGTTGGAAGAAAAGCTGCAGAGAAAAATAAAATCAGAAAAAAAATTGAATCATATAGCAAATAATTTGATATGAAATTTTTTATTTATTTTATTTTTCTTAAGTGAGTTTGCTCTTATAAATTCATTACACTTGTAAATAAATATCTTTCATAAAATGTGGCTTTAACTATAAATAAATCCTAGATTTACCCATTCCTTGAGGTAACGACAAACAATGATCCCTTAACTTTTAGTTCAGAGAGTTCTATAGCTTGAGAATAACTGGATGTAACCTATTGGTATTGGTTTAGTTTGTTAAATTTCAATAGCTGATTATTTGTCAACAGTTACTTCTATGAGAATTTAGCTACAATTAAATTGTTTATTAAATTTGATGATCTATACCATTCCTCTACAGCTTATTTAATAAAAAAAAAAAAAGAGAGAGAGAAAAAAAGAAATGAGGAAACCTTTGTAAATCGATCTTCTGTTGCATATCTAATCACCATAATCCCAATACATGGTAGGGTTATTTTTATTTTATTAAAAGTTTTGATCAGTTGTTTAAAAATTATGATAAAAAATTTTGTTCCTAATAGATTACTCAACTAGGTAGATGGAGATCATTATTAGAAAAAAATTAATAAAAATCATTAGAAGCAATCATGAGTATTTTTTTTTTTGTTATCTTTAGGAAGCTGAGTTTATTTATATGACAGGTGATATAATTGCTCATAATGTATGGAGTACAACAAAAGAAGGTAATAAACGTGGTATAGAATACAGTGGCAAGAAATTTTATGAATTATTAGAGGCAAAAGTATATCCTATATTAGGGAATCATGAACCTCATCCTGCTAATGTGTAAGTATTTCTAGTACAACACTAATTTTTTTTTGCATGAAGCAAAACATGATTAAATGATTTTCTGATAGTAGCAACACCATGAAATCAGTGAAGACAAAGTAGTCACAAATTTTATAAGTTCTGTAAAAATTGTTTTTAAATAATACAATGTATTTTTTTCTTCTATTATAAAGAAGCCATGAATATTTATTTTAAGAATGTTTTCAAGAACTGCACATACCTTTATTTAAGTATATGTTTGACCACTATTTCTTACTTCTTATTTAATAGTGTATAATTAAATTATTATGTAAAACAATACTGCTACTCTGTCTACTACCATGAAATTTGGTCGCATAGTGAGATACAGAAAAGGTAGGAAAAAACTACCAAAATACAAGGTGATCTGCAGTATTTTAATCTAAAAATGATGACTGAAAGCCAGTTTTTCTACAATAACTCAAACGTAGTTATAGATTAAAAAAAACTAATGTTTTAGAGTTTATTAATGTTAAGCACGAAAAAGTAAACATTTTGTATTACTAATATGTTTTTTATATAATCTCAAGTGACTACCATTTGGGATTATATTATTGCATAAATTTGTTTTCCTCAGGTAAAAACTGAAAAGAGTTTCTATGTTTGCTAAAAACCATAAACAATAATTTTCATTTATAGCTGTGTGGTTATTTTTTATCAGTATTTATATTAGATTAATTATGTATAAAGTTTTAAAGTTTTGTTAATCATGTTTGTACATGTACTGAAGTGAATTTTTTAATAAAAACACCATGCCCTTGCATTAACCTTTCAGGTAGTTTCTGCTACATTTGTGGTGAGGTAATGTTAAAGTCTCAGTGGAGAAATATTAACTCCACTGAAAAGAGTATTAACTATATTCTGGATGTAAAGTAGGTAGTCAGGACAGGTCCTGGGCTCCTCATATTTGCTGCAAATCATGTGTAACATTGTTGACTGGTTGGCTGAATGAATCTTGTCACATGCCATTTGAAGAAACCATGACTTTTCTTTCTTTTTCCTGTTTAGCCTCCGGTAACTACCGTTTAGATAATTCTTCAGAGGATGAATGAGGATGATATGTATGAGTGTAAATGAAGCTCATGTCTTTAGCTCATCAATGTCTTGTACATTCTCAGTTCGACCATTCCTGAGATGTGTGGTTAATTGAAACCCAACCACCAAAGAACACCGGTATCCACGATCTAGTATTCAAATCTGTGTAAAAATAACACGGATTTGAATAAACCATGAAACATAAACCTGTGAAAAATAAACCTTGTCACATGCCATTTGAAGAAACCATGACTGAAGAAACCAAAGGGTACTTTACGGACTGCTATTTTTCTATAACAAAAATATATAGGCTATTAAAAAAAATAAAGCAAAAATATAACAGACTATTAAATATCCTGATATTCCCCTGCTATAAGACCATTACTTCATAGTCCACAGTTTCCAATTCCAGTATCATTAAAACATGGGAATTAGATGAAGAAGAAACTGTTAATGTTGAAGGTTGTACAGATTTATCAGATGATGAACAAAGAAGAGACTCAAAATTGTTAGAAAATACATACACTGAACCACACTTAATCAATTAGAACTAAATGATCTCGTTCATGATCTAAATTCATCCAAGAATCAAGCAGAAATTCTTGCATCATTACTGAAAGGGGGAAACATTTATAACACAATATTAAAATAAATGCTTTCCGTGACAGGAAATGTGAATTTGAATGTTTTTTCTTCCAGTACAAGTAATTAGTTTACTGCAACAACGTGGAATCTTTACTGGAAGCTTTGGGACATATGCACCATCCTGATGAATGGCATCTTTTTAGAGACTTCTCAAGGCATAGTTTGAAATAAGTCCTTCTTCATGTTGGAAATAATATCTCATCAATCCCTTTAGCTCATGCTCCTCACATGAAGGAGTCAGATGAAAATATGAAACTTCATATGATACAATATAAGAAACATTTCTGGAATATTCATGGAGAAATGAAAGTGGTAGCGCTATTACTTGCTTTACAACTTAGGATATCTAAAGACTTAGGATAAACTAGAACTTAGGATATCTAGAGGGACATCTAAATACCCCCCAGGGAGAACATCTGCCTTGTGGTATGTCTGGTTGCCATGCCACCCCCTCCGTTCCTAGCCACATTGGCTTAATCTGAAGACATTTTCTTGCCCTCATACTGATCACATTCCAGTCATCAGCCGGCCTTGGTGAGTATATATTGGGACATCCCAATCCCGTAGGGGAAGATACCCGCCTAGTGACGTTCCGGTCGCCACCCCCAACCGTTCATTGCCCTGTTGGGCTTTAACGGGAGTCGTCAAGCTCTGACTTTTTACATCTCATAGTAATAAGTCTGGCCTTGTTGGGATGCCACAGATGTAAATGCCTTGGTAGACATTTGCATTTGGTGATTTAATAACTCAGCTTATTGCCTTCGCTGTAGGCCTCGTCCGGACATCTTGAATGTCCTACATCGTATCCCTCTGAACTAGCTAACCGAGCTCGCGGAAGCGCAAACCCCGCGCCTAGTTCTACTTATTACGAGCCAATTTCGTAAATGTTTCGTAATTTGAGGCAAAAAGAACACAACATACCACCAAACATGTTGATCGCAACAACGAAAATTTAGTCCTAGTTCCCTTAGTGTACTCAACTTAGTTCAAACCCCAGACTTAGGTTAATTTATGGGCTCCGGTCTGGTCCACGAGGGAGAGGCGGACAGACCTCCTATCCCACTTGGCTGCATCACAGAGTCCAGCGTGACATTCACCTCATACACCATCGTCGAGATGCCGCTACACCTCACGGCTGCATGGTGTCTCATGCCCATCGGCAGTGCAGTCGCCATCCAGCCGAAAGTGTCGTCTGCTCATTCTAATCTGCCCTCGTCAAAACGCCGCTACATCTCACGGCTGCATGGCATCCCATGCCCATCGGCAATGCAGTTGCCGTTCCGCCAACGGCTTTTATTATTTAATCACCTCAATTCTAGCTAACCGTGGCTTACTACCTAAGCGCCTACCTTCGGCCAATCAAACTGTCCAAGCAGACTCTAGCCACCCTACTTTACTAGATCCCTTCGGCTTTCCTGCGCAGGGCGAGGAATCGAAGGAAGCCAGCAACAATTGCCCAAACTCTGCGAGTCCTCCAGTTTACCCGCAGATCAAAGAAGGAATTTACTCTCTCAAGTTCCCTAACAACTCTGGTACGCTCAGCTTCGTACCGGGGACAGACATACAGGACATGGACCATACATACATCGACCAGTAGAAGAATCGTTCCACCTAGATTGGCAAGAGTCAAAACCTTGGTCTTCAATTTCTCGCGTACGCCCTGACGTTAGAAGGCCTCCCTTCTTGGAAATATACCGCTGGCTATATTCCATAGTCGAGAGGTCAAGGGGTTTTACTGGCGATCACAGTGACTGCCTCTCGCGATACAGTTCTGTAGCCACCGACAACAGTTAACAGCAGCAGACGCTGGGCTCGTAAAAGAATATCCCTATAGCACTGGAATTGTAAGCGATGAGCCCAGACGGCCGCAGCGTACAACATTATGGTCTCACAGACACCTTTGTAAAGAATATGCATGGTACGATAGTTCAACCGCCAATCGGGATGAATGACTCTACGGACACCGAAGAAAGCATCGATGACCTTATTCACTACAAACTGAAGGTACTTCTTGAAGAGAAGCCTCTCATCAAGGATAACACCCAGATACTTCTGAACGGTAACATACCTAATCAGAAGGCCATCCATCACAACCCGCGGATGACGGGTTGCAGCTAGCCGACCCTTCAAGAACATCATAGTGGTTTCCTCCATACTGAAAACCATCTTATGCTGAAGACTCCACAACCTTAATACCTTACATGCCTGCGTCGCTCTGAGCTCTATCTCGGCTCGCGAATTGCCCTCGACCAGCAGCAGCCCATCGTCGGCGTTTGTCGCCACGATGCGACAGCCACTTGGCATCTGCAATCACATGAGAGAATCGAACTTAACGACCCAGGCAAGTGGACCTACAACACTGCCCTGTGGACAACCTTTAGACAGGGTCTTTCCTACCTCCGAACTGCCGTCACGAAGGACGACAGTCCTGTTGCTGAAGTAACTCAAGAGAGTTCTAATCTCATTTAGCGTGCAACCACGCTGTTGCAGTTGAAACAAGGCAGAGTGCCACCACAAGTTATTGAAAGGCCCGGATATGTCCAAAAAGACACCGAGTCATACTTTCACTCGCTGGTCGAAGCTAAATCCATGACCCTAAGAATCGTGTCCTCTGTGCCCTTACCGGGTGGAAACCATCCGGGTCGACCATCAACATGTGAGTAGAAGTCAGCCTGCTGTTAATGCGGAGGTATAAAACTTTCTCGAAAACCTTACCTACTACAGGCAAGAGCATCAGAGGACGGTAAGAGGAACTGACAGTGGGATCCTTGTCGCCACCCTTGAAGAGCAATTTCAAAACACCACGTTTCCAACATGCTGGGAAGTACCCAGCAAAAAGCAACCCATTGAAAACCCTAGTCAATGGACTAAGAATCACAGGCAGAGTGCGAACAAGGAGTTCCACCATGATACCATCATATCCGGGGGCTTTATTCCAAGCCAGGCTGCAAATTACTTGGCGGACTTCCACCTCAGTAATTTCTGAAGACACAATCTCAGAGCGAAAACCTATAACTTCCTTTCGGACACGTCGATGATACAAGGTCTCACCAACCTCGATATCATCTGGAAGTAGATCGTCCTTCAGATGAGTGAGGACACAATCTTTATCTATAACAACACTATCTTGGGTCGATAGAACCGACAGAAGAATGTCCATTTTCCGCTTGTGACCAAGAACTCTATAGACAACACCCTATGGGTCCTTATTCCCTTGCTCTTGTTCAAAAGAGCGCCAGGAGTCACGCTTTTTTTTTTTGTCTTCAGTCATTTGACTGGTTTGATGCAGCTCTTCAAGATTCCCTATCTAGTGCTAGTCGTTTCATTTCAGTATACCCTCTACATCCTACATCCCTAACAATTTGTTTTACATATTCCAAACGTGGCCTGCCTACACAATTTTTCCCTACTACCTGTCCTTCCAATATTAAAGCGACTATTCCAGGATGCCTTCGTATGGGGCCTATAAGTCTGTCTCTTCTTTTAACTATATTTTTCCAAATGCTTCTTTCTTCATCTATTTGCCGCAATACCTCTTCATTTGTCACTTTATCCACCCATCTGATTTTAAACATTCTCCTATAGCACCACATTTCAAAAGCTTCTAATCTTTTCTTCTCAGATAGTCCGATAGTCTAAGTTTCACTTCCATATAAAGCGACACTCCAAACATACACTTTCAAAAATCTTTTGCTGACATTTAAATTAATTTTTGATGTAAACAAATTATATTTCGTACTGAAGGCTCGTTTAGCTTGTGCTATTCGGCATTTTATATCGTTCCTGCTTCGTCCATCTTTAGTAATTCTACTTCCCAAATAACAAAATTCTTCTACCTCCATAATCTTTTCTTCTCCTTTTTTCACATTCAGTGGTCCATCTTTGTTATTTCTACTACATTTCATTACTTTTGTTTTGTTCTTGTTTATTTTCATGCGATAGTTCTTGCGTAGGACTTCATCTATGCCGTTCATTGTTTCTTCTAAATCCTTTTTACTCTCGGCTAGAATTACTATATCATCAGCAAATCGTAGCATCTTTATCTTTTCACCTTGTACTGTTACTCTGAATCTAAATTGTTCTTTAACATCATTAACTGCTAGTTCCATGTAAAGATTAAAAAGTAACAGGGATAGGGAACATCCTTGTCGGACTCCCTTTCTTATTACGGCTTCTTTCTTATGTTCTTAAATTGTTACTGTTGCTATTTGGTTCCTGTACATGTTAGCAATTGTTCTTCTATCTCTATATTTGAACCCTATTTTTTTTAAAATGCTGAACATTTAATTCCAGTCTACGTTATCGAATGCCTTTTCTAGATTTATAAACGCCAAGTATGTTGGTTTGTTTTTCTTTAATCTTCCTTCTACTATTAATCTGAGGTCTAAAATTGCTTCCCTTGTCCCTATACTTTTCCTGAAACCAAATTGGTCTTCTCCTAACACTTCCTCCACTCTCCTCTCAATTCTTCTGTATAGAATTCTAGTTAAGATTTTTGATGCATGACTAGTTAAACTAATTGTTCTGTATTCTTCACATTTATCTGCCGCTGCTTTCTTTGGTATCATGACTATAACACTTTTTTTGAAGTCTGACGGAAATTCCCCTTTTTCATAAATATTACACACCAGTTTGTATAATCTATCAATCGCTTCCTCACCTGCACTGCGCAGTAATTCTACAAGTATTCCTTCTATTCCAGGAACCTTTCTGCCATTCAAATCTTTTAACGCTTTCTTAAATTCAGATCTCAGTATTGTTTCTCCCATTTCATCCTCCTCAACTTCCTCTTCTTCCTCTATAACACCATTTTCTAATTCATTTCCTCCGTATAACACTTCAATATATTCCACCCATCTATCGACTTTACCTTTCGTATTATATATTGGTGTACCATCTTTGTTTAACACATTATTAGATTTTAATTTATGTACCCCAAAATTTTCCTTAACTTTCCTGTATGCAACGTTTATTTTACCAATGTTCATTTCTCTTTCCACTTCTGAACACTTTTCTTTAATCCACTCTTCTTTCGCCAGTTTGCACTTCCTGTTTATAGCATTTCTTAATTGCCGATAGTTCCTTTTACTTTCTTCATCACTAGCATTCTTACATTTTCTACGTTCATCCATCAGCTGCAATATATCGTCTGAAACCCAAGGTTTTCTACCAGTTTTCTTTATTCCGCTTAAGTTTGCTTCTGCTGATTTAAGAATTTCCTTTTTAACATTCTCCCATTCTTCTTCTACATTTTCTACCTTATCTTTTTTACTCAGACCTCTTGCGATGTCCTCCTCAAAAATCTTCTTTACCTCCTCTTCCTCAATCTTCTCTAAATTCCACCGATTCATCTGACACCTTTTCTTCAGGTTTGTAAACCCAAATCTTCATTTCATTATCACCAAATTATGGTCGCTATCAATGTCTGCTCCAGGGTAAGTTTTGCAGTCAACGAGTTGATTTCTAAATCTTTGCTTAACCATGATATAATCTATCTGATATCTTGCAGTATCGCCTGGCTTTTTCCAAGTGTATATTCTTCTATTATGATTTTTAAATTGGGTGTTGGCAATTACTAAATTATACTTCATGCAGAACTCTATAAGTCTGTCCCCTCTTTCATTCCTTTTGCCCAGCCCGTATTCACCCACTATATTTCCTTCCTTGCCTTTTCCAATGCTTGCATTCCAATCTCCAACTATTATTAAATTTTCATCTCTTTTTACGTGTTTAATTGCTTCATCAATCTATTCGTATACACATTCTACCTTATCATCATCATGGGCGCTTGTAGGCATATAGACGTTAACAATCGTTGTCTGATTAGGTTTTGATTTTATCCTTATTACAATGATTCTATCGCTATGCGTCTTGAAATACTCCACTCTCCTCCCTATCTTCTTGTTCATCACGAAACCTACTCCTGCCTGCCCATTATTTGACGCTGAGTTAATTACTTCAAAATCACCTGACCAAAAGTCGCCTTCCTCTTCCACCGAACCTCACTAATTCCTACTATATCCACATTTACCCTATCCATTTCCCTTTTTAAATTTTTTACCCTTTAAGCCTTTTTTAAGCTTCTAACATTCCACGCTCCGACTCGTAGAATGTTATTTTTTACTTTTCTGGTGACCCCTTCCTTAGTAGTCCCCACCCGGAGATCCGAACGGGGGACTATTTTACCTCCGGAATATTTTACCAAGGAAGGCGCCTCCATTATTGCTTTTGAAAATGCAGAGAGCCACATTTTCTTGGAAACAAGCTTGCTCTTGGAAAACAGCTGTAGTTTTCCATTGCTTTCAACTGCGCAGTACTCAGAGGACTGAGTGATGTTGATATGGCCGTTTAAGTCATTGTGACTAACGCCCCTAACAACTACTGAAAGAGCTGCTGCCCTCTTTCAGGAATCATTCCTTAGTCTGGCTCTCAACAGATACCTCTCCGATATGGTTGCATCTTCGATCCAGCTACTCTGTATCCCTGAGCACTCAAGCCACCAACGGCAAGGTCTCATGATTCATAGAGGAGGGAGTCACGCTTAGAAGACCTAATTTTTTTCCTTCCGACGATAATCCGCTATCAAGACTGCACGCCTATCAGGATCATCCTCACGCTGTGTGGCCCTCCTGAGTTGGCCCACAGTCCGCTTCATCGCAGTCAATTCCCGAGTCCACCATCCAGCAACTCTCTTTTGACCCGCACTTCTTGGGATAGAGTGTTCAGCGGCTTCTACCGCCGCAGAAGAGAAATTCTCTGCCAAGTCGTCTAGTGGGACCTCGTCCAGACTTCGAGTAAAATCTCGCAGCTTGGCCGCAAGAATCTTAGAAAACTTGGACCAATCCTCCCGTCTGTGCGGAAAGCGCCTCTGCTTAATAGGAATGTCCGCCCTAAAGACAATACGCAACCCACCTACCCAATCAAAAACTATAAGTCGTTGATCGCTTTCGCAATCATCGACTACTGACCAATTAAGAATCCTACCAGGGATATCCTTACCAATGGTAACATCAATGTTGGTACCATGGAAGGATATCCATGGTTCATGAATGATATCCATGGACAGGCAAGCGTGGGGCATCACGCTTGCCTGTCTTGAAGACCAACCTACAGTGGTTCTTGAACGAAGCCTCGTCCAAATCGGTGTTTTACTCTCGAAGGAGAGACAAAACCTACTCTTCAGACAGGCTCCGCTCGATGTCATAAATTATGACCCGGGGCTTTCTCAAACGCTTGGGGTCAACCTTGACCTCAAACTTCTTTACAGCCGGAGACTCCGTGATGACTCGGATAGTCTCCTTGTTGTCAGCAACTACGACCAGCCCTTTGTTGGTTTCCTTAATGTCCCTGATACGAAGGTCTTTTCGGTTACCAAGAAGGGCAACCTGAAAGTCCCGTTTAAGCTCTTGACTTGTAGTCTTCGAGCCCTCCACCCTGTTTACGAACAGTACCTCTGACTTCTTTCCCGTTTGTTTTTCAGAACATCAGCGTAGCGCCTGGGATGGGCTAGGGCTTGAACTACTTTCGGAACCACCTTGACTTTCTTGGGCTTAGAAGCCAAGGATTCGAAGCCATCTGCCAATGCCGCCACCGCCTCTTTAACCTTTAACAACCTCAGAAGCATTGTCTTCCTCGTCCCAACGCTGACGCCGCCGGGAAGGGAAAGAAACTCCACAAGGTAATCCAGGTTCTCCTGGACTACCTTACCCAGCGGGGCAGAACTGTCAGGTCTGCCCCTCGCCTTACGAAACTCATCCACAGCCGGAAGTGTTTTGACCCGGGTGGGTGCGCCTGTGTCCATCGCACTCGACTCGTTCTCGGAGGAGGTTGATGGCACAGGCTCCGGCTAGTGCTTCCGCCTGGACTTTTGGGCCTCTTGGAAACCTTTCATGACCGAAGATTCCCTAACCTGAACTACACAAGATTCTCGCTGTCTACCTATCATTAAGATGGGCAAGCTCGCGAACGTGACAACTGCCCGCAGCGAGACGGGCAGCCGGAGACCTTAATATTCTCCTGTCACACTACGCACCTCTTCACCGCTATTGGATCAGCTAAATACCGTACTAAGAAGCACAGCACTAACCACGGATTACTGCCCTTGTTCTAAAAAGAACGCGAGTAGGACTAAAGGCGAACCTTTACTCGTTACGGGGACTTACGACCAAGAGTCGTTGCCACCTTATCGTCACGCTGAGGCGGGTGCACGAACAAATTTGGGTGCACGACGAGTCTACATAGTTTAATGCTACCGCTAATAAAGCCTTCAACTCAATCGCCAGGAACTGCAGAAGGTACACACACAACTGCAGCTCAAAACACAAAAAAGAGAATCAAACTTTGCGTAACTTTGTCCGCATCAAAGGAGACCAAAATTTATATTGGGACATCTCGATTCCCCCCCGAGGGGAGAAGATCCCACCTCGTAGCGTGTCCGGTCGCTACACCACCCCCTCCGTTCCTAGCCAGTAGTGGCTTTAACGGAGGACATCTTCTCACCCTCAAACTGATTGCGCACCACAGCTTTCAGTCCAGGCCCCGCAGAGATGCCACCGATGCAGATGCCCCGAGGGACATCTACATCGGTAAAAATTCACCCCGAGATAGATTTACGTGTTTATGCCTTCAGATTGAAGACAACGGACACCTGCAGCTACCACGTCGCCCTCAGGAACTAAGCTAGAAGCCTAACCGCGGAATGAAGACCTCGCACCTAGTCCTAACATTTTAAAGAGCCAATTTCTGAATGTCTCAGATCCGCACTAACAACCTCTATAACAAACTTTCCCACTAAAGTTTCATACAACGAAATTTAGACCTAGTTCCCTTAAGAACCCCGCTTATTTACCCAATGAGTTTATTTCTGACTCCGCTCCGGTCCGCCCGGGAGAGGAGAATAAACGCCTACTTCCGCACAGCTCCATCGCGGAGTCCCGCATGACATTCACCATCTTTCGTAAACTGCCGTCAAGACATCCCTGCATACCACCGAAGCGGCACCCAGAGACGCCTCGCCGACAGTGTCGTTAGCTCATAAACACCCTCGTCGGAGCGCAACCGCACCCGCCGGGCAAGGACAACCACGCCCGCCGACCGCGGCCGCAACTCCGCCGACAGCTTAATTTCAATACTAGAACACCAATTACATCTAACAGAGGCACGCTGCCTAAGCGCCTACCTTCGGTCAATCAAACTGCCCAGACGGAAACTATCCACCCGGGTTCCCATCCTAAATTCCTTCAGCCGCCCTGCCCTGGGCAAGGGATCTTAGGAAGCTGGCCACTATCGTCCATTCACTGCGAGTCCTCCAGTTGACTCGCAGATCCAAAAAGGAGTGCACTCTCTCGAGTTCCCTACCAACTCTGGTACGTTCAGCTTCGTACCGGGGACAAGTATATAGGACATGGTCCACTGTGTCCTCAACTCCGCATTCCGGGCATAACCCGGAATCAACCAACCTGAACCTCGCTAGACTACCCCTAAAGGCACCATGTCCCGAAAGAAATTGAGTTATGTACCGATTGGAGGGAACCCAACTAATAGCTGGCAAATCCCTAACATTTGGAAAAATACCATGCGTATATCGACCCGTAGAAGAGTCGGCCCACCTAGCTTGCCAAGTGTTAAAACCTTGGTCTTCAATTTCCCGCATACGCCCGGTAGTAAGAAGACCTGCCTTCTTTGAAATGTACCGCTGGCTACGCTCTGTAGCCAAAATATCTACTGGCTTGATGCCAGCGATCACAGTTACTGCCTCTCGCGAGACAGTCCTGTAACCGCCGACAACCGCTAATAACAGAAAACGCTGGGCTCGTAACAGGATGTCCCTATAGCACTGAAACCGCAAACGATGAGCCAGCGTACAACAATATGGCCTCACAAACGCCTTTATAAAGAATACGCATGGTACGGTAATTCAACCCCCAATCGGGATGGATCACCCTACGGACGCCGAAGAAGGCATCTATAGCCCTCTTCGCCACAAACTGGAGGTGCTCCTTGAAGAGAAGCCTCTCATCAAGGATAAAACCCAGATACTTTTGGACTGTCACATACCTAATCGGAAGGCCGCCCATCACAGCCCGCGGATGACGGGTTGCAGCGAGCCGGCCCTTCAAGAACATCATAGTGGTTTTCTCAGTGCTGAAAATGTTGAAGACTCCGCAACCGGAATACCCTACATCCTTGTGTCGCCCTGAGCTCGATCTCGGCACGCGAATTGCCCTCGACCAGCAGCAGCCCATCGTCGGCATAAGCCACGATACGACAGCCGCCAGGCATCCGCAATTGCATGAGAGAATCGAACTCGACGACCCAAACGAGTGGACCTAGCACACTGCCCTGTGGACATCCTTTAGACAGGGTCTTTCCTACTTCAGGAATGCTGTCACGAAGAACGACAGTTCTGCCGCTGAAATAACTCGATAGAGTTCTAATTTCGTCTCGCGTGCAACCACGATTTTGTTGCTGTAACAAGGCTGAGGGCCACCACAAGTTGTTGAACGCCCCGGATATATCCAAGAAGACACCGAGTACATCTTTGCACTCACTGCCTGACGCCAAATTCATGACCCTGATTATCGCGTCATATGTGCCCTTATCGGGACGGAACCCATACTGTTCGTCCATCAGCATATGGTTAGAAGTTAAGCTAGCGTTTATGCGGAGGTACAGGACTTTCTCGAAGACTTTACCAACTACAGGCAAGAGCGTCAAAGGACGGTAGGAGGAGCTAACAGTGGGCTCCTTGCCGCCACCCTTGAAAAGCAGCTTCAAAATCCCTCGTTTCCAGCACGCTGGGAAGTGCCCAGCAAACAGCAACCTATTGTATACCCTAGTCAACACACCTACAATGACAGGCAGGGTGCGAACAAGGAGTTCCACCGTGATACTATCATATCCAGGGGCCTTATTCCTAGCCAGGCTGCAGATCACTTGGCGGACCTCCGCTTCAGTGATCTCAGCGGATGCAACTTCAGAATTAAAATCAACAACTTCCTGACGGACTCGCCGGTGATACGAGGTCTCGCCAGCCTCGGTATCATCCGGAAGAAGATCGTCCATTAGATGAGTTAGGACCCGATCTTTGTCTATTACAACGCCGTCTTGGGTCGAGAGAGCCGACAGAAGAATGTCCTTTTTTCGCTTGTGTCCGAGAACCCTATACACGACACCCCAGGGGTCTCTATTCCCTTGCTCTTGGACAAAAGAGCGCCAGGAATCCCGCTTGGAAGACCTAATACTGTGGAAGTACTCGGTCCTCTTCTGACGGTACTCCGCAAACAGAACTGCACGTCGATCAGGATCACGCGCACGCTGTGCGGCTCTCCTGAGTTGGCCCACAGCCTGCTTTACTGCAGTCAAGTCACGAGTCCACCAACCAGCTACTCTCTCTCGACCCGTACTCCGGGGGATAGAAAGCTCGGCGGCTTCAACCACCGCCGAGGAGAAAGACTCTGCCAGGTCGTCCAAAGGCACATCGTCCAAGGTACGGGTGTAAGCCCGCATCTTGGCCGCGAGAATATGAGAAAACTTGGGCCAATCCGCCCGCCTGTGCAGGAAGCGTCCCTGCTGAACAGGAACGTCCGCCCTATAGACTTTGCGCAGCCTACCCAGCCAATCAAAAACTATCAGTCGATGATCGCTTTCGCAATCATCGACTACGGACCAGTTAAGAATCCTACC
The DNA here is from genome assembly GCF_047948215.1 of Lycorma delicatula. Lineage (NCBI taxonomy): Eukaryota > Metazoa > Arthropoda > Insecta > Hemiptera > Fulgoridae > Lycorma > Lycorma delicatula. Next base: position 45,652,489 of record NC_134455.1, on the reverse strand, counting down.
AGGGACGTCCTTACCCATGGTCACATCGATGTTGGTGCCATCAAAGGCCCCCCGCAATCCAACTGCACCGACGAAGGTTGGCAACTCGCCGGCGACATTAAATACATCAAAGTGATGCTGCGCAATGAAGCCTTCCAGAAGTTCACCGCTGTCATCCGAGATCCCACTGTGCCAAAGAAGCGATTTGGCGTTCGCATCAACTCCTATAAGAATAGGATAGCCCGCTACCAGCCTGATAATATTATCCCATCTTTCCAAATGAAGTTCAGTGGGATTCCTGTACTGAAAGTACGAACTAATAACAACCAAGTCTACACCATCCACAGCAAGCTTGACAACGACATGATGCGTGTCAGAGGCCTGCCGTATGAAGACACTATCTAATGACTGCCTGCACAGCACGGCGGATTTACTTTCCCCGACATAGAACTTGTTCCAGCCTGAAAAACCTGGCAGATCACCCTTAACCACGTAAGGGTGCTGTAGAAGAACAACATCGAGGCTCCGGAGTTCGACAACTTCACCTAACTCTACTTGGTCCGCGTAGGCCCCCTGGGCATTAAGCTGACCGAATCTAACCATCAAGAGAGTTGAAATAGATCTCAACTGCTCTTAAGTAGCAACCGCACTCCATGCTAGTAACTGAGTGCCTACTATTCTTGCGCAACCTTTTACAGTTGACACAAGCCGGAGCCTCTTTCTTAAGCGGACAGTCATCGCGCTTATGGCCCTCATCACCACAATGCGCACAGACCGACGCGTATCTACAGAATTTGGCCCTATGGCCGTAGCGACAACACTTGAAGCAACGCTGCACGTCAAGGTATTCCTTGACGCGGCAGGATGGAAAATCGAGAAAGATTCGACCCTCGGACACAAACCTCTGGAAGAGACCAGCCCCTAACTCGAAAACACCTTGATACCGTGGGGCATCACGCTTTCCGGTCTTGAAGACCAACCTACACTCTTTTTTGAACGTCGCCTCGTCCAAGTCGGTATTCTGCTCTCGAATGAGAGACAGAACCTCCTCGTCCGGCAGGCTTCGCTCAATGTCATATACTATGATACGGGGCCTTCTCAGTCGCTTGGGGTCCACCTTGACCTCAAGCTTTTTAACCGCGGGAGACTCCGTGATGACCCGGACAGTCTCCTTATTATCAGCAACCACCACTAAGCCTTTGCTGGTCTCTTTGATGTCCCTAATTCGCAGCTCCTTCCGGTCACTGCGAAGAGCGACCTGGAAGTCGCGCTTCAATTCCGTGCTCGTGGTCTTCGAGCCCTCAGCCTTGTTGATGAAAATTACCTCTGGCTTCTTAGCCACCTTGCCAGCTTCCCGCTTGTACTTAAGGACGTCAGCGTAGCGCCTGGGCTGCGCCGACGGGGCCTGTACTACCTTCGGAGCAGCAGCCCTGACCTCCCTGGGCCTGGAGGCCAGGGACTCGAAACCCTCGGACAAAGCTGCTACCGCGGACTTCACCCTGAGTATCCGCGGCAGCATGTTCTTTTTAGCCCCAGGGCTGATGGCTCCCGGGAGTATTAGAAACTCGATCAGGTGATCCTGATCTTCCTGGACCCCCTTCGCTAACTGGGCAGAACTGCCGGGTCTGCCCTTTGCCTTACGAAAACCATCTATGGCCGGCGGTGTTTTAGCCCGGACGGGCGCTCCCGTGTCCATTGCACTCGACTCGTCGCTGGACGAGGAGGAGGACGGCACGGATTCCGGCTTTCGCTTTCGCTTCCGCCTGGACTTCCTAACTTCCTGAAACTCTGTCCTGACCGAAGATCCCCTACTGGCCTGACAAACTAACGAAATCTCGCCGTCTCACTATCCACTGATTTGGGCAAGCCCACGGTGTGACGACTGCCCGCAGCGAGTACGGGAGACTCTTACGTTCTCCTGTCACTCTTTGTGCCTCTTGGCCGCTGCTGGATCGATTGATTGCGATACTACTCGTACGCCAAAAAACCACAAATTACGGCCCTCGCTCTGATAAGAGCGCAGAAGGACTACACGCTCGGCCTGTTTTCTGTTACGGGGGCTAACGACCAGCAGTCGTTGCCACCTTTCAGACCCGTTGAGGCGGACACGCGTCGCAGAAAACTTCCTCCGTTCACTCCCGCAAAAAGTGAAAAGATGTGTCTATATTTAAACTTTGTGCTAGCTGTGTTTGCAATCCTCGATTGGTAGACTTGATACCACTGGAAGGTACACACTCGACCAGCAGTCAAAACACCAAAAGTAGACAAAAACCACAGTACTCTGGACGCACTAAAGGAGACCAGAGTATTTATATTGGGACAGCAGAGATATGAGAAATCATTACATTAAAAGAGTGACTGAAAAGAGAAACATTGACTGTAAGAGAGGAGAATGTTATGAGTCCAGCAGTAGTAAAACCTAAACAAGTTTGCCTTCTCCCATTACACATAAGCTAAGTTTTATAAAAGATTTTGTGAAGGCAATGTATTGTGATGGGACTGGATTTCTCTTTCTCAAAAACAAGTTCCCTAATGTAAGTGATGCTGAGATAAAGGAAGGTATACTTGCTGCAGCAAAATAAGAAAACTAATGAATGCTATTGAATTTTAAGACAGTTTGAATAACTGAGTTTGCTCCATAGAAATTTTTTAAAAAGATTGTAAACAACTTCCTTGGAAACCATAAGGTAAATAACTACAAAGAATTTATAACCGAGTTTCTCAAAAACTATAAAGCTCTCAGATGTAATACATCACTAAAGATCCACTTCTTACATTTTCTTCTGAATATTATCCTTACCGATCTTGGAGGTATGAATGACAAATATTGAGAACACTTTCACTATGAAATGCTGCCATGGAAACACACTATCTGGGAAAATGGAACCCAAAAATGCTGGCTGACTACTTACTGCTGGAATCTCAAAACTGACTTGCCTACAGTAAACTATACCAAAAAATCCAAAAGAAGATTTTAAGCATGTAGAAATTGCATGTATAATATCGTTATGCTACCATCACAATGGTTTTTTCTTACAACAAAAAATGGTAATTACAAAAAAACTATGTACAATAGAAAGAAACCAGATGGAATCAGCATCAAAAATACTAATATAATATTCAGATATAACATTCTTGTAACAACAAGAACAGTTGTTTAGGACTGCACTGCATTTTTTGTTCAGTGTAATTTTTATGGTAGTCAGAATTAAATTTGGTATTTTAAAATGTGTTTAATAAATCTCATGAATGAAATTAAATAGATTGCTATATAGCAAATTTTATTATTATATTACATTTTTGTTTTATTATTATTAATATAAACGCCTTATGAAATTTATAATTATAAATAAATTACTGATTAATTTAATGTTTATTATACTTTTTTATTAAAATATCACTTTGTAGATTATCATTGTTCATTTAACATTATGTGAAGTCTTGCAACATGTAAATGTCACTGCACCAGCTACTAATATTTAAAATTAATGGATTCAATTAAGCCAGAGAGGCCTTACACTTATCAATTTGTAAACACACTTTTTTAAAATGTGTGTAAAAACAAACTTTTTTTTTAAAAATGTACAGTTTCTTTTTTAATTGGTTGTTTATTGTGAATCTTTGGTTTACAAATTAATTTTGATTTCATTTCTGCCTATATTGGTTGAACTTATATACATGAAAAAAAAAAACACATGCAACTTAATTAAGAATAGATCTAAAACTTTATCAGAATCTGCCATTGTTGTAACTCTACTTGATGAGCCCTTAGCTAATAGTAAATTGCTTAATTACTAAGTAGTTTCACAACATTTTGAAGTTTATTTCAAGATTCTTTATCATTTAAAAAGATCAAGATAAGTTCGCCCAATTAAAATCTATGACAGCTGACTATTTAGTCGAAGTTGCAGTGTTAAAAGAATTAAAAATATCACTCTCAGCTGCATAAGTGACTATCTAGAAGAATATACTGAACCTTTTGTCCTTTATTGGAATAAACTACTATTAGGCATGATAATGCTAATCCCTTCCTGTTAGTTTTATAACTCAGTATCCAGATGAACTGAATACTAAAAGAATGAACTGACCACTCAGAAACCTAGATTTGATTCCTGCTGAGAATTCTGAGATGTGCTTCAAACTGTATTGGAGAAAACATACCAGCTACTCTTCAACAGCTACCAGTGATAGCAAAGAAATTGGATGAAATTTACTTTTAGAAAAGAAATAAAGATTTGAAAATATGTTTTTTTCAAAATCGTAGTAATTAGGACAAGAGGCAGTTATATTTTATCTAAATTAGAATCAAAGCTTATAAAACTATTATTATTAAACTAAGCTTATTGAAAATTCCTTCCAAGTTATAAATATACCGAGTGTCTGAAAAAGAACTCTGCAGTTTTAAATTAAAATTAGAATTTCAAATGTACATGTTTTAATACATGAAAGTACAGAGTCTAGAGTTTTTTTACCTCTCAGTGTAACTCAATATGAATACTGTTCACAGACCTACAGACATCAAAGCGATAAGCCAACTGAGCATATCTGCAGAAATTACTTTTATGGCTGCTGTTTTTCTTTCCCACAGGGGTCAGGGGACTGGATTTTTTGTCGGTATATAATGTTTGTTACGTATCCCCAAAAGAAGAAATCCATCAACGTCAAATCAGGGCTTTACGGTGGCCAAGCGATGGTAGCTACTCTTCCTATTCAGTCATGGAGTGCAGTCTGCACAACACTAGCATGATGTGAAGGATTTCCAACTGTTGGAAAATTAGGCCCTCTATTTTTTCAATCTGCCAAACATAAAGCTCTGTAACGTGCTCAAGAACACTATTCCTATAAAAGTGGCTCATGAAAAAAACAAAATGGTCCAAAAATTCAATTATGCATGATACCAGGCTAGACATTCACTTTAGGACAGTTGCAGACAAATTCCACCAATTCTTGTGGGTTTTTGAACTCTGTTAAAAATAAAACTCACTGTAGGTAATTTTAATCAGCAGAAATAAAGTCTAACATGGTTGTTAGATTAAACTCTTTGCGGCTTATTGTCAGGTTTAATTTCAAGGAGTATCTACAGTTTCTAAGCACAAAGTTTCAATCGCTTGTGAGCAACATCATGGACAGTGCTTTAGGAATGTTTAGTTGATGACTAATACTATGAACTGTACTTTTTGGACATCGTTGAAAAAACTTTGAATTGTTTCTGTGTTTTTAGCAATTGTTTTAGTTCTACCCAGTGAGTGCCCTTTCAAATCGCTTGTGGTTTCAAAAAATGTTCACACCACTTATGCATGCTTTTGTCTCTCGAAGAATTTTTACAATAAACCTGCGTATAATTTTTTTGTACAATTGTCACTTTTTTTGTTTCTGCAAACCTGTATGTACACTGTACTGTACATGCATTGTGCTTTCTTTTGTCTCAATACCATACTACTGAGGAGGGGCTCATAACATTTTCATTTTGCCTGTAAAACAGTTTAATGCAGTTGCTATCTGAAGGAAAATGTGTAAACTACAACTTAATTGTCACCACTTCAAGATTACACATAAAACATTATTGAATGTTGCAAAATAAAAACTATATTCATTTTGAAGCCACAGAATTCTTTTTCGGACACCTATTATATAATGAAAAGACAGAGTGAGAATCGTACACCTTTTTTATTATTTTAACTGCTATTTTGTTATTTGGAACTAATTTTTCTTTTCCATATCTTTCATGGTAGATGGGTAAAAACAGCTTAAAAATGATTTACTAAAAATAAAAAAGTTTTAAGAAGGGAAAATGGTTTCACGATCTTAAATTTTTACTGCCAAAATTAAATTTTTAATTAAAATTTATTTTGTTACATTTTCACCAAAATTATAAAGCAAGAGATAAAACTAATTGATTGCTAAAACTAGTTGTAATAAGATCTCAGACTTGATCCAGCTATTTTCATAATTGTTTTTTTCTTTTTTTAATTTTAAGGATATAAATAATTTCACTGAAAAAATTTCTTTAAAATGTTTTTAATTTATTTCAGTTTTGCACCTCCATATATAAAAGGAGATAAATCTACATTGTGGCTTTATGAAACATTTTTTGATGCATGGGGATATGTTCTTACAAAAGAAGCTAGGGAAACATTTCTTACTGGAGGTTATTACACTGTCACCCCGAAACCAGGCTTTCGTATCATAGCACTAAACAATATGTTTGCTTACACATACAATTGGTAAAAATCAATTTTTTTTTTGCATTTTGTGTTCCAATATTTATATTTTATGACTTTTAGTGCATAATCTGTTAAGTTTAATGGGATTTATAAACTTTAAGAGTTCATGTTAAATGTACTGTAGCAGTTGTTGATTTCAACAACACTGATATCAGCTTAAAAAAGCCTTAAATTAATCTGTATGTTGAGATGTAGTAAGTTAAAATTACAATTAGTTTTGCTGAATTAAAAGTAGTTTTTTTAAATTTTGAATTGAAGGTATGTAGTCTTTTTTGTACAGTCTACAGCATATTAGTTCAAAAGTGTAGTTGTTTGTTACTTTTTAAACTTTATTATTACTTAATTGGAATGCCTATTGGCAATCTGTATTTCAGGTTGTGATATTTTATTTCAAAAGTATATTCCTATTTTTTATTTTAAATTGTACAGTTATGACTTATTTCAATTTTAACAATGAATACAATGTTTGGTCACAGAAAACAACAGAAGCACACAGAGAACTGCATTTAGTGTTATTTAATTTCAGTAATCTAGTGAAATCAGTTTATAAAATGTGACATCAACTGCTGGCTATTTAATGTGGACTTCACTCTGTGTAATTTATGTTGAAAGGGACATGACACATAACTGAAAAATTGGTAAATAATTAAATGCTGTTGTAAAATATAAGATTTTACTAAGCTATCAACTGAAGGGTGATTAATGTTTCTCCAGTGATTGGTATCTTTTGTTAAAATTACTTTTAATAAACCAAAAAAATCATTGTAATAAATAAAATAATTTTACAGTACTTAACTTTATAAACATTTCAGTCTTCAACTTACAAAAAAGAGTGGATATTTATATACCACATTGATCATATATATATCAACCATGAAAATAGGTTGACCCCATTTTTGAATTTAATTTTTGGAAAAATGTTTGTAGAAATTTTTATAATATTATACATAATTGTTTAAATTTTATATCTAAATAGCATCACAAAAGAAAATGTAAAATTGTGTACAAAATTTTTAATAAGAAATATTTTTAAAAAATAATGATTGCAATTTTAAAATTTTTATTTAAATTGTTTTTCTATATTTTCATGAAAAAAAATTTCATTAAAAAATTCACTGACAACACATGAAACTTGAATTGACACCTTCATCATCACTACAGCCATCTGAAAATAAAATGTAGTTTTCATTATTTGATTCTTCCTCCCTCAAAATGTCACCTTCAGTTCCATCTGTGCACAGCTAATGCAACATTTTTTAAATCCTTGTCTAATGCTATGTGGTGTTATAAAGTTTCATAACTTTATAACACTACATGTCATTTACATGGCTTTAATCTACTCACATAATAAGCTCAGAGAAAAGTTTTTTATTCTTCCAGCAGGAGTTAGCTGATGACTGTTGCTTCACATCTAACAATTAATTTTCTTTAAGGTTATCTTCAAAAGGCTTGTTTACAACTATATCCAAAACCTGTAACTGTGCCATGAGGTATTATAACAAAATCCCTGATTAATCTTTTTACTTTCTGTTTTACATTTTCAGTCAAGTGACCTACTGAATGCATCTAATATTAACTAGATCACTGTTTTCTAACTTAAGTTTCTGGACCCAACAGTTTTAAGCCAATCTGTGAGCAAAGATTCATGCATCCAACCTTTTTAAATACCTGACCCTCTAATATAAAAGTGACTATTCCAGGATGCCTTAATATATGGCCTATAAACTCTGTCTCTTCTTTTAACTATATTTTTCCAAATGCTTCTTTCTTCATCAATTTGCCGCAACACCTCTTTATTTGTCACTTTAACCACCCACCTGATTTTTAACATTCTCCTAGAGCACCACATTTCAAAAGCTTCTAATCTTTTCTTCTCAGGTACTCCAATCGTCCAAGTTTCACTTCCATATAAAGTGATGCTCCAAACATATACTTTCCTGACATTTAAATTAATTTTTGATGTAAACAAATTATATTTCTGACTGAAAGCTCGTTTCGCCTGTGCTATTTGGCATTTTATGTCACTCCTGCTTCGTCCATCTTTAGTAATTCTATTTTCCAAATAACAAAATTCTTCTACCTCCATAATCTTCTCTCTTCCTATTTTCACATTCAGTGGTCCATTTTCATTATTTTTACTACATTTCATTACTTTCGATTTGTTCTTCTTTATTTTCATGCAGTATTTCTTGCGTATGACTTCATCCATGCCGTTCATTGTTTCTTCTAAATCCTTTTTACTCTCAGCTAGAATTACTATATCATCAGCAAATCGTAGCATCTTTATCTTTTCACCTTGTACTGTTACTCCGGATCTAAATAGTTCTTTAACATCATTAATTACTTGTTCTTTGTAAAGATTAAACAGTAACACGGATAGGGAACATCCTTGTTGGACTCCCTTTCTTATTACGGCTTCTTCCTTATGTTCTTCAATTATTACTGTTAATGTTTGGTTCCTGTAAATGTTAGCAATCATCCTTCTATCTCTGTATTTGAACCCTAATTTTTTTTTAAATGTCAAACATTTTATTCCATTCTACATTATCGAATGCCTTTTCTAGGTCTATAAATGCCAAGTATATTGGTTTGTTTTTCTTTAATCTTCCTTCTAATATTAATCTAAGGCCTAAAATTACTTCCCTTGTTCCTATACTTTTTCTGAAACCAAACTGGTCTTCTCCTAACACTTCCTCCACTCTCTTCTCCATTCTTCTGTATAGAATTCTAGTTAAGATTTTTTATGCATGGTTAGTTAAACTAATTGTTCTGTATTCTTCACATTTATCTGCTCCTGCTTTCTTTCGTATCATGACTATAACATTCTTTTTGAAGTCTGATGGAACTTCCACTTTTTCATAAATATTACACACCAGTTTGTATAATCTATCAATTACTTCCTCACCTGCACTGCACAATAATTCTACAGGTATTCTGTTTATTTCAGGAGCCTTCCTGCCATTCAAATCTTTTAACGCTTTCTTAAATTCAGATCTCAGTATTGTTTCTCCTCTTTCATCCTCCTCAACTTCCTCTTCTTCCTCTATAACACCATTTTTTAATTCATTTCCTCCGTATAACTCTTCAATATATTCCACACACCTATCAACTTTGCCTTTCGTATTATAAATCGGTGTACCATCTTTGTTTAACACATTATTAGATTTTAATTTATGTACCCCAAACTTTTCCTTAACTTTGCTATATGCTCCGTCTATTTTACCAATGTTCATTTCTCTTTCCACTTCTGAACACTTTTCTTTAATCCACTCTTCTTTCGCCAGTTTGCACTTCCTATTTATAGCATTTCTTAATTGCCGGTAGTTCCTTTTACTTTCTTCATCACTAGCATTCTTATATTTTCTACGTTCATCCATCAGCTGGAAACCCAAGGAAACTCTGAAACCCAAGGTTTTCTACCAGTTCTCTTTATTCCGCCTAAGTTTGCTTCTGCTGATTTAAGAATTTCCTTTTTAACATTCTCCCATTCTTCTTCTACATTTTCTACCTTATCTCTTTTACTCAGACCTCTTGCGATGTCCTCCTCAAAAATCTTCTTTACCACCTCTTCCTCAAGCTTCTCTAAATTCCACCAATTCATCTGACACCTTTTCTTCAGGTTTTTAAACCCCAATCTACATTTCATAATCACCAAATTATGGTCGCTATCAATGTCTGCTCCAGGATAAGCTTTGCAGTCGACGAGGTGATTTCTAAATCTTTGCTTAACAATAATATAATATATACAGTATCGCCTGACTTTTTCCATGTGTATATTCTTCTATTATGTTTCTTAATCTGGGAGTTGGCAATTACTTAATTATACTTTGTGCAAAATCGGTCCCCTCTTTAATTCCTTTTGCCCAGCCTGTATTCATCCACTACATTTCCTTCTTTGCCTTTTCCAATGCTTGCATTCCAATCTCCAACTATTATTAAATTTTCATCTCCTTTTATGAGTTTAATTGCTTTGTCAACTTCTTCGTATACACACTCTACCTCATTGTCATCATGGGCACTTAAAGGCATATAGATGTTAACAATCGTTGTCGATTTAGGTTTCCATTTTATCCTTATTACAATGATTCTATCGCTATTCATTTTGAAATACTCTACTCTCTTCCCTATCTTCTTATTCATTACAAAACCTACTCCTGCCTGCCCATTATTTGAAGCTGAGTTAATTATTCTAAAATCACCTGACCAAAAGTCGCCTTCCTCTTCCCACCGAACCTCGCTAATTCTTACTACATCTACTACATTTATCCTACCCATTTCCCTCCTTAAATTTTCTAACCTACCAACCTTTTTTAGACTTCTAACATTCCACGCCCCGACTCGTAGAATGTTCTTTTTTAATTTTCTGGTGACCCCCTCCTTAGTAGTCCCCCCACCTGGAGATCTGAGCGGGGACTAGTTTACCTCCGGAATATTTTACCAAGGAAGGCGCCTCCATTATTGCTTTTGAAAATGCAGAGAGCCACATTTTCTTGGAAACAAGCTTGCTCTTGGAAAACAGCTGTAGTTTTCCATTGCTTTCAGCTGCGCAGTACTCAGAGGACTGAGTGATGTTGATATGGCCGTTTAAGTCGTCCTGACCTACGCCCTTAACAACTACTGAAAGAGCTGGTGCCCTCTTTCAGGAATCATTCCTTAGTCTGGCTCTCAACAGATACCTCTCCAATATGGTTGCTGCTTCGGTCCAGCTACTCTGTATCACTGAGCACTCAAGCTCCCTCACCAACGCAAAGGTCTCATGATTCATTGAGGGAGTTTTCTCTTTAAAATCACAACTGTTGGTAATTTTGATCAATCAGCTAATACATATAGTTTAACAGTTATCCGTACTTTTTCATTTCCATTTGTTTTAATTAACTCAAATTTTTCACCTTTTGCGTTGACTGTTAGTTTGTAGGCATGTCAAGAAAATGGCAGTTTGATTAGCATTCCAATTCTGTCTAGCAGATAATGGTGTGTTTGCCTTAAATTAATAACTTTTTTCTGGAAAGCAATATATTTTTCCTCATAATCATTGAGCTTAATGTTATATGACTTCTTAAGGCTAGCCCATTCCTTTTCATCATGCACCTACACCAAACTAAACTTCCTTTAAAATTTTCTACACTTTTTCTTCAGCAATTTCACAGCCTTTAATCATGATTGTGTCGTGATCCTTTACATCTATTTTCTGAATTTGAGAACTAAATCATTTATTTCTTAAAAACGGCTTACCTGTAGTTTCTGAAAGATCTCCAGAAAGATATTGTGGTCAATAAGAAGTCTTTCTGCTTCCTCCAACAATGTATGTTTTTTTGTTGACGCCATATTTTTTAGCTGCACTACAGTTATTAGACTTTCAGGCTTCACTTATTACTTGTTATTTAAATTTTGCATCAAAATTTCAGCAAAAACCTTTTCCACTTTTGCTCATTTCTGAGGGGAAAAAATTACAATAAATAAGTCTTTCAAAACAGGATGATACTCAAGCCAAATAACTTTGATTGAGAATGAAAACTAAAGTTACATATGCAAACAAAACAATAGAAAAACTGCTATGAATTACAATGAAACCTGTTTAATGGACACCTATATGTAAAGGAGAACACCCTCCGCCAACCCCTCTGTTCCGAGCCCTAATGGGCTTTCTATCATAAATATAGAAATGAAAATAAACTACAAAACAACTTAAAAGCCTAGTTGAATCCAAATTGTAAGTTGGCCCCACATGTAGGTAGGAGGGACCTGCCCTCTCTTTTGTAGGAGAAACATAGGAAAGAACCTCTACATAAATCAGCGTAAATATGGTATTTACTCGGTTTGTAAAACACATATTAATTCACATGATGTCTTTGGAAGTTACTTATTATCAACAAATTAATTTTATGAAGTATAGAGAGTCGAATAAGTTATTTTTGTAAGAATGTTTATCCAAAAAGTGTTTCTTTGAAACACTTTCAGAGAACTACTACCTACCTTATCTTCCTTTGGAGATATCATTATTGCAGTAGAAAATGGAATAATTTTAATTGTGGCTAGGTTGAATCAGATTCTACTTTGATTTCTTCTTTTGATTCATAATAGTTACTCTTAGTTAAGTGGATTCTAAAAATCAAAGACTATACAAAAGCCTTTACATTGACTAATGTATTTGTCTTTACTGAATGGGTTTTATTAGCTGACTAATAATATATGATGATTGAAGAAAAATAATGCTTAATTAAGCCTACAAGTTGAAACTGGTTTGTATTAAATTACTTCGACCTATCTACTGGTAGAGTAGATTATTTTTGATAAGAAAGAATAAAATTATATGATCTCTGATTGTGAGATTCTCTGCTTATAAATTGCTCACAAATACCAATTATTCAAAATAATTTTCAAATTGATATAAATGCTCTGTAATACTGATAGAATATAAACAAAGAATGGGTTAGCATCTTATTATGAGAATTCAAAATGTTTTAAATGAAAGATCATCTTCCAAACTAGACCATTTTCCAATTATTGATCTACATATGTTTATAACACAAGATGAAGTCGTCTTCTTTCTTTTGTTTCTCTCTTACTAATATTAATTTTTAATATGAATATTATCTTTTTTTTAAAAATAAAGATCTAAATTTATTTTAATTATATTTGATACACTTTTTTGATTAAAATTATTAAATGTTAAAAGAACCACTTTCAAAATAATTAAATTTTTTCATCTATTCATCATTCTTTTATTGACAATGAAATTGTTTAGTATTTAATGAATTTAAGGTTTTATCAGATTACACATTATGGTGTTCAACAAGTTTCAGGATTTTTTCTTATGAATAGATTTTCCTAATTTCTATAAGGTTTTTTTATAAATAGTGTATTATTTCTTATTCTGCAGTATTTTCTTATGTATTAATATTTAAAACTTAAAATCCTAAATATCTATTTGATATCTTATTTTTAAGCACTTTTTGATATCTTATGAACTCTTGATGAGTTTTAAACAATTTTGATTTTTCTGATAAGAAGAGATTCAATTTTTTTTATAACCATAATATGACAAAATGACTGTTAAACAATCCCACAATTGAGACAATTTTATATTTGTTTAATGAAAAGCAGTGCAGTTCTCCTATTGTTATGAGGGCACAAACAAACACATCACCCAAATAGTAACGATATACCACTTTCCCCCTGACAGGTATATAAATAAAGAAATTAGATTTTGCAATAATACCATATAAATAAGTTTCAGCCATAATATCTGCGGTCATCAATTTATTATCTGAATTATAAATGGAAGAAGAAAGTACTAAAGTATTGAGTGTTGATAACAGTTGCATCAGCATCGCAGGTAATGCAGCATCTTCAAAGTTTCACTGATGTGAAATACAATTACATTTAAGAAAAGTAAATTAATTTTATATGTATAGATTTCAGTAAATAAATTGTTGGACATCTTAACTAAAGTCCTAGAAAAAGTTGTTTGCAACCTCTAGAAAGAATTTATTTGAAGCAGGACAGTCAATAAAGGTGATTTCAATAATGAAGTTATTTAGTAAACAGCTAAAATAGAAAAAAAACATTAACAAATTTATTTATCAGATGTTTAAAATTGAGATATTTAGGTATGGTATTCAATTTTTTGTGTTAATTCCTAATAAATATTAAATGCTTTAATATTTATTTATTTGCAATCTGTAAGATCTCATTAAGATGATGAATTATTTTCATCTATATAATAGTAAAAATTATTTTTATTAATATTGAATTCAAATTTATTTATCAGTAGATTTATGAAAAAAATAAAATAATGTCCTTTAACTAATTAATCTAATTCTTTGATTATTACTGCCTTCTAGGTGGATGATAATGGATCCTGTAGATCCAGCTGGAGAGCTTCAGTGGCTAGCAGAAACACTTTATGAATCAGAAAAAAGTATGGAAAAGGTTCACATTTTAGCACATATTCCACCAGGTACACCTGATACACTTCGAGTTTGGAGCAGAGAATATGCTCGCATAATATTTAGGTAAAATAAATTTGACTATCTAGAAATTGTAAGAAATTACAAAAATAATCCAATAAGACATTTAATGAGAATAGTATTAACAAGAAAGTTGTAATTTTTAATAATTATTAAAAATAAAATTTAAAAGAGCTTTTTTAACTGTTTGGACAATCAAAAAAGTTCAGTAATTTAAGCCTTTTAAAAATGTATATAATGAATACTGGAAAATTGAATTGTTAATTTAAATGTTGCACTTATATGATTCAAAGACTTATCTTTTGTGTAACTTCTTGTACTTAATTACCCATTAATATTCCTTTGAAATCTGTCTTCCAGGATATGATTCTCTAGGTAGAAATAGCCAGTTATTTAAAATATATATAAATATAAACATTTATCCAGTTTCCAATAATCTGAAACTTAGGTCCTGTTAAACAGTATCATTGTTTAGATTTCTATTTACTTGATTTCGCATTCCCACATGGTGCATCCCTTTCGTTCTTGAGAGAAAAACTAATTTCATAGGAAGTCAAGATTACTTTAATGTCAAGGCAATGCATTTTCTTGACAGATATTTCCAGCTATATTTTTTCCTTACAACATTCAGACAATGTTATATTACTTTGTACTGTATTCAATGTATCATCTGAAGGATCCTATCAGAAAACCAACTTATTACCGTAGCATTGTAAGCAAAATCCTCTTTGTCATTCCATAGTTTCTTGCTATTTAATAAAACATGCTTGTGAATTAAAGGAAGCTTGCAAAACTAAAAAGTATTCTGCAAACATTAGCTACAATCAAAGCAGTCAAACAATAAAAGCTTATCAGTTGTGCAGTATCATGCTACATAATTATTTTTGTTTCAATTCATTTTAAAGGATTTTAGACTTACTGTAATTACCGCTTTAATCCTCTAAAATGAAGTAACTTCCTTAATATGTGCCACAAAATATGTAACATAATGAAGGCTAGTGTTAAAGAAAAGAGGAATGCATAAGCAGAAAAAGAACACACTACTAGTCATAATCTCTGTTCATGAGCAAACTACTTTAGATGAATATTATTACTAAACATCAATATAGTGAACAATTGAAAGTTTATGTTCTCAGCAACTCAGTAAATTTACTTTAAAATTAAGTTACTTTAAAAAACCAATAAATATATCAGAAAGATAACAAAAATTTACTGATCTACATATCAGTTTGGTGAACCACAATTTTTTTTATCAGTAAATGTATTTTTGAGAATAACTTCTTCAGACTAATAAATGATGTGTAAATCATGAGCACAGAATGATGTATTTTATTCTGATTATAACATGACCTTATTATGAAAATGTTATTAGATTATATACTGGTACAAAACTGTCATTAGTATTTTTTTTCCCCTACAACCCTGGGCCGGACATCCAGTTAAGTATACTCGGCCCAGGGACGTGTCTTTGACTCTAAGGTGGTTTTCCCACCCGCCGGTTTTACACCCGGTACGGCAGGTCAATCGCCCCGGTACAGATCTTTTTTTTGCCTGCCTCTAATTCCCACCAAGGGGGGCCAAGCCCGGCTATGCCGTTTCCAACCCCCCCCCCCTTCCAACAGGAACCGAGTCTTGGTCTTTATGCCTTTTTGCCTCTAACCGGCATGACCATCACAAGGGGCGCACGCACCCCCAGAACCAGCCCTGCCGGCTGGGTCTAGGTCTTTTCTTTCCCCGCGATTTCTCCGCTGGAGTCCCCGTCCCCTCATTGAAACCCGCACACCAAGGCATGCAGGCTCTCAGAGACGGGGCTGTCCACCCTATCACCGAATATACCCATGGTTCCCCCGTCTTGACTCCTCTTCTTTGGTTCGAAGAACTATGCTAGCAAAGTTTCTGAAAACATTTCAATTTTGCTCGTTGACTAGCGCCCACTCAATTATATTGTTAGCATCCAAATTGTTATCTACAATAAATTGTCTATATTGTCCCCACCTCCAGCAGTCAAACACCAGCAGTCAAACGATGTGATTCACATCGTTTACCTCCTGACAGTAGTCGCAATAAGGCGTATCTCTTCTGCCAAATCTTTTAAGGTAGTGTCCAAAACACCCATGACCGGACATAAGTTGTGTAATATAAAAATTTACTTCACCATGTTGGCGGTCCAACCAAGCATCCAGATTGTGTATGACCCTTCTGGTCCAGGCCACCACATTGGCCCCATCCCACACCTCCTTCCACCACTGTCTGGTCATTGCTTCAGCCTCAGCCCTACTGCGCCCTTCCACTCTTAGTTTCCTACTTCTGACCTGCAGGCCTATCGGCGGAACTGACGCCAAAATACACGATGCCTCATGTGACAATGTTCTATAGCCAGCCACCACTCCTAGTAATGCCGTTTGATGCATACTTCTTAGCTTCTCTTTGTTCCTTTGTACTCTAATTGCCTCTGCCCAGACAGGCACCGCGTACAGCGCTGCAGACATCACTGCAGATGTTATCAGCCTCCTTTTAGATGCCCCCGGTACTGTATGCTCTGTAAATAACCTTCTTATAGCTTTGATAGTAGGTACAACTCTCTTGCACACCTTATCGATGTGCCCACCAAACTTGAGGCTCTTATCTATGGTTACTCCAAGGTATTTAGTGCTGCTGACCTCTGTTATATCTTCTCCACGGATCGCAACTCGAACGCTACGAAGTCTTCTTCTGCCCGTGAAGAGGATACACCTGCTTTTGGCCGGGGACACCTCCATGTTGTTGCTAGTAAGCCATGCATCTATAAGCTGTAGAGAGCGGTTTGCCTTGTTCTCCACATCATTCAACTCTTTGTCTTTCACAAGTATTGCAATATCATTGGCGTAGGTAACCACGTCGACTCCTCCCGGATACGGTAACCGTAGCACTTGATCATAGAAAATGTTCCACAACAGAAGCCCTAAAACGGACCCCTGCGGGACACCTCCAAAGACTTGAAATTTCTCCACTCCCTCCACTGTACGGACCTCCGTCTATCTCTGTGCCAGATAGTTGTCTACCTGATTCAATAAGTAGTCGCTTATGTTCATTTGTCCAAGCGCTGTTATGATGGCCTCCCACGGCACCGACCCGAACGCATTTTTTATGTCCAGTTGGATCATCAGCGGGATCTTTCTGGTCCTCCAGGTTCCCCTCCGTGCCTCCGCAGCCCAGTTAACCACCTTGTTAATAGCGTCCATGGTCGAACAGCCCTTACGAAACCCGTATTGCCCAGGATGCAGACTTCCGCTTTGATCCAGTTCAGCTTGAATCCTAACCGCAACAAGTCTTTCAGCAGCCTTGCCCATGTTATTTAGAAGACTAATAGGGCGGTACTCGCAGGTACCAGGGTTTGTGCCAGGTTTTGGCAGGAATACTGTTCTAGCCTCTTTCCAACATTGGTGGAATGTGCGGTGCTGTATTCCGTGACTCAGAACGTCCGTAATCTCCCATGGGACCCTTCTTGCGAGGCCTTTGATGACCGCAGCCGGGATCCCATCTGGGCCCGGACTCTTCCTGTTATTAAGTTTATCAATAGCAGCCATCACTTCGTCCTGTGCGAACCTCCCACGTTCGCACAGTACTACCTCCTGTCTCATCACCTCCTCCCGCGGGAAGAGCACAGACATCTGACGTGTTGCTTCCTCTCTACTCATCACAGGTACTCTTCTCCCTAGCCGTTTCATTATGATTTGAAAGGCTCGCCCCCACCGGTCAGCGTCAAGCTCACCGCACAATTCCCTCCACTTTGACCTCTTGGCGTTTTTTATCAAAAAATTCAGCCTTTTCCGAGCCTCCCTATAGGCTTCCATGGCCAGTTCACGATGGGCCTCGGGTCCTGGTCTTGCCCTCAGTCGCTGAGCCGTTCGCTTGCATCGTTGTAGTGTTGTTCTTTGTTCAGCTATTTCCTGGCTCCACCAGTACATAGGGTGATGTCTATGTGTTACTTCCGGTATTTCAGAAATTTCGTGCTTAACTATTTCCTGGAAAACCTCCGGATCTAGTCTACTGCCATCTGATATTTTCCTTGCCGCTAGCTCCACCACAATTTTCACCTGTCTGTCGGTGAGTCTCCTTATCAGTTGCGACGCAGCAGAGGGCGCCAAATGACCTTGTACTTCCAAGGAGACCGCAAGATGGTCACTCCCTGTCTCATCTTCCAATACGCGCAGCACAACTCTGTTAGTGTCCACCCTTCCATCCATAATTGCCAGGTCCAATATGGATTCGTGGCCCCTCGCTCGATAGGTCGGAGTCCCTTCGTTTATACATGTAGCGCCGGTAGCCGCCAGGAAGTCCTCCAGGACCCTTCCTCTGGCATTCGTGGTTCCTGCCCCCGCTACCATGGTCCTACAGTTAAAGTCCCCCAAAATAAGAACTCTTTTGGGGGACTGCATCACTAGTCGCTGTAATTGCATGATACTATGTTGATATTCCTCTATTAACACATTGGGGCTAATATATACTCCATATATTATATAATCTTCAAGTTCGACGGTTACCGCACCCTCTGCTCTGTGATATAGGCAATAGTCACGACTGCCGGTAGCCCGCTTTACTGCTACTTTCCCTGCCACGTCAGGTACCCATTGTGAGTGAGCGGCCGCGTACACGTTCGGCTCGGTGGCCACTTCGAAGTCGTATCTTCCGCGACTAGCTATCTCCTCTACTAGGTCAATGCTGAGAAGGCTCGATTATTATTTGTTAGTAGAATTCTTAACATGTCTTTTTACATTCAGTGCTCCCGGTTCTGTGTGTTGAGCTTTTACAGTCGAGACATTTCGTGGCCTCTCTACATTCTCGGATGAGGTGCCCCGATCCACCACAATTATAACACAAGTTACCCCGGTCAGGGCCCCTGCAATTCCTACTACCATGTTCCGTAGCCCAGCATCTGTAACATCGTTCGTTCTCCGTCCGGATGTAGCCCCGACAGTTGACCCACCCTACCCGGAGCCTGGAAGCCACCAGCTTAGTCGCCCCTCTGTGAGTAGTAATTACCGGGGCGTTTTTCGTGTCACCGTATGCTCCTCTAATAGATGTAATCTTATAATCTTCATCTTTTCCAAGGACTCTGTCTAAAGCCTCTTTGATCTCGTCTTCTGTGGTGTCATAATCAAGATCCTTGATATGCACCACGGTCCTTCTATCACCTCTTGTTTTTAAATCCACCTGGAGGTCTGCCGCTCGATCCCTTAACATGCTGCTGAATTCGCCAGCCCTCTGTGTTCTCTGAATTCGGACCTCCAACTCTTGATTGCGGCCTTTCCTTATTGAAAGGACTTCGCCAGCCTCCTCCTTAGTGACTTTGTTTTTGACCGCCCTTAGGAGGTCCGCATAGGTTTTCCCCGGCGCCCTCACCACCACTGTCTTGCTATCATTGACCGGTGGGGTGGCCCTCCGCGCCGAAGCCGAACGGGACCTGTCACGTGCTTGATCCCCCGTACTGGGTATAATCATTTTCGGAGGCACCTGTTTTGCACGGGACTAATAAATAATTATCTTCCTTATTATCACACCCTCTGGTCCGGATGGAATGACAAACACAACCTCCTTGCCGACGACTCTTCGCATGGCTCTAATTATCTGCGCCGCAGCTGCTTTTTTCCCTCCTCCGTACTGTACACAACCGTGTATCTCGTGCCTCTTGTTGTGACTCTATTGTCCTCCAACACAGTAGAGTCCTGAATCATCATGGCCCCAGGCTTGGTGCCATGGAATTGACTACAGGGTCTAGTTTTAGTTAGATTTACGTAATGACACAACTGTCCTCCCCGTGCTCTAAATTGGTTATCTGGGTGATCCTGTTCATTGCCCAAGATGACCATCTTGTTGGCAGTCTTTCTAACAATTGATCGTCAATCAAGTCTATATCCAGTATGTCATCCTCCCTACGAGATTTGTCCGTTTGGGTCGCTTGGGTTTTGGTATCCACCTCTGATGTTTCTTCCTCTACCGATTGGAGCTCCCTATAGATATCTGTTAGCTCCCGCTCGTGAGCCTTTATAAATTCCGGGCTGGATTTGCCCAAGCTCTGTCGCAGCTGAAGTAAGGCGAGTCCCAACCTGCATGTAACACTTTTAGGATTAAGCGGGGCATCTTCCTCCTCAGATGATCCCGCCCTAGCCCTTTTAGCACCTTTGGTCTCCACAATCTTCCAGGTATTTTTTTCTTGAGTCTTAGATGACCCAGGGCCGCTTGTCTCCATCCCCTCCTCCATGGGGTTGAAGTAAATCGATTATTTTAGTATTTCTGAGTACTCTACCCAATTCCTATTAATTTGATATCCCACAAGGGGGGGTTTAAAATTTTTGGGTTCGGGCCCCCCAAATTTGGGAAAAAATTGTAGTAGATTGTCATTAGTATTAGATTACATAACTGTCACTAGATTAAGTAGTTACCCAAAGCAGCTATCTTCATAACAAATCATTAAATTTGCCACCGAGCATGTAAAACAAAACAGGAATTATTAATTATTACATTTTTAAAATTATTTATGAGTATTTTTTTTTAAATCTTGGAGTCCAAGCTATCAGAAATGAAAATACCAGTACTTAGTAAAAACAGTAATTACCATAAAGCTTACTTCTGAGACTTATAATTTAATTTTATACTAAGAACATAAAACATTACTGTAATTTTTTTAATCAGATTTTCACTCCACCAGAGTAATTATTAGACTAAATAAAAACAAAGAACACTGCTAAGTAGCTATTATTAGAGTATGCTGGAAAACAAGATTGCACATGAAAACCATTAACGGAAAGTTTACTTAACATTTGAAGTAATTGTTCAATTAAATAATTCATTTGATTGTTAATAATCAAAATGTACATGTAAGTTTAGATCTTAAGCAAAATTTGTCTAAAAAACCCTTGAGCATAATCTTATTTTCTAATTTATTAGCCTTGCTTTACTTCAAAATGGGTTTTCGTTAAAAAATTAATTGCTACAATATAGCTATAAAATTCTTTGAATAATATTACAAAACAGTTTTATAAATAGGTTCGAAGACATAATCATGGCTCAGTTCAATGGACATACCCATAAAGAGCAATTTAATGTTTATATACATGAAAATCAAGCAAGAAGTATAGCTTTCAATGCTGGTAGTGTAACACCATATGCTAAAAGTAATCCAAATTATAGAGTATATACTGTTGATTCAACTACTTGGGTAAGTACTAAAACTTTGTTAAAAATAATGTATACCAATAGTATTCTTATTTAAGAATACTATTAGGTATTATCAGTTTATTTTATATTTAAGTACTAAAAATAATTTTTGTCAAATCATAACTTTATTGAAAACTTAATGAGGTAAACATATGCAGCTGTACAAAATAACTCAATAGAGTAAGAACTATTTGTTTACAATATGGTGCTTCTACAATGACAATATCTATTTGCATCACTTATGAACAAACTTGATAAATCCATGGGTGTCAGTACTGTAGACACTTTGTCTAGTGTCTGATAGTAGTATCTTCCAACTAACTTACATAATCACTCCACTACCCGAAGACTTTTCTTTATCCAACTAAATCAGAGAAATGGTTTAAGGTGCCGGATCTGGTCATTAAGGTAGATTTGGCACCACTGATCATTCCCTTTGTGCAAAAACATGTGATGTAGCAAAACAAATGTGGCATGGGATTGTACATGTGGTTCTGGTCTTAACTAAATTGTATTTAGCTGTTTCTGCTGGTTTTTCTTACAAGTGGTTTCTCAAAGTCTACATAGCGACATTCATTTATTCTCTTAATTAGGATTGAAAGAAAATTAACTTTTGTGTCCTAAAAAATTATTCACTATATTCTTAAATGCTAAGCTCTTGCATTTTATATCCATCAGATGAGAAAATGTGGACCGTCAGCATTTCATGGATTGATTCTCTGTATCTTTAAGTGAACTCAAGTTTCACCACCAATCCAACATTTTGAAAACTGTGACCTCCGAACTTTAGAATCTACCAACAATTTTTTTTCCATGTTTAATTTTTATTTCCATTTTGGTAATATGATTACAAAAAAATAATTATAAGTCAATTTTGTTTAAAAATTAAGTTTATCACTTGGTAATTTGTCTGAATCACTTTCACCTTCTTTTCATTTTTTATCCATTATTGAACATTGCTCTCAGCAATTGTTGCTTTAGTGTACATTTATGACCATGCAATGGATATCAGTAACAGTAAAGTTATGTCCATATTGCACTCAATTGCAGCCTTTTGTTTTTGCTCCATATTGGAGCAAAAACAAAATAAAATATTAAACAAAATAAAATATTGGAAGGTAATGGAATATTAAGAATTAAATTAACTAAAAGCCATATAGCAAATGAAATTCTTACTGTAATACAAAAGCATCACACATAGGATAATAGTTTCACAAAAAAAAATGCTAATAGGCATTAATTTCAATCAATCATCATAGAAAAGAGAGGAACACCACTAAAGCAACAATAAAAATTTTACAAGTATTATTTAAATACTTAGAGAAATAATAATTCTAATTTCTATTTCATGATCTCTTTGTTTTAAAGCTTAAATGATCAAAATCATTACTTTTAGAGATGAATGAAAGAGAAAAAAATATTGACATCATTTTTATAATACTAACAAAACTAAGCTAATAAAGTAAATTTTTTTAGAAAAAAACAGTACTTGTTCAGTCTTCTATAAATTTTGATTAAAATCTGTACCAATTTAAAAATCAATTACCCCTACTTTGGGGGACTTTAAAAATTGAAATTTAATTGAAAAAGTACAATTTTTCTCTTCTACCCTTTTTCTTAAATGGGTTTTATTGTTTTAAGAGCAATGATTAAATAAATATAAATTTTATTCTTTGCTCTTCACGAATTATCTTGTTTGAAATCATTATTGATATTGCAAATTGCTAAAGGTATAAAGCCATTATAAATATTCTAATTTATTTGAAATCTTACTCTATATTTTTTTTATATCAGTAACTCAGATATTTTTCATAAATTTGAGATGTTTCTTTGTCAACAGTATTTTAAAACCTCTAAGAATAATCCAAATTAAATCTGTGATGCAATTTGCTTTTTAAATGTAGCAAAACAATTGATATAGGATTGAAAAGGTTCTTTGAACCCTGCAATCAGTCTAATTTATGTATTTCTTGCCACACTATATGTCCATACACTACACTGTCACTGTCCATACTACATATAAACAAACACAGAGTGTGAGTGTTATGATTTGCACAAATGATTATCACTAGCTTTTTTTTTGGGAGGTTGATAGTTGAAGGCTATTGATATTTTATAAATTCTTTTTTTACAATATCTGCAATTCAAATTATAATGAATCACACTCATGCATCTACTAAACCAGTAACCGATAAGGTAGTTGGAATCTAATGTTATTACTAAGTCTGTGTAAATGAAGTCTTAACGGGTTGAGAAAAATTAAAATTTCAAATAAATTACTACATATCAGATAATTCTTTTGAAGTACAGATGCTAAGGCAAGTTCGTCATTAAAAGATGACTTCACATTTGTAACGTATATTTATTGAATGAGGTAGCCTGTAGCAGTATTTGTTTTTTTCTCAATACCAAAAAAATTTAACTGCTTTTATTACCTCCAGAGGATTTCATTAGTAGCAGTATTTGATTCAAGGAGTAACTGGTCTCTATTTTACAGGAAATTAAAGATTATGAAACTTATGTATATAACTTAACAGAAGCCAACCAGAATGGGGAGAATTCACCCAAGTGGTATAAACTCTATTCTTTCAAAGAAGCATATGGTGTAGAATCTTTACACCCTGAAAGTGTAAAACTTCTAGCATACAACATGGCTAAGAATAAGACATTGTTAGAAGCATACAACAGGTAAATTGCAGAATATAATTTCATAAGCTTACTG
Organism: Lycorma delicatula; assembly: GCF_047948215.1. Taxonomy (NCBI): domain Eukaryota; kingdom Metazoa; phylum Arthropoda; class Insecta; order Hemiptera; family Fulgoridae; genus Lycorma; species Lycorma delicatula. The sequence goes on along the minus strand of NC_134455.1, from coordinate 45,628,397 downwards.
CTACTTCACATAGGATAAAATATATATATATATTTATATAGAAATTTATTGTATGTTGATAGTAGTACATGAGAGTGATTTGGTGGTCACTGTAATGAATGCTATTTAAATTTTTCTTAGTTGATACATACTGTGACACACCTGTTGAAACAACATAACATATAAAATGTTTTGTTTATTTAATATTAAACAGTCCTAAGAGTTTAATATTAAAGTTCTTTTACCAATTCACTTTTAGAATTAGTGAATAAATTTTCAAAAACAAAATGGTTTGTTTCAATAGTCTCCACAAAAGTAAAATATCATTGAGCTAAATATGTCAGTTCCAATAGACTGAAGTAACTATAAGATTGCACTAGAAAAAAATTTTTCTTTCAGAAAAAATTAAGAAAATAGCAAATTAAATAAAAATATTAATTATAAACAGAATGTCTAGTTGAAGTTATACATCAATAACATTAAAATTTCTATTATAAAACAATGGTACTTTTTCCATTTGGTACTACACTCAGTTTTATGGCATTCAATTTCTATTACCATATTTCTCAACTATAATGCATAACCTAACTTTGTTAAATAGTAAACCTAAATTTGTAAATAATAAACAGAAGGATGGTTAAAGCTAACTGCATGGATTTAAAAGTAATTTTTACACACACACATTTCTGTATTTGCAATTAAATAACCATGATACCTAACAAATATTTTATCGCTATTAATATTTTTTTTATAAAGGGCCATTATTTTTAATTTGACAAGCCACATGAGTTTAACTTTCCATGAACTGCATGGTTCAGCAATGCCTTCTACTGTACCACTTATCAAATCCGCACATCCTTTTGATTGTTTAGGTGTGAGCACCTGTATCAGGATCTTTGTAACTGTAACTGTGATTCACTTTGAAGAGCGTAAATCTGCTTCTTCTATCTCACTTGTTATGTATTCGCCCAGCACTCCAATATTATAATTGATTCTTCCTCTCAATTTTCCTTAAATTACACTGAATGCACGCGATTATTTTATTCATTATTCCCTGTCCTCATTGTTAAATAGCTGATGCTGTTACCATTGAAAAATGACAGGCTTTATTTCCATTATGATGCTGCCTCAATAAGTTACAGAAGTTTTTTGAAATCAAAAATCATTGTAAAGTAGTGTGATAATAAATACCTAAGAGTTAGTCGTTTATATTACCCTCAAATACATTTAAAAAATTCAAAATTTGGAGTGGCACTATTTATAATGGGAAAGTACCCAAATGATGGAATTTTTCAGTTCCAAAAATGTTGAACTCATTAAGGCAATTCAAAACCGAAATGTTTAGGAGAAATAAAAGTTTTAAAATAATTTAATAAGTTCTAATATGTGCACTGTTTATGGCTTTGAGAATATCAAAACAATATTCAGTTTCCTGGCATATCCACTGAATTATTTCTAGGATAACCATAATAATGCATTATTGATAGCAGATTACAGTTTGTACATTATATATTCTTTTTTTTTTAATGAATCTCATTCTACCAAACTTATTCATAAAACAGTTTTCCTGTTACATAATATTATGGGTAAAGTTTAAAATTTTTTATTAACTGTAATTAGTGCTTTGGAATACTTCCACACCAACTATTTTTTGTTAAGGTTTGCTTTTAATTATAAAAGTTGATTTTTTGTTTTTTATAGACTTTTTTTACATCAATTTTCTAAGAACTAAATTCTCTACAAGTTTAAAATTTACGTTTATTAGTCATTTAACAAAGTTAGTCTACTAACTTTTTTATACATAAAAAAGTGAATTTTAGACACCAAATTTTTCTGCTTTTTGAAAACTATAGGAGATACAACTCTGGGACTAATTTTATTTTATTTTTAGGTCAAAAATCACAAGAAAACATCAAATTTTCTCCCTCCTGTAAACTTTAAAAATTTCATTATGACCTCATTTAATCAGGGGAACTCAAATACAGATAAAATTTTTTGCTTGCTCTAACTTGATGACAAAGCATTTTCAGACAAATTTTGTATGAACTTTTTCCCTTATTTCAAGCTGTAGAATCAGTTCCCAAATTACTTCCCTTTTCTTCTGAATTACTCTGTATAATTCAGCACAGTTTACACACTGCATATTATAAAAAAAGAATCATAAAATAGTAAGGATTATACGAACATCTTCAATAAATAGAAAATTTATATATTATTAATTACAGTGTGATGTGATAGATGTAGGGTTAACACAAGACTACTTAGTGATTTTCAATGATTTGTTTATATAGAAGGAGTAAAAACACAAAAGACCCAAGTTATGAATGAATTATTAGAAATTTGTTAGACAAATGGGTTTTCTTAATATGCTGAAATGAAATGCATAGAGAGATTATTTAAAATCTATACCCATCTCCAAGGCGGAATAGTAATGTCTCGGGTTTATCCAGAGGTCCCAGGTTTGAATCCAAGCTGATGAAAATTGCTCTGCAATTTTCATCAGCTAAAAATTCCAATTCCATATACAAGCTTCAAAGTAATTTCACCAACCAAAAAGTAAATAAATAACATTAAAATAAAAAATATATCATTTATTTTTACTTATATATATATATGCTTCAAATTACATATAGATAAGAGCGCTAAATTTCCAGTAAGGCACAATATTAAAGTAAATTATTAGTAACAATGATCCCTTTCAGTAAGCAAGTTTTACAAGGGCATTTTAATTTTGGTTTTGCACTATTTTCTTTCTTTTGTTTTTAAGAGAAATTTTAATTTGCATCAAACACAATAATGGTTATTATGCTTACTTCACACCTTTCAGGTGTTATGACATCATCTGTTTGTAAGGAATGCTGTATTTTCTTTTAACTCAATTAGTGAGAAACTTTACAGAAATAAAAATGTGAACATGTAATGATCAGGTTATTTTATAACTATTTAAATAAACCACCAAGTACAGAATATTGGGATAAGACAAAAAAAAAGTGAAAAAATATTCATAAACATTTATACACTAATAATATCATTAAAATCATTACTAAAACTTACAATAAAGAAATATGTAAACTAGCATACAAACCTAATAACCATATAATAAAATATTTTTAAAAAAACTAATAATAATAATAAACAATCTGTGTGAAATTTATAAAATTAAATATGATTTTGATGGTATTTTTATAGGAAAAACAAATAGATCCTTTAAAACTAGATTTCTTTAAATTTATATCACAGAAATTACGAAAATAATAAATTTGGTTTACCCAATACAGCAGAAACACTCTTTTTCTGATATTAATACAAATTTAGAAATATTAGAAATAAACATAGTTGACATAAAATTAAATATATTAGAAAACTATTACATATATAAATAAAAACAAAATTTCAATTTGATAAACTATCGGACAGTGTTTGAGGGAGACGGCCTTATAAAAACTACATCAGACAGCAGCACTTACTTAAATTAATATGCAATTTTCATTATTTTACTATTTTTATTTTAAAATTTTTATTATGCAGTAACATAATTATTTCTATCACAACTGAGAATGCAGGATCCCACAAAAGTACTTCCATGAAAAATTAAGGTAAGATATTTCTTAACTCAATATTCTGTACTAGCTGATTTATTTAATATGATTTAACAATACAGAGTAATAATATAAATCTGAAAAAGATTAATTTCAGGTAAATGAATAATATATTACACTGTATATATATTATATACATACATACACAAGTAATATATATTACTGTAATGCATGTGTGTGTGTACACTCATCACAACAGGCAGGCAGTAAGTCCACTTATGGCTTGATTGTTGGTTTTGTTTAATTTCAGAACAATGATTCTTGAAAAAGATCATTAATTGTGCACTAACAACGACAAAACCAAAATAGGCCACTAAATTTAGCAGATAAAATCAGTAACAGAAAAAATTAATATTTCTTTGCTTTAATTTAAATTACAACTTGGAATTTTACATAACAGCAACTGATAACAATGTTATCAATTATGTAATTGAGGTGTTTTTTTTACATAATTATAACTGTTCTCATGAAATGTTGTAGAATATGTTAATCTGAAATAATTAATGTAAGGGCAGTTTGGAAAATTGAAAAATTTAAACTAGTAAATTTTATAAGATAAATAACTTATAGCATATTGAGGACTATATATCGAATTTAATAAAATTAGTTTTACACAAACAAAATAGATATATATATATATATATTTTATACTTTTAGAACCGTTACTTTTCGTTTCTTCCTAAAAAATGGCAATTATTTCTGTCTTATCTTTCCATTAATACATTTCAACAGCTTATCCTTGTAACTGATCTTCATTCAGAGGTATTTTTTTTTACAGATGCTCATTCTCTATCATAATAAATTTTTAATTTCTATAATTGTACTTTGTGGTCAGCCCCAACTTCATTTCCTCTTTATTTGTAATTTCTATAAATGTAAACAAACTTGTTATTTTATTACTGCCATGATTATCAGTTGTTTGTACTTAATTATGTTAATATGTGTAATTAAAATGAGTATTTCTTTATTTATCAATGACACACATCACACTCACAATAACACATACATATAAAGGTTAATAAAGAATTTACTCAAAATATGGCTACTTGTATATTTAATTGATATCCATGAATTAGTGCGGGGGTGAAATATAATGTAAAGAAATTCTATTAGGTGAATCTACATAATATCACTTCCACAGACTGAATAAATTTTTGCAATAGCTGCCAGAATCATAAACAACTGACTTGAATTTTCTGATAACTGGGCTCAAGCAAGTATGTAGGTAGAGACTCAATGAGAAAATATCCTGGAGTTAAACGCTCAGGATCTCTATGATCTATAGAAACAGAGAATAAGGAACAGGAGTTAAAGCAAGCTTCAACCTGCATTAAAATTGTATATAATTCCTCAAAGTTAAGAATCTTTTGACCGTAACACAACGAATGTGATATTTGACACCTTTAATTGCACTTTCCCACCAAAATGAGGATATGTGGGAGGAATGAATGACCAATTGAAATCTCATTTCATTGAAAATGATTGAATGTTTGATTTAAAATTGTCTGATTAAAGAGTTGATATAAGTTATAAAGTACCATTAGTCAGTTAGTACCATTGTCAGAAAAGATTTGCTTAGGAATACCTCTACGAGATATGAATCTTTTTAAAGCTGCAATGAATGATTGTGACTGTATAGATAAGTCAGGGACTAGTTCTATATGTATTGCCTTATTCGCAAGACATTTAAACAGCGCAATATAACTTTAGTGAAAGACTTAGATCGCTGCTCGCCATTGCGTATCATAATTGAACTGCCATAATCCACTGCACTAGAAAATGGTCAAGAAGGAACTACTCTATAACATGGTAGTTGACCAAGTTGTTGAGTTTGAGTTCTTGCATTAAACTTGAAGCAAGTCAAGCATTTATTAACAACTGATGAAATAGTTCTTTTGACATTTAGTATCAAATACTTCTGATGCAGTAAATGATGTGTTAACTGAGTACCAGCTTGCAGAAGCCGTAAATGTTCGGCCTTAATGATTAGTCTTGTGATGTTAGCATCAGGATGTTTTATATGGCAGTGTAATAAAGAGGGTTGCAGTCTGCCTCCTACACATAGTAAACCTGAGTTATCCGAGAATGGATCCAAAGAGATAAGTTTACTATGTTTAGCAATAATTTGATTATTTTTAATACTATGTATCTGATGCAAGAAGAAAGTAAGCATGTGGTTTAATTCCTGTCAAAGGACCTGAATTTTGTTTTAACTGATTAAGACCAAGGATTGTAAATGAATCTAAAACAAAAACTAAATATGCAGAGTAGCTTGTGAAAAGATGAATATTTCTGTGTAATCAGGTATGACAGTGAATACACATGACAATAACATAGATTTGTGTTTTTCTACTAAGCATTCTGGATTCGAATCTCAATTATTATTAAAGGTAAAATTATTATTAATTGGCCAGTAGGAAGATCGTGAAAGCCAATTCAAACCATGCCACCAGAATAACGTCAATTAATTTGCTTGGAAGACAACCCCTAGACAGTACATCAGCAGGATTATAAACGAAATTTCAAATAGCATTTGCGGTGTTATGTTGCATTTCCAAAACTCTATTCCTAATAAATATCTTCCAAGTACATGGTTGTCCATGAATCCTGTACAGTGCAACCATAGAATCAGTATACAAGTGTATTTCATTAAAATGTATCTTTAATGCATTAGTTACCTTTACTAATAAGTGAGTAAGTAACAAACAGCCACATAGTTTAAGTCTTGGAACGTTACTTGTTTTAGAGGGCCAGTTTTGTTTTTGAACACAGTAAATTAGATGAAATTGTATTGTCAACAAATAATGCTTGTATATAAATACAGCAACTGTAGTCCTTTTTTTAAGGTATCAGAAAAATCATGTAATTGAACCGACTTAACCTTAATATTATTAGGAATTATAGATTATTTATTTTTATAGATTCAATTAAATAGAACTGATTGTAAAGAGCCAGCCATTGAGATAGTATTGTTTTGGGTAATGTTTCATCCCAATCAATTTTAATAATTTGCCATAATGACTGAATAAAACATTTATGAGAAAATGTGATAGGATCAATGAGTCCCAGTAGATCGAATATACTAGCTATGATGAAAAAAATGTTTTTTTTTGTATAGGTGTTAGAATTATTGGAATGAGTAAGTTGATAAAGTAATATGTCTCAAGTATTATTCCAAAGGATTCCTGAAATTTATATATACTGTTCTTGATTGGACAGAAAAAAATAATTATGATCAAGGGAAGCACTGATGGAATTGTTTAAAAACCACAATGTAACAAAAAACTATACTGTTATTTGAACCTGTAATAATGTCATCAACATAGAAGTCATTTTGAATAGCGTTACAACCTCATGGATAATTAATTTCATTTTTCTTTGCTATTTATATTAGACATCGTGTGGCTGGATATGGTGTAAGCAGTTCCATAAGTTACCGTACGTAGTGCATAGTGTTTTATTTCCTGATCTGGAGAATCATGCCACAGTATACGATGCAAGTTTGAATCGCTGGGTTTGACTAAAATTTGTAGATACATCTTCAGTATGTTTGCTGTAATGACATAATTATATATTCTAAATTTAATCATTATAGAAAATGTATCTTGTTGGACTACTGGACCGACTAGTAAAGTGTCATTAAGTGATAGACCATTGGAGGTTTTAGCCAAACCACCGAAAACCACTCCCAAGTACAGTAGTTAAACTAGATGATTTAAGTACTGGATAGTAGGGTAAGTAGTACACATTAGCTCATTTAGTTAATAAGTCATCAGAGTTAAGTGATGACATGTGACCCAGATCTAAGTATTCTTGGTTGAAAGTAGAGTGATCTCTTTTGAGCTTACAATCATTAGTTAACCTTTTTTCTAAATACAAAAATCTATTCCTAGCATTAACAAAGGAATCACCTAATTGGATGTTATCATATTTACATGGTAATGAAACCACAAATTTACCTTGATCATTTTGTGTTAAACTGAAAATTTTTTCGCACAAGGAATTAAGTGAAATATCAGTACTGATTTCTTCAATCTTCCAAAATTTTTCAATTATATTAGAGAGATTTGAAGAATCATTATAAGAGAGAAATGATGTTGTGGAATTATTGCACTTAACATTAGTTGGAATACAACCGCTATTTATCCTAGTTTAGTCTCTTGGAGATTAGGATCATTAAAAGTTTAAATAAACTTCCCAGGGAGAATGAGACTCAGTAGTTTATTTAACTGCAGTTTAAACAAGGAATGATTATTGTTTTCAAACCCTTTGTCCTTTGATGTAGAATCAATACTCCTATGCATATGGACAAGAGTATTATGTTTTCTAAAGCAAATGTTACATTCACTGAAAGAATGACATTCATTAACAAAATGGCTGTTATACAAACAATTAAAACAATAATTATTATGTTTTAAAAGGTTACTTCTATCATCAATAGATATCAAAAATCTTTACATTGTTGTAAATTATGATTTGAATTACACAAGACATTGTTGTAAATTAAATTCTGAATAACCATTACAACTATTTCCTGTAACGGTTTAGTATTTGAAGTAGGCTGTTTACTTGCCTTTAAATACTGGAAGTTAACTGGCTGTAGTTGGATTTGGTTAGTCTGAATTTAAATTAATTTCTTGATTCACTGTTTTTGACTTTTTTTTAATCAAAAACTGCAACTTACATTCAATAGTGGCTAAATCATCTTCAACTTAAATGCAGTGTGATGAGAGAACATCATCATTATCATCAAATTCAGTCTCAAGGTGTGACTGTATAACACCATATTTTCTGTGTAAATCTTGAAGATTTCTCAACTTAATTTCTAAGGTATAAATATCATCCATTGATATATTAAACTTATCAGCAAATGCACATATTCTTGTAATGGCAGACTTTATAGTCTTTCTTTGTTTTAACAATTTCTCCTTATCCATAATGGATGAAAACTAATAAATAATATACATCCTTAACATTACAAAATTAAATAAATAAATGATATTACAATATTGATGAATGAATGAATGAAACATATCGTCCAGCCCAAATCATTGCAGTCAGCAACTCTTATCAATTCATGTCACTGTATTATTATAAGTTGTTGAAACTTTAAATATAACTAAGTTTTATAATTTGAAGTTAAAAGAGTATCACATTAAACGTTTCACATATCCCTTGGCCAGAGGACCAAAAAATATTAATAATGTAGATTCACATAACAAAATTTCTTTACATTATTTTTCACCACAGCACTAATTTATGCATTTCAATTGATACAAGTACTCATATTTTGAGTAAATTCTTTATTAACTTTAATACATATTTGTATTATATTCTGAGCTGCAAATACAAGCTTGATCACTATCACATCACTTACTACTATATCAGTAAATAACAATTTGGGGTAGTTTTTATAAACTTGCAAATTTTCAGATATTTTTTGCATTAGTGGGAAGTTCAGGTTATTGCAGTTACAGACTAACAAGATAACACTGTCTTTGAAAAAAGTACCTTATTACTGTTTTATCTCTATATCCAGAATAACCATTTTAAAACTACTTGTAAATAAAGTTATAAATAAGTAAATAAATTATCAATATATCATATAATGTGCAGATACTTCATAAAAGCAGGTGATGCAGGATTAATGAAAGAGTGCAACTCTCACTGTCAAGAAGTACGACTGTGTGAAATAGTTACAACAGTTAGTGGAGATAAGAAACACTGCAATGAATTAGTTGACATTTTTAAAAAATCCTAACAGAAATGTTATTTTATTACAGTAAATTTAAAGAATACAATCATGTATTGATTATAAAAATAAAATCCAGTAGAGCAACTAAAATGATGTAGTTTTAATGGTGAATTTCCTCAATCCTTGGAATACCAACTCATTATGTCTCTAACAATGCATTTCACATGCCAAAGAGGAAAGATACTAAAAGAGATAATATATATACCAATAGCACACACATTTCTATACATAAATACAGTAAATCCTGATAATAAAGTTATCACTTCTATTTTATCTCTCCCCGTATGACTGCAACTATCCTTCTTAAAATGACTTTTTATCAATGGGTTTTCATAATGATTACACTGATTTATGAATTAATTATTTTTCTGCAGCATAAATCCCCCAAAAAAATAATACCAGGGCTGTTTTTTTTTTCAATCTTCAATGGGCTATAAAAAAAAGACACACTGACAAAATGACTTTATTACTAAAAGTTGAGTAGTATCTAACTTATTTTTCTAATAATTGCCAAAATAATTGAGGCATTTGTTGTATCATGACACCAGCTTTCCAATGTCCTCTTCAAAGTTTCCCGCCAGCGAGGTAAGGTACGTCTTGACAGCCTCCTGAAGTTCTTCGTTAGTGGCAAAGTGTTGTCTGCCCAACCATGCCTTCAATTCTCAAAAGAGGTGAAAATTGCTAGGTGCTAGATATGAACATACAGTGGATGGTTGAAAACTTCCCACTTGAATTTTTTGAGGTCTTGCATCACATTGGTACAATGCAGTCATGCATTAAAACCACGCTGGACAGGAGCAAGCCTCTTCGTTTGTTCTGGATCACTCTGTGAAGGTGACGTAACGATTTACAATAAACTTCCTTTGTTACTGTTGTCCTCTGCTCCATGACGTCCACCAACAAGACACCTTTATGGTGCCAAAAAACTGTAGCCAATGTTTTCCTGTTGCTCAGTGTCTGTTTGAACTTTTTTTGCTTGTTTGGAGAAGTGTGCATCCATTGCTTAGATTGTTCATTGGTTTCTGGATTTTCATACTGGATCCAAGTCTCATCACCAGTAACGATAGACTTTAAAAACTTCCCCCTCATTGTCATCATACATGAGAAACATTAGGCTGACGCCATTCGCTGTGTTTTGTGATTGTCACCCAACATTTTTGGGACCCAATGTGCACAATTTCTGGTAAATTAAGTCTTTAGTCACAATTGTGTACAGAGAAGACCTTGAAATTTCTTCAGAAAATTCACTTACCGTAAACCTACACTTGTCATGGAGAAATCAACATGCTCAACCAGGCATACAGTAGTGACAGACTTGCATTCTTGCCCACCTTCATCATGGACATCCACTCAACTTCTTTAAATTTCCTACACCATTCCCGTGCACTAACATTACTCATAGTGTTTTCACAATATACTGGGCTCACCCACTAAGTAAGTGGTCAAGTGGTGAATACATCTTCGCAAATCAGCTGATTTTAAAGCAGAGAGTTTCGATGTTCAAATCCTAGTAAAGGATATGGATTTGGATATTAGATCATGGATACCAGTGTTCTTTGGTGGTTGGGTTTCAATTAACCACATATCTCAGAAATGGTCAAACTGAGACTGTACCAGACTATACTTCACTTACACTCATACATATCATCCTCAGAAGTAATACTTGACAGTGATTCCCTGAGGCTAAACAGGAAAAAAATACACTAGGCTCATTCTGCGATGGATTTCAGCAGTGCTACATCCTTCTGCTTGCAGAAAATGTATCACATTTTGTAACTTACACTTTGCGGGAGCATCGATCGTAGCAGCCATGTTCAGGTCATGGGTGAACATGTTCAGCATCGATGTTGGCCATAGCTCAGCTCAGACTGAAGTAATGAAGCTGGCAATGGCAGAGGTTGTGGTGGAGGGGTGGCACAATCGCATGATGTGTCTGGCTCCCACCTATTTCTTGTTTTCTTAAATGCACGATCAGAGGTTGCAAGAAACAGCCCTCATAGTAGTTTTCATATCAAATTGTACGTTTTTTTTCGTTACAATCAAAATTGCTGGTAAATTTAAATTCTGTGATCTCAATTTTTTACAAAGTGAAGAGTAGAAACATACTTATTTAATATAATATAAACTCATCACCTTATGACATAAATTTGCTTTGCTTATATACATTAATAAAATTAAGTCAAAATATTAACAGATAACCACTAAATATTTTCACCTTTATTTATATTTTTTCCTTATGTTTTAAAAATTGGGATCAACCTTAACTAAGGACTTAATATGTCCTTCTGTGTCCTTTACTGTCTTCATTTTGTAAAAACCAATAACAGTCTTAAACCACCCAACCTCATACAAACCAGATGGTTTGTAAAGCACATGCTTTTAAAAGTACGATTCACATACTACTCCTACTAATTCTAATTTAATAAATTTATAGAAAATAATAAGTTCAAAAAACTAAGGATCCTTCAAACAAAATTAAAAACGATGTAATTTCCAACATTAAAAAATATAAATATATTTTCAGGGCTGAATATATTAAATGAAGCTTAAACTAACTACTATAAAATTCCCTACATTAAAAGCACTACTTAAAATACATAAAACTGATATGTCCATGAGACCTCTAATTAATTGTATTAATTCACCTACATATCTAATACTTTGAAAGAATACATTGAAATCGACAATAAATATAATCTAAAAAATGCATATAAACTGGCAGATATAATTAATAATATAAATACAAATAACACAACCAAACTCATAACATTAGGTATAAAAGACATGTGTACTAATATTGATACCAACAAAATTATTAATATAATTAATTAATAATACTTTAACTAAATTAAAAATAGACAGTAACATAACATACAAAATAATAAATTTATTAAGATTATATATTAAATATAATTATTTCAAATATGACAAATACTACCAACAAGAGAAAGGTCTCGCTATGGGATCACCACATCAGCTATTATGGCTAAAATTTTTATGGACGAATTAGAAAACAATAGTCTACATGACATTAATCATATATAATCAACAATTTAATGATGAAGAAGATAAAATAATCGAAGAAATGAACTCTAGATAATAACATTAAATTTACCTACGTCGAGAATACAACAATAATATAAATTTTTTTGTAAATAAATATCAGTAAAAATTATAATAATAAATTTGATATAGACATATATAGGAAACCTACTAAACAAGATAATGTAATTCATCATAACTCATTTCATCCTTGGAATCATATAGCAAATCTTAACACTTTAATTTATGGAGCGATAAAATATTTAAAACATATAAAATTAAACAATGAATTAAATAATGTTAAATATATCGCTATAAGTAATGGATATAACAACAACTTAATAAATAAATTATATACTAAAATAAAATATATAGGAGATAAAATAAAGTTAACAAATAATAATAACAAAAATGAATATGTTAGAATTGAATATATTATAAATTATAGAAAATTCAATAAAATCTTTAAATCATTCTAATTAAAAACAGCTTACATAACAAACAATAAAATAATAAATTATACAAATAATAGAGATCCTTCAAAAACAATGAAAAGTAATAATAAATTTAATTTAGATAAACAGGGTGTATACAGTTTGAAATGCGCAGACTGCAATTTGGAATACATCAGTATGACTAATCGATCCTTTTCAACTAGGATTAAAGAACACATCAACTGTATAAATAAACGACACAAAGAACAATCTAATTTTGCCAAACATATTTTAGAATATAATCATAATTATAACCCAAACTATTTTATAAATATTCTTGAATACTCTAATAATCTTTATAAAACAAATATTTTAGAAAAATTTCATATATACTTAAATAACAACAATCTAGTAAACAAACAAATTTTGACAACGATATTTTATTCAAACAGATTTTAAACAATAATTGTTGATTCTCATGTAGTCCAAGCTGATTTCATTTCAATAAAAATAACAGTTGAGACTCCTTTAATGACAAGATGCACATACATCTGACTTTATTTTACTTACTTGATGATAAATTGTTATGTTTTACATAAATTTTATTTTAAACTTATTAAGTTTAATATGTGAAGTGAATTTATAACATATATTTAATTAACATATGTTCCTGAAGATGGAAAGAATATTTTCCAAAAGCACTAGATCATAATTACTACTAATAATACAATTGTTGGTAAGCAGAAATTATAATTTATACAAAAACTTTTTATATATTATATATACCAACGGGCCATGTTAAATAAATTTAATACACATGATTATAACCACAACAGACCTGCAAAAAATACATCACATTAATCTATGTAATAAAGACTGAGATAATATCCTATTAGTTTAAAAAATTGTAGCTTTCAGAAAAACAAACAAAACAAATTAGAATACGTCGAATATAATCACTGTTGAACACAATACCCATGAAGTATATAAACTTAACTTAAAGAGGTGGTCAAATAAAGTGTAGTTTCAAATAAATAATGAATGTTTAAAAGCTCTCCTCGCCAACCATGTCATAGATACAATCCACTAATTGCCAACATTGCTAATAACTCAAATATTTTATTTTTACATAAAAAAGTTCTCATCTTAAAACAGTTTTATTACATTTCTGTAGCTTAAATTATTATTAAAAAAAACTATATAAAGATTTTTCTTTAAAGAAGAGAAATTATTTTTTATAAACTGAGTAATATTTTTTGGAGCCTACGACCAAGAAATGAACTCTGTAAGTTTCTTGCCTGACACTTTTGACAGTAGGTCAAAAGTTTTCAGAAAATTAAATGAAATCTCTTCCATCAGATTTTTTTTCCTAATGTGTACAATGTATCTGTTCAACTAAAGCAACCCCCCCCCCCCAAACCCAATGAGATGAGATAATATGTATGACATGTAAATGAGGTGTAGTCTTACACAGATTCAGACCAACCATTCCCGAGACATGTAGTTAACTGAATCCCAACTACCAAAGTATACCGGTATTCACTGTCATTCATCCTCTGAAGTAATACCTTATGGTGGTTCTGGAGGCTAAACGAAAAAAATGAGTATCCTCTGCTTAGTATTCAAATCCATGTAAAAGCAAATAGTTTTTACTGATTTAGACCTCAGAACCTTCCACTTCAAAAATCAGCTGTTTTGGGACAACTGATTTGCGATGACAAGTTAACTACTACACTAGCCCATTGGGCTTCTTCATCAGATTTGAGGAAGTTTTTTTAAGTATTTTTTTTTTTTTTTACCAGTAATAATGGTATACCAAGGTATGGGCAAAAAGAATAAAACAGCAAAACCTAGCCTGAGTGAGGACTCAGATGCAACAGTTAGAATCAGGCTGTTTCTTTTTTATCTGGTTTGAATACTAACATCCAGGGCCTCTGGGATGTTAGCATTCAAACATGTACTTGTAGAGACTACGACTTCCTCACTCATGAGCACTTGCACTGTGGTCCATGTCTAATCTCATAAACTAATTATAAGACTACTTTTATAAAACTAATTTCAAAAACAAAATACAAGGCCTCACAAAATAAGTCACATCAGCTTTACCAAATTTAGGCCGGAAATTAACCTTCCAAATCTAAGTATGTGATCATAACTCCCAGATAATTTTCTGCCATATTAACTCCCATAACACAATTTTTCTTTGATGTTTCACAATCTTTATTTATGAAGTTTTGACTGAAAAATTGGGTTATAAATATTACGTGCCAATGGGTGCCAAGGATGTTAGCAGACACACAAGGAAAAACATCTTGCTGCAATGCATGAATTTTTACAGCATTATGAAAATGAAGGTGTTAAATACAGTAGTCTTAACTATTACCAGAAATGGAACCAGGATTTCTTATTCAAACATAGGGACAAAGCAGTAGTCTATGTGATGGTGGCATTCATCATCAGTTTGCTATTGTTTTATAGGTCAGAAAGGAGGTCTTTACGTTGTATTTAGGAAAAGTGTAACACAAAATGTTAAAAAATCTTAGAAGAGCTATAAAAGATAAACAACATGAAATGGTACCCTGTCGGTTTTTGTTTTTGTATGACAATATCCACCCACATATGGCATAACAGACAGTGAGGCAACTGGAAAAATTTCAATAATCCTCCCTTCAGTGCTAACTTGGCTCCCAGTGATTTTTTTTCTTCACATTAAACAGTGGCTTTTATCACAAAGGTTTGACGATGATGACGAATTGAAAAATGATATTACTGCATTGTTTAATTTACTGGCGTTGGAATTTCTTAAAGAGGTAATGAAGAAATTAGTGAAACACTATGAAAAATGTGTTGAAGTTGAAAACAGCTATGTAGAACAGTAGTAAATAAATGTAAGTTTTATGCATAAGTAATAGTTTGTTTATATTTTTCAGTTATGTTTTTATTTCAAAACAACCTTACTTTATAAAGATAATGTTGTGGGATAATGTTTTGAGTATCATTTGGGTGTAGCTTAAGTCTATTTACAGTTTGAATGAAGACTACTATCAAGGTTATTTACTCTCTAATTGTAGATCAAGAATCCTCAGAGATAGTCTCTGGTTCCATCCAAGTGAGGTTTTTGCAATTTTTCATTTATCATTACATCACCTCATACCATTATTAAAATGTAAATGTGTGTGTGTGTGTATAAACACACACATTTACATTTTTACTAGTGTAAACACACACATACATAATATGTATATATATAGAGAGTAAGAGCGTTTATCCTAGATTATGATAATAAATAAATTGTGTTACATTATTATTGAAAAAATGTACAAAATACAGATTTTTCTTTAAGAAAGAGAAAGCAATAATAACACTAACTGAGGAGAAGCTCTCTTCTTAGCTGCTTCTCAACAGTGCAAGAATTTTATGGATTATGGAAATTTGGTCCAGGCTTGTCGCTTAATGGCACTTCCATGAATTCAAAACAGAAATGTATATTCTTTTTCTGGGTCTCTTACTTTTTTAATAAACTTTAGTTTTTTAGTTCACTGCAACCATCACGTGAATTTTTCACGGTAAGGTGTCTTTTTATTATCTAAAACATATGAAAAATATCTAGTGAACTAATGTCTCCCTCAAAGAAATTGAGTAAAGAAATGGCAAAAATTTCAACCAAGGAAGCTGTGTCAGCTGTAATATCTAGGGAAAATTCTCCCAGTTGGGATTTCCTTATCCTCTAAATATCAATGCCTGAATCAACTACTTCTTCAGAAAAGAAAAAGGAATATATTAGATAAATATAAAGTGGAGTTTGTCTTCCATACAAAAGGTTCTGGATTGTATCTCAGCTTTTTTGATTTGTTTTGCATGCTACAAAATTTATCGTTCATTACTATCAGTAACTATATATATAAATAGTACAGTGAAATTTATTACACCGAGGTACATGTTTAGAAATATGAGATCTAAAATTATTACTTCAGATTATAACATATTAACCTTGTACTTTTAGAAGACACACCTCGATATACTAGATAAGTTTGTAATATTAAATCAGTGTTTTAATATTCACCAGATTTTAATATTAAACCAGGTTAATTAATCTAATTCATGTTTGATGAATCAGGTAATAATAATATAAGACATCTGTTGTTCACATTCCAATAAAGCCATACTCACATTTTTTTAACTATCAGGATTATTGCTCAGATTTTTCAATCTTCATACTGCAGGCTCTACAAAAATTAATGCATACTAACATGAGAAACAACTAATTACCCTCCATTAAAACAGGACTGCAACAATTACAGCAATCACAGTCATAGCAGGGAAGTGAAGTGGAAGTGTAAATTCCCGTACAAAAGTTAGATGACAATAATATCCATAACAAATATACACATTTTATTTAAAATTTAAAAATATGAACAATTATCAGTTCTCATTACTTCAACATATCTGAGTATAAGTTGTTCTGTAATGTATATAGTAATGTATATATTAGAGGTGATTGCAAACTGCATGGCAATCTCCCAGGAGATGATTCTGTAGCCCAAAATAAGAAAAAAGTTCATATAAACATAGGTCAGTTTTGGCTTGTGAAACATTTAGCTCTGCTTTCTGCTCCCTCTGTGAAATTAAACTGTACTAAACTTCTTGGGATATAAATTGAGCAGGAAATTTGGTGCTTCCTTATGGTTTTTCATCTAAGAAATTGAATAAAAGTGGTCCCAGACCTCTATCTCGCTTAATAAGAAAACCAGGGTAAAACATGAAAACTTTTTGTCAGAAAATACACTTTTTTAGGTTTAGAATAAAATAACTTTGCTAATTTAACAATAAACAAATAAAAACTTCTAGTTAACTTCGTAGAAAATTTAATCCTGACAAAATAACTATAGAGTCATCTCTCAAGAGATTGCTGTGCAATTTGGAATTGATCCTGTAAGCATTATATAAAATTTTACAGAAATTTTTTTTAGTTAAACCTTTCTTGTAAAAGAAACCTTATCAATGTGTATCCATGAAACTGTATTACTTTGTGTATTTAACACACATGCAGTATACTTGAATATAATGGCAATTTGTAAAGGCATGGGAGAACACAGATGACAGAGCAAAGTGTAAAAATTATTTTTCAGTGTCAAGTATACAGTTCATAATATACACTTTTCTTAAGATTAAAAAAATGAAAATAACAATTTAATTATTAATAACAATAAAGACTCACAGTAAGGCCAAATCTATAAATCTGTGGAAAAATAATTTTCTGAAAAAACTGCACTTAACACCGATACAAAAGACAATTTTAAATTAAAAAATTTCAGTCATTTACAATAGTTTTATTACAAATTTTTTTCCAAAAATATTTACAGTGACATATTAAATGTAGCAACTAATCTTCTTCATGCAAATTAAGTCTTCCTTGAGTTGATATAGCCACTTCAAACATGGTTTCTGGTACCAGAAGTTCAGAAACCTACAAAAAAAAAAATCACAATATATTAAGTAACATTAAATACTTCAGTAACATTTAGTACTGAATTTTTATTTGCATTTCTTTAACTCACAATGTTTTTTTTCATGTTTGTCCTTAAATCTTACATCCTTAATTTAACATACTTCCTAACAATGCTGATTGATGAAATTTTGCACAGTTACTAAGGTCAGGTGACAATACAATATTCCACCATTACTTTTGCAAATATCCTCTCATATGAGGGTAAATTAAGGGTGCAGTTGTAAAAAATTGCAAAACAGATATTTGGGGTTGTTAGAGTTGCAGATGAAAAATCTGATAGTCATTTGAAATAAAAAAATGACAAAAACTTGGTACGGGAGTTTTTGTGGTTTTGAATTTGACATTTTGTCATCAATCATATTATATAAATATATATCTATATATATATATACATACACAGATTATTTCTGGCGGGCAGTATGTTGGAACACAGCTCCTGATGATTCATTCGGCTCCAAATTAACAGGAAGAAAACCTTGCAATGATGCATTATCAGAGATGGATCGAATGGGTAATCTTTTATAAAAATGTTTGTAGAAGATTGTGATATTTAATTAAGTAAATGAAATAAAAACTTGACTCCTTGTTATTTTGTATAGTAAATGTTTGATTGAAAATTTGTTTGATATTTTATAAATATATTAGAAATTTCAATATACGAGGGCTGTTCAATAAGTAATGATAATAGTGACATTGAGTGAAAATGTGTTGCGAATGCTGGTAATACTGCATACCATCATGTAGCCCATTATTTCAGCCATCTATAATGATCAGTTTCAAGCTGATTGGTGCAGTAGCGAATGTAATGATTCGCATAATGTGTGTTATACATTTGCCTACCATGTCCAGCATGGATAAAAAGTTAGAGCAGCATTGTAATGTGAAATTTTTAGTGAAACTTGGGAAGAACCGAAAAGACACATATGAATTATTAACTATGGTGTATGGTGAAGATGTTATGAGCCAGGTGACCCTTTACCTTGGTGGTGACCGTACCTCAGCTGACCCAACCTTGGTGGTTGGGTTTCAATTAACCATACATCTCAGATATGGTCGAACTGAAACTGTACAAGACTACATTTCATTTACACTCATACATATAATCCTCATTCATTCTCTAAAGTTATACCTGAACAGTAATTCCCGGAGGCTAAACAGGAAAAAGAAAGAAGGTGACCTTCTGCAAGTGATATAAAGCATTCACGAAGGGTAGAAAGAGCATCGCCGACGAGCCGCGCCCTTCAACATCTCGCACTGAGGTTGTAAAGAATACAGCTGCCTCTATTGTCCATGAAGATTGATGGATTACCATTAGGGAGCTTACCGCATGTCTAGACATTTCAGTTAGCAGCGCATTCTCGATTTTGCACGATGATTTGGCCATGTAACACGCGTCTGCAGATGGCTGGTGTGAGCAGGCTGCACCTGCTTACACCGGAGCAAATGCAACATTGTGTCTCTGTGTGTCAAGACCTGTTATTGCGGTTTGGTGGGGAAGCAAATGAAGAAATGAATCGAATCATAACCGTAGATGAATCTTGGATGTATCATTACAATCAGGAACTGAAAGTTCTCAATGTTAAAGGGCGTAGTCGCCACCTCCAAAAAAAGCAAAGATGAGTTGCAGTGCCAGTAAGGTTATAATGATAATCTTCTTTGATTCTGGGTTTTTTTGTACCAATATTCTGAGCCTCAAGGCCAAACAGTCACGGCAGATTATTACAAAAGTGTTTTGATCATAATGTTGCGTCATTTAAGAAAAAACGGCTGCACAAGAACATTAACAATATTTTACTGCATCATGACAATGTGCGGCCCCACATTGCTCGCACTGTAGTTGATATCTTGAATGCTTGTGGCATCGCAACAGTACACCACCCACCATAGAGTCCAGATTTCGCCCCTTACGACTTCTGGCTGTTCCCAGAAGTCAAGTTTTCTCTCAGGGAATGGAAATTCAAGACCAATCATGAGCTCATCAAAGCTATGGAGGCATGCTGCAAGAAGCTTGAGAAAGATGGTCTAGTGCTCATATTTAAAAAGTGGCAGGAATGGTAGGAAAAGTGTAATAGAACCGAGGGAGGTTACTTTGAAAAAGAGCATGTAGATTTGGAAGACTGAATAAATATTTGTTTCTGTAGAATGTTTTTATCATTACTTTTTAAAAAGCCCCTGCATCCAAATTAACCTTCTAATTAAACCTGCTACAATCCAAATTAACCTGCTAATTAAACTCAAGCAATGTATGATAATTGATTAAAGTATGACTAAAAAGTATAAAGAAAGTTTTTAAAATTTTTGCAATATTATTTGTGTAACCTCAAACACAAGAAAAAGAATGAACAACCCCAGACATGAAAACTAACTACCCACCAAACTCAAAAAGATTTGTCACATTCTTTCCTCAGGCTGGCAAATGGCACCAATTCAAGTGGCACTCCATGATACCAAACAAGGAAATATAGGATCAAAGGGAGTGAAAACACATAGATGGACAAAAGGTATGACTAACACAAAATAAAAAGCAAGCCCCTAAAAAAGATGAATAAGCCATTTTAGTCTTTCCCAGAACAAGTTTACAGCAGCCACTCTGTTATACCAGCACAACAAATTAATTTACAGTTATATTTTTTAGTGTTATTTACTTCGTAAATACATAACCACATTTTATACAACAAAATAATTACATCTTTATAGTGAAAAATAAAAACATTTAGAAATGAAGTAACATTACCATATATTTCTGAGACACCTCATAAGCATATAGTATACTTGTGTCAAAAAGTAACATCTTACTGGCAGCCAATGCTAATATACAGTTCCTAATACGAGCAACAACTTCTCTGTACTCTGGAGAAATTTTCTGTAAAAATAAAAACTTTTTTCAGAGTCCGAAGATGTAATTTAATGATAAAAGATAAATGTGAAGTATATAAATTATCTTTTTAGAATACACTTTTAAATAATTTAAGTGTGACAAGCAATTTGATAATAAAAATCCCAGATTCTTATTTATCCCACGATAGTCATGATAAAACTGACTGAGATAATTAGCTCAATAGTTAAACAATTTAACAAAAAGTTCTGATTTTACTCACTTTTTTAAGTAAGAGGAGATTCTGATAAAAAGGAAAAAAAGAAACTTTAAATTTTTATTAGCAGGTTTATAAGAATATTGAAATTTCAACATTCTTATACATAAGCATATATTTTATAAAGGGTGAGCAACATAAAGCTGAACCCATAACGTAACCGCTGGAGAATTGGTAGGTTATGTTGGAATAAAATTTTATGAATGATACAAATAAATAAGAAAAACAAAAAAACGTAATTTAATATATATATATATATATATATGTCATATTTATTTACCTTGTTGTTACAAAAGATGTTCAATGCACCCTAGAAAAGATGTCCACCCTAGGCATCAATGCCTCGACTGATCATATTGAGAGTCGTCTGATGCAAAACTCTGTTGTCAATTCCGTTGATTTCTCCTTCACCTTCACAGTTCATAAATATTGTGAGGGATTAGATGCATAAACTCTCTGCTTTAAGTAGCCCCAAAGGAAAAAAATTACAAGTAGACAACTCTGGCGAACATGAAGGCCACCATCCTCTGCTGACAGCTCGTCCACTTTGTGAAAGCTGCATGAACGCAAATCAGTGAAACGTTATATGTGTGACACATTGCTCTGTCTTGTTGAAAAAAGCTGTAATCTTTTTTTATCAGTTAATTGCAGATAGAATTCTTCAAAAATTATGAGGTAAACTTGTGTATTGACAGTCTGGTCAAAAAACATTGGTCCCATTATATACGATTACCAGAAACAGTACACAAACACTAATTTTCTCATCATGAAGTGGCCACTTGAATATCTCGTGAGGATTCACCATCCAATACCTGGTGTTCTGCGAATTAACATGGCTGGATAAATGAAACCATGCCTCGTCTGACATGAAATATGATGTCAGCTCTATCTGTCCACCAACAATGTTTTCGAGAAGCCAGTTACAATAATCAAATCATTTCGGTTTGTCTGTCTCCTTCAGTTGTTGCACAGTAGTTGTAATGCAGTATAGTTTCAATTTTAATCTATGAAGAATTTTACGACAGGATGTGATACACATCCTGTCATCCCACATTTGTTGGGATAAGTAGCGTAGTGATTTTTTTGAACTGGCACTAATTCTCCTTTCAATATCGGCAATGATCTGTGGAGTCCTAATGGAAGGTTGCCTATTTCGTTTTGCATTTGAAACCAAACCTATTGTATGCCATTTTTTAACTAAATCGTGTATGCTACTCTTCACTGGGATAAAAGCATTCAAACATTTTTCTACAAATACTTGACGTGATTCTTCAAATTACCCAGAACAAATATAAAAATCAACAACTATAGCTATCCCCTCCTGGATTGAGTGAGGCATTTTTCACAATCACAACTGCACTCACAATACTGCAATGGAACAAAACGAATACTGCATCTACACGTAACCACCTGACAAATGGCAACAACAATCAGTAGTAACACACATCCACTAGTCACACTAGTTGTGTGAGAGTCCTTCATAAATAGTGTTGGGTAGCGGTTTCATTATGGGTTTGGTTTTACGTTCCTCACCCTGCAGAACACACAGCACTGAATGTATCACACATAACAGTATAATGCTCCAGAAAAATAAATCATGTACTGTAATGAGAATGGAACCCAGAGTTGGTTAAATAATAGGACACTAACTTTACACCTAACAAAATTTTTAGTTAAATAAGTTAATATTTTATTCACAGTATTAAGTTGATTTTATTAACAGTATTTACAAGGACCCCAAAATAGAAACTTTAAGACAATTATGATTACAACAGAATCTTAACCAATTGCAGAACAAAAAATACACAAGCAATGCACTAAAAAAAAGTTATTCATACAAGAATTTTAAATTTTAGCAGGACAAAAGGAAAATTACTTTTATTAGTATGCTAATACTATTGGTTTAAACTATTACACCTGTTACAAAAAAAAATTTGGTTCGCAAATTATTTCACCAAAAACAGTGAATATTATATATAATCTTTAGTTTAATTATTATTTCTGCCATTAAAAAGTGAAAAGGTCGCAGATTTTTATTTCTTACAAAAAAAATTTATCAAATTAATTTAAAGGATTTTTTTATCGTGGAGCACCATTTTTTATAGCAATCTACCATTTCATGTTGTAATGAATATGTTTCATAGAATAGTAGCATTATCCAAGTTTATATATATCCGGCCGGGTCTTAAAGTCCACACCAGAAAATCGTTTTTTAAAAAGGGGGTATTTCTTTCAAAATTGTCACCACTCCTGTACACAGGTGCCCAAAATCACACTGCATATATATAAACACATATCTTCTGCCTACCCTTCCAGCAAGCAGGCTCCTAACCCTTCTCAGAGATGTGTTGCAACTAGTTAAATCAAATACTAACAACCGCACCAAAAAACGCTAGTGCCATGAACTCCAAAATCATTTCCTTGCCTTCATTCCATCCCTAAGAAGAAGAAGGAAGGAAGAAAGAAGATCCAAAGAAGACAGTTAGTTCTCTCTCTCTCCCACCTAGCTTTTCTCAGAACAAGCGGGTATTTTATATGGTTAATCAAGAAGTGATGAGACAAATGTGAGAAAATCACACTAAATTCTTTAACTGCCATCCCAATCCAACTTTCCCACTGACTGGGCTAGCTCTGGACACAACACCCTAGAACTGCCCAACCAAATCACATTTTCTTTAGAAATAAATGTAATGAAGTACAGCCCCAAAATCGTCTCCAGCAACCTCTCCTTACAAGAGGACGACCTCTTAAACAAAGAATTTTAGCCACTCTGAACAGAAAGAGAGAGCGTCATGGAAGATAAGCTCATTAGCGCATTGTTATGCCAGGACCCTACTGTTAAAAACCACCATTGGATCATAATACAGTCCAAATTTCACCAAACGAATCAACACCATATTTCTATTTATAACTCACCAATCCATTACAATCATACAGCAGCAAAGGACGCAAGTTCATATACTGTGATTAGTAGGAGGGTATTGCACTCTCAGATATCCTTGCGTTACATTCCAAAGTAGCATTAATTACAAAAAAGGTTTTAATAAAACTAAAACTATATTTAAACAAGTGATTAGTTTATAGGCAACATATACTATAAAATTGTTGTAATTAGTGAACGACTGTTTTCAAAATCTTTTAGAATGTTTATTATCCAAACATATTCTCTACACAATGTCTTTAATATTATATGGAAATTAAAAAAAAAAAAAATGTATATATATATATATATATATATATATATATATATATATATAAATATATACATATGTATTAATCTATTTAAATTAAATTTTTTGTAGGCCATATTTCCTCTGTACTTAAATTCTAGCTAATTATATAACAAAAATTTATTCAGCCATTCCACAAAGTACAGAATTAAAGAACGCTCTTACCTTAATTTTCTTCATTAAAGCACTTTTGAGCCTATCCCCATCTTCAGGAAAGGTTTTTTAAATTCTTTCTTTTTTACATTTACAGATTAGAATACATAAGATACGTTAAAATTTTTAGAACAAATATTTGTTCACTCAATAAATTTTTTTTTTCTTAAATTTAAAACATTATATTTAAAATTGCCTTTAACATGTCAATATGTTAATACAGTACTCAATTAATATTAAATATTATAACATTTTAAATTTAAAAAAAACTTTTTTATTGACTGAAAAAATAATTATTCTAAAAATTTTAAAATATCATACGTAGGCGTAAAAGCGTTAATGACAAAAAAGTAAGGTAAGAATGTTCTTCAATTCTGTGCTTTGTGGAGTGGCTGAATAAGTTTATATTACATAATTAGCTAAATATATACATATAAAACATTTTATTCAATTATCTTATAAAACTGACAATTTTAAAGTATATTTGCAAATGTTATATATATGTATATTTATTTATTTTATTTCACTTTCATCTTTAGTAACTAGTAAAAAATTTAACAATTAATTGATTTATCAGTTACTGATTTTATAATTTAGAATTCCTTTTCTTTTCAACAGATTGAAGACAATAAGAAACACCAGAGCACTCTTCTGATTAAAATTAGCTTAGAACAACAGGATCTATGTTTGTTCCTGAGACACATTTAAAAGCTCTAAATCATTTATTTTTTTGTAAGGTAGTCAAATTTGTTTAATTTTTATAATTAGTAACTTGTAAAGAAAATTATTACATCCATCACCTGTACAGAGCTTTTACCTATACCAGGAGTGCAATAAATTTCTTTATTTACTTATTGTCAAAGTGACACTGCATTTTCTTCTGTATTTTATAAGAAGATTCTGATCAGAACTTCAAATCCAGGTCTAGACCTGCTTCTAAATGTATAACATCAGCAAGAAAGAAAATAAAAATATTGTTTTTTATTAAAAACTATTTGTACCACCAGTGACACGAACAAAACAAAAATTAAGAATTTATTGGGTAAAAAGAAGTCAAACACATTTGCTTCAACCTTTACAATAATATTTACAATATTTTATGCATTTCTGAAATTTGTATTTCCCTCATTCAATTCCTGGGAAATGGTCATAGTCATAGTCATATTATGACTAACCACTAGAGGATAAAATATGTTTAGTGAATGCAAAATAATACTAAAAATTGCTGCTCATTCTTATAAAAAGCTACATAAAAAAATACAAACACTATTTCTCAAAACTGATTAATGTACAAAGAGTAATGAGATACAGAAATTAAATTATTGCAGTTATAAGAAATTTAATTATTGTATTTTATTAATTTTTATTTTTATAATTTCTTACTGATTTATTTATGCATTTATTATTAATTATTTATTTTCAAAATAAATGTTAATTTAAATTAAATAATAACGTATAACTTACTGGTAAGTACAATTTATTGGTATTTGGTTATTAAATTTTTATGAATGTCCCCACAGTACTGTAAGTTTTCTCTCTTCTATGACAAATCATCATCATTTTCAGTTCCCTTTAAACCGAATTTCCTTTTGGATGGGCCTTCTACACAATGTCTCCACCTGTCTTGATCCATGAACCATCTCTCTTTCATTACTCTCACTACATCCCCTCTCTTACACCCTTCCTCCATTATCATATTCATCAATTTCATTCATGGTGTACCCTTTGGTCTTCTACTTGTTTTCTCTGCATGCAGCATCCTGTTTGGTAATCTTTCCTCATCCATCTTTTATCCATCACTCATCAATCTATCAATATACCCCCAAACCATCTGAGCTAAGATCTTCCAGTTGACTTGACAAGGTTTCACAATTTCAGTTCCTCTCTAATCATACTGCACTACTCTATCCTTTCTTGTCTTCCCTAGCATGCTTCTGTTGAATTTCATTTCTGCTGCCTGTACTCAATCCTTCATCTTTCAACCACCTGTACAGACTTCTGCCACATATTTAAGAACTGTCTCAAAGTAGGCTTGATACATAACTCTCTTGCATTGCATAATACTTCTACATTGCATAATAATGATATTATATACTTTTAATATTACATATTTTTAAAAGAAAAATTTTAACTGATGATGAGGGAAACCTTCAAAAGCGCTATTACAAAAAAACAATAAACATAATGTAAGAAGCATTATTGAATTCTGAACTCTTGGTGGTCAATCAATGACCATCAATGTTATCCTTAATCCAGACTTCATACACTCTGATAAAATTCACTTGGCTTCTGTACTCCTGTACTTATTACCTTACTCTTTCTCCCATCCTCAGAAAAAACTGTTCCCAAATAACTAAATCCTTTTACCCTTTCAATTTTTCTGCCATTTACAGTAATGTCCAATGAATTTACCTTTTTCTATATATTGCACAATCACTTTACTCTTCTCAAAAATAAAATGCATGCCATATTTCTGAATTTCTTCACTTCAATAGTTATTACACGCTCAACATTCCTTTCAAACTCCCTCCATGTAACCAAGTCATCTGCAAACAAGTTGCTTGTTCCTTCTGCTACATCCTTTTTAACATTCTTGAAGATTCCATCCACACTTATTATAAACAAAAGTGAAGATTGCATAATAATAATAATACGACACTTATAATATCACTCTTCTTTGTCTCAACCCCTCTATCACAAAACATCTGACCTTCCCAGCCTTGTCTTGACACAACTCTAGCTTCCTTCACACATAGCATTAACCATCTGGATGTTCGCTCTATCCATATTTCTTTCTTCTGGCACCTGACATACAACTTCCCTATCCATGTATCATATGCCTTAACTACTACCATTACTAATTTCTTATTATAACCTCACTTCTTCTCACCCACTTGTCTCAGAGCAAATAATAATAGTAGTGTAATACTGGATCTATCATACCTGAATCCCCCATCATCTTCCTTCTGATGCAGTTTTCCAAAACCCTTTCAAACAATGTTGCCATGTGTGGGTGTAATACCTCTGTAATTACTGCATAACATCTTGCACCCTTTTTTAAATATAGGGATTATTATTCCCTTTTTCCAGTCTTCTGGAATCACCTTCATTTTTCATATACTTCTGAATAGTATGTATAGCCACTATAAACCACAAACTCTTACAGTCTTCACCATCTTGGTGGTTATCTCAATTAATTCTGGTGCTTTGCCTCCTTTCCTTTTTCTTAAAGCATCCTTTATCACCTTCATTATTATGTAATACTTCTGGCCCTGCTTCCCTCACCTCTGTCCTGTTCTTTTCCACCCTTCTTCCTTCCAATCGATTTGGATTAAGGATTTCACAAAAATATTCTTTCCATCTACAAAGTATTTCTTCCTCCTTTACTATCACATGTCCTAGATCGTTCTTACTAAACTTTGTATCTTCTCTCCTTTTCTTTTAATTTAATGACAACAAAAAGCAATTTTTTATTTCTTAGTCTAATGACACTCTTTAGTGAACTCTTTCCAACATTTGCTCTTCTTTCTGCTTACAACTTTCTTACATCCCCTTTTTCATTCTTATGGTTTTGTGACCACATCTTCCATGCTATCATTCAACTGCCATCAGTTGAATGCTTTTCAACTGCCATCATTCCATCACTTTGTTTCGTTTACTCTTCCTTTTCCACTGCTTCTACAACATAACCATTCTGCTATATCCACCATAGCCTTCTTCAAGCATCCCCACTCTTCCACCACCTCTTTTACTTCTTTAGGTAAGCATTCCTTTATTCCTCCACTGTAATATGGAGCACATCCTTCCTAAGATCTTTTTCTAAGTTTTCCCTTCTATTTAGATTCATTTAAACCCAAAATCCTCATTCTTTTCTCTTTCAAATCTACCAGTAATAGGAAACTGTAATACTTGCTGCCCCTATCCACTTATCATTTTTCCCTCTTTCCTTTGTACCCAATAGCTCCCTTTTCATGCTCTTGCTGGTACATCCAATTGCTTGTTGCCTGCAGGAAAACAAACTAGCTCTTTCTTATCTACTGTACCAACCTTCATTTTTGGTTCATATATGATGAGGTCACCACCAGGTAAAATAAACTTACTGCCAGGTCTTTTTACACACTACCCCTGATTTAATATATTTGTCACTGCACTTCACAGAGATGTCGGCTTATTTACTGGTAGCCGATACCATGTCACAAGACTCTTTTCAGCTTAATGGTATTTTAGGTGAACTGCTCCGCCACCTTAGCAGTACCATTCCAACCCCGTAGGGGAAGACACCCACCTTGTGACATTACCGGTCACCACACCACCCCCTTCTGAGCCCTGAGAGGCTTTACCAGAGGTCATCTTTAGACCCTCTAACTAATTACACCTCACAGTCATCAGCCAGGCCTCGGTCAGGATGCCACCGATGTAAATGCCTCGGCAGACATTTGCATCAGTAAAATACACATCAAATTTTGCCTTCACATAAACCTCAAACGAACATCTTCACATCCAATCTAACATGATTCCCTCAAAGTAACTGACCGAAAGCGCGATTGCACGCCTAGTCAGATTTGACAGCATCATTCATGACTGTCAATGCCTCAGAAAACAAACGATTTTAAAGTTAAATCAATGCTACACTCATACCAATCAAAATTATGTTTTATGCAGCATAGAAATTCAGACCTACACCCAAATAAGTTGACCAATTTAGGTCACCTAACAAGAGGAACGTAACATCTTTCCGGTCCACGCAGACGCCGGGGACAAACCCTGCACACCTACCCAGTCCCATCATGGAGTCTCGTGTGGCTTTATCAAGTCACAATCAGGACCGCCACCAGTGGAACGAAGCCACACTCCCGGTTGCACGGGCTACCATACCCTAGCGGCACAGCCAAACCCACAAGCAGGAGCTCCAAATTGAATCACAAACAATACCAATACAACCATGACACGATGCCAATGTGCCTACCTCCAACCA
This sequence comes from Lycorma delicatula, assembly GCF_047948215.1. NCBI lineage: Eukaryota > Metazoa > Arthropoda > Insecta > Hemiptera > Fulgoridae > Lycorma > Lycorma delicatula. Next base: position 45,598,629 of record NC_134455.1, on the reverse strand, counting down.
ATTCAATGCCTAGGCTAGAACCCTAGCCAACCAGGGTCCTACCACAATCAAATACCTCGATTAAACTCCCTCTGCAGACCTACACATCGCAACGACATGAAGAAAACCAACCATAATAAACCACTCCTCACGGATCTTCCAGTTAATACGGAGATCCAGAAAGGAATGTATTCTCTCAAGTTCCCTAATAGTTCATGAATGTTGTTCGACCTCATATCGGGGAAAGATGTAGGGGACATGGTCCACTGTACTATCAGTCCCACAATCCGTGCATTGAGTCAAATCCATGAAACGAAACCTAGCCAAACTTGCTCGAAAGGCATCATGCTCGGAAAGAAACTGTGATATACTGATTGGGGGAGACCCATCCAATCACACCTAAATCAGATACTACAGGAAATATACCATGCGTGTAGTGACCTGTGGGGGATTCATCCCACCTGACCTGCCAAGACGCAAGGCCCTGGTCTTCAATTTCCTGTTTTCATTCTGACGTCAATAGGTTATTTACCTTGGAAATATAGCATTCCTTACGCTCATTAACCAAGATATCTATTGGTTTGACTTCGGCTATAACACAGACTGCCTCTCGCGAAACTGTTCTATAACTGCCTATAACAGCCAGCAAGAGGAGTCGCTGGGCTCGCAGCAAAATGTCTGCATAATACTTAAAAGCCAAGTGGTAAGCCCAAACAAGTGCAGCATATAGTATAATAGCCTAACTGACACCTTTGTAAAGGATACGCATGGTGCAATAATTCAACCTCCAATCGCGATGAATGATGGATTGATGGATTCCATAAAAAGCATCAGTGAACTTTTTTGCCACATACTGTAGACGTTCCTTGAACGTACCGAATGGAGAGACCAGCCTTCTGAACCCCGATTTGTCAGGAAACTGCCAGTCTTAAGCAACATCATCGTAGTTTTTTTTTGGCTGAAAACCACAGTTCCCTTAGCAGTACCCCACCACACGTCAGGTCCTGCTGCTGCCTACCCACAACTGCTTATTCGGGATACCCCTTATTCACAGCTTCCCACCATACTAATGGCCATTCCACCATCTGCAACCTGGGGGATGTGCCCTGTTGCCTGCAGCTAGGCTCCCAATCTGTAGAGCACGGACAAACATAGCATTTAAAAATCAATTACCTCATTCATTAACACAATACTCAACCATAAAAAAATCATATAATTTAATCAAAGAATTACAAATGAAAACAGTGACTCAATTCTAAAGAATTATACAAATAACTTTTCAATGTAAATTACGTAGCAAAGTTTTATGATATCAAGTGTGCTGTTTAAAGCTGACATTATTAAAATACTTCTAAAGAATTGTTACTTTTACTTTGCATCAGGTTAATAACTGATGCAACATTTTTTCAAAACATCCAGCCTACATCTTAAAAATATTAGTCATAACTTTTAATTTTATACAAGTTAATTATGTTTCTATATTTTTGTGTTTGTGGTTTTCCGATATTGGTGTTTTGTGTTTTAGATATGATTTATGTTACACTGAATTAATTAAAAGTCCCTTTTAAGAGTTTTACGTATAGGTAACCTTACTGGTTGCATAGGTTTCTGAGTTACTTAAGTGAGTTTTCTTTGTTATAATAAGTGTATTTTGAATTGTTTTTATTAAACAGGTTGCTAATTGAGTTTGGTGGGCATTTTGGGGGACACACCGCATTAATGATGAATCGTTTCTTAAAATGTAAATTTTTGTGGTTAAGTATTCAATTGTTATGGCCTTTGCTTGGTATTGATACTAAGGTAGTTATCTGGATTATTTTTTTCTTGGGCCTTGTTAGTTTATGTTTAATGGATATTTTTATATATATTTGAGCATCAAAAATATTTTTCTATTTATTTAATTGATGTTTTGGAAACATTTTGTGGTTGCTAGAGTTTGTTTACCTGGATGTTTGCATTTCCCAATGGAAAACAAGTCAAATGTATGAGATAATGCTACCACATCCGAGGTTATAGCTGATATGCTGGAACTGTCAGATAACCGAGGTCAGGGTGCTGGTGTAAAGTGCAATACTGGCCAACAAATACCGAATCAGATCACTGATCAGATCATCACAGGTCAGAAAATCAAAATAGCCACATGGAATGTGCACACTGCCCATCTTGTTGGCCAAAAAGAAATCACTGCATGAGGATTAATACGTTACAAAATATCCTACACAGAGCTTTCAGAACTCAGACTTATGGGCTCTGGAACAATGATAGTACAAGTGCCAGATAGTGATGATGTGATCACATTATTCTACTCTGGTGGTGAAAAACACACCGAAGGCATTGGTTTTGAACTTGGATCGACAAATGTCCAAGAGTGTATTGGCCTTTCAACCCTTTTCGAGCCGCTTGGCTGTTTTAACACTAGCTGGAACAATCCATACCCATATCACCTCTGTGTGTTCAGTATCACATGTTATTTCATCTATAAATAAATAAAAATAATAAGTAATGCCAATGATGTTCATGGTGATGTTCCAACATGTCAGGGTAACAGCACACTGATTACTGAAGGTATCCAGCGCCGTGTCGCGGCAAACTGGGTCTGGCGTGGTGTCCAAAAGGGCAATATTAATAAAGAACTTTCAAAAAGAGCTAACCGGTAGGCCGACCTGCCATGCCGGTAGGTGGGGAGGCCTATTTGAGTTTAAAGACACTCCCTGGGCGGCGTAATACCAACAAGTCGGTATGGCCCAGGGGAGCTGAGAGAAAGAAAAAAAGAAAAGGTCTTGTTAGATGAGTTGAGTGGGAGAACTCGGACTGTTAAGACGTGCTATTTTCGCTCTGCTGTTTTTTGCTTTTTGATCGGGTTTTTTCGGCTTTATCTATCAGGAAAGTGCTGTTTAACATTGTGATTGGACTACTGGACAAGTCTAAAGAAAAAATAGAATTTTTGGTTAACGGATTACTAAGTTTTTAAAATTTTTTTAAAACTTTTTTGTTTTTTTTAAACGGAAATTTTGGATTCACATCGAGGATGGATATACAAATATGTGTTTAAAATTTTGTGAAAATTAGACAACGGACAACTGAGTTATTTCTGTTTTTTATAGTGGACATTTCGTGCAAGTTAATACAGGAGAGTGACGTCACTGTATTTAACGCAAATAAGGACTTGGAAAATTTTCACTAATAACAGTAGGTATACTGAATTTTTTCTAAGTGTTTACAGACTTTTATAGGGGTAACTTTAAACGTTCATATCTTGTTACCCGTTGGTCGTAGACCAAAACTGTTCAGGATCTATACGAATTGGGTCATTCCCGATTGATTGACCCCCCTAATTTTTTTCGATTTTGGGGGACCATTGACCCCCCCTTATTTTTGGCTACCCCACGTGTGGGGTATCAAATTAAAGGGAATTACTTGGAGAACACAACTGCTACATAGTTGTTGAGTTTATTTATCATCCATGGCGGATAAAACAGAACAAAGTTATGCTAGTGGACAGGGATCCTCAGGCCTTCCGCCGCTGAAACCGACTGATCCCAAGGGCAAAAAACGAATTAGACAATCCTCCTCTGAAGAAGAGGTCTATACTGGTGGCTTAAAGGAGGTTACTCTTCAACTAGGACAAGCGATGATGCGTTACAAACAACATCCGGGAAAAAACATGTTAAATTATATGTATGACCATAGTAAAGAATTAAGAGAAATATACACTGCTTTAAAACATCTGCAGGAGACTACGACTACTCCAGAGACCAGTTCGCAATATACACAGACTGATGTGCCCCCTGGTGCAGATCAGAAAGACATATTAAGTCTTGAACTAACTGATGAGGAACTTCTGGATATGACCGCTAAGAGATGGTCTGCCTGGACAATGTCTGAAGCCAAATTAATTACCTTGCCTGCAGAGGGCGTTACAGATACCTGTGAATTTATTGATATCATCAAGTCCAAAAGGGCAATGGCAGAGGGCAAGAAGCCTGGAATGATAGCTGTAGACACTTCTGTCATAATGGATGACGAATACGATACTCAGACCAATAAGTATACTGTTTTCTACGACTCGACAGAGGGTGACAGGGCTGCTGCTGGGTGTATACTAGGCGCGGTCAAGAAGATCTTACTAAGGGTCCCTAATGCGGCGTTCGTTCTGCCAAGTGGTCCTACTGGTGTCATGATTAAGAAGATGGTTATCTATCTGTTCAGGACTAGTGAGACGCCTGCATTAATGGTAGCGCCGAAAAAGACTGAAGAGAGTAGGACGCGTTCTAGATCCGCTTCTGCTCGGCGATCAACACCTCCTGTGGAAGGCAGCAAAGTGGTGGTTGTCCGGTCACAGGGCAAGTCGTATGCTGATCTACTCCGGACTGTAAAGGATAAGATCTTTAAAGACGAGGCAGGGGAAATCCTGTCCCTTCGCAAAGGTAGAAATGAAGACTTGGAAGTCAGAATTAAAGATGATAAAGATGATAAAGATGCGGCTCAGTTTACCGCAACATTGAGAGACAGAGCTTCTGACCTTCAAGTGGATTTTCGTACTAAGGGCGACTGACGCGCAGTGGTACACGTTAAAGACATGGAAGAGAGAGTACCACAGCGCAAGAATTAAGCGAGGCTATTACGGCTGTTATTGGAGACACTGAGTCTTTCAGAATTACCTCATTACGGCAGGCTTATGGAAATACTCGAAATGCGACAGTAATAACCAATCAGAGGGCTGCAACTAAGTTAATTTCCAGTAGAATTAAGGTCGGCTGGGTTCACTACCGGGCTTATATCAGGACTGATAATATGAGGTGTCAAAGATGCTGGGCCGCTGATCACATGAGTACGGTATGTAAGGGCCCAGATAGGTCAACCCTTTGTTACAACTGTGGTCAGAAAGGCCATGTGATAAGAGACTGCAAGGAGGCCACTAAATGCCTTGACTGCAATGGCACGGACCATCGCACGGGAGGAGTGCAGTGTGGACTACCTAAATAATGGCTAAAATAATACTATCTAACGCCAACAGGAGCATTCTTTCCCACGATCTGGTGGGGGAGACTGCGAACGATCTTGAGGTTGACTTTATAGTCACCACAGAGCCCAACCTGAGAACGGCGGCCAGAGGTGATTGGTGGGCTAATGCGGTTGGGGATGTTGCTATCAGTAATGTCTCCGGCCGTCTTGGCTGGCATCTACTTCATAGAGGTGAGGGAATTCTGGCAGTAGCACTCCTGGACTTTGTCCTTATAGCCGGTTACGTAAGTCCAAACATTAATATCAGGGACTTTGCGCAGTACATCAACGATTTGCAGCGAGTCATACAGCGGGCACCTAGTAGACTTATACTCTTAGGCGACTTTAATTGTAGGTCCATTTTAACTGGCAGCTCTTATACCAATGCAAGGGGACGAATCTTCATTGACATGATGATGACCACAGGGCTGATCTGCCTGAATGACTGCACATACCTACGAGGCAAGTGGCCATAGATCAGTGCTGGATCTTACACTGGTGGACGGCAGATGGAATCCTTCCGTCTTTAGTTGGAGCATTCTTGAATCTGAAACCGGAAGCGATCACTTAGCAACTATGCTTGTTATGGAAGGCGCAAGACCTTCAACATCAGCCACTGCACGATTTAGATTTAGTCCAAGACAAGTTGAGGTGGTGGTTAACAAGATTGCCAGGACCCTATCTGATGGAAGAATAGTAACGCCGCAAGTCCTTCAAGAATCAATTATTACAGAACTGTCTAGAGTCCCGCAGTTTGGAGGGGGTCGTCACCCAGTATACTGGTGGACGTCTGAAATTGCAGATCAGCAAAGAGTGTTACAATTTTGGCATAGGAAAAAGCAAAGGCCGCGCCCCGCTGGCGGTGCGCCATATGACCAGGCGAAGGAAAGATTTGTGCAAGCTAGGCGTACTTTGAATCATCTAATAAAGACTAGTAAAAGAAACTGTTGGAAACAGCTGTGTGCTGACTTGGATTCAGACCCGTGGGGACGGGCATACAAAATAGTAATGAAGAGACTAGGATGCCGCTTGCCTGTCCTAGTTACAGAAACGGCCAGACTGCATCTTCATAGCCTCTTCCCTGTTCAAGACAAGGGACATACGGACATAATAGACTGTGAAGCTAAACGCTTTACACAAAACGAGGTCGCTATTGCCGTTTCTGGTCTGAAAGATAAAAAAGGTCCGGGTCCGGATGGAATCCCGGCTGCCCTCCTCAAAGGATTAATGAAGATAATCTCCTGGGAAATCACTGACGTGGCCAATTATGGAGTACAAAACAAGACTTTCCCCACATGCTGGAAGGAGTCACGTACTGTTTTCCTGCCTAAGAAGTCTGGCAATCAAGAAATCATTAGCTATCGGCCGTTGAGTCTCATCAATAATATGGGAAAGGTTGCCGAGCGCTTGGTAGCGAACAGACTTACCCAAGAATTAGAGTCCAAAGACGGGCTTCATGATAACCAATTTAGATTCAGGAAACATAGATCCACGCTGCAAGCTCTGGAAAAATTACCAACTGGGTATTGTCTGTCAGATCTGGTACGTGGCGTACCAGAAGAATCCCGTTGCTTATTCTGTTAGATATCAAAAATGCCTTTGGATCGGTCCGGTGGGATACGATTATGGCAGCTCTCACGGACAAACAAATTAGTCCCTATATCAAAAGACAAGTACGAGAATATTTGACTGATAGGTGGACTTTGGTCGAGGCGCTCGAAGGTAAATTTAGATATCAGCTTCATGGAGGAGTGCCGCAGGGGTCTGTGTTAGGCCCCTTGCTTTGGCTAATAGTAATTGATGGAATACTCAGACTGAGATTACCTGAAGGCTCGGAAATAGTTGCTTATGCCGATGATTTGGCTATATTAATTGAAGCCAAATAACTGGCTCTCGGACCGAGAACTATCTTTGTCTTTAGATAAATGTCACTATATTTTTCTGGCTGGAAGAAGGCGACTCAGAGACATAAATCTCCGCGTGGGTGATCGCAGACTAGACCGTGTGGCAGCAACAAAATATCTTGGTGTCATTATAGACGCAGCTCTAAAGTTTAGTCCTCATCTCGCACAGAAATGTAAAGAGGTCGAGAATACCACAAAGGCTTTAACAAGATTGTTGGCTGGACATGAAGCTCCACGTGCATCTAGGCGGCGGGTCATTGCCTCAACTTTAATCTCTGTATTATTGTATGCTGCACCTATATGGGAAAAAGCACTTTGTGTTGCAAGAAATGTCTTAGAACTCTACATAAGAGTAGAGTACTTAAGACTTAGAACTCTACATAGGCGAGCTCTTATAAACATCACTTCTGCATACCGCACCATCTCTTACAATGCGGCTTGTGTATTATCATCGGTTCCCCTATCAACCTCTTAGTTAAAGAGCGATCACTTAGGTATCGTGGCATGCCAAAACAAGAAGCCCAAGCCAACATCAGGCGCATATGGCAGGACAGATGGAATCATTCCACTAAAGCTACCTGGACCAGGAGATTGATACCCGACTTGGGCATGTGGCTTGATAGAGAACATGGGGAGGTTGGTTATTATCTTACTCAAATACTTTCTGGGCATGGTAGCTTCGAATATTATTTACATCGATTCGGTAGAAGACCAGCACCTATTTGCATGTTCTGCCAGGATTCGGATACTGCCGAACATACTCTGTTCTACTGTAAAAGATGGACTATAGACGACGTGCAGGGCTGCAAGAATTAAATCCAGAGAATCTGCTTCTTTTTCTCCTGCGATCCACTGACAATTGGAACAAAATGGAGGAGTTTGCCAAGATAGTGCTAAAGGCTAAAGATGATGTAGCCCTTTTAAAAGGCCATTGAGGCCCCGTGGTAACTTAGTAGTTTAATATTTTCGTTAAGGCAAGCAGCTATGAGGAGAAGATCATTCCTTCGTTTGGGGATCATAACAGCTGGGTAATGAAAAGACCGAGACCCGGTTCCCTCGGCGGGGGCTAGGAACGGCTATGTCGGGACTGGTTCTCTGTCGGGGGGGCTTGAGGCAGGCACATTAAAACAAAAGATCCAACCGGGGAGGCTGACCTGCTGTGCCGGACGTACAGCTGGCGGGTGGGGAGGCCTCCTTTGAGTTTAAAGGACACTTTCCCGGGCTGCGCATACTAGAATGGATACCTGAGCCGGGGAAATAGGGGAAAAAAGGTCTTGTTAGATTCAGGAAGTCAAGTGAATTTTTATACATATAATTTTGCCCAAAGGTTAGGGCTTCCGTTTGTAAAAATTAATCTTCCCATTACAGGAAGAATAAATAATTCACTTTCTCAATCTCAATGCAGTGTTGTAATTACAATGCACTCTTTACACATGGATTTTTCATTTAAGGTGCAATGTGCTGTTCTTACAAACATAACAGATTGTCTTCCACCATACACCTTTCACATATTAGTTTACCTAATAACTTATTTTTGGCAGATCCTGATTTTAATGTAACAAATGGAATTGATATACTCATTGGAGCTCAATTTTACCTCAGCCTTATTATCCCTGGGAAATTTATGCGAAATTCTAAATACCCTATTATACAAAACACCAAATTAAAATATATTCTCAGCCGTTGTTTTCCTATTAATGTTAAAGGCAATAATTCTCTTACATCATTCTTTTCTTGTAAAGATTTTATAAAAATCTTTCAAATATAATTGAAAACTTTTGGAAGATCGAATAATATTGGCATTTCACTTTATGAAAACTCTACATGTGAAAAACATTTTCAATTCAATTTTACACGAAATGAGCAAGGCACATTCATAGTGTCGTTTTCAAGAAAATCTGATAATGTTTAATTGGGTGATTCTTTTGTTGATGTTAAGAATAGATTTTTATGTTTAGAATATGACTAACCAACAACTCCAACCTTAAAAGAGACTATTCCACTTTCATTCATGAATATACTTAATAAATAATTAACCACAATTAACATGGTTTACTTAATAATTAAATCATCAGATGTGTGCTATTTACATCACCATTCAATATTTAAACCATCCAGTTTGACTACTAAGCTTCGTATTGTTTTCAATGGTTCGGCTAAAACCTCTAATGGTATTAAAGCATGATTCTCCAGATCAGGAAATAAAGCATTACGCATGACGTACAGTAACCTATAGAACTGCTTGCGCTCAATTCTTAGCCACAGAATGTCTAATATAAGCAGCCAGTGAAAATGAAATTGATTATCCACCAGCCTACAAGGGTAGTCGAAATGACTTCTACAGGAGCTTCTTTACAGGAGCAGATTACTTAAATTTCTAAACTATTACAACAATATTGTTTTACATTTCACAAATGGTTTTCTAATAGTCCCATCAGTACTTCCCTTGATTATAATTCTTCCATTCTGTCTCTTCAAGAGCATTATATACAAACGTTAGGAATTCTATGGAATAACACCTCAGATGCGTTACTTTACCAAATTACTCATTTCAATGATGCTAACATCTGTAGTAAAAGAAATATTTTCTATTCTATTTTTTCTGGTGTATTTGATCCACTAAGACTTAATGGTCCTATTATATTCTCTTTCAAACATTTTATGCAATTACTATAACATCTCTCAATAGCACTTGCTATCTCAATGGCTCTCTTTATATAATCAGTCATCTTCAATTTAATCAATCAAGATAAATTGTTAATCCCAACAAAAAATTTAAGGTTGAGTCCCATACTAATATGTGACTTTCTGATGCCTCTGTAAAAGCCTATGGTTGTTGTATTTACATATGAATAGTATTTGCCAACAATACAATCTCATCAAATTTACTATGCTCAAAATCAAGATTGCCCCCTCTTAAACAGATAAAGTTACAAAGACTGGAATTATGTGCTTGTTTATTACTTTCTCGTTTGTTGGTAAAGATAATTAATGAGTTACAGGTAAATGTTGATGAGATATATCTATACACAGATTCGACAAATGCACTCCATTGGATTCATGGACAGCCACCTATCTGGAAGATATTTGTAAGCAAAAGAATACCTGAAATTAAAGAAAATACAGCAGTTGCTAACTGGCAGTATGTCAAGTCTTTGTACAACCCCGTTGACGTATTATCTAGAGGTTGTTCCCCAAATAAATTAATTGACATGTCGCTTTAGTGGCATGGTCCAGTTTGGCTTTTACAATCTTCATTATCTTGGCCAAATAACATAATTCTATTTTTAATAACTACAATTTGAACCAAGATTGTTTACTGGAAAAACTTAATTTCACTGTCATATGTGTCTACTGTTCTACTTGATTATACCCAAAGGTTCTCAACTCTACACACTTTATTCTGTACATTTAGTTTTTGTTTCAGATTTATTCATAATATTAAGTCAAACCAATTAGAACGAACTTTTGGTTCATTATCTACAGAAGAACTAAATCATACTCTTACCTTTTTCTTATTAAAATCCCATCTATATACTTTGGTAATGAGAAGAGTAGTCTTAAAAACAAGCAAGCTAGTGTTAGATAAAATAAACTTGTCTCTATTATTCCATTCTTGAAAGAATAGATTTACTTCGTGTAGGAGGCAGGCTGCAACATTCTCTTTATATTGTCATGCAAAACATCCTGTTATTACACATCCAGATGATAATGTTACCAAATTAATCATTAATGCTGAGCATTTATGAGTTATCATTCTCAGCTAACACACCACTCTTTATGTCAAACGTACTGGATATTAAATGCTAAAAGAATTATCTTGTCAGTCATTCATAAATGTTTAACTTGCTCTACATTTACTGCAATAACCCAAGTTCAAAAATTGGTCACCTTTGTCGGCTTGTGCAGTAGATTACAGTGGTCCAATTATAATACATGGCGGGCAGAGATCAAAGTCCTTGGGTAAGGCTTATATTGCTCTTTTCATTTGCCTTGCTACTAAAGCCATACGTTAAGAACTGGTAACTGATCTCACTTCACAAGCATTTATTGCAGCCTTAAAGAGATTTTTATATCTCGTAAGGATATTCCTACTCAAATCTTTTCTGACAATGCCTCAATTTGTGCTGTGCTAGAAATATCCTCTACATTTCATATCAACTCTTTAAATCAGATAAAACAGACATACATTCATTTTCAACTAAACAAGGTATACACTGGTCATTTAACCATTTTCCACCGGCTTCCCCCTCAATTTGGTGATTTATGGGAGAGCGCAATAAAGTGTTGAATTTCATCTGTCATGTAATTGGACAAACAATTTTGAATTTTAAGGAATTATATACAATTTTAACTCTGATTGAAGCTTGTCTTAATCTAGTCCCATTTTTTCTGTCTCTACAAACCATAAGGATCCAGAACCTCTCTCCAGGACACTTTCTTATTGGATGTCCTCTTACACAACCAGTTATCAGAAAATTGAAATTAATCATTTAGGCCGCTGGCAACTTATTCAAAATTTTATTCATTCTATTTGGAACAGATGGTCTAGAAATTATCTGCATTACCTACAACGCAACAAATGACGTTTTCCTTCCTGTAATCTTTCGGCAGGAGATCTAGTTTTTATTACCGAGGATTCTACTCCCATGCTTTGGAAGCACAGAGTTGTCACCCAGGTTTATCCGGGCCCTGACAAGTTGGTAAGGGTTGTGGATGTAAATACTGTAAAAGGTAAAATAAGAAGACCTATATATAAATTATGTTTACTTCCAATTGCCAATGATTAAGTTAATTAATATTTATTTAGATAAGTAATAACATATTTTTAAGGGCATAATAAAATTTATATTCATTTGACTTGATACTCATTGTAATGGATTGTTATTGTAATTTCAGTTGTTTGTAATCTCTTAATGTATTCATTAACATGTTTTATTGTATGTTATTTATAACCTTAGATGCATATTTATGTTAATGTAATTGTATCATTATTGTCATATTGCTCCTATACACTTGTAACTCCTTACAGAATAATTATTATACTGCATTTACATATACATACTTACTACACACAGGCACATACTCAAACAGTACATACAACATAGATACAATACATAGATACAACATTTACATATTACAGTAAGATTATTTATTAGGTGCATAGAAGCACCTAGATGGTTTATTCATCAATTCATGCGGACTAAGTTTCCCATGACATTTACTCATACTCTTATGTATCTTCAATGGCATCACAATTGCTCTGGCCATTGAATACACCATCACTCCAATGGAGCTCCAGGAACAACACTCTAGAAGAAGCCCTAGATCCATGATGATGCTAGGAACATGATACATATATTTATTATAAGATTATTTAACATATATTTATTTATGATTATTTCTGGAATACCACTTCCAGAAGGTATCTGGAATACACCAGAAGGTGTATCACCACTGAATACACCTTCACTCCAACGGAGCCCACGAACGACATTCTAGAAGATGATGATATCCAATGAAGATGAAGATATCCAATGGCATCATGATTGCTCCGGCCATTGGATAAATCTTCGTGTAGATTCACAAACAACACATCACATAAAAACACATTCTTTATCTATTTGATTTTAGCTATCAACTGATGAAAATGATCAGATTGTGGTTTGATTAATTTATATGATCACTTAGAGATATGCAACACATTATGGTTATAAACAAACTTCAATTTATTTGAGCATTATGATTATTATTCATTTATTGTTGTACAATATGTGTTACATGTGATTATTATTCGAGTTAAGCATCGATTCACATTTATTTGCATTATAACACAATAGCAATATGTGCATTACTACTTTATTTATTTTATAACATTATATTATTTATTTTGTATAATTATACATTCTAATTCCTCCTCTATGAATCATGAGACCTTGCCGTTGGTGAGGGGGCTTGAGTGCTCAGGGATACAGAGTAGCTGGACCGAAGGTGCAACCATATCAGAGAGGTATCTGTTAAGATCCAGACTAAGGAATGATTCCTGAAAGAGGGCACCAGCTCTTTCAGTAGCTGTTAGGGGCGTGAGTCAGAAGGATTTAAACAGCCATATCAACATCACTCAGTCCTCTGAGTACTGCGCAGCTGAAAGCAATGGAAAACTACAGCTGCTTTTTTTCCAAGAGAATGTGGCTCTCTGCATTTTCATATAGCAATGATGGAGGCGCCTTCTTTGGTAAAATATTCCGGAGGTAAACTAGTCCTTCGTTCGGATCTCCAGGTGGGGACTACTAAGGAAGGGGTCACCAGAAAATTAAAAAATAACATTCTACGAGTCGGAGCGTGGAATGTTTGAAGTTTAAAAAAGGTTGGTAGGCTAGAAAATTTAAAAAGGGAAATGGATAGGATAAATGTGGATGTAGTAGGAATTAGTGAGGTTCGGTGGGAAGAGAAAGGCGACTTTTGGTCAGGTGATTTTAGAATAATTAACTCAGCTTCAAATAATGGGCAGGCAGGAGTAGGTTTCATAATGAACAAGAAGATAGGGAAGAGAGTAGAGTATTTCAAAACGCATAGCGATAGAATCATTGTAATAAGGATAAAATCAAAACCTAAACCGACAACAATTGTTAACGTCTATATGCTTACAAGCGCCCATGATGATGATGAGGTAGTGTGAAGAGATTGATGAAGCAACTTAACATGTAAAAGGAGATGAAAATTTAATAATAGTTGGAGATTGGAATGCAAGCATTGGAAAAGGCAAGGAAGGAAGGAAATATAGTGGGTGAATATGGGCTGGACAAAAGGAATGAAAGAGGGAACCGACTTATAGAATTTTGCACGAAGTATAATTTAGTAATTGCCAACACCCAATTTAAAAATCATAATACAAGAATATACACTTGGAAAAAGCCAGGCGATACTGCAACGTATCAGATAGATTATATCATGGTTAAGCAAAGATTTAGAAATCAACTCGTTGACTGCAAAACTTACCCTGGAGCAGACATTGATAGCGACCATAATTTGGTGATAATGAAATGTAGATTGGGGTTTAAAAACCTGAAGGAAAGGTGTCAGATGAATTGGTGGAATTTAGAGAAGCTTGAGGAAGAGGAGGTAAAGAAGATTTTTGAGGAGGACATCGCAAGAGGTCTGAGTAATAAAAGATAAGGTAGAAAATGTAGAAGAAGAATGGGAGAATGTTAGAAAATATAAGAATGCTAGTGATGAAGAAAGTAAAAGGAACTATCGGCAATTAAGAAATGCTATAAACAGGAAGTGCAAACTGGCGAAAGAAGAGTGGATTAAAGAAAAGTGTTCAGAAGTGGAAAGAGAAATGAACATTGGTAAAATAGACGGAGCATACAGGAAAGTTAACGAAAATTTTGGGGTACATAAATTAAAATCTAATAATGTGTTAAACAAAGATGGTACACCAATATATAATACGAAAGGTAAAGTCGATAGATGGGTGGAATATATTGAAGAGTTATACGGAGGAAATGAATTACAAAATGGTGTTATAGAGGAAGAAGAAGAAGTTGAGGAGGATGAAATGGGAGAAACAATATTGAGATCTGAATTTAAGAGAGCATTAAAAGATTTAAATGGCAGAAAGGCTCCTGGAATAGACGGAATACCTGTAGAATTACTGCGCAGTGCAGGTGAGGAAGCGATTGATAGATTATACAAACTGGTGTGTAATATTTATGAAAAAGGGGAATTTCCGTCAGAATTCAAGAAAAGTGTTATAGTCCTGATACCAAAGAAAGCAGGGGCATATAAATGTGAAGAATACAGAACAATTAGTATAACTAGTCATGCATCAAAAATCTTAACTAGAATTCTATACAGAAGAATTGAGAGGAGAGTGGAAGAAGTGTTAGGAGAAGACCAATTTGGTTTCAGGAAAAGTATAGGGACAAGAGAAGCAATTTTAGGCCTCAGAATAATAGTAGAAGGAAGATTAAAGAAAAACAAACCAACATACTTGGCGTTTATAGACCTAGAAAAGGCATTCAATGACGTAGACTGGAATAAAATGTTAGGCATTTAAAAAAATTAGGGTTCAAATACAGAGATAGAAGAACAGTTGCTAACATGTACAAGAACCAAACAGCAAGAGTAATAATTGAAGAACATAAGAAAGAAGCCGTAATAAGAAAGGGAGTCCGACAAGGATGTTCCCTATCTCCGTTACTTTTTAATCTTTACATGGAACTAGCAGTTAATGATGTTAAAGAACAATTTAGATTCGGAGTAACAGTACAAGGTGAAAAGATAAAGATGCTAGGATTTGCTGATGATATAGTAATTCTAGCTGAGAGTAAAAAGGATTTGGAAGAAACAATGAACGGCATAGATGAAGTCCTACGCAAGAAAATAAACAAGACGAAAACATAATGAAATGTAGTAGAAATAACAGAGATGGACCACTGAATGTGAAAATAGGAGGAGAAAAGATTATGGAGGTAGAAGAATTTTGTTATTTGGGAAGTAGAATTACTAAAGATGGACGAAGCAGGAGCGATATAAAATGCCAAATAACACAAGCGAAACGTGCCTTCAGTAAGAAATATAATTTGTTTACACAAAAATTAATTTAAATGTCAGGAAAAGATTTTTGAAAGTATGTGTTTGGAGTGTCGCTTTATATGGAAGTGAAACTTGGACAATCGGAGTATCTGAGAAGAAAAGATTAGAAGCTTTTGAAACGTGGTGCTATAGGAGAATGTTAAAAATCAGATGGGTGGATAAAGTGACGAATGAAGAGGTATTGCGGCAAATAGATGAAGAAAGAAGCATTTGGAAAAATATAGTTAAAAGAAGAGACAGACTTATAGGCCACATACTAAGGCATCCTGGAATAGTCGCTTTAATATTGGAAGGACAGGTAGAAGGAAAAAATTGTGTAGGCAGGCCACGTTTGGAATATGTAAAACAAATTGTTAGGGATGTAGGATGTAGAGGGTATACTGAAATGAAACGACTAGCAGTAGATAGGGAATCTTGGAGAGCTGCATCAAACCAGTCAAATGACAAAAAAAATGAAAAAACATTCTAATTATACTGTGTTCATATTGTTAATTAATTTAACATACACAATTGTAATTTATGTGTTATTAACATACATCATGATGTAAATAATTATATTATATTATTTATTTTTTGTTTACAACTTTGAGATTGCAAATCAAAAACTGCTAATGTTGTCATTATGTTATTACTTTTATTCCATTATTGGAAGAACAAATCATATTGATTTTTTTTCGGGCAGTATATTCACTATCATATGTTATTTCCTCTATATTTCTTATAAATATTTTTATTATTTTTCACTGTATTGTTCACTCTTGATTTTAACTTCAGACAGTCATGATCATTTCATCTCATACACCATAAACATAACACAACAATGTAATTATGTATTTAATTCATATTAAGTGTAATATACACAAATATGTTAACAAGAAACATTAAAACATTACTGAACAAGTGTAACCGGTATATTTTATTTCATATAAAATAATCCTGTGGATTTCAGTATTAGAATAGAGGAAATTAATGTGGATACTATTTAATTTACACTGTGTATGTGCCTACTGAATCAGGTTAAGATGATGCCAATGATATCTTTTTATACTTAATAAATTAGATAGTGTAAGATATACACAAATTAGAAGTGTTCCAAATGTGATGCCTACATTGAATGCTAGGTGTATCACTGTGATCATCTGCAAAATCACACAACCAGGCTCAGATTTAATGAACAACCTACTATTGAACTCGAAATACAAAAGCACAGGCTGCGGTGGTTTGGAAACATAAGCCGAATGCATAGGAGACTTCCATACCATCTCCTATGGAGACAACGACCTGCACAGTGGAAGATCCAATGAATTGCACCAAAGAAAACGTGGGTCAAGCAAATTGAGGATGACCTAAAATACCAGACACTAAATGTAGCTGACACAAAACTTGACGCTACCATCCAGAAACAATAGAAAAATATTGCACACAATGTTCATTTTCCAGCAGCATCCACAACATACTGGCTCCAAGCCCACCCATAAGTTTGTTAAGGGATCAAAGAAGAAGAACTGTAAGAACTGAGAATGATAAATATTAAAAATAAATAATAAAAAGAGGTTAATAATAAAGCTACTAATATCAATTTAACACAATCTATTAACTAAAACTAGGAACTTTTCTTCTATGGCCCCGTTCAATGTTTAAAAGTTGTTATTCTATTGATAAAGGTATGACTGATTGTTATATCAATAGTTAGTTGTGGGATTATTATGAAGATTGTCATTCTACTAAAGCCATCATCACTGATCCTGAAAACTGAACATAAATAATATTTTATATGACACCTAATTTAGAAAGATGGACTATGTGTGTGTTGTGAACGATCTTCAACTATTTTAATTTAAGCTGGATATCAAAAAAGTGATTCTTTATAAATATTAAATCTATAAAGCAACATGACATATAAAAAAGTGCAGTTTATTTGATTCCAAAAACAAAACTTACTCATTCTTCTCTATATACACTTAAATATATTTTAAGGATTAATAAATACAGGAGCACAACTGAAAAGACCCTAAAAAATTGTAAAACACTTCATAATTGACTCTATTGTAAAAGACTTCACTTGCTGCAAAATATCAATAGAGAATATCATTGTTATTGTTAACATTTAGCCATTAATTTGGTCTATGTGATCTAATTTTCACACAAGAAGTGAAAGTTCTGAAATGTATCTTTACATTTCTGAATAGATGTTCATTTAATCCAAATTTCAGTAAGTCATTTCTACACTCCACCCTGAACGATGTATCTTTCACAAAAAAATTAAGTAATGTAAAAAGAGATTAGCAGTGTTTCTCAACCTGTGGGGCGCACCCCTTAGGGAAGTGTAATAACACTAAATGGAGGCACAAGCATATTGAAAAGGAAATAATATTAAAAAGATTTATTAATTTACTGAAAGAAAAGCAAAACAAAATACATTCTGACATGATAAATAATAAAATATAATTTATACTGATATAATACACTTATAAATAAGATTGTATCAGTACTGCACAATGTATTTAATAATTAACTTATCAATAATAAATTAAAAACAAGTTTAATAAATATTAGTGCCTTTGCCAGCATAGCTAAATGATTCTCAGTGGTTACAAAAACAACTTTCACATGTTTTTCATCAGCCTGTAAGTTTTAACACAGTCATCCACATTTGCAGGCATTTCCAGATTTTTTGCTTAAAATTTCTGCTCCATAATTCCAATTTTTTAGAAAAAGCATTTACTTTATCAATCATATCCAACATATGTGTATTTGCTCCTTGGAGTTGAAGATTCAAGGTATTTAATTTCTTGAATATGTCAACTAAGTAACTCAATTCCATCACAAATAAACTATCTTTAAACTTCTTGGCTTCCAGTCAGTTTTCCTCTTCTAGAAAAACGGCAATTTCATCTCTTAATTCACAGACACGTTGCAAAAATTTCCCATGTGATAACCATCTTGCCTCGCAATAAAATAGTAACAGTGAATGTACTGTTCCCATTCCTTTACAAAGAGCAGAAAAGATTCTTGATTTTAGGAGTCTCATTTTTATATAATTTACTATGGTTACAACCATCATTAGCACAATATTCAGACCTGGACTTATTTCTTTGGAAGCCAGAACTTATCTGTGGATCAAGCACACATCTACATGTCCAGACACACTGTGGAGATTTTTGTTTCACAAGTGCTTGTATATTTTGGAATTTTACAAACATTGAACAAGCACCATTGGTGGATATTCAGATGCAATTTTTCAACTCTATGTTTGCCTCATTTATAAAATCATTTAAGATCACAAATAATCCAAGTGCTATTGTTCTTGAGTTCTATTTGTTTGCAAAAAATGTAGTTCTTCTATTGCTGATATACAATCACAAAACTCAACACAGGTAATAGCATCTTTTTTGCTATCTGTTGCCTTGTCAATCTGAATTGAAAACAATTTGTCACGCAACTTCCCAAAAAACTGATGCTGTACACCTTCAGCTATATCACCAATTTGATATGCAACAGTGTCATTTGATAGAGATATGGACTGCAATTGTTTCGCAAAATTATCTCCAAACATAGTTTCTTCAACCTCAATTGCAGCTGGCAAAATAAGTTCTTCACCAATGGTGTGAGGCTTTTTACATCTGGCTATTTTATATGAAACTTTTTCATTCACAAAGTTTTTTTTTAAAAATGTGTTTGCTTTATATATAATTTTAATTTTAACTGGAAGAAATTCTCAGGGTTTGTTAATAAACTCACTAAGAAGCATTTCCAAATGTCATTTAATAGGTTTCATGCAATGTGCTGCCAAAATTGTTGAGCAAATGACACACAGGAGCTTTCTTTTTTTTATTTATTTCAGTACTGGTAAACCCAACATTTAAGTATTCTTGAGAATATTTTCTTGATTTTGGAACCATGCTCATTTGTGCACTTGTTAATGCTTCACTATTGTCTAAAGCAAACTTACGCCCACTCAAAAATTTATCCATGATTCTGTATAAATATACTGCTGTGTATACTTAATAGCGTGAATTGAAATTAACATGTAATTTACAAGATACATTCACATTAGATATGATAGCGATAGAAGGATCGACTCTAATGAGACTGGCTGGAATTGAACAAGGTGCAGCATTTATTCATGTTTGTGCAGACGGTCACACAGAAATTCCAGAATGTTGAAAACAAATTGGAACTTCTTCCAATTTCACGAAGCCACAAGAATGTCTGATATGGTGGACGTAAAAGATGGAGGGCAATAGAGAAGCATCAATTCTGGTTTTATGGTGAATGCAGCAAATCTGTGTTGCCAAATATCAATAAATTATGATAGAAAATTGTGTTGCAAACACAGTAAAGTTGAGGAAGACTGGATTACCACTTCAAAAATGTTACATTAGATTATATAAAATTTTCATGATTACAGTGAGTTTGATAATTTAAACCAGAACATCCAAGATGGGAGAAATAATTAACATATTCACAACACAGAAGTAACAAACAAGAAAAGGCAGCTTGACATCCTTCCTAAGAGATCCAGATAAAACAAAATGGTTGATTGATAAGAACAGAGTAAGGCTCCATCTTATATTCTGTTACTTCTACATTGTAAACAACCCTAAAATGAGATGTAAATAAAGTTAAGCAATAAAAAAGTGTCTGATTTTCTTCTCAAGAAGTCATGGTTGCAGGAAATAAAAAAAAAGTATTATCTATTGGACCAGTATAAAATATACAAAGCATGAAAAATATATATATATATATAACTTCAACTTCAGCATACTTTTAAAATGTTAAAGAAGCATGTTTCTTTACGCACCTTATCTAAATTCTGGACAAAACCACCACCTTCATCTTCGTTACTATCTGATGTTGGGTAAATCCAAATAAATCCATTGTTGCCCAGAATAAGACTTACACCACAAGCTAATTTCTGAAAATGTGTTTTACACCTCTTGATCAGTCCTGGATACACTTTGACTAAAACGCCCTGTGATAACTAGAAAAATAAACAAACAAATACTACAACAGCCCATAAATAAAGAAAAAATAAAAATTTGTATAATCTCTTTAAGAAATACTGCAGTCCATTGCCTCTCTTTTGTGATATATAGGAGAATAAATAAATAAATTTAGCCTTCAAAAACACAATAAAATAAGTTACATACTACCGCAAAGTAAAAAAATTACCTTTTTAATAGTATATCATCAAAATGGCTGCCATTAGAATCAAATTTTACAATTATAATAAAACAATATTTTGCGGTGTAACACTGATAAGTATATTGGAATGACTATAATTTGTAATTTGACTGAATTTATAACTTTACTTTCAAAAAACGAGAAGAAAACAGACTATAAGTATTAAACATATTTTTAGAATAGAATACTTTGAAATATGTATTGAAATAATATAAGTGAAATTAATATCATTAAAACTAACAAAATATTAAAAAGTATACACTCTGATAATTTATATAAGTAAAACACATAGCATTACATCAAATGTTAAACAGGATTAACAGAAAATATTAATCATCATTGAGTAATGTAAGCATTATAAGCGTATCAAGACAATACTTAAAACTACATTTTAATCTCAGATAAAATGTTTGTATTCCAACATAAACCGGAATTTTGCCATGCAGACTGAGGAAGGGCAGTGAATGTGATGGGATGCTGAAGGTAGTTAGTTGGATATGTGTGGGGAAGGAGCAACTGGCCAATCATGCCCAAAGACATTCCCATGTCAGTAGCAAAATGTCTGAGCATCATCGTTGAGATCTTGCCAATGAAAATGTGAAATTCTCTGAAATTCTGACTCAACTCCAGGCACAGTTTGAAGATGCAACCCTGTCAAAAACTTAAGTGTTTGATTGAGCCAAAAAATTCTGAAGTGTGATATGCAGTGGAGAACAAAAATCACAAACATAGTCAAATAACAGTCGCTGAAATTGCACCAGAAGTGGGCAAAAATGTTGAGAGGTGCATTCAATGTTGTCAGAGAGACTTGGATACAGCGTGTTGACAAGGGGGTTCAGTAACTGTCAGCGGCTTCTGAATCACTTTGAGGAAGAAAGAGAGGCATTTTTGAATCATACAGGGACCTGCGATCACCACAGGGGTTTCCCTGTGGTGATCACACCCCAGAAAATAAGAGAATAGGTTTGGAATGGTACAAACGTGGAGAGGGGGCACCAATCAAGGGCAAGAAACACTTGTAAGCTGGAAAATTTCTATCAATTGTGTTTTGGGAGTCAAAAGGTGTGCTGCTGATTGATTTCTGCATGAACGAAGGATGGTAAATGTGGGATACTATTGCCAGTTGTTGGATGACATCAAGGTTGCTTATCGTAACAAACAACAGAGGCAACCAATTCACAATGTCCTCCTTCTCCACAATGCACAGCCGCATTCAGCAGCTCAGACTCGAGATAAACTTGTTAAAATTCATTGGACACCTCTTGAACACCCATCATACAGTCCAGACTTATCACTGTGTAATTTCCACATTTTTGGTTTGCTGGAAGAACCTTTAGAAGGAGAAAGATTCAAAGATGATGTCACAGTTGAGCATTACGTGCACAAATAGTTGTTGGGACAGTCATATTTTTTTGATTAGGGGATCAGGAAGCTATCCAGTGGAAAAAATGTATTTCTGTTAAAGCAAACTATATATAAAAATAAGGTAATTTATTTGTAATTTTAGCTAATATCAATAAGACTATGTAAACAAATTTTGGTTTACATTTGAATGACCCTTGTATATGTGATGAAGTTCTGCAATTTAACATTAATTCAAATGGCATTTCTACTTGAATTCCTTGCTAAGTTATGAAAGGAGAAAATTTGGCTCAAGAGAAAAATGTACCTACAAAACAGTGAATTTATGTATACTATGTACTTTTAGCCACACAAAGAAACAATAAGTAATTTCCTTACAAACTGGAAATTATTTGTACACAAAAATGTTCAAAAAATAATAATTTATGTTTAAAAATACGGTAAAGCCTTCATTCTTCATAAAGATCATAATTTTTATTTAAAATTTAATAATGCATACCAAATGAAAACATGATTACAAATAATAAATCTGAGATTTTTCTTATGCATCACACATCAGTATTGTACAACTCAACTTGATCCACCCAAGTACAGAATTAAAAAAGTAAAATGATACGCACCTTATTTTTTCATAATGTCTACAATCGTACACATCAACAGTTGTAATTCTTCTTTATAAAATGTTTATTACCAAATTACATAAACTCAAAATGATAATTAAAATATATATATAAAACCTATTATAAAAAGATTTAAAAATTAAACTATGATTAAAAAGTTAAAAATGTTTAAATTTATAATTTTTAAAAAGAAATATAAAAAATGTTAAAAATTAAATATATATATAATCTAGTTCATAAAGATTAGACAGTATGTAAATGATATTCTATAGTATATTACTTACTACTAGGATATACTTACTAGTATTGTACATTAGTATATCCTATAGCATATTGGGCTAAGCATAATAAAGCAATTCAAAGCACTAAAAGGATTAGTTAATCTTAAATCTGTGAAAACAACTTCACCTAATTCATCTGTTTATTTAGAAAACATAACCTTTCTTTAAACAAGAATAAATAAATACTACTTTGGATATTTTTTAAGCATCCTGCAGCATCTTTCAGTATACAATACTTGATTTTTTGACACAATTTAAATTGTTAATTATGTTCATTATCACTCACAGGAATAAACTTAGAGCAGTTACAATATACTAATTTTTACATTTTTTTTGTACTCAACAGACTGATAAATTCTAGTAACTAAATTTTTTACAGTTGTGTATTTAGAAAGAAAACATGTGAATCAGACTAGAATCTATGTATTAGAAAAACTAAAATTTAAAATACTATCAACCTTATCAGAAATTTTTCTTTTTCTTTTTATTTCTTGAATCATAGGAAAATATCTTACATTTAGAATGTACATTATTACTAAACATTTTAATTCGTACAAATTTAGAATACAGACATTGTTGTTCTTAGATGAATAATAAAAACTTAACTGACAAAAGATTATATACAAATAATCTTCATCAACTTTTTTTAAAATTAAGATATGAAATGATGGAATTCTGGAGGGCTTTTTGTACAAAAATTTAATTGTAGTATAAACTTTTTTTTAATTTTAAGTTTAATTTTTATAAACTTCTTAAGTCTTTTCATGTCTTACCAATGTTTATAAAACAGATGCAAACTAGCTAAATACATACAATTTTATAAATAACTAACAATCATTAATTAAATTTCTAAATTACTGAGGATTGCAACTATGCTTATAAGGGTTACAAGATTCACTTCTTAACTTATTTCAAGACCTGTCATCACCTCTCAGTTTTTACAATACTTGAATCAATTAGAGTTTGAAAAATGAATGGTTAGAACATCACTAATATCTCAATTTCCAATATTTGAGAGGGCAAAGTGGCTTGTGGTAACAAGACATTCTGAGACACTTTAACGTCAGCACATTTTGTATAACATGGTAAGTACTGAGAAATGTGTATTAAAATTTTAACACTGATTTGTTTTGAAAATAAAGTGTGAACTTTTATTGCTACTTTTCCAAATAACTTCAACTTCTATTAATCAATAAGAGGGTTTGCAATATACAATCAAAAACTGAAAGTGTTTATGCCACAGTTGCCTAAAGTTTCAAGATGTCCTAGTTATTAGGTATTACAAGTACAAATTCTTAGTGGAATTCAGTAAATATAATTATTTTGATTAATCTTTTGATCTCTTGTAATGATGGTGATTGTTTGCCATTGTGTCAAATTATGACAAATCACAGTCCTTATTATTTTACAAGATGTCAAAAGAGTTCAATTCTAACAAAATAGATAGAAACTCTATATACAAATACATTGTTACCTTTATAATTATTTTCATAGAGTGTAAGATTATTTACTTTAATTTTCTATAATTTTAATCTACCCATTACACTAGATTATATATATGTCTCACTTTCTCATTGAATGATTTTTATTTTTTACTTTATTTAGTACATAATTTATAAATGTGATTGGTGAAAATAATAATGGATACTTTATGACAATAAACAATTATTAAATGATACTGAATTACTAAAAATGTTGAAGATATTTTTAATTGTCTTTACCTACTAATGGTGAAATCAAGTGCTCATTATATTTTCATTTTGCTATAAGAAAAATATCGGCATATTTTTACTTTGCTAAGTATAGATTATAAATGATCAGTTCTTACAACTATCATAAAGCTAAAATATTTATATTCACTTCCTGTTTTTAAATGAAAGTCATATTTTATTACTCTCTTCCCTCAATAAATTAACTATGCTCAGTAGAAATATAGATGCATAATAAAAGGTAGCACTAGAAATGTCCCAACATATGTTTTGGCAATAATTGTTTAGGTTAATAATTATTAATGTGTTTTATGTTGCAGTTCATGAATATTAGTTTCTTCTCTTTCAGAGTGCGCTCTTTGTGTATTGTTCCAAGATGGCTGGCAAAGGAAGACTGACTGTCGCGTAAAGACTGTGTTGTGTTTAAATGAAACGAAACGTGTGGTGCTTACACAAAGACAATTTCATTCCCATTTTCCAACTCGGTGATCGACCTCATTTAAAGCAATATGTAGACTTTACAAAAATTTAATAGTAGCGGTTCAACATTTGAGAGTAAGCGCAAATGGCCTGCCGATGTTCATTTCACAGAATGAATATAAAAGCAGAAGCTGTTGAACAAACAGAATGTCAAAGCTGTCAGAGCAACATTGCTGAGGAACCCGGGCAAATCAACAAGAACAGCAGCACAATTTGAGATTTCTAGCAATCTGTGCAACGAATTTTAAAAATGATTTGCATTTTTAATTGTAAAAAATAACAGTTTTTACCTAAATTAATGGTTGACAATAAACATCAAAGAATGCATTGCTGAATGGGCGGTGTTCCAAGACATATTGCTGAACAATGTTTGGTTTTCAGATGGGGCACATTTTCACCTACATCAGGTTGTTAATAAACAAAATGTGTTTTTGGGCTTCCAACAATACACACGTGCTTCATGAAAAGATGCATCATGCTCCAAGAATTACAGTACAGGCCGCTATCTCAAGTCATGGGGTAATAGGGCCATTCTTTTTTTTGTACAGTGAACATTATCTAAACATGCTGCATAATAATTTTGTTACTCAGCTTATTGCAAAAGGATTTTGATCAGAAAACAAATGGTTCATGCAGGATGAAGCCAGACTGCACACAGCTAATGTTGTTTTAGACTTTCTGCATGAATGTAATGTCATTTCACACCAATTTCCTAATAGTTTTGCACATGGACAGAACTGGCCCCCGAACAGTCCTGATTTGAATCCATGTAATTATTTTCTTTGGGGATTTCTAAAGGAAAAGATTTTCCCTGAACATCCTCATAAAGTAATAGAACTGCGAGAGCTATCATTGAGGTGTGCAATGAGATAACCAAGGATATGTATCATCAAGTTATTAACAACATAGGAGTTAACGTTGAAGAACTTGCTAGACTTGATGGTGGTCATATTAAAAATGTGACAAGCAGAACATAATTACCAGGTATATAGTAAACACGTATTTTACTTTTCTGTATTGCGATTCAAATAAATATTTTTTAACAAAACCAAATGTTGGATCATTTCATGCGCCACCCTGTATATAATATGTCTGTTCATTATTTAAAGACGCTCTTACATATGCATAGCATGATGTATACAGTTACCACATGGGGCATGGACGGATTCAGTATACTGAACCAAATCTATGTTTCCCGCATTTAAAATTAACTCATGAAATAATTTGTTTTAATAAACTTGACTATATAAAAAGCATAATTTCAAGAGATGTAATTTTTATATTTTTTTTTTTTTTTTAGCAAGTTAATTTTAAGTAAAAATATTGTTAGAGCTGAAAATAAAATAATTTATAAAACTTCAATTTCTTTATTAATCCCCCAAATATAACAATTAATTGAAGTAGAAAATACCTGGACAAACAATATAATTTCTATGCGTTAATAGGTAGGTGTACTTTGCATTTATTTTTTATTACTAAGTAATTATTTTGTCAACTATATGCCCATTATTTTTCCATAGCAAAATTTATTATTAAACTGACATAGAATGTATTCTCAATTTTTATACTGTTGTCTTCTACTGTACATTACGTGTAATATATTAAAAAAAATTGAATACTTAATTAAGGAAATCAATAATTTATAAAATGCAACATTATTACAACCCTTCTTAAATACAGTGAAATCATACTAAATAAAAGATATTATTTATTGCACTAACCCAGAGTAAAAGTGTGCTTTAAATATCAATTTAACTCTGTATTACCTTGCCATACTTAAGACTCCGAGCATGTAACAACAATGTACCATCGCTGGAGTGTATCGTCTGCACCTCTGCACTAACAAGATCACCCTCAGTCAAATATTTGCGCATCATCTTCTCATCTTCAACAGATCTCCGTCTCTAATAAAGGTTAAAATAATATAGTAATAGAAATTCTTATGTTAATAAGAGACATATTCTCAAATGAAAAATTTTCAATTGGCTATTGAATATAAAACAAACCAGTTCCCATAGAAACATGGCCCAAGTAGAGTAGCCACTAGAAATAAATAATAATACAATTACAGAACCAACCTGGCATTCTGTTCAGTACCAGAAAAAGCAGCAGCTAACTGATTAATTAGCTGGCAGGTTTCATGTTTATGAAATCTGCCATTGTTGCTTCTTTCAACTAACTATGAGGAATGCGATACAATTTGTTTTTTTTTTTCAAGCAGAAGCACATATTACTTCTAAGATAGATTGAAAATTGTGTTGTGGTAATGATTTGAGGCAAAGTTGAGAGAGATTACTGCCAAAAATTTATTGCCATTATCCTCGTAGAATTTACCTGCAAGGCTACCACGCTGAAAACTGAAAAAGGCTACAGTGTTTTAGATTTACAAGGAAGATTTTCTGACAGAATTTCTAAAAAACTTAGGCTGGAATAACAACAAAAATTTATTGTGAACTTCTAAAAGGGCTGCAGACATTAATCCAAAACAAACTGTGCAGAATACTCATTAATGTTGTTCTTTAACAGGACAATACCTGGCCCCAATCTGCAGAGCTCACAGACTTGACCTAAACAGTTCATTCAGGAGATTTTTTATCAAATCCTGAAGCTTGGACTTTATGCCGAGTGACTGCAATCTCTTTAATAAGAAAAAGGTCTAGACGGTTACCCAGCATTTGAAACCAATCATGAGGATTATAAACTGGCTGCCACCTGACAACAAAGTACACAGACAAGGGTCTTCATGACTGGTTATTTTCAAGACAACTGCCTCAGAGTGGGTGACAATTATGTCAAGTGTAAGTTAACTTACTAAAGTAATAAAAACGTTTTTCGTTATTTATTTTTTTAACAGCCAATTGTAAGTCAATTTTATATTAACCCTATAAATGAAACAGATTTATAATGCCAGTTTTTTAAATAAGCGATTTATCTCATCATTCTATTTACCTGGTTTTCTGGCAGATTGTACGTGAGGTCACACAACTTTAAGATCAATTGAAAAACAGTGGAAATTATTCTGATGTTAACTTCTTTATAAACCAATAACATGTTTTATTTTAGACAAGATATTTCAGTTTTGCTTTACATCCTTCAGTTTTTAGCATGCTAGTTTTTTCAGGCACTCTAGATTTGCAGAACTATTATATTTTATTTAAAAGTTGCAGTTTACAGTCTTATCAAAATTTAATGTTTTATCTTTGTTTGTTTATTTATTTTGTGTTATTTAATTTCTTTTACATTAAAATTAATTTTAATTCATCACATTTTTTAATAAAGTTAGTATTCTGATGAGCCAAACTTATTTACTTTTGAAATAGTAATGGAAACCTTCTTCCTCATGATTAATTTTGCTTGTCAAAAACAAGTATTCTGTGTTACTATTTAGAATGATTTTGCTGTTACTATAATTGTAGAAATTCTAAATAAATAAATAAATTGTAGAAATTGTAACTGTAGAAGAAACATAATTTTATTGTATGTGTAACCATTTTTATCATTTGTTGTATATATTTAGAAATTTAGTATCTATTTATATTAGATATGATTTTGATTTCTAGAAACTTTTCATAAGACATTATTTTACTCATATCTTTCTCATTAATAAATGAGCATACTCATATCTGAGATATTTGAAACAAAAAAATGAACTTATTTGATGGAAATAAGTTGGAAAGATAAATTACTCCATCACAATTTACTCTGACATGTACTATACTCTGAATTACGCCAACTTCATTTTATGCAATGTTATTAGTGAAGAAAGCCTTATTTATTAGTAACCAAACTCTTTTTTTTTTGTGTTTGCAGCTATAAATTTCTACTGTTAGCTATTTCAGGCACTTATGGCTAGTGTTGGATTATGTTGATTGTGATTATTATAATCCTTAATAATGTATTTTTTTATTAACCTAGAGCTAGTAGCTAGAAATAAGAATATTTAGTACACAAATTATTGTTAAAGCAGGGAACTGTTTTTTTTTATTGATAGCATATGTTTCATTTACAGGGTTATTCCAATTGGCTGTTAAAAAAATAAATAAGAGAAAAAAATGTTTATTGTATAAGTAAGTTAACTTACACTTGACATAATTGTCACCCACTCACTTAAGGCAGTTGTCTTGAAAAACCCAGTCAATGGAGACCCTTTTCTGTGCACTTTGTTGTCAGGTGGCAGCCAGTTTATAAATCTCATGATTGATTCCAAATGCTGGGTAGTCGTCGTCCAGATCTTTATCTTAGGTATAAATTTTAAAACCTTTAAAATTTCTTCGTAAATTCATAAATTTTTGTCAATTTTCATCTTTGAGGAAACAAACATTTTTAATTATATATATATATTTTTTTTTATAAATAAACATCATGCACTATACTGTTCTGACAGTAGACAGTAAGTTCAGCTGTTAGGTAATAAAAATATTTTTTTCACATCAGTCTCTTGAATAATATTTCTTGAAAACTGACTGACTGAGACTGACCCTTGAGTTTGAACCTGTTCACCATTCTTTTTTGTTCTGTGATAATCTTTAATCTAAACATGTTTACCAAAGCCTACATTCTCAATTATCTGTTTATTATAGTCCAATCTTTGTCTTCCTCTATAGCTCTTATCTCTTCATATCCTTTTATTACTAAATTAAATAAACCTTTGTTGTCCAATAGTAATTCATTTCTTTAAGATCTTTCATAAATTTCTCTTACCTCCTCTTCACTGTGAATTTTACCTACCTTCCTAATTTGAACATACCTGAAAGGCATCTATTCTTAGCTTTCTGTTTCCCTTCTGCCCATGTTTCACTATCATAAAGCTATACTCTGTAAAAATTTATTTTTAATCCTTAGATCAATAATTGATACTAGCAGGTTCCTTTTGTACAACATGAAAACTCTCATTGTTTGTGACAGCCTGCTTCTAATGTTTGCATCTCTTTACCTACACATTGAAATTTTACAAACTAAATACCAACACTTGCAATTATGGTATACATGTTCTCCTATCTTAATATTTAATTCCCTACTACCATCCTTTTATTTTTATGCTACATCTTACTTTTATTTTACTGTTATTTATATTCAAACTGAAATCTTTCCTAGCAAATTCATGCCATTCAATATTTCCCTTAATTCATCTTGGTTTCTGCCAAAAGAATAATGTCACATGCTTACAAAAAAACAAGGATGATTTATTTTAAAAAATCTATGTAAATAAAAATGAAAGCCAGTTTGTTATTTCAGGTATAGTCTGAATGATTAATTAATTTTTAATGAAATTTCAGGTTGATTTAGTTTTTGCCATAATTCAAACTTAGGCTACACAGCATTCAAAAGTATTTTATGAAAAAGGGCAAATATTCTTGTTAGTCATGCTGCTTAGTCTTTTTCTAACGTGAATGTAATTTTGTTATAATTTATTTTTTTGTTAATTTAGGACAAAATTTATTTATTCTTAACAAATTTTGAGTAACTTTTGACAAAACAGTTTTCTCATAATACAACACTTTTTCTATAACATGTTTTATATTTAAGTAACATATCATCTCTTATGGCGATGTGTTATCTACTTTTGGCATGAGGCGTATCCCTACAGTGCTATACTTTTCCTTAAATAAGTTAGCCAAATTTTTTAAAAAAATTTTCTTATCGACAACCTTTCTAAATTTTCTTTTCAATGATGAATGTTTATAAATTCTATGATAAACTCAAAATTTAACATTTTCTACACTTTCCAAGAAGTTATAGCTTTATTGGATTATTTTTTTTTTAATCAGAAAGTGCTCCTACTTTAATACTTTATCAACAACGATTTATAAATTTTTTTAATGCTTTAATTTAATCCCTGTCTGTCAATCCAGATCAAATCTAACATTTTTTCATGGATTTTTCAGTATCTAACTTGAAATTTCATACATTGGTTCAATCCTAGCAACAATATAATAATTATTTATTATTATTATTCTGATACATTTCCTCATCAGAGGTTGGCTAATCTAGTACTTATCTCGTCTCTATTCTGAGCTAGCCTCACAAGAAAATCCAATGTCAAAATATTTGATGTTCCCAATCTCTCACCTTCCTTAAACTTTCCCTTCAACTAAAGACACCATGAGACCACACATAATACTCCTAAAAATATTAACAAAATATCTTGTTTCTCTCTTTTTTACATTAATTAACAACTACTGAGTCATATAATTCTTAGAAGAACCTCTGTATTCATTACCTTATCTCCCCAAGAAATTCTAAGAATATGCCTATGAAACCTACCTTAACAAAAACTCTATACAATAATACTGATAAGATATTATGTAATAAAAATTTCATTGTAAAGAAACGCAGCTCGGAGTAACACAATACAAACTCATTATCGCAGTCCCACTGCTCATTAATACTTAAAATGTATTATTCTTTCGATGTTCTGGCCCTCCAAAACAACTTGAAGCTCATTG
Organism: Lycorma delicatula; assembly: GCF_047948215.1. Lineage (NCBI taxonomy): Eukaryota > Metazoa > Arthropoda > Insecta > Hemiptera > Fulgoridae > Lycorma > Lycorma delicatula. The sequence continues at coordinate 45,567,056 of NC_134455.1, read as the reverse complement.
TATTTCTTTATTAATAACAATCACTTTAGTTTTTCTTATATTTATCTTAAGCTCATATTTTTTTTATAAACTTTATTCACTTCAACAACAGCTGGAGATCATTATTATCTGCTAAGAGAATGATATCATCAGATATCATAAGTTGTTAATAATTTTCTCATTAACTAAACACCCAACTCCAGTTTTTATTAGTGCCTCCTGAAATATGGCTTTAGAATATAACCTCGAATAACTTGAGATAGATCATTTTCAAAACAGGATCTCTAAAGTTACTTAAATTTATCCTGTTTTAGATGCAACCACAGATTTTTTAAAAACAATTATTTTGTCCAAAAGTGAATTATGGTCCAAACCAACATCAAATCCAGAATACAATTTGACAGATATTATTGTATTTCAAAACTTACTATTAATCATAAAAAAATCTATTTAATTTCAAATAGTAGATTCAAAATTATCTTTTATAGATTTTGAAGCATACAAACTACTAGACATTAAACTGAAAACAAATATTAGTCACTATCAAAGAATTTCTTGGCAAAATTGAGCTAATCTGTCTTCTTTTTCATTTTTTTATCCAAGACCAAATTTATCGACAACATCACCAAGTTCACAGTACCAATTTTTGTCATTAAAATCTCCCATAATTACAGTTACATCACTACCTTCAATATTCTGGAATATATCTTCAATCTCCTGAACTGCACTTCTCTTCTTCTTAACTGTTGGAGCATATATCTATTCTAGATTTGTATTAACCAGAAGACTACCTACTTGAAATAGCATCTGTCAGACTAAGGAATAAAATATTTCACATATTTATTCAACTTATCATTCAACATTAGGCAACCCTATGAATAATGTCATGTATCTTGTTAATCATAAACAGAATAAAATACTCTTACAATCCTTACATTTACAATTTCCTGTCATTTTACCTTACTCCTATCTGAAATGCCAGTATTCAGCCTCTTCAATAGCATTAGTAGACTTTCCAGTTTGTTAAAGGGTCCTGATATTTCATATAACTAAATTTGCAGGGGTACATTTCTTCCTACTGACCAATTGCAGCAATTATGTTCTATTTCCATATTTTCCATGAGAATGGATTCAACATAATATTGAAACATTGTTTAATTCAACAAAATTTAACTGTTCTTCAGAGATTCAACTGAGAAATAAAAATACCAGAATATTTAATTTTACACTCTGTCATGATGAAGACACACGGAAGTCTAGGGTTCCTTAACGTAATGGTTTCCTTCCTGCATCAAAGGGTATATTCAACTTCTGCATATGTTGACTAATTGTTCATCTGCTTTAGGACCGATTTCTCAGCCCAAGGCCAAGAGATTGACCTAAACTCTACCTGGTCTTCTGCCCTCCAAAGAGGCCATTACCACTTAACAGAGGGAAATTCCTTATTCCGGAAATCACTCAGCTGGGTAACTACTCAGCTAAGTGATCAAAAAATAGAGTGCTGGCATTACCACATCCCTACACCAACTATCAGTTTTTACTGACATCAATCAATTACTGAAATAATAACTGTAATTAGAGAAATTACAATAAAATAAATGTTAATATGGAGAATGCAGTAAAAGTAAAAAATGCATAGTATCTATTTATGCCCTTTTTATAGTTGTATCATTAACATTATTTTTACAGAAAATGTGTTCTACTATTAACTGGTGCATTTTAAACAAAAGCATTCTTTAAAAAATATAATTTTAAAGATACTGTGTGTGAGAAATGTTTTTTACAAATATTCAAAATTATTTTCTGTCGACTGGAAAACGTTGGTAAACGAAGGTTAGACTCATAAAAACAGTTCAAGCTATTTGTATCCTACAACTGAAAATAGTGCAAGGTTAGGTTTTCTTTAAAAAATTAAATATAATTTTTTTTATCAAAAGAAGAGCTTAGATTCATGGATCCATCTTTAGCCATTTCAATTTTTTTGTATCAAAGTTATACAGATTTTCATCAATATTTAAATATAACAAGTATACTACCTAAATTCTGTAATCAAGATCTATTTTAATATATTTGTTAAAAATAATTTTTCAATAAATTACTATGACAAGTGTGCCATAAACTAAATGGGGAATTAATTATCAGAGTATGTGTCAGTGCATTTGAGTTAATAAGAATGAAACTGTTATTTTAGTTTCATTAAATATAATATTGAGCCTTTTAATTTTTCAATCTTTAAAAGTATATTATAGTAGCGAGAACAAGCAAACACTGTTTTTAACACTTTGTTACATGGCTTCTAATAGAATACAATTATGTAATACAAAAATAAAGATTTAAAGAAATCTAATGAAATTTATAATGTAAAGATGATAATGAAAGAATACTTGAATGTGGAACAAGAATGTTACATTTAAAATGGTTTGTTTCTCATCAAAGTTAGAATCCAAATAACAATATTATCTGAGACATCTTTCAGTAAACCATAAAATTAAAACAGATACTCATGAAATATTTGATAACTCTCCTAAGAGTAAAAACTAGTGAATGGCGTTTTTACAGTAGATACAATTAACACAGCAAGATATTATACCTAAGGTTCTATATTTTTTAACTCACAAGTCTTGATGTTCTTTACATTTTCTAAAAACAGTTAAGATTTATAGCCCAGTAGAGATTCACTCAGGCAAATTTGAGCATTCTATTCTAATCACTTTATCATTCTTTATTCTATATTATTCTATTCTGATCGGGCTATATCAACATTAACAAGAAATAAAATAATTTCTAGTCTATTAATTCAGTAATAATGACTTAAGTTTCCCAGTAACAATATCCAAGCTATAAAGCCTTCAAAAAATCACAAAGATTTCCAGACATCTCACAAGTTATCAGAAGTAAGGAGAGATTATTAAATATAATAATCTCTCCTTACTTCTTAATCAATAAACTAATGAAATATAATGTTATGAAAGGAATGTATTTAAAATTCTTGACTATTGAAGTCTTTCTTACACAAATGTACTTTTAATTATACAAGCCTCACTGGCTAAACCAGAAAATAAATAAAAACACCCTTAAAATATTTAAGATATGATGAAAAGATTACAACCAAAACTGTAGGATAATAGACTTACTTACACCAAATTCTTACCTAAATGCCATTATGTAGTTTAATTTATTATTGGATGGTTTAATAGATACCACAGGGGCACCCACAGCGGCATACAGGCTTAGGAGTCGAGTCGATTCAATTCAAACGCCAGCTAGGCATTAAATAATAATAACAATAGATACCACTATTAAAAAGATTTCCATAGCTTGTCCAATAAAAAATACAATGAAGATTATTAATTTAGAGGATTCCAGGTAACTCATATAATGTATAATCTGTGATGATTGAAAAGGTAATTCACATGATACAACGTAAAAGCAGGTATGCTGTTACGTGATAAGGAGGATAATTTCCCACATATTTACAAGAGACCAATCCAATTATTAAGATGTAAATCAATATTATGACAACTAAGTACATAATATCCTCAATTACAGCAAAAAATTATCAAAACCAAAGTCTGAAAACATGCTATAGGTAATACACTAAAGAGTCCAAAAATTAACATAAAGAAAAAATAATAAATTAATTAAAATATTATATATACATATATGATGCAAAAGAACAGGAGCTTTGAACTTCCTGTGCGTACCTTCCAAACTAACATTAGATTTGTAAAATATTTATATGGCAAAAGCCACACTGTTGATTTTAGATTATAATTAGTGAAGAATATACTAGTGGAGGAAGATGGAGCAGTTCCTCCACTGCTTCATGTTGATTGCATGGCAAGGCTGCCTTTGCATAAAGCAGTGCTGCCAACTGAACATGGCTGCCATTACACATTTCAAAGTTTTCCGATTTTTGTTCACTTGTATATACAAACATACATTTAGAATATTAGTTTACAAGTAATTCAATGTAAACACTTACTAATTCACCACCAAGAAGATTAACTGATGATAAAAGTAGCAGAGAATCTAAACGAGAATTTGTATCCACTTTCCATCGTTTTTGTTGAACTTCTGTAATCCGACCCACAACCACATCCCCAACTTCTCCATAATAGCGGGCTTTCAAGGGTTTCACTAATATTAACTTGTTCACACGTTCCATTACTCCAGCCACTGAAGCCCTCAATTCTGAAGGCTCTGCTGCTATACTGTGCTCAAAATATGTACCGTGGCCACTGTAATAAAATAAAAATCAACTTACTTGATCTAATTTAAAAAAATGAAATATTGAGAAATTAAAATATTATGAAATATTCAGAAAAAATGTACATCTAGTGAATAGCCATAAAATAAATTAGTAATACTTACCTTTTCTCTCTTTTTCCTGTTTAGCCTCCAGTAATTACCTTTCAGATAATACTTCAGAGGATGAATGAGGATGGTGTGTATGAGTCTAAAAGAAGTGTAGTCTTGTACAATCACAGTTAGTCCAGTCCTGAGATGTATGGTTAATTGAAACCCAACCACCAAAGAACACCAGTGTCCACGATCTAGTATTCAAATCTGTGTAAAAATAACTGACTTTTCTAGGACCTGAACGCTGGAACTCTCAACTTCCAAATCAGTTGATTTGGGAAGACGCGTTCAAGTAATACTTACCAAAATAAATTTGATCAATTTCTACTTTTTGAATTTAAAATTTTGGATTTTTTTCCCAATACAAACATAATAAAAAAAAGGGTGATAATTTATCTCCTAAATGCTTGCTGTAGTACATTTCAGAAATACACTCGCGCAACAGAATGTTTTCAATACAAAGATGCTTTCATGTATGTATAAGGAGGGATTTTTTGTTATTCCACAGTTTAACAAGGCTGTCCTTTGTTTGTAAATATGTTTGTTCTATTTTTTCCACATTCTGATGTTGCGTAGCTTCAAAACAACTTTAATGAATAAATTTAAACTTCATTGTAGATTTACCCATACAGAGTATTACATTGTTGAGTAAAAATATTTTAATTTTAGGACCTGCTCTTTTTTAAATATTATATCTCAAAAAGTGATCTATGAGACCTTTGTTCATAAATACAAAGGGAGACTCAAGTTTCAAACTATGCGTAATTGTTCATGTAGACACATTCAAAGTCTTGAGTCAAGACTATTATCATTCTTAAAACAAAGTTATGCTATAAATTTAAAATTTGAGTCAAACCACTAAAAGCTCTATTAGTGCAATTTCATGCATTTACATTAAAGGTAACTGAGAGATAGTTTCATAAAATATACCTAATGTTCCAAGCAGAAAATGGCATTTATTTAACATAATAGCTGAAACAGAAAAAGTAATTAAACCCCTTTTGCTCCATAAGCGCAAAGGATTAAAAGAAGAAAAACCAAATGAATCAGTATTGTTGAAGGTCAAAAAATATTTTTTTCCTGGTAATATATACACAATTCCTTTTAATTTGAGTAAGCCATTTGTTGATCTTGAAAGGATCTCCCAGAAATCTCTGTGACCAAAACTATGGTGTTAGAGATTTCTAAGATGATGAATTTACAAGATTAAATAGTGATTTTTTAAATTTTAAAACAGGTCTTGTTATTTAATTACTTTGATTGCACCTTTCTTTTTCAGTACAACATGAACAGTAAATTTAAGGCTGTCAGTAGTACAATTCAACAATTCAAGAAAAATAAGGCTCACATTGATGTAAAAATGAAATTGTTTAAAAAAGATGGCTACCTGTATGATTTTTTCCTGTTTAACCTCCAAACCACCGTAAGGTATTATTACTTCAGAGGATGATATGTAAATGAAGTGTACCTTGTACAGTCTCAGGTCGACCATTCCTGAAATGTATGGTTAATTGAACTCTATTAAAATCTATATAGAAGTATCTGTCTTAACATCTGTTTAAATCCTTACTAGGATTTGAACCTTAAAACTCTCAACTTCAAAATCAGCTGATTTGTGATGACAAGCTCCCCCACTAGACAAACCTGGAGGGTTGGCTACTTGTACCTATTTCTGTGTATGGCAATATGTAATGGTTCCTTAAGAGATATTTATGACACATATAAGATACAAAAGTACAGTAACAAAATAAATGATAATACAATTCCAAGAATATTTTTGAATAAAGCATCAAACAAACGGATGCATATAGAAAAATCAATAAAGGAAATAGCTAAAGAGGTCAATGACCTACACGATGAAGAAAAAGTAAATTGCAAATCAAGAAATTAAATCCTAAATTAAGTCCTATGTCCACATATCAACATATTTGAAAGTATACACTCACATAGCGTCTAACTTAATAAAGATATCACTTTCTAACATTAAGAGCCTTCTTCAAAACATTTTAGCACAGTTTAATCTTCTTTTTACAGAATGCTTTCCTTCCCCAAAAATTTAATTTATGTGGTAAAAGTTTTAGTTAGTAAAACGTTTACTACTTACTCTAGTTTTAATTTGTTCTACACTGAATGCAAAATAACAAGGCTCTGATAAAAAAGTCAAATAAAAATATAGTTTACTATGTATACTGTAAAGGTTATTATGACCAATATTTCTAAACAACTAATATAGTATTAATCACAAAAAAAAATACCAACCTCATACATCCTTCCTGTGGTATGACTTGACCGGGCGTATATAGCATAGGAGGTTCATTGCCGCTATTTAATATACTATTAACTCTAGCACTAGCTAATCGAATTAATCCGCTCTGAGACATAGTAAGATGTTAACAATAATGTTTAATAACGATCACAATCAAACAACGGTTTAAAAACAGTCATAACCCCTAAACACGATATTAACTGCCTTCAAACGCTCTACTTTGTATACTAACAATCGCTACATACATAATCGATATAATTTAATCGATGTACTAGCAAACAACTATCGTATTAAGCCTAATTTAACCATAGAAAAACTATAACGGTAAATGCCGATATATTTTACTTATTAATGGTAAGGGTAGTTCGCAAGCCAGTTAAAATGTTACAAATAATAGTGAGATATATTTTGTAAGAAAAAATGACAGAAAACATTATTCTCTATAGTAGTTGAACAACTTCATATAAATTTTAATCGTACTAGTTAAAAATCGAAAACAACAAACTGTGTCCATAAAACTATGATGAAAGATTCGGATAACAAATTAATAAAGATATGGCTAAATTAAAATTTAAGAAGAGTGTGACAAACACTAAAAATTAACCCAAAATAATCATTTAGAGCAATAACAAACCCTTTAGACGTAAATGAATTAAAGCAATGAGCGAGAATTCTACTGATGTAGGTACTTCATTTTCTTACCTATACAGCGTAGCTACTTTGGTTGAAAACCAAAGTATCTATTTAATAAGTAATTGGCAGAATGGAAAAGGGGGTTACAAATAGGCACCTTAATTTTGTTTGGCTTGTAAGGATGAAGTGGATCAACTCAAGCTGCTCAAAAATATAGTACCGTAGCACCAATTTGAAAAAGAACACATCATTCCTCTTTTATCTGAAATCTATTATGTGAAAGCAAGTTGTGATGTAATATCGTTTACCGACTGTGTGCCCTCTTAATTTTTAACCACTCAACAAAATTAATCCTGTACTCTGAAGTTCATGGGATCAGTAGTGTAATGACGATTCCAAACAATTTCACTCTCTTCTAGTGACTGGCGGTAAAGCGACATATATAGAAAAGTAAGAGTTCGTTCATTAAAGATACCTCTTGATATTCAAAAGATGAAACATAATTTGTTTGGCTTTCGTGCAAACTTTATGAACATGAGAGATGCCCCAAAGTAATGCGTATGCGCGCCAAAACAGTCGGAACGTGTCGTGGGGACCAACAAAGAACGATTCGTGTGTAGTCAGAATTGTCAGGAAACAGACCATATAAGTTGTTCGCGGTTTATTAATGCGTAACAATGTCAGTTCAGTTCGAAGATAAGCAGAAATGAACTTGGGTCACATAACACAATTCAAGCAACGCGCATACATCAAAATCGAAACTTTAAGAGGTAACACTGTGCCAAAAATGTATCAATTGTTACGGGAAGTGTGTAGTGATTGTACTGTATATCGCAGCACCGAACAGTGTTGGCATAAAAATTTAGGGAGGTAGGAGTACAGCAAATGAACCACGTCTGGCCAACTATCTACTGCTATAAACAACACAAGCATCCCTACTGTTACCATGGTGATCGACAAAGACCGTCACATTACGTGAGAGAAATCGAAAATGAAACCGAAATTTTCCCAAAAACTTCAGTTCACCGCATTTAATGGAACATTTACACGAAAAAGGTCGTAGCGTGATGGGTACCATAACAACTGTATGAGCAGTAAAAAGCGGCGCATTTTGAAATTACACAAGAATTGCTTACACGTTATGAAAGGAAAGGCGAGCAGCTTTGAATAATTGCTATTAATGAAACATGGAAATGTGATTTTGAACATGACTCAAATCTAAATTTGAAAGATATGGTTTCTCGGAGAAATCATTCGCCGAGAACAAAATGTTGCATGCGTTCAAAAGTGAAGCAGTTGATCATTTTCGCTTATGATGAAGAGGGTGTTATTGCTACGGACAGAGTGCTAAATAATATGACTGCAGAAATGCTGTACTAAAAGTGTGTTTACTGCAGAAACTTAATTCGTAAGATTTTGCGACTTAAAGTTCGAAAATTGCGTCCAAAAAAATTGAAAGTAGTACGTCAGTAGTTTATGACGATGCTTGCTCGTATATTGAGAATTCTATGGTCGAATATGGTTCGGAAAACCTTCGCTATCCACCATACCGCCCTGATTTGAGTTTACCGGATTTTTATATTTTTTCAAACCTGAAAAAACCACACCAAGGGATTTGTTTTAGTAGTTTGAGAGATTTATCACCTGCTCTGATCCATGGAATTCAAACACCTTAACAAAGATCATCTCCTAACAGGAATCAAAAAGCTGCCGGACCATTGACAAGCAAGCATTACACACGAGGGAGATTATATTGAAAGGCTGTAAACTTAATTTGACTTGAAAATAAATTTTCTTTGAGTTCTGATAAATTGACCATAATTTTTGTATAATCCTTGTATGTTCCTCAAGTGTCAAAGTTGAAGTAAAAAAATCTCTGGTGCTCAGTCAGAGAATTTCTTGAGACACAACCAGAAAGTAGTGAAATTTAGTTGGCACTTTTAGTCTGGCAAGAGTGATAGAGCACTTTGACTTGGTGTCACAGAATTTTCTCAAGTCTTTGACTTGAGAAAAGGAAAAAAGCTCTAAAAGGAAAGGCAATAAGTTCACTCTATGAATCAGTTGATAAAGCTTAATGCTGTGAATACAAACAAGAGATTAGAAGGAAAATTCTCAATTGTTTTTTTATAAATAACATTAAAAAAATAATGGTCCATTATTTGAGCAAGTGGGGTATCAGCTGTAATGCAGAACTTAAGTGTGGTTTCCTAAACTGATCATCTGTTATCATCAATATTTGATAGATAAATTTCATATCACTTCCACGACAACCTAATATTACCTTAGTACAAAATAAAGAAAACACATGTATGTGGCTAAATTAATAAAAGGGTTTGCTGATGTCCAAATGGACACCGACTACTTGGTGTCGCCATACAAATACCAATAAAAAGGACAGTCTATCACATAACTAGATTAGTTTGAGTGGGTCTGCCAGGGCTAAAACACCTGCCAAGTATTATGATACTGCTTTTACGTATGGAAAAACATGATACAGAATCATCTTTCAAGATTTTCCCCAAGATTGTGTAACAGTTGATCTGTAGTTTGATACTTCAACAGGATTAACAGAATTGTATATTGGTATAACATTGCTTGTGTTCAAAAGCATTGGACAGATCATTGACTAATACAGTCCAGTTACAGTAAATGTAACTTTAGAATAGTGTTAAATTTTGAGGCAAAAGAGCTCTTACTTTAAATAATGAGGCATATTCTGGCAGTAACTGTTACAGTTAACAGCAAGATCCATTCGGTGAAGTACATATATATCCATTAGCTAGCAAGAGCAAAGATGAATTTAATTCCATCAACAAAGATGAATCTGATTTCAACAACAAAAATAAGCCAAGATATGTAGGGTCTAACTGCTGCAAGAACACTATGTCATTCTTCATTTAACTAGTGTTTAGGGTTCTATCAGCCCCATAAATTGAATAATCATAAAATTACGTTCATTTTAAGATTTTTCATTGGTAAGATTGATCACTGACAGAATAATAAAAACAAATTAATAGTGTTAAGACAAGTAGAAGCATTCTATCTAACTTGAAGAATATTTGGTCCTAGACCAACTGGCATTCTAATAATGCATGCTCAGATTTGGAGGCTGATCAACCACAAGCTTTTTGGGTATCTGATTCTTGTTTTTCAGAAACTCCATGATTATATTTTTTGATTTAAAAATCTATTAATTTTTTTCCTTTCCCAGAAGAATTAAGTATTTTATTTTGAGTTTTCCTACTAGGCTGTTAAATAAATTCTACATGAAGATGTGGATCCATGAAGTTAGTGCCCTGTAAAAATCCCTAGGACTATTTCTAATTAAATTTAAAAATAAATATTCATGGCAAGAAATTGTTCTCCATAGTTCATCTGCCATCATAATATTTTCCTTATTTTATTCTGAAAACTGCCAAAAATTATTACATTATGAAAAGTCTTGATAATTCACTGTAGTAGATTTTAGAGTGAGGTTGGGCTGTATGTTCATAGGTGATGAATGAAGGCAACACCTTGTTGCTCATTGAATAATGATTTAATGAATTGCCGACTTGACAGTTAATGAAATGAATTGTAACATAACGTATAACTTGACATAAAAATGAAAAATATAAAATTAAATAACATTTAAATCATCGGAGGAATTAATGTTAGTTTAACATTACTAATGTTGATTATCTGGGAAATGCCCTTAATTTTAATGTTAGCTTTAACATTAAAGTTAACGTTCATCCGAACAAAGAATGGAGTCCATCCGGACTAAGAGTATAACGTGACCACCTTGGATCAGATTCGAGCACCGAATGCTAGTAAATATGACTAACACTGATTGTCCATCTTAACGAAATGAAATATGCGACTGCACTGCACGGGATTCTAATGTAGAATGCTAGTACAGCTAAACTTTCCGTAGAGCACTAGCACCCACTAGATCACAGCACCGGACGGCTTGACATTTATTTTGTACGGGGCTCTCTGTCAACACAACTAGAGAACTCTTCTTGTTTCCTATAAAGTTAACTCTTGTTTTACGTTAAAGTTAAATTAAAATAATCATGTCTGTTTTGTAAGAGTGTCACAATTTTTATGTAGATAATGTGAATTTTATAAAATTAATATATTTATTCTAAATTATTATAAATTCCTCCTGAAGATGACAGAAGAGCCAAAAAAATGTTAGAAAATCAAATAATACATTGGTAAGTTGTTTTTAATATTATATTTATAATAATTATATTTTACCAACAGTGCCATGTTTGAAAAACATAAAGTTGTATTGCTCTGTTTGATATTCTTCTTTTGTGTGTAATATTTAATAATTATTTTTTTCTCTGTACAACTCTTTCATTTTCATACTTTAAAATATATGTATCTTGCACAGTTATCATTATTACTAGTAAAACTGAAAGAGGAAATCAATGCGAATATGCTGGAGGTGATTAAGCAGTAGATTGCTTCTTTAAATATTACCCCTCTATTCCAGGTATATAACAAATGGTTAGAAGATTTATGTAGAGAAAAGTTCTGGTTACAATTATATAAATAAAATAAAATGATTGATTCCATAAGGTGGAAAACAATTTAATATTTTACAGGGTTTCTGAAAATGGGAAAGAAGACAATGGGAAGCTAAAGGAAACAATGTTGGATTTAGAGTTACAGTGGTAAACTTAAGAGATTCTGAAATTAATTTTGTGAGAAGTTGGGTGCTGTATCTGGTAAGAATCACCCTGTTTCATTGACGAATTTAACAAAAGCTGCAATTATAAAGAACTGTGCAAGGCAGTAAATATTTGTTTCCATGGACATCAACTAAGAAACAAGAATCATCTGAAAAGCTTGGCTTGAAAAGAAGAATTCCTTACACAAATCATGTCATACTGTATTTAATAGAAAAAATGGACTTGTGATAGATGGTAAATTCTAACTTCACAATGATCTATGTGTTAATTGCTTTGATGAACATGTTCAAGAAATTCGATTAGAAGAAGGAAAAATTGCCAAAACTATAAAAGGTACTCTGGTATTGCCAACTTTTATTGTTCCCGAAATGGGTCAGTTTCTCCCAATAGGTTACCACTTAAGACTAAAATTAATGATAATCGTAAATCTAATACAGAAACAACAATAGCTGTGATAAATAAATATTATTTATTTTAATGTAGTGCGTATTTTAGGAATATTACAAATTGTAGAATTGATAGATTGTTTACCTAAGCACAATATTTTTTTTTAAACTTTCATTTCTGATGAAGCAGACAGTTCAAAATTTAAAAAAATAGATTTTTGAATTATGAAATAATTTGGCATCTGGCTGTTAAGACGTTTTTGTTCAAACGAGCAAGTGGAGGCTTTATTTACGGTATCAGAAAAATAAAAAATAATGATAAAATCATTAGATTTGGTAAGACTGCCAATAATGGTATTATAGAATTGAATCTATTGTCACAAATAAGTTATCTAATTCCAGTATACCTGAATTGTACAATTGGTCTCAAAAATTTAACACATTATATGATCTGGTATTAAAGTATGAAAGTTCAAATTTTTTATTAGAGGGTGACTTTAATGGCAGAATCGGAGATAAACAGGTCATCCCGGAGTAAACTGTCTGTAGTATTCATCACTTAATAGGAATTCTAGGGATTAAGTTCTAAATGCAAATGGAAAAGCTTTGTTGTCTTTTTCTGATGATTTTAACCTGTGCTTACTGAATGGACAGATAGTAGGCAAGTACAGTTTCACTGGCTCTCAGGGATCATCTGTAATAGATCTTTGTGCTATTTCAACTGATTCATTGCCAGAGGCTGTTTCACTTGAAATGTATCCCAAAATATTCTGAGATCATTTGTCAACTAAACTGAAGTTAAAATTAACATTATCGAATGATGAGACCTGTTGTGCTTTGCCACTTCTTCCTAAATTAAAGTGGTATTCCAAATATCAAGAACATGTCAGTGCATTTATTGCGCATTGTCAGTCATGTAATTCTGATGAAGATGAGTATTTAAATTACCTGCTTAGTATAGAATGATGCAGAGATGTATACCTATTTTGGAATGAACCACACACTGTTACTATTACTCCAACCTGTAATTTGTTTGTTATAACTTGTGTGTAAACTGACGTCATTTATTTCAGTTACCATGCCTGAGTGGTCAATGGAACATTGCATGTTCACGTACGATGCGTATGTGAGAGGCGGCGATTCGTTTGTGGCAGCTCAGAGATCATTCCACTGTTATTTCAACGTCGACTGACATAAAGCAGTTCCAACATGGAAAACCACACTGAAATGGGAATAGCATTTACAAAACACAGGTAATGCGATTTTGAAAACACCACCAGGAGTTGAATGTACGGAAAGAACACAAGAAAATGTGGAGAGTGAGAGCAGCAGTTCTCCACAGTCCGCAACGTTCGGCACGGCGCCACGCAATAGCATTACGATTGGGACAACAATCAGTAAGGAGAATTTTGAAAACCAATCTTAAATTTCATTCATACAAGATGGTCTATGTGCAGCAATTGCTTCCAAGAGATTATGAACAGCAGAGAGATTTTGTTGCAATGATGCGAGTCCTTCACGATGAACCAGATGCACACGTGTTTATGAATAATGAGGCACATTTCCATCTAAGCGGGTATCAACCAGCAAAACTGTAGGTACTGGTCATCAGAAAACCCAGGACAGGTGTATGAACAACCTCTGCATTCATTCTGTGTGACAGTTTGGTGATTACTAGGCGTTATGTTGTCAGTCCCTAATTTTTTGAAGAGGAGGGTGTAGTAGTGACAGTGAATTCTCATTGGTACCGTGAACAAGATTACCAACTTTTTCCAGCCAGCACTCCAGCACTTGGTGTGGTTCCAACAAGATGGGGCGACAGCACACACTACCGCTCATTCAATACAACCCTACGACAACTGTTTCCTGGTCATGTGATTTCCAGTCCAGGTTTGGAGATGTTTCTTGGCCCCCTCGATCTCTTGACCTGAGTATGTACGACTGACTTCTTCCTGTGAGTATACTTAAATGAGCAGGTGTATGTCGAGAAACTCTGTACATTACAGCAACTGATGGCAGGTACTCGTAGGGTGGTACAGCAGATCATACTGGAACTGGTGTGGGTCAGTTTCATTTCTTGATTTGAAACATTTGTCGAGTAAGATGGTCATCACCTTCCAGATGTAATTTTGCCACCTAAGATAAATGGCATTTGTTTCTCCACATGTTCCAGCCGAAATAATAAAATTTGGTGAAAAATTACCTTTGTCGTGTTCATTCCAAATTGAGTTTGCATCTCTGTGTCATCTGTATAACTTATGATTATGAATCTGCTGAAAAATACATCTAATAATGTAATACATCTACTATTTTCACCAACTGGCAAGAATGGTTTGATCGTGAATGTCAACAGGAAAGACAGGACTTTTAGACTGTTATTGATGTGTAGAAAGGCTAATTTAAATGTTGTTAAGGATCAATTTTTGGAGACTAAAAGTAACTACAAACAACTGTGTGAAGAAAAGTAAAAAAATCTTTGAATAAGTATATTGATTCTAAGGCAATTTTATATGCTAAAGATTTGTGGTCACTGGTATAACATTTGAAAAAGAAACAATTTTATTAGGCTCTCATTTAGTTATGGAAGACTAGTTACGTCATTTTAAACAGTTGTTAAATTCTGTTACCACCTTTGCTGGAATTTAGTTTTGTAGAATCATTTATTAAGGAAGAAAGAATGGATCCACCTTTGTGAAGCAAGACTTGGGTAAGATTTATGCAAAGATTAAAGACAGAAAGGCTCCTGGAGACAACACAATTTCCTACAATTTTTTTAAAAAATATGCTTCATATAATTTGAAAGAAAAGTTGGTGAAAGTTTATAATCAGTTATTCTCTTTAGGGTTCACCCCACAAAGCTTTATAATTTTACAACTTTATACATCAATTTATAATATTATTGGGAAGATATAAGCTCGCCTGATAAATTTTGTACACCTGCTATACAAAGACAAAAGATACTATTGAGTTGGGTGTGGTAGCACATGATAATTACAATGCCCATTTACAAACCTGCGATAATGCATTGAAATTCATTTACCGGTTTGTTTTCAGTAGCAGTTAACAAGAAGTTGAGTACAGCCAATATGTCAACACGGTTAAAACAGTGTGCAGTGATAGAATTTTTAACAGCAGGAAATGTGAATCCTACTAATATTTTTCATCGTTTAAAAGCGGTTTACGATAGTGAAACTGTTGACAGGAGTACTGTGAATAGGTAGGCGTTGAAATTTTGTGAATGTGAAGCTGGTAAAGCGACAATTGAGGATGCACCTCACAGTGGATGACCAGTTTTTGTGACTGATGAGAAACAACAAAAGGAGGTGGACCATTTGCTTCGAAATGACCAGCGAATCACTCAGCAACGCATTGCTATTCAGTAAGGCATATCTAAAGAACAAGTAGGCCATATTTTCGAGCAATTGGGTTACCGTAAAATCTGTACATGATGGGTACTGCGCAAACACTCTGATGGCTCTTCGCAAGCTGAAGTATAGCCTATTCCGCATCTGCCATACTCACTGGATTTGGCTCCGTGCTACTTACACTTCTTCCCTCATCTCAAAGGTAATCATTACATCACTGATGATGAGGTGAAGGAAGCTGTGGTCACTTGGATCTGAGAAAGACCGCTAGAAGTTTTTAGTGACGGAATCCATAAACTTGTCACACTGGGAAAAGTGTATCAGTGTAAATGGGAATTATGTTGAAAAATAAATGCTGAATTTTGTAGCTAAGGTATTGTAATTTTATTCACTTTTAATTTCATCCTAATATCTCTTTTCATTTCCAGCTACGCATATATGTACAAAATTTATCAGCTGAGCCTCGTATTTATTGGTTTGCTGTTGGATAGATTTGAGGACTGATGCTATCGAAATAATGTTTTGAAAGTTTCAAGTTGGGTTCCATAAAACATACTCTACCATCGATCACATCTTCAGTCTGATGAGTATTATGAAGTTAAAACTTAATGTTAAGAGGCAGAAGGCATATGAGATGCCCTTGTAGATGCCTTCTTTGTTGATATCTCTGCTGCATTTGACAGAGTGGATCTTCAAGTACTATTTTTTTTAAATTGACAGAATTGGGCTTATTGTTCAAAATGATAAAAATACTCAAATATATCTGTGTACAACTGCCAAGAGGTGAAGCAAGTAAGGATGATCTATCTATGTATTTGAGACAATTTCAGGAGTAAAGTGAGGTGTGCTTGTTGAGTCCAATTCTCTTTGCATTATTCAGAAACAATTTAGACACTTAAATATACGTGGACCATATTGATAAGACACATTTAAAATACATTTGTGGAGCATGTTGAACACAACATTTATTATCAACTATGTGGAACACATTGCCAAAGGACGGGAGTTTGCACTGTGTTCAGTGTTTGAAGATTACATCCCTTAGATGGGCACCACTTTGATGAGAACATTCTTTGGCACTAACAATCATGCTCAGCATAGTTTGGCACAGGAATGGCTGCTATCTCCCTTTGGATCCTGTCCTTCAGTTCATTGATGGTAGTGGGCTTTTTGGTTTACACCTTCTCCTTTAAATAACCCCACAAGAAATAGTTCGGTGGAGTTAGATCGAGGGATCTGGATGGCAATGGATAACACTGAATCTGGTGATGAGGCATCCAGGGAAGTGTCATTGAAGGGTTGTCATTGACCCTACTGCAGTATAACTGGTGGCAGCATCCTGCTGCATCTACATGTCCCTTAGACCAAGCCATCTCATTTCAGGAATGAAAAATGTTTGTAATATAGTGTTGTACCGCTCAGCAGTGACTATTAGTGTCATTATGTTTGTTCCCAAACAAAATAGAGATGACACAGGCACGATTCACCGCACACTATACAGTAACCTTGGCACTGTTCAATGGAGTGTTATGCAGCAGTTGCAGATTTTGTCTAGTCCAGAATTGATAGTTTTGTTTATTGACATAACCACTGAGGTGGAAATGAGCTTCATTGGACATCATAAGGTGTTGCATGGAGTCATCACTTTGGTAGCCAATCACAGAATGTAGTTCGTTAACCTTATCTTGGTCGAACAATTTATGCACCACCTGTACCTTGTATGGATAAAATTGTAAGTCCTTTTTAAGGATTCACTGCATACTGGTACGTGGAATATGCACTTGACGACACAATTGCCAAGTTGACTTCTTTGGACTTTGGTCCATGGCATTGGGCACACGTTCACATCTCCCAGGTGGACTGTTTTTTGTTCGCATTTGCGGTCTCACAAAAGGTGTGAACAGTACGCAGAATGATCTTTTGGCATGATTCTACACGTTTATTAAAATGTTGTTTGAAATGAAGTTGTACTGTGATAATGGAGGTTCCACTACTGAAGAATGCCTCTACGATGTACAAAATTTCAATGGCTGTCCACATCACAATGATTCCCTGCCACAATGAAAGAAACTTGTATCAGTAATTCCCATCCTTACACTTCCTATTAAGCTATATGAAAAACATGCATGACTGTTATTGCTTGCGGTATTCAAAATATAAATATGTCCCACCCGTTAAAAGTGGAATTAATTTACACAGTAAGCCTACACAATTATTAACATATGTAGATGATATTGTTTTAATAGCACCTGATGAATTTATCTTGAAAAAAATTATTAAAGATTTAGAAGAGTATTGTGGAAAATGGAATCTACTTGAATAAATCGAAGGTAGTTGTGCTAAGAAATGGCGATAGATACGTAAATTTGAGAAATGGTGGTTTAATAATCAAGAGAAAGTGGTTAATTATAGAATAAATTTAGCTTCATACTTATCTTTAACTGACCACCTTAAGGAAAAATTTCGCCTGTGGAGTAGCTTTAAATAATTTACTGTTAAATAAAATATCTCATTTGTATGTAAGCTTCACATTTTTAATGCTGTCTCCCAAATGATACTATGTTATGGGGTCCCACTTGGGATGCCAAGCTGTACAAAAGTGTTGAAAAAGATTTTTGTTTTTTTCTTAAGAAGGTTTTTTGTGTGCCCAGTAATATCACAAATTACTTTTTTCCTTGAGACTGGTCTATCACCAATTTTTA
This sequence comes from Lycorma delicatula, assembly GCF_047948215.1. NCBI lineage: Eukaryota > Metazoa > Arthropoda > Insecta > Hemiptera > Fulgoridae > Lycorma > Lycorma delicatula. Next base: position 45,548,678 of record NC_134455.1, on the reverse strand, counting down.
TTTACACCTTAAACATTTATCTAAAAAATATTCTTAGGTGTATGAATGCCATTAAGCCGATATCCAAAATTACTTGTAAATGAATTAATGAAAAAGAAATTGTTTATATATGAAGATTGGAAAAGTCTTGAAAGACTATGGCACAACTGGGCTGATGAGTCATGAAAAATGTAGATATTACCAAGACTCTGGTTACAAATGATAACACTGGGGAACAAAAAAGAATTTTTTTTGCCTCTAGAAGAAAAATATGTGATTATGATAGTATTTTTTCCCCTGAATTCAAATATGCATTGATTTTTCCCAATCATGAAAGATTTCCGAGAGACAGGCATATATAATTTCAAAAATTTTAATACTTTTTGTATTTTTAACTATACAAGATTCAAACATTTGACTCATCTACAAAGTAATAAATGACGATTGTCTGCTATATTTCGCCTGTGGAGTAGCCCTCTTGATGGTCCAACAATAATCAGCCAGCATATTAGGATTACATTTGCCTTGATACCTCGTTTACATAGCTGAAATCTCCTGATGAAAGTGTTCCCCATGCTCATTGCTTACTGTGCCAAAATTTTCCAGAAAGAAATCTAGGTGTGAGTGCAGGAAGTGTACTTTACAATGAATTACAACCCAAATTTTTATAAGATGTTGACAATATCACCATAATTTTTTGCATTTGAGTTCTCAAAAAAAGTCTGAGTAAGTAACATTTTTGTATGCTTGCCAAACTGCTTTCTGCAGTGGATTCAATAGTTCCTCAAACTTTTCATCGTGCATTAGTGATCATATTTGTAGACCCATAAATATTCCTTCTTTAATTTTTGCATCACTAATTTTAGTTAACTTCTATTTTATGTACATGAAACCAGGAGTATTATCCATGGCTTTGATGAAATTCTTCATTAATCCTAGTTTGATATGTAATGAAAGTAGATACACATTTTAAGGATTACAGAATAGGTCATGTTTCACATTTTCTGTTCAGGAATGAGTGATTCACGTTAAGCCATTCTTTTCTAATGAAATGGTTTTTTCTGTCCCTACTATCCCATTCACACAAAAACAACAGTACTTTGTATAACCAAGCTGCAGACCAAGAATAGGTGCTACTACATTCAAATCACCAAAAATATTCCATTCATACACTGCATATTGAAGCTTTTCCAGTATAAATTAAAACGTTTTTATAAGTTTTTTTCATACTAGCAGAATGAGCCACAGGTACTGATAGGAATTTATTGACATTATACAGAAGCACAGCTTTTAAACTAAACTAACTTTAAAGGGATCAATGAACAAGTGCCATTCTGTTGGGTTATATTCATTACAAATTGTCTCCATAAGAGAAGAAATGTTATTAAAAAATACTAAGCCATTTTCTTCTGAAAAGTAATCTTTAAATTTAGAATGACGATTATGGTAAGTATATATCTTTGTATTCTTTTGAAGAAGTTTCCATCCTTTTACCCGGGAAGCAAGCATTCAGACTGTTTTTTTAGATAACTTTAAATCTTAGAGATCTCAAGATCGTTAAGATTTTCTTGAGTCGGTAAATGAGGCTCAGATGAACTTCTTTGTTCAAAAGTTGTATCACCAGAATCTGTTTCTGAGCATCACCACATCATAACAAAAATTGTTAGGATGATTTAAAAAACCTCTAGGAATTTTGTACCTAATGACTAATTAAAAGAAATAAAGTTGTAAATATATAATACACAATAAATAAGACACACAAAGTACTTACAATGACATGTTTACTGGTTCACTACTATCTCACAACTGGCATCATTCTGATGAATGTGTGCTACACTAAATCACATCTATACATGTCTATACTCATCTGAAACTGCACAACAGTAACAGTGCTACTCTTTGAGTCAGCTCAAAGGGAAATTTTGTTCAATCATATTTACAATGATCTAGCAGCTTTTACTTGACAATGGACAAATCTACTAAAAAACGTTTTAAAATATTTAAAAAAAAGTAAAATAACAAAATACTGTGGGTGATGGAGAAATTCTGAATACATATTTGAAAGCAGCATAAAAAACTCATTAAGTATACCTTTCTTTCTTTTTCCTGTTTAGCCTCCGGTAACTACCGTTTAGATAATACTTCAGAGGATGATATGTATGAGTGTGAATGAAGTGTGTAGTCTTGTACATTCTCAGTTCAACCATACCTGAGATGTGTGGTTAATTGAAACCCAACCACCAAAGAACACCGGTATCCACGATCTATTATTCAAGTATACCTACTGGTACTCGTGAGACAAAAAACATGTTGATCAGTGTAATAATGTTTGGTAGGAGTGGAAGATTAGTTTAATGAACAGCCAAAAATGGACTTTTTCTCTGGAATTATTCAAGTTTAGAAGCTATATTTATTTACATAAATACTTGTTTTCCAATGGTATAAAATTATGTTCTCTTTGCAACGTTAGGGAAGGAAGATGTGACCCATTTTTTGGCCAGATGTCCAACCCAATCTGAGTTTTGATGTAATATGTTGGAAAAAGGACTTTATCATTAGATGAACTAAAAAAAATAACCATTAAATGTAATATAACAATACAGACCTCTTAACAGTTTATGTAAATTAAAATATATAATATACATTTAATTAATATTGTAATAATGTTAATATATATATGTATATTAATATTTTCTGTCTTTTTTAATGATATCTTGATGCCAATTTTACTTGCAATGTTTTGAAGTTCTAATATCTGTCATTTGCTAGCAGTGCCAAGTTGTCGTTGAAACCAAGGCAGTTTGTTTTGATTTTTTGGTCTATTTTTATTTTTTGGGGAGCATTTTTTGAGCCATACCCTCATTACCATCTCCAGAGTGCAGTAGAATAATAGCAGTGATAGTCCATCACCTAGGCACAGTCCTGTTTTGATCTCAAATTATTCAAAGAGTTCATCTTTGAATTTCCCTTTTGACTTAGTGTTTCTGAGGATCAGTTTTATAATGTTTATTAATTTGGGATGTAGTTCATTAATATTTATGTAAAAGAATTTAACTTTTTCTAAATTAACAGTTAAAATTTGAAAACTATCATTTTTAGATAATGCAAAGACACAAATAGTACTGATGAACAGTTCACTACCAGAACATCCACCTGCAGAGACAGAAGTATGTTCCAAATTAATTAGTAAAATAACACTTCAATAAAAATGAAGTTATAAACAACAGATTCACATTATCAAACAGTGCTGCACTTGCTTCACTTACAGTTATTTTTAAAAAGTAAAAGAGTAATAATACTGTAACCAGCTTTAAGGTAAAAGTGAACTGATTTTTTAACTCCATACTCTTTTAATGGAAATAGCTTTTTTTAAAAAAAAGAATAGATTCAGCATTCAAAATTCCAGGGTGAAATTATGGTCATCCATTAACCCATCCATATCTCTTGACAATGCTTTTATTTACGTGATTTGTATATGAACAGATTAAAAAGTTGCTATATCAAATTTCATCATAACGAATGCTTATCATGAAATAAGATTAATAAAATGCATTAATGCGTTATCATCAATCATGATTAATGCATTTATTAAAGGGTATGTAAAAAATTCAATGTAAATATATATGTATTTTTTTTTAATAATTGTCACAACTTTTTACAATTAAAACTGGAAAATGTAGTAAAATGAAAGGAATTTATTTCATTGGACTTGATTACAAACTGAAAAATTACAAAGAACAATCAATTAATTTTTCTTTTTTTTTCAACAACACCATCAATTTCATCCATTAATTTATTCAAATTTTCTTCCTCTAGCTCATCACTCATAAAGTAATCTGTCATTTCTTGCTGCTTACAATCCTGAAAGAAAAAAAACTCAGGCTATATAACTAATAAAATAACTGTTTTTTTTAATACGTCCACAGAAAATGATCAAGTCAATTTTATTTTTTCACAATCAAATTTCTAATGATAAACATCTGTACAGAACTAAAATTAACAAAAGTTAACTAACAACAAAACACAATCCTCCTACAATCATATTGTCACATCAGGCATATCTCAGTGTCATCATCTTGGAAATTGAAGGGTATGAATAATTATCGACAAAATTCCAAAGGCTGAATAACATTAAATCAATTTCACAAAAGTTAACAGACCCAGAAAACAAAAGCAGAAAAAAATGTTAAGAAAGAATACCTACTACAATTACATGGCTTCATAAAAACTGAGGCACAAAAAAGCTAACTCATAAGAAAAATGCAGGAGGAGTAGAATGTGACAACTAACAGCATCAAGAATTCTGACCTTTGTAGATGCTATTTAGAGAAGTAGACATTTCTGTAACAACTAACAACAAAAGAGTGCAGAGATCTGACTATGTTAACAATTCCTTATTTAGCAATCAATATATTTTTATTAACTAGAAGTAAGAAGATCTTTACCAGGTTTAATTTCAGGAAGGAAAATAGAATTAACCATGATCTGGATCTATTAGGTGCTTCAGAGAGATATGAATGAGAGAAATGGAAGACGGCAGTTAATAAAAAGAGGTAATGAATTAACTATGCTTTAAATAGTCAGAACCAATTAAATGTTTTAATATTACAATAAAAACTAAAAATATAAAGTATTCTCATTTGAAACAATAACAAGGATGCATACAAAAAAGATTACATTTTTTATAATTACGTTAATAAAATATAAACTAGAACTATTAGCTCAAACTTATTTTCACCTCTTAACTGATGAAATGAGATCCCACCCCAGTTTTGTAGAAAAAAAAAAAATTATTTAATAATCTCTTCATTTTTGAATTGCCAAATTTTCCATCAAACTTAAATTATTCAAATATACAATTATTATTCAAAAAGAGGAAATACAAGATGTGTACAATTAATTACAAATTACAAAGATTACAAAATTATACCATTGTCAATTGTGATTTCAATATTGTCCATTTCAAGCCAAGATATCTCAATTAGTAAGCGATGAGAATCGGTAAGTTCATTAAAAAATTCTGGTCCAACTAGCTCCAGAGGTTAACCAGTAAGAGCCTCTGCTTAGGGTTACACAAAACAACCAGACAGTAGATTTGAATGTGGAAGAGAGACATCCTTCACAGTGGAAAGGATGAATGGCACAAGGGGCTAAATCCTGCAACCCTGAAGGCAGTGATGGAACAAATCTACCACCAAGAATTATCTTTGTAGCATTTACACTGTGACCAAAAAACTGTGAGGTAATTCTCTTGTAGGTGCTCCTATACGGCTCCTCTATTGTCTTGTGAACCTAAAATGTGAGGGAAGAGCCTCAGAAGGCTGAGGCTCTAGTATCGTATATATAATTGCTAAATGGATTAAAGATATCACAGGATTAGATGGATTTCTTGGCGATACTTATATTTAAGAAAGGAGACGTGGTTTTTTGGACATGTGGTGTTCAAAAAACACTTAATATCAATTAATGGTAGATTTCCTCTGACTCCTGACAAATACTACTATGACCAAGATGTGAAGAAAAGTGCTTTACCCTTTTGCAATGTAGCATCTTCAAAGGACTCAACAAGGCACCATTGTGGAATAAATATTCTTTCACACCCAATATGTAAACTACTTTATATAAACCACATTATCTAAACTGACTTTCATCAGTAGTTCTCTTGTTATACTTGGTTCTACTATTTAACTCCTGGTCTGGATTTGAGGATGCTCCCCCTCTTTTTGCATTGATGATTTCACCTTCATACACCACCAGTTTTTACTGCTACTGTTTCCAACATGATAAGGAATTTTAATCAAACCAGTATGAGTATCATAATTAAATATAAACAATCAAGTTCTGTGATTAAAATAAAGAATTAGTATTCATATGTGGGCAAATTTAACATTTTGCAAATCAAAATGAAATATAGGAGCATCGTTTTCCTTGCCCTTACTCCAACCTTCTTGAACTGCAATTTTTTTCTTTGATTTGAAGGGTGTATTCTTCTTCAAAATCTTCTATAACCATTTCTGTTAGTTTAGCAACTTTACATTTTTCAGAGGGTTCGCATTTATCGCCCTTCAGGATGTGGAAAATGCAATTTCAACACAAAATATTTTATAGTATGTAAGTTTTGTAAAATGTGTGAAATTGTTTTGATTACTATTCCAATATACAAATTGCGCATTTTGGCAATTCAAATTTGATTCCAAGCATTTTCTTATGATGGAACCTCTGCATCTGTTTAACTGACGTGACTGATGTATGATTTAATTTATTTTCATTTCATAGTTTACATTTTTCACATTTTCAGATTTTTACATAGATGGTTTTACAAGATCTTTCATTCATTTCTTTTCTTGGTGTATCAATAATAATGTTTGATATATCCATTTCATTATGTTTGAAATCAAAATATAGAATATTTAGCCTTCAATAACAAGAAATGAGTAAATACATAAACTGGTCTTCGTGGTTAAATTTACAGTGTTTTAATTATATTAAATAGTGTAGTTCATTCGTATCAAATGGATGCTTCAAATATAAATTCCACACATAACAGAGCTTCTACAGAAGTAAAGGCAGCCGCCACCCATATATTTTTTTATATATGTATCTACTATTTGTATCTTCTGTTTGTAGTTAAATACTGAAAATATCTCATAAAATCATTATTCGTACAACTTTTAGCATAAAAATAACACATTAAGTATCCATAATTCTGAATCTTACTCATTTACTTTACTATATTGTTTGTCATAATCCTGTTGTTGTGTAAATTTTAACTGAAAATAAATAATTACACAGCTGGAAGTAGTCAAACTAATTATATTTTTTTTAATGTTAACACAATTTTACTAGAATTGACAGGTTTCTTGTAAAATAGATTATTTCTACTCCATTACCTGTCTAACCAATTTTATTGATAGGCCTTCTTAAAGACTGAATGTAATCAGAATCAGTAGGTGAATAATTTTCTAACAAATCTTCAGAAACAGTATCACGTAAATTTTTATTCCAAAAACGTTATTTTATATTTAAAAAAAAGAAAGTAAAATCAGAACACAAACTCAATTTATAACATTTAAACTTATTACAGTCTCCTCCCAGAAAGACAACTATACTAGCAGTTCTTCTACACTATAGTTCTACCATACTAAGCAGTTGAGCTGACATACTGGTAACAAATTTCTTCAGCCTTTTTGAGGCAATTCTAACTACATTTGGAACAGTGAATAAACACATGATATGATAAAAATGAATTGCAGTTTTAACTTTGTCAACTTACTAGTTCTGTTAAACAGAATGATAGATCGTGGCTTCACAATTGCAAGAAACTTAAGGTCTTATTTTATCATTTTTGTTGAGTTTATCAGTCAGAGCCTTTCAAAGGTAACAAAATATTTACATTGCATGTGTACTTTAGAAAAAAACAAAACTATTAACTTAATAAGGCTAAAATGTTGATTTATCAATGCCATTAACATTTATGGGCTATGCATTAATGGTTTATTAAGCATTTATGGGTTCCAGCTTCAAAGTCTATTCAATCTGTTCTTGGCCACTCCAAACATTTTGTACCTAGAAGATTGTCTATCCTGTGTAATCTATGGTACATGCCTCTTTTGATTCTCCTTTTACTTCTGAACTCTCCTAATTTCAGGGTTTTCCTTCATAATTACAGTTATTTAATTTTTAAGTTTGCCATTACATTTATTAGCTGGGTAAGATTTTAGTTTTTTAATACTTTGTTTTCTAAAAAATAACTACTTTATATATTCATTTTTAATCATTGATCTTTGCATTAACTTTCATTTCATTTTTTTCTTTCACTAGATGAGACACTATAAATCCTATCTACTTTTACTTATGCCAACATGCATAGATACTTGGGAAAGTCGTTTTATGTACTTAACAGCAGTTATTACGGTTTTGAAAGTTCAAGATGGATACTTATCTTAGTAAATTTATATTATTGCCATTATTTTTAATTTGTCAAGTAATAATAACCATAAATCTTGTTGTTTTAGATTGATACTCAGCAATGTATAGTAAACTAAAATAAGTGTTAACCAAATAACTATTTAATAATAAAAAAAAAACCTTTAACTGAAGTGTTTCTTTTGAAAATTGAAATCCCAATCATAAATGTCCTATACTGTAAACATAGAAGAAAATAATTTCATTAAGGTTCAAAACATTCAATATGGAGAAATTTTACAGCAAAACTATATGACAATAACCCTTCAAATATAACATAGGTGTATATTTTGTTATAACAGTATATTCGGTACAGTGAAGAAGGCAACAGGAAGCTACATCATTATTCTTTTGATGTTTAGTAAGACAGACATAAGACAAAGTTAATTTAAGCTAAGAACAATTTCCAATAGAAAAAACAGTTCAATACATAAGGGAATTACAAAATACATACTGTTTTTCTGTTAAGTGATGAAACACTCATATCAGTAAAAGTGTCCTTTGAAAGGCCAACTTTAGTTAGAACATCCAACTTATCCAGGACTAATGGCCAAAGATAATCATCAGCAGTCCCTTTGGCTAACAAATATTGCACAAATACACTATCTTGCTGGCCTATCCGATGTGCACGATCTTCTGCTTGTATCAGCTCCTGCAGATAACAAAAACAATGTTTTCTTTTATTAATTTTTTTTTCTTAATTTTGTTACTAACTATTTACAAGATACGACTGTCAATTTTTCACATGTCTTTAATTCAAATACAGTTTAATTTCGTCAATTTAAATACAGTAGGAAGAATCAAGGAATTTTATGTAAATGGTTTGTCAAACTTTATAAATGACATACCACTAAAATATCAACCTAAAACTTATTCTACAAATTTATAAGTAATAGTTTCTTACAGGCACTTTTCAGTTAACTTAGAAATTCAAAAGCAAACACAATGATTGATATAATATGATAATATATCCTGGCTCATCAATTTGATTCAGGATTGGCATTTAATTTTATTGATCATTACCAATAGCTCTTTGATATCCTTTGTATAAAAGTACCAAAGACTTTCATTCTATTTTCCCCCCAAGAAATCACAATGAGAGCATAAAATTATTACATGAAACTTCTTGATTAATATCACTTGTTATACTATATGAAACATTAATAACACTACCTGCCATCATGGCTAGCTAGTGTTATTGATAACCAGTGCATTTATTCTATCATCACTGTAACACTGCAGGAATAGCAAGCCCAGACTAATATGTTACAGTTTTAGGGAGCAATATATAACATGTTCCTTGTAAGAATTTGATAAGTGTCCGACACTTAAACCAGCCGTTATCATTCACTGCATATAGAGCTTAACCACATCATTTATACTCCTTGTATTCTTTCTCAATAATCCCTCAAGTATCAGTTTTATTTGCAGACTATCAACAAAACAAATTTTCTCAAATTGATGAAATATTTTTCTGACACTGAACTGTAAAAATTTATGACAAAACGTCATTTTAAAGTTTTTTTTTTTTTTATTATTTATTTTACAAGTTCAATTAAATACAAGAAAAACATAAAAATTGTTTAGTGTCCTAATAATGAATTTCTGTTACAATCTCCAAGCAAAACAATTTTCACTACAATAATACTTTTAACATACATCACTTTACATCACAACAGAGTTGAGCCAACAGAATTTTGAATAATAATAATTATAAAAACAATTGTAAAATAATTCACAGAAACCTTATCTAAATTCCAAAATATTAACCAGTTTGTATTATAACAACACTATTATACTTTTAATTATTATACATGACTTATATCATTTTATTAACAATCAATTTTAGGGAATGTAGATGATTTGTATTTATCTACATTCCCTAAAATTCATTTACATTATAGTTAGAACTTGGCTGTAAGAAAACTATCAATTGGAAATTTATATTCTTTTCAAATGAAATAAAAAAATTATACCCAGATAACTTAGTTTCCTTTTTTTATAGCTGGATTTTACATACTTTAACAACAAATGTATTTTCTTCTCATACTATTCTTATAAGAATATCTTAATTACATTTGAACATATTTACAATATTAGCTTATATGTGCAATGAAAGTAACAGTGGAAAATCTACAATTACATGAATGATCAAATAAAAATTAATTGTTACTTCTCTGTAATTCATTAATATTTTCTAGATTGTATTTCAAATTAATGCTGTATCTATAAGATGGTGTAAATATCAATTAAAACAACAATGAAGTAGAGACTTTTGAACATTTTAAAACAAAACCAAAAAATTTTAAAATAAAAATAACCAGAAACAATGCTAAATTAAAATTAACTAAGAAACTTACTTCCCAGGACATGCTGATAGTTTGTGGGTTATCATGCCAGGAAATGTTTTATTTTATTTTTTAGTTAGAAAAGGTTTTTCCTTTTTAAACTAAAATATTTCACTTAAATGGTATATATATATACTGATATAACTAAAAAAACTAAATTTACTAATTATATTTTTAAAACCATGTATAAATGATTACCACAAACAATCTTCATAATTAGCATATGCAATAGAACTGCTAATGAAAAGAGAATTTTGTTCCAAATTTTATTAAAGAATTAAAAATTGAATTTCTTATTCAATAAAGTCAGGTTCATGTGATACAAAGTTTAAATTTTTAGTCATTTTATCAGACATTTCTTCAACAGTTACAAAACTCAATGATGAGAGCCAAAGTAAATAAGCCATCAAAGTGCCAATGGCTAAGACAATACCACAGAAATCAACCGAGTTTTTATCAAGAAAGTGAAGTGGAAGGTTTTTTTCTGAAGGTGAAAAATGCTTTTGCGTTATCACCCGGAATAAAACAGTCTCATAAAAAAATTAAATAAGTGTAATAAAATAATAAAAATATAAAACATAAAATAAAACTTACAAACTCCCACAAGGGAGGGGGTGTAAACGGCCCCTTCTCAGATAATAGAAAGACTAAGAACTAACATAAAAACTATACCTAACATAAAACTAAAATATTAAAAATGAAATAAAACTTAAAACTAATATCATTAAAAACTTATAACTAATATCACAAATGGAACCTTAAAATACGATAAAATTTATTTAAAATAAACAGAAATAAAAACAAAAAACAATATAAAATTTACATAAACATAGAATTTCATAATACCTGACACAGGTGTAAAGGGCCCCTTCTCAGATAACAGAATAAAAATAAAACAACACAAAAACATAAAAATTAAAGAAAAAACAGACACATTAAAAACTTTTTCAAAACAAACACTACGCCACAATATCAAATTTTAGATATAAGACCAATACGATGCAAAAACAGAAACATCTGGTCTAAAACTTCATTATCATTGCCCAAAAATTGATGGAAATTTCTGGGCAATTTAAATTTACAATGCAACGCCACAAAACATATGCAATCCACAAATCTGTGGTACACAGTGAGGCGTGTCAAAGCTCATGAATAAAAAAATAAAGCTGACACTATAACTTGTATTTAATTGTATGACATTGTATTAGATGTAATATAAGTAGCGTTTTTTGACATTATATTAGATTTAATATGAATAACGTGTTTTTTACTAGTATTAAGTAGATGTATATTAGTGTTAAGATGTTGAAGTTCTCACGCATGCGATCTGTAACGTAAGAAACTTTGTTGGAAGGGGAAGATAATTTTTTTTTTCTCCAGCTGACTAGTAAGCGTGTGGAAAGGGCACTGGCACTCTCACTCTGGACTTGGAAGAAGCAAGATTAAGACATTGAGATCGGCGCCCGGGTGTGCTGTGAACGGCGGAAGGCGAACAACGTAGTGAAGAGTCGAATGCGTATGAAGATGACTTCCTTTTATGATGTAGCGAGCGTCCGGCCGGCATAAAAGGGTGAATCCCAACATAAAAATTATTAATTCTAAGACAAATTATGTCAATAAAATTTAACTTTGTTCAAACATTCAAATTTCTTAGCGTTATTTCAGTTCATTTAAAAAGATCCTTCAAAAAACCAAACAAAATCAGAATTTTAGTAATAATTTTGTAAAACATTTAAAACATTTTCATTTTTTTGTGTCGTTCTTGGCACGTCATCGGTGCAGGGCGAAGCGTGGTCGGCCGAGAACGGCGCAACAGTCATGCGACAGTTGCATTGTGCACATGGTGGTGCATGTCCTGCTGACATTAGATACTCGTGTGTGATTCTGTTATGTCCCAATTGCAATCAATCCGTTCTATTTTTGACAAAATTTGTATTTTCCTTGATGTACATTGTTTCTAGAGTGGTCCTTTTATATGTATATTATTCTTTGTCTAATATTTTGGTGCTGTCAAAATCAAATGAGTGTTTATGTTCTATTGTATGTTTTGTGAGTGCTGTCTCTTCCTTTTTTCTGTGTTATGGGTTTCTATTTTTTTTTTAAGGTATTGAGATGTTTGTCCAATGTACACAGCATTACAATATTTACATAGAATGCTGTATACTATGTTGGCTTGCTGATTTTTTTCAATTGGCGATTTTAATTTAGAAAATATGCTATTCAGATTGATGTAATTTTGATGGGCTACTGCGAAATCCTTTTGTAGCAATTTTTTTATCTTTTCAGACAGATCCTGCAACATATGGTAATGCAACATAATTCTCACTCTTATTTTATTAGGATGGCTGGCTGACTTGGCATGACTTGAGTCATGTATGAGTAGGGGGATCTATTACAATAGGGGTGGGGATAAAATATTGTTATCTAGGATGAGTAGATCAGTTAATTTCTAAGTATGCAAGAAAATTTTGTATGATGTACGTATGAATGTGTATTGTCACCTGAGGAAGCTTAGAGAATTCTAAGTGAAACATAGTGAATTTAAGATTAATAAAGATAATATTTTTGTAAAATATGTCTTGTTATTAATTTAATTCTATCCAACCAAGAGGAAAATAAATTACATTTAGTTAATATACATATATATGTTTTCTTTAGTATAAAAATATCTGATGTGGACACCATATGATTTCCTTGTACGACTATTAAATTACATACTTTTAAAAATGTAAGTACATAAAATTTTATTTCATTAATAACTTATAAAATTCTAATTTATTGTAAAATTTTTTTTACAAGGGTCTATTTTTCAGTCACTGTAGTTAACTTTAATTTAGGTAAAATTAAATACAAAATCCAAAATAATGAAATAAAATTAAGATAGAAAATCCAAAAATAATACGATTCTAAATTATAATTTTCAATTAATATTAAATAATCAGATGTTTCACCAATTCTATTATGTATACACATATGTAATATTGCCAATTAAATTACATATACACATTTTTAAAAGTATATAAAATTTTATTTCACTAAAAACTTCTGATTTTTTCATATTTTTTTTATTATTATTATTATAGAATAATTATTTATTGTAAAATTTTTTTGCAATCACGGGTTAATAATTATTAATAAATCAATACATTTAATTTAAAAAAAAAAACTAAAAAGGTCCAAAAACCAGCTTTTTTGGATTTTGGGCTTTTTATGACACTTTTGGTTCAGTTGATAGCAATCAAAAGGGTAGGTGCACAACTAGATGTTACAACAGTCCTAAATCCAAAATTTCAATTGTTTTTGAGTTATGCGAAATACATACGTACATATATATGTACGTACAGACGTCACGCCAAACCTAGTCAGAATGGATTCAAGGATGGTCAAAATGGATATTTCCATTGAAATCTAAAAACCAAAATTTTTTGCAATCACAATATTTCCTTTCCTTTACTTCATACAAGGAAGTAAAAAGAAAAACATAAAATGCCTTCAAGAATATATAAAAAACCAACAATGACCAACACTTTGATTTACAAGAATCCTAATTACACAACTTAATAAAAAGTATCTAGTTCTAAAAACATTATCCACAGACTGCCAACACACCCATGTCACTTTAGATCACGTAGAAAAACTTATCACTACAAAATACCTAGCTCATACAAATGGATACAACAATATATTCTCATTAAGATACTCCTACACAAAGTAAATAAAAACAAATATAACAAAAAATAGATCACATTAACTCACACACACATATGCGCACATATAAAAGAGTTTTATTTATTTATACTAGAGTTTAATTTTTGCTGTATTATACACAGCTATACATATACATATTGTTACCACAATATACTTATATTATACCACAATTATAATTATATTGTTACTACAATATAATTAGGCATATGTATATACCTAATTTAATATCAACGGACAAACATGGTATAGCAACTCAGATGCGAGTTGGCCCACAGCATATGGACGCGTTGATACAAGCATCACTACCGCCGCATAGTTCTCTCACCATAGTGGTGCTGCAGCCCCACTACTCTCAGGCTCCGATAAAAAAGTGTGCACAAGAGTGAATTTTCAATACAGTGTCGACCACCACCTGGAGAAGACCAAGAAGAAGAAGAAGAAGAAGATGAAAGAAGACAGAATTTTCCTGGCTCAACGTGGAATCTCTTGGTGGATGCTAAAATCCCCGCCAGAGCAGCTGGCCTGCCGAGGGTGTCATTGGACGTGGGTACTACCTTCCTGCTCCAGCTCACCGGGCTTCAACTTCCCTGACCAATGGACTTGGCAGCAGTAGCTGGCCCAGCATGGAATTGCTCGGGAAGAACTGCCTCGGTTGGGACGCCGACCCGACACTGCGGTGTTCTGGGGGCCACCACTGCCACGCTGTAGTGGGGACCCAACTGCCACTGAGGGAAAGCCCGGTCTGGCTTTAATGGATGAGCCGCAACTCCCCGACTTCACCAGAGACCAGCTTCTGGACCCAACAAATCTTCTCAGAGCTAACACAAAAAAACAGGCCTTTTTTTAGGGCCACCACAAGGTTATAGATTACAAACCGTCAAAGCCATTCGATGACAACAGCCCTTCTCAGGGCTACCATTAAGTTAGCAATTACAATGAACTATCGAAGCCAATCGATGACAAAAACGGTCCTTTTCAGGGCTACCATAAGGTTAGTAAGTGCCACGTGCCGTTGAAGCCATTTGGTGACAATATATATAAACAAAAATATGAGACAATTAGAGATGGATCTAAAAATATATATATATATGAAACAATGAGACCCTCAGAATAAGGAAAACAAATTATGCAATAAAACAGTGCAATAAACACTGAAAACCCTTCATAACAGAGGACAGTCAATAGTTACCTACCATCTCATATGCAGAAACTACAAATCCACACTGACAACAATATTGATATTCAGCTCATAAACAAATAACAATGATAACACACTTTTCTAATGTATTCTAAACATGTGTCTGCCTTATAAAGAAAAGAAAGGCTGCCAGGAATAACATGAGATGACAGTAGGGTGAGAATAGCAACACACAAGTTGCTAAAGATGGCTGCAAGGGCAAGTAAAAATTTATTAATTGTATTAATAAAATTTGTATTAATTGTATTTTATTAATTTAAAATTGTATTTATAAAATGACTGTTTGTCATTTTGATAATCACTGGCAAAACATAGCAAATTTATCACATTGCAAAACCTCACAGAGTTTATTTGCCTAATCTCAAGAACTACCGTATAGTCACATGAAAAATTCCTATTCTGTTTTAAGGCTTATTCCTTTATGATTGACTATGGCTATATAATAGTTTCGTCAACTCACTATATAACCCCTCTAACGTCATCTTATTTGGTAATGCATAATAATATGATTATATTTTGAAAAAAAAATCTAGTCTGAGCAAACAAATGATCACATCAGTCAAAATAATAATGGAATTGGTTTCTTCCAGTTCAAAAGCATACCATGAAAAAGGATGAAGAGACTTCAAGCACTTGAACTCCCAAAATTATATTGGGGTAAAAACTAAAATATGCATACATTTAAACTGTTCTTCAAAATGTGTCCTACCTTAAGAAAACAAAGAGGGACAGTAATGGCAACCAAGAAGGTTGTGCTGCCCCAATGGGCTTTTACATCTCAACCCTGCTAAATTAACAAAAATTAAAATACTGCTATTCTTGAAGTGTACTTTTTAAATGTATTCTATAATCTTCAAAAATTCATTTAAAAAATTTTTTATACCTTTTAACTTTAAAGTCCATAAAGGTGTCTAAGAAGTCCAAATGCCCTTGACCACTAGGGGCCCCTAGCCTACCTCAAATATCAAAAATTGAAATGTTCTGGATATTTAAGCCATTGTCTTTTCAAAATATGTTCTTCCTTAAAAAAGAAGTATAAAACCTAATTTAGTCCAAAAAGCCGACTTTCTTTCTCCCAAATTTTTCTTCAGCCTAGCCCATTTAATTAAAAAAATTTAAATTTTACAATAATGGAACTTATTTTTTTAACTGTGTTCTACCTTCATAAAAGAGTAAAAAATATAACTGTCAACTAGTAAGCAGGTCACTTGCCTCCCAGCTCCTCAAACTAATGAAAAACTGAAACATTTCATCCTACCAGTTATTATTTTTTTAAAACATGCTCTAAAAAGAAATTACACTCAAGGGTTCAGCTCCCCTAATCGCAGAGGACCTCTAGAACCCTTTAATTAAAAGCTGAAATATTTTGATATTTAATATGGTTTTTCATGTGTTATCTCCTGTGAAGGCAAAAACATTATGAAAGTTTTATTCTGTTGTCCACAAACTCTAATGTCTTTTTGGGTCCCTTCATAGACAAAAAATGAAATTCTGTGATATTTTAACTTATATTCAAACTATGTAATTTTCCAAGGATACAAAGAAACCTCAATGATATCAATGACCTTCTGCCACCTCAAGTGTTCAAATAATTAAAATTGAAATTTCTTATCTCATAAACAGAAATAAATATTTCACTTCTAAACGTCTTACCAAAGCTTCTACAGCACCTTCCAGAACCCTTCAACTATGAAAATCTGACTCATCAAAGAATTACTAAAAAAATTTAATAAAATTAAACCTTTGTAAACAGAGACCTATCATGACTTAATGCATAAAAACATTTATCCAAACAAGCTCAATTCTAACCAATTCTGCAGTATTTATATTAATAAATTTGTTGCTCATCACATAACACCACCAGTATTAGTTTTAATAAAACTTTCATGGGAATTTAAATAAAAAACCAGGATTGAAGTACATTTTGTTTTAAGATTAAATATTTTTGAGGATTAAGACTGAAATATTAATACATACAAAAAAGGAAATGATAGTGTTTCATAAATTTTCACAAAGTAAAAATCAACTTGTTAAAAATACCAACATAAAATTTGTTAGTTTAAAATCCTCCTAAATTACACAAACTCTATGGGAATTGTCAATCCCTCCCCTCCCCTCTGATTAACAGGGGATAATCAAAAGGGGTTTTAAAACCCTTTTAGACAGGTTGATTAAAAATATATAGTTCAATAAGATATTATGAGAAAATGTATTTATTACACATCTTAAGGATTCAGGAGCAGATCATACCAATTTTGTCAAGAGTACAAAATATGATAACCCCAACCAAAATTATCATGGAAATAATTTGAAGTATTGCAATATAAACTGATATTCTTTTTAATGAGCCCTAATGTTGAGGGAAAAGAAAGAATTGGTGTCAACATGTTCAGGTTCCTTCCTTCCCAGGTCCACTGTTTTTACCGTGCTAAAAAAATAAATAAAAAAGTAATATTGAAAAATTCAGAATATTATTTAAAAAATAAACTATTTTGATCCAAGGGGTAAAAAACTTAATAGTATGATTTAGTTCTGGATCCTTTTATTTTCAGACATACTATACCTATCTGCTCCACCTTAGCCTCCTTAGGCCACAGTGGAGCAGATAGGTATAATTAACAAAAATTAAAATATTATTATATTTTAATCATTCTTTTTCAAAATGCATACTAGCTTCTGGGACAAGAAAGTGACTCAGTTTTGTTCAAAGCAATAAGGTCCTTCATTCTCAGTCTTTCTAGCACCCTTAGTTTATGAAATTTAATCAAAATTAAATTCAATCAAATCTTTAATAAATTAAAAGGTATACTACTATTTTATATAAGTTATCTAAGAAAATATTTTATTTTAATAAAATAATCCCTCTTACACTGTTCTTGAATCAATCAGTCATATGACTTGTCTGATTATCATCTCAATTACTTTCTGTTTTGGGATAATCCTTTCAATTATCTATGTAACAAATGTATCACCATCATCTGAGTGAGATTGGGTACTCCTGCTAGATACAGATTAATATTTACAAACAATAAAAGGAATTTTTATTATAACAAAATATATACCACAATTACGTTAGAAATACTAGCCAAAAAGAAAATTTCAACATTTATTTTTTCTTACGCACATATTAACCCCAAAAGGCACAGGGATATGAAAACTCCTTCGCCCCATAGTGCCACCATGGCAAGCAACCTCTATAGAGTTCCTTCTCTTCCCATAGAGCTAAAGGGAAGCTGTTTACCTTATACTTATCTCTTTAAGCTGCTTGATAACTTTTCTGGCTAACCCTTGTTTCAATCCCTAATGACTGTATCGAGAGCAAAAGCAGTCCATTTCACTATCACTTTCCTGACTTATAATTTTTCAGCTGGCGAAAGCTTTAAAACACCTAGGGTGAACGGCAACATCTAATATTTACAGTCCAAAATAAATATAGTGGTTAAGAAGTAACCAGACATAGATTCAAATAGCTAAGAGTTAATTAAAATTGTGTGGGCACCTATACTGAATGAATGGACTGTAAATGTAATGTGTGGGAACAGAAGGAACTGACATTAGAATAACAGGGCTGGAAATGGAAATGATGAATGGATTCAGTCAGGAAGTGGAAAGAAGAGGGCTTCAAGTGCTTGGGAAGTGGTTTTTTCAGAGGAAAATGGGCAGACACATTGTTGACAGCTTGACCTAGTGCAAGATAACATCTGAAGAAAGATATACTAACACTTAAAAGTAAAATATTGCTTTAAAATTTTATAATATTTAATCATTCTAGGATTCCCAATAACTTCTCAATAATAAATTTAAACATCAAGGAATCTTATTTGAATAAATTTTTTATAAGACAATTTAGTTATTATTTTAAAACAAAAAAAAATCAATGAAAAAACAACTGAAACAATGAAAGAAAGATAATGGAAGTTCAAATAATTGGATTCATGAAATAAATCAGATCATTTTTAAATGTACTATGTAACAAACTATAAATTTAGAAACTAATATTTCAATGTACATAGCAAAGAACAACATTGATCATCAAAATGGCGTGGTAGGTTGCTTACTGAAGGTTCTTAGAATGGAAACAACTATCTAAGGTTTTGTGATGACTAATTTCAATTAATAATGCAATAAAGACTATCTCCTGCATTTTTATTTCAATACAGTTTAAGAAATCTTTATAAGAGTGGAATTAACTTCTATTATAGCTGAACATTACGATGTAATTCATAATTTAATCGTTCAATATTATTTAATTCACTTACATTACTTAAATTACATTTAAAAAAAAAATCAGTTTCAGACATGAAAATTATTTAATGCAAATGAAAAGAATTAGATAGGAATTATAACAATGACTCTGAAGAAGATAGTGTGTATAATTCTGGAATAAACAACGATGTCAAAAGAAACTTGGTACATATATTCAGTGGAACTGTGGTACATAAATCAGTCTAACACTTAAGTACTTTTATTTTTTCAAGTTTAAAAACATGATAGAAAATGAATTATTTCAAAAAACTTAATTCTAAACAATTAAAAGCAATTTTTTAGAAAGCTGTCATAAATTTGCCCTATTTGATTAGAACAGTATGATCAGTAAAAAGTGTCTACCACATTTTAATTATGAATGTTTGTAGTAGAACTTTGTAGTTTTGCTAAATTATGAATTACTGACAAACAAAAATGTGCTCTGTTAATAAAGATACAAACCTATTTGAAAAAGATAGAGGCTAATATTTTCTGCATTTTCAAAGTAATGAAATTTGTTTTCAATACATCATACGTGAACTGGCCAATTACAAGTATAGTCATTAGAGAAAGTTTTTGAGCTACACTAATTAACTACAACTACTATTACCACTACTCAGAAGACTAAGTCAAATACTTCATATTATTTCTATATATTAAGTTTAAGAGCTAAATTACTGTTACTTGTATTTGAACATCCAAACTCATCAGTGTACTTTGGCAAGTTGGTTTTCAATTACTGACAAGATTTTTAGGATTGATTACCTTGAGATGATTATATATAGTCAATCACATAGCATCTAGTGCATGTGCTTAAAGAAAACTTGCTTAGCTGAATAATAAAAAAATACTTAACAGTTTATTGTGTTCTCATTATGTCAAATGTCAGATACAGTTGTTTTGTGTAGTTCCTATTCATATCATAGTTTAAAATTAATTTATAAAATTCAGAAAATTACAATTACTGCTGTTAAATAATGAGTTTGCAAGTTTTTTTATCACTAGATAACATAAAATTCGACAATCTCCAAGTTTGTAAATATATAAAACTTATTCTCAGAATCTTCAGCAATACAAAGAATATATATATTTGCATGTGATTTTAATACAAAGAATAAGAGACTATTTACAATAAACAACACAATCTAAAGCTACTTTAAAGACCCCATAATATGTGAAGGGTTATACGATAACAAAAAAGAAGCTTGTAGAGATGAAAAATCATTAATGGCATTTTTAATCGATAATCCAATCTACAATTATTGATGAATCACTTTTCTCATAAAACTAGAAGTCTATATTACATATCACATATTGATAACATTAACTATATAAATTATACTGTATTATAATATGGTGATAGCACTGTATGTTAGTATTAAGTTTTTTTTTTACACCCTATGCTTCTTTGAAGTTGGGGTAGAATTTGTTTTACAAGTCAGTTAGGGCATTAAATGCCTTATAATTAGTTTCTTGTGAGGCAATAGAGTAACAACATCATACCCCAGGATTCCAAAATAATTCTGCAAAGACCACGAGTTGAGCAGATGTCAGAGTAAGGCCAGTATTTGCAGCTTTAATGGAGAGAACAGCAACTCTATACTTCTCTTCATACTGAAACTTATCGCATAACATCTTCCGGTCTTCTGTACTTACTTTGCCATCAATCCTAATATATCTGTAATAAAAAAATGTAATTATCTGCAATAGAATTTAACAACAGAGCAGAATTACAGAGAAATCCCTAATTATATGGGAAATCTTACAAGAAAATGTCATTAATCTTATTTTTATGGGATTTACTTAGCCTGGATTATGGAAAATCCTGATTATTTGGAATGCATTTTAATGCACTAATACATCAATTTTTTTACTTATCCTGAATAAAATACAAGGGTCATTTAATAAGTCATTAGAAAATTCAAGAGATGGCACTCATAGTATCGAAAACGGTTTGCTTTTAGTAAGCGTCAATTGTACCTAGAGTGCACTTAAAAGTTTCAGCTGTATCCATCACATGGTTTCATTGTCATAGACAATTGAAGCAACAAGCTATTGTTTATTTAGAAAAATGGAAAAAAGTGAATTTCAAGTGGTGATTAAACACTTATATTTAAAAGGCTTAACACCGAAAGAGATCAAAGCTGAGTTGGATGAAGTTCATGGCACATCTGCTCCTGTGCTTGCAACTGTTTACAATTGGGTAAATGAGTTTAAACGTGACTGTACATCCACAAAAGATGGACATCATGTGGGATGTCCAGTGGAAGTGACCACCTCCAAAATGATTGACAAAATTAACAAATGATTGACAAATTAATTAAGGGATATCGCAAGGTACAGTGTTTCCAATTTTGCATGAAAAATTGGGTGTGAAAAAAATTTCAGCAAGATGGGTGCCACGTTTAATCTCAGTGGAGAATAAACACAATCGTTTGGTCGACTCTGAGGCTGTTTTGGCGCATCTCTGTCACAATCCTGATGAGTTTCTGCATCGATACATAACTGTGGACAAAACATGGATATGCTACTACATTCCAGAGACAAAGGAACTGTCAAAACAGTGGGTTTTTGAATGCGAATGGGCTTCGAAGAAGGTGAAGATGGTGAAATCAATTGGCAAGGTGATGGCCATGGTTTTTTGAGATGCATGCGGTATCATCTAAACTGATTCCCTTCATAAGCTGCCCTAGGACAGCTTATGAAGGGAATCCTGAATATTTCCTGATGGCGACTCCAGAATCGGTAGCATATATTAGTTTGTTAAATCTTTGTTTATAATTTTGACTGTAATTGGTGTTGTGTTTAGGTGCCATACGCTAAATAAATAAATTTGAGATGCATGCGGTATCATCTACACTGATTACCTGGAAAAAGGACAAACAATAACTGGAGAGTATTATGCGTTGTTATTGTAACGGTTGGGTGAAGAAATCAAGAAAAAACGTCCTCATTCGAAAAAATCCTCTTCCATCAAGACAATGCACAGGTGCACACCTGTGCAGTTTCGATGGCCAAAATTATGAAATTAAAGTTTGAATTAATATAATATTCACCGTATTCGACCACCTTGAAAAAATGTCTCAGCGGGCAACGGTTCACATCAAATCAGGAGGTCATCACCCAAACATTTGCTTATTTTGAGGACCTTCTGAAATGCTTCTTTTTGGAAGGCTTAAAAAGACTGGAGAAATGCTTAGAAAAGTGTATAGAGTTAAATGGAGATTATGTTGAAAAATATAGAAAATCTACATAAAATAATTTGTTTTTCTATCTTTTTCTAACGACTTACGGAATGACCCTCGTAAATTTTATAATTTACTTATTTTAGTGCAACCTTCCAGCCCTAAACTCTTTTGAAATAATCAGCTTGTGAACTCTGGACACTTAACCCATTATTTCTCTGTAAGTATATAATTTCTCTATATATAGTTATACTCGTAATCTGTTTTTTCAATGTTTCATGAAAGTGGATAATTAAAGAATAGCAACCAGATAACAATATTTAACCTTCAAAATAACCTTGATAACACTTTAAACTGTTAAAATTAATTTATCAGAAAAACAGCAAAATCTTGTTTTCGAAGAGGCCTTTCAATCAATTAGACCATCAGTTCTCATTATAAAAATAAATTTTTCTTTATTATAATACACTAATTCATTATGAGAAACATTTGATTACATAATAAAACTGTATCTTCAAGGTCTGTTCATAAAATAACCAAACTTTTTTTATCTGGTGCTTATAAAGATATTTTAAGACACAAGGTTAACATCATTATAATGTGATTAACATTAATTTCCCCCACCACCCAAATATGTTAGTTTATATAATTAGTTTTTGTACAGCATTCATTCAAGTAGATACTGTTTGGTTCTTCGGTGATTTCTCCAATAAGTGAAGAGTTACACTGAAATTTTGTTAATCTTTGTAGAAATTTTATTAAAACAGACAAAATGATTCAAGAAGCTTATATGGAGAGTTATCGAGTGCACATAACACTACAAGTAGTTCAGGCTTTTTAAAAGTAAACGAGAAGATCCACTATCACATCTAAAAAGGCCATCAATGTCAACAGACAATCCCACATTGCCCAAGTGAACAATTTTTACAGTTTACGAGGTAGCAGAAAAGACTAGAATTTCAGTAAGTTCATATCACAAAATTCTAATCAAACAGTAGGGAATGCATATCATGTTACAGCCAAGTCCATTTTGAAACTCTTGGCACAAGAGTTGAAACAACTGCAAGCCAGCAAGTTTTGAATCGTCCAAGTGATGATGAAAACGTTGATGATAATAATCAGTGATAAGGCATGGGTAAGATGTGGAAACAAAGCCTTCATCATTGGTCTAACAAAGTCAAACCACTGTATCAGAAAATTGTAAGAGATCAAAAAGCCTTGTAGATGTTATTCATAGTAAGTTTCTATCTGCAGGGTAGACAGTTAATCACCACTATTACCTAGAACTTATCAGATGTCTCCACAAAAATGTGAGGAAGAAGCGACCTGTACCTTGGGGTGACAACTCATGGGTTCACCATGGCAATATGCCAGCCTAGGCATTACTGGTAATTCGTGAGTTTTGTAAAAAAAATTCACTGCTATTTTTCAACCTATTCACCTGGCCTAACACCTGCTGACTTTTTGATTTCCATAGAACTGCCATTAAAAGGACTAGTTGAATGTTCTAAAGTTATTTCCAAAAGTCTGTTTCAGAGCTGCTTCACAAAATGGAACCAAAATATTTATTGTCTTTGAAAGTAAGAGTTTTATTTGGCAAATGCCTGAAAAAAACATGTTTTATACATTAAATTCATTTTTTGGCTCATATTTTTTCAAACACATTGTTGGACTCATATTCTTTTAAAATGGTTTACAGAAATATGTTTTGCCATTGAGAACATTATGCATCCAAAACATAAGCACTTAAACTCCCCTTTCTTGAATGCCACATCACTTTTTGAACTTACTGAGCCATCCAGAGCTGGCTTGGAAGTTAGAAATTACCAAATTTGTAGCATATTCAGTCACTTTATCCTTAATGTGTTCCCAGCTACAAGCATGTTCTTGTATCGTTTTTACACATTTCAATTCTGCTTCATCGATCTTGTCAAATTTTAAGGATGTAAATCGCTTCCAATCTCCTCTTTCCTTTCAAAGATTTTAATAACCGAATCATGATTTTTAAAAATTGTTAATACTGTACTTGTCAAAATTTCATACTTTTTTGCCATTCATTATTTTTCATTCTGCTTTCAAGATCTTTTATTGAGCTAAACTTCTCTTTTGCACTTAAAAATTTATGTTTAGGGGCCATGTTCATTATAAAAAATCTGCTAAACTGAATTTAAAGTAAAAATCTCACTCCAAGTAAGAAAAGGGATCACTAGAACCAGTGTTTATTGCTTTTTCATACTTAACCTTCCAGTCTTCCATGAATTTTTATTGCAGTAAGAATCAGCAAAACAATTTTTTTATTATTTAACTTACATTCCTTCTTATGAACAAAATCCACAGGCGCTTTATGACTACAATAGGTATACATAATATTTTAAGCAAAAATGTTTGTTCGATGTATAGAAATTTTATTCTATATGCAGAAACTGTTTTTCTCAAGAAAATTCGAAGTTCCTGAAAAAAGTTCAATATATAAAGATTTTCGATGTAAAGAATACAGAAGTTTGACTCTTTTGGCTATACTTTAAATCAGCATTAAATTAATCTAAATAAAAAATGTAAAGCTGTTTTTCAGTTGTTAAAACAAGTAAAGCTAGTGTCATTACTTACTCATTCTGGCATTTCTGAACAGTTTCACTAATTTTATCCAAAACTTCCTTGTGATGAGCAAAACACAAAAACTTTTTCCCTTCATCCAAAAGTTTAGCAATATAGTCACTAAAAAATAAAATAAAATTATCTGAATAACTTGAAAATTTTCTCAAAATCAATGATTAAAACAATAAGAAAAACAGTATAGACACTAATCTCAGTATATCAACTTCACAATAAAATATAACTGCAATTAAATAATTTTAAAACATTTTCTGATTCAGGGAAACTGAATTTCAAAATCAGAAAGAAGGATGTTTTTATACATTGTACAACAATGAGGTAATTATAATATGAAAAGAAAACAAGTAAACAAAAAAGAAGCATGACAAAGATATAGCCAATCTCTGTCTGCTGAAAATTTTACATAATAACAGTTTCAGACATGTAAACATGGAACTGTCCATAAATCTGTTTCATGTTTAACAAGCATTTAATGACAGATTTTTAGCAGTGAACCAAAATTAAAACAACATGAATATCACTTTAAGGAATAGTATTTTTATTTTTTGTTTTTTTGTGTTTCCTTAGAAAATCGAAGAGATGGTGCTCATAGTATTGACAATGTTTTGCTTTCAGTAAGCGTCATTTGTCGCTAGAGAGCACTTTCAGCTGTATCCATCACAAGGTTTCACTGTCATTGTCAATTGAAGCAACAAGCTATTGTTTATTTAGAAAAATGGAAAAAAGTGAATTTCAAGTGGTGATTAAACGCTTATATTTAAAAGGCTTAATACCGAATGAGATCAAAATTGAGATGGCTGAAGTTCATGGCACATCTGCTCCTGTGTTTGCAACTGTTTACAATTGGGTAAATGAGTTTAAACATGGCTGTACATCCACAAAAGATGAACATCATGTGGGATGTCCAGTGGAAGTGGCCACCTCCAAAATGACTGACAAAATTCATGACATGGTTTTGAGTGATAAACGAAAAGTGCACGAAATAGCTGAGGCTACAGACATATTGCAAGGCACAGTGTCTTCAATTTTGCATGAAAAATTGGGGGAGAAACAAATTTCAGCAAGATGGGTGCCGCGTTTCCTCTTAGTGGAGAATAAACACAATCGTTTGGTTGACTCTGAGGCTGTTTTGGCGCATTTCTGTCACAATCCTGACGAGTTTCGGCATCGATACATAACTGTGGACAAAACATGGATATGCTACTACATTCTAGAGACAAAGGAACTGTCAAAACAGTGGGTTTTTGAATGGGAATGGGCTTCGAAGAAGGTGAAGACGGTGAAATCAATTGGCTAGGTGATGGCCATGGTTTTTTGAGATGCATGTGGTATCATCTACACTGATTATCTGGAAAAAGGACAAACAATAACTGGAGAGTATTATGCATTGTTAATGCACCGGTTGGGTGAATAAATCATGAAAAAACATCCTCATTTGAAAAAGAAAAAGATCCTCTTCCATCAAGACAATGCATGGGTGCACACCTACACAGTTTCGATGGCCAAAATCATGGAATTAAAGTTCAAATTAATATAACATTCACCATATTCACCAGATTTGGCCCCCCTTGAAAAAGCGGCTCAGCAGGCAATGGTTCACATCAAATGAGGTCATTTGATGACCTCATCATATGATTATAACATTTGATTATTTTGAGGACCTTCTGAAATGCTTCTTTTTGGATGGTTTAAAAAAGTTGAAGAAATACTTGGACAAGTGTATAGAATTAAAAGATTATGTTGAAATATAAAAAAAATCTACAAAAAATAATTTGTTTTTCTTTTTTTTTCTAAGGACTTATGGAACAACCCTCGTATTTTCTATAATTTACTTATTTTACTGCAACCATCCAGCCCTAAACTCCTTTGAAATAATTACCTTGTGAACTCCACACACTTAACCCTGTGATCACCATTTCTAAAAATAGTTTTTTGTTATAACATCATATTTATTGAAAATTGTATACTAATTGCACATTGAGTAAGGTAACAGATTATTATCTTTGAAAACAAATAATAAAATAATGAGTGCTGTCTATTATGACACTATTTTACACAGTTCATTGCTTCCTCAAAAATATAAAATACAATTCATCTTGTATGCTTCACATAGAAAATGCAACAATCTTAATCACTCTTCAATCTATATTTTTGAAACTAAATGAATCTCTGTCTCTCTTTACTTACTTTATGAGACTAATATATTTAAATTATGTTATATCTTATTTTCCACACGTTTTATCAGTATGAAAGTGTTAAAAATGTTAAGTTTTTGTATTTCTGGTTTTCTTATACGTAGTTTATTGAAATCTTTTCTAACTTACTGCAGAAAAATACATATAATTACAAAAATTGTTAAACTTACTTTGATTAAGTTGGTGATGAATAATCTTTGAAACAAAAGTTTTCTTCAGACATCTGCTTTTGGTGATAAATCTAAATACTATATGTCACAGTTTCAATTTCTGACTATCCGTTATCTTTACAGGAAATTATATATGAATAAGGAATAACTTTAATGAAATTAAAACTTAACTTTTATATAAACTTATAAACAACTGTAGTGTATATATTTGCTAATTTATAGCATGTTACTATAAAATAACTGTTAGTTTACATAAAAATAATAAATAATTTAATAATTTTATTACATTATTTGTGCAATTTTCAACACTAAAGAACTGAAATTCTACTTTATCCACTCATAAAAATTAGAAGTCTGGCTATATTTAAAAAACTATACAACACTCAATTTTTTCAATAATATTTTAAACTCTTTTGAAATTCCTTAAACATCTTTAATGAAACACCAGTATCTGAGACCAGGGAGAAAGTCTGTTTTTGTATGGTAGCATCCCTGCATGACCTTGATCTTCTAGTCTGCTCAGCAGCTTACCCTCCACTATCCTTTTCCACAGCAAACCTGTTTTCATATAGTCTGAGGGCAGTATTTGATAGTGGTTGTATTGTGAAACTCACCCAGGCCATATGACTGGCTATTTCTCTGTGCGTTTGTTACGTGCTGGTCTGTTATACCTGATCTTTCTGTACACATTATACCTTGTGTTTATTAATTGTGCATTTCAGTATAAACCTTTTATTGTTTCTGTAAACAGTATGTAATTTGTAATATATTTTGTAAAAAACATTTTTAAAATAGTGTGGAAGGGTATATTTTGAAAATAGTGTGGACTACAAAATTTTGTAAATAGAGTTTAAGTACATATTTAGTAAAAAATTTTGTAAATAGTGTGGACGAATATGGACCACCAGATACCAGTAAACAGGTTGCTTTCGATGACAAAAACTATGAATAACACATGAACATGATGTTTGAAGAATTGGAAGTAAACAATAATGTCTCAGAAATAAGTGAGTCCATGGACGATTACAACAATGACCCAGATTATATATTGTCTGATGTAAAGTTAAGATACAGAAAATACAGTAAAACGGGGCTTGAAGATGCAGCAAGGGGTGGTGATCTGAACAACAAAATTGAACTAGTTGATAAGAACTTGACAGAATATGTTTCAGGCCGAATGGAAAAGAATGAGTGTGGACCAGGTTATCCTTGGTGCACCAATGAGCCAAAGATGAGTGCCCATAGGCGAGTACCAGTGCGCAACATCATTAAAGGATATTTGCCAAGCTTGACTGGAATAGCAAAATGATTAGGAAATAAGCCTCAAAAGATGGAAATATGGAACATGCTGTTTGATCCCAAAATAATTGATCAAATAGTTGTATATACAAATGCAAAACTTGCAGCAGTGAGAAATTAGGTGATTCAACTAAGTCAAATTACCGTGATACTGACAATACTGAGATAAATGTTGTAATCAACTAACTGCTTTTGTCCTTTTTTAAAATCTAACCAGGCCATTTTTCAATGCGTCTATTTAAGTAAAGCACTGAAATTTTACCCTCATGTTTGAGATATGACAATACTCAAACCCGACATGTAAGGAAAGCTTGTGATAAAGCAGCTGCAATATCAGAAATTTTCACCAGAGTAATTGAAACCTCTAAACAGATTTATCAGAAAACATAACAACTGATGAGATGTTAGTCCCATTTAGAGGTAGGTGCAGTTTCCAAATGTGTATGCCAAAGGAACCATAAAAATATGATATAAAAATTATGTGCCCGACAGACGCCAAAACATCCTTCTTGTATAATGCCTATATTTATACTGGAAAGGATAGCGATGGAATAGGACTCATTCCTGAAGAGCACAACTTAAGCAAACCAACTCAAGCCATTATTAGGCTATGCAAACCAATCGAAGGAAATCACTGTATGTCACAGCAGACAACTGATTTTCAATTATGTAGGTTATGGATGAGCTTGAAAAAAGGGGTCTAACTTATTTAGGCACCATGAGGAAAGATAAAAGTAGATACCTACTGAATTCCTTCCCAGTTTAGGTCAACTTCTAAATTCAGTTTGTTTTGGGCTCAACAGGAATAGAGATTGGTAAAACCAAGCAGTGGATTTTATTTCCACAATGCATCATACTACTGAGATAAATGAAGAAAAGAACAAGTCAGAAGTTGAATGTTATTATAACATCACAAAATATGGAGTGGATATTTTGGATTTGAAGTGTGTCATGTAAGCATTGAACAGAAGGACCAGCGCTGGCCCTTAGCGGTTATTTACAGACTTGTAAAGGATTGCAAGTGTAAACGCACACATTTTGTACATGTGCTATATCAACGCAGAAAGTATGAAAAGATTTCGATTCACTAAATAATTAAACCCCATCTAAGAAAGAGACTGGAAATAATGAGCCTTTGAAGGGACAAAAGTGATCTTGTAATGAAAATGCTTGGTAAAGACCAAAAACACGGACATTGCAGAGAGCTCTGTGATAAGAGGCCCAAGAGAAAAACCTGCAGAAAATTCCCTTTAATTAAGTAAAGGAAAACCTAGTATAAATGTGTCAATAGTCAAATCCCCATCTATGCTTGAAATTAGCAAGAAAATCTGAAATGAATGTGCATTAGATTGTGTGTAGACTGAAAAAATTGGACTGACAACTAGGCACTTTGAAAATTGCATAGTTTATTTTATTATAGGTTACAAAACATTTATATATTTTATGTTCTTTCCATATAATAAAATGTTCTTGAATTTAAAAAAAAAATATTTGAACATTTATATAAAATACTACAGATACTAGATAGTTACATCTGTTATTAAAATTGTACAGCTGTATCTGGTAACTATACACAAAGTAAAAATAGTTAAGCCAGAGCCCATGGCCAACCCTTATTATAAAAAAAATATTTACAGTTAAACATTTAATACTGTTATCATTCCATAAATTTATTTATGGTATGATAAAAGTATTATCATATTATTATTATCAAGTATTATTTTATGAAATAAAATAAATAAATAAATTTACTAATTCTACAAATCATACTACTCATATCAGGTCATGTTTATTCCTAAGAGATCTTTCAAGGACCATTTACTAGTAAAAACTAGAACTGTATGCCAATATTGATTTTTTTTTTTTTTTTTTTTTGCCAATATTGACTGCTAAATAACAACTGAACTTACTTAAAGAAATTTATAAAAAACAGATAAAAACATAACAGAAGACAAAATATTATTTTGTCTTTATTTAGTTTTAAATACAACAATATTTAATACATAAATTTGAGTCATAGATGATTTCACACCAGAAGTCACTCTAAAAAAAATGACTCAACCTTTTCAACAATAACAAATCCCATGCCAGGCTGACTAATGAAAGTGAGGAGTGAAATGATTTCTTGTTCATTAAGCCAAAAATACTATTGCATATCTGTTTGCCGAGTCTACCACAGTACAGACTTACAAGGGACAAACCTTTATACTATTTACCATAGTAATTGAATACACAAAGAGCTCATTATCAACCTTAAAATTGAATAAAACAATTAAGTACGCTTCTCTATACAAAAAACTAACCAACATTTCTAAAGATTCTCATAAAAATTTAGAAGGAATAAAGATCCTGATCTTTCCAGTATTGGCATTAATTACATTGTGATAGACTGAAGCAATGCAAAAAATTGAACAACTAAAGACAAAATTAATGAAAACTGTGGCTAATATTATCAGTGAAAAATGAAGATGAGTTCTGACTCATAAATTATTCTATAAACTAGGATATTATTTACAATTACTTTAAACAAAATAATTATAATATTGATGAATCCAGTTATTTAAAATGTTTACTTCCTTGTGAACAGGAACAAACATACTTAAAGCACTTTAAAAGAAACAACAAAAACTGACAAATATTTTATTCAACAATAAATTAATTTTTAATGTGATATAGTTAATGTTATCCTTTCGGATGATATTAAGGATCCAATCATATTAGTTAGCTTACAGATCAAACAGCTAAATAATGCATTAAATTATTGGTAGGCTTACAATTTTCTTTTACCTATTATTTCTATGACCAACTCTGTTATGAAAATCCATTCTTTTGCGTCAAGGTATAATACAACTACACCAGCTTTAAAGGACATAAGTTGTCACAGACACAAGAGCTGAAGTCCGTAAACTGGTTTTCAAAAACACATTACAGACAATCAACGTAAAATTCATGCATTATACACAAACTGACTCGCAAACAAAAGTAATAAGTATAGTAACAATATTAATTAATCAACTACTGAGATTAATATAAATGGATTTAGTTTATCAATATAAATAAAAAAAGATCAGTAAAATTCTGACAATTTAATATACAAAGTAATTACCAAACAGCTTTTAGTTTAGTTCTGCCTGTTTCTGCAAAGTACAACAGTAACTGTCCACGCCGCTCCATTCCCTTTAAATTTGTTTGCTTTAACCTATCAGCATATTCTTGCATTGTCTGCGACTGCGTTTTAATATCATCATTATTCAAAACTATAACCTGCCTATACAAAAAGAGAAACTTCCTTTTAGTTAAGTTGTATTTTATAATAAATATAAAACATGCACATACTCTGTAATTGAATTTAAATAATTGAAAGAAATTTCAATTAATCATTAATATTAATAATAAATACAAAAAAATATATTATTTAAAAGCTATAGGCTATAACTTATATGCAGTAGAATCCCAGATATCCAAATCCAGGTGAACTAAAACACAGGTTATCCAAAATGACTATGCAAAATTAATATTCAATCAACAGATTAAAACATATGAAATGTACATAAAAAAAATTGTAATTGTATACATATTTCATAGGGTATTTTGTACATTACAATTCATAATATACAGTCAGCCATGATTCATGGGATATAACTGCCACAAATTGTCTTAAATGCTGCAGTACAGCTAATCAGAGACAAGCAAAGTGTTTACATTAATTCTGGCTGTAATAACATAAGTCATTTGCTTATTAAATTTATATGCCTTCCTGGTCAACAGTTAGCTAATGGAAAAACAGGTAGAGTTTAACAACTGAATGATTATAGAGAGAAGCTGTTGGATAAAAAATGCAAAATCTTTCCGATTATAATCTAAGTTACTTGCTCTGTAAATTAGGACAGCTTCTTTTTTCTTATTTACTTCAATGTTTAAAAAATTCATTAA
Source organism: Lycorma delicatula (assembly GCF_047948215.1). Classification (NCBI taxonomy): domain Eukaryota; kingdom Metazoa; phylum Arthropoda; class Insecta; order Hemiptera; family Fulgoridae; genus Lycorma; species Lycorma delicatula. The sequence goes on along the minus strand of NC_134455.1, from coordinate 45,515,840 downwards.
AGCCAAGAAATGAGAACATTTTGTGGGACAGCTGAGAAATGCTGCTGAAATTTTAGCAAGACAATTTCTCATATTCCAATATGATTCAAAAAAGGGAATTATATATGTATACCTGAAAATGAAAATATAAAAAACATACTGTACTGTACACAGAAGAAAGTGAAAGTTGTACAAAGAACGAAATGGAAGTAAGATTAGAAAGGATAATGCAGAAATAAGATTTTAAAATTAAATTTGATATTAGAATAAGAACCAAACTACAAAAAATATGAAATCCTGAAAACAAAGTACCACGGCATGATAATTAAAATACAAAGATCTGAATGCAATTTATTTAACTTCTGAAATCTGCTTCTCAAATTAATGAACTGTATATGAAAATCATGAATATTAGAAAAGAATCTTTCTCATTTTCATATTGTAGAACCTTACCTGTTATGTAAAATTACTGAGGTAAAAAAATTGTAATAACAGTAAGGTACAACTGGTATAAGTTCTACAGATTCTTTAGTTAGTAAAACTCCTTTTTAAATTGCTTTTAGCAATAACAATACTATTAAGTTTATTAGTAATAATAACTAAATTTTAATTTAAAAATTAATCCAACAACCAATCTTAAGTTACTTCTCAAACAAAGTACAAAATAGTAACTAATAGTTTACTATGCTAAACGTAAGTAATCTGTTATATTATTTAAAGGTTAAAAACATTAATCAAATAATATTTATATCAAATTAGCTCTGTTTGTTCTTGCAAACCAATTTCTTTACAAACACTTGATTTTAACAAACATAGATTTTATTTTAAGTTAGATTTTGCATTTTGGTTATGATACATTAAGGACTTCCGCCTTTAACTGTATTTACTGTAACATTATTTTATTTATGCCAAATTATTTACCATTTAATTATTTCACTTGTATCTTTTACTTTCCCATCTAGTGCTACAGCAGAGCTATAGCTGTATAAGGGAAAGTATTGTAATTGGTCTAATTAAACTATGGTTTTCACTGGATCTTGACATTTTGACATCTAAGCAACCCAAAGAAAACGGATGGAAATTTTCCGGATGTTCATACATATGTGTGCAGTGTCTCATACCTCATATCTCCAGAATTATTGGACCGATCTTGCTCACTAAGTCAGATTACATCTGTATATGAAGCACTGATGCCATTAAATTTTCAACTTAAAGTTCAAGGGGGTCAGGCTGTAGAGCAAGGTCACCCTCAGTATCTCAAGATTTCACCTAATTAAGGTTTTATTTTTCAGTACTTATCTTATCTTAAAATAATACTCATCTTATTTTTCAAACAATTAAAAAATAATATCTGAAAAAAGTTTTCAAAATCGCACCCCACCCACAAAAATGCACTAAAGTAGTGGCTGAGTGGGTATAATGAATGGGTCAATAGTAGTATCCCCTGTCACCAGAATGAGTGTTAGTGTATCAATGACATAGTGTTGTTGTAGAAAAATATTACATTTAAATAAAATGACAAGTATTTTAAATTAAGTTGCGTGCGTAAGTATGAGTAAGCCGTGCATCAGAAAAAAGCCGCATGACTGAAAAGTCCTACAAGTGTGCGGTCAGCTTATTTTAATCAATAAGGGCTATAAATACATATTAATTTAAAATGCCTGCCTACATAACAATAGCTGTAATTTTACAATAAATATCTGTAAAGTTAAAAAAACTAAGTTTAAATTTACATAAATTTCATTAAATAATACCTTATTTTTGAAGGTAACTGTAAAATTACATCTTTTTTCAATCGCCTGATCATATACTTTGATTCCAGTAAAACCTTTAGTTCGCCAAGATTAGATGATCCACTGAAATTCCAGCCAAAATTAGTCATTTTTCCATCACAATATCTAAGACCATATTCCTTACTGTAACATAAGTCAAATGAATAAAATGATTTTACGAAGTACAATGGCAAAATGTAAAAATTAAAAAATTAATTGTATATTAATTATTCAGTACTAATTAATGGGTTTAGAAAGTCATACGTTTATCACTCAAAACAGACTACAATAAACTACTATAGAGCAACAAATTAATGCACATCTTTCTGTCCAGAAGCATTGCACATTATTTATAATATCTCCATTTATAAACAGAAATATAAGTACATTTATTAATTTATAAAAAATCTGATGTGGACATAACATAACTTCCTTGAACGCCTATTAAATTACATATACACATTTTTTTGCTGCACTTCATTTAAACTTATTACATTTGAAAGTGAGACACAATCCTCCAATTCTTTAATAAAGTGGACATTTACACAATTGCATTGTAGCAGACACCACACTGCATCACATTTTTTTTGTGTCCTTATCAGCATTTTATATTAGTTTATATATTAATTTTGTTTCACGTCGCTCAAGTAGTTATGTGATGTATGTGAGAACATGTCGAATCTGTAACCATGGACACATCGGTTCAAATCCAACTTCATATTCATATATTTATTTTTAACTCTTTTTCTTTAATTTAACCTCTGTAAAAATTGTTGAAGTACATCAAATTTTATTTCACTAATAACTTCTGATTTTTTTTCATATTTTTTTTTAAATTATTATTTATTGTAAATATTTTTTACAATCAGAGGTTAATAATTATTAATAGATCAATATATTTAAATTAAAAAAAAGAGTTATAAAAAAATGTATATATATCTTAGGTCGGATTCAAACCAATGTACCTTCCCCTTGTAAGATCCAAATATTTCATTTGGCTATAACTCTACAACTGATGAAAATAAGAATCACTGATATTGTTAAAAAGCTCTCCATGAGAGCTATTTACTGCAATTAAGAAAAAGTCCAAAATTCAAATTTTTAGGATTTTGGGCTTTTTTAGACACTTTTGGTTCAATCGAATGCAATCAAAAGGGGAGGTGCACAACTAGATGTTACAACAGTTCTTAGGTATGTACAGACATCACGCCGAAACTAGTCAAAATGGATATTTCCGTTGAAATTTGAAAACCAAAATTTTTCACGATCACAGTACTACTTCCTTTACTTTGTACAAGGAAGTAAAAAATGCTTTATTCCACCAAACCAGTTAATAAAAGGACCCCCCTTTCATTTTATACAAAATATTAAAAAATCCTCGCACATATGCACGCACACATGTGCACACACACACACACACACACACACACACACACACACACATACACACACACACACACACAATATTAATCAATTATCATAAACTCTCCCTTCCCATTATAAAAAGTATGTATTTTATAACAATAGACAAATAAAGACCAACATATCCTTAACTCAATTTACCTTACTCCAAAATAAACTTTCTGGCACTGGAGTGATTTATTCAAATTTAATGTAAAAATAAAAACTATTGTGTTTTGATGTGTTTTCAATAACAATATTAGTTTAATCAACTGCCTAAAAGCTACATTAATGCCAACAGTTAATAAAGCATGACTATGAGTCCCATCACTTAGCACAAAGCCACAGTGTGAGCAAATGTCTTTCCCTCTATATTATCCTACTTTAACTGAAACAAGCGGCTCAGTCACCTCATTGCATAGATATTTGTATGTTTTCATGGAAAAATCTCACCAACACTACAAATTTATTATGTAACATGATCTTATCAACACTCATTTTTTTCAATTCCACATTATTTAAATTTCCTAAACCTTTAATAATCTTTTATAAATGAAATGATTAGACACTCATTAAATATTCTGTGTGATAAAAACAAGTGTCTACAATGTTCATTATAAAAATAACAAGATATATAATCATTTCAGAGTAGCTGGACCGAAGGTGCAACCATATCAGAGAGGTATCTGTTGAGAACCAAACTAAGGAATGATTCCTGAAAGAGGGCAGCAGCTCTTTCAGTTGTTAGGGGCGTGAGTCAGAATGACTTAAACGGCCATATCACATCACTCAGTCCTCTGCATACTGCGCAGCTGAAAGCAATGGAAAACTACAGCTGCTTTTTTTCCAAGAAAATGTGGCTCTCTGCACTTTCATATAGCAATGATGGGAGGCGCCTTCCTTGGTAAAATATTCCGGAGGTAAACTAGTCCCCCGTTTGGATCTCCGGGTGGGGACTACTAAGGAAGAGGTCACCAGAAAATTAAAAAATAAATTCTACGAGTCGGAGCGTGGAATGTTAGAAGTTTAAAAAAGGTTGGTAGGCTAGAAAATTTAAAAAGGGAAATGGATAGGATAAATGTGGATGTAGTAGGAATTAGTGAGGTTCGGTGGGAAGAGGAAGGCGACTTTTGGTCAGGTGATTTTAGAATAATTAACTCAGCTTCAAATAATGGGCAGGCAGGAGTAGGTTTCATAATGAACAAGAAGATAGGGAAGAGAGTAAAGTATTTCAAAACGCATAGCGATAGAATCATTGTAATAAGGATAAAATCAAAACCTAAACCGACAACAATTGTTAACGTCTATATGCCTACAAGCGCCCATGATGATGAGAGGTAGAGTGTATATACGAAGAGATTGATGAAGCAATTAAACACCTAAAAGGAGATGAAAATTTAATAATAGTTGGAGATTGGAATGCAAGCATTGGAAAAGGCAAGGAAGGAAATATAGTGGGTGAATACGGGCTGGGCAAAAGGAATGAAAGAGGGGACCGACTTATAGAGTTTTGCATGAAGTATAATTTAGTAATTGCCAACACCCAATTTAAAAATCATAATAGAAGAATATACACTTGGAAAAAGCCACGCAATACTGCAAGGTATCAGATAGATTATATCATGGTTAAGCAAAGATTTAGAAATCAACTCGTTGACTGCAAAACTTACCCTGGAGCAGACATTGATAGCGACCATAATTTGGTGATAATGAAATGTAGATTGTGGTTTAAAAACCTGAGGAAAAGGTGTCAGATGAATCGGTGGAATTTAGAGAAGCTTGAGGAAGAGGAGGTAAAGAAGATTTTTGAGGAGGACATCGCAAGAGGTCTGAGTAAAAAAGATAAGGTAGTAAATGTAGAAGAAGAATGGGAGAATGTTAAAAAGGAAATTCTTAAATCAGCAGAAGCAACCTTAGGCGGAATAAAGAGAACTGGTAGAAAACCTTGGGTTTCAGACGATATATTGCAGCTGATGGATGAACGTAGAAAATATAAGAATGCTAGTGATGAAGAAAGTAAAAGGAACTATCGGCAATTAAGAAATGCTATAAACAGGAAGTGCAAACTGGCAAAAGAAGAGTGGATTAAAGAAAAGTGTTCAGAAGTGGAAAGAGAAATGAACATTGGTAAAATAGACGGAGCATACAGGAAAGTTAAGGAAAATTTTGGGGTACATAAATTAAAATCTAATAATGTGTTAAACAAAGATGGTACACCTATATATAATACGAAAGGTAAAGTCGATAGATAGGTGGAATATATTGAAGAGTAATACGGAGGAAATGAATTAGAAAATGGTGTTATAGAGGAAGTTGAGAAGGATGAAATGGGAGAAACAATACTGAGATCTGAATTTAAGAGAGCATTAAAAGATTTAAATGGCAGAAAGGCTCCTGGAATAGACGGAATACCTGTAGAATTACTGCGCAGTGCAGGTGAGGAAGCGATTGATAGATTATACAAACTGGTGTGTAATATTTATGAAAAAGGGGAATTTCCGTCAGAATTCAAAAAAAGTGTTATAGTCATGATACCAAAGAAAGCAGGGGCATATAAATGTGAAGAATACAGAACAATTAGTATAACTAGTCATGCATCAAAAATCTTAACTAGAATTCTATACAGAAGAATTGAGAGGAGAGTGGAAGAAGTGTTAGGAGAAGACCAATTTGGTTTCAGGAAAAGTATAGGGACAAGAGAAGCAATTTTAGGCCTCAGAATAATAGTAGAAGGAAGATTAAAGAAAAACAAACCAACATACTTGGCGTTTATAGACCTAGAAAAGGCATTCAATGACGTAGACTGGAATAAAATGTTAGGCATTTAAAAAAATTAGGGTTCAAATACAGAGATAGAAGAACAGTTGCTAGTAATTCTAGCTGAGAGTAAAAAGGATTTGGAAGAAACAATGAACGGCATAGATGAAGTCCTACGCAAGAACTATCGCATGAAAATAAACAAGAACAAAACAAAAGTAATGAAATGTAGTGGAAATAACAAAGATGGACCACTGAATGTGAAAATAGGAGTAGAAAAGATTATGGAGGTAGAAGAATTTTGTTATTTGGGAAGTAGAATTACTAAAGATGGACGAAGCAGGAGCGATATAAAATGCCGAATAGCACAAGCTAAACGAGCTTTCAGTAAGAAATATAATTTGTTTACATCAAAAATTAATTTAAATGTCAGGAAAAGATTTTTGAATGTATATGTTTGGAGTGTCGCTTTATATGGAAGTGAAACTTGTACAATCGGAGTATCTGAGAAGAAAAGATTAGAAGCTTTTGAAATGTGGTGCTATAGGAGAATGTTAAAAATCAGATGGGTGGATAAAGTGTTAAAATATTGCGGCAAATAGATGAAGAAAGAAGCATTTGGAAAAATATAGTTAAAAGAAGAGACAGACTTATAGGCCAAATACTAAGGCATCCTGGAATAGTCGCTTTAATATTGGAAGGACAGGTAGAAGGAAAAAATTGTGTAGGCAGGCCACGTTTGGAATATGTAAAACAAATTGTTAGGGATGTAGGATGTAGAGGGTATACTGAAATAAAACGACTAGCACTAGATAGGGAATCTTGGAGAGCTGCATCAAACCAGTCAAATGACTGAAGACAAAAAAAAATAATCATTTCTACCTATTTTAAGATAATTGCTTTATCAGAAGGATTGCAATCCATACAGCAAACTAAAAAGGAAAAGAGTTCTCATTTCACCTAACTTAAGTATCAATAACTGTGTTGAAAGATGAAGTTACTCCTAACTTAATCTGTACAATCTCATGATTTCAACACTTAAATAAATAAAACAGTATGAAACGTGATTTTTATATTCAGATCAAATCTGTAAAAAGAATTACATTAACAATTATACATGATATTTGAAAAAAAAGTTTTTTTTTTGCCACAGTTTTTTTAAAGTGACTTCTGACAAGCCTAGAAATCACATTACTTATAAAACTATAAATTGATGTAATTCAACTGTTTGCCTCTACACTACACCACATTATATTTAAAACCAACTGAAAAAAAAAATTAAACTTCAATTATTGAACATTATGTAACATATATAGGTATATGTGAAAGACTAATTATTATGTAATATATATTAGTTCCTATAAATCTGGGATCAACTTCCTTCTTAACTAATGTCTAGGAATTATTTTTTTAAAAATGAATTACTCATTTAAAAAAAAAAGATTACTAAATATGTTACCAAAACAATAAATCAGTACAAGAAAAGAGAAAGATAAGTAACAAAGAATTCTTCACAAAAAGCACACGTCCCCAAAAGAAATATGACTAAGGAAGAAGAATATTGTAATGGCATGCTTTTCAAACAAAAAATAACATTCCTACTGGTAAACCTCATCAGTTATTAAATATGCTAAATTTACAGCCTCTGATAAATCATAAGTGCATAATTGTGACTCATTTCTTTTTAATGTTTATTTATTTATTTATAATTATAAAATGTACTTATTTCTGATTTACTGTAGATAAAAATTTTAGATAATAATTTTCTATCTCTAATGTATTGGGGGAGCAGAACAGATAAACATTAGTAAAGATATGAACATGAGTAGTACAGATGAACTTTTCTAAAAATTTATCTCCCCATTGTACTATTGCATACCATTCTGGGTTAAAAACATCTTGCTGTATGCAAAAATATATTAAACTTCAGAAATATAACCACTTAAATTTTTTTTACAGTGGTTATTCATACTATAATACCATTTTTTATACAGCTTTACTTCTTACACCTTACATAAATCCATAAACAAAGTATTATAACATGAATAACCACTGTAAAAAAATTAAAGCATTTGACTATTGAAGTTGAAAAATATTAACTGTATACAGTAAGATGTTTTAACCCAGAATGGTATGCAATAGTATAGTGGGGAGATACATTTTTAAGCTCTACCCTAGCAGAGCAGTAACCGTCAGGAAAGCTCCAACTTTCATTCTTAAATGAATATGACATAATCTGCAGTTTACCTAAATGCAAAAATACAACTTGATTTTTTATGTTAAAATAGGAGAAATTAAGTATAAGCTAGAGTAAATATCAGCAAACAGATTTTGATTACATATTTGCATAATGTTTGATAAGGAGTTGAGTTCTAGCCTTGACTGAGTAAGGATCTTGTGCAGTGCAATTGCTTATCAGCACTGCCTGTTGCTACTTGTGTTTTTACACTTTATTGTGCTTTCCAGTTAGTTAATAATAATTTCTGTGTATTTTATGAAATTTGAAACATTTAAAAAATTAGTATAATTTTTAATAATTGTAATTTTTATATTATTTATAAACATTATTAATTTTTTTTCAGGTTGTATCGATTTGTTTATATTAAGGATAAGGTTGTAACATCACCATCTTGAGGAGGAAAATGGGATCAAAAATTTAATTTGCCTAACAGGAAAGGCCAGGGAGCAAAACGAATACCTGGACCTGAAAATGAGGATCTCCTTCAAGACATAGAAGCAATGATGAAGAGATTCTTCAAAGAAAACTTGGCCAAGCTGGTAATGAAAGAAGATATTTTGGGTATAACAGCTGTGATTCATGATCTTATATAAGCAAATAGATCGTTAAAAGAAGTGTGGACTTTCAAACAGGAAAACATCACAATTTTATGTAGCTGGACAATTACAAAGACCTGGCAAGCCGAAATAATTGAATATTTAAAGGCCTTAAATTTAAATCCAATGCGAACTGTCTTGTGATTTTGAAGGACTTTTGTAGGAATGTGTAACAAATAGATCGGCAATTAATGATAATTGGGCGCATAAACTTGGTAATAGAAAAGGATAATGCCCCTATTATTATCCAATAATATATTATTATTGCCATATTTGCCATCGATAATGCCATCAAGAATATATTGATAAACACAAGGAGATTAGAAGGAACTGGCAAGTCATAACTGGCAGGAATGACTTTTGTTTGGAAACTAAGAAAAAAGGGGAAAGCTTTTGGCCATTCAAAGGGAGATTACACTGAAAAACATAATTTTTGTTCCCTAACAAGCGATACATGATTTTAATCTGATTTTTGATGCTGAAAACGAATATGAACTCAGAATCTTTCTATCACCCACCATTTTTGAAAAATGTTTAAATTTTAATTAAAGGATTTTTTTCACTTTTCAATGTACAGTTAGCATTTTAAGCTCCTATATTGTATTTTGTTAGCTCATTTTTTATTGATTAATTTTGTTAACATAATTTGTAACTTATAAATATACAATACTAGACAAAGAATTAAATCATATTAAATGATATCATAATCACATATTATGACAAATGTACCTATGGTTTAGTGGTACCAAAGGATCATGTAACCGATTGTTACTTATCCTTCATTGCAATTTGCAATCAGACCTGTACCTCACATGAAATTATTCCAGTTCCTGAGTCACCTGTGAATGTATGTTTCAAAAGCAGCAATGAAGAATCAAACAATACTGAAGAAAACAATAATGATTTGGATTTTGAATTATCTTCCAATAAGTCACATCTTATATCACAAGGTGAATTAAATGACTTGGTTAGGGATTTAAATTTATCAAAAAATCAAGCTGAACTGTTAGGATCAAGACTGTATAGTTGGAATTCACTTTAAAAAAATACAAACATTTCGGGCTTTCAAAGCCGACAAAAAGAACTTTCTCAGTACTTTACTGATGAAAATAATTTGGTTTATTGCAAAATATTTATGAGCTTTTCTAGCACTTAGGACAAGTTCATAAACCTGAGGACTGGCGCCTTTTCATAGATAGGTCCAAGTATAGTTTAAAAGTGGTTCTGCTACACAACAGTAACAAATATCCTTCAATACCATTCGCTTATGGTATTAATTTGAAAGAGATATGCAATGTGATGAATGACATTCTTGAAAAAATAAATTATAAAAACATAGATGGAACATATGTGATAATTTGAAAGTTATAACTATTTTGTTAGGCATGCAGTTAGGCTATACTAAGTACACGTCGTGTTTTCTTTGCAAATGGGACAGCTGAGATAGGAATAAACATTATGTTACCAAAGAGTGGAAGAAACAAGACAACTTAACTCCAAATTGGAAAAAATATTATTCACGAGCATATAGTTGAACCCAAAGAAGGAATATTTGTTGATCCTCAAATAAGAGAGATAACTCAATATTAAATAATGTAGAAATATAATACAGCTTGGGCTTCATTTAAAGATGTTTGTAAAAGTTTTCTCAGATAAAAATCCGGCAATTATCACGAAATTGTTAATCAACTTCTTACTTCATGCAGCGTTGTGGGATGTAATATGTCTTTGAAAATACATTTCCTCCACTCACATTTGAATGTTTTCCCAGACAACCTCAGAGACATAAGTGACGAACACTGTGAATGTTTCCACCAAGACATTTCAGTGATGGAAAACTGCTATAAAGGTAAATGGAATACTAATATGATAGCCGGTTACTGTTGGACATTAATTCAAGATGTGCCTGAGGCTATTTATAAAAGAAAAGCATCAGCAAAATTATTCTAACACAGGTATGGCCATGCAAAATTATTAATTTTTACAGATTTTAACTATATTTTCCCTTAATTTTTTTTTTTGAAGCGGTAATTTATGTATAAATAAAGGAGATAGAAAAGTTGTATTTACAGATCTGTAATGTACACAAAAAAGTAAATGGTATCATAGTTAGAAAAACATTAAAAATTTTTTTTTGGTCAACAGTAATTAGCCTACTTAATGGAAGGGATTGGAAAAGGCTAATAAGATTTATTAGGTATGCATGGTCTTACAGAGGTAGTTTAGTTGTAGAATTTAATATGTAGGAACCACAAATTGTCAAATAATAGTAAGCATACGAGGGTGCATGCCAGTGTGTGTGTTTGTGTATTTGGTGCACGTACCAGTATACTTGTGTTTAAGACAGTATATATATTGCTGAATTCTATTGCATGAAATTCATAATTTCAATGAAAGATAATAAATAATCAAGCTGTATTGATTAATTGGATAGGGGATTCATGGAAATCTTTTTGCCTAGCCGTTGATTACAGTCGGATTTTCAATATTATCTTATCATGGTTTTTTAGAGGTAGCATAACTAAATAAAGAACTCAACTTGACAAGATGGCCAGTTCAGGGTCATGTCTATAAAATGTTCACGTATTTGTTGTATTTATCTTTTACTTAGAAATAAAAATTTTGCTTTATTATTAATGGTGATTGTAGATTAGTATTCACTCAACAGTCATAGTTGAACCCTGTGAATGCTCACTAATACATACAATGAGCTGAAGGCAGATGGATGTATAGCTTCCAGTTGAGTGTACAATTCACATGGTCGAGACAAAGCTGGAGTACCACTCAGTAATATCACTCGACCAATTTTTTTCACAATATCCAGCGCTGCTTTAGTTCGCTGAGTCTTTGAACTCTTCAGTGAATGACTTTCATCCTTAAAAAAAAAAAAATAAATAAAAGAAAATTATAAGACTATCCTAAAATATAATTAAATAGTCATGCACTATAAAATAGAAAAAAAAATACATTCAGTGCTTTAAAATGTGTATTCTATAAAATAAGATTTTTTTAAACATTACAAATTACTATAAATTAAAGAAGCTAAATCAGCATTTTAATTTTTAGCTGTTGTATTCCAGCAATTATTAAAAGTTATAAATAACAGAAAATTAAAAAAAAAAACCATTGACTATCATGTATACTTTAATTCAATTATTATGCAAGCTTAAATTTGATTTTATTCAATTATTTGTTATATAGCTTAAAATATAATTATTAGTTTTATTTAATTATGCTTTATTTGAACCAAGATGTAAAAAATTGTAATTATATTATTAACAGACAAGGATTTTCAATAAAGCTTTTTACTTTTAAGAAGCAGTAATTTTCTTGCTGTTTTGAAATAACATTTGGAAACATGAGGCTACTTTATAATCATTTATTTTTTAACAATATATTCTGTACAAATTAACATATATTCTTTACAAATTTCATTCTATATTCAGGTTGTTTCACTTTTATAATAAAATATTTTTGTCAAATTTATTTTGAAAAATACTTTTAGTTTAGAATAGAGAAGTAATTATTTTTTATACCTAAAAAACGATAATTTATTTTTATTTTTTCAATCAGTTTTAAAATTACTCTCAAAGGTCTCTACAAAAAATTCTGCTACTACATATACCAATTCTAGCATAAGCAAACACTTTTTCTTTAACAATATTTTAAAAGTAACATTATTTTTATATCCACTTCCACATTTAGTTTTCTTAATTTCTTTTAATATTAATTATATTTCTCTCTTATGCTTCAGTAATTTTCAATATATGAGAAAATGCTGATATTGATGTCAACTCTTATTTTTGAACCAACAAAAATATTTAATATCATAAATTAAACTAAGATAGAAGTTTATCTTGAAAGAAGTAATTAACAAGAAATTTTAACCTCCATAAAAATATCTCCTATAACAGACTTTAGATAATATTAGGTAATACAAATGTTCATATTGATAAAATCTGAAGAAAATTTACAATTCTAAAGGCTGTTAGATATCTGTCCACCATTATTTGATTATAAATTGGCCCTAACATTATTTTATAGCCAAATCCTCTACTACTCCCTGTTAATTATGATTTTTTTTTTTTTAATATTACTGCCTAACAAATTTCTTTTATGACTCGTTTCAATATTAGGCAAGACTAGTTACAGAAAATTTATTTTATTTTATAATAAAGAAAAGGGACCTTTATTTTAGTTTTAATTCTCCTTTTAGTTAACTTTCAATGTAATCTAAGTTACAATTGTCCTAAAAGAAATTTATAAATGCCTATTTTCTCAATCGGTTTACTTTCAGATCTATTATTTCCAAGGACAGAGCTGAATTTTATAAACACAGCCACAGGAACATTACAATTATATATTTTAAAATATTTTTATTTGTTGCTACATGTGGAGGTCAATGAGAAATTTTTCTGTATCCACATTTGATTCTTCTTGGCTGTTATTTTAATAATATTGTTTTCTATGTCATTCTGAGAGTTTCTAACATTTATGGATATTTATATTTTTTTATTAACAAACTATGTACTACTCTTTACTTCACTAAACACGCATTTTATTCATAGTACTAACCAAAATTGCAACTCCAAATTTAAGTTTTTTCAGAAGGGCTGTTTGCTTTCCCAATAAATCATAAGAAACAATCAGAACCTTGACTAAATCTTCATCAATGTAATCTTTGCTACTTTTCATGATGAATATCATGTGTAAAGGAACACTAGGTATATATTTACAAACTTCTTCTTCCCACTGGTATCTTAAAAAAAAACATAAAAACTTTAGTTAATAAATATATACATTCAGTATACTAAACTTAACTGTATGAAATTTAAGTAATAAATGTATAAACAACAAAACTTGCTCCTTGTGTTGCCCTACTTCAAATCAAGTAAAAAATCCATTTTGAAGTACTGACAAACTGCACATAAAATAACCATCAGATCTATTTCAACCTCATATCAACCAGTGAAACAGCTTTTCTCTCCATTCTACAAACTACTTTTTTTTTAACAGAATGAGCAGAATAATTACTTCAAAACATACACTTGTTTGCCAATGCATAACTGATCTTTCTTTCTACAATAACAGACTTTTTTTTTTAAATTTATTTAATGTCACATCTACCTTACTGCTTATAAACCTTATTAGCAACACCTAGTGGGTCACATGTATATAATATTAAATTACAGAATGCTGCTTATTGCAATAAGTACTATTCAGGGGTTTACACAGATTTTGAAGACATGTCTAATAGAATTTGTTACTTATAATTTACATTAAACCAGGTGATTCAAAAAAGACTTCACAACTTTAAAGGCATGTAAGAATTTATTTAGATAACTTACAGAATCAGTTGAAGTCTCATTTCATAGCAAAACACAGTTTTGACTCATATAGTTCACTAGTACTGAATTCGACCACCAGTGTTGTTAAAAATGGGTGGGTACATTTACTGGTGCGGAATGTGCTCACTGTGTGATTTGGTTTCTACTGCAGTTCAACGTAATTTTCATAAAGTATGGTAGGAATCCATCCATTCAGGTATGGTGGGCATCCAGGGATGACCACATCCTGAAGCTCCTGTGGAATTCATGAGAAAGCTTTATATGTAGTCTGAAGAAATGAACTCAGACATGCTTCACATGAGACTGGAATTCCAAAAATGACTGGTGCATGTTACATAAATGATTGCACTTGAAGCCCCTACAAACTAACCATGGTTCAACAACACATTACAGATGACGACAAAGTTGCTCAGCTGCAGTTTTGTATGTAAATGATGGATAGAATTGCAGACAATAATACATTCTTAGACAATGTAATTTTTAGTAATGATTCAAAGTTACACATCAGTGGCAAGGTAACTGCCACTGTAACTATATACTGCCTGTAACTGCCAAATATGGGGTAGCAAAAACCCTCATCGAAGATTGCAGCACATTCGTGATAGCTATAAGGTCAATGTTTTTTGTGCCCTAAGCAATCAAAGATAGTATGGCCTGTTCTTCTAACAGGAGACAACCATAAATTGTATCATTTATCCAGACATGCTTTAAAATTTTCTAATTTCTCAGTTAGATGATGACAAAGATGGACACCATTACTATCAGCAAGCTGGGGCACCACCTTGAAGTTCGAGATTTTCTTGATACTCGATTCCCAGGTTGGGTGGATTGGTCATAAAGGTAAAACTGCATGGCTACCTCGCACCCCAGATTTGGCCCAGCTAGATTTTTTCTTGTGGTGTTTCATTAAAGATCAAGTTTGTCTGCTGATCTTGTTGAGCTAAGACTTGGGATTAACCCTGCAGTGCAGAGGCTTGTTGCCTCTGCACTGCAGGGCAACAAGTTGGGGCTGCCCAACTAGCTGGCTCGTCTGGAATGAAATCGACTTCAGATGGGATATATGTTGCATTACAAATGGAACCATATCAAACCAAAGTGAATGCTGGATGACAAACCTTTTTCAATGAAATGAGACATCATCAAATCTGTAAGTTATCTCAGTAAAATTTTATAAGTTTTTAAATTTGTTAAGTTCTGCTTCAATCAGCTGGTATATAATGCTGAAAAACAAAGTCCTACAGATAATAAAGTTTTCTATTTTTTCTATTTAAGCACTTTTCTAGATCTTGAGGTATCTTCTGTTTCATTCTTTCCATTTGAAACTGTGGTCAGTCGGTAGATAATAATGTGTTATACTGATAATTACCCTGGCAATATTCACATTGATTTCACTCCTTTTTCAGTATGAGATTATATGGCTGAAGTTAGCATGTCCTTTTCTCAATCTAGTTATGATGACTTATTTCCAGGGAAATGAGCTTGTAGGATTTTCTTCATAAGTATTTTTTCATATTTCATGAACTTTTTAAGTTTTGATCTGTTACCATTTTTTGTTCCAGCTGTTATTTTATTTTTGGATAGTTTTTGAGATTCTTTAGGTGTTGGCAAAATGTACAATCACACAGTGTTCGTGAGATTCAGCAGCTTGTTCAGCCAACTTGTCTGCTTCTGCAATTCGTTTAAAGATGTGTTTTAACAAATTCTCATTTCATTATGTTCAGATCATTGAGGTACATTGTTGCTTTCTCTTCGAATAGTTTGCGCAATTTCTTTGCATTTTTGTATTGAAATGAGAACTGTATGGATTGTATGATGTCTATGTTAGATGGTGAGGCTATTGTAGATATGGTATAATTTAATGTTAATATTTTTCTATGGTAATCAAGTTGTTAAGATTTGCTTTGCAAAATAAGTTTTAGATTGGGCTAGTTCGGAATGCTTCAGTCAGCAGCCTTGCTGCAACATTGTATGTTGGTTCTAATATTTGCAGAAACTTAGGTTTCACCGCGTTATAAACTAGTGAGCCATAATCTAATTTACACTGTATAAAGACAAACAGGGGGTGTTTTAATTAAAACTTTTTACTTTGCTTCCCAGTTCTTCAAAGTTAATGTTTTCAACATGTTGAGTCTTTTGAGATAGTCGATTTTTAAGTATTCCACATGATTTTTCCATGATAATTTGCTGTCTAGTGTTAGATCTAGGAACTTGACTTTATCCACAACATTTAGTGTCTTATTAACCAGATATAGTACATCTTCATTCTCATTTTTCTTCTGTGCCTTAAAAACTATAACAAGCTTTTTTTTGTAGATATTTCTTCCTGCTAGCAATAACGTACAGAAATCAGCGTATAACGCAACCTTGATAGGTGTTGGAAATAGTTTTACAATGTAATTTATTGCAATTAGGAATGCGGTGACGCTTATGATACCTCCCTGCAGAATACCATTTTCAATTTCAAACAGTTTGGGAGTATGCCATTAACTCTTACTCAGATTTTTCTAAATGTTTGCAATAAAATTAATCATACTTCCATATACCAGGTAATTAGCTAGTAGTTTTATTACACGGTCTCTCCAAAACATGTCATAAGTCTTCTCAAGGTCTAGCATGATAAGAAGCAGGTGTTGATTGATTTTAAAAGCATTGCTTATGGTGGATTCAATCGTTACTAAACAATCTGTTGCAGAGTGCCACTGTCTGAATTCATGCCCAGTAAACTATTACTTCCAAAGTACCACTTAATTTAACTATTTTTTCCACAAGTCTACATGTACAGCACATTAAATCTATTGGTTTATAGTTTTCTTTTAAAGAGGGGCTATTACCTGGTTTTAATACTGGTATAACAATCACTTCTCCTTATTTCTAGCGAAATATATTGTTCAACTATATACAATTGAATATACCAAGCAGATACTGAAGTTCTACAAGTGGTAAGTTTTTGAGAAATATATTTTGGATGCTGTCCGATCCTGTGCTTGTATTTTTGCATGATTTAAATACATTGTGTAGCTCTTGGAAGAATCAATTTGCCATTTATATATTTTGTTGCTTCATCAGTTTCAGGGTTTTCTGATATCATATCATTTATGAGATGTGGTTATTAAATAACAAGACTAATGCTGCTACAAAAGAACTATGCATGCACCAAATTCGTATGACCGACAGCTGTGTAGCATGAAGCCTTGTCTTTTGATTTTTGCTACTCCAATTTCTGTTGACAAATTAGTCTGGCTGTGATCTTTGCTTGGATAACATCTGTTTTTTGTTTTGCTGAAAAAATGATAAGTATTTTATTACAGCAAAGAATTGTCGTGAAATTTCATATAAAACTTGGAAAAACTATTACTGAAACTTATCTTTTATTAAAAAAAGTATATATCAATGAATGTTTATCACGTGCATAAGTTTTTGAGTGGTTTAAGCATTTCCAAGACAGCCAAGAAAACATTGAAGATGATGTTCACCCAGGTCACCCTTCCATGTCAAAAATCGATAAAGATATTAAAAAAATTGGTAATCTGATCCGATCTAACTGTTGGCTAAATATTCCTGTCTTTATTCAAGGTCCTTGCTCAACTCCACAAAAAAAATAAGAAAAAACGACCCTAATTGTGGAAGAACAAGTCATGAGTTCTTCATCAGGACAATGCACCAGTCCACACTACATTGTCTGTCAAGATGTTTCTAGCCAAGTATAACATCCCAGTGTTAGACCATCTGCCTTATTCACCTGACTTGGCACCATGTGACTTTTATCTGTTTCCCAAGGTCAAATCTGCATTTAAAGGAACAAGATTTGAGATCATTGAAGATGTGAAGAAAAAAGCGGCACGCATCATGGAAGAGCTCGCAGAAGAAGACTTGTAGCACTGTTTTGAAAAATGGAAAATTCGCATGGAGTGTTGTAGGGATAGAGAAGGGGTGTATATTGAAGCGGATAAAATAACTAAATATGTAAAAATTTAAAATAAAATATTTTACAGCATTAGTCTCATTTAATAGCCATACCTCGTATTGTAATATTCTTTTTGTGTTGAATGAAATTTGGATTGTGATTAGAATTAGCAAAATATTTAGATAGAAGATTGGCTGCCTCTTCTGTGTGTGAGTGTTTCTTGATTTAATTAACAGCAGACTTTTTATCAATTTTTTATTATTGTCTAAAGCATGAATTTTGTTCCAAATTTTGTCACTATAGATGTGACAAATATCTCTAAAATATACAGTCTCACATGACTGTTGCAACGGTTCAACTCAGTAATTGTATTATAGATCTTGGTAATGAAAAGATGTTTAAAATACAAATCTTCTAAAGCTTGGAGAGCAATGCCCAAGTCATTGCGGCAAAATATTTTTTCAGCAAAATATTTGCTGAAAAACAATAGGTGGTGTTGATTCTTTATGGTATATCATAAGGTCAAACATAAAATTTATAAGGTTGTTCTCCATGGAGGATACATAGAAAAAATATAAGGTGAGTCAACATTTATAAGGTGTAGTAAATGCTGGATATGAACATCCATAGGTGTGATATAATGTGGACGGTCTTCGTATCTTTGTAAATTAGGATTTGCAAGGACTGCATTAAAAACCGGGTGATTCAGTTGTCCTTTAGAATAGGCAAAGTAAGATGCGCACATATCTTACAGTAATCAAGCTGATCATGAATAATCACAAACACACTACCATAACTGATGTTAAGTTCATTTGCAAACTCTCTAATTTTGATGAGTCGGTTACTCAAGATCAATTCATTCATGCATTCTGGGTTAACCTCAAGTTTGCAATTGAAGGAGGCCTAGCACGCAGTTCGTCACTCACATTTGTTCTTCTGTTTATGAACATTTGGCACCATTTTGTGATCATCAGGCATGACATTGCATTCTCACCATATACCTCAACAATTTGGTGATCAATTTTAAAATTGTAATTTTTTGACCACAAAAATCACACATACTGATTGTCATACAGAACTGCTGCTGGAGGAGTGTGAAGATAACAACACAACCAGCGCTGCCACCATAAGACATTAATATATTCCTTTCAATTCAAGAACATGGCAAGGGTGTAACTTACTTTTTGATCCACCTCTCATACAAGATGATAATGACATGAATGTGTATGATCCATCATTCAGTAGATAAAGGTCTAATTCTAGTCTCATTCTGTTTATCATATTTCCTGGAGAGGAGTAGAATGATGAGCCCCAGGAAATATGGTGGGCATTGAAGCCTCCTACTATTAACAACGGCGATGGAATTTGTGTGAGGAGATTTGACATGTCTAGAGCATAGAACTCAAAGTTCGGTGAAAGAGAAAAAAAAAATGTTACAATAAATAATAATTCAACAACAATAATAAAAAATATTAAAAAATATCAGAAATCATTAATGAAATAAAATTTGATGTTCTTTTCATTTAAAAAAAAATGTGTATATGTAATTTAATAGGCGTACAAGGAAGTCATGTGGTGTCCACATCAGACTTTTTTCTTTTTTATGCTGTCTTCATTGAGCTGGAAAAGATGGTTTCTGCTCCGTACAGATTTTGAAAATTGTCAGAGGTATCTTGTTAATGGACTCGAGGTGGACCCGTGGGAGAGGCCCTACCAAATTGCCATGAAGAGATTTGGGGGCCCTCCCACCCTACTATCCAGGGCGCAAACTTTAAGGACTGTATTGAAGTTGTTTCTAACTGATAAACAACATACTGAAATTTTCTGTACCCAAGAAAAACAATTTTCCATAAATGAGCTTAAGTGGGCAGTCATGAAAATAAATCTTAAGAAAGCCCCAGGGCCTGATGGCGTCTTGGGCATCTTCATTAAAAAACTAGCAGAGAAGTACCCACGGCAAATTCTTGAGGTAGTTAACAAAGCATTGACAAAATGTAGCTTTCCTGGAGCTTGGAAAGCAGCTACGTTGTCCTGATTCCCAAAGATAAAAGGGGTCAGGAGTCCACATTTACATTGATTTGTCTCCCCAATGCCATGGGGAAGGTCTGAGTGTATGCTAGCAGAAAGATTGAGAGAAGAGATATAGGACTATGGGAGACTTTCTCCACAGCAATTTGGATTTATACGTGGTAAATCCACCCCTGATTCAATAAGCAGAGTGACTGAATGGGCTAAGGATTGGGCAGCGGGAACCAGGAGAACAAGGCAGATCCCGCAGGTCTTCCTATTAGTTGTTCAAAGTGCATTTGGAAGTCTTCCTTGGTGGCCTCCCTGCGGATTAACATTGATTGATTATTGACATTTAATTATCTTGATGATATTTTGCGACAGGAGTGCCCGGTGGACACTACTTTGATCGCCTATGAAGATGATCTCGCTCTTCTACTGCGGGTCATACTGAGCTGGAGGTTGAGGTTTCTGCAAATGGAGCAATAAAGATTATCAGTAATTGGTTACAAGCATGAGGCATGAAACTGGCCACACACAAAACTTCAGCCCTGGCGATGGTGGGTTATCACAAAATCAGAGAGATCAGCAAATGTGTTAATGGGCTCAGGGTGAACACCTCTAAGTATGTAAAATACCTTGGAGTTTACATTGACAAGGCACACAGTTTTACAATACATATAATGGAGACTTCAAAAGAGGCTGAGAAGGTTATAGTTACTCTTGGAAAGCTTATGAGCAATAGACAGGGACCTAGTCCCAGTAAAAGAAAGCTACCTTTACGGTTGCTACTTCGGTCCTTTTATATGCAGTGCCAGTCTGGGTTGATGGTCTGGATATCAAGAGAAACCAAAAAAAAGTGACCTTGCTGCATATAAAACAATTTCTGGCCCAGCAGTTGAGGTCATTGCAGGAGTTCCCCTGGTGTACCTCAGAGCAGTTCAGCTAAAAAGAACTTATAGTGGAATGAGGAAGGAGGAGGCTACTGAATCAATGATTAGGGAATAGCAAGCGAGTTGGGAAGATTCAAACAAAGGTCTATCGACAAGACGATTCATTCCATGGTTGCAGCCAGCCATGCCATGGTATACTAGGAATCACGGTAAGGTTGGGTTCTTCCTGACCCAGATGTTATCAGGTCATGGAGTGTTTAATTCATATCTCCATAGATTTAAAAGGAGGGATTCACCCCATATGTGTATTGTGGCAACTTGGATATATGTGAACACATATTCTGTGTGTGCCCATGGTGGTTGAGCATAAAGCAACAATTGGGGCTTACAGGAATTACACCAGATTATACTATTAACATCATGCTATGGGGGAAAGAAGTCTAGGCTGTAGTTGAGCAGCTTGCCTACTGTATTATCAAAAAGAAGGAAGCTGAGCTTCAAGAGTGGGGTACAGACTAATATGGAATAATGGAGAGGATAGATGAATCATGACCGTTTACTTGTCAAAAGATCCCTAACATAGAGGTGAAGAAACTGACCAATCAGCGATGGGGAGAGGGACAGCCCTCTGTGGAATCACCATATATCTTTGCTTGCATAGATGGGTGGCGGTGTGATGAAGCACGGGAACTCCCAAACCCCTGAACTCAAAAGCACCTCTCGGGGCCTAGTAATGCTTGACTGCGGGTCAGGCCCTGGGAAAGGAGGAATGGTGAGAAAGGAGTTTTAGTTGATAGGGTGTGGGTACATGTAGGCCTTTAATTACATCTAGCAAAACCCATGCGAGTCTGACACTACCCCATTTATGGGAGGTATGTAAATGGTATTTCTCCGAATCATCAAGAAGAAAAAAAAGGTGATGGTTCTTCCATTCCACTCTGTTATTTCAGGATGTGTTTCACATCTACAACTTCTTGGGTACAAAGCTCATCAACTATTACAGTTACTTCCACCTCCAGAAGATCTCTGCAAAAAATTACTCCCTGGCTGGTATTTAAAGTCTTGTGACCCACTGCACTTACATTTATACTGTCCATATTAGAAATACGTAAGAGATATCAACTTTGCTCATCATTATAAGTCTCCATTAAATATTGATCCAGCTCTTAATTTTTTGATTTTCCTCAGTGAGCCACACAATCCTGTTATTACTTTGTTATCAGGAACAGCAAGACCATTCCATTCGCCATTACTTGCCTAATGTGGCTGCTAAACAGCAACTTCTCATCAAACAAAACACAATGCAATAAAAACAAACAATGGTGCCTCTACATCAATAAAAATTGCCATAACATAAATATGTTAACTATAAATATAACTATAACTATAAATATAGTTGGCGCTTTCCACCTCGGCAAGAGCATTTAAGATGTGATCCTCCGTGCCGACCCCTTTCATGAAGCCATAATGGCCTCGATTTCAAAATGAGTTCATAACGATGCTTTCCCAGAGCTATTCTACAACCAGACTTTCAAGCAACTTGCTGATTACCAGCAAGAGGCTGATGGGTCGATAACTTCTGACCTCACTCGAATCCTTTCCTGATTTTAAGAGCACCCTCACCAAAGCCACCTTCCAACATGTCTAAAGTAACCCCACTTTAGGGACCCTTAGAATAGTCTGCCAAGCGGCTCTCTTATGACAGGCAGCAGATGATAGAAAATATCCGGGTCAAGTTGGTCAATGCCTGGAGTTTTCCTCAGTGCCATTTGAGAAACCACTCGGTCTATATCTATGGGTTCCATAGGCTGTACCCAAGGAAAGGTGTCTCACTTGCCCTAACGTTGACTTCTGCCTCACCCTCTGGGGTCAAGGTAGAGAAAGTGGAAGTAGTTAAGAAAGGGAATGAGAACAAGTAGATGAAATTGGATAAGAAAACAATGGGAGAAATTAGCTTAGGCAATTAAAGAAAGCAAAATGGAAAATGAGAACAGTGAGAAGACCTAGATGAAAATAAAAAATGGCATAGTAAAAACAGCTCAAAAAGAAATACACTATTATGTGGAAAATACTCCCAAGAAACCATGGTCAGCAACAGAAGTGCTAAGAAATTGCAAGAAAGAAGATGGTACAGAATAAGACAGGAGAAAATGAAAAAAAAGATGTATCGAAAATTAAACAATGAGTTAAGCAGGGAAACACAAAATGCTAGGAAAAGGTAACTGAAAGAATACAATGATTTGAGGATCTAATAAAGAAAGGACAGTACAATATGAATAGGAAGGTGAAGAGCATTCACCTTCATATGATATAAATGGAAAGGGAATGCTAAGTTGAGAGAAATTGAGGATGAGGATGGTAAAATGCTACATCAAAGATAGATAGATGTAAGACAAAGATGAAAGGAATACATGAAGGATCCGCATAAGGTAAGAGAGAAACCTGAGGAACTAAACATAGAAATGGAATGGGGATAGCTGATGATTATAAAGGACCATCAATATTGAAATGTGAAGTTCAAAAAACAATTAAATTAATGAAGAAATAATATATGATTTATAATAATTTATAAATCATAAATTTATATAATTTAAATTTATATTATTTATATAATTAAATAGATTAAATTAATTCCAAGGAGATCCAGGGGCAAAAGTCTGGCCACTGCGCCAGCAGGGTTGCCTGAGATGGTCCTGTATCTGTAGCGTACCCGAAGGAAGACAACCCTGTGCATCTGGCTAAGAATAGCACAAGCTCTTCCCTCTCCAGCACAATGGACCAAACTTGGGGTCCATATAGTACTATAAAGAGCACCACCTGAAATAAGACCCTCCTGATTGATGGTGGCAACCATTTTCTCACCTTCGATCAATACTTCTCCTACAGCTTTGGTCTTACACCTACCATCACTTTGGTGTTCTCCAGTGAAAACTGAGGTCCAATTTCATGAAAGAGCACAAAACAATAATGTTTAATGCCTTGTTTCCACTGCTCATCACCGCCTATTCCAACTTTGCCATCCCCACAAGTGCCAAGTCACCAGTGAACTCAATTGCTGCCCCAAGCAGATCGGACTAAAGGATACTGGTTTGCTGCCTTGCCTCCCCTCCTTCCTGAGGAGCCCAAGCTGAGCAGACTTCCATGATTCTGGGAACCATTCTCAGGAGATGGCATAGTTGAATGCATCAACCATGCAGCTAGAGAAACAAATATTAGTAGAATCCCTATGAAAGCTCCTGTCACCCAAGTTTTGCCTTTATGGGCAGGAGTAAATACAGCTGGCGGTAAGCCATCTAATAAGTTCCCTGCTAAGAGAGCCTATATAAACACCCCCCCCCCCCTTAGAGTTGTCTTCTGCAACTTCCCATCTTTCCCACTGAAGATGTTAGAGTACTGATGTGTGCACAGGAGCCTTTAATAACATGGTTCCAAGAAATGCATCTTCTTCAACAAGATGCAGAAACACTCACAGGCTATTTCTGTGAGAAATATGACTGTCTTGTCGGGTTGCTATCTTCATGTGAGACAAGGTGTTAGTTACAAAGATACCACTAGCTATCCTCATTCCTGCAGTTAATATAGAAAGCTCTGTTCCCTTCAAATCACATATCTGCAATTTGTATCTCCCACCATACTCAATGCTTTAGATTTATCTGAAGCATTAGAGTTCAATGCTATAGATATATCAAATCTCCTCAAACAAATTCCATCAGCATTGTAAATAGTTAAAGACTTTAACACCCACCATATTTCAAGGGCTCATCAGTCTGCTCCTCGTGAGGAAATTTGATTAACAGAGTGAAACAGAACTTGGACCTGTCTGCAATCATCAATATAACACCTATCATCTTTCAGCAAATGTTCATGAATTTCTCTCCAAGACAGAGGCAGATGCAATAGTACAAAGAGAAGAATCAAAACAGAATGACACAATAATATAAACAGAATGACTTGGGTGTGCATTTGTTGCTAATGACAGAGCCTATATGTTTGATCTGCATCACATATGTTCGATCAGTATCACGTGTGTCTTCACTGCCGAACTATAAGCCATCAATAAAGCTTGAATGTTATTAACCCAAAGTACCAACATGTCCTTATTTGCAGTGACGCATATAGTGCACTCAGCTTTATACTAGAAAATTTGTATTCTAGACATCCTATCATCAGTTGCAGTGCAATCGCTGAGTTGAACCATTGCAACACACAAATGAGTTTCTGATGGATTCCTAGCCACGTGGGAATTTTAAATAGTGATCGTGTGGATTCCACTGCTAAAAGTGCATGTAGTCTTTTACCACTCATGTTACTACTGCTGACTTTATTAATTTAAAAAAATACAGTCTTTGAGCAAAATGGCAAGGTGTCTGGACTGCTATAATAGATAATAAACTCCACCACATCAAGGAGACTGTGCTGCCATGGAACTCTTCATGTAAAAAAATTCGCCGAGGAGTGGTTGTCTACCAACTGCAGTTAGGACACTCAAGAGCTACCCACAAGTATCTGATGTCATCAAAAAACAACCCCCCTGTGTACAATGTAACTGCTGCTTGACTGTGCACTATATCCTTGTGGATTACTTATGTTACACAGCCTTGCATCATAAATTTAGATTACCAACAAACATTCATCAAACCCTGGGCAATGATAAGGAAGTTTTCGACTGGGTGCTGTTGTTTCTACAAAGTATCAATATACGTTATAGAATTTAATACTGTTTTAACATTTGTAACCAACAATCAATTATGTTTAGTCGTGTGTATATTTTTTTATGGTGCTGAGACTGTTTTTGACTTAATTCCTTAATCTTTTGTTATCCATAAAGGGGCTCTTTACACTCCTTTCAGACATCATTAAACTTTGAATTTATCTAAATTTTCTATTTTTTGCTTGCTTTTGTGTTAAGTTTTGTTTGTTTTTAGTGATACATTTAGTTATGACATTGATTGTAAGTTTTTATTTTTTGATATTTAGTTTTGGTCTGGTTTTCATTTTTTTTATTAGAATATGTTTGTTACATGCGATGATAACGCAAAAGCATTTAAAAAAAGCCATGCACTAAGGAATAAGTTTTACAAGGTCAACCACCTCCTAGGGTATGCTGTCCAGACAGGACTCTTATCACACTTGATATTATAAGTGGCCACCATGAGTGCTCTTCTATGATGATAAATTGAATATCAAAGGCAGCTATCTCCTCACAATGCATCTGGCCATATCGAGGAAAGAGAGCCTTTACACAACTCAATATAGTAACCCTATCGAGGATAGGAAGACGTGTTGATAATACCTTTTGCTTTAATTAGTGGTTGAAAAACTACCAGATTACTCAGGAAGAGTTTTTTAGAACAATTCATAAATCACTGAAATAGAAATATCTCTAATTTCACACAATATGACAACTCTAATATCACTGGTAGATGTAATGTCTCTAATAAGGTACTGATAGATATAAATAATTTATAAAAAATAATGATTAAGAAATAGAAAATACTAATACAAACATAGAAATGCTTTCTACATTTCTTCAATCTGCATCACAAATTTCTACTGGTTAAAATTTAAAATAAACTTACATATAATGAACATCTCAACAAACTGGAGTTATTAATAAAAAGACTTAATTAACCACAAAAAATGCTTTACATAACATGAAGAGGTAATTTTTAATTGCATGGCTAAGAAACACACTAATGAAAAAATTCATCTATTTATTTAACTCATGATAAATTTATTCCTACCTCATAGATGATGGGCATACTATAAGTAATGGCCACTGTGATTTGTAATAATCAGCAACACCGAGTGCCTGAAGTGTTTTACCTAGACCCATTTCATCAGCTATTAAACAGCGACCATTTTTTGAAATAGCAAACCTAAAACAAATAATACTAGCTATAATAAAAAAAAATAACTGACTTAACCATCACAGAACTAATATTAAGTTAACTCTAATTCAATATCATAAGCTAGTAGAATGATAAATAAGCATTAAGCTAAATTTTCAGAATTACTAAAATAATTCCAGCAATAAACTGAGAAACAAATTATATAATGTGAAGAATATAATTTTATCTTGTAAATTCACATTCAAGTTGTTTAAATGTGAAAGTACATCAGCTAAGTAAGCCAAGAGCAACATATACTCATTACTATGTAATAACATTACGAATGGTGTTTGTTATCCTGGAAAAATATTAATTTATCTCACAATATACAGGTTAACATTTAAGCCTGCGATAAACATCTGACTTCAGTATAGAAAAGAAGGTATTTTTTTTCGTTTTGCCAATTTCATTGCATAGTTTAGCAAAAACCTGTTCTGAAACAGTTGACTTTAAATAAAATTAACCATTTTTATAACTTTATAAGGAATTTATTTGAGATTTTCCAGCATATTTTTTGTGACAAGAGCATATCTGTGAAGGAAGCAGTGTGTCCATTTCACCCTTGTATAAGACAATCTTTTAATTTTTCAGAAATTAGTAGCTTCATAAAAAAATCAAATAGACTTTATCCTGTTATGTGACCAGGTATTGATTTACAAACCAACATATTTTCTCTGGTTGATCTGTCCCTATTGCATTCATATCCCACAAAACATAAGAAATGAGAAATGTTTGCCACATTTATTGATTCATCAAATTGAATACTAAAAAATTCAGTTCAACTCACTTGCTAAATTATCTGAAACATCAGCAGCCTTGTCATCAATTCGCCTTGATATTGTGTTATTAGAAAGAGGAATTTTTTTCAATTTTTTTGCTTCTTCCACGCCTATTAAACACTGACCATATCAATTGCAACAGGCAATATGAGGTTTTCTGTGATTATATGGAGTTTAGACATCTCAGCTACTCTTAATGCTATGAGATAACATAAATGAAATAAGACGCTTCCAGTGTACTTTTATCAGTATTGCTTGATTTACAAATAGAAGCTTATTGATTTCTCAAAGTATGTAATTTTCTTTTGAAAAATTTTAAGGGTTTGCTTTTATGATCTAGGTGTTTAGTTTCCAAGTGTCAAATTAATTTTGATGATTTCATGCTTTCATTGGAGAGGACTTGAAAGCAAACAATGCACTGTGGCACCATAATTTAAATAACTGTCATTGTAAAATCTTGTCTTTTTACCCATCAGTTGACTGGATCACTTCATTTTTTCATAAATTTATCAATTTTGCATAAGAATCTAATTGAAAAAAAAGTTACACTGGTTTCACCGCACACTAAAAAACTCAAACCTCAGTTATTATTATTTTCAATGAAACTATGCTTTTAAAAACCTAATAAAGGTACGGACGCATGCTTTGCATTCAAAACTAAACTGACATTCTGCAATCCCTTACGCTTCTTTTACACTGCTCAGAACACAATGTCTTCAAACATATATGCATGTTTGACATGACACTCTCACAGCAAATATTATGGAAGCAGACCAAATTATGAGGAGCACATATATATCAAGTCAGAACCTGTAAATTGCTCATGTTTGTACACTTCATATATGCATATACACTTCATACCTGTCACTATCAACGTAGTTAAATAGTTTTAACTAGGTTTCATTGGGTTGGTGTTGTTAGGGGGGGGTGGGGGTGTAAAATATTCATTATACATTTTTTTTACATTTTAGAGTCGTAAAACTAAAAAGGCTGAAAATCTCTGATCTAGAAGTTTACAGACCTTATGGATGGTATTTATCACCAAGGAAGGACAACAATTAGCTTAAACTACACAATTTCTACAACTCATAATTTCTGCTGAAAATACTTGAGTGGTGAAGTAATAAGTTATCTCTGCATCACAATCCAGTTTACTTATCAGACAAGCAAACCATGTGCGACAACACTTCTCAAACATATCATCATGCAGCCCAAGAAAGAAATTATATTGGGTCCATTTCATATACTGAAGTATTTTGTCAACAACTCATATGCAAATATCAATTAAAAAAAAGGAACACTCATTGCCCTGAGAAGGGGTGTCTACAGTTGATCTTTCCCTGAAAAAGTGCAAGAGGGTCAAATCTTTACTCTGCAGCAGAGGAGAAAAAAAGTAAAGCTGTTTGGTGATACAGTGGCAGTGTCTGCAAGCAGGGGATATCTCAGAGGGATTTAATCCCCTCTGTAATATTATTGTCTTGGTGTAGATGTATTTCTCATCAAACTAAAATGAAAAAGTTTTAGATGCAAGATTTTAATTATGGCCTTACTACTGTTCTTATTTAGGAGAAATTTTCCCTTACCATTTCAGGGATAATGAATATACTTTGCTTACATATCCTTTGTAAAGAAAAGAGGGTCTAGGAATAAATCCTCAGAAAACAATTGCAGTAGTACTGTTTACCAAAAATAAAAAACCATACAGGCATAGTGGACCAGACATCATGCAAACAGTTTTGGAGCTTTTGGATAAAGACATCTAAATATTATCCTACAAGAAAACTCACTAAGAATAACTATGTGATAAAAATCATTAAAAAAGGTAGATGGTCACTAACGATTTGTAAACAAAGAAGTTAAAACTGAGAATTAATACTGCTTCTAGTATATGGTATTACTAATACTGGCCATTCTATTACTACTACTGACGTGATTAATGAGCTCTGACATCACAATTTATACATTTATGGCTTCACACATTTAGTGTCCATACTGAAGACAAGTAGAATGGAAAGTTTTTATTCCTAGTGACAGGGAACAATCTGTTTTCACAGATGGTTCCAGATTAATGAACATGCAAAGGTTCAAGAACTGTTATATACCCACGGTTTTCCCAAAGCTGAGCCTCTGCAAGTATTTTGAACTCAAAAAATACCTATCAAAAAATGCATGTTGTTTTATGGAATTTTAATTAATGTAGAGTTGGGCAGCAGAAACAGGAACATCTTCATCTACACAAAAAATCAAATAGCTCTTGGATCCCTGAGCTCTAAATTGGTATAACTTTGAACAAAATATAAGAATTACTAAGTTTTACTTAATCTCTTAGCTTATAATAAAATATAACAGTGGGCCCTGAGTACCAAGGGATTGATGGTGAAAAAAGTTAATGTGCTTATTAACAACGAAACATCTCTTCCTTTTATAATTTTGCTAAGAGACATACAGACTCAGCCTATCTGTGGCATAAACTCAACTGCACCAATATCAATGATTCTCCTGGTGGGCCTATATTGGGCACACCAATAACTGGCACCGCCTTCCAGAACAGTCCGTAAAAGATGCAAATTCAAAACCCTAATTCACCTGGAAGTCAGGGAGTCAGCAAATGCGACTCCCTCCGGAGAAGGGGACGCATTGCTTCCTCCAAATAACTAGAGCCCTGGTAGATGTATTCCTGCTAGCCCGAAAGGCATTAGCACCAAAGGACTTCAGCGGATGAACTGAAAGGGAATTACGCCAGGAGTACAAGACTCAAAAGCTCAGTCTCCCAAGGTCAGACCCAGTAAATAATATTTACGCTGATCCATACGGATACGAATGGAAATTACCAAATCCATCTATAAATAAAACTTAAAATTAATAGCCACCACTAAATAACAACCAATAACCCGCTCGATAATAGAAAGATACAGCAGCAAGAGACATTGTCCAGGCTCTGCGATCTGTAGGGAGAAATAATGAAACTCCCGCCATTCTTGCGTTCCGTTCCAAGTCAGGGACTGATTTCTTGATCTACTGGGCAGGGCTGCTTAAGGATTGCCCTACGTTTTATTTCTGAACATGTTCTATAAACACAGCAACATCTGCTGTAAATTTCCAGAATAGCCTAGTAAAGTCACAGTCCTAATAAACTAAGTATTCATAATAATTTATTATAAATATTAAAATGTAAGCAAAATAATTCATTAAAACAGACCAAGCTGAATTCTTCTATCATTAAGATATTTTTCTCAACAATAAAAACAAATTAATTTTGCTAAAGTTTGCATAGTTTCTTCAATCAAAAGCTAAATTTTTGTAATAACCACATATGACAACTAACAAGTAAACAGAAAAATCATACTAAATTTCAGTAAGTGCAGTAAAGAAATAGATAAACATAATTATAATACTGACTGAATTCCTTCAATTTGAAATGGATACAACTGCTTCTTCAGTTCTGGTGAAAGACAAGAAATATCAATGGATTCAGAGGAGACTGATGGCAACTTTCTTAACAAGAATTCCTACAAAAACATATTTATAGATATAAATTCTAAAATCAACAAATAACACTATAATATACATAAACATAAATTTCTAATTACTAATGCTAGTAAGAGTGCAGTTATACATAACTCCTCCTTTCATACTACCAGAAAAAACTCATCCAGCTGATGCATGCCAAATCTTGTAACTTTTAGTTTTATCACAACTACGATTTATTAAGATTCTGGAGAGGAAAAATATTGAAAGATTAGTTTCTCTTTAATTTCTTTAGATTGGTTTATAATTCCCTACTAACTTCCTAAAACTATTCTACAATGGCATTCCAGTATTCCATTATTATAAGATTTTCATAATTTTTAATACATTTGACTACAATACCTAATTCTTTATATATATTTCTATATTTATGTATTCTTCTTAAAATGCTATGTTTTAACCTTTTACCTACCTTATCTCCAATATTTTATTGGTTTCAAATTTGAATCTATCCTGTCTACAATAATTATTTAATTATAGTGGTATAGCTGCAGACTTATGTTTAACTGATTAATATTCTTACTTCATTTTTGTTACCTAATTCTGTGTTAATTACACTAAAATCGCCTAACCAGAAATCCTGATTCTCTCTTCATCTTATATAACCACTACATCAAACATAAAATAATATAATCAGACTTAAACAATAACTACAACATCAAAAACTATAACTTCCCATTTCTCACATTATCTGCTGCTATATATATGTGTGTGTGTGTCTCGTATTTATAGTATTGTTATACAGTCATTTAATTTAACTTGATTCCATACTCAACTCAAAGAAATTCATTATGTTATATAGTTTGATGATCTCTAGAACACTTAACCCAAGACTTCAACATTCCAAATAAAGAAAGACGGAAAAAGATTATTTCCTGTACAAATCCAATAATTTCCAATTGTTTTCAAGTTTACCAAGCTGTAATAGTTATTGAGGTAACTAGCAGTTATTTACAACTGCTCATTTAACAAACCCTACAATTTACAAAAAGTTAACAACTGACAGGGCACATGAAGAAAAGGTATATTTTATTAAAGATATTAACAATATTATTTCTTATATAGCCTGACCTGCTGGGTGAAGCTTTTTTGCTATATTTAAGTCCCAAATATTTGTTACCATGCTTCTGCATTGTGTAGTGTTGTGTGCAGTCTTATTTTATTACTTTATATTTGTTATAATTATTTTCATTGAATAAATTACCAGAATTATTATATATTTGAAGGCATTTAATTTATAGTTGTAGTGGCAGGGAAAAAAGACAGAAAAATCCAATGAAGACTGATAATTTAAATGGAAAGAAAAGTATAACATTTTTAAAGTAAAATAATGAAACTGAATGACATATCCAAAAATATAAATTATATTCAATTGTAAATAGAATTATAAAGAAAAGAGCAAACATTTGAACAGAAATCCTGTCTAGGGCAATAAGAACTCATGAGTTCCACTCATAAATAGAAACAATTTTTTTTATTATGGATTAAGAACCAAATGTAATCAGCAAGTACATTTCTTAATCAGACATTTCTACAAAAGCAGTGTCAGTATTTCACAAGTTAAAGTAATAGCTAAGTGAAACTGAAAAAGCATTCTTTACCAGCAAAGGATGGTTTATTAATTTCATTAATGATTTTTAGGACAAAAATTAAAATACAGATATGGTTACATGTCCAGATATTTCAGTTGCTGAATACTATCCTAACTTACCCAAAGTAATAGAATAAGATGTATGTTCAGCTAGTTTAGTGTTCTATGAGGTTGGCTATTAGATAACGAGACTAATGCTGTAAAATATTTTATTTTAAATTTATACATATTTAGTTACTATCCCCTTCAATATACATCCCTCCTCTATCCCTACAACGCTCCATGCGAATTTTCCATTGTTTGAATAGTGCTGGAAGTCTTCTTCTGTGAGCTCTTTCAAGACGCATGCTGCTTTTTCTTTCACAACTTCAACGGTCTGAAATCGTTTCTTTTAATGCAGATTTGACCTTGCGGAACAAATAAAAATCGCATGGTGCCAGGTCAGGTGAATAAGGAAAATGGTCTAACACTGGGATATTATACTTGGCTAGAAACATCTTGACAAACAATCCAGTGTGAGCCGGTTGTCCTGATGAAGAACCCATGACTTTGCATGTTAAAATTGTTATGTAAAATTTGCATTGTGCATTCTTTGTCAATTCCTAGTTTCAATAATCGCACAAATAGTTAACTGACCGTCAGATCAGATCAGGTTACCAATTTTTTAAATATTTTTATCCATTTTTGACGTGGAAGGGCGACCCATGCAAATATCATCTTCAACATCTTCTTGGAAATATTTAAAACACTAAAAACCCACACATGTGAATAACATTCATTACCATATACTTTTTTTAATAATGATAAGTTACAGTATGAAACTTTCCAAGTTTTCTAGTTTCAGATGAAACTTCACAATTCTTTGCTCTAATAAAACACTTAACATTTTTTCAACAAAACAAAAAAACAGATGTTATCCAAATGGAGACCACAGCCAGACTAATATGTCTACAGAAACTGGAGTGGCAACAATCGAGAGAAGGCTTCACACTACACAGCTGTCGGTCATACAAATTTGGCAAATGCACAGTTCTTCTGTAGCAGCATTAGTCTCATTATTTAATAGCCACACCTCATATGTCAATGAAATGGGCCTTTCCTGGTAGAATAACTTAACCCATTTATTATTCTTTGGCTTCAAAGAGTAATATAAAGCCAAAGAAGAGAACAGTATATCTGGTTTCAATTCTACAATTCCAGAGACCAGTTGATTAAGATGAGTTGCCATAAATATAAAAATAATAACAATTGGTGTAATCAAATGCTAACTTAGAGATATAAGCTTGTTATTGAGGCAAAATTAACCAACAATTAATTAATACTTTGAGGAGCTGTTGCCCCCTTTCAGGAGCCCTTACTCCTTATAAGAAAAAGGAACAAAACTGACAATTTACGAACTCTCAATCTTCAACTGCTCACTTTAATCAACACTATATCTTATAAAAAATTAACAACTAATATTGCATACAAAGAAAAGGGATATCTATTAAAGAATTAAATATTAGCAATTATTTCTTATGTTGCCTGATCTGCTAAGGGAAGATCTATTAAGAGAGCTTTCTTAGATATAAGGTTTATTAATAACATAGGTTAGTAGCAACAAATTTAGTTATATGAAATGGTGAGGACATCAAATCAATAGTGATATGGACCATAATTATTACAGTTCATACCTTAAAAGTACATCAAGATACTCAAATAAACACTTAAATTTGCAAAAATAATATAAACAGCTGAAGATGAGGTTATTAAAAGTAAAAAAGAAAAAATACATTTTGTATCTGTTTCTTTGAATTATGTAACTGATTAATGATGAACATGATTAATTATTTTTATGATACACACAACTAATGGAAAGTATAGATTGTTTTATTATGCTTTATTTTTCAGTAAAAAAACTTTCATTATACTTATTTCTCTAGTGATGCAATTCAGTTTTTTTCATATTAAATATCAGCAAGTTTGTAAAATAAGAATGTAACTATGAAACAAGATAAGGGTCCTGAAATAAATTTTTTTGAGGTTCAGAAAACTTTCCAATTTTTACTTTCATACAATTTTACAAGGGTCATTCAAATATAAAGCTGAATTTGTTTACATACCTTTATTGATATTAGATAAAATCAGAAATAAATGAGCATATTTTTCTACACAATTTCCTTAAACAGAAATACATTTTCTCCACCAGATAGGTAGCTTTCTGACTTCCTGATCCCCTTATCAAAAAAACAAGAAAGCTACTTTAACAACTAACTACACACATAATGCTCAACTGCAACATTCTGCAGTTTCACGATCTTTCTGCAGTCTTCAGTTGCCCATCTTTGAATCTTTCCCCTCCTTAAGCTTCTTTCAGCAAACCAAACATGTGGAAATCTAACACAGACAAATCTGGACTGTATGTTGGGTGTTCAAAAGGTCCAATGAATTTTAGCGAGTTTATCGTGAGTCTGAGGTGCTATATGCAGCCATGTGTTGTTGTGAAGGGCATTACAAATCAGTTGCAGTGATTTTGTTGCAATAAAAAGACCTGAAGTCATCCAACGTCTGACAGTAGTATGCCATACTTACTGTCCCTTCATTTATGCAGGAAATCAATCAGCAGCATCTTTTGAGTTGCAAAACACAATTGCCAGAAATTTTCCAACAGACAAGCATTTCTTGGCCTTGATTGGTGTCCCCTCCCCACTTTAACCCCACTCCATACTTACTCTCTTGTTTTTCAGGTAGCAGCTTCGGCCTGCCTCTGATGCAATTTCAACGATGTTATGCGGCAGTCACCTTCCACAAGGTCACAAACGACCTAAACGTTGTCTTTATTGACCCTGGTCCATGTCATAACTTTTGTTCTCTACTGAATCATAGCCACTTTGAAATTTTTTGGCCCAATCAAACATTTAAGTTTTTGATAGCGTAGCATCTCCTAACTGCCTGGAGTTGATCACAATTTCAGAGGATCTGACACCTTCATTAGGAGAAAGTGGATTATAATTTGTTCCACAATGGACAATGGCACCTCCTGCTCATACATTCTGCTACTGACATGGAAACTATGTGTGTGGCTGGCCAGTTGCTTCCCTCCACACATATCCACATAACTACTTGCAGCACGACACTATATTCAATATTCTTCCTCAGTCCACGTGGAAAAATTCCAGTTTATATTTGAATGACCCTTGTATAAAGAATAAGGTAAAAATGAGGGCTTTCATCTGTCAGCCCTCCTTGTGCTTTTTTTCAGATTCAAAACTTTAGTTAAAGCACTTATTTGTTTACGGTTTTTCCAATTTTTACTTTCACAAAATTAATGACAAGGATGAAAAATAAAATTTTGTACTTTTAAATACAGGAAATGACATTTTTAAATTTGTGACTCTGGAAAAAACTTTGAAAATGCTTACTCTGAATTTCTGTTTCTATATGCATGATATGGTCACTAAACCAATGGAATTGGTAGGTTGTGCTATCAGCATATTAATGCACTCATATTGGAGGTCAAAATCAAACATTTTCAGTTGTCGACAAAAACAACTGGACAAGCCACTGAAAGAAGAGACAAAAAAACATTGTATATTTCCAGTAACAACAGAACTTATACTGAACCCTGGAATAGTTGGTCCTTATTTCTTTGGGAAAAATGATGGAAATGCTAATAAGGTCAGATCATAGAGATATATCTGAATGATTGGCAAATTTTTACCTACTTTAAGTAGAGAAATGAAATAGCTCTTAATAGTATTACAGGTACACAATGGTTATTTCAAAACACCACTTCAATATTCCTCAAATGATGTAGCACCATCACCACATGGCATTAAAACCTGGTGCAGCATTTTAAAAACAACAGTAGTGTTGAATAAGAAGCTTCCTGGTAAATAAATAAATGTACATATTTCTGAAAATAATGACACTGTATGAGCTGCAGTAAGATCAAGTTAATTAACTCTATTTTAATAATTAACCTTTGAATTTTATAAATGTTAATAAAAATTCACAATATGTTGTTAATGAGTGATGAATCACATTTCTACTTGTAGGATATTGAATAAATAAAACTTCTGTAGAGTAACAAGCAACCCAAAATGAAATAAACTATTCCACAGTACCATGTGGTCTGTAATATAACCATGTGGTGTGCAATAGCATCCTCCGGAATGGTTGGTTCTTATTTCTTTAGGGACAATGATGGAAAATATGGTAAATTCAGATCAGAGCAACATGTCTGGATGATTGGAAAATCTTTTTCTTCTTTTAGTTGTAGAGAAATCTAAAATAGATCCAGACAGGTAGTTTCAACAGGATGGAGCTACCTATCATAAAGCTAAGCAATCAATAAATACAGTTAAATGATTGTTTCCAGACCATGGCAATATTATTTAGCTAATAAGATCTAAGCTAATAAAATTTCACGTGCAATTTTTTTTGTGGAGCTTTTTGAAGAATATGGTACTCATCAGTAATCCAACCCTACAAGACATTGAAGAACTGGAAAAAATTTAACAGAAAGTTGCTGCAATTGCTCTGGATATGTTACATTTGTAACCATTATAAATTCTGACCTAAATTTAAATTAAATTGAATTGGCTTATTTAAATTGATGAATTTATTTTAATTTTATTTTATTGTAAATTATTTGTTATATGAATTTCTTAATAAGTCGACAGACAACTTTTTTTTTTAAATATTAAATTAATAGCAGCATGATTCATTAGTTATCAAATTCCTTCTTAAAATAGAATTTTAAGAAATATTACATCACGCATGAAAAATGAGCAAACATTTTCTATATAAAGAATGTTACGTTTGTGGAGTACACACACTCACACTGACTTGGACAATTCGAAGAAATAGTGGTGGGGTTACAACTGTGACACCATCGGAAAGCGTCAGTTATATGCAGGACTTCATCGTGGTTAGATGAGTGTTGTGAGTAGTTTTAAAAAACTTATCAGGAAAATCATAGACTGTGATTTGTATGGAATACAGGTATGAGAATTTGATATCAAATGCTACTCCATAAAGACATTCATGGATTTATCAGAAGATTTCTTATCTGTCGATTTTTTTTATAACATTAAAAAATATTATTATTGAAATTATAACATGTTAAAATGAAAAATTATGTTTAAAATTCTAATTAAAATTAATTTTTGATTGGCCAGTTCCTTACTATCATAAGTATTAATAAGATATTTTATTAAATTTTGATGTATACAAGTAGTTATGTAATAGCAGTTCTACAAACTTAAGCAGACTAGTTATGAGACTTTCAAATATGTTTATTGCCATTTTTCTTTATTTTTTATAAGTAATGTGTATTATCCATCACTGTTAGAAATATTTTTTGATGTGTTGAGTTAATGTAATTTTTTTTTTTTTAAAGCTCGAGAGAGAAGCATAAGCAGCATGGTCCTAGTACATTGTTTCGTAAATCCCGACATAGTAAGCACTTAACTTAAAGAATATTAGTATTGAAATGGAAGCTACCTTCAAGATGAATGTTCAGAATTTAGGATATTTTAATGTACTGCTAAATGTTATAAACTGTCAATTTGTAGAAAATGTTTTTTTAAGTATAAATTTTTTAAATTACCTGTTTTATTGACTGACCCATTATTTTCAAAACACCAGTTTTATCAAAAACTGATAATAAAAATCCACTGATTTTTACTAAACTTTTAGTTATTGCCATAACATTTTACTATAATACATGAATGACTGCATCACTGCATCAAACAGTATGTTTGAAACAAATCAAAATAAATCACCTTATGACTTAAAACAATTCAACCCCAAATCAATAACAAACTGAATGAAACAAACAAGCCTTCAGTGGAACAGTTTTGTTCAGAATTCAATGTTTTCAATTTCTAAAATTTTACTTTGAACTTTACTTTTTACTTTTTTACTTTGTAATTGTGAATTTTAAATTTATAATAACTTCTAATGAGGAAATAGGTGTGAAAATTTTTGTAACAATTTCTAAATTGAAAATGATCACAAATTTTGAAAGTACTCTACAATAAAAGAAAAAAACTGATAATATTTCTGTAGCATTGATATGAGAATTAAGAAGATATTTTTTTAAGATTACACAAGAATTGCTTCTCTAACTTCTGATTCTATACTAAATTTAATGGAAGATGGCACAAAAAAAAGAAGTATCAAAAATAAACTATTTGTAATGCACACAACAAATCTGAAATATTTTTATTAATTTTACTGAAATTTATCTTTATAGTTTTCAGTCTTATCTTAAGTTTTTAAATATTAACTACTTTTTCTTCATTAAGTTTTAAACTCATTTTAAATTAATGATGAAGTAAGAAAAGTCATGATTTTGGAGTTTTATCAGGTTCATGGCAAGGACTTTCTTACAGAAGAAGACAACAGTTTTTCACACAAGTTAAATATTAACAATTTTTAGGCTTACCATATTTTTTGGGTCCAACCCGGACATATTTTTTAAATTACTTAAAAGTCTTAACAGTTTATTAAAACACATTAAATTCTATTTATTCAGTTGCATTTTTCACTAGACATGACTTTTTTCAGAAATGGTTTATCTGTTTTAATTACATCATAAAATTCACAACAAGAAAGTTCTGAATTAATTTTAACATTTAGCAGATGTTCAACAGTAGATACTGAAAGTCTACCTCTTTCTGCAGACCATATATCCCCGTCAACTGGAGCAGATGTCCCAGGCAAAGATATCGCAAACTCAACCAACCATTTTAGAAATATTGCAATATGAAATATCAGTCTTTTGAAACACCTTAAAAATAGCTTTCCACTTCTCTTCAATAGTATCTGGTACTTTTTCAGAACTTGAACCACAACCTACCCATTGATTTTGAATTACCTGGTTCAACAATGTACATTCATCAAATAGGTCATCAATATTTATAGAATCTTTTATAATTTCATTAACAACTTGTGCACTATCTTCTAAATCAGACCAGGCAGTTTCAGTTTGTAAATTTATCCACTGAAACTTACTAACTTTATCAAAACTGGTTCTCCATAACTCCACAATAAAAATTGTGTATGCTTGAAAAGAATTTTTGTTCCTGAACATCATTATTTTCTTTTTGAGTGCATAGCAATTCTTTGGCAGATGGAATAAATTTGTGGGTTTTTCCCTCTTAAAGTTGACAAATTAATTCAGAATATCTCTGAAATGCTTCTGTTGCTGTGATAGAATGAGCTTCCAATTTCAGAACTAAATTATTAAATAACTGTAGAGTACCATATAAAAATTTTAAAAACAGTTTACTTTCTAGATTTTCAAAAAATCAAATAACAATTTTGGGCATTTGTCACAAGGTATGGTTTTAGGGAATCAAAAAAAGAAAGAATTCTTTCTATTGCAGGTAACAAACTAAGGAACTTTATGCTGCTATGAGATAATACTTTTTTGTAATCTGTTTCCATAAATTCACAGAACTCTTTAAGTTTCATTACTCTTACTGTATATATGTGAAAATATTTATAACAATAACTTCTATGTCCAGGGGTAAAGAATCACATGCTGTTTGTACTGAATTGTGTACAATGTGAACTGAACAACCAATTCCTAAAATAGGTTTATCTAAATCACTTTGAACTTTTCTGAACACATTTTCATTTCCCTTTCTCTTCACACCCCCAAAATTATTGTTAGTGTTATCAGCAGTATAACAAAGCAACCTTTCAAGTTTGTATTTTTTCACATACTGCAAAAGATACTGGGTCAAAATTTACTATTACATAACATTACTATTACATAATTACCATTACTAATTACATAATTAATGTTTTCCAAAGAACACAACACATTAACAAATACAAATGGCAAAAATAATGATAACAATAATTATCTCGGATCTGATTCTAGCAGATGAAAATTTTGGGTCATATAACTTTTTAACCAGTTTAGATGTGCAGTCTGATGTTTTAAAACTGAGTTCGTGTCTAGCAGTGACGTATGAAAATGTAGCTTCTTTAGCAGCATACCCCAGATCACTGTTATTGTTATTCCCTTCTTTGGCTTTAAAAAAAATTCCTTATGTTTGCTGAAGCAGTAGCATTAATAGCACTCCTATGATTAACTGTTTTCACGTGGTCTTTAATATCACCCTTTCCTTTAAGTGCAACAGAAAATTCTCCAGTACATGGTGTGCAATAAACATGTTCACTGTTACTATCATTACACAGTTTCAAAAATTTGTGTTCCTGATGTAGGTTAACATTAAACACACATTTTCTTTTGCCCATTGCTAAACAATGAGGCAAAAACGAATAGAAATAAAATAAATGATCAAAAACATTTAGATGAGTTACTTCACACACGAAAACAACATAAACATATTGCCCCAGTTGTATTGCCAAAAGACTAAGTAAAACGTTGTGGCGAGACCAGTAGCCACGCCTCCACCAAAATCGGCGTCAGCACGAGCATCTCTCAGCCGACCTCACAGCTGTAAGAGAATGTTTAAAAACGCAATCTCGAACATATAGGTCTAAAATTAAAATAATTCTCGCCAGTCATAAAATTCTCAAACCCCGTTGACATTTTTGCAACCCCAGACAGCACTAAAAAACCAGGACTGTTTGGGCTAATTCCGGACGTATGATAAGCCTACCAATGTTGTAATAACATTAATTAAATTTTGTAATAACCATGCCATTTATTAATGCTTTCTTAGTAAGTCTTACCACAAAGTAAAATACTGTATATTTACAGCACTATTAACATGCCAAAACAAAATTGTTTATGCTATGATTTTATTTCTATATTTGAATATAATAAAATTTTTAAGTATTTAGATCATATATTTAAATTTTTATCAGAGGATGAATTTCTCCAACAAATCTTTCAATGAATGTAAAACACCACACACTTAAAGCTTCTAAAATCATACAGAAGTAGTTTTTATTAACTAAATTACATTAACCAAATAATTTTTGTATATCAGCATTGCACAATTTTAACAACATAATTCAATTTCACATACAATAAAATAATATGTCAGCAGAAAGTGATTCATAAAGTGATATCCCTTTAGACAATGAAATGAGTTAAAATACCAACCTACCTTTAATATAAATTTTGGTAAAGGATTAATACTAATTTCTAAGTTTAAGAGTTCAATTTTTTTCAATAAGTTCTTATACTGAGAAAGTGGAAAATTCCATTTTCGTTCTTTAGCATCTGAAAAATATAAAAAAAACTATTTTCAATTTTACACTGATTAAATGTAAAATAAAGATAAAAAATAATTATGTTAATATGTCAAATTAATTAAATTTCTGAACTACAGTCTAACTGCATTTATAGATTTAACAGCAAAAATTACTTATATCACAACTGTAATATAAAAGAATTCGCCTGTTAGTAGTGAACTGTAGTAATTTTGATAGCAATCCTCCCATAAAGAAGTTTAAATAACTAATGCAAGGTAATCAATATCTAACAAGAAGAAAAATGAACAAGAGGTATTCAATTTTAATTCAACAAATGATTGGTGCATCAATATTATAGTAGTTGATGTTTGGTATATGATAACTACCCACCTTGTAGTGGCCAAAAAATATTTTTTTATATTTAAAACAAAATTTTTTCTTGAGCAATAGACTATTTTCCAAGTTGCCAACAGGTAAAAACAGCCATTTTCATCACTGTTTCCATGAGCTGTAGTATTCTTATTTTACATCATGCAGAGATTATTTTTTCCAAAAAGCCCTTTTTGATCTCAAGCCCAAAAAGGGCTTTTTGGAAAAAATAAAGATGAAACTTCATCTTGGTGTACTCAAAATTAATTTTGTTACATAACTAAATCTTGCAATGTTTACTGAAATTATATTTACAAATTCTTTTTTTCAAATTTTGGGCCCAAAATAAATAATGAAGGGCTTAGAGTAACAGGCCTGTCTTTTTACCTTTTAACTCTTAGGTACTATTAATACTTTTAAAAAATTTGACGTTAACTGTATGTCCTTCATTAAAAAAAAAAAGGGTCACCAAATCTTGGAAGATTTTGAAAATGTCTTGTTTTTGGGGGTCAGAAACCAGATGTAGGGCAGATAGCAAAAATCTGAACTGTTTACAGCAGTAAGTACTTTTTATGTACTGTAAAACCATGTAAAATTTATTTTGTCAGTGAAAGGGGTTGACAAGTAATGAAGCCAACAAAACCACTAAAAACACCGTTCCTTCTAACTGTAAACAGCACATCCAAAAATACTGATGTTATGTATTTTTGTCAGATTATAAAAATTACAAATAAATTCATTAGGGTGGATAAATTGATAAATAATAAATAGGCAATTACAAAATGATAAACAATTCAAATACATTAACAAGTTGTTCAATTCACTTTTACCTTATTTTACTCCTGCTAATTGAAGTTATGAATGAATCTTGCACTTTTTGATAACAAACTTAACTAAAATAACTTAGCCATTTTTTTATCGAGTAGAACTGATAAGTCCTCATTCATCTTTGGTGTAATGTTGTGTCCTCTACCCGTAGTTGATAGAAAAAGCTCTGAAGGTGTGAGAATCTTTAAAATATTTTCCAGTTGAACCCATGTTTGATTATCTCTCAATGATTTCTTGAATGAAGTAACACGACTGTGAGGGTGGAAAAAGTGTATTCAATATTCCTCTTCATTTTCATGTATTTTGACTTCAATAACTTCACCTAACAACTTGCCATTGTATATGCAGCAGACATAATTTATACATTTTGACTGGTAAACCTATAAAGCAATCAGAAACACTAATGTCCTTGTGTACCGATACTAATGTAAATGTTTCTATTCAGAGGTCACCTGGACTTTGAGAATGCATTTCTGACTTGTTGGAACATAACTGTGAAAGGTTCTTGTGTTTAGGACTGTTGTGATTACCTGATGATGAGAACAGAGATATTCTTCAGTTTCTTGAACATCTTAATTAGAGCAGCAAATAAATGTTATATTTGTAATATTGTCTGCAATAATTGTACATTTCAGAAGGTGTAACAATTTGATTGTTCACTGTCCTTTGAAGGCTTGCTTTAGTCACAGTCCATTTTACAGTTCCATCACTACCATCACATGGTCCTTTTCCATGTAATGAGGTAAAAAAATGCCATTCAGCTGCGATTTCTAAATCTTCTTGATGGTAGCACAAATTTATGAATTTTTTTGTTTTTATATTGGGCTGAGAAGCCATCAGAAAAATGAAAAAAAAAATCTGTTTAACTTGTGGTAACAGTGTTTTTACTTTATCACTTGCTTTTGGAAACAGAAGAACAATGTAGTACTGTATTTCAAGTACTCAATATTCACACAGTAGCTTTGGCTACTGTGTGAATACAGTACAGTTTCCTTCCTTTTTTAAAGTACAGTTTTTTTTTACAGTACAGTTTCCTTCCTTTTTTAAAAAGAGAAATGGATGTACTGTGGCATAAGTTTATGACCAGAGATATGACTGGACTTCATCCTGCATCATAATGGGAGAGAAGTCTCCCATTACAATACATTCACCCTCCAACAAGTTTTCCTTTTTAATGTTGAGGAAATTAGCTTGTTTCTTTGCCTTTCTAGATTATTTAGATTTTCAGTAAGTTTATCTAAGTACTCTTGAAATAGAAGAATTTGAGTAGTTAGTTCACAACAGTCAACAGAAACCCAGTGTTTGAAGATAATTTCAAAATCAAAATCACCCCAGCTCTCTTGCAGTAATCTGAACACTTCATTAGTACCTGGACATTTTTCACACTGTGACAGAAGGAT
This sequence comes from Lycorma delicatula, assembly GCF_047948215.1. Classification (NCBI taxonomy): domain Eukaryota; kingdom Metazoa; phylum Arthropoda; class Insecta; order Hemiptera; family Fulgoridae; genus Lycorma; species Lycorma delicatula. Next base: position 45,471,390 of record NC_134455.1, on the reverse strand, counting down.
GTTTCATTTTCTACATCCCACTGTGGCTGAAAGGAGAATTTTACAATCAAATTTCATTTTTAGAATAAATAACATGAGTTTTACATCTTTGTGGGCGATACACACCTGAACAGAGTGAGTACCTGACCCAAAAATTTAGGTCTTAAAATCAGGAAGTTTTGAAAAACCATTTTTTAAATGTTTTTCTTTGAAGGCTGTGTACAATTCTTTTAAGTTACATAAGATAAGACTTTTTTGAACATTAATTTTCTTCCTTCAGGTTCTCTTACAGTGAAACAAAACTTCTTACCTGGCATCATTTGGCTGTGTTCATCATTCTGGTAAATATCTTGGACTCATTTAATAACATTTCCATCAATTACGTGACTGGGTTTCTTTTTGCCGATTTGTGGCAAAATTCCACTTAACTAACTGTTTGGATTGATGGGTTAAATACCGAGTAACACTAAACTCATTTTGAATTTTTTGAATGCTTCTTCTGCTTGGTAATAAACTTAAAATATTAATTTTTTCCTGGGATGATGTAACTGTTTTCATTTTATCCTTTATTTTAATGATTAATTCTTCATATTTCCTACCTAAATCAGCATAATTTTGTGGTACTAAACCACAAAATTGGTTTCTTCTGTGGAAATATTTAAATGAAAGGAATCGTTTAATTTACTGGTAACTGACTCGGCTATTTTTGTAACTTTATTTTTTAAAATTGGGGTCTTTGCGCTGCTCGATAATTTTTGAACCTTAATAGGGGGGGGGGGGATACAAAGTGCTGAACAAGCTTTATTCACTGACTCGACTATAACACATTGGGGCTCAAATATATCTTGACATTCCAGTTTGCTTTATGTTATCATCTTTAAGTTTTGTATTTTGTTTAATCATTTTTACACAGTGCTCTGCCTGGAATTAATTTTAAATTTGGATTGTTTGTTGAAAAGGTCAAAGATATTTCTTAACCAGTTTAGTGTGACAGCTAAATGGTTCACAGCAACTTTTCCCATTAATATGAAAATATTTATCTAAATATTCAGTTTTATGAAAAGTACAGATATGTTTTGTTTCAGTACATCCACTTTTTAAAGATATCAATGTTATTTGCTATTCAGTAACTCTAAAATATCATGCAATACTGAAGATCTATTGTAAGTCAATTTGTGACATACTGTTTCAATGTGAATGCCAACTGAACACTCCATAATCCGTTTTTAAAAATGCAAGGATTCTTACAATAACAATACACTTAATATAAATTATAAAACTAGCAACTCCACCTCACTTTGTCTTACCCCAGTTTCTTTACAGCTAAAATAAAAATTTCTCTACTTAATAAAATTAAAAATAAAAGATATCACATAAAAGAAAAGTTAACTGCTAATAAAATTACTTTATAAACAAATGTACATTACCTAACTACAGTATTAATACAAGCAACAATACAGCATATCACATTGAAATCAAAACAGTAACAGAGCCTTCTACAATGTTTACGCAAACATGCATGTCCATGCATGTCTATTCACTTTTATGTTTAAACATGAGTTTGTGTGTATGAGTCATACTTTGGGTAAAAAGTATCTAGAATATAAGCTATCTCATTATAGACAAATTAAAATATTTTGTATAGTAGGCCAACATTATTATCTAAAAAAAATACATGCTGTGACTTTTTTTGGATATATTGTTCACGGTTAGAAAGAACAATATTTTTAGCAGTTTTGATAACTTCATTAGTCATTAACTTCTTTGAGCAACAAAATAAATTTTATATGGTTTTAAAGTACATTAAAAATTCTTACGTTAGTAAAAATTTCAGATTTTTTCCACTTGTCCCACATGTGGTTTTTGGGCCCCAAAAATGAGACATTTTAAAAATATTATGTTTTGGCAACCCTTTTTTTTGTAACTGTCCAATTTTTTTTAAAAGTACTACTAGTACCTAAGAGTTAAAAGGTAAAAAACAAACCTGTTTTTTACAAGTAAACATTACAAGATTTGGTTATGTAACAAAATGAATTTTGAGTACAATGATGAAGTTTCATCTTTACTCTTTCCAAAAAGCCCTTTTTGACCTGTGTATGATGTAAAATAAGAATGCTACAGTTCATTGAAAAAGTGACTAAAATGGCTGTTTATCTGTTTGCAAGTTAGAAAATAGTCTATTACTCAAGAAAAAAATTTGTTTTAAAAATAAAAAAAATATTTTTTGGCCACTTCAAGGTGGGTAGTTATCATACCGGATATCAAAATAAAAGATAGTGATGCAATAACATTTTTTGAATTAAAATTGAATACCCCCACAAAACAAATGAATCACAGTTCAGGATTCAAACAAAACATAATTTTACTCAAGACTAGATATCAGGAATATGTTAGGTGATGTAGTACACACTGAGGTAAAAACAATAAGTAAGCTAAGTATATATAAGTGAGCAATAAGTAAGCTAAATTTCGGTCACAAGACATTAATCTAAAGATAGTTCTGTCATTAAAAATTACTAAAATGGATATGTAGTAAAGATAAATAGATTACCACCGCACACGACACTCAACGTAACTGTTACTTGAGATCATCATGTTTTTCACTAACAGAAAGGCTTTACACACCTTTCTTAATGAATGCAACTACCTTAAATGGACAATAGCCCAACTATAATCCCAAAGCTTCATACTTTTATGTGACAGAGCACCCTAGCAACATTACAGTACATTTACTCATTAAATATTAACATTTTTTCATCAGCTAAACAAACACAGTTGATTATTCCTTAGTCATGTTTGTTATTTAGCAACATTCATGAATTAGACTGAAGACAGTGATCCCAATTATGAAATTCTAGAGGAAAGCTTGGAATTCTAAAAATGTTATCTGCCATTATAAAAAATTGCTAACAGAAGGAAAAAAAGAAAAAGCAACCTTTTTACAATGATTATACTTATAAGGAACCAAATAAAAGACAGCCAGATTGCTATTCTGAGACTGTTATAACTTAACATGCATTTAGTAACACAATATTTTTTTGCTGTACAGTAGAACTACAGATTATTAATAGTCCATTCAATAATACCTTATAATAACATATTGTTTTTATTCATGTTGAAATAGTAGTGAATTATAAGTTCATGTTATTGCACTGCATTGATTTTTACTATTAAGTTAACTTTTAATAAAAAAAAATGAACCTGAACAAGTAACATGGTAATGCAATAATCATAAGTTGTTGAGAAATATTGTCAATGATTTTCAAACTAGATTAGACAGCTTTTTATATTTTTAGGTAACTAAAGAAAGAAGATCATTTAAGGTAACATCAGAATGGAAAAGAAATGGCAATTAACAAGTTATGCCTATATATAAAAATTATTAATATTCATGGATTATCTACATGTTTGTAAATCCAATAGTAATATTAGGTAAATATTCTTCTACAAAAAAGGCATGTATTCATACCATCCCCAAATTAATCAACATTTTGAAGAAGGTAATTACAATCTGAGAGTGAATTACTATAATTGATTAATAGGAAATAATATTTTGCTCATACAGATACTCTTTATGGATAAACAATGCGTAAGTGTGATGATACTCATAAAATTTTTCTGAACATCCTCAAGTAACTACTGAAACTTATTTCAAATCTAATTTTTCCAAAAAATGTTGATCAGATACAATATGTAACATTCATATCAGATCTTATATTTTCAACGATAGAATCACAGGTAATGATTACAGTACTTTCTTAAAAAATGAGGAGCAACAACATTAAGAGGGCATCTTACTAATGACACAAACATGTGTGTATATCCAAAATGATACAAACCAGCTTCTTTTAATATCTTATTATTCACCATCTGAATAAAACACATCTGGTGGATTGGACAAGTGAATATAGTTTAGTATGTATTAATAATAAGGTAGAATAATAAGAATATTTAGAATTAAACTCATGAGATTAACTAACTAATAAACTAACATCATAAAAGTAAAGTTAATGTGATGATGACAGAGGTGCTTGGCATGTCAACCACACTGCTTGTGCTCAATCAGTGAACTGTGCTCAGCTGCACTCAAGCACTTGTTAATCACACAATATATCTCAGAATGATGAGGTAGACACATGCATGAACAGTCAGATTACCTGATATAAATCCACTTTATTTCTTTTAATCGAGCTTATGAAAGCAAACAAATATGCACAAGATAGATAAAGTAAATGAATTTTTACTAGAGCCATGTATGCCACTGAAGAAATCAAGAACACAAATATGTTGCAGAATGCTGTAGCTTACCATCTGTAATACACACTCAGGATGATGGTGAACAAATTTGAATATTAAAAACAAAATTTAATACTGTGAATAAATATATCAAATTGTTTTGCTGTTTATTGTATGAAATTATTTTGATATAAAAATCAGCAACTGATTTTTGAACAAATAATGTATTCAGCATAAATTTAATTATTACTGTTTATACTGAAAATACAACTTATTCTTACAACATGTTTACTACTGTTGATTTTTTACACAAGTTTGTTCAAGATCAGAAACTTTATAAAAGTTGTATTAAAACTACTTTTTCTGAAACTTTCATAATTTTTTCATTAAAATTTTATAGTTAAATCTTTTATCACTTTATGTTCATAGGGATTTCTCAAAAAATATTATATTCATGACAGTGGAACCTAATTTTTTCAATCCTTTACATAAAATTATATTCAAACTCAAACTATATAAATTGTGTTCAGATAAGTATAATACTACATTTTTCCTGAAATCAAAAAGGGGGAATTTTTAACGATCAAGTCAAATCAAATCTTTTTCAGTCATGTTTTAGACAAACTCTTTCCATTACGTTAATCAGAAGAATATTTCAGTAGAGTGTAGCTGAAACTTACTGGGGCACACAGTACATTTTATTAGGTAAGGTCTTTTCATTCTTTCAACTCATGTCAATACATTTATATTTCATTCTTGCAAATAAAATACCCATTACTTAATACTGCACTTTAAAAAGGAAAGAAAAATAACAAAATAATTAACAATCAATACTACATAGAGCCTTTTTGCATACCATTGTATGATCGTGGCACGTACTGATTGATAGGCATGTAATGATTGTTTTAAATTTTTTAAGTTCCTTTTCCTACTCTTCCTATCACTCCCCTCCAGTGACAGCAAAAGAATTATCCTGTAATGTGGGCACATTCATTACACAAATCGCATATGAAACCTTGGGCTCCACATATAAAAAAAAAAATCATTAAGTAATAAAAATCATACTTAGAAGATGTAACCAAAACTTCTCAGTATTTATCGATGCATCACGTGATTATACTTTATATGGCCTGAAGAACCAAAACTTAGCAAATAAGTTTTAAATACTGCAAATCCAAAAAAAAATTACAATTGAACTTTCTTTTTTTCATTCCTCTTTTTAGCTGCAGTTCAATATGATGGCAACTTCAAAGTGAAATATACTAAAATTAGAATAGTTCCCTAAACAGATTTTCAGTTAGAAACTACTCATGAAAAAATATAACTACAAAAAAATGCATTATTATTACAAGTATAAGTAATATAGATTAGACAACTTGAAATAAGAGATGCATAAGTAAAGATTAAAAGTAGTAGGATCTAGCAAGTGATGATGGAAAGAAGAGCAAAGTTTAAAGTTAAGAGATTTTAGGATATTCAACTCCAAATCAAAAAACAGAGGTGCGTGAGTAAATGTAGTCATTCTGTGTTCAGGACCCACAACCTGACAAAGTGGGATTTTCATGAAATTTGGTACAAATTAACTGTTGATAGAGTTATGAGAAAATACTGAATTTCGGATCTCTATCATAAACTGATTTGTTTTTAGAGCCCTTCAAATTTGCTGGAAAATGGCAAATTTTGACTTGCGTCAATAGTGTTAGGTCAAAATAGCTGTTAGTTATTACAGTAGAACGACAAACTTTTTATCACTTTAAAGCTTATTTGATGTTCTTTGATATGATATACAACAAGCCTACATAAATTTTGATTTCAAGGTTACTAACTACCTTTGACCTTGAATTTCAGAAAAAACAGGTCTTCAATTTTGTAATAAATAATATGTTATTTGTCATTATACTATGAAGCAGTTGAAAAAATTTGAAACTGGGACTGCTTTGGGATCAGGAGATAAAAAGCAAAATGTATATCAATGTTTTAGCAAAATTTACTTTGTCTAAAATTTCTAATCAGTTTTATAACAAGACTGCAATGAATATTAATAGAGTCAAAATAAGGTTAAAAATCATTTTACTTTATGCTTAAAACTGAAATTAAGTCAATAATTTTAATTAAAACAATAAATCTCAAACATTTTTAAATGATCTAAAAAAATTCAAGTGTAAAACAAAAATAATATGAAATATAATTCTCAAGACTCACTTCTCCTAATACAAGAAGCTACAATAATATAAATAATAACTGTACACCTAATAATTAGAATACAATAATGCATTTCTTTAAATAATTAGTTATGGTGTTTATGATTTGGACATTTTGATCTTAAAATCTTATACAATATAGAAAAAATAAGGCAAATCAATAAAAATGTCAAATTAAAGGGTTTATGCATTCTTAAATTAACTGTTTCATTCCGGTAACTGTTATTTTAAATAAATATTTTAATTTGTATTAATTTTATCAATAGTCTGATAAAATACATTAACAGCACTTACGTATTGATTAATGCTAACGTACTTATTAATTTTTCCCAGTAATGTTTCTTAATAAAAATAATGTTTTATAATAATAATTTAATAAATATATTTTCACTGGCTTTCAATTGCTGCTACTTAAAAATTATACAAATACCTTTAATATGAAGTTAAATTTTAAAAGAATGTTTATGTACTTATTTGAAATACCTGATTATTTTTCTGTCAGTTTTTCATGTAACTGAGTAGTATGCTTTTCAGATAACGTATATGTACATCCAGTAGCACTTTTTGGATCAACTTCTGTTAGTAGTTCCTGTTGAGGTAATATTAGAATATCACTGGGTGCTGGAAAAATATAGGAAGCTGGACCTTGAGGGTGAAGAGAACTTACTTCCACTTCTGTAATTCATTTGTAGATAATACACAAGCCAATCACAAAGCACAATTATAAATGCACATGACAAACCCTTTTATATCAGAAATTTCAGGAAAACCAACTTTTTTCTCTTCATACAAAACTTTATGTTTTTCATATTGTTCATTTTCAGAAATAATTTTTGTTTTTTAAGATATCCTTTCCTGACTGGTAAAAAAGCATGCAACCTTTGAGTGCCTGGGATTGCCACCACTTTGGCTAAATGAGATGCTAAATACTTTTCTTCTTTCTGATATTCTTTATTCGAAACAAATATGAAATTCATATTTTTAATATTCGACTGAGCCCAATCATAAAGCTGAGTAACTGTTGTTATTTGATCTTGGTATGGGTGTTGTAAACTTGCTTTTGAATACCACCAGGACCATCACATTTACTCTCACCATGTGATGCGACAAAGAAGTGTCATTCTACATCAGCACCAAAGTCGTCCTTCTGATACATTAAATCCCCAAAATTTTTACGATTTTTTTGTTGTGCTGCTGGGCCATCTGAAAAGTGAATTAGTTTATTCACAATCAGTTTTATTCTGAAACAGATGAACTGATATTTTGTCATGCTTAAGGCAGTCAGACATAAAAACTAAATTATCATTTAAAGTGTCTGCCAATTCTTGGCTTTTAAAATAAATTGTGAAAGGATGAATTGTAGCGTGTCGATTGTTCTAGTGAAACCGTTGAGCTTAATCTTGTAGCAAAGTCACATATTGTGATAAAGATTCCAGGTTCAGTTACAGTTTTTAAATTTTTTAAGACATTAGATTGCTGAGAAGCAATGAATGAATGGCAAACAAGAATTGACAATTTTTCAATGAACTTCTCAATAAAATCTTCTGTATTCTTCTTTACTGTTTCTAAACATGAACGTTCAGTTGATATCCATTACTTAAAGTTATTTTGTCCGTAGAATTTTCAGCAAATATTGAATCTAAATTTTTTTTTAAATTGTCAGAATCTGGACTATTCTTATACTCACCAAGAATAAATTTCTTGGATTACAAATAATTTGTGCCATATAGTGTTTATAAGAAGTAGAATGATTGCTGCACTTTTTTGTTAAATAATTTAATTTACATCCTTCAAACATTAATTTCACATTCTGATGGATAACACACACACACAGACACTCACGCGTGCGCACACAGTTCTGCTGCTGATGTATCTCTATCAGCCAGAACTTGTCTTTTTTGAACTTGAATGTTTCCACAAGGTGATTTGATTGTGACAGACTTTTTTACCTAGCGCATTACACGACTTACATCATCTGATTTATAAAACACCTGAATACATCCAACTATGTTTTGATCGAAACATTTTCCAGGTTTAGGGGTAGGTGAAGACAGAATCCCTTATTCTATAACTAGTTGTTTTGCCTGTTGTATTATGTAATCGGTACTTCATCTTGCTCTTTTTGATGCTCCAATTTTGTGGAAGAAGAGTAAGAATTGTTATTTTAAGACTTCTATCAGTTGTACAATTAAATTTCTCTTTCAACTGTACCAAGATTTTGTTATCAGGTTCAACTTGAGATGAGGTTTCAGCATTTTTACTAGCTACACTGAATATTTTTTCCCCACTGAAGACTCAATTTTTGCAATCTTTTTGGCAGATTATGTTTTCACTTTTAAAATCTTTTAGATTTTACAGGTGATTACTCATTAGCCTCTCATTGAGCCTATCTAATGCATAATTATTTCATCATAAAGAGCTTATTCACCATCAATCTGCTTATTCTTAAACTTTATTACTAACTGAGGCAAGTTTTTTCTGATCACAAATCTTCTAATCTCTTTCTCTAAACTTGGATTTTTTTGTCACCCATGGTAACACTTTTGTTAAATTCTTAGTAACATTATTATGAACCACTTCTTGAAATAGATTACATCATTTATTATTGTAAAGAGTTGTCATATTTAAAAAAAAACCTAATTTTAAACAAAACTGTAAGTAACTACACCAACACTTAGCAATCAGTAAATGAAAACTGAATATCTTGTCTTCAGAGCAAGCATATTTATGCAGTACTCATGCTTTCTTACATCATATTATTCCACAAATAAATTATTTAAATAAATCCAATATTTTTGGTCATATTTAATACTGTTTAAACAAAAAAAATGCACACAGACTATGACTAAACTGATGATATAGTAACCTTCAATACATTTTGTCTTTCAATTTGTATTAATTATACTGAATCATTGCACATTACATCATCATTTGACATCTGACTGAGTTGAGGTATACTATTTCTTATTACTAGACAAAACAAATGAGCAACATATTACCTCATTACTTTTAGTTTCTTTTATTTGATTGTGCGAGTTCAGCTAACAAAAGTTTAAGTATTATCACCTCAAAACCCTACAAAAAAAGATTTTTTTGTAAAAACATTGAAACACATTTTTTATTCTCTTAATCCCAATGCAGTCCCAGTTTCAAATTTGCACAGCTATTTTATAATATAATATTGAATAAAATATTTTTTTCATAAAAAACTTGACTTGTTTCTTCTAAAATTCAAGGTTAAAAATCCAAGGCAGTGACCTTGAAATAAAGATTTAGAAAGTAGCAGAACTACTGATCAAGAAACAAAGACTTGGGACATCGCACAAAATCTAAACTGGTTCTTTCAAAAGGGTAGTATTGTACTGGAAACAACCTGTGAGCTACACAATTTTGATATAAAAATTAAGTATTTATAAAGATATATATAAAGATGAACATGGTGCTCTTTAATGTTGTTCCTATGTTAGAAGAAAATGGCATTTCAGACAGGAGAATTAGGAAGAAGTAAAATTTCATTAAAAAAAAATTAGATATCACTAGAAAAGTGTTATTTTTTTCATCTATGTAAGAATTACATAGGAAAGAAATACAAAAGGAAAGAAAATTATGGGTTTCTGCTAATATATCACATTCATTCAAATCATTAAAAAACAACTTCAACAGCAACCTGATTCTTATGTTAAAAATGCACATAAAATTTGTGAATTGTGGGAAACAAACAAGTCTTCAATTCAAGTGTTCATTTATGTAAGAATAAATTTTACAAAATGAATCAACAAATTTTTCAGAGGGCCATTTCCCAACAATAGTAAAATAAAAAAATTAAACTCATTTTGAAGGGACAAACCACATGCAGAACTACAGACCTATTTTCCTGAAAAGTAAATAGAAAATAAAAGATTATAGGAAAGCTTACTCCAAACAATACAATTAAACACAAAAATCCCACTAATTCGCTACTCAAATGTTAGCAGTTCCAAATTAAAGACCTAATTTTGATAAATTAAATTCATAAATAATAATTATACTTCATAAGATTAGGTCATGACTGAATGTAAATTTTTAAACATATGCATAGTTTCAACATTAAAATACATTAGTTTACATTAGGAAAATTAAAAAAAAAACATAATAATCAGGCTTATTTCAGTTCAAACAGCTAACTCGTTTTAGCAAGTCTACATTAACAGCTCTTTCAACACTTCAGAATACTGCCACCACCATGTACAAACAAATTACACTAGATAAAAAAACCTATAAAAATTGTAACCTGCTGGGTACTGACATTAATAAATACTAGATGCAGGCTCTCTCTTTAACTAATGAGGAATAAATCTGTTTTTTTATTATTATCCTAATGTTTGGACAAAAAGATATTTAACAAACTACTAATACCTATGAAAATTAAAGAGTGAGTGAAATTTGTTGTAAACTCACTTCATTCAGCTGAATTATTAGTAGAAAATAAGTGTTACCAATGTTTTAAGAATGGTTTTTAAGAAATTATTTTTGAAATTTATTGATTTGATTATCAATAAACAATTTTTTTTTTTAACTGATATAATGCGATTCCAATCGATATAGGCCTACTTTTAATATACACATTTACTTATTATATGAAATCATTGTAATAGTTTTATGTTTTTCTTTACAAACATGTTTTTTATACGACTATAAAAATAAATATTAACAATAAGATGGTTATTTTTTTAAATGTTCAAAAATAAGTAATTTTACTGAGTATACAGATAAATTGAAAAACTAATCCAAGACTCAAGAAAAACAATAGTGCAAAATATTTCAAAGTTCTGAAATGGTGGTGTAACATTATTTCAGGTATCTGTATTAAGCTTTTTTATGATTTGAGAATGAAGCTACTGCCAAATATAAACATACTAGAACTAGCTAAATGTGCCTTTAAAGACGTAACAAGTTGGATACGACCAATAATGCTTGAAATGCATTACAGAATTACAACACATTATAATAAAAACATTCACTCAAGAAGTAATGTAAAGCTATCTCTCAAAAAGCAATATCTCAGAAGTAAATATGCTGATCTGTTGAGATACATCACATAAATAAATTCCCAGACCAATCAAAAATGGACTTCCCATGATTTACCTAATTTAAACTAAGCAGTGTAAATCACTATGTTTGTATTTATACGACAAAGTTTGGAAAACACTTAACAGAATATTATGTGATTAGTATCAGATAAATAGATAAAAAATAATCTGATCATGACACATATAGTAAATGGCTATAGATGAAGCACACAAAATGTGCTCAAACTGCTAGAGCAATAAAATTGGCATGCCATTAAAATAGTTGATAACCTAACTTCTGTAAACACGATCATGCAGGATGGTGAAGTTTTATCCTCTATATGATAGCATTGGCGTCATTGTTGGAGAAAAATATCCAAGAGAAAGTTTCAAGTATTTGGGAAGTAAAATAAATGTTAAATACATTTCCTCTTTTTGTGAGGTCATTTTCATAAAGATAAAACAAAGTAAATGAGAGAGCCAATCAGAAGCAAGCATACTTGAAAAGGAAGGGAAGTTTCATACAGAACAGGGATGTATCACAGAAAAAATGAATTGATCTTGGACAGGATGAAAATTAAGCTGAAGATTAGCTGAAACAGGAACCCTTGCATGTTAAATTAAGAGTCAAGAATAAGAGATACATATACACGAGGAGAATGAAAAAAATAGAAATAGATATATGTATGAGGTAGAAGTGGGAAAAGGAAACCATAAAATACTTAAATAAAACATAAAATACATAATACACTGGAAGGAGAGGAATAGCAGTGAAGTAAATAAAGTTGGTCTCAGGAAGGACGAAATTGAGAAGTTTTTAATATTTTAAGCAGCTCTAGCCAGAATCTATAAATTACACATGATGATGAAAGTAATTATTGTATTATAGATTCAAATCTCAAGCCTTCTTTCCCTCCTCCCAAAGCTGGACCTGCACATAAGCATAAACACAGCCCTGGGAGGTGCCATAGTCTCTTAACTGCTAAGGTTGCCATGCCAGGCCTGACTATGCCATTCCCAGCGGCACCACCTAAACAGCCAGGTCTGTCTTTTCTCTGCTTTCCCTCTAGTTGGGAGACCCCGAAAGGAGTACTCCCCACTGGGACTTCGATCCTTATTTTACTCCACATCTTCTCTCGAGTCCTCACACTCATTGAAGTGGAGCAACAGAGCATTCCAGCCCTCCTGTATGAGGTTGTCCATCTTTCCATAACCTTCTTAATGTTTCCCTCCTCCACATAGTTCCTTCTTTGTCAAAATTCAACTGGCAAACTCACCACCACTTGTCACTACCCCACCCCCTTGAGCATGTAGTCCAGTATGCCATCACACATCAGGTTTTTCATCCCCAGGTCTCTCTTCAGCAGTGCCCACATCCCACAGTCAAAGACGATGTGATCAGGATGTCTACCTCCTTACAATAGACATACCCTGAACTTTCCCTTAGGTGAAACCTGTAAAGGTATTCCCCAAACTCACTGTGACCCATGAGGAGCTGCATCAGGTGATAACCCAGCTTTCCGTGCTTCCTAAGGTGCCACAACAGAATCCTCTTGAACAACCTCCAGGTCCACCTGCCCTTCTCCGACCTATCCCAATGTTCTTGCCACTCTTCCATCATCTGCTCCTCGAACTCCCATGGCTGCACAACTCTGCGTCTCCAGACTCTTTCATCCACCAATAAGCTTACTGGAGGTAACCCTACCAGTACTCTGACCACACTGTTAAACCTGGGTTCTAGACCTCTGTCCACCATGACAAATCATAAACGGACAGATTGAACTGCAATACAATTTATAAATGAGAAATCATCAATAGGTTCATTACTGTAAATACCTAGTAAACCTGCAGTTTTACCAAAATACCAACCATTCAATTTAATTTTACACACATCAGAATCATACTGCAATTTATACTGAAATATTATCTGTAATAACAGTTTTATTATAAAATTGTTACTATCTCTATACACTCATATTATTAAAGATTCTATGCTAATTTTTGAAGCCAAAATAAAGTGATGCTCAGTTGTTTGTCTCTGATCTTAAGTCTACAATTATCTGATGTCTTATTAGTCAATGAATCTTTAACATGTTCACTATCATTCTTGTTTTTATATTTATCTAATGTGATTGTAACATTTTTAGAAAGACCAAAAAAACTGAAACAATCAGGTAGTTGATCAAATTAGGAAAGCTGTTCAGTTCACTAAAGCACAATCTGGTGATATTTGAAAAGATGATTCTTATTCTATTTTGTTTATAGGTGTTACTAATATTTTATTAATGTCATCAAACTGGTGTAAGCTTTCTTTCAATATTTCTGAATTATTATAAAACCATTTTGTCTTGTAATAAATGTTACAATTGGAAATTATATTAAGAATTCTTTTCATAGCATTTATTACAATAGGATTGTTTTCAATTGTATCATAGCTGCCAATAACAGCAAATGATGTAGCATTAAGAAACTGTTTACATTCATCAAACTGCAACTGGGCATCTTCAGTAATTATTCTATTACATCTACTCCAAACAGTTTAAACTGACTGACGTAGTCACTGAGCCTTTGGTTTTTAAACCAATAAAAGGCAGACCTATATTGTTGAACTAATACTTTTATTAATGATTCCAGTTCGTTTATTGTTGATGGTTTGTTTATTTATCCTGCTTATGCTGTTGACGAATCTATTTGAGTATTAAAATTAAAAATGTAGTACAAATCATTAAGATATAAATCCAACCTGATGTTTCCATTATATTATTTTTATAATTAAACTTATTTTTTCCACTGCTATTATTACCAGAGGTACTATTACAATTCTCTCAAAGAGATTCCCTATAATTTTTCACAAGTTTTTTTTTTATCATAAATAACAGAATATTTTTTTTTTATTTTTAATTAAATATGATCAAATCAAATTAGGTAGCCAATTTTCATCTCTGATTTCTAATGATGCATCTGGATTTATACTTTAACTGGTATTTGAAATAAAATAACTTTCATTAAAATGACAATTTTCTTTTAAAATCTAAATAATTTCACATAGATTTCTTTCTATAATCAACTTGATGTATATTGCCAGTTTGAAATTCATAATTTTTATTTATTATTCTCAATTTCTTAGAAGGTATTAAATTTACACTGCTTAATAGATGGAAAAATATTCTTCATAAATTTAAATCAATCATCTTGTATATTTTTATTGGTATTATTAACAATTACTTTGTTTCTTTTAACTTCATCCATTTTTCATCTAATAATGTGTTATTTATTTTAAAATAATGCATTTCTTTTTGAGAAGTTGTTTTAATATTTAACTCATTTAAACTCCCATTTGGGATTGATTTAAAGTTCAATATTTTTCCTGAAAAATCATTAAATTGCAATTCGAGCTGTGTTGAATAATGTCTTGTCTTCAAAGTACCCATTTCAAATTTTAAATCTTACACTGATGTGTACATCTCCTTTACTTTTTCATAGTCATTTGAAACAGTTTCAATAAAACTATTATAAATCTCTGTTGAATACTGAAAATAACCTGACAAATATCTTGTAGTATTCTAAGTTACGTTTTTTAAACATGGCACAGTTGGTTTCTAATATTAATATATAAATAAATGAAATTCAACTTTACCAACAATTCATCCACGTTCTCTTTTCTAGCATTTTCAGTCATTCAACCACCCTCAGTAAAAGTTATTCTTCAATTTCAGATAATTAAAATTAAATTATGTAAAATGTAAATTTATAAAATGTTAAATCACAACTGGTCATCATAGTATAAAGTTAGTCATGTCTGTAATGTAAGAAGGTCACACTTGTTATGAATATTAGTGGTTAGAGGGAGACAGTTTAGGCTGTCTATTATATTCATAACAACTGCGACCTTCTTACATAACAGACATGACTAACTTTATACTATGACGACCAGTTGTTGTGATATTAACATTTTATAAATTTACATTTTATATAATTTAATTTTAATGATCTGAAATTGAAGAATAACTTGTAGTATTCATTAGTATATTTGTTGTTACACTGATCACTGATCTGTAAACCATACAATGAATGTGATAATTTAGATTTTAACAAATGATTATTTAGCATACCAGTGTACAAATGGTAACTTTCACTCAAATCATACATAAATTTTATTTCTAGATCAGGATTATACCTATTCAGACCCATTTCTAGCTTTAATGGTCTTTTATCATTAATTGTTGAACTTACTGTTAATTCATATAACTGTTTTCTTTTGCCCATATTAAATCTCCAAAAGAATGTTTTTCTTCATTGTTATCTAAATAAATAAGCAGACCTATATTGATACTCATGTCATTCATAAATATTTCATAACGAAAACTTAGATCATTTTTATAATTAAATTTTACATCATTCTTCATAATCAGTTAAAAATGATGTGGATTCAAATAAAATGGTAAATTCAATAAAAACCTTACATTAATATTTGTTACATTATTGTAAATGTATAAGGACTCACAAATAATTTTTCAATTTTAAAAGGTATTTGTAAATTTAATAAAATAGATTTTTGTTTTGTGTTCTCAACAGCAAAATTAAATTTTCTCGAGAATTTCTATAAAATTTTGAAAAGTGGGAAACCGTTCGTTTGAAAGTCTTTCCTTCCATAATCTGCAGGTGTAATAGTCCAATTTTGATGTTCAAAATTGAATGACAATAAATTCATATGTGTTGATTGGGATTTGGCTTGCGTCAAAAGTGTTCACGTTCGAAGATACTTCATTGATAAATTTGGATAGTCCAAAGATTTTCCTTTTATAGAATTTAATTTTAAAATGTGATCAGCATTATGAAATGCAAATATATACTTATTATCAAATTGAATTTTTAATAAATCTAATGCAATTATGTAGTTTTTGTTCGTTACTGGTAAATTCTTAATAATGGCCAGCAGTTCATCCTTCAAAGAAGAATGTAAATAATGTAATTTTTGTAATTGGTTTGATCATTTCCATTATGTACTAAATCATTAAATATGTTGTAATAATGTAACCAATCTAAGACATTACCTTTGAATAATGGTATATTAATCGGTTGTAACTGTGTTTAATTGTTGTGTTTGCACTGACTACTGGATTTATTGCCTTTTGATTACTATTTTTATTATTGTTTATCAGATGATGCAATTTGCATTCTATACTATATAAATCCTCTTCGGCTTGAACACAATCTGATGAACACTCATCATCATCAACTTCCGTTTCAAGTTGTGTTTGTATAACGTCATATTTGCCTTATAAATCAATAAGATTCCTTAATTTAATGAGCAAAACATGACTATCACCTTGTGAGACATTTGATACATTCATTTGTCAATGAATGTATCAATTCTTGTGTTAAGAGGCCTTAACTGACCATCTCTGTCTCAACAATTGATCTTTATAAAATCAATAATTCTAATTAATGTAATCCTCTAACAATATAAATTAAATAGAAAATAAATTTAAAATGATATTATGTTAATGTTGCTGAAGAAATAAATTGTTGTGAACCCTTTTTTCAATCGTATAATCGGCAACTTCATTAATTCCTTTTTTTATATTAACCGTAAATTAAAAATATTGAAGGTTGAAAAATGTAACTTGCAATTTATATAGTTTGAAGTTTGATAAATATCACAAACAAACCTTCACATCCGTGGTCAGAGGACCAAAAATGTTTGACGAATAACAAAACCGCCCTGATTCCATTATTCTAATATTAACTCGCTGATTCAAATAGTAATAAATAAAGACACTGTTCAATTTATCATAAGAATAATCTTTAATGTTTATATAAATGATTCATTGTTGATGATTTTATGAGAGTATACGTGACTGTGTGAGAACTAAATTTAGACTGAACAATACAATAATTAATAGTAATTTTCTAAATGGCAGCTGATGAACTAAGTCAACTGAATATAACAACTTCATATACTTTCACATAAATAAGAAGAGATTCTTTCACATAAAAAGAGAAGTTTCTTTATTTACAATTAATAAAGAGGGGAGGATACATAACACCAGGTCATGTGCCTTCCTCCACCTGTTGAGGTTGATCTGAAGCACTCTCATTCTATGCCCCCGGCATAGAATAGCTCTCATTCTGTCTTCAAGGGAGCCTGGATCTGAGCACCACCGTAGCAGTCTATGTGCTCCCAGACACAGCTCTAAGCAACGTGACTTGGAGGTCAACCTCTGCCTCCAGTTCTTTTGTAAGCTGAAGCCACCTCCTCCTTAGTCATGCCCAGATCTAGGTCTTTCAACATGCACCAGGGCCATCTTTTCCCTTCTGCTTCTATCTGCTACCACCAGGCCTGTTATCTTGGCACCAACTCTCTTCTTGAGACTGTATTGCTGGCCACTCCCCTCTTTAATGCGGACTTCCCACTCCTCATTCCTTCTCTTTCTCACAAAGAGGATAACTCTGACTAAGTCATCACCAACACTCTGCTTAATGTCACACAGTAGCTGGGCGTAATTAGCCCTTCCTTTTTCATTACTACTGTAACCAACCTTGAGCCCTCCTTAGCTTTGGCCCTCCATTCTCTTTTGTGTAGAAAGGAATATCAATAACCCTTCTGCTGCCCCAGTATTCCGCGGCATTCTTGGCCAGCATACCAATCCTGTCCTTGCTGGTCGCAATCACAATTCTACCTCTCTCCATCTTAGCAACCTTGTCCATCTCCTTCAGCATGTTGGGCACCAACTCCCGATCATCGGCCTCCACTGTTATTACATGTGATGTTAGCTTCTGGCTCCTCTGTCTCCTCCACCACCACCTCTGTCGCAAAGGAGACATCTTTCTCTACCATTAGTTTCCTTTCATGTCTATTACACACACCATTATACCTTCGGCTCCTTCAGCAGGCAGCTAACCCATCTCTTCTACCGCCTGAAAAACCACACTTGGACATCTCTTATCAGAGAGTGAACTCTCCAATAAGTGTCAGCTCCTCCACCAAACCTTCTTTAACCTTTTCAGATCATTTAGCCTTGGAACTGGTTATGTACGGCGTCAGTTTTAAAACGCTGTTACAAAATCATTTTATATGGAATCGTAAGTCGGTTATTTTGTTTTATATTCACAAAGGAATCAATTTTATTACACAATTTGAACGACGTTTATACGATGTAAAATGTTTTATTTAGACTAGAAAGAATATGACCATTTTTTCTCAGAAATGTGCTTGTGTGTGTGTGACTTGTGTATTATAATTGCTATGACGAATATGGATTTATTTATTATTTACAAAAATAGCTTATCTTAGTAGCAACATATCGATGTATTGAAACACATAATAAATTATGATATACGGCACACACAAAAAAAAGAAGGTATACAGTAAAAATTGTTTTTTGTCAATCTGAATACGTCTTTCAGTGGTGGGAATTTTTATAAAACGTACTTTTCTGAATCTACTTTCACTTATACTAACATATATTACTAATCTGTGATTTATGACACGGGTTTTTCAACATATTTTGCCCAATTTTTAACAGATTTGCTTGAAAGTATTATTTTTAAAATCAGCAAACTGTTTCATAAACACAAAGCAAAAAAAAAAATTACGCTAATAAAAAACGCAGTAGAAATGCGCAAAAAAATTCTGCAATTAAATAATCGTAATTTTTGTACTGCTTCAATTTTTTTTTTGTTACAGGCATAAAAAATATCCAATCGTAATGGGTTTTTTGTCAGAATCTGTTAAATCTCTTTAATATACTGTAATTTTTTTCACAAGAGGGTAGCATAAGACTATGAAGGGAGGCAATCAGATAACAAAATATTTTCACGGAGCGCTAATCAAGCTCGGATCATTGTGATGGGAAAAGGTTAAAGACCCTTTTGATTACACTAACTTCTGCCCGCACGATCTATGTACACTTATCACTCATAAATTTTGACTGCGATAACTCTTACAGCTTGTTCATAATGAGCTCAACATCCCTCGCCCTGCTGCGGACCAACAGTGCACGTTCTTTAATCTCTTCATTGGTGTTAACATTCTTCCTACACAAGTCAACTAGCCTCTGTATTTCTTACATGAGGTGATCTGTATCAGTCCCATCCATTATGTAACCATTGCTACTGCTCTCTCTTACCTCGAGCTTTCTCTTAAGTGGCCTTTCTTGGGCTTCCTCTGTACCTGAAGTCACGGCCACACATCACTTACACTGGAAACAGGTGTTGGTCACAGGGACCATGCCGCCGTTTTCTGACAACTTCTAAATGGTGCTTCCACCTCCAGTCTCTGCTGAGGTTCCATGCTGTGGTTGTCTGAAATCCTAAACGCGCACAAAATCCTAATTATTGTACCCACTCGACTAAATTGGGGCGTCCTCAGGGGAGGGTATGTAAAGAAAGGAAATTTTGAGAAAAGCTGTGCAGAACCCAAACTGTTTAGAGTTTGGGTCAACAGGTACCATGTTATTACCAATAATAACTTCCCCTGTATAATCTTCTCTATCTTAGAATAATTCTCCTTGTATAATTTCTTCAAAAATTCTCACACTTGCACAGACCTGCACACAAGACTTCATTTTTTTATTTTTTCCTGTTTAGCCTCCGGTAACTACCGTTAAGATAATTCTTCAGAGGATGAATGAGAATGATATGTATGAGTGTAGTCTTGTACAATCTCAGTTCGACCATTCCCGAGATGTGTGGTTAATTGCAGCCCAACCACCAAAGAACACCGGTATCCACGATCTAGTATTCAAATCCATGTAAAAATAACTGGCTTTACTAGGACTTGAACACTGTAACTCTCGACTTCCAAATCAGCTGATTTGGGAAGACGCGTTAACCACTAACAACCCGGTGGGTTTGCACACAAGACTTAGAAAATTCTCTCCTACTGTTCTTATAATACTACTTACAATAGTAATATAACCTACAAATTAATAAACTTACCTGTTTATTTTTACGACCTTCAGTTCCGTGCCCTCTCCAAAAACACAAAATAGGATGCCTCACACCTTATTCTTATATAATAAATAAAAACTTTGTGATCAAATCACCTATATTCAAAACTGGTTTGCACAAAAATACTTATAACTTCCAATCCCCACATAGAATTTTCACGAAATTTGGCAACAATATTAAACAACTCTAACCACAAACTTGTACCAAAAATCAGCACCTAACTCTTCAAAACATTTCTTGAATTTCTATGAGTGAGTAAGTGTGTGTGTGTGTGTGAGTGTGTGTGTGTGTGTGTGAGTGTGTGTGTGTGTGTGTATATGTGATGTGCAAAAACGCACAAACACACACACATGATGCGTGATAGCATACTTTCTTTACTCTTCATTTATTTATTTTTTGATTTTATTTTTTTTCCACAGAAATGAGTCCGTAAATGTGTTATTAAAATGTATATGTGCTAGGCATTTTACAACATCAGGTTCTGTTACTCAAGTGACAAAGATATGTTAAATAATAATTTTTGATCAAGGCTCTAACCTAAGAGGTTTATGAAAGACTGAAGGGTTTAGGATGTTGTAAATGTGAACGACTGTCATTGACAGTTTCTACATGCTATGAAAGTGTATGACTTTGCTGCATAGTTTTTTGTTATGGTGAGGTGGAAAAAGTTTATTTGTTTGTTGTCAGTATTCAGATGGAAAGTTTAATTTGTGGTTTATTTTGTTTATGTTTGTTAAGTTATTCCCATTTACTTGTATTGCCTTGGTACAAGATGATGTTGTCAACATATTTTGCTACTATATTATTTTATGAGTACAGTTATTGCTGGTGAGTATGCAAGTTTGGCTATGTGTTACAAAAAAAAGATCTCTGCTGAGTTGTTGGAAATAAGACAGCCCGTAGGCCAATCATCACATGTCGTGCATATTTATTTTGTAATACTGTTTTTTTTCTTGAGATATAGTTTTATATTCTGCAATGTATGAGTTCATCGTTACAAATGGGGTGATTCTATTGTTTGATATTGGAATATAGTGGTTTATTATGAATTATGTGAGCCTTATCTTGTTTATTAGATCTGTTCTGTGCGTTATGGAAGTATTTACTTACAAGTATTTATTTGAATATTACAAAATATACATATATATATAAATGCATAAAAATAATATTTTAAGTAAACTGACCACATTTTAATTATGAGTCTAACCTAAAAAAATACCCAGCAATAAAATCAAATTATACCAAGGTGAGAACCACAGAGCAAATTAAACCATTAAGGTGCAAGTTATAGAAATTCCTATTTAGCAAATTTAGTTATTTAAAAACTTGATAATTTTAAGTAATTTTCACTACTGATCATGCACAATAGTATTCTCAAATTACAAATGTAATTACCATACTGAAATCAAAATAGAATAATTTTACAAACAAAGAAGAAACGAATTTACTTCCATAATCCAGAAATTTGATTAAATATACATATTTTGATTAAAATTAAAACTTATTTTTGCTGAAATAGTTGAAAAACCTTTTTTATAATACTCACATGCATGCATTTGTGTGTGTGTGTGTGTTTCACAAACTCACAACAAAAGTAGCACAATGTTATAAAAAAATGGCACTTTTCAAGATGTTCGCACCCAATCTGTAGTTATTCAGTTGTCATTGTAGTTTGTTATTTGTTAGATGGTGCCACTGAAAGGAGAAAATAAATAAATAGTTTTTCTTTTTCTTTTTAAATACATACATCGTACTGTAATATCATTAAAATAATACAATGATATTGTAATAATAAAATAGTAAAATAAAATATAGCATTTTTGGGTACAGTAATTTACTTATAACTTAACAAAAACCTAACCTGTAATTCTGCTTTAAAATATTACAATGATACTGTAATAATAAAATATTAAAATAAAGTACAATATTTTTTTGAGTAAAGTAATTTATGTATATCATTTACCATATAACTTAACCAGAACCTAACCTGTATTTCTACATTAAATGTGAGCTTCAAGTTATGTGATTTCATTATACACAGAAATTGTCCAGAATGTAACTCCTGTGTAAATTGAATGTGAACTGTACAATATATTCATGTAATAAATCTATACAAATAACTAAATATATATATATATATAAAACCTATGCTCGTTTCACTTACTAGTCAAGGTTAGCGAATGAAGCGAGTGTAGGTTAAGTTTGGTTAGATTATATTTATTTTTTATTATATAAAGTTAGATTATAATTTTAATTAACTTATTTTGTCCTTTCAGTGGCACCATCTAACAACTAACTAATTACAATGACAACTGATTAACTACAGATCAGCTGCGGGCATCTTCTTGAAAAGTACTAAAAAACACCACATTAATTAGACATCTATGAAATAGATTTTTTTTTAAAAATCAAACGTAAGAGTATGTTTTATCATAGGACATAGACTGAATATATTAAGAAACTAGTTTGCCGATTCCTATATCAACAGGCTGACCAGCTGCTGTAGAGGGTACTCCAGAAAAAGCAAAATTAAACATTTACTTAAATTATACACCAATAAAATTAAAAAGTTAAAGCAGGCATATTTAAACTATAAAAGTCAAATAAATACATACCATACATCTTACCAGGAACTGTTTTTAACAAATCAATTAGTTTCTCGTGGAATGGTATATCAATTAAAAATCTGGTTTTTGAGATTAAATAACAATCTCCAGCAGTAGGTCTTGGCAATAATACTTTATTTATATCTAATTTGGACAAATCTGTGCTTTCACCAGTATTTACATCAGTTTGATTAATTTTATACGAGAACTTCGTTTCACAGTTTTTACCAACTTTAAAATATTCAGAAGTTTGACCATAAAATGATTTCATATCATTTTTATTAGAAATAACACTATATGTCATACACTTATTCTGAATATCTGGCTGAAGCACACTAGAATCATGACTTTTACTTTTTGTAACATCTGAATAAATAAACTGGTGAGGATTTTTTTCTTTAGAAGATAACAATGATTTTTGCCTTTCTTGTCTACGTTTAAGAGCAGCAAGTCGATTTTCTTCAATTTTTTTCAGTTGTTCTGGAGTAAGAGATGACATTCTGTCAACATAATTTCCTGAAACAAAAATAATTTATTTTATACTAACCCAGTCATCACACCAAATAATTATCCATCTACCAGATAACTTCACATCTCAATTATCTAATGCTAGGCTTCACAATGATAAAAATATCACATTAAATGCAGTAAAATTTCCTTACTTCCAGAAGCATCTAAGTAATATTATGTAAGACAAAAGTAAACACTTATTAAGTTATCAATATGCTGAATGGGTGAGAGGGGTATACCATTAGCTATATCGAGATATTGCAAGAACCCTGGTTTAAATTCAATAATTAATTTTATGTAAATATGAATAGAATAATATTGAAGTATTTCTGAAGTATCAAGTTCCATTAATGCATTTTCTTGGGGCAAGAATAATGTATATGTTACTATAAAGATACTTATGTTGAAACAAACTTCAGGGCCTCAAAAACTGCTTTACCACAAAAAGAAAAAGTAAATCATATTAATACATTTTCTAAATTAGTGGCAAATAATAAATGTAGTTACCAATTCATCTTACAGATGCTGTTCAAAATTTCTGATATTTCCTGTAATAATCTTGAAAATATAGAAAAGTAATATTCACAACAGAATATCACAATTCTTTGAAGTTGTTTGATTTTGATTTACGTTTTCACCACAATAAAATTCACATGACTTGACGTGGAGACCAACGTGTTATACTCTACCATCTGACCCATTCTTCAGTTACTTGCTGGGGAATTCCTGTACCTCTAAACTATAATGCGGAGAAGCAGCAAATTATGTCAGAGTCCCAAGCAATGGGCTACTGTAAGGCAGGTTACTTTAAAATACTATCTGAGATACACTGAAAAGGTATGCCACAAACCCACACATCTTGTCATATACTTAAACCAGGAATATTTAATTCCTGTTTAATTATCTTGAATTTGAATCACCCAAAAAAATTATTTATGGTAATCAATATCACCACCATTCAATTTGAAAAAAGCTTTATCTGACCGAATAATATGTTTTAGAAAATCTAGCTCCATTTCACATCATATTAAAAACTACTTCTGAGAATACTACAATGTTTAATAGCATCATATTTTATATGAATTAAAATAAAATAACAATAAAAGGATATGCTTTCAATTTCAAGTATTTCAAAATGCAATTATATTTAAATAATTATGGATTTATAAGGTTTAAACAATTGCTTTAGCTAGATTTCTTTTTTAACAATAATCAAGGTATGGTAAATATTCTCCTCCTTTGTAAATTGTACATGTTTTCACTAATTTCAAATATTTTACATTGCAGCTGGCTGGTTTGGTTTGAAATGATATTGCACCATTCATAAAAAATAATTACAGCATTCAAAGAGTTCTATTTCTAGGAACTACTGAAAAAGTTAATATGTAAAAGAAATTGGGTCTCCTGACCCACTAGGAACAATAATATATCTTCCTTATTCCTTAAAAAAGAAAAAAACTGAAAACTGGCAAATTCCAAATATCCTTTTTTTACAAGTATTTTTTATTAAATAGAAATGTTAATAAACAAAAAATGTTAATGAATATATTAACCCCCAACAGGCAAACTTTACAACAGAATATGAAAACCAAGATTTCAAAATACCAAAACAATATAAAATTTACAATCAGCCTACATCACATTTAACACACACAACATATTAAACAAACAGAATATTGATCAATTTATTATTGAATTACAAACAAAAAAATTTTCTAACCTTTTTTGACAGATAACAATAATAACAGCACTACTGGATACTCTTTATTAGCTTTGAAAGAAAAGTTCAATTATTTTGAAAATTCTTAATTTTCTATTATTTCATCTAATGCTTTTGATATATTTTCCAAGCCTCAGTTTTCTGGTATATTTTGAGTATTACTTAACAAAATAAATTATTAGAAACATAATAAAAAGTTTTCCACCTATTATTTCCCTTCACTGAAATTACTTCTTCCAAAGTCTCATAATTTAAACAGCATTTTAGGATACATATGTATGTTATCTGGAATATATAATTTATCAGGGAAAATACTTTTAGTAAAACAATTACTACTTTATTTCTTATAAAAGCCATTTAAAAGGTGTTACGACTGCACAGTGATTTACAATACAGCTGTACATTACTTCTACAGAATACAATTACAGGCTTATATTTGTTGTTATAACAGATTCTTGCTTTCATTTATTCTACTTTGTTTAAATTTAAATTAAAACTGAAATGATTTTTAGTCTTCAACTACCAAAATCATAAATCATTCTGTAAAAACCATCAGTGTTCAAGTTATCAACCAGCTTAGGAAAAAAACACTTCTAGATCCTCATTGGTACTAAATCCTACTATTATAACTTGTTACTGTTAATTTTCAATTCTACTACAACTAATTCTTATCTTCTAATAGTTAATTTTTTTAATTACCTTTTACTTTTAATTAAGTTTAACCTTTACAAAACTTTATGCATTTCTTTAATAAAATGGCTTCCCCACTTTTAATCCCAATTCTTCTACAAATTTTTATAACTGTTTGAACCATAATTTAACAATGTGATTTTTTAAATTATAATCATCTTTATTTTTTTTCTAAACACTCTAATAAACGTTTAAGCTAACATTTATTTGATTAAGATTTTGGATGGCATTATGTGTTCTAAGTTCTTGCTAGATTCATTTTTATCAGAAAATTAACATTTTACAGTAACCTTTAATGAATACTGATTAGCAACAGGGAAAGATACAAGAGACAGATAACCTCTTAATATTTATTAATTTTATAAAGCTAATATTTTTTAAGTCATATTTCCGTTACAATTCAATTTTTTTTTTATAACATCTAAAAATAAGATTTTTAATACGCTTAACGTAAACACTATATAAAATGTAAATATTAAAATTCAAAAACTTACTGTGTGTTCAGGTATGCTTTCCGTTATCTACCCATCTTCGTTATAATCATAATTCATTGTCCAAAAGCTGTATCGTAAAAAAATAAATAAATGAGTAGGTAAAACACAGCTCAGAAATGAATCGGGCAGGCGAACATAACCGATACAAAAACATAAAGTACATTGTTTACATAACTACGAGGAACTACAAGTTCCAAAAAACAAGTGGTAAGAACTGTTCAAATAAATTAGTCTTAAATCTAAATAAATCATCGATTGTTAATAAGAATTTTCAGAATTATTTGATTGCATTCTCCCAAGTATCACTCACTGACGTTCTTTGCTGTTACAGCCGTTGGATTAATCGCATGCTGATGTTACAGTTCTGCCAATGGAAAATTTAAATGAATGTTTAGAGTTCATGTATTCTTAACTGAATAAACTTTAGTTAATTATTATAAAACAATTCATTTTCAAATCTGTAGTAGTTCTATCGCTAGTAGTTTTACTCGCTTGTTATATACGAGGTCTGTTCAGAAAATAAACGAACTTTATCTTTTTAATCTTTATAATTAATTTTACAGATTTATTGGTCCTTGCTCCTTCAAAGTACTCCCCTCCCACATTTTTCCCAGCGGTCACTTCGCAAAGCAGTCCTAGATAGCTTCATTTGAAATGGCCTTTAAGATCCGTGGCGAATTTGCTTTAATGTTATCAATAGTCTCAAAAATGCCCTTCCTATTCAAGGGTCATCTTCGATTGACTGACGACCACTTTTAAATCGTGAAAACCATTCGTAACATTGGATACGACCAACAGCATGATCTCGGTAATCTAGTTTCGAAAATTGAAACGTTTTGCTGAAACTTTCCCTAGTTTCAAGTAAAAGTTTACGTTGTATCGTTGGTCTCGAATATCGCACATTACAGTTATCGCTATTAAAAACAAGTTGTACTCAAATAACAATAACACGAAAACTAAACGAGATATCAAAAATCCAAGAACATGTGGTTAAAGAGGTTATGCGAAACACAATGCTGCCAACCGCACGTCACTAAATATTTCCGTTGGCGCGTAATTAAAAATGTTCGGTTATTTTCTGAACAGACCTCGTATAGCTGCTTCGCTGATAAAGGCCCTTATACACGAAATAATACGTATTTACCGTGCAGAATTATCGGAAGTGTTAAGTGAATTCATTTCACAATGAACGTAGATTATAATTAAACAATAGAAAACAGAAATGCCAATTATAGGTCAACATAAAATATTCAATCTCAACCCAATTTTTTGTACTTTACAGCATAGTTTAGGTGGATAGCAAAATAATTATTCTGGTAGAATATCGGTTAACACTAAAAACTGTTTCTGCCGACTTTTATCTAAGAAAACAAATAGTTTTTACAGACTACAAGCAGTTTTACATGTGAAAGGAATCAATGATTTCTACAAGAGAAAAAAAGGTTAAGATAAGACCATTACCTGGCTTTTATTCTTATAATGCATTCAGTTATAATACAATAAAAAGATGCAAGTACTGTTACTTAAAATATGGGTAATATACTTTACATAAATAAAGTATTGGTTGCAGAAAACTAGTTATACAATTGGTGCGATTAACCATAAAAGATAATCATTTCTTTTAGTTAGGGTTGAAAATCTATCTCTGGGAAACACCTTATTTTAATTAGTTTACATACGTTGAAGAAGTTTATTTTAAGAGTAGTGGTTGATGCACAAGTAGTTCATTTGGTTATCTTTGGGTGAATTGATGAATGGCTATAGTGGGAATATATGGGTTGAGGAGGGGAATGAATTATAACTATGGTGCAAGTCAATTCGTAAGACAATTTTCAATCTTCAATCAATTTCATTTATGTGTTTCATCTCACTTTGGTGCTACATCAGTGTATTTCCTCACCTGCACCTAAAACATTAGGTGAAGTGAATAAAAAGTAAAAACTACTTATTAGTATCTAGTGCCTAAACTTAGCATCATCTAATTTTGATGTGAATAAACAAGCACTAAGTCTAGGTAGTTGTATCCTTCCGAATCTGGAAAATTTACTAACTCTAGTATGGTAGGTACATCTTAAAGCTAAGCCACATCTTGGTTTCCACTTCAACCACGCATGTATAATCCTTTACATGTATGTTTTTCATTCTGTCGGTTGCATCATGTCGTCCCTCTATGAAGGCAGTAGTTCTGTCGCCAGTCTGTTTGTGTTTGTCAAGGGAACTAGTGTCTAAACTTATCAATTTAATCATGTCATCCAGAGAAGGTGAAGAATATGAGAAGGAAATGGTGAACAAACAATTGTTAGTAAATTTGCTGTGGGGACACACTGTTTTTGAAAAAATTTGAATTCCCAAACTTCCAAATTCCAAAGTAGAAGAAATAAAAGTCCATGGAATAATATAACAGATCAATACTGTCATGCAACTAGTAAAGAAGTCAGTGTTGCTTGAATGAACAAACTATTGACCAACTAGAAGAGCCAGATAAAGAAGAAAACTGCATAAAGGAAAATGAGAATAAACTAATTAAATTACAGGATTGGGAAAACTGTTACTTGCCCATGAAAAATCCTGCATTTAATAAAGTGAATGAAAGTGTTTCAGTAGATGCAAAAAAAATGTACAAAAGGAACCGACGAGTGTTGGTAATAATGAGCAAAATGATAGTAATATATCAGCAGATATGACCTTATCGAAAGACATAGTACTACTTTTAAACTCATATACTAGACCTGGTGTAAAAAAGCTGATGTCAAAATTTACCACTGCCTTAGTTGCAATGGCCGATTATAATTCAGCAACTTGAACTGCAGAAATTCCAAATTGAAAGAGAGAAAAAAGATCTTGAAAAACTGGAATAAATCCATAGTTGACAACTCAATTTAAATACATTTTGATTACTAATCCTTATTATTTTCCTTGATAAATGATAATAAAATAAACTATTAGAAAAAAAAATTAAACTGAAAAAATATTAATGTATATATTTTTGAAATTAATCTTTTTAAGATTCATTCTTTCAGATGTGCCTCTAACCTCTAACACATGCGCGCTCATGTGTTAGAGGTTAGAGGCACAGAAAATTCTCTCTTCTGCCCTAGTACATTGCCCCTGAACTAGCTAACCAAGTTCACAGATGCATGAACCCATTCCTAAGTGATAGGAACTCTGTTCCTTCTATTTAGAAACTCTGGTCTACCAGGGAAACGAGGACAGACCGCTTTCTCTCACACAGCTCAATCACAGAGTTCCACATGACATTTACCTG
The DNA here is from genome assembly GCF_047948215.1 of Lycorma delicatula. NCBI lineage: Eukaryota > Metazoa > Arthropoda > Insecta > Hemiptera > Fulgoridae > Lycorma > Lycorma delicatula. Next base: position 45,441,686 of record NC_134455.1, on the reverse strand, counting down.
CCCTGGTTTGGTCTGACAAAGAGTCAACGACAGACCCCCTTTTCTCAGTAAAGCTCTATTGCAAAATTGTTTGTAAAGAATATGCATGGTTCTGAAATTCAACTCTCAATCGAGGTGGATGATCCTACAAACACCAAAGGAAACATCACATGCTTTTTGTGACATACTGAAAGTGCTCCTTGAATTGAAGATTCTCATCAAGATTGAATTGTAACATACCTAATGGGAAGGCTGACCATCAATACAAGTGCTTGACGCCTATTGGCAAACCGACCTTTCAAAAACATCATAGTCATCTTGTCAGGACTAAAGACTATCTTATGCTGAAGACTCCAGAACCTTAACACCTTGCACACCTGAGTTGCCTGAAACTCAATCTCATTTCATGAGTTTCCTTCAATCAGCAGCAACCCATCACCTGCATAAGCGATGATGCGGCAACTCCTAGGCAACCTCAACTGCATTAGAAAGTCGAATTCAACAATCCAAATGAGGGGATCTAACACACTACCCTGCAGATATCCTTTTGACAGGGTCTTTCCTACTTCTAAGCCACCATCACAAAGGATGACAGATTGTTGCTAAAATAACTTGACAGTACTGCTGTCATTATGCATGACATTATGCATGCAACCACGCCTCTGCAATTGGAATAAGGCAGAGAGCCACCATAAAATGTTGAAAGCCTCTGAAATATCCAAAAATACACCTAGAACATATTTGCAATCACTGAAGGAAGCTATCTCTATAACCTTAAGAATCGCATCCTCTGTGTCTGTACCAGGACAAAAACCATTAATGGTCATCCATCAACAAGCAATTGGAAGTTAGACTACTATTAATGCAAAGATATAATATTTTCTCAAAAACCTTACCTATTACTGGCAAGAGCATCACAGGCCTACATGAAGAACTCACGTTGGGATCCTTGTTGCCACCCTTGAAGAGTATTTTCAATTCATCTTGTTTCCAACAAACAGGAAAATATCCAGTAAAAATCACTCTGTTGTAAGCCCTAGTCAACATACCAAGACTAACATGCAACTTGTGAACAGAAGTTCTACCATGATAAAATCATATCTGGGAGTTTTATTCCGTGCAAGACCACAGATCACCTGACGGACTTCCGCTTCAGTAATCTCAGAAGACAGTTCTATAGAACAGAAACCAGCTACTTCCCTACAGATGCACCAATGATATGAGGTCTCATTGGCCTGGATATCATCAGGCAGCAGATTGTTCAACAGAAGATTGAGAAGACAATCTTTATTTATAACAACACCATCCTGAGTCGAGAGAACTGACAGAAGAACGTCTTTTTTCCTCTTGTGACCTGTTGCTTTTTCCTGTTTAGCCTCCGGTAACTACCGTTTAGATAATTCTTCAGAGGCTGAATGAGGATGATATGTATGAGTGTAAATGAAGTGTAGTCTCTTGTGACCTTTTCTTTCTTTCTTTCTTTTTCCTGTTTAGCCTCCGGTAACTACCGTTTTAGATAATACTTCAGAGGATGAATGAGGGTGATATGTATGAGTGTAAATGAAGTGTAGTCTTGTACATTCTCAGTTCGACCAATCCTGAGATGTGTGGTTAATTGAAACCCAACCACCAAAGAACACCGGTATCCACGATCTAGCATTCAAATCCATGTAAAAATAACTGGCTTTACTAGGACTTGAACGCTGGAACTCTCGGCTTCTAAATCAGCTGATTTGGGAAGACGCGCTCACCACTAGACCAACCCGGTGGGTTAGTCTCTTGTGACCTAGTACCCTATAACAACACCCCATTTGTTTCCCTGCTCCTGTGTGAAAAAGGTTCAGTTATCACTAAGAAGTACCTAATCTTATGGAAGTACTCAGTCCTTGTCCTTCGATAATCAACAAGTAAAACAGTACATCTAAACAGGATCACCCTTACATTGAGCGGCTCTCCTGAGTCGGCCTGCTGTCTGCTTCATCGTAGTTAAATTCCGAGTCCACTAAGCGGTGACTCTCTTCCAACCCGTGTCTCGGGGAATAGAATGGTCAGTGGCTTCAACGACCGCAGAAGAAAATTTCTGCCAAGTCTTGTAATGGAAGATCGTCCAGACTTCAGTCCAAGACACAAAGCCTGGCCGCAAGAATATTCGAAAATTTTGGTCAATCCTCCCTCCTGTGCAGAAAGCGCCCCTGCTGAACAGGGGCGTGACTTCTGTAGACATCGCAGAACCCATCCACCAGATCGAAAACTATTAGTCGATGATCGCTTGCACAATCATCGACAACAGACCAATTCCGAATCCTTTCCGATGGTAACATCAATGTTGGTACCACGGAAAGCCCTCCGCCCGTCGACCATGCGAGCATAAGCAGCTAACTCGCCGCAACATTGAAAATCTCAAAGTTATGTGTGCGATGAAACCTTCTACTAGTTCACAGCTGTCATCCGTGACCCCACTGTGTCAAAGAAGCGATTTGGCATTCGCATCAACACCTACAAGAACCGGACAACCATTAAAAACCCAGAGAATCCTATCCTATTTTCCCAAAAGTTTTTGAGTGGGGTCCTTGTACAGAAAAAACGAGCTAACCACAACTAAATCCGAACTATTCATAACAAGCTTCAGAACTACATGATGTGTGTCAGAGGATAGCCAAATGAAGACACTATCTAATGGCTTTCTGCACAGAATGGTGGATTTGCTGTCACGTCCGACGAAGAACTAATTCCAACCTCGAAAACCTGGCAGATCACCCTTAACAACATACGGGTGCTAGAGAAGAACGACATCGAGACTTCGTTGTTCGTCAATATCACGTAATTCTACTTGGGCAATATAGGCACCTTAAGCATTCAACTGACCGAACCTAGCCATCTAATGAATTAAAATAAATTTCGACCACTTTGAGATAACAGCCACAGTCCTTGCTATTAACTGAGTCCTATGTTACTTCCGCAACCTTTTACAGTTGACGCAGCTTGGAGTCCTACCCTTACTCGGAAAGACAGTCGTCACGCTTGTGGCCTTCTTCACCACAATGAGCGCAGACCGACGCAAATTTGCAGGGCTTGACCCTATGGCCGAAACGATAGCATTTAAAGCATCGCTGCGCGTCTACGTACTCTTTGACGCGACAGAATAAGAAATCCACTTACAATCTACCCTCAGCCATAAATTCCTTAAAAAGATCAATACCTACCTCAAAAATGCCGTGATACCTCTGGGCATCACACTTGCCAGTCTTGAAGACCATCCTACACTCCTGTTTGAAAGATGCCTCATCCAAATTGATGTTCTGTTTTCAGATGAGGGACAGAACCTTCTCAACAGACAGGCGTCGATCAATGTTATCTATGAAACGGGGCCTACGCTTACGTTTAGGATCAACCTTGACATCGAGCTTCTTTACTGTGGGAGATTCCGCGATGACTGGGATTGTCTCCCTGTTCTCAGCAGCCAGAACTAGACTTTTGCTGGTCTCCTTTATCTCCCGGATTATAAGATCCTTCTTGTTACTACGAAGGGCAACCTGAAGGTCTTCTTTCATCTGTCTACTAGTTTGAGTAGACCCCTCTGGCTTATTAATTAAGACAACCTCGGGCTTTTTCTTGTTCTGGCTGGCTTCTCTCTTTCCCCGTACAATTTCGACGTAGCGCCTAGGTTGCCGGAACTGGCTTTTGTACTACTTTGGAACCGAAACAAATATTGGTTTAAATTTACATGTTTAGAAAGCACTCGGGTTCCCGTTGCCCTTAAAACCGAAGGAGAGGCATACCATTTCCCCCAGATCCTGTATAAATCTATACAAGGACCTTCCCGTAGTCCTGGCGTGCCATTCTTGCTGCCATGCTTCCATCGTGAGATTGTAAAGCCTTCTCCGCAGGCTATAAATGGGCAACTGTTCAAAATTTAGAACCTGTGCATTGAGATCACCGTTCCGCTCTGGTACAGCTCCGGCACAAAACCGCATCCCAAAGGTCTCGGCCTCCCTGCCTTCGCAATCTCCACATGGCCACCCGAGCTTACACCACTAAATCGATTGGGAGAGCCTTTCCCAATACAGTAGTAGCCTTGTGGAGGTTGTTTTAAAAACACTAGTGCATACTATCAAGACTGCGCTGGGCACTCCTTAAATCTAGAATAAATGCTCTATTCCTTACACTCTCGAAGTGTCACACTCTCGAAGACACCTCCGTACATCATGTATAATTGACAGCCCGAAAAATCCATAGTCCTTCCGAAAAATCCTCCTAAGCTTATGCATCACAGAGACGGCGTCCACCACTACTTGTTTAATATGGATGCTAAACAGCAACTTCTCATAAAAACAAAACACGTACATTTAATGTAGGGGTTTTGACTGAACGATAATTTGTCTACACTCTTCAGAAGCATATACTTCGTCTTGGGTACAGAAACTTTTAAATTTTGATAGTCCATCCAGCCTTTTGCAGCTGACAAGGCTGCCTGCCATCTTTCTTCCTGTTGTAATCGTGAATTGCCACGAAATAAAAGGAGATAGTCATCGGCAAAAGCCTAGGCTGTGACCCTTTCTGGGATTGTTAATCCCAGAAATCCATAAAAAATCAGGTTCCACAGCAGGGGACCGAGAACGGAACCCTGTGGGTTTCCTCTGGTTACGAGGTTTTCCGCAACTGGACGCGTGTATTTGAACAGGGCCGTGCGGTTAGACAAATAGTCTCGGACCACGGCCTGCAGGGCTTCGGGAACATTGCGGCGTTTCAACTTATAGAGTACAGAATTCCAACACAAGAAAGTAAATGCCTCCTCTTGTCAATAAAAATTACCATAACATATTTATAGTTGGAGCTTTCCACCTTGGTAAGAGCATTTTAAGATACAATTCTCGGTGCCAATCCACTTCATGAACCCATATTGACCTAGATTTAGAAAATCGTTCATATCATTGCTTTCCTGGAGACGTTCCAAAACCAGTCTTTCCAGCAACTTACCGAGAACCGGCAAGAGGCTAATGGGTCGATAAGTGCCTATCTCACTCGAATTCCTTCCAGGTTTTAAGTGCCCCCCCCCCCACAAAAGCTACCTTCCAACATTCTGGATAGCAGCTCCAGCTAAGGCATCCCAAGAACATTCTGCTAAGCGGCTCTCTGATGACAGGAAAAAGATGGTGAATAACATCCGGGTCAAGTTGGTCAATCTCCGGTGCCTTTCTCTGTGCCATTCGAGAAACCATTAGGTCTGTATCAACGGGATCCACAGCCCAAACGTCAATGAAGGGTGACACACCTGCCCAAACGCCGACTCCTGCTTCACCCTCTGAAACATCTGGAAACAGAGTACCCAGGAACGTCTGGTGAGTCGCCACAGGTGTTAATGTGTGGTCTCAACCACTAAACCCGCATCGAATACTGGACAGAACGTGCAATGGCTTTGTCCGGTAACATGATTTCACAAGCTGCCAGAGGTTGCCTTGTATCTCACGCATGGAGTCTTGTCAACATTTGAGCTATTATGTAGCTAGAGATCTTGATGTTTTCCTGTCACAGTTCTCACCTCTTTTCCGCTTCTGGATCTGTTACATGAAGTTTGGAAACTAACACGCAGCCATGGATTACGGCCCTCGTTCTTAGAAGACCGCAAGCAGGAGCATTGTCACAAGCATTCCCTTGCTTGTGACAAGGGTTACGACCAGATGTAGTTGCCACTCTTTCGCCACGTTGAGGTGAGTACAAGACCAAATATAATGCCTGTATATTCTGGCTTTGTTAAGAGAAGCTATTTAATCTATAGTTATAAGTTGACACCATGTATTACAGCAGCACTATATCAGCAATACTCCGACACTTCTCAAAGGTACACACTCGACCTTCAGTTCGAAACAGCACCAATACAGACAAGTAACAATATAATACTCTGTTCGCATCAAGAGACCACAGTATCATCATCACTGCGGACATTTATTTATTTTTTTATTCCTATTTGTGTGCAGTCCAATGTACCTATTACAATTGGCAAACGAAAACGTGTCTACCAGTCTAACCTTCCAAATAGAAAAGTTATGTATTTGTAAGCACTGTAAATAACCCTGCCAATAACAAAATTTATAGATTTACAAACTGTAGACCGATCATTTCCAATATAAGTGCTACTCCACTTTGGAAGCCTGGATCACTCATAGTTCCATATAAATGTAACAGTTCCTTACAATTACTTTTTTCAAACATGTTATGTTTTCTCTTATCTGACATGAACATCACTTTTATGATGCATGATTACTGAATTTACAAGAGCTAAAACATTAGCGTGTCCTATTGCAGTCTTATAAAATTTAATGATACATCTAGACCGAAGAAGTAGAAACTACTCTTTATGCATACAAAAATTAAGACGTATATAGTCCGTCCAGAAAATTCAAGATGTATCTACTCATAGTAAATCCTGTAATTTATATTCACATAAAACCGAGATACTATTAAAAAACATAAAATATTTAGCAACAACCCCTTTTTATTCACCTCGCCCATTCTTTCCAAATTGTGAGAAAACAACGCTTTTTTTTACGAGGTGGAGGAACTCCATTTACGGGTGTCTAAGCAGTGTCGGTCTCCCTAACAGGTTCTGCAAGATGTTAGGGTGGATGTTAGGGATGTTGTAAGTGCTTATGTGTTCCTGCGCAATACCGTCTAAACCTCTACCCCTGGCTATCCACCCTCCTTGGCACAGTTTAAAGAAGCATTATTTCAGGAAGAGGGAGATCGTCCACACACACAGTTGTAGTCCATAATTGCTACGATACAATAAAATACAATACATCATAATATACACCTAAGTTCATACATCTAGATACATACAACAAGAAGCAGTGTTAACCTACAGCACCAATACACACTATCATCAAACAATCTTATCAACAGGAAAATAACATCAATCATTATAAAACAAAACATCAAAATAATAAACACCATAGTTCATATCACAAATACATATTTAGAACAGGAAGTAGTGAAAACCTGCAGCATCAATACACACATAGTCATAAAATCATGATCATGCACAATCAATCAATCATGCTCAATACAAATCAATACAGTACTACAAGTACAGTGAAATAAACAGTAATAACATAATACACATGAATCATAAAGCAGGCAAAAATCAATGAGTGCGAAAACAACGCTAACAAGACAAATTCTTACTACCTAAATAAAATAAAAATACTGTCTATGTAGATATACTCTGCATAGTGGCACGAATATGTATTGAAATTCACAAATACCAATAGTAGGCTTCACGATTTGTGTCCGTGTGTGGACCCAACAATGCCTTCTTGCCTGTATAAAACATTGTTTTAAACTATCTTAACCAAGATAAAATGTGAACACCTGTTCTATTTAGCTGTTTACCAGAAATAATAGTCCTTCCTCATTACTATCTGTGTGGTTCATTCAAATGGAATTAATTTTGTGGGTGCTTGTGTAAGCTTAAAACAAACTTTTTACTAATGCTGGATTTTTTCATGTTTAAGCAATTAGCTCGAAAATATGGAATTGAACGACACTTTCAGAAACATTTCATCTAATCTGATCTCTTTGAAGGAGTTAGAGTTGCGACTTACATCTTCTGATGTTGTCTTAAATGATGTCGTTACTGAAGTGATTCAGATGTTTAATTGCCTCTGCGGTGAGGTTGAAGAGTTTGTGGGAGATTAAAAAAATGTTAGAGAAAAGAGCGCGGCATACGTTCTATCTCGGGTTCGGAAGCTGAAGTTCTCACACCTGCTAAATGTTAACCGGGTCGACAGGTGTTGCAAGATTATTTAGAAGGCTTCAGGGCGGTTATGGGTGAGTGACAGCGGATCGATTCATTGCCAACTATGTAGGCTAGTCTCTGAAGTTGTGAAAGCATCGAAACCAAAGGTTATGCTTATTGATAAGCCTGAAGGTGTTACGGCTTCACCATTTAAGGGTGAGGTGATGAAAAATCTGGAGGCTAGAGAGAAGGGCTTTCTTGAATCGTCAGTGTGCAGGACAATCCGAAGGGTGTAAGGATTGTAGCCATCTTGACCTCGTAGGAAAGACACCCTCCATGTTGTAGTTTCGGTTGCAACACCATCCCCTCCGTACCTAGCCCTTATGGGCTTTACCGGAGGTCATCTTCAGAACCTCGGAAAAAGGCAACTGCAGGTGGAGCGTGGAATAAGGAGCAATGAGGCTATTAACAAATATTCGATCACTAATGTTGCAACGAAACCCTTGCAGCCAAGGAAGATAGTATATGATGTCCCGCGAGACATTGATGAGGAAGGGTTCGTGGAAGCGGTAATGGTACAAAGCACGGCGTATTCAGCGGAGGACTTTGCCACTTTATTAAAAGTGGTGTTTTGTGCTGTACGTAGAGACAGCAATGTTGTTCATTACATAGTTGAGTGTGACAAGCTTTTGTGTACAATATTTTTGGAAAATGGTAGGTTGTTTATCGATTACCAATAATGTAAATAAAGGACTACTTAATTGTCAACAGATGTTTCCGGTGTCTGGGATTAGGCCATGTGGCAAAATCGTGTAAAGAAAAAGAACTTTGTTCCCACTGTAGCAAAGAGGGACATTATGTTAAGGAATGTCAGGATAAAAAGGATGGGGGCCCTCCTACTTGCGCAAACTGTCTCCATGCTTGAAAGTTGGCCAATCACGACTGTCGATCAGAAGAAGGAACCGCGTATAAGCGTGCGTGGGAACTTCTAAGTGATAGAATCGATACTTATGGCTATTACACGGTTGGTGTTATTGTAATTTCTAGTTAAATATATAGTCATTTCGCTTTTGTTAGGGTTTTTTGCTTTGGCTTATTGTTCTGTTTTTAGTTATTGTGCTCGTTTTTGATTTGGGTTTGGTTTTTCTAAGTTTGTTTTGTTTTATTTTTATGTGTATTGATTTATTTTATTAGCTTTAGGCTTTGACATCTTTGGTTTTGCTTTTGTTTTTGTTATATATTTTCCTGATTGTTGTGGTTTAACGTTAATGCTTAGTTTGGTTCTGTATTATACGATTTGATTTAGTATTTAATTTTAATAGAGTTTAAACAGATCAGAGAGGAAGGAATTGATCTTGTTATGCATTTTTGATAAGTTTCTTCAATTTTGGTTCTTTTAGATTCTGGTTTATTTTAGGTTGGTTTTAGATTTGTTTGTTTAATTGTTTTATTTTTGGCTTAGATTTTCTTTCTGCGTTTCGTGTTTTGATTTCTATTAATGCCTGTTTTTTTTTTTTTGTTTTTGCTAAGGTTAGTGTTATACTTATTGTTTGTTCTATGATTTGTGTTTAATATGTTTTTGTTTTCGGATTAGCATTTAGTTTGTGTGTTTTCTTTAGCATTTCGTTAGGTTTATTTATTTTAAATATTTCTAGGGTTCTTTCAAGTTTGTTTATTTTACTGATTAATTTTAGCCTTGTATTCATGTTGTGTTTTGGTTTGAATCAGGTGTTTTGCGTTTTGTTTATTTTACAATTTTATATCTATTGTTTATAGTTTGTTTTTAGTTTTCGAAATAGAGCTTGTTCTGCATGTTCGGATCACCCTCGCTTTATTAGGACTCTAGGTCAGCTCATTCTTTATAGGTCCTGTTTGGGATCTATAAAAATCATTGTTGCGTGGATCCGTGTATCCATTGTAGGCGTAGTACACCGATAGGGATGTTGCTTGTGGCATTCGCATCGGTGGCATCTTGATAGTGACTGAAATATGTCTTGAGGCTTTTGAAGGTGACCTCCAAAAATAGCCCTTAAGGGATAGGGATACGGAGGAGGTGGTGTGATGGCCGGATCCGTCACATGGTGGGTGTTTTCCCTCCGAGGTAAAGATGCCTGCACGGGTATTTTATGACTTATCTTGCAAAGGAAAGGGTTTAGTAATCTGAAAGGGTTTTCCCACTTTAAGTTTTGTTGTTGTTGTGTTTTTGCTTATTGTTAGTTTTGTTACTGTTATTGTGTTTTAATGTTCTTGTCAGTTCTTGTTTTATGCATTATGATTTATGTTACGTATTGCATGTTGAACTCACTTTTGCCTATTTCGGATAGGTAGTTCAGTTCCTTCGTTACAGTGTAGTCCAATCAGTCTTATTTAAGACTTAGCATGATGTGTTTTATTTATAAATTTGTGACAAGGGTGTCAGCAGGGTAAATCCTCCGGAACGGCTTTTGGTGGCGGTTTGCAGCCGGCAATGCCGTGGCGTTCTTTTCTCCCCGGACATAGTTCGCGTCTGTAACCTGGCCGGAGATGGCGCTGGTGCGGTTTGTGGTAATGAGCGGGGTAGCGGCCGACATATCCACTCAGACGGCAAACCCGGTGCACAGCAGACTCATCACCACTATCTCAGAAGTAAGGCCAGCAATGGTAGTGTGTAGATGGGGTACTTTTTCAGAATAATATAGAGCTAGTAGTGGCCTGATTTCTCCTTCAGTTTAGTGGCCTGATTTGTTTACTATTTTGTATTTAAGTATAAAAAGTTTTGTATTAATTTTGAGTTGCTTTCTGCAAGGTTTTCTTTTTACTTGAATTGCCATCAATTTTTAATTAATTTGGGAGCATGAGTACTCAACCGGCGAAAGGTATCTGTCCTAAAACAGTTGCTGCTTCGGAAGGCAATTTCTTCCCAGAAGGATACTCGTTTAAGAATTGCTGTTATTGCTGTGGATTTGTCCTCACTCTTCTGATGAACGATCTGCTTTCAGATGATACTGAGGTAGGTGGAACCTCTTATTATCGACGTGTCCGAAGGGAAGTTCTAGGTTTTCGCTCTGAGACTTTGTCTTCCGCGATTACTGAGGCGGAAGTCCTCCAAGTAATTTGTAGCCTTGCTAGGAATAAAGCCCCTGGATATGATTGTACCACAATGGAACTTCTTGTTCGCACGTTGCCAGTGATTCTTGGTCCCCTGACTAGGGTTTTTAATAGGATACATTATGCTGGATATTTCCCAGCGTGTTGGAAACGTAGTGAGTTGAAATTGCTCTTTAAAAATGGTGACAAGGACCCCACTGTAAGTTCTTCTTACCGGCCTCTGACACTCTTGCTTGTAGTAGGTAAGGTTTTCGAGAAGGTCTTGTACCCCACATCAATAGGTTGATTTCTAACCATATGTTGATGAACGACCAGTATAGTTTCCACCCTGGCAAGGGCACAAAGGACGCTATTCTTAGGGTAATGGATTTGGCTTCGACCAGAGAGTGCAAATAAGTACTCGGGGTCTTTTTGGACAATCCGGGGCCTTCAATAATTTGTGGTAGCCCTCTGCCTTGTTTCACATACAGCAGCGTGGTTGCGCGCAAAATGAGATTGAGAGACCCCCCCCCCCCCAAGCTATTTCAGCAACAGAACCGTTGTCTTTCGTGACGGCAGCTCGAAAGTAGGATAGACCCTGTCAAAATGTTGTCCATAGGGCAGTGTTTTAGGTCCCCCCGTCTGGATCATTGAGTTCGACTCTCTAATGCGGTTGCAGATGCCCAGTGGCTGCCGCATCGTGGCTTACGCCGACGATGGATTGCTGCTGGTCGAGAGTAACCCGCGTTCTGAGATAGAACTCAGAGTGACACAGGCATGTAAGGTACTAAGGTTGCGGAGTCTTCAGCATAAAATGGTTTTCAGTGCGGAGAAAACCACTATGATCTTTCTTAAAGGTCTCTAGTCGCGACCCGATGCCTTCTTTGGTGTTCGTAGAGTCATCCATCCGATTGGGGGTTGAATTATCGTACCATGCGTATTCTTTATAAAGGTGTATGGGCTCATTGTTTACAATTCCAATGTTATAGGGACATTTTATTGCGAGCCCAGCGTCTTCTATTGTTAGCTGTTGTCGGAGGCTACAGAATTGTCTCGAGAGAGGCAGTTTCTGTGATCACCGCCGGTATAAAACCCATTGACATTCTAGCTACAGAACATAGCAAGCGGTATGTTTCTAAGAAGGGAGGCCTTCTTATTTCTTCCCATGGGAACTCTGTTTAAGGCTGGGCGGCCGTAGTTTCTGTTTTTTGTTTATGATTTGCAATTTGTGTTGTTAAAATTGTGGTTGTTTTTGTACGCAAGCATACGGTGATGTATTAAACCGGTTATACAGGACGAATGTGAGATCATTTAGATGGAGAGAACGTTGAAAAATACGACTAGGTCATTATCTATGTACCGACTCATGGCACCGCCCGAAGAAGCCGGAGACTTTGTCCGAGGATGGCTGAGTGAGGGACATCTATGGCCGGCCAGTGCTACTACACAAAAGGTCTGAGGGCATTTTGAGGTCTGCAGGTAAAGCCACTAAAGACTAGGAGCTGCAGGGCTAGTGGACTACCGGAATAGCCAGAGGACGGTATCTTATTACAAAATAAAATAATTCAAGGGCAAGGTACGGACCGCTCGACAAAGCGACCGAAACTATCACATGGAAGGTGTCTTCCCCTAAAGGGTCAGGTTGTGCCTGCCTGCATTTAATAATGTATGGCGTAGCCCACCATGGACTTTCCGGTAGTCCTGCACGCTTGCCTTCCTGCGCGTGCATGCGCGCCTGCCTCCGTGCGTGCCAGCCTGCTTGCACGTGCCTGCCTGCGTGCGTGCATGCACACCTGTGTTCTTGTTCGTGTGCCTGCTTTCCTGCGCCCGTGTATGAGCGCGTGCCTTTATTTCTCTCTGTGGACGCGCATGTGCAACTGCCTGCCTGAGTGCGTGCGTGCCTGCATGCATGTTCGCCTGCCTGCCTGCGTGCGTGTATTGGCGAGTTTCTTCCATCCGGTCTTCCTGCGCGCGTTCTTGCCGCGTGACTGACTCCGGGACCACCGTTAGGTATTGCTTCACAGCCTGCCTGCCTGCCTGCCTAGGTATTGCCGTGTATGTGCCAGCGTGCTTTTAATTATGTATAGAGGATCTCGACAAACCCACCGGGTTGGTCTAGTGGTGAACGCGTCTTTCCAAATCAACTTATTTGGAAGTCGAGAGTTCCAGCGTTCAAGTCCTAGTAAAGCCAGATATTTTTACATGGATTTGAATACTAGATCGTGGATACCGGTGTTCTTTGGTGGTTGGGTTTCAATTAACCACACATCTCAGTAATGGTCGAACTGAGAATGTACAAGACTACACTTCATTTACACTCATACATATCATCCTCATTCATCCTCTGAAGAATTATCTAAACGGTAGTTACCGGAGGCTAAACAGGAAAAAGAAGAAGAAGAAGAAGAAGAGGATCTCGACAAGGATTTTTCCGGTATTCTTCTCCCCTGCTCCTTCTAAGCAACAGACAAGTGTTCTAAAGCAATCACACCTTTCTGGTAAACACTGCACTTGGTACTGGGTAATGATGTACCCCTCAGCCCTCATCGAAACCTCAGCTAATTTGCAGCAAATCAGTAGCTGATTCGCTAGCCATTTTGGGTATTTTTACACTTGTTGCGTTCAAATTTCGCCTTCTTAAAGATTTCAAACGTCTCTTCTTATCTTCGTCGTTTCTTCTTTTTGTCTGGCGTCTTCTATTCTTCTTTCTATTTCCTAACTTCCTTACTCGCTGGGTGGTCCACTTAAATTTTTTTTGTTTTGTCTCTAATACATGAAATAAATCCCATGTACGCGTTCATGAAGATTAGCAGGCTAGAATATTATTGTTACGTTAGGGTAGTAAGAACTGGCTAAATCTAGCGTTAACAAAAACGTATATTTAGTCAAGAAAGTCTTACGAAGAAAAGGCGATAAATTGTATGTACAGCTCCCTGTGGAATACGGGACTGGCCATTTCCAGCCGGTTGCGGTTGTGCTTTTCAGTTTCACTGTTTACAGCGGGAATGGAAGGGATGACCGGAATCTATTTTGCAGATGCTGAGAGGGGACTGCAGACGGGGAGTAGTTATCCCTCTTCCCAGTTGTGGAGCTGTGATGAGGGTAGGCTGCTGTGAGCTTGCTCTGTCGAAGTCTTGCGCCGCTCAGTGTGAGTCAGTCACTTCAACCCTTAGCAGGGATTGTCCCATGGTAAGGGCTCCGAGATTGATACAAAGTCCTTACTGGTACGAGCGAGCCCTGGTTGTCGGCATCATCATGGGTCAGGTAGTACCTGCCCCCCCCCCCTGACATGAGTAAAATTTGTGGTAGGCGGTGAGCTGGGGGAGCCCAGGCAAGATCAATGATCCAGGTAATGCCCTATGCTCCCTCCACCTGCACCTTGTGACATATAAGCTGGTGTAAATTTAGTTTTATGGAGAATTCAACATCCACAACTTCCATGATAGAGGGTCCACATAAATATATTTTTTTTACTTTTTGGGGGTTGTGGAGCTAAAAAGGATGAGAATCACTATCACAGAGTAACATCATTTTTATAAATTCAGATAAAAAAACCTGTCAAATATAACATTTAAAAAATATTTCAAAACTATTGCCAAATGCATAACTACCAGGAAAATGTTTTAAGCATACTTTATATAAATCTACTCCCTCTATGAATCATGAGACCTTGTCGATAGTGCTCTCACTATCAGCTTGAGTGCTCAGTGATACAGAGTATCTGGACCAAAGCAGCAACCATATCGGAGAGGTATCTGTCGAGATTCAGACTAAGGAATGATTCCTGATAGACGGCAGCAGCTCTTTCAGTAGTTGTTAAGGGCATAGGTCAGGAGGACTTAAACGGCCATATCAACATCACTCAATCTTTTGAGTACTGTACAGCTGAAAGCAATGGAAAACTTGGCTGTTTTTTTTCCAAGAAAATGTAGTTGTCTCATTTTCAGTAAAAAAAATGGAGGTGCCTTCCCTGGTAAAATATTCTGGAGGTAAACTAGTCCCCCATTTGGATCTCCAGGTGGGGACTACCAAGGAAGGGGTTACCAGAAAATAAAAGAATAACATTCTATGAGTCAGAGTGTGGAATGTTAGAAGTCTAAAAGAGGTTGGTCGGTTAGAAAATTTAAAGAGGGAAATGGGCAGGTTAAATGTAGATGTAGTAGGAATTAGTGAGGTTCGGTGGGGAGAGCAAAATTACTTTTGGTCAGGTGATTTTAAAATAATTGACCCAGCATCAAGTAAAGGGCAGGCAGGAGTAAGTTTCATAATGAACAAGAAAGTAGAAAAGAGAGTAGAGTATTTCAAAAAGCTTAGCGATAGAAACATTGTAATAAAGATAAAATCAAAACCTATTTTGACAATGATTGTTAACATCTATATGCCTATAAGTGCCCATGATGATGATGATGAGATAGAGGATATACACGTAGAAACTGACAAAGCAATTAAACACCTAAAAGGAGATGAAAATTTAATAATAGTTGGAGATTGGAATGCAAGCATTGGAAAAGGCAAGAAAAGAAATATTGTAGATGAATATGGGCTGGGCAAAAGGAGTGAAAGGGGGAATTGACTTTTGCAAGTATAATTAAGTAATTGCCCAGTTTAAAAACCCAGTTTAAAAACCATAATTGAAGAATATACAAATGGAAAAAGCCTGGCGGTACTGCAAGGAATCAGATAGATTATATCATGGTTAAACAAACATTTAGAAATCAACTCCTTGACTGTAAAGCATATCCTGGAGCAGACATTGATAGCAACCATAATTTAGTGATAATGAAATGTAGATTGTTGGGGTTTAAAAACCTGAAGAAAAGGTGTCAGATAAATCAGTGGAATTTAAGGGTGAAAATTAGCAAAAGAAAAGTGTCCAGAAGTGGAAAGAGAAATGATCATTGGTAAAATAGATGAAGCATACAGGAAAGTTAAAGAGAATTTTGTGGTGCATAAATTAAAATCTAATAATGTGTTAAATAAGGATGGTACACAGATTTATAATACAAAAAAGGCTGATAGGTGAGTTGAATATTTTGAAGAGTTACACAGAGGAAATGAATTAGAAACTGGTGTTATACAGGAAGAAGAGGAATTCAAAGAAGATGAAAAGGGAAACACGATATTGAGATCTGAATTTAATAGAGCATTAAAAGATTTGAATGGCAAAAAGGCTCCTGGGATAGACTGATACCTGCAGACTTACTATGCAGTGCAGGTGAGGAAGTGATAGATGAGATTTATACAAACTGGTATGTAATATTTACGCAAAAGGGAAACTTTCTGTCAGACTTCAAAAAGAGTGTTACTGTCATATACAAAAAGAAAGCAGAACCAGATAAATGTGAAGAATGCAGAATAATTAGCTTAACTACTCTGATGAAAATAATGAAAAAATTTCATTTAAATGTAGGTCTGGAAAGGCTTTGTTTTCGAGTTATGGCTAGCCAAAAATTTCGCCTGGATTTCAGCTCAAAGAGTTGGTAACAAAACGTAGAGAATTTAATTCTGAGAAAACTAATGAAAAACAGCCAATAAAAAGAATATAAGAATTTTTTAAAATAGGTTTTTTTTAAGCAAAACAGACGAAAAATATACAGAAAATCGTATTATGCGTACATAATAAAAATTATACTTATTACAGCAAAGCAAGAAGATATACATGACGTGATAAAAGGTAACAGAATAACAAACCTGTTACAATAATTGTTCAAAATGTATACAACACTCTACCCGATGTAAAATACAGAGTGATTCAAAGAAACGGGAAATTTTGAAAGTTGGGTTGGTAGCCGTGGGCGATTGGTACCACTTGGTAAGTGGCGCCAGCCTCTCTAACCTAATCTGCCATTTAGTTGTCATGGATCCTTGGAGTGGTGTTCAACGCGCACATGCTATCAAAGCGTTTTACAAAAACAATGACAGTGTGGAGGGAGCGTTTAGAGAATTTTGCCGTCATTTTAATCTGGGGCGGCACGACCGTGTTCCATCACCACATGCAATTAAAACATGGATATCTAATTTTGAGGAAACTGGTTCGGCAATGAAAAAGAAACCTCCAGGCCGTGAGCGAACCGTTCGTACACCACAGAATGTTCAAGCTTTACAAGATGCTGTCACACGAAGTCCACATCGGTCAATCCGTCGTCTCTCAGCATCTTTACAATTGCATAGTTCAAGTGTTCGAAGAATGTTAGTGAAGGACTTGCAATTCTATCCATACAAGTTGCAGATCGTCCAGGAACTGAAACCGAACGATGCAGTTGTGCGAGCACAATTCTGTAATGTAATGCTTCAGAAGATAGATGATAACGAAGAGTTTGTTCACGAACTGTGGATGTCAGACGAAGCGCATTTCCACCTCAGTGGATTTGTTAACAAGCAAAATTTCAGATACTGGGCACAAGAAAATCCTACGCAGCTACACCAGCGTCCGTTGCACAGCCAGAAAGTGACTGTGTGGTGTGCTACGTCATCTTACTGTGTTATAGGCCCTTATTTTTTTTGAGGATGACAACGGTCTTGCGATTACAGTGACGTCGGCTCATTACGTAGCCATGCTTGAAACCTTTGTTGTGGAACAACAAAAGAGATTTCCACCAATTCTTAACACAGCTTGGTCTCAACAAGACGGAGCAACGTCACATACTGCACGAATATCGATGGCAGCTGTACGCCGATTGTTTGGACAACGTGTCATTTCACGAAATGGTGACATTAGATGGCCTCCCAGATCGCCTGATCTCTCAGCTTGGGATTACTTTTTGTGGGGTCACCTTAAAAGCAAAGTGTTCCACAGTACACCTGCTACAACGGAAGAACTGAAGGCAAAGATCCGAGAAACAATTGCGGAAATTCCAGTTGAGATGTTACGTCAAACCATGAACAATTTAACAAAGAGACTTCGTGAGTGTTTACGTAGAAGAGGAGGTCACCTGCAAGATGTCATCTTTAAAAAATAAACTAAAATGTATGTATCCTAAAATGGCAACATTTGTACAATTACATGAAATAACATTCATTTTCTAAAAAAAATGTTTCATTAATGTTATTTAATTTTTAAAATTTCCCGTTTCTTTGAATCACTCTGTATTTCCGGTGACTTTCTGTCTCTGGATCGTTTCATATAAATTCAGTAGAATTTCTCATTTTAATGAGCATTATCATTTTGTTCAGAATTACATTGTAAGTTTTGATTAATTGTTTTGTTTGTTTATAATCCATTTAACAAAGTTACTGTACATCAAATATAAAAAACAGCGTTTTTATCTCAATGTATTCGTTTTCACCCCAGATTTCTCAAAAACTACTGCAGAGTCGGTCCTAGGACCAATTTTATTCGAATTTTCAGTACAAAAAACGCAAGAGACACTAATTCTACCCCTTAATTAACGTCCTAAAAATTTCAGCCTCATCTTACCGTTGTAGCTGAAACCATGCCAAATCTTTAGTCGTAACTCGCAAATGATGCCTTTTAGGAAATATTTATATGAACTTTTTCCATTATTTTCACGAGTAGAATAGGTTATGAAAGTCCTTGGAAAACTTCCTGATATATAATGTATGTATAAATAATATATTTCTTTTTAGATGGTACAAATTATGAATTTAATTTGTATAAAGAAGTCCACCACTCAGGATAAGGTACCTCATCTGAGCTTGAGGTAGTCAACAGTAAGATTTTGATTGTTATCACTCCGTTTACTGTCTTCTGATTTTTGTTGTTAAATCCCTATTACCCAGCCAAACTTCTGTTCGTCTCATTAATACATCAACCACACCTTACCTTTTCACTTCTATCTATTTTGTCCATGATCTTCAAGGACAAAATAGTAAAATGACAACTCATACATCTGAAAAAAAAATAAAAATAATTTTATTGTTTGAACAAAAATTAATTAATTATGATAATTAAATTATATGGCTATTACACAATATTTAATATGGCTATTATATATAATTTAATTATGTGGCTATTGCATGAAATTACTTATGTAAATGATACCTTACCGATAGTCCAGAGGTTTTAAAAGCTAGATCATTGAAAAAAGTAGATAGTAAAATGACAACTCATACATCTGAAAAATCAAATAAAAATAATTTTATTGCTTGAAACAAAAATTAATAATTTTTGTAAATCAAATTATATGGCTAATATCCAATAATTAATATGGCTATTAATTATAATTTAATTAATGGATATTACATGTAATTATTAATGTAAATGATACAATACTGATAGTCCAGAGGTTTTAAAAGCTAGATCATTGAAAAAAGTAGATAGTAAAATGACAACTCATACATCTGAAAAATCAAATAAAAATTATTTTTAATTGCTTGAAACAAAAATTATTAATTTTTGTAAATCAAATTATATGGCTAATATCCAATAATTAATATGGCAATTAATTATAATTTAATTATATGGATATTACAAGTAATTATTAATGTAAATGATACAATACTGATAGTCCAGAGGTTTTAAAAGCAAGATCATTTAAAAAGGGAGATATAAAAATGACAACTCATACATCTGAAAAAAATATATAAATAATTTTATTGCTTGAAACAAAAATTAATAAATTATATTATTTAAATTATACAGCTATTACCCAATAATTATTATGGCTAATAATTATAATTTAATTATATGGCTATTACATGTAATTACTAATGTAAATGATACCTTACCGATAGTCCAGAGGTTTTGAAAGCAAGATCATTTAAAAAAGTAGATAGTAAAATGACAAATCATACATCTGAAAAAAAAAAATAATAATTTTATTGTTTGAAACAAAAATTAATAAATTATGTTAATTAATTAATATGGCTATTACCCAATAATTAATATGGCTAGTAATTATAATTTAATTATATGGCTATTAATTATAATTTAATTATGTGGCTATTACATGTAATTACTAATGTAAATAATACCTTACCGATAGTCCAGAGGTTTTAAAAGCAAGATCATTTAAAAAGTAGGTAGTAAAATGACAACTCATACATCTGAAAAAAAAAATGTTATTGCCGGAAACAAAAATTAATAATTTATGGTAATTAATTTATATGGCTATTACCAAATATTTAATATGGCTATTAATTTTAATTTAATTATATGGCTATCGCATGCAATAACTAATGTAAATGGTACCTTACCGATAGTCCAGAAGTTTTAAAAGCAAGATCATTTCAAAAAGTAGATAGTAAAATGACAACTCATACATCTGAAAAAAAAAATCAAAAAAAATGTTATTGCTTGAAACAAAAATTTATAAATTATGTTAATTAAATTATATGGCTATTGCAT
The DNA here is from genome assembly GCF_047948215.1 of Lycorma delicatula. Taxonomy (NCBI): domain Eukaryota; kingdom Metazoa; phylum Arthropoda; class Insecta; order Hemiptera; family Fulgoridae; genus Lycorma; species Lycorma delicatula. The sequence continues at coordinate 45,421,599 of NC_134455.1, read as the reverse complement.
GCAATTACTTATGTAAATGATACCTTACCGATAGTTCAGAAGTTTTAAAAGCAAGATCATTTAAAAAAGTAGACAGTAAAAAGACAACTCATACATCTGAAAAATAAATTTAAAAAATGTTATTGCCAGAAACAAAAATTAATAAATTATGTTAATTAATTTATATGGCTAATATCCAATAATTAATATGGCTATTAATTATAATTTAATTATATGGATATTACATGTAATTATTAATGTAAATGATACAATACTGATAGTCCAGAGGTTTTAAAAGCAAGATCTTTTAAAAAGGGAGATAGCAAAATGACAACTCATACATCTGAAAAAAATATATAAATAATTTTATTGCTTGAAACAAAAATTAATAAATTATATTATTTAAATTATACAGCTATTACCCAATAATTATTTTTTTATATTTTTTTTTTTTAACTGAATTTTTACGGGCATCGACTGCTAAGGTCATTAGCCCTCGTCACATTCTTTAAAAGAAATTATTATCCCCATCAGGATCGTCATATGTAAGGGTGTAAAGGGCCCTTACATTTTATTTAAAAACACAAACTTCACAATAAACATTAAAACATGAAAGACAAGGACAATCACAAACACTTACGGGGTGTAAAGGGCCCCAATATTAAAATTAGAGATAGGTTCTCAAAAGACCATGAACTTAAAATTAACTAATCAATACCATATCTTTCTTTCTTCTACGAAGTCTCATTTATAGTTTGCTTAAGCACCCTCGGGGCGACCAGAACCCCGCCGTTGAGCAGTATATCAGTCGTGCCAGGGTGCCGTGGCAGTTGAATCCTTCTTATATCAGGCCATAGGCATGCACGGCGTACACCCATAGCCTCGCGCCCTCAATCCACCCTTGAGGGTCCCCCATGCCATCATCGGACACACCCCGACTCACTGCTCTTGAATGCAGGTGAGCCAAAATGGCCTAGGCAAGAGGGCTACCTCCCGTCACTATACGTGCCACGCTTCCAGACTCCCTTATATGTATATATAAAACTACCGCTTAGAGTATCTCTTACCACAGCTTTAAACTTCCATTTTATAGACTTTTAAGAAGTCCACTGGCGTGTAAAAATGCAACTATATTTTCTTCATTTCCATTATCCAGATCAGCACTAATATTATTTGTAAGACGGAACCTCTTTCTGAGGTCCTCATATATGGTACACTCTTCTATTAGATGCTTGATTGTCAGTGTTTTATTACAAACACCGCACATTGGTCTCACTTCGCCAGTTAACAAATATAAATTTGTTAATCGCGTGTGACCGATTCTAAGTCTGGTCACCGCTACTTGTTCACGGCGAGTCAACTTAAAGTCGCTTTTCCATTTATAAGGAGAAGTTTTAACCGAGTTTAATTTTGTATTTAAACTCCTCCATTCAGCGTTCCACTTGTTTCTTACTATGTTTGTTAGACGGTTTTTAACATCTGCCACTCTTACAGGAAATGCATCCAAGTCATCGCAGACTGTTGCCTTTCTGGCAGCTTCGTCTGCGATTTCATTACCTGTAATACCAGCATGCCCTGGAGTCCATACAAATACGCATCGCTGTCCTCGTTGTTTTAGTACGTATAAAATGGACAGGATGTTTGCATTTAGGACATCCTTAATGTTCTTGTTCCGAATTGCGACGAGTGCACTTAATGAATCGGAACATATTAGGATTCTCTCTTCGCAATAGTGTTCAGTGTAGCGAAGAGCTTGCTGAATTGCAGTGAGTTCTGCCGTGTAGACACTGGCCACATCTGGCAGTCTCCAAAAGTGGGCTTCTTCATTTACATATATCGAGCATCCAACACCATGTTCGGTTTTAGAACCGTCAGTATAAATTCTAATATGTTCTTCGTAACTACTGACGGTTGCTAAAATTCCTGCTGGATGATCACTGCTGGTTTCTTTTTTATTTCTCCTTGAGAGAGATCCAAACTTGTATTTACCGCTGGCAAGAGCCATGGCGGTATTTCTCTAGTAGAAATTGCTAGTGTTTCTGGTATAGCAATTTCATATTTTCTTCTTAATTCATGGTACCTAATTCCGGTTGGTCTGGAATAGGTAGCACGATGTTCATATACTGCAGCCATAGGATGATTCGTAAACAATTTATTATTTATATGAGCAGGGAAAGCCCATACATTTGCTGCATATCTTAACAAAAGGATCTCTCTTCCATAATGTAGTGGCATTATTCCGGCTTCAGACATTAGACTAGCCGCCGGACTTGTGCGGAATGCGCCTGTTGCATATCTTATTCCGCTATTATGAACTACGTCTAACTTTCTTATGTGCGACTTTCTAGCGGATGAATATACGATACATCCGTAGTCTAGTTTAGATTGAACCAATGCTTTATACAATCTCAATAATGTCTCTTTGTCTGAGCCCCAATTTAAATTCGATAAACATTTTATAATGTTTAGGGCTCTTTTGCATCTATCACTCAAGTCCTGTATATGTAATCCCCATGTAAGGGATTTATCCAATACTAATCCTAAATATCTTACCCTATCTTTATATTGTATTGGATTATCGTCAATTGTCAACGCAGGACTTTGATGAGGAATTCTCTTCCTACAAAAGTGTACACAGCACGTTTTCTCTGGTGAGAATTGGAATCCGTTATTCCTTGCAACTTCATTCAGAGCATTGATCGCTCGTTGCAATTTGTACCTCACCATAGCAGTCTTGTTGCTGGCATACACAATTGCCAGATCATCAACATAGACGCTTTTGCTGATTTCTACTGGAATGGCTAGTATCAATTTATTAATGGCAATGGTAAACAAGGTACCGCTCAACGGCGAACCCTGCGGTATGCCATTTTCCAAGATTCTTTCACATGAATATTCATTGTTGACGCGTACTTGAAAGGTACGGTCATTCATGTAGTTGCTGAGCAGTATAGGCAGATTGCCACGAATGCCCCATTCATGTATCTGGAGCATTATACCATGACGCCAGGTCATATCGAAAGCCTTCTGAAGATCAAAGAAGACTCCGACACAATGTTTCCTTTTAATAAAGCTGTTATATATAATGTCCTCTAAGCTGATCATTTGATCAGTGGTAGAATGGTATTGCCGAAAACCTGCTTGATACGGTGATATCAGGTTTTCTTTTTCCAAAACCCAGACGAGTCGATTATTAATCATTTTTTCCAGTATTTTTCCCATAGCACACGTCAAGGAAATAGGACGATAGCTATTGGGGTCTGTTAAATTTTTATTTTTCTTTGGTACTGGAACAACATGAGCTTTTTTCCACTGCTGCAGGTACGTTCCATCCCGCCAAATTTTATTATAAAGTTCTAATAATCTGCGTTTTGCAGTGGTATTCAGCTGCCTGATCATATTATAATGGATTTCATCCGGACCAGCAGCTGTGTTACCTGCTTTTTCCAACGCTTTCGCGAGTTCTTCCATTTTAAATGGTACATTATATGAGTAATTATACTCAGTTCTAAAATTTAGTAGACCTTCGAGTTCTTCTTTTTTGGTTCGAAAACCTTCCTCGTAGTTGGCCGTTCTGCTGGCCTTTTCGAAGTGATTGGATAACAGTTCTGCAATTTCATATGGAGTGTCTTTTATTTCATCTTCATCTTGAAGGCTAGTTATGGGAGCAAAATCATTACGCCCACAAATCGCCTTCACTTTCCTCCAAACATCTGATGCAGTAGTAGTTTTGTCGATGGATGACAAGTATTGCTGCCAGGATCGTTCTTTCGAGTCTATCATAAGACGTTTTGCATACGCCCTGTATTTCTTAAAGGCAACAAGATTTTCTATACTAGGACGCTTCTTGAAGGCGTTATACGCCCTTTTCTTTGTTTTTATAGCTTCACTTATTTCATCGTTCCACCATGGAACGGGTTTTTTCATAACTTTCCCAGATGTTTTGGGAATATATCTCGATGCCGATTCAATTATTGCATTTGTTATGGCGTCGACATCGTCTCCGATAACTCCAGTTGTTTCTGGGAGTATCGTTCTAGCTGTGAAGCTCGTCCAGTCTGCCTTCTCAAATAACCATCTTTTAGGGATGGGATATATTGTTCTTGTAACATCAGTTACAATTTGCACCGGGAAATGATCGCTTCCATGCAGATCATCTATGACATGGAAGCTGTACCTTGGTGCTATCGATCCGCTTATAAGTGCAAGATCTATACAGGACGTCGATCCATCTCTGGCATTGAAAAAGGTTCCTGATCCGTCGTTTAAAATAATAAGTTCTGAATTCATCAGGAACCCTTCCAGTTCTCTTCCACGGGGATCTACTCGATCTGATCCCCAAAGAGAATTATGAGCATTAAAGTCACCCACCAGTAAAACAGGTGGGGGAAGCTCGGAAATTAGTCTTGCTATGTCATCCTTATTCCAATCAAAATACGGCAAGTATATGCTGCAGACAGTGACCTGGAGCGGACGCTTCATTCTAACGGCGACCGCTTGTAGGTTTGTGTTTAAAACAAGCGCTTCGGCGTAGCTCTAGTCGATGTTAATATAGCTACTCCACCTCTAACTCTTACATTTGGCGGTTGATCTCGCCGAAATATATCGAATCCTTTTAATTTAAAATTTTCATTTCGGTGGAAATGCGTTTCTTGCAGACATATACAAATCGGGTCTACGTCATGTACCAAGCGTTGGAGTTCATGGATGTTTGAAAAACATCCATTGATGTTCCATTGTACAATCGACTCGCTAATTTTTAATTAAATTATTGCCTGGGTTTTCATTTCGGCCATCCTTTTTTTCGCTTCTTCTCCATCCTACGAACAGCATCGTGTTCGCGGAGAAGGTCGTCGCCTGTAAGGCTTCCAGTCTCCGTATCGGAGACCACCGAAGCCGCCGACGACGACGGGCATGGATCGGCGCCGCCCTTTCAGGCGCCGATTGAGAGGCGGCAACCTGGCCGCTCCCCAACACGGGGGTCGTACCGGTCACCGCCTGTTGGAGGGGGGACACTCGCCCCCCCCCTGTGTGATTTTTTGTGGCCTCTGAGGCTTAGAGGCCACTTCAGTTACAGGAGGCTTGGGAGCCTCCATAACAGACTCTGTAGGTATCACCTTTTTCTTTTCATCAAGGATCTCGCTGAGACGGACTTGACATTCTGGTTTGGTGTCCGTTTTCTTTTCTGGAGGAGCAACTTTCATTTTTATCGACTTATCTTCGGCAGGCTGTACCACTATCTTTGGGTTAACAAATTCTTTATTGCCAAAAGGTTTCATCTTGTTTTCGATGATCCTCTCAATCATGTTAGCCAAAGTAGGAGCAAGTTTATTTATAATTTGTGCCTCATCTACAGCAATCGGAGCAGGAGCAGGAACAGTAGCCGCAGCCTGAGCATAAGATGTTGTTGCTCTAGGCTTACGGGCGTTAACTATCTTTTTTGCATCGATGTAGCTGACTTTTTGCAGGGTTTTTACTTCCTGCACAGCTACTTCATCTTTGTAGACAGGACAATTCCTTGATCTACAAGAATGCGCTCCTTTGCAGCTAATACATGTAGGAGGCTCTTTACACGGCTCTCCCTCATGCACCTCTTCACCGCACACGCATATTTGCGGTCTTTCGCATCTAAGAGCGGTGTGGCCAAAGCGTTGGCACTTGAAGCACCTCATCGGCTGTGGGACAAATGCCCGCACATCCAAACGGTGAATCCCCGCTCTTATCTTTTCTGGCAAAGTAGGCCGGTTGAAAGTGAGGACATGAGAAGCTGAGGGTAAGACCTCACCGTTCCTTCTCATGTTTAATTGACGGCACTCTATTACTCCTTGTGCTGCCAGTTCCTCTACAATCTCTTGCTCCGAACAATTTAAAAGATCCCGACAGACCACAACACCCCTTGAGGTGTTGAGCGTGCCGTGGGGATCAACACGTACTGCTAGCTCTCCAATTTTCTTCAATCCTAGAATCTTCTGAGACTGTATATCATTAACAGTCTCTACATGAAGTCCCGTAAAAGTTTTTCTTATCTCTTTAACAGGGCCTCCAGCACATTTGTTTATTTCTCGAGCGATGAGAAAAGGACTCACCCTCGAGAAATTTCCATCCTCCTTCGTAATAACCAAATACTTGGGTTTTGGGATGCTGCTCTTGAAAAAAGCTTTCTGCAAGCTTTTCATAGCCTCAATCTCACTCCTCTTAATCTCCGTACTCTTTCGGCGTTTCGCTTCAGGCGAAACAGCCGGCTCTAAACGAGGGCGTTTACGTGAACCCTCTGCCACGTTTACTTGTTCAGTTTCCATGAACAAATAATCCCTTCTGTAGTAAGGCTAGCCGCCGGGGTACACAACCACTCCAGGGCTACCAACCCTGGAGGTCCGTTCCGGTACTCCGGTGGAACCGGCATATGTCCTGGCAGAGAGCGGATGCGCAGTCTTTGCACTGACTCCAGGCCCTTACACACCGAAGCTTTCAGGGCTCCCATGCTCCGAACATGGGCACCTTAACTACATGCTTGCCATCGCGGGGGGCATGTGGACGACGAAAGGTCTCCGTTACACCTGCAAATAACTTTGACCGTGGCCGCCACATCGCCAGGTCTAAAGGCGGTTTTAATCCATTTCCGTAATCGTTAATAATGTCGTAGCTGCAGGTGGCCGTAAAGTCCAGTCCTGTAATTCGGCCTATAGATGTAAATCGACCGAAAAAAGTATATCCGAGAAACAACACTCGGAACCCCGTTAGCCAGCTAAATGTAATGTACTTGAGTACAGCTGTTGCCGCCCTGGACGTGCTACGTAGATGTTGTGTTCCGGACGTGGGGAATATCTACCTCAGGGCACCCAATAATTATTATGGCTATTAATTATAATTTAATTATATAGATATTACATGTAATTATTAATGTAAATGATACAATACTGATAGTCCAGAGGTTTTGAAAGCAAGATCATTTAAAAAAGTAGATAGTAAAATGATAACTCATACATCTGAAAAAAAATTTAAAAAATGTTATAGCTTGAAACAAAAATATAAAATTATGTTAATTAAATTATATGGCTATTGCCCAATAATTAATAAGGCTATTAATTAAATTAAATTATATGGCTATTGCATGTGATTACTAAATTAAATGATACTTACTGATATTCCAGAGGTTTTGAAAGCAAGATCATTTAAAAAAGTAGATTGTAAAATGACAACTCATACATCTGAAAAAAATAAATAAATAAATGTTATTGCCGGAAACAAAAATTAATAATTTATAGTAATTAAATTATATGGCTATTACCCAATATTTAATATGGCTATTAATTTAAATTTAATTATATGGCTATTGCATGCAATAACTAATGTAAATGGTACCTTACCGATAGTCCAGAAGCTTTAAAAGCAAGATCATTTCAAAAAGTAGATAGTAAAATGACAACTCATACATCTGAAAAAAAAATCAAAAAAAATGTTATTGCTTGAAACAAAAATTTATAAATTATGTTAATTAAATTATATGGCTATTACCCAATATTAAATATACTATAAATTATATGGCTATTGCATGCAATTACTTATGTAAATGATACCTTACCGATAGTCCAGAGGTTTTAAATGCAAGATCATTTAAAAAAGTATAAAGTAAAAAGACAACTCATACATCTGAAAATTTAAAAAAAAATTAATTTATTGCTTGAAACAAAAATTAATAAACTATGTTAATTAAATTATATGGCTATTATCCAAAAAGTAATATAGCTATTAATTATAATTTAATTATATGGCTATTACATGTAATTACTTATGTAAATGATACCTTACCGATAGTCCAGAGGTTTTGAAAGCAAGATCATTTAAAAAAGTAGATAGTAAAATGATAACTCATACATCTGAAAAAAAATTTAAAAAATGTTATTGCCAGAAACAAAAATTAATAAATTATGTTACTTAAATTATATAGCTATTACCCAATCATTAATATGGCTATTAATAATAATTTAATTATATGGCTTATACATGTAATTACTAATGTAGTTGATACCTTACCGATAGTCCAGAGGTTTTAAAAGCAAGATCAATTTAAAAAGTAGACAGTAAAAATACAACTCATACATCTGAAAATTTAAAAAAAAATTAATTTATTGCTTGAAACAAAAATTAATAAATTATGATAATTAAATTATATGGCTATTATCCAATAATTAATATAGCTATTAATTATAATTTAATTATATGGCTATTACATGTAATTACTAATGTAGTTGATACCTTATCGATAGTCCAGAGGTTGTGAAAGCTAGATCATTGAAAAAAGTAGATAGTAAAATGACAACTCATACATCTTAAAAATCAAATAAAAATAATTTTATTGCTTGAAACAAAAATTAATAATTTTTGTAAATCAAATTAAATAGCTAATATCCAATAATTAATATAGCTATTAATTATAATTTAATTATGTGGCTATTACATGTAATTACTAATGTAAATGATACAATACTGATTGTCCAGAGGTTTTGAAAGCAAGATCATTTAAAAAAGTAGATAGTAAGATGACAAATCATACATCTGAAAATTAAAAAAAAAATTAATTTATTGCTTGAAACAAAGATTAATAATTTTTGTAAATCAAATTAAATAGCTAATATCCAATAATTAATATAGCTATTAATTATAGGTAAATTATACGGCTCCTACATTTAACTACTAATGTAAAAGATACCTTACCGATAGTTTAGTGGTTTTAAAAGCAACATCATTTAAAAAAGTAGATAGTAAAATGGTAACTCATACATCTGAAAAATAAATTTAAAAAATGTTATTGCCAGAAACAAAAATTAATAAATTATGTTAATTAAATTATATAGCTATTACCCAATAATTAATATAGCTATAATTATAATTTAATTATATGGCTATTGCATGCAATTACTTATGTAAATGATACCTTACTGATAGTCCAGAGGTTTTAAAAGCAACATCATTTAAAAAAGTAGACAGTAAAAAGACAACTCATACATCTGAAAATTTAAAAAATAATTAATTTATTGCTTGAAACAAAAAGTAATAAATTATGTTAATTAAATTATACGGCTATTATCCAATAATTAATATAGTTATTAATTATAGGTTAATTATACGGCTCCTACATTTAACTACTAATGTAAATGATACCTTACCGATAGTCCAGAGGTTTTAAAACAAGATCATTTAAAAATGGAGATAGTAAAATGATAACTCATACATCTGAAAAATAAATTTAAAAAATGTTATTGCCAGAAACAAAAATTAATAAATTATGTTAATTAAATTATATAGCTATTACCCAATTATTAATATAGCTATAATTATAATTTAATTAATTGGCTATTGCATGTAATTACTAATGTAAATCATACCTTACCTATAGTCCAGAAGTTTAGAAAGCAAGATCATTTAAAAAAGTAGATAGTAAAATGACAAATCATACATCTGAAAAAAAAATAAAAATAATTTTATTGTTTCAAACAAAAATTAATAAATTATGTTAATTAATTTATATGGCTAATATCCAATAATTAATATGGCTATTAATTATAATTTAATTATATGGATATTACATGTAATTATTAATGTAAATGATACAATACTGATAGTCCAGATGTTTTAAAAGCAAGATCTTTTAAAAAGGGAGATAGCAAAATGACAATTCATACATCTGAAAAAAATATATAAATAATTTTATTGCTTGAAACAAAAATTAATAAATTATATTATTTAAATTATACAGCTATAACCTAATAATTATTATGGCTAATAATTATAATTTAATTATATGGTTATTACACGTATTTACTAATGTAAATGATACCTTACCGATAGTCCAGAGGTTTTGAAAGCAAGATCTTTTAAAAAAGTAGATAGTAAAATGACAAATCATACATCTGAAAAAAAAATAAAAATTATTTTATTGTTTGAAACAAAAATTAATAAATTATGATAATTAATTTATATGGCTATTACCGAATATGGCTAGTAATTATAATTTAATTAGATGGTTATTAATTATAATTAAATTATATGGCTAATACATGTAATTACTAATGTAAATGATACCTTACCGATAGTCAAGAGGTTTTGAAAGCAAGATAATTTAAAAAAGTAGATAGTAAAATGACAACTCGTACATCTGAAAAAATTAACAAAAAAAATGTTATAGCTTGAAACAAAAATATAAAATTATGTTAATTAAATTATATGGCTATTGCCCAATAATTATTAAGGCTATTAATTATAGTTAAATTATATGGCTATTGCATGTGATTACTAAATTAAATGATACTTACTGATATTCCAGAGGTTTTGAAAGCAAGATCATTAAAAAAAGTAGATAGTAAAATGACAACTAATACATCTGAAAAAAAAAAAAATGTTATTGCCGGAAACAAAAATTAATAATTAATGGTAATTAAATTATATGGCTATTACCCAATATTTCATATGGCTATTAATTTTAATTTAATTATATGGCTATTGCATGCAATAACTAATGTAAATGGTACCTTATCGATAGTCCAGAAGTTTTAAAAGCAAGATCATTTCAAAAAGTAGATGGTAAAATGACAAACAAAACATCTGAAAAAAAAAAAAAAGTTATTGCTTAAAACAAAAATATATAAATTATGTTAATTAAATTATATGGCTATTACCCAATTTTAAATATGGCTATTAATTATATAGCTATTGCATGCAATTACTTACGTAAATGATACCTTACCGATAGTCCAGAAGTTTAAAAGCAGGATCATTTAAAAAAGTAGACAGTAAAAAGACAACTCATACATCTGAAAATTTAAAAAAACATTAATTTCTGGCTTGAAACAAAAATTAATAAATTATGTTAATTAAATTATATGGCTATTATCCAATACTTAATATAGATATTAATTATAATTTAATTATATGGCTATTACATTTAAATACTAATGTAAATGATACCTTACCGATAGTCAAGAGGTTTTGAAAGCAAGATAATTTAAAAAAGTAGATAGTAAAATGACAACTCGTACATCTGAAAAAATTAACAAAAAAAATGTTATAGCTTGAAACAAAAATATAAAATTATGTTAATTAAATTATATGGCTATTGCCCAATAATTATTAAGGCTATTAATTATAGTTAAATTATATGGCTATTGCATGTGATTACTAAATTAAATGATACTTACTGATATTCCAGAGGTTTTGAAAGCAAGATCATTAAAAAAAGTAGATAGTAAAATGACAACTAATACATCTGAAAAAAAAAAAATGTTATTGCCGGAAACAAAAATTAATAATTAATGGTAATTAAATTATATGGCTATTACCCAATATTTCATATGGCTATTAATTTTAATTTAATTATATGGCTATTGCATGCAATAACTAATGTAAATGGTACCTTATCGATAGTCCAGAAGTTTTAAAAGCAAGATCATTTCAAAAAGTAGATGGTAAAATGACAAACAAAACATCTGAAAAAAAAAAAAAAGTTATTGCTTAAAACAAAAATATATAAATTATGTTAATTAAATTATATGGCTATTACCCAATTTTAAATATGGCTATTAATTATATAGCTATTGCATGCAATTACTTACGTAAATGATACCTTACCGATAGTCCAGAAGTTTAAAAGCAGGATCATTTAAAAAAGTAGACAGTAAAAAGACAACTCATACATCTGAAAATTTAAAAAAACATTAATTTCTGGCTTGAAACAAAAATTAATAAATTATGTTAATTAAATTATATGGCTATTATCCAATACTTAATATAGATATTAATTATAATTTAATTATATGGCTATTACATTTAACTACTAATGTAAATGATACCTTACCGATAGTCCAGAGGTTTTAAAAGCAAGATCATTTAAAAAGGGAGATAGCAATATGACAACTCATACATCTGAAAAAAATATATAAAATTTTATTGCTTGAAACAAAAATTAATAAATTATGTTAATTAATGTATATGGCTAATATCCAATAATTAATATGGCTATTAATTATAATTTAATTATATGGATATTACATGTAATTATTAATGTAAATGATACAATACTGATAGTCCAGAGGTTTTAAAAGCAAGATCTTTTAAAAAGGGAGATAGCAAAATGACAACTCATACATCTGAAAGAAAAATATAAATAATTTTATTACTTGAAACAAAAATTAATAAATTATATTATTTAAATTATACAGCTATTACCCAATAATTATTATGGCTATTAATTATAATTTAAATATGTGGCTATTACATGTAATTACTAATGTAAATGATACAATACTGATTGTCCAGAGGTTTTAAAAGCAAGATCATTTAAAAAGTAGATAGTAAAATGACAACTCGTACAACTGAAAAAATTAACAAAAAAATGTTATAGCTTGAAACAAAAATATAAAATTATGTAATTTAAATTATATGGCTATTGCCCAATAATTAATAAGGCTATTAATTATAAATAAATTATATGGCTATTGCATGTGATTACTAAATTAAATGATACTTACTGATATTCCAGTGGTTTTGAAAGCAAGATCATTTAAAAAAGTAGATAGTAAAATGACAACTCATACATCTGAAAAAAAAAAAAAAAACGTTATTGCCGGAAACAAAAATTAATAAATTATGTTAATTAATTTATATGGCCATTACCCAATATTTAATATGGCTATTATATTTAATTTAATTATATGGCTATTGCATGAAATAACTAATGTAAATGGTACCTTACCGATAGTCCAGAAGCTTTAAAAGCAAGATCATTTCAAAAAGTAGATAGTAAAATGATAACTTGTACATCTGAAAAATAAATTTAAAAAATGCTATTGCCAGAAACAAAAATTAATAAATTATGTTAATTAAATTATATAGCTATTACACAATAATTAATATGGCTATTAATTATAATTTAATTATATGGATATTACAAGTAATTACTAATGTAGTTGATACCTTATCGATAGTCCAGAGGTTGTGAAAGCTAGATCATTGAAAAAAGTAGATAGTAAATTGAAAACTCATACATCTGAAAAATCAAATAAAAATAATTTCATTGCTTGAAACAAAAATTAATAATTTTTGTAAATCAAATTATATGGCTAATATCCAATAATATATATATGGCAAATAATTATAATTTAATTATATGGATATTACAAGTAATTATTAATGTAAATGATTCGATACTGATAGTCCAGGGGTTATAAAAGCCAGATCATTTAAAAAGGGAGATATAAAAATGACAACTCATACATCTGAAAAAAATATATAAATAATTTTATTGCTTGAAACAAAAAGTAATAAATTATATTATTTAAATTATACAGCTATAACCCAATAATTATTATGGCTAATAATTATAATTTAATTATATGGCTATTACATGTAATTACTAAAGTAAATGATACCTTACCGATAGTCCAGAGGTTTTAAAAGCAAGATCATTTAAAAAAGTAGACAGTAAAATGACAACTAATACATCTGAGAAAATTAACAAAAAAATGTTATAGCTTGAAACAAAAATATAAAATTATGTTAATTAAATTATATGGCTATTGCCCAATAATTAATAAGGCAATTAATTATAATTAAATTATATTGTTATTGCACGTGATTACTAAATTAAATGATACACACTGATATTCCAGAGGTTTTGAAAGGAAGATCATTTAAAAAAGTAGATAGTAAAATGACAACTCATACATCTGAAAAAAAAAAAAAAAACGTTGTTGCCGGAAACAAAAATTAATAAATTATGTTAATTAATTTATATGGCCATTACCCAATAATTAATATGGCTAGTAATTATAATTTAATTATATGGCTATTAATTATAATTTAATTATGTGGCTATTACATGTAATTACTATGTAAATGATAAAATACTAATTGTCCAGAGGTGTTAAAAGCAAGATCATTTAAAAAGTAGATAGTAAAATGACAACAGATACATCTGAAAAAAAAAAAAATAGTTTTATTGCTTGAATCAAAAATAAAAAATTATGTTAATTAAATTATTGCCCAATAATTAATAAGGCTATTAATTATAATTAAATTATATGGCTATTGCATGTGATTACTAAATAAAATGATACCTACTGATATTCCACAGGTTTTGAAAGCAACATCATTTAAAAAAGTAGATAGTAAAATGACAACTCATACATCTGAAAAAAAATAAAAAAATGTTATTGCCGGAAACAAAAATTAATAATTTATGGTAATTAAATTATATAGCTATTACCCAATATTTAATATGGCTATTAATTTTAATTTAATTATATGGCTATTGCATGCAATAACTAATGTAAATGGTACCTTATCGATAGTCCAGAAGTTTTAAAAGCAAGATCATTTCAAAAAGTAGATGGTAAAATGACAAACAAAACATCTGAAAAAAAAAAAATGTTATTGCTTAAAACAAAAATATATAAATTATGTTAATTAAATTATATGGCTATTACCCAATTTTAAATATGGCTATTAATTATATAGCTATTGCATGCAATTACTTACGTAAATGATACCTTACCGATAGTCCAGAAGCTTTAAAAGCAAGATCATTTCAAAAAGTAGATAGTAAAATGATAACTTGTACATCTGAAAAATAAATTTAAAAAATGCTAATGCCAGAAACAAAAATTAATAAATTATGTTAATTAAACTATATAGCTATTACACAATAATTAATATGGCTATTAATTATAATTTAATTATATGGATATTACAAGTAATTACTAATGTAGTTGATACCTTATCGATAGTCCAGAGGTTGTGAAAGCTAGATCATTGAAAAAAGTAGATAGTAAATTGAAAACTCATACATCTGAAAAATCAAATAAAAATAATTTTATTGCTTGAAACAAAAATTAATAATTTTTGTAAATCAAATTATATGGCTAATATCCAATAATATATATATGGCAAATAATTATAATTTAATTATATGGATATTACAAGTAATTATTAATGTAAATGATACGATACTGATAGTCCAGGGGTTTTAAAAGCCAGATCATTTAAAAAGGGAGATATAAAAATGACAACTCATACATCTGAAAAAAATATATAAATAATTTTATTGCTTGAAACAAAAATTAATAAATTATATTATTTAAATTATACAGCTATAACCCAATAATTATTATGGCTAATAATTATAATTTAATTATATGGCTATTACATGTAATTACTAAAGTAAATGATACCTTCCTGATAGTCCAGAGGTTTTAAAAGCAAGATCATTTAAAAAAGTAGACAGTAAAAAGACAACTCATACATCTAAAAAATAAAATTAAAAAATGTTATTGCCAGAAACAAAAATTAATAAATTATGTTAATTATTTTATATAGCTAATATCCAATAATAATTTGGCTATTACTTATAATTTAATTAAATGGATATTACATGTAATTATTAATGTAAATGAAACAATACTGATAGTCCAGAGGTTTTAAAAGCAAGATCTTTTAGAAAAGGGGGATAGCAAAATGACAACTCATACATCTGAAAAAAATATATAAATAATTTTATTGCTTGAAACAAAAATTAATAAATTATATTATTTAAATTATTCAGCTATTACCCAATAATTATTATGGCTATTAATTATAATTTAATTATGTGGCTATTACATGTAATTACTAATGTAAATGATACAATACTGATTGTCCAGAGGTTTTGAAAGCAATATCATTTAAAAAAGTAGATGGTAAATTGACAAATCATACATCTGAAAAAAAAAAAAATTTTATTGCAAAAAAAAAAAAAATTAAATTATGTTAATAAAATTATATGCCTATTACCCAATAATTAATATGGTTATTAATTATAATTAAATTATATGGCTATTACCTGTAATTACTAATGTAAATGATACCTTACCGATAGTCCAGAGGTTTTAAAAGCAAGATCATATAAAAAGTAGGTAGTAAAATGACAACTAATACATCTGAGAAAATTAACAAAAAAATGTTATAGCTTGAAACAAAAATATAAAATTATGTTAATTAAATTATATGGCTATTGCCCAATAATTAATAAGGCAATTAATTATAATTAAATTATATGGTTATTGCACGTGATTACTAAATTAAATGATACACACTGATATTCCAGAGGTTTTGAAAGGAAGATCATTTAAAAAAGTAGATAGTAAAATGACAACTCATACATCTGAAAAAAAAAAAAAGTTATTGCCGGAAACAAAAATTAATAAATTATGTTAATTAATTTATATGGCCATTACCCAATAATTAATATGGCTAGTAATTATAATTTAATTATATGGCTATTAATTATAATTTAATTATGTGGCTATTACATGTAATTACTATGTAAATGATAAAATACTGATTGTCCAGAGGTGTTAAAAGCAAGATCATTTAAAAAGTAGATAGTAAAATGACAACAGATACATCTGAAAAAAAAAATTATAGTTTTATTGCTTGAATCAAAAATAAAAAATTATGTTAATTAAATTATTGCCCAATAATTAATAAAGCTATTAATTATAATTAAATTATATGGCTATTGCATGTGATTACTAAATAAAATGATACTTACTGATATTCCACAGGTTTTGAAAGCAACATCATTTAAAAAAGTAGATAGTAAAATGACAACTCATACATCTGAAAAAAAAAAGTGTTATTGCCGGAAACAAAAATTATTAATTTATGGTAATTAAATTATATGGCTATTACCCAATATTTAATATGGCTATTAATTTTAATTTAATTATATGGCTATTACATGTAATTACTAATGTAAATGATACCTTACCGATAGTCCAGAGGTTTTGAAAGCAAGATCATTTAAAAAAGTAGATAGTAAAATGACAAATCATACATCTGAAAAAAAAAAAAATTTTATTGCAAAAAAAAAATAATTAAATTATGTTAAAAAAATTATATGCCTATTATCCAATAATTGATATGTTTATTAATTATAATTTAATTATATGGCTATCGCATGTAATTACTAATGTAAATGATGCCTTACCGATAGTCCAGAGGTTTTAAAAGCAAGATAATTTAAAAAAGTAGACAGTAAAAATACAACTCATACATCTGAAAAATAAATTAAAAAAATGATATTGCCAGAAACAAAAATTAATAAATTTTGTTAATTAATTTATATGGCTAATATCCAATAACTAATATGGCTATCAATTATAATTTAATTATATGGATATTACATGTAATTATTAATGTAAATGATACAATACTGATAGTCCAGAGGTTTTAAAAGCAAGATCTTTTAAAAAAGTAGATAGTAAAATGATAACTCATTCATCTGAAAAATAAATTTAAAAAATGTTATTGCCAGAAACAAAAAATAATAAATTATATTATTTAAATTACACAGCTATTACCCAATAATTATTATGGCTATTAATTATAATATAATTATGTGGCTATTACATGTAATTACTAAATTAAATGATACACACTGATATTCCAGAGGTTTTGAAAGCAAGATCATTTAAAAAAGTAGATAGTAAAATGACAACTCATACATCTGAAAAAAAAAAAAAAATGTTATTGCCGGAAACAAAAATTAATAATTTATGGTAATTAAATTATATGGCTATTACCCAATATTTAATATGGCTATTAATTTTAATTTAATTATATGGCTATTGCATGCAATAACTAATGTAAATGGTACCTTATCGATAGTCCAGAAGTTTTAAAAGCAAGATCATTTCAAAAAGGGAGATAGCAATATGACAACTCACACATCTGAAAAAAATATATAAATATTTTATTGCTTGAAACAAAAATTAATAAATTATATTATTTTAATTATACAGCTATTACCCAATAATTATTAGGGCTAATAATTATAATTTAATTATATGGCTATTACATGTAATTACTAATGTAAATGATGCCTTACCGATAGTCCAGAGGTTTTAAAAGCAAGATTATTTAAAAAAGTAGATAGTAAAATGACAAATCATATATCTGAGAAAAAAATAAAATTAATTTTATTGTTTGAAACAAAAATTAATAAGATATATTAATTAATTTATATGGCTATTACCCAATAATTAATATGGCTAGTAATTATAATTTAATTATATGGCTATTAATTATAATTTAATTATGTGGTTATTACATGAAATTACTAATGTAAATGATAAAATACTGATTGTCCAGAGGTTTTAAAAGCAAGATCATTAAAAAAGTAGATAGTAAAACGACAACTCATACATCTGAAAAAAAAAAAAAATTTTATTGCCAAAAAAAAAAAATAATTAAATTATGTTAATAAAATTATATGCCTATTATCCAATAATTAATATGGTTATTAATTATAATTAAATTATAAGGCTATTACATGTAATTACTAATGTAAATGATACCTTACCGATAGTCCAGAGGTTTTAAAAGCAAGATCATTAAAAAAGTAGGTAGTAAAACGACAACTCATACATCTGAAAAAAAAATAATAGTTTTATTGCTTGAAACAAAAATAAAAACTTATGTTAATTAAATTATTGCCCAATAATTAATAAGGCTATTAATTATAATTAAATTATATGGTTATTGCATGTGATTACTAAATAAAATGATACTTACTGATATTCCACAGGTTTTGAAAGCAAGATCATTCAAAAAAGTAGACAGTAAAAAGACAACTCATACATATGAAAATTTAAAAAAAAATTAATTTATTGCTTGAAACAAAAGTTAATAATTTTTGTAAATCAAATTATATGGCTAATATCTAATAATTAATATGGTTATTAATTATAATTAAATTATATGGCTATTACATGTAATTACTAATTTAAATGATGCCTTACCGATAGTCCAGAGGTTTTAAAAGCAAGATCATTTAAAAATGTAGACAGTAAAAATACAACTCATACATCTGAAAAATAATTTTAAAAAATGTTATTGCCAGAAACAAAAATTAATAAATTATGTTAATTAATTTATATGGCTAATATACAATAACTAATATGGCTATTAATTATAATTTAATTATATGGATATTACATGTAATTATTAATGTATATGATACAATACTGATAGTCCAGAGGTTTTAAAAGCAAGATCTTTTAAAAAGGGAGATAACAAAATGACAAATCATACATCTGAAAAAAAAAAATTTTATTGTAAAAAAAAAAAATATTTAAATTATGTTAATAAAATTATAAGCCTATTATCCAATAATAAATATGGTTATTAATTATAATTAAATTATATGGCTAATACATGCAATTACTAATGTAAATGATACCTTACCGATAGTCCAGAGGTTTTGAAAGCAAGATAATTTAAAAAAGTTGATAGTAAAATGACAATTCGTACATCTGAAATAATTAACAAAAAAAATGTTATAGCTTGAAACAAAAATATAAAATTATGTTAATTAAATTATATGGCTATTGCCCAATAATTATTAAGGCTATTAATTATAATTAAATTATATGGCTATTGCATGTGATTACTAAATTAAATGATACTTACTGATAGTCCAGAGGTTTTGAAAGCAAGATCATTTAAAAAAGTAGATAGTAAAATGACAACTAATACATCTGAAAAAAAAAAAATATTATTGCCGGAAACAAAAATTAATAATTAATGGTAATTAAATTATATGGCTATTACCCAATATTTAATATGGCTATTAATTTTAATTTAATTATATGGCTATTGCATGCAATAACTAATGTAAATGGTACCTTATCGATAGTCCAGAAGTTTTAAAAGCAAGATCATTTCAAAAAGTAGATGGTAAAATGACAAACAAAACATCTGAAAAAAAAATCAAAAAAATGTTATTGCTTAAAACAAAAATTTATAAATTATGATAATTAAATTATATGGCTATTACCCAATTTTAAATATGGCTATTAATTATATGGCTATTGCATGCAATTACTTACATAAATGATACCTTACCGATAGTCCAGAAGTTTTAAAAGCAAGATCATTTAAAAAAGTAGACAGTAAAAAGACAACTCATACATCTGAAAATTTAAAAAAAAATTAATTTATGGCTTGAAACAAAAATTAATAAATTATGTTAATAATTTATATGGCTAATATCCAATAATTAATATGGCTATTAATTATAATTTAATTATATGGATATTACATGTAATTATTAATGTAAATGATACAATACTGATAGTCCAGAGGTTTTAAAAGCAAGATCTTTTAAAAAGGGAGATAGCAAAATGACAACTCATACATCTGAAAAAAATATATAAATAATTTTATTGCTTGAAACAAAAATTAATAAATTATTTGCTTTAAATTATACAGCTATTACCCAATAATTATTATGGCTAATAATTATAATTTAATTATATGGCTATTACATGTAATTACTAATGTAAATGATACCTTACCGATAGTCCAGAGGTTTTAAAAGCAAGATCATTTAAAAAGTAGGTAGTAAAATGACAACTAATACATCTGAAAAAAAATAATAATATTTTTATTGCTTGAAACAAAAATTAATAAATTATGTTAATTAAATTATATGTTTATTACCCAAAAATTAATATGTCTTATAATTATTATTTAATTATATAGGTATTACATGTAATTACTAATCTAATGATACCTTACCGATAGTCCAGAGGTTTTGAAAGCAAGATAATTTAAAAAAGTAGATAGTAAAAAGACAACTCGTACATCTGAAAAAATTAACGAAAAAAAATGTTATAGCTTGAAACAAAAATATAAAATTATGTTAATTAAATTATATGGCTATTACATGTAATTACTAATGTAAATGATACCTTACCGATAGTCCAGAGGTTTTAAAAGCAAGATCATTTAAAAAGTAGATAGTAAAAACACAACTCATACATCGGAAAAAAAAAAATTTTATTGCAAAAAAAAAAATAATTAAATTATGTTAATAAAATTATATGCCTTTTATCCATTATATAATATGGTTATTAATTATAATTAAATTATATGGCTATTACATGTAATGATAATTAAAAAAAGTAGATGGTAAAATGTCAAATCAAACAACTGAAAAAAAAAAATACTTTTATTGTTTGAAACAAAAATTAATAAATTATGTTAATTAAATTATATGGCTATTACACAATATTTAATATGGTTATTAATTTTAATTTAATTATATGGCTATTGCATGCAATTACTTATGTAAATGATACCTTACCGATAGTCCACACACAGGTTTTGAAAGCAAGATCATTTAAAAAAGTAAATGGAAAAATGACAACTCATGCGTCTGAAAAAAAAATCAAAATTAAATGTTATTGCTTGAAACAAAAATTGATAAATTATGTTAATTAAATTATATGACTATTACTTAATATTAAATATGACTATTAATTATATGGTTATTCCATGCAATTGCTAATGTAAATGATACATTACCGTGAGTCCAGAGGTTTTTAAAGCAAGATCATTTAAAAAAGTAGATAGTAAAATGACAACTCATACATCTGAAAAATCAAATAAAAATAATTTTATTGCTTGAAACAAAAATTAATAAATTATGTTAATTAAATAATATAGCTATTACCCAATATTTAATATGGCTATTAATTATAATTCAATTATATGGCCATTACATGTAATTACTAATGTAAATGATACCTTACTGATAGTGCAGAAGTTCTGAAAGCAAGCTCATTAAAAAAAGTAGATAGTAAAATGACAACTAGTACATCTGAAAAAAAAATTAAAAAAATGTTATTTTCGGAAACAAAAATTAATATATTACGGTAATTAAATAAAATGGCTGTTACTTAATAATTAATATGGCTATTAGTTATAATTTACTTATATGGATATTACATGTAATTATTAATGTAAATGATACATTACCGATAGTCCAGAAGTTTTGAAAGCAAGATCATTTAAAAAAGTAGATAGATAAATGACAACTCATACATCTGAAAAAAAAAATCAAATTTAAATGTTATTGCTTGAAACAAAAATTAATAAATTATGTTAATTAAATTATATGGCTATTACTTAATATTAAATATGACTATTAATTATATGGCTATTGCATGCAATTGCTAACGTAAATGATACCTTACCGAGAGTCCAGAGGTTTTGAAAGCAAGATCATTTAAAAAAGTAGATGGTAAAATGACAACTCATACGTCTGAAAAAAAAATCAAAATTAAATGTTATTGCTTGAAACAAAAATTAATAAATTATGTTATTTAAATTATATGGCTATTACTTATTATTAATTATGACTATTAATTATATGGCTATTGCATGCAATTGCTAATGTAAATGATACCTTACCGAGAGTCCAGAGGTTTTGAAAGCAAGATCATTTAAAAAAGTAGATGGTAAAATGACAACTTATACGTCTGAAAAAAAAATCAAAATTAAATGTTATTGCTTGAAACAAAAATTAATAAATTATGTTAATTAAATTATATGGCTATTACTTAATATTAAATATGACTATTAATTATATGGCTATTGCATGCAATTGCTAATGTAAATGATACCTTACCGATAGTCCAGAAGTTTTGAAAGCAAGATCATTTAAAAAAGTAGATGGTAAAATGACAAATCATACATCTGAAAAAATAATAAAAATAATTTCATTGTTTGAAATATAAATTAATAAATTATGTTAATTAATTTATATGGCTATTACCCAATAATTAATATTTTTTTTTTTTTTTTTTTTTTTTAGGGCGAAAAACGGTTGAACGTTATCATCGCACGGAAAATAAATAAATAGATAAATAAATAAAAATAATTTAAGGTTTTTAGATAAAATTAAAACTTAAAACACTATCACAGAAACAAAATCCGGAATGGGTGTAAAAGCCCATTCACGGATAACAAAAACACTAATATGTAACTTAAAACTATGTTAAATACTATCACATTAAAAATAAATAAAACTTAAAACTAAAAAAGGAGATAAAACTTAAAACTATTACGTTTACAGTCTTACAATTAATATCACAAAAATCTTACAACTAATATCACAGACGAATTTAAAAAAAAAACAAAAGAATATATATATATTTATATATATATATATAGAAAAAAAAAAAAATCCGATAGGGAGTGTAAAAGGCTCCCTACTCGGATAACAAAAACAATACATACAATTACGAAAGAATACATACTTATTAAATTTTTTGCATTAACCCTATACTACGTAAAAATATAAACATCCTGTTTAAAACCTCCTTATCGTCACGCAAGATACCACGGATGTTACTAGGTAGTTTAAATTTACGACGCATAGCCGCATAACATATGCAGTCCACGAGTATGTGGCGCACAGTCACGCGGCAGTTGCATCTTGCGCATAGAGGTGGTTGTCCTCTTGTAAACAGGTACTAGTGTGTCCTATCCGCAATCGACAGAGAACTACTTCCTCACGCCGGGGTTTTCTGTATGAGGAGTTCCATGGTAACACAGAATCTTTAATCTGACGGAGTTTATTATCAACGGTAGCTGTCCAATCACCTTGCCACCTTGTTCTTAATAATTGTTTTACATAGTTAATGAAATCAGAAGTAGCAACTCGGGTGGTGAAAGGAGGCTGGTTACATGCTTCTTTGGCAGCGGAATCTGCATGTTCATTACCTGGAATCCCTACGTGGCTAGGGACCCAGCAAAAACTTAATTCTGTGTTGCGATTATTCAACTCGGCGATTGCGTTGTAAATTTCAATGACGATGGGATGTTTGGAATAAAAGATTTTTAAGGCTTGGAGAGCACAACACGAGTCACTGCAAATAAGAATTTTTCTATATTTAGGGTTAATGATGTTTAGAGCCTTATTTATAGCGTATAGTTCAGCGGTAAACACACTCGTAATACCGGGTAGACCAAACATATAAGTTCTCTCACAAACAACAAATGCACACCCAACTGTATCATTTTGTTTCGATCCATCAGTGTATACAACCGCGTCTGGTTTCATCTTGGAGAGAACACACTGAAACATTTGCTGAAAGACAATAGATGGTGTCGATTGTTTATTGTATGTGGTCAGGTAAAAATTAAAATTTATAAGGTTTATTCTCCACGGAGGTTATGAGCAAGGATATATAGGAAAGAATGACGGTTTGTCAACATTTATATGCTGCAGCAGACGCCAGGTACGGATACCTACCGGTGCAGTACGACGTGGATAGTCCTCATACTTTCCTAGATTAGGATTTCTAAAGACTGACTCAAGAGCCGGGTGATTTGGTTGTCCTCTGAGACGAGCAAAATACGATAATAAAAGCTGGTCTCGTCTATCCCAAAGTGATGGTTCACCACAGTCTACCAGTAAGCTTGCGACAGGACTAGATCTAAACGCGCCTGTGGCAAGCCGAAGGAAAGCATGATGTACACTATACAGCATTTTAAGCACGGTTTGACGAGCTGATGAGTAGGCCACACAACCGTAATCTAAACGGGAGCGAACAAAGGAATAGTAAAAACGTATCATACATGATCTATCGGCTCCCCAGTTGGTGTTAGTAAGGACTCGCATCATATCTAGAATTTTGGAACATTTTGTTTTCAATTCTTTTAAATGTTTGACCCAAGTAAGACGGCTATCAAAAATTAAACCTAAAAACTTAACGTAAGTAGAGATAGTAATAGTCTCACCGTTCAGAAAAATTTGCGGAATAGAAGGGTTTCGTAGCTGAGAAAAAACTACACATTTTGTTTTTTCGGATGAAAATGTGAAACCAGTAATCCTGGACCAAGCTTCAAGGTGATATATAGTGTTCTGCAGTAGTCTCTCTGCTGTAGGTGCCGAACGGCTTGCAATGTAGATAGCAAAGTCGTCAGCAAATAGAGAGCATGAGACAGGAGCCTGAACACATTTGGTAATATCATTTATGGCTACAGAAAATAAGGTGGCACTTAATACACTACCTTGGGGCACTCCATTCTCCAAGATGACACTATCTGAGAGCGAATCATCCACACGAACACGAGCCGTTCGGTGATTTAAGAATCCCCGGATAAAAGCAAGCATATTGCCCTTGATTCCCCATTTTTTGAGAGTGTTAAGAATACCACGTCGCCAGGCTGTGTCATACGCCTTTTTTATATCGAAGAAGATAGCGACGAGGTGCTGCCGATTTAGGAAAGCGTTTTGTATGGCTGTTTCCAGTGACACTAAATGGTCAATGGAAGATCGTCCTTGTCGAAAACCACACTGTTCTGGAGATAGAAAGCCATGTTTCTCCAAGTACCATGTAAGTCTGCGGTTTACCATTCTCTCCATTATTTTACACAAAACGCTTGTTAATGAAATAGGGCAATAGCTTGAGGGGTTCGTCTGGTCTTTACCAGGTTTTAGTACTGGTATAATAAATGCTTCTGACCAGCCGGGTGGGAAGACTTGTTCGGAGAATAAACCGTTGAAAATATTCAAAAGTTGTTGTAGTGCCGAATTAGGAAGGTGTGAAAGCATGGAAAGGCGAATGTTGTCCGGTAGAGGGGAAGTGTCCCGCGAATTTGTGAGTGCATGTAACAATTCTTTAAATACGAATGGAGTGTTTAATTCACCAACCGAATCACTAATGTTTAACGACAACACCTCCATTTGTATCTTGTACCGTTGAAAATCGTTATTATATGATGAGGTGAGAGACACCGAGCGGAAAGATTTTGCTAGACTATTTGCCACTTCCGAGGATGATGAAAGGAATTCTCCTTCATCAATAAGACCAAGAATAAATTGTTTCGGTGATCCGAAGATTGCACGAATTTTCTTCCATACAGTAGACGTGGAAGTAGTGCGTGAGATAGTGCTCACGTATTTCGTCCATGAATTCCTCTTAGCGTCCAAGAATACTCGACGGCACACCGCTCTAGCCCTGCGGTATAAATTTAGATGTTCTGTTGTAGGCCTACGATTAAATTTACGTAGTGCCTGCCGTCGATTCCTAATAGCATTTTTGCATTCATCGTTCCACCATGGAACGAAAGGACGTCTAGGATTACCCGATGTTTGTGGGATATATCTGTTGGCATTCTTAAGTTTCATGGACGTAAAAGAAGAATATTGGTCGAGGATGTTCGCTCCATCGTCATACTGAGATTGGAATGCTTTACGGTATCCGTTCCAATCTGCCTTTTCAACAATCCATCTCCGTGGCCTTCTTTTAATCTCGCAGTCTACACCGAAACTAATAATAATTGGTCTATGATCACTGCCGTGAAAGTCATCACAAATCGACCAATTAAAATGAGGGAGTACATTCGGTGAGCATATGGAAAGATCAAGGTTAGATACAGCACCAGTTGATAAGGACATAAATGTGTGTGATCCATTATTCAGTAGGCAAAGGTCAAAATCTTGTCTCAATCTGTTTATCATATTTCCTCGAGTGGAGCAGAAGGTTGAGCCCCAGGAAATATGATGGGCATTGAAGTCTCCTACTATTAACGATGGAGATGGTATTTGTGTGAGGAGATTTGAGACATCTAAAGCACTGAACTCAGTGTTCGGTGAGAGATACAGATTGCAGATATGCAATTTGAAGGGAATAGAGATCTTTACTGCAATAGCAGGAATGACAGTGGTTAGTTGAATTCTTGTAGCTGACACCCCATTCTTCATGAAAATCGCTACTCCACCACTCTCCCTACTGTCTACTAGGCAGTCGTATCTCTCGCAGAAGTATCCTCTAAGTGTAATTCGGTCATGTTGTAGAAGTTGAGTTTCCTGGAAACACATGATTAGTGGATCATGTGTGTGCGCCAGTACTCTAATATCTTCAATGCGGGACCGAATACCTCTAACATTCCACTGAATAATGTTCATAAGTGTAAAAAATAAATAAAAAAATAAATTTCGGAAATTATATAAAAATTAGTTGTATGTGATTCGGTTTTTCTTTTTTGTATTTTTTATTTTAAAGAACTCCGATGCCCTAGGGTCGGGTGGTTCTTCAACCATATCCTCCAGTATATGAGGTGATGGTGGAGGAGATTTATTTGAATGGGATGCTGTAGTTGACATCCCAGAAGAGATAGTTATGTGGGTTCCCTTTATGGGGAGCTTATTAGGTGGCTTACTGCCAGCTGTGATAGTCGCTATTCGTGGCGGTACGACTTTGGGAATAGGAACTTTCGTATGTATCATACTGTTTGATTCACTAGCTGCGACGGAGGACTTTTTATTCATTTTTGTCAGCTCTGAGATAGTGGCTGTAAGTGAAGCTACTTGATCAGATAGCATCTGAACAAGTTTTTTAAGCTCATTGCAGGATCCGCACTGCTGATTATTAGCATTTGTAGGAATTTATTTTAGGTGTAGCGGTGGCAAAAGATACGTCTGGTTTAACCAGGTTCCGTGAGTTGTTTATCTTTTTATATTCTCTACGTGCAGCCGGAAAAGATAGTTTTTGCTCCGTACAGATTTTGAGAATTGCCTTTTCTTCTTTAAAAGTTGGGCAATCTCGGGAGCGGGCTGTATGTGAACCACTGCAGTTTGCGCATTTTTCACTTTCTTCGCAGTTAGTGTCATTGTGTCCTTCTTTAGAACATCGAGCACAGATCTCCGTTTTTGTACAAGATGTAGTATGACCAAAACCTTGGCATCTGAAACATCGCCGTGGGTTGGGTATGAATGGTCGTACCCGAACCGAGAGGTAACCCACTTTAATCTTTTCTGGTAGAACAGGGAGATTGAATGTTAATATAAGAGACGGTGTCGGTTCTTCTGTTCCGTTCTGCCGTTTCATTATACGTTTCACTTCAACAACATCTTCGTGGCAAAGCTCGTCAACTATTTCATTGATATGTATATCTAAGAGGTCTCGACAAAAAATTACACCCCTGCTCGTATTTAAAGTTTTGCGGCTTTCAGCACTTATATTTATACCACCCATATTACGGAGACGTAAGATTGATCGACTCTGTTCGTCGTTGAATGTTTCAACCAGAATCGATCCGTCGCGTAATTTCCTGATGTTCTTTGGGGAGCCACTTGCACCTGTTAGAGTTTTATTTATAAGGAAAGGTGAAACCTTTTGGAGGGAGCCACCTTACTGACTATTTCGGAGAACAATGAATCGAATATTTTTAGTGTTCAAGTCTAAAGATTTGTAGTTCTCTTCCATAGGACTTTTATCCTCGTCAGACAAAGCTGACCGAGGTCTCTTCGCAAGACATAATTTGGTGGTTTTTTCAGAAAAAAAATCATTTAAAAAAGTAGATAGTAAAATCTCAACTCTAAAATCGGAAAAAAAAATTTTTTTAAATTTTATTGCCGAAAACAAAAATTACTAAATTATGTTAATTAAATTATATGGCTATTACTTAATAATTAATATGGCTATTAATTATAATTTAATTTTATGGATATTAAATGTAATTATTAATGTAAATGATACCTTACTGATAGACCAGAGGTTTTAAAAGCAACATCATTTAAAAAAGTAGATAGTAAAATGACAACTCATACATCTGAAAAAAAAACAAAAAAAAAGTTGTTGCTTGAAAAAAAATTATTTGATTATGTTAATTAAATTGTATGGCTATTAATTATAATTAAATTATATGTTTATTGCATGAGATTATTAAAATAAATGATACCTTACCGATAGTCCAGAGATTTTAAAAGCAAGATCATTTAAAAAAGTAGATAGTAAAATGACAACTCATACATCTGAAAAAAAATTTAAATATGTTATTGCCGGTAACAAAAATTAATAAATTATGTTTATTAAATTATATGGCTATTACCCAATATCTAGTATGACTATTAATTATATGGCTATTGCATGCAATTTCTAATGTAAATGATACCTTACCGATAGTCCAGAGGTTTTGAAAGCAAGATCATTTAAAAAAGTAGATAGTAAAATGACAACTCATACATGTGAAAAATTAAAAAAAAATAAATTTATTGCTTGAAACAAAAATTAATAAAATATGTTAATTGAATTATATGGCTATTATCCAATAATTAATATAGATATTAATCATAATTTAATTATATGGCTATTACATGTAATTACTTAGGTAAATGATACCTTACCGATAGTCCAGAGGTTTTGAAAGCAAGATCACTTAAAGAAGTAGATAGTAAAATGATAACTCATACATCTGAAAAAAAATTTAAAAAATGTTATTGCCAGAAACAAAAATTAATAAATTATGTTAATTAAATTATATGGCAATTACGTAATAACTAATATAGATATTAATTATAATTTAATTATATGGCTATTGCATGCAATTACTAAGGTAAATGATACCTTACCGATAGTCCAGAGGTTTTAAAAGCAAGATCATTTAAAAAAGTAGATGGTATAATGACAACTCATGCATCTGAAAAATCAATTAAAAATAATTTTATTGCTAGAAACAAAAATTAATAAAATATGTTAATTGAATTATATGGCTATTAAGGTCACAATGACACTAACTGCGAAGAAAGTGAAAAATGCGCAAACTGCAGTGGTCCACATACAGCTCGCTCCCGAGATTGCCCAACTTTTAAAGAAGAAAAGGCAATTCTCAAAATCTGTATGGAGCAAAAACTATCTTTTCCGGCTGCACGTAGAGAATATAAAAAGATAAACAATTCACGGAACCTGGTTAAACCAGACGTATCTTTTGCCACCGCTACATCTAAACAAATTCCTACAAATGCTAATAATCAGCAGTGCGGATCCTGCAATGAACTTAAAAAACTTGTTCAGATGCTATCTGATCAAGTAGCTTCACTTACAGCCACTATATCAGAGCTGACAAAAATGAATAAAAAGTCCTCCGTCGTAGCTAGTGAATCAAACAGTATGATACATACGAAAGTTCCTATTCCCAAATCGTACCGCCAGGGGAAATGGGTAGGACAAATGTGGATATAGTAGGAATTAGTGAGGTTCGGTGGGAAGAGGAAGCGACTTTTGGTCAAGTGATTTTAGAGTAATTAACTCAGTGTCAAATAATGGGCAGGCAGGAGTAGGTTTCATGATGAACAAGAAGATAGGGAGGAGAGTGGAGTATTTCAAAACGCATAGCGATAGAATCATTGTAATAAGGATAAAATCAAAACCTAAACCGACAACGATTGTTAACGTCTATATGCCTACAAGCGCCCATGATGACGATGAGGTAGAGTGTGTATACGAAGAGATTGATGAAGCAATTAAACACGTAAAAGGAGATGAAAATTTAATAATAGTTGGAGATTGGAATGCAAGCATTGGAAAAGGCAAGGAAGGAAATATAGTGGGTGAATACGGGCTGGGCAAAAGGAATGAAAGAGGGGACCGACTTATAGAATTTTGCACGAAGTATAATTTAGTAATTGCCAACACCCAATTTAAAAATCATAATAGAAGAATATACACTTGGAAAAAGCCAGGCGATACTGGAAGGTATCAGATAGATTATATCATGGTTAAGCAAAGATTTAGAAATCAACTCGTTGACTGCAAAACTTACCCTGGAGCAGACATTGATAGCGACCATAATTTGGTGATAATGAAATGTAGATTGGGGTTTAAAAACCTGAAGAAAAGGTGTCAGATGAATCGGTGGAATTTAGAGAAGCTTGAGGAAGAGGAGGTAAAGAAGATTTTTGAGGAGGACATCGCAAGAGGTCTGAGTAAAAAAGATAAGGTAGAAAATGTAGAAGAAGAATGGGAGAATGTTAAAAAGGAAATTCTTAAATCAGCAGAAGCAGACTTAGGCGGAATAAAGAGAACCGGTAGAAAACCTTGGGTTTCAGACGATATATTGCAGCTGATGGATGAACGTAGAAAATATAAGAATGCTAGTGATGAAGAAAGTAAAAGGAACTATCGGAAATTAAGAAATGCTATAAACAGGAAGTGCAAACTGGTGAAAGAAGAGTGGATTAAAGAAACGTGTTCAGAAGTGGAAAGAGAAATGAACATTGGAAAATAGACGGAGCATACAGGAAAGTTAAGGAAAATTTTGGGGTACATAAATTAAAATCTAATAATGTGTTAAACAAAGATGGTACACCAATATATAATACGAAAGGTAAAGTCGATAGATGGGTGGAATATATTGAAGAGTTATACGGAGGAAATGAATTAGAAAATGGTGTTATAGAGGAAGAAGAGGAAGTTGAGGAGTATGAAATGGGAGAAACAATACTGAGATCTGAATTTAAGAGAGCATTAAAAGATTTAAATGGCAGAAAGGCTCCTGGAATAGACGGAATACCTGTAGAATTACTGCGCAGTGCAGGTGAGGAAGCGATTGATAGATTACAAACTGGTGTGTAATATTTATGAAAATGGGGAATTTCCATCAGACTTCAAAAAAAGTGTTATAGTTATGATACCAAAGAAAGCAGGGGCAGATAAATGTGAAGAATACAGAACAATTAGTTAACTAGTCATGCATCAAAAATCTTAAAGAATTTTATACAGAAGAATTGAGAGGAGAGTGGAAGAAGTGTTAGGAGAAGACCAATTTGGTTTCAGGAAAAATATAGGGACAAGGGAAGCAATTTTAGGCCTCAGATTAATAGTAGAAGGAAGATTAAAGAAAAACAAACCAACATACTTGGCGTTTATAGACCTAGAAAAGGCATTCAATGACGTAGACTGGAATAAAATGTTAGGCATTTTAAAAAAATTAGGGTTCAAATACAGAGATAGAAGAACAATTGCTAACATGTACAGGAACCAAACAGCAACAATAACAATTGAAGAACATAAGAAAGAAGCCCTAATAAGAAAGGGAGTTCGACAAGGATGTTCCCTATCTCCGTTACTTTTTAATCTTTACATGGAACTAGCAGTTAATGATGTTAAAGAACAATTTAGATTCGGAGTAACAGTACAAGGTGAAAAGATAAAGATGCTACGATTTGCTGATGATATAGTAATTCTAGCCGAGAGTAAAAAGGATTTAGAAGAAACAATGAACGGCATAGATGAAGTCCTACGCAAGAACTATCGCATGAAAATAAACAAGAACAAAACAAAAGTAATGAAATGTAGTAGAATTAACAAAGATGGACCGCTGAATGTTAAAATAGGAGGAGAAAAGATTATGGAGTTAGAAGAATTTTGTTATTTGGGAAGTAAAATTACTAAAGATGGACGAAGCAGGAGCGATATAAAATGCCGAATAGCACAAGCCAAACGAGCC
This sequence comes from Lycorma delicatula, assembly GCF_047948215.1. Classification (NCBI taxonomy): domain Eukaryota; kingdom Metazoa; phylum Arthropoda; class Insecta; order Hemiptera; family Fulgoridae; genus Lycorma; species Lycorma delicatula. The sequence continues at coordinate 45,389,502 of NC_134455.1, read as the reverse complement.
TTCAGTAAGAAATATAATTTGTTTACATCAAAAATTAATTTAAATGTCAGGAAAAGATTTTTGAAAGTGTATGTTTGGAGTGTCGCTTTACATGAAAGTGAAACTTGGACGATCAGAGTATATGAGAAGAAAAGATTAGAAGCTTTTGAAATGTGGTGCTATAGGAGAATGTTAAAAATCAGATAGGTGGATAAAGTGACAAATGAAGAGGTATTGCGGCAAATAGATGAAGAAAGAAGCATTTGGAAAAATATAGTTAAAAGAAGAGGCAGACTTATAGGCCACATGCTAAGGCATCCTGGAATAGTCGCTTTAATATTGGAAGGACAGGTAGAAGGGAAAAATTGGGTAGGCAGGCCACATTTGGAGTATGTAAAACAAATTGTTGGGGATGTAGGATGTAGAGGGTATACTGAAATGAAACGACTAGCACTAGATAGGGAATCTTGGAGAGCTGCATCAAACCAGTCAAATGACTGAAGACAAAAAAAAAATTTATTATAATTTACTTATGTGGCTATTACATGTAATTACTAATGTAAATGATATCTTACCGTTACTCCAGAGGATTTGAAAGCAAGATCATTTAAAAAAGTAGATAGTAAAATCTCAACTCATACATCTGAAAAAAAAAATTTTTAAATGTTATTGCCGGAAACAAAAATTAATAAATTATTCTAATTAAATTATATGGCTATTACCCAATTAATAATATGGTTATTAATTATTATTTAATTATATGGCTATTGCATGCAATTACTAATGTAAATGATACCTTACCGATAGTCCAGAGGTATTAAAAGCAAGATCATTTAAAAAAGTAGATAGTATAATTATAACTCATGCATCCGAAAAATCAAATAAAAATAATTTTTTTGCTTGAAACAAAAATTAATAAATTATGTTAATTAAATTATATGGCTAATATCCAATAATTAATATAGCTATTATTTATAATTTATTTATATGGCTATTACATGTAATTACTAATGTAAATGATACCTTATTGATAATCCAAAAGTTTTGAAAGCAAGATCATTTAAAAAAAAAGATAGTAAAATGACAACTCGTACATCTGAAAAAAAAAAACAAAAAAAATGTTATTGCTTGAAACAAAAATTAATAAATTATGTTAATTATATTATATGGCTATTGCCCAATAATTAATAAGGCTATTAATTATAAATTAATTATATAGGTATTGCATGTGATTGCTAAAGTAAATGATACTTTACCGATAGTCCAGAGGTTTTAAAAGCAAGCTGATTTCAAAAAGTAGATAGTAAAATGACAACTCATACATCTAAAAAAAAAATTTTTTAAATGTTATTGCTTGAAAAAAAATTTAATAAATTATGTTAATTAAATTATATGGCTAATATCCAATATCTAATATGACTATTAATTATATGGCTATTACATGTAATTACTAATGTAAATGATATCTTACCGTTACTCCAGAGGATTTGAAAGCAAGATCATTTAAAAAAGTATATAGTAAAATGACAACTCATATATCTGAAAAAAAATCATTAAAAATGTTACTGATTGAAACAAAAATTAATAAATTATGTTAATTATATTATATGGCTATTACCCAATATTAAATATGGCTATTAATTATATGGCTATTGCATGCAATTACTTATGTAAATGATACCTTACCGATAGTCCAGAGGTTTTAAAAGCAAGATCATTTAATAAAGTAGATGGTAAAATGACAAATCATACATCTGAAAATAAAATAAAAATAAATTTATTGTTTGAAACAAAAATTAATAAATTATGTTAATTAAATTATATGGCTATTACCCAACAATTTATATTGCTATTAATTATAATTTAATTATATGGCTATTACATGTAATTTTTTAATGTAAATGATACCTTGCCGATAGTCCAGATGTTTTGAAAGCAAGTTCATTTAAAAAAGTAGATATAAAATGACACCTCATACATCAGAAAAAAAAAATAATAATTTTATTGCTTGAAACAAAGATTAATAAATTATGTTAATTAAATTATATATTTATTACCCAATAATTAATATGTCTATTAATTATTATTTAATTATATAGCTATTACATGTAATTACTAATGTAAATGATACCTTACCGATAGTCCAGAGGTTTTGAAAGCAAGATCATTTAATAAAGTAGATGGTAAAATGACAAATCATACATCTGAAAAAAAATAAAAATAATTTTATTGTTTGAAACAAAAATTAACATATGTTAATTAAATTATATGGCTATTACTTAATAATTAATATGGCTATTAATTATAAGTGCATGTATGAGATTGGAATGCTTTACGGTATCCGTTCCAATCTGCCTTTTCAACAATCCATCTCCGTGGCCTTCTTTTAATTACACCCCTGCTCGTATTTAAAGTTTTGCGGCTTTCAGCACTTATATTTATACCACCCATATTACGAAGACGTAAGATAGATCGACTCTGTTCATCGTTGAATGTTTCAACCAGAATCGATCCGTCGCGTAATTTCCTGATATTCTTCGGGGAGACACTTGCACCTGTTAGCGTTTTGTTTATTAAAAACGGTGAGACCTTTTGAAAGAAGCCACCTTCCTGACTATTTCTGAGAACAACGAATCTAATATTTTTATATTTTGATTCTAAGAAATTCTCTTTTGTAGGACTTTTATCCTCGTCAGACGAAGCTGATCGAGGTCTCTTCCCAAGACTTGAATTGGTGGTTTTTTCAGATGGACCACCAACCATCATTGTGTTTGTTATTGGAACTGAAATTTTGGTCCCACGAGTACCGGCGAAAAATGGACCACTCCAGCAGAGCGCACGCGTACTGGAGCTAGAACTAAGTACAACTGGGTTCGCACTGGTGCCCAGAGGACATCGTTCAAGACTCACTACGTAGAGCCATTCACCCATCGGCACGATTTGTTCCCACCTTGGGTTACGGTTGCGTTTCGTAAGATGTCGCAACACCACCGAGTGTAAATGTAAAAAATATCAGTGTAGGTTATTGTTGTGTAATTGAGTGTGTGTATGTTGTAATTTATGTAGTGTTCTTGGTGTAGTATATGTGTAAAATGTAAAGTGTTCCGCAGCTCATTGTATAGTGGGAAGAAAAGCAGCGGAGGCTAGGGCCGTGGGGACGGCAACCCCCAAAGTCTTAAAGAATAAGACTCCCTGTCGGGGGGGATGTAAAAGTAGATGTAAAAGGAGAAAAGTAGACAACTCATACATCTGAAAAATTAAAAAAAAATAAATTTATTGCTTGAAACAAAAATTAATAAAATATGTTAATTGAATTAAATGGCTATTATCCAATAATTAATATAGATATTAATTATAATTTAATTTTATGGATATTACATGTAATTACTAATGTAAATGATACCTTACTGATAGTCCAGAGGTTTTAAAAGCAACATCATTTAAAAAAGTAGATAGTAAAATGACAAATCATACATCTGAAAAAAAAAAAAAAATTTTGTTGCTTGAAACAAAAATTAATGAATTATGTTCATTAAATTATATGGCTATTGCCCAATAATTAATATGGCTATTAATTATAATTAAATTATATGTTTATTGCATGTGATTACTAAAATAAATGATACCTTACCGATAGTCCAGAGGTTTTAACTGCAAGATCATTTAAAAAAGTAGATAGTAAAATGACAACTCGCATATCTGAAAAAAAATCATTAAAAATGTTATTGATTCAAACAAAAATTAATAAATTATGTTAATTAAATTATATGGCTATTACCCAATACAAATATGGCTATTAATTATATGGCTATTTCATGCAATTACTTATGTAAATTATACGTAACCGATAGTCCAGAGGATTTGAAAGCAAGATCATTTAAAAAAGTAGATAGTAAAATCTCAACTCATAAATTGGAAAAAAACATTTAAAAAAATTTTATTGCTGAAAACAAAAATTACTAAATTATATTAATTAAATTATATTAATTAAATTATATGGCTATTACTTAATAAATAATATGGCTATTAATTATAATTTTATTTTATGGATATTACATGTAATTATTAATGTAAATGATACCTTACTGATAGTCCAGAGGTTTTAAAAGCAAGATCATTTAAAAGAGTAGATAGTAAAATGACAACTCGTACATCTGAAAAAAAAAAAAAATAATTTTATTGCCCTGAGGTAGATATTCCCCACGTCCGGAACACAACATCTACGTTCCACGTCCAGGGCGGCAACAGCTGTACTCAAGTACATTACATATAGCTGGCTAACGGGGTTCCGAGTGTTGTTTCTCGGATATACTTTTTTTCGGTCGATTTACATCTATAGGCCGAATTGCAGGACTGGACTTTACGGCCACCTGCAGATACGACATTATTAACGATTACGGAAATGGATTAATACCGCCGTTAGAGCTGGCGATGTGGCGGCCACGGTCAAAGTTATTTGCAGGTGTAACGGAGACCTTTCGTCGTCCACATGCCCCCTGCGATGGCAAGCATGTAGTTAAGGTGCCCATGTTCGGAGCATGGGGGCCCTGAAAGCTTCGGTGTGTAGGGGCCTGGAGTCAGTGCAGAGACTGCGCATCCGCTCTCTGCCAGGACATATGCCGGTTCCACCGGAGTACCGGAATGGACCTCCAGGGTTGGTAGCCCTGGAGTGGGGGTGTACCCCGGCGGCTAGCCTTACTACAGAAGGGATTATTTGTTCATGAATCTTCCTGAACAAACCAACGTGGCAGAGGGTGCACGTAAACACCCTCGTTTAGAACCAGCCGTTTCGCCTGAGGCAAAACGGAGGAAAAGTACAGAAAATAAACAGATAGAGATTGAGGCTAGAAAAAGCTTACAAAAGGCTTTTTTTAAAAGTAGTAATGTACCGAAACCCAAATATTTGGTCATTACAGAGGATGGAAATTTCTCGAGGGTGAGTCCTTTTCTCATCGCTCGAGAAATAAACAAATGTGCTGGAGGCCCTGTTAAAGAAATAAGGAAAACTTTTACGGGACTTCATGTAGAGACTGTTAACGATATACAGTCTCAGAAGATTTTAGGGCTGAAGAAAATTGGAGAGCTAGCGGTACGTGTTGATCCCCACGGCACGCTCAACACCTCAAGGGGTGTTGTGGTCTGTCGGGATCTTTTAAATTGTTCGGAGCAAGAGACTGTAGAGGAACTGGCAGGACAAGGAGTAATAGAGTGCCGACGATTGAACATGAGAAGGAACGGTGAGGTCTTACCCTCAGCTTCTCATGTCCTCACTTTCAACCGGGCTACTTTGCCAGAAAAGATAAGAGCGGGGATTCACCGTTTGGATGTGCGGGCATTTGTCCCACAGCCGATGAGGTGCTTCAAGTGCCAACGCTTTGGCCACACCGCTCTTAGATGCGAAAGACCGCAAATATGCGTGTGCGGTGAAGAGGTGCATGAGGGAGAGCCGTGTAAAGAGCCTCCTACATGTATTAACTGCAAAGGAGCGCATTCTTGTAGATCAAGGAATTGTCCTGTCTACAAAGATGAAGTAGCTGTGCAGGAAGTAAAAACCCTGCAAAAAGTCAGCTACTTCGAGGCAAAGAAGATAGTTAACGCCCGTAAGCCTAGAGCAACAACATCTTATGCTCAGGCTGCGGCTACTGCTCCCGCTCCTGCTCCGATTGCTGTAGATGAGGCTCAAATTATAAATAAACTTGCGCCTACTTTGGCTAACATGATTGAGAGGATCATCGAAAACAAGATGAAACCTTTTGGCAATAAAGAATTTGTTAAGCCAAAGATAGTGGTACAGCCTGCTGAAGATAAGTCAATAAAAGTAAAAGTTGCTCCTCCAGAAAAGAAAACGGACACCAAACCAGAAGGTCAAGTCCGTCTCAGCGAGATTCTTGATGTCAAGAAAACAATAATACCGACAGAGACTGTTATGGAGGCTCCCAAGCCTCCTGTAACTAACTGAAGTGGCCTCTAAGCCTCAGAGGCCACAAAAAATCACACAGGGGGGCGAGTGTCCCCCCTCCCACAGGCGGTGACCGGTGCGACCCCCGTGTTGGGGAGCGGCCAGGTTGCCGCCTCTCAATCGGCGCCTGAAACCGGCGCCGATCCATGCCCGTCGTCGTCGGCGGCTTCGGTGGTCTCCGATACGGAGACCGGAAGCCTTACAGGCGACGACCTTCTCCGCGAACACGATGCTGTTCGTAGGATGGAGAAGAAAAGGAAAAAGGGATGGCCGAAAGGAAAACCCAGGCAATAATTTAATTAAAAATTAAAAATTAGCGAGTCGATTGTACAATGGAACATCAATGGATGTTTTTCAAACATCCATGAGCTCCAACGCTTGGTACTTGACGTAGACCCGATTTGTATATGTCTGCAAGAAACGCATTTCCGCCGAAATGAAAATTTTAAATTAAAAGGATTCGATATATTTCGGCGAGATCAACCGCCAAATGTAAGAGTTAGAGGTGGAGTAGCTATATTAACATCGACTAGAGCTACCACCGAAGCGGTTGTTCTAAACACCAACCTACAAGCGGTCGCCGTTAGAATGAAGCGACCGCTTAAGATCACTGTATGCAGCATATACTTACCGAATTACGATTGGAATAAGGATGACATAGAAAGACTAATTTCCGAGCTTCCCCCACCTGTTTTACTGGTGGGTGATTTTAACGCTCATAATTCTCTCTGGGGATCGGATCGAGTAGATCCCCGTGGAAGAGAACTGGAAGGGTTCCTGATGAATTCAGAACTTATTATTTTAAACGATGGATCAGGAACCTTTTTCAATGCCAGAGATGGATCGACGTCCTGTATAGATCTTGCACTTATAAGCGGATCGATAGCACCGAGGTACAGCTTCCATGTTATAGACGATCTGCATGGAAGCGATCATTTCCCGGTGCAAATTGTAACTGATATTACAAGAACAATATATCCCATCCCTAAAAGATGGTTATTTGAAAAGGCAGACTGGACGAGCTTCACAGCTAGAACGATGCTCCCGGAAACAACTGGAGTTATCGGAGACGATGTCGACGCCATAACAAATGCAATAATTGAGTCGGCATCGAGATATATTCCCAAAACATCTGGGAAACTTACAAAGAAACCCGTTCCATGGTGGAACGATGAAATGTGAAGCTATAAAAAGAAAGAAAAGGGCGTATAACGCCTTTAAGAAGCGTCCTAGTATAGCAAATCTTGTTGCCTTTAAGAAATACAGGGCGTATGCAAAACGTCTTATGATAGATTCGAAAAAACGATCCTGGCAGCAATACGTGTCATCCATCGACAAAACTGCTACTGCATCAGATGTTTGGAGGAAAGTGAAGGCGATTTGTGGCCGTAATGATTTTGCTCCCATAACTAGCCTTCAAGATGAAGATGAAATAAAAGATACTCCATATGAAATTGCAGAGCTGTTATCCAATCATTTCGAAAAGGCCAGCAAAACGGCCAACTACGAGGAAGGTTTTCGAACCAAAAAAGAAGAATACGAAGGTCTACTAAATTTTGGAACTGAGTATAATTACTCATATAATGTACCATTTAAAATAGAAAAATTCGCGAAAGCGTTGGAAAAATCAGGTAACACAGCTGCTGGTCCGGATGAAATCCACTACAATATGATCAGGCAGCTGAATACCACTGCAAAGTGTAGATTATTAGAACTTTATAATAAAACATGGCGGGATGGAACGTACCCGCAGCAGTGGAAAAAAGCTCATGTTGTTCCAGTACCAAAGAAAAATAAAAATTTAACAGACCCCAATAGCTACCGTCCTATTTCTTTGACGTGTGCTATGGGGAAAATATTGGAAAAAATGATTAATAATCGACTCGTCTGGGTTTTGGAAAAAGAAAACGTGATATCACCGTATCAAGCAGGTTTTCGACAATACCATTCTACCACTGATCAAATGATCAGCATAGAGGACATTATATATAACAGCTTTATTACAAGGAAACATTGTGTCGGATTCTTCTTTGATCTTCAGAAGGCTTTCGATATGACCTGGCGTCATGGTATAATGCTCCAGTTACATGAATGGGGCATTCGTGGCAATCTGCCTATACTGCTCAGCAACTACATGAATGACCGCACCTTCCAAGTACGCGTCAAAAATGAATATTCATGTGAAAGAATATTGGAAAATGGCATACCGCAAGGTTCGCCGTTGAGCGGTACCTTGTTTACCATTGCCATTAATAAATTGATATTAGCCATTCCAGTAGAAATCAGCAAAAGCGTCTATGTTGATGATCTGGCAATCGTATATGCCAGCAACAAGACTGCTATGGTGAGGTACAAACTGCAACGAGCGATCAATGCTCTAAATGAAGTTGCAAGGAATACAGGATTCCAATTCTCACCAGAAAAAACGTGCTGTGTACACTTTTGTAGGAAGAGAATTCCTCATCAAAGTCCTGCTCTGACAATTGATGATAATCCAATACAATATAAAGACAGCGTAAGGTATTTAGGACTAGTATTGGATAAATCCCTTACATGGGGATTACATATACAGGACTTGAGTGATAGATGCAAAAGAGCCCTAAACATTATAAAATGTTTATCGAACTTAAATTGGGGCTCAGAAAAAGAGACAATATTGAGACTGTATAAAGCATTGGTTCAATCTAAACTAGACTACGGATGTATCGTATATTCATCCGCTAGAAAGTCGCACTTAAGAAAGTTAGACGTAGTTCATAATAGCGGAATAATATACGCAACAGGTGCTTTCCGCACAAGTCCGGCGGCTAGTCTGATGTCTGAAGCCGGAATAATGCCACTACGTTATAGAAGAGAGATCCTCTTGTTAAGATATGCAGCAAATATATGATATTCCCTGCTCATATAAATAATAAATTGTTTATGAATCATCCCATGGCTGCATTATACGAACGTCGTGCTACCTATTCCAGACCAGCCGGAATTAGGTACCACGAATTAAGAAGAAAATATGAAATTGCTATACCAGAGACACTAGCAATTTCTACTAGAGAAATACCGCCATGGCTCTTGCCAGCGGTAAATACAAGTTTGGATCTCTCTCAAGGAGAAATAAAAAAGAAACCAGCAGTGATCATCCAGCAAGAATTTTTAGCAACCGTCAGTAGTTACGAAGAACATATTAGAATTTATACTGACGGTTCTAAAACCGAACATGGTGTTGGATGCTCGATATATGTAAATGAAGAAGCCCACTCTTGGAGACTGCCAGATGTGGCCAGTGTCTACACGGCAGAACTCACTGCAATTCAGCAAGCTCTTCGCTACACTGAACACTATTGCGAAGAGAGAGTGCTAATATGTTCTGATTCATTAAGTGCACTCGTCGCAATTCGGAACAAGAACATTAAGGATGTCCTAATTGCAAACATCCTGTCCATTTTATACGTTCTAAAACAACGAGGACAGCGATGCGTATTTTTATGGACTCCAGGGCATGCTGTTATTATAAGTAATGAAATCGCAGACGAAGCTGCCAGAAAGGCAACAGTCTGCGATGATTTGGATGCATTTCCTGTAAGAGTGGCAGATGTTAAAAACCGTCTAACAAACATAGTAAGAAACAAGTGGAACGCTGAATGGAGGAGTTTAAATACAAAATTAAACTCAGTTAAAACTTCTCCTTATAAATGCAAAAGCGACTTTAAGTTGACTCGCCGTGAACAAGTAGCGGTGACCAGACTTAGAATCGGTCACACGCGATTAACAAATTTATATTTGTTAACCGGCGAAGTGAGACCAATGTGCGGTGTTTGTAATAAAACACTTACAATCAAGCATCTAATAGAAGAGTGTACCATATATGAGGACCTCAGAAAGAGGTTCCGTCTTACAAATAATATTAGTGCTGATCTGGATAATTGAAATGAAGAAAATATAGTTGCATTTTTACACGCCAGTGGACTTCTTAAAAGCCTATAAAATGGAAGTTTAAAGCTGTGGTAAAAGATACTCTAAGCGGTAGTTTTATATATACATATAAGGGAGTCTCGAAGCGTGGCACGTATAGTGACGGGAGGTAGCCCTCTTGCCTAGGCCATTTTGGCTCACCTGCATTCAAGAGCAGTGAGTCGGGGTGTGTCCGATGATGGCATGGCGGACCCTCAAGGGTGGATTGAGGGCGCGAGGCTAGGGGTGTACGCCGTGCATGCCTATGGCCTGATATAAGAAGGATTAAACTGCCACGGCACCCTGGCACGACTGATATACTGCACAACGGCGGTTCTGGTCACCCCGAGGGTGCTTAAGCAAACTATAAATGAGACTTCGTAGAAGAAAGAAAGATATGGTATTGATTAGTTAATTTTAAGTTCATGGTCTTTTGAGAACCTATCTCAAATTTTAATATTGGGGCCCTTTACACCCCGTAAGTGTTTGTGATTGTCCTCGTCTTTCATGTTTTAATGTTTATTGTGAAGTTTGTGTTTTAAAAAAAAAGGTAAGGGCCCTTTACACCCTTACATATGACGATCCTGATGTTTTTTTGCCGAAAACAAAAATTACTAAATTATGTTAATTAAATTATATGGCTATTACTTAATAAATAATATGGCTATTAATTATAATTTAATTTTATGGATATTACGTGTAATTATTAATGTAAATGATACCTTACTGATAGTCCAGAGGTTTTAAAAGCAACATCATTTAAAAAAGTAGATAGTAAAATGACAACTCATACATCTGAAAAAAAATTTAAAAAATGTTATTGCCGTAAAACAAAAATTAATATATTATGTTTATTAAATTATATGGCTATTACCCAATATCTAATATGACTATTAATTATATGGCTATTGCAAGTAATTTCTAATGTAAATAATACCTTACCGATAGTCCAGAGGTTTTGAAAGCAAGATCATTTAAAAAAGTAGATAGTAAAATGACAACTCATATATCTGAAAAAAAGGCATTTAAAATGTTATTGATTGAAACAAAAATTAATAAATTATGTTAATTAAAATATATGGTTATTACCCAATAAATAATATGACTAATAATTATAATTAAATTATATGTCTATTACATGTAATTTCTAATGTAAATGATACCTTACTGATAGTCCAGAGGTTTTAAAAGCAAGATCATTTAAAAAAGTAGATGGTAAAATGACAACTCATACATCTGAAAAAAAAAAAAATAATTTTATTGCTTGAAACAAAAATTAATAATAAATTATGTTAATTAAATTATATGGCTATTACCCAAAATTAAATATGGCTATTAATTATATGGCTATTGCTTGCAATTACTAATGTAAATGATACCTTACCGTTAGTCCAGAGGATTTGAAAGCAAGATCATTTAAAAAAGTAGATAGTAAAATCTCAACTCATAAATCGGAAAAAAAAATTTTTTTTAATTTTATTGCCGAAAACAAAAATTAGTAAATTATTTTAATTAAATTATATGGCTATTACTTAATAAATAATATAGCTATTAAATATAATTTAATTTTATGGATATTACGTGCAATTACTAAATTAAATGATACCATACCGATAGTCCAGAGGTTTTAAAAGCAACATCATTTAAAAAAGTAGATGGTAAAATGACAAATCATACATCTGAAAAAAAAAAATTAAAATAATTTTATTCTTTGAAACAAAAAATTATAAATTTTGTTAATTAAATTATATGGCAATTACCCAACAATTAATATTGCTATTAATTATAATTTAATTATATGGCTTTTAATTAGAATTTAATTATATGGCTATTAAATGTAATTATTAATGTAAATGATACCTTGCTGATAGTCAAGAGGTTTTGAAAGCAAGTTCATTTAAAAAAGTTAATAGTAAAATCACACCTCATACATCAGAAAAAAAAAAAATATTTTTATTGTGTGAAACAAAAATTAATAAATTATGTTAATTAAATTATATGGCTATTACCCAATATCTAATATGACTATTAATTATATGGCTATTGCAAGTAATTTCTAATGTAAATAATACCTTACCGATAGTCCAGAGGTTTTGAAAGCAAGATCATTTAAAAAAGTAGATAGTAAAATGACAACTCATACATCTGAAAAATTAAACAAAAAATAAATTTATTTCTTGAAACAAAAATTAATAAAATATGTTAATTGAATTATATGGCTATTATCCAATAATTAATATAGATATTAATTATAATTTAATTATATGGCTATTACATGTGATTATTAATGTAAATGATACCTTGCCGATAGTCCAGAGGTTTTGAAAGCAAGTTCATTTAAAAAAGTAGATAGTAAAATGACAACTCATATATCTGAAAAAAAGGCATTTAAAATGTTATTGATCGAAACAAAAATTAATAAATTGTGTTAATTATATTATATAGCTATTACCTAATATTAAATATGGCTATTAATTATATGGCAATTGCATGCAATTACTTATGTAAATGATACCTTACCGCTAGTACAGAGGTTTTAAAAGCAGGATCGTTTAAAAGAGTAGATAGTAAAATGACACCTCATACATCAGAAAAAAAAATAATTTCATTGCTTGAAACAAAAATTAACAATTCTGTTTATTAAATTATATGGTTATTACCCAATAAATAATATGACTATTAATTATAATTAAATTATATGTCTATTACATGTAATTTCTAATGTAAATGATACCTTACTGATAGTCCAGAGGTTTTAAAAGCAAGATCATTTAAAAAAGTAGATAGTAAAATGACAACTCATACATCTGAAAAATTAAAAAAAATAAATTTATTTCTTGAAACTAAAATTAATAAAATATGTTAATTAATTTATATGGCTATTGCCCAATAATTAATATGGCTATTAATTATAATTAAATTATATGTTTATTTCATGTGATTACTAAAATAAATGATACCTTACGGATAGTCCAGAGGTTTTGAAAGCAAGATCATTTAAAAAAGTAGATAGAAAAATGACAACTCATATATCTAAAAAAAAAATTTTTTAAATGTTATTGCTTCAAACAAAAATTAATAAATTATGTTAATTAAAATATATGGCTATTACCCAATAACTAATATGACTAATAATTATAATTTAATTATATGGCTATTACATGTAATTTCTAATGTAAATGATACCTTACCGATAGTACAGAGGTTTTAAAAGCAAGATCATTTAAAAAAGTAGATGGTAAAATGATAACTCATACATCTTAAAAATCAAATTAAAAAAATTTTATTGCTTGAAACAAAAATTAACAATTATGTTAATTAAATTACATGGCTATTATCGAATAATTAATAAGGCTATTAATTATAATTTAATTATATGGCTATAAGTTGTAATTACTAATGTAAATTATACCTTACCGATAGTCCAGAGGTTTTGAAAGCAAGATCATTTAAAAAAGTAGATAGTATAATTACAACTCATACATCTGAAAAATCAAATCAAAATAATTTTATTGCTTGAAACAAAAATTAATAAATTATGTTAATTAAATTTTATATGGCAAATATTCATAAAACAATATGGCTATTAATAATAATTTAATTATATGGCTATTACATGTAATTACTAATGTAAATGATACCTTATTCATAGTCCAGAGGTTTTGAAAGCAAGATCAATTAAAAAAGTAGATGGTAAAATGACAACTCATATATCTGAAAAAAAATCATTAAAAATGTTATTGATGAAAACAAAAATTAATAAATTATGTTAATTATATATATGGCTATTACCCAATATATATATGGCTGTTATTTATATGGCTATTGCATGCAATTACTTATGTAAATGATACGTTACCGATAGTTCAGAGGTTTTAAAAGCAAGATCATTTAAAAAAGTAGATAGTAAAATGACAACTCATACATCTGAAAAATTAAAAAAAAAAAATTTAATGCTTGAAACAATAATTAATAAATTATGTTAATTGAATAATATGGCTATTATGCAATAATAAATATAGATATTAATTATAATTTAATGAAATGGCTATTACATGTAATTACTTAGGTAAATGATACCTTACCGATGGTGCAGAGGTTGTGAAAGCAAGATCATTTAAAAAAGTAGATGGTATAATGACAACTCATGCATCTGAAAAATCAAATAAAAATAATTGTATTGCTTGAAACAAAAATTAATAAATTATGTTAATTAAATTACATGGCTAATATCCAATAATAATTATGGCTATTAATTATATGGCTAATAATTATAATTTAATTACATGGCTATTACATGTACCTTACCGTTAGTCCAGAGGATTTGAATGCGAACTCATTTAAAAAAGTAGATGGTAAAATGACAACTCATAGATCTGAAAAAAAATTTAAAAAATGTTATTGCCGGTAACAAAAATTACTAAATTATGTTAATTAAATTATATGGCTATTACTTAATAATTAATATGGCTATTTATTATAATTTAATTATTCGGCTATTACATGTAATTATTAATGTAGATGATACCTTACTGATAGTCCAGAGGTTTTGAACCAAGTTCATTTAAAAAAGTACATAGTAAAATGACAACTCATACACCAGAAAAAAAAAATTAATTTGTATTGCTTGAAACAAAAATTAATAAATTATGTTAATTAAATTATATGGCTATTGCCCAATAATTAATATGGCTATTTATTATAATTAAATTATGTGGCTATTGCATGTGATTAATAAAGTAAATTATACCTTACTGATAGTCAAGGGGTTTTAAAAGCAAGATCATTTCAAAAAGTAGATGGTAAAATGACAACTCATACATCTGAAAAAGAAATAAAAATAATTTTATTGTTTGAAACAAAAATTAATAAATTATGTTAATTAAATTATATGGTTATTACCCAATAATTAATATGGCTATTAATTATAATTTTATTATATATACTTTAATATTATGGCTATTACCGATAGTCCAGAGGTTTTGAAAGCAAGATCATTTAAAAAACTAGAGGGTAAAATGTCAACTCGTACATCTGAAAAATTAAATAAAAATAATTTTATTGCTTGAAAAAAAAATTTATAAATTATGGTAATTAAATTTTACGGCTATTATTCAATAATTAATATGGCTATTACATGTAATTACTAATGTAAATGATATCTTACCGATAAGTCCAGAGGTTTTGAAAGCAAGATCATTTAAAAAAGTAGATGGTAAAATGACAACTCATACTTCTGAAAAAAAAATAAAAATAATTTTATTGCTTGAAACAAAAATTAATAAATTATGTTAATTAAATTATATTTCTATTACCCAATATTTAATATGGCTAATAATTATATGGCTATTGCATGCAATTACTAATGTAAATGATACCTTACCGATAGTCCAGAGGTTTCTAAAGCAAGATCATTTAAAAAAGTAGATAGTAAAATGACAACTCATACATCTGAAAAAAAAAAATAATTACTTTTATCCCTTGAAACAAAAATTAATAAATTTTGTTAATTAAATTATATGGCTATTATCCAATAATTAATATGGCTATTAATTAAAATTTAATTATATGGCTATCACATGTAATTACTAATGTAAATGATACCTTACCGATAGTCCAGAGGTTTTGAAAGCAAGATCATTTAAAAAAAGTAGATAATAAAATGACTACTCATACATCTAAAAAAAAATAAAAATAATTTTATTGCTTGAAACAAAAATTAATAAATTATGTTAATTAAATTATATGGCTATTACCGAAAAAAAACTAAACAAACATATAACAGTGTTTTGGTGCTGCACAAGCTGTGGTGTTGTTTTCACAGTCCCCCAGCAGCAGTTCTGTAAATCATTTAGTACGTATTCATTATCGTGTTCAACACAGTGTGTCCTCTGCAGTTTTCGTCGAGTATAGACCTTTCTTTCTTTTTCCTGTTTAGCCTCCGGTAACTACCGTTTAGATAATTCTTCAGAGAATGAATGAGGATGATATGTATGCGTGTAGATGAAGTGTAGTCTTGTACATTCTCAGTTCGACCATTCCTGAGATGTGTGGTTAATTGAAACCCAACCACCAAAGAACACCGGTATCCACGATCTAGTATTCAAATCCATGAGTATAGACCTGCATTCGCTAATCAGATTTTTGTAAGCAAAAATTACAAATGTTGTGAATTTTTTTCGGCAAATTGTTGAGATATACGATGAGAGTGCAATACCACATTCCATGATCACAAAAACGTGCAAACTGTTTGGTAAAGGAAGAACAAATGTGAGTGACGAGCTGCATGATAGGTGAACATCAAATTTTTTTCTTTTTAATGATGGCCTCCTCACACCCCTCATAGCCATACCCAACCTCCATGAATATTTTTAGCTACCCCAAGGCAAGTGTTCTTTGCTGATTAGCATAACACTATCTCCTTGTAGTGCTGTGACAGAAGTCTTTGCCCTCCCCATCTTGCTTTTCTCACAAGTGCTTATCTGTTGGGATTACTACTGCTTTATTGATACACACCGACCTCCTTTCCGGAAATGCCGGCGCGTTAATCTGTCAAAGGGTTAACACCTTTCCGGCGCTAGCCTATCATATTCAGACTCGCTTAGCACATGCGCTTTCCCCTCGCAGCACAGGTTCACCCATCATAACCCAAAGGTTACCTACAGCCCCATCAGGAACCTGATTCCTCACTGTTGCATGTGGGCAGCCAGAAAAAAATAGCCATAAGGTGAACCCTCCTTGACATACACGGCGCCACGTTTCATCCCAACATCACTTTTATGGGTGTCATTAAACTGACAACACGATGTGTAAAGCAGTAACCGTGAAGGAAATGACAATGAGTAACTAAGCATTAGAATTGTACAAATTGCAAGTGAAAATAAATCAGTGAAAGTATTCTGTATGCGATTTCATTCACGATCAGCCTGGATACCCCAACATTTGTGCTTAATTGTTGCCGCATCTGTTGACAGACAACCCCAAACGTCAACGAATTGCATCTGCTCTTTTTTTTTTGTTCTACATTATTCTATGACTGGTCCATAGGTTTTGAATGAATAAAATCAGCACATGGGATGGGAGCTGGATGCTTCATTACACTTTTTAAACTGAATGAGCAACACATAAATAGAGTTCCAAAAATACAGGCAGCCGTAAAATTTGAAAACAACAACACATGATCGAAGATTTTATGCCGACAGACATTTTAGATTCTGAGGGAGTTGTTTGTAGTTAATTTACGCCTGAGTAAATAAGTCAATGCCGAATCTTACTGAAAGGATTTAAAATTTGCGTAAATCAATTAAAGTTCAAAATCACAGAGATTAACTGATGAGGTGGTTTTTCTTCCAACAATACTGCTCCTAATTAAGCCCAAATGACAAAGAAATTACTCCAAAATTTCATGTGGGAAGTGTGGTCTCATCTGCCTTAGAGCCCTGACTTTGCACCCTAGACGACCAACTGTTTTAGAGGGTAGCGTTTCGTTAATGATGACTGAAGTAAGCGATCCATATATGGTAGAAGAAATATGGATGAAATTCTGACAAGATTGAAATTGAAAAACTAGTCAAAATGTATGAAAACTGCTTGGAAAATATTGGAGATTTTATCAAAAATAATTAATCAAAATATGTAGTTTTTTATTCAACAAAACAGATTTGCCTTATGAATATATGTTTGTTTCATACAATGGGTGTAACTTACTTTCTGATCGTACCTGGTATTTTACTCACTGTCAACATCTCTTGAAAGCGTGCATTTTTAAAATAAGTAGACATATTGCATGATAACACATCTGAAAAAAAAAGTTTTAAAAGTATTTTAATAGTCTGAAACAAAAATATAATATGATATTAATTTATCTATGAGTTTATTATTATCCAATAAAATCTAATAATCATATATTAAGTAAAGTCTGTTTAAAAAATTACGATGGTAACAAAATATGTATGTTACCACTATGTATATTATACTGAACATATATATTAATAAGCTCTGAGGTCATTAATGTAGCATAATTTTAAAAGAAGTGGAGTACTTAAATGACAACACATGCATCTAAAACCCAAATAAACTAATTTTTATAATGTTAAACGATAATCAATGATAATATTAATTAGCCACAAGGGTGTTTTGCAATAAAATGTATTAAATATAAAACTAGACGTATAAACCAATAAAAAATATAGCAATACTAAGAAAACTGTACATTACCGTTATGACATTAATACTGAACATGATGTATTAGTCATACAGACCACCAGGTCTTGGGAATAGGATGAGGTTAAATTAAGTAAAAATTTTTTTAAATAACGGATGTACCTGAAAACAAAAAAAATTTTAATCATCTGAAAAATTATCAGGATGATGTTAGTGAAATAATAGTTTAATTATCTAACTATAATCATAAAAGAAGTGTTACTTGTTAGCAAATATGGCGATGATACTGAATACTCAATACAACCTTTTAGGATTGACATCAGAAACAGGCTGTACTTTTGAGGAGCTGATCGTATACTTGTATCCAAGGAAGAAATTTTTTTTTTTGAACGCTGACATTTCTGGCGACAGAACATGTACAAATTATATGTTACAACTAAACAACTCCACATCTCACTATGCAACAAGCTAACTAAACAACAGAAAAGGGGCAATACTATAAATAATCAGTTATTAATATACAGTTCAACAAAGAGTTCAAAATAGCAAACTTGATACTACAAAAATATCAAAATTAAAGAAAATCCCCCTAAATATTATTTACTGTGAGTAGTACTTTGTATGATCCGGAATTTGATTTTTTCAAAAAACATGCATGAAAAAGTTTTTTTTCACACTTCTTTTCAAGGTATCATCATCTTTTAAATTCCTTTTGTACAGCTAATTCTACAATATAACAATTAATAAAAAAACAATAATACAATTTTCTAATAACTTTTAACAAAAAGTACCGGGTGGGTTGCGAACGCGACCTGAAAAAAAAACACATACATATATAGATACATATATAGATAAAAAAATAAACACAATTTACACAGGAACTTAGGGTGGAGAACACAATATTTTTCTTAAAATACTACGCATATGTTTATCTAAATATTCACATACTAAAAATTTAAATAAAAACACAATTGATGATAAAACTGTAAAAAAATTAGTTTAACACATTGGAAAATAAGCTCCACTTACAAAATAAGTATTCCTCCTTCCAATCATCAGTATTACATTAACAGAAATAAATATTTAATTCACATTAGTGCTGTTAGAATGATCCACAATCTTAAGCCTATGTATTAAATTATAAGTATCGTACCTGTAACTAAAGAACAAAAGAATGATGTTAAAAAAAATATTTTTTGTAATTGTTTTAATAGTTACATAAAAATAATATATATGGTCTACTATTCACAACACAATGGTATATTCAATTACTACAAATTATAATCATGAGTAAAAATACAAAAATTTATTTATTAAACAAAAAAGAAGAAAATAACAATTTGTCCAAAATAAATTTTCTATAAGTGTTATATATATATAAGCAACAATTACACTGCATTCATCAAAACCTACAAATGAACAATTTACTTAAAAATATACTATCCAAGACAACTACACATTTCAAACATGCACTGATAAAATTAGTTACTTAAGACAGTGTTTATACTGCCATAAATTTGTACTTACAACAGTTTTTTGCGTAAATCAATTAAAGTTCAAAATCCCAGAGATTAACCGATGAGGTGGTTTTTCTTCCCAACAATACTGCTTCTAATTAATCCCATATGACAAAGAAATTACTCCAAAATTTCATGTGTGAAGTGGAACTTGGCACCCTATACGACCAACTGTTTTTTCCTCTCAAGCTAGATTTTAGAGGGTAGCATTTCGTTAATGATGATTACTGAAGTAAGCGATCCATATATGGATGAAATTCTGACGAGACTGAAATTGAAAAACTAGTCAAAATGTATAAAAAATGTTTGGAAAATATTGGAGATTTTATCAAAAATAATTAATAAAAATATGTAGTATTTTATTCAACAATACAGATTTTCCTTATGAATATATGTTTGTTTCATAGAATGGGTGTAACTTACTTTCTGATCGTACCTGGTATTTTACTCATTGTCAACAAGTCTTGAAAGCGTGCATTTTTAAAATAAGTAGACATATTGCATGATCACCCTTACATCTGAAACAAAAAAAAAGTTTTAAAAGTCTTTTAATAGTCTGAAACTAAAATATAATATGATATTAATTAATCTATGAGCTTATTATCCAATAAAATCTTATAATCATATAATAATTAAAATCTGTTAAAAATATGACAATGTTAACAAAATATGTATGTTACCACTATGTAAATTATACTGAACGTTATATATTAATAAGCTCTGAGGTCTTGAAAGTAGCATAATTTTAAAATAAGTAGAGTACTTATATGAAAACACATGCATCTGAAACCCAAATAAACATATTTTTATAATGTTAAACGATAATCAATGATAATATTATTTAACCACATGGGTGTTTTGCAATAAAATGTATTAATTATAAAACAAGACGTATAAACCAATAAAAAATATAGCAAGAAAACTGTACATTACCGTTATTATGAAATTAATACTGAACATGATGTATTAGTCACACCGACCACCAGGTCTTGGAAATAGGATGAGATTAAATTAAGTAAAAATTTTTTTATATAACGGATGCACCTGAAAACAAAAAAAAAATTTAATCATCTTAAAAATTATCAGGATGATGTTAATGAAACAACAGATTGTACAGCTATTTTTCATAATCTTCCCTAATTTAGACTGTAGCAAATTTCAATTGATTGTATCATTTTTTTTTTTTAAATTGTAAGTACTCATTATATTTTTTTTAAATATCAATCATAGTATATAATATACTTATTATCTTATATAATAAAGCAAAGAGCAGTATATCAAACAAATTAAAAATTATTAGAATTTTTTGTTTATAAAAACCAATGTTGCCATGAAAGCATGGACAAAAGACTACGGCCTTGAAACCATTTTTTCTTTAAAAAAAGGCAAATTTAAAAAATGAGAAAATTATAATAGCATACAAATATCATAGTAATAATTATTATATTAAATATAAATTAAATGATTTATCTATTTCAGAAAAATAAATTTCCTAATTTTCTATCGTTACACAGACTAAAGCAAGTTTGTAGCTTTATAATTATTAATCAGTAACCAGTCAAAATTGAATATTAATTTGTATAATTAACTTAAATACTTAAAAATTATTATTCCTCGCATAAATATGCTGCTATTCAATAAGTTTATCCTAGAGTTACCTTAAATCCGGGAAATTAACTCTAACGTATTACGAAACGACGCGTTCGGTTCGGTTAAACGGCGTAATATGAACAAATTTCAATAGGCCTGTGGATTCTACAAAATATTGAGTCGCGTAATAATCATCCGCGGTTATCTATTTTTTTTACTAGAATAATTTTTGTTTAAATACGTTTATAATTGTTAAATAAATAATATTTTTAAATACAGCCAAACAATATATATTAATTAATGTTTTAATTACATTTATTTAATAGTTATACTTATTTATTTATTTATACAATTAGGTTCACTATTTTAAATATCAATCTATGAAAATTTAAATTGGAAAAAAGAGAAACCGTTGTTTTTTTAATCGGTTTTACTTCTTTTTTTTTTGTCTTCAGTCATTTGACTGGTTTGATGCAGCTCTCCAAGATTCTTTATCTAGTGCTAGTCGTTTCATTTAAGTATACCCTCTACATCCTACATCCCTAACAATTTGTTTTACATATTCCAAACGTGGCCTGCCTATACAATTTTTTCCTTCTACCTGTCCTTCCAGTATTAAAGCGACTATTCCAGGATGCCTTAGTATGTGGCCTATAAGTCTGTCTCTTCTTTTAACTATATTTTTCCAAATGCTTCTTTCTTCATCTATTTAACACTTTATCCACCCATCTGATTTTTAACATTCTCCTATAGCACCACATTTCAAAAGCTTCTAATCTTTTCTTCTCAGGTACTCCGATTGTCCAAGTTTCACTTCCATATAAAGCGACACTCCAAACATATACTTTCAAAAATCTTTTCCTGACATTTAAATTAATTTTTGATGTAAACAAATTGTATTTCTTACTGAAAGCTCGTTTCGCTTGTGCTATTCAGCATTTTATATCGCTCCTGCTTCGTACATCTTTAGTAATTCTACTTCCCAAATAACAAAATTCTTCTACCTCCATAATCTTTTCTCCTCCTATTTTCACATTCAGTGGTCCATCTTTGTTATTTCTACTACATTTCATTACTTTTGTTTTCTTCTTGTTTATTTAATTAATAATTATATATTCTGAATATGAGCCAAATTGGACCATAAATACAATTTTTCTCTCTCAGGACCCCAGCGCCACCAAATAGTTCCAATGGTAGAACAAAAATTTTACCATTTTATTTCAGTTTTATTTCTTCCTTTTTATAACATTAGTATAATATCTTATAAACTAATAATTTTATTATTTTTTTAATTAAGTGATGGGACTTAAAAAATTGTTTCATCGTCAGTACTTGCATTTACATAGGTATTTACTATTAAAACAAGCTGTAATAAATTTTCTTTTAAATTTTATTATTTCAAGTATACATTATCAAGTTCTTAAACGCTACGTAGTACTATCAAAGTTAAAGTTATTAAAGAAAGAGATGAAGTTGTTAAAGAATGAAAGAATAATGGCTCAAAAAGAAAAAAATTCAGAGTAATTTTTTTTTTAATGCGATCCATAGATGGTCCAAACGAAAAACAAACAAGGGAGTGCTTACTGAAATGTTAACTTTTTACCATGAATTTTCTTTTATAAGAATTTTGTCTTATATTATTTATTAAGTACGTCTATCAATCCAATTAAAATTATTTATTTTCCAGCATAATTTCAAATTGCTAATAAAATATAGTAAAAGAAAATCAGACAAAGATAAAAGTCAGGCAATATATTTTTGTAATCGATTTAACAAAATATTTTTTTAAGAATGACAGGAATAATAAGTCTCATGCAATAAATAAGAAAATAAAGCTATTAAAAATGGAAAAACATCATGAGGTTAGTTAATGAGAGTTTATAAAATGTGACAAATATGCAATCAGGTTCTGCTTCCACTTTTCTAGAAATATAGAGATGAAAGAAACTAAACATAAATATAAAATTATATTTCTTTAAAATTAAAATCTCGAGATATAAATGAAAAGTATAGTAGCTCAGAGCGTAAATAATGTAATGCGGTGTAACTATTGTATGTTTCTATCTCTTAAATGATTTAAATCTTTTGTTACGAATTATGTTATATTTAAGTATATAATTTCTATAAGCTTTCGAAAAGCACAAATAGATTAATGAACGATTTGTTATTATTTACAACGAAGAAACACTTACATCTTTTGATTTTTATCTTTGTCTAAAATTACATCCAGTCTGTTTAATATAGAATTTTATATCCTGTTCTGGACACTGTATTTGACAAAATCTTCTATAAATGTTGATCTATTCTGAAATTTACATTGTATTCAGGTTTCCATTAATTAAAAGTTATAGAAATTTTGAAAAAAAAATTAGATAAACGATAGAAAAATTGTAAATAACATTATTATTGTGATTATAAAGATGTTTTTTTTATAATTATTAAAAAAGTACTCGTGAAATAAAATTATTAAATACTCATATTAAACAGAAGAAATAACAGAAAACAATGGTTTATGATATGCCCAAATAAAAAGTACTGAAATAACAATAAATAATTTTCATTTATTTTGTTTATTTAAGAACAAGTGATAATGTAATCCCAAATAAAGACATTCAAATTACTGTTTTAAATCAGCATAAATTCTTCCAGTAATTTCATACTGCTGAAACATTCAGTTTCACATCAAATAAAATTACAGGAAAAATTTCAACAGCCTACAATGAATAATCTTAACATTATGTAAGGTAGCAGCCATTTAATTGCATCATCTTTTTAAAATTCAATCAAAATATAGAAAAAATAATGTTATAGAATTAAATAGTACAATTATAGCGAAAAAACTGAAAATGTTGATACATAAAAACGTTTAATTGCATTGTTACAACAGAAAAAAAAGAAAGAATATGTCACCATGAAAGCATGGAACATTCTAGAAAAATCTATTTTTTATCAAAAATACCATATTAATTTAAAATATAATAAAAAATATATCATCATATGACTCTATCGATGCATATTTATATTAAAGATAAATAAAATATTAAATGAATTATACATCATTGCATTTTATAATTTTGAACAAAGGCATATGCCACGTTGTCTACTAACCATTTACGCAACCATTTAACCATTAACGTTATTAACCATTTTACCATTTAACCGTTTAACCATTAAACGCAATAACCATTTACGTTAAAGTTTATATAAACAATTCAATTTAAAATACTTAAAACTATAAAATAACATTATTCCTCGCATAAATATGTTATTCAATAAGCTTACCCTAATTTTAGCTTAAAATCCTGGTCAGTTTTACATTTCATTTTAAAGTAACCAATTTGAAGTTAACTGTTCCGTAAAAGCGACGACGAAGAGATACGTTAACCGACTAACGTCGAAAATGAGATCGTCGTTATCATCGCTTTAACTTACTTCTTTTTCTTTATTGAATTTATAACTGAATAATTTTATTTAAATAAACATTTTAATTTTAATCGGTGAATAATTTTTATTTATTTATATAATTTAATATCTATCATAAATTATAAAAATTATGTAATCTCTATTTTTATAAAAATAGTCATCGATAAAAAAAAATTGTGATCAATGCAGCGGTACGTAACAGATGCAATTTGATCATATGTTTCGGCAAAGATAGGTTAGGTGAAAGTATAACAGTCGTAGTAAGTAAAACAAATTGAGAGAACGTTTAAAAATTAAATGATTGTAGCAATATTTAAAAAAATCTTTGTTAAAGTTTTTTTTTTTTTTTTTGTTAATAATAATTAAATATGCCTAATTATAATTTAACCAAATTATTATTAAATTTTAAGATTGAACGGTTAACCTACGTTCACATACGTTTTTAACAGTTTTATTTTCAGTTTTACTGTGTTTTGTTTTAATAGAAATAGATAATATAAAAACAGTAATGAAATGTTAGTAATAGATTGTACTAAATGTTTAAAAAAAAGATATATTAGAATCTCTACCCGGCTTCGCACGGGCACTGTTCATTAACTTTATTTTTCTTTTACAGGAACAATATTATTCTGTTGATGAATTTTTGGTAACACTAATCAAAAATATGAGTTTTCTGAATCCCGTTCAACGTGTACATAAATAGGTGCTCAAAACAATTTCAAATATGTTTTTGTTTTTTTATAAATATCATTTCGGTACTTACGTATTACCGCCACCGCAGCTACAGCTTTATTTAAAAACAAAGTAGTCAATCGGATTTCGGTGGATTAACATTAATTGGATTTCGGTGCTATAACATTAAGGTTGTATTATTAATAAGTTGTATATATTATGCATATTTAATGTTAATTATAAGAGATTACCGAGCGAAGCGAGCGTAGGTTATATTTAGTTAGGTTATTTTGATATACGTCATGACCTAAAGCTGTAGCTGTGGTGGCGTTAATACATAAGTACCATAATTTCTTTTTATATTTGTTACTTATACTGACGTGATCTATATAATGTATTATATTTCGATCAAAATAAAGATTTATTTTTTGTTTACATATAGAAGTCTGTATGTATTGATACATTTTATAATTACAAACATTATATAGAGCGTAGGTCTGTCTATCAGCGCTACGTATAAAAAATTTCTTTGCTTCAAACAAAAATCAGTTGAATATTTATCTAATCGGTTTTCTGCCTGAGGTAAATAAACGAAAGGGTGAAGGATTAAATTCTTTCCGGAAGATGAAAATATTTCTTTGACCCGGGGTTTCAAAGCGGCATCAACAAAGATTGTAGCAGTATACAACATGTCCACATACGACATCAATTCGACCTTGACCCCATTATCAGAAAGCTGGAAACTTCAAAGGAGACCACTCGTCCACAATTACTTTCTGTTTTTAGTTAAATTTTCAAGTTGAAAGAGTGCATTCTATGCAAAATACATAACGGTGTACATAAAATAAAATTACTATCATCGTCCGTATCAATTTTATTTGTACCCTTAACCCATCCGGCTAATTCAGATAATGAAATTAAAAAATTTGTCATTGAAATCGCGTTTTTCATTATAGAGGTCACACCTACATTTCCCGTTCTGGCCACCGCTTTGCCGTTGTATACTGTATCTCGTCAAATAGAACGGCGCTCGCAAAAATAACTAATTCTGATGTGTTGACTTTGACAGTATATATATTTTCATATAAAAGATAACATGCGACTTGTGTAAGATGATTTTCAATCAATATATCATGAAGCTGCTCTAGCCGAGTGGATTAGAGCGACATTAGAGTGTGTAGTAGTGTTTTTAAATCGATGTGTTTGCAGTTAAATTTCACGATGAATGAGTGGATTCAACGAGAATATAATAGTGAAACACTGCTGATTTTTTTGATGAGGAGTCATTATTTAATGTATCGAAAAACCCGTGAAAAGAGTCCACATACGGCATCACTTTGATCTTTGACCCCTTGACAAAATTTATTGGTACTTAGTTGTAATTTTTGAGATCATCTCAAACCCTTTTTATTGTATATCTATTTTACGTATTTATTATGTATTTTGCAGTGAATGCACTCTTTCAGCGTGAAAATTTAACTAAAAACAGAAAGTAATTGTGGAGGGATAGTGTCCCTTGAATTTTCCAGCTTTCTGATGAGATCAAAGGTCGAATTGATGCCTTATGTGGACATATTATACTACTGCTACAACTCTACTGCAGTCCTACTCCTAATTGCTAAGTAATCTATTCGATCAAAGGTTATTTCAAAATGTTCGATTGTCTAAATAATAGTCAGCTTCAATTTTACTAGACAGGTGGTTACCATGCCGACCAGAAAAATGATTACTCTAATAAGCAATAGTAAATACGGAAAACTATACGTAAAATACTGAAATGCTCCACAAAAATACTTTAATGGACAAATATTTACTTTTCAATTTAATAAACATTTATTCATTTTAATACGGTATTACTTTATTAAAAGATAAAATATTAATATATAATATATTAAACTTCGTACTTTATCGAACGATAAATAATTTTCCATATTTACTTCGTTTTGTTCACTTTACCCGACCTCAGGAACGGGTTGACGTAGAATTTTGAAATATGTAGAATGAATTCTGTATATAAGGCTTTGATTGTAATAAACCTTTTGAAAAAATCCGTTGAGAGTTTGGTGAGATTAAGCGATGAAGATGAGTTATACATCAATAAAATTATGGGAATTGTAAATTTTTTCTTACTTTTTATTAACGTTTTAATTCCAGGAATTGTTGATTTTTTAAAGACGCCTTTATTTCTTGAAATATAAAAATTTTAATAGATGCTAGTTTTTATTTTTCTATTATGCTTAGTTAATTATCTTTATAAAACATGCGTTTAAGAATGTTAACTTTAGTTTTGATAATTTTTCGAAATAATTAGGTAAAGTAACATTTGAAATTTGGTAGGGTGACCTACCAAAAAGGCATCATTAACCAAATAAAGACATCATTGATATTATTAAATTGTTCAAAAAATTCGTCGAGGGATTGAGGATGTAAAAAGGTTGTGGGTATTTGTCTTGATAAAAAAAAATCTAAGATTAAATACAAATGTATAAAGCAATATTTGCGAAAACAGTTTGTTGTCATGAAATTATCCATCTTTTAAATATACAACTTTTAATCTGAGTTGCTTTTCACTAATTGTATTGTAATTTAACGCTTAATTTTCGTGTAAAATATGATTTTATGAATTGTTAAAGTCCTAATTCGATGAATATTTCAAAAGTGGAGAGGGTAACAAACTTCATTATTTCTCGTACTTCGAACTTCATTAACATAAAAAAAAAATTAAGAGTACTTCTGTAAATAAAATGTCGATTTCAATAAATTTATTATTTAAAATATTTTTTGAACGGGTTGGAAAGATTCTCGTTGGCAACTCTTTGCCGTTTTTATTTTTCATATAATTAAATTATAAATTGTTAAATAATTAAAATAGTATTTAACTATTTCCCTAATGCAGTTATTACGTTTAAATTATACTTTTTTATTAATTATATTTTTATTGTTATCTTTTGTCTATTTTTTTCAATTGGGAGGGATTTAAATTTGTGAGTATTTGTTTCTGAAATTGGGATGTTTATTTTTACTTTCCCGTCTAGATAGCGCTATAGCAGAGCTGTAGATTTAGAAGGGAAAGTATTGTAATCAGTGCAATTTGTGCATATGAAATTTTCACCGGATCTTGATGTATTGACACCTAAGAAACCCCCCCCCCCCCAAAAAAAAACAGGATGGAAATTTTCCGGATTTCGTATGTATTGCGTTTGGTGTTGGTCTTTAACGTTATATCTCCAGAAATACCGGACTGATTTTGATGAAACTTGGTCAGGTTACTTCTATACTCGTATATGAGGCATTGATGCCAATTAATTTTAAACTTAAAAGGTTAAGGGTGAGGCTGTAGAGCAAGGTCACCCTCAGTACCTCGAGATTTTGCCTAATGAAGGTCATATTTTCTTAGGCACATCTGTTAATAATTAAAACATAACAACAATATTTGCAAAAATAAATTTTTGAAAAATCGCACTCCCACACAAAAAAGAATGCTGTTGTAGTCCTCTGCTACGTTGTGACGTTACAGGTGAGCGGTAGAATTAAACAAATGAATAATATTTAAAGTGTAAAAAAGTAACTTGGTCTGGCTGGGTCTCGAACCGAGGTACCCGATGCGTTAACCCTCGCGGCTACACCAGTCAGCCGACCGTACAAGCGAAATTTGTTCTCTGTAAGTTGTAAAATTACATTAATTTAGTTAGTGCCGACCATCGCCACTAATACCACCACACACGCCCGAATTAAATACGTTGGGCGCGCACGTTTTATTAGACTCATGGAATTAAAGAAACGAGAAAATGTTTTATTTAAATAAAGCGATAAATATTTTTAATTAGGTTGTGTGTAAGTCCTACGACTGTGTTGTCAGCTTCTTTCTTTCCTGGTTAGCTCTTGAGCTTTGCTTCAAGAAGGAAAGTAATGGTAATTAGCCAAAAAGTTGGGTACGGGATTTTTTTTTTTTTTTGATGTTCCAGGGACCCAAAAAAAGAAAAAATGGGGATAATATTTGTGCATACGTACATATGTGTATACGTGAGGTGGCGTGTTTGAAGCTTAATAACTGGATAAACCGATTTTGATGAAATTTTGTACAGAGACTCGTGTATATGAAGTAATGTGTGTAAAATGTTGGGGTCAGTATACGTAGAGGTTGGGGTAAATAGTTTTTTTTGGAGACGATTTTCTCAAAATTTTACAAATATATCCCCACTTTAAGCTCAATACATACATACATTCTTATCTTGCTTTTTTTTTCAAAAATCTTCCTCAAAATCCCCCTTTCCCAAAATCTAAAAAATTTATCCTTTTCTTTATTGCATATTTTTTAACTGAATTATTTTTAATGTCTTCCTAGGCATAATAATAGTGCAAGCGAAAATATTGTTGGTAGGGGAGCCGATAGAAGTTTAAAAATATAGATTTTTTTGAATTTTTAAACTTTATAAATAATAAACTTTTAGTAATAATATTAAAATAAACTTTCGTCATAATTCACCCCCCCCCCTCCAAAAAATAAATCCTGTCAACTTCTCTTTTACTTAAAAAAAAGTTAACTTTTTTCACGTAAGATAATTATTTTTCCACTAAATTACAATAAATAACCAATTTCTGGAAAGTATTACAACTTTGTTGTCAGAGTTTTTTCTAATGTGATTGGAATAATTTTGGAAGTTTTTTTTTTGAGGATGCTTACATTTAAAAAAATTTACTATCACATTTATAAGCAAATACTTATACACTTCTAACTACTTAAGTTATCTTACAAGCAGTGTAATAGGAAGCTAAAAAATATTTACTTTATATAGTATAAAGAACATTTAAAATATTTTTATAAAATGTCCTTTAATCTAAGAAAAACATAAGAATAATTATCGAGGTTTTTTTTAACCTCCGGGTCTACCGTTAGGCATTGCTTCAGAGGAGGAGATGCATGATTTTTAGCGTGTGTGAAAATGCCATACCTGACCGGGATTCGAACCCGGGACCTCCAGATGAAAGACCGAATCGCTACCACTCGCGTCACAGAGGCCGGCAACTATCGAGGTTGATAAAAAAATTACTAACTCTCCTTTTTTTCTCAAACGTTACCTTGATTACGACGTCTCTACATTAATCTACTAAAGATAGGAATCTACTATCAACGCAGAAATAACATATATTATGAAGTTTTAAAGCTGTTTAAGTTTTATAAGTTTTAAAGCATTATAAAGTTGGAAGGTTTATAAAATAAAAACTACCCGTCTGACTTAAAAAAAACACACCATCATTTATATAATTTTATTCTGCATTTAATGGTTTTAAATGGGAATTTTTTATTACATTTTTAAAGTATGTTATTGTAGTAAGAACGAAAAAGACAACATTTTCCGCACCTTCTGACTTGATTTTGTCGTTTGCCGCTAAAAAACTACTACACAGATCTCAATGAATTTTTTACACAAGATAGTCTATTTTATTAACTTAACACCCCTTTGATTAAAAATCGATATCTTTAATCATTTAAGACTCGCTATTCAGTAAGTAAAACAATTTTATCTTCATTTCTATTCGACCTAAAACACTTATAAAGGCTCTTTATTTTCGTTATTTTAAATTAATAAATGTATATATTTATAAAAGCTTTTTCTAACCTAAATTACTTTAGAGATTTTTACGTACGAAAAAATAAATTTTTTTTTTTAGTTAAAAACATAAAATGCTGAAAAGGCCACTTTTTTCCTCGGCTCGCTATCTATGGAAGAAGATAAAAATTTATATGGTTTTACATATTGAGAAACAACTCTAAACGGTTTAAGACATAGGGCTATATCTTCAATGTTTTACAACATATTCTTTGTAAAGTGGACTTGGCCCTTTATAAATTGTATTTTGCGGCAACAATTTTTTGATTTACAGCGATTCTCTAAAAAGCTGGTAAAGTATTGCATGACTTTCCCGGCTACGCCGGTCAACTAAAGATAGGAATCTACTATCGACGCAGAAATAACATGTATTCAAGTTTGAAGCTTTATAAAATAAAAACTACCCGTCTAATTTAAAAAAAAGACACACCCTCATATACGTCATACGTATTGTATGTCTTTCCTGGCTACGCCGATCAAGTTATACAATACGTTGCACTTTTCACTGCAAAATCTGCAAAAAGTTACAATTAAGGTTCTGACTTTTATTTAAAAAATTTAAAAAAGGATTGTTTAAAAATATTGAAAAAGTATTACTTTTATGGAAGTAATAAAAAAAATTGTTTATCTTCTTGGATCGGGAATATAATATGGGTCCAAAGGCTGATTTAAATATTAATAGCGCTTTAAGTGACAAAAATTTAAAAACAAATTGGTTATAAAAGTTAAGAGCTAGGCCAAAAAAAAAAAATATAAATATATATATAATAATATATAAATATATATATAATAATATATAAATATATATATAATATATATATATATATATATATTTATTTATTTTTTTAAGGTGGGGAATGAATTTTAAGAAAACGTTTTCTAAAACTATTCATATACAGGTTAATGAAAAATTTGCTAAGTTTTCTCTAAAACCTCACCCCTTCAATAAAAGCTAAAATAAGAAAAGAAAACTTTCAAAAACATCTCTTTTTTGCATTTTATGTTCGGGGTCTATAAAAAGATTGTTGACATTTGTTCTTCATAGCTCTATAAGTATATAAACTTTCAAAAAATGTTTGAAAAATAACCAAAGGGAGATAGAATAAAAAAAATTATAAATATAAATTACAATTTTTTTGGGGGTGATTTGTTTTTTTCAGATTATTTACACTGTATATGCATTGTAAGTAAAAAATTTGTTTTAATAAAGTTTTCTCTAAAATGACTGAAGAAAAATCAAAATCAATATTTTCACGATATCTCCCACTCCTTTAACGAATTGTGAAAAAGATCCAGTTAATACCTCATGTATAGAAATATTTGATCCAAATTTGAAGAAAATCGGTCTGGTCTTTCATGAGATAGGATAAAATCAGTTCGACACATATACGTCCATACGTACGCAAATATTTAGGTACGTACATATTTTTTTTTTTTTTTTTTTGTAGTGAAAACTTCTTTAGGCGCGTTGTGTCAGAATTTGTTGTTCATACGAATTACTTAGAAACAAGGTAAAAAATCGCTGACTTAATAAAAATCTGTAACGTAATGCAAGAAGCTAGGCATATATATATATATGTATATATAATATCATATCATATACATGTGTATATATATATAAATGTATATATATATATATATATGAAAGATTTTACCAATCAAATTTAACGATAAAAATCGAGAGTTACACTTACAAAGTAATAAGTGCAATATTACATCACGGATTTTTGATTCGTAAAGGTCATACTAGTTTTATTAAAAAAGGAAAAATATGGTATGAAGTGAATGATATGACTATTAAAAAAAATTAAATTTGAAATACAATTACAAAACTCTTACCGGCCCGATTTCATTCATATGTAATACATATCACATTTACAGAAAGAGTACAATTCTTATGATTACTCGTTTAATAAATGAAGTCAGGCCTCCCAAATATTTGAATTTTTTAATTCTACTTATTTCTTTGTTATCGGAAATTTTAAGGATTTGAGTTCTGTTCTCTTTGTCATTGGAAAACCAGTTAGTTTTTTCACAAGAAATTTGAAAACCATTTTTTTACACAATCGCTTAGTTTTTGACTTCTGATTTTAGCCTCGTCTATATCTCTTGCGAAAATTGTAATATCTGCGAAGGCCAGAATGTTTGCATTTTTTGAATTTAGTTTTAGTGTCCATATTTTTATGTTTTCGTGTACGTTTAACATTCTAAGTTCTTTCTCCCATTGTCTTATATCTTTTTCCAGGTCATAATTAAAGAGGATTGGAGACAGTCTATCTCTTTGCCTTATTTCAGTTTTAACTTCGAATGGTTCTGAAAGTTCCCCAAATAATTTCACTTTTCATTTTCCGTTTGTTAATGTTTCTTTTGTGTTTATTTTCTTTGAATCTACTCTAAATTCTTCACGGAATTTAAGTACAGATTGCCTATGGATGTAGGCTTTCTTAAAATCCATAAAGATTGTAACTACTTTTGGGTTTTTAATTTTCTGGTATAGTAAATTTTTTTTTAGATTAAAGATTTGCTCTGCACAACATTTTCTAGGTCTAAATCCACCTTCATATTTTATTCATAATTTCATTTTATTATTAAACATTCGTCTTAAAAAACTGATATTTTTTTTCTTGAACATCTAACTTAACGTACGTCTCTCGTGAACATATCGCATCAAAACAATTTCTAAAAATACATCCTTTTAACTAATCCTTTTTGTCAACTGCAATCTGGGTTTACACATTATTTATTTTTAGGGTAGAGAAAAGGAGTATTTTTCTTTTAACAGTTTAGATTTTTAGTTTTTTCTTTACGTGCAAGGAAATTTATCCAATAATGGGAGTTATAGATATAAGGAATTATAAAACTTTCAAGTTGTACCCGTTGAAAAATTATATACATTTAGTTTTTTATCTTTCATTTCCTTGTACTAAGTATTGTAATCGCGAAAAATATCGGTTTTCAGATTTCAACGAAAATATCCATTTTGACCATCCCTAAATCCATTTTGACTAGTTTCGGCGTGACGTCTATACGTACGTATCTCGCATAACTCAAAAACGATTAGCCGTAGATTGTTGAAATTTTCGATTTAGGATTGTTATAACATCTAGTTGTGCACCTCTTTTGAAAAAAAGTTCCAAATCAAAAAAAAAAAGTGGAGTATAACAATAATTGATTTAAAATATTTTAATTTTATTTCTGTATCAGTTAGATTAATTTACAGTTTATTTTCATCTAATTTCATCTATCATCTGACTTGTTTACGATGTGAAAATTAGTTTTTACGTAAATCCCTGTGAACGTTTTAGTACAGATCTGACAAACAAGTAAAGTAACTACACTATTTATGTTTTAAACACATAATCAAATAATACATTGTTAAAAATAATTATGTGCCGTACATTTTGTTATGAAGGATATATAAAAATCGCCAAAAAGTATTAATTTAAAATGAAAATAATAGTGTCAGTATACAATATAGAAGTAAAACACAATCGTCTAATCAACATTAACTGAAATACAAATAATTTATAAAATAAATCTATTTATTATAAATCTATCCTTTTTCAAAAGTGATGAAAATTCACGTAACTCCAAAATTCTACCAAAAAACAACAATTTGATTGGCTTTACTGGAGGTCGTATTTTAGACCCTGTAAACCTGATAACGCGTCACAGTCATCAGTTTGGCCTCTGTCAGGATGCCACCGATGTTCTTTGGTGGTTGGGTTTCAATTAACTACACATCTCAGGAACGATCGATCTGAGTACAAGACTTCATTTACATTCATACATATCATCCTCATTCATCCTCTGAAATAATATCTTACGGTGGTTTCGGAGTCTAAACAGAAAAAGAAAAGGATGCTACCGATGCTTATTTACATTCTGAGAGGAGTAGCAGGCGAAAATGCTAAAAGTAGTTTGAGAATACGAGATACCCCGAAATGCGTCAACTAGATATGTTACAATAACAATGCTAGGAAGGGCAGAATAACACACAATAAAAATCGAATCAGCTCTATTTTTAAAAGATCCTCTTTATAGTTATAGTGATTAGAAGAATAACAACGTTTTGGATTTTTATGTATACCTTTCTTCCGTTCTCCGTTTGTATGAATAAGTTCTTTTCACATGGTTAGTGAAGTTCTCTTTGGGAGATTTTTTTATTCCCAGGTATTGATGAATGCAAAGTTGCTTCCTAGTAAATTTTTAGAACAATAATTTAATTTTGATCCTTTATTAATGTATACGAAGGTGAAGAAAATACATCTAGTTATAATAATAATTCACAGTTTACTATTATATACAGTTTAAGGAGAAATACGAGTTTAATTATGCCAATATGAAAAAGTTTATGTATTAGGAAAAAGATCAGAACTCAATATAGGGTTTTTTGAAAAAAAAAAAATATATATATTTTACTGAAATAAATGTAAATATATAATATTTCATACACATATTTGTTTTGATATATCTTTTGGATTTTCCATCGAATTAAAGAAAATAATTAACATTTAATAAATATTATAAATTTCATAGAGTTTTTTTATTGACAATATGTATTGTTATTAAGTAATAATAAACAATATCATATAAGTGATTATCATATTAAGTGATATTAATATCATATCAATAATATCAATAACATATATCTTATTAAAAATTCAGTTTGATAGGAGGTGTGGTA
Source organism: Lycorma delicatula (assembly GCF_047948215.1). Classification (NCBI taxonomy): domain Eukaryota; kingdom Metazoa; phylum Arthropoda; class Insecta; order Hemiptera; family Fulgoridae; genus Lycorma; species Lycorma delicatula. The sequence continues at coordinate 45,353,952 of NC_134455.1, read as the reverse complement.
CAAGCAACGTGGGTTGGTGGGACCCAACCCTTGAGCGTGCAAGAGTGTGACAAGACAGATGGAACTTGGGTGTCAGGACTGGATGGACGAAGAAATTAATTCCGATTTAAAAATATGGCAGAAGGTTTGGTGAGATGAGTTTTTACCGGACGCAAATGTTATCTGATCACGATAATTTTGAAGTGTATTTGTATGGAATTGGGAGGAGAGAGTTGCCTGACTGACTGTATGTATTGTGCTGAACGGGACTCGGTTGAGCACATCCCAACCCTGTAGGGGGAAGACACCTTGTGACGTTACCAGTCACCACACCACCCATCCCGTTCCAAGCCCTGAGGGGCTTTACCAGAGGTCGTCTTTTAGACCCTCAATCTGATGACATCTCATAGTCATCAGCCAGGCCTCAGTCAGGATGCCACACTCGGTTGAGCACACCCTCTTAAAGTGTGAGGAATGGATTGAACAATATAGTCAGGCGTTATTGCAAATCTGGGGAGGAGTAGGGAAAAAAAAGGTTGGTGGGACCCAACCCACCAGGTTGGTCTAGTGGTGAACGCATATTCCCAAATCAGCAGATTTGGAAGACGAGAGAGTTCTAGCGTTCAGGTCCTAGTAGAGCCAGTTATTTTTACATGGATTTAAATACTAGATTGTGGATACCAATGTTCTTTGGTGGTTGGGTCTCAATTAACCACACATCTCAGTAATGGTTGAACTGAGACTGTACAAAAATACATTTCATTTACACTCATACATATTATCTTCATACATCCTCTGAAGTGTTATCTGAACGGTAATTACCGGAGGCTAAACAGAAAAAAGAAAGAAAAAAGAGCAGGTGGGACCCATCTTAAACAAAAATAGAAGAATTCTCCAACAATTAACTACATTTAATCAAAATGCTGAATAAATAAATATATCAAAAGAATTACATTATATTTTAAATTAAAAATAAATGTGTATGAAATATTTTTATAATAAAGTCAGTACTTGAAATTTACTAAACAACTGAATGGTTTATGCAAGAAAACTGTATAGTTTGTAAACAATTTTGTAGTACGAATTTCAGTTTTACAAATGTGAATTCGTAATTAACAGAAACAGTTTATATCGGTAGTTTGTGTGTGTGTGTGTGTGTGTGTGTGTGTGTGTATGTGTTTTAACATATATTAAGCAATGAAAAACAATTACATCTGTGGTAGAAAGCACTATTTTGGGTCTACATGACTTTTCAATGGAAAAACTTTATCTAGCCTAAACAGGTGCTGCTAACAAAGAAAGATGAAATCTTTCTTAGAATCTTGGACGAATCTATGAAAAGGCGCCAGTCCTCAGGTTTATGAACTTGTTCTAAGTGCAACAGAAGCTCATCAATATTTGTGCAATAAACCAAATTATTTCAATCAATAAATTACTAAGAAAGTTCTTTTTGTCAGCTTCAAAACCCTGAAATTTTTGTATTTTTTTGAAGTAAATTCCAACCTTGCAGTCATGATCCTAACAGTTCAGCTTGATTTTTTGATAAATTTAAATCCCTAACCAAGTGATTTAATTCACTTTGTGATATAAGATGTGGCTTAATTATATAATTCAAAACCAAAATCATTGTTTTCTTCAGTACTTCCTGATTCTTCATCGTTGTTTTCAAAACATACGTTCACAGGTGGCTCATGAACTTGAATAATGTCACTGTGAGGTACAGACCTGATTCCGGATTGCAATGAAGGATATTTTACGGCTTGTTAAAATTTTTTAGAAGTTAAACAAAATTAACAATCATAAAAAACAGTTACATGATCCTTTAGTTCACACCAAACCATAAGTACACCAAATAGCAAAGCATTCCATGTACCTTTCAGCCAGCCTCTTAAATATACAGAAAAATTAGTCTATACTATATGAGGAGCCAATGTCTTATTCTGATCAATTTTTCAGTGAAAAGTACAAATGATATACTTTTTTTAATTAAAGGTGCAATGTTTTTTCTATTTGATTTTATGGTAAACTCACCACATACATAACAAAAGGTATCCGCCATTCATTTACACAATTTGAGGCATTATGACAATGCACTGTTAACAAACTTAAGACAGCAATATGACAACAAAATTAATTCATTCCTAAATCCAGTGCTTAATGCAAACAACAAAGCTGTGTTTTCAGCTACACGTTTTGACCTGCACAGACATGATTAATCTTGTCCATGAAGGCTCACTCTTTAGTATTAGATATAATGTCATAATTGTGTGACTATGATATGATTTAATTTTTTGTTTAGTATTGTTTATTTATAGCCTACAAATTATGTTAACAAAGTTAAACAATAAAAAAAGAGCTAACAAAATACAATATAGGAGCTTAAAATGGTAACTTTATGTTGAAAAATGAAAAATCCTTTAAAATTTAAACATTTTTTAAAACTGGTGGGTGATAAGAGTTCATTCTGAAAAAACAGATTAAATCATGTATTGCATGTTAGGAAACAAAAATTATATTTATCAGTGTTATTATAAAGCTTTTGATTCCATAAACCACCAATTCCTACACAGAGAGTTAACCTTCCAGAATATGCCACCTAAATATCTCAATTTAATAAAGGATATATATATCCACCGAGTAAGTGATAGACCAATTCAGTTCATATGTTAAAATAGAAAAAGGAGTAAAACAGAGAGATCGTTTATGAAATAAACTTTGTTTTTGAAATCTTTGTTTTTTGAAATCTACTAAAATGGAAAGAAAAAAATTGGAATTAATATTAGCGATAAAAGATTGCCAAATATAAGGCTTGCATATGATCTGGTACTATTAGCTTCATCTTCAGAAATGTTAAAGAAATTTTGAATGAATTGGAAAAACAAGGTCAGGCAGCATTGTTTTAATAAACAATGGGAAAAAAATTCTAACAAGTGAAGTTAAGAAAGAATTAAAACTGCTAGAAAAAACTGTATTGGGTAAATGAACAATCTATTTAAGGCAACTGGTAAACTTTGAGGTTAGAACAAGAAAGGAAATCAAAAGAAGGATAGCAGCTGCTTTAAAAAAAATATTTGTTCCTTAAATTCATTATGAAAAACAACCAGGTGGTTGAACAGTATGTAAAAAAGGTAAATTATTATGTTATGCAACACCTTGTCTCACAAACTTAGACTTTGCTTAAGAAATCCATACAAAAAACTGATCAATGAATGAAGTAGGCTTGGTATGAAAAGGAAAAGTGGAATTAATTGTGAAAAGATACAGCAACACACTATAATGGCAGATGTAGTAGTTAAGAATTAAGTAATTAAGAAATTGAAGTGGAAGTGTAGATGGCCATCTGGTAAGATTGGAAGGTAGGAGGTAAACGAAACAAGTCACATTTGGGAATTTTTCCATTTGAAAAGGAAAAGGAAATGTATGTAAGAAATATTATATAACAGAGTTGTATTATGAGACTAGTCTGGTTTGGAATGTATTAGACTTAAAAGAAATTATTAATCTGAAAAAAGGAATTTTTCTGAAAAAGCATCCTCATCTGATTAATGTTGATGTAGTTAGTATAATGGCATTTTCTTACAGCGTTATGTAATGAATTGTACATGGTCTACTCACCAAGTATTAACAATAGTAAAGAAATACCATTGTTTTATATATTGTATTACAGGTATTTAATCAAGTTATGGTCACTTTAGCTGAATAAGTAACAGTAAATTTTTGAAAACAATGCTAAATGAAGCATGGTGTTTTGTGAAGATTATGTTCACTGAAAGAAAGATAACATTTTTATTTTTATTAAAGAGTAAGGACTGAAGTTATTTTTAGTTTCATTACTAATATTCCAAACCTGAGAGCTTTTTTACTGAACGAATGAATTAGATTATTTGTATAACTGATAAAAGTGTGATAAGTTTGTTTCGTTGGAAATTAATTAGAAATTTGTAATTTAAGTTATACTGTATTTACTAAATTATTGTTATAAAGTTGTAAATTTATCTATAATTATATTTGATTTATAATGACATATCTTTGAGCATCTACTTCAACTATATTAATATATAAAGAGTGAAGTTATTTAATTTTTTTCAAGCCTAGGTTTTGACTACTACTGATTTCAGAAAAGGGACTTTTGCCTTAACCTGGTTACAAAGAAGATTTTGATAGAATATCTGAATAAAAATTAATGGAATAAAAGCAACATTTTTAACTATCTTAGGTTCAATTTTCTTAATATTTATATTATAAAACTGCAAATTTTGTTTCACTTGTTTACAGGAAAAATGGTCAGAAAATGCAAATAAGTATGGCTTCAGTACTCCTGTTCATTTGATGGCAATGAAAATAATGTAATGAAAATGATCCTGAATGGCATAAAACTCCACAGTTAAGAGACTCCAGGATTTAAATATGTTTAAATTTTAATGATAGTTCTCATGATTGACAGTCATGAAATCTGACAAACTGTTCTCCAGAACAATGCAAATTAATATGAACACAGATGTTATTTAATAAAAAGTAACTTTATTTAGAAAAAAATTCATACTTGTACAATTTGAGACTATTTAATTTGAGAATATCTAGTAATTAATATCTTCTTTGTTCTTAATCACTTCATGTTCACAATTTGGCATGGATTCAACAAGTGTAGTACACATTTTTTTGATTTCCTCATCATGAAACGATACCAATATTAAATGAAGTCAATTTTTTAATAAAGCCAAGCTTTAATAAGTAAATTTCATCTGGTACAATTCATTTTTGAGTTTTTTTTTACTATTGTCCAAAGATTTTCAGTTGGTTTTAATTGTGGAAAGATGCCTGGCCGCGGGCTGCTTTAATGTTTCATTCATTGAAAAATTTTTCCACTTTTTTAACAGTATGGTGTGGTGCCAAATCTTGTTGGAACATTGCCTTGGAGGAAATTGTTTTGAAGTTGTGTCCTTCAGAATTTTCAAATAATCATATCTTTTGCTGGAAGTAATGAAAAAGAATCTTCAATTGTGAAACAACCCCAAAACACTTTATTCTGGAAATTTTTAACTGAATGTTGGATATGAGCCAGTAATGTATTTTCATTTTATGATTTTTCTATCTGAAATCTATCTATCTATCTGAAATATGAATCTATCTGAAAACATAACATTTTTCTTGTCTTCTTTGGTTTAGTTAGTATGTGCTTTGTCCCATACAACCTTTTTTTGCACATTGCTTTTCAGCTGGCTGATGAGCTTTTTCAATTACAAAATGTCATCGTCTAACTTTTTGTCATGTGTAAATCTGTTACACTGGCTGCTAATTCTCAATTTAAGTCCATAGGAGGTAATTAATTTTTTTCTCCACTACTCACCTAAGCTGGATCTGCTTCTGCCCACCGGCATAATATCTGGAATGGCAAGTAGGCCCACCGGTTGGATCTTTTTCTTTTTAATGTATTTCTGTTCCCCATTTGCCTGCCTCTAATCGCCAGAAGGGGGGGTAGCCAGGCCCGACTTATCGCTCCTGGGCCCTCCTCAGCGACCGGGACACAGTGTTTTTTCGTTTTTTTTTACCAACTACAGTGTTCGTCTTCTGTTAGAATGTCCCTCGCCAGTTTTTCAATCGTCTTCCATTCTTCTGAGCCTCGGAGCACGAATGACAATAGTATCAGGGGAGACGTCCTTCAGATATGTCCTCTCCCTGGTTTCCTCCCATCATGGACAAAATAGATAATTGACAACTGTTTAATTTCCTTAAACATTTAAAAAATTATATCCGCTACTATATGTTCTCTACTGATTACATACTTCGAAATTTTTTAATAGTGATATCCGAAAAAACGTAATGTGCAATAAGTTAATGTAATATTTGTTTTGTTTTAAATAAATTTGGAATATATTTCTCAAAGTAAAATATAGCAGTAATTTATAGCTTCTCTGATTATATACATTGTATATTCCAGTTTAGACATTAGATTTCATTTCTTTAAGTTGTGTTTTTACGATAAATTTTATTAAAAACACTTTTAGTATTCAACATATTTCTTCCTTTTTTTTTGTCATTAATTTTGTGTAGTTGGTCACATTGCATATCCCGTTGCTAGCGTTTCCTTAAAGTATTGTTCTTCTTACTATCTATTTTCTTGTGTTCAGGATTTTGTTGTGTATTCATTAGTAGTATTCTATACTTGTGCTTCATAATTATATTAAAAGTATTAGGTAGGTTATTATTGTTATATAATTATCAGAATTTGTAATACGCATTATATTGTAATCAGTTATTGATTAGTTGACTGAGCTAATTGGTATATAGTTGGGTGTAGCTTGGCGTTCTTGAAGCAGTTCCTCATCTTGAAACCCGAGTTCGTTGGTTGCATTAGATAAGTTAGTATTTGCTTAATGTAAACAATTTTCTATATAAGATTTTAAATTGTAGTTGCGTAAAATAAATTTAATAAAAATAACGTGTAAAGTTAATGTTGACGTATCTTTTATGTATTGGACTTGTATATTTTTTCGTTTTTATAAACATACTTGAGTTATTTCATTGAAAGTCTAAAAATCTTATGGACGGTAAGAAAGTGGCGGACGTTTGTTTTTTCGTCATTGATACTTCCTTCCTAAATTAAAATTGCACTGAGAACAACCTTATGTTCTGTAGTTTAAACATGAGGCTACTTCACTGCGCACATTTTATATTTTTTGTTTAATGTTAATTTTTTTAATCTTAAGTTATCATGCAGTTAAAGAATTGTTTTTTTTAAAGATCCACAGTCGTTCAATGTTAAAAATGTTAACACCTAAATACATACACAATTTTAAACAGACGATCACTGTTATGTTTTATATATTTCACATATGATAACGAAGTTTTAGTTTTATTAAGAATTTAATTTACATTTTTAAGTTCCTGATAATGGAATTCTATTCCAAAAGTCCTTGAATGCATAAAAAAATTGTTGGTAAGTGGGTTTTTTAAAATTAGTTATATAATCACATACCAACGGGCAATGTTTGATAAAAAAAAACAAATGATTAAAAATAATCTTAACTTTGTTCTTTTCAATTAACCACCATTTTGTGTTTAGTTTAAATTTTATTATTAATTAGTTGTATAATTTGTGCATTTTATATCAATTAGACTAGATTAGTGAAAGAAGCAAGCATTAGATTAAGTAATGTTTCAGTGTACTAACTTCATATGATATCAACATAATCTGTACGTGGCCGACTGTTACCTTACTCCATTTAGGTACACCAGCATAATCAGCATAAGCTAACCAAACTTAATCTAATGCTTGTTTCACTTACTAAACTGATCTAAGTAGCATTAAATATATACTGGTTTAGTACACTGCATGTGATAACATTGAAAATATGTGGTAGATGTTCATTCAATTAACAAATCATGACTGTCACTGGATGACTAATGTCATCTAGTGGAAATTACAAAACTTTCAGATTTGATCTAGACATAGTACAATGTCTGCTGAGTATATAATGAAGTTTAACCAAAAATAATATTAGTTGTAAAATTAGTATGATTAATCAATTTGTAATGAAAAATATTGACAATAATTAAATGATTGTTTATAAAAAATTATCAAACAATGAGAATACAGTATACTGATACCAAAAATTAGCATAAGTTTTATGAAATTAAGAAGAATATAGCATAAATAGAATAAAAAATTAATAGAACCAAATTTTATTTATTTATTTTTTTTAATTAGAATAAAATAAAATAGCTTACTTTACAGGAAATATTACTTGTGAGTTATACTGATTTGTACAATTGTAGAAAAGAACTCATACTCATAATTTGTATCACAACCTCTGCATCTGAGTGTCACTTGTTTGACATTTTTAATAGCATGTTGCCAACCAAATATCTTTAACAGTGTGTTGTAGCAAATGTTACAATGTCCTCTTTTGTTAATTTTGATCAACTTGTGAAGAGAAATAAATAGGAGCTTTTTAGTTAATGGCAAGTTGACCAACAAATTCTTGAAACTCAATAATTCCTATTTTCTTTCCAGTTACTTTCAGGTAAGAAAATACGTGCTAACACTTCTATTATAGAGCAGCTCAACAGCAACCTTCCGGTACCACTTAATACATTCCCTTACAGGTAACTTTTAAGTTTTTATTCAATTAGAAACATTAATAATTGATTTTGCTGCATTGTAATCTGTAATGTCATTTTGCTTCATAACATGATTTTTTTCTAGTTTGGACAGCAGTAAGTTTCTGTAGTGTGTTTGTTAGGAATAAGACCTCTCTCTTGTCAAGCCATTAACATTACTTTGCAAAGCATGTGTTTCATCTCTTTTCAGTTCTTTGTTTGATAGGTTTAGGGATAAATCTCCTTTGGGAACATAACCTGCCAACAAGATGAGCCTTCTTTTCCCAATAATTTGTGAGCCATTACTATATTCTGAGTCGCATCCCTATCTGTCACTTCTCTGCCATTGTAGATTTTTACATTCCATGTGTACCACCAGGGAACATAATTTTATACCATACTTCAATCCTGGCCGATGATAATGTGAAAACATTTATCAACAAAAAAAACTATAATTTTTACCACACTTTAATCTTTTTCCAGGAATATTTGAATGATGGTTCATCTACACTCCTGGGGTAAAACCTTTTGAAAATTATTTTTTAAAGTATCAATGAAATATCTAATTTTGTACAATTTGTCATTTTCATTTTGTGTTTCATTATAAAAATCTATTAAACTTAATACTAGTTTGAATTTGTTTCTTTATATTAGCCTACAAATACTATTATTGCACAAAGGGTTTTTACACCTGTAATCCTTAATTTTAGGTTTTTTCTCCAGCCTCATCCAAATAATAAAACCAATAATTGCCTTCAGTTCACTGACATTTATATCCTTCTACATTGTTAGCCTAGTATGGCTGTAATGGTTCTGAAAGAATTCCTTTTAAAAATTTTTTGTTCCCTGTTTGTTGTTTTCTGTACTGTATAATTTAAAAGGTCGTCACCCAGCAGTTAAGGAAAAGACTAATAGGTTGAGTATTTTAAAATTTCAGTAAACTCTGTGGGTACTCCACACATTATTAAAAGTGGATTTGTTTAGATTGCCTCAAATTCTGACCATATTACAAATACCTAAGGGTCATCTGTTCATTCTTGTTACATAAGAATCACTCAGCATTAGACAATTCGGAGCTACTGCTACTACTTGAGACCCAATAATCATTTTGAGTATAAGTTTTTGAAGAAACAGAATCCATTACTATTAACAAATCATATTGAAGGAATAGGCATATTGTTACGGATGTTATTATTAATGTTATATGAAACATGTTATTAATTATTACGAATGTTATTGTTAATAATGTTATTATTAGGTAACCCACATTTTCTGCATTTACCACATTATTGCCCATATTTTCAGTACATTTTGTTAAAAAAAAATTTATTGAAAAAGCGATATATAATCTGTAATATCAACAATGTATTGTCTGACTATTAATGTTTTAGTAGGATTTTAATAGTAAACATAATTTTATTTTTAAAAGTCTCCAAAGAAATATCAACTTCCTAGCCTTAATAGGATAATATAATTAAAGCAAAAACTGAGTATGTAACTTAAGAGTAATTATCAACATTCTTAAAAAAGAAATTCAAATAATTCTTGTGAATTATTTCATGTGAAACTAAACTGAATCACTTCCTTGGATAGTTTAGTTATACCCAGTCATTTCCATGACTGGAAATGGCTTTGTCAACAGAAGTGATGCCCATGGAAGTGACCATTTTTATTATTCTTAGCAAAATATGGATCTTATTTGTGGTTAATTGAAAATGCTTCTATATGTTAATAATTGTTTTCTTTCCATTAATTACAGTAAGGTTTTATTATAATTTTTATTTGCCATTCAATAGTGTCCACTGGAATGATTTATGATTCAGTCTTTATTCATGAACAGTTTTAAAAAGTATAAAGTTGCTACAAAAGTCTCTATGTAAAGAAATATATGAATTGTTTATAATTAGTTTAATATTTTTCACATAAAACCTGCTCTATGCTCTACATTATATCTGTATTAACTCCATTGTCTGCACACACTTATTTGTCACAAAATGCATTTAGACAAAAAAACAGTTCCTGGTAGCAGTTGTCAGCTAATCAGCATTCCTTAGTTATAAATAAGAAATTGTTTCCATCTGTTTGTCCCAAAGGGAGTTGTTACAGGTTAAGTTTGGATCTCTAGTTGGCCACTGAATTTCAGAGCCCCCACCAGTAAATTGCCCTTCAAAATTTTAATTAAAAATATCTCTTAATGACAGCATAATAACCTGGAGCTCCACCATGCTGTAATGTGGCAGTTACATACTAATCACAGTTTGAACTGAGGAGTAAAATAATTTTAAACATAGGTATGAAATATTGTTCCTCAACACATCCTTCAAAAAAAAAAGCATACCTTATTACAAATGTTTCAAATATTGCTGCCCACATCATTATGTGGGGTTGGTCTGTGACGTCCTAATAAAAAGTGGAGATTTTCTTTGTACTAAAAACACAAGTTTCCCTTATATCCTTGCCCCAGTCAGAAATTTCATTAACAAGAGCAAGCTAAAGAGTGTAAACCCAAGATTTTTTTTTCATTATTTTCTAGTTTGTTGGAAAGTGAATCTTTAGCTCTGAAGACATTTTCCTGGTTGACTTAGAAAATTGTAGAAAGGCTTCGGCAATAATATAAGAATTATTCTATTGACATCCAGATCATTTCAAATAGAGATCTGACCTGATGGAAAAGACATTTTCCACTTTTGGAGTTTTACTACCGATTGTGCCTTCTTACCATTGCTGAATGAATCTGGCCCCTATGCTTCATGGTTTTCATTTGAGTTTGTATGCTTATGCACTCAAACATTAGCAGCAACTCTTTTTAATTGAATACTAGCTTCTGTCGTCTGCCATTTAACTTATATAAATAAAAATTTACACAGAACATAAGAAAACAACATAAACTTTTCTTGTAAACTTGGCACTTTGACAAACCTTTACAATCATCTGATGCCAAACGTTGTGACATTTAGCCTCTGGAACCACCATTAGGTTTTGCTAAAGAGGATTTGGTGAAATGCAATTTTGTAGCATGTGAAAATACCATGCCTGACCGGGATTTGAACTTGTGCCTCTAGTTTGATGACAACCTATATATTATATCATGGAAAGAGACTTTGTGGTCACTCTGTAGTAAAGTTAATTAAAACAATGCCCAATGTTCATCTTGTTATAACAAATTAGCTTCTTTAATCCTCAGATTAGCATGGAAATATGTGTAATGAACTGTTGGATATTTTATAAACAATCATTTGGCCACAGAAATGATATACTCCTTTGAAGACAAGATTTAAAACATAATACTTTAGAACATAAAATTCAATGTTAAGTTCTTTTTTAAATATTTTATTTACTTTGTAACTTGTTTATTAAACATGAAATTCACTTTCTGTTATACTTAGTATTCAACATAGTTACTATTATTTAAGGCTGATCCAGGCTATGAAATTACTATCACCTGTTGTTGAAAATATTTAATGTTATCATGACTTGAGTTGCGAATCTGGTAGTAAGGCTGCCAATTTTTATTGTAGAGTAGTGTGGTTAGAACAGAATTAAAAACTACTTATGCTTATAAATTTTGCTCAATTTTATTACAAGGAATTTACATAGAATTTGTTTATGAAAATAGAAAAATAGAATGTACAATTATGAATGAAAATGGAACTTAGGAATTTGATTTTTCAAGTTAGGGTAAAGTGGTGTTATTTGGAAAAATCCCATCCTACAGTTTTTATTACTAAACTAAATAAAATATGACTAAATGAATAAAGATAGGTAATACTTGCCATTTTGTAAGTATTTACTTATGGCTATATAAATAAACATCAGAAAATCTTATACTTGTATTAGTATTTTGTTGAATAAATTTTAAATGAATAACTATGTGCAAATACTGATTGAAGATTACTGAAAGACATACTCCACCTTGCCACCTTACTTAAAATGAGTGAATAAAAAGGAACAAATAACTATTTCCTTCTAAAGTTTAAAGGTAACTGTTCAGAAACCTAAGATCATATTAGCACTATTTTGTTGTAAAACAAAATAGGCTACATGTTCAAAAACTTTAAGAAAGTTAAGTAATGAATGCAAGCAAATACAAAGAACTTAGTTTTCATAAAGTTTGTTGAATAATTACTTACATTATTTCAGAAGAAAATAAAAAGCAGAAACAGAAAATAAAAATACTTTATAAATTTCATCTACTGAATTTCAAAATTGTGTAGGGGAATACTTAATCCTACTATGGCATGGAAAACATTCATTTATATTGTGAAGTTAAGTGCTAAAGCATAAGATTAGATTTACTTTGCACAAAATGTTATGAGTTGAACTGCATGTGCGAAGAAAGTAAGAGCTGCCACACTTTAAAGATTGTTTCTTAGACTTCAGAGGGGCCTCATGTATCATTGTTCAAATGTGTGTGTGATGTGACCAATCAAAGTCATAAATATTGATTTGTCTTTGCTTGGCAGTATTCTGACAGTTGCATTTGGAGTCTGAGCATTGTTTTTGAAGCAGTGAAAAAATTGACTCTTTAGGTGACATTGACATAGCTTTGTGCTGTTGCTAACACAATTTTTGTTATTTCAAAACCGAAGAGTTGTTCAGTAAACAATATTTAAAAAGTATGATCAATCAAGAGTTTATTGATCAGCCTAAAAACACATTCCAGTATTTAGAAATCTTTTTTGCTTGACGTAATATTGCAAGTTATTGTGTGTTCTGTCATACATATTTTGGGGAAAACAGCACTGAATGTCAAAAGCAATAAACAAGATAAAAATATAATTGTGAAAGATCAGAAGATGAAACAATGTAAAATTAAAGCACATACTCATTAGGTAAGACTAAAGAGATATGAAATTCAGAACATCAGGAAATTTGATGAATAAAAACTTAATTATTTTAAGAATCTTTCTTTTTTTTACTTGAAAAAAAAGATGTGATGATTTTAATTCACATCATACTATTTTCAAATAAATTTATAAAAGCTTGAGGAAAAATGTAATAAGTGGTTAATTACAATTTTTTATTTAAATAAAAGGAATTTATTGTTGCTTTTACTATTAAAAAGAGAAATTTTTTATTTAAAAAAAAATCTATATTCTTCATTTATCGTAATTGTTATCTATTCACGAAGATGAAAATTTATGTTTTTGTTTTTTTTTTGTACAAGATGCCTCCAGGTTCCATTATTTCATGCTTGTTCGTAACAGCCACTTAAGTCATTTCAAGTAACTCAACTGTTTGTTTCATCAGTATTAAAAGTTTTTTCTTTTTTTTATATTCCAATTTGAGAACTTTTTACGTTTTTGGATCTTCAGAATTTGTTTATTGTAAATCTTCCTGAATAATACATTCTTTTCTTGTGACACTTTTCCTCCTGGCGGGCTGAAATATATTCTTTTTACATTTGTCCAATAATTCAAGGAAATTTAATTCCTATTTCAGTATTTTAATTATCTAATAATCTGTTTAATTTTTGACAATTTTTTATATTCTATTTCATATTGTTGGAAGGTGTTTTTTAATTATTGAATGTCATATTTGGGTCAATCCATTCCAAGTCAAGAAAAAAATAATTGGTTGCTTGACCGTCTCAAAAAAAAAAAAAATAGTATTTTGTAGGTGCATTTCCCTTATGTTATGGTAGTTCAGAACCAATTTTTTTAAACTTTTATTGTATTCATTTCAAAAATTCTGGCCTCTTTTTTTAACTTAACGCTGTTTTTCACGTTTGCAAGCATTTACCATTTTCTAAATTACTCAGCACTGTGTTGTCCTAGGCTTTTCAAATAAACTGCATTATGTTTGTACATTCGGGCCTATAAATCCAAGTCCTACCTAATATGATTTTGTTCATGTTTGTAGCTCAAAGTATTGAATTCAAATGAACAAAATTCAATTCTCAAAGAAGGAACAGTTTCTCAACTTTTTCTGTGCTTTTATATATATATGAGTATAATTTATATAAAATATCAATGATGAGTAGCGTACACTTTAAGAAAAGAATTTTCAGTTGCATTATCTCTGTTAGGGAACCAGATAAAATCTGGAAATTACACAAAAGTTCTTTTTGGTATCAAACTTAGTATAAATTTCAACTTTGAGATTCAATCCCAAAATAAGTAAACAGTTTGAAGATATTTGCAAGAAATAATTTTCCCCTTCTCATTCTCTTAAAATACTTGTGCCATGCTGTGACCTCATTGATTTCATAATAAGAGTACGTAAGAATGAACAACTCCTGTGCCAATATTCATCACTGACAAGATTTTTTTTGTTATAAAATTGATGCTTATTTTTACTAAACTGTATAATTTGAGATAAAACTTATATTACAAAAATAACTATATTCTATCCGTTATCGTTTGATTTTTTCATATCCAGAGTATTATATACTTACAAATTACATGAAGTTTTTGTAGATATCCTTTATTATGAAGATAGTTCAGAAGTATTTATACTGATAAATTAAAAAAGTTATGCAGTGTATAGCAAAATTAGTAGTTATTAAAAATAGTTTTTTCTTATTGTTAACTGATGGTATTTTTCCAGTTTTGTCTTGATCAAACTATCAATTTTTTTTTTGTCTTGAGTCATTTGACTGTTTTGATGCAGCTCTCCAAGATTCCCTACTAGTGCTAGTCGTTTCATTTCAGTATACCCTCTACATCCTACATCCCTAACAATTTGTTTTACATATTCCAAACGTGGCCTGCCTATACAATTTTTTCCTTCTACCTGTCCCAGTATTAAAGCGACTATTCCAGGATGCCTTAGTATGTGGCCTATAAGTCTGTCTCTTCTTTTAACTATATTTTTCCAAATGCTTCTTTCTTCATCTATTTAACACTTTATCCACCCATCTGATTTTTAACATTCTCCTATAGCACCACATTTCAAAAGCTTCTAATCTTTTCTTCTCAGATACTCCGATTGTACAAGTTTCACTTCCATATAAAGCGACACTCCAAACATATACATTCAAAAATCTTTTCCTGACATTTAAATTAATTTTTGATGTAAACAAATTATATTTCTTACTGAAAGCTCGTTTCGCTTGTGCTATTCAGCATTTTATATCGCTCCTGCTTCGTACATCTTTAGTAATTCCACTTCCCAAATAACAAAATTCTTCTACCTCCATAATCTTTTCTCCACCTGTTTTCACATTCAGTGGTCCATCTTTGTTATTTCTACTACATTTCATTACTTTTTCTTTGTTCTTGTTTATTTTCATGCGATAGTTCTTGCGTAGGACTTCATCTATGCCGTTCATTGTTTCTTCTAAATCCTTTTTACTCTCGGCTAGAATTACTATATCATCAGCAAATCGTAGCATCTTTATCTTTTCACCTTGTACTGTTACTCCGAATCTAAATTGTTCTTTAACATGATTAACTGCTAGTTCCATGTAAAGATTAAAAAGTAACGGAGATAGGAAACATCCTTGTCGGACTCCCTTTCTTATTACGGATTCTTTCTTATGTTCTTCAATTATTACTGTTGCTGTTTGGTTCCTGTACATGTTAGCAACTGTTCTTCTATCTATGTATTTGAACCCTAATTTTTTTTAAAATGCTGAACATTTTATTCCAGTCTACGTTATCTATCGAATGCCTTTTCTAGGTCTATTAAACGCCAAGTATGTTGGTTTGTATAAACTGTCAATAAAAAAAAAAGGATCAACTCGGGAGATTGGGTACTGCAAACCAGTTTATATTTTTGTGAGCTTATTGAAAAGTATACCAATTTTTAAAAGTAAGTTTATTCAGTAGTAATATATACAATATCAAGGTTGTTTAGATTGATTAAAAAATGAATCTTACTAGGAGAGAGGTTTATTCAGATTTAGTGTTTTTCCTATAGGATGTGTATATAAATTTGGAAAATAGCTGATGAGCAGTCTGTAACAGTATTTAATGGGTGTTACTGTAAGTGACCATTGAGTGAACCTGCCAGAAAGTTAGATTTATCATATAATGTAAAAGCTAATACATAATATATGTTAAGTAAGGTTTTAAATTTTAGTTTAACATTAAGTTTTTCTTTGTATTTTTCATTTACGTTAATGTATAATTAACATTAATTCTTGTTTTTCTGATGTTTTATGTTATTTGGCATTAACATCATATTTATTTTATTAACATTGTCATTTCTTAATTGTTCTTCATCTAGGATGCCTGCCAGATCTCCTCATCGTCGTTCACCAGTACCTGTTCCTCCTGCACCACCTAGAATATCACGTAGGTCACCACCACCCCCTGTAAAAAGAGGACGGTCCTTGGATAGAAGAGGTGGTAGCTCAGGCCCATCTCGACGTAGGGAGTTCAGGAATGGTTCTCCTCCGCACAGGTTTGTTTTTGAACGATCTTAAAATAAAAAGTATACTGTGTTTAGTTTGTGTGAAGGCAAGTGAATCGTGGGTACAAGGTCATTTTATCGAATTTTTTCATGAAAATTTACAGCTGATGAATCAAAATTGACATATAGCAGGAAGTATACAGTGATCCCTAATGTCTGTAAGGATAGCTAAATATTAGTGAATTCACATTATTCAGTATATTCCTAACTGTATAATTTCATATTTAGCATACTGCTAAATATCTTCTGTATTCTTCAGAAATTTTGGCACTTTTCATTGACATTTAAATTTACATTATAACTTTTATATACATTGTGGTGATATAAAAGTGGTCAAATTTGTTATTGCCAGGAAGATGTGCTTAAATTTGTTTAACATATTACATGTTTACTATTATAAGGGGTATTCAATTTTAATTCAACAAATGATCAGTGCATCACTATTTTTGATTTTAATGTTATTTGGTATATATGGTAACTAGCCACCTTGTAGTGGCCAAAAAATATTTTTTTTTTGTTTAAAAAATTTTTCTTTATTAAGAAAACAGCCATTTTCATCACTTTTTCTATGAGTTCTAGGATTCTTATTTTACATCATACAGGGATCAAAAATGGCTTTTTGGAAAGAGTAAAGATGAAACTTCATCTTAATGTACTCAAAATTAACTTTGTTATACTTAACTAAATCTTGTAATGTTTACTGAATTAAGTTTTCAAATTTTGGGTCCAGAATAAATAATTAAGGGCTTAGGATAACAGGCCTGTTTCTACTCTTCAACTCTTAGGTACTAGTGGTACTTATAAAACAAAAGTTAACTGTTACCTACCGAGTGTCCCTCATTAAAAAAATGGCTGCAAAATCAAATGATTTTTAAAATGTATCGTTTTTGGGGTCCAAAATCCACATGTGGGACAGGTGGCAAAAATCTGAAGTGTTTACAGCAGTAAGTACTTTTTATATATTGTAAAGCCATATGAGATTTATTTTGTTACTCAAAGGGGTAAAACTGCTAAAACCATCGTTCCTTCTAACCATAAACTGCATATTGAAAAATACTGATGTGTATTTTAACTAAACTCATTAGAATGAATAAATTGATAATTAATAAATAGACAATTAAAAAATGATAGTCAATTACAGAATGATTAATAATAATTACAAAATTATAATTCAAATACATTAACAAGTTGTTCAATTCACTTTTACCTTATTTTACTCTTGCTAATGGAAGTTATGAATAAATCTTACATGTTTTGATAACAAACTTAACTAACATAACTTAGTGCTCCTGCCATTTTTTTTCATCACTGATCTCATTCATCTTTGGTGTAATGTGTTCTCATCCAGTAATGATAGAAAAAACTTTGAAGGCATGAGAATCTTTAAAATATTTTCCAGTTGAACCCATATTTGATTATCCCTCAATGATTTCTTTAATGAAATAATAGGACCCTGTGAATGGAAAAAGTGTTTGCTATTCCTCTTAATTTTCATTTTTTTGACTTAAATGACTTCGCCTAACTACAACTTGCCATCGTATGTGCAGCAGACATAATTTTTACATTTTGGCTTTGGTAACCCTTACAATGCAGTCAAAAATGCTAATGTCCTTGTTTACCAATACTAATGTAATTGTTTCTAATTCAGAGGTCGCCAGGATTTTGAGAATACATTTCTGACTTGTTAGAACATAACTGTGAAAGGTTCTTGTTTCTGGAACGGTTGTGATTACCTGATAACGAAAACTGAGATATTCTTCAGTCTCTTGAACATCTTTATTAGAGCAGAAAATAAGTGTCGTATTTTTAATATTGTCTGCAATAATTGTACATTTAAGGAAGTGTAACAATTTGATTGTTCAGTGTCCTTTGAAGGCTTGCTTTAGTCACAGCCCTTTTTATAGTTTCACCTATATCATTACATGGTCCTTATCCATGGTATGAGGCAAAAAAATGCCATTCAGCTGCGATTTCAAAAATCTTCTTGATGTGATGGTAGTAGTACAAATTTGTGAAATTTTTTTGTTTTTTACTGGGCCTTAGGAGCCATCAGAAAAATAAAAAATAAAATTCTTTTGCTTTGAAAGCAGAAGAACGATGTAGTATTGTGCTTAAAATACTCACTAATCACACAGTAGCTTAAGCTTTATAATTTTTTTTTTTTAAATATGGAAGAATGGATGTACTGTGACATATGTTTTTGACCAGTGATATGATGACTTCATCCTGTATCTCAAAAGGAAAAGTTGGAGAGAAGTCTCCCATAACAATACATTCGCCCTCCCAACATTTAGAAATTTTGAAAAACCAGTTTTTAAATTGTTTTTCTTTTAGGGCTGTGTACTATTCTTGAATAAAGGAAATTCATTACATAGTGATGAAATCACAAACCATTGTTCTCATGGACATTTCCATTAATTCTGCATCAGGTCATCAGTAAGGCAGGTGGTCTCCCCCTATGTAACCAATCATGAATGTTTGTATGACCGTCACTAAATGCCCTAACTCATTTTCTCACCATTCCATCAGATGTAGCGTTATCCACTAACACTACTAATCTGCTGATGAATTTTGGCAGCTTTTATACCCCTTCCATTTAAGAAACTAATTACAGCATTATTTCACAATTTTTAGTACTGTCTATAGTGATAGGCACTTCACACTACACTTGTATGAAACTGTAAACAATGACTAACAATTACATACCATTTGTAGCAAGCTGACAGGTGAAGTTGTTCAGTGGAGGTGTACAAAACTGTGACAGCCATGCTGCATTGGAGATTTATCAAAACTGAAAATGGTAATTTAAAAAAGTACCGTGCGTGTGTGTGTCTGTTGTAGATAAAACTGAGATAAATATAAGTCATTCAAAACTATCAAAAAATTTTTGCAGTGTACAATAAAGTTAGGACTGTTTAAAGAGAACTATATTTGCAGTCACTGGTTTGGTTTGCAGGAGTTGTACAGAACAGCTGCTGACTAATGTTAAGAAGATTAAGTATTCAAAAAATTGATTTATGAGGAAAACATTTTTGTATAAATTATAAAAATTCTTATTAAAACTTTAAATGTGTAAAAACTTTATTTTCACTTTCTGAACATCACAATTGTCTAAAAATCCTGCCTTTTAATGGCATACTTTACAAACAAACCAGGGAATGAAAACTAACTTTTTGAATTGTAGTCTGTATGAAGAAAACATTAATCACAGTAATTTTGTTGTATTTTGGTAATAAAATATGTGAAGTTGAAATTTCTGCCTAGTTCAAATATGTTTAATAACCATGAAATTGAAAGAAGTCACTTGGTGTTCATCATATGAAGACATCAAATGTTTATGTGGTGTGTTTTGTGAAGA
Organism: Lycorma delicatula; assembly: GCF_047948215.1. Taxonomy (NCBI): domain Eukaryota; kingdom Metazoa; phylum Arthropoda; class Insecta; order Hemiptera; family Fulgoridae; genus Lycorma; species Lycorma delicatula. The sequence goes on along the minus strand of NC_134455.1, from coordinate 45,334,157 downwards.
CAATAAATGCCATTTAAATATTATGAACTTTAAAATGAAAAAATGAAAGATTATAATTGAAGAAGTGGTAAGTAAATGCAAAAATAAACTATGCATGTAGTGAATGAAAATATTTATTATAAAAACGTGCAAATAGAATGATTGCCTGACAGCTTAGATTTGAATCTAATCGTGGTTTATATGGACTCCGATTGCAGTGTAGGTTTTCAATTTTATTCAAACCTGTTATTATAAAATAGATTCAAAAACGAATTTATTGTTCTTTCAAAGAAATAGTTAATTATGAGTCAGAAAAGCTAAAATATTAAAGAAACTGCTCTTGTAATGGGATCATTTATTGTCTTGATACTTCTAGGATTAAGTGTAATTGCCATGTTATTTAAAAAGAGTAAAAATTTATTTTGTGTTTGCCATTTTTTCAGACGTAGTAGATCACCAGTGCGTCGAGGTGAACCAAAAGGACCTCCCCCTCGGGATTTTGTAGATATTCCAAAAAGAAAGTTATCACCACCTCCCCCCAAGAAGAGTCGTCGAGAAGATGGAAGAAGAACGATTGGTTCTCCTGAAATTAAGCAAACTAGGTGAGTTTAGAGATTGTTTTGAATGCTTGATATGTATGAGTTTCTGTAAGCTGGTCTTATCTTAACACATTTATGTAATATGTTCATTTAAAACAACCTGATCTTTTATAAGCTTCTGGTCATTTCATGACCATACTAATATTAATAAATTCTATGTCATTTACCTTATTACTTAAAATGTATTTTTCTTACTTGAACATTCATATAAATTTGAAATTACTTAAATTACGACAGTGTGAAGTAATATTATTATTCATGTATTCATTTGAAAAAAAAGAAAAGAAGTAACCAAAAACTAAACATAAAAGGATACAATAATTTGTCCATTCAATACTTATATCTCAACAGTTCTGCAAAGCTTAATTTTAATTATATATTTTAGTTTCAACATAATTTTACAGTAGTATGTGTAGAACAGTATTATTCAGGTGATAAATCGTCATAAATTAGTTTGACTCCTGCCATCAAGAAAATGTAAATTTCATCAGAAAAAGTTGATTCCTATCTCATTACTAAATACAACATTATTTTGCCCTTTATTTTTGTAAATTACCAAAATAACACTAATGCTGATTTTTCAAAATAAAAAAGCTTCCTCATTGGGTGGAGCAAATAGAAATAAGAAGTGTTTTCAAGAGAAGTCTTTCTAAAAAAATGAGTTTTATTTTAAAATCAAAGGAATACTTGTTTTTGAGTGAAAAACAATTTGCAAAATTGTGTAAGAGAAGTCTGGTAAACATTAAAACACGTTACGTATTAACGAGTTTCTTAATATGCAACAGTGGTCATGTGTTTTAATATGGGTATTCAAAATTAAGAATAGTTTTAAAAATTGTAATTTTTTTTACATTCTTGCTGTATCATCACATACATGCTGAATCCACACTATGCCGACTGTCCCAATTGTGTTGTTTGGAATTACTTTTATTAGCATACTTTTTTTATTACTCAACTCTTTCATAATGTACTTGGTTACTTGACAAAACATTTTCAGTAATGTAACCAAAACATTACTTTAAATTATGTAAATGAAAAATTTGGTCTATTTAAAATAACGTATAAGATTTTTAAAAAAATACATATAATATAAATTACAAAAGAATCCTCATTTTCAGGTTCTGCATTGTAGTCATTTATCTTGTCAGTTAATTTTAGAAAAGAAAGTGCCTTTCTTTCAGCCTCAGAGGATCCTCTTCTGGTGAGTGATACTCTCCCTTGTTTTCAGTTTGGCTACAAACTGTTTTTCAACTATTGCTTCCATCAAAGCCTCTAAATAACAAATGTGTGTACTCTACTCCACATTTTTGGTGCAAAAGATGTGCATTGAATATGCACATATTTAGGAGGTATTTGAATTCCTTTTTGTACCAAATTTTGTCTTGTTTGTTTAATGAGTGTGCCCCCAAGCATCTGATCCATTTCATTAACAGCCTTGCATATAAATGTTATCAATAATTTAAGGAATGATAACATTTTGCCCTTTTCTTCTTAGCTCAATTGGAAGAACTTTGTGCTCTGTTGACAAACATAGCACATCCCTTCAATAATCACACCACTTCAGTTAGCATCATTTGACCAGACTTTTCACTCAATGCTATCATTTCATTTTTCTTTAATTTTTTTTACAAAATCCTTAGAGATATTTTCTATTACACCTTACTGTTCCCACCAGGTCAGTGTCTTTATCTTTCAAAACAATAGCCAACTCTGACAATAGAAATTGTCAGAATACACACAATATCCCTTTTGAAGCAAGTCTTGCATCAAAGCAAGTACAATATTTGTTACACGGCTGGTCCATAATTTGTATCATGGATTAGTTCTGTTTCACTTGCAGTGTATACAAGTATATAAATATATCCTGACTTAGAATCAGACAAAACATAAGTTTTGATTCCAAATCTAGCTAATTTAATTCTTATAAACTGTATGAAACTCGACCGACCTTTCCACAACAGAATGCTTTCATCGATAGCTACTTCCCTCTCTGGTGTGTAATGTCATTTACACGTATTCTAAGACAGGTTTAATTTTATGTAATCTTTTGTTTTTTTGAGGTGAAACTATATTTTGTAAAATGTAAAAATCTAGGTAGAAGTTTCGTGTGCCATAACAGCTGAAAAACCTGGGGTTGTAAATAATGTTTTTTGTTTATTTTTGTATATTTGTCAAATTCAGTTTTCCAAATAATTCCATGCAGAATTTAGACTGTAAGTAATAAACATAATTCATTTCTATTTGCTGGTTTCCACTTTTGAAATCGTGAAAACTGCTTCATTTAGAAAATGATCTGCATATACGTTTGTTTGGTTTGTAATTATATCAACCAATTCATCAGTTATAAAAAGTTTGAAAATACTAAATATGTCATTTGGCTCAGGAATAACAACATTTATACCTGATGGTTCAGTGAAGTTGGAGGGCCTACAAAAGGAATCAGCGTGATAGTAAATTACCCATTCAATATTTCTTGTATATCTTTGAATAAGCAAATCGTTATTGTTTTACAATCCTTCACAAAGGATTTTATAAATGCTGTTTTACAAATCCTTATTGTATCTATACTATCACTATCAGATTGTAACTGGTCTAAAATGTTGAAATATTAGCTTTTGAAGTAGATGCCATCTCAGATTTAAGAAAACAACATTTATAAAGCTATTGTAAAAAACTTGAAAACTGCTGGTCCAGTTTACAAATGTACGGTAAAGTTTATAAATTAATTTATAAAGCATATACACAATATTCAATCACAAAACAGTGGCTACAATCTGAAATAAACATATAAAAATACTCGTAGTAATTCGTGAACAAGATGTAAACAACACACCATACAAGCTCTATCAGCTGTTTTATGTATGTTAAATTCTTTAGAATGTGACAGAAACTCTTTACTAGCGCTGTGTACCATTGCAGAATAATGATGAACTACATTCTAAAATAACTCCCGGAATATTCGACAAAGGCCCTTTTTGTGCATATTGGCTACGTCAGAATACCTTAATCTGGTAAGGGGGTAACAAACATAGTCAGAGAGCACATTCGCTATTTCCCAGAAGACTAATGGTTACATTAGGCGAGCCACCAGCATGCAAATATTGCTTTTTTGCTATTCCAGATTCTGCTGTCTTGTGTAGTACCAGGTCAAGAAGCAACAATACTCTTTACATTTTTTAGCATCACATGTCATTTATAGCAGTTTATGCTACAATAGCCCTCACAACTAATACATAAATCTTCATGACTGCTAGGTTTCTGGTATTTCAATTTGTGCTCTGACAGACAATAAAAATTACAAATAAATGTAACTAATGCTGAAAGAAAAATACAAAATGAAATTTGAATCTATATTAAGGAAAACCTGATGATCATGTTGAGGAACCCACATAGAAGTAGTTAGATATTCAGAGTCCTAATAAAAAAAAAATCATTTTTATTTACTAAACTGATTTCTGGAGGCATTTTAAACCTGGCGCCAATTGTTGTAGAAATTTCCATTCTTAAGATTTTTATAGAACGTCTCTTGTTTCATCAGCCTCCTCTTCTGAAAAATGATTTCCTAGAAACAAAATAGTCTCTTTTAAATCTAGAGGTGACTTGCATCTCTGCACTAATTTTCCTCTGTTCACATAATGCTTTTATCTGCCAAATGTTCATAAACCCTTTGATTTCATAGATTGTCAAAAGTTAAATGTAGGCAACACCTCGCTTAACATGTTGGCTGCCATGAGATGCACCAGTGTTTCTCAGGATTGAATTATGTATTTAGCTGTGAGATGTGTGGTGGTACTCAAGATTCCATTACAAACAGGCTGTGAATAGCCATACTGGCTTCTTAAATACAATTTTATATTATACACTGTTATATGTCTTGGCCTGTTTTGAATGCTTTGTTGTTTGTGTGTGGCTTATAAGGAATGTCAGACAATGTGATTGCATAGTGGCACCATCTTCTGACACTTCAATTTTCCTGTTTTATGAACCTACAGTTTGTCAAGTGAGTGAGTTTATTGTATGTTGTTAATGTTATTATTTTTAGTTACTTAAAATATGTATATGTACATTGTAATTTTAAAGCCCAGCATTAAAAAAAAAATTAATTTTATTATAAGAAAGAATTTTATGCACAAGAATGATATGAACATCATTATAAGGCCATGAGTAGGATTGATGCACTCACTTTTTTTTTAATATTTGAGGTTATTATTAAATTTTAACTTTATATACATCCAAAAATTATGCCTTAAAAATTAAGAACAGTTGTTATTTATTAAGGCCTGACAGACAGGTTTGTTTTCCTTGTACACTGTGGCATTAGAATTTTCCTTTTAACATTATGGCAAACGTATTAAAAATTAATGACAAAATCAGACAAATGCTTTTTCTGTCATCTGTTTAGAGAGCAGCACTACTCTGATATATTTTGTTTTACTAGTGGCCGTTCGTTATAGTTAATAGCGTGTGTTTATTATCCTGGTTTCTAAATCAGACTACATTTTATCTGCATCTTTCTTGAACGTTTTTCAATTACAATATGCTCCTATTGTTTCTGTTTTTTTTGTTGTAATAGTCTTCCTTTTTACTTACTTTTATGAAGTACAGGAAGTATTGTGATTGCAAGAAATTTTGATTTTCAGATTTCAACAGAAATATCCATCCATTTTGACCATCTCTGAATCCATTTTGACTAGTTTCGGCATGATGTATGTATGTATGTATTGTCCTAAATCCAAAATTTCAACATCATATGGGTAATCAATTTTTAGTAATAAGCCCTCGTTGAGAGCTTTTAAATGATATCTTAAATGGTACTAATTTTCATTGGTTCCAGAGTTATAGCCAAATAAAATTTTATTAATTAATGAAATATTTGGATCTTACAAGGGGAAGGCAGATCAGTTTGAATCGGATTTAAACTACTTTTTTTTAAACTTTTTTTAAATTTAAATATATTGATTTATTAATAATTATTAACCTCTGCTTGTACAAAAAAATTCTTACAGTAAATAATTCAATAACAAAAAAAAAATCTGAAGTTATAATGGGTCAACCTCCTAGTCCCTCTTCACTCCCTCCAGGACTTAGCACTCACTCTCCATCTTACAGAGTCTCAGATAAAGAAATATCACAAATCCTTCTTGATTTAGTGTAGAGTGATGATCTGGATAATTATTTTGATTCTTCAGAATTTGAAAGCAATATATCACATTTTGCATATGAATGCGATACTTCTCAGGATGAGACACCAGCCCCAAATATTTTATCTCAATCTGCAGGTAATAATTTGTTACCTTCTAATGATAATTTTTTGAAATGTGGTAGTGAATGGAGTGATAGAGAAAATTTAAGAATAAATGTTTCACCTGTCCCAAGTTTTCAAGGTGGTCATCTACCACAGACAACAGAACCAACTTATTTAAATTTATAAATCTAATCAGACGAAATTTCATATAAAACTGCAAAAAACTAATTATGCTGAATCCATGTTTTTTCTGTGGGTGTAATAGAATTACTCCATGGAAACTGGTAATTCGGCGAGATTTAAAAACTTTTTTGGCATTATTTTTCATATGGAAAATATTAAAAATTAATATGCTCAGTGATTATTGGAAACAATCGTCCCTTTTTAGTATGCCTATATTTAGTAAGTCGTGAGCAGAAACTTGTTTTATTTATTGTTGTGATACCTCCATTTTTCATATAACAAAGGCAATATTCAAGACAGGTTATTATATAAATTTACACAATAAAAAGTATATTTTATCCAGGGAAGCAATTGTTTATTAAAGCATAATGCTTTGGCATAGTCGTCTTATTTTTAGGTAATATATTTAAATTAAGAGTAAAATTATATTTGCTGTCAGCACCTACATAAAGTTCTTGTGTATAATGGTACAGATGATATTGCTTTAGCAGGCAAAAATCGTGCCCAAAAAGTAATGAATTTAATGGAATATAGATTAAATAATGGACATTCTCTTTATTTAGATAAACATGCGTGTATGATTGGCAGAAAATCTGCAAATAGGTACTTATTGTACAGGTACGTAACAAATGAATAGAACTGGCCTTTCAAAAACTGTGATTGTATCAAAATTATGCAAAGGACAAATATTTTACTGCAGGAATTTGTATGGGGAAATTATGCGATAAATAAGATTATCTAATGTACTCTTCTGAATGTAAATTCGTTTTTGTCGAAGTACCTACTAATCGAGATGATATTTTGAAACCACTTGCAGTGAAAGAATATAATAATTATACGGGTGGGGTAGATTTTCAAGACAAATGATGTTACTACTCATGTGAACAAAAAACTGGTTACACATACATATATCTCAAATAATGTTACTGAATTCATTTTACTTTCACTACAGTTACTACCATTGGACAAAACCATGATTTTTAGAATGTCTATTATAACAAGTTTACTTGAGATTCCTGATTGTTAAAAGTTTCAATTCTGAAGAATCTAACACCACAAAATGAAGAAAATTGAAAAAAAGAAATGAAAAGTGAGAAATTTCACGTAGATGTCAATATTGTTCACAGCATGGGAAACAGATTTTAAGTATTTATTACTGTCGTGTGTCCAAATAAGCCTGCTCATTATGTTTTAATAAATACCATGTTAATTAGAAAACAAACACTGAATAATCTTTTTCAATATTATTTGTTACATAACTTTTTACTTATGTGTTTGTATTTGTATGTACACATTTAAAAATGTGATAATGTTGAATTTATCCTCCAGATTGGCCGGCAGCATGACCTTGAAGAAGGCTCAGTTGCTGAATAAATACTCGTTTAGTGCATTGGCATGGTCTGTTAAAAAAAATACTGTTATAATAAACTATATTTGAAAAAAGAAAATCCATTCAACTGTGGAAAGAAATCCGGTTTCTATGACTCTGTATTGGTCTTGCCTTATAATCCCTTCTACAGTTTACAGTCTTCCAGTTCCTTTCGAAGACATGTAGTTCCAAACCATTACAAATACTGGGTGTTTCACTGTCTGGGCAACATATAATGGTTTAAAAACACTTCATCCATATTTTGGATTCATCAGTAAAGACCACCTTAAAGGAAAAAATAAAGTATATATGTAGTATTTTCCTTTTAGACAGGTCTAAATCAGGATTACCCTTACTACTACTGTATTCTCACACAATTTTATCAACAAAAAATTGAGTAGCTTGTACTTTTCTAGCCTTGCATAAAGTTAGGAAATATTTGAAAAAAAATTATAGTTATGACTTATCTTGCTCCAATGATTTAAAATTGTATCTTGAACTTCCTTCACCAAATCAGCCTTCTCTTAGCCAGTCCAGGTGTAATTTTTGCTTTCTTCTATGATCTGCATGCTTTGAAGCCAGCGGCAAAGTTGTCTCCACACATTAGATGCAGATATTTCTATTTTGTATGGTTTTTAAGTTATTAGAAATATCTTCTTGTTGCCTTTCTGTTGATTTAGCAATCTGAACTAGTTTTTCTCCATTTGGGGTTCATTTCGAGTTTTTGACCACAGTTGCCTTTTCCATTTTGAAACAAAGCCCTTGGCATATCTGAGTGAAATATTAATGCAACTGATTTAAGTTGATATTTTATAAGTATTTCGCTTGTAAAAAGTGTGAAATATCCAGTTTTCTTGGAATATCACCGAGATTACTTCTTTCAAAAGGCACTCAGTGAAGGCCTTCTTCCTAGATGATAATTCTGCTGTCTTTCCCATAACCTCATATTTAAAAATAAAATCGCTGATATTACAATAAACAAACAAAAACCAAAAATCACTAAATATGCATTTAATAAACTGACAAAGAAAAGTTACAATATCTCAAAAAGTACTTAACAAATTACAAGTTTGTAATAGAATAACACCAAAGAAGCTACAATAAGTAACAGCACACAAAATAACTAAATAATAATAAATAATTTAATAATAACTAATATATGTAATATATTATATTATTTTATATTAAATTTATATTTTATATAAATTTATTATATTATATTTAACAAATATTTAATTTAATAATAATTAACTAAAAAATATTAAGAAACCTAATTGCTTTGCAAAATAGTTTTACAAGTCTAATTTATGGCAACTAATACGTGAAAACTAAAAATATAACAAAACTGGTATTGAGTCTAATTTTGCACACCTCTGTAGTGTCTCAGAACTTTGAATCATTCTTTAAATGTACTACTCACACTGAAAGAAAAAGTTAACATGCTGAAGCTTGGTTTGATATTTTCCCTGATAATGCAGTAGGTAAGCTACCACTGTCTTGAATAATATTAATGTAATATATCAGTTATAATATAAATATTTAGATAGTTATACGTTCTTGGATAATTACAGCTTTATCAAGTCAAATATTGAATATAACAAAATTATCTCTGTCATGGACCATCCTGGATAACAAGAATGTAATATAAAATATCTAAATAATAAACTCAATTTTTTATTGTAATTGCTTGCATTTTGTATTTCTCTGATATTAGTGGTAATAAAAAGTTTGTTTTTTGAAACTATTTCTAGAAGTAAAAGCCCTCTTGTTAGAGAAAGAGGACCACGGCAATTTGGAGATGTGCCAGGAGGTTCTGGAGGTTATTCTGGATCCTTAGGACCTGACAGTGACAGTCAAGGACGTTTGTCAAGGACAATTGATTCAGGTGACCGGTAAGTAATTCTATTCTGTATTTGTATTGTTGTAAATTATGAAAGAAAGTGATATTGCAGGTCTTCAGTGAATGAGAATGTTTCTAAATTAACATTATTTAATCATCTGGAGTTAGAACTTTGTACAAACAGAACTGGTGAACTATTGTGAAGAAACTTCATCTTCATTCAATGGAGTTACAGTAATTAACTGATCATGCCAAACTCAGATGCTTATGTAATCCTGGGATCTCCATAAGACAAGACTTAATAAGAAGCTTGGAGCTTGTATAATGTGGATCCTAGTTCAATTTATAAACTGCTGCATCCCTTACAGACTAATGGTTCTGCTGCCACGGAATTTCTCTGGAAGAAGCAGTGTCTTGGTAGAAAAAGGGTGTGATTAGTATCAAAGCCACGTTTAGTTAATAATTCTAGAGTAATTTCCGATGGTATGGCCTATCTACTGTGTTTAGAAAATGGCAATGATAGCAGCAGCAATTCAAAAAATATCATCGGCAACTGGATTTTTCAGTTATAGTAAGGGGGTGTTATTTTATGGCATCTATGGTTGAAAAATCAAATTAATTACCAGTCGAGATTGAACATTGTCATTCAAGTGAAAAATTAGATAACTTGCTCTGTATGTTTTATTGGCAGTATTTAATCTACTTGTGGATTGATGAAGAGTACTGCTAATGGATTATGTTGTAAACATTTAAAATCAATGTTAGTAGAAGTGTCATTTTAACATTTATTAAATGTATTAAAAAAAATTAAAATTTTTTCACTGCTGTCAAAGTTCTTTTTGGAAAACAAGTTCAAATAAATTGTCTACAGCAAGAATAATTAAACACTGGATGTTCATAGAAGATTTATCTGGCTAAGTTGCTTTTAAGTGCGAAATTTAAGGATATGAAGAGGTTTCTTCACTGCTAGGTCATATATTTATATACACTTGTTTAGAGGTGAACAGTTGTGCTGTGAAGTACTAAAATCATTTTATTAATGTTCACTTTTTATCTTAATTAAACGTAAACTATTCAAAGAAGAATTATACTCTTTTACAATAGTAAGATAACTCATTTCAATATGGATGAATTTACATTTAAAAAAAAAATTGTTAAATCAGTGATATAATGGAGCTGTTTGTTGGTTGGCAGTTAACACAAGTTTCTTTTATTATGTACTGAAAGTACACCAGAAAGGGGTTACAATGTTGTAATTTCATATAATTTTCAAGGAATTTAAATTAAAGCAAAATAGTTTGATGGTTACGTGCATTTGAGGAAAAAGCTCTTAAATCTATATTTTTATAGTGGAAATGAAATCAAAAAATTTCAGGTTTGTGTGATTTATTTATTCTTCAGATTTATTTTAAAGTTAAAAGTCTGACAGTACTAGTCGAAATTGAATATTAAGTTACATATTTTCTATCTGCTTCTGATAAATGAAGATGACGAAGTGTTCAGTTTAAATATTTTTTTCTACATTACAAGTGGCTTATAGTAAAACAGGTTGTAATGTATTGTGTGTAGCTGCAGGGCCCTGGTTAAAGTTTAATTCTACTCTGCTATTTTCCTATGGATTGTGAGCATTGATTTTAATACCAATAATTGTTGCAAATATTTCAGTTATGGGAATTCATTGAGGATAAGAAAACTGGACAGTTACAGACTAGACAGAAAAAAAATTATGTTTGAAGGTTGGTAAAGTACGAGTATCATCATGATTTATTATTTTGTAGAACTGCAAAAGAATATACTGATGTTGGTGTGAGTCAGTAGATAATAAAATGCAAATCTTAAGTCTTTTATTTGTAAGTCAAGTGCAGCAGTTTATCAATTTTACCAAACGCTTATAAAAACATCAAATTTATCTTAGTGAGGATGAATTTATTTATAATAAATGACCTATTCACTAGATTTCCCTGTCATACTGTGAGGGGAGAATTCGGTAAATGGGTCATGAAGAAAATAACAGTTGTTCCTTAAGGTACCATTAGGTGGCATTATAGTCCACTTTGATGATTCAGTTAGCAGATACTTGGGCACATTAACTCATTTGAAGTGGTATCCATGATCAAGAAGTTCATTTCGAAGATTGGGACTCTATTGTGTAATTTGTGTGGGTAAAAAAAACTTTTTGGAAAAGATTTTTGTAAAGAAATATTTCTTATATTCTGTAAAAAGTATACCTATTAGTATTCACTACTAGGTCAGTAATTCTCTCTCAAGAATGCTGTAAACTTTTGACCGAATCATCCTTTGCAGAGTGCGACAGAACAAATCGTGATAGGTGGAGAATTCAAGTTGTCAAGTTGGGAACAATAAGACAGCATACAACTTCAATAGGATATACTCTTTGATTAATCTACAACACGATAATCATTTATCATCTTTTAAATTTTTGAAGTGTATTCACAGCAAGTGTCGTGACAACTGACAGATACAAAAAGAATCAAATGGATGTATACCTGTATCATCTATTCTATAACCTGAAGAGGAAGATTTGCTTAATAAGATTAGTGGGTAAATCATGGCTACATGTCTTGAGTCAAATTAAACAATTAGATATAATGTAAATATTCTTCTTTATCTTCGTGGAAGAAATCATGGTTACAGAATTTTAAGGTTCTCAAGCAGATTGCTGTTAATTCATTTCTGGAAGGAGGTGATTTTGTAAATGCTGAATCAATCTCTGAAGTTTTGTTAGTGCTTCACATCCTGACCTACTGATGGAGTATTGTTCTATCATGATGAGACTAATGCTATGTGGCTACATCATACAAGAGAAGTAGCTTAATAAGGTAACAAAGTCTTTAAATCCACTTCAGCTAAAGCCTGAACAACTTAATATGTTTGGTTAGTTTAATCCATGAAAAGATTTATCTGTGATAGTTTTCATGGGTGATAAAGCTTATTGGATTATGAAGATCTGAGATGCAGATGTGACTAGCAACTCAACATCTTCATGATGTAGCTATTTTTTGTTCAATGGTAATCTTAAGCTTTAAAGAATATTGAATGAAATATGTCAGATTGCTTGGAATTACAAAATTCAGTTGTAGCTGCTGTGGATATTTTTTGGTTGAATTTTCATCAAAGGATATGTTATCTGATAGAAAGAAATCAGAAATCACAAAAAAAGTACAGCAAGTTCAGTGAAAAGTGTGAAAACTATTAAACTGTTATAAAGTGTGATAAAGGTATTTGCTAAAATTATTAATAATAAAAAAAGGTTGAAGATCACAGCTTCAAGGGAAATCGAAGGAGAAATATTTTTTAAAAATTGCTGAAAAGTAAATGTATAATGGATGGTTTATGGGGATGTTTTTTTTTTTTACAGAGATGGGAATTGCATTAAAAGGGTTTAGCAAAACATTGAAAATCATGCTGGGTATTAAATTATGTTGTAGAGTTTCTTTAATTTTACCTTTTTTTATTTGGTACCTCAGAGAGTGCCAAATTACTTAACTGTTATCTCTGATCTATTGCGAAATCGGCCAAAATCATTATTAGTACTATGATAAAAGCTTGTATATCAGTTGATGGGTGAACACCCATTTTACTAGAAAGCATGTATTTTTGGTTTTACTTTGACTATTTTGTAAACTGTCATGTTGTGTTAGCAACATAAAGTCTACAATATGAAATTTAATGCTTTAAAGAGTGAAATTTCTTAAAAGGTGGACTGTAATAGCAAAAAAAATTATATATTATATTTGTGTTGCACACAAAATAAATTATTTTTTATTGATTGGATTATATACAAAAACACAAGTATAATTTTGAAATCAAATTATAGATTCTTCATAATTAGAAGTTCATCTATTCTAATAGTAGGCTTGTGTATGCACAGAATTGAGAAAAGAAGGTTTATAACTTAATATAAAAGATGTAGAATAACATTCTGAAAGAAAAATTTCATTCAGCTGATTAGTGAAAGAAGAAATGAGATTCTGATAAATTTTTTGAGAAATTCTTAAACATAAGAAGGTGCTATAGCTTGAGTTTTTAAAACTATGCTACCTTGGATGTACTACACATTTTACTCAAGTAGATGAAATGATAGGTGAAAAAGAATCTGATTTGCTAGAAATCAACTAATATAAGTTTTTTCTGCTTCACTTCAAGTAATTGCACTATTAATGGACTATTTTTTTTTTTTTTGTTCGTTCCTAAACTGATAATGAAAACCATGAAATTACATGGCATGCAAATTTTAACTTCACATAAATCACACTCATTTAAATAGTTAATGAGAAGGAAATAGTTGAAGAAAAAATATTTTGATAGCAATGCAAATTAATAAAATTAATTGACTTGTGATAATTTAAAAAATTGTGACTGTCATTAAGAGTTATCTTCATAATCATTTCATGTTGATTTTTACATAAATATTGAAGAAATTAGATTAAATAAGAAGAGATGAAAATATTAATGTTCTGCTAAGAATCAAGAGAGTTAAGAAGGAGGTTGCTTTGTGTTTTAACATATTCATTGTGGATAACATATCCAATTTATAGGGAGTTGATTTAGGGAAAATCTGTCTTAACCCTGATTATGAAGTTACTGGTTTATTTATAAAAAGGAGGATTTCCATGGATATTGAATGATAAACATCTTTCATCATGTAGGAGTTTAGGCGGTTACTATTGCTTGGCGGTTAAGTTTGTAGCTAGTTTTAATGCATAGTGTGTGTGCTTATTGTGGAAGTATACTACCTAAATATTTGCACCCTGTGTGCTGTGCTAAAATGTATGAATTAGAAGGGATAGACACTTGGGTGTTAGTTCTGTTGTGGGTCTTTAGTATTGAATATAAAAAGTAGAATTAAAGTGTGAGGCTTTAGGGAGTTCTACTTTGTAATAAAATCCACAAACTATAGGTGGTTTTGACAATAAATGTTATTTTCCAATTTCACCTATAATTGATAGTATAGTGCTTATAAAATATCAATTTTATAATTACATTGGTCATTCATTTTTTCAAGTGGTTAATATTTGCTGAATCTTTTAATATTTTTGGGTCCTTATTCAAAGTATGAAGCCAAAATTTTCCTATCTATCTCAATTGCCCTTCCTATTTTCCAGCAAGTACATGTGGATGAACAGTACAAGTACAATATACAGAGTAATTCAAAAGGATACTCAATTTCTTAACTGTATTCCAAATTAAGAACTAATACAAATTTGGAGTAAATTACATCTCATAATATTCACTATAGAGTTTATATATGCAATTCCTAAATGTTCACTGTGGCCCCCTTTGGCTGCACAGCACACATCTAAGCAGTAACTGAACTCTTCCCACATGTTGAGGAAGCGTCTTGTGTTAACTGTATTCACCACAGCAGTGATATGGTTCTGCAGTTGACCAGATTTATTGGTAGAGGTGGCATATAAACTGCATCTTTCACAAAGCCCCACAAGAAAAAGTCACATGGTGTGAAATCAGGTGATTTTGGAGACCAGAACTGAAGAGCAGGTCATCATTCCTGATGCGTCATATCCATCATTGTATAGATTCATTCCGATAGCATCGAACATCTAGGTGCCATTGGACTAGAGCTCCATCCTGTTGAAAAATAAAGTCTTGCAGTTGAGGGGAAAACCAATTTTTCCAGCATGTCCTGGTATATTATCCCAGTAACCATGATGTGTTGCGCACAAAAAATGGTAAACCTTTATTTGCGATACGGCACAACATATTAACCTTGGTGGAGTCTCTCATGAGGATTTCATAGAGCTCCATATGCGCACATGTGTCTTATTCACTTTCTACTGAATATTAAATATAGAAGAAAACTGTCATCTTCCACGTTTTCAAGCATCTGATATAAAATTCAACACTGCTTTGGTTTATCACCTCCATGAAAAGCCTGTAAAAGTTGTCTGGCTTGAAAAGTAAATTACGCCTCAAAACACGCCAGACAGGTTGAGGTATTCCAAGTTTTCTGCTTGCTGTATGGGTTGACTTTCTTTGCTTTCAACAAAACACGGGCGGTTGGCCCGTGCTCTTGCCTTTACAGAGACACCTTGTTTATTCTAACTGATGAAACTCAAAGGTTTCACCATTTGCTGGATACACATTTCCTATTTGTAACATTGTTGACTGGTTGGTTGAATGAATCTTGTCATGTGGAATTTAAAATTCCAGTGATTTGGAGAAAACTGAAGTATCACTAAACGGAGTGCTATTTTTTTTTGTATAAAAAAAGCATTAGGGATAATAGCTAATACTAGACATACATATACTGATATTACCTCTGCTATAAGACCAGTGTCTCACTGTGACAGTTTCCAATTCAGTACCTCCAAAAACTTGGAAATTACACAAGATGAAGCTACGATATTGAAAGTTGTGCAGATCTGTCAAATGATGAACAAAAGAGAAACCCAGACTCGAGAATGAAGCAGAAATTCTCATATCATGACTGAAAGCATGTCATCTTTTATGACACAATACGTAAGTGCTTTCCACGACAGGCAATGTGAATTTGAACAATACTGCTTCCAGTACGAGGGGTTAGTTTACTGTAATCATGGGAAATCTGTACTAGAAGCTTTGGGATATATGCATCATCCTAATGAATGGTGGGGGTCTTTTTATTAGACTCTTCAAAGTGAAGCTCTTGAAAGCAATCCTTCTTGCATGTTGGAAATATCCCATCAACCCCTTTAGCTCATGCAGCTCACATGGAGTCATATGAAACTTTTGGTGAATATGATTCAGTATGAAAAATATTTGGGACATATTTATGGAGACCTGAAAATGACAGCACTGCTACTTGGTTTACAACTTGGGTATATTAAATTTTGTTGCCTCTTATATGAATGGGGTCCAGTGATATTGAGAATCATTATTATAAAAGAGTGGCCAAAAAGAGAAACATTGACAGTGGGAAAGAAGAGCATTGCAAGTTCACACTAGTAAAACCTGAAAATATTTACCTACCGCCACTACGCATTAAGCTACATTTAATAAAAAATTTCATTAAAATAATGAATATTGATGAGACTGGATTTCACTTTCTAAAAATTAGTTTCCTAACATAAGTGATGCTAAGATAAAACATTTATAAGACCAAGAATAACAAAACTTAATGGATATTGAATTTGAAGACAGTTTGAATGAACTTCTTGAAAACTCTTAGAGCACTTTGATATAATATGTCGCTAAAGATCCACTTAAATTCTCATTTGGTTTTTCCACTACCGATCTTGGAGTTATGAGTAATGAACATGGAGACATTTCATTAGGAAATATCCACTATGGAAACACACTATCATGAAAAATGGAACCGAAGAATGCTGGCTGACTACTGCTGAAACCTCTAAACTGATGTACCTACAGCAAACTACACAGAAAATCCAAAAGAAGCAGATTTTAGGCATTTAAAAATCTCATATGTAAAATACTGTTATTCTAGTCACAATGGTCTTTTCTTACAATAAAAAATGGTTATATGTAAAATTATGCCTGAAAGAAATCACATTTGTTTTTGAAATCAGCATAAAAAATACTGTAAGATTTACCTATTAGCATTCTTGTAACAAACAAAAAACAAAATTCAGTTTTCCAGTGTTATTAAAGTGTAAATTAAAGCATGCATTTATATAACATTTTTTTATCAAAAAAATTAAGAGAAGGTTAAAGAATTAGAGGTAATAGAGATATTGTTTCTTAACTATACTGAAATTCTATCAGAGTTAAATTTTTTGAAGAGGTGATATTTTATATATCTGTAGTCTAGATTACAAAAAATACCTTTAAATTTAGTGTGTTGTAACATTAGATTCTACTTAAGGTACAGGGAGTTCAAAAAGTCACTGTACAGTATGCTTTAGAATTATGTGGTGCAATTCTAATCTTTTGGATTTAGGCTAGTTATCCTGTAGGTACGTACTGTGGGTGCTGCTCAGTAATAAACTAAGATATCGGTTGTTGGATTACAATAATGTGCTTTGTGTTATTTTGTTCATCGTTTGAATAGTTATCAGAAACATAACTGGGAATCCATTTTTCTCATTGAATATGCCTTTTGTGAATTAGTCAAGTATACTGATTTAGTGAAGCAAAAGTTTTCTAAAAAGTTTCTAAATACTCCTGTTCCTCACCACAGTACAAAATTTTAAGCAACAGACTTTGTTAAAGACACTGACACTGAACAAAATGGAAGACCACTTAAACTAAACAAACAGAAGCTGCTTGATATTTTGGATGCTATGGCCAAAAGTCCATCAAAGTCAATGTGTAAGTTAGCATAGCAGCAAGATATCAGACTTGCAACTGCACTTAAAGCTGTAAGAAAATAACTGAAACTTTTCCTGTACAAAAATATGTGTGTTCAAGAACTGAAACCTACAGATCATGCCAAAAGATTAAATTATTGTCAGTGGTTTAAAAACATTTTATTGACCAAAGTTCTGTAGGTATCCTCGACATTACATTTTTTTTACAGATGAAGCGTGGTTTCATCTGGAAGGGTTTAATCACAAAATACACCATGGGTTGATAACTAACTCCCATAATTATACTATCTTTACACAAGGTGAAAGTTGGAGTCTGGGTCAGTAGGAGTAGAATGAGCATTGTGGACCCATTCTTTTTTGAGACTATAGTTAATAGTGATCTTTATTATGCTGTTTTAACAAACTTCATTAGTCAGTTAACAGAAGTGGAAATCAATCACAGTTGTTTCCAACAAGATGACACCATGGTGCACACAGCTAATAGTCAATGATTTTACGAAATGTCTTTGGTGAACGAATCATTTCCAGCTCTTGTGGCTTGCACGATTGCCCAAACTGATTCCTCATTACTTTCTATGGGGGACAGCGAAACAAGTAGTGTATTTCAACAAACCACACACAATTGACAAAATAAAAACTGCAGAAACGGCATATATGTAAAAGACTTTTCAGTACATCAGCTGGTTAAAATATTTGAAAATGATTGAAATATGTGCAGTTGGAGGAGGTTATTTTTAAAAAAAATTCTTAAAGTATTCCACTAATAGTAATATCAGTTTCTATAAAATAATGAAATTAAAATACAAAGCGATATTTAAAAAAGTTTCATCATTATACTTCCATAATTCCAGTGCACAGCAATTTTCCAAACACGCTGTACAGAAAAAAATACTATAGTTTCAGGTTAGGTTTGTAAACCAGCTTTCTTGAGGAAAAGAACCACACATAAAGTGTTATTTGAATTATAAAAATCTACCACCACCCAGTTTGTTTAAGTAAAATAAAGATGTATCCTATAAAAAGGAAATAATGATAACAGGGGGGGGGGTCTCTTACTAATCAATATTTTTTATAGAAAAGTGACGTTTAAAAAATACAGATATAATTGCAATATGGATGTGGTGCATCAATCAAATTGGGTTTAAAATTAATAAAATGGACATTTAAGTGAACAGAATACTTATTAAATTATTAATGTGTATTATCTTGTATGCATAAGTTGTAATTCTGAATGAATATTAAATCTTATATTAATGAAAATAATTTATCATTTAAAAAAGAGAATTTCATACTAAACGGAATCTTTGGGTAACTTAAATAAAAAAAACAGTTACTGGAAAGTAATAAGACTTTTATAGTCAAAGTAAACAATAAATATCTACTGCAGTTTATTTTTATTTTTTACATTAATATTGTTTGTAGAACAAGGTTTATGGGCAAAGTTACCTGAAGTGATGAGAGAACAATAGTGCACATTTTTGCGACTTGAGAATTTGGAAGTATTATGTAATGAAACTGAACTCTTCTGATTGAATATAGACTTCTGTTTTAATATTCTGCTGCTGAATATTAACAATTTAAATTGCTAAGCATATCCACTTTACTGACTTCAAGATGTTTTACTTCAAATTTGTAGTATCAGGATAAATCTGGTTTTTGTACAAGCGATTAGAAAAGTTTTTACCTGTTGGTTTGTGGAGCATAGAGGTGGGGATTTGTCATGGATTCAAAGATTTACTTACGTAGAATCAGATTCAGTTGCTAAAAAAAGTAATTACAACCAAACGTATGTGTCTTATCAATTATGAAATTCCCATTCAAACTTTACACCAAATTTTTGATAGAAAAAAGAATCAATTTCCAACAAAAGAAGTTCTTACATTTAAACAAGACTTGCTTTATCTGCAGATTTGGACAAGCAAGACTTGAAACTAATTTGGTGTGATTCGTTTTAATCAAAATCGTATCATTACATTTGAATGTTCTCTGCTAAAAGTTATATAGAGTTGCCATTTGTTATGGTTGAGGAGTTCGTCAAATTAAAATTGTGTAATAATAATTATGTATCTGAGAAATATACTGGTAGATATGCAGCTGCTATTTGTATAAATTTCAACAACTTTATAGAATGTGAGAAGTTGGGTGTTACGTTACATGATTTATTCATAATTATATTAAAGGATTTGGCATAATCTCTTTATTTATGATTGATTAAATTTGATAGATACAAACATTGCATGTTTATTATTTACAATGGATATGAAAATCTTCTGTGATATAATTACTATGACAGTGATTAAAAATCAGGTGTCTCATAAAAAAAAATATGATCATACTTAAGAAGAAGTAGGTTCTTGGAGGCTACAAGTGCTAAAATATTTTGCAATTATCAGCTTATTACTTCGGATAATTGCATCAATAGAGTTATCAAGAAAAATCATTGTAATAGGTAATTTTCTTTTTGAGAGAGAATGGATTATAAAAAATAAATGTTAAAACAATTCACAGTTTGTTTAATATTGCAATCTGTTAACTTCATAATTCTTCCTGGAACATGAGAAGAAAGCAAAACTTTTAAAGATTTAAAGCAGCATAAGTTTTCGTGAAGTAAATATAATAAGTTATGGATCAGGCTAAACTCACTTTGTTGAAGAAGGCTGTACTTCAATTTTACTACTCTGAGAGGTAATGAATGAAACTATGTGCTACTTCGAAAGAAGTGAAGAAACTATTTATCAGTTTTATTGGTCTCGCTAATTTTGGACAAGTGTACTATGATATCTTACTTATGATGAGCAGGTAGAAATGTTTGAAGATGGAATGTGTGATGTAAGATCTGGAGTCATCATTTTTAATTTAAGTGTTCGTTAATAATAAAGACAAATTTTAATTTTTTGGTCGTAAAAAGACCAGAATGCTGAAGTTTTGAATATGTTTGAAGATATTTTTTATCTGCCAGGTCAGTTGTCTAAGACATTTCATTTTCTATTTTTATTGACTGGCGGAAAAGAGGTGGCCATATTTTACCACAGGCTCTTAGTAAATCCTTAAAACCTTCAGAAAAGGAATGTTCTCTGTGAAAATTGTTTCATATGTTGCAGTGTACTTTAATTCAAGATAATTTGTTTCTATTACTAATCTTCCTGTTTAAAGAATGCTTTCAAGTACTGATAAACTGAAAATATTGATATATTGACATTTGAAATCTATTTTCTACTTCATGCTGTTATGTTTTTAATAATGAATTGCTTTTGTTGAAGATTCTCTTCTAAATTTTCTTTATGCAAAGTGGAAAGCAAGCATACTACCTGCTGAGTCTCTTATTACCTTCAGACAGCCTTATTTTAAAAGAAGGTTTGATTATTGATTAATTGCCATTTGTAAATTGTCATCTATAATACAATTATATAATGCAACTGCATGAATTTAACTTCAGTGGTACTTGGCAAATTGATGATATTAAGGTTTCTCAACATTTTTACCAGATCACTTTTTTAGAATTATGTACAATCTCTGAAAGAAGTCAGTTGCAGTTGACGATAAAATGGTGGCGAGTTATATGTGTTCTGATTGAATGTTCACAATTTGCTAGTGATTACATGACTTACATCAACTTGTGATAGTGAGATGTGCTTGGTTTCGTGCTTGTAAAAAAAAAAAAAGTTACGTTCTTAATATATATAAAAAAAGTTTGAAGATTTTTAAATCTGCAAGCATATCAGCACGTGATTTTGTTTAAGCATTAATTCTGCATATCATTTTTCTCTGGGTTTTTATTGCAAGTGTCTTTCTACATTTTACCTGATACTTAATTGTTAGAAGAAATAAATTTATGAAGCAGAATTTTTTGTGTGCATCAAGAGGATTACGTTCAAGAATTTTAAGCAGTTAATTAATTATGTTAATGAGTTTACGGTTTGTAGTAAGACAGGTAAAATCTGTGATCTTTTGCACCCAATTTGTTAGGTTTCGAGGTGCTGTTGATTATGAAGAGGCAGCAGTACTAGATCGTCCAATCTTCCGGGGACCTGAAGGTACAGTTCGCTTTGATCCAAATGTACTGAAGAGAATATCAGTTGAAATCGTCAGAAGAAATCTTCTTCCTCCTGAAACGCAAGTAATAAATCGAGCTATAGTTAATCCTGAAGATATTACACCTGTGCGTCGCCCTGGTGAGTCAGTAATTGCAACAATTCAGGTCATTCCAGCGTTACTTTTGTAATTGTATTAATGTATTTAGTTGCTTAGAATTATTAGTTACCATTTGGTAATTATGGTACATTATTCCAATCAGTTGTTGCTAATAAAAGGAAAAGGTTGAGTTTTAGTCATTCTGTACTAGTTCAATTGTTACTGTAAATCTAATGAAAATATTACATTTTAACTGATACATGTAAAGATTTTTTTTTTTTAACTAAGCATATTTCTAAAGCTGTTGTGTAAGAAAATTTACATTTTAGTTGGGCTTGCCAATATAAAATCACTTTAGTATTCAGCCTTTTCCTTAATAACTAAGCATTTTAGAAGAAATAATAATTTTTGGAATAAAGTATATCTTTAAAATTTAATATACTTAGTTTAAAAAACTGTGCATCCTTCCTTATTTTTAAGAAATGAATGATTTTTAAAAAAATAGTCTGTAGTTAATGGTGCAACTTCTGTTAATTGTTTTATACAAATTTTTAATGCAAGTTAGTTTAAAATATAAATTGTGGCTTAAAGGAACCATTTACAATAAACACCAAATTTTAGTTAAATGTTAAAAAAAATTATAATTTAGTTAACGTTAATAGCAAAGTTATTGTTTTCTAGAATATCAGTATAGTAATATCCTGGAATGAAAGCTGATATTTTAAACTATTACTAAATTATATTTAATAGTTAATTATCTCGAAGGTGATACTTTTGAGATAATTTTCCATTCTCTTCTTAATTTGTATTAAGATCATAACTGCAGAACTTGCTATTCATTTAAAACATGCTGGCAATTTTATGAAGTTTTAAATGTGAGTTCTGCTGTATAGTGAGCACATGCAGGCAGGCCCCAAGATAAATCAGGCATCTGATAAATAAATGTTTATTTCTTTAATTAATGGATTTTCTTATGATTAATTTATACTGTACTGATCTGTTTTTCAACAGTTCATTCGGTGAGAATTATTCACTGTCTTTTGATGTGTGGTTCAAATTGTAATAAATTGGGAACATCATTATTAAGCGAATCTCCACAGCAGAGTGGTAACATCTTGTCATTCTCTTCTGGGTTCAAGTCCCAGACAGACATGACATCTTTTACTCAGTAAATTCATTGTCATCAGCAGCCATTAAAGGATGTCAGCATAAATAAATTATGCTGTGTAATTTTTACATTTCTAACACTCGTTTTTGATGCCTTTTATTAACTGTTTGATAAAAAGGTATATTTAATCAGTTGTTTTGATTGTTTAATTTACTTATTCAGTGTTTTAGTAATTTATAAATGGATTTTATCTCAGAATGTAGTTTTACAGTGTTGCAGTTTACGGGTTTTTAATTGCCACATGTCATAATGATATTTTGAGTGATGTAGTTAATTATATTGATTATACTACGCAGGCTTTTGTGTCAAAATATCAATACAAATTCAGTCATTACTCAATTTACTTTATACATTACTATTTATTACTCATTAACAACTGGTACTATTTCTCATCACTGGTATGTAAGTATGATGAGGCATCAATAGCTTGCATTGAACAAAAAAATATTTTGTTAGAATATGCTGTACTGCTTCCCATGTTAAATCTTAAAGTTAATTGATAAATGTGATCATTTCACTAACAAGCCTAAAGGATGCTTCTGGTTACTATTTGGTTGGCACCAAGAAGGTCTTATCAAAGAGAAAACGTATCAGTTTCTCTTGTATAAACCTAGAACACTGGAAAGTATATGATTAAAAATGTTAAAAAAGTATGGGAACTTCTGTAAAAAGTAAGTTTTCATGGTAATTGTAGTAAACATTATCCATATTAACAAAGTATTCAAGGTTAGGTTAGTTATGTTCTGAAATTTATAGACTGAGTGGTTTAAAAAATTGATTTAATCCTGATTAATGTTGTTAATTAGTAGTTTGGTTTTATGTATTTTATGTATATGAGTAAATATTAGATAAAGTTCATATTTATTCAGCAAAGAAACTAGCATAGAGTGTTAGTTCTAATATTCAGTATATAAGTATTTAAATACTTTTGTAAGTATTCATTACTTACAAATACTAGTCCTTAATGTATAATACTAGAATTTTTAATACAAAGAATCAATGTATTATAAAACAGTTAAAAAGAAGTTAAGTGACTAATAAATATGAGTTCACAACAAATAATCATGTGTGAAAGTTCTCTAATAATAGTTCTTTGTGATATCTACAGAAGTTGCACAAGGAATTTTGAAATGTGTTATTAAATTTTTAATTTCAGTCCAGCATAATGTATTAATAAAAAATTTCTTGTTTCAGTGTAATGTATTTGTATTACTAAATTACCTTTTTCTATATTTAGGTTTAATCAGCAAATGAAGATAGTTCTTCTATTTGTATTTTTGTGTTTTTTCTTTACATTATTTTTATACAGCATGGTTATTTAAAAGCATGTTTTAAAGTGAAATTTATTTAAATCATGATATTGATATAAGTAAAAAAAAATATATATTTTTTACAAGTTAATTTTGTATTAACATATTAATATTAAAAGTGTTTTCTTAGGAAATTTCTTTTTTAATTATTTTAACTTTCTTAAACTTTACTATTATCTACCATACTTTTAGTTATGCAAGTTATCTTCAAATGGACATTGAAAGAAAAAACTTGGAAGAACTGAGTTCATCATGTAAATTTCGCTTTTCTTTTTCGTCGCTGAGAGAGTTTCTTTATGTTTTTCATCTAAATTTGTTTTGATAAATATATGTATATGAATTTTCTTTTAACATGATTTTTCTAATAGGATTTTAAAATTACATTTTAAAAAAATGATAAAGTTAATTAAAATTTAATTTTTTGTAAATTATACAAAACAATGTTTCAAAATTATTTTTTTGTGAATTTAATTTTTTTAAATAAAGATTTTAACTTCAATATTGTTTGGATTATTCTTAGCCTAATTTTCAGAGGTTTTTTCATGCAAAAATTTGATTAATAAATTACAATTCTCTTTTAATTGAGTAATGACAATTTCTTTTTTCTTTTGCTAATGAAAAAATTATATTTATGTTTTTACTGAAATATATTAAATCATAGCAGAATTAAAGGAAACATGCATACTTAATCATTAGATTGAATAGATTCTGTGTTTTAGAAGACATCTCTCATATTGATGATCAACTGATTGAAGATAATACATATCGGTTACTTACTGAGAAAATTTAAATCATTGTGTGGAATTCAATTAATACATGCCATTTTTGATACCTGCACATTGTTTAATTTTATTTTTCTCAAAACAGATTTTTTTTCAAATTTTAATTTGGTTCATTCTAAAGTATATGTTAATTTTTTTAAGGGTTGCATTTTTTATATTGGGGTTCTGTTTCATTATTTTCATCCATGCAGGTTGAGGGAAGGCTGCAGTGACCAACTTACCAATCAGCTGTAACAAGAATTCTACGTAGGTATGTAATGGTATTCATCTAAGGGTTTACATTTTTTAAACTAAAATATTAATTAGCAGTGTTGCTAACAAATTTTATTCAGTTATTCAAGATAATACACTATTCTTTTATTTTATTTTATAATGTATTTGGAGTTGTTAAAATCTATTTTGTATGTACATAAATCTTTTTTATTCATTTCTTAATTTTTGTCTGATTTGCAGATGAATAATCAGTAAAATATATATATATATATTTTTTTTTTTATAAACTTACGTTATTTTTTATTATATAAAAATGTAATACCATTGTAGTTTTTGGATAAAGAATAAAGTGTACAGAATACATTTTTCAAGAATATGAAATCAACTTTATTCATCTGTATTTATATTGCTCTTCAAATCTTCAATGGAAACTTCAATTAATTTTTCACTTCATCATCTTCAAAAATATTTACCCTGGATTTTCTTGTTATATTTGTTGCTGCTGCTGCCATTAAAATTCAGGGTGTTCATTTTATTTGGGTTCAGTGTCTGAAGATTTTTTTTTTTTTATTAAATGTACTGCAGATGTGTTGTATTTTGAAAGTTAAAATTATGTTATTCCAGTTGTTGGAATTCTATTTTGTGGGAAGGGGTGGTGGAGAGTAAGTTAAATTTGAATGATAATATTTCCTGTGCTTGCTAATGACAACTATTATCTAATTTCAAGATGAACTTTTACATGTGGAACTATTTATTTATTCAGCTGAAAATATATCAACTATAACATTGCACGTAATTTTTTTTTATGAAGAAATTGCTGTGAAGAATTTTTATAAAAAAAAGAGGACTTGGGTTAAGTTGTTGGTTATTAGTGAGAAAAGTTTATATTTTTCGTTATTGTGTTAAATCATCATCAAACTTGAGGACATAATTTTTTTTTTTAATTTGTTGCTTTGATATATCCTTATTACAAGAATGGGGCATACTTCTTATTTAAAGTGCATCTCTGAGTGTAGCTTAGGTACTGAAGTACCTTTTTTCCTGTTTAGCCATCAGGAATCGCCGCTGTCAGGTATTACTTCAGAGGATGATATATATGAGTGTAGTCTTGTACAGCCTCAGGTTGACCATTTCTGAGATGTGTAGTTATTTGAAATCCAACCACCAAAGAACACTGGTATCTGCGATCTAGAATTCAAATCCATATAAAAGTAACTGCCTTTACTAGGATTTGAATGTTGGAACTCTCGACTTTGAAATCAGCTGATTTGAGAATATGTGTTCGCTTGACTAACCCGGTGGGTTAAAGGTACTAAAGTACCTAACTTCAGCTAATGTTTAATTAGTTATTTAGCTATTTATCTTTTCTCTGAAGTTTATGAAAAAAAAATTGTCCTGCATAAAAAATGTTCAGTAAGAAAAGGGAAATTTATATTTTATAGCTTTTAATGGCATTTAAATTAATCCTTTATCTTAATACTTCCCTTAATGGTGATAACAGAGTGCAGTCTTAAGTAAACATTATTTTAGTTATTCTATTTAATTTACTTTTGTTATGTAAGAAAGTACAGTGAAGTAAGTTGCATTTTTGGAACAACAATAAAATGTTTTGAGATTCGTAATAGAAAATAATTTGTGTAATACAATCCAAAATTATTAAAATGCACAGTGAATTAAAATTTATAATAGTTCGATTTAGAATCAAATAAAATTTAATCAAAAATGGTTTTGTATACCAAGCAAAGGCTTATCTTTCACATCCGTAAATGATACTACAAACAAGACATACTCATGCATTGGAGAACAATTGAACATAGATGAAGAATATAATATTTATTTTTATAGAAAATTTTTCTCATTTTCCATTAATAATTTCTACTTCTCAGAAAGAATGTTTTATATAATGACAACTTTTTTTTATTTCATTAAAATTCTGTTTGAGAATAAATTGATGATCAGTCTAAATTTGTTATCCATAATATTGAAAAATGAAGATTAAAATTAAATTATACAACATTCATTTGATATTGTATAATCACATTATTCTAAAAAGTCTGAAATTCCTCAGTGACGAAGGGAAAAGTGAAACTTGATCAAACCTCATTGAAAGGCATGAATATAGACATTAGCATATATCTTGTCCATCAAAAAACAGAATTCTTTATTACTCTTGGATAATATTGAAAATTAATTTTGTCAACAATTGAACAGAAGTAAAGAAGAAATATATAAGAATATGAGCATTAATTTGAATTGTTTGAAAACAACTGCTTTCACTATATATCTTCAAAGAATAGAATTACAATCACTTAAACCAGTTGTCATTTTAGAACTAAATACTAGTGAATTACTGCTGCTTAGTACATGTGGTTACAAGAAATAAAACAATTTGATTTTGAAGTTAATCTACATTAAGGATTAATCAAATTGTTAATTATAGTAAATTGTTTTATCTTTTAAATTATTCTTTGCTTACATTTGGATTATTCTTGGCAAAATAAAAGCTACAATGAAGACAATTATAGCAAGATTGTTTATCATTATTCTGTGTGATAATTGCACAAATTATTTTTTTACTATGATAATATGAACTGATTTTACTAGTCTTCAGATATTTAATAAATAACCTTATTTCATTTAATCTATTTTAATGATATAAATACGATGAAATGCAGATAGCGCGCTACATCTTAATAGTTTTATATGAATTATCTGATTCTCAAGTGTAAATAGCAGTTAATTTGCTAACATCAACTTCGTCTGTTTCTGAAACTTTGCAAAAATTCTTATCCAGAAATGGTTTATTTGTCTTTTTATCACATTGTTACTTTTTAATGTTGTCACATTCTGATTACTTGGAACTTTTCATGTAATTTAAAAAAAGAAGTGAAATCTTCAAGATTCTTTATAATCTGAACTGCCAAGCATATTGTTGGAACATTGTACAACAGCTACTCATATAAACATATTAGCTATCTTAAAAATTATAAATTGAATTATTTTTCTTGTTGGACATTTAATATGCATTTTGTGTTACTGTTAAAGAAATACAAGGATAAGCTACTAAAATATATATTTACAAAGATTTTTTTTTAAGAATGTACATGTTTTTTTAATTCTTTAAATTTCATAATATTGTGTACTTGATAATTAATTGTATATTTGATAACATCTGGTTAATACATAAGTATTAGAACACCATTAATTTTAGACACTTTAAAACATTTATGTTTTATATCATTCATGTACTTATTTCTTTTGAAATATTTTAGTTAAACAATTTTGTGTTTCTCATAGTTACAATTACCAATTCTCTATTACTGTCACTTTTTTTTATAAATATAAAACAGTAATTCTGAGCCTGTTGGTTGATAAAAGCTCTAACGTGTTAAAGATAATGATAGTGTCAAGTATTTTGAAGGGAGGGAAGTTTTATATTGTGAACATAGAGAATTGTATAAAAAAATTTCATACCTGACCAGATCAATTTAAAAAATGTTATACTTTTAGTTAAAAAGTAGTTGTTTCATGTAATTGAACATTTTTATTACTAATTAAAGATGTATTTAACTTAAATGTTATAGCTGAAAGTGTGTTTGTTCTATTAAGTTAATAAATTTAAATTTCTTTTTCTTTTTGTAAATATAGTTTTATTAATCTTGAAACTAATTTGCTGCAATTTAAAACAGGAATATTCAATATCATTCTTTATAGATATATGTAAATTTGCACGTAGTGTTCAAAATACTTATAAACTATTGTGTAATCATATATACAAATGAAAATGTATTAGTGATAATTGCATAGTGAGCACTGATTGTTTACTAAAGTTTTTTAAAACAGAGGTCAGGAATGGGAAACTTAAAATCAATTTTGATATTTAATGGCAATAAACTTCGATTTATCTTTCAATGTGTTATAAGATACATTTTCTAAAATTGTTACATTATTTGGTGTAACATAAGCGCTACCAAAAATATTTTTACTGTAAGCTATTTTATTTGAGAATCAAGACGTCAGTTTTTTATCATTAATAACTGAATGTGAAACTATCATCATTTACATTATTCATTCTTCAGAAAGTCAACTTTATGGCAACATTTTATTTTTTCAAGGTTAGATTTCAACTAATAATGTTTTCAAATAAAACACAGCGATCATTAGTTGATTATAATGGCTTAAATCATTCTAATATGAATAGAAATGGCTAAAAAATGTCAATTATTGAATTTAACTGCGTTTTATGTTGTGTTTCAAGATGTTTCTGTGTAAATTTTAGAGGAGCTGTGAATAAGTTGGAAGTTTCATATTATGTCTCTTAATTGATTTCAGTGAAATTTCCTCACAAAATTTTAATATCTTCTCAAATGAACTGAAATAATTTTTTTCTGTTCTAGTGTTATCAGTGAAGGTTAGGATGAACAAGAATTACCCAAGAAATATTAGAAATTAAAAAAAATAATTTTTCTTTCCACATGGCTGAATGCGCTTATCCAGCACTTTGTATTGAAAATATTTTTTTCGAATTTTGTTGTCAAAGATAAGCAGTGATTTATAACTTTCTCCACTATAGAGATATTTTCAGTTTTATTTTTTTGAAGAAAAAAATTGCACAGGACAAGTTCGGAAAAGTGAGAGACAACAAGAATTAGTCCTTGTTTTTTTTTGACAAGAACTGATGTAGTATGGGTACATACAAGAACTGTGAAGTGTAGTATGGGTACATACAAGAACTGTGAAGTGTAGTATGGGTACATACAAGAACTGTGAAGTGTAGTATGGGTACATACAAGAACTGTGAAGTGTAGTATGGGTACATACAAGAACTGTGAAGTGTAGTATGGGTAGGGCATAGTTGTTATGCGAAGACTAGTCCCAACTATCCCAAATAACAGTGCATTTTTGTCACACACTTGTGCAATCTTCTCAACTAGACCAGATTGATATGCTGATTTACATTCTCTCCAGGAGGAACTAATTCCCATTCACATTAAAAAAAAGCCTTCACATTTGATTGAACTTCCCATGCTTTTTTTGATGTCAATGATTCTTCTGATTTCTACTGGCTTGATAGTTGTTTTGTTTCCAGGTAATAACCATTGCATCAGCTATCTTCACCTGTCGCAACTTAAGAAAGAAACTGGATCATTTTGAAGTTATCTTTCAAGTCTTAGTACACATCAACACAATTTATTTTCTGATCTGTGAACCACGGTTCAGGTTTTGCAGCAACCCGTTGAAATAATGTTAAAATTTGTTGACAGCAACTCGACACAAGCTAATTTAGAAATCTCGTCCAACGAAGACCAAACCACTTTGTCTTGAAACTCGACCACTTGAAGGCCTGATTTACCTTAAAGCTTACTCTTGAAAAATATTCTGAAACATCAGCAGGAATTTTTCGTAGAGGAACCAAACTTAATTCTGAGTCTCTGATCTTTATGATCATCCATCACAAAAATTACAGGTCACATTTAACAAGTGCAAGGAAAAACAAAAACTGAACACCTTACAAACAATGCAGAACAATGCTATTCTGCAGACTGCCATTTGGTACTGTAAGCTCATTATACCTAGAGGGAGAATTCAAAACATCTATATTTTGCATCAAGTACAGATTCTCTTTATTGTTTTGAGTACTCCAAAAAAAAAGAGTTAAATTCTTATAAGTGGGTGAGTCTTAATCTGATACCTCATTAACTTAAAGGTAAAATAAAAAATAATAAGTAATTTGCAGTGTGAGGTTTTTTTAATTTTTAAACTCAAGTTTCACAGTTAAGTTTCCATCAAGACATCGATAAGTCTCGAGGGTGTCTCAAAACACCCAAATCACTTGACTGAAATATTTGGCAGAAAAGGCATTCAAAATTGGAAAAAACTAGTGATTTCTCTGGTGAAAATGAAAATCTAAAGTGCGGTGTTTATTAAAGGCAAGTTTTATTTAAATGGGGTATTGGTGTTTTACTTGTTATTGAACTAGAGAAAATACATTTAAGACATTGCAACTGATATGTAAATTTTTAAAAATTCAAGAATTTTTTAGTGGAATTTGGGCCACATTTAGTTTGTAAAAGTGACTTCATCAAGAGAACATGTATTGCTATTACCAAATATGACAATTTTTAATATGCTTACGTTTTATACATCATGAATATTACATCAGTTTAAAAAAAATGTGCTGAAAGATTATTCTAATGGAATTATTTTTTAAATAGCATAAATTTACAAACATAATAGTGTATCAAAAGGAAATTTCCAGGAACATTTGGCACCACATTAAGAAACTGCTTCAAGAAAATAATTATTATTAACACTTATTTATGATTAAAATAAATTTTATGTGTTAAAATCGTGATTATAAGGATTTTTTTCTTGAGTGGAATATCCTACTCTCATAAATCAAATTTTAGGTTAAAAATAATAAAGTTAATGCTGGTTTCTTTTTCAAAATATTCTGTGGAATGGTTTAAAAATATCTCATGATTCAATTTCAGGGAATTAAGGATATCGTCGATTTGGATATGGTTCAGTCTACTTAATTTTGCATAATCATCTTAAATTGGGAGCAATAATTGTGTGTGATCATCAAACAGGAAAATAATTTCAAGAAAATGAATTATTGGAGCAGTTATTTTGCATTCTCATAGGTTCTGGAATAAATATGGTATTAAAAATACTTCAAATGGAAATTTTTTTTTAATTTGAGCTGTTACATTCTAAATTACTTTCACACCAATTATTTTTTTATATATATATATTTTTTTTTTTGTGACATTAAGTAGTAGAATTCTTATATAAATATTTTCTTAATTATTTTCTCTTCATTTTTATTTATTTTTATTTTTTTCTTTAATAATGAATGACATTTTTAACATTTGAAGACTTCGTGGGAAAAGTTGGAAATACAAGAGGAATGTAACGCATTGGGAAATGGTGATGAAGGGGAACTTCAGTGAATGTAATGCGTTTAGAAATGGTGATGAAGGGGAACTTCAGTGTTGGTAAGATGGTAAGGTAATGAGGTTATGCTGGATTTTATCGGGATTTGGATTAAGCTGGAATAAATCATTTTTATAGGATTCTTTTTTTTTTGAAAAGGAATGGATTGCACAGTTTAAACTTACAAAAATAAATAGTATGATTTACTGATATACTATAAATTACTAGTAACTTTGTTTATAATCTCCAGAAATGAGTTACGGAGATCAAATGAATCAGCAGCATGGCAGATTGCGAGACCCATCTCAACACCATCCTCCACCACATCCTCGTTCTCATCAGGATAATGTGCGCTCACCATCACCTTGGTGGAATCATCCTTCTGCTATGGATGACTACAACCAACGCGATTCCATGGGATATCCAAGTTTGTACCAATATTTTTGTTTCGTGCCATATTGCATGATTGTTCTGAAAACCAGTTCTGAAAATTTATGTTTATAATGCATTTATTTTTTTCTTTTTGTAATGTTTTCATTGTAATAAAATATCTTGTAAGGAAGTATGTTTTTTTTACAACAGATATTTTGTTATTTGGTAATGAAGGCTTGTTTAACAACTATTGCCTATCAAGTATTATTATAAACATGATTAGAGAATGTTGAAGGTCAGTTAAAAAACAATATATTAGCTTTTATTGTACTGGCTATTTTGAAGATTGTTTAGGAGTATAAATAAATAAAATAGTTTGTGGTATTACTGATGTACACAAAATTCTATTATGGGTTCAAAATATTGACATTTTTGTTTTCTTTAAACATTTATAAATGATGAACATCTTATTACATTGTAAAAACTCAGCTCTTATCATGATAATTTAAAATTTACATTTGAAACAGATTAGTGCAGAAAAATCCAACCATCCATGGTCACACAAAATTAATATATTTAAAAACATGTTAAATACTTGTGTTAAACACACAGAACAACAGGGAAAAATTATATGCAGAAATAAATATTATAGAGTATTGCAGTAAAAATGGATATAAAGCCTCATTAATTGATGAAAATATTTATAAAAAACAATATTTGAAATCTAAAAATGAAAAAACATTGAAACCTATAAATAATACAGACACTGTTAATAATATAAAATACTCTTATACTAACAATATTATTGAAAATTTAATTAATGTTTTTAATGATAAAAAATATAAACCAGCATAAGTCCAACAACTGTTTAGTAAGACAAAACCATAATGATTTTAGTTTTAGTGGTTAACATGGCATTTATAAAGTAATATATAATGATTGTGATAAAATTTATTTTGGGAAAACTAATAATCATTTGAAGTAAGATTTGCAGAACATTTTAGATAATAAAAAATTCTTCTTTTTTTTTAATGTTTCTGACCATCTATTTGTGAATAAACATTCTATTACCGACTTAGAAACTAATTTAAAAATAATTGAAGTCGCAAAGGAAAATTATAATAATAAAAAGTTTCATTGACATTTTAGAAAAATATCATATATATATATTAGAGTTTAAAAGTTAAATTTACATATATTATGTCATATGTAATAATATTAATGTTGTAATGTGAATTAATTTTTAATCAACTGATGAGGAATTTCCTCGAAAGCGCTTTTGATACATAAAAACAAAAAATGAAAGATAAGAGCTCTTATTGGTTCTGTACTTAGATGGATTGGGATGAATTTTGTTTATACTTGGAAATAAATATATATGTTTAAAATGCTTGTCAGTTTATGTTTAAGCATTGTTACTGATAAACTTTGATTACAAAAAATCTTTTGAGATATTGCAAGGTCAAATTAATTCAATTAATGGTATAATTATAATGATATCCTGATTCAGGTTCATTTGACCCATAATAACTCACAACTGCATACTGTGACAATATTTTAATTTATTATAGACAAAAAAATTTGTAATATGGATGATGCTTAACATGCAATTTATTTGCGGTTTTTTTAATCAAAGATAAATAATCCTTTTGCTAAACTTATAATCTTCATTCTCAAATATTGTTCACTTATAATTTGCAAATTTTTTTACCTATCTATCTTTAAATTCTTGAATAACAGTTCAGTTAATCTTGATGGTTCTGTATCTGTGAAATAGAAATGCAAGTATGTTGTTTAATCTATATTATTTTTGAAATGTCTAAATAACTTTAAATATACACTCTTTCTTACTGCAAGTTTGAAGCTTGTGTGCGAGAGGTGGAAACTGAATTTTATAGTGTATGAAAAATCCCTGACAGATTCTAATCCAGAAATATATATATATTTATAATTTTTTTTTAATTGCATACTATACTTAAAATAATTTTAGAAATTACAGTAACGATCATTTTCATCCACATAATCTTTCATAGCTGCAATCACTTTTCTCAAGGAATGCCAAATTTAATCATTCTTGAGCATTTTTCATTGCTGCTTTCAACAGTTATACTTTTTCTCAAACGCTAAAGAGATTTTCATTTTGATAATGTAAAATAGATTGAACACTGAAAGAATGGAACTTTGTAAACACAGATTGGACATTGTAACCAGATTTTAGGCTAAAACTAACCAGATTTTAGGCTAAAAGACATTGTAACCAGATTTTAGGTTTTTGTTATGAACAGCGAGAGTATGAATCTGCTAAGAATTGCTAGACAATCTGATGTAGTAATGATCTTTGATCCAATTTTACTACATTCTCTCTTATATTTCAGATTTCATGTTTATACTTTTTCCTTCTTACATTGTTGTTAATGGAATAAACTATTCATTTTTCTTAATAAAATTTTTTAAACAAACATTTTTTATGATGTTCATGAGGTTAGGTATAATTATGTAAATTGTTAGGTGCTGTATTAATAGAGAAAACAGTTGTTAAGTAGATATTTCATTTTATTTAGTAAATCTGAGAAAAGTAGCTTATTTCATTTCAATGTAGCTTAATTGGTAGAAGTTTATAGCTATTCAGCTATAAGCTATTGTTATAAATTTTAAAAGTTTAAAATGTTCTGTTGTGTGCATCATTTTTATCAATATGTCTAAAAATTAAGTACGCATTGATATAAAATTTTCCCATTTTCATCTAAACTAAATAAGAATGAATTTACTTCTTCTTTAAGATTGTATTATGTTCCCATAAAATGGTGATGTTAATTGAACTAATTTTCTCTATTAAAAACATGTAATTTGGATAGTTAGGTTATATTGTAATTTAATGTGTACATTTATTTGTTCAAGATATAATAGTTAAATTAACTGCATTGTGTATTGGTTTTAACATAATTTGAATTTATTGGTTGTGAATTTATAGTAGAAAAGGATAATAAGAAAACATGCGTGGGCATTTAATAATTAAAGAAACAAATTATAGAGAAAAAAAAAGTGTTTTTACAAAGTGAGACTTTTATTACTTCTCAACATAATCCCCACCAATATTAATACACTTGTCACAACGATGAACTAGTTTTTTTTATACCTGATGCAAAGAAGTCTTTGTCTTATTGTTTGAGTCACTTTCCCACAAATTCTTTATGTCCTCGTTGCTGAAATTTTTTTTCCCCGCATAGTGCCTCCGTGGACCAAACTTATGGAAATCTGAGGGACCCAAATCCTGGACTTTAGGGAAGATGTAGTACCTCCCAACCCATTTTTCCAATGGTTTCTTGGGTCAGCTGGGTGGTGTGAGGGCAAGCAATCTCACAATATCACGCATACTTTTTCATCAGCATAGTCTGAGTAGTAGACACTGTTTATTGTACGCTGATTTTCCAAATAATCACTAAAGACGACACCTTGGGCATCCCAAAAGACGGTCAACATGACTTTTGGGCATGCTTGCGTTCTGAATTTCTTTGGACATGTGAGCTGTTGTGCTTCCATTCCACGCTTTGTCTTTTGGACAAAAAAACAATTTTGGTTCAAAATAGTAACCCAAGTTTTATCACACGTTAAAATCTTGTTTAGAAAAGGGTCACTTCCCCTTTCATAGTGTTATTTGAAGTCTGTACACACTTTGAGTCTTATTTCCTTGTGTTGTTTTGTTAACTCTTTCGGACCCATCATACAGTTTACTGTACTTGAGCTTGTTACTGATAATGTTATGAACTATGCCAACACTTGCTGTAACTGTTTTTGCTATATGTTCCAACTGTAATATGTTGGTCTTCACAAATGTCATCAATGTGGGATTCAAGCAAAGGAGTTGACACTTCAATTGGCCAGCCAGGATGTTGCTCATCAGTCACTGAGATTCAACCGTTTTTGAACTGTTCTACCCACTTATAACAATTTCTGGGGTTCATACAACTTTCACAATACTGTAAAATCATTCGAGAAAAGATTTTAGCTGTTTTTTCACATTCAGAAAGCAAAATACGGATCACTGAGTGTTGTTGAACTAGTGTGGAAACTTCAAGCGGACACGCCATTGTTAAATGCAATATTGAGGTGATAAACAAAATTTTTACCGTCAACTGTTCTCAGCTTATCCCATTGATGCCAACCTAAAGTCATGAAAGTACAAAACTCTTCCTATAAACTGTTTCATTTCTACATCAATTTGTCTCTTTAATTATTGAATGTGCCCCCACAGAGTTATCTCTGTTTATCTCTGCAGTAATACCTGATTAATTTTCATCTTTAAAAGTTTATAGTTAGTATCATAAGCTCAGAGTGCACTTTCATGATTAAGATTTTCTGCTAAAAGTAAGCAGTCCTTGATTAGTGTATGATGAGCTGAAGAAATGCCTTTTTTTTTTATTAAACCCTGTTAGGTAGGCTTTACTCCTTCTGGTTTTGTGCCAGATCTTTCCAATTGCAACATATTACATTTATGGTGGGCGGGGGGTGGTGCTGATTGTTAGTACAATTGAAGTGTATTCAAGAAGCATTTTTAAACCAGATCAGTCTGCAGTTAAAAATGGGCAATGGTTTGGGAAATCCTATTAAAACCAATATCACTGAAGTATTCTATATAAAGCTGTAAAATTAATTCCATGATTATATTTAAAAAGAAAAAAATAATCCTGTAAATTTTTTGTGATAATTAATATTTTAAAATCAGTTTTATTTGAATGGCCATATTTCAGATTTATTTAGTTTTTAATGTCCAATTATCTGTTATTTCAAAACTGAATGTTCTGATACTCTTAAGATAAAATTTACTACACAATTAGGCTTTTACCGCAATGTAATATTAATTAAAAGAAAAATTTATATATTACATATATTTCTCTCTCTCTCTCTCTCTCTCTCTCTCTCTCTCTCTCTCTCTCTCTCTCTCTCTCTCTCTCTCTCTCTCTCTGTGTGTGTGTGTGTGTGTGTGTGTGTGTGTGTTTGTTAAATATCTTATTCTAATTTATACTAAAATATAATATTTAATATATAAACTTTTTTTTCAAATTGACAAAACTGGTTTTCTGTTGTATACATGCAGTGTGGCACTTAAATTTAAGACTTTTATGGTGATGACTCGCTTCATGATTTCTATAAGAATTTTAAATTTAGGAAATTGAGTCTTATAATTTTGATTAATTTTTTCCAGTTTTAGGAATAGTATGTATTAATAACTATTTATTGGAGTTGAACAAAAAATTAATCCAGCATGACTTCATTACCTTTTTTCTTCAACGTTTTTACAATAATGGAAATGCTCAAGATAATGCAGTTTTTGTGAACTATCATTATTTGTGGGTTTGTTCTGCAAGAGATTCTGCAGAAGAAGAGGTTCTGCAAGAAGAGTGGAATATACATAATTACAATTTTGTTAATTTCCTAAAAACCAGCAAGTTGGGTAAAAAAGTAGACAGTCATTGGACATTTCATCAAATGCAAGAATATTAAGTGCAAGATAGCTGACAAATCTCATGATGATAATATAATTGTAATTTTTGTGTGTGTTAATTTTTGTTTTGAAGTGGAAGAAGAGGATTTTTTATAACAATTATAAACTCTATAAAAAGACTGAAATTTTAATAAGTTATGAAGGAAATTTTTATTTAATTTTTTTTTTTTTTTTATGAAGTTCAATACTTCCTTATTGTTTCCTTCAGTTATATAAAATATATTTAGCTTAGTTTAATTAAGCTGTTATAGGAACATTGTGATAAGAAGAATGTTTTGTGCAGCTAATCCTTCATTTTGTTTTTGATCACATTTAATGTATTAAATGTGTATACAGAAATTATGTGACTAATATTAGAATTTTGTGTTAATTCTGTTCTATTTTAATCATACAGTATATGTGTGGTGTTTAAACGACTGAAAACATTTTATTATATAACTGCTAGAAACAGTTTAACATATTACTATTTTCTTTGTGGGAAATTAATTTTATATTACAAATATCTAACGAAACTTAGTTCAGTTTTTTTGTGGTTAAATAATGCATTAATCTCTTATCTTATGAAGTAATAAATATTGGGTAACTTCCTTTTTTATATTCTTTTCCCATTTTTGAGAGAGAATTGATGGATTTTTATATTTCAAATATCTTCCTGATGCCAATCTGCTGAAATTGGAATGAAGAATGTAAATTTGTAATATGTAATAAATAAAAAACTAATGATGTTACTTTTTTACTAAAGGACAGTTGCAAGATTTCAGGATACTGGTGTAAAAAGCAAAAGAAGAAGCATTTTCTCAGTTGTATCAATGATGTGTTGTAGCAACAACGATATTGGGAATTGTTTCAATGTAATTGAATTCTGGTATTGAAAAATCAAGCATTCTTTGTGTTCGCCTTACAGTTAAACTGCTAATCATGGTGTAGTGGTTGAAAAATTAATTTTTTTTTAATTTTAATTTTTAAAAGTAATTTTCTAAAATTCATAATTGTTACTTGTAATTTTATATATCTATATTTTTTTCTTTTTTAATGAATAATTTAAAAAAAAAATTTAATTATTTTATTAAAAAGTATTTGTTGAAAAAATTATAAAAAAGTAAAATCTGTTCAACTGATTAGATCAGTCAAGACATATATGTTTCATCAACAGTACTGACTATGTGATAAAAGAATATAATATGGTCAAGAAGAGTCAAAGCGTCTTTTTACATCCTGTCTAGTGGAATACTTCTTTGGGTCCTGTGTTTTCAACCTGAATTTAGAATTAAAAAAAAAAAATTAACATATCTTAAATCTTATTTGTCTGTCATATATATATATATATATATATATATATATATATATATATATATATAGTGTGCAAAATGTTATATTTTAAACATTAGTATATATTAATTGTGACTTAATTTTAAGTATTTTATTTATCATCTTTATTAATTTTTACTAGCAAACAAAGGTTCCATGTTTTTGAAATTGTTGAAAGTTAATTGCTAACTGAAGTCTAGTCCAACCATTAAAGGAATAGTATTAAATATAGATAAATTTTACTGTTTTAATCTTTGCCATACCTTTTATTTTGTTTAATTGCACCTGCACATTATGATAAAATTCTGAATTATTTTTTGTTGTTATTATTATAATATATTATATAAATATATTCTTATTGTTTTGGTAACTACATATATGGTCAAATTATAAGGATGTTACCGAACGATTGTTAATATTTGTAATAATTTAAATCAAATCATTATGATTAATGATTATTACAGGCAGCCTCTACTTCATAGATTTTGTGAATTCATCATGTTTAGAATGAAAATATTATTTATTGATCTCTAAATTACACTATTTAATCATTATGTATTAAGTCATTATTCAGAAACAAAATTATTCTATACATTAATGTTTTAATTTTTTTTACAGGTTTAACGTGTACATTACTTACAGTACATTAACTAACAGTTAATTTTTGTTTTGGCTTAAGTTAAAAATTTTAATTTTGAAAAATATTTATTTCATTACTTTAGTTTAAGTATTATGAACTAAAATACATTTCTGTAGACAAATTTGTAAAAAATATTT
This sequence comes from Lycorma delicatula, assembly GCF_047948215.1. Lineage (NCBI taxonomy): Eukaryota > Metazoa > Arthropoda > Insecta > Hemiptera > Fulgoridae > Lycorma > Lycorma delicatula. The sequence goes on along the minus strand of NC_134455.1, from coordinate 45,294,151 downwards.
ATAATGTTTACAATTCAGTATTTTAGAATTTAATATTAATTTTGCAATATTTAGAGATTACAAAGTAATTGGTTCATTTAAGAAGTTGAGCTTTTTCTTTGAGGTAATCTGTTTTTTATGAGAATCACAATACTTGTACATACAGTTAATGAAATAGCTATTAATAACCTTTAGGTATCAAGAGTAAACTTTAATATATAAGTTTGTATATAGTTTATCGGCTTTGTGTTAAATAAAAAAAAACAACTTGAGTGATACAATATAACTAAAAAAATGTGTTAGCATATATTGGCAAGAATTTAAATTTCATTATGAAGCTTTTTTGGTTGGGAGAACAGGTGAAGATTGTGATTTTTTAAGTTGCATAATTAAAAATGTTTTTTATCATCAAAAAGTTTTTATTTTTTTAATAAAAATAATATATAAATAAAATGAATATGTATTGCTTACTGCTCAGCCTTATGGACTGTAGGTCGTCAGAACCTGATACTCTCATTTATACAAGAGTTTTTTTTTAACAAAAATACATGATATTAAGGATCACCCTTGATGCTGTACTGGGGAAAAAGAATTTGGAAAATTGGATAGAATTCATGTAACCCTAAAAGAAATTGTAAACATTTTTATTTTTGCAAGTCATTTAGTAAATTCAAATGAACAGTTTCATTAATAGTACAGGAAGTCATACTCAATTTATGTTTTATATGTTTGTTACAATTTGGTATATGAACTCAGAATAATTCACTACTACAAAAGTTAGTTCACAGAAATAAAATTTCAGCTTTCACACAGGATTTTTGAATTTTGAATTAAATTTAATTTGTTTTTTTTTTTTTTTTTTGAGCAATTATTTTTATTTTAATAATTTTTGTCCATGATATTCTATGAACCATGAATTTCTTAATCTAATGAAATACTGCCTGTTTTTTTATGTAGTAAATATTGTACTGTACAGCTTAATTTAAGCATTACTGTGAGTTAATTTTCTTTTGTAAAAATTCATTCATGGATTGTTAGTAATTGAACACTCATTTACAACCTGGACAAAAAGCTTTATTATTAAGTGTTGTTTGATAAGTTAATATATCAATAGAATTCCTTAAGAAGGATAGAATTTTTCTGAGATTCTAATTACACTGATTATATGTGTACAAAAAAGCTAATACATTTATTAGACCTAAGTTCTTAAGTGTATTTAATTTAAATTTTATTTCTTATGTCTTGCAGCAAATATCAAATAGTGATATAGATTTTTCTGGCTTGTTGCTGACTTTAATTTTAGTTAATAAAATCACATGAAAATCATTCTTTTATTTTACTCATTTTATAATATTTTGACTTAATATGGATTTGTGGAACAGCTAAAATTAACTACAAATAGTAACTGCTATGTCAACTTAATCTATGAACTGTGGATAAAAATAAACTAATGGATTATCAGTGGGACCATGGAAGAGAAATATATTAATATGCATGTGTAGTGAATTTTATTATCATAGTTCATGGTTTGAATTTTTAACTCTCCCAAAGTTTATATAGAAAAGAGTTACTAAGTATACCAAATTACTAGAGTTATTAAATATATCTACATAAAATATTGTAATATGCTGGAAAAGAGGGACCAACACATATTCGAATCTCTGATGTCTGATAGAATTTTATTCACGTACAGATATTTTTAACATTTGTATAGTAATAAATTTAACTTTGGTGGTAATAAATAGAAAATAAGTTTTGGTAGTATGATTTTTGACCATTTAATTTCTGTAAAATTTAGGAAACTACTTTTAGAACAATAATAACAAAAACAAGATGCAGATATAAAGCACATAAAAAGGTAGTATTTTGAAACAGTTTTAGATGCTTTCTAGTATAATCTTTCACTCATAAAATTATTTTCCTTAAAATATTTTGTTGATTTAAAATCATAGTACAGCGAAATAAATTACTTCAAGAATAGATCATTGCATACCAAAGCGTAAAGCAATTAAACTTGTGATTATCCTTTAGTGTATTATGTAACTTAAGAAATGGTAGCAAGAGAGCACATCCCGATGAATTGTCCTTCTTTCACCACATCATTGGTGCCACAATTGTAATATATCATGTAAGATCATAGTGCTGTTTTATGAATGTAAAAAATATGATTTTATTCGTAGCATTTATTAGAGTATAAATATGGAAAAGATGATTTGTTACATGTGAGCAATGAATTGAAATTGTGGGGCTGCCTGAAAACTTGAAATGAAAACTATTTGTTAAAAACAAAGTTGAGGAAAATTATAAAAAGTAACTATAGTTAAAGTGTGAAAGATCAAGAAAAAGCTTAATTTTATAATAATGTTATTATTTTATTAATTGTTAACATTTGATAAACTAAATGTATGCGAATCGAATCATATTTATGGTAAAATTACTTTGAATCAGTAGAAGAGTGAGTAGTAGTGACTTTCTTACTAATTTGAGTTTTATGTTGACTATTTCAAAATTGTAATCTTACAACCTACCAAATATTAATTACTTAATAATCTTTTAAGCGAGTTAAAGAAATCATAGACATGCTTTTCTTTCAATATAGTGTTTCAATTTTGTTGGATGAACATATCATTAACTAAAATACTGAACTCCATATTTTGGAAAATATAATTCTAAAAAAAACTGTACTTTTTATTATGTTATTTTAACAATTTATTTTTCAATCCTATGTATGTGTGTGTGTGCACATAAATTATTCAATTAATACTTTTCTATTAATATTATTGAATTAGCTTTACTTTATTTTTTCTTTTATTTATGGATTATCTTGAGTAAATAATATGAGCTTAGCCAGTATTATTTCCTACAAATTTAATATTAAAGCTGATAAGAAAAATATTATTTGTTGTATTAGATAAAACAATTTTTTTTGTCAGTGGGTTATTGAATTGAAAAATAAGAAGGCAAAATACCTATGAGAACTGAGAAGAAGGTGGAGGTTGAAATTTGTGTTTACCAGTAGAAAAAAAAATGGATTATATTTATTCATCAAAATGATTTGAGATGCCAAATATGGAATAGTAAAACCTCTTGACATACTGCATTGGCGTTTGCATCGCTTAGTAAAGAACAACAAATGAAAAAAATGTTATTGTCACACTTTTAACATTTTAATAACTATCAAAATGGTTTTTTAAATGTTGCTTATTTGATTTATTATAAATCTTACATTTTTGCTATTAGTAATTCATAATTTAATGTGTTTAGATCTCCTTAGTTATTATTAAGGAGTAGTATGTTTTTAATCATCAAACATGTAATATAAAATATCATTATACTGTCAAAATTTAATTTTCTAACAATAGTAACCAGTCAAAGACTAAAATTGGTTGTGATGAAAAACGGACATAAGTTTGTCTGCTTTATACACTAATTTAATATATCAATTATTTGAAAAAAATACTATCTAAAAGTCAACCATTTTAAGATATGTGTATATATGACTAAAGGCTTTAACTTCAAATTAAGTTTTGTCAGTATTCCAGGTAAGTTGTTCATTTTGATGTAATTTTGTTTTACATTTTCCCTGTAAAAACAAAAACAAAATGATTTTTAAAAAATCAACTAGAGCAGGTTAAGTCCCAATCATCTAACATAAAACGAGAACATCAGATAAAGCAAAGTATTGACTGGCTAGTTACAAAATATGCTGTAGTTAAAAATTGTTTTATTATCAGTTCATTATAATTTAGACTAGAAAACTTTTCTTTACATTCGAAAACATTAAACCAAAGTATATTACAAATTCTATGATTGTTAACTATTTTATTCAATTAATAATAAGAAAACGGATAATAAAAAAGATTTTATTAATACATGTTTAGTGATCATCAGAAGTGTTCAAGCTGTTGTCCTCTGTCCTAATGAATTCAGAACAGCATTTAACCATTAAGCTATACATTTTTCCAGTAAAGTTTTGACCCAACCAAAATTGGCTGAGTTAGTTTGAGGTTGTTTAGGTCATTTAGATTTTCTTTACTGATGATGACTAATTCTAATTCTGAAGACTTGTCTTTGTCATATCTGCAAAACAGATATTCGCCCTGCATACTACAGAATTTTGACAATGTAATTCTAGGAAATTATGCAATAGCAGCTTTCTTTATTTTTTTTTATTTTTCTGTTTTCACTGTTGATTTTTACCTTGTTTCCTTGAACTAGATTTATAACATACTGCCTTAATATTTTATTGCTGTTAATTTTCAACTTCATAAACAATTGTCCTTATTGCTAAGGTTTTTTCAGTAAAGTATGAATTCAGTGCATTAGTAGAGAATGTATGCGACATAATTTATTAATCATTGGAAAAGACACTCAGATGTAGGCACTAAACACAATAGCGTGCGACAACATTCAACAAGATTGTGGATTGTGTAATGGGGACTTAACTGTAATTGTGTTGTAAGAAATTTAAAAATATCTGGTATAGTGTACAGCCGTAAAATTAAGTAATTAATTTTATACAAGGTGTATTTATTTGTAACAAGTGTAGTCTTCTCAAGGCTTGATTATTTTTATTTGTTGAATTTGTAAGGTTTCAGGAAAGATGATTACTGTTAATTGGGTAGTAAACTGATGTGTAAATTTTATATTTGTAATTTAATTTTATTGCAGTTTCAAAAATAAAATATATATATATATATTCTCTCAACTCTTTTCATTGTTTAATAAAATTAAGGTAATTTTTATTACTGTCAAATTTGTGAAATTATATAAGGCAAATCACTAGTTTAAAGTTATGGTGCTTAAACAAAATAAAAGCAATGTAGGTAAACATTAGGAATTACTTGCGTATATATTTGATCAGTTTCATATTTGAATATATATAATTGCTGCTTTAAATCACCAGCCTGCCATAGTTAAATGGTTCACCTATAAAAACTCACCAAAATTTGAAAGATTTTATTAACAAATGAACGTTTTAGTTGCAGGATATAGTTGATCAACCGATTTTAGTTTCTGTTGAAACCGATTGTTTTTTTTCTGTTGAGGTTCGTTTTTATTTCTGTATAGTACATTGAATTTTCATTGTTTGAAGAAATTAACAGTCATGTTTTATGTGTAGTGCAAAATTTCAATAGAAAAATGAGAGCCATCGTGGGGTAAAAGTGTTGGAACAGAAATATAAAGGCATTTTTTAATTCTGCAACTGCATTTGCTACTTTACTTACCCTGTCTGTAGGATTACATTTTCACTGAATATATTAACTGTTAGCAATTTGATTTTTAACAATTCCAGTTTTAAAAATTTTGTTGTTTAATAAAATGTGATTTTATTAAAAATTACAAAGAATTTTGTGGAACTCAGCGTTATGCAGTTAATGTCGTTGATAAAATAAAATACAAGGTGGTCTCCAAAGATTCTCATACTAAAAAAAGATAGTTCATTTTGTCCACTATCCCCTTTAATAGTATCATTGGGAATGATGTATTGATTCTAGTGCCTCATCCCTTAAAAGCATTGGAAAGGGATTTCTATAGTATAAAAGTATAACCTTTAAACTTCAGTTCTAGTTAGGGAAACAAAACAAAATCATTAGAAGGTTAGATCTGGAGAATATAGAGGGTGTGGGACTACCATTTTAAAATCTGTGTTGTACTGAGAAGTGTGCACAGGCACATTCTTGTTGCAGCAACCACTTTTGATCCTTCCATAATCTGATCTTTTTTTGTTACATATCTTAAAGCTCTAAAAAAAATCACAATAAAATTCAGAATTCACTGTAACACTAGCAGGAATAAATGTTTTGTGAAAAATGCCTTTGTCTAGACTCTTTCAGTACATGACTTTTTTTTCTCTCCAGATCCTGAAAACCCAACTTTTTATTACCAGGTATGACTAGGTATAAAAGTAGGATTGTTGTTAGCCATCTTGCTCATAGTAGGCTGCTGTTTTGATAATGTGATGAGCTGAGGAACAAATTGCCTCAACACAGCATGTGGTAAAATTTTCATTTAAATTTCTTGGCAAGTCCCATTACCAATTCTTACTATGTTACACAATCTGTAAACATGGTTCCCAAATTTTCTCCACTTTTGGAGGAGATAGCTTTAGTTTTTGGTATGAAGATTACTTAAAACTCATTTTATAAGTTATAGTATATCATGTCACTTCTTAGAGATTAATTGAGAATAATAATGATATACTGTCAGTCTACAGTCATTGGATTTCAATACCACGTTGTGTATCAATGAAGTTCTTTGTAATTGATTAAAATTAAAATTGACTACCTTTGTTTGCTACTTTTTATTAGAAATGTAAAATGTGGCAACTTCAAACAATTATTCATTTTCTTTCCTTTCATTCCTTTTCTTTCTCCTACCTTTCTGATACTGTTCATTAATTTAACCTTAAAATTCTGTTTTATTGTTTCTGTTAGTTTTTTTTTTGTCTGTGATGAAAAGATGTTATTAACTTTACAAACTGATTTGAAAGACAGACAACTTTTCATGCCTTGTCTCTTCCTTTTTTCTCTTGTCTTGTGGCAACTTTCTTACTATTCACCACATATTTTTGAAGACTATTATAAGTATAAGCAGTAAATTACCATTTATTATAAGTTTACTAATACAATTTAAAAACTTAACTTTCTGAGTGACTGTCATTAAGCCTTGTAAAGTCACCCAGCCTTTTTTCCTTGGTTTCAGATTTACGTAAGTAAATAAAAATCTAATTGTGAGAGAACTGTTCATAAATCTATGAAATTTTGGAATTTGATTATCCAAGTCAGGGAGAAGTATCTTCAGTACATTAGATAAAGATGTAAATTTAAGGTACCCTTCCTCCTTCATGTACATGTTTTTTAACGTAGGAAAAATTATTCTGAAAGTTTTCTAACTTGTGGACATAACTGTGAAGTTGTATATCTTCATTTTCCCTGTGGCCTCTCTGTTCCTCTGTTAACATAAATTGACTCAGGTGATGTAGAAGTGGTACTTTTTAAGAACAGTTTCTTTATGTCCAGCGATTGATAGAAAGACCAAGAGTCCAGTCCTTTGGCTTCTGAACCCCTTATGAATTAATATATATTGAAATGTTTTTTCAAGATAAGTAAGAAATAATTCTTGTTCCCACAGGACTTCTAGCCTCTTTACTTTTTCTTCATTAATAAAATTAAAAATTTTCATTCGTTTTAAAGGTAAATTTTATCTTAAAGCAACTAAAGATTTGCATTAAGTTTAAAGACTACTTTACAAAGCTAGCTCTCCTTAATTTTATAAATTTTCTGCTACAAGTTATACATTTTGTATCCGTTTTGTTCTTTACAAATTTTTATGAGAAGTGATTATCATCCAGGTGATAATGCCATTGGCTGTTGCTAGAAAAATTAAAATAACTTTTTTTTTATGAAAGTTTTTCTCTGTAAAAATCTTCATCAGATAATGCATCAGATAATTTGATAGATTTTAGATTTTCTTATAAACAATTTTAATTTTTACAAATTACAATATCTTCAACCTTTCAGAATTATTCTGGAGCTGGTCACTGTGTTGGGCCCAAATAGATCTTAATTTTCTAAATGTTATCGGGTATGCTTGTTGAACCTTTTAGTTTTCTTAATAAATATTTGTTAAAATATCAAATTTTAACGTAAACAATATTGATTTTAAAAACAATTGTTTCGGTCATTTGTAAATTTTATGATTTTTCACAATACTACTACTTTTCTGGATTTCTTCTATTTTATTTCTTTCCTTTTATCTTGTATCTTTTATTTCTTTCCTTTTATCTTGTATCTTTTATTTCTTTCCTTTTATCTTGTATCTTTTATTTAATTTTACTGCTCTACTTACTTCACTTTTGCCACATTTTGCAGGAATGTTTTTTTTTCAGATTTCATTAACTATGCTGTTATGAAGAGGTATGGTATATAACATAAAATGGTTTGTATGTGGTAAGTATATTCTAAGATTGAAGCGAGTCATTTTATTTATATATTTTAATGTCTATTTGTCAGATTTTTTTTTTCTTTTTAATTACTATATTGTTGATTACAGAAAGAATAGTTCTGATCTGATAACTCATGGACTATATCAAAGTAGATGTTTCCTTTTGAGTATTAGAAGTAAAATCAAGAAATAATATTATAGTTTTCTCTTAAATTGTATTATCAAGAGAGAAATATATTTCATTAAAGTTTGTTGTATAGAAATTTAAGATTTTTTTTTTATTATAAGCATCTTAATTGTTAATTTACATAACAAATAATTGTTATCATTTACATTACTTTTTTTTCTAATTTAGATCAAAAATATAATAAACAAATTTACATATTCATTGCATAAAAAATATATACATATGTTTAAAATATTAGGCTGAACATTATACTAACAATTGTTTTTGGGCGTTGGTTAATAGATGAGGGTACTCGCCCAATTTTTGAGCGGGATGAGTTGATGAAATCTGATCGGTCCCTTGCTCCCCAAGTAGAGCAGAGGCGCATTGTAGCTATGTCGCCCGTGCGCTCCCGCTCTCCTGCTGGTAAGATTTCTATAAATGTGTTAAATCTTTATATTTATTGTGTGAAACTTAACAGTTTTATTTCTTTTAGGTGTGTTTTAAAAAGATATTTATTTTTCTATATACAAGTTTCAGAATTATTAATTGTGGTTTTTACACATCTTAAATTATGTAATAAAATGATTTGTTTTTGTTTTAAAGTATCATTTCTTTAGTTCCATTAATTTTTTCTCATATGTTATGCTTCACAGCATTTGGTGTTATTTTTTTATGTTGGTAATTCTACATTTTTTTTTTATAGATAATTGTAAATGAGTTTAAAACATAACATTGTTTATAGAATTCACCTAATAGAAATCCATCATTCTTTTGTCAGAGTAAAACTGAGGTTCATACATTATTAAAGAAAAAAAGTAATAAATTAAATCCCTTCAGTAGTAAAATTGCTGCATATAAAATTATTTTCTAAGAATTTTACTAGGTCATAATTAATGTGCTCTGTATTCATTTGGTCATTAATTTTTTTAAATTTATTTTGTACTTTGTAAAAAAAGTTACCAGAAAATAAATGAAGTACCTAAATACAGTAAAATGGAAATAATTTAACTGTGAGTATTTATTTTATAACATTGATTTTAATGCATTATTCTCTCAAGAAATATGGAAATATTGTTGCTCAGCAGACCCTCTCCAAATTAAATATTAGTTGTTGTTTCACTAGTTATTATTAGCTGGTTTTATGTAAGATTTGGACTAGTAATATTATTTTATTTTTTAATCTATTAGTGTTAAAAATTAAGTCTTCATAAATGGTTGCTTTCAACAGTTTTATTTTATTACTTTTTTAGTAGCTTTTAAGTGGTCAGAGTAGATATGAATTTTTTGAAAGCGTCTGGTTAGATTTACTGGAAAAATTAGATTTAGTATTAAGAGATGCTTTTTATTTTAGGTTTTGATAACGAGTTTTTTAAGGTATTGTTTATTTTATCTAATGGTTAATTGCATATTACTTCATGGTTTGTGTAATTTTAAATTTACAGATAGGGAAAGGGCATCACGAATACGATCTCCTGGGCCATCTAGGGAACCTCACGGTTTCCCATATCCCAGTGAAAGAGAACGAGAACGTAGCCCATATGATTCACGCCCACATGCCAGAGATCTAGAGTCTCGAGAAAAAAGAAGTGAAAGATATCATGGGTAATATTCTTTTTTATTTATTTGCAACAATTTATTAAATTTGAAAAAAAAATAATTTAACAATGTTATTGTATACAACATAAATTTTCTGCATTGAAAAACATAACTCAGATGTTAATAATACTTAATCACATGATAAAGAACATTCAGAAGTTTTAACACAAGTTAAGGTACAAAGATATTCCAATATATTAAATTCAGTTGGTAGATTTTTTTACTTTGCATTACATCACACAACATTTTTGCTTGGCTGAGACAGCCATGCCTTATAAACTGTATAGTAATTGGTTTTCTGTCTACATCTGTGGCACTTTCCTCTTTTACCGGGCTCTGGAGAAGCTGCTCTTTCCATTTGGATCCCAGAAAGTCTTGCTGCAAGAAGCTGGGTTTTGCATGATAGATTAGCTTGTATTGCACACTGCAACGTATAGGACTTAAAGAGATTTCCCTAACTTCTTGAGAAAATCCTGTCTATCCGTGGTTGTCCGATTGGCCCTTAGTGTGAAGTAGTCATTCAGTGCTGCAATGTTCATGACTGCAAAAAAAGGCCGAGTGCCTAATACACAGTTCCCACAACAACTGTATATTCTCCACATAGCATCATCATCATCATCATTCTACACCACTTTTAGTTTTGTTGTAGTAAGTTCACAGCTTTCTCTGTCAATTTCATCATCATTGTGCAGTGATTTGAGAAGAAAAACACTTGCTGCATAAAGGTACATAAGACGAGTTTTGGGTTGCTGCATAAAGGTACATAAGACGAGTTTTGGGTTTTTTTTCAAAGTCCCTATAACAGTAATTTTCTTCATCCTTCAGTTTCTTAATAATGTTATAAGAGTTGAACCAATTATCTATCGTCAAATTTCTCCCTGATTCTTTTACAGGTTCTATGAGTCATAAAACTAATCATCAGGTTTATTACTGACCTGAAATGGCCCCTCTGGTTGAGCATAAACTTGCAAATGTTTCACATAGTAAGTCTTAGCACAGGCCTAAATGTATACTTTAATTCCATACTTCGCAGGATTGTTCGGTTTATGCATCCTAAACTTGCAGCGTCTTCGGTAAGACACCAACATTTCATCTAGCATCACATTCTCAGAAGAAGAAATATATTTATTACAGTTTAAGAAAAAATCTCAGTTACATAAAGGACGTAAAAATAGGCTTTATCATAGTAGTTGGTCTTGCCTTGTTTGGGTTACTCCTGTAATTTTGTTTAATAGATTCTATGAAAATGTTGATGTGGATTCAATAACTAACTTAAGTAGAGGTTCATTGAAAAATAATTCTCATGACTGTTGCACTGTATTTTCATTCATTGTGTTCTGAACACTGCCAGGAAGATGTAAGGAGACTTATAGTTCATGTATTTTTGGGGAATAAATTTTCCTCCATTTGGTTTTCTTGTTCCTACCTAAATGGTAGTGTGATGGTGGCATACCTGAATCTAAGTCTGCTATGTAGGGAAGATTGATGTCTGGCGGTGAAAGAATCATGATTGGCAACAGTGGCTGTAGATTGTAATTCTTCGCTGTCATTCGTTTCTTCACTAAACTCGTTGCTGTCGTGTACTAAATAACTCAAAATTAGGATCTTCATCAGAATCATCCAGTTCTGTTTCATCATCATATAAAATTCTATCAATTTCACTTGTAGAAACTGTCCCATGTTGCATTATATTTTAAAAATTCTTTGAAAAATCAAATAAAAGTTATTAGTAAATAGAAAAAATAAAAATGTTAAAAAGTGAACGCAATAAAATAATTACACAAAACAAAAAATAGTAACAAGAACGATCAGGCAGGGTCTACAGGCCCACGCAAATTTCTGAGCTCTGCTGGGTGCAGACTGACAACAAAATAAACTGGTTTGTGACAACTAGTGCAGGCACTAGGGTGTTACAGGATGCTATGCAAAGTCACAATTCAAACATTAACTTTTTATTGAAAATTACATAAAAATGTAAACAGCTGGGACTCTTGGACTCTGCCTGACCATTTAAGGGTTAAACATTTAGTTACTGTTAGATTTTATTCCTTAACTCAGTTTTTTTTAATAGTCGTGGTGAAGACTTAAGACATGAGCTAGATCAGCGCCGAAGAGATGAACCACCTACACATTATCGACCCTCTGAATACAGAGACAGCAGTGGAAGTTATGGCAGACCTAGGGAAAATGAGAGGTAAATATATTCTATTAAATTTAGAGGTTAAAAATCTTAAATGTTTTTCAAAGAAGATTTAAATTCTGAATTGATATATATATATATAATGATTATTTCTAATAGTTTTTTATTTAGTATAGTGTAAAACTCTCCAAACCCATTACATTGAATAATAAAATCAAAAAACTTTCTCACCAGTTACTTTCATATAACAATTTCCTTTTCAAACAAATACTTTTATTCATTTATGTCTTGTGCTTTGACTGTGTAATTCAAAATCATTTTACATAATGGATTTTGAACATGCTGAAATAATTTCTGTGATAAAACATCCTTGAAGGTAACATTGCTTTCAAGGATCAATCCTGTTATTATCTTTCAATTTCAGTTTTATTGCTAACTACATCAATTTCAAAAAGTACTGTTGTTGCTTGGTTGCTTGTAGTAGAGCTTGCAAATTGTTAGTTATAAATGCCCAATCTTTGTATCTACTTATTTTTCAAAAAAAAACCTCCTTTGAAAGTTATTCTAATCTGTACTATAAGTTAAACAAATGCAGTGGGTTGTGACTGCATCATTTTCCTATTCCTTTCTAAATCAAACTTCATCTTATACTCATCTGCTACTTGATTTTTATTTAGTTTATAAATAACCACCTCTTCCTCTGTTTAAGTCTTAATTTTATTTAAATTTTGAATACATTATTCACTCCCAATCATAAAATCATTTCGTATTTACAGATTCTATTTACGTAGCTATTTAACCATACAGTCATCCAGCCTATAAATAACGCCATTACTTTTCAAAGTATGAGATATAAACGTGTATTTTGTCCTCTGTAATAATAGATACAACGCAAGGTCAGAATTAATAAAAAAGATCTTTTGCAATATTTTTTACATTTATTTTGATAAAAGAGGGAAAATGATCTTGAGATAAAGTAGCATGAGTTTTGGTATACACAAACTGATTCTTAGAGAAACCACCCTAAACTGAATGTTCTCAACCACTATCAAAAGGAACTAAAAGATTGTGTTATGGCATGGTTAATCAGTCAAACAATCTGTTAAACTGATAATTTCAATTATTTGAAATCATCAGCTTCCATTTATACATCACACTAACACATTTTGACTTCCATTTCCAAAGTTATTTTTTTTTTTTTACATATTTTTAATTTTCTATAAATTACTCTACTTTTCTTGTAATCATGAGGGTCATTCAATATAGTTAGTAGAGACCAGATTATATGCATCATAAAAAGCTTGAAATATGCATGAAAAGTGTCAAAATATGCAACTTTAAATAATAAAAAAACAGTAATTTTTGGTTTATTTCAAAATTAGCATACAATTAGTAAGAAGTTGAATAACATATCGATAAATTCAATAATTAACAATTAGTTAACATAACAATCAGGTACTATTCCAAATGTTCGGTAGTAAGAGTGTGTCTTCGATTAACTCAAAATATTTTTATAAAATATCCACATCCACTGAGGTATCCAGGTAGTATTTGAATTTGGATGCTATGTTAGCACCTATTGTTTCTGGTAAACGTTCACCTGTCCCATTAATAAAACTATCAATTTGATACAAAGGTTCAGAGCCTTGGTTATTCAAAATGTTTCAAATTTTTCTTAAGTTTACACGGGAATACCTCTGGCAATGTAGAGTTCATTTGGTGGATTTTATTCATTAACTGAAAAGAGTCGGGCAACACCAAACCTTGAGTTTCAAGCTTTTAAATATTTAGAGGTATGTGGGGAAAATGAATGCTAATCACAGCTGTGTTTTTTTTATACTAGAATCGTTAAATGCTTTCTTAGACTGACAAACTGTCATAGCCTCTGCATTACGAAGTCGTTTACTACATCTTTGATGACCTCGAAATGTTCATTGTAAAACAGTACAGCTTCAAAATCCACGTTCCCCATCGACAAACCACTGGGTCAGGAGGTAAAGGCATATTTGGCAGTTTATCTTTATAGACCTTACTGCAAACAGTTGCCTTAAGAAACTCTTTGTTGATAAAATCAGTTTATTTACATTCCCAAATGTGGATTGTACTTCTTCTGCGAGTCTTATGTACTCTGAGGGCTTTGGCTGTCTTGATCATATACGGATCAGCATCTGAGAAAAGTATAAACACTCATCTGCAGAAGATTCAGGAAATGTTTTTTAATACCCTAATTCACAAATCAGGGATTGTAATGATTTGTCTTTTCAAAGTGTTTGCAGGCTACCAAATAGGAAGAAGAAGAAGGCTCTAGTTTTAATGCACCGACAATTAAATTTGCAATATAACAGCCAAATCTGTCAGTAGTGTCTTCAATTGAAATCCAAATAATGCTATTTTTGACTTAATTGCGTATTTATTCCAAAACATATAGGTAAATTGTTGGTATGTAATTTTTATGCAATGTTGATTAAGCTGGTATATTTTGATTCAAACGATATTTTTGCAAAAATTCTTTGAAGGTAGGATTTGTAAGTTTATGAAGAGGAGTATTTATTACTTATAAGCAACGCTTAACATAAATCCATGTTAAAGTGTTTTTCTTTTACCTTTAGAAGTGAAATCACTGGTACTTTCTGCTGTTATAAATTGTTGTCATGGGTCTTTCTTTTGCAATCCTGCGATATGAAAACTTGTCATGCTGGTCATTTGAAACTTTATTGTGCACGAAATATTTTTCTTGCAAACTTGGCAATCCGTTGTATGTAAATGTTCCAGGATAGTCGGCTATCCACGGAGACGCTTTTTTTTTTTTTTTTTTTGCAGGTATGATACACATTAAAATTTGTACAAATAAATAGAAAACTATAAACTGATGCAATGAGCGCGACAACAATTATATGCTTAATTTTAATTGCCTAATGGGAAGAGTACTGCAGTAGACATGCACAATGCAGAACGGTGTCGTCTGTGTTTTACTCAGCCTCATAATATTTTTTCCCTATTTAGCCTCTGGGAGGTATTAATATACCGTCGGGTATTACTTCAGAGGATGTATGAGTGTAAGTAAAGTGTAGTCTTGTACAGTCTCAGGTCAACCATTTCTGAGGTGTGTGGTTATAATTGAAACTCAACCACCAAATAATACTGGTACCCACGATCTAGTATTCAAATCCATATAAAATAACTGCTTTTACTAGGATTTGAAAGTTGGAACTCTCGACTTCGAAATCAGCTGAATTGTGAAGTCGCATTCACCACTAGCTAGACCAACCTGGTGGGTTTCTCATAATAATATTATCCTACCAAAACAATATACCTGCGGCTGCTAAGTGCGCTCTAAGAGCCATACGGCTAATAGGTTTGGTCGGTACCAAATTAACTAGGTTCCTTGCTGAAAAATATTGTTAATGTAACAAAAATATGCAATAACTGGTGAGAATGGGCTTAATATGTGCAAATGCATATAATGCGGTCTGTAATAATTAATGAGAAATGACTGGGAAAATTATTTATTCAATGACAATGAAAGTACTCCGCTTTTCAATTTAATTTCTGATTATAGTTATGTTTTTATCCGTCCTATCTTTCTGTTTGCTTTCTTATTCCAGTGATAAAGAATTGTTCATCTTGGTCTTTTGAGTTATCTTTTTGTACTTCATTCTTACCTGCTCATTGTTGCTAAAATTTGAGCCATGTAAAAATTTGCTGAGGTCCAAAAAACATCTAATGGTGCATGATAAGTACTCTTAAGATGGTGTTATGGCAGCCCAACTTTTGATTAGCTTCCAAGTGTGGAATTGGACTTAACCATACAGATGAATTATGTCTTTGAGAAGAAAAGGTACCTGGATATTTCTTCCTTTTTTTGCAGTTTTCACTTGTATTTCCTATTTCTAGTATTCACTTGATTGCGTACATTCTTCTACCAAACAATCACAATAAATTGGATCTTCTTAGTCTCAAAACATAATTAGTATAACTTTATTATTGATGTATAGGTTTAGAAATTTTTCCTGACAGGCAAACTCCTGGTTTCCATTTCATTCTTTGATGTGATTTTGAGTCAACGCATGGATAATGGAATTGACAGTGCCCCAATACTCGCACTACAAATTTCCCAAGCAAGTATTTTAGCAATATTCTAAATTATTATTTACCTGATCCTGTGAATAAAATCATTAATGTGATATTCCCAAACCAATCTTCTGCTTTGTTAAAAATCATGAATAATTGTTTTGTCAAATTTAAATTGTTTGATATGATTTTAAAAATTTACAACTTGCAATACTTAGTTGATTTGCCATACAGTTTTAACATCCATGAGTGAATTTCAACTAGTTTTAACACCTTTGAAAAATAAAAATCATACTACAGCATGCTGTTCTACAGTATGTTTCAAGCAAAGCCAAAATTTTGAAATAAAAAATATAATAATTGAATTGTCAGGGGTGCCAACTTGGTCAGTCAATTTCAGCATATTACCATTATTGTTATTTGTCTTTTAATTAAAGTCTCTTACTTTCCTTAACCAGTCTTACTTTTCTATGTTGTTCTTCCTGTAACATTTCTTACATATATACCTAATTTTCTACTTTCATCTTTTTCATTTTACGCTTTTTGTTTAGTTTAGCAATTTTAATATGTTTCATTATTCAGAGTTTTCAAAATATCATTTCTATCAATTGATTTTCTTTTTTTAACTTATTAATATGATTCTTTTGATTTATGTCATATATCCTGAGTTCTTAGGTTATCAATCAAACCTGTATTTACATTTATAGTTAGTGTAAGTATTTAAAAACCAAAATTCTTTGTTTAACATCAGTATAATAGTAATAGATTTTATAATTAATTATTAATTGTAATAGCAGTTTTAAATATATTTATTTTATTAATAACTTAATTTAAAATAACTATTATAATTTAAAGTAACCATTAATAATTATAGATATTATCAAAATGGCTACAATTTATTTTGACTTTGCAAAATTTAAAAAAAGTTATGAATGTGAAACTAAAAAATATTGTATTGGGAGCTTTGTAATTTTTTTAAAGTAATTTCCTTAAGAAGAAAAAATATATTTCCATATCACTCTGAATGGATGCCCCTATTCATATATTTTTTTAGAAACACATTTGCAGTAATGGAAAATCTTATTTTTTCAGCAAACTGTAATGCAATGTATTGTTGTTTAATATAAAGTAGGGTTCAAGAGAGGGGGAAAAATAATATAACAGATAAGTTAAGTCCTTACTTTTATTTAAGATAAGTTAGAAGAAAAAACTTTGAGTAGAGCACAGAATGCTTTTTATACATTAACCACTCTCAGGAAATAAAAGTTAAAAGACACCTAAGCTAATTAATATTAATAAATGTTTTTGTATTAAGAGACATTGATTGTCAGTTTCACTTTGATGGTTAACTTTATTGATGTTTGCCTATAAGAATGACATGTTCAAAGGAAAGCAATTAGGTTAGATGTTTAAATGACAGTTTCTATGTAATCAGAGTTCATAATAACATCCAAGCAGTTGACCTCATGTGATACTGAAACCTAAACCTAACCTTACTCTTAAATAAAAATATTTTATATGATCTTGTTGAAAATAACGGCCACTGAAAACTTTTGTTTTCTGTGTGCCAGACTTGATAGAAACAACAGAAATTTAAAATGTATAAATTTAAGTTACAAATAAACAAGTTTAAAGTTTACAAATATTTTAATTATTCATGATTGGTTACCAGAAGGCTCAGGAATGTAGTTGTGAAAATGTTATTGCCCAGTGTAAAAGAATTTGGATCATAATATTACATTCTGCCATTTAGAAGGTTAAGAGAGTGTCCCCGTAATAAGTATAATTATATTAAACCGAGGGACATCTGAACATTTTCTGTTTTATAACATTATTTTTCCTCAATCCTCTCAATAAATTTTTGTATGTTATAATTCTTATAACTGTAAGGTTAACAAGCATATAATTGCATTTGCTCTTATGCTTATATATTACATAATTAGGACCTTATAACAAGTAATCAAAATTTCTCAGTCTACTGTATCTACCTCATGAAGTACCACTGAGGTACACTCTGCAGCTTGTACATTAAAATCAGTATTGACTTACAGTATGAGATTTTTATATTGTACAGTATCTGAACACAAGAACTCTTTAAGCTGACCTTCATTCATTTAGTTTATATGCTGATTAAAAACTGGGCATGGCATTCAACTAGGATCATACTACAAAAACACAAATTAAAAAAAAAAATTTTAGGAAAACAATTTGAGGTTTTTTTTAGTCTTAGTGGTTTTAAACCAAATTTCTGCAAATTATTTTTGTAATTGCTTATTTAAAAAATTCTTTGAAATAACCATATTTATTGTAATTTTTCTTTTGTTGTAACCACTTAGTAAGAAGAAGATATTTAAATTTTCTTTAATGATTGCGTCAATGTTATTTTTTCAAATAATTAAAGAATTTTTTTTAAGTACTCGTATGTCATAAACTAAAAATGTATACCCATGTGTAGTAAAAAATACAGAAAACTAGCATTTGCATAGAATAATAATAATTTAATAAATTTTTTTAAAAATTATTGCTGGTCTGCACGCACTTATTACTGTTATACATTCCATCAATTCAATTGAATTGTTCCCAGATTAATACCTACAAAGGAAACTGTAACAAATACATTATAGGTAGAATATATTAACATGTACCTAGAAGAAAAAATTCTTTCTAATCACTATTTTGAGATGCATGTGTTCATTATTTTAGTATCAAAAGGTAATAGAATATTACTCATAATATTAGATTCGAAAACATACATCTAGTAAAAGACAAAAATTTCAGATTTTTGTAAAATTTACAAAAATTGTAAAACTTTTTTACTAGCTCCTAC
Organism: Lycorma delicatula; assembly: GCF_047948215.1. Taxonomy (NCBI): domain Eukaryota; kingdom Metazoa; phylum Arthropoda; class Insecta; order Hemiptera; family Fulgoridae; genus Lycorma; species Lycorma delicatula. The sequence goes on along the minus strand of NC_134455.1, from coordinate 45,275,422 downwards.
TAGTTGTTAAAATAAACAATTAACCAAGAATATATTTCTACACAAAAAAAATTCAAAATTAGGATGAAAATCAGAAAATGCAACAATATTGAAACAAAACTTTATAAAGTAATTTTTTTTTCACTTAGTTCTTCCTATGAATCAGAAACTGGCAGGCTCATTAGTTCAGTTGTGTGCTCATTAGTACCGGAGGCACATCAGAAGACCTAGGAAGGATCTTGTACTATGGGTGTAGTTTATTTATGCAAAAATCCATCAAAACAAATTTCCTTCATATCATCTCAGCTTGAGCTTTTGTGACTTAACTTGTTTTGTCATATTAATTCATTCATGAACGCTGAGTATGTGAATGTTTCTTTTTTCACACCATGTGAACCGTGTTTGGAAACCTGCTGTAGTTTATAAATGTGAAGTCTTCACTAAATACAACATAAGAGTGGATATTTGTACATTCCAATTTTGACTGCTGCAAGTATTGGAAGATACAATTCCTTCACATCTGGTGAAACTTGATTTGTTGTTACATAAACAGACAAGTGCCAGGTTTACCTTTATTCCCATTATATTAGTCCACAAGTAATAAAAGCTCTGTTTGGCAAAGGATATTTGTAATTTGTAAGGTTGTACACAAATTTAATCTTCTCTGATATTATAAAAGACTTAAAATTTGAAGAAGAAACATTCTATACTTATTGGTTTGATTGGCCTCCAGGACCACTATTAGGTATTTATTTAGAGGATTAGATGAAATTACAATCTTGTAGCATATGAAAAAGCCATGCCTGACCAGGATTCAAACCTGGGACTTTCGGATGAAAGGCAGAGATGGTACTACTAACACCACAGTGGCTGGATCTTTCATGGACTTCAATTTACAAATTAGATGCTGTTGATAGTTGTTTTCCAATTCAGTCTTTACTTAATCTCCATAATTTCAGCTCTTGTTATCTATCAAATTGCTGTAATTACCTGATTTGTAGTATCTGCACTTACAAAAACCGCATTTGGAGCACCCATTTATTCTACTATTTGACGTATATCCAATTTCTAAAGAAAACATGCCTGCTGGAAATTCTTTCTTCATAAAAAAATATATGTGAATGAATAGCCAGGTTCAGTATCTGACAAAGAAAATAATTAAAATTGCATTATGTTTACATTAAACAGGGATTTATTGTCAATTTTCTACTTTTTATAAATTTATTGGACAATTCAGCCTACACTGGAAACTCACAGTAATGTGATGTGTTTTTGCATGTTAACGCAAAACTTTTACAAAAATAAAAGTAGCCAAATATATATATATATAAGAATACTAATATTGTTGCAAAACAGAAAATGACACTAGTATGAAAAAAAGTTTGCCTGTTGTTAGGTGCACTTACTCTGTAATGTTATAAAAGTTAAAGAAAGACAAAACTGAGATACTTTGTTTAATGTTCATGACGTTACAAAATATTTAGGCAATAGAAATCCATGCCAAGCTTTACTAAATAATTTATCCAAAAAGAGAAATGTACTTATACCTTTAAAAATGAAAAAAGTAAACTTGCAGAAATGTTGATACAACACTAAATACAGTATATCTTCATTTACAAATGTTCAATATGAGACTACCTTTCGTAACATGGCAGACGTCTCATCTGTAATCAGTTTCCTTTCAAAATCTTATTAATAATGTCTTGATCTATGGAGCAGCTGATTGTATTATCCAGTGCCGTTGCTTGTTGACATTTCCTGGAAGCAGAGTAACAAACACTTTCTTACCTTTAATGTAACCCCATACAGAGAAGTATACTGGAGTTAAATAAGTTAATAGTTGTGGCCAGGAAATTGTTCCACCACATCCAAAACAAGTTGGTACTTTGCTGTTGAGATATGCGACATCTGCATGATGATAGTGTGGTGGCATGCCATCTTGCAAAAAGAATTCTGTGGCCATTAGATAATGTTCAAGCATATGCAGTTACAGTTGATTGCAGTAAAGAAAGAACAGTAAATTTTGTGACTGCTTACAGCACAAAAAAACATTTATCTTAGGGGCAAGTCTTGTACATGAGCATTTGTGTGACTTGGGTTCTGCTTACCCCACATCTGAACCAGTAAATTCACTTAATAATGCTGGTATGGAAGGTTGCTTTGTCACTGAATATAATTTTACTAAGGTAATTAACTTCAGTCTAAATTTTGTTTAACATGTTTACAGAAAACTCTGTTCGCTTTTCTTTAATCACCTTCACTCAAAGCTTATATCAGTTTTAATTTGTAGGGTTTAAATGACAGTAGATTATGCAATACTTTCTATCCCTTGGAATATTCAATTCTATCCCATTGGTTTACCTGGACTTCGCAAATGAATGTCTGCTGTACGTATTCGATTACCACTTCAGTAACTGAAGGTCTACACTTACCTGGTATCCTTTGTGGTACAGAGCCACACAACCCGTTGTGAAACAACGGACAATGAAACAATTGTACAGTAAGTGCATGTTCTAATGGATTAATTGGAGAAAAGGATGTCTGTTTTATTGAATTTCAAGTACAGTATGCTTAATTTAATGTACATCTCCAGGCCTACAAAGAACATATATTCACATTCATTATTATACCTTATGTTAATGCTGTACTTGGCATTAATAAATCTGAATTATTATTTTTTTATTCATATAGTACTTGCTTGTATTACATAGCCAAACCCAGATTGGAAAAAAAATGAAAATACAATTTTATTACACACATGACTACACATTATACTATATAATGATAGTTCTAAAATATTGATTACAGTATATCGAGAAAAAAAAATTAGAAATGTATGATGTTTGATTTAGCCTACTGGTGCAAAGTTCCGGTAAGTAAAAATTGTCAATTTTAAATTGCTTACATGACTGGTTTTGCTTCTTTATAATAATTTCTTAAACAATCTAAAATTTTCATTATGGTCTTGTTTCTGCGATAAATTAATGTATAAAATTATTGCATCAGTCGCATCACAAACACTAGAAAGGCTGGATTTTTAATCACTTTCTCTTCTTTTGCTTCATAATTTTCATTCCACAAAAGGACTTAATCGGTTATTTCTGTATTATTCTTAATTCTGTACTCAGGATCAGTATCGTTCGCCATCTTCCAACCATTCTTACATGTAATTTTTAGTTATCTTTTTTCTTCTCTCTTAGAAAATAGTAAGAAATTCACTCGCTTCACAAAATCATTTTTCCAAATCTTTTTCAACTTTGTCATTATATTTAAGCCAATGTTTTCCAAGCATGTGTGAGGGTCATATTTCATTGACTGCTGTACATAATTTAAATTAAATATTTCTAATTATCAAATATCTTTTTATATTATTTGTAATTTTTTCTTCACATTTATCTTCAATGAAACCATCATCCTCTCTACAAGTACGGTAAGTTTTTCATCAAAATACCTCACCTGGCATAGCCTTTTGCATGCCACAATCACTTCCTGATCCATTGTTTGTGTTAAAGAGCTTTTGTTGAGTGATAAAAACAAGTATTTCATTTTGCACTTTCATAACTAACCAATTCTTCTGGTACAGGATGTGCCAAAGCATTATTTAAATCAAAACGGCCTTTACTTTATCAGCAGGTAGGGATTTTGAGGGTGTCTTCTTGTTACTGTTTCGTGGCAGGAATGAATTTGTTAAAAACCAGTCTTCAAAAATTACTAAGTTAAACCAAGTGTCTTTGGAAGAATAGTAGTTAGTAATGTACCGGAATATTTTGCATGATATCTTTAGCATGCGGATGACCATCTTTACCAACGACAACCAACTTCAGTTGATGTGTGCCATTAGCATGTTTGCACAGCTTAAAGCTAAAAATTATCCCTTTTTTTTATGCCCAGGTAGATTCTTCTCATGCCTGGGTATTTCGTGGAAGAGACCTCCAAAATATATACCACTTTCATCAGCATTATATTCTTGGGACAGCTGCAATGATTAGTCTTTTGAAGAGTAGGCATAACTTTGCTTTAAATGGTTTTATTTCAACAGAGGCATTAGCAGCTTCACCATGAGTTACATGACTTGTTAGGCCATGACGATTTCTAAATCTACTTAGCCAACCTTCACTGGCATCAAATTTTTTGAATTGGCATATTTTTTTGTGAGTTTTCAATTTCAATTCAGTGTATACGAACTCCTTGACTGTGTTACTCCACAAACCATTTTAATACAGAATTTTCCAGATTCTGATAAAAGGCTCAGTTTGTGAGTTGGTCTTAGAAAGCTATGATTTATTGGAAATTTATGAAGTTCATGCTTCGATTTTTGAATGTGTAATACTGTTACACTTTTACTGAATTCTTAACAAATCTTACCAATAAAGTTTCTGGCATACAGACAAATGCCCGTAGACATCTTAAAAACAAAGAATCAAAGCCTAAATTACTAACAAATTAAAACAATTTACAATTATATATATATATATATATCCTGGTAAAAAATAAACTTATAAAACTAATACGTCTGTACTAACTAAACAAGAACAATTAACACCTGAAAACTGCTTTTCAATCACAACATGCACTGCACTATAATGTAAATAATGTAATGTGTCATCCGGCGCACTGTTACCATAAATTCGACACGATGTAGGAAAGTTGGCACTGTTTATTTTACAGGTTGGTAGTCTATTATGTCCATTGTACCAAGGTTCATTATAGTAGGCACTTTCTGTACCATGCATTAACAGACTATCTTTGAGGTGATTGCTTATTTAGTAATATTTTATGCAATATTTATTTGAGTTGTCACTGAAGAGTATTACTCGATTTGGAATCATAAAACCATAAACAACACAGAGTACAATTTGCACCAGTATGTTACTCCATGCTAATTGAATTTACTCACTGGCCATACCATCTAGTGAGAATGTCGGAAATCTAAGTGTTGGGCAGGAATGAAGCTTGGACATTTACTATATTCAGTGATGTATCAAACTATTCTGAAAGTTATTTACTTTTTTCATTATTAATGTTGCTCATAAAATGACTGAGATGTTTTAAGCAGATGTATGATTATTGCCAATCAAGCCCTAATCAAATTCAGAAAGCAGTTTTTTTTTTAATTTACATGTTAAAGAAATTCTTTCTCTTTTACCATGTTTACTTAATTGTAAGTTGTAAAGGTCTTCGATTATATTTAAGAGCTATAAAAAAATGCATTTATTTTTCTATTTTTTCTTCTTTTATTCATTCTCATATGATATTTTATTGCTCATCAATTCAGTACTTACATCAAAACTCAAAAAGTAATTTATGAAAACTTCTGTGGCAATAAAGACATCAACTTTTATGTAAAGTGAATAATCAGTTAATGGAATAAAAGCATTAATTTTGTTAAAGCTAAATTCAATGTGACCTACACATGATAACTAACAAAATGCACTAAGTCTGATTTAACAAGATATATCATATTTAACTGGTAAAATCCACCAAGCTCCTATTATGTTTTACATGGGATTGCATTTTAAATATGAATACAAGTAAGGTATGTCTCCTAATGGGTTTTATCATATAAAAATGCTATAAAATATAGTTTTAACTTTTATTATAATGAATTGATTGTCCTTACCATTAGCTAAAACATTAATGCTGAAATAAATCCACTGTGTCATTTCTTGATTTCTGTGTTTATACTGTATTAATTAAGGACTAAATGGTCACATACCTTTCCTAGGTCATGAGGTGACTGGAATATTACTGTTAAATGGTTAGTGTCTCTGTTTTCAGAATTTAATTTTTTACTCTTGCCTAAAAACTGTTTAAATACTGTTACTTTTAAAAGAGTAATAAATTAATATTTTTCTAAATAATGGTTAGCTTTAATGAAATTTTTTGTTTTTGTTACCATAAAAATTTTATATTTTATCATAATCTTTGATTTCTTTGTAAATAAATTGTTTAATGTTGTAGTGATCTGCGTGCAAGGATTTCTGAAAAGCGAAGTGAACCTCATTATAGACATGATGAGAGGGAACGTGAAAGGGATAAAGAACGACATGAAATTGAGAGAGAAAGACACCGTCCTCATCGTTCACCACCACCACGACCAACACCAGCTCCACGTGATAGAAGAAGAGGTATTTCCTTTCTTTTTTTACTCCTCAAATTTACAGATTGTCATGATCAGGTACCTTGAAAAAAGTGTTCTTGGCACATTGAAACCTGTTTATCTCAAAAACACTGTAAATCATAAAAGCAAATCCCTTCTTTTCAGAAGGGATTTGTCAAATAACCTGTTCACTTCTTTAGGCATCACATCTGCCTCTACTTGCTGATTGTAATTTCACAGAAAGATTAAATTTTGATAAATATTGAATATTTTTAAAATATTGAATTATATTACTATATTAGTCCCAACATTTATCAGTTAAACTAAGTTCGCACACCTCAAGCATTAGCATCAAAATATAAAATACTGCATTATATATTTTTAGTTTTAAATTTGTTAATACAGTCTTAGTTGATACTATGGTTGTCCAGAAAGAAATAATTTTTTATTCATCACAAGCATGCAGCTTCACTCAACAGTGAATCAAGGCCAGCTAGTATTAGTTGTTCTGCTAGCACTGTAAGGGATTTTGTAGTTATATGGAGCATGGGTCTTTAGCATGTGTTTATAATGAATAAAAAGAAATTGAAGATCCCACCAACTCGGAAGTACAATCAGTCATATGTTTTTTGAATGCACAAGGTGTTTATCCTATGGAAATTCATCATCAAATTACTGCCATATATAGTGATAAGAATAAAGGATACTTGAGAAAAAAGTGTAGTTTGTGGCAGAAAAACATCTTTCCATGACAAACAATGCTCAGGATGTCCTAATCTTATTACTGAACAGCTGAGAGGCAGATTGACAGACATTGAAGACAATGCCATTTCATTTTAGACAAAGTTAGTGATAAATTTCCTGTGTGTTCATGAGCTCTCTTATGTGAAATTGTGACTCCTAAACGGTAAAATTTCTGATGGGTCCCGAGAATGTTGACAATCAAAAAAAAAAGAAAAAAGAAGCCATTTAGTGGCATATCATTCTCAATCCCCTTCAAAGCCAAAAAATTTAAACAAACTATCAAAACACAAAGTAATGGCACAGCACAGTTTTTCAGGATCGCCATGGAGTCTTATTGTGTGAGTTTATACCTCACTGAGAGACAAAATTAATGCTGACTCTTATTCAAAAATTTTAAAACTGCCACCATGGTCTTTTGACTTGTGGTGTGTGTTTGTTTCATGCAATGCATGTTCTCATGCCACAAAAAAAATCTTTAATTTCTCAGAGGGATGTTTTTGATCATCTGCCATACAGTCCAGATCTTCCTCTAAGTGATTTCCACCTGTTTATAAAATTGGAGTTTCTTTGCAGGAATCACTATGAAAATGACTGTCAAGAAAGCTCTTCATGAGTGACTTAATGAACTGGCGGCAAACTTTTTGATGACAGCATACAAAAATTAGTGTCATGATTTGACAAATTCTTTATGTGGAAAAATAGCTTAAAAGATGTAGTTGTGCATATAATATAAGATGTAGATGGTGATAAATCTTGTTGCCATTTTATGCAGATGCTTTATTGGCCACTATCTTTGTTATTATGATTTTTTATTATGAGTTTTGCCAATGAAATTCCTTAACATTTTAAATTGTGCAACAGACAGTGCTACGAATGAAATGTATAACATGCTGTTGAGACCTAGTAACAACATTATCCAGCAGTCCAATTAAAACCATAATGTAGTATTTCTTTTAGTATTGATACCATACCAGTTGATATCAACAAGCATTTGGTGTACTGTGTGATTTTTATTGCATTTAAAATTTGTGACTTTAGCAGTGAATTATGAAATTTTGTGTTACCTTAGAAAATCCTTTATGGAAACATTTGAAATATTACAAACAACAGATGGGGATGAGGCTTTAAGCCTGACTCAAACAAACAAGACGTGGAAGCATTTCAAAGATGGCCAAACTTTAACTGATCTGTTATCAGTTTGGATTGAATATCTTCATTCAGGCCAACCTTCAACACCCAAAAGTGATGGATGAAATTGTTGTAGAGTTATGGAATTGATTCATTTTAACAGTCATTTAACTATTTTGTGAGATTGCTGAAGATCTGAGATTTCAAAATCTGTATGCCATGAATTTTGTCGTAAGTCACTTAAGCCAAATTTGTACCTTGCTTTTTAACTGATAAGCAAACCAGAATTGAGTTCTGGTTGAAGAGTTTCTGAATAGCTAACAAGGGTAAAAACTTGAAAAAAATATCACTTTTGTTATGAACATGGATGGATATATTGATATGATATTGAAACAAAAAGTCAATCATCATAATGTGTGTCAAAGGTTCCGCATGACTAAAAAAAACAAAACAACTGTGGACATATGTTAATGTTGGATGTAAAAGAAAGCAGAAGAAACACCAGCATAGAACATCAAGGTGGAGAGGAGCATGGTGATGACAATGGCTCAGTACACAGGTACTGCTTGTAAAAATTCCTTATGGAATTTTTAGTGTGGCTAGCACTAGAAATATGTGTGTGTGTGTGTGTGTACAAATTGTAAAAAAGGCTTACATACAGTGTTATCCCAACCACAATAGCTAGATTTTTACTATGTCTTTTATGTACTGTATTTTCTTAGTTTATGACTTCGTATTTCTTTGTTACTATCTAGTGATTAACAGAAACAATATATTTTTTCCTTCAAGTAGAACTAGCAATAACAGTAGTATTAATGGCAAACAAGAAAAAAAAAGAGAATTTTTTTTATCTGTGCATCCTTATTATGTTTTAGAGGGATTCATTACAAGACATTTGAAAAAAAAATATTTATGAAGCAATAAATAACTGAAATATGATTGTGCATCCTTATTAATTTATGTTTTAGAGAAATTAATTACAAGTAATTCACAAAAAATAACTGAAATATTTTTTTTTTTTTTGCGGAGGGCTGCAAACTGGCAGAGATATGTGCTGCAATTTTTAAGTCATACCTTAGGTGAAATAACCAGGCTATAAGAAGATTAAAAATTAAGTAAGAGTATTATATTAACCTAAAAGTAACAGTCATTTGTAAAATGATAATTAAATGAAGTTATGCAGAAGAAATAATTTCTTCTAAAAAAGATTTCCTTTACTTAAAGTTGGTTGTTTTTCTGTATTATAGTACATTAGTATCTATAAAATCAATGTAATTAATTCTTACAGTAAGAGATTTCTAATAAAACATTGTATTTTTCTAAAAAAAAAACCCCCTGTTATTCAGAAAAAAGAATCCCTTTTAGTTCCTTCTGGATTTTTCTTTCTTAATTGGAAGAAATCAGTTAGATACCTTGATCTGTTACACTGGTCCTATTACAATATATAACTAAAAAGAAATAAAATTAGTAGTTATAGATACATCTTTTATTGTTTTTTAATGATGTTACAGAATTTGCTTTCTTTTTCCTGCTTGTTGATTTTTTTGTAAGAAATGATTTTAATTTTTCATGGAGAATTTTTTTTAATGATATAAGGTAAGAATCATGTTGATAAACAAGAGAGTTAAAATTGTAATCTGTCTTAAATAGTAATCTATCTTCATTACTTATTTGATTTATGAAAATTTTGTGTGTTTAGGTTCACCAGAAATAGGACCATCTCGTAATATTGAAAGAGAAGCTCGTGAAAGAGAGGCATGGGATAGAGAACAAAGAGAGCGTGAAGGGCCTGATAGAAAAAGAAGAGGTAGGAGCAGAGAGCGGGATGATGAAAGGAGACCAGGAGGAGGCCATAGACATTCATCTGTGGAACGGTTTCCTGATCCAGAAAGAAAAGAACAGTCCTATAGCAAACCAGATTATGAATATGATCGGCCTAATGAAAAAGAATTCTATGAGGTATAAAGCTGCCATAATTAAAAATATTTTAGTTGTTTTAGGAGCAATGTTCATTATTTAAATTACTTTTTATGACTTACTATAAAATATTACATAACATTAATAGGTGCAAAAAAAGACTGTTAATTAGATAAAAATTGTTAGTTATAGATGATCATTTTATTTTGTTTTTAGGTTCTTACTGTACAGAGACCAGGTTTCAGTGAAACCTTTTTTATCTTTTGATACAATTTTGAAATCTGTTTACAAGCCTAATAAATGTAATCAGTCATTTAAAGACTAATAAAAACATCATGATTTGTTAATCATCAGGTATCTGTAAAATTATGGTTATGGATATGAATGTAGGAAGAAATTGTTGCTTTCCTCCTCCTCCCCATAGCACTATATTCACTTATGCAATAGTGCATAATAATACCTTTTCTTATAGTAACTTTGGATAGTCATATTAGCAAAACTTTGTTTTTGTCCAGTTTACAACACTTTGTCATTACTTTGATGCTAGCTCTAGAGCACCATTTCCCAACCTCTGGGGGTCGTGAAATTAGCCTACAAATTTACAACATAAACAATATTGAAATCATTTTATGAGAAAAAAGATCATTCATTATAAACATTTTATTTACATTTTACCTATTGGGCAGTGCCTGATAATTACCAAATTTACACTTCTTAATCCTTGGGACAATAAGACTATTCCGGTGATACACAGGTATAAGGGCAAATGCCAATTCCAGGGAAATCATATTTACTTGAAAACTGCTACTAGAAAATAGATTTTCCAGAAAGGGAAAAAGCCTTTTCACAGAGATGAGTTGCGGCAAAAGGGATTAATTATTTTCAGTGCTTCTGTGACTAAATTTCCATATTCACTTTCAGGAGCAAGCAAAAGAAATGTGTAAACTTCAGATGTGAATTATAGTTGTAACATTTTATCAGAAAACATTTCAATGAGCTGCTGTATCTCAACTGCAGCTTTTTCACTAAATGGATTCAGTACCCATCTCTTTGAGGGATCTTTTTTATCTGTGAGAAATACTTTGTTATCCAAACTGATGAATGTCTCTTGCATCCAAATTTTTCTCATTTGAAGTGGAGACATGTCAAAATGTTTGCTTTGAAGTTAATAATCGAGATATGAAGCTTCTTAATGAAAGTATGAACTTTGTCAATAATAATAATTTTTTTATCACATCCTTGTAAATTCACATTCAAATCGTTTAAATGCAAAAATAAATCAGCTAAGTAAGCCAACAGCAACATTTACTTATTGTTTTGTAAAAACGTTAAGAATGACGTTCGTTTATTCTGGAAAAATGTTATTAATTCATCTTGCAATTCCAATAACGAGCTAACAAATAACCCTGATATTATAACCATCTGACTTTAGTATAAAAAAGACTTTCTTTTCACCATTTCATCGCATAGTTTAGCAAACAGCCTATTCTGTAATGGTTGATTTTTAATGAAATTAAACATTTTTACAGCTCTACAAAGAATTTAAGATTTTTCAGCATATATTTTATGACAAGAGTGTGTCTGTGAAGGAAGCCATCTATCCATTCTGCCCTTGATGGTATAAGATGATCTTTTAATATTTTTTTTCAGAAATCCACTTCTTTCCTGTTACTGCCTTTGCACCATCATTACATACACAGTACAATCAATAAAAAACAACTTATAAAACATCAAAGACATGGTGTCCTGTTGTGTGACCGGTTATTGACTTGCAAAACAACATATTTTCTTTGATTGATCTGTCCCGTATCTTATTCATATCTCACAAAACATAAGAACTGAGAAATATTTGCCACACCACATCTGTTGATTCATCAAATTGAATACTAAGAATTTCACTTGAACTTGCTGAATTATCTGATCATGAACATTGGCAGCCATGGTACTAATACACCTTGATACTATGTCATTAGAAAGCAGGATTTTTTCAAACGTTTTGCTTCTCCACATTTATTAAAGCACTGACCATATCAATTGCAACAGGAAATATGATGTTTTCTGCGATTGTATGGGGTTTGGACATCTTAGTTAATCTAAATGCTATGTAATGATCAGATAATTCAGCAAGTTCAAGTAAAATTTTTAGTATTCAATTTGATGAATTAACAGATGTGGTGTGGCACACCTCTCAATTCTTATGTTTTGTGAGATATGAATAAGATACTAACAGATCAATCAAAGAAAATGCTATGTGGAATAAAGATTATTGTTATTATTAGATAAGTTGCTTATTTATCAGTATGGCTTGATTTACAAATAGAACCTTGTTGATTTCTCAAAGCATGTAATTTTTCAAAAAATTCAAAAGGCTTTTATGATTGGATGTTTAGTTTCCAAGTGTCAAATTAATTTTGATGGCTCATGCTCTCATTGGAGAGGGCTTGAAAGCAAACAGCATACTGTGGCGGCTTTCTATTCAGTGAGGTAAAACTGTCATTCTACATTCTTGTCTTTTTACCAATCTATTTACTGGATGTAGATGGCTCACTTTTCTTTTCACAAATTTATCCATTTTGCATAAGAATTTAATTGGAGGGGAGGGGAAGAGTTACACCATTTGACCCCACACTAAAAAAACCAAAACCATTGTTCTCAATGAAACTACGCTTTTAAAAATTAAAATAAAGCCACCAGACACTTGCTTATCATTCAAAACCAGACTGACTTTCTTAATCCTGTACCCCTCTTTTATGCTGCTGAGAGCTGAGATTTGTATCATATACATGTTCGAACATGCATGTGGTATGCTAGCAGACCAAATTGCAAGGAGCAAGCACACATTAGTTGGCATCCGTAAATTTATAGGTGCTTGTGTACATGCCTGCTCATACCTGTAGCTAATAATGAAGCTAAATAGTTTCAACAAGGTTTATTGGGAGTTGATTTAGGTTCCCAAATCAGTTGATTTGGAAGTCAAGAGTTCCAGCGTTCAAGTCCTAGTAAATAAAAGCAGTTACTTTTATATGGAGTTGAATACTTTTTTTTTCTTTGTCTTCAGTCATTTGACTGGTTTGATGCAGCTCTGCTTCCCTAACTAGTGCTAGTCGTTTCATTTCAGTAACACATCCTACATCCCTAACAATTTGTTTTACATATTCCAAACGTGGCCTGCCTACACAATTTTTTCCTTCTACCTGTCCTTCCAGTATTAAAGCGACTATTCCAGGGTGCCTTAGAATGTGGCCTATAAGTCTGACTCTTCTTTTAACTATATTTTTCCAAATGCTTCTTTCTTCATCTATTTGCCGCAGTACCTCTTCATTTGTCACTTTATCCACCCATCTGATTTTTAACATTCTCCTATAGCACCACATTTCAAAAGCTTCTAATCTTTTCTTCTCAGATACTCTGATTGTCCAAGCTTCACTTCCATATAAAGTGACACTCCAAACATATACTTTCAAAAAATTTTTCCTGACATTTAAATTATATTTCTGATTGAAGGCTTGTTTTGCTTGTGCTATTCGGCATTTTATATCGCTCCTGCTTCGTCCATCTTTAGTAATTCTACTTCCCAAATAACAAAATTCTTCTACCACTTCTACATTTCTTAATTATCGATAGTTCCTTTTACTTTCTTAATCACTAGAATTCTTATATTTTCTACGTTCATACATCAGCTGCAATATATTGTCTGAAACCCAAGGTTTTCTACCAGTTCTCTTTATTCCGCCTAAGTTCTAAGAAGTAGAATTACTAAAGATGGACAAAGCAGGTGCGATATAAAATGCTGAATAGCATAGACGAAACAAGCTTTCAGTCAGAAATATAATTTGCTTACATCAAAAATTAATTTAATATCAGGAAAACATATTTGAAAGAATATGTTTGGAGTGTAACTTTATGTTAAAGTGAAACTTGGATGATCTGAGTACCTGAGAAGAAAAGATTTATAGGCTTTTGAAATGTGGTTCAGGTTAAAAATCAGATGGGTGGATAAAGTGACAGATGAAAAGAGGTGTTGCAGCAAATTGATGAAGAAAGAAGCATTTGGAAAAATGTAGCTAAAAGAAGAGCCAGACTTATTATAGGCCACATCCTAAGGCATCCTGGAATAGTCGCTTTGATATTGGAGGAGGGACATGTAGATAGAAAAAATTGTGCTTGCAGGCAAATTTGGAATATGTAAAACAAATTGTTGGGGATGTAGGATGTAGGGGATATACCAAAAATGAAATGATTAGCACTAAATAGGGAATCTTGGAGAGTTGCATCAAACCAGTCAAATGACTTGAGGACAAAAAAACTTAGCCTATTTGCAAAAAATGTGCTAAGAGTGAGTAGTAATTAAATTTAACAAATTAACTAATTTTTATTAGGCTTATTCCTTTTTTAATGTGGCTGATGAATTTATTAACAGTATAGATCTGAACATTGTACTCTTGGACTTGTATAAATTTAAACTGTGTAATTAAAACACACACTCAGAAAAAATAAACGTTTAGTGTTTCTTTTCTGTCCAGTAAAGATAACAAGCTTTTTAAATGGAGAATTAAGGGACAGCATTTATCGTGTGAATCTTGTATGTCTTAATCCTTTTTCATATAAAATATTTTGAAAATGTTCACAAAAAGTGCTGATAACTCTAAAACGCAATAAAAAAATAAACAAGTTTCAAGAGAAAAGCTCTTAATAGTGGTAAAAAAGTTAAAAATAACAAATGCATATCATTAATTAATCCTTGGACAAGAAATTTGGGGGAAATTGTAAGACAAAATATTTATTTGATATTCATAAGGGAAGAAACATAAGTAATAGCTGTACCTCATACAATTGCACCAATAAAATATGAAAATTCTTACCCCAGACTTTTTAAAGTCTGGGAGGACTTGATTTTTAATATGATGAATGTTTGTATATCTCCAATAAAATTGAAATTAAATTCTGTTTGATCAAAAGAAACAAATGCTAAATTGAAAATTAATGAAGTTAATGAGTAAAATAAAATCAAATGTGTAGTGCGTGTTTTATATCTCAGATGAAAACGTTGAATTGAATTTATCAGAATCTATTCCTTATATTAAAAAAAATTAAAAGAGATCAAAATTAAAAATTATTTCAAATCTAAGAGAAAAATTTGGTGCAATAGTTGCCAGATCATGGTCTGGAATAATGTTAATGAATTTCAAATCTACACGACTACAACTTGCCAATTAGCACAGGAAAAAATATCTATCCCTAAACCAATTGAAGGTCAAAAAATTCAGGCAGAAGTTGAACAATAAAAAATTGATTTCTATGAAAATGATGATAATTTATTTTAGTAAACTTATGCTTTGAGCAAAATATAAAATTAGCTTTACCAGAAATGGTTACATGTAGAAATGCTTGCTATTGTTTAATCTTGGAGTAACTTTACCCTAACTATTATTTTATTATCTTGAATTCCTGGCTGACTGACTGACCCAACTGTGATACACTACTTGGTCTTAGCTGACAAAACCGAGAAATTCTTGTAATATATCAAAACCCAGTTTTGCTCATAATTTATAAATGTAGGGCAGATTTAGAAAAGGTCCTTATTATTGATATGTTAGTTTGTGGTAGCAATAAAAAAACAATGTATGACAACTATACTATCCAGATAAATAGAAGAATTTATAAAAAATATGTTTGTGAACTAGAATAATCAAAACAAGGAAAAATTTACTACATGGTTAAATACAGACAAATAAGTGTTACAAACAAATCCTGCTTCCTCTGTTTGAATATATCAACTTTGTAAATGAAAAACTTGAGACTTACTTTTGCATATTGTGCCATACTTATTCATATTCAAGCAGTAAGTATAAAACAAAGAAGAGAAAACTTGCTAAAAAATGAAATACTTTTTTCTACAAACTTAGTAGGATTTGTATTATAAGACAAAATCAAATTCATCCTTCACATTTAACCCAGTTTTATCTTTATTATAAAGAAAGTAATGAAATTTATCTGAAATTTCTCTTATTTCTTAGCTGAATAAATGAAACATGATTTCCAGTTTTATGTACAAAGTTCAGAAATGAGTTAAACTACTTATGAAATTTTAGCAAGTTTGAATTTATCACAGACCGCTGTGCTGTTCAATAAAAAAACTTCAGAAGCCTCATTAACCTCTACTACCATCAGGTTGACTTTGGAAAGCATTAAGCAGTTTTCATGCCACATGCCATGGAAAATGTGCTTGTGATGAAGTAGTTTGAATTGTCAAAAGATCTGTAACGTGAGCAAATCTTCAAAAAGGGCTTACAAGGATCAAATATGCATGCACCTCACTTCAGTTATATGAATTTGGTAAATAACTTGTTGAAAAGTAACATATCAGTTTATAAAAGATGAGGATGTTAGAGCTATGAAGACTAATTAAATTTACATTTTACAGAGCACAAAACAGTGCCAGGAACATGATCATTCCACTTTTTCCTCAAATCTGATACAGATGGCAACAAAACAAATAAGTAGTGATAAATCATTTTAATTAGATTATTGCTTTTCACAAAATCAATTACAAAACTTAAAAATGTAATCATGCACACATAACCTTTGATTAGAGACTAGGTTCAGTAATATATTGGTTTGATATGGAAGTGGATGATGAAAAACTACTTGAAATGAATGAATTAATACTCCCATAACTGGTCTTCCAGACATTTTTGTTTTAGTTAGAGCACAGAAATTACAGTAGAGAAGATAGATGCTAGCTCTCATTTGTGAAGTTTTTGTAAAAAATTTATGTACTAGAAGTGCCTGTGAAGACCAATAATTTTATAAATTTACAAAGAAAAGTGTTCAGAGCATTAAAGCAAAGTAGTACAAACAAAAATAAAGAATTTTTATAATTTCTTATTATAATAATTATGGATCAGTTTTTAATTTTTTTCATTCTCATCTCAAAATATGAATATATGTTTTTCGATGTTAAGATTTGTAATTTATTTATTTAGCATATGACACCAAAACACAACACCAATTACAGTCAAAAATACAAACAAAGATTTAACAAATTAATATATGCTACTGATTCTGGAGTCGCAATCAGGAAATCTTCAGGATTCCCTGAAGATTTCCGGTCACTGGTGACCCCCTTGGCGGTTAAGGTTCTAATAATCGCTTCAGATCAAATCAATTTAAGTAACTTTGTTGTATCACAAATCAAGCAATACATAACCCAGTGGGTTGGTCTAGTAGTGAACGCAGAGCAACCATCTTCACAAATCAGCTGATTTTGAAGTCGAGAGTTCCAATGTTCAAATCCTATAAAAGACACTTCTATGCAGATTTGAATACTGATTGTGGATACTGGTGTTCTTTCGTGGTTGGGTTTCAATTAACCACATATCTCAGAAATAGTCGACTTGAGACTGTACAAGACTAAACTCATAATACCAACCTTCATTCATCCTCTGAAGTAAAACCTGACTGTGATTCCTGGAGACTAAGCAGGAAAAAAATCAAGCTATATATGAATATTGAATAATATTGAAATGCACTAGAAAAACTAAGCAATTTTAACAAAACTAAAAAATACAGGTTGTGTTATTTAGCTACAAAAAAAATTCCATAAAAATCTGAACTGTTGGGGAAAATACACACATGGTTACTTAAACTGGATGATCTGGTGTCAGTTGACCGAGTAGCCCATGGCTGTGGTAAGTATGATACCACTCAAGTGATGAACCCTTCGGAATGTCATTTTTTCGGGTATTGTTTGATGAATAGCAATGTATCTCCTCACGTGTCACATTTATTTTATGCCTTATGTCACATGAAATTTATTCCAGTTACAAATAAATGCATTTGAGATGATATTTTTCAGTTATTTATATGGTGAGTTACCATGTTATCATGTAAAACAGTGGTTCACTATTTTGATAAGTTGATGGAATCTCTTTCCTTTTAAAGCATAACTAAATCATAAATGTTCTAGAACACTAATAGAATTTTTAGAGGATCACTTCCTTGCATGAGATTTGGCTCTGCAAATGATTCCTTGATGTTTTACAATGCCCTTAATTGGTTGGAGACAATATGTCATAGTATGCCGTATTATTAACTGGAACATTTCTTACCATTAACAATAAAATAATATCTAGGTTGAGAGAAGTATCACTACTACTTGTAAGAACATGGTTAAACTCTTTTTGAAAAGAACATTATGTATGATTGTTCATTCTCACTCCTGAAATTTACATGTTTTAACAAACGGAAGAAAACATTATCAACTTATTTCCTGGATATTTTTCTTCATTGCTGTAAGAGCACATATGTCTCAGTTTTGTTAATGTAACCAGATTGGGAGAAGTATATATTTAGCCACATGTTTTGGGACAAGGGAAAGATGCAGAACAATCAACCCAAGAATATAGTAAGACTCATCTGTCTAATGTAGTAATCTGCTAAACAGTTTTTTGTTTAATTGAAGTAACATTGTTTTATCAGTTCACTTTACTGTAATTCTACCCAATCATAATTGTATTCCCCAAATATAGGTCACCATACACAGCAAACACAAAAGCTCTCTCAGGAATATGCAAGTATAATTTACATATTCTGTAGACTACTAAAGATAATTTGACAATGCAGTAACTAGGAAGGGGATCAGAAATATGTTAAATAGCTTGGAATTGTGGGATGTTCAAAAACATTATTCTTCTTGAACATGGATCATCTTAAATGTAAAGTGAATTTTAGCAGTTGAGCAGGGTTGAAGCAGTTTTTGGCTTCATGATTTCTGAATGTGAATAATAAGTGTTTGCTGGGTTTGGTTATCTCAGTACCTGAATAATTTAAAAAAAAAAAATTTTTTCTTTTCTTTTTTGCATTGCTTTTAAATACACTAAAACTGAATAGTATTTTACTAATCATTTCAAATAGAATGCAAAGCTTAGCTTCGTTTTCTTAATTATTTGTCTATTGTTTTCAGAGAGATGAGTTTTCTGGATCAGGCAGAGGCAGAGGAAGTGCACTAATGAGAAGAGGTATACCACACCCATCCGCTAGAGGAATGCCATCACGTTTTAGACCTCCTGTTATGGCAATGAGAGCACCACCATTTATTCCATTTAGAGGAGGCTTCAGACCACAAATTCCTCGTGCATTCTCACCACGTAAGTCACCTGAACCACCCTTCCGAAGAGGAAAGAATTTCTAAGTGAAATTCTTTAGTGCTGAAGTCGGCAATATTATCTGCAGCCTCTTTCTGTTTTTTTTCTTTTATTTAATTTAAAATTTCTTCATTTTCATATGATAAATTATTTCTCTCTGAAACTTTAATTGATGTTGGAAGTTTCATTAAAGGCTTATTTAATTATTTGATATAGGTAGGATATTGAACTATATATTGTAGGCACTGACAAAAAGAAAATATCAATTGCTATTATTTATATACCTATTGAGTAACAGCTTTGATTTCTCACTACATATTTTGTTTAGTTACCTTGTTTAAAGGTAATTACCACAAAATTTATTAGTATGTAAATTTTACTTAATTGGTGTATACTTAATTAGTGATTACTATTATCTTCGCTGACTGAAAGACTATAGTAACATTGACATGACCTAGATTAGATTAGATGTGTTTTTTTTTAGTTTGTTTACTTATATTAAGCCTGTCAGATGTTTAAAAACAATATATGTCAGGATTCATAATTTTTAAACTATTTTAAATTGTTGCTCTTTTAGGTTCTTGTTCCTTTGCATGAGATATTACTTAAAAATTGTATTATTCAAACTTCGTGAAAAAGGATTTCATTTTGTGGTTAATAATTGCTTTAAATGTGTTGGTGTAGATAAAAAGCACAATTGTTGATAATAATTAAATATTCTTCCATTAAATTTTCATTGAACTCCTAAATCAAGAGTTAAAATGAAACAGTTGGATTTTAGGTATTTTCCCTTGAATTGCAGGTTTTAAATTTATTTTATCTAGTTTTGTTGAATCATAAAAATTATTGTAAGCAAAATACTTAAGAGAAGAGTGCAAGTTCTTAGTGAAGTGCATTATGTTTCAGTTTATCACAAAAATAAACAAAAGGGAAGTTTAAAATAAATATTTTAATAGGGTCTATAATAAAATATTGGCATTCTTTTACAGTTTAGATATCTCTTGCACAATGTAGGAAAATGTATACTTGCCTTATTTTTTAAATTCGTATGTTGTTCTGTTTCTATTTTATTATAATAATGAATTTAATATTTTCTCTTTAACTCTGGCTACTGAAGGGAAACACACAAGTTTAAGGTGTAACTAATTACCATTATTTAGAGGAAAACCCTATTTAAATTTTAAGCTGTTTTATCAACATTTGTATAAATGCCATTTGATTATAACATGAATTTGTTGTAGCATTTGTTTAGTAATCAATGAATACTTTAAAGTTAAGAAAATAAAAAAATATTTTAAAGCAATATATGTTTTTTGTTCCAAAATAAATTCAATAACTATTTCACATCTCAAATTTTTACATTTTAATAAATGGGACCATATAATCTATGTATAGTTACAATAAAAATATTTTAAAATTAAGATATAAATTTTTTTAGCATTATAGTAAAAAAATTTACAAGTTATTAACTTGGCAATCACTTTTTTTTTCGTTTTGGCAGACACTGATACACAAGAGTAATTTACTGTGTTAGTGTTGTGATATGGTTATGGTTATTTCAAGGAATTGTGAGTTTTTTTTAAATTTACTTGAAATTCTTTAATAAAAAAAGAAAGTTTTGCCTATTATAATATACACATTTCTTCATTGTTTGAAAAGTTCTAAACAAAAAAAAAAATAAATTAATTTTTTTAATTTTAGGTTTTTGCAATGGTTTGTTACATAATTACTTAATCAAATGTGATGTTGCCTTTCATTAACCAGACTAGACTGTAGTAACTTCTTTTCATGTGTTACTTCTTTTCATTTTTCTTGCTTACCTTTTTATCTGTCAAAATTTTTTTTTCTTATATTATTTTCTTTATATTAATTTTTTCTTGCCATCATTAGAAAATTATATCCAATTTTGTATATATTTTTTTATTCTATTTGCTCCTTGTGTTAAAAAATTTACAGTTTTAAGGGAGGGTTATATGGTGTGAAGATCATAAAGTGGTTGATTTTTTGTTTCTAACGCATGAACATTATTGATTTTTACAGGAATAGGATTTTTCCCTCCTCCTTTTCGCCCATTCTTCATTGGTTGAATTTTGTACATTGGTTGAAAGAGTGTACAGAGTAGTTGTATAGTAAAAAGTTTCCCTGTTAAACTTTCAGTGAACATTGTGAAAATATTTTTTCATTTTAAAACATTTTGGTTGTATTTATTTTTTCTATCATAATAAAAAAGTATATTTTATCAATTATGTATTTGATAAAAAAGGAAATATTTATTTTACATTGTAATTTTTATAAAATTTCTTGTGCAAATGGACAAAACTAGTCAGATAGGTATGTAAAATTACTTTCATAATTTTATAAATAGTATGAATGATATATGTTTACATACTGTGTAATTTAATCAATAAGCTTGTTTATATATTGTTTCAGGTTTTTTCTTGTAAATATATATGTGTAAAACATAATAAAACTTCTTTTTGTTATTTATTCTGTGTCCATTCCTCTTAATGTAGTACTCATTGAAAAATGATCTCAGTAAAGAATAACTCTTTTCCTGATATATAAAAAAGTCAAAATTTTGTTTTTGTCTTAAACTTCCCAAAGAAATTAGTGAAATTTTTTATTCATTCCCATTGTGGTGATACAACTAAACCTTCATTTCATTATCTTTATCACAGAAGTATCTGTGTAAATAATATTGCAGTCAGTGAGAAAAATTCCTTATCTTCATTGAGCGCCAAAATAGAATGTGTTTTCCTAATTCTATCAACTTATAAAATTCCAAATGTTTAACAATATAGTAATTACATATTGTCTTAATACATTACTGTAACACTGTATCCTTTAAATCCACAGTTAAATCTAACCTAATTATAATTTAGACTTATTATTTGCAAATTAAATACCTTTGAATACTAGATGGTGGATACTGGTGTTCTTTGGTGGTTGGGTTTCAATTAACCACGCACATCTCAGAAATGGTCGACCTGAGTTTGAAGACTACACTTCATTTACATTCATACATATCATCCTCTGATTTAATACCTTATTGGATAATATAAATGCCTGTAGTAATGCCTTTTCTGTGTATATATAAATATTCAAAAATAGAAGATACTCAAATTTATATGAACAAATATAAATTTGTATATTTATAAATTCAAGTTATAAAATTATAAGCTTTCTATTCTGGACTACTTAATAAGTTCTCTCTACATTGACAGTTTAAAATAACTATTCTCTCAGTTTCTTTAGGAAGTAGTTAAACATTCTACTTTCCGGTATTTGCACTTGTAATCCGTTGACTCCCTTGGAGTAAAATAACACAGTTCGTGTTTTTTTTAAGGGAGTTAAGAAGGTTTGAAGTATAAACCTGTTAACATACAATACCAGTTCGTAATTATGATATTAGTGTGTGGTATATAGAATAAAGCAGGTACTGGCACATCAAACTGGAAAATATTAACTTTCCTGAGGTTTTTATACATCTTTGCATTAAAGGTGTGATGAGAGCTGGATCACATTGGTGATCCAGCTCTCATCACACCTCATAACTTTTGGTCAGTCATTAATCCTAATATTTTATTTTCTGTACTTTTTCTATCTGTGGTGCAGTAGACATTTTTCAATAAAGCTTCTGCACTTGTAATGCAGTATTAGATCAAGTTTATTGTTTTTTCTTTTATTAAAATCATATTACTAAGAACCATACAGCCAGTATTAAACCAGTGCCACAACCTATCTAGATTGCCTGGAATTCAATTCTCAGTTCTTCTGTCTAGTTTGGAGCCTTAACATCAGCAAAGATTTAAAAGAACTACCAAATCGTACCACACATAAATTAATGTACTAGGCGTATTTTTAAGTTAAGGGATCTGTTAAACAAAAATCAAAACCGAGAAATATGAATAAATTTTATTACTTATACTTAAAAGTACACTTATTTACTACTTTTCAAACTGCCTTCAATTTGTACACATTTTTCATAGTGTTTCACTATCTTCTTCATTCCCTCTTCATAAAATTCTGCCACTAGTGACTTAGTAACACCATTTTTCAGTAATCAATCATCATTGTCAAACCTTTGTGATTCAAGCCACTATTTAAGGTGAAAAAGAAAGAAACTAATAGCTGGGAGATAAGCTAGGGCTGTAGGGTGAATGATTAATTAATTTTTTTCACTTCACTTGTGGCTATTGTCATGCTAAAATAAAATCCTGTATAATAGCATCTGATGTTAAAATAAGAAATCCAGGCACACTTTTGCTTACAGCCCAAAATTTCATAAATTAAAGATCATGAAACATAAAAAAGACAATTGTGACATGTTCTAAATGAATGTCATCACTGTCACTCATAATATTCACTTGAATATTACTGTCACTTCAAAATATTGCCTTGAATTTTAACCGTAGTTGTTTTTTTCCATCTAAAATCAGATTAATACTTCTCACTTAATAGGATCACGAATTGCTAGCACTCATTATAAATGGTGAATATAAACAATAACAAAATGACAATTATTGTAACTAACAGCTGACCTATTGATTGAAATAACAAAGCTACACAAGCATCATCTGTTTATATCACGTATACAGCGACAAATTCAAAACTGACCTTGCTTTAAAAACATACCTCTTTATTTATATGGAAAAAAATTGTCCTGTACACAGATCCCTGTGGGTAGATTGGTCCGATTTATAAAATGACTTATGTGACAGATTATATCTTGAATGAGT
The DNA here is from genome assembly GCF_047948215.1 of Lycorma delicatula. Classification (NCBI taxonomy): domain Eukaryota; kingdom Metazoa; phylum Arthropoda; class Insecta; order Hemiptera; family Fulgoridae; genus Lycorma; species Lycorma delicatula. Next base: position 45,251,669 of record NC_134455.1, on the reverse strand, counting down.
AACGATAAACTTACTTCCTTAAATTCACTAGTGAGACAAGTGAAATTTATTACTGTTTACTGTTCCATTTATGTATTACATGATGGTGCAGCGTAGATGTAAATTGTAAATCACATTGGCAGGATCCTTGAAATTCTACACATGCAAAAAAGTTCACATCTCTTTGCAGTCGCACACAAACATACAATATATAAAAAAAAAAAACAACTCCAAGAAACATCATTCAATATATATTAACTTGTGTACAGATGCAGTGTTTGTTCCAATCAAATATCTTGGAGATATGGTAATCTATTTATTGTGAATGAATTAATTCAGATAATGTGAAAGAGAAAAAAATTTGTAGAAAACTCCTTTAAAACATTCTCAGAATACATGAAATGGAAATACTGTAAATTGTGTGGAAAATAAAACTCATTCCTCTTTTTTTTATAAGTAATTTTTAAAATAACAAAGTTTTACATAAGAAAGAAAAATGATGAATTGGTGTTTGCATACAGTGACCTACCAAGTTAGTAATCAATTTGCTCTATTTAAGTTATAAATAAATCACATAACAGTTATACAAGATTGGTTGAAGATTCGTATTATGACAAGAATAAATTGATTATTAGTGTGTGTATCAATTAACTTGTTTAAATTATTTTGTGAGCCTTATCAAAAATAGTTATTTTAATTACTGTTATTCATTTCTGTATTTTCTTGTGAAATATGAATTATTTCCTTGTAAAATGTTAATTTAAAAAAATTTCTTTGTATCAATTTTTTTTATTACAAATATTAAAACATATTTATTTGGTAGCTAATGAAATTAATAAAGTTAGATAAAAAACCTATTGTTTCATTATTTTAAAACCTTGTTAATAATTGTTTAATTATTAATTAAGTCAGCATAATAGGAGTGAGTAATATAAAATGAATCTGTACCAAAATTAAAAATTGTGTAAAGTGTTTTAGCCATAAAATTATCACAAATTAAAATAGCATATTTTTTTGCAGATTATATTAATTTCATTTGGAAAATCATTCTGTATCTAGATAGTAAATAACATAATTTTATTCTTAGTTTACATTAAATTCAAAAAATAAAAATTTCCTTCCTATGAAATAACATTTTTAAAGATAGCAAAATCTCTTCAAGATGCAATATATAGTGTAGTAAGGCATTAAAAATTAAGCAGCATTAAAAACTGATGCAAAAGATGGACAACTTTATTACATCTTAAAAAAAAATAAATAGTATTGATCAATTTTTAACTAAAGTTCATTTGCAAGCAACATGTTAATTTTATATATTCCTACCCTTTTACTACTTAATAGAGTTGGTTAAATAATTACAGTAATGCTACTTTAGTGTGGTGAGCATCACTATATAATGGATAGCAAACAAATAATTAAAACGCCTATATGGTAGTATATAATACCAACTTAATGCTAGAGTTTATTTTAGAAGCCATGTTAAATTATTGCACCCTTAATTTACCCCTGTTCGAGGAATTGTTTGCAAAAGTAATGATGGAATATTGTATTGTCACAACCGTAGTAACTGCACAAAATTTCATCAATCAGCAATGTCTGGAAGTATGTTAATTTGAGGACAAACATGAAAAAACATTGTGGATTAAAATAAAGCAAATAATAATAAACATCTATAATGGGCCAAAACTTAAAAAAGACTACAATCATGCAATGGAAGAGGTCAATTTTTAAGCAATTTGAAGTCCACAACCATACAATAAACTTATATGGTGAAATCCAAGTGAGGTTATTTTTGCTCATACTCCACAAACTCAAAACATTTAACAGAAAAAGATGTTTTGGGACTTATATTTTTCAGGCTAGGACCACTGACTGGTTAAACTTCAGAGAAAAATGTTTCTACTCTGCAAGAGTAGTAAACATTTTATTTAATCCAATTATCTGGTTCACTAATCTAATAAAAAAAAGTGCAGAAAAAGAAAAAATCACTATTGCCTGTCGGGTTGATAATAAAATATGCTTACTAATAAAGAATTACAGAAACAATAATGAATATATTCTAGGTAGCTTATTTAAGAAACATGTGATGTAAATAACATTCTTAATATGTTATAAAAGTTATTAGCTAATTTAAAGATATTTGCATACTTATTTATTATTATTATTAAGTTTATGTAAATGATTAAATCTGCTTTGTTATATTCATATTTTACTTTTAATTAAAATGTTATTTTGGCACATTAAATTTACTTCATGTCTTTTTAGCTTTTTTCTGTATGAATGAATTGAACATTTTATGTTATTTCTTTTATACGACTGAGCAGTAAAACCTGTAATATTTTTTTTTAGTTATTGGCAACTCATATTTTACCTGAAATTCAGGACTATTGCTTATTTTTTTGATAACTGTATGGGATAGCAGTTTTTGAGTTGCAAAGTCACTTGATATATCTGGTCATCTTATTCTAGTCATTTTGTTCACTGACAATCAAAATTTTAGATCTTTTCTGTTACCTGTTATAATACAGCTTACTTACTACCTTCTAATTTCAGTCTTTATTTGGCACTATTCATTCATACCCAATCTTCTCAAAAAAACTTGAATGAAAACATGAACCTAAAATTTTGATGTTCGTGAAAATAAAATAGAAATGATTAGAATATGAAGCAGGCCAGATACATATTAGGTAGTGTGATTTGGGATCTCAAAAAAAATTCTGTTACTATCCCATAGATTTATAGAAAAAATAAGCTAGAACCCCCAATTTAAGGTAGTTTATGGCAAATAAAAACATTTATTGTGTATTGTACTAATAAAAAAAAGTTTTATAATCTCTCAAAAATCATGAAAAACATGTTAAAAGCGATACTATTTTGATTGACTTGCTAAATAAGTAGGGGTTTCTTGTCTTCTTTGCAAATATTTTTTATATTTAGCACCTATGATGTTAACATTGACAATATTTTTAAAATAGTTATAATTTAACCAATACCAGTATCCTAATACAATTTTGATTTCAATGAGTAGCCTACATTTTTTTTCATGCATTCATTTTTATTTCTGTCATTGCTATCAAAGAAAAACTAAATTGTTGGAAAATTTTATTATTCTTCAATGAAATAGCCTGTTTTTGTAGCAATGAAAGTTAATTATTTAGTGTGGTTAACAAACAGTTGTGATATCTCTTCAAAAAATTATCTTGAATTGTCTGAAAACGACCCGTCACTGTAGTTAGTTGATAAAGGGGATACCCAAAATGCTACAAGCAGCATCCAATTGTGATGTGGGGCAATGTATTGCCCTTGGTCTTTGCATTCATATAGTTCTTTGTTCTGCTGAGAAAAAAATCTTTTGAAAACAGTTAACATAAAAAGACTTTCCAGGAACTAAATTTAATTTGGAATCTTTTTAAGAGCTTGCTCTAAAAGCTTTTTTATGAGTTCTCAAAGAGTCGCAACAGAATTGTCCATACAGGTGACTTTTCTTTCTTTTTCCTGTTTAGCCTCCGGTAATTACCTTTCAGAGGATATGTATGAGAATAGTCTTGTGCAATCTTAGTTCGACCATTCCCAAGATGTGTGATTAATTGAAACCCAACCTCCAAAGAACACCAGTATTCACAATCTAGTATTCAATTCTGTGTAAAAATAACTGACTACTAGGACTTGAACGCCGGAACTCTTGACATGACTAGACCAACCCAGTGGATTCCATACAGGTGACTGAATTCTGATAAAAATGTTTTTCACGATGTTTACAAACACTAGTGACATCTGAATTAACACATAAAAATTAAGTTGTTGATTTTCATCACAAATTTTAGCGAGTTCTTTTGGCACTGTACCATACACTGTTTTAACTGGCTTTAAAATTTGCAAATATAATATTAAACACAGGATGAAATTTGAGAAACACTGTAAAGATGTGAACAGGTTACTGACTAATGTCAGACTGACCAGTCAGTAACTGCAAAGCTAAATGATGCAACAAGCATAAATGAGCATGTTATAATATGAACACTGCAATTGAATGGTTAAAATAAGTCTATTTCAACTATACTAATGGGTACAAAAATATTAAAGTGCTAAGAACCCCCTTGGAACACATTTAGCAAGTCAAAATGCTATTGCTTAAACAGGTTTTTCATGATTTTTGAGAGGTTATAACTTTTTTTATTACTGCAATACACTAGACAATTTTTTATTTGCTAGTAACATTGTAAGTTGTGAAAATTTGAGATTTTCAACAGCCCCATCATTGTTATTTGAAGCCAAACTGAATTTAAAAAAAAAAAAAAATACTTTTCAAAAATTCATAAAACTTTAGGGTTTAGGGTAATGTTCAAATGTCTTTGTAATTTTCTCATAGAAAGAAGAGAGATAAGTAAATAAAACAATGTACTAATTTTTTACCTTGAGAAAATATGAATAAATTGCTTTTTGTTTCATCCTTCCAGGACCAATAGTTTTTTAGTTATTTTTTTCCCATAAACCCTTACAATCACAAAAATAGGTGTGTGCACTGTAACAAAAATGGCCGCCACAGGTAAACTACCTAAATAAAAAATTTTAAAAAAATTGTATTAAGGTTGAGACATGTAGGAAAGAAGTGGGCAAGTTAAATTTTTTTTTAATTGGTCAAGCAACCACCTTTTTGGGTCTTTCAAATAGATTGATCCTTTTGTTTGTTTTACGATAATGAATGGGGCTTTCTCCCAAATAATGGTAATATTTATAAGAATAAGCAGTTTTGCCTTAAATTCACTATTGTTACTTATTTTATTGATAGCTATGTGGGATAGTAACAAATTCTTTTTTTTGAGACAATTAGGCTTTTTTCCTCAGTTGTTCACAAATATAAAATGTTTTGTAATAAAACTGGCATTCATCCTCTATTAACTATACGTGGAACCGATGAATTTAATTTTTACTTGTACAAAGTAAAGGAGGTTTTGTGATCGTGAAAAATGCCAGATTACAATAGAAATATCCATTTCGACCAGTTTCAGTGTGACATGTATATGTAGTATGTATATATCGCATAGTCCAAAAATGATTAGCTGTATGTTGAAATTTTGAATTTAGGACTGTTGTAACATCTAGTTCTGCACCTCCATTTTTTATTGCAATCGACTGAACCAAAAGTTTCCAAAAAAATTGGATTTTTTACTTTTTCTTAACTTCACTAATAAGCCCTCATTGAGAGCTTTTCAGCAATATATCATGAGTGGTACTTATTTTTATTAGTTCGAGTTAGAACTTGATGAAATATTTAGATCTTAGGGGAAGGGAACATTGGTTTGAATCATATATACATATATCATATATTTTTCTTTTAACTTTTTTTTAAATTTAAATATATTGATTTATTAACCCATGACTGTAAAAAAATTGTTAGTATAAATAATTATTCAATAAAACAATTTAAAAAAAATCAGAAGTTACTAGTGAAATAAAATTTTATGTATTTTTAAAAATGTGTGTATGTAATTTAATATTATTGAAAATTATAATTTAGAATTGTATTATTTGTGGATTTTCTAGTTGAATTTTATTTAATTATTCTGTAATTCTGTTTAATTTTATCAACATTAAACTTAACTACAGAGTGACTGAAAAATAGACCCTCACAAGAACATATTCACTAATGCATACATGCCTGATCTTTAATAAATTGCATAAAATTCTTATATTTTAGTTTAATTACTCCTATGATATTGTCTGACAATATTCTCCCTGAGTCGGAGTTGATCTTCATTTTGCTTATGTGTATTTTGTTTCCAATCATTTAATCTCTCTTTTGTTTGATATAATTCTTCTGATCTTAGTTTGTGTACACTCTCTGGTTTTCAAATTTTCTCGCTATATTCAACATTCTCTCAATTTTTTTTTTCTTTCCTTTGTCTTAATGTTTTCTTCCTCTTAATATTTTTCATCTCAATGTTTTTATACTTTCTTTGTTTATAACAGTTTCTTCATTTGGTTTTATCATTTTCTTCCTCTTTATATATCATCTTCTCTTAATCTTTTGGTTTTAACGTTTTCTCCAAAGTTTCAGATTTTTTCAAAATCTGAAACTTTTGTTAATCAGCAACTCATGAAGATACAATACCGATCTGGTAATAATACTAGTAATAAAGGGAATTTACTCTATTCTAATATTTCATTTAAGATTGTTGAATTAATAATTGTATAAATATTTGATATTAATAAAACTAATATTTCAGCAATTGTGTAACTATCCACAATTGTATCTCACTTTCAAACGAAATAAGTTTAAATGAAGTGCAGCAAAAAAGTGTACGTAATTTAATTTAATGGTGTACAAGGCAGTCATGTAGTGTCCACATCAGATTTTTAATATAGTTGTTGCCAAATAAAATAAGAATTGAAGACGGTATCATTTTAATATTACTTAAAAGAGAAAAGAAAACTATATAATATTAATGTACTTGTAAAGGAAGAGACATTCTTTCGGTATGAAAGAAAAGATGTATTGGTGAAGTGTTGTTTTAGTATAGTAGGGGGAATGAATAAAATATGTAGCTTATAGTCAAGCAGCTAATACGCTGTATATCAATTCTATAAAAATTTCTTGTAACTGTTTTATAAATGAAAACTAAATCTGTTCATGATTCAGTCTCAATCATTTTACAATTTACATTAAAAGTAAATCTTATTTAAAAAAGAAATTGTTACCCTAGATTAACGTTAAGAATTTAATAATTTATTTTATAATAATTACAATTAAAATAAAGTTATCATGAATTATTTCATTTGTAATTACACTGATAAACATAATTTTTATTTCCTAACAAGCGATACATGATTTTAATTTTTTTTTATGCTGAAATTGAATATGAACTCAGAATCTTTCTCACACAGTTTTTGAAAAATTTTTAATTTTATTAAAGTATTTTTTTCACTTTTCAACAAATAGTTAGCATTTTAAGCTCCTTATTGTATTTTGTTAGCTAACTTTTTATTGTTAACTTTGTTATCATAATTTGTAAGCTATAGATAAACAATACTAGACAAAGAATTGAATCATATCATAGTCACATATTATGACATCATATCTGATACTGAAGAGTGAGCCTTCATGGACAAGATTAATCATGTCTGTTCAGGTCAAAACATGTAACACATGTCAAAGCTGAAAACACAGCCATGTTGTTTGTATTAAGCACTGAATTTAGGAATGAGTTAATTTTGTTCACTTTTATTGCTGTTTTAAGTTTGTTAACAGTGCAGTGTCATAATGCCTTGAAATTGTGTAAATGATGTGGATGTATTTTGTTATGTATGTGGTGTGTTTACAGTAAAATCAAATAGAAAAAACATTACACCTTTAATTAATAAAGAAGCATATCATTTGTACTTTCAGTGTAAAATTGGTGATCAGGAGAAGATGTGGGCTCCTCATATAGTATGCACTAATTGTTCTGAATATTTAAGAGGATGGCTGAAAGGTACACAGAAGGCTTTGCCATTTGGTGTACCTATGGTTTGGCGTGAACCAAAGGATCATATAACAGATTGTTACTTTTGTTTAACAAGTGTGTCTGGAATTTTTAAAATAACTAAACATACTGTAAAATATCCTTCATTGCAATCTGAAATCAGGCCTGTACCTCACAGTGAAATTCCAGTTTCTAAGCCACCAATATATGTTTTGAAAGCAGCGATGAAGAATCTGGCAATACTGAAGAAGACTACAATGATTTTTCATTTTGAATTATCTTCCAATAAGCCACATTTTATATCACAAGGTGAATTAAATGAATTTGGTAGGGATTATCAAAAAATTAAGCTGAACTGTTAGAATCAAGACTGCAAGGTTGGAATTTACTTCAAAAATATATAAAAATTTTAGGCTTTCGAAGCTGTCAAAAAGAACTTTCTCAGTACTTGATAAAAGTAATTTGGTTTATTGCACAAACATTGATGAGCTTACATTGCACTTAGGACAAGTTCATAGACCTGAGGACTGGCACCTTTTTATAGATTCGTCAAAGTATAGTTTAAAAGTGGTTCTACTATACGAACTGTAATATCCTTCGATACCAATCGCTTTGGTATTAATGTGAAAGAGACATACGATGTGGTGAAAGACATTCTTGAAAAAATAAATTATAAAAAACATAGCTGGAACATATGTGGCAATTTGAAAGTTATAGCTACTTTTTTAGGCATGCAGTTAGGCTACACTAAGTGCATGTGTTTTCTTTGTGAATGGGACAGCTGAGCTAGGGATAAACATTATGCTACCAAAGAGTGGAAGAAACGAGACAACTTAACTCCAGATGGAAAAAATATTATTCATGAGGCCTTAGTTGAACCCAAATCATATTTTAACCCTCTCTCCACATCAAGCTAGAACTAATAAAAATTTTTGTAAAAGCAATGAAGGATAGTCCCGGATTTTTGTACATCAGGCAGAAATTTCCGAATGCAAGTGAAAGAAAAATTAATGAAATATGAGTTGATCAAAGATGATATACTTAACTCAATGTTAAATAATGTAGAAAGTGCAGCTTGAGCTTCATTTAAAGACATTTGCAGAAATTTTCTTAGCAAAAAAAATCTGACAATTATGCTAAGAAAGCAACAAAACCAAGCTCATAAAACTAAAAGAAAAATGGACCCTGCATCACTAATCAAGAATGAAAATTACCAAAAAGTAACAGAAAAAATAACAATCGCAGATAAACTCAAGATTTAGTCAACAACCTTAAAGAAATCGCAGAATAAAATAGCCCCAATAAAATTCAGTGGAACAGTGAATGTGATGAAACAGTGGAAAAAGACATCGAGCATAGCTATTTCATCAATCCCAAAAATCAGGAACATCCCTCCAAAATCTAGTAAAACAAAGTAAAGAAACCAACCGAACCCTAAAAAAAAATAAAAAGACATTGAAGTCAATAGAAGAAGAGATCAATAAAATAGTCTATAAACTGCTACAAAACCTTAAAAAATCAGCTCCAAAAATACAAACCCTCAACTCTACTAATAAAGAATGAAAATTGTAAACTGACCCATAACAGTAAAGACAACACGGAAATCCTAGAATTCCTAAACACAAACACCACCAGAAAATATCAACCCTCCCACAATAAAAAAAGTCTACCAAGCACTGGGTGAGATCTGGAAACATGCAGGAAGACCAGCAAAAATTGCCCTTCATCATCACTGGATCAAAGAACAAAAACACTGGAAATAGCCCTCATCCATCCATTACACAAAAAAGGGGACAAAACAGACCCTAATAATTACACAGGAATCTCACTCCAAGACACAACATACAGAATTCTTTCAAGAATCATCCCTAGCAGGTTCGGTCCACAACACGAGAATACCAGGGAGGTTCAGACCCTGAAGCTGTCCAGACCAGATCATGAGTCTCAAGCTAATAATGGATTACAGCAGGTCCACCCACTAAAAATTCTAAGACACCTCGGATTAGAAATCAAATTAATAAACTGACCCTCACAAATGCTAAGTCAAGGATAAAATTCAGAGGCAAGCTCTTGGAACCTTTTGAGATCAAAACAGGCTGTGCTAAGGCGATTGGCTTTCATCACTGTTATTCAAGTGCGCTCTAGAAATTGTAATGAGGAAATGACTCAAAAAAATGCCCACCAGAAGTAAAAATAAACGGAAAAATCAAAACAATCTGTCATGGTTTCACCGATAACTTGGCATTACTACAAATGAACTAAATCTCAGATATTACAACTTCAAAAAACTGCAAATAGAATTGGCCTCAAAATTTCATTTGAAAAGGCAGATTATGCCCCAAAAATCAACATGATTGAAAGAATAAACATAAACAGTAATAAAATCAAAATAGTAGCATAATTTAATTACGTGGGAGAAATAGTAACAAACAACCTAAACAAAAAAAAATCTCAATCCAAATAAGATGAAACAAACTAGCTAAAGATCAAAAATTAATCTGGTTCACTTTCAATAAAAAATGCCTATCATAAACGCAAAAATAAGACACAACAGAGTTATAAAACCAGAACCTACTTATACAACAGAAACATTCTTCCACCTGAATGAACAATCAGACAAACTCCAGAAAATTGGAAGAATCTGCATCAACAAAAAGTACCAGAAAGACAGGCAGTGATGGACTGTGCCCAACAAAGTCACGTACAGAGTTAAAACCCACCACTAGTACCATGCATAAAAAGAGACTAGTATTCTTTGGACATATCATGAGGGTGCAAGATACATGACTTCTGGAACAGCTAGTACAGTACAATCTCGACTCAAAAAAACGAAGACAGGATGAAGATTGATCAGAAGGAAATTGGCCTTACACCTGTAGACACCACAGATAAAATAAAATTAAACAAGAAAATCAAGAACAAAGAATACTTGCTTTACTCACACCATGAACAGTACTAGAAAGCGCACAAAGATCAAAAACATATGAAAAAGTACTGATAGGACTGCAAGGCCCAAATGTTCCCATCAAAGAGACTTGGATAATGGACTGACTAATGATACAATGTGGTCATAAGATAATAAAAAGTGATATTAAAATGGATTTATAAAATCCGTACCTGTATAAACATTTTGGAGTTTATGGGCTACAGTAACATTTCTGATTTCTACGAACTGAGTGATGGTGATAGTGTTGTTGAGGACTTTAGTAATGGCAGATTAGGACATAATGATAGATTGTATTTAAAATCGAAGTGTCAGACAATTTACTAAATCACTAAGAAGGTATGACCCCTCTCCTGAAATCTGATACTTTTATTTATTTAAATACCGGGACTAAATCTATAGATTTATAATGGAAAAAAAATGTTAATAAAATATTCACATAAACACACTAAAGTTTGTAATTGTATTACTGGTATTATTAAATCATCTATTAAATACAATCCTAGGTCATAATTTGAATCTAAGATTCAAATGCATACACATTCTTATCATATTCTGTTACAGAAATTGAATCACAATTAGGTTACATAAAGCTTTGGGGGACACTTAAATTAATAATTATAAAATTACACTGCAGTAAATCCCTTGACAATTCATTATTTACTGACAGTATGTCAAAAGATCACTTTTTATATCTGTGAAAGAATGGAACTGTAAAGACATTTTTCATAAAAAATAAATTTTTGCAATTAAATGTGGAGAGAGAATTATCTATGGATGAGCATAATTGTTTGCTTCAAACTCAGAGAAAATATATTTAATAAATTAAGTCATGCAAAAACTTGAAAAAAAATTCATTGACACAGATCTGTTTTTTCTATGTTCATCTGTCAAAGACTGTCTTTTTTTTATGTCTTATTTATTAGCAAACATTAATGATTTTCTTTGGGTGTAAGAACCAAATACAAGTTGTTAAGAGCCATAAAATATGGTTGTCAATACTTTTTTAAGCAATTGCATCATTCGATGTTTTATATATTTGGAGTAACATTATTATGCTATTTATTATTTTGTAATTGAAAGAGCATCAAGCGAGCAAATTTTTTTCAAGTTTTTGTGCGATTTAATTTATTAAATACTTTTTCTCAGTGTTAGAAGCAAAGAATTATGTTTAGATCAGAAAATAGTATTCAGTTTCTTTGTATTTTATTTTCTCAGGTTCAGGGCAAACAATTGTTTTTTGAGGACACCTTCATACTCTTGGTGTTATTATTCACAATTTTTTTATCATTCTGTTTTTGCTGGTATTCAGGATAAAAAATTGTTTTTTGAGCCTCTTTTCAACTAAGTAATGTTTTGGAGGGCAGAAAGGAGATCATTATTCATTATAATTAATATATTTGTATTCTATTATACAGTATGGCACAAGAAAAATGGGAAATTTTGAAGTAACTTTCACAAAAGAAAAAAAATTTACAAGTTTTATTGTTGAAAACAAAAAGTAAATTACATGCAATAAAATGTTTCTGAAAAAAAATTCAAATTCTAAAAACAATGTCCATAAGATGATGGCCATTCAAACCAATGCATCCGAGTGAATTCTGAGGTTTTGCGTGGCACTTCGAAACACTTCCATGGGAATTACAGTGTTTCTTCTCGAATCTTCATTTTCAACCCGGCAATTGTTGTTGAATGAGTGGTGTACATTACTTTTGAAGTGGCCTCACAAGAAAAAAATCACATACTGACAAATCGGGTGATCTGGAGCCACTTAACGGCTGCCATTAATGTTCTGGCAGTATGGACCTTGACGAAACCAAGGATTATGAAAATCAGGAAAGTTTTGAGTTTTTCTGCTACACATGTTTCAAGCATATCAACATATCGTTCAGACATTACTTTGTTGCATTTCCTTTCTCATCCTCAAAGTAAGGCTTAATCACACCTCATGTTGATATGGCACATTAATTGTAACCTTTTGGCTGTGTAATGGTTGTTTGTGCAGTTGACAAGGTTTTCAGCTAGCCAGTATGGAAATGAGCCTCATCCAACATGAAAAGGTTGTCAACAAAATTGGGGTCATCATTTATTTTCTCAATTATTTCATCACAGAATTGTTGTTGCACCATGTGGGCTGATGGTTTCAGTTCCTGTACAACTTGAATTTTGTAAGGGTGAAATTTCAAATCACTATGGAGTATTCGGCAGATGGTTGTTCGGTTTAGGTTCAAAGCTGCTCTGCGTTTCCTCTGATTGTTATGGGCTCCTATCAGTTGAGGCCCAAACAGCTTCAATGTTTTCTGCTTTCTTTTTTAGAGCTGAACCCCCGTTCCTCTTCTCAAATCATGACATTGAAATTCCTGTTGAGCAGCACTCACACTGTCACAGGCAAATTCATGTTGTGTTCCGACCCACTGGTCCAAGATTACTAAATGGCAGGTAGTTGTGCATAGGATGTCAGTCCCATCTTCTACCAGCTCCTCAAGGCTGCCACGACTACTTTCAAAAATTCCTCATTTCCCTATGCCACCACAGTTCCAAAAAGGAGTATAATGTATTTAGGTTGTATGTATGATCCACCGTAGCAGCTGCAATGGCTGTACTGATTTAGATATATGACCCTACATATGCATCCTTACATTACTGGGAGTGTCATAGGCTACATAAATATTTATATACGAGGGTGGATCAATAAGTACCCATGTTAGGAATAAAAATGCAAGTTTTTCAGAAAAAACTTTTTTTATTTTTCAACATAATCTACTTTTAGGAGGATACACCTTTCACAACTTCCCTACCATTTTTTAAACCCTTTAAAAAAAAATAGCCTTCTGTCTCGATGATGACTTCTTCATTTCAGCAGGGTTTTTTTAATGATGGAGAAAAGTAAGAAGTCACAGGGAGCCAGGTCGGGTGTGAAAGGTGGATGCAGCGAGCAATTCGTAGCACAATTTGGCCATGACAATTTCGGATGAGTGAGTTAGTTTCTTTTTTTTGTTTAACCCTTGGGACCACTGTTAAGTATTGCTTCAGAGGATGAGATGAATGATTAGTAGCATGTGTAAAAATGGCATGCCTGACCGGGATCTCTGGATGAAAGACAGATGCTACCACTCAGACTGGCAAGCTAGTGTGTTGTGATGAAACAGCACTTTTTTCTTCAATTTCTCATTGAATCGGTTCAATAATTCACCTCTGTAGTACTGGCCCATGATTATGCTTTCTTTTTCTAAAGCCTATGAGGATTATTCCCTTAGCTTCCCAAAAAATCATAGCCATGACCTTTTGGGCCACCGGAACGACTTTACCTTCTTTGGAGCAGATTCTCCTGGAAAAATCCATTGTTTTGATTGTAATCTCTGGCTATAGTAATGGATCCAGGTTTCATCAACTGTAATGACTCAACGTAAAAACTCTTGCAGAAGAGGTCCAAACACTGCTTTGAAGCTGATATCCATATCCGCCTGTCCAATTAGCAATTGTGACACCCATTGGGCCAACAGATGTCTCATTCTTAACTCATCCTGTAAAATGTTTATTGCTGTTCTGTAAAACCCACCTCTACTTCTTCACGCACCTTCATTCAGCGATCAGCAAGAATCACATCATGGATGTTTTCAATGATTTCCTCGATAACCATGTTAACTCGATGCTCCTCATCAAAACCAGATGTACAGCCAAATTTAAATTCATTAAACCAATATCTCACAGTTGTCATAGATTGTAAAGAGTTTCTGTAGACAGAATCCAAATTCGCTTTTATTTTTTTGCTTGTTTTTTCATACAAAAGTAAAAAGTGAATTAGGGATCGATATTGTTCTTTTTCCATTGTATTGAAAAACACCAAATATGTTTAATACAAATGGCTGCCAAATAAAAAGTAACCTATGAATCAGTCTGAAATTTTATATAATGTTGTTTGATAAATGATAGTGTACTGTAGTAATGCCAACTTTCCTCAGCAATACCACCTGTCTTCAAACACGGGAACTTATTGAACCATCCTCGTATATATTATATTACGTTGAGTCACAATAATTTATTTTATAAATCTTCAGGCAACATAATCATTTTATATTAAAAAATTATTATATAAAAAAACAAAATTAAAAATAAAAAAGATAACAAAAATTCAAAGTGGTGTTTAAATTGTAATAATAAATTCAGTAATTACTGCTTATAATAGTTATTTTAATATGTTAGTATGGAGAATATGTAAAATGACCAGTATAATTAATAAATTGCTATATATTTATTAAATTCTCCAACACTGGAGGCGATTAATCTAATTCACTAGTATTTATGCATAATCACCAGATTAATCAAATTTACCATAACATAAGATTATATAAATATATATGTATTTGTAGAGATTCGCTAGTTGAAGCACAAACTGTGAGCCTCTATCACAGTGTAAGCTGGGTTTGAACTGAATGATTCGAATCAAAAATAATTGAATTAAATTTACGTTAAAATAAATTATAATGGGCTTCCTGTGGGGACTGCATGTGAGGCTAGAGTGGTGAGGTGATGCAAGCAACTTGTGTAAAGCTAGACCAGTCTCACCATCGGTAACAAACAGGGTGCCTCTGGGGTGCTGTTTTGGAAAGTATAATGAAGTGCTCTTATAATATTTCTGCAATCATCTGATTTTCAAAATTCAAACAGGATATTTGTTAGTAGTTTAAAAGCTAACTTTTGCATGCATCAGGTACACTCTTGATCTAACAGATCACAGTTATTCAGAAATATTATATATTCGCAATCAATCTTAACAATTTTCAAAGTATTTGGTTCCATCGTGATTTTGTATTATGCTAGCAATCTAGAACAAAAATTAACTGATATACTCAGAAATGGACCATATTTAATGCTGCATAGCATACAAATGTAGTTTACAAAGCAACAACTGTAACTAGAAATAATGTGAAAGCATATTTTTATATATATTATTTTTATTTATATTCACAGATTTAGTGATGACAAAAAAGATGTAATCAACAAATAATAATTATATTTACACCGATTTAAATTATGTTCTTTGATTGTGTCGCACAGTAGTTCTTATTAATAGAAATTCTTACATTTATATTACTCATCATAAAATATATAATATATGTTTGTTGTTTCATCGAAGCAGTTCAATGGCTGAACTGATTTAGATGTATGACCTTGCATTGGAATCCATACATTACCGGGAGTGTCATAGACTGTAAAAGTATATGTACTTTTTAAATAAATTTAAAAAAAGTTACACTACAAACAAAATTATCACCCACATGCTGTTTTCTTTAATTATCCAATAATAAAGAACAATGTTTTTTTGGCTGTCGTATTCTTTAGTTTTTACTATTTATCTCTTGTTTCATAATATAGATGGAAAAATGGCAGTTTCATTTTTCTTGATGAGGAAAAAAGCATGTGATTGCAGCCTGCATCATCTGACAAAATATATACAAAACATACATTTGCTTGCTGTCTTAGAATAAAAATGGCAGTTTCATTTTGCATAATGAGAAAAGAGTAGAAGTATGTATACATGTCAATTAAGGAATATTTAATAGTGAAAATAACTTTTATATAAAGAAAAATGTATAACAAACTGGTATAACCAGTTATCATGTTAGTGATGTTTCTTTTTTTGTAAATAAAAAATCATAACCCTCATAAGAAGCTTAACTATTACTGTAAATAACTAACATTTGTCGTTTTCTTGTTTTTTCCACTTGTATTTGAGTTTTTAGTAGAGATTCATTCAACTCCTAGTCGGGAAATCTTGATTTAGAAGACTTTCTATATCAAGTTCTTTCGTATCGGATGGTAAAAATTTTATAAGAATAAACAAACAATAGTCACATAGCAAAACATGAATGCGCTAAGCAAGAAATAAAAACTACTTTAATTAGCATTGGATCTAAAAAGAATTTACAATGATAAAAATCAACATAAGAAATTATCAATTTCAGGACACTTAATTAAAGTAACAACAATATCCTGATATAAAAAAGTTAACTCTTTTGATCTATTCATAGGTTAAGTTTAAAGTGTGTTATTTTGTCTTCTGGTCAGCTGTAGACAGTTTTTATAACATTACAACTCTTGTGCTATAGTGCAGGCATTTTATAAATAATACATAACTATAGTAGCTATAAAACTATACTACTGCACAAGGTAAGCACATGTAAATACAGCTATTACTTTATGAAATGGTAGTGCAACTGGATTTTTCTTGTTTTAAGGATCATGAAATAGATCATACTTTGATTTATGGAGTTTATCAAGAAAAACATAATGCTTTTTCCTTTTCACTTAACTAGAACTGCCTAAAACAATCTTTTGAAAATCAACCTCTGTTCATAAAACTTTTTTCTACCAAATCATAGTATAACTGAAAGCAAGAAAAGGCATGTAAATCAAAGCATTTGATTAAAGAATAGTTTTAACATAATAAAAGGAAATCCATACAGCTATCTTTGGAGCCTAATATATTGACTGGAAAAAGTGTTAAAAACAAATGTTTCCTTTGTGAAAAAACTTTCAGTGTAAAGAAATAACATCCTTCTGTAAGTGCAACAAACTTTAAAAGGTTTAAAAAAATAAAGTAATCTAAAATATGTATCATCCTGTTATACTGTAATAGTTACAGATGTATTTCAGAAAGTAAAAGGATGTGAGAAAAGGATTAATGGCAATGGCGAGAACTATATTTAATGTATCAATTCCCATAGATCATAGAGAATGACATATGATGGTTTCACCCTGGTTGGATAATTACAACAATTACAAAAAGCTAAAAAATTTAGCAAACTTTTATTTATCTTGAAATATTATACATACAAAAGATTCATGCATACAATACTGATAATAAAAATAAATCTAATAAGGAACATCAAATATATAATATACCAAGATTTTAAATGCTTTACAGAAATTACACTTGTATATTACAAACAAACTTCCTACTTCAAAACGTTGCATTTAATATTACCTTCAAATATTCAATAAAAAGTATATTATTCACTCTTTGGTATTACTTTTTCATTGTATCCTGTCGATCCAAAGCCTCCCTTACCTCTCTCAGTATCTCCCAGTTCCTGAAAGAATGTACAAAAAACTTAAAAAGTTAGAACATATTCTCTCAGTAAATACTATTAACTTTTTTAAACTTTTAAGATAACTATGATATGGATCCATGATCCATCCACATAGCATGAAACAATCAGTGCAACAGTACCATAAAAGTTAAATACAATTTGCTACACTACAGAAAGGTTTTACAAATTAATGAATCTAAAAATATTATTGGTCCAATCTTCAGATTTCTCTTTGGATGGTTATTTGCTTCATGAGGTGCCTTGTGTAAATGCAAAAAGCTTTTACCAAAGGATGTTGAGAACACAAATATAATACAAGCACTGTAATGTCAGTAATAAAGCAAAATTTTAAAACTGGCTGATCCAATTTTTTCACCTAGTGCGTACAAGGCAAAACTCAAAATGCTAATGTATTTTCACAGCTGCTAGAAGGAAGACAGCGAGAAGAAAATAACTATCAAAACTGGAATAAACTAAAAGTCTGTTTTAATTAGATTGTTTTTGCAATTTCCTGGAATCAGTATTTGTATGACAAGGAACATTTTATCATAGATGCCCCAAATAATTTAATGACATTTTTGTAAAAGGAAATTTTAAATTTTATAACATTAAGCAAAAAATCTTGAAGTTTTAATGTCTTTTTCTTCACTTCTTTTATACAAATTTTCACATCTTCTGATCACAAGCAATTGCTATAAAAATTGAATACTCTTTGCATCATGTTAATTTACAGCAAAGTTTTGGGTCATTCCATGTCAAGTGGTGTAGTTTTGAAAATCATCCCCAGTTGACCATCTCCAAATATCATCAAACTTTTTATGGAGGTTCCCAATGGTCTGAAATGCCATTTTACCAAATTGCAGCTCTTTATCGGCTATGGCTGATTTTTTGTGGCATCTTGAAAAAGGGGTACTTACTTATAGTTGTGGGCACATGTAAAAATTGTTATCTTTGACTAACAATTAAAAAATTTGTCACAAAATTTTGGAATTCAAAGTTTGAGCTTATATATTTCCTTCTCTAATCCTTTAATCGGAATGAGACTAATAATTTGAAAAATGGAATAATTATGTGTAGAATCCTGCAGTTTCAAAGCAATTGGAATCTTATGTCAGGAAAAATCCATCACCAAATTTGGTTCTAAATTTTTTATCATGATTTTTCGACCACTGCGAAGGTTTATGTCTCAGGTGTATACCTTCTAAGATTTTGTTAGTTTTATAATAGGGGGAAAGGGCAGTTTTTAAACAACATAATCCATGCATTTTGTTTTTGACCCGTATATTATAGTAGATAAGAAAGCTTTTCAAACCTAATTAATCTTTTGCATGTGACTCTCATCTGAAGCTTAAATATGTCAGCAAACAGGATTCAAAAGGCTACCTGAAGCAGAAGGTAAGAAGAGTACAAGATGCTATTGTTACTACAGAGCAGCTGCTGCTGGTTTTTGAGTGTTACTGATGTAATGCAAACATTAAAGAGTAAGCAGTGTCAAGGATTAAAGATTTGGATATCCTGATTGAAAAGCTCAAAGCCAAACTTTTGATCTCAGCTCACCCACAAATTCAGATTTTGACATTGGCACCCACCCAGTACCTGAAGTATTGAGAAAACAGCTGATGAATTCCAGGTTTCAATCTGAATGATGAAGCAGGCCAAGAAGTTCAAATCTGAAGTTGGTATTTTGGCAACACCAGAAAAAAAGGAGGAAATGATGGATGATGTTAGACAACAGGTCTTCAAATTTTCCCGAATCTGTTGAGGAAAGAAAGATTGTTTTAGTTAGAATCAATGGTGAAAAAGTCCACATGCAGAAACATCTACTTCTGTGCACTTTAAGAGATGCACACATTATGCCCATGAAATTGGTTTCTCAACATTTTTTGAACTTAGACCAAAGTGGTGCATTAAAGTTGGTGCTGCTGGCACACAATTAGTTTGTGTTTGCGCCATTCACCAAAATGTTAAGCTCATGAAAGCTGCAATATCCATCAAGGATGACCACAAGGTATTGATTGAGAAAACTGTCTGCAGCTTAGAATCTTGAGGATTGCATGCTATAACATTGTGAACAGTATCCTGGAAAAACTGGATTGGAGTCCTATTTATTAAATGAGATTAAAGATTATGACTTGGAGGTACCAATAGAATACAAGCAATGGATTCATACAGACAGACATATATTAGAGACACAACAGGTGAATATGGAAAATTTTATTGAAGAGCTTTACTTCAAGGTTTTTTGCCTGACTAGCCACCATTTTGTTTCAAAACATCAAAGTTCATATTTAAAATAACTGAAGGAAAATTTAAATGATAATCACACCATTAGCCTGATGAATTTTGCTGAGAACTAATCGTTTGTAGTGCATGATGCTGTACAGGGATTCTATTGGGAAAACACCCAAGCTACACTGTATCCGTTCATGGTTTATTACAACAAAAATGAGCTTCATAATCTTAGCATTTGCATAGTCAGTGTCTGTCTGCGCCATTATATCATTGCTGTTAATATATTTTTGAATGAACTGATCAAATACTTGAAGACAGTGACTGAAATAAAGCACATATTCTACTTCAGTGATAGTTCAGCTGCTCAATAAAAGAATTTCAAGACCTTTATCAATCTGTGCCACCATGAAGAAAACTTTGGAATAACATCTGAATGGAACTTCTTTGGTACCAGCAACAGAAAATCACCTTGTGATGGAATTAGAGGTACTACAAAACAATTAGCAGCATGTGCCAGACTTCAGCAACCTATAGAAAACCAGAAACTGACACCAAGAGACTTATTTGAATTTTTTAAAGAAAGTATACCAGGAATCAGTTTTCTTTTTTATTCCAAGATAAATTGAAAGAATCCGACCTGAACGGTAAGGTTGGTTTAGCAGTGGTCACACAATTGCTGGAACAAGAAGAACCACCAGTTCCATTTAGCAAAGCTAAAATCAAAGTTAGCAGAGTCTCAAATGATACTTCAGGAGTTGAAGTTGATTTTTATGAAACTGATAAACCTACTCAAGGTAATCACTTACCAGCTTGCAACCAGGCCAGTATGTGGCTTGCATGTATGACAATACTTGGAAATATATGTGATATATCTTTTGAAGAACATGATGTCCCCATTGGTTCATGCACCCTCATGGTGCAGCTCATTCTTATCATTGGCTCCCTAGAAAGGACACTTGCTAGATTCCAGAGCAGCACATTTTTGCTACTCTTGAAGCAATATCAACAATGTCATCAGGACGACAATATATGTATCCAGAATACATCCAGTCTATGATTAAGAAACAATTTAAAAGCTGAAGTAGAATTAAAACTATTGTGATAAAATGTTTCTGACTACTTTAGATATTTTTATTTTATTTTGAAGCTATTGTGTTCTATAAAATTATAATACTTTATTGCACTCCGTTATTACTGCTATGACTATATTTCATTTTGTTTATGATTTTAGTATCTTTGTGCATGTGTAATAAATATTTTAAGAAATTAACAGATATAATTAGTTGAAACTGTCTCCTCTGCATTCAATAGGAGGCAAGATACAGCTAATACAGTTAACAACTTTGTATTAACAGGTGGCAAAACGGATGATATTACTTATTAAAAAATTACTTTCTACTATAGAATATTCATTTAATTCATAAACATTAGGGGAAAATTGCTCCCTGTATGGAATATTCATTACCTTTCAACTATTTTTTCTGTCACTTATAAACTATGGATCAAAAAACAAACTGCATGGATTTTGTAATTTAAAAGTTGCTCTTCCTAATTATTATAAAATAAACAAAATCTAAGAAGGTACACCTGAGAAAAAAGCTTTCAAGTCAAAAATCAAGCTATACATTTTTTGACCAAATTTGATGATGAATACCTCCTGACATAAGCCATAAAGTTATACACAATTATGCCCTTTTTCAGGTTACAAAATCTTGTTCAGAATAAAATATTAGATAAGGAATTATATTAGCTCAAACTCTGACTTACAAAATGTTGCAACAACTTTTTAGCTGAATTTCAGCTGCTATATCTCAAAACCAAGCGCTAAAAGAAACTTTTGAATAACATATTTGAATTCAGCATAACATGTTAACCAAAAGTATTAAAACCCAAACCTACAGCTTTATTATTGCCTTCAAAATTATAAATCAAGTTAGAATTTTTTTGCATGTATGTGTGAACTACTAGTAAGTACCCTTTTTTCAAGAGATCACAGAACATCAGTAATAGCAGATATAGAGCTACAACTTGGTAAACTGTATTCAAGACCACAGCGAATGTCCACACAAAATTTGATGAAGTTTGGAGATGGTTGACTGGGAACGCCCCCTGTTCCACTTGACATGGAATGACCCTTTTAAAATTTTATCAAAACTATAACAAATTTAAGAATACAGTACTGGTTTAATATACCATTACTAATTTTAAATTGACAATTTAATTGGCCACAAAACATGGAAAAATTAAATTATCTAAAAAATGTAATCATAAGGATGTATCAATTTGCATAAATTAAAGGAATTATTAATTTAACATTTACACTTCTCCTTCTATGAATCATGAAACCTTGCCGATGGTGAGGTATCTGTTGAGAGCCAGACTAAGGAATGATTCCTGAAAGAGGGCAGCAGCTCTTTCAGTAGTTGTTAAGACATAGGTCAGGACAACTTAAAAACAGCCATATCAACATCACTCAACAGTAGTCCCCCATTAAGATCTCTGGGTGGGGACTACTACGGAAGGGGTCACCATAAAATTAAAAAATAACGTTCTACAAGTTGGAGCGTGGAATGTTGGAAGTCTAAAAAAGGTTGGTAGGTTAGAAAATTTAAAGAGGGAAGTGGATAAGATAAATGTAGATGTAGTAGGAATTACCGAGGTTCAGTGGGAAGAGGAAAACAACTTTTGGTCAGGTGATTTTAGAATAATTAATTCAACTTTAAATAATGGGCAGGCAGGAGTAAGTTTCGTAATGAACAAGAAGATAGGGAAGAGAGTAGAATATTTCAAAATGCATAGCGACAGAATCACTGTAATAAGGATAAAATCAAAACCTAAACTGACGATTGTTAACATCTATATGTCTACAAGCACCCAGGATGATGATGAGTTAGAGTGTATATACGAAGAAATTGATGAAGCAATTAAACACGTAAAAGGGGATGAAAATTTAATAATATGCAAGCATTGGAAAAGGCAAGGAAGGAAGTATAGTGGTTGAATACGCGCTAGGCAAAAGGAGTGAAAGAGGGGACCGACTTATAGAGTTTTACATAAAGTATAATTTAGTAATTGCAAACACCCAGTTTAAAAATCATAACAGAAGAATATATACATGGAAAAAGCTAAGTGATACTGCAAGATATCAAATAATTATATCATGGTTAAGTAAAGATTTAGAAATCAACTGCAAAGCTTACCCTGGAGTAGACACTGATAGCAAACATAATGTACTGATAAAGAAATGTAGATTGGGGTTTAAAAACCTGAAGAAAAGGTGTCAGATGAATCTGTGGAATTTAGAGAAGCTTGAGGAAGAGGAGGTAAAGAAGATTTTTGAGGAGGACATTGCAAGAGGTCTGAGTAAAAAAGATAAGGTAGAAAATGTAGAAGAAGAATGGGAGAATGTTAAAAAGGAAATTCTTAAATCAGCAGAAGCAAACTTAGGCGGAATAAAGAGAACTGGTAGAAAAGCTTGGGTTTCAGACGATATATTGCAGCTGATGGATGAACGTAGAAAATATAAGAATGCTAGTGATGAAAAAAGTAAAAGGAACTATTGACAATTAAGAAATACTATAAACAGGAAGTGTAAACTAGCAAAAGAAGAGTGGATTAAAGAAAAGTGTTTAGAAGTGTAAAGAGAAATGAACATTGGCAAAATAGACGGAGTGTACAGGAAAATAAAGAAAAATTTTGGGGTACATAAATTAAAATCTAATAATGTGTTAAACAAAGATAGTAGACCAGTTTATAATATGCAAGACAAAGTCGATAGGCGGGTGGAATATATTGAAGTTATATGGAGGAAATGAATTAGAAAATGGTGTTACAGAGGAAGAGGATGAAAGGGGAGAAACAATACTGAGATCTGAATTTAAGAGAGATTTCAATGGCAGAAAGGCTACTGGAATAGGCGGAATGCCTGTAGAATTACTGTGAAGTGCAGGTGAGGAAGCGATTGATAGATTACACAAACTGGTCTTTAATATTTATGAAAAAGGGAAAGTTACATCAGACTTCAAAAAGTGTTATAATCATGATACCAAAGAAAGCAGGAACAGATAAATGTGAAGAATATAGAACAATTAGCTTAACTAGCTAGCCATGCATCAAATATCTTAACTAGAATTCTGTTCAGAAAAATTAAGAGGAGAGTGGAAGAAGTTTTAGGAGAAGACCAATTTGGTTTCAGGAAAAGTATAGGGACAAGGGAAGCAATTTTAGGGCTAGATTAATAGTAGAAGGAAAATTAAAGAAAAACAAACCAACATACTTGGCATTTATAGACCTACAAAAGGTATTCAACCTTTATTCAACCTCTAACATAGATGGAATAAAATGTTCAGCATTTTAAAAAAATTAGGGATCAAATACAAAGATAGAAGAACAACTGCTAACATTTACAGAAACCAAACAGCAACAGTAATAATTGAAGAACATAAGAAAGAAGCCATAATAAGAAAGGGAGTCTGACAACGATGTTCCCTACCCCGTTACTTTTTAATCTTTACATAGAACTAGCAGTTAGTGATGTTAAAGAACAATTTAGATCTGGAGTAACAGTACAAGGTGAAAAGACAAAGACGCTATGATTTGCTGATATAGTAATTCTAGCTGAGAGTAAAAAAGATTTAGAAGGAACAATGAACACCATGGATGAAGTCCTACACAAGAACTACCGCATGAAAATAAGCAAGATCAAAATAAAAGTAATGAAATGTAGTAGAAATAACGAAGATGGACAACTGAATGTAAAAATAGGAAGAGAAAAGATTATGGAAGTAGAAAAATTTTGTTATTTGGGAAGTAGAATTATAAAGATGGATGAAGCAAGAGCGATATAAAATGTCAAAAAGCACAGGCGAAACGAGCCATTAGTCAGAAATATAATTTGTTTACATAAAAAATTAATTTAAATGTCAGGAAAAGATTTTTGAAAGTATATGTTTGGAACGTAGTTGAATATGGAAGTGAAACTTGGATGATTGGAGTACCTGATAAGAAAAGATTAGAAGCTTTTGAAATGTGGTGCTATAGGAAACTGTTAAAAATCAGTTGGGTGGATAAAGTGACAAATGAAGAGGTGTTGCGGCAAATTGATGAAGAAAGAAGCACTTGAAAAAATATAGTTAAAAGAAGAGACAGACTTATAGGCCACATATTAAGGCATCCTGGAATAGTCGCTTTAATATTGGAGGGACAGGTAGAAGGAAAAAATTGTGTAGGCAGGCCACGTTTGGAATATGTAAAACAAATTGTTAGGGATGTAGGATATAGGGTAATATACCAAAATGATACAACTAGCACTAGATAGTTACTTATTGTTTTCATTTGGAAAATAACAATTTTATCGAGACAGTTTACTTATCTTTTATTTTACATGATTCTAATGCGTTAGATCATTGCTGTTAATAAATGTTAAATATTGTTTTGCTCAATCAACTATTATATTATATTATTTTTTACAAATTAGAAAATGAATGTAATTAACCTGAGAATGGCTAAGAAACTTATGTATTTTCAAGAAAGTTCACTTACTAAATAAACTCTATTTATATGATTATTTATTACAATTTGTTTATATTGTAATTAACTCTTTCATTTAATTTAATGTAATTTGTTAATCGCAGATGTTAATTCTTATTTATTCATGAACTGGATTCTTATTATTTTTTTTAATTATTCTAAAGAAAATAACTTCTGAAGTGAAGATATGATTTTGGACTTCTTTTTAATTAATTTTGTGATTTGTTCTAGTAATATTTTATTGCTTTTGTATTCCTTCTTGTAGTTTGAATAACAATGAATTTAGTTCTTTAAACTGTTTTTTAGATTCTTACTCAATACAAAAGATTTTCAAAATATTTATTTGAAAAATGTATATTTATGTATTTGTCATGTATTATTTTAACTGATATGTTGATTCAGCTGATATTCCTTGTTAAAATTCTGTATAGAATTAATTTAAGTTTATTTCGTAGTTTCATTTAATTTTTTAAGTATATGATTGTAACAAAAGGTGATTTATGTTCTTTTGTTTTCAGGCTTTGTTTAATTGTAGATTTTCATATTAGCTTATATGCAGTTAATTTGTGTGATAATTGAAGTCCAATTTTTTTTGGCAAAACAAGCTATCTCATTTTATTATTTTGTTAATTTTATCCAACAGTAAAAAAAAAAAATTACAATTTCTTACAAATGACCACTGTTTCTTAATAGAACAGAAGAAATAAATAATATTTCTTTGTCTGCTTCTCTAGGAAAATAGCAGAAAGTAAGAAAGCAGTGTGAAGTGCTTTGAAAGTAAGAAAGCAGTGTGAAATAGCAGAAAGTGTGAATATCTGAACTATTTGATTCTTATCCACCCTTTTATTTTTTTATGACGGCTCCAACAAGTTTTGATTATCTAATTTGTTGTCTCAACAGACACATAGAATGACTAAAATCTTCTCTATTCTTATAAATTTTAAAAACAAAGTTGGGAATATTCACTTTTGTAATGCAATAAAATATATAGTACAATAAACATTAAAAAATAGAATTTACTACAAATGCATCATTATATTATTATAATGCGTCATTAAAATAGATAAAAAACAAATATTACTTATAAGAATTAAAGCTAATTATCAAATGCACTACTTAGTTTTTTATTACTTACAAAAATTATTTTTTTAAACCTATTGATTAACTACTAAATATTATATTAAACTAATATGTAGCATAGTAAAATTGTTATATACTAGTATGAGACATGATTTTAAAATAAGTACCATTTTGAAATTCCGCCGCTGCTACACTGTGGTCGACATTCCACACATGCGCACTGTGTATCCGATCTGTTGGCAAGCCACAGACGCCATTGTGGAAATATTCAATGTTGTTTACGTTGGTGCAGAAAATTGACAAAATTGAGAAGAGAAAGACACTTTACGATTTCTTCATTATCTGAAGTTTCTTCAAGTTTCAAGAAGTGTTGTTTATGAAATTGTGACTGAACACTTAAATTATCGAAAATTGTGCTCACGTTGGGTACCAGTGTCAAAGTGACCGGGTCGCAGTGGTTATTAAGTCAGGCGGCAGACTTCTACGACGATGGTGTTCAAAAGCAGGTTGCACAATATGACAAGTGCCTTAATGCTGGAGGCAATTATGTAGAAAAGTAGATTAAAGTACAGACTTTCATGTAAAAATAAAATTGTTAAGAATAGTATACTTTTTTTTAATTTCAAAACAGTACTTACTTTAAAAACATGCCTCGTACAAAACTTTGTATTGTTTATTCAATGTGCTAACTCACTAGGTCTGCACATTGTTTGTGAGCAAAGAAATCAGTCAGTAGTGGACTGGCAGTGGCACCTTTCTGCTCAGACACATGAATTAATTTGTTTGTGCTCATACATCACTCTAGTAGTGGGGGTATACACGCAAGATTGCTGTGTTGTCAGTCGTCGCGCAATATCAGCCATGTACACAACTCGCCCGTCTAACGGCATTATTAATAATTTTATATCTCATTTGTTTTATTTTATGTAACTTATTCTCATTCACTCAAGTTTCTTTATGACATGTATAAATTCGTATTCTAATCTATTTGCAGTCCACTCATTGTTTTATTAAATATCATTCTTGACTGAATTATGAGCATTGTTTCTTTGTTTATTTCACGCTATTCGAATTGTGAAACATCCATATTTAGTCAAACATTTTGGTACAACCGAACCGGATACGGACATTTAATATTGTGAAGTTTAAAATTAATATTTCAGTGTATTATAACGTTAAACAAGGACAATACAACGCAGTACACTTGCAGAAGGTCGACGCCAGTTTGGTATGTCTACTGTAGCAGTTCTGTCGCCTGTTAATTGGTCTGGTACATGATGTTTACGTAATATTTAGCAGCTAAGTCGCTTTGTCTCCTAATCTATCATTAATTCCATACCTATGTTGTCAAACTTTCCTTATCTACTATTTAATTTATTCGTTTCCTAGCTTACTAACCTTATAATGTTATTTATATGCTTTGACATATTCAGATATTACGAATACAATCCTAACCTCATACTGTTTAATTTTGTACTCAATTTAATTTTACTATAAAATCCAAACGAAACATCCAAACTTATTAAACAAAGAGGCCTAATTAAAGGTGGTTTAACCAGAATCAACAGATTTTTAAACGATTCCAAAAACCATTCCAATACCCAGTTACTGTATACAAAATACCGGAGATTACCGGACATTCTAAAGGATTTTAATAGTATTCAAAGTAAATTAGAAATAGAGGACACAGATGACCATAAATCTTATAGAATCGATTTTGAAGATCTTTATGATAATTTATTTTCCAGTTTTGAAACAATATTAAGCATAGGATTATTAATTCAAGTCAAACAAGAACCGCATTTGAGTACAATCCATGACAATAACGAAACTGTAGTCTAATCACACAACGATTATTTTCATTTACCAGCAATAAAGATACCATCGTTTTCTGGTGATTATACCAAAAGGTATCACTTTAAGGATACATATGAAGGCTTAATAATAAATAAGAAGTCTCTAAGTAACATTAAAAAATTTCATTATCTCCTTTCCTCTCTTGAGGGAGAGGCTAGAGAACTCATGCAGAACATTCCAATTACAGACGTTACTTTCAACCACTCATATAAGACACTATGTGATCGTTACGACAATAAAAAACTAATTGTCACTAAGCATGTTAAAATGTTATTAACAATGCCGTCAGCTAACAAAGGCACATCAGCTGAATTGAGACACATTATCAATAATGTAACTAACAATAGAAATGCTATTCTAGCATTAAAGGTACCTATTTCATTGGAGGAATTATTATTAACTCAACTAATTCTTGATAGACTAGATAAATCCACTCGTACTAAATTTGAGTCAACTTGTGATGAACCGATTCCTAGCCTGGATAAAGTAATTAAATTTCTCGAGAGGAAATGTCAAACCAAACAATTAGTAAATAATTGTTTGACCGGCGAAGCATTTTCACAACCGATAAAGACCATTCAAAATGTAAAGTCTCAGCATAAAACCACTAAATTGTCCTATGTATCAACATATTAAGATTGTAAAATTTGTAGCAAGCCTCATTTAATTTATAAATGTCCTAAATATTTGTCATTACGGCCAAATGAATGATTTAGTTTAGTTAAACATAACAATCTATGCACTAATTGCTTAAGATCCAATCATGCTTACAAAGATTGTAAATCAACATCTGCATGTTTTAAATAAGCAGCCCGGCACCATACCAGCCTTCACTTCAAAGCTCAACCTAAAACTAAACGGATACCGCATCAAGAAAATGTCTGCAACAAATCAGACGAATACCAACCTAAAACCAGTTATCATGCGTTTCACAAGAAACAACCTCAAATCTTACTTGCTACTGCTATCGTAAAAATTCAAGACGAGTCGGGTAACCTACAAGTTTGTCGAACACTTCTTGACAGTGGCTCTCAAGTTAGTTTTGCAACAGTACAACTAATGCAGCGATTAAAATTAAAGCGTTTTAAAAACCCAGTCCCAACTCAATCATTTAACAACCTTGCCTCAGAATCTAAATATAGTGTATTTATTCATATAGAATCATTTCATTCTAATTTTGCTATGAATTTTAATTGCAATATTTTACCAAAAATAACTACTAATTTGCCCTCTTCTAAAATTGATTTTAACCTATGGAATATACCACCAAATCTTAATCTTGCTGACCCAACTTTTAACAAACCACAAAAAATCGACCTATTGTTAGGTGCTAAAGAATTTATGAAAATCCTACATATGGAGCAACTTACTCCTGAAGGATGCTTTCCCGTCCTTCAAAATACCGAATTAGGATGGATCATTGGCGGTGAATATTCACCCGGTTCAAATAAGTCCAGTTCAACTAATTGCAGTTTATTTGCATTACAAAGAGAATCACTAGATCAACAAATGCAGAGATTTTGGCAAATAGAGGAAGTCAGCCTCTTGGTCAGAAGATGAGAAACTCTGCAAAAAACATTTTGTTGAAAATACCGTACGAGATGAAACTGGCCGCTTTATTGTAAAGTTACTGTTAATTAAAGATCCTTCGGCTCTCGGTGAGTCAAAAACTACAGCTCAATCAAGACTAAATTTCTTAGAGAAAAAACTGAACCATGACAATCAATTAAGGAAAGATTATCATAAGTTTCCTGACGAATATGAATCCTAAAGTCATATGAAATTAGCCGAACTACCTTACAAAAATGAATCATGTTACTATTTGCCGCATCATGCCGTTTTTAAAACCTTAAGCACCTCAACCAAAACTCGAGTGGTTTTTGACACATCTTTGAAAACTAGCAACAGTATTTCATTAAATGACCTACTGAGAGTTGGTCCTACGATTCAACAAAATTTATGCGCTATCATGTTACGGTTTCGTACACAAAATCGCATTTATAGCCAATATTAGCAAAATGTATCGCCAAATAAGGATAGATCCTGGTGACTATAACCTTCAGCGCATTCTGTGGAGAAAATCTAGCAATGAACCTGTGCGTGAGTATCAATTAACTACTGTCACATATGGGACTGTATCAGCGCCATTTTTAGCGACCAGATGTTTAAGGCAACTTGCCTTTGAAGAAGCTGACAAGTATCCTCAAGCCGCAAAGATTCTTCAGCGTAATTTTTACATTGATGATTGTATATCTGGAGCAGAAGACTTACATCAAGCCATTGATGTAAGTGCTTGAAGGTCTTCAAAGAGACCTTCACTATTGGAGTAGGGAGGCTTTCCGTTAAGAAAATGGTCAACTAACTCAAGTAAACTTTTAGAAACTATTCCACCAGAATTTCGGGAGACACCTCATTCTTTAAATTTTGATTGTAGCGACACCGTAAAGGGTTTAGGTTTATCTTGCCAACCGTCTAACGATCAATTTCAAATAGTTAGTGAATTCAGAATTGAAAATTTATCCAATAACAAGAAATTTACGAAAAGAAACATTTTAGCAATCATTTCATCAATTTTTGATCCTTTAGGATTGTTGACACCCACCATTATGGTTTGTAAAATATTTATGCAACGCATTTGGCAAGCAAACCTTGGCTGGGATGATCTACTACCAGAACAATTGGAAGAATATTTACTGTCAGCTTCCTTTAGTAAATAAAATAAAGATCGATAGATTGGTTTTATCACATGAAAAATCTATCAATATCCAACTCCATGGCTTTTTAGATGCCTCCGAAAGAGCCTATGGTGTATTGACGAATCAAGAAAGGTTACTGTTAACTGCAAAATCTAAGGTGGCACCTTTAAAGCAAATATCACTGCTGCGTTTGGAGCTCTGTGGAGCTCTTCTACTTTCTCGTTTAATAAAAAAAATTATAGAAACAATTTCCATTGAATTTAACAAAATTTACCTATGGACAGATTCCAGTGTAGTTCTTTTCTGGATCAAAAAATGTTCATCAACTTGGAAAACGTTTGTAGCTGGAAATAATTCCTTATCCTTTGAAGAAATTACTACCTTATTAGCACAGATTGAAGCCTGTCTCAATTCAAGACCTTTAACCAAATTATCAGACAATCCTCTAGAAATATCCTATCTAACTCCAGGATATTTCCTTATAAGAGAACCCTTAACAGCAATTCCTGATCCTGACTTAACTGTTAACAGGTTGAACCGATGACAAGTCCAGCAAATGACTCAACAAATATGGCAGAAATGGTCAGCTGATTACCTGAACTCCCTTCAACAACGCCAGAAGTGGGCAACTGAACAATCCAACCTCAAGATCGGTGACGTCGTAGTCATCAAAGAAGATAATTTACCACCTTTGCGATGGAAGTTAGCTGTAGTCAAAGAGACTCATCCTGGTTCTGACAAATTTGTTGGTGTTGTGACATTATATAATAATCAAGGTGTCTTTAAGAGATCGATCAATAAGCTTTGCCAATTACCAGTGTTAGATAACCCTGAATAAATTTGTGTATTTTATTTTACTCTGTTTAACTATTTTCAAGTGTTCAGTTGTGCTATTTTTGTGCCTGTATCTTTAGTGATTATTTTACATTTTTTATTATTTGACCAATGATTTTATTGTTTATCATTGAACATTTTGGATAAATACTATGTTTTATTTAAAAATATATATTTTGGTGGCCGGTATGTTTGTCTCATACATCACTCTAGTAGTGGGGGTATACACGCAAGATTGCTGTGTCGTCAGTCGTAGCGCAATATCAGCCGTGTACACAACTCGCCCATCTAACGGCATTATTAATAATTTTATATCTCATTTGTTTTATTTTATGTAACTTATTCTCATTCACTCGAGTCTCTTTATGACATGTATAAATTCGTATTCTAATCTATTTACAGTCCACTCATTGTTTTATTAAATATCATTCTTGACTGAATTATGAGCATTGTTTCTTTGTTTATTTCACGCTATTCGAATTGTGAAACATCCATATTTAGTCAA
Organism: Lycorma delicatula; assembly: GCF_047948215.1. Lineage (NCBI taxonomy): Eukaryota > Metazoa > Arthropoda > Insecta > Hemiptera > Fulgoridae > Lycorma > Lycorma delicatula. The sequence goes on along the minus strand of NC_134455.1, from coordinate 45,219,456 downwards.
ACAAATTCATCACCTGTATTTCCATTCAGTTATTCATTTACCTATACATTAAGTATTTTATAAATTAGTGCACAGAAGTGTAGATTATTCATTCATTTAGTTCATTATGTTTTACAATCCTCCAAATTAAGTTTAGAAATTAATATCTATGAATATTCTTTTAAATAGTGTTTATTCATTAGACTTGGGAGTTAATCCTACAAGTAGAGTATTGTAGATTAAAATCTGAACTTTTATTTTGTTAACTCTGAATATTGAATAATTTAAGAGAGGAAGGATATTTAAATAAAATTATATATATATATATTTTTTTTTGAAAATTCAAATTATTCATTAATATATTGCTCAGTTTTTTATAAAATTTAATGTTATATAAAATATAAACGACCAAAACAGAGAAATAGATACGTTAATCTTACCATATTAATTTTCAAGAAATCCTGCATCTTGAGATTGTATTGAATTCTACAGTTAATTATAATAAGTATATATTTAATTATACTACAATTAAGTATAATGTATATGCATTCATACTTCAAAATTTCAAAACAAAGAACAATCTAAAATAAAATGAAAATAACAAATTTTTCAAAAGAGTTATGTAATTATAAAATTCAATACCAACTGAAGATGCAAGATACCGCAAAAATCAATTCTTAGAAATTAGTATGGTAAAATTAACTTACCAAATTACTGTGTTTTTGGCCAGATTGCATGTTGTTAGTAGTAACATCTTGGCCTTTCATCTGGAGATCCCAGGTTCAAATCCTGATCAAGCTTGGCATTTTCACATGCTGCAAAATTACCATTTCACCTCATACTCCAAAGCAATACCTAACTGTGGTTCCAGAGCCAGCAAAAAAAACTATTTTTAAGGCTTAAAAAATGTATTTTTCTTTTATGAACCTAAATGATTTTCTTAAATCTTTTTTACAAGACTTCTAGGACATATTCTGTGAACAATGAAATCAAGTAAAATTTGAGCTATTTGGTCAGGCATACCATACAAGTACTCCTTTGTATACTGTCAGTATCTTAAAAAACCTACTGATATAGATACTATCATCCAACATTAAACTTACATTAAAGCAATTCATCAAATTGTCCTATAATACGCATTTGTACAATGGAACATCTCCCATTTCCTTCCTCATAGTGAACATTAACTGCCCTTTCCTTAATTTCCTGGGCCATTCTCTCAGAGAATCAACAATCATTACAATATTACTATAAGCTATACTCAGCCAACGGTGAACCTCAGCCGCAGATTTTGCTTGTTTGCAAAAAAATTAATGATGCTACATACCTTGCAACTGACAGGAACTGTAACAATCGTCTTCACATATGAAAGCAATTGTCCTTTAATAGAACCTACTATTAAGTAATACAAAATAAAATTAAAATTGACTGTATATGTCATAATATTTAAGCTTAGCTGATACCTACGGCAAATATACTATGTTGCTCTGAAAACTGGTTTATTTGTAACACCTGACTGGAGGTTTTTACTTTAGGATTTAATCACAACATTAATGCAATGGAAAATACTTTTTACCTGCACTTCTTCAACCTCTGGATAGAAAATTTTCTCACAAATTAACTGGGCTATTCTATCTCCTCGTTTTACTGAATATGCCTCATCAGCATGATTGAATACAACTACACCAACATTACCCCGGTAATCTTCATCAATAACACCAGCTGAAAAAAAATATTTAAAACTGAGTTTAATTAAGTATATGTTTATTACAATTTTTAATAATTCCAATAAAAATGTGTTATTAAGTATGAAATTAAATTTAGCAGTGAGATCTGAATTCAACACATAAATGAAGACAAGACTGTTTGATTGAAAACATTACAAGACAGGTTTTTTAAAAAAGTATTTTAATATAAATTTTGGAAAAATTAAAACTAAAAATCAATAGAAAAATAAGTGTTAAACACTTACAAGTAAAAAAAATAAAAAAATGAGATTAATATTCCAAACCATGGGAAAGAAATAATTGATAAAAATAAAATGAGATCACGATTCACATTCGTCATTATTTAAATGTAGATTATTTATTAATTTTGACTAGATCACTTAAAGGATAACAATTTAGTTTAATAAGAGTATGACTCCAGAATGTATAAATCGGTAATACAAGTAACAAATAATTTTCTTATTTTAATCTGCACATAATTATACATTATATACATCACATCAAAATGGAACCGCCACGGATAAGAATAAAAAAGGAACTACCTCAGAATTTGCCTAGATGGATCAGTTCTAATACCTTGATCAGAGCAAACATCACAGAATAAACAATTAATTAAAAGATAAAAACAGATGTAATTAATGTCCTATTAATTATTCAAAACATAAAATAAATGAAATAAGTAACTATATGAAGTTTTCTGTAAAACAAAACCTTTACTTTTATTTCAAATGAATTTGTGAGAATATCTTTAATATATTTTGGTAATTTATTAAAAACAGCAACAGAAATATAACAAAGTCCTTTCTCATAAGGTTGAAGTACTATACGAGTTACATGAAAACATTAAAAAAGTTGTTAGATTTGATAGATTGATTTTTTATTAAGAATAAGTAACTAATAAAAATATTATGTTAAAGAAAAAACACAAGGGTTAAAGTTAATGCATAGATATATATAAATTAAATGTTTTCATTTATTAACTATTGGTCTACTTAAATCATTACCTCTGGACCAAACAATGTTTTTGACATCATCCATTTTTGTATTTGAAAACTTGATAGGACTCCAAGAAATAATATTATATTTCAAAAAGAAATATGTATAGGCATAATAAATATTTAATGATGACGAACTGAGCATTTTATTAGGATGCTTTAAAACAAAATAGTGGTTTGATTTTGTTACATTCAAAACCAACTGATCATCCAATAAAATTTGTCACGTATGAAAATAAACAGTAATTTTGAATTATGGACAATAGAAATATTTATTATCTTCATTATTTAATGGAACTTTTGTTCACAATTATCAATGTGTTATCTAGCTGAGAATCACACGGTTAACAATTTATCTATCTATACTTAAAGTTAGATGATTGCAACCCATCGAAAGAATTAATTACTTTTTGAACTATTAACAGAATTTTCCTAATGTGAATATATATTTGGAATTCTGACATTGCTACTTTTTACTACAAAGTATGTTGAATCTGTAAACAAATAAAATGGCTGAAATGTATTTAATGAATAGAAAAGCAAATAGACCTACTGCACAGCTGGATTTTGCAATGCCTTCATTGCAAAACTTATCCAGATAGACAATCTTCCAGAAAATTGTTCATAAAAATCCACCAGCTGTTATGCGAGCCATTCACAAATGATTAAATAAGTTCTATCCCACACCTTCACCTGAATTAGAAGAGCGGGTTTTGAACAAATTTGAAAGATTGTCATGCTGAAAAATCTCTCATCAGGAAAATATTTCTGGACCAAAAACACCATAAGGAATACTCTTCAAAATCGATTGATTTATCCATATTACCTTCAATGTGTTCTATACAATACAAAAAAAACAAAAATCATTTGGTTCAGAAAGAAAATTAAATATAACTCATGTCTCAAAGTACAGCTATGTATTTTATTAAATTACCATCGAATAACATCAATAGCAACTACCTACAAATATTTACAATTTCATTGTGAAGTTTAAATGTGTGTCTAAAAACATTTTCTTTGGGTACGAGTGAATAACTGATGAGTCTTGTGATATTCTGTTGTAGTGGCTTTTCTCAACTTCCAATTCTTTTTAAATTAAATTTTTTTTTAATTTAAATAAGAATACTAAAAAAGTTAGTATTTTCCCGCTCACAGGTTTCATTTTTTACTAGAAAAATAAATGTAAAAGTAAATAAATAAAAATATTTAAATAGAATAAAAGTGTACCCATGAGAAACAGTATGAATGAGTAAAAAAATTAACTGCACAATACAAAAAATATATTATTTAATTTCTTTTAAAATGGATAGACTGAGAAAAATACAGTAAGAAAACATATTGCAGAAATTACCAGAATGACTGATGTATGAAGCAAACACCAATCAGGTGTATTATATTGTATAATGAATAGTTGCATTCTCACATGCTTCAAACTAAGGTGTTCCATTACTGTGTAGATTCCACTGATTTGTGATGGTCTCCCCTGTTACTACAGATCAGCAAAGTTTGACAATATTTCTGTTTCTGAGATACTTAGTAAAATAGTTCCCAGTGCCATCATCCTCATTTTAATAAGCAAGTAAAATGAATTTGATAAACGTGAAAATTTTGTAAGTGACCAGAACAATGAGGAAATTGGAATGGATTTTGTATTAATTTGTAGAAGAGATGGGTGGTCACAGTCCAAAGATGTAGAACTACTGGTGAAGACAGCAAACAATATTAGTTTAATTTAGAACTTGAAATAAAGCAATAATAAATGATTATTTTGTACAATTCCACAGAAAAACAATCTATCCAATAAGATCTGTTATATAATAAAGAAAAAAGTTAATAAATTTGAATGAGATAACTACATTATCAGTACTAATCTACTGTTCATAACACAAAAAAGCTACCTAAATTGTAAGCAACACAAGGCTTCGTCAGAGTTAAAAAAAAAGACTACATATTTGAAGTTCACGACATAAGAGAAAGTCTAGCTAAACTATTATGTGTAATTTTACTCCTAAAACAACGTATAACAACTTATTCTTCGCTTCCTATTTCTTTCATTAAACAAAAAACCTATGAAATTCTCTAAAATCCTTTTCAAGTTTTTTTATACTGGTATCTAACCTATTGGTGTAAAAACAGCATTTTAAGTCTTTTGAATAGGAACAATTTTTTTTTTTAATCTTAGAACTCCTTTTTACTACAGCAGGACCAAAACTAGTAATATACTCAAAAATGCAAGAATTTTTCTTTGAAAGGCAAGTATTTTGTTAAAAATTACCTGATACATATTGAAAGATGCCTACTTAAAAAAAATGGGGTAAATTCAGTTACTTTTTTCCTTAATTAATAGTTGTAAAGTTTTTGAATAATCATTTTACTGTTGTTAAATATAATTAAATTCAGGAACAAACTTTAAAATTATCCAAAATACATTAAAAATTTGAACCTATTTGAAAATTTTACATTTTCATTTTACATTTTTTTTTTTAACTTTATTTGAAATTATTACAGTGATGAGCTATTAGTTATGTAGCCAGACTTAATCTTTTACTACATGGATTGCAGAATTCAAACCCTTTACAAAACAGTTATTTTATATTTCGACACAAAACAGAATTCTATCACTTTTATGCAATAAAGTAAGTTACCTGCAATATCCAAATGATGTTTCCATGATAAACCTGAACGAGGTGCAACTCTTCCATAGCAACCTACAGGTAGTTCAATCTGTAAATCTGTTTTAATTAAAACTTTACCATGTGCTGGTATCTCATAATCATATGCACTAGAATAAAGAAAAAAAATTGTTACTAGTAACTTTACTTGCCAATGCATACAATATCAAAAAACCAGAATAAAATGTATTATATAAGTATGAATTTTGGTAAAACTCAAAATAAACAAGCATGTATAAATAAAAAATGACAAACTAATACATCCAATGCAAGAAAATACTTTACTTAAAAACATGTATTTATATACTTTATTAATTGTTAATGAAGCAAAGCAATTCCCATTTCATAACTTAAAACCACATCTCTCCCTTACTTCTGTGGAAAAGTTTTAATTGAATAAATATACATAGTTGTTAACATACACCTATCATAATTAACAATATGCAAAGAATTAATATTTAATATTAGTAAAGCAGTCATTATAATGCGAATATAAACCTTGTTGTTTTCTACTACGAATTATAAATCATAAACTATGTAGAATGAGTTAGCTGTTGTTGGATTCCTCACTTATAAAACAATTAGTTCATAGTAGTTGCATTATTCAGAGGAAATATACCAATTTCCTTCAAGTATTATACTGGAAATTAAATATGGTTTCTGATTTCTTAGAACCCAGTGAAAAACATGTTAAAAATAAGGTTTGCTTGATCTAGTAAAAAATCCTATCACAGTTGTGTTCAGCAAGTCTTTTTTGGGCCAAAATAAATTAAGAAAACAATTTTCGAAGCAGGACATAAGAACTTATCCAGAGTTTAAGTTTGAATTGAAATAACTGGTTATATTATAACAAAAGACTGTACATTGTGTAAACATTAAGATCTGGAGAAGCTGAAGAGTAAGGCCTATCCAAAAATTCTCAAGTGGTATGTTTTATATTAATTCCTTTTTTTAAGTTCAATGGCAGATGAAACAGATGACTGTTATGTCAGGGATCATAAAAAGAATGAAACATTCATTATTTGACCCCCGGGAAAGAGAATTTTCAATGCTAATTGTTTGAGATTAATATAAAAACTAACTCTATATATATATATACATATTGTATTTTTATAATTAAAAACCAACTTGAACAACCCAAGTACAAAATTACAAAATAAATGAAATGACACTTACATTAATTTTTTTTATTCCAAATGCACTTTCGGGGGATCCTGCATCATCACTTGTATATAAGATATATTTATATAAAATTACATACCAAACATAAAAATTTTTAATTAAAATTAAAAATTACCATCATATTACAAAAACACATGAAGTCAATTAAATAAAATAACTACATATATATAAATATGGCATCATATTAAAAAAATTTAAATTAAATAAATAAATAGAAAATTTATACTTTTTAACCTACATACCAGGTTACGTAGTAAATATGTAATAAACAAATTTTCTATTTATTTTATTTAAAATTTTTTAATTATGACACCATATTTATACATAGTAATTATTTTATTTAATTGACTTAATATGTTTTTGTATAAACGATTGTAATTTTAATTTAAACATTTTTAGTTTAATATGTCATTTTATTTAAATATATCTTATATACATTATCCTGTATCATATATTAATATATGATGTGGGATCCCACGAAAGTGCTTTTGGAGTAAAGAAAAATAAGTAAGTGCCATTTCATTTACTTTTTAATTCTGGAACAATTCTAGGGGAAAATTTAGGGGAACAATATGGGAACATTTAGGGGAATGAAGCAAAAAAATTTGACACTGAAACGCTAATAACAGATGATGTGGTCAGGAGGGTGTATCGGTTGAGGGTGGAAGAAGAATTGGAAAGAACAGTACAGAGGACAACTGTTGAGGAGAAATGGAATGAATTAAGGCTGACAAGGTGGCAGAGAAAATTGTTGGATATCGTAGGGCAGAAGCCAAGGTGGTTGGATGGATGAGAAGTGTTTAAAGGCACTGGAGGAAAGAAATGTAGCCAGGGCCAGGAAGCTGAGCCATGAAACAAGAGTGAGTGTTGATGCCTACATGGAGTAAAGGTGAAATACCATTAACTGTGTTACAGAAAGAAAAGAGCATTTAAAAGGTGTGGAAGGAGATTATGGTATTTGCTGAGCAGGAAATCCACAGAAATTGTTTTACAGAGTATGGAAGGAAAAGGTGGATTTCAGCCTAGAACAAATTTTTAGAAGACAGCCCAAAAAGGAGTACAATGTATTTACAGTGTATGAATGTTTGTTCCACCGTAGCAGCTCAACAGCTTTTTTTTATGAGGTAGAGGTAAACCATTTATGTACACCCCCACAGGGGCAGTGTCAGACTTACAACAGGTTCTGCAAGATGTTATTAAGGTGCATATGTATACCTGCGCCCTGCCGACTAAACCTAACCACCCCCCCCCCCAGACTGGTCCAGTAGTTAAGCATTGCGCAGCTCCGTTAGGTGCCTTCAAGGTTGGGGGATCCAGATTACCTGTGCATCATAACCCTCGCCCATCCCTGTTAGAGAGGACACACACAATGGCTCAGCAGGAGGTTATCCTTCACCCATTCCTTTGCTTCACCTGCAATGCAGGACTTGAGACATGCACATCAGATCTGACGAAGACCTCTTCTGTTCTGAACTGATGCTATTTTACTAAATTCCTCAGCTGTTAAAATACCAGATAAAAGTTTGGAAACCTGCTCACATTCCTTTTTACCTCTAAGCATGAATCCAGTGGTACTTTCAGGGGTTAGCCAGTTAAGACCCTGACCAAATCTTTCTGCATCCTGTCGGGTACACCTAAATATTGTGTGTATTGACTTAGACTCAACAGCTAAACCGATTTAGATGTATGACTCGGCATTAGAATCCTTATGTTACTGGGAGTGTCATAGGCTGTATAAATATGCATGTGTATATATATACATATGTTTAAACAGATTTTAAAATTGAAAAAACTATCAGATGAATGAGTCGTTTTTGAATAACTCGCATCTCACATATGAGATATGAGGTTATTGAATCATTCAGAATTTAACATTGAGATTCAAAAACGACTCTTTCTTCTGATAGATTTTTTTAAATCTATCATTTGATAGATCAAATAATCAATTCATGTATCTAGTATTTCTTTCTATACAACTGCCCAAAAAGGAGTGTAACTGTTATTTTTTATATTATGTATGTATGTTCCATTGTAGGTCAATGACTGAACTGATTTAGATGTATGACCATGTGTTGGAATTCTTTTGTTACCAGAAGTGTCATAGGCTATATAAATGTGTGTGTGTGTGTGTGTGTGTGTGTGCATGTGCGTGCATATATATATATGTTTAAACAGATTTAACAAATTTGAAAAAAATATACAAAATTGTCACTCGCACATTCTTTAATTATCCTTTATTAAAGAATAATATTTGTCAGAAATGTATTTTTTGGCAGTCATGTTTTTTAATTTCTAATATTTATTTCTTGTTGTAAGGATAAAAAAGGAATTTCATAGGAGGGGTGGAGCAGATTGTTGGAAGATGGAGGGAGTATTTTTGCGAGCTACTGAATAGGAATGGTGAAGGGGTGGAAGAAGAGGCAGATACTGTATATTTAAATAACTATAAAGCTCCTGGAGAGGATAAAATTACTGCTGAGTTTATTAAGGCTGATACTCCCAAACTAGCTAAGTTTTTGCATCAGTTGATTGTGCAAATATGCAATGGAAAAAAATGCCAGCCAATTGGAGTTCTAAAGTTGTGTGTCCAATGCGTAATAAAAGAGAAAAAACTGATTACTCAAATTATAGAGGATAACTCTGCTGAGTATAGTGTATAAAATGCTTGCTAAGATTATTGCTTGTAGAATGGTACCCTATATAATGGATCTTGAGGGATTACCAATGTGGATTTAGGCAGAATAGATCATGTAAATTAGACCAAACATTTGCAATTTATATGTTGATTATAAGCAGGCTTTGGATAGTGTTAAAAAGAAGGGTTTGTTTAACACTGACTGACTTCAGAATAGTATGCAAGCTTGTGAGATTGATTATGATGATTCTATGAACTACTGATAACAAAGGTAGAGCTATAAGGAATGCTGTCTGATAGTTTTTGAGCTAATACAGTGTTAAGGCAGGGTAATGTGTTATCAACCATGTTTTAATATTGCCCTGGAGAGGGTGATGAGAAATACAGTATATATTGACAATATTGTCTTCATTGTCAGAAATAGGAATTTTGGAGGAAGGTTTTTAACAAAACTAAATACATGCACTGCAGGAAGAGGGAACTTCAAGGAAATCAGTATTCTGTAGAACTAGAAATAAGATTGAAAGAGTGCATAAATTCAAGTATCTGGATGCTGTCTTTACTGACAAAAATGATATACACATTGATATACAAATGATATACAAAAATGATATAAAAACCAAATGGAAATTAGTGTTTTTATGGATTGAGCAAATTTCTGTCATCACAGGCAATGTCAAGGAAAATTAAGATACAGGTTTATAACAGTAATTAACACAGTGGTTTTGTATGGTTCATTGATATAGGTAATGATAATGAATGATAAAGATATGCTGCATCTCTAGGAGAGAAAAAATAAACGGGCTGTAAAAATGGGGAGTGGAGAATACAAACCAACCAGGAATTGCAGGAAATTTTTGGCAGGCAGGATCATTTTTTTTCTGTTACGTGGCACTATTGGCACTTTGTTTGGAATATGTCTAAATATGGGATGGAATAAAATCATAGCTGCATGGCGTGTCATTACCATCTCCACCGCACCATAATTAATTTTTTTATAATATTCCATTCTTCAGAAATCATTCATAGAAGTTGAAGCCTTCATTCACTGTTATTATTACCTTCATAAAAACATAATTTTATTTTCTAAAATGAATTTACTGCAATTAACCAGTCACATTCACAACAATGAAACAGCTATTCAATTCTTGCAAAACAAAGGTTTTACACAATCTACATTTATGTGCTAATGGACACGAAATGAAATTACACATTCAAGGCAAATTTTATTTGAATAAATTCTTCAATATATTGTGGAATTTATTGCGTTATGTGTTAAACATGAGAGTTAAGTGTTCAGCATAGTTTTTAAAATACTTTACAGATTATTTTTCTATGAACAGCAAGTCTTCTTTTGGATAACTTAATTACAAAAGAATGGGTGAAAGTCTGCATTTTACCATTTTATTGTTTCTTTGTGATGTTTCATTAGTTTTCATGTAACAGTATGTTATAAAGCCATTATTATTATTATTATAGGTGACATGACTAAATGATCTAAAAGTTTACCAACTTTGCTGTACGTAAACTCAGCTTTCAAATGGAAAAATGTTGTTCTTGTGATCAGATGGTCATAGATTCCAAACTAAACAAGTATGTGGTAAAAAAAAATGCATGAATAATGCATAAAAAAAGTAATGTTGAGCACATAAAAAAATCTATTTTATTACAGAACTATGTTCGTTTTTATTATCCACACATTAGTTCTAAGTACAAAATTTAACATCTTTCTGCAACTTTAACAGAAGAAAATTCAAATTAATAATAAAAAAACACAAATTTAACTCATCTATCTCTCATTACATAAGACATGAATAAATAATACTGATTAATATGATGAACAGAACCCATTCAAAAGGAAAATATAAAAACCCCTAACCTCAAAGCAATTAGATTAGTTAGGTATCATGAAACTTTTATTGCATACCATCAAATATTTATTTTAAGTATCCCAATACAAACTGTTAAAAAAGGCAGTTCATACTGGTCAACAGTATTTTGTAAAGTTGCATTTTCAAAATGCATTATACAAAAAATCTCACCACTAAGTTCCCCTTTAATCTAAAAAATACAACAGAAACGTCGACAGAAAGTCTGTCAAAGGTTACCGGAGAAAGAAGTAATTATCACAGGCCAGCACGAAATCGGTAAAGATTATGAAACCGATAACTCGAGTATTTTTGAACATAATGACCTTTCATTGTTATTTATTCCTTAATAAATACAAACAAAAGTTCTTCTTGTAATTGAGCGTAAAAATTAACTTGAGCACAATACTGACTAAGCTATAGTTAGTAACACAAAGAATACCTCATTAAATCCAAGCCGGCTGCTCGTTGTGATCCTCTCTTAGGCCCTATCGCATGTTCTGTTAATTTCACGAAACGCAGAACTGCTTTACTTTCTCCAGGCATTTTAAGTAATGTAAGAATATGGTCAATTAGTGACAAAATCAAAGCAGGTGAAAACGAAAAACCTATTTACGAAACAAAACAACGCAGGGCAACCACTTGCTCAAGCTCCGACATAAATGAACATAACACTTAACAAGTGTTTTCCCTCCAAGACTGTTCCCTCTGAAATAACACTGTTGACAACTGTTAACAAACAAATGTATGGATATATTAAATATTTTAGAATACATATAGTATAATATATATCTACATACCTTTATTTACGATATACAGGTGGCCAACGAAATGATCCAACATTTGTTTTGGCAATAATTATTCAGGTTAATAATTAATGTGTTTTTGTTGACAGAAATTCATCGGAAGAAATCCAAGCAGTGTGTGAATAGCAAGGAATGAGGTTTTTATCAGAGAACTGTCACGATGTACTTGAATTCTTTAGCGTTAAATGATTGAATTCGGGCAGTTAAATGCATATAGTGCTTACATTGTTCAGATTGAACTCGGTGAGGTCGCTCTTCATACAGGGTTGGTTGTTGTTTTACAACATCCATATATTGTGTCCGGAGAACTGCCAAGTTTTTCTTCTTGGAAGTGATTCTATTGTGCTTATAAAAGCATGTCTGCTTTTGTGTGTAGACGGCAAATGGATTGTGTCTTCATTCGACAGCGCTCTAATAATCACCATGTTGTCCGTATGAATGTTCGGAATTTGCATCTATATGTTGTAAGTTCATACTTCAATCATGCTGATCGTCATCTTGAAATCTGGGATAAAATCCTTCTATTCTCTGGTACCAGTCCAATCCTAATTGGTGCTGATGTGAACGTTAAGTGACTACTGTAGCATAGCGACATCACCGATGATAGAGGTGAATTCATAGCGGGCTTTTTAGGCCAATACGATCTACAAGTATTCAGTGTGTCTGGTGAGTTGCCCACCTACGCAGGTAATGTGGATGGGCATTGGTTGTTTGGTGGAACGAACATCGATGTTACGGTTGGTGGATTTACTCCTGCCAATTTCTGTAACTGTAAGGTGGTGGATGACTACTCGAACGATAATCGATTGATTATTTATGAGATTGTTGGTGGTTTGAATGAGCGTTACTGCTGTAACGTTCCAGTTCAGCAGGATCGTTTCCTGTACAGGCAAGTGGATTGGAGGAAATTTATTGACTTTCTTACGGCCAGACTTCAAATTTTGGATCGGGGTCTGGAGTCTTTGGAATTGGAGGACCTGGCAGAGAGTTTGTCGGCGGGTTTCATCGAGGCCGCTGACTCCTCGATTCTCCGCAGTTCACGTCAAGAGAGGCTTGCTCCATGGTGGTCCAGGGAATTGACAGCCTTGAAACAGGCTGTCTGTCGCTTAAGGAAGTCGTATCAATATGAGGGTGATCCTGAACGGCGGACAGTCCTTGTTACAGAATATCGGGACCGCAGATCTCACAAATTTTATAAGGTTTGCACAGCGAAGAGGGATTCCTGGCGTTCATTTGTGCATGAGCAGGGAACAAGGATTCCTGGGGAGTCGTATACAGGGTTTTGGGACACAAACGAAGGAAGGACGTTCTTCTGTCTGCTCTTTTGACCAGGCTTGGTGTGATTTCCGATGCGTCTGGAATCTTGCACAGATTATTAGACGATTTACTACCTGATGACGACGAAGCTGGGGAGACCGCATACCATCTACGGGTGCGGCGTGAGACATCTCATTTTTGTAAGGGAGCGTTGTCTTTGGAGATTACTGAGGCCGAAGTGCGTCAAGCCATCTTTAGTTCAGGTAGGGGTAAGGTCCGGGGCTTTGATGGAGTAATGACGGAGCGCCTTGTTTGCTCGGTAGGGGTAAGCGTGGGAATTATCACGCGTATTTTCAATAAATTGTTGTTTGGCGGATGTTTCCCGGTTTGTTGGAGGAAGGGTATTGTTAAATTGTTGTTTAAAGGTGGCGACAAGAATCCCACTGCTAGTTCGTCGTATAGGCCCTTGACATTAATACCGGTTATTGGTAAGGTCTTTGAAAAGGTTCTGACCCTTCCCATAAATGAGAGGTTCACCTCGCGTGGTTTATTGATGGAGAACCAGCAGGGGTTTCGTCCCGGAAACTGAGGGCGCTATACTCTGTGTGATGACTTGTGACAACCAGTGAGCTGAAATTTGTTCTGGGAATTTTCCTAGACATTTCAGGGGGTTTAATAATTTGTGGTGACCCTCGGCCATTTATCACTGCAAAAAAGAGAATGCACTGTGAATGAATTGCAGGTAATAAAAGTTACTTCAGTGATCAGAATGTGCTGCTCCGCAAGGGCAGGTATGAGGTAGGCAAGACGTTTTCCAAGGGGTGTCCCCAGGGCAGCGTGTTAGGTCCTTTGTTGTGGGTGGTGGAATTCGATTCTATTCTGCGGCTGAGGTTGCCCAGCGGGTGTCGCATTATGGCTTATGTTGATGATGGGCTCTTGCTGGTCGAAGGATGCTCACGGAGGGAGGTTGAGTTCCGAGCCACTCAGGCTTGCATGATACTTGAGCTGTAGTCATTAACTTAAGATGACTTTCAGCCCGTCGCGGAGAAGGCCTGTAGTACCTTCTTTAGTTCTTTAGTATCCTGTATAAGGGCGTCTGTGAGACAATTATGCTATATGCGGTGCCTGTTTGGGCGGATAGACTAAAGTTTAAAAGCTATCGGGACATATTGTTGATGGCTCAGCGACTTATACATTTGGTGGCTGCCGTACGATTTCACGGGAGGCAATTTTGGTAATTGCGGGTGTGGAACCGATAGACTTGATTACATATGAGCAACAGTGTTATGTCACCAAGAAGTTAGATGAGTTAACTATCTGACGAAGTTCGCGAAATTGAACAACATGGCAATGCTTTGTGGCAGGCCAGATGGGATGAGGCAGAGAATGGACGTTTTACGCATGATCTGTTTCCTGATGTTGTTAGTTTGCAGGGCGCCTCTTGGGTGCACCCAAATAAGAACGTGACGCAATATCTTTCTGGGTATGGTGCTTTCCGGGACAGGAAATGTCCCCTGGTGCAGAGGGGACGCACCTCTGCACCAGGGCTGCAGAGGTGCGTCCTGGTGGACTCAAGAATGTGTCCGCAATGCGGACAATTGAATGATGAACATCATGTTCTGTACGTTTTTTTAAACTATGAATAGATACGCACGGAGACTATCTGTCGGCTCGATATTATCGGGTGAGCACTTGATCTCCGTATCAATTGGCGAAACCAAGCCGAATGGATAATAGTTTAGAATTTCATACACTATTTGTCAAATGAAAGCATTGCCGAGGATATTTAGGGTGCCACCTGGGCTTTCCCGCGTTCTTATTTTGTTTGTTTTGTAATTGGTAAGTTTTTGTTTTGTGGTAATTGCGTGTTGAACTCACTTCTTTTACTTTTGGGTAGGTAGCGGATTTTAGTTCCTTTCCGTATTTTGTTCATTCGTCTTATTTGAGAATAACATAAGATGTGTTTTGTCTTTAGTTTTGTTGTTTTTTAGAGATAGTAGTACATTATGGGAATGGCACATGTAGCATTTGCATGGGTGACATCCTGATTGAGGCAAGAACAAGGCTGAGTTACCTTTTGCCAAGGTTCTGAAGATGACCTCTGGTAAAGCCCATAAGGGCTAGGTATGGAGGGAGTGGCGTGGCGATCAAAACTACCACATGGAGGGTGTCTTCCTTTATGAAGTCAGTTCATGAATATTAGTTTCATCTTTTTCTGAGTGCGCTGTTAGTGTATCATTCTAAGGTGGCTGACAAAGAAAGATTGATTGTTGAACAGCACATAAAGACAGTGTTGTTTTTTAATGAAATGAAAAGTATAGTGCTTACATAAAAACGGTTTTGTGCACATTTTCAAACTCAATGGTCCCCCTCATTTAAAATGATACTTAGACTTTAGAATAAATTTAATAGTGATGGTTCAGTATTTGAGAGAAAGCATGAATGATCTGCCAATGTTCGTTCGTTCTCCACAGAATGTCAAAGCTGTCGGAGCAGTGTTGCTGAGGAGCCCAGGCAAATCAACAAGAAAATCAGCAGCACAACTTGGAATTTCTAGGCGATCTGTGGAGCAAATTTTATAAACTTATTTGCATTTGTATCTGTACAAAATAACAGTGTTACCTAAATTGATAACAAACATCAAAGAATGGCTTTGCTGAATGGGCTGTGAACATATTGTTCACAGCACATATTGTTGAAGACATATTGTTGAACAATATTTGGTTTTCAGATGAGGTACATTTTCACTAGACGGGGTTTTTAATAAACAAAATGTGAATTTTTGGGCTTCCGAAATCCACACTTCCACCTGAAATCCACGCACTTCATGAAGCGCAGCATACGCTGCTAGTATTATGGTACGGCCACTATTTCCAGTCGTGAGGTAATAGGGCCGTTCGTTTTTTAACAGTGAACAGTGAACGTTATCTAAACATGTTGTGTAATAATTTTGTTCCTCAGCTTCTTGCAAAAAGGGTTTCAATTAGAAAACAAGTGGTTCATGCAGGATGGAGCTAGATCACACACAGCTAATGTTGTTTTAGACTTTCTTCATGAAACTTTTAACACAAATGTCATTTCAAACTGATTTCCTAATCGTTTTGTGTATGGACCGAACTGGCCCCCAACCAGTCCTGTTTTTGAACCTATGAGATTATTTTCTTAGGGGATTTACAAAGGAAAAGATTTTCTTTTACAAGTGATGAGCACAACATAATTTCCAGGTACACAGTAAACACGTATTTTACTTTTCTGTATTGCGATTCAAATAAATATCTTGTAACTAAACCAAATGTTGGATCATTTTGTGCACCATTCTGTATATTCACCAAACCATCCATAACTGCATAACATTTTGTTTACTGTAAACATATATTAAGAGATGTTGCTGGCTAACATCATAATTCAAATGAGACTATTTACATAAAACTATTTTGTAACTATTAAATACATTAATTAATGTACTTTGTTGAATTATTATTGCATGATTAATTCAAATAAATAACTTAAGTCACATGGTCTTTTTAATTACTATGAAATTAAATGCTACACTTTTTCAGCCAATAGCAGTTATGCTCAGCTGATATGATCAATATCAATCGTAATTTGAGTGGGATTCTTTTGACCTCAAAGTTTCCTACATACCTCTTCACAAAATAAAATAATTTTGTCATGTATTAAGTCTAAATCTTTAAAATACAATAAAGCATTTAAAAGAAATGTTAGAGATCAGTATTTTCACGATAACTGAATTTAATGTGAAAATAAACAAAGAGACAATCAGCTAAAATAGTTTGAAAATAAATGAGGTAGAGTTGAGAGTATTTGGAATATCAGGCCATTAATAAAGTGTACAATATAATAAAAAAAAATCAATGCAGTTAAAGTATGTATTTAGTAGGAAAGTACTTAGGTGTATACTATCAATTCTTTAGGTTTCACCTTGTTAATATTTGATTAATTTGCCTTAAAAGAATCCATTATTTTCTTTCCATACAACTATAACCCATTTATTTATTCACAAGTCCAGTTTAGTTCAAAAATTCACAATGCAATAAAAATTATTTTAATAATTCTTGACAGTAAGATCTTTTCTGTTTATACGTATTTTGTTAATATGTTTATTTGATTATGTAATCACCAGGCATATATGGTACCCATAACACATCTTATTTCCTCTCTACTATATAAATAAATTAATTTTTATTCTTAATTTAATACAATTGAAAAAAAAGTATGAAGTAGACTGCAATAAGAGCACACACCAATCAATATCAATATCGTTAACACATTCTTGACTGACTTTATCCTCTGAAGATTCTACTTCATCTGAACTTAGCTTTCAACAAATTCCTAAATTTCTTCCTTTTCAAGTTCATTTTTTACTTCTTTTTCAGTTTCCAGTTCTTCTTCATTAAGTTTTTACCTCATCAGTTTCTTCCTCAATTTCTTCTTTTTCTAATGCTTCATCAAAAACACTTTGTAGGAAATTATATATGTCACCATTTTTTTTTGTTGCTTAACTTCTTCTCTATAGCTGTGTCCAACTGAGCAGCAATCAAGACCCTTTTCTTCTCATGTTCTTATATGCCTTTCTATTTTATGTTGTAAAGGCACCAGCTTCTTCTGTCTCACAGTTTTATCTTTCTCACAAATTAAATACTGTATTATCTTTACATAACACTGTTTACATTTTGATCTGGAGAAATTTGGCCAGTATACTAAGTTTTTATTAATCTGGTGAATGGCTTTTTCAAATTTACAAGAAAGTTTGATTTTTTCCCATGATTTACCAGGAAATGCTGACCGTTCAGCAGTCTTGATATATAAGTAGATGATTCCTTTTTCTTCTCTTACAGTTGCACACTTGACTATTAGCAAGAGGACAAGACTGGTAAGAACATAAACCTGTAAGATAATATTAATGACTACAGAACTGCTGCCCCTTTGCAATTATTTTGAATGAGCAGAATGTTTTTTTTATAATACTCCATATAATATCATCTTTATCATCTTGCTGCACATTTACTATTAATCAAACTTGCTGTAAATTATTGTTCATAAAATTTTCCTTTAAATTAACTAGCATAAATTCATAAAACATATATGACTTCTAACTTCTTTATAAAATTCTACCATACTTTAATTTTCTAACCTTAAACTACCACTCGCTTTCACAGACATGCTTACAATATGTTATTGCAGCATGGTGTACCAATTGACTATTATTATTATTATTTTTTTTTTTTTTGAAGTTTTACGGATATTGACTGCTTTGGTCATTAGCCCCTTTCCACAAAATAATAAAAGAAAAAAGAGAATATTTCTCTCGCCCCTAATATAACACTATCAATGTAGTCAGTAGGCTAGTCTTGTCAATACAGATCATCTAATAAATAGCCTTGCCATGGGATTATAACCCCTAAATAAATACAATATGGCAAAAGAGTAAAGGATCCTTGCCACTAAAAATTCTTAACTCTTACAGACTAAAACACTTAACACTTTTCCAATAAAATGTCAAAAACTTTCATATATTCACAAGAATATTAAAAAATCATATAATCAATATAAATATTCAATAAGCTCATACAAACTATCTCCTATTTTATATTACCACCTAGGCTTATCGTTAAGTATCTTTTTTTGGTTCTCTTTTCCATCTTCTTAAAAGCCTCTATGGTGAATTCCAAGATATCTGAGACCGCGAAGATGGAATCATCTGATCCTCCTCAGTAAACCACAAAGGATTCCTTGCTACTGGTAACAGTGATATTGGCTGTAATTGTGCAGGCAGTAGTGCATCAGAGTTGAGATTTGATGTACTCCCTGCTAAAGCATGTGGGGTGACTGAAATCCTAGCCCGCTTCCCTATTTGTCTCCATGCTTTCAGGGGCTCCATTTTAGTTTGATCTAAATCTTCTTTTTCTAACAACTTTATCCCCAATTTTGCAGTTCAGTGAATGGGGATTTTTTTATCTGGACCTTTACTTTAGATGTAGTTAGCTCAGGCTTTCTCTCAGTTTTGGATTCATTTTTTTTCACTTGATTGCTGGTTGCAGGCTCATTCTGGGCTTTACAGAGTTATTTTCTTGAGAAACATCTGCTTTCTTCTGTGATGGTTTTGGGTTATTTCCTCTTTATAGCCAAATCTTCAATTTTTGATCGATAATATGTTCAACCATGCTTGCCAAAGCTGGTGCCAGTTCAGAAATTATGTCCTTTGGTTTAGAAGAAGCTGCAGGGGCATCCTGAGCATAGGACATAAGTTTTGGTGATCTGCTGAGCACAATTTTTCTGACATCCAAAACATCACAATGGAGTCGGGATGAAAGGACGGATGTCCAGTCTATGAAAGCCAGCCTTAATTTTCTCAGGACACTTAGGTTTGCTAAATGTTAAAATGTGCGACGCAGAAGATAAAACTTCTCCATTATGTTGGGTGTTCAATCGTCTACAAGCAACAACTCCTTGTTCCTGAAGTTCCTCGACGATCTCTTCTTCTATGCAGTTTACAACTCTTCTTCTACACACAAAAATCCCTTTCCCTGCCAAGAGTCGAAGTGACTAACTTATACTGAGGACTTAGACTTCGGTAGAGCAAGTTTACAGCAGCCCACCCTTATCCCGGCTCCACAATCGGGAAAAGGATTGAGCATTCCCCGTCTGCACTCTGCCCAGCATCGGCAAAATAGTTCATGCCTCACGCTATCGCTGTAAACAGTGAAAACAAGAAGTACAACCCCAATCCACATGTAACTGCTGAGCATAACCATAGCTCCGTTGGCTGACATAAGTGAAGGATTATTGTTATTATAAGAGAGGAGAGCTGGAGTAACGCGTGATCCAGGTTTTAACGGATCATGGGTATTTCCGCGCTTATCTTCATGGCATGTGGAAAGCGCCGTCCCACGAATGCCTCTATTGCCCCGATGTACGGGACGATGCCGATCACATCTTTTTCAAATGTGCTTAGTGGGTGGCAGATCAAGGGACACTAGAGGCGGGTCTTGGAGCACTGAGCCCCCACAATGTAGTTGTGATGATGCTTCGTGACGTGAGCAACTGGTAGAGTGTGGCCCGATTCGTCGGGAGCATTTCCGGACCAAGAATGGTGAACTGAATACTCCTGAGTCAGGTGAAAATTAGGTAGCGAGCAGCCTTCTCAGGCTAGGGTAGTAGGACTCGGCTTGTAGTAATGTGTAAAACGGTTCTGGATGGAGTTCTGGTAGAAAGGGGGGTGGTTTTAGTCAGCAGTCTGCTGATGACAGTTAGATAAGACCACCAGTGGGAGCCCGACACTTCATATGTAAATGCATTTCCACCTCCATTCCAAAAAAAAAGTTATTATTATTATATAAACAATATTGCAAGTGGTTGCGAAGCTATATTACTGGCAGACCTTGTCACTTGAAAGTGTTTGGTAGGGTCTCTGATGAGTTCAATGCAGTTTCTGGAGCACCTCTGAGATCCAATCTTGGCCCTTTGTATTTATTCTGTTTATAGATGATATTGGACTGGATATTTCTTCTAAGAAGTTGTATGCTGACTACTTTAAAATTATGGCTAGGGTTAACAGCTATTCTGATCATAAGGTTTTGCAGTCCGATACTGATATAATTCATAAATGCTCAGTTGATAACAGAATGCTGCTTAATTTTGGAAAAACAGCTCTTCTAATTTATTCAAGGAAAATCCTTGTAAAGAAATATACTTACAAGATTGGTCAGCACTCTATACAATGTATTTCTGATCTTGGGGTTTACTTGATTCAAAGTTAATTTTCACTGAGCATGTAAGTAGGATATTCTTCAAGTCCTTTAGGAATCTTGGTTTGCTTTTTTGGGTTAGTTGGCGCATTTCCAGTATCCAAATACCATCTTGCACCTATATAAGACTATGGTTAGACCTCTTCTTGAATATTGTGCTGTCATCTAGAATTGTGTTAGGGACTATATGTGTAATCATATAGCAGTACAGAAGCGACTATTCTATATGCTGCATCTTTATTGTAATATCTTTTTTTGAAAGCTCAAAGGATGAGTGCTGTTTTTGGAAGATTCAGTCGTTTAAGGTTAGGCGCTCTGTACAACAGAATATCTTTGCCCATAAAACAGTTAATGGGGTTACTGAGTGCAATTTGAGAAGCATAACCATATGTGTTCCTTTTATTCGTTCTAGTAGACTAGACTGTTAAAATAGTACAACAGTGAGCAGGTTAATACCTTTAGCTAGGTGTATTGGCTTGCTAAAGTAGTATGATTGGGTGTAGATATGTTTCATGTTGCTCGGGCGAGAGCTGTAAAGAATACAGCTCATGGCGACACCTGAATTGGGGAAAGCCTTTGAGGGCGGACTCCACCATGTCGAAAGCTTGCACCTTTTTTTTTCTTTTCTGTTTAGCCTCTGGTAACTACCGTTTAGATAATTCTTCAGAGGATGAATGAGGATGATATGTATGAGTGTAAATGAAGTGTAGTCTTGTACATTCTCAGTTCAACCATTCTTGAGATGTGGGTCTTACGGCGGCCTCGGCCAATGGACGGATCCTTACGTAGTGGCCAGTCCGCTGATCGGAGAGTGCCTGGATTCGTCATGACCGCTGCTTTTGGGAAGCCGTCTGTTAAACGCAGGCTAAAACCCGAAAAAATCTGACATTAGCGTGCTGCGCGTAAGAGTTAGGTTCGCTAAAAGAATATATCAGCGTCGCCCCCTAACGGGAACAACCCCCTAACGGGGGTTGATGACGTGAGCGCTGAGGGTCTGCAGATCTACCGGCGCACCCGTAATGAGTATGTTCGTACCATCAAGGAACCCAGACTCAAGTTATGGCAAGACTCCATGCGCGAGTTGCAGCACAACCCCTGGCAGCCCGCGAAGTCATGTTACCGGCAAAAGCCACTGCACGTGCTGTCCAGTGTTCGATGCGGATTTGGTGGTAGTGACCACACTTTAACATCTGTGGCGACTTACTAGGCGTTCCAGGATACTCTGTTTCCAGATGCTCCAGAGGGTGAAGCAGAGATCGGCGTTAGGGCTTGGCTATGCCCTTCCCTGGCGTACGGGCTGTAGATCCATTGATATAGACCGAGTGGTTTCTCGAATGGCACTGAAAAAGCACTGAGGATTGACCAACTTGACCCGGATATTCCATCTACTGCCTTGCCTGTCATAAGAGAGCCACTTGGTAGGCTGTTCTTGGGGTGCCTAAGCTGAGGCTGCTTCTAGACTTGTTGAGAAGTAGCTTTGGTGAGGGTGCTCTTAAAACCAAGAAAGGATTCTAGTGAGGTTGGCAGCTGTCGACCCATCAGCCTCTTGCCGGTAATCGGCAAATTGGTTTAAAGGCAGGTTGTGGAACGGCTCTGGGAAAGCGTTTTCTAAATCTAGCCCATTACGTCTTCACGAAAGGGGTTAGCACCGAGGATTGCATCTTAAATACTCTTGCCGAGGTGGAAAGCGCCGACTGTAAATATGTTTCGGCAATTTTTATAGACATAGAGTCAGTATTTCTTTCTTTGTGTTGCAGTTCTGTCCTCTATGAGTTGGAACGCCGCAATGTTTTCGTAGCCCTGGAGGCCGTGGTACGTGACTAATTTTCTAACCGTACGGTTCTGTTTAAAAATGCGCATCTAGTTGTGGAAAAAATCGTTACCAGGGAAAGCCCGCAGGGTTCCGTTTTCGGTCCCTTAGTGTGGAACCTGGTATTCGACGGATTTCTGGGATTGACATTTCCAGAAGGGGTCACGGCCTAGGCTTTTGCCGCTGACTGTCTCCTTTTAGTTGGTAGTAATTCACGATCACAGCTAGAAGACCGGACGCAGGCAGCCTCCTTGTCAACCTCAGAGGGCTGGATGGACATTCAAAATTTAAAGATTTCTGTGGCCAAGACGAGGTAAAGGGTGCAGACAAATTATCGTACAGTCGTAATCATCATATTAAATATAAAAGGCTGTGTAATCAGCCGAGTGAGAGATCTTTAGTACCTAGGTGTTTTGTTTGATGAAAAGTTGTTGTTTAGCAACCACATTAGGCAAGTAGCAGCGTACGTCGTCTCAGTGATGCAGAAACTTAGGAGGATTGCTCGGAAAGACCATGGGTTGTCGGGCTGTCAAATGTACATGATGTACCAAGGTGTCTTTGAAAGCATGATCTCATACACGGCGCCCGTTTGGATATGAATAGAGAAATTCTTCCAAATTTAAGGAGTGCCCATTGCCGAGCCTTAATTGTATGCACTGGTGTTTTTAAATAAACATCCTACGAGGATGCCACCGTATTGGAAAGGCTCTCCCAATCGATTTAGTGGTGAAAGTTCAGGCAGCCATGTGGAAATTGCAAAGAGGCCTATCATCAGATTTGAAATAACTTTCACAGAAAGTAACTGAATTAATTTGTGTAATTTCATCTTCAAAATATATGTAAAAAAAATTACAATGATAAAACAGATTTTGTTTTTTAACATGTGATACATGAAATCGATCTGATTTTTAATGCTGAAAGCAAATCTGAAATCAGAATTTTTTAATCACCCTACATTTTTGAAAAATTCCTAAATTTAAATTTTGAAAATTGTTGATATTATATGAGGCATGATTATATATGTATGTTTTTTATTTTATATGATTACTTTATATTTATATTTATGATTCAAACAATTTTTGTTACATGTGAGTGAGTTCACTATAAAATCACATCAGAAAACATTACATTTTTAATTAAAAAAGTTTATAAATTGCACTTTGACTTTAAAATCAGTGATCAGAATTAGCCTCATATAATGTAGTAATTCATATAATATGTAATAACTATACGGTCAAGTTAAGAGAATGGCTAAAAGACACATGAAAGGCCTTGCCATTTGTTGCCCCTCTGGTTTGGTTTTGTTTTGACCCAAAAGATCACTTAACCAATTTTTATTTCTGTTTAACTAATGCCTGGAATTTCTAAGAAGCCTAAACACTGTACACTATCCTTCATTGCCAATTGTGCTCAAACTTTTACCTCATGGTGAATCCATTCCAGTTCCCAAGCTTCCTGAAAACAGTGATGAAGAAGTGGTTATTATGGATGAAGATAATCATGATTCAGACTTTGAATTATAATCCAGTGAGCTACATCTTACATCACTAAATGAGTGAAATGACTTTGTAAGAAATTTAAACTTATCAAACAATCAAGCTGAAATTTTAGCTCAAGATTGTGAGGTTGGAATATACTTAAAAAAATACAAAAATCTTAGGCTATTGAAGCTATCAAAAACAGAAAAGTTTTGTAAATAGTTTGCTGTAGAAAATTATACTCAATTTTCTGTATAAATATTGATGAGCTTAAATTACAATTAGGTGGGCTTACCATATGTCCGGGATTAGCCCGGACAGTACTGGTTTTTTAGTGTTGTCTGGGGTTCCAAAAATGTATGGGGTTTGAGAATTTTATGACTGGTAAGAAATTTTTTTAATTTTAGACCTATGTGTTTGACATCGCATTTTTACTCTTATGGCCATGCATCTCTTAGCCGACCTTGGAGCAAGCACTGACATCGATTTTGACGGAGGCATGGCTACTGGTCTCGCCACAACTTTTTACTCAGTCATTTGGCAACACAACAGGGCAATGTGTTTATATGTTTTCATGTGTGAAGTAACTCGTCTACATGTTTTTGATCATTCTATCTCTATTTATTTTTTGTCTCATCATTTAGTAATGGGCGAAAGAAAATGTGTGTTTAATGTTAACCTGCAACATGAATACAAATTTTTGAAATTGTGTAATGATAGTAACAATGAACATGTTTATTGCACACTACGTATTGGAGAATTTTCTGTTACACATAAAGGAAAGGGTGATATTGAAGACCATGTGAAAACAGCTAACATAGGAGTGCTATTAATCTTACTGCTTCAGCAAACAAGTGATTTTTAAAAGCCAAAGATGGGAATAACAATAACAGTGATCTGGAGTGTGCTGCTAAAGAAGCTACACCACACTGCTAGACATGAACTCAATTTCAAAACATCAGACTGCACATCTAAACTGATTAAAAAGTTATATGACCCAAAATTTTCATCTGCTAGAACCAAAACTAAGGTAATTATTGTTAATGTTATTTTGCCACTTATATTTGATGATATGTTGCGTTCTTTGGAAAACATTAATTATATAACAGTAACGATGGATAGCTCAAACAGAAGTGTAGTAAAACTTGTTCCTACTGTTGTAAGATATTTCAGTCTGGAGGAGGGAATCCAAGTTAGACTTTTAAATTTTGATGAAGTATCAGGTGAAACTGCTCAAATTTTGACTCAGTATCTTTTGCAGTGTTAAGAAATATAAACTTGAAGAAGAGTTGG
This sequence comes from Lycorma delicatula, assembly GCF_047948215.1. NCBI lineage: Eukaryota > Metazoa > Arthropoda > Insecta > Hemiptera > Fulgoridae > Lycorma > Lycorma delicatula. The sequence goes on along the minus strand of NC_134455.1, from coordinate 45,193,985 downwards.
TTTGTTATGCTGCTGATAACACTAACAGTAATTTTGGTGGTGTGAAGAGAAAGGGGAATGAAAATGCGTTCAGAAAAGTTCAAAGTGATTTAGATAGACCTATTTTAGGAATTGGTTGTTCAGACCACATTGAACATAATTCAGTACAAACAGCATATGATTCTTTGCCCCTGGACGTAGAATTTATTGTTATAAATATTTTCACATATATACAGTAAGAGTAATGAAACTTAAAAAGTTCTGTGAATGTGTAGAAACAGATTACAAAAAAGTATTATCTCATAGCAGCACAAGGATCCTTAATTTGTTACCTACAGTAAGTAGAAAGAACTCTTTCCATTTTTGATTTCCCAAAATCATACTTCTTATCTTGTGATAAATACCCAAAATTATTATTTGATTTTTTGAAAATCTAGAAAGTGAACTGTTTTTGAAATATTTATATGGTACTCTACAGTTATTTAATAATGTAGTTCTGAAATTGGAAGCTAATTCTATCGCAGCAACAGAAGCATTTCAAAAATATTCTGAATTAATTTGTCAACTTTAGGAGGGATAAACCCACAAATTTATACCATCTCCCAAAGAATTGCTATGCACTCTAAAAGAAAATAATGATGTTCAGGAACAAAAATTCTTCTCAAGCGTAGACAATTTTTATAATTCTAGTATCCAATACTTAGAGTTGTAGAGAACCAGTTTTGATAAAGTTAGTAAGTTCAGTAGATAAATTTACAAACTGCTTGATCTGATTTAGAAGATATGCACAAGTTGTTAATGAAATTATAAAACATTTCATAAATATTGATGACCTATTTGATGAATGTACATTGTTGAACCAGGTTATTCAAAATCAAAGGGTAGGTTGTGGTTTAAGTTCTGAAAAAGTACCAGATACTATTGAAGAGAAGTGGAATGTAGTTTTTAAGGTGTTTCAATAGACTGATATTTCATGTTGCAATATTTCTAAAATGGTTGAGTTTGCAATGTCTTTGCCTGGAACATCTGCTCCAGTTGAGAGAGTTTTTTCAATTACAGGGACATTTGGTCTGCAGAAAGGGGTAGACTTTCAATATCTACTGTTAAACATCTGCTAAATGTTAAAATTAATTAGAACTTTCTTGTGAATTTTATAATGTAATTAAAACAAACCTTTTCTGAAAAAAGTCATGTCTAGTGAAAAGTACAGCTGAATAAATAAAGTTTCATTTTTCAGTAAACTGTTAAGACTTTTAAGTAATTTCAAAAATATGGCCTGGGTTGGAACCAAAAAAATATGGTAAGCCTATAGCTGTGACAAGTTCATGATCCTGAGTGATGACTTTTTATTTATTCTTCCAAGTATGGCTTAAAAGCAGTTCTGCTTCAGAATAATAATAAATATCCATCTGTACCAATCTGTTATGGAATTAATATGAAAGAAACATATGATGTTATGAAAACTGTTTTTGAAAAAGAAAACTACAATATGCATAGTTAGAATATGTGTGGAGATTTAAAAGTAATCTAAAGACTCTTTTGCTATGCATACAATTAGGATATACAAAATACTGTTGTTTTATTTGTGAATGGGACAGCTGATCTAAAGATCAGTATTGTGTAATAGAACAATGGAAGAAATGTAAGAACTTAAATATGTGTGAAAAAAAAACATTTATGAGCCTCTAGTTAAACCAGAAAAAATATCTTTACTGCCCCTTCATATCAAACTCGGATTAAAAAAAATTTGTAAAACTTCTACTACTTTTGTAAGAGTCATGAAGAAGGACAGTCAAGGATTCTTGCACATAAGACAGAAATTCACAAAGTACATGAAGCAAAAATTTTAAAGCAATTTTTGATGCACCACAAATCAGGGAATTGGTCAGAGAAGAAATGTTTAACTCTATGCTGATCAATGTAGAACTCACTGACTGGACACTGTTTAAATATACTATTGACAATTTTTTGGGTATCCATAAACACAATATTATGAGCAAATTGCATATAAACTAATAAATCCATACATAGCTATGGACTGTAATATGTTGCTAAAAGTCTTTTCCTGGATTCACATCTGGATTTCTTCCCGCTAAACTTTGGGGCGGTAAGTGATGAACACTGTGAACCTTTCCACCTAAATATTTCAGTGTTGGAAAACTGTTACAAAGGTAAATGGATTGTAAATATGCTTGTTGATTATTGTTGGTTCATATTGTATCTGAGGCTAGTTACAGAACGAGTGCATCAGCTAAGACATTTTAATGTAAATAAAAGATATACCATCCCATAACATTAGTTATAATAATTTTTACAGACATTTAATGTACCATTTCTATTAAAATGAGTTTGATGAGTTTGAAGGATTCTTTTACAAAATCTGTAATCTATGCTAAAAGACAATACAGAGACAGGTATTGCACTTGAAGAAACATTAAAAACATTTTATTTTGTATATCACTGTTAGTTATGGTCAAAAGCTTTCTTGTGGAGATATATTATAATGCTGTTGCAATGTAGATTTACATTATAATTTTACTTGATATGAAAAATATACAAACTATTTCTACAAGATTAGTGGGTGCCTTTAGCATTTTAATATAATTTTAATACAACTAATTAATTAAGCATGTTTTAAGAACTATTCAAATACAACTTAATATTTACACACATCTGTGTATGTTCAGTGAAGTATTAAATCAGACTGCTCTAAGATGGCTCAATTTTCCAAAGATTAATTGTCAATCACAGTTGTAATATTTGTGAATAAGAGGGAAAAACAGTAAGAAAAGAAAATTATGCATTGTTAAAAAGAGAAACTAAAGGAGAGAGTGTATACCATACACTTCATATTGTTTCCCTAAATAATAGAGCTCTAATGCAGTGATTCCAAAAGTGACCATAATCTTCTTTTGCATGAATCACATCAGATGTTAATTGTTTCTTCTCTACTTTATTTGAATATGTCTAATGTCCCAACATCATTCTGCACTAATGAAAGAGTGATGCTTCAGTATTTGAAGCTTAACTCTTCTGTTTTACAGAAGTTTAGGATGTACAAAACTAAGATTTTAAAAATTGTGTTTGAGATGGATGGTTTTTTTTTATTTATTCTAATCATATTGGGATAGTAGTAAATAACTAGGAATTTAATAAATAAAAATATTCAAAATGTCACAAAATAGTTTCAATGAACAACGTTGTATTTTTCTAATGCAATGATTATTTCCGTCAATCTATTCCTACAATGCATCATGGAAATTAACAACATTATTACACATAAAAGTTTAGAAAGCCCAGTTGATGGAAAGGATGACAATAAATTGCTAAACCAGCAACTGATATTTTGCTGCCTACAACATCCTGTTATGGTACTCTATTCCCTCCATTGTACAATTAACAGTGCAAAAATTACTTCAGACATCACCAGTGGAACTACTGCACATTGATGTATTTAAACTTTATAAACTTCTTTAGAATTTACCTTAATAAACTTCTCAGTTCCCTCACACAAAAAGGTAAACATTGAGTTTAGAATTTTTTGTTATGATACATTAGTTTAAAATTAGGAAATGTTAAATAATACACATTCAAATTAAATGAACTTTTCTTTCTAATTATTTTTTGTACTAACTACCTGTTTCTATAGTAAGTTTCACTAAAAAAAACCTCATTGTTGTTGCACCATCAGTCTTAAAAGGTTGGAAAACTCTTAATTTTTAATTTCATTATTATGACCTCAGTAATTCTCCATGCATTTTGATAAGGAAGAGGAGATGAATGAAGTAATAAGAGAAAAAAATGCCAGACTCTTGGATCTCGTATTACATTATCAAACAATATATTCAGTCTATGTTGTGTTTATTCATTTAACAACATGGTTTTTTTTTTAATTTAATGCCTTTATAAATTTCATATCGTCTAAATAGAACTTGTTTTTATTTTCTGAGTAAAATTAGCATATTCTGGTTAACACATTTATATGCATCTTGTTTCTATGAAGTGATTAAAATATTTAATTTTTTTGTGTGTTATGTTAGATGTTTCTTTTACCTGGAGGTGAATTGCATCCAATCTGCCCAATGCAATTATTGCATTTTAATCTGTACGCTCCTGGATTGTTATTTTAATGGTGTTTTTTGTTAGTATTTTATAACCTTATGTATTTTGTTGCTTTAAATCAGTGTGTAATAGTCTTTCCTTAAAATATTTGCCACTTTGAACAACTGTTAGATGATCCTATAGTAATGCTATATATTTTATGCCACTAGTTTAGAATTTTACCCATACTTTACAAAGTATACTGTCTATAAGTGTGAATAGGTCATCATTAACTTGCCAGATGTTTTATTATAGTGAGTTCTTCAATGTAGTTATCATTAGACAATGGTGTATGTATTAGATGATGTAACATGAATAAGAAAACTGTATGTTTGTGCTAAGTATCGGGGTGATGAGATGTGTTGAGGATAAGCATGTCAGCTGTTTAGATTCTATGTTTCTCAGCTATTTTGAATCAAGGAAAAGCAATTTGTTTGTAGGTTCATTTTCTCTAATTAATGGTGTAATTTATTGTAAAAGTAAGAAATAGGTGACATTATCTTATTTCCAGGTTCAGTAATATGTTATCAACATAGGAATACCAATATAATATTTTATTATGTGTTTCTAGTGTATAATATGTGAATGATATCAAAGAGTTGCAAAAGTATCTCAATCAGAAGACTAGACATGGGTAAAATCATGCATAGGCCTGTTTAAATAGTAGTTACACCTATGTAAAGTAATTTTGATTTGTTATAGTTTGTGGTTTCAGTTATGTTACATTGGGACCTTGGTTTTTTATATTCATGTCATATTTTGATGGTTTATTGTACAAATTTTAGTATAGAGACTAGGTATAGCAAAAGAGTCAAATGTTGAATGTATGCATTGTTAATTTTGTCAGTAAATCGTTTTGTATTCTTTATGCAAGAACTATTTTTGAGTATGGAGTGTAGTTGATCATAGGTCTACTTGGTGTACCTAACCAGTTGTTCTTTTAATGTAAGTGACAGAGGATCTACAAGTATTTATTTCAGAGAATGTTTGTGAATAATGTATTTTGTGTTACTTATTTACTGGTTAATTTTATTTGAAATTTTATTGTAGAAACAGGACATTTTTTTAGTAATTTAAGATTTCATAAGTTTTTAAAAATTTAATACTGGACACTTCATTTAAACAAAGTGAAAAACCCTTTATTTGTGTCTGAGTTGGCTTTTGTTCTAAGTTAGATGTCTTCTGAGATTGGCAGTAGAAGCACTGAGTATTGTAGCACCAGTTTGTATGTGATGTTGATATTTCAAATAGGGTTTGAAAGATCTGTTTGTATGTATAACGTGGTTGAAGAGCATATGTGATTTAAATTGTGTTATTTCATTTAGAATGTAATTTTTGTACAAGTGGAATGTTCTATGTTCTTTGTAATATGGATTTGAAAGCTGTATGAGGTGATCAGAAGTTTTATGTTTAAGTGTTGGTTTTCTGTAGATTTAGTTTATGTTTTGTTTGTATTGTGAGTATAGGTCAAAGAATTAAAAATTTTTTTTATTGGTTTTTTTTTTATCAAACAAAGGTGGGTGCACCTTATGTCGGTTGTATGTAAAATTTATTTTTGTAGATGAAGTAATTTTGTTTTATGGAAATGTTGAGGATGTCTATTATTTCAGTAATTAGTTCTTTTGCTGCATTCTTATATTTGAGTTGTTTATGTAAGATTGTAATTGATTCAGAAATGGAAATGTTTTATCTAGATGTACTTCATGCCTAATGTGGCATTTGAGGGAATGTTATTAATTTTGTTTACTAGATATATGTTGATATTTTTTTTACCACAGTGTTGTCATCAAGATGGATATGTTGTCTAATGATTTTGCTTTTGGCATGCCAGTTTGTGGGCTGGACCATTTCAGTGGTTAAATCAGAGTTTGGTTTTATTAAAAAGTAAAAATCTTCAAAAATAATTATTATTCAATGATTATATAAAATTTACTATCAGTAGGGTTCTTAAACCAAACCTTCTTTTCGTTCTTCTTTCACAATGTCTGACAAGCAGAAGTTTATTAAATCATTAAGAAATACCATTTTGTGGTTAGGATTAAATTTCTGTTAGTTCAGTTAAACAATGGTTTATGACATAAGTAGTTTTGATTTATTTTTTATTTCTTTATGCTGATATCTAAAAAGCAAAATTTATTATTTATTTCTATTTCTAACATGTGTTAAAAATATTTTGAAAACTATTTGATTTTTTGAGAATTACGTTGTGTTCTAAATGAATTATTTATTGTATGTTTCCTAAATGCCTAAAAACACCATATCTACCTAAACCATAATTTTATTATCCACCTAAACCTTCATTTTATTTTGAGTGAACATAATACTGGTTGACTATTATGTCAAATATATTGCTGAAATAATACTCTCATTATGCTACTGAAAAGGGAGCCCTTGAGCCTTCTTCTTGTAAATAATAGTTACCATCAAATTTAAAGTAATTCTGATTTGGGCAGTCTTAATAATGGTAATACTTTATTGATGATAGATTTTTTTATGTTACTTTTACTGATTATATTTTGAGTTATGTTTATAGTACTTTGTAAGGATTTTTTTTGTATGCATTTCTAATATTGTAGGAAACCAAAATGTCATAATGATTTTACAATTTTTGACATGAAACATCTTTAAAATTACACCGAGACATATGGGTACCAGAACAGAAATTTGTAGCGTAACGAAAAGGTTTATATCATCCTGCTGTAACTCCCTAACTATTAATCTCAGAGATGTAAATGTGTAGCCATTTTATAACTTACATGGTCAACTCGCTGATATGACTTTGAGTTTACATCACTGTGGAGCGGGTTGGCAGGGAGGGGTACAGCACAGATTAGCCAAAACTGGTGATCTCGCTCATTTCCATTTACTGTTGCTCATGATTTAGACATGACAGCGCGGTGATTGAATTTTTACGTTTTCTTTTAATAAATTATACAGAAATTTAGAAGTTATATTGGAAGGTGCATTAGTACAACTTAAAAAAGGTCAGATAGATAGATTATCTTTTTGAATTTTTAAACATCCAGTGAATGTAGGAACAGATGAATTGTTGTAAACATAAATCATTTTATTTTTATTTTAATCCTTTTCAGTTATTTCAACTTTTAATAAGTTCTACATTAAATTTATTAATTAGGTCAATTAAACTTTGTATCAATTTTATTATTTAAAATGAATTAAACTATTTGAATAATGCAGTTATTATTTGTACAATAATTATTTTCATCTAATATTATTATGTTATACATTATCTGCTTTTACTATTATTGTGTTTATTAATCTATTTATTATTATATTATTGTTAATCTATTTTGTTAATTTTATAAAATTAACAAAATAGATTGTCAATACATAGTCAAAATTTGATTCTTTAGAATGTGAGTGCTACAGATAAGGCAAGTTAGTTAACAATAATAATGATAATATTTTTACGATTATTAAAAAAAAAAAAATTAACAAAGTGAATTATAAAAATTAATTACAAATAGTTTAATGACAGCGTTAGTATTTCATTATTAAATATAAAGAATTATTGCACTTTGTATTTAAACAATCATCTATAAAAAGATATTTTATCAATTTCATCATTGACATGCATATTTGTTAAATTATATTCTGCAGTTTCACTCAGTGATCTAATGAATTGAATGCTAACAAGGAAGAACATAGATGTATGATTTTAATTTATCTATGAAACCCTGTACTAGTAAATGGAAGCAACTCAAAAACATTAGAAGAATAAAGTAAAAAAGTCAGTGTGATTTCCGAAAAGATTGATAACTAGGTCTGAGAAAAGACCTGGTGTTTCACAAAATACTTCATAACTTTAAAAGCATATAAGAATTTATTTAGATAACTTATAGATTCAGTTGAGATCTTATTTCATAGCAAAACACATCATGTTTTGACTCATGTAGTTCATTAGTACCGAATTCGGTAACCAGCACTGTCACCAGTGTTGTTAAAAGTGGATACATTTACTGATTCAGAACGTGCTCACTGTGCGTTTTGGTTCATGATTTGGAGTCAGCAACCATAGTTCAATGTAATTTTCATAAAGAGTGAGGTAGGGAGCCTACAAGTAGGTTTACAATTTACTCTTGGCACCAAACCAGGTTGAGTTAAAGAGTCAGGCTGTTCTACTAAACATACAAAATCACCAGGATGCTCACACATCCCTGCAGCTGCTGCAGAACAACTCAGAGAAAGCTTTTCACATATTCTGAAGAAATCAAATCGATGTGCATCACACAAACAACTTTTTGGTGTGTATTACGTAAACGATTGCACTTGAAGCCATACAACCATGGTTCAACATATTACAGATGACAACAAAGTTGCTTGGCTGCAGTTTTGTGTGGAAATGTTGGATAGAATTGCAGACAATACATTTTTAGACAATGTAATTTTTAGTGATGAGTAAACATTTCACGTCAGTGGCAATGTGAACACCCATAATTGCCAAATATAGGGTAGCAAAAACTCTCATAAAACTTTGCAGCTCTTTCATGATAGCTCTAAAGTGAAGATTTTTTGTACCCTAAGAGAACAAAGACTGTGTGATCCTTCTTCCAGGATGCAACCATAAATGGTATTGTTTATCTGGACATGCTTCAAAATTTTCTAATTCCTCAGTTAAACAATAATGACCAAGATGGATGCCATTATTATCAGCAAAACTGGGCATCACCTCACTACTATATTTGAAGTCCCAAAGTCCCAAGTCAGTGGATTGGTTGTAAAGGTCCAATTGCATGACCATCTAACTCCCCAGATTTAACCCCTCTAGATTTTTTCTTATGGCATTTCATTAAAGATTGGGTCTATATACCACCTTTGCCTGGTGATCTTGTTGAGCTAAGACTTCAAAATAACGCCGTAGTAGCCGAAATAACGCCTGACTTACTGGCTAGATTATGAAATGAAATTGACTTCAGTTGGGATGTATGTGACATTACAAATGGAAACCCATATCAGAACCAAAGTGAACATTGGATTACAAACTTGATGTGTTTTTCTATGAAAAGCCAAATTTGTTCCAAAATTGTTGAATTTCGGACAAAAACAGCGGCGAATGGCTCAGGAGTCGCTAAATGAAGTCAACAACGATGCAGAACTACTAAAACGTGTCATAACAAGTGATGAAACATGGATTTACGGATATGATGTCGAAACTAAGGCTCAATCGTCCCAGTGGAGGCATTCTGGATCACCAAGACCGAAAAAAGCTCGACAAGTACGGTGGAATGTGATGGTTATGTTCATCGTGTTCTTCGATTGCTTCGTTTGACCTTCTTGCCAGAAGGTCATACGATCAATAAGGAGTATTATTACTATACAAGTTCAACGTCGTTTGCGTGAAGCAATCCGAAAAAAAGCCCCGATTTGTGGCGAAACAATTCATGACCTTTGCACCACGATAATGCGCCTGCTCACACTTCATTGCTCGTTCGTCAATTTTTAGCCAAAAACAACACTGTAATGATACCTCAGCTGGCGTATTCGCCAGACATGGCCTCATATGACTTTTTTCTATTCCCAAAAATAAAGAGAAACCTAAAGGGCCGTCGTTTTATAAGCACAGATGAGATTAAAAGTGAATAGCTAAAGAGCTAAACACTATTCCAAAGATCGAGTTCCAGACACTTTTTGGGGATTGAAAAAAGCGCTGGCATAACTGTATAATATCTAATGGGGACTATTTTGAAGGGATAGATGAATAAATAAAATTCTTTCCAAAAAACAAAAATTCTCGTTACATTTTGAATACACCTCGTATGTGATGTGATTAATAATGACCAGGACATATTTTTTTTTGTCTTTAGTTATTTGATTGGTTTGATGATGCAGCTCTCCAAGATTCCCTATCTAGTGCTAGTCGTTTCATTTCAGTATACCCCCTACATCCTACATCCCTAACAATTTGTTTTACATATTCCAAACGTGGCCTGCCTACACAATTTTTTCCTACTACCTGTCCTTCCAATATTAAACCGACTATTCCAGGATGCCTTAGTATGTGGCCCATAAGTCTGTCTCTTCTTTTAGTTATATTTTTCCAAATGCTTCTTTCTTCATCGATTTGCCGCAACACCTCTTCATTTGTCACTTTATCCACCCATCTGATTTTTAACATTCTCCTATAGCACCGCATTTCAAAGGCTTCTAATCCTTTCTTCTCAGATACTCCGATCGTCCAAGCTTCACTTCCATATAAAGCGACACTCCAAACATATACTTTCAAAAATCTTTTCCTGACATTTAAATTAATTTTTGATGTAAACAAATTATATTTCTTACTGCAGGCTCGTTTAGCTTGTGCTATTCGGCATTTTATATCGCTCCTGCTTCGTCCATCTTTAGTAATTCTACTTCCCAAATAAGAAAATTCTTCTACCTCCATAATCTTTTCTCCTGTTTTCACATTCATTGGTCCGTCTTTGTTATTTCTAATACATTTCATTACTTTTGTTTTGTACTTGTTTATTTTCATGCGATAGTTCTTGCGTAGGACTTCATCTATGCCGTTCATTGTTTCTTCTAAATCCTTTTTACTCTCGGCTAGAATTACTATATCATCAGCAAATCGTAGCATCTTTATCTTTTCACCTTGTACTGTTACTCCGAATCTAAATTGTTCTTTAACATCATTAACTGCTAGTTCCATGTAAAGATTAAAAAGTAACGGAGATAGGGAACATCCTTGTCGGACTCCCTTTCTTATTACGGCTTCTTTCTTATGTTCTTCAATTGTTACTGTTGCTGTTTGGTTCGTGTACATGTTAGCAATTGTTCTTCTATCTCTGTATTTGAACCCTAATTTATTTAAAATGCTGAACATTTTATTCCAGTCTACGATATCGAATGCCTTATCTAGGTCTATAAACGCCAAGTATGTTGGTTTGTTTTTCTTTAATCTTCCTTCTACTATTAATCTGAGGCCTAAAATTGCTTCCCTTGTCCCTATACTTTTCCTGAAACCAAATTGGTCTTCTAACACTTCTTCCACTCTCCTCTCAATTCTTCTGTATAGAATTCTAGTTAAGATTTTTGATGCATGACTAGTTAAACTAATTGTTCTGTATTCTTCACATTTATCTGCCCCTGCTTTCTTTGGTATCATTACTATAACACTTTTTTTGAAGTCTGACGGAAATTCCCCTTTTTCATAAATATTACACACTAGTTTGTATAATCTATCAATCGCTTCCTCACCTGCACTGCGCAGTTATTCTACAGGTATTCCATCTATTCCAGGAGCCTTTCTGCCATTTAAATCTTTTAATGCTCTCTTAAATTCAGATCTCAGTATTGTTTCTCCCATTTCATCCTCCTCAACTTCCTCTTCTTCCTCTATAAAACCATTTTCTAATTCATTTCCTCCGTATAACTCTTCAATATATTCCACCCATCTATCGACTTTACCTTTCGTATTATATATTGGTGTACCATCTTTGTTTAACACGTTATTAGATTTTAATTTATGTACCCCAAAATTTTCCTTAACTTTCCTGTATGCTCCGTCTATTTTACCAATGTTCATTTCTCTTTCCACTTCTGAACACTTTTCTTTAATCCACTCTTCTTTCGCCAGTTTGCACTTCCTATTTATAGCATTTCTTAATTGCCGGTAGTTCCTTTTACTTTCTTCATCACTAGCATTCTTATATTTTCTACGTTCATCCATCAGCTGGAAACCCAAGGAAACTCTGAAACCCAAGGTTTTCTACCAGTTCTCTTTATTCCGCCTAAGTTTGCTTCTGCTGATTTAAGAATTTCCTTTTTAACATTCTCCCATTCTTCTTCTACATTTTCTACCTTATCTCTTTTACTCAGACCTCTTGCGATGTCCTCCTCAAAAATCTTCTTTACCACCTCTTCCTCAAGCTTCTCTAAATTCCACCAATTCATCTGACACCTTTTCTTCAGGTTTTTAAACCCCAATCTACATTTCATAATCACCAAATTATGGTCGCTATCAATGTCTGCTCCAGGGTAAGTTTTGCAGTCAACGAGTTGATTTCTAAATCTTTGCTTAACCATGATATAATCTATCTGATACCTTCCAGTATCGCCTGGCTTTTTCCTAGTGTATATTCTTCTATTATGATTTTTAAATTGGGTGTTGGTAATTACTAAATTATACTTCGTGCAAAACTCTATATGTCCGTCCCCTCTTTCATTTCTTTTGCCCAGCCCGTATTCACCCACTATATTTCCTTCCTTGCCTTTTCCAATGCTTGCATTCCAATTTCCAACTATTATTAAATTTTCATCTCCTTTTATGTGTTTAATTGCTTCATCAATCTCTTCGTATATACACTCTACCTCATCATCATCATGGGTGCTTGTAGGCATATAGACGTTAACAATCGTTGTCGGTTTAGGTTTTGATTTCATCCTTATTACAATGATTCTATCGCTATGCGTTTTGAAATACTCTACTCTCTTTCCTATCTTCTTGTTCATTATGAAACCTACTCCTGCCTGCCCATTATTTGAAGTTGAGTTAATTATTCTAAAATCACCTGACCAAAAGTCGCCTTCCTCTTCCCACCGAACCTCACTAATTCCTATTACATCCACATTTATTCTATCCATTTCCCTTTTTAAATTTTCTAGCCTACCAACCTTTTTTAAACTTCTAACATTCCACGCTCCGACTTGTAGAATGTTATTTTTTAATTTTCTGGTGACCCCTTCCTTAGTAATCCCCACCTGGAGATCCGAACGGGGGACTAGTTTACCTCCGGAATATTTTACCAAGGAAGGCGCTTCCATCATTGCTATATGAAAATGCAGAGAACCACATTTTCTTGGAAAAAAAGCAGCTGTAGTTTTCCATTGCTTTCAGCTGCGCAGTACTCAGAGGACTGAGTGATGTTGATATGGCTGTTTAAGTCGTTCTGACTCACGCCCCTAACAACTACTGAAAGCGCTGCTGCCCTCTTTCAGGAATCATTCCTTAGTCTGGCTCTCAACAGATACCTCTCCAATTTGGTTGCACCTTCGGTCCAGTTACTCTGTATCACTGAGCACTCAAGCCCCCTCACCAACGGCAAGGTCTCATGATTCAAAGAGGAGGCAAGACATATTAATATTTGATATTTACAATTGATGTTTATAATGGTTTATTTCACAGTAAAGTCACATCTTTGCCAGATGACTTCCTTGATCTACGTAAAGCTATCTTAGGTGATATAGAAGAGGTTATGAATGAAGATATGTTACCTCTCAAAAGATTGTTAAATCTAAATAAATTGATTTTATCTGGAAAAAAATTGAATACTTGATTTTTTTCTTTGCAGGCTGATCCAAAATTTAGTCTGCCCAATACTACACAAATATGTAACCAATGTTAATAAGTAAAATACTATTACTGTGTTCAGATTAAAGAATTATAACAGTTAAGTACTTAGATATATAGTTACATAATGCTTTAATTTGGAAATCCCACATTAACAGTATGTAAAAAATTAAATTGTGTGTTAAATAGTTTATTTTATCTGTTATATTTGCTCTATTAATAAAAATTTTGCTTCAGTCAAACATACAAAAACTATTATATAAATTATGTATATGACATAAAGGTAAACTGTAAAAAAAAGGTATTCATCATGACAGGTGATATGTTAAACAGTGATACAAATTTTTTGCGGGTATACGGTTCAGGCTTAGCAAATAAATTTTAGACAAAACCAGAAATAAGTGATCAAACTGGAGTGCTTTTGAAGTTACTTCATCTTAAGCAGCATTAATTATATTGAAAGAGCCAAATTAAGCCTTATTGTTTGATTTGTTTCATTCCCTACTCTTGTAGCAGAGGATTTTATTAAATTTTTGGGAGTTTGCAAACTAATATTATACTAATATTGTTCTATTTCAAAGCTATTCACCTTGAATGGCTTTGCTGACTAATCAGCATTTTTATTTTCAGTTGGTACGCTGGAAATTAAAACTTGTATTTTAAATATAACCATTTCGTGGTTATTGATGAAATTCCTTCCAGAATTTTAAAACAAGTCATAGATACTACTCAAACTACTGTACTGCTAACAAATTTAATTGTTAATCTTTTATCGATGGTGTTTTTCCCAGCTTACATTGTTATACCTGCCTATAAGAATGGTTCTTCAATTAATGTACGTAAATTAGCCAATTTCATTACTGTCCATATTTTTTAAGCTTGACAAATTTTATGAAAAATAAATTTCAACATTTTTTGAAAATCAAAATATACTGGAAAAAATTATGTGCTGACTTTAATTTTTGGATTTTAAGAATAAATCCAACAAAAAAATTTCAATAAAGCATTCGATTTAGCTCTGCATTTCTTACTGATGAAAAATATTAGTTCCCATTGCTTCATAGGAGCTGTTTAAAATCGATTTAAGTCATATCTTGTCTCATAAAACAGACAATTGTTGTTAGGAATGCAACTAAAATATTGGATGAGTTTTTTTTATATACCTGTAAGTCTCTCTCTAACTATCTCTTTCTCTTTATGTGCACGTGCACTTTAACTAAGTGGAAGTGGAAGTTAAATTAAGTTTTATTCATGAATTACTCAGAAACTGAAATTTCCTTTTACAAATTGGGGCAACAGTTTCCAGTTCATTTACCTTAGAAAGTGGTAAATCTCATGGCAAAGTTTTAAGTGTCAATTATTTGCAGTAATGGTAAAGTGTGTAAATAAACAGTCATATGATTACTCTAGTCATCTGAAATGTGTTGATGAATATGTAAACTATGTGTCATCTTACTCTATAACTAATAAGAAGCATTTACTCAGAAGGAAAATACTGGGTTAAAATTTTCAGCTAATAAAACACGTATAATTTTCTTGTCTATCAATGAATACATCTCAACTATTTTTACATTGAGAAGAAATACCATATTTCTTCTCAATGTTTTCTCAAAATTTTAGATCTACATTTCTTTAAATCCATGATAAGGATTCAACATTTAAGAGAACTCAAGTTTCTGATATTGTTCCATGTGTTTAGTAGTAACACAGTAACTAATCACATACATCTGGTTAGGAAGTAGATTGAGCACTTTGTTTCAGCATCATAGCATCTTTCCCTGGGTTGTTGCTAGTGAAATTTTATCTAGCCTTTTAGTAAGCATTTCAAAAGACAGTAGTGAGCCCTCATTTGACAATATTGTAACTAATAACAGTTTACACGGGCCTTATAAAAACACCTCATCCTACTCTACGTGTTGTTTAAGGGTATGACTTAAGACTGATTTTCTGAGCGCCACCATTGTGTAGCTTCTAGGTGTGTTTCATGCCTTTTAGTTGTTTATACTGAAAACAAAGTGATTCAGCGTACTTAGTCATGCAGCTTTACATGTTCGATCAACTTCACCAATACAGTGCATTACTGCTGAACTCTTTGCTAGGCTGATGGTCTTGCATTATATCTCAGGTTGAAGTATGAGATCCTTCGTGTTGTGATTCTGTAAGTGAACTTTAAGCATTAACAGATGTGTATTTCATACATTCTGTAGTTTCAGACATAATAAATATCTAGTAACATAGGAATCCCAGGCAACAAATAAATGAAAGCAGCAACCCCAAAGGTGGCTTGTTCAGAGCCACCTCATGGGTTTTCTGTTTAGCTTCCGGAACCATTGTAAGGTATTACTTCAGAGAATGAATGAGGATGATATGTATAAATATAAATGAAGTGTAGTCTTGTATAGTTTCAGGTCGCCCATCGAACACTGGTATTCACTATCTAGCATTCAAATCCGTATAAAAGTAACTGTAAATGCAGTTACTAGGATTTGAAACTTAGAACTCTAGACTTTGAAATTAACTGATTTTCGATGATGAGTTAACCACTAGACCACATCAATTCTTATTGCATACACTTCATGAAGCCTTGTTAAGGCTAGTGTGAGTGGGCAACTGTTGTGAACTGCAAGCTTCACCAGAATAATAATATGCATTGCCTTGGAAGTCATCAGTGGTGCAAAATAGTTTTGAGAAAAGCGTGTCCTTTACCATGATTTTAGGATACAGCAACTTAAGGTGTGAATTTATTATATTATTGGATGACACTCAGTGTTTTCTTTAGAACGCTGTTGCAAAATGATTCATCAGATTCTTCTTGATGGTATTAGTTTGTGTGTACTATATCTATGATTCAAATTAGCACATACTATTGTTAGAATGTTCTGGTTGAAATTGTGAAATTAATAAAACATTAAAATTTTTTTATTCTTTTTAATATACTTTTACGAGTTAATTTTTTACAGTTCTTAAAACTAACCCAATTAATTTGGCTATATAGAGTACAGTAATTAGAGAATATAAACTTACACCATTAACCTTTCTTAGGTTTGACATTAATGGAAATTACTATAACTGGACAAGTTTCATTGATTGTATTGCATTTTTTAGTGCTGGATCTTGATATGAGCTCAGAATTTGTCCTGATGGCTTAATATTGTTTTTAACCAATACAAACATCTTTTTAAATTTCTTTAGATTGTTCAAAGTATCCATTCATGTAGCTCTTTCAAAACAATTTATATTTATTCCATTTTTATTAAAAAAATATATATAAAATTAAGATATACTGTTTTTACTTGTGTAACATTAGTTAATGTTAATGACAATATTCTAAATAATAATGAATAATTTGTTTCTAAGTAAAGTTGTAGAGTTATTAGCATCATTTAGTTTGTTTATTAATGATATTTAGAAAAGAGAGTCTCACTTCAATGGTTTTTAAGAGAACATCCTTCATTACAGTTTGAATTTTATTACTACTGTACATATAAAAATAGAGATGTTTCAAAAATGGTGGAATGGCTATACTTTTTCGGATTCTACTTGTAAAACTAAACAAAAAATATCCTTAGCAAAAATGGCGATTTCTCCTTCGTTCTCCCATGACCGCCATTCTGTTATTGTTATATAAAAATGTATACCTCAAGTTCGAATAGACGAATCACATTAATATTTGGTAAGCGTGTTGGTAATAAAGTTTTAAAATTATAAAAAAATCAGGAATTAAATACCTTCGCATATTACAAAATGGCGACCATGTTTATTTTTTAATCAGTTACATCTCCGTAAATATAGTTTTATCAGAATTTTAGTTATTTTCTAAAATATTAAGCCTTTTATTTTGAATAAAATGACATTTTATTTTGAATATAATTACATTTTATTTTTTGCAATCGGTTAACAAATGGCCGAGTTATGGCAGAAAATTGATGTTATAATTTTGTCTTTTTTCATGTCCTACACTTTACGTTCAATTTGATTAAATATTAATTGTTTTTATTTATTGTTAATTCTAGTATCGTAAATTAGTATCAGATTAATAAGATTTAATATTAAATAATAATAAAACAATTGATATTAATTTTTCACTTCTGAATAATTTTACACAGCGACTATTTCTGTTGGTCATGTTAAAAATGTAAAAGTGAATCTTCCTTCAACAGGAATCGTGTTCAAAACTGTCACAACCAGATTATCTGGAGCGACAAGAATCCTCATGGTACCTTCAAAAGTAGCCATCAACAAAGATTTTCCTTGAACATATGGGCAGGTATTTTTAATGATTATATATCGTGTCCTGTCATTCTACCAAATCGTTTAGATGGAGAAAATTATCGTGCTCATTTAACCGAAGATCTTCCATATTTTTTGGAAGACCTACTTCTACAATTAAGAGGAAATATGTGGTTTCACCACGATGGATCTCCAGCACATTTCATTCAGTTGGTATCAGATTTCCTGCATAAAACTTTCCATGAAAAATGGATAGGCCGCGAAGGGCCAGTGTCCTGGCCTGCACGATCACCTGTCTTAAACTCTTTTGACTTCTATCTGTGAGGCCATTTGAAACATATTGTTTATTCAACTCAACATTGAGGATCTTTAACAAAGGATCCAAAAAGAATTTCAAGAAATTAGGAATAATCCCGGAATTTTTGAACGGTTAAGACAATCTCTCAGAAAAAGATTGGAGACTTGTGCAATTTCTAATGGTGGATACTTTGAATATCTCTAATAACTTTTAACAATTGTTAACTGTTTAATTACACCTAATGGTCTACAATATGTAACGTAAGATTATCACAGGTAGTTTTTTATTTTTTTAATTATTAGGTCTATTTTTGTGAAAAAATTATTACTTAATTTAATGCTAATTTACAATACTAGAATTAACAATAAATAAAAAAAATTACGAGGGTAAGTCAATTATTATCCGCAATGTAGTTATAAATTTTATTGCAATATAAATAGGAAACTTACATGTACATCATTTTTCAACATAGTTCCCCTGTATTTCAACGCACTTGGTCCATCGTTGCACAAACTTCCTGATCCACATAAAAGAAGATTTTCGGTTGAGCTGCGAGCCAAAAATGCATCGCTCCTTTCACTCTTTTGTCCGAGGTAAATCGACGGCCCCTTAATGCCTCTTTGAGTGGACCAAACAAGTGGTAGTCAGAAGGGGCAAGATCAGGACTATACGGAGGATGAGCCAGTACTTCAAAGTTAAGTTTCTGGAGCGTTTCAGCAGTGTGGGCAGCAGTATGTGGATGGGCATTGTCGTACAACAACACAACACCTTCGATAGCAGTCCTCGGCGTTTGCTTCGAATTGCAGGCTTCAGCTTGGCAGTAAGCACCTCACTGTAACGCGCACTGTTTATTTTCGAGCCCCTTTCCTCATAATGCTCCAATACTGGGCCTTGTGAGTCCCCAAAAACCGTAAGCATCAGTTTTCCTGCGGATGGTTGGGTCTTCGAACCTTTTTTGTAGGGCGAATTTGGATGTTTCCATTCCATACTCTGCCGTTTACTCTACGGCTCGTAATGATGGATCCATGTTTCGTCGCCGGTGATGATTCTGTCTAAGAAGATATTCCGTTCGTTACCATAGCGATCCAATTGTTTTTGCCAGATGTCCAAGCGCGTTTGTTTATGCAACTGTGTGAGTTGTTTTGGGATGCGTCTTGCACAGACTTTATGAAACCCAAGTCTGTTGTGGATGATTTCGTAGGCAGAACCGTGACTAATTTGCAGACGATGTGCCACTTCATCGATAGTTACTCGTCTGCCTAAGAAAATCAGGTAACGTGCACGCTCAATGTTTTCTTCATTTGTGGCGGTAAACGGTCGTCCGGCTCCTTCGTCGTGCGTAACACTTGTGCGACCATCTTTTAATTTTTCAATCCATTCGTAGACACTCCGTTGCGGCAACACACTGTTCCCGTACTGTACCGAAAGACTTCGACGAATTTCGGCCCCTGATACACCTTCCGACCACAAAAAAACGGATCGCTGAACGTTGCTCTCTTCTTTGGTGCAAACAGAAAACGGAACAGCCATGGTTAACGGCAGGGCAGCGATAATGGAACTAACCTAGCAGCATTAAACCTGCACAGACATAATAAAAATTAAACCACCTATGTGTCATCTACGCAACACGACAGTACTACCAACATAAACAAAAATGTAACTAAATTGCGGATAATTGACTTGCCCTCGCAATATTTAATCGAATTGAACGTAAAGTGGTGGACATGAAAACAGACACAAAATTACATCAATTTTTGCCATAACTCGGCTATTTATTAACCGATTGTAAAAAATAAAATGTCATTTTGTTCAAAATAAAGGCTTAATATTTTAGAAAATAACTAAAATTTTTATAAAAATGATATTTACGGCGATATAACGGATTGAAAAATAAACATGGCCGCCATTTTGTAATTTACAAAGGTATTTAATTCCTGATTTTTTTATAATTTTAAAACTTTATTACCAAGACGCTTACCAAATATTAATGTGATTCGTCTATTCGAACTTGAGGTATAACTTTTTATATAACAATAACAGAATGGCGGTCATGGGAGAACGAAGGAGAAATCGCCATTTTTGCTAAGGATATTTTTTGTTTCGTTTTACAAGTAGAATCCGAAAACGTATAGCCAGCCCACCATTTTAGAAACATCTATATATATATATATATATATATGGAAGTATAAAATTTACAGTTTTTTTTAGAGAATTTCTGGTTTCACAAAGTTCTGCCGAATTTTATATGAAAGGTATAGTTGAGGCTAGAAAAGACATTTTATCTTTAGTCATTGGCTGGCCATGTGGATTAATCACATTCATGGAAAGAAATTTAAGTCTACATATGATCTATTATAAGTCTACATATAAAACTGGCTGAATGAAAAATCTTGTCAAATTTATAGGTCATGGTGTCAAGGAATGCTTTACCTGAAGAGAATGTTTTTGAAGATCAGTAAAAAAATCAAAAAAGGGATACTTATTAGATTACATATTTATTGGGAGCTAATGAAGGATACAGACCTTAAATGTACTTTTATGAGTCTCAGTGTAGATATCATTACAAAAAGTTGTTAATATTTTCCTGGGAAATAAAGTCAAAATCATAAAGTAGTGAACTACACAATTACAGAGTGGTGGGTAGGAATACATATTTAATTGTGTTTTGTAAATATATTGTTTTATTTCTAAACATAAATGATTTATTATTTAACTGCCAAATGAAGTCAGAAAGAAATAAGATCACTTGTCAAAAATGTAGTGCTTTCAGGAATCCTCATCTTCATTTACATACAATAATTATTGTAATTATTGGCTAATCTGGATGGTATTAATTTTAATGTAATTTATGGGTGTATTTGTAATTAAAGTGAGGATGGAAATATTTCTTGAAAGTTTTTAAGTGTTCAAGATATTTCTAACTTTATTTCATGGTTTTAATATATGTATATATCATTATTATTTTCGTTTTTTTAATAAGTCCTTAAGAGGCTATGTTAACCAACACAGAATAATCACTTCTTTAGTTTCTTCCTTTTAGATGTTTGTTTTATGTTTAGCCCAGTATTCTTTCATTTTCTGTGACTGTAGTTTTTCATTCTTCAGACCACTTTCTGCCAACTCTTCTGGTTTTTTCTGGAAAACTTTAATAATTTTGAATATGTTTACTAAAGGAATCTCTATCATTAATCATTGCATCTGTACTGTTTAATTCTCGAATTTCTTTTTAACTTCTTTTACTCATACAGAACTTTTTTTTTTTTTAGTTTATTAATTTTATCAAACATTTTTTTTATTAGTTTATCATTGTCCATTCTGAAAATGTATCCATAAAACCAAACTCCTAATTGTGTTTGAAATCCTTTCTATTCTAGAATGTATTTTTTCAAGTGGTCAATCACTTGCTTCAAAGTTCTCATTTAGTTTTGGGCCATATATATTTATAGCAATTTTTCTTCCTATCTTGTCAAATTTTTCAGCTAACCCTATTTTGTTATAGTTAAGTTTTATTCTGATGCATATAAAGGTTCTGGAATGATCACTGTTTTGGTAATGTTTTTCCTTAACATTCCAAGATGATGATTTCATATTATAGGTATTCTTAGATGGAAGCCTAGATTCATCTTTTTGATTCTTGTGTTAGTTGCTTTTCCTTCATTTAGATTATCAGAGATCCATTCCGCTAGATATTTAAAGTGTTAGAATTTTGAAATTTTGTCATTTCCAATTGGGATTGTTTTGGGTGCCTTTTTTATGTTTGTGAGAAACTTATTTTCTCATAAGATATATGTAATCCAATTTTTTTAGCTTGTAGTTGTAAATTTGTTAACTGTTACTGTGCTTCCTCTATTGATTCTGTGAGGAGAGCAATACATCAGCAAATGCTAAGCAGTCTACTGTGATGTTATATTTGGGATCCAATTTTATCCGTTTAGCTTTTACTTCTTTTCAACATTTTATAATTACTTTTTCCAGTATGCAGTTAAAATAGTAATGGTGAAAGTCCATCACTTTGTCTTACTCCTGTTTTTATTTCAAAGATCTCCGAGATCTCCCATGAATTTAATTTTTTATTTTAGGATGTCTATGATACATTATAAAATTAGAATGTCATAAACATTCTAATGTCAGGATGTCTATGATAATATTTTTAATTTTGTCATCTAGTCCAAATTCTTTTAGAATGCTTGTTAGTGTTTCTCTATCAATGGAATCATAGGACTTTTTAAGCCGATGGAATTCATTATGGAATTTTTATTTCTTAATTTCTGATATGCAATTACACTTTTCAGAAGACAATCTTGATTTTCTGAACCCTCCTTGATATTCACCTAGTTCTTTGTCCATGTAGATTTCTATCCTATCCAAAAATATTGTTGAAAGAATTTTGTATGTTATGTTTAGTAACGAGATACCTCTATTGTTTTTCAGTTTCCCATATTTCTTTAAATAATTGTACCAGTGAAATTTACATTTTTTCACCTGCATATTTCCAGAATTCTTTTACTATTGAATCTTCCTCACACGCTTTGTTATTCTTTAAGCTTTTTATTGCCTTCTGTATTTGTTCTAAGTTAGGGGGGCCTTTGTGCAATGGAGTTGTTCCTGTGTCTTTCCAAAAGTGAATTTAGATTTTGGTGGATAACAATTGTCAAGTTTTCCAAAGTATTCTGATAATAGTATTTTATAGCTTTCTGTATTACTATGTGATCTTTTTTATTGTTTTTGTCTTTAAACTGTAAACTTGGTGTTGAGGATTTACTGAGATACTGTTTAAATGTTTGGTAAAAACTACTGGTGTTATTTTTAGTAAAAATTTCCTCTAATTATTTGAGATTCTGTATGTGATCTTTTTTAATTTTCCTAAATTCCTTATTAATCATTTTCCTGACATTAATAAAATTCTTCATGATTTTGGATATTTTTATTTTGGTTCCATTTCTGCCTTGCAGTTTTACATTATTGGATTAGACAATAACATTTGTCATTCCACCATTGATGTTTTCGTTTCTTAATTAATGGGGTAGTTTCTTCTACTGCTTTTAGTAATGTATTTTTGATTTTATCCCATCCTTTTGCTTGATTTTCTGTTGTTAATTTATTGAACTCATTTAGTGATTCTTTTTATTTTATTACATCATATTTTTTGATCAGGTAGGTTTTCTTTACTTGTTTTTTTATTAGGAATACTCTTGATCTTGATTTTTGATAAGTAATGGTCAGAATCAACATTTGCACTCCTTACTACTTTAACATTCATGATTTCTTTTAGGAACTTCCGTTTTATCGCAACATGATTATTTGTTTCTCTCCTATTCTTGGAATTGGTGATATCCAAGTTGTTTTCTTTATTGGTAAACTTTTAAATGATGTTGATTTTAAAACTAATTCACGATTCTTACAAATTTCTATTAGAATCTCATCATTTCTATTTGTTCTTAAATGTGCTGGATAATTTCCAACTACATTCCTGAATTTCCTCTCTTTTCCAACTTGTGCAATAAAATCTCCCATAAAAGTTATATTATGTTTTTTTAGGTATCTTAAAAAGTTGTTCATCTAATCCGAACCCAAAATTCTTCAACTTTTTCTTTTTTCGTCCTATTACCCTGATTAAACGGTACATGGGCATTAACTACTGTTTATGTTTTATTAGTGCTTTTAAATGTTAGAGCTGATAATCTGGCATTGACATAACTGAAATTTATTATTAAATCTAATATGTCTTTACGAACTGCAAATCTGGTTCCAAGATGTAGAACATTTTTCATGACTCTTTTTCCTCCTTTTCCTTTGTATGTTCTGTAATTTCGCGATTCAGAAATGCTTTTATCTGTAAATCTTGTTTATTGTAGGGCTGGAATTATTATTGAATACATCTAGTGTGTGTTTTCCTGTGTTTAAAAGGGGATTGATATTTACTGATGCTAGGAAGTTTATTCCTTTATGCTTAATTCTATTGATTAAAGGTTTACCAGAATGCTCTGACTATCCTTGCACTTTAGTGAAAGCTTCTCATAATCTGAATGCTTTCTTGTGTTTTGTTTATTCAAAGCATACCTAAAGTAACTGTCCACCTAAATTAATTTATAAAATGCTCTTCCATTGTTGAAAATTATGGTTCTGTCTTGGATTAATCCAACAGAATACAACTGGATTGTTAATCCAGAGGTCTTTATGCGTCAGTTCAGTTTGAACGTTTGACCATTCAAACCTATCCAGGGTCACCATATGGATGCATGTACCCTTTTCTAATACCAGAAAATTCCCCTTAAAAGAGAAAGTTGCTAGTACCAGAAGAGGATGCTGGAAGAATTGGACCTCATATCATTATATATATTGAATATATATTAAATAAACCACCTAGTTATTATTTTAGTATTTTTATCTTTAGATTCTTATTATGCAATAACAAAATTATTTTAACTATAACTGAAGATACGGGATCCCAGAAAAGTACTTCAAGAAAAATTAAGGTAAGATATGTCTTATCTCTATCTTATATTCTGCACTAGTTGGTTTATTTAATAGAATTTCCATATAATTTAACAGCACAGAGGAATAATATGAATCTTAAAAAGATTAATTTCACTAAAATATGAACGTATGTATATATATTACAGTATTACGATAATATGTATTACAAACTCTGTAATCAATTCAATGAGATTATGATATTTGTCCATTATAGAAAAATTTTATTTTCTTTCTGTTAAAAGGAAAGTTATAATATGTTATGTTTTGAAAATAGAAATATATTTGTTTAAGTATTCCACTATTGCCACTACTGTATACCATACAGTACTGAATTTCCTTATCATAAGACAGTGATGAAAAATATTACTGTGCAAAATTATTATAATATTAAGTAACTTGTTAATCTGGATTTATAGTTTGCTTTACTTGTTAATTTTATACTTATGTTTAATTGTACACTTATAGCAAAATTAATATTCCATAATATTCACAGCTATTAAAATCTAACATTAATTTTGTTTTAATGGTTTGGTTAATTTACACTAACAAAGAATATATCTTCATAAATAATTCTGTGTTTAACTATACAAGTTTATTTTTAGTACACTATAGTAATGTGTTATTTCACTAAAAAAAGATCAATCATAAAAAATTAGAGACCACTGATGAAAATGTAACTCCTCTAGTGTTATTGGGAAGATATAAACATTAAACCCTGTAGTACACTTCACCACAGCTATCTGTTTTCATATGTGCCGAGATTAATTCCTCCTGTTGTAAATTTGTTTTTTGAAATCCACATTTCAACAATTATTTGATATTTCATCTGAAATTTTCCCTAAATTATGGAATTCTATCATATTTCTTGTGAGTGTGTAATGAATACCTTTAAATATTGATACATTATTGTTCTTGCAAGTAGTAGTAATACTGTCGTGTAGTTTTAGAAACTGTTCGAGGAATTATGATCACTGAACATGAATTTTGACTTAAAAATTTACACTTTCACAGAGACATAAGTTTTGATGTTGCTAGGTTTTGTAATAGTCCTAACAAGATACTTAAAATATGATTAGAGCATGTGAAGTGTAAGAGGCTGAGTTTGTCTGATACCTCATCCAGTGGCTGAGCCTCTTTTGTAGCACTTGGATAAGCTCATACGCTGAGAAAAAATCACATTATACCCTGCTATAGGTGGTGCTTATTCACTGGCTGCTGTTGAGTAAGTACCTGTTGTTAAATTGGGTGGACGAGATTTTCAGTGATCTTAACCCACAAAGGGACTGGCGCCCCGCATATCAGGGTGGTTTACTGTAACATCAGAACAATAGTATTTAGATACATTTGAATCAGTTATTACATTTGAAATGATAAATAATTTTAACAGAACTTTGCTTATTTTATAGGACTACATCAAACTGATGGTTAAAATCTTATTTTCTTTCAGGTAAATATCGTCTTCAGGGCGGCAAAATAAAAAACCGCCAAACTATGTCTCCTAATTGCCTTTAAAATTATAGAAACCTGTTAATGATAATTAACACATTTCTGTTGTTCAATGAAACATTTGGTACCGGTTTGTCCATTATTTGTAATTAGCCAGTATTTTGTAAGAAAAATACCATCGGCATCGTAAACCATTTAATGATGAATTAGGGTTGCTTGGCTTTGGGGCTTTGAACACCTGGCCATTTAGTTCTAAATTTCTCCGTTTTAACAGACGCTAGTGTTCGTTGAGAAAAGAGTTGACGTGATAGTTTAAAAGAAAAACAGTTTTGGCGCTATAACGGTGTGTAAGTGTGTAATGAATTGATAAATAGTAAATTTTATTTATATTTCATAAGAAGTTATTGTAGTTCATTTTGAAGAGTTGTATTCGTTTGCAGAGTTTTTAATTGTACCTTTTTTGGGCATTAATAAACCGCCATTTTGTTTAGCTTGTGAAGTGTTTATAGAATGCTGAAGATACAGGTAAACAAAAATCTTTTGTTAAATAACTTCTGTAACTGTTGTCAGACTTATTGTTAAATTATTCAGTAATGTAGCATTTGGTTAGGTTTAAATTTAATCGTTTGGATAATCAATTAACCAATTGTTTACAACGTGATTTTTAATTAATAAAGTTGTTCTCGCTTCCTTGGATGTCAGGTCATTTCTTTTCAATTCACCTCTTTACGTCCATGACATTATTTATTTATTGTGGTGTGTTATCAGTGAAGTTATTTTTAATAGTGCTGTTCAGTTAAGATTACTTTGATGATGTGTAATATCTATTTGTGCGAGAAATTCTTATTTGATCTTGTTAGATGTCCGACTGGATAGGCTTTGCACACCTGGTCGCGTAGAATAATCGTTATAACTTGGGATGACCGTTTTATTCTCTGAAAGGTGTACTATATGCATTTTCCTTCTTACAAAATATGTAATGACATAATTTTTTCGTGATTTTTTTTTTTAGTTTAATAAAAATGTTATTAATATAATTTGCAAGAGCTGTAAGTATTTAAATGTGCTAAGCAATATGTTATTATATATCACTAGAACGTAAAGCAGTATGAAGGAAAATAATTACATTATGTTTGGCATTTTTTAATTTTTTTGTTATTTTATTGAAGAACCCATTGTAACTTGTGTAGATTTTTATGATTAAACACAGACCTTGTCTGTACCATTTTTCGAATTATTTTGTGTAATATTTTTTAGATGAGAACATTATTGTTTAAGGATCAGAGTGTTCATTATAATAATTGCATTACATTTTTGAAACGTTTGTTGTCACTGATTTGGTTGACCAAATTAAGTGTGTATTGTAAATATAACCTAGTTCATTAAATATGTTAACCTGTAATACCTACCCAAAGGTATTTGTTTCCTCCCATTTTTCCATGATTGTGATGCTTAAATATTTTGTACCAGTTAACTTTTAAGTCAATTATAGTTTCATTAACTGAATTTTAATTTTTTTTGTAATTTATTTTTTATTTTTACCACTGTTTATGTAGGGTAAGCCAGCCCCTTGCTTTCCTGTTGACTCTTTAATAATCTTTTACTTAACAATTTTTGCATTCAAACTTTTAGCTCATAATGTTATGAAGAATTTGAATTTGTTCAGAAAAATTAATACACGTACTGATTTTATTTTTAGTTCCTTTAAGTAGGATGGATGTTATAGAAAGGGTATATTTTTTTATGAGACTGATTAAACATCTACCATTTTGTTTACACTTTTATATTTATATTGGACCACCAGATGGTTGCCTATGTGCTCTGCCTAATTATAGATAATTATTTGAATATTCAAATAATTCATCAACATATTGGCTACTGTGTTAATAAAACTTAATATTATATTTAATATAAAACACCAAAACACAGGAATTTGGTAAACTCACCATATTAATTTTCTGAAAATTAATTAGTTTTTATGGTATGCTGCATCTTTAATTGGCATTAAACTTTTATCTATTACATGAAAACATATTCTTTATTTTTTTGTCATTTTATTTGAAAAAATAATATGAGTGTATATGTAACTGACTGCAGTACTGAACTGCAAATTTTACATAAACGCTCATTATGTTATTCGAAATTTCAGAATATTAAACACAATTTCAAATAAAATGCCAAAAAATTAAAAGAGTATGTTTTAATGTAATATAGAATTTTATACTAACTGAAGATGCAGGATACTACGAAAACTAGTTATTGGTAATTAATATGGTAAGTTTAACTTCTCAAATAACTGTGTTTTGGTGATTTATAATTCTTATAATATTAAATATATTTATTACTCTTACATTTAGTTTACACATTATTAGTAAGCACATTACTTAGTCATTATCTCATTAAAACTTTTTAACCTTGTTGGCTTTTGTGTTATGTAATAGAATATATGTTTTTCTACCAAGTAAATTACCATTTTTTGAATTTGTAATGATTTTATTAGCTATTTTTTAAAAAGTAATAGTCAGCTGAAGAAAAATTTCTTTATTAAAAAAATATCACCAGTTTAAGTGAATTTACTAAAGTAATTTACTTTTAGCATATATTATGAAGTTTACTTTTAGAGCAGTTTCATTGTTAACAGTTTGGAATAAAAAGTACTTATAGGGTTCTTTTTTGTTGAAACATATTTTATACCCTGCCCTAAATAAACAAAAAGAAACCATACCTTAATTAAATCTTATAAATTAGTTTTTATAAGATATATTCTATTCTTTTAAAGAAGATTTTGGATGAATAGAAGACAGATTTAGCTATATCTTGTGAAGGGATGTAGGCTATAAAGTTGATGGCCATATTTATACAAACAAGGTATTGTAGGATACATTGTAGGTGAAAAGTGTAGAAGACCAAGATTGAAATATGTAAGGAAGAAAAGTGAAGATGTAGAGTGTAAATATGTTGGATTTAAAAGATTAATCTAGATATTCAAAAT
The DNA here is from genome assembly GCF_047948215.1 of Lycorma delicatula. Lineage (NCBI taxonomy): Eukaryota > Metazoa > Arthropoda > Insecta > Hemiptera > Fulgoridae > Lycorma > Lycorma delicatula. Next base: position 45,165,155 of record NC_134455.1, on the reverse strand, counting down.
TAAGAATATCATTAAAGCAATCGGTGAAGATGAAAAAAGATGATGTTATCATTTTATTATCCTGATTAACTGTAGTTCTATTTTATTTCTCAGTAATGTTAAGTTGAGCATAGCTTTTTGTATATTTTGCTAGTATAAAATTTATGGAACAATTTTTTAATGGAGTATCTGTAAATATACCTGTATATTATTAATGATCATTTAAATTTGATGTTGCTATTATGTACATTTAAAGGCACATAATGGTTTATTGCACAAACCATTGCACAGCAGTTATTTATTTCAGGTTTCATCTTGTAAATGGTTATAGTTATTTGTTTTTTTGTATTGTTTTTTATTGAAATAACATGAATTAAAATTTTTTTTTCAGATGAATATGGAGGTGTTTGTTTCAATCTAATCATAATAAAAGTTATCTCTAAAATGTCAGCTGAAGTAACATTTTTTTTGCGTAAAATAGGTGAGATATATTTTATTATTAGTTTTATTTATATTTTAGGATGTGGGTATTCTATTTTAATTCAACAAATTGTCAGTGCATCACTATTTTTGATTTTGATGATATTTGGTATATGATAACTACCTGCATTGTAGTGGCTAAAAAATATTTTTTTACATTTTTCAAAAAAATCTTTCTTCAGTAATAGATCATTTTCCAACTTGCCAACAGGTAAAAACAGCAATTTTTGTCACTTTTCTCATCAGCTGTATTCTTATTTTACATCATACAGAGGGTCAAAAAGGGCTTTTTGGAAAGAGTAAAGATGGAACTTTATCTAAGTGTGCTCAAAATTCATTTTGTTACATAACAAAATCTTGTAATGTTTACTGATGTTACGTTTATAAATTGTTGTTTTTTCAAATTTTGAGCCTGAAATAAATAATGAAGGTATTTGGTAACAGGCTTGTTTTTTAACTCTTAGGTACTAGTAGTACTTATAAAAAAATTGGACTATTACCAAGTGTCTTTCATTTAAAAAAAAAGACTACCAAATCGTAAGCTTTTGAAAATGTCTCATTTTAGGGGCCCAAAAACCACAGATTGGACAGGTAGCAAAAATCTGAAATATTTACAGCAGTAAGTACTTTTTCTGTTCTTTAATACCATATCAAATTTATTTTGTTACTCAAAGGGGTTAATGAGTAATGAAGCCAACAAAACCACTACAAGTACTGTTCCTTCTAACCGAAAACGACGTATCCAAAAATATTGTCATGTATTTTTTCAGATTATAAAAATTACAACTAAACTCAATAGAATGAATAAATTGTTAATAAATATACAATTACATAGTGATTAATAGTTAGTTACAGAATGATAAATAAAAATTGCAAAACAGTTCAATAATTGATGTGATTCAAAAGTTGATAAACAGTTCAAATACATTAACAAGTTATTCAATTAACTTTTACCTTATTTTAATGGAAGTTATGAATGAATCTTACACTTTTTGATAACACTTAACTAACATAACCTAGTGCTCCTGCCATTTTTTTGTTGTGTAAAACTGATACGTCCTTATTCATCTTTGGTGTAATGTTGTGTCCTCTTCCAGTAGTTGATAAAAAAAGCTCTGAAGGTGTGAGAATCTTTAAAATATTTTCCAGTTGAACCCATGTTTGATTATCTCTCAATGATTTCTTGAATGAAGTAACATGACTGTGGGTGGAAAAAGTGTATTCAATATTCCTCTTCATTTTCATGTATTTTGACTTCAATAACTTCACCTAACCACCACTTGCCATCGTATATGCAGCAGACATAATTTTTACATTTTGACTGGTAAACCTATAAAGCAATCAGAAACACTATTGTCCTTGTGTACCGATATAAATGTAAATGTTTCTGATTCAGAGGTCACCCAGACTTTGAGAATGCATTTCTGAATTGTTGGAATATAATTGTGAAAGGTTCTTATGTTTAGGACTGTTGTGATTACCTGATAATGAGAACTGAGATATTCTTCAGTCCCATCTTAATTAGAGCAGAAAATAAATGTTATATTTGTAATATTGTCTGCAATAATTGTACATTTCAGAATTGTAACAATTTAATTGTTCACTGTCCTTTGAAGGCTTGCTTTAGTCACAGTCCTTTTTACAGTTCCATCAATACCATCACATGGTCTTTTTCCATGGAACGAGGCAAACAAATGCCATTCAGCTGCCATTTCTAAGTCTTCTTGATGGTAGCACAAATTTATGAAATTTTTTTGTTTTTATATTGGGCTGAGAAGCCATCAGAAAAATAAAAAAATTGTTTAACTTGTGGTAACAGTGTTTTTACTTTATTTATAACTTGCTTTTGGAAAGGAAGAACAATATAGTCCTGTGTCTCAAGTACTCAATATTCACACAGTAGCTTTGGCTTTGTAATTTTCCTTCTTTTTTAAAATATATGAGAAAGGGATGTACTGTGGCATAAGTTTATGACCAGTGATGTGACTAGATTTCATCTTGCATCATAAAAGTAAAAATTGGAGAGAAGTCTCCCATTACAATACATTCACCCTCCAACAAGTTTTCCTTTTTAATGTTGAGGAAATTAACTTGTTTCTTTGCAACAAAATGATGCCTTTCTAGTTTATTTAGATTTTCAGTAAGTTTATCTAAGTACTCTTTAAATGGAAGAATTTGAGTAGTTAGTTTACAACGGTCAACAGAAACCCAGTGTTTGAAGATAATTTCAAAATCATCCCAGCTCTCTTGCAGTAATCTTAGCACTTCATTAGTACCTGGACATTTTTCACAATGTGACAGAAGGATGTTTCATTTTCTACCACACTGTGGCTGAAAGGAGAATTTTACAATCAAATTTCATTTTTAGAACAAATAACATGAGTTTTACATTCTTGTGGGTGACACACACATGAACAGAGTGAGTACCAGAACTATACCGAAAATTTTTAATAAACCAATTTTTAAATTATGTTTTTCTTTGAAGGCTGTGTACAATTCTTTTAAGTTATATAAGATAAGCCTTTTTTGAATATTAATTCTCTTCCTGTCAGCTTGTCTTTCGGAGACACAATCCTTCTTGCCTGGCATCATTCGGCTGTGCTCATCATTCTGGTAAAAATCTTGGCCACATTTATTAATAACATTTTCATCAATTACGTGACTGTTTCTTTTTGCTGATTTGTGGCAAAATTCCACTTTTGTTTACTAAATATTTGGATTGATGGAATCAATACTGACTAACACTAAACTCATTTTGAATTTGTTGAATGCTTCAACTGCTTGATAATAAACGTAAAATAATTTGTTCCTGGGTTGATGTAACTTGTTTTCATTTTAGCTTTTATTTTAATGATTAATTCTTCGTACTCCGTACCTAAATCAGTATAGTTTTGTGGTACCAAACTGATTTCTTCTGTAGAAATGTTTAAATCAAAGGAATCGTTTAATTTACTGGTAATTGACTTTGCTATTTTTGTAACTTTATTTTTTAAAATTGGTTCCTTTGCGCTGCTTGATAACTTTTGAACCTTAAAGGGAGACTCAACAATAATATACATTGAGGCTCAAATATATCTTGACATTCCGGTCGCTTTCTGTGTCATCTTGTGGTTTTTGTATTTGTTTTAAGCATTTTGTACATAGTACTCTGCCTGGAATTAATATTAAATTAAGATTGCTTGTTGAAAGTTTGAAAGATATTTCTTGAAGAGATTTCTTAACCGGTTTAGTGTGACAGTTTTGGTTTTATGAAAAGTACTGATATTTTTTGTTTCAGTACATCCACTTCTTAAAGATATCAATGTTATTTGCTGTTCAGTAAACTCTAAAATATTGTGCAATACTGAAGATCTATTGTAAGTCAATTTGTGACATACCGTCTCAGTGTGAATGCCAATTGGACACTCCATAATCCATTTTTATAAAATGCACGGGTTCTTACAATAACGATACAGTTAATATGAATTGTAAAACTACCAATTGCACCTGACCTTGTCTTATCCCAGTCTCTCTACAGCTAAAATAAAAATTTCTCTAATTATTAAATTAAAAATAAAACAGAAGTTCACTGTTAATTAATTTACTTTATAAACAAGTGTATATTACGTAACCACAATATTAACATTACTAACAATACAACGTATCACATTCAAATCAAAACAGTAATTGAGCCTTCTCTAATGGTTACATTCAGGGTTACGCAAACATTCATGCCCATGCATGTCAAAATTCACTTGTGTTTAAACATAAGTTTGTGTGTATGATTCAAATTTTAGGTAACAACCTCTCTAGAATGTAAGCTATTTCATTATAAACATATCAAAATATTTTGTATAGTTGACCTACATTATTATCTGAAAAAATACATGCTGTGAATTTTTTAGATACATTGTTTATGGTTGGAAGGAACAGTGTTTTTAGTGGTTTTGATGGCTTCATTACTCATCAACCGCTTTTGAGTAACAAAATAAATTTTATATGGTTTTAACGTACATAAAAAGTAGTTACAGCTGTAAAAAACTCAGATTTTGCCGTATGTCCCACATGTGGTTTTGACCCCAAAAATGACACATTTTCAAAATCTTACAATTTGGTAGTCATTTTTTTTTAATGAAAGACACTCAGTAATAGTCCAATTTTTTTAGGTACTCGTAGTACCTAAGAGTTAAAAGGTAAAACAGGCCTGTTACCCAAGTGCTTCATTATTTATTTTGGGCCCAAAATTTGAAAAAACCAATTTGTAAATGTAACTTCAGTAAACATTACAAGATTTGGTTATGTGACAAAATGGATTTTGAGTACACTAAGGTAAGTTCCATCTTTACTCTTTCCAAAAAGCCCATTTTGACCTTTGTGATGTAAAATAAGAATGCTACAGCTCATGGAAAATGGTTGTTTTTATTTCTTGGCAAGTTAGAAAATAGTCTGTTACTCAAGAAAATTTTTTTTAAATATAAAAGAAATATTTTTTGGCCACTACAAGGTTGGTAGTTATATACAAAATATCATCCAAATCAAAAATAGTGGTGCAATAAAGTTTTTGAAAATTTGTTGAATTAAAATGGAATACCCTTTTGGGGAATTAAAATGGGGATTCTTTGGGATTTATGCTAGAATATTACATGATGGTGGGAATTCATTTTTTCTTTTCTAGGTGTTTCCCACTTTTTTAAAATTTTATCATTAGAAGTATAATAATTAATAAATTATTTTTTGCAGATATAATATTAGATAGGTATCATAAGTCACAGAAGTGACTTACTTTCATGTAAAAATCAATTTACTTTTGTGTAGTCTTTGTATGACATTTATATCATAGTCTTTGTGTGCATAAGTTTTTACAAACTCTACCTTCCGATGAAAGATTTTATTTTATTTTTGTGGTATCCTTTTTTTTTAAAGGTTTTCTGTTGTGTAAAAAGAGAAGAGGTCTGAAAGGATACATTTCCTTCTCAGAACAACTCAGGCATTCAAGGTTCTCAGGTTGTGAAGTCTTGAGCATAAGATGGTCTTTAGTCCAGAGAAGACCACTATTATGTTTCTGAAAGGTTGGTTAGTTGAGACTTGTCATGCACGAGTATAAATGGGCAGTCTTCCCATTAGGTATATAACCCATTCAGAAGTATCTGTGTGTATTCCTTGATGAGAGTCTTCGATTCAAAGAGTACTTCCAGTTTGTCGCAAAGAAGGCAGTTGATGCTTTCTTTGGTGTTTTAGAGTCATCCATCCCAATTGGGGGTTGAATTTTCGTATCATGTGAATTCTTTACAAAGGTGTCTGTGACGCCAAAATGTTGTTTGCTGCATTCATCTGATCTCATCGTATGCAATTTAAGAGTTATAGGCACATTCTACTATGAGCTCAGCGTCTTCTGTTAACTGTTATCAGAGGTTACAGAACTGTCTCACAAGAGGCAGTCTGTTATCGTCGGTACGAAACCAATAGTTATCCTTGGTACAGAACACAGCAAGCATTAGATTTCCAAGAAGGATGGTCTTCTTATCCCAGGGCATACACATGAAATTGAAGACCAAGGTTTTGAATCATGGCAAGTTAGGTGGAATGAATCTTCTATTGGTCAATATATGCATGGTATTTTCCCAGATGTTACAGGCTTGCGAGCAATTAGGTGGGTTTCCTCCAGTCAGTATATTACAATTTCTGTCAGGACATGGCGCTTTTAAGGAGAGATTGGCTAGGTTTGGTTGACTTTAGTCTCTGACATTGTAGGGTTGATGACACTGTAGACCATTCCTCTTTGTTTGTCCCTGGTACGAGGCTGAACATGTCAGAATAGTTAGAGAACTTGAGAGAGTAAACTCCTTTCTGGATCTGCAGTTTAATTGGAAAACCTGCAGGGAATGGTTAATAGTGGCTGGGTTTCTCTGTTTTCTCGCTGTGAAAAGATCAGCTGAGGGGGTCTGATTAGAGTATTACCGTGGGTGGCTAGGGTTCCGCCTGGACATTTGATTGGCTGAAGGTAGGCGAATTGATGACATCAAGCCTTAGTTAGTTATTTGAACATGTTAAAGCAATGTTAGCAGCATCATTGGTGGGGTGGTGTCTGCACTACTGAGGGGTGTGGTAGTCCATGCTGCTGAGAGGTGCGGGCACTGCCTTGCTGAGGGTGGGCTGATTTGAATGCGATGAAGAGTAAATGTCATGTGGGACTCTGTGATGGAGCTGAGTGAGTGCAAGAGGTCTGTCCTCGACTCTCTGGTAGTCTAGATTGCAGTCTATTTAGTTGCAATTAAAGTGTTTAGAGTTTTTCACGTTGATCATTTGTGATCAAATTAAGGGAACTTAGTCTAAATTACCATTTTTGCGATCAACACATTGTTTGTGGTCTGCTTTAGTGCTGAATAAACTCATTGAATTACCGAAGTATGAGACATTTATAGTCACTTATAGTTAGATTAAAGTATTGGACTAGGTTGTGGGGTTCGTGCTTCTGCAAACTTAGTTAATTCAAAGGACAATGATGTAGGACAGAAGATAGAAGATGTCTGAAAGAAGTCTGCAGTGAAGGCAAAGGCTGAGCTAAAATTCACTGATGTAAATGTCTATCAAGGCATTTACATTGGTGGCATCCCAACTGAGGCCTGGCTGATGACGGGGAGATGTAATCAGTTAGACGGTCAAAAGACGTTCTCTGTTAAAGCCCATCAGGGCTGGGAACAGGGAGGGTGGTATGGCGACACTAATTGTCGCCAGGTGGGTGTCTTTTCCTATGGGTATTGGGGTGTAGCTGTAGTTTTCCAGTTCAAACTTGCAGCATCATATTCTAGTAAACATAACCTCATATGGCCCTCATATTTTGTTGAGGGCCATATTGACTATCAATCTCGGCTAGTGCTAATTACAGTTGTATCATTCAGGGAATTCATAATCTACTTCTAAGTAATTATCTGCCTGTTGCTAACTTCTACTGTTTTTCTGAAAGAGTCGCTACCTCCCTCACTAGTTGTGTAGGATTGTGTACGAGCAGATGTTTTTAAAAAATAGATTTTTTTTAACAGACTTTTTATTATAGGAATATGAGAGTTGACACATGAAGCTGCATGGAGTTATACACCATGCCACAGCTCAAGGGCTCACCAGCATATTCTGAGCATGTACCTTTTATTGAAGGTGGTGATGTTTCAAACCAGAGTTTATCAAGGGCTGATGTGACAAAAGTAAGTTTGAATTATTTTTTTTGGTATGATTCTTTTAATAGATTATGGATTTTAGCTGAAAATAAAATATCTTCAAGAGATAACACAGGTCAAAAAAAGCAAAAGAAATTATTCATAACCTCCATTATAAAAAAAATATGAGAATATATTTTGAAAGTGCATGTTACATAAGAATTACAATTCATTTTTGTAATTGTTGCCAAGTCATGTGTGATATGCTCTAAAAATTTTATTCCCTACTTATTTTAATTTTTATAAAAAAAACTTATGTTAAGGTTATATAAAAAGTTGGAACAACTGTAAGTACAGTGAAAAATATCATATTAGGATGACATGGAGTTAAAGGAAGCCTAAAAAATGGATAGTAAATAAAACCAAAATTGAAGGTACAGTCAGGAAAATTAATACTAGAATAACGCAGATTGGTAGATATGGTATGCTTTTTTTGTCTGTGTTATCTGTTTTTACGGTTTTTCCATCTAATAGTAGCTTCCATGTCTCCATGTTAATCTGTGTTATTTTTTTCCTCAGAACCAGTGATGGAACTGAGAAAATACTACTGATAAAGCAACCTGCTGATGTGATGTATTAACCCAGTTCTGAATCTAGAACTATGTATGATAAGCGTTTTTATTTTACTTATAAATTTAACTCTCTTTTCAAATTATCAAATTTTCTGACTATATTTTTAAAAATTACGTAGCAAAATGAATAAACAGAAGTTTAAATGAAATGGGTTATCTTAACAAGCTGTGTACCAGTTATGTATGATCCTTTATTAGCATTTACACAGGTGTTCCCTCAACTTCCCTTTTGACCGATAGGTATATTTTTTCTCTCCTATTCATTTATTTTGTAATGTTATACTGAGTAATTCTAAAGATTAAATTTTGACAGTAGAGTGATTGATTGGTACTACATCATTTGAATTTAAAATTTATAACTAGCTGTCAGTGACAGATAGAAAGCTTACAAGAAGAGCCGAAAGCTTACAAGATATGGGCTTCCAGTAATGCACCGCTGGAAACACAAATACTATAAAATGGGGACAAAGCATGAAAATTACATGCAATAAAGAAAAAAATACCGAAGTCAGCTGGTTAGTTTGAACCTGACTTCCTGCAAATTAGCAAAATTTTTTTGGAACAAAACCCAAGAAATTCACTTAGCTAACAGTATAAGTGTTGATAAATATTGCTGCACTGATGTTTTTTGTTCTAGGTATACAATTGTTGGTGGTATGAGAAATGTACAGGAATTAATTAAAATCTTTGATGATTTCAAAGTATGGGTGTGCAGGTTATGTGTTAATGATGTTGATAATTTATATAAAGAATTATTCATAATTAAAAAAGTGGGATTGATGTTTTTAAACATATGTACAAATCTCTGATTATTTTTTATCAGTGAATGAAGTGTTGTTTAAAAGAGCTGGTCTTGAAAAAAATGATTAAACATTATGAATAAATTTAATCTAACTTTTAATGACGCCAATCACAATATTGAGAGTTGTAACTGTTTCTGGGGATGCCTTCTTATAACCTGATGAATTCATTTAAGTACTAAAAGTAGAACTTTTAAATTGATTACAGTTTTAAGTTCTTTATTTAATGTAGGCAGTTCATTTTGTTTCGTGTGATACTCATTAACTGTCCTTCTTATAATGCCTTGATCAAAACTTTCCAATCCACTAATTGGATTTGAATTTTATTTATATTTTTTTGGTGTGTTGATTGAGCACTACTGGGATTTAGATTTAAGAAGTTCTGGTTTTCTTTTGTGAGTTTTTGAAGTCGTGATCTTGAAATCTCAAGCTGCAGTGGTTCTTCACATTTTTGAATGCATATTAAATGTTTGTTGTCTTTAATTTTCCTAACTTTATAGCTACTTTCTTCGTAAAATTGTATACATTATTAACTATTTCACAAGCTTGACTACGGAGACTGTGGACTACTATATCTTATTCTTATCTGTGGATTAAATTCTGCCATTGGAAAAACAAATTCACTAACAAAAAACACAAAAAAACATATTACACCCAAAATATTAATGCGCCACAGAATACGGAAGGTAACTACTATTCATACTGGGACACGCCAAGAATTGAATTAAATCAGTGTATTGAAAATGAAAAGTAAACATTAATATTTAATGTTAGTCAGCAAAGGAAAAAAAATTACGTAACTATTCTATGATAAAGTATAAAATGACTAAGCTGTTAATTACAATTATATTATAATTTGTAGGGTATAGGCCTATTTAATGATAGTGTTTATTACTACAAATATCATCAACAATAGTAACATCCATTATAACAAGTGCATATAATTATGTAACTCAAAGGAAATATTTGTAACCTTTATTCATATAAAGTGGTCATTCATTTTATAATTCACTTGATGGAGGTAGTGTAATAATAATCTAGTAATACAAGTATAAACTGTTTGTTTTTATACTGTATACAGTAAGAAATATTTATAAGTATGCTAAGTATTTTTAAAGACATTAATGTCTGAAATTAAACAAAATAATAAACTTTAATTGTGGAAAGAATTTTTGCTTTTTATGGAAGTAGTTATACTTTTTTGTAGAATACTCTGTTTCTGAATGAGCCTAATGTTACGAGAAAAGAGTGATATTGCCCAGCACAGCGACTGTCTTCCTCGTGGAAACAAGCTTTTAGTTTCATTATACGCATTATATTGTTATTTGAAGTAGGAACCTAGTAAGTCAAGTCCATTTTATGTTCTTGTGATACAGTTTTTCCAAATATTACCTTTCTTTTATTTTACAATCTATTTAACTATTATTTTCTTGAAAAAAAAAATGTATATATAACAATTAATTAAAATTAGAAAATTAATATTACTATTGCACTTAATTCAGTAGTGAATTTTGTAAAAAATAAATGTAATTAAATTTCCTTTAATTTTTTTTGTAATTCGTATATGAAATGATTACAAAAACTCTAGTAAGATATTTCTATTTCAACAGATTTAAAGTATTTTATAGCTGTAAAGGTTCACCAAATTTTATTGTAAGTATGGTGTGTTGTGTGATTAGCCAAATCTGGGTAAAACAGACAAGTCAAATTTTGAGTTGACAAAAAAAATCACCTTTATATATTATAGAACTTCTTTAAAAATAAACATCAATAATACCGTTAAATGATAAATGAATTTAAAAAATCCAATTCATAGTTAATTTTTCAAGCATTATAGATATTTTCAGTGTGGTAATTCCTAAATATTGAAAGTTATATGTATTAAAAAATGCATGAAATTAATTATTAACTTAAAGATGTTAAAAAATTGTAAGTTTAATTAATCAGTTTGCTTAAAAAGTTCTTCCAGTTCATTGTGGATACTGATGTTCTTTGGTCGCAGGGTTTCAGTTAACCACACATCTCAGGAATGGTCGACCTGCGACTGTACAAGACTACATATCATCTTCACTTATCCTCTGAATACCTTATGTTGGTTCTGGAGGCTAAACAGAAAAAGAGAGTACATAGTGGGTTTTGTGCAGTATATACATTTTTTCATAAAAAATGCATTTAATAAATGAATGCTTGATTTTTTTTTCTTAAAAAAGTTGTAAAACAAAATATCTTAACTGTAAATTGTTTCTCTTGATTAGATCAGAGTCTTATCTTTAAGGAAAGTAGACATTTAAGTGACATGGACAGTATAAAAAAAAATTCTTATGTGTAGAACGCACAAAATGAACATTTTTGAATCAGTTTACACAAATAAAGTAAAAATTTAAAAAATCTATTTTTCCCATATTTTTTTTACTATAATATTCAATACTTAGATTTTTATCAGCATTTTTCAGTGGAGAAGAGTGCCTATCATATTTTAACCTTGTAAGCAAAGAATATGATCAGTGTGTTAATTTTTGCATGTATTAAATTTTATACACTTTTATGTATTAAACCTTGTATACTTCTATTTGCACATAGTAGTAATTATTGGCTATAATAAGTATTATGCATTTATTTTTAAATTAGACCCTGTAAAATACTGTTTCTTCATAATTTTATGGCCAGATAGTTGAAATGACTCATTTAATTTTTCTGCAATTCATCTAAAAAATAAATTACAAGAATTAGATCAATAGTTTCATTGCTTTGTTGGAATTCCAATATAATCATCTAATCTCTTGGATGCTGCTATGAATTTTCTTTGCAATAGTTAGTTTGCAATAGTTTCAAGAATCATGCTATTTCCCAGCAAAGATATTATAATATTTTCTTTAATTATTGCTATTGCTATGTCTTGAAGTGAATTATATGTAAGTTACACATTTACTCCTACTGTTATGTGTTTAAAATAGTTCAAATTTATCAATCTTAAGTAATTTATATTTGAGATGTACATTATTTAGTGTTTTTTCTGTGTTGTAGTACGGCAGTGATATATTATCCAGTTCAGCTTGGAGTGCAGTTATTCATCATCCTGCTGAGGATTCTGAACCAGATGAGTTGCCATCTACTGTTGACATGGATGCTATCAAAGTAATCCTATCAGTTTACAGTTTTTATATTGTAGTATACAGGAGTGGTGTGTGCATGTGTTTTTTTTATTGAGGTAGAAATAACATAATTGGCCATTACCCATAAACTGATAAAAAAAAGAAAAAAGCTTTCTTAGTTGTTTTAAAAACTGCCTACTTCATTTTCAGCATTGACAAGATATATGATACCATTATTTCAAGTAAATATTTTTTTGCAAATGCATTTGTACCCATTTTCTGAAAACAACTGATTAAGGAATAACTGAACAACTTATTGTAATATCTTGAATTAATATGATTTTTTTGAATATTATATTGTAGGATGGAACTAATATATATATATATATTTACGAGTTATATTCTACTAAAGTTTTACATTACTCATAAAATTCCTAAAAATTGAATTGAAAGAAATTTTTCAAATCGATCTAATATTCACTGTTACTCAGAAGCTATTTCTTGTAAGTTGAAGGTGGTTTCAGAGCAGCAAAACTGTTCTCTCTGTTAACACATTCACTGCCATGCACATTGTTGGGCATCTCATTTCCCTGTGCCAGCCATTTTTGCCAGTTTAATGTATTTTTACAACAATATCTTAAATTCTAAATATCTCTAAAAGTACTTAACAGAATTGAATAAAATTTTCTAGTTACCTTTAATAATGCTTCAGGGTGTGATATCTGGTAAAACAATCTCCTGGGTGCAGAAGGATATTGCAAGAAATGCAGAGAAAGTTAGTTGAGCTGCGAATTTTCTTTGATTTGCAGACCTTGCAGTCTCTAGAGGGTCTTTCCTTCTTCTTTGTAGCTGGGATATGGATAAGTTTATGTTTTTTCATCTGTCCATCTAGTCTGTGTACAGGATCAATCTTGGGGGCTCTTACTGGCAAGCTGGGATGATGACTAGATCCAGAGAACTTGGATCTGTAGCATTATCTTCTGTAGGTGTTTGGGTTTCAAGAATTTCCTTTATAATTTGTTGCATGTAATTCAGAAGTTTTGAATTGGGGTTCTGAAGCTTATACAATGCATGTGAATTGCAAAGAGCAGCCAAGAGGAAATACATGAATACTTTCTTCGTCCATTTATCAGTTTTTTAAGGGGTAGTACAAAAGGTGCTGATCAGCAGTATCTACTCCATGCATGAACTTATAATCAGCCACACATTCTGGTTTGAAAATATTTTTCCTGGGATCTCTTTTGCTTTGAACTTCTACCATCTGTGCTGAATGAATGTTGGACACCATATTTACTACACGTTTCTCTCACCAAGACTGCAGAAGGATTTTATCTTTACGCTTGAAGGTCATTTCACCTTTCTAGAGTGCCAGCAACAGAGAGCATTTTTTTTAGGATTGCGACGATTTTTCCTCATGGTCCCCACAATACCAAAACCCCTCCTTTCCAGCATTTGAGTTTGACGCTGTTATAAAAATTGTCTATGTAGACAATATGACCTAAGCCTGGGAATGGTGCCAGCAAGTTCATAACAGTATCTACAAGTCGTCCACAATACACTTCTAAATTACAAATGTATCCAGTTATACTGTCACATACCATTCTCAACATGATCCCGTATTTTATTATTTTGCCTGGATTGGAAATTCTAAAACCGAGTCTACCTCTCCACGCGAGCATACCTTCATCTAAAGCAATCCTCTGACTTGGTACGTAAGCTGACTTGAAACAGGTGCAGAAAAAATCCAGTATGGGCCTTACTTTATACAGCCTATCATTGACATCCCTATTTTCATTATTATTGAAATGAAAAAATTTTTGAATTAGGCTAAATCTGTTACGGGACATTGTATTATTGAAGTGGCAAAAATATCTGAGGAACTCCAGTACATTTCGAGAGTAGGTTTCTTTATAATGCCTGTAAGCATCCAAAGGCCTAAAAATTTCCTCATCTCTTCATTTGTCACAGGTTTCCAGGCATCAAACCTGCAGTGTTGGGTGAAAGGTCTAGGCACAGATGACAAAAATTGTTCTGCATACAGATTGGTTTCAGTTACAAAAAATGACAAAAAGGCTGGTGTGAAAAACATAGTAAAATACTGAAAACAGTCTTTAGGATTTGCTGGAATGTTTGTTATGCCTGGCTGTCTACTATATACTGGTTCGTTTCCGGGTATATCAGTATCGCTCCATTCATCAGAGTCAATTTTAGGAATATTTTGATTAGTTGCAAGGCCTACCTGAATTATCTTGTTGAACTGAAGGAGCAAAATTACTCACGTTATTTTCCGTTACTATATCATCATCATTATCTGATTCATTATCACTTTGTTCATTCATCATTATATCTTCATCACCAGAATCTTCGTCTGCAAATATCTCATCTAAAACTTGCTCAATTTGTTGTGAATCTAAACCTTTACTATGATTATACTTCGCAGAGGACGCCATTTTCATAGCTTGTAAATAACAGATAAAAGTTCGATTATAATAGCAAGAAAAAATTAAACTATCGAACAATTATCTAAAAAACCCGCATAAATCGATAAGTTAAACCTTTATGTATCGATAGCCAAAGCTTCACGTATGTTGACTGCCAACAGTAGTAAGCAAAAACGTTTATATGAAGCAGTATCCTAAAATGTCTAATGACGTGTTTGGCGTTGGTGACCTGAAAAAAATGAAACGTCGATCGGCATGTTTGGCGGTGAATGTGTTAAGAGAAGCTGAAAATATTGGCTGTCCCTTGCATTATGTGTGGGTAATAAATAGGTGAAATATCACCATAAAATAATTCTCAAAGTTGTATTATTATTTTTTTCCTAATGTGTTTATGGCAATCTGTTCAACTAGTGAACAATAAGCAACCCCCCCTCAGCCCAGTGAGAAGAGGATGATATCTATCAAATGCAAATGAGATGAAGTCTTGTACTAACTCAGGCCAACCATTCTTGAGGTGTGTGGTTAATTGAACCCCCACCGCCAAAGTACACCAGTATCCACTATCCAGTATTAAGTTATATTATAGCAAGTCTTTTTCTGTTAAATGTGCTGATTGTAAAATTTCTCCTCTAAGGTAAGTGGTGTGAGAAATAGCAACAATAGACTGCTAAAAAAAATCAGCCTTTCAAAGTGTACCAGCTTGTTTTTGTTTGCTCAAGACTGAAAGAATGTATAATTAGACCCTTGGGATATAAGGACATTTTTTGAAGTGGGTGGAGTTTAAATTAACCATTTGAAAAATTTATACAACAGGATGTAAAATTGTTGTAATTTATGGAATAAAATAATTAGATAAACCAAGATGAAAAGGAAATGTTGAGGTTAACATCAGTGATGTATGTACAATAAAGAAAGTGACAATAGAAGAAATTCTGTGGGAAGTGTTCTTAATAAAGAAATGACAGAATGTTTGTGCAAAGGATAATTTTTACTAATGATAGGATGATGTTGCTAGAATAAAAATGAATCTACATATTTGCTTTTAATACTTCAATATTAATATTGAAGTATTAAAAGCAAATATGTAGATTTGTATATCTGTTAGCCAATATGAGGATGACCGTTGAAGTATTGTTTTATCTTATGTGCCTTTATGATGCTAATATTACCAAGTTGAGATATTTTTATAGATCTTGTTATACTCTAACAACTAACATTCTAACTCAACACTTTATTCTAGCAACTTGTTATACTCTCTGTTTTTTCATTATATAAGTAACTAATTCACTATCATATGGAAGGGTATCATGCTATAAAGTTCCATTAAAATTTAGGCGGGGCTCTATACTATCCATCTGACATTTATGTTACTTGTACTGAATATGTTATAACATCTAATACAAGTATTAAGAATGTTCAGCCTTAAAACCATTTTGATCCCTAATTTCAATGAAGTTCTTATTTGACAATTCAATATCTTCCTTTAAAAGTAAAACTTAAAACAAGAGCTTATAGAAATATCTTATTTAAATAACAGCTACACTTTGGAACTTAAACTAAGAAATATAGTTAACGCAGTGATGTAATGAAATAATTACATCAGCCCTCAAGTAATCTTGAGGCTTTCATTTTCCAAGAATCTTGTGTATAATTTTTTACTCCTCCACTTACAAGAAACTTATTTTCCCCCCCAAAATTATAGTATTATTGTCATCTAATATTTCTAATCATTATATGAAATGTGGTTTAAGCATGCGTGTATACATATATGCCAATATTGATTCTACAAGAATGCATGCAAGTGTAAGGATTACTGGTATAGTACAGGGTGGTGTACAATAAGTTGGCACATTTGAATTTCGGATTACATATTTAATTTTAATACGATTACAACTTTACATACCAAGTAAAGTGTTCATGGAAAGTTCTTTTACTGCATGACAAGTTTAATATGGCCACCGTTATACCTAACAACCTCTTCAAGGTAGGTGTGTATGTTTCTGATGACTCTGTTACACAAGTCCTCTTGAATCACTTTACACAACTGAACTATCCGTGCATGCATTACCATAAATTTTTCAGGTCTTAATGGGAAAAGTTTCTCTTTTAAATATCCCCATAAAAAAATCACTAGGCTTTAAATCTGGGCTCAAAGTTGGTCAAAAAAGAAACTCTATTGCGATGGTCTGGATAGGATTTGAAATTACGCAACTACCAAAAACAATTTAAAAAATCAGTAACACTAATGTTGGGTAGAATTTAAAAAATCCAGCCCAACATTATTGGTATGAGGGATTGCACAATGTTGCATAAACCATTGAGTACCTATGGGCGACACAGTTGCAAGCAGTTTGGGTAGATAATCATTTCCTAACTTATCCAAATAGTGTTGAGAATTAACTGTATTGTCAAAAAACATTGGCCCTATCAATCTGTGAGTGGATAAAGTTGCCCAAACAGTTACTTTAGGCCCATGTTGTTTTTCATGCACAATTTGTGGTGCTGCTGTTGTCCAAAAGTGGACTTTTGTTTCTTAACAGTCCAATCAATATGAAAATAGGCCTCGTCAGAAAACCAAGTGTTGAACAAAACATCATCTTTCCCTTCTGATCACTATGCAAACTTCAATCTCTTTTGTTTGTAAGGTTGTGTTAACTTATGCAGGATAGTCAGTTTGTATGGTAACACCTTGAGATCACTGTGTAACATTCTTTGACTGTATGACAAGATATTCCCATTTCTCCTGAAGCTTGCCATGTAAACTTTCCCGCACTACATTGCATGACAGCTTGAAGTGCATCAGCATTTTCTGGAGAACGAACAGGAGCTGCTTTAGGTAGTTTCTCTTCTGTAAATGGTACCTTCTTCCTCAAATTTACAGTATAAACAGAAAATGGTGTTTCTTGCTGGAGTCAGAGTGTTAAAATGAGCTTGAAATTGTCATTCAGTCACTAAAACTTTCTGATTCAGCATAAAGAAGCACAACTTTAGTGTGCTGAGAATTAGACAAACATACATGATCAGTCATAATTCAACAATAACTGTTGTGTTGTGGAATTGCAACCAAGTACAAAGACTAGGTGACATCTACTGGTATTTCCAAGAAATTGGGCTTACGTATGCACAATATGAAACACCAGGTAAAATCAATTATCTATAATAGACTTTATAAATATGTCAACTTATTGGATGCTACCCTGTAGTTTTAGTAGACTACAGAGTAGTACTATATATATTTTTTTTTAGAAAATACTAAAAATCTTTGTTATAGGAACCACCTACCCCATTACCTGCTCCATGTACACCTGGTGGAGGAGCATGTGTTGACAGTAATAGCCAGAATGAACAAAGTGAGGATGATGATGATTCGGGGTCAGGATCTGACTCAGACGGTGATTCCGATTCAGAAACAGGAAATGAATCAAATACTGAAAGTGAGGTAATTGATTGATTTTTTCTTTACCGTTGATGTGATTCAAATAGGCTGTTAATATTACTCTTAATTGTGTATTATAAATTTATTGTTTTTATAAAACAAGTCTTCTTTTAGTTAAGAAGTTTTTTTGTGACTTGTTTGTCATCAACTGATTTGACTTTATTATTTATTACTTTATGTTCTTTGTTTATCATTGAACTTTAACATAATTAATAATTACATCATCTGTAATTATATTCCAGTTGTTTTCCTGTATAGTTTTACCATTGGGTACACATTCTTCTGCTGCTGAATTAACTAAACCTTATTGACTTAATGTATGTCCAGCAAAACTTAATTTGGTGTTTTATAGGATTCTGGCACAAACTCCTTTCCTATTTATCTAAAAACCTCTTCATTTTATTTTGTACTTTATTAACTCATCTAATTTTCAACATTTTCTAGTAAAACCATATTCCAAAGGACCTATGGAAGTTTTTAACTATTCTTTTCCTCTTTGGCCAAGATTTACTACCATTCTGCACAATTATGTTTTTAAATATTTGGTGCATATATGATAGTTGATAATTGTTATTGATGAATTTGTTCAGATTTCTTTTTTCCATTGAGCTCTTCTTGCTTGTACCAGTCTGGTTTTGATGTCTTATCTCCTTTTTCCCCATTCTTTGTAATTTTACTAGTTAACGAAATTCTGCAACTTCTGCTATGTTACCCTTTGTTTTCTTTTGTTATATTTTGTTATCTTTTTTCTGTTATATTCTATTACTTTTGTTTTTACACTTATTTATTTTCAAACTATATGAATAGGAATTTGTTTTTATTATATGAACTTCTTAATAATAAAGCCATGCTATTCAAAATTTCTTCTGATCCATTCTTTGTTTTAACTAAAAGAATATTCTTACATTTTTGTTTCTTCTTCTTTAATCTTAAAATTTTCTTCAATTCCTGTATTGCTTCTTTCTTGCATATGTTGAAAAGTAATTGGGTCAGGGTATATTCTTGTTTCATTCTTAATTAGAGATGGTCTTTCTTAATCTTTTATTTTAAGATTTGTTGTAATTTTGTACAGATGATAAGTAACTCTTCCTTTCTTTTTTTAAAAATGTAATGAAAAGTGAGGTCTATAAGAACATTGCCTGTTTTACACAGTGCACATTTATTGAAAAACAACATTGGAAATAAGTTTCAGTGGCTACATGAGGATGTTCAAAAATCTCAGCGAATAATGTTTATGATGTTTTGAATATAAGATTATTTTATATAAGAAATTACTTTTTGTACTTTAATTTTCACTTAGATTATTTTCATTTCAGAGTTCAGTTTGTTAAATTCAGTAAAGCATGTTCTGTTTACAATACTGTTAGACAAAACAAAATATTTCATTCAAATCCTTTTGGAACCAATCTTTTTTTTCTGTTTTAATGTTTATAACAGCTTTATTATTTTTTTTAATATTTACAAATCTGACTTACAGATTAGTGGTCTAATTCTTGCAATCTTTAATTTACTAATGAAGTTTCTGTGTGTAAGTTAGAGCATATATTAATTTTTTTTCCATTCTTTTCATTAAAAATGGAGGTATTATTTTGAAATATAGAACTACATATATAATTATATTAATTAATTATTTACTGCATACTGTGATTATATTATATTACATATATTATATGTAATTATGCTAATTTATTTTATATTATATGTTAGAGTAATGTAGTCTACGAATAATTTAATGTTATTTCTTGTTTTCAATAATTAGGGATTATTTATTTCTGCGCAAGGTGGTAAGCTATTGGATGTCTAAGTGCTAGTCTTTTCTTGATTGATTGTCTATTACCTCTACTCTCTCTATTTCTTATTATATATTTTTTCTGTTTGAAGTATATTTTTTGGAAGAATAATTTTTATACTTGGTTACTTCAGCACACCTAATTTACACATCAATTTCTCTATCAGCATACTAAGTATTCATCCTTTGGCGTATTAGACCTTAATTTTAATATACAAGATTTTCTGTGATTATCTGTTCATTAAGTATGGTATAGCTTTTTAAATAATCTGACAATTAATTTATTACTTTTACTCAAAGTAATAGATTTTACTTTGAGGTTTCTGATTATAAGTGTGATCTGGGTAGAAAGTATAGATCATTCTGCTTCAACTTTTTTTTTTTTTTGAGAACATTACTTCTTAATTAATTTTTTTCCAGGATGGCTCTCGTAGTGGCAGCTGTAGTTGGAGTGATAGTGATTCAGATTCACCTAGTAGTGGTGAAGAACATGGTGGTAGAAGAAATGTTCGTCGTAGTACCAGTTCATCTTCTCGTTCTAGTCAGCAGTCAGACTCATCACCTACTCCACAACATTTTTCAATAAGGGAGACTAATTTTGATCAGGTTTGTGCTTTCCTATTATTCTATGAACATTTGCCTGAAACGATACCGTAGTGAACAAATTAATCTGAACAAAGGGAATTTTTGTTCTGTTGTAGGGAATTTTCATTTTGTGGCAGACTGCTTACTGTTTGGTGTTTTAGGTTATGTTGTTAGTTCAGAATTAGTGATTTTTGTGCTTTTATAATTCATTATCAATTAGTTTTTGTTATAAGTTATTATAACAGAAATGGATATTAACAATGACATGGATATTAACAGTTATAGATATTATTAATGACTCAAAGACAGATTGCCAGTGAGTGTATTGTGGGATTAGGTTCTGTAAATGTAATTGTTGAAAGGTTTTGGGAAACGGGTTCCGTCTCTCCAAAGAGAGAAGGAAAATTTGGACGAAAAAAGAAAACCACGTCTACACAGGATTGACTAATAAGAAAAAGCAAAATTAATCCACAGTTATCAGCTGTTGACCTTAATAGGAACTTAAGAGCCAATGGGACTAATGTTTCTGATATGACAGTTCGTAGAAGATTGTTGGCAGTGGGAAGGATTGTTCAGAAACCTAAAAAGAAGCATTTACTGACATAGGTTATGAAGACAAAAAGAATTCAATGGGCAAAGGAACATAAAGAATGGACTATTGAGATGTGGAAAAAAGTTATTTTTTTTAGACAAGACTCACTTCTGTGTCCAAGGGCAGAAAGTAGCCTTTATTCGTAAGTCAGCAGATGAAAAGACTACTACACCAGCACACCTGCAACAAGCTTTCAAACTCTCAGCCAAAAAGATTTTTTGAGGATGTTTTACACATGAAGTGCCAGGAGCACTTATGCCTATGGATGGGATAATGAAATTGGACCAATACATTAACATATTCCAAACAAAAATAGTCAGAACACATTTTCCAACAAGACCGTGCACAATGTCACATATCAAAGTAAGCAAAGAATCTTCAAAATCCAAAAAACTTTGAGTGCTCTTGTGGCTAGGGAACACCCCCTTTACCAGAATCCCTATGCAAATTTATAGGCCATACTAAAAAGAAGACTTGGGAAAATGAATTGTAGCGCAAAAACTGACCTTATTAGTTCAGTGATACAAGTTTGATTTTGAGATGAAGAAATCAAAAATCATTGTTCTACCTTAGTTGAATCAATGCCAAAGAGGATTAATGTGATAATCAAAAATAAAGGTGAACACATAAACTATTAAATTTGAGTAAGTTTGACTACTAAACATTTTTTCTTTTAAAGGTAAAATTTTAAATTTTATGTTAAGAATACTATGTTTGGATTGATAAATCAAACAATGCCACAGTGTAAACAATGCTACAGTGGCAAACAATGCCACTGTATAATGAATTTTATTTGGCAACTAGATGGTGCACACCTTACTGTCATAACTGTTTGGGAGCGGTTGAATGACATTTCCCCCAAAGCACTAAATTGGTCGGCATGTACCTAATCACAGAGCTGTTTGCAATGGTCTACAAGGTCACCTGAACTGATCCAATGTGATTTTTTTTCCATTAGGATGTTTTAAATGATCTTATGCATGTTCTGTTCTCTGTTACCTACCGATCTACCTGATAGACATGGAATTGAAGCAACTGTTGCTTCAATTATACTTTATATACTGTTACTTCCATATACTCGTGATATGCTGGTTAAAGTATGGGAGAACTCTCCTATTGAGTGGGTATGTGCTGCATGATAGAAGTTGCTTATATTGAACACATGTAGGAAAAACTGTAAGAGTTACTCTTTCATATTATTTGTGATTTTTCACTGTAAGTCACAGTTAGATATTACACAGCTTTAAAACATGGTATACTTTTTTGTAAACCCTGTATTTCTTTTTGTAATGACTATCACATCATATAGACCAAACATTTGGAAGGTGTAGTTAAAAGATTTACAGTTCATTGACTTTTTTTTGCAATTATCTTTCTAAATCTGATTTTGTTGTTGTGTTCTGATTGTTCATATTGAGAGTGTGTTTATATATATATATATATATTATATACATACACATATACACACACATACACACACACATATATATAAATATATATATATATATATATATATATATATATATATATATATTGTTATTTTGAATTGATTACTGCCAGTAAGTTACCACTACTGTAATCCTTCATTACTTGCGATCAGAAGAATTCAACAAATTTTCTTGGAAACTTTTTTATGCTGTACTGTACTACAATGAATGTAGTTCAACAAAACAGAAACCTTAACTCTAATATTATGTCATTAGTCTAGAAGATAACTGTGCAACTATGGAGAAAGGATGCTTAATGAAGAACATGCTTAATAAACATAAATAAATCTTTGTCTGCATGGTTGGACAGGTGCTATTTGTAGGCTTCAGTATATGATTTTGTAATTAGAAGACAGAGATTTTTTCTGATTACATTGTTGGAAGACAGGTTTCAAATTGGAACAGATATTCAAAAATTTATATTAACTAAAAAAAAGAAAGAACTGAGAAAAAAATTAGAAGAGCTAGTAACATAGCTGTCAACGTTGTTTGTGGAAAAGGGTAACTACAGTGAAGTTTCAGTTACACCTTTAACTTAATATCACTGAATGAAATTTTTAGTTTTGATTGACAGTTAATTAAAATTGAGATTTTTCTAGAACATTCTTTAAATTTTAGATGTCAGTTTGATATGTTATTGGCATTGTAACATGAAAAGTGTAAAGAAAAAAAAGAAAAAAACAGACACAGGTAACAAACTTTATTAGCAAAAATGGAAAGGGGTAATAAAATAGTAGACAAATATTACTTAGCATATAAGAGTTAAAGATTTTTATTGTGTTTCAAATTAGCCACCAATTTATAAGAAAAAATTTGTTCATCTGGTGAAAAATAGAGATACATTATATACAGTATACATGGTCTCTTGTGTGTTTACATCATTATTTTTTATTTTTTCGTTATGTATGTTCTATATTGTTATTTTTTCAATTTTTGTTTTGTTCTGAAGTTCACTGCACTTGAACTGTAAGAAAGTTAGTTGTCTATCCTTTTCTTTTCATTTGCTTTAGTGATCATGGATTTGTTTAAATCTTACTTATTTTTGGTATTTCTCTGATTATCTTTTTAAAAGTTTCTATTTATTTTCAGGGTGGTTTGAAACTGAAAATATCGGCGTTGAAGTTGCCAAAATCAAAATCTTCTGTTAGAGATAAGTCAAGCAGTTCCACTGACAATGAACGTGATGATACTTCATCTGATGAAAAAGAACCTCTTGAAAAGACTAATAAAATGTCTAAAAACAGTAAGGAGAGTTTATCAAAGGATGTAGAAAAAGATAAACCTAATCACAAAGTTGAAGATAAAAGTGAAAGAGTTTTAGATAAGAAGGAAATATCTTCTGGGACGAAAGATAGGGATGAAGCTCAGAGGGAAACTAAAAGTCCAACTCCTGAGTTAGAAACAAAAATAAAAGCTGATGAAAAATCTCCTGTTAAAGAAAACTGTAATAATAATAATAATAATAATAATAATAATAATAATAATAATAATAATAATAATAAAAATAGTAGTAATAGTAGTAGTAATAATAACAACAATAATAATAATAATAATAATAATAATAATGGTAGCAGCAATAATAATAACAATAATAATAGTAATCCCAGAACAAGATTAAAAACTGATTCTAACAGTAATGATGACAAAGTTAAACCCCATTTAAAAGCAGTAGAGTTAAAAAATTTGAGGGATAATATAAGAACTTCATCAAGGCATCTTGCTAAGGTATCAAATTTAAAATCAGTTAGTGCTGAAACAAGAAGTACAAAAACATCGCCAGTCAAAAATTGTAGTGCAAATGGAATAGTGAAACAAAATAAGAGTGGTTCGAATTCAAAACAGATTGGGATAAAGAGTGCTGTACAAAGTGGACCAGCTTTGAGCAGGCTTCGTAGCTTTCGTCGAATGCAGGGACAAGAGAGTAGGAGCCCTACTAAGGTAAGATTTGCATTTGTAATTAATAGTATACATTATAATAGTATGTGGTATCATTTGTGTTAAAAGGAAGCTGTGTTGTAGGGATTTGTTATTAAGGCAAGTTAGGCAGTTGCTATTAAGATTTATAAAAAATATTATATTCTTGTTTTTAGCATTTACTAAAGACAGATTGAATAGAAAAGCAGTTATCTATGTTAGTGATCACTAGTCAGATTTTAATAGTTTACACATAACATATGTGGGAGCATGTGAAGGATTGTTTATTAAAATTTCTTCAGTTAGACTTCAGCAATTGCTGCTTTTATGCATGTATCAATAAAAATATTAATAGATTCAAAGTACTGTCCTATATAATCTAAAATTGATTACACTCTGAATTTTGCAGTGTTTTTTTTTCTTTTGATTAATTTTTGAGAGAAAATAATAGGTAGGCTTGGAGTTCAAGAGATGAAATGGAAATATTCTTTTGGAATAATGTTAATGTGATCTGGTATTTCAGAGCCACCAAGTTGTTAAAGATTTTGGTTTTCTTTGAATTGCAATATGCAAAACTTTTGATTTTGTGTAAACTACAGGTTTCCAAAAGCATAAAGGCACTACTTTGAAAGTACTTTTATACGGATTTGAATACTAGATCGTGAATACCGGTGTTCTTTGTTGGCTGGGTTTCAATTAACCACACATCTCAGAAATGGTCAACTGAGACTGTACAATATTACATTTCACTTAACACTAGTACATATCATCCTCTGAAGTAATACCTGACAGTGATTCCTGGAGGCTGGAAGAAACAGGAAGAAAATTTCCAAAAGCTTCATGATACTTGATACTAGTGGAACATAATGTTATAATGTGATGTTTCTGTTGTAATGTAGTGATAATGAAGAAAACAAATGAAATACACTTAGTGGTGAGTGAAAACATGAAATATCATATAATTTTTAAATTGCTGTCTTTGCCATGCTTTCCATTTTAATAATGTAGCATAATAATCAACATTGAAATGTTTTTTTAACAAATATAATATAGAGTATTCAAATTAAGAAAAAAAATTATATTTATAAACTATAATATAAAAAATATAGAATAAATCATCAAAGTGTCAGATGTACACTCATTTAGGTATATGCTTATTCATATTTGCCTTTTTTTTACTCTTTAAATTGATTTAAAAAAATTAACTTCTACAGATTGAATAGAAACAAAGAAATTTCTTTGTCAGACTGAAGATATCCTAAGTACTTTTAAGATGTTTTAAACTTCTTTAATTTTTCTCTAGAAATGCTTTATTAAAGAGAATTTACTCCTTGTATTGTAGTAACTTTCTAGTAGTTTGAAATAGAAATTTGCCCATAAACTGGCTGTACCTGCTCATATTTAGTTGAATATAATTGCCCCATCTACCTTAGAGGGGAAAGAAAGAATTGTCAATAGTTTTAAGTGTAAAAAAAATATTTATCCCAATCTAATTTTATTGAGTTTTTTACCTGGTGAATTTCTGTCTGCCTTATTTGTACTACTGTTCTGTTATCAGTATCCTTCTATTAATGTACTAATCAGTTTGCCCACTCTGATAAAAATGTTTTCTTCTATTTATTAATTATTGCAGAATTTTTTTCCAAAATGATTAATCATTACATTGACCAAGAGCTCGGTCAGAATATGTGGTGTAGCATCATGGCTTTTCATAAAACCCATTTTCAGCAACAGTTCAACCCTAAATAAAACTGAAATGAACCAAACTAATATGATCATTTATTATAAGAATGTTTTGTTTAATTTATTTTAATTCTGATTATTAACCCATTAAGTATTTACATTAAATTAGTGAGTATTAACATGGTACTTAAAATTTTTATGATAATTACTATTCAGTAAATGAAAACTGTAAATCACTCTAAATTAAATAGTTACTATTTAGTTTTCATCATCACTAATTAGTTTACTTCATTTACTAGTAATATTAGTAACATTGGAGTTACTGTGTAAATAGTAATAAATACTCCATCAGTGTCAAAGCTTGAAAGCATTGTCAAATAGTAATTTAGTTCAGTTCATATATTTCTAGCATTCTCTATTGATATTAATATATTATTATCTTTTATGACCGCATAGGATCACTTTAGTCAGTTCATTATCCAAGTCTCTTTGGGACTGTTTGGGCCTTGTTGTCCTCCCAGTACTTTTTCATATGTTCCAATCTTTGTGCACTTTCTAGAGTTGAAAATGTTTATGTTATAAGTTTTTCTTGTGTGAAGCGAGTGTTTTTGTTTAATTTTATCTTATCTGTGGTGTCTTCTAGTGTAAGTCCAATTTACTTCATATCTTCTCTTATTTCTCTGATCCATCTGCATCCTGTCTTGGTATTTCTTGACTCGAGATTGTACTGTATTAGCTGCTTCAGAAGTCTTGAATCTTGCATTCTCATATCCAAAGAATTCTACTTTCCTCTTATACATGGTATCAGTGATGGATTCTAACTTTTTGAACATGAGTTTGTTGGGAACAATCCACCACTGCACGCCTTTTTGTTACTTCTTATTGATGCAGGATCTTCCAATTCTTCTTTTGATTTTTTGGAGTCTGTCTTTGATTGTTCATTGAGGTGGAAGAGTGTTTCTGCTACATATGTGGCTTCTGGTTTTGTAACTGTATTGTCTTATTTTTGTGTTTATTGATAGGTATTTTTATTGTAAGAATACCAGGTTAATTTTTGAGCTTCAGGTAGTTTGTTTTTTATTAGGTTGTTTATTATTTCTCAGAGGTATTTAAATTGGGTTACGATTTTGATTTTATTACTGTTTATATTTACTTCTTTTAATCATGTTGGTTTTTGGGGCATAATTTCTGTCTTTTTGATTGATATTTTGAGGTCAATTTTGTTTGTAATATTTTGAAGTTCTAATATCTGAGATTTAGCTTTGTCAATGTCATTTGCTAGTGATGCCAAATCGTTGGTGAAACCAAGACAGTTTGTTTTGATTTTTCAGTCTAATTTTACTTCTGGGGGAATTTTTTGAGTCATTCCCTCATTACCATTTCTAGAGCACAGTTGAATAATAGTGGTGAGAGCCCATCGCCTTGGTGCAGTCCTCTTTTGATCCCAAATGGTTCCAAGAGCTTGCCTCTGAATTTTACCTTCCCTTAGTGTTTGTGAGAGTCAGTTTTATCATGTTTATTAATTTTGTATGTAGTCTCCGAGGTATCAGAGTTTTTAATAGGGATTCCCTGTGGATGCAGTCATCAACAAATGTTATCACCATGTCTGTGTTTCTTTTCCTGTTGTAATCCATTATTACATTGAGACTCATGATCTAGTCTGGACAGCTCCTCCAGGGTCTGAAACCTCTCTGGTATTCTCCTAGTTCTTTTTTGAGTTGTGAACCGATGCTGTAGAGAATGATTCTTGAAAGAATTTTATATGTTGTGTCTAGGAGTGAGATTCCCCTGTAATTGTTAGGGTTTATTTTGCCCCCTTTTTTTGTGTAGCAGATGGTTGAGGGCTGTTGTCCAGTGTTCTGGTAGTTCTTTGATCCAGATGTTGACAAGCTGTTGATGGATAATTTTTGCTGATCTTCCTGCATGCTTCCAGATCTCTATAAAAGTCTAAATCTTCTCCAGCTGCTTTGTAATTTTCCATCTCATACAGTGCGTGGTAGACTTCTTTTATTGTGGGAGAGTTGATGTTTTCTGGTGGTGTTGGTGTTGAAATTTAGGAGTCTGTTGAAATATTTAACCAGGATTTCCACGTCTATTGTTATGGGCCAGTTTACTGGTTTTATTCTTTATTAGTAGGGTTGGGGGTTCTTATTTTTAGAGCTGATTTTTGAAGGTTTTGTAGTAGTCTCTTGACTCTTTTATTGAATTCTTCTTCTATTGACTTCAGTGTGTCTTTATGGTGTTGTCCTTTTATTCTTCTTTGGGTTCAGTTGGTTTCTTTTCTTTGTTTTACTAGAGTTTGGAAGGATATTTCTGATTTTTGGGTTTGGTGAAATAGCCATGCTTGATGTCTTTTTCCACTGTTTCATCACATTCACTGTTCTGCCATTGATGGTTTTTACGGAATTTTATTGGGGCTAATTCTTCTGCGATTTCTTTAAGGTTGTTGACTAGATCTTTGAGTTTATCTGATTGTTATTTTTTCTGTTGCTTTTTGGTAATTTTCATTCTTGATTAGTTAGGCAGGGTCCATTTTTCTTGATTCATTGGAGAACTATGTATTAAATATAATTCACATGGATTATATTTTATGCACGTAATGCATGAAGATTTAATTTGTATGAAAAAAATCTTTAAAGAAGAACTATCTGTTGGTGGGAAATATTTTTTCTGCTATGATAAATAAGAATAGTTTATTCTTGGTTGATTGTCTAAACTTGAAACAATGAGTGACTTAACATTTACTACTTGGAATTCACTCATATCTGCCTGGTCATCATTTTCCTGTATTGGTGAAAACCAATTTACAGAGGAGCACTCTATACTGATTTACTAGGGCGAAGTAAGGATGACCAGGAAAAATTGATAGAAAACATGGACTTCCTATCTTCTAGCATTAAATTTTTCTTTACGATTTTACCCGACTATAATAATGAATGAGTGGTCTAAATACATATGCATCACTTCTCAGTTATCCACATTTTACGACTTTTAGATCACCTTTTATAAATGTGAGCAATATCATTGTAATATTTTGAAAATAATACTACAATAATCTATATAGATTAGAAATTATTGGAAATGAGATTTTGTTTTGTAAGGGATTTTTTTTAGCACCGAGTTTAATTAAAATTGAAAGCTTACTAATATTATTCAAATATTATTAATTTATATTGATAGAACAGTTGATCATTTTTTTGTCAATCGCTAAGGCTACTTATAATTTGAGGAAATTTTATTTTAGTACTTGGAAAAAAAATTGATGTGGACACTAAATGACTTCCATGTATGCCTATGAAATTACATATACACATTTTTTTAAAATCAAAAGTACATAAAATTTTACTTCATTAATAACTTCTGATTTTTTTATTATTGAGTTATTTATTGTAAACATTTTTTTCAATCAGAGGTTATTAATTATTAATAAATCAATATATTTTAATAAAAAAAATGTTAAAAAAGTAGATTTAGTTGGATTTGAATCCATGTACCTTCCGCTTGTAAGATGCAGATATTTCATTAATTAAAACTTTATTTGGTTATAACTCTGGAACCAATGAAAACAAGTACTAGTAATGATATATAGTTGAAAAAACTGTCAATGAGAGCTTATTAATGCAGTTAAGAAAAATTCAAAAATTCAAATTTTTTGTATTTTGGGTTTTTTTTGGATACTTTTGGTACAGTCGATTGCAATCAAAAGGGGGGAGGTACAGAACTAGATGTTACAACCGAATTAAATTCAAAATTTCAACATCCTATGGCTAATTGTTTTTGAGTTATGAAAGATACATACGTACAGACATCACGCCGAAACTAGTCAAAATGGATTCAGGGATGGTCAAAATGGGTATTTCTATTGAAATCTGAAAACAAATTTTTCATGATTGCAATACTTCATTTACTTCATACAAGGAAGTAAAAAAAACTGTAGAGTGAATGTATTTTCACATTCCTTGAACTTCAATGAACAGGTTATTTATAATAAGGTTAGAACCACGGAAAATTGTTTTTAAATATTACATTCGAATGATTTAGTCAGTGAAAGTGCTTTATTTATTATCCAGCAATAAATGCTTGTGCATTTCTTCTTGTTAATGTTATTAACTTCGATTATTTGTTGGAACCAGTTTATTGTATGTGGCTCGTCATTGGCATTTGCCGTTTCTTCACATCATTCATTTTCCAGGAATATCAGCATTATGTACCAAATTAGTTTACATTACTAACTCTATATCATGAGTTAATAAATATAGTAATAATTCTTACTAGTTTTAAACCTCAACAACTTTATTAAAAAGTTGTTTATTTGAATTAAATAAATTGTGTCCACTAAATGTATAAAGTTAATTTCTTGAATTATGTAAATTGTGTTGTAATTAAATTATGTAACATATATTTATGCAACTTCTTTCTGCATTTTTTCTGTATGCAGGTACTATTGAATACATGATACTGTATATCAAAATAAGGAATAAGAAATCATACTAAATTATATTGAAAAATGTCAATAAGTTAATTTATTGCATATTATTTTTAAAAAATACACAAGCAGCAAGTTTTAATTTTAATAGTTTTTAGTAAACACTAAGATTAAAATTAAAAAAAATAAAAATAAGTTCCTAAAAAAAATATTTGTATTGAATAAAAATGTAAAAAAAATCCTATTTAATTCTTTTTCTTTTTAATTGAAGGGGATTCATTTTTCTGATTTTAATTTTAATTGATGTCTCCACTTACTTTTCTTTTGACTAATGATGCTGGCAAATTAATAGTGTTGTTATATTTTGTTTCTCATTATATTCTTTAATTTAGTGATTCTGTAAACAAAGTTATTTTATCTTTTACATTTTTATGGTATTTGGCATATTTAATGATTGTATTTACAAAAAAAAAAAAAAAATATTAATTGTATAAATATCTCGCAGTTTATTGTAATAACATTACATATATTTAATAACAGTAGCATTATATTAATTGATTAATTAGACATTTTTTTTTTGTCTTCAGTCATTTGACTGGTTTGATGCAGCTCTCCAAGATTCCCTATTTAGTGCTAGTCATTTCATTTCAGTATACCCTCTACATCCTACATCCCTAACAATTTGTTTTACATATTCCAAATGTGGCCTGCCTATACAATTTTTCCCTTCTACCTGTCCTTCCAATATTAAAGCGACTATTCCAGGATGCCTTAGTATGTGGCCTATAAGTCTGTCTCTTCTTTTAAGTATATTTTTCCAAATGCTTCTTTCTTTATCTATTTGCCGCAATACCTCTTCATTTGTCACTTTATCCACCCATCTGATGTTTAACATTCTCCTATAGCACCACATTTCAAAAGCTTCTAATATTTTCTTCTCAGATACTCCGATTGTCCAAGTTTCACTTCCATATAAAGCGACACTCCAAACATACACTTTCAAAAATCTTTTCCTGACATTTAAATTAATTTTTGATGTAAACAAATTATATTTCTTACTGCAGGCTCGTTTAGATTGTGCTATTCGGCATTTTATATCACTCCTGCTTCGTACATCTTTAGTAATTCTACTTCCCAAATAACAAAATTCTTCTACCTCCATAATCTTTTCTCCTCCTATTTTCACATTCAGTGGTCCATCTTTGTTATTTCTACTACATTTCATTACTTTTGTTTTGTTCTTGTTTATTTTCATGCGATAGGTCTTGCGTAGGACTTCATCTATGCCGTTCATTGTTTCTTCTAAATCCTTTTTACTCTCAGCTAGAATTACTATATCATCAGCAAATCTTTATCTTTTCACCTTGTACTGTTACTCCGAATCTAAATTGTTCTCTAACATCATTAACTGCTAGTTCCATGTAAAGATTAAAAGGTAAAACGGAGATAGGGAACATCCTTGTCGGACTCCCTTTCTTATTACGGCTTCTTTCTTATGTTCTTCAATTGTTACTGTTGTGGTTTGGTTCCTGTACATGTTAGCAATTGTTCTTCTATCTCTGTATTTGAACCCTAATTTTTTTAAAATGCTGAACATTTTATTCCAGTCTACGTTATCGAATGCCTTTTCTAGGTCTATAAACGCCAAGTATGTTGGTTTATTTTTCTTTAATCTTCTTTCTACTATTAATCTGAGGTCTAAAATTTCTTCCCTTGTCCCTATACTTTTCCTGAAACCAAATTGGTCTTCTAACACTTCCTCCACTCTTCTCTCAATTCTTCTGTATAGAATTCTAGTTAAAATTTTTGATGCATGACTAGTTAAACTAATTGTTCTGTATTCTTCACATTTATCTGCCCCTGCTTTCTTTGGTATCATTACTATTACACTTTTTTTGAAGTCTGATGGAAATTCCCCTTTTTCATAAATATTACACACCAGTTTGTATAGTCTATCAATCGCTTCCTCACCTGCACTGCGCAGCAATTCTACAGGTATTCCGTCTATTCCAGGAGCCTTTCTGCCATTTAAATCTTTTAGTGTTCTCTTAAATTCAGATCTCAGTATTGTTTCTCCCATTTCATCCTCCTCAACTTCCTCTTCTTCCTCTATAACACCATTTTGTAATTCATTTCCTCCGTATAACTCTTCAATATATTCTACCCATCTATCGACTTTACCTTTCGTATTATATATTGGTGTACCATCTTTGTTCAACACATTATTAGATTTTAATTTATGTACCCCAAAATTTTCCTTAACTTTCTTGTATGCTCCGTCTATTTTACCAATGTTCATTTCTCTTTCCACTTCTGAACACTTTTCTTTAATCCACTCTTCTTTTGCCAGTTTGCACTTCCTGTTTATAGCATTTCTTAATTGCTGATAGTTCCTTTTACTTTCTTCATCACTAGCATTCTTATATTTTCTATGTTCATCCATCAGCTGCAATATATCGTCTGAAACCCAAGGTTTTCTACCAGTTCTCATTATTCCGCCTAAGTTCGCTTCTGCTGATTTAAGAATTTCCTTTTTAACATTCTCCCATTCTTCTTCTACATTTTCTACCTTATCTTTTTTACTCAGACCTCTTGCGATGTCCTCCTCAAAAATCTTCTTTACCTCCTCTTCCTCAAGCTTCTCTAAATTCCACAGATTCATCTGACACCTTTTCTTCAGGTTTTTAAACCCCAATCTACATTTCATTATCACCAAATTATGGTCGCTATCAATGTCTGCTCCAGGGTAAGTTTGCAGTCAACGAGTTGATTTCTAAATCTTTGCTTAACCACGATATAATCTATCTGATACCTTGCAGTATCGCCTGGCTTTTTCCAAGTGTTTATTCTTCTATTATGATTTTTAAATTGGGTGTTGGCAATTACTAAATTATACTTCGTGCAAAACTCTATAAGTCGGTCCCCTCTTTCATTCCTTTTGCCCAGCCCGTATTCACCCACTATATTTCCTTCCTTGCCTTTTCCAATGCTTGCATTCCAATCTCCAACTATTATTAAATTTTCATCTCCTTTTACGTGTTTAATTGGTTCATCAATCTCTTCGTGTGCACACTCTACCTCATCATCATCATGGGCGCTTGTAGGCATATAGACGTTAACAATCGTCGGTTTAGGTTTTGATTTTATCCTTATTACAATGATTCTACCGCTATGCGTCTTGAAATATTCTACTCTCCTCCCTATCTTCTTTTTCATCACGAAACCGACTCCTGCCTGCCCATTATTTGACGCCGAGTTAATTACTCTAAAATCACCTGACCAAAAGTCGCCTTCCTCTTCCCACCGAACCTCACTAATTCCTACTATATACACATTCATCCTATATTAATTAAACATTATAATTATTTTTTAATTGGTGTATCATTTACTAATTACATACTTTGTCCAAATCCCATTTAAGATGGATATTCTTCATTTCCTACTAAATTTATCTGTATTTTCTGAAATAAACAAAATAAAAATAATAATTATGAGGGCGATACAAAAGTAATGGCTGATCAGTAACTGAATAAGAACATTTGAAAAAATTGAAAAATTTATTAATGGTTTCACATACATATCTTCTTTATTTTTCTACATAATAACCATTTCCTTCCAAACACTTTTGGTATTGTGAAACAAGCTTCTTCAAACTCATTGCATAAAATTTTGCTGCCTGGGATCATAGTCACTTTTGTACTTAGATGTTCAACTCTTCACTTACCTTTAATCATTGAGATGCAAACTTTTTTTTTGAGGTGTAGGAAGAGATGATAATCACTGAGTGCAAGATCAGGACTGTAAAGGGATGATAAAAAATTTCTCATCTGAATTTTGAATTGTTTCTGTTATGCATGCAGCCATGTGTGGACGTGCATTATTGTGAATAAGAACAATTTCTGATCTCAGCATTCCCTGTGGTCTGTTTTGAATGGCATGATGCGGTTTAGAAAGTGTTTGACAATAGACTTGTGATGCGATTGATGTTCCAGGTTACATGAAATCGATTAAAAGCACACCCTTTTGGCCCCAGAATACAGATGCCATAATTTTCCTTTTGGACTGGGCTTGTGTTTGAATTTTTTTGGTGTAGGTGTACTGGAATGATGCCACAGCATGGATTGATGTATCATCTCAGAATCCAGTGATGACATGGGAAAAAAATTTGTCTCCCTTATGGTTAAAGCGGTCGAGAAAAGGATGTGCTGATTGATGTCATTCTGTGATTTTTGTAAACACTTGTCAACATTTTTGGCACCCGTTATGCACACAGTTTACTATAGCCTAAAGTGTCAATCACGATTCTCAACAATGTTTTTGAAATTCTAGAGAAAGATTGGCTGTAAAATTATAATTTTCTCTCACTTTTGCATTCTTACATTCAACGAGATTGTCAGTCCAGACAGTAGACCTGCTGCTTCTATTTTCATCGTGAACATTTGAATGGCT
Source organism: Lycorma delicatula (assembly GCF_047948215.1). Taxonomy (NCBI): domain Eukaryota; kingdom Metazoa; phylum Arthropoda; class Insecta; order Hemiptera; family Fulgoridae; genus Lycorma; species Lycorma delicatula. The sequence goes on along the minus strand of NC_134455.1, from coordinate 45,130,240 downwards.
TTCCGTAAACTCATGACTCCATTGTGGTAAGCTCATATGTTTCACATAATTGATGATGAATTTCAGCAGCATTATGTCCTCTTGTGTTTAGAAATCTAATTGCTGATCAAACTTCACAATGGCTGGATTTGTTATTTCTGCACTCATTTTTACACACTTTCTCGTAAAGGTAAACAACAATAAACTGATGGCAATGTGGTGGTTATATGATCACTTTAACGTACTGTGATTGCATGATTCAGTCACTGTTATTAGTCGCTTTTTATAACTCATCAGCCTTTACTTTTGTACCATGCCTCATAATAATATACAAAATAATTAGTAATATATTTAAAATTTATACTTTTGTTAATTTAAAAAAACATAATAGTGGTAATGTTATTGCATTATTATTTGAAAACATGGATTTCAAAATATGATTCTTATAATTAAAAGTAAATAAAATGTTTGCTTAAAATACTTGAAAAATATCAGATCTAAAATATATGAGGTGATGTCAAATATTAAAACTATCCTTGCTAAAAAGAAGCTGTGATGTAATCCCCAATTCAATTAAAAAAAAAAAAAAAAAAAAAAAAAAAAAAAAAAATAATGCAGACTGCAGTAAAGTGCTTTACTGTGGAAGGGATAGAAAGACATTTATTGGTGTTACAGAGTTCGTTCCCATTGTACCTCCAGGTATCTAAATTGCAGTTATCAGTTTAACAAAAATAAAAAGTTTTATGATCAGTTTTTTTTTCAAGATCGTTTCTTTTTTTAGTGATGTAAGACTTAATGATGTCAAATGTGTCAGGCCTCCATAGGTTCTACTAGTTTCTTTGATTAACAGAAATTTATATTACGTAATGTAGCAACATCTTTCAATAAAAAAAACTTTTTTCATCTAAGATTAAAAAGAAATTGTAGAGTTTAAGAGTTCCTCCTCCTCAGGGCCCTCTTACTTGCTTATTCTTTATCTTTTAATTAACAAAAAGATAAATATTGTTTTATTTTAACTATAGTTCTTTTAAAAAAAGGTTCTTTGCATTTGGGATTTAGAAAGTGCAATGTTGTAAGGTTTATAGTCTCTTGTCCCCTAGACTCCTTAAACCCCCTGGTTTTTTTTTTACAGAAAATGAGATACTGATATGTTCATTTAAACTCTTCTTTTTTAACCCATGATATGTTTTCAGGGACAAATAAAAAACAAAATTGTCTCAAAAATGTTCCATAACCTTTGCTCTCCAGCTGTGTAGTCCAATATTGTTAACTCTTGGTTTACAGTAATTTTAATAGTGTGCTATTTGTACTGTTATTTTCCAAAAAAATAGATTCTTCCTTAAGAGCAAGTAACAATTCAAATTCCATGTTGTTAAAAAGGTTCAGGACTTCTTTCCTTAAATTCCATGTGCTTCTAGCCCTTTTTAATAAAAAAGAAGTAAATATAAGGATTGTTTTGCTGTATTTTGATTATTGGGAATAATAAAACGCTGTATGGTATTTGAAATTGTAGCCTGTTGCCCATCCATTTATCCTAGGTCTATTAGTCCTTCTGGGCATCCCTAATACCTTCTAAAAGAAAAAAAGGCCATTCTGTATAGTACGGTAAGGAAGGGTGATTATTGCTTGAGTTAATTTTGACAAAAATGATATTTTGTTCCTAATTTAGAGTACACTTTCTTTTATTACTTGTGTGTGTGTGCACATGGGCACACACAAAAGTACACATGCATATGCACACATACACACACACACACACACACATACACACATATATATATATATATATATATGTGTGTGTGTGTATGTGTTTATTTATATATATATATATATATATATATAAATAAACAAGCAGTATTTTAATTATCAGATTTAGTGTTTAAAGACAATGAACTAAGTTTGATTTGAAAGGAAGTGTATGAACATTTACTCATTGTTTTAAGTTACTTCTACATGATACTAATTATCTTGTAATATTATTAATTACATGCAATTAAGGGTTTTCATGATATTAAGAGAGTTGTCTTTAATGAGGCTTGAATTAATTTGATTTTGTCTTACTTATTTGTTAAATGGCTTGTTTAAATTTGCTAGTTGCACTTTTTGTTTTTGTGTTATCTTTGTGTTTTAAGATAATTAACTGTTTCTCTTATATTAATTTGCTTAGTGCAGGCCAGACATATGTGTTTAACAATTCAGTAGTGAAAAGGAAAGTGGTGGTAACTTGATTATAAACAGCAGATGGTCAAAACATACACATACATACAGGTTGGCAGCAGAACCTGTTGTACTTCTTTCCTTTTTCATTACTCTCACAGTTCTCTTTCTTACTCTCTCCACGCCAGCAGTTGGTTGTTCTGTGATCACTTCACGCAAAAGAATTGCAAGTTTGCCCTTGAACTGTCCTTAAAAGAATGCTTGCAGTGCAACTGTGTTTGCGGATAGAGTCCCGGAAACAAATACACTATATTATCTTGGTTGTTGAGTTCAGATCACATTCTATATTATTTCAGTTTAATTTTCTTGGCAGAATATTGGTTAAAATTTTCTCTTTTCTACTTATTATTAATGTCTTTGTATGGGTGGGATAATTTCAAAGTTATTAATTAGATGTAAATATCAAATTATATGCAATTATTAACTTCGTATTTTATATTGTTTTTGTGTTTTAATCGCATACTAGCTACAGGGCGTGCCTATGGCATGCCTCCGCTGCTAGGTCCTCCAGGCAGGCGGCGTTTCGGAATGGAATTATTAGGTGTACAAAATTGATTACCTCTTGTATAAAATTATTTTTTTTTTAATGATGAAAATTGATAGAAAGAAAGTTAAATTAGAAATTTAACTCTAGAAATTGATACTAACGAATCGGGATTTTCCGCTAGTGATTGGTACATTCCGGTGCCTACTCTTTGTTTATTTTTCATTATTTTATGAAGAAAAACAGTCACATAAATAAATAAAAAATATGTGAAAAAATTTTTAAAACACCACTATTAAATTAAACACACTAAAAGCTAAAAAATAATTTTAAGTCTGTAACCCAGGATGGATTTGACAACAAGCTTTGATGGTGATATGTAAGATTATGTGAAAGTCATAGCTTCAAATTAAAAGTTTGATTTTTTTTTGCCAGTCTTTTCTTATGCGTGTTTGCACCCCACTCTTTAGGTCATTCATCACGCATAAGAAAAAATTGGCAAAAATATAAAATTTTTAATTTTAAGCTATGACTTTCGCAAAATTTTTCATATCACCATCAAAGCTTGTCAGATCCATTCTGGGATAAAGTTTATCACTCAATCTAAAAAATTATTTTTTAGATTTTAGTATGTTTAATTTAAGAGTGATGGTGTTTTAAACATTTTTTTACATATTTTTTATTTTTTACTTTTTAGCCTTCATAAGTTTATACTTTACAGCTGCAGTAGTGCACAGGTTTGAGTGTATTTAGCGAAAGATTGGATCGTTACGTTTTATGGTGGGAGAGTGCAACCAAAACATATGGCTAAACAATTTAATTTCTGTATAACCAAGATCCGGTCGATCATTAGTGTACTTGATGCGTTAAACAGTTAGCGCTTGACTTGCTGATACATGTCAGAAAAGGACTGGTAAAAATTAGCTAACAGTACAAAAACTGAGCCCAGTTCCTTCATGAAAGCTTAAAATTGTGCAGTACACAACTACGTGATGTTTATTTTAGCAGTTTGAAGTGATCTTTCTTTTCTAATTAATAGGTGGGATTACTAACAATTTTAGCTGCTATCCTTCCTTTCACTACCCTTTAACCATCTTCTTATTGGTTGAGTAGTGTGAAACCATGCATCATAATAGTAATTCTTAAATGACATGGCTCCAGTGCATAAGAAATTTTATTGCTAAAATAGCAAGCAGTTGTCTTAAAGGTACTGCAGTGAAATTGACTGTCTGAAAAAATGTAATATAATCTCTTAATGAAGTTGTGAAACATAGATATTTTTCAGCTAGGAAAAATTGCAAAAGATGGGTTACCTTTTTTTGTTTAGTTTTCCATATAATTCATACTAGCTCATTTTACATAAATGAATTGTTATTTCAATAACAATAATGCACAAGAGTAAGCTTTAATTTGAGGTCTGTAAATAAAGTAATGAGACTAGTTTTTTTGGCAGCCAAAGTGGCAACACTAAAGTTACTAGTAAACATTTAGTTATTTGAACAGCTGATTTTTATTAGATATTAATATTTTTAGTTTATTGTTGCCACGTGAGACGTAAACACACTTTTTGTGAAACAAGTTTTTGTTGTGCGTTACAAAAATGAGTGATACTAATTATGAACAACATTGTGCAATGAAGTTTTGTTACTCTGTGTGCATGCTACTGAAACTTTTTCAAAATTGAGAAGGGTGTATGGAGATGACACTCTGTCATGAGCCCAAGTTTTTAGGTGGTTTAAAGCATTTTCAGATGGCCAGGAATCAGTTGCAGATGATCCATCGTCTGGAATACCTTTAACATCAAAAAATGACGACAGTTTTGAGCGAATCAGAGACTTTATACGGTACGACCGGTAATTAACTGTCAGACTGACTTCAGAACAATTGAATTTGAACCGTACCGCAGTCCATCAAATTTTGACAAACGAATTGAACGTGAAAAAACTTTGTGAATAATTGGTCCCAAAAAACCTCACTGTTGAACAGAAAAACTACAGGGTGGAAGTGTGTCCGATATTCTAGGGCAAATTGAAACTGATCCTTATTTTCTAAAAATGCTATTATTGGTGATAAATTTTGGATATTTGAGTACGACCCACAAACAAAATGCCAGAGCAAGGAGTGACATATGTCAAAACTCACCACGTCCCAAAAAAGCAAAAATGAGCAGATCAAAAATCAAAACCTTGCTAATTTGTTTCTTTTAAGGAGTTTTTGCCTACATGACCGACTGTAAATTAATATGTTTACCAAGAAATTCTTGAAAGACTGCGGAAAAGAGTTGCTCACGTGAGAGCAGCCATTAAAGACAACTGGATGCTACATCATGGCAATGTACCTTGTCACACTGCACTCCCAATTAATGGGTTTTTGGCAAAGAAAAACATTCCTGTAATTCCTCAACTACCTTATTCACCTGACTTTAGTCCCTGGGACATTTTCCTGTTCCCGACTTTAAAAAAACACCTCAAAGACACCATTTTGGAATAGTAGAAAACAAAATAAAAAATTAACTGACCATCTGAAGGATATTCAGAGTTTCTGAGTTCCAACACTGTTATGAAGAGTTGGAGAACCATTTGAAGCGTTGTGTGGCTTTCCAGGGAACTATTTTGATGGTGTAGAGTCCATGTATAATTGGATTGTAAATAAAAGGTTTTTCTGAACCTCAAAAAAGTTCAACCTCGTAAAGTCTCATTACTTTACAGACCTCGTATAATATGAAATTCAATTTTTTTCACAGTAAGTGGTTTGCGATGTAACTTTTAAAGCATGCATGTTCTTTTTTATCATGCTAGTATACTAAAAGTGGAAATCAGGAATTTTTCTGTTTGCATGATAAGTGCTTCTTTTTTGTGATGGAAGATTTGACTATGAAAATACTTATGGATTATTTTAGTTAATTAAGTGTACAGTAGAAGCTTGTTTTGTTTTTGTTGTGAAGACTTAAAACTGCTGGATTACTGTAGGTTACAAATTATTGAAAGTAATGTCAATTATTGAAGGTGCGTAAAAACATTATTACTTGTTGGTCCATTATTTTTCATTCTTTGTATTTTTTGAGTAGTTCTGAAATTTTGAGTAGTTTTGAAATTTTGTACCAGAAGACTTTTGTCTTCTTTAGAAATGCTTATATCACTTAAAAACTGTTTTATCTTATCAGTTATTGCCATCCCAATTGTGAGTTCAGTTCTTGTACTAAAGGTTTTGGGAAAAATTAAATTTTAGGAAAATTTTCTCCAGTTACTAAACCGGTTTTGGTTTGCTGATCTGGTTTTGAGTTTTTGTTTGCTGCACTTATGTGTTTTATTTTATTATCTTCACAAGTGCTATATAATCTATAATAAAAATATTAAACATGAGAATAGGTGTAATGTAGTTCATATGTACCAGAAGTCGTATGACTCGTTCTGGTTAGCTGGAGCTATTTAAATCTGTTTTATTGGTGATCAAATCAGTTATTGGTGTTCAAGTGTTCTTTTAGCGTTTGGTGTATTTGTATATTAAACTATTTAAAATTCACTGCAACATTTCACTTCTCTTCTTTTTTCATTTCTTACGTAATTAAGACTGTTAATGTGAAAGAAACAGATTGATTTATTAATTTTTAATCTTTTTTTATTTAAAAAATTGGTAGCAGGCAAAAAAAATGTTTTTAAGCACAATTTGAGGGAAAGAAATTCTCACAAAAATGTCCTCAATAGCATTTGGTTATCTTCAGTTGTTTAGATTTGGGAGACTATTAAGTCATAATTTTTAACATTTTCACTGTTACTAGTTTATATGATTCTCCATATGTATAAACTGATTTAAGATAAAGGTTTGCACTTGGATTCTTTGATAAAACTATTTGTTGTTATTCTGTTATTTTTGAGAAAATGTGAAATATTTTCTCAACAATTTGAAACTGTTCTTTTGTTGATTCTAATTTCCAGTTTCCTTAATAGTTTGTAGCATTTACATATAAAATCATTAAGAAATTCAGGGAAACTTTTACTTAGACTAAATCGGTCCTGTGGTTTTTATATAATCTATATTTTTATAGGAGACAAATAAACAGCGTCAGCTGAACGATGGTCTTCGAGTATTGGATTTTAATTCAACAAATTTTCAAAAATGTTATTCCACCACTATTTTTGATTTTGAAGATATTTGGTATATGATAACTACCCACCATGTAGTGGCCAAAATATGTTCTTATATTTAAAAAAGAATATTTTTTTTTGTGTAATAATCCATTTTCTAACTTGCCAATAGGTAAAAGCAGCCATTTTCCCGCTTTTTCTATGAGCTGTAGGATTCTTATTTTACATCATACAGAGGTCAAAAAGGGCTGTTTGAAAAGAGTAAAGATGGAACTTGCATAGTAAATGTAACTTACTGAAGTTACATTTACAAATTGTTTTTTCAAATATTAGGCCCAAAATAAATAATGAAGTGCTTAGGGTAGCAGGCCTATTTTTTAACTTTTTAATGTTGGCTACTGTAGTATTACTTATAAAATAAAAATTGACTGTTACTGAGTGTCTCATTAATGAAAGTAGCCGCCAAATCATAAGATTTTGAAAAATTGTCTCATTTTTAGGGCCCAAAAACTACATGTGGGAGTGTTCAATTGGCATTCACGCTGAAACAGTATGTCACAAATTGACTTACAATAGATTTCAGTATTGCACAATACTTTATTTTAGAGTTTACTGAACAGCAAATAACATTGATATCTTTAAGAAGTGGATGTACTGAAACAAAAAATATCTGTACTTTTCATAAAACAAAAGCTGTCACATTAAACTGGTTAAGAAATCTCTTTGAGAAATATCTTTGACACTTTCAACAAAAAATCTAAATTTAAAATTAATTCCAGGCAGAGCACTGTGTACAAAATGCTTAAAAAAAATACAAAACCACAAGATGATCCAGAAAGCGAACTGGAATGTCAAGGTATATTTGAACCTCAATGTGTTATTGTCAAGTCAGTGAATAAAGCTTGTTCAGCACTTGGGATTTCTCCTGTTAAAGTTCAAAACTTATCGAGCAGTGCAAAGGAACCAATTTTAAAAAAAAGTTAACAAAAATATCCAAGTGAGTTACTAGTAAATTAAACAATTCCTTTGATTTAAATATTTCTACAGAAGAAACCAGTTTATTTCCACAAAATTTTTCTGATATTAGGCAGGAAATATGAAGAATTAATCATTAAAATAAAGATAAAATGAAAACATTTACATCAACCCAGGAAAAAATTAATGTTTTAAGTTTATTACCAAGCAAGCATCTGGAGCAATTCAGCAAATTCAAAATGAGTTTAGTATTTAGCCTGTCAATCCAAACAATTAGTTAAAACAAGTGCAATTTTGCCATAAATCGGAAAAAAGGAACCCAGTCACGTAATTGATGAAAATTTATTAAATTTGGCCAAGATTTTTATTGGAATGATGAGCACAGCCAAATGTTGCCAGGTAAGAAGGATTGTGTCTCTGTAAGACAAGCTGACAGGAAGAAAATTAATATTAAAAAAAAAGCTTATCTTATGCAACTTAAAGGAATTGTACACATCCTTTAAAGAAAAACATACTTTAAAAATTGGTTTTTCAAAATTTCCTGTTTAAGACCCAAATTTTGTGTTCAGGCTGGTGGGTCAGGTATTCACTCTGTTCATGCGCACGCGTGCATATCCCACAAAAATGTAAAACTCGTGTTATCTGCACTAAAAATGAAATTTGATCATAAAATTCTCCTTTCAACTGCGGTGTGTGATATAGAAAATGAAACATGCATGCTGTCACAGTGTGAAACCTGTCCAAGTACTAATGACGTGCTCAGATTACTGCAAGAGAGCTGGGATGATTTTGATTCTGAAATTATCTTCAAAGAGTGGGTTTCTGTTGACCGTTGTGAACTAACTACTCAAATTCTTCCATGTCAAGAGCACTTAGATAAACTTACTGAAAATTTAAATAATCTAAAAAGGCATCATTTTGTTGCAAAGAAACCAGCTAATTTCCTCAACAGTAAAAAGGAAAACTTGTTGGAAGGTTAATGTACTGTAATGGGAGGAGACTTCTCTCAAAATTATCCTTTTGTGATACAGGATGAAGTCGTCATATCACTAATCAAAACATCCATTTCTTCTATATTTTAAAAAAGAAGGAAAATTACAAAGTCAAAGCTGCTGTGTGATTACTGAGTACTTGAAGTACAATACTACCATTGCTCTGCTTCCAAAAGCAAGTTATAAATAAAATAAAAACACTGTTACTACAAGTTAAACAGTGTTTTTATTTTTCTGATCGCTCCTCAGCCCAGTATAAAAACAAAAAAATGTCATAATTTGTGCTACCATCAAGATTTTGAAATTGCAGCTGAATGTCATTTTTTTGCCTCATACCATGGAAAAGTTCATGTGATGGTATTGGTGGAACTGTAAAAAGGAGTGTTACTAAAGCAAGCATTAAAAGGACAGTCGACAATCAAATTGTTACAACTTCTGAAATGTACAATTATTGCAAAAACAATATTACAAATATAACATTTATTTTCTGCTCTAATTAAGATGTTCAGGAAACTGAAGAATATCTCAGTTCTCGTTATCAGGTAATCACAACAGTCCTAAACACAAGAACCTTTCACAGTTGTTCCAAGAAGTCAGAAATGCATTCTCAAAGTCCGGGTGACCTCTGAATCAGAAACATTTACATTAGTATCGGTACACAAGGACATTGGTGTTTTTGATTGCTTTACAGGTTTACCAGTCAAAATGTAAAAATTATGTCTGCTGCATATACGACGGCAAGTGGTGGTTAGGTGAAGTTATTGAAGTCAAAATACATGAAAATGAAGAGGAATATTGAATACACTTTTTCCACCCACACAGTCGTGTTACTTCATTCAAGAAATCATTGAGAGATAATCAAACATGGGTTCAACTGGAAAATATTTTAAAGATTCTCACACCTTCAGAGCTTTTTCTATCAACTACTGGAAGAGGACACAACATTACATCAAAGATGAATGAGGACTTATCAGTTTTACTCAATAAAAAATGGCTAAGTTATAGTTTGTTATCAAAGAGTGCAAGATTTATTTAGCAGGAGTAAAATAAGGTAAAAGTGAATTGAACAACTCGTTAATGTATTTGAATTGTTTATCATTTTGTAATTATTATTTATCATTCTGTAATTGACTATACAGTCTGTCTTAAAAGTTCCCGAACTAAATTAAATAAAAATAGAGATTTAAACGAATTTATTCACATCAGCCCTCTACACAGAACCCTTCTCTAGTTGTACAGTCGTTGCAGCGACGGTAGAGGCCGTCAAACGCTCTGGAAAAATCTCTTTGTGGGTTCGCCATCAACTGCTCGGTGCAAGCCCTTTGGATGGCTGGAATGTCGTCGGAAAAGTAGCCTTTCATCTTCAACTTGGGTTTCAGGAACAAAAAATAGTCTGCTGGAGCCAAGTCCGGTGAATGTGGCTTGGGTTTAAGACGATGATTTGATTTGCGGTGTAATAATTTGTTAAAACTTTCCATGTGTGCCGAGGCATTGTCGTGGAAGAATCCAGCTGCCCGGATCCCGGTACTCGGTCCGAATTTGACGAATGCGACGCATCAGGTGTTTTTATTACTTCCAAATAGAATTTAGAATTCACGGTTTGACCAGTTGCGCGCGCACTTCCGCAACGTTTTCGTCGTGAACAGCTGTTGACGGCCTCCTGCTTCGTTAGTCGTCATCCAACGACTCTCTATCGTCTTTAAATCGCTTCCACCACTTGTATGTTGTACGAGATGCGGCTTCATCGATTGCTTGCTGCATCATAGAATAAGTTTTGACGAAAGAATTTTTAAGTCGAACACAAAATTGTATCGCGCTTCTTTGTTCCATGTCGTGAGCTCGCGCAGGGTCACGTGAACACAACGTATGCGGCTGAATATTACTCGAGACTGGAGTGACGAAACGTGTTGAAATTTTGTGCCCACAGTCGTCAGAAATCGTACTACATAGTTGTTTGATTGTCCGAGGATCGCAGTATTTGCATAGACTACAGAAATTTAGTTCGGGAACTTTTCAGACGTACTGTGTATTTTTAAATTTTGTAATTGTGTATTTATTAATTATCAATTTATTCATTCTAATGAGTTTAGTTTAATATTTTTAATATGGCAAAAATACATAACAATATTTTTGGATACGATGATTACGGTTAGAAGGAACGGTGCTTTTAGCGGTTTTGTTGGTGTTATTACTCTCAACTCCTTTGAGTAACAGAATAAATTTTGTATGGTTTTAAAGTACATAAAAAGTAGTTACTGCTTTAAACATTTCAGATTTTTATAACCTGTCCTACATGTGGTTTTTGGGCCCCAAAAATGAGATATTTTGAAAATCTTGGTAAACACTCGGTAACGGTCCATTTTTTTTTATAAGTACTACTATTATCTAAGAGTTAAGAGGTAAACAACAGGTCTGTTATCCTAAGCCCTTCATTATTTATTTTGGGCCTAAAATTTGAAAAAAAAAAAACAATTTGTAAACGTAACTTCAGTAAACATTAAAAGATTTGGTTATGTAACAAAATGAATTTTGGATGTATTAAGATAAGTTTCATCTTTACTCTTTCGAAAAAGCTTTTTTTGACCCTCTGTACGATATAAAATAAAAATGCTACAGCTCATGGAAAAGTGACGAAAATGGCTGTTTTTACCTGTTGGCGAGTTAGAAAATAGTCTCTTACTTAAGAAAAAAAAATTTTTAAATATAAAAAAAATATTTTTTGACCACTACTAGGTGGGCGGGTAATTATCATATACCAAATATCATCAAAATAAAAAATAGTAATGGACTGATAATTTTTTGAATTAGAATGAAATACCCCTACGTATAATTTCCGGTAGAGCTGTTCGCAGGCTACCCCTGGTGTCTCAAACGATTTTTTTGGAACACTATTTCGTTCGATAAGATTTGTTATTTAGTAGATCACAGGTTGTTTCTGTTGCACACTTTTTATTTTTATTTGGCAAATTATATATTTTCTTTCACAAACTACACTTTTTTCAGGTAATGAATTGTGTGTGTGTGTGTGTGTGTGTGTGTGTGTGTGTGTGTGTGTGTGTGTGTGTGTGTGCGTGCACACGTGTTTGATAAAAGATTCCATTGAGAACCGAACCTAGAACCTCTCGTTATATAAGCTGGCACGCCATTATTGGAAGTTTTTGTACGTGGTTTGTTTACACTCAGTAGCTGCTTTTGAACTCTTAAATTTTTATAATTTTAAATTAATACTGATCGTGATTTAATCATTCAAGAATTTTTAAATTTGGTTAAAATCGTGGATTTAACTGGGTTATAACTGTAACCTTGCATAATTGTATTTTTGTTTATGCAGGAATTGCAAACATGCCGTTTTAGTGTCGATCATAGATGGTGATTTTTTTCTGAAACACAAACTTTTAACATAACATTAAATTTTCTAACTCGCTTGGTTTGATTCCGTATATCCAATGTGTATCGTGTGTTAAAATATGGAGGTGTATTATAAGAGTATGTTCTTGTTGCGGTTTTTCTCTAGCTGACAAATTCTTTTTGTTAAGGGAAGTGTACAAATGTTGGATAGTTCAAAAGTTACATGTGCAATTGTATAATATAACTTTATTAGTTTTCTTCACCAAAAATAACGAAATTATCAAAATAAGATGCCGTTAATAAGATTCAATTAATCGTATGAAGATAAAATCACATCAAAAGTTAAAAGCTTCGCATCAGTTAATAGCCTCAAGAGTTAAAGGTTTGTTGATCGTATTAACTCTTGAAACTTCGTTAACGTGAGATTAGATACTGTTACTTCGGTAAAAATGGTGAAGTAAGAATTGTAAAATCTCAAAACAGAAAAGAACGAAGGTTTACAATTTCTGACAGCTATGAAAATAGCTGTCTGACATTATGAGGGTATTAGGTGGTTCATGCCATTTAGGTAGCCTTACTGGAACTCACTGATTTTTTTTTTTAGTAAAACCCCAAGGATCTTGTTTGATAGATCGGTTGTAAAATGGGTTGTTACTAGTCCTAATTATTCTAATCATTTATTTTCGAAACATTGAAGTTGATTCGATCTTTAGATGCGTGCGCGTATTCGTTTACATCCGTGTTCGAATTTTTCATAGTTTGTTTCCTTTTGGACTTGTAGTGGTGAATGTACCGATCGGCGGAGTAGTTTTGGTGTCTGTTTAATGTGTATTTTAATTTGTCGATGCTTTTATCTGGTCTAATATAATGTAGGTTCTGCTCGTATACAGAAGCGATATCCATCGGACAGATGTGCATTCTCTGTAGTTAACTTTGCTTACTCGTCAAGCCGGTTTCTTCTCCCTTCTTCATATTTCTCTTATTTCTGCTTTTATTAAGTCTTACCTATGACTTCATTACACTCCAAAATAAGCCTTATTTATACTTACTTAATTTAGATTTTATGTTGGTTTTTTTTATTATATAAGACAAGAAAGAGCTCTGTGTTTTTAATCGTGATGTAGTATAAACTTTTATGTTAAGTGGCAATTGGATAGGGTGTATTCTCCATGATATAAAGTAAGGCCTTTTAAACTGCCTATATTACGATATTTAAAAAAGTTATTTCTAAATTGTGAAAATTTTATTTTAAGTTCTCTTTTATTTGATAATAAATCTTCACTAAGAACGCTAAAACGCTTGTTATAAACCATTGACGATGAAGGAAAAGCATTAGAGTAATTGATATTTTTCCTCGTTTAGGTAGTAAGTTTCAACTAACGATCCTATTCGGTAATATTTGTGTTTTAAATTAGAAGCTGTGTGTTTTAAATGTCGACCAGCTTTTTAGACGGCCGCTTTGGGGCGTTAGCGACTGAAGAGTAACTTTATTGCTATTTTTTTTGTATTTCCTATTACCCGTCTTATTTAGGGTTTTAAATTTTGACGATGCATCTCTGACTTTTCTGAAAGTTTGATTGTTACTGTTACCTGTCTTATGTTAATAAATCATTTTCCTTGTCAAAAAATTTGTACGTGTGCTGTTTCTTGAGTATTTAGCTTTAAGTAGCCTCACATAAGGTCACTACGGCTAACCTTCAAAATGCGAACACAGTTTTCACTTCATTTTGATTATTAGAATCTTTTTGACACCTTTAAGGGTTATTGGCTTACGATTCTAACGAATATTTTTTAAAAGTATTTAAACAAGCTTATAATGTATAAATATATGTATTTTTGTTTTGTTGTAGTTTGAGTTGTAGTTCAAGAACTATTTAATAGTTCGATTTATGCTAGAAAAGAACCTTCCTTTGGTAGAATGCTTGTGAATTTTATGAATTTTGTTTTAACGGAAAATCTTGTTTTGCTGTTTCCTCTTTAAGCCACATTTGTAATTGAAGAGTTCAGTCTTGAATTGAAAAAAAAAAAAAAAAACAAAAACGAAGTTGCTCCTTTTTCATTTAGAAAAACTTTAATTACCTTGTACGTAAATGTTTAATATTTTGTATTTGTTGATTTTGGAGTAGACGGTTTGTTTGAATTCGGCTATAGAAAGGTGTAAGGTTTGATCACTGTCCATTAGAATTAGTTATCGATGATTGCGTAAGAGGTATGTTAATAATATATTCTTCTTGTATAAAAAGTGTTCGTTTCGTTTTCTGTTCGATTCGACGTTTTGTTCAAGAACGGAGATACAGTTTTCTTTTTTGTTAAATTATTACTTAATCTTAGTATTATTTATTTATTATTAACATATTTTATGTGGTCTTACTACTTATAAAATAATATAAGAACGTTTACACGTTATAATTCTTAAACGGGCCTGTTGAAGTATAGCTATTGTTTTCTTTTTAATAAAAAAAGAAAATTAGTCTGCCTCAAATAATCTGAGTATAAATTTTGCAAGTGAAATTGAATCTTTCATTCGTTCCAACGATCAAATTAAAGTCTGATTTTTGAACTCTTGGGCCTGCGTTATGTAAAAAAATGCAACATTCTATTGAAAAACTCTACTCTTTTTTGTACATTATTATGGGGGAAAAAAACATTAAAAACAATTTTGAATCGTTTTTCTTGGTTTATTACATCATTTTATTTCGGTTTATCACGATAAATTTTTTATCTATCAAGATTAAATTAATGGACATAAAAAGCTATGAGATAGTTCAAGTACATATTTTACTTCCGGTCTCTTATTGCAAAGAAAGAATTAATAGTTGGAAAATTACTTCTGTGGAACCTGATTTACTTCGGAAAGGCTATTTCATTTAATAAAAAGGAAATTTATTTTCTAATAAAAACAAAAATTTAATTAACGATATTCTATCTGACCTAATTTTTTTCTGTCACCACATACCTTTCTTCAAAATTCCAGGGAGGATATAGGTATAGATGTTACGAAGTTGCAGCATTTAATTATTTAGATTGAAAAATTACAGAGGATGAGCGAAAAGATATCTAAAGCGGACTGGTTCGATTAGAGTGAGCATTTATGTAGAAAACAAAACTGCTGGTATTAAATGTAAAGCTAGGAATTAAAAAAGATCTTAAAAAAGTTTGGAGTGCAGCTTATGTCAGCGAAACTTGCCGAAATTGAAACCGAGAAGAAAAAATATTCTGCTGAAATAGGCGTTTCAAAATATCATAATGAAATTCATTGAGTCGATAAAGTATGAATTAAACAAGTTTTAAGACGAACAAGAAAACAGAGAAGCTTGTCAATGAATCTTATAAATAGAAGAACTTGGACGGTGGTCATATTTAAGATAAAATTCAGTATTTTGCTTACAACAAATATATTTTTTTTTTAATCTGCCGATAAAAAGAATACCGGTAAATATTTATTTACAATATTGCTTGATTAAAGTTAATGTAAAAATTACCAGAGAAGACAAAATTATGTAAAACATTTAAATATCGCAGTTTAGCGTAAATCAGGAAAGAATGAAGCGCATTAAACAACGCACTTATAATACAAACCTTTGTATAATTTTTTACGACTAATGAAGAAAAATGATACATTATATTTATATTTGCTACTGAGTAAAAAACCGGACATAGATTAGTAATAAATCACATTTTAACTTATATTTTTAGTATGAACCCATTAAACGCATTAACTTACGTAACCTAAAAGTTCTTGGTATACAGATTATTTAAGAAAAATAGAACCGAAGTTAGTTTGCCATCGTTAAATGAAGCACGACAAATTTCAAGACTCCTCAATTTTACGGTACTTTTTTCTTGATAAAAAATGTTTATATCATTAAGTTAATTCTGACCTCCTTTTAAGTATCTTAACTTCTCTTGTTTAATTCAGTTTCCCTAAAAAGGATTTTTTTTAAATGTACGCAGTAGATTATTATTGTAACTGTGTTACACAAGTGTAAAAGTTGGTAAATATTGCAATTATTCTACGGCCTTCGCGATAAGAGTGAATGGAAGTGCGGCCTTTCTTACTGTTTTGGGAATTTGTGGTTAAATATAAATGTTTTTCTCATAATTGATATTTTAGAATTTGGTACAATACTGCCGTTTCCGTATTTTTCAGACACATTAAAGTGAAAAGCATTTTAATTTGGATTTAAAAGTTGCGTTTTATTTCATTTTTCACCTTTATATAATGAGAAAGCGTGGAAGTGTATACTGGTATGAGAAGTCGTGGTGGTTTTATGTTGTTTGCTTTCTTTCTCGGCTAAATTGTCGTATTTACAAGGTAGTATTTGTATTTGAAATTTGAGTGAAAGTACACGTTCAATATTTTATTAGCGAGTGATTAGTTTACGTAGCGAATTGCGTCGGTTTTTCTCAGTCCATTTCATCTTCAGCTATTTTACACGTAGAAAGTGATTATTGTGGAGCCTTACTTCGATAAAATATTCAAAAGCCATTAATATTTTAGCGGAGTTTAGTAGTAAGAGTATAAAAAGCTTATGTAAAAATTACTTCTTAAATTATGTGGTGTTACGTAGCACTAATATAAAGTGCTATAACTGTATCGGTTATAGGGGATCTTACGTGTGGTCAAGTCACTCTTGAAAACTATATAGCAATTAGCAGTAGTAACAAGCATCCCTCAGTGGGGAAAGCGAGGAAAAATACGATTTTCTGTTGCCTTCACTGGACCGTGAGTACGGTCACATCCTTAAATGCAAGCTCTCATCAAAGCAGATGGTATTCAGTTCAAGTGATACCATCATTCTCTTAACCATGATATACATCACTACTCTTTGCAAAGTTGACTGTAATTGGTGCCTCATTGAATCGTAGGTGCTTTACACGCGTCACAGACACAAGAAAGAGTCGGACAGATAGTGGAAGAATAAATGATTATACTTTCGTGATCACGAAAAAAAATAAACGTTTTGTAGAATTCTATCTTATGAATCGCTTGATGGAAAATTAAAATTTTATACCGGGGGAAAATTCCAGGGGGTTGTTTAAATCATAATATGGTAACCCACTTATTAACTATTGGATAAAGTAGCGCCTGCAAGCTTAAAGGTTCCACAAATAAAAAGTTAGAACCCGAATATTATTTTTTATTTTGCGTATATTCGCAATTGTTAAAATTTTGCTTACAAAAATTCTGATGTTCAAAACCAGCATGCAGGTTTTTACGATGGGTAATTATTAGTTATAAATAATTATTTATTTTTTAAGCGACTACAAGATAATTGTCCGATTGCAGTTACTGATAAAAGATTAAGTTTTTGATTAAAGCCTGTTTGGGTGGGATTCGAACCCAGGACTTAACGGATGAAAGAAAGAGGCGCAATACTCCGCCGAACCCCGAGGCGGCGTAAAGATTTCAGTTGTTGAGTTTGTAATGAATTCTTGTTTAATTTTCTGTCGTAAACACAGGTCTTAAAAGTTGAAATTTTGTGGTCGCTGCTAATTCATTTTGAGTGTGTCTCTTTGTAGTTGCACAGTTGCGCAATATCAGAGTTAAATTTCTTGTAATATCTTTAAATTTTGAGTGCTATTTTAATTATTTCCATTGTCCTAAATCACCTCCTGGTTCCTTTTTGCCGTTCTTATCTTCCCATACTTTTTTCCAACATGCATTTAGGCTGTAGTGGAGGACCTATTTTCTTTGACTACAGAAAATCTTTGAGTTTTCCAACCCGAATAAACTGATCGGTTTGTTCCATTTTCAATAGTATTAAAAATCCTCGAAATCTCGTTGAAAATAATGAATTTTGTAGTTTCTCTTATAATTCAATAATGGCCGTAACAAGAATATTGTGCTTGGAAGATATTAAACGTCTGCCCTCGAATTAAAAGATTCGAGTGTATCGCTTAAAACAAAATTTTACAGAGTTAAATTTTAACAAAGCAAGTGCAGTTTCTTTCAACGCAAAATATTTTTAATAAGCAAAACGGATAAAAAATTCGCTTGTGGTTAGGTATTTCTTTGTTTAGAAAAAACTTCGTTAGTTTTATATTTATATAAATAATTTTTGCTAGAAGATGTGTATATATTTTTTCTCAAATGAATGTTTAGCAGAACATTTAGCGGTATGTATTTGTGCGAACCATAATGAAAGTATTCGAGTTAGCCACAAAACAATGGGGGTATTTTCAACTGGTTGAATTAGTTTTTGCTTCAAGTTTTATTAATCTAAAAATTCTTTTCTTGAGATTGCAGCATCGTTTCACTTACTCCTTCAATTTTTTAAGTAGGCAAAGGTGTAAGCAAATTTAAGCGACGCGTGATTAAAGAAGTATTCGGCAAGCGCATTCTTGACTGATTACTACGATTTAACTTCATGTCGGATTTAAATTTAATTTCATTTGATCACTTATGTGAATTTGAATTTCTCCTTTTCTAAACAAATATTCACGAAGGTAGTAGGCGACAAAAATTAGTGCACTTTTTCTTTTATTTTCGTTGCAGTTCTATTACGCGGTAAAATACTATCTGGTGATATAATAAATTACCGGTATGTGAGAAAATTTTAATCCGTCGATTAGCATTTGTATTCGGGTCTTTTATCGAAGGAGATTCGTGTATATGTAAGAGGATGGAAGGATTCAAGATTATTTTCAGATCAAAATATTTTTAAGTCGTTGGTTGTTTACTGTCGTAATATTTTTATCGCTAATAATTTGTCTTAAACTAATTTATTTATAGCAAACATATTTAATTTTCCAATGCGGTTTCGTATGTTGTATGGGGTGCTAAGGGAGTGATCTGTTGTTAGAGTAATACACAGCGTTGGGACGCGATTAAAGGGGTTGCACGCTCTGAGAGTTTGTTGGGGTGCGATGTCTGATACGGTTGTAGGACGCCGGGAGGCTAGAACGATTAGAAGCGATGCAGAAATTGTATATATGCGATCCTAGTTAAAGTTTTATGTTATATATACGTGTGTGTAGGTTTGAGTGTAATGAATAAGTCGTGATTTTTTTAAGCATGCGCGTGTTATGTATGTGTATGTATAGTAGTACTGTACCGTTTGAATGAAAGGAAAAAGAGGGTTGTTTTGGGAGGGGTTCTATAGATTATTTTCGAGTGTTAGAACTAACGCTACCTAACAACCATTTTTTTTAGTTTACGCCTAACTCTCTCTTTTTACGTTTGCTTTCTCTGCACGCGTGCGCCACCAGTTATCTACGATACTTGATATGTGCGAACCGGACAAATTAGGTTTGGTCTATATTGATAGTAGGCTATTACAGCGGCAAGTACATAGTGTTAAAAGTTGGTTTACATTTCCGCTCTTAAATGTCGCTCTTTTTAATTTTAAAATAATGCTTTATTTACGAATTAATTTTTATTGTTTACCGTAAGTTATTTTCATTCATCATATTCAAATTTCTTTATTGCATTTACGGCTTTCGGTTAATTTTTATCATCATTTCTGCAGTTTGCGCATGCGCCGTAGTAATTAAAGTATGCATCGTTCTGCATTTATCATTTTGTCACAGTTGCAACACACGATAGCGGCAGGCAGGGTGGCCGCTTCGCTCACTTCAATGGGAAGAGTACAGACGCCACGCCACTATATAAAACCCGTTTCCCACGTGGTTATACTTGCTTGCTGTCTGTCTCCCTCGTGCTCGCTCGCTCACTCGCACTACTGTTTATCTTCGTCTCTTCTCTTTCAATACGCGGCAGCCTTCGAAAGCATGTGTATCGCTTAGTTGACAGCTGTTAAACGCGCGCGTCGTTGTATCAGTGTGTTAATATTTCTGAAGTCGTTTAATATTTAAAAATTTGTATTCCATTTGTGTCCGAAAACAGTGAAGGAATAGGATCGTCCTATTATTTGGTTGTATAAACGCTGAATAATTGTTTTAAATTTAATGAAATTATTCTACTATATATGTTGGAGGTGTTTTGAATCGTTTTTTATAAATATTGCAATTTTTTTCGTTTCGCATTTTCGTCTTTGATAGAACATTTTTTGATCGATAATGAATAGTGCACGGTAATGTATGAAGTTGAAATCTTTTAGTGTGTTTTATATGTGTGTTTTGACCGTATTTTCGCGTGACTACCCGGTAAGGTGTCTGCAATACAGATTCGAAAATTTCGTGTGGAAATTTGAATTGAATCGAGTGGTGGGATCGGTGAGGTGTGATTTTTATCTGTAGTGTATATGCGGTTGTTGACTGCGGTAATTTACAGGTGCTACAGTGTTTGTTTAACAAATATTTTGTTACGCGTATCGTTCTGCGATATCATAATTAATAAAAGAGATGCGGACATGGATTTATGGGAAATCGTCCATCATTTACTTAAAAACCATCACCATCAACAGCAGGTAATGCGGTTTAAAATTATCTGGATATTTTGTCGATACGTAACATATTAATTGAATGTAATGTGTGCGAATTAAATTTCGAATCAATGTTACTAGCTTCCACCGATGTTATTCAAGTGAACGACTTTTTTGGTCGATAAAAAAAGCGATATAAAGTTAGCGTTGCGCGCTTGATATTAAACTACTTCATTTTTTTTTTTGGTTTGTTTATAATGAGCAGAATTTTCATTGTATTAATCGTGTTATTGTAATGTGTACTGTGTAGTGAAACGTTTATTAGTCCGAATTGTAATTGCAGTTTTCGAATTTACAACATATTGAAAGCGAATTGACCTATTTATCAGATCAGGCGTGAAGTTATAGAATCGTTTAATGAGCTACTGATCTTTAATAACAGAACGGTTGCGCGTTTATATAAGCTGTTACTTTTATTTATTTTTTTGTTGCTAGCCAACAAACAGTTTTAAGTTGTGGCTAGGAAAAAATAATGTTAGTTGTGTTTTATTAAGATTATATCGTGGGAATAGTCATCGTATGTTTAATTTCGGTAGTTTTGCAATTGTTTTGTATCAGTAATATTGATTGTCGGACATAGGTTAGTAAATCATCCCGTAGTAAATATTCTGCTGTTAATGAATTGATCTAGTGTTTGTTTTTGCTTTTACTGTTGATCATAAATATTAAAGGTAATAGAATATCAAAGATTTGCTTATTAAAAAACATTACAATTCGTAATTTCTTTTCTTGAAAGAGAAAAGCCAATCGTTTGAATAGAAAAAATTACAGTCGATTGAACTTTTTATAATTTTACAGAACGTTGAATATTACTAGACATAAAACGGTGAATCAGGTTGTTACTTGCGTTGGTTCGATAAGGCAGGTTATTTTATTATGTAGAAAATTGCTGTCCTTATCGAAAACTAAATGAACCGGCTTCGTGAGCACTTAAATAGGGTTTTTGCGTTTGTGAGGGAAGATCAGTTAATAGGAATAAAAAAGCAGCTAAGAATTTAAGATTGTGACGTTTGGTAACATTTTCTTAATTTATAAAATAATTTTGTAATTTATTAAACTTTCATAGCCGAACGAGGTACGCAAAAAACTGGGCGGATTAGTGAAAATTCATTTAAATTGGTTAATATTACATCAACAAATTGTGCGCGTGTACACTTATAAGAATATAATTTTATGATATAAAATTTACAAAAATAGTTATATCTGAAGTAAAATTTACGTGTTCAAGGAAATAACATTTAAATTGCGTTTTATGGCGTATTTTATCATTGAAATTTAGTAAGGTTGAGCATGAATTACCAACTACGTCAAGTCTCGCCAATAAAAGTTTGGATTCACCGGGTCTACCTGTGAAAGTTTAAAAGCGATTCGACAATTGTATTTTTCTATTTAAGTTTCTACATCTGCTCGTTAAATTATTTGTTACTTTTTAAAATTTGTTTATAGAAATTCAGAATACGACATTCGACCAGAGCCTTTCTAGACCTAAGTCGATAGGTGGTTTTGTTAATGAATATGTACCGTTTTATAAATTAAGTACTGTTGATTCATCCCCAAAATTTACTTACATAATCCCTAATGTTTCAATTTTAATATATACTGGATTATTAGATAAAAAAATCACTTTGAAACGGGCCGTTTTAGTATCTACGATGCTTTTAATATCCTCTCTTTATTTTATCCCCGGAATGTGATATTTTCAAAACAAATTGATTTTTTAACATTTACGCCATGAGTTTCGCTATATCGAGTGAGCGTTCTGTATGTATGAGAACGTGTTTGAGTCTTGGCGAGAACTATGACCGATTGCATGTTTCGACCGTAAACCTATTTTTATTTATTTTGGATTACTTCACGATTAGATGCGTATGTTTATTTTTGTTTTAATACTAAATTCATTTTGTTAAACCTTTGTGTATTGACCTAACGTTTATGTTTGAGGTACTTCTGTAAACATGCACACAAAAACATGAATTTAATCTACCGGAGGAAGTTTGTCTATCGACCAACACGGTACTGTGAAGATTATTTCTACTGACACTCCTTTCGATACACTTTACTGTTCTTATACGAATTTCTTACGTGTGGTGTGAATAAATTCTTCCTTTTTTTTAGAAAAGGTAGTAAAACGTGCATAAATTAATTGTAGGCTATTAATTAAATTAATTGAATTTTTAAGCCTGAATTTAAATGTGACTAAAATCTGACAGTGCAGGAAAAAAAATTCTAGTTCAAATTTTTGAGTTGTGTGTTTCAGTATGTTGAATTCTTAAATTTTGTACCTATTTTTTTAACTTCTAATGTTAAAGCACGTGGCATTAGGTATTATTTTTCTGGTTTTCTTTAGACAGATGCATTAATAAAAGTGTTTTAGTAATGCGTAACGGTTGAAACTTTAGTTACTACATCCTCGTATTTTATTAAAGTTTTAGATTTAGTTTGCTTTGTGTATCGGCCTTAACAATTAAATACTTTTTTACTCTTACATGTATGTGTATGAGGCCTGTGTTCGGTAAGAGGCAAAAACTGTATAATAAATTAAGATTTTAAAAGAGTATAGTTGTATATATAATAATAAATTATATAAGTTCTTGTTAGTACAAGATTTCTATATAATTTCAGTTATGAGGTTACAGTTTCCAGTTTAACTTTAATGAAAAGTTAGCGATTTTTAGAAGAGGAAGAAGTAAAGGTGATGGGTTGACGACAAGCCTCTCCACATCGGTTCCTCACCCACCCTGTGATCGGTTAACACTAGCTGGCCTTGAAGTGTCGAGTTACCTAACAGGTAGCAAACAAGAAAATTATTTTCAATTTATAAACGTATATATATTAAAAAAAATTACAAAACTTAAAAAGTTGATGACTACGTTGAGATGAGTATAAACACAGTCGAACGAGGTTTAACGACGATTAAATAAATGACTAAAATAAATAAAAGAAAAACTTTCAAGGAGCACGTGAAGGAGACAGAACGATGAGAGGGGATGCAGGAGCGGGAAGGAAGGAGGACCGGTCCAGTTTGTCCCAATCTGGTTGGAACTTGGGGGAATAAATGTGTCGAGAAGTGGGACAAGACATGTTGCGTGGTTACAGATAGACAGGTTATCAGGAACGGCTGGTCTATGATGAGTGGCTCCGCAGGAATGAGCAGTTTGTATAGAAGAGTCAACAAGATGTCTTGGATTTAATATTTGCCGTATGTTGTAGGATTGAAACATGTAATCGAGTCGAGCTGGAAAAACACACTTCATATTAATTTAAAAAGGCGCTATAAATTAGTAATTAATTCTATATAGTAGTAATAATAATTTATATAGCGTTTTTTTGTAATATTATTCTCTCTTCATACTTCTTCCATAAAGTAATTACGTCAACTGTTCACGTATATTTATGTACACATGATTACGTATATACTATCCTATACTTTCCTATCGTGCAAAAGAAATAATGATTTTTTCCGCTAGTAAATCTGCAGATGACCAGAAGTGCTTAAAATGTCAAATTATATTTTTTTAAGACTCAAATAATGTAGGAAAGAATAAAAAAAATAGTTTGGACTATTAGGAATTTATTGTTACCATATCATTAGCAGGAATCTGAAAAAACCAGTTTAACTCAGTTGATAAAGTCATAAAATTTCTTGGATTTATTTGGTGCTTATTTTGATCGGTTAACGTTAACAAATGCATAATACTAGTCAGTCAGATCTCTGCCCCCTGGACCCTCTCCTCCCGTGTTTATTAAACTCGTGCATGTGAGAATAATAACGATAAATAAAAATTAAAGCCTCTTCAATTTATAAAAATTTCTGGTGTATTGTAATTTCTTTAGAGCATCGGGGTTTTGTCAGTACAAGATCTAAAACCGATCGGTCTGAAGAATGAGATTTAAAAATAATCGACTTATATCTTAGAAATAGTAATTATGTAGTTCGTGGTTATTTAGTTTCGTATATAGTGTTAGTTTCATAGTGTAGTTAGTTTCGTATATAGTTCTTTGTCGTAGTATAACTACTACGACCGGTTACCCGCCCTTCGTGCGACTAAAAGTGTATTTCAAGCGTTACTCGACAAACACCACTGGGAGCTGATCGTACTTGTTTCAAATTTTTTTTTTTTTTTAATTTCTTTTTGATGTTTTAGTAATCCGAGGCAGATGCAGCCAGTCGCATTGCGCATACAGTGGCTGTGGGTATGCTAGTTGAGCAGCTGATTCGTACACCATCGCACCCTTTAAAAAATTGAAATTAAAAAAACCCGAAAATGGTTTTTGGACATTTATCTAAAGACCATTTGGAAGCCCAAATTGAGTGAATATCTCGTTTAGTATAGTCGGAAATGGGGAAAATTTGCAGTCGTTCAAAGTTTTTTCACTTTTCTTTACTTTTTTCACGGTCAGATTTCGACAAATCTAGAAATTGGTTTTTAAATATTAAAATGAAGATTACACACCCAAAAATCAAGTTGATACCTTCATTTGTTACAGATAAATAAAAAATAAAAAAAGATACTAAAATTCATTATTATTCCATTTTAATCCTTCAAAAACTCGGAATTTCAAAAAATCCTGCTTTCTAAGCGTGAGCTTCTACCGAAAGAACATGCATGCAAACTTTCATCAATTGATCTCCAGTAGTTTTTGCTGTGCGTTGATTATGAATAGGTCAGGACTTATTATTTTATTGGCAAAGATAACATGAAAAAAACATAATATAATAAAACGGCTCTTTTTAGATAGTAGAAATATTTTTTTTTTTATTATTACGGGAGACTTTCCTCATACTGAAGTTTTCCATACGAAATATACACATAAATATAATATTAAAATTTAGTAAACAAAATTGTAAAAAAAACATAGATGTAATCAAGAATAACCACCAATCTTATCATAACATATTCATCATATTTCAGGTTTTCTGAAACCTTTTCAAAGTTTGGTGAGAAACAAACCGTAAACTGTCTGCTCTGCTACGAGCGTGAGCAGAGACTATCTGAAGTGCGGGATTGTGTATTATTTTGTAGTACACAAAACATTATTATTTTGTTTTTTCCTAGATTTGAGTTTTGCGAGAGAATGCTTTGAGAATATCAGCCTATCATGAAATAGGTATATCGTTACCGACAAATTAAAGTTATCTTCAAATCATTTATAAAAGAATAATTTAATTTATCGTTTAAAAGCATTCATTTCTAGTTTTCGGGAAATATATTAAGCGGGATCATCCCCGCTTAATTAGCCTTCTCTACAAAGAACCTTCTCTACAATAGGACCTTCTCTACAAAGTAAAACGAGAATCATCAAAATCGATCCGTTTGGTAAAGAGCGAAGCTCGAACTCAGAAAAACATACGGGTCGAATTGAGGATCTCCTCCTTTTGGAAATCATTTAAGAAAGTCAACTAGATGTATATATATATATATATATATATATATATATATATATATATATATATATTGTTAGCCTAAAGTTGCTTATTTTAAATTTATTAGATTTAAATTAAAGTTAAGAGAATTTATGAATTTCTGTACTTAAGTTTTTTTTTTACGTGACTGATGTAAGTAATTTTTTTTATAGTAAGTAATGAAATAAAATATTGAACTTTATAAAATTTGGGTATAGTGAAACAACTAGTAGGTTTTAAGCGATAAAAAACGAACATTGTAAATTTGTAATAGAATCTGAATTAGAACTAAAATTCTTCTTCTTAATAACTCCTTAGAAGGATATTTCTAGCTATTTGTTTCTGAGAACCTTAAAATACTCAAAAGGTCCAACGGCCAGGAAAAAATATACTTACACGTTGAATAATAAAAATCTACGATTATGTTAAAGGTTGCAGAGTAATTACAGTTGTTAAATTCCAGTTTTGATTTTAGGTGGTTGAACGTGAACTAATGAGGATTCACGGTGAACTCGTTACAAAACGTTTTCTACGGAATTGACGTTAAGATGAACTATCTACATTTAAACACTAAGACACTTTGACGGTTATCTGCTATGAAAAATAATTCTTAAAAGATTTGTTTAGATACACATTTTCTCGCAATTCGATAACTTAATTTGTGTTTTATAAAAATTTCTAATGAGAGAAAGGGAAAAGGAAAGAGAGAGAGAGAGAGAGAGAGAGAGAGAGAGAGAGAGAGAGAGAGAGAGAGAGAGAGTGAGAGTGAGAGAGAGAGAGAGAGCGAGAGATAGATAGCGTGATAGAGTGAGGGAGAGGGATTGGGATATTAAAGGGACACTTTTAACCTTTTATGTTTGTTCATTTAATACTTGTAAAGGGGTTGAATGACAATTATTTTGGTCGTGGTGGGGATAAAAATCGTAAAATAGTTTGTTTCGGTAAATAGTCGAACGGTAAAAATGATATTTTATATTTTTTTCAAAACCGATGTTTTCGAAATGTTTCGAAAAAACAATGACTTCTACAACACCCTTCCTTCTAGCATGAAACGATGTTAATATTATCTTTTGTTTTCAGCGCAAGTAAACGTTTTTAAACAAGTATAAAAAACATTGATTCAACTTAAATTTTTCTTTATTACAGAAAATTTTCCGAAATTTTTTCGTGATAATTTTATCAGCCATCGATTTTGTTTTTCCGTTTCCCTTGTGTACTTTATTTTGATAGAATATAACAGTTATACTGTAAAAAATATGTTTTCATAGTTGTCTGAAATGTGTTTTAATTTTGAATTTTTGGCCGAAAAAAATTTGTAGCATTGAAGGTGCGGATGTTAGGAATCTTGTTGTTGGGGAGTTAGAATGTGTTAATTTTTTTTGTACGGTAGTTAAATATTCTTTTTATTTATTATTGTAGTGTTTTTATTTGTCTGCATTAAGTTGTTCGTTTCAGTTTAAGAATATTAATGAGGGTATATGTTATGCTTTTGTATGGTGGGAAGGAATCAGCAGACTATGAAGTTGAAGGTAATAACATTTTATTTTATTAATTTTGAATTCCAGGACTTGCTTCTTGTAGATGTTTGTATTATTTTTGTTGTTATTGTTGTCCAATTAGTTGCGTTAGCTTCGACCTTCATTACTTACAGACTTCTAATGCGCCGTCATTATTGCTAGGAGAGCGTGGTAGCTAGATGAGTGGGAGAAGAATGGTAGAGTGAGAGAGTGATAGCGAGTCCTATTGGAGTGGGAGGGTGGAATGAGTTGGACAGAGAGGTTAAGTGTTGTGATCTAAGCTCTTCAGTTTCATCTATTTGTTTCATCTTAATATCTTCCGTGTGAATTGATCAGATATAATGTTTATTGTTTAATCCTATATTGTGTCCTCGCGGTTTATTTTTTTGCAAACTAGTCGGTTAGTAATATGTTTATACAGTCGTGTAACTCATTTAAGCCATTTTGATTTGAAGATGATTATTCTGAATTAATTGTCTGTTAATGAAATAAGAGATAATATTTTTCGTCCCCGTTGTAGCATAATACGTTTCTTAATTCAGAATAATGCTTAATTTATGATAAACTATGATCTGAATTTATATTCAGTGAAATAGGTATTAAAATGTAATCGAGCAGTTGTGTAGGTGATTGACAGATTACAGCGTTGCAACGAAATTGATCGCAAGTAGGTAATCATTACAATTGAATTACTTTTTATGAGTAATCTTTTATAGAGTAAACGGGTCGCTTGGACCCGTTGGAGTTTTAAAGAGTGTCTGTAGTTTTTTCTGTTTCTGTACGAATGTCCGTCGGGTTTATTAATTCGTAGAAATTAATCATTTAATTGATTTCGGATTTCGTTTGCAAATTCTAATCGCTCGACACTATTGATTACAGAATGCAAGCTGGAAACTTTTGTTCCGACCAAAAATTACTTAAAAAAAATATTATGAAAACTATTTCAAGACCAAAAAAATATAATTTAGGGTAATTCTGAGTAATTGCTGGTCAACTTCAGATTTTTTCATATTTTAATATACTGTAGTAGACGTGCTTAGGATCAGGAAAACACAAGGTTTAAATGGAAAGCAGGTTTGGACAGAAGGTGGGACACCTTCTGTCCCACCTTTGACCTTTGACCTTGCACGGGACGTGCAAGGTCGTACCTTCTGTCCAAACGCGGACTTTGACTTTGCACGGGACGTGCAAGGTCAAAGTCCGCGCCGCGTTATTAGCCCTATAGTCAATTAGCAATCAGTTTTGTGAGTTCTGGAGGCCTGTTCAGATGCTAATCCGTTATGTGACGGACACATTGACCTTAATAGTTGTCAGAGCCAGACTGAGTAAGCCGACTCTTCGCTAGGTGGGTTACCCGTTGTACACATGACTGATAGCAAGGAACATGTGGTGTATTTTCTCTCTATAGTGAATATATTGCTGTTTAAACATAAATTCGGCCAAATATCCTATGAGATTGTGTTAAATATTACCAATCCTTTCTAATCTTCCCTAATCTTCACAAAAGAACGGACTAGCATCTGAACAGGTCTCGATAACTAATAAAACCGATAGTTAATTGACTGAGTAATGCTGACTCGGCGCGGACTTTAACTTAGCACGGGTCACCCGTTGTCCAAACCTGCTTTTCGACATTTAGATCTTGTGTTTTCCTGATTGTAAGTACATCTACTATGGTGCATTAAATTATGAAAAAAATTGAAGTCGATCAAGAAATTTCTCAGAATTGCTTAATTTAGTTGCAATGAGCGCGTAGAGAATTTCGCCGTCATTTTAATCTGGGACGGCACGACCGTGTTCCATCAGCACATGCAATTAAAACATGGATATCTAATTTTGAGGAAACTGGTTCGGCAATGAAAAAGAAACCTCCAGGCCGTTAGCGAACCTTCCGTACACCACAGAATGTTCAAGCTTTACAAGATGCTATCACGCGAAGTCCACATCGGTCAATCCGTCGTCTCTCAGCATCTTTACAATTGCATAGTTCAAGTGTTCGAAGAATGTTAATGAAGGACTTGCAATTCCATCCATACAAGTTGCAGATCCTCCAGGAACTGAAACCGAACGATGCAGTTGTGCGAGCATAATTCTGTAATGTAATGCTTCAGAAGATAAATGATAACGAAAAGTTTGTTCACGAACTGTGGATGTCAGACGAAGCGCATTTCCACCTCGGTGGATTTGTTAACAAGCAAAATTTCAGATACTGGGCACAAGAAAATCCTACGCAGCTACACCAGCGTCCGTTGCACAGGCAGAAAGTGACTGTGTGGTGTGCTAAGTCATCTTACGGTGTTATAGGCCGTTATTTTTTTGAGGATGACAACGGTCTTGCGATTACAGTGACGTCGGCTCGTTACGTAGCCATGCTTGAAACCTTTGTTGTGGAACAACAAAAGAGATTTCCACCAATTCTTAACACAGCTTGGTTTCAACAAGACGGAGCAACGTCACATACTGCACGAATATCGATGGCAGCTGTACGCCGAATTTTTGGACAACGTGTCATTTCACGAAATGGTGACATTAGATGGCCTCCCAGAACGCCTGATCTCTCAGCTTGCGATTACTTTTTGTGGGGTCACCTTAAAAGCAAAGTGTTCCACAGTAGATCTGCTACAACGGAAGAACTGAAGGCAAAGATCCGAGAAGCAATTGCGGAAATTCCAGTCGAGATGTTACGTCAAACCATGAACAATTTAACGAAGAGAATTCGTGAGTGTTTACGTAGAAGAGGTCACCTGCAAGATGTCATCTTTAAAAAATAAACTAAAATGTATGTATCCTAAAATGGCAACATTTGTACAATTACAAGAAATAAAATTCATTTTCTAAAAAAAATTTCATTAACGTTATTTAATTTTTTAAATTTCCCGTTTCTTTGAATCACCTGTATATCAGGAGAAAATGTGCACTTGAAAAATTTCCGTTATTTTAAACGCGGTTTTTAATATCGCTGTTGGATCGGACTTTAGTAAAGAAAAATGTTATAGAGAAATGTTGGTGATAGTGGCACACGCCACTTACGGGTGCTATTTGTTGTTCGTTTGATGCGTACACAACAGAGTTAATTCTGAGTTTGTTGGACCGTACATTTTATTTAATACTTAACATTAATTGATTGCAATAGCTCTGCTACTTAAAAATTTAATTTTTTTTACGCATATTAATTTTTTTGTGCTAATTCTTTAATTGTATCTGGGCGAGGAACAATTTTTGCTCTTGTATTTCTCAGGAACGTGTTTTACGTAAATTTGTGATTTAAATCGTGTTTCTCAATCTTTAAACCATTCTGTATCGCTTGTTATTCATCGGTTTTATGTTTAGCCCCTTTGCAACTGTGAAGAATTTCCCCGATGAATCATACTTCAACAGCCCTCATTCTTTGTGTGTTTTTTTTTGTTTCCGGGTGATCGCCACACTTGATTTAGAGCAGCACGACATAAAACGGTCACACTCACTCGCTTATAGCTTTTTCTCGCTCTTTCGCTATGTTTACTAGTTACCTTGAGTTTTATATTTTTGACGGCAGGGTTAAGTATATTGTTAATATTTGAATTTTAGTGTTAATTGAAATGTCCTGTGGTGACTATCGTAGAGTAAATGTGGTCAGTGAAAATTGAAGATTGCTGTAAGCCATTATAACTAAAATAAGAAGAACTGTAAGAAACGTACTGCAGTAACGAGCGTTTTAGAAAAAATCCAGTTACTTAAACGTATGATAATTGCTCTATTGACGTATTTTTATGGTATGAATTTAGGGCTTGTATTTTTCAATGAATGTGTATGCCTTCACAGATTTTGAACTAATCCCGTTTCTCGCTTATTAGTATAAACATTTAACTTGCTTTAGTTATAATCAAATCTTGCAACTGCTATATCTTTTGATCTATCGTATGAAAATCAATGAAATTTGATACACGTATGTAACTTCTATGACAATACAATACTACGGTGTTAGAATTTGAATATGCCCCCCCCCCGAACTACTTCTACACTAAATTCATGCAAGTTGCTGAAAATTTTAATTTCTCATGAACTATCGTATGAAAATCAATGAAATTTAATTCACGTATGTAACTTCGGTGACAATACAATGCTACAGTGTAGGCATTTTGATATGAATCACCCCACCCCCGCGGTACCACTACGCTAAATTCATGCATTTAGTTGAAAATTTTCATTTCTCATGAACTATCGTATGAAAATGATTAAAATTTGGTACACGTATGTAACTTCGATGTGTAAAAATAAATATTTTTACTTTTTAGTCTTAATAAACAAACAAACTTGAACAAACAATAATATTCAGATATAAATATTATTAAGAATATTTTTTTTGGATGTAAAAATTTTATTGTTCATTAAGACTAAAAAGTAAAAAATAAAAATAAAAAAATACAAAAAACCAAAAACCCCCCAAAAAATTACAAAAATATATTTGATTACCTAAAAATTATTTTTTAAAAAGCTTTTATTTAACTAATATTAATATTGACATTCATAAAAAAGGAAACAAATTAGAAAAACCCTGTAAAAAGTAAAAAATAAGAATTAAATCAAATTGAGAATTGTAAACAAAAAAAAGTAATATATTAACAAATATAAAAATATACTGAAAAGTAAAAAAATAAATTACATAAATATCTAATAAATAAAAAAATAAATAAATGTAATAATTATTAAATTTTAAAATTAAGTAATGAAAATATTTTAGTTAAATAAAAGCGTGGCGCAGATTTTATAATTTATTTAAAACAACCAATAAATAAAACAAATAAACAAAAGCAGCAAACTTTACGAATAAAAGAATAAAAAATTAGTATGTTTCGTCTTATTGCTCTTTGTCGCCGGTAAACGGTTTTAAGTTAGCTTTTTTGTGTATCTGTGCTACGTTCTTGTCGACGTGAACCGATATATTTGCTGAAAACTATCATCAAACGTGAAGTCGGAAAATTTGGTTGTAAACTTTTAACGTAAATCTTATTTAATTTTAATCTTGCAGTAATTTAATATAGTTTGTTGCATTTTAATGCCACCAAATACATGTTTCAAAACAACGAAACTTGCACGTGGGAATTATTGTGCGGTTGTGATTTGGTATTCGGTATTTTTACATATACCGAACAAAATTTAGTATTCGAATGACCGTGATCTGAAGTTAAAGTACGATCAAATTTAAAATGTAAGCCGACTGTTTGGGATGATGGTCGGAATCATCATAGATTAGTTTATAAAGTAGCCGCCCACTTTGATACCAGTGGACGCAGGTTAAAATCTTTGACTGTGTCGTATACCCAAATTTGTTGCTTTTCAACAATAGTTGTTACTGGTGAACTTTATACTAGAGTATTTAATTACGCTGCGTAGGGTTATCGTTTTGAAGATGGATGAGACCGTTTTGTGATCTGAGATCGGGCTAATAGTTGTTTAATTTAGGTATTTGATTACTTTAATACAAATTTATAATATTAACCGTATTCTTGATACCTTATCGTCTTTCGAAATGCGACGTCTTGAATGGAATTGACGAAATCATTTCAGATTATTTTATCGAATTTTAAGCGGTAATAATAATAACGTTTAATCATATGTACGAGTATAACGCAATTAAATTCTAAAACGAAATTTGTAATTTCATTAACGATCAAACTTCCGTTTAAATGCCATTTATAGATTTTTGCAACATTTTGTAGGCCTGTCCAAGAAATAGATTACAAAGGAAATAATTTGTAAAGGTAACGTTTACCACAAACTGTTTTCGTTTGATTATTTGTTAACATTCTGCTTTTTTATCGGGTTTGATCATCTAATTTCTATAAAATTAAATTTTGAAGGTAAGTCAGACAAGCGGAAGCTTTGTTTTAGGGTTTTTTCTACGGATTAATTTCATATGTTTTTTACCGTTATCACGGATGTATTATTAAATGTATTTTTGTACAGAAAGGTTATTTTTTGCCAAAGTGTCGCTTTAAACAATGTGGAAGTACCGATTCTGAAAATCTGTCACAGTGCTATTGGTCGGTCTGCTTTTGGTCTCGTGACAAGAGACTATGTGAATTCTCTCGGTTAAAATGGATTTCAAACAAAAATTAGAGCTTTTTGCGAATTTTTTCTAAATTTTATATCGTAAGTTTGAACGTTTTATTTTTAGTCGATTCGGTTTAACGAAAAAGAAAAAATTCTTATTAAAAAATTCTTAATAAGAAAGAAATTCTTATTTCTTAAAAAGAATTTTCTTATTAAGAAAGAATTCTTTCTCGTTCTTATCGGTTAACGAGAAAGAATTCTTTTTGACGAAACGTTCTGTGTTTTCTTTGGAACGCAGCGTAAATGTGCGGTTAGTTGGGAGATTTTTGCAGATGTTGGTGAGGAAAGTATTAACATAATTCGCAATCTTTGTCAATCTTTATTAGTGTGTAAACATTTTATACATTCACGTAAAACGTTCATGTGTTCGTGTGATCTGATCGAACTGTAGAGAAAAAAATACTAATTAGAGATTAGGTGAGCATCTACCCGTAATATTTTGTTTATTGTCAAAAGTTGCCTGTAAGTTGTATTCGTTCCAGAATGTGTCATTCCTCATATCTTTTTTGATGTGAACGATAACGCATTATATTACGCTGGTATTCGGAGCGATTAAAATATGGTGTCAAGTGCTTACTATCCGCTTGATTGTTGTAATAATATTATTATATTCAAAACCACAATATGATGATCGGTTCAGCAAACTAACCGGCCAGTTATCGTGTTCACCCTTTGGAACACCCCTGCTGTTTCTCGCTCCTCTTTCCACCCTCTTCTAATATGGAATCGAGTTAAAAGAGGGTATATTAATACGTTCAATTATTAAATAACCCGTGTAAGCAGCTAGCCGCCGTCCATTATTTAATCATTACGTTTGTCTACACTCACGTGGGCGCTCGCGCGGCATTTTTCGTCTTTTTCTCACATCTATTATTGGAAAACATATCCGCTCGATGCCTGAGTGTACACAGACGCTTATTTCACCATTAATTCCGTCTTTATTTTATGTTACAAATTTTTTCCTTCATTTCTAAAGTCGGTTTTACCTTGGTCACGCCCTATTAAACCGTTAAATTATTTACTTTTTTAACTGCAGTTGGTTTAATCGGTTAATATAAAATTATTTTGTTTTCATTATCTTTTATTACTTACTTTTGTAAGCTTTGCATGATACACAGTATTTATTTCATTAACCTATTGTAAAAAACTACATTCTTGAATTTTGTGTTTTGCATTGGAATCTGTAAATAGGGGAAAGAAAATAAGGTGTTAGTGATTGTGCGCATTTATCTTACGTAAACGGTTTTTCTTAATTTCCCTTGTGGGTTGTCTCTTTGATGTTCCTTTTAGTAATCGGTATGATCGTTTCTGCCGTACCTTAGTTTTTGTTTGGTTTATTCGGGCAGCGTTTTAAAATCATCTACCACCGAGCCTTTTTTCGGGTCCCAAGACTTTTTTAACAGTAAATGTAAACTACTCGTCGCTTTTACTCAGACAGGTGAAATCTGAGTTTGGGTCTTCAAATATCGTATGCGATCGTTGATTCGTGTCCGAATCATATGCGATAAGCGGGAATAATTTTGATGTATTTTATATTCTAGTGTTCTGATTTATTATCGCATTTGCGTATCAATGGAAAGCCGATCTGCGTTCTTCACAAATTTAGTGTGTTATGAAACGGCTTGTTCTCTTTATGAATAGGATGATAAATACAAGTAAATCTTGATAGTGCGTAGTCGAGTAGTCTATTCGTTTTCATCTCTTGTGCCAAAACTGTCCCCCACGTCGACTGTATTTCTTACTGGCGGTACCTGGGTGGCTATTAAAATCTCCGTACAGTATTGCATCTTTCCGAGCGACACTTCGTCGCTCTTCCGGTGCCCTTCTATTTGACTACACACTCGATGGATCTACACTAAGGCGTGATTCATCCATCCGTGACTTGGGGATTACTTTATCGCACGATCTCAATCCCATAGATCACATCGGTGTAATTACTAGCAAGGCTGCTCGAGCTCTGGGTCTTCTCATCAGAATGTCCAAAATGGGTCTAAGTGTGGAGGCTGTGAGGATTGTTTACGCTGCTCTTGTCAGATCAGTTCTGGAGTTTGGGAGTGTTGTTTGGTCAGTTCATCAGCTTGGACACATCCAGCGTCTCCAAAGGATACAGGACAGATTTTTGCGTGTTGGGGTCAGGTTTGGCTTTGAACCTGGGGTCAGGTTTTTTTACTTAAGCTGTTTGATTTCAGAATTCCTTGTCGGACTCGATCATAACACCTGTTCGTTCAGCCGTCGTGTGTGTTCTACCAGTTATTAGCTACATAGTACTATTCCGCGAATTCACAAGCTTGAAACTTGGTCTCTCCGCTCCGTGCTTTACGATAGCGTCTATCACCTAAAAAAAGTATTTAAATCCTTGTATTGTGTTACTATGTCCTGTTCTCTTTGCCAGTTTATTTTTTTCCGATTTATTAACTATATACGTCAGCCTTGTTTGGTTGTGCGTTTGCTTTTCCTATTACTGTTATTGTTGCATTGTATTGTTATATTGTATCTTTTGTGAATTGGCGAATGGCGTTAATAAATATATTAAGTTTTTTTTATTGAAAATGCTTTATCGGTAACGTGTTATGTATTTATGAAATTTTTTTAAAATTTAAAATAAATTTGCGCCAGAAGGTCAGAGCTCCCTTAATTTCTTAAAAATAAGTTAAAAAATGTTAAACGTTTAACGGTATTAATTTTTATCCTGTTAATCTTTTTGACAAGTGAATTCTGGGTCATTAAACGGTTTTTCCTATTGATAATAATATACTGATGCGGCTTACGAATAAGATTATAGAAATGCAAAAGTAACTGAAAATTAATTGAATCGCCTATTATAAAAAAGCAAATTCACTTCATTTTTAAAAATAAAATTAAGCTCTTTGAAAATACATAATTTTTATCGCCTCAAAATAATTTGTATTTTAATTTTGGATCGATTAGGTTATTGCGAAGATTACTGCAATTATTTTATTTTCAGTAATTATCACATAACATGCCTGAAGCATCACACTTTGTACGAGGTCCACGATACCTAGAAAACGAACAATCTGATGTGGTGAATTGCAGATCACAAATTTAGAATATTTTCTGAATTTCATGTTCTGTTATTCGTCTACAGTACCTGTTTATTTGTTAAATCTACTTTCAAAGCGTTCGGACGAAAAAAGTAATTTTATTTTAATGGAATAGATAAAAACCTTAATAATAAATTAAAACTGGAAATAGTTAAGTAAATATTTTAAAGGTCTCTGCTGAATAAGGAATAATAATTAAAAAAACAAAATTAGTTCTTTTCAATTGTGTTTAACTAGAAACTACAATTTTAGTATGAATATAGTAATCGTATTATTAAAGAACTATCAAACGCTTTTCCTTTGATGTAGCTACCATCTGTGGATGTAGTTAGCTCCTTTTTTTTATGGATGTCGTTAGCTTTCTTCTTCAAAGTTACCTTCTTTTGCATTTTTATCTTACTAATGGTACTTCATTCATGTTTTTTCATTTTCAATCGTATTGTGGAAATGGCTTAACGCGTTTTATACATCTAATGAAATCATTGATATACAATTGCTTCTTTACTCTTTCAATCGCGAAGTTGATGAAGCTGTTTAAAACGATTATGCGACTTTGCGCCCAGTGACAATTCCGCACAGGTCACAGATTGAATTACTGTTCCTTAAAATATTTTATTTTAAGGTTTAATTAGAATAAAATATTTTAATAAATATAAACTTTGTTAAATATTATGTAAAAGAGTGCTAATTAATGGAAACTAAAAAGTAAATCTTGAAAATACTCTGTAAGCCTGCAAAGGAACGCTGGTTAGGACCTTAGACGGTTACCCTTTGCAAAATTGTTATACTGTTCAGTTGTTAAAAGACGTATAAAAAAACTCGGCAAATTTGTGAGTACAGTAGAATAACATATTTTCTTGCTGACGTTTTAATGAGTAAGTGTTTATGTAATTATACTTATTTTGTCCTTTTTTCTTCTTCAAAGAACAGCTTTTATTACGGCGTCAGATTTGTTTCCCAAAATTCTATAAAACTAGCAGCAGTTGCCGGCTTAATAAGAGTAGTGATATGTAGTAATCATTCAGTAATAGTTTCATACCAGTTAATAGTAGTTTTGAGGTTATATTAAGGAAACGCGCTGTTACTGTTGAGTTAGTAACACTATACTCTATTATAATTAAGATTTCCTGAATATAAATGAATAAATCCTCCTTGTGCGTTGGGATATTTAAACGATAGTGCACCTGTATATTGTTAGTGGTAAAAAAATTCTTTTCTCGTTAAAAATTAAGTGATGAAATTAAGTAAGTTAGTATTTTAAAACGGTTTTCTTTTTAATGCTTTTCTTTAACTCACCTACGTTCCACAGTTCACGCTTCCAGGTTTTCGGTATGTTTTGGTTTTGCATACGTTTCGGTATATTTGAATACTCGTATATTAATAGTACTAATTTTTTTTTAATTTAGTACGAAGTAAAGGAAGTATTGTGATCGCGAAAAATTTCGGTTTTCAGATTTCAACAGAAATACCCATTTTGACCATCCCTGAATCTATTTTGACTAGTTTCGGCGTGACGTTTGTACGTACCTACGTATTTTGCTTAACTCAAAAAACGATTAGCCGTAGGATGTTGACATTTTGGATTTAGGACTGTTGTTAACGTGTAGTTGTGCACCTTCTCTTTTGATTGCAATCGACTGAACCAAAAGTGTCCAAAAAAGCCCAAAATCCAAAAAAATGGATTTAGAACTTTTTCTTAACCGCAAAAGCCCTCATTGAGAGGTTTTCAACGATATTTATATAAAAAATAAGCGGTACTTATTTTCGTTGGTTCCAAAGTTATAGCCAAAAAAAATTTAATTAATGAAATATTTGGATGTTAGGAAGACACATCGGTTCGAATCAAGACTTCATCTCCCTTTTTCTTAACCTTTTTTTAAATTTAAATATATTGATTTATTAATAATTATTAACCTCTGATTTAAAAAAAAAAGTTTTACGGTAAATAATAGTTTAATAATAAAAAAAAAATTATTAACTATCAGAAGTTATATTAATGAAATAAAATTTTATGTTTTTCATTTAAAAAAAAAATGTGTATATGTAATTTAATAGGCGTACAAGGAAGTCATATGGTGCCCACATCAGATTTTTTCATATATTATTTAACAATTATTTATATTCAAATATAAATAGATCCTATAACAGTTATACTAAATTATGCTAAAAACATTGTAATTATATATATAAAATTTAAATGTAAATACTGTAAAAAAATTAAATAAAATTTTAAAAACATATGCTTTTAAAAAACCAAACGCCAGTGACAATCGCAGTTTTATGCAATCATGAAGTATTTATTTTAAATACAATACCTATACATTTTACATTTATACATTCACAAGACCAGTGTCAATTT
The DNA here is from genome assembly GCF_047948215.1 of Lycorma delicatula. Taxonomy (NCBI): domain Eukaryota; kingdom Metazoa; phylum Arthropoda; class Insecta; order Hemiptera; family Fulgoridae; genus Lycorma; species Lycorma delicatula. The sequence continues at coordinate 45,091,338 of NC_134455.1, read as the reverse complement.
TAGAGTGCAGTTTTTAGTGTCGTAGTGTTAGTTTTTAGTGCAATGTGATTTGGCATTTAAGTATATGATAGAAATTTACTGTGACTAAACAAATAAAATAAAAACCTTTTTAAATCGTGCTTTTCTGTATCTAAAAATAGTATTAAAAAATAATATTTTCAAAAGTAAAGGACTATTGAAAAATTGAGTATCGTACGAAATAATTCAGTTCAATTCCAGGAAAAAAGGATCCAAACAATGGATTACGCAGGAAACATAAATAGAAGATAATTTTGTTTTCAACAAAATTATTATGTGTAGAGTAGTCTGCTCTTGTAAGATCACAATGAAAAGCATGAGGCGCAACCGCAGTTCTAATTTGCTCCTTAACTTTAGTTCATCAAAAGAGATTTTCTAGATGTTATTTAAGCTATCATTTCCATTTTGCATCTAAATTTTTGTCATATTTAAAAAAATTATGTAGGTGTTGGATGTGAAAGGGCGCCTCATGCTTTTTATTGTAGTCCTGCTAAAATAGACAACTTTACTCATATTATTTTGTTGAAAACAAAATTATTTCCTATTTCGCGCCGGCCTCCGTGGCGCGAATGGTAGCGTCTCGGCCTTTCATCCGGAGGTCCTGGGTTCGAATCCCGATCAGGCATAGAATTTTCACATACGCTATAAATCATTCATCTTATCCTCTGAAGCAATACCTAACGGTGGTGCTGGAGGTTGAAAAAATCTCCTATTTATGTTTACTGGGTAATCCATTGTTTGAATCCTTGTTTTCCTCGAATGAGTTATTTCGTATTCTAAACTTAATTTTTCAGTAGTCCTTTACTTTGAAAATATTATTTACTTTTTAGTACGATGTTTAGATATAGAAAAGCATGTTTTTATAAAGTGTTATTTATTTGTCTCCCGTGTAATAGGCTATGGTTAATTCTACTGTATTTACTGTCGTATCTACTCGTCCATAAATCGATTGTCGTTCAGTATGACTGATTTTATCATTGTTCCCTAAAATTAGCTTGGGGTGATTGATCGTTCCTCTAAAAACATTTTTGTTCTGGCTTTGTTTGTAGCCTTCTAGGGTTTATTTCCGTTAGTTAGCTACTTCATTATTTCACTATCGAATTAAAATACTGTCAATATAAACGCCATACTTTTCATTCACTTCTTTACCTTAATCTGTGAATTTTCTCGCTGTCTGTGCTGGGGTTCATTTCACGGTTTGAATTTGAGAAATAGATACAACACCGGCTTTTGTGTTTAAACGGTCTCTTTTTAACACGATTTTGAAATAACACGGTCAGAACATTAGGAAACCAAAATTTTCGTTTTCGGTCTAACAATATTTCAACAATTCGCAACTGTATATTCGTCGTTGAAATTTCGTACATCCTCTTACACATACATACAGTGCGCGGAGAGGTATGTTGTTCGGGTGGTTAGTTAAAGTACGGCGGAGAGCCAAGCGAGTCTGCAGAGTTGCAGTGCATCGAGTTGTTTGGATTCGGTCCGACATTAAAGACGTTAAGCGTAATCTGTGTGACGGTATGTTTTCTTGGTATATATCCTGAAATAACTCTAAAATGTTGGGTAACGCAATTAAAAAAAAAAAAAAGCTAAGCGATTTTGTTTTAGACAAAGATACAAATTTAAGACAGTCTTAAAAATGGACAAGATTCAAAGTCTGTGGCGTAGGAGTTCGGGCTGAATGAAGGAACAGTGAGTGAGAACTGTTAAAAAAAAGTGAAGTTGCTTTAAGACAGTGTCTTCTGGGATAAAAGTGAATGCTAAATCATAATAATCATCATCATCATCATACACAAGAGGTGTTATTAAAGAAAAAATGGAAAAAGCTCTAGTAATATGAGTAGAAAATAACGCGTAAAAAAGAATTCCCATAGACGGCAACATTATCAAGCAAGGTGGTCTTAAAATGTTATAAGCAGATTAAAGAAAGGGAGTCAAATAATAATGTGGTAACTTAAAAAAATAAGAATAAAATAAAATGTGGTGAAAAAAAATAAAGTTGAATTTTCTAAGAATAAGGGAAATCTAGCCACCCGGATTTTCTCAAAAGTCGCGTCCGCAGATGAGAGCTGCTAAAAAACAGATTCTTCCGAAGTTAGGTAAAATATTTAAATAAGGAGAATGCACACCAGACTAAGTATTTAACGCTGATGAGACACAGGTCTATTTAAGAAGAAAATGCAGAACAGAACGTGTTTGATGAAGACAGAAAAAGTGCCAGCGGTTGTAAAGCTGCTAAAGATCGCGTTACTTTTTCACTGCGCAGTAACGTTCGGGGAAATCTTTTATTGAGGCCTTTACTCATTGAGTATGTCTTCCGCGTGCTGTGATATGTGTAGATTTTCATAATCTGCCAGTGTATTGGAGAACTAACAAAAAACCATGAATAAAAAAAGCAGGAATATTGACTGACTGATTCAATAACGTTTCTGTTCCTGAAGCATGGAAGTACTTGGAGGATAAAGGTCTTCCGTTTATAATTTTGTTACTTGTAGATAATGCACCTGTACATCCTGTACTGGAATAACCAAATGTGAAAGTTTTATTCCTGCTACGTAATACAACACCTTGTTTCAACCCCTAGATGAAGGCATTATAGCGACGTTTTGAGTCCTATTACATCAAAAGAACTTTCCATTATATCCTGGATAAATTCGATAAAGACGAAACATTTACAATCATGGAGGCACGGGAAAAAATCTGTTATGGGTTGCGTGAAATTTGTTGGTGGGGCTTTTTCAGAAAGAAAACCATAAACTGTGAATGAAAGTTGGAGATCAGTTTGACCAGAATGTGTTGAAACTAACCGTGTTAGTCAAAGTACAACCGAACTGGGTTCAGGTATTATAACTGTGGCGCATGCAATTAGTCGAGAAGAAAATTAAAAACTTACAATTGAAAATTTCGCTGAATTGATTGCTGACGAAGCTGCTAATGAAGAAGAAGTTCCCGATGTTATCTTAGAGGACTGCGTTAGTTTCAAGAAAATTAGTGACGAAGAAGAAGGAGCTCTAATGACAGAAAATACAATCCCGGAAGGCCTGCAACTGTCTAATAAACTTAGAAATAATTTTCAAACTGTGCAGTTTCAACGAGATTTGACCGCCTGCATGCCTCGTTACCAAGACTCGTACAAGGAACTCACGAAAAAACATTCACAGCGATCAGTAACTGAACTGTTGTTTAAAAAGAATTAACCTGTAAATTTGGTTCGAAACAATACACACACCTGGATATCTCAAGTGGTGAAAGTGATTTTGTTCCAAACGCGCGTAAGCGGGTGCGCTTATTGTCTGGTACTGAGAGTGAATAAATTTTATTACAATTTTGAAAATCTTGTTCTAAATAAAATGTTGATTCAATAAATAATATTGAATTTTATTTTTTGATGTCTACTCATTTTTATTCAGTAGTGAAAAACCTATCTTCCATTTTTCTTTATTTTGCTGTATTATTTCTACATGAGTTTTTTACACCGTTTTCTAAGGAACAGATCCACCATGTAAAAAAAAAATCCGGTGTATATAAATTTACCAGTATTCTAATATGCTGAGCCAAGTTTTTTGAAGTATCAATGGGCAGTCTACTACCTGTTGGACGGAGGGATTTTTTCTCGAAAGACAAAATACAGTTACTCTACGTTTGATAAATACAAGTGGTTTTAGTTTGTTTTTATAGCATGTTTTTTTTTTTATTTATTGCGGATTGAGTGTTTTACATTCTATAATCTCAACGCTAGGGCGGGGGGTGGTGGTGGTGATGAGCTGAAGGTATCAGTGAAATATTTGCGTTTTCGTAAGCTTAAGTGTGGTAACAAAGTTTAAACTGGCTGAAACATTTTGTGTGGTAAATTTAAACTAGCCAGAGAACTGTGCTGCAAGAAGAAAAGTGTGGTAATCGGCCAAAAAAAAGGTTGAGTATTTTTTTGTGCATTTTTCGACGTTTCATGACAGGGGCTCCAAAAAACAAAACAAATGCGGGGTAATGCGCGTACATATGCATTGGCATGTTTGAAGCTGAATAACCTTTGACTGGATATACCTATTTTGATGAAATTTCGCACAGACTGGGGTATTATGAGGTAATTTGTTGATAAAATTTAGGGGTCTGTATCTCCATGGGGTGGGGTACATAATTTCTTTTGGGTCAATTTTATCAGAATTTTGCCAACAACCCCCATTTAAATCAAACTCAAGTACATGCATATCTTAATAAAATATTAGCCCGTAATTCTCCCTCCCCCGTTTTCAAGAATCTGTAAACTACCTTTATTTATTGCTTACGTTTTAGCCGAATGTTTTTTTATGTATTCGTAAGCGTAGTAGTAGTAATAGTATGCTAGAGATCCACCTCCCCCCCCCCCAAATGGGGGCAATATTGGAGGTGGGAAACCGATCAAAGTAAAAATATTGATTTTTGAACCGTATAGTTTTTTCATGCATCATTTGTACACTATATTTACAAATAACCAATGCCAGGTAAGTATGACAACTTTGTTAGCAGCTTTTCCATACTGCTGAGATAATTTTTTTCGTTTTATTGAGCACTACTACTAATCTTCTGATTTACATTTGCGGCTACCACCGCATACGACCCGTCCTATTGCACCAACAGAGGTCTCACTCGTTTGTGTATTTCACTTTCATTAACCTCATCCATTTTTTATTTTTATAATTGTTACGCCCTCGAACGCACTTTTATGAATTTATCTTAACGAGGAAGATGAAATGGATGAAATAATTGGTGAAAATTCCTGATCCTTGCTGGGAATCGAACCTGAGACATGCTGCTCTAAAGGCCGGTATTGCTAGCAATTTATTTTATTTATTATTCGTAGTAATATACATACGGTCTTGTGTGTATGTATGTTGTGTAACGGTTCTTATGTCATTGTTTGCCACGGGTATGAAGTGAGGACGCGTCATTTTGCATCGCTATCTATACACAAAGCTGTTGTTTTATTAAATTGTCATTTTGTTGTTAAGGTTTCCGCAATTGGAGGTTCTGCAGTCGTATAATTAATTGTCAGTTTTCCAGCAAATCAAAAAGTGAGATCGTTATTAATTTTTATTTTATACTGGTGAAACTGTGTTCAACAGCTGCATTACTATAGTTTTTTGCGCGCGCAGATAGTTATTCGTACAGTATATTTTAATCGAGAAGGTCAAAGAGTGATCGAGCAGCGTAGATCAGTGACGCTGTTCTTTATTGCGGCAGTGAGGGAGTGTAGCATAGCATGCAGTCAGTTACAGCGGCATTCGAGTTCAGTACCGTATACACTAATTGTAAACTGTACACTGTAACAAGCAGACAAGCTACTATGTTGTTTATGTCTGCCAAGACACCATAAATGGAAAGGTCACAACCTCTCCCCGCCCCAAAGCTCCCTGTCAGTCTATTTTACAACACAACACACGATCTTTCAGGTAACACCCAGTCGCGCACTTTCACCGATTTCTTGTTTACGTGTTGTTAATAACTTAAAACATTTATTTATGATTTCTTAGATTAATAGAATATGTATTTTTTTGAGTAGTTTGTTTTCAGAAAGTAGTGATACTAGCGTTAGCGTGTAAAAATACATTTTTATTTCTTGAGTTATGTTCCAACCCTAAATTATCTCCCGATATTTAAAGCTGGGGAATCTAACTAGAACCATGTCATTTAATAGTACATGAAGTAGTTTCGTTGTATTTGTAAGCTCTTAATATTAAATCACTTCTTATTCGTATAGTGTCATTTACGTTCAACTCTGTTTCGTTTAGGGTAAACTGAGTTTCTCATTATTGTCCTTAAAACTACGTCTTCATTTATCTGTATTTTGCAGATGTCAAATTTCGTACTTAATAGACGTAATCTGTTAGGGCTGTTCCTATAGCAAAAGATGTAGCGGTTTAAAATATCTATGCCTGCAAAGTGTAACCGTCCCTTATCGTCCCTACAACCGTAACCGTCCCTAAAAATTCTGAAAATTATTTTTCTTTCTCAAGAATTCTGCAGATAGAACGATTTGATAAAGTTTTCAATTTTTTCACAGTACTTGCATGTAATTTAGAATCTGGCAGTATTACTGTAATCTTTATCCGATATTGTTTCAGTTGTAAATAATGTGATCGTTTCATAGGAATCGTTCATTCAATATTTACTTTACCAAACTGAGTGAAGTTATCTTTCTTTCTTAATGTAGTTCATGTATAATGCATACAATTTTTTTCTTTACCAAACGAAACATATCGCAAGGAAATATAAAAATAATAATATAGTGTGTGTGTGTGTGTGTGTGTGTGTGTGTGTGTGTGTGTGTGTGTGTGTGTGTGTGTGTGTGTGTGTGTGTGTGTGTGTGTGTGTGTGTGTGTGTGTGTGTGTGTGTGTGTGTGTGTGTGTGTGTGTGTGTGTGTGTGTGTGTGTGTGTGTGTGTGTGTGTGTGTGTGTGTGTGTGTGTGTGTGTGTGTTTTTTTATATAGCGAAGGAAATTCCTTTACGAATCTCTGGCTTAGATGTTTTGCCTGGTATGTCGGACTCAAACATTAACTTAAAGGTGACTTGTTAATGCTAATACCGACTAAAACCTCCGCTATCCTCTGAGCTCTGATCCCCCACGGTATCCGTCGTTAGGCATTACTTCGTGGGGGGGAGGATTTAGCTACTGCTCTTCCTTCTGGTAGCTAAGATGTTATTACTTCTTTCTTCTAGATGTTGTGGTCCTTTGCTCTTTTTCTTTCGATGGAACGCAAGTCTGTAAGGACGTCTGTTGCAAACGTGCTTATTGCGTTCCATGCGGCTTTTGACGACAACATTGCTTCTATTAGTGTCTCAGGTTGGATACTTTGATGTAAGATGTTTTCGAGTTGATCACGCTGTGGATAAAATCGTGGGAACACAAAGAAAACATGCTCTGCATCTTCATTGACTCCTGGGTAGGACGGGCACTCTGGAGAATTATCGTGCTTGAAGCGGTGTAAGTATTCTCGAAAGCAGCCATGTCCTGATAGCATCTGCGTTAGATAGTAGTTGACCTCACCGTGATTACGATTCAGCCAAAAGTCAATCCGTGGTATGAGACGGTGTGTCCACCTGCCTTTCACGGCAACATCCCACTGTAGCTGCCAACGTGCGATGCTTTTCTGTCGCTCTTCTGTCTTGAGTTCTTCAGCACTCAGTAAGGTTGACGTCTTCCGATGGTAAAGGTTGCGTCGTTCTTCAGCTAGAACTCTAAGAGGCAGAGTTCCGGAAATGACACAAACTGCTTCCTCAGACACTGTGCGGAAAGCGCTTGCGACTCGTAATGCACTCATACGATATATCGGTCCCGCCTTTCTCCACGAATCTTGCGTCTCTAGTGCGTCAGCCCAAATAGATATTCCGTAAGTGAGCACCGATGTTACTACTGATGACAATAGTAGCCTTCTGCTCTGCTTTGGGCCTCCGACGTTCGGCATCAATCGTGCGAGACTAGCTCTCACTACTGACGCTTTCGTACAGACGTGTTCTACTTGCTGCTTGAAGTTGAGTCGGGCATCAAGCATCACTCCCAGATATCGTATATGAGGTTGTGATGTAATTTCTTGGTCACCGACTTTTAGCTTAATTGTTTCAACTTCTTTTCGGCTGGTAATAAGCACTGCTTCGGTCTTCTGCTTGGCCAGTTGAAGGTTAACTGTATCCATCCACTGGTTGATCTTCTCAAAAGTAATGTCAAACAGATGTTGAATCTCGTCGAGGTGTTTGGCGACGATCACTGCGGCAACATCATCCGCATACGCTACCAGTTTGACACATCTTGGAAACTTCAATCTCAGGAGCCCGTCATACATGATATTCCACAAAAGTGGACCGAGAACAGAGCCCTGTGGCACACCACCGGTTATATCATACTCTTTCGGACCATTCTTTGTATCGTACTTCAGCACTCTATCTGTAAAATAGCTAATCACTAGTCTGCGAAGATATACTGGCACATTTTTCTCGTCGAGAGCTTGCATGATGCAGTCCCAATTAGCGGAATTGAAAGCATTTCTGATGTCTAAGGCAGCAACCAGGCAGTACTTCTTCGTTCCACCCTTCCATCTAGTTCCTGCGATCGCCTCCTTGGCCATATTGACAACCAGGTTGATCGCGTCCAGGGTTGATCGTCCTTTCCGGAACCCATACTGGTTGTCTGCCAGGAGTTGGTCAACCACTGCATCTATTCGCTGATGGATGATACGCTCAAATATCTTACCCGCCGTATCTAGCATGCAGAGTGGTCTGTAAGATGACGGTTCTTCTGGCGGTTTCTTCCCTTTAGGTAACAGTACTAACCGTTGCTGTTTCCACTTACGAGGAAAAGTCCCCTCCTTGAGGCATGCGTTGTACGCGTCTAGAAATAATGCTAGTGCTGCCTTTATGATGGTTTTCAAGGCTATATTCGGGATTCCGTCCAATCCCGGCGCTTTATCATTTCCTACACGATTACAGGCCTCCAGCAACTCTTCTTCAGTGACAGGTGGAATGTCGTCTAGTTCGCCTGGCGTTAACTGATAATCGAGACTGTGTTGCTGTGGAAACAGCGCAGTGACTGAAGGAGCTGAGGACACGTAGGTGACGGCATTTGTTCTTTCTTCAGGTGGGTCATGACCACTTTATAAGGCCTGCCCCACACGTCTTTGTCCACCTCGTATATGAGCTCTTTCCAGCATCTTCCTTTGCTCTCTTTTATGGCCTTATTGAGTTCACGACGAGCTTTTTTATACTCTGCAATCAGCACTGCAGAGTTGGGTCGTTGATAGCCACGCTGAGATAATCTTCTTTTTCTATGACACTCTTTACGAAGTTTGCTGATGTGATCGTTCCACCAGTGTACCGCAGGTCTTGAATTGATAACACGTTTGCGAGGCATACTGGCATCACAAGCTTGTGTTACTCGCATCATCAGGGCCTTAGTATGTTCTTCTGCACATCCAGTCTCTATCGGATCACTATCGAGAGCTGTTATCAATACTTCTGGGTCTAGGGATTTCACCTTCCAACCAACGATGTTAGATGGCTTGTTAGGCCCTCTGAGTTTCCGGTCGTTAGACGTTTCCCAGAGTATAGCATGATGGTCACTGGCAGTGTAGATGTCTAGTACCTTCCAGTTGGAGTTACCTTTAGCAAGGCTGGCACTGACAAAAGTGAGGTCTACAATCGAGCTTGCGTCACCTTTGGTGTAGGTCGGCCTGTCACCACTGTTGAGCAAGACTACATCAAGTGTAGAAAAAGCTTCTAGTAGTTCTCTTCCTCGTGTATTAGTCTGCCTACTACCCCAGTCGACTGCCCAGGCGTTGAAGTCCCCGGCTATCGCCACTGGATGATGTTGCTTCGCGTCTTCGGTCAGGCGATCCAAGAAGTCAGTAAATTCAGCAATGGAGAGGCTAGGTGGTGCGTAGCAGCTGTAGAAGCGGATGCCATCTATTGATGCTGCTACGAAGCCGGCGCTGCCATTGTTGTCTACATTCTGGAAGGAGAGTTTACCACAGGACCAAATGACAGCTTTAGCGGTGATGTCTGTCTCCCATGGTTGCCCGGTGAGATGTTTATATGGCTCCGATAGAAACACAAGATCAACCTTCAATTCTCTTACTGTCTGCATGAGCAAATCATGCGCAGCTTCACAGTGATTAATGTTGAGCTGCAGTATCTTCATGTTCGTTTATTTGTCAGCTTCTGGAGTGCTTCCTGGAAGACCGGGCACCGACCAGCGCCAGACCGGTGAGCAGTATCCTGAGAACCAGGTTTTTCCGCACATAAAACACATTTCACCTTATTTGGGCATTGAGCAGCTTGATGACCTGTTTGCCCACATTTGATGCAAAGCCCAGATCGGTTGACCTCGCTTTTACATTGAACAGTATTGTGTCCAAAGTGCCAGCACTTATAGCATCGTAGTGGAGTCTTCACTGTTCTGATACGGCAATTCACCCAGCCAATTCGTATCTTGCCTCTCTCTCCGAGTATCTTCTGCGCTGTTGCTGCTGGTAATCGTACCAAAGCGGTCTGTGTGCCTCTGTAGGCCGGACGAATTTTAATGACCTCTCCAGGTATTTCGTAGTCATCGCCAGCTGCCTCTTGTAAGGCCTTCTGGACATCGTTCTTGGTTGTTTGGTCGTCAATGTCCCGGATTTCGAGCTGTTCCTCTGGACCTTTACAGATGACGTCGGCTTCTTCTTTCAGGATGCTCTTTATTGTCTTCATTAGAGCTTGTCCTTTGTCTGTGCTCTTCCTGGAGAGCGTAATGAGCATGTTTCCATCATTCGTCTTTTGGACCTTGTCAACTACGTCCCGGGCCTGCTCTTGTGGAACGTCATTTTTAATCCGACGCAGTATCTCAGCATATTTCGCCTTCTCAACAGGTCGGATAATCAAGGCGTCCGGCCTGGTGAATTTTCGCGGTTTTTTCCGCTTAGGCTCCGGCCGAGATTTGTGCGCCGGTTCTTTTGGTAACCGCTCTTTGGCTTGCTTCCTCTTTTCCTTTTTAGACAAGACTGCCCGCCAAGCATTTTCTCGTTTCTTTTCGGTGTTCTGGACTGTCGTTTTCTGCAGCGGGCTGGGTTTTAAGTCCTTCCTTTTCTTGACTTTATTATCGGTGTCTGGAGAAGTTCTTTCTTTTCTCTTCCCAGACGTAGTAAGACTCTTTCCGTTGTCTTCCGAAACTAATCCTCCATTAGCTTCGGCTCCGGTTATCTTTGTCAACTGGGTCACGTCACTGCTTTGGCATTTTTGCTCTGGCGTGGCACGCGGAGATGTTTGGGTAGTTGAAACCATCATCTGCGGTGCTTTGCTGGCTAACTTATATGCCGTAGCAATGGACTTAACCAGTTTTCTGATTTCGTGATGCACGTTCTTCTTGTCTTCAATGAAATCAACAAGCTTCTCGATTTTGCCACCGAGCCGCTCCATCGGCGACTGTTGGCCAGTGACGGTCGGTAGTGAATTGATTCTCCCTCTTGGAATAACGGCGGGTGCGATGGGTTTTTCACCCACTGAATGAGCGTCACCCGACTCTCCTTCCACTTCCATTGACACGGTTGTTGTACTCCCTGTAACATTTCCTGACAGCAAAGCCATGGGGTCTACTTTGCTGTGCAAACCAGCATCATCTAATTTTTGTCTGTTTTCGAAATTCTGCATACTTTAGTTTTAGTTTTACCAGCGCATCGTACGGAGAGGAGCGGGTTGTCATAACTAGGAACGGGTGTACCCTCGGAGATAATACTCTACCCCAGTTCCCTGAGGCCCAGTCGACACTTAGCCAGTCCCGGAATTCATGGACGGACTGGACTCACTCGGTGCGGTGAAGATTCCGATCTCTAGCACTCACTGCGTACTTCCTGATCAAGGCCCGAAGTGGCTGGCTCCAGATCTACTGCTATAACTTACACGTCGGCAGAGCAAGCTCACATCAGTCATAAACTTGCATCGACAACAGACATCGACACAGTCACGAACACTCCCAGTGTGTTATAACAGCGAACAATCTTCTTCTTGGCAGGTCAGATGTTATGACCAACCCATTGTTGGGGAGTTTTGTACACGGGAGCTATTTTATTTCACCCCAACCCTATGCCCCCTAAGGGGCAGGGAGGGCTTCTCCAATCCACACGTGGAGACGCGCCTGTTAGCAGTTTCTCCTCTGCTACAGGAGTGTGTGTGTGTGTGTGTGTGTGTGTGTGTGTGTGTGTGTGTGTGTGTGTGTGTGTGTGTGTGTGTGTGTGTGTGTGTATAGGAATATAATAATAATAATAATAATTTAAATTTTAAAAAAATATATCTTATTAACCACTACGTTAGAAACATTTTAAGATTATTTTTTTAAATGTAACTTCTGCTTAATTCAGCCCTGAATTTATGGATACAGTCTGTTAGTCAGTCGAAATTTTTCGATATCCAGTTACTTAATTATTTATTCGTATTCTTCAATTACGTTCGATGGTGCTTACTGTACTCTCTTTCAAATCAGTGTTCATGCGTTCAGAACAGTCATTAACGCAGTTTTCTAACGAAGATTGCGAATTAAAAATGTATCTGAATGTTTCAGAGTGTACGGATTAGAAGTAGTTCATCGATTTCTGAAAGACGATTGAAGAATAAGAAAGCTACTACTTATATAACATTTGTAGATTTTTAAAAGATTGTTGATAATGTGAAGCGGGGAGAATATGTTAAAAATGTTGGTTGAAATATGGAGAATAAAAACATATTTACCATCTGTACAGTTATTCAGCAATCGTGAGTGTAAGACCTGGAATGGGAAGCTACAATACAAATGGGGGTGTATCCCTATGACAAGAATGCAGTCAATTTCGAATTGCTTTCAGTCTACGTATAAAAACAATAAAGGTATTTATTGATGGACGGATTTTAGAACAGAATCAGAAAAATTAACAGATATTATGATTTAGTATCGATCGATCGTGTTAGTCTTTTAGGAGAGAATAAAACATAAGAGTAAGTACTGGATCTACTTATTGCTAGGAGAAATTTTTTTTTTAGTGGCCTATCCACATGTCTTAATAATGCTTGAAACAGATTAGCGCGGCTTGGGAGATTTACTAGGCAAACGTAGATTTAGTAGTCGGGAAAAATTAAACAAAATTGCTTTATATTCATAGCGCACTATTTTTAAGATATAAAAGAAGTAAAAATAGAAAAAGTTAACTAGGAAAAAGTTAAATAGGAAATAATTAGGACTTTTATTGTTTGACAGTTTAGTTTACTCGTTTATTAAGATGTGTGTTCGGTAAGGAGTCTGCAAGTTGAAATAAATTTACCTCTTTAAAAGGGTTCATCGTGCGTGTATCACAAATACCGTAGTTCTTCGAATTTAAGACGCACCCTAAATTTAGTAGATAATTTCTGGAAAAAATAAAAATATCCACTAGAGATGTTAAAATGTATAATTTGTTATAAATTACTGTCATATAACTATTTTGTATATTTCAGCATTTTTCATTAAGTTCATCCTATTTTGAAAAATGGATATAAAAAGTTAAATAGTAGCTACTTAAAACAATTTGACTAAAACATCTTAAAATATGCAGTAAAACATCTTTTTCTTTCTTTTCTTTTTTCTGTATAGCCTCTGGGAAATACCGTTCAGATATTACTTCAGAGGATGAATGAGGATGATACGTCATATTTATGTATAAATCAATAAATGTTACACTTTCTGAACCTCTCTCTTTTTCTGTTTACCCTTTGGAACCACTGCAAAGTATTACTTCAGAGGATGAATGAGGATGATATGTATGAATGTAAATGAAGTGTAGTCTTGTACAGCCTCAGATCGATCATTCCTGAGATGTGTGGTTAATTGACTGCAAATCATTCCAAGCTTTCGAAATTCATTTTAATATCGTATTTGCTGACACTCGTTTAATTTTTCCGCTCGGTGTAAGGGGATGATCGTTTTCGGTCAACCACTGACTGTATTGTGCACGAATACGATTCGAGCACAAATTGTCAAGTTTCATTTTAATGTTGTTAGACAAATAACCATCCGACAAAAGAGAAGGATCCGACAAAAGTTCACCCGGTCTACGTTCGCATACACATCCCAATCGATCTTGAATTAGATCGCTCGTCATCCAGGCAGGTGTTCTGATGAGTTCGAAAAATAACACATCACAGAACCTTTCTTTTGGCACAGTTTTCCTGTTCAGAATTACATACGACGATAATTTATTTCCGTCGGTAGAAGCACTCACATAAGTTACTCTAACCTTCTCATAGCCAGTTGTACCGTTACTTGTTCTTGTTCCTTCTCACTTACGGTGTACTTTTTTGACATATCAAAGAACACAGCAACTTCATCAGGATTATTGATTTGACTGAGACAGTATTGTTTCTGTAATCGTAGATCGATTACGTAACGTTGATATTGCACTAATTTATGCTCGTAATCTGATGGTAACTTCTGGTAAATGGAGGTTCTGCGACGCAATGACAGACATGATATTCTTACACCATCCAGGGCTAGCTTTAAATTAAAGACCATTATTCTTGGCGATTTTCCTGGTCTTTAACATCAGTCCATCTTTTGTCACCGGAAGACTTTTTGTGCGGAGTTCCTTGAAATAGGCCAAAACAACAGCATCGATTTCCGGATATTTTCCTTGTTTTGGTTCCGAGAAAGATTTCTTCGTTCGTTTACATGCAAATAATTTCTGTTTATACTGCGCCGCCGACGCACATTCGCTCGTTGAGCCGAGAACTGTTTACCGGCGGCACGATTGATCTCTTAAGTGGGTAAAATAACCTTGCGTTTAAAGTCTGCGTTGTATGTGAAACGTTTTTTCATGATTATGAAATTGTCAGAAAAACACAACAAACAGGTAGAACGGAACGGTTATGAAAAAACTGACCAATTTACAACTACGTAGTAATACCGTACGCTTATTCAACATTGAATGGAGGTTAGACAGTTATAGGGTGCCATATTTTCGGTGAGTGAAACCAGGACACTTGTATACGGGTTGGCCTACCAGTGGGTATGAACCCGTCCACCAAGAAAAATGGTGCTTCAAGGGCTCTTCTCCGCAAATATCAAGAAAATTTAACATTTGAAAAAACCTTTATTACTTGCTAAGTTAAAATAACTATAATATTATTGTTTAAGTTAGATACAGAATAACAGAATACAAGAAAAATAACATTTTAATATTCATATTCGTGAATTACAAGTCTCTACAGCTGCAGCAGCGGGTTGAATAGATACTTTATAATAGACTACCAATGTATCACTCTTATTTCTCAGACGACTTCGTTGCTTTTATATGGTCTGGTTGATTTTTCACATAATTTTAAAACTCAACACAGGTTTTATTGAAGTTATACTGACAAATTTGTAAGTTTTGAACTGTTTTCATTGAAAGGCGGGGTTGCGTTTATCAGTCCACTAAGATGACATAAAAAAACTCCACATTTTCATTCTTAGCTGGTATTGAGAATAAGTACTGCACATTTTCAACAAGTTAGAATATTGATATTTATCCTTACTCTTAAAGAACCTAATCCACTATTTACTTGAATTTAAATTCTCCAATTTAATTCTTTGTCGTGCAATTCTTTTGTCTTCAATTTCTTCTTTGTCGTGCTGTTTGCCCATTAAAACTGTGCTCTTTATACAATGAAACTGATCAAAAACCTCACATTTGTGGGAAGGAAATGTTCTTAGAGGTAAAATAAGCCAGGGTGTTTTCTATTTGATTGCCTTTATCATCATCCAGTCAACGGTTAAGTGCTGAAGGGACTCGCTCCACTTATCCAAGTAACCATAAGCTGTCTGAAAAAATTCCTTACATTCCCCAGTAAACTTCTCTTTTTCACTTTCTCTTTAGCAATTATTTGCTTAGTTTTAAACCCGATAAAGAGAGATTCTTCTCGTTTTTTAAGAGCCTTCAAAGTTTCGTCGAGGATTAAACCTCAATAACTGAAATATTTGAAGATTCAATTGTTACTTTTTGATGAAACAAAGGCAGCTGGTTGTGGAGAAACCACAGATAGGCCTCACTGTGTGTTTAAAAAAAATCCCGTTGTATCGTAGGGGATTTTTCCTGATTAAAGAAGTACGCCTTCAAAACTTCCCACAAACCTTAAAATGCGTTCAACTGCAGGCTTAAGCGATACCCATCTTGTTCTTGTGTGGTAAAGTCAACTGTTTTAAAGTTATGTCAACAAACTCAAAAAAAGTTAAGCCCTTCAGGTCTTATTGTATAAATAGAGAAATAGTTTGACAACTATTGTTTGTGGATGTCAAACAATGTCCTTACTGTGGATATAGAAACATCAGCTGCACAAGAAACTGTATTGGGCAATATGTGTACAGGGCACCCAATCCCCTCTGTCTAACGCCAAATTACCGAGTTTATGGAAAATGTTGTTTACCCCTTTGCGGTTCGCACCTCCGAAATTAGTGACTATTTAAACACTTGTCTAAAGGGAGGTTTACTTCAGCTAGGCTTGTTAAGCAGTAGCTGGTTATGGTATCCGAAGTGTTATTTTTCAGTGATGAAATCTTTATTATTTTACTGGTAATACCATTATATTTAAAGTTTTGAACAACAAGAGGAAATATTTTTTCTGTTTTATGATTGCTAGCATCAGTTGAAACCCCATAATATGGAAGTTTTTCTAATTCTGAAACACAAGTACTAACTGAATGTGAAGAACTCACGTTATTGATAAGTGCAATAGCTTTAGTGCGCGCTGCACACTAGTGCAGTAGATTGTTTTGCTGCAACCTTTGAGTCGGGATATATAGTCGGATTTACTTATTTGACCAATCAACTGATTTGAAAGAGTGAAGGTGTTTCACAACATGGTACGTTGTTGTAAGCTCAGCAGTAGCTATTATTATATCTTATTTGGAATCTTTTTTACACAAAAAAAACGCCAGTCGGCTAAGAAATAGCTAGCACCCTGCATGCTATTTTTGTGTTTGTTTTTAAGTGGTCTGACAAATCAGTTCTACCCTACCGCCGTGATTTACTGAAATGAAGCTGTTGCAGAAAGAACCTCTTCTTCATTCCTCCCCTTGTCCACTTTTTAGAATGTTCTTCTCTGAAATACATTTTCGTTTTGGCATTGTACACGCACACGCTAACGCGCAACATGTCACAACAACTTAAATATGCGCTCAATGAAATAGGCTATAACGCCTAAACAGCGTTAATGACACTGACTGTCTCTGAGCATCGAAATGACTGACCTTGATTTGGCTTTTGTTTTGTTTTGACGTCTGCTGTCTGCAGGTAGGTGCGCAGGCCACATGTTGCCACTCCTCAACGCATGAATTTCCCTAAAGTAGAGTGAAATTTCTCTTCCGCAAAAGCTTTACTCTCATACCTTTACAATTTTTACTAAACCGGGACAGTTTGATGTCCCGAAAAGCCTTCTCGGGACACCGGGGTATGGAGGGCAAAATCGGTAACAGTTCCGAAAAACCGGGACGTATGGCAACCCTAGACAGGAAACTTGAAAGAACTTTTGTTATCATGCGTAGAGCACAAGCACAAATTACAGAATTATGATTATTATTATGTTGAGATCTTTGAGATGAGTCATCTTTCTAGAAATTTGTGTACGTTCTGTAGACGATGACAAATGTTTTTTCACGTTTTTTGTCTGGTCTCCATTCGATACTGAATGAGGTGAGGTGTACGGATTCAAAAACTTCAGCTTTACACATATTAACTATGTTCTTATGTCAAATCAAATGGTGCTACACCTCCAAATGAATAAGCACATCGAATATAAGACGCTTCTGACTTTTTGACCCTTTAATCTATAAATAAAGGTGCGTCTTAAATTCGAAGCAATACGGTATATCCTGGATTGTATCGTCTTTGGTTGGGGCCAGGTATTCTGATGTGGAAACAGATTTTTTTTTTAGTAAAATGTGCGCATTATTTTTAAAATTTTAGAAAGGGGTTTACTACTGTGAAATAATACAAAAATATTTTGATGTGAAATTTTTTAATTTTTCTAACGAAAAACTTTTTATAAGAATAAGTACATGGGAAAGTACTTTTTAACCGTCTAAAATTACTATAAGTTTTAGAGTGGCTGATTTGAATTAAAATTCAAAACGCTCTGTTGCTTTGCACGGCTTAGATAATAAAGAAAAGTGAAATTAAAGGAAACTTCACAAGCTTTAATTTTGTACTCCTTTATGATTTTGTCTAAAATCAGTATTAAAGAAATATCTTTGCAATAAAATGCAAAAACGGGAATTTTCGGTTACTTTATTTAGACGACTAAACTTTTATAATTGTTATGAGTCTTAATGCTTATTTCTTAGACTTAAGTAAACAACCTATTGCCTATCGTGTTCTAAATGAATTTTTCAAGGGTTAAATCGTCTTTTACTGGGATTTCATTTGCGCATAATTAATTATAATTAAAAAAAAAAATCTAATGTGGTCATTACACATGACCTCCTTGTACGCCTGTTAAATTAAATTTTCACATTTTTTTTAGAAAAGTACGTAAAATTTTATTTCATTAAAAACTTCTGATAGCTTTTATATTTTTTTCTCTTTTGGAATTATTCATCGTAAATTTTTTTTACAATGAGGAAAAGTTAAAAAAAAAAGGGAGATGAAGTCTGATTCGAACGGATGTGCCTTCTCCTAAGATCAAATATTTCATTAATTAAAATTTTATTTGGCTGTAACTTTGGAACCAATCAAAATAAGTACCACTTACGATATATCGTTGAAAAGCTCTCGATGAGGGCAGTTAAGAGAAAGTCCAAAATCCACATTTTTTGGATTTTGGTACAAAAACTTTTTTGGACACTTGGTACAGTCGATTGCAATCACATGGGAAGATGCACAACTAGATGTTAACAACAGTCCTAAATCCAAAATTTCAACATCCTACGGCTAATCTTTTTGAGTTATGCGAGATACATACGTACACACATTGATACGTACGTACAAACGTCACGCCGAATCTAGTCAAAATGGATTCAGGGATGGTCAAAATTAATATTTCCGTTGAAATCTGAAAACCAAAATTTTTCGCAATCACAATACTTTTTTTACTTCGTACAAGGAAGCTGCAATTAAGAAATTAAAAAAAAAAAATGGTTTTTCAGTAAAAAGTTAATTTCCTATTATGAAATCTGAAATCTTATCGTGAAATTTAAAAAAAGAATTCACCTTATGAAAAGTTATATATTATTAAAAAAATTACCACACTTAACGAGTTAGTTCGGAAAAAAATACTTTTAAGAAATTTTAGATTATTTATTTTTTTGTTTATGATGCATTCTTTCCGGGAAGATTAGGATAAAAAAATGCAAAACTTGGTGAAATGTCGTAACTATGAATGTCGTTCGTTGTTCTTTATAAGACGGAGTAAGAATAAAAATAAATTTCGTGTTCTCCGTTCGGTATTTTGTTGTAAGCTTTAGAAAAATGACTTTAATTTCTTGATAAAAATTTTTAATGTAAGCTATCTTTAATATATCTTTTATATTGAAATCTTTAAAAAAGTGCTTTACCGTAAAATCTACAATTTGAGATTTAAAAAATCCTTTTATCCTCCTTTTACCCTCCCCAACCTACTTGTAGTCCACACATTATTACGTCAAGCTTTCTAGAATCTGAGTAAAGCTAAAAAGTCAGTTGTTCCTAATTACTTTTATATTCGTTGTCTGTTTTTACTTCATAATCAGAAAAGCGAGAATAGTTTTGAAAGGTAGAAGCTTTAGAAACATGTTGCTGAAGAATAAGGGAATTTTTTTAAGTATTAAATGAAGAATGTATATTTCGAATCTGATGAAAAGAAGCTTTTGTGAGATTTTATTTACAAGAACGGGGCGAGTCGATTATTTCAAGCACCCAGGGTCAGTGAGTGAGGTAGGTAATAAAGGAATGTTTTAGGTAAAATACCGAAAGGACTAAAATATTTGATCTAATTAATGGAAACGTTGAATTGCTTCGATTTAAGAATGAATTACGTTGTGTTTTGCATTAATAATTTCTGTTTAGTTAATGTGCAGCGTTATTACATGATGAAATTTCATTAACGAAGACCTCGTATCCCTTTATTTTTTGTGTTAATGATTGAATACTATTAAAGTTTTTCTTGTATGCAAGGTGGTATGTGTATTTATAGGCGTAAAAATTGATGTGATTCGTTCATTGCCTTATGTCACCGCCCGATGGTGCATTAATTTAAATAGGATTTGAAAATAAAACACCGGTAAGTAACGTAGTGGAAAATGTTATATTCCCGCCAAGTAACTGATTACACATATTGCGAGTGAAGAGAGAGAAGTATGGCTTGCATGCATCGAGTAATAACATCAGTTTGTCCTTGCTAAGTATCTAGTCTGTAAAAAAATGCCTTAAATTTTCATCTTCGTTCGCTCCAGTGCATTACTTCACGAGTGTGATGAAGTAACTCCTTATTTTATGTGTTTGCGCATACACATACGCGCGTGAGTTGCTTAAAGTTGTTTTCGACATACCTTTTTCTTTTTGTCTTACTACGACGCAACGGTTGACCGCCCATCAAGGCCTCTTTTGATACAAGGCCGTGCTTGTATGTATTCATACATCATGCTCGTTTTGCTCACTTCGTTAAATTAATTTTTGTGCAGTAATGAGCACCATATTATTATTTTAAAATGTTTGTCTTAACAATATTCATTCATACTTCCACATTTGAATGCTGAGTTCTGTAATGTACGAATAAAAATGTAAATTTAATAATATAATTTTTGTTTATTTCTCGCTAGAAGTTTATCATCTCTCGTTTAATATGGTTTTCCGTATTTTAAATATTTATTACTTTTGTATCCGGATTGTCGGCTGAATCATTAGAACTGTTACTTTACTGTGGTCCAGCTGACAAATAAATTGTACATAATTAACCGTTTAAGAAGTAATGGAATCTGCAGTAATCTGTGTACTTTTATTAATTATTCGAGACATTTTGTCCAATAACCTGTTTTTGTGTAGAACACTATTTTATTGTTACAGTTAGACTTAAATTTTATGCCGTAAACTAACAATAAACGAAGTAAAATTCAAGAATTAATGAAGTCATTTTCGGTTGTGTGCCATTTTTCTGTAATCGTTAAAATGTGCTTTTTATTGTTTCTAATACACGTTATATTTACTGGAACGAGAAATATTTGCTTAAAATCTTTCTCCTTTCAAAACAAAATAAGGTAGCCGTTTTGAATTTAATCAAAAGATCGTTTTGCGAAGGTCGTCGCTAACCTTGTTCGCTCCGGCGGTTAAAAACTGTGAACTCGTAACCTGATCCGAAATTGTGTGTCATTATAAATAATGGAAAGTTTGATTTTGAATTATTTTCGAGGATACAAAATATAGTAATCCTGTAGGTGAGGAGTGGTTATTACCTAAATAAACCCGCCTCCCGCCTGAGGAAAGCGAGCAACGACCTAAGAATAGCTACATAAAATAGTTGAAATAATAAATAATTATGTTGGTTGAATGTATATATTTTTTTATCAATAAAATTAATTAGAAAATATTACAATAATATCGGGTAAATAATAAAAAATGCTTCCATTCATTTTGCTTTATTTTTATAGCGATTGCATATTTATTTAGTTTTCTAGTGTAAGTAAGTTCGTGTACGAAAGTGTATCCGTCGTATGAAATTATTGTTTTGTGTAATTGTTATTAGTGTTTGGAGAAGTCGATAAATAAAATTGATCATTGTATAGGACGAAATAAAAGAGTACTATTAAATTTTTATGAGGTGAAACAAATACAGAATTATTTGAATTTCAATACTTTTTTTTTATTTTTAAATGCGGTGTTTTTTTTTACTCTATATATTTTTTACTCTAATAGCTAATCTTTATTGCTTCGTGCGAGGTCGTAGATGTTTGCGTAATTTAATATCTGGTCGATCTTTGATGCTTTCGTTTTTAGGAGGGGTTTAGAATAAGACAGATGGTCGACTGAAACACGTTTCTGTTCGAAAGTCGCGACAGGTGATATGAATTCGACCAGTTGATGGTATCTCAAAAAGCAGTATTATCTGTACTATTTGATCAGTGTCATATTTTATTAAATGGTCAAGACTTCCACAGACCATTTCCTGCATATTGCCTCCTTTTAATTCAACAAATATTGCTCAATTTAATAGCTAAATGATGAAAGGGCATATAACGTTTTGAAATTATTATTTGTTTGTTGGTCGCATTTAACATCTGTAAGATTTCAATTCTGCTTTCTTCTGATTATAATTATATATCTTTTTTCTGTATAGATGTTGATATTCTTAATTTTTGTTTTGTATCTGTTAATTTCGAAGACTTGAATTGAATAAATTTCAGAAAATTTACTTTTGCGTTATTTAATAAATGGATTGAATCTGTGGAAAGCTTTTGGTTTCTTATCATATGTCTTTTTCCTAAATATGTCATTTTTATGAAGAGTTAATAGGTTTTGTATTTTCTTTCGCTATTTAATAAATATTAATATGTCATGTATAACATCATACACATTCTTAACTCAATGAGTGTAAATATTCAACATCAAATTTTTAGAAATTAGTAAAAAAGACAACCGATTGCAAGTTAATAAAATATAATTGTATTGCCACCATATACTCATAATTCAAGTATATGATATTGGTGAAATAATAACATGAAAATAGTTTCATATAATGAACTCTAGTTTAGTAAAGAAAGCCTCAGTAAGACATTTTGCTGAAAGGCTGTCAGATCTGTGTTTTTCAGATTCAAAATAGCATTGAATAATATGCTATATGTCTTATGCTTATGTTGAACTGATGAAGGCAGATGATTAAAATGAATTTCTTTGCGTAAAAAGATTGAAAGAAGTGCAGTTGAATAAAGTAAATGTTTTTAATATGCGTTTAACATAATATATAGATGAATAATGTTTGGAGATCTAAAATCTATGGTTTTTTATTGTAATACTTTTCCATAATAAACTATATTTTTAGGTAAAGAGATTGCATCTTTTAATTTACATTTCCAGGTTACATATGAATAATCTTTGAAAATATCGTACGAGTGGGTATTAGATTTTGATGTCATTATTTATTGAACAAAATAATAGTACTCAAATAACGGAGCCAGTAATGGTATAATGAATCTTTTAATAAATTATTTAATAATTTTGAACTATTAAAAACATGTCAAGATTACATAATTAAGAAGATGATATGCTATGTTGCTATTTTATTCACAAACATAATTGAGTAAAGGGAATTGGATGTTTCTATACCTAACGTTTGGCTATACTTTTCCTAAGTTCGATTAGGGTTAAGGAAAGTTTTGTGTGGTGGTAGTACATATTGATGAGCTACATTGAGAAAACTATGTTTATAATAAAGCTTTATGTGCCTCTTACAAAATTTCATATAAAATAGCCAGATGTAAAAAGCTACACACCATTGGTGAAGAGGTTATTTTGCCAGCTGCAATTGAAATTGTAGAAACTATGTTTGGAGATAATTTTACCAAACAATTGCAGTTCATATCTCAATCAAATGATACTGTTGCTTGTTGAATTGATGATATAGCTGAAGATGTACAGCATTAGATTTTCGGGAAGTTGTGTGACTTCAATTCAGCTTAATGAAGCAACAGATAGCAATAAATATGCTCATCTCATTACCTATGTTCGATTTTGTGATAGTATGTCAGCAATAGGAGAACTACTATTCTGCAAACCAATAGAACTCAAAGGAACAGCACTCAAATTATTTGCTATCTTAAATGATTTTATAAATGAGGCAAATATAGTGGAAAAATTGCGTCAGAATATGCACTTATTCAGTATCTGAAAGATTCCAAAATGTACAATCACTTGTGAAACAAAAATCTCCACGGTGTGTCTGGACACATTGTATGATCCACAGAGAAGCTCTGGTTTCCAAAGAAATGTGTCCTGGTCTGAATATTGTGCTAACGACGGTTGTAACCATAGTAAATTATATAAAAATGAGACCCCTAAAATTAAGAATCCTTACTTTGTAAAGATGTGGGTGCAGTACATTCAGTTTTACTATTTTATTGTGAAGCTGTATAGTTATGTGGGAAATTTTTGCAATGTGTTTATGAAGAGATGAAATCACAATTTTTCTAGAAGAGCAAAATCGACTGGAAGCCAAGAAGTTTTGAAATTGTTTATTTTTGATGGAATTGAGCTACTTGGTTGACATATTTGAGAAATTAAATACCTTGTATTTTCAACTCAAATATGTATTTTCTAAGGAGCAAATACACGTATGTTGAATACGAGTGATAAAGTTTATGGTTTTTGTAGAAAATTGAAATTTGGAGCAGAAATTTAAAGCTAAAAAAACCTAGAAATGTTTGCAAGTATGGATAGATTTGAAAGTTGGTTTTGTAACCATTGAAAAATCATTAAGCCATGCTGGCAAAGAATTTTATTAAAAAGTATTTTTTTGCTGACGACACCTTGGTAGCAAGTTATCAAGTGGGTTAGGGATCCATTTCAAAATACTACCTCCCGAAGGGCTCTCAACTGCCAAATAAGAAATCTTCATAGACTTCATGATAAAATCAAAAGACAATTTAATTTAACTCATTGAATTTGGGGCAGAAGTGGATGATGAGTTTTTGTGACTGAAAAGAAGAGCATTTCATATACTGCTGCTTTGAATACAAAATATAGATCTCAGCTAAATATAGAAAAAGTACTCAGGTGTCTATTCTAATATTAAACCTTGCTTCAAAAAACTTTGCTCTTCAAGACAGGCCCAAGGGAGTCACCAGTAGTTATTAAACTTGTTTTTAATTTAGTATTGATAAGTTAATTATTAAATATGTTATGCAGTTCTGATACAATCCTATTTATAAGTGTGTTACATTAGTATAAATGTGCATTTTATTATTACGTCAAAATTTATTTTGTTTTGCTTTCCTTTAGTATATTAATCAATTTATTTAAAGATATTTTCTTTTCAATATGCTTGCGTCACCTGTTTTAGTGTTATCAAGTCTCCCTAGTGGAGCGCACCCCACAGGTTTAGGAAACACAGGTTTAAGTAGTTTTGTTTTGATTAGATTCTGTTAGTTCTTTTCCAGCCTTCTTCATATTTCTTTTTTAGTATTAGGCAAAATGTTGTGAAGTCAATAAATAGCTGTTCTCTTTACTTATTTATTTATTTTTTAATCTTTGATACCCTGATTATTTTATATGTACATATCAGAAAAGGCATTTCATGGAAGCTACTAAACCAAATCCCATGAAAATTGCCTGACTATCTTTATTTATTGAGGCAGACTGTTAGACAAGTTGGAATTGCAATTTATTTTGGGATAAATATTGTGTGCAATGCAGGTATAAATATTCTTTTTGGTTGTTGTTGTGTTATCATTCCACAAAGTTTTAATTACACAGAACCTCCATGATTTGCTGATTTTAACACTGAATTAATTTGCCCTTTTTTAAGCTTATGTTCAGCTATATGTCAAAATTTCTTTTTAAATTTTTCAGTTGTGTTTACATTTAAATACTTCCTTTTAAATTAGTATATGACTTTTTTTTAAACAGGCAGCATTTGGTGGTGGAAGTGGAGGTGGTGGGCAAGATCGCCGACACAGTTCAGAAGTATCTGATAGTTCCTCTGAAGAAGAAGGTGATGATGAAGATGAGAAGCCAGGAGATGGTAGTGGTGATGCTATCACCCAGCTTGCTCATGAGCTTGCACAACCTCCTGAATCTGGCACATCAATTCCTATATCAGAACATTTGCAGGTATAGTTTGATTTTAACTTATAGATCAAGTCAAGTTTATCTGTAGTAAATATGTCAATGACCTCAAATTAGCCAATACTTCAGTACTTGGGAGTAAGTTACTTCAGTAACTTCAGGAGTTAAGTGATTAGCTCTGTAATTACTAAGCTGTCCATGGTACTGTGGGTCCCCACAAATCCTTATAAAATTATATTTTAACTCCTGTGTTACCATTGTGGTATTGGAATTAATGTAATGTAATAATCTTATTCTATCACTACTGGACCAAGCAGACTAACAACTGAGTAGTCCATCTCATCTAAACAGGCTAACGTGTTAACTTAATCTGTATTGAAATTTTCTGGAAAGTATTTACAGCAGTTGGCAGAAATAGATGTTTAATTTTAAGGATTGATTTCATCGATTCTTTGTTGAAAAATTTCAATTTTCTTTTGTTATCTAGTAGGATCTCTGAACTGCACAGAGTGAGTGTCTATAATTTTTTATTATTTATATTGTTTTTATTATTGTTATTATAATTAAGAACTAATTTCTCATTATAAGGAATTTGTAGTCTGAATGGAGCAGTATGTCTTTCAAATGTTTAACATTGACTCCCTTCTTTTTTAAAAATTTTTTATGTAATGGTTTATTCTCTTATCGTAACTCACAACTTTGTGTATTAGCAACCATCTTCAAACCAGACTACACAGATAAAGAGAATCACAAATTAAACTTGTGATTTAATAGTTTTCATTGTCTGTTGTTTTCAATATTAATAAAAAAAAAAACCAAATAAGAACCTGAAGCTAATTGAGGTTTACATTTGAATTATAACTTGTCTAAATGATGTTACCATAGTGTGATAAAATGGAAAAAGTAAATTGAATTTGAGTCATATCTGTACTTAGTATTCTAGTGTTAAGATTTTTGTTATCAGTTACTTCAAGTGTGTTGTGTTGATGCTCTTTATCTAAATGTGTGCAACATTTCCATACATTTTCTGTGTTAATATATTATATTGATATTGTTTTTATGTGGGGGATGAAAAGGTTGAATCAGTTTTACTGTGTGGTTTACTTGTTGGTTTTATATTTAATAAAGCATCCTGTTTGTCTGTTGTGGACTTTCAAAAAGAGCAGCTTTTTGTTTAGTCAAAGCACATAGTCTTTGTTTCTCAAGTTTTTCTGTGTATGATAATTTCTCCTGAAAGTTATTTTGCATTCTTAATTCTTTACATGATCATATCCCGAGGAGGGTAATATGTTTGTGTAGTTTATTTTTGCCTCTTCTGTTTCCAGAACTGTTGATTGTAGATACGAGGTGTGTTCAGAAAGTAATGGGAATATTTGTTTTTTGGAAAGAATTTTATTTATTTGTTTACATTAATGTATCTTCAAAACAGTCCCAGTTAGATATTATACATTTATGCCAGCGCTTTTTCCAATCACTGAAACATTTCTGAAACTTGATTTTTGGAATAGTGTTTAGCTCTTTCAGCGATTCGCTTTTAATCTTATCTATGCTTGTAAAATGACGGCCCTTTAAGGTTCTCTTTATTTTTGGGAATAGAAAAAAGTCACACGGGGCCATGTCTGGGGATTATGGCGGCTGGGGTATCATTACAGTGTTGTTTTTGGCTAAAAATTGACAAACGAGCAATGAAGCGTGAGCAGGCACATTATCATGGTGCAAAAGCCATAAATTGTTTCACCACAAATCAGGGCGTTTTTTTCGGATTGCTTCACGCAAACTGTGTTGAACTTGTAGGTAATACTCCTTATTTATCGTTTGACCTTGTGGCAAGAACTCATGACGCATCTGTTAAAATTGAAGAACACTGTGAACATAACCATGTTGAGCTTTTTTCAGTCTTGGTGATCCAGAATGCCTCCACTGGGACGATTGACCCTTACTTTTGACATCATATCCGTAAATCCATGTTTCATCACCTATTATGACACGTATCAGTAGTCCTGCATCATTGTTGACTTCATTTTGTGACTCCTGAGCAACTTCCATTTGCCGTTGTTTTTCTTCAAAATTCAACAATTTTGGAACAAATTTTGCTGTCACACCTTTTATACCCAAAACATCTGAAAAAATTTCATGGCATGAGCCAATTGATATCCCAACATCATTAGCGACTTCTCTGATTGTGATTCGGCGATCATTCATAATCATTTCCTTTCACCTTTTCCACGTTTTCATCAGTTGTTGATGTGCTGGGGCGTCTGGGCGCTCATCATCTTCAACATCTTCA
The DNA here is from genome assembly GCF_047948215.1 of Lycorma delicatula. NCBI lineage: Eukaryota > Metazoa > Arthropoda > Insecta > Hemiptera > Fulgoridae > Lycorma > Lycorma delicatula. The sequence continues at coordinate 45,063,807 of NC_134455.1, read as the reverse complement.
CACCTTCTTGTAAACGCTTATACCACTTGTAAACCCTTGCTTTACTAATAGCAGACTTACCAAAAGCAATATTTAACATTATTAAAACATTGCTACACCTTATTCCATCCTTATAGCAAAATTTAATACAAATTCTTTGATCTATAATTTATACAAATAAAAAATCACCAATCGTACCAAAACACGTGTTATCCCTTTCACAGCTGACAGTAGACTAAAAATCCAATATGGCTAAAAATGTACAGATACTTTTCAGACATGATTACCAATACAACAACGAAAAAGTCCCGAGAATGGGACTTATTCAACTTGTGAAATTTCAAAATTCTCGTTACTTTTTGAATACACCTTGTGTAATGATTTGAAAAACCTCTTTTCACTTTGTATATCATAACTAATGTGCGGCATATTATAAATTAAATTAAGCAAATTGTCAGTGTGATGTTTATTCAATTATTCCTTTCCAGTGGGCAACAAATATTTTGCTACTTGGTGTTTGGTGTCCAAAGGTAAGTAATCTTTCCTAAGTAAACTCAGTATGTGCTTATGGTCTTTTGTGTTACTTTAAATCCTTAACAACCCATTGGGTCTAGTGATAAAATTGCAATTGCAGATCAGTTGTACAGCTGATTTTTAAAGTTGAAGGTTCTGAAGTTTAAATCCTGTTATAAGTGCGTTACTTTTATACATATCTGAATACCAGACTGTGGATACCAATGCACTTGGGTGGTTGGGTTCAATTAACGACACATCTCAGGAATGGTGGGTTGACCTGAGTCTCTACAAGATTACATCTCATTTACATGTCTACATATCATCTAATTGGGCTATGATGTTACTTATTGTTTGCAAGTTGAGCAGATAGGAATGCATACATTATGAATAAAAAAAAGTAAATAAAAGAAATCTTTATTTCTATCAGAACTAATACTAGTATGGTGTCTTTTTTATTTGTATGACATATTTGGTGAATTTTTTCTTGAATTTATTGACTTGTGTATCATTTATTGATGATGCTTTTCATTGTGATAGATCTTCCATAAAAAGATCTTTTGTTGTATTTGATCATGTATGTTACTTAGAGGATCCTCATTTGTATCTGTTTTTGTATATGTAACAGTCATTTCTTCTTAGAAACTAATGTCCAAGCACATTGTTATATCTGTTATCAAGCATTTCCTTTACTGGGGGATGGCATAATCAGTCTTGTTTGGTGATTTGATCACTTGTGTTGTTTTTATGCTTGGTTTATTTTTACTTTCCCATCTAGCAGTATAGTAGAGCTATAGCTGTAGAAGGGAAAGTATTGTAATCAGTCCAATTTGAGAATATGCAGTTTTCACCGGATCTTGATGTTTTGACAACTAAGGAACCCAAAAAACCAGATGGAAATTTTCCAGATGTTTTCATATGTACGTGTTTGTGTTCGGTGTCTCACACCTTATATCTCCAGAACTACTGGACTGATTTTGACCAAACTGGGTCAAATTACTTCTGTATGTGGGGCATTGATGCCATTAAATTTTCAACTTAAAAGCTCAAGGGGGTGAGGCTGTAGAGCAAGGTCATCTTCAGTATCTTGAGATTTCATCTGATTAAGGTCGTATTTTTCTTAGGCACATTTATTAACAATTAAAAAATAATATTTGCAAAAAAATTTTCAAAATTCCATACCCACCCCAAAAAATGTTATACTATTGGCAGTGTGGTTATACTGCATCAATGGTATCCCGTCACCACAAGGAGTACTAGTATAACACCGATGTTCAGCTCTTATAGAAAAATATATTTAAATAAAATGATATATATTCTAAATTAAGTTGTGTGTGTATGTGCGTGTAAGCTGTGCATCAGAAAAAATCTGCGTGACTGGACAGTCCTACAACTGTGTTGCCAGCATTTTTTAATTTGTGGTTAATTGGATTGATAGAAGTTAGTAAAAATATTTCATAATTTTGTGCAATACAACTGTGTTATATAACTTGTAAACAGTTATACATTTTTTGAATATATGTGATCTTAATGATGTTTCATTTTGACTATTTACATGGTTATCCAAAAATTATTCGACCTATACCATGAAGAAAAAGTAGTACATCTAATGGCTTTCAATCCTAGTTTTCTTTGGAGTAGTCCTCTTGTGACTTCACACTGGATTAACCCAGGTCCTTTCATTATTGAAAATAATTTCTGTACCCCTCTTTAGGAGTAGTCAGATTTGTTGGTGTGTTCATTATCATGTCCTGGCTGTCAAATTGGAACGCATTTTAACGGTATCTTCAGCTTGGGGAACAATCAGAATTCACAAGTAGCCAAGACTGGTGAGAAGAAACCAGGTGAACGTGAGAAATTTTGTGCTTAATCTAGAAATCCTGAACTAGACATATTGAAAACATACAAGTGCTGGTTTCTACAGATTGGTTTCTTTTCCAAACTGTGTTGCAAACTGAGTACGATGAAGAACCTCCAGATAGTATACTACTTGTAGAAGGTGTGGTATTTTAGTGTGCATGTGTGATAGTCTGGTGAAGTCTGTGGTAGTTTGTAAAAGGCCAGTGTTGTCACTTTCATTTTGCTTCTCCCTTATTTACTTTCTTCAGCCTTGGAAAAGAGATGATAGTGACTTTCACTGTGACTACTAAGGTTGATTTCAAGGTCAGGGTGTGTGTCAAGATCAGGTTTTTGTCTCTTATATCCAAGGAAATTAAGATCACCACTTTCATACTCTTTATGTCCTGTGCAATGTTAAGACCGTGTATATAGAACTATTGTTTATCCCCAATGTCATTTGCTACTCCTCTGATGATGATGTTCCATTAACAAATTGTAAGTTGTTTTATGAAATTTGGATTTCAGCTAGTTGATGGCCTACCAGTATACTGGCCATTCTCAACTAATGTTGGACCATTTAGAAAATTGTTGTATCATTTTTTTTATCACCCTCATAATGTTACAGATTTTGTATTTGGTGAGAGCTCTTAATATGTAGTTTATATATTTATCAAATTATTTGTAACTAATTAAACTTTGTTGTGATGCGCACTAGTAATTAGTTTTTTATTCAGTAATTAGTATTTATTACAATACTGACCATTGTAAAGTGATTCTTTTGTGCAAGCTTGACATTGTGAAGTGTAATTTTAAGCAAGCTTTCTGACTTGATAAATAAATAACTTTTTATATTAACGATGAAACAATTTATTAAATTGGGAAATACAGTTAAATTTTTGTAATTAAGAAAAGTTTTAATTCTTTAATAAGTAGACAGATTTTATTTATATTTGTAACTGGATTATAGTCTTAAGATGTTAATGTAGTAGTGAGCTTGATTGTGTACAAAATATTACTTATTGCTGGAACAGTTATGCAACTCTAAAAAATGGTTATTCAGAAATGGGTTTGAATGTTCCAATTCCTCTCTTTAAGATCAGTTTTTTGGCTACATCATATCAAAGTGAAAAAGTACTTCGTATTAAAAAAATTGAAACTGTGTTTCAATTTTTTTTCATTAGGGTTAAGTTTGAGTGATTTGAAAAAAATTACAAACGTATGAAAAACTAACTTCAGTAACTGAACTCCAAAATATTTTCATTACATGTATGCGTAGTAAGTACACAAAATAGTAAGTTCTAAATAAAAATAGTTAGAATTGTTGTTCTGACAATTGGTAGAACTATTCACAGTTTTTCTTATTCTTACGGAGTGAAAATGAGTTTTGTTTGTATGTGCATGCATACATACGAGGAGTGTGAGAAAAGTAATGAGATTGACTTTTTACTTACCAAAGTTTTTATTTTTTTCAAACAACAATATTATCCCCTTCAAAGTAGTTCCCTTGGGCAGCTATACACCGGCAGTGTTGTTGTTCCCACTCCTGGTAGCAGCACTGGAATGCTTCAACTGGTTTGTCACAGTCTTTTGAATGTTCTCCATGTTCCAAAATGACATCCTTTAAGACATGTTTCAATTTTTGGAAAAGGAAAAAGTCACAAGGACTCAAATCAGGTGAATAGGGGTGTTGAGGAACCGTAGGAATGTGTTTTGAGATCAAAAATTCCCTGATAGAAATGGCTGTATGACACGGGGCATTGTCATGATGAAGCATCCACTTATCTGCAATGTCTTGTCTCACGCAAATCACTTTTCTTGAGCCTTTCAAGGACACCTTTGTAAAAACTTGGTTGACAGTTTGTCCTGAAGGAACAAATTCTTAATGCTGATACCCCTGCTGTCAAAAAAGCAAATCATTATGGTTATGATCTTTGATTTGCTCATTCAACATTTTTTCAGTCGAAGAGATGACTGAGTGTGCCACTCTTCGCTTTGCTGCTTTGTTTCAGGATCGTACTCAAATATCCAGGATTCACCACCTGTGATCACATGATTGAAGAATTCTTAGTCCTTGTCAATCCTCTCAAGAAGATCAACGCACTCGTTTCTTCAATTATCCTTCTGTTCCGTTGTGAGGTTTTTCAGCACCAATATCGCACAAACCTTTCGCATGTCCAAATCGTCTGTCAAAATTTGATGTACGGTGAAAATGTTTAAACTGTTCACTCATCATCCTTATTGTTAAACGACAGTCTGATCTCACAAGAACCCTCACACACTCAACATTTTCATCAGATTTTGAAGTTGAAGGTCTCTCTGAGCAAGGTTGATCTTCAACGTGTTCTCGGCCTTCCAAAAATGATTTGTACCAGCGGAAAACTTGTGCTCTTGATAAGCAATGTTCCCCATAGGCCTGTTTCAACTTTTCAAAGGTCACACTCGCGGATTCCCCAAGTTTAACACAAAACTTGATTGCACAACGTTGCTCTAAATTCTGATGCTCCATTTTCATAACACAACAAAAACATAACTTCACTGATGGCGCTGCCAAAAATAATTTGTTGGCTATGAAGTTGAAACTTGTACTGAACTTATGGAAGGGATGAACAAACTGGTCTAGCAGAGAGATACTTTATGCATCGTGATAGTCTCATCTCAGATACTTATTAGCAGAATTTGTTGATTCATTTTATGTATTATGTATTATGAAGCACTCATTACTCATGAAAAAAAAATAGAACTTAATAAGAGTTCAATCAAGTTTTTTGCATTTTTAGTCTTTACTCTCAATTGCTAATTCAACTATTCTTTACCTCATGAAGATATGTTGAAACACATAGAAACTGAAGTAATACTTGTAATGCAATAGAAATAAAAAAAACAATTGAAGGTCGGCAATAATTTCATAATTACAGATAATTTCAAATTTGTAATTAAGAATTAAATAAAATTATTTTGCAGTAATTTCCTAAGAAGAAATAATATAACAGAGAGATTGTTTGCTGAAAGAACATCATGTGAGATAATTACAAGACCTGTACCCATTATTTCGTCAATAAAATTTTAAGCTCAAATAATTAATGAGATAAAATCATGTTACTTTTACAGCAATTTTATATCATCATAAGATATGAAAATCTTGTTGAAAACTTAATCAATCATCTTTACAGGCATGAACGACAACCAAAAAAATTTGTTGACAAAAACCCGTTTTTTAGGTTTGAAGTAACATAACTTTGTTAAATGACTAAGAAATGGTAAATTTTATCAAAACTTGTAGAATATTTTTTTTTGAGAAAATCTATGTAATAAGTCTATGAAAAACAAAAAAAAAAATCAATTTTTATTATTCAAAACAAAACAGAACAAAATTTAACAAAAATGTTATTATGAATTTGTAAAAATTAAAAACTGTTTTTATTAGTACAATAAATTTAGACCTTTGAAAAATTAGGTTGGCACCACTATGCTTCAAAAATGAATTTGAATCCTACTCATTTTTGTCATAAAATTGTGGTTATGTGTAATAACAAATGTTAGGCATGAAGTTATGTAGTGTTTTAGTGTTTGTTGTATTCTTTTCTTTCTTTTCCTGATTAGCCTCTGGGAATTACCGTTTTGGTATTACTTCAGAGGATAAATGAGGATGATATATATTAGTATAAATGAAGTGTAGTCTTGTACAGTTTCAGTTTGACCATTCCTGAGATGTGTGGTTAATTGAAACCCAACCACCAAAGAACACTGGTATCCATGATCTAGTATTCAAATCGATATACAAGTAACTGCCTTTACTAGGACTTGATTGCTGGAACTCTCGACTTCCAAATCAGCTGATTTAGGAAGACACATTCACCAAACTAGACCAACCCAGTGGGTGTTTGTTGTATTCTAAACTGTACCTACATTTTCCAATTAAATCTGATTTTAAAAAAGTGAAATTCCGGTTTGAATTCTTTGTTCTGAAAAATGCCATCTTTCTTCACTCATGCAGGATAGGCTGGTATGATTTTTATGTGTGGCTTTTGCAATGGAATTTCTCTTGCTGCGGTGGAAGAATACAGACGTAGGATTCCTGGACGAATAGTTACAAACTGTAAAGCATTTTGTAAAGTACTGTAGTTTTGTCAAAAGGTAAACAACAATTACCATTTAATTTCATTTATACTATTTTTGGACAAAGCTACTTTTGCCTATAATGGCATAAATAACATGGAATTCATTCACATCAGTATTCTAAAGAAAACCCACATGTTGCAGTTAAATCAAATTTCCAGCAATAATTTTTGGTGAGCATTTGGTGTAACTTGATCACAACCAATTAATAGGTCCGTTCATGCTAGAGTAATGTCACGGCAAGAAATTATCTGGAATTTTTAAACAATGAATTTCTGACAGTGCTTGAACATTTTTCATTGGCGAAATGAATTGAAATGTACTATCAACTTGATGGGACATCAACACTTCATGAATGAAAATTACAGTGAGTATTATTTTTAAAAGTAATTAAAAGATATTCTAGTTTTTCAAAAGTCTAAATTTATTGTATTGAAAATAGCTTTTTTAATTTTTACAAATTCATAACATTTTTCTGTTATATTCTGTTTTGTTGTTTTTAATAGAAGTTTTTTTTGTTTCTCATAAAATTTATTACATAGATTTTGTCAGAATTTAATTCTGTACTGGTTTTGATAATAAAATTTATGCATTTTTTAGTTATTTAACAAAGTTATTCTATTCAAACAAAAAAAAAACCTTATTTTTTGTCAACAAATTTTTCTGTTTTACAATAAATTAAAACACAGGTGATACATTTCTTGGACTTGTTTTATACAACTTTTCAGGTAAAAAAAACATAAGAAATTTCAGTATGACCTCATTTCACTGGGAGAACTGAAATCCAGGTAAAACTTTTCGTAGCCATAACTCCATAACAAAGTATTTTCGGACATATATTTGTAATGAATTTATTTCTTTATTTCAAGCTCTTGCATCAGTTCCCAAATTATTTCTCTCTTCCTGAATCATCTTGTATGTAGTATTAAACTATTTTAAATGTGTTTTATAATTAAGAACAGTAGTTCATATTTTGTCAGGTGATAAAAAGAGTTCTTGAAATAAATCATAAAAATATGTATTTATTCTTAATAATATATCATTTTTATTGAAATACTAGTATGCAAGTGTGATTTTTTGTGATTGAAAATAAAAATATTTTCAGATTAAGTTATTTATGATTACTAAAAGGAAAAATAGAACTGGCAAATAAAAATATTTTAAACTAAAATAACATAATTTTAGTAATTATTGGAAATTTTTCCTAGCATGTTGTAAATAATAAATTTGACAAATATATAACGGATTTAGAATAAGTATAGTAGAATGGTATATATCTTGTAAATTTTCTGCTAGAGATTTATAAATCTGGAAAAGCAAGTTTATTCAGTAAATACAAATTAGTCGCCCTCTTCCAGTAAAGCTAAAATTTGACTAAAATTTTATAAAATTTAAATTTTATTTTTTTTTAAATGTAAAGCTAAAGTTTGACTAAATTTTATAAAATTTAGTCAAACTTACTCATCTGAAACTATTTAGTCACTTTTCTGATCAACTTTAGGCGACGTTTAAGAAGAAAAAAATTATCTATAGGTTTGTTTTAGCATGCAGTTTGTGTCATAGTGTCTGACAGCATTTTATTATCTGGTGTACATGGCAGTTGGGTTGAATTATAGATTTTATGCAAAACTATAATTTACAGTACTGTTGAATGGAATATTTTAAATCTTTTTTAACAATGGCTTGATCAAATTACATTTGTAGGTATAGTGTAATCCCTGTTTGAAAAAGTTTTTTTTTAAAATTAATAACTGATTTAGTGATTATGTTAATTTATTCCAATATAGTGAAAAATGTAAATATCCTTTTTGTACAAGTGAATCTGTTAAGACAATTTTTCACTTAGATTAATTTTATCTAGAAAAATAAAATTAAGAAAGAGGAATTTTTTTATATTACAAATTGAAAGAGATAGATGTATCATTTATATTTTATACGTATTTGAGGTTTATTAATTTTAAAATAAATTGTTCAAAAATTTCACGAGTAATGAAGCCATCAAAAAATCTTTGCAAGTATTATGTTTTTGCCAGTGGAAGTTTTTTCCTAAATTGAAGGACAAGTTGTATTTGAAACATTTTTTAATGCTGTCAAATCTGTTTTGAGACACTGGCAAGCTTTGTGTTTACGGTAAATATATATTATAATTAAAACTACAGCTGAAGGATCAAAAACTAGAAGGTAATTTAGACATTTATGTTGGATAAGGTTTGCAAATGCAACTATGGAGGGATATGAGAAAGGCAGCCTTACGTGTCTTCTTTCTGTAAACTGTCAACTTAAGATCAACCAGCTACAAATTATATTTGTTTTTCAAATAGTTTGTTAAAATACAGGAAGAGTTTAAAAACTGGTGGGCCTTTTCAAGTCATAAAAAAAATATTTTTCTGTAGTTATGAAGGTAATTGAACCAAGTTAATCGTTCTTTCTGACAAATTTATTAAAAAAGTATATATAATGGGAAGGCTTAAAATTATAATCAGTCTGAAAGATATTAACAGGATAAAAAACTATTTTTGCTAAACCTTTGAATTAGTTACACATGAAGCTGCAGCTTGTTTTAATAAAGTATATTGAAATGTGAAGCACTTGAAATTAGTAAAATTTATTAAAATTGGAAATGGTAAAGAAGATAGTTGGTTTAATTTCACTTATTAAACCAGAGTACTGTATGGTTACTGAAGTATAAGAATTGTACAATATCAGAATTGGGAGTTCTGAACAATAATTTTTTGATTTTGAAAGGGAAGCAAGGTGTGTATAGGTAACTCCTTAAGGAGAAGATTGTTGTGAAAGTGATAAAACAGTTGAGTATGAAACAGAAATAAATTCAAGTAGATGCTTTAAAACTGCATATATTATATATTCCAATTTTCTAAAACTTGTTACATTTTTTCACAGAAATAGTATTTACTTAAAAATGTGTAAAGATGCATGATTTTTAGAGCAGTTTTTTACAGCAGGATTCTGAGATACAATTAATTTATAAATAATTAATTATGAAATTTTATAAGCATTGGATATAAAACAAAATAGTTAAAAAACAATTTAAAAGATGATGGAAGCTGAGGGATAAGATATATAAAATCCAGCATCTAAATAGATCCACAGTATTTATTCACCTTATTTTTTATTTTCTATTATGTTCTCTAACCATATATGAATATCTAAAAAAAGAAAAAAAAGTAGTATATCTCTTTTACTTTTGATAAAACTTATTTTAAAAATCGTACATGCACATTGTACAAGTTTATATTTTTAATGTTTTTAAACAACTTTTTTTTAATTCATGCTAATACTTTTACTTGAAAATTAATTATGTTTAATTTGAAATACTTTTCTATTTCAATAAGTGTATTTAAAAGTAATCTCAGCCTGTTTTTAAGGTAATTTAGTTAATTACTGATTATAGTTTTAGTTATCAGTTTAATTGAAGGTAACATTTCAGTTGTAAGTAATATTAATATTGTTGGACTTTAATATGAATTATCTCATACCATTAATAGCTTATTGTTATGTGCTTTTCCTTAAAATCCATGAAAATTATGCAACTTTTGGGATGTTCAAAATAACAAGCCACCATTTGAACTCTTTTGGAAATGCCCTCTTTGTTATAGATAGATGGTGGAAGGACCAGATATTAAAAATATGCGTAATAAAGACTTTGTATCATAAATGTAATTATATAAATATATATTAGACATCAGTTTTTATCTGTAAGTCATAATATATCATATATCTCATCTGTGTATTAGATATCACTTTATATATATATATATATAAACTTGAGAACATTTTTAAAAACTTTAGTATATGGTATTTACTGTTGATCTGTGTCAGTTTAGTAAAAAAATTATATCCCTCTCCCTACCTAAATTAGATCCACTTTTTGAAAGTGGTCTCCATTTCAACAGTAAAGAATATTTTTAAAGTATGCCTTTAATTCTTCGATAGCATAGTCAGTATATGTTGTTCTAAACTGTATCTTGCAATTCCACACACCCTTTCCTTTAAGGAGATAAATATTACTAAAGATATACCTTACTTATTTTATTTTTTACCAATCACAGGCTAACTGCTTGGTATGAAGCATAAAATCTATTATGAAGGTATAAGCATATCCAGTTAAAGTAGTTCTGCAGGACTCAACATCAGTTTTTTAAGATGCTGTTTCTTTCTTGATAGTGGACAGGTTTGGTATTAAGCTAGGCTTAGAAACACTTGGTGAGTGGTTTATTGTCAGCCCAGTATGATCTTTAAGCACCTCACAAGTTTGGTATTTTAACAAATAGTGGATGCTTAAAGTTTCTTGATGATGAAGGGATAGATTCACCTCCAACATATTTTAATAGTGAAAAAGTGAAGTTAATTAATATAATTAGTTAATAACAATGTAAATAATAAAGAAAATAATATTATTAATATATATAAAAGTTAATTAATATAATTAATTAATTATATTAAATAAAGTCAGTTTTTGAGCCTCATCTTAAAGCCAGACATTCAAAATTTATTGAATTACAATATTACTATAATGTAATAGTTAATTGTTATTTCTTTATCTGAACTTTATTGTAAAGATTTTCCAGAACTTGACTTCTTCAGGGTTAAATTTCTTGCAGAAATGTGTGTTTAGAATGATTAAAACTTTTTAAAAGATTTGATTGAACATTTCTTGTCAGCTTCTGCAAATGAATAGATTTTACATCTTAACTAATTTAATACCCTTAAAATCTATTTGCTCATTCAGTAGGTTGATGCTCTTAAATTTTCTTGCAATTTTTTAAAACTTGTTTTTTATATTAAATGACGTTTATTATTGTGACCGTTAGCCACCAGTAAATATCAACACCATTGAATGAACGGCAATCAGCGTTGTATAGCTTTATGATCTAGGAACCAGTTTATAAATTTTTGGGTCAGCTGTTGGGAAATGGTTTTTACATCTTTCAGTTTTCATAATTACACTGCCCAAGAGAGGATCCAAGAGTTCTAGAACCATCAGTTGTAAGGGTTCCAGTTAACTATTGCACCAAGATCCAATTGTGTTCATTATTATTATTATTAGGTTTTGTATAAATTGATCTGAGCAATTTTCTGACTTTCCTAGCTGTCTCTCAACATTTTTAGTTGATATGTCTTGGAATACCTCCATCCTCATAACTATTTTTAAAACTCCCTAGAGCAGCCCTTTCTGAACAATGCTGGGAGTCTTGGTGATATGAAAGAGGGTCACAAACTTTTCATGTAAACAATAATGAAATTATTTTATGAGAAAAAAATCATTTATTATAAACATTTAACTAACATATATAAGTAGCCATGAAAAAAAACTAAATTAGTGAAACGGTTGCATTTGTTTTTCATTTAAAAGTATCTCCAAACATGGATCTATGTTAGAAACACACTAAAAAAAATTATTTTCAAGTGATAAAAGACAATTCACATATTTAGTTTTTAGTGCAACCATAGATGAAAAACCCTTTTCAGATGGTGAAAGGGATTATTATTTTCAGTGTTTTTTTGTAACTAAATTTCCTTATTCACTTACAGTGAGCAAGCCAAAACGTCTAAATCTTCAGTTGTGAATTGTAGCTGTAACATTTTATTGGTAGACATTTCAATGAGCTGGTTGTGAATTTCAACTGCTAATTTAGCAGCTGCATTAACATTTTCATTAAATGGATTCATTACCCAAATCTTCAAGAAATCATTTTTTTTTATCTTCTGGGAAATACTCCCACCAACTGAATTTTTAGCTCGCACAAATACATTTTCATGCTATCCAAAAGTGGTGCTGTGGTGAATAATAGTGTCTTCTTCATCCAGATTTTTCTCAGTATAATCAGACATGAGTGGAAATATCAAGATTTTTGCTTTGAAGGGGAATCATCCAGATATTTATCAAGCTTGTTATGAAAGCTTGAACTTTATGATTAATAAAATGTTTTTATCGTGTTCTTCTAAATTTGCATTCAAGTTGTTTAAATTTGAAAAGACATCAGCTAAGTAAGCTAACAGTGACATATACTCATTATTCTGTAGAAACATTGAGAATGGCATTTGTTTATCCAAGAAAAATATTAATTCATCTCGCAATTACAATAACCTGGTTAAAACTCCTTGTGAAACCATCTGACTTCTGTATGGAAAAGAAGAGATTTTTTTTTGCCATTTCATCGCACAGGTTAGCAAACAGACCCACTCTGTAATGGTTGAATTTTAATAGAATTAATGATTTTTACAGCTTTACAAAGAATTTGTTGCAGATTTCTCAGCATATTTCTTTGTGACAAGAGGAGAGTCTGTGAAGGAAGTAGTCCATCCATTCCACCCTTGGTATAAGAGGATCTTTTAATTTTTTTCAGATATCCCTATTCTTTTCTTTTATCGCCTTTGCACCCATATTACATACTGCAACACATTTTGTCCAATCTGTGTTATAGTGTTTGGTAACTTTATAAAAAACATCAAAAAGAAATCGTCCTGTTGCACGACCAGATAGTGATTTGCAAAACAACATATTTTCTTTGGTTGATCTCCCTCTTTTGCATTCATGTCTCACAAAACATAAGAACTAAAAAATATTTGCCACATCTGTTGATTCATCAATCTGAATACAATTGAATACAACTCGCCTACTGAATTATCTGGTTGCAAATATCGGTAGTCATATCATCGATTTGCCTCGATACAATGTCGTTATAAAGCAGATTTATTTTTAAATTTTTTGCTTCTTCCACCCCTATTAAAACACATAATTTTATCAAATAGTGGTGGATGCTTAAATTTTCTTGATGATATAGGGATACTACATATTTTTTAATAATGCAGAAGTGAAGTTAATCAATAAATAGAATTAATTTTTGAGTTTCATCTTAAAGCATGACATTCAAAATGTATTGAATTACAATGTTACCATAATGTAATATTATCATATTATAATTTAATATTACCATATCAATTGCAGCAGCCAATATGAGGTTTTCTGCAGTTGTATGGGGTTTGGACATCCTAGCTACTATTAATGATATGAGATAAGATATACTTTTATGATTACTGCATATCAATATCGCTTGATTTACAAATAGAAGCTTGTTGATTTCAAAAAGTATGTAATTTACTTTCAAAGAATTCCAAGGGTTTGCTTACATGATCGTTTGTTTAGTTTCCAAATATCAAAAGTTTTGATGGCATCATGCTTTCATCAGGGAGGATTTGAAAGCAAACCAACTAGCCATCCAACGAGGTAAAACCATAATTTAAATAACTGTCATTGTACAATCAAGTCTTTATCAGTCGATTCACTAGATATAGATTTATTTTTTACAAATTCACTTTATTTTTTCACAAATTTATCAATTTTGCATATGAATTTAATTGATAAGAAAAAAAACAGTTACACTCTTTGACCACACACTAAAAAACTGAAATCTCAGTTATTATTTTCAATGAAAATACGTTTTTATAAACTTAAAGTCTGCAGACACATGTTTAGGATTTGAACTAAAGTGAAGTTCTGCAATCCCTTACACTGTTTTATATTGCACAACTTGTTCAAACATGTCACATCATGTACGAACATGATGCTCTCACAGTGAATATTATGTAAGCAGACCAAATTACTAGCACATTCATATCAACTTGGAACTTGTAATTTGCTAATGTTTGTATACTTCATACATGTCCATACCAGTTGCTTTCAACACAGCTAAATTGTTTTAATTAGGTTTCATAATGTTTGCAAAATATTCATTGTATGTACTTTTTACTTTTTGGGGATTGTGGAGTTAAAAAGGTTGAGAATCACTGCACTAGAGTGTAAATTATTCTAGGATGTCTGTGACTTACACCTAGAGTGTTAAAAGTAGTTTTGAGGATGGGTACTCCAAAACGTGTTAACTACAAATGCTAGGAAGGGCAGATAATGAAAAGCTAAGAAAGGCTCAAATCAGTTATGATCATCCTAGCAGAAATATGAAAATTTGTGGAAGTTTTTTGTAATTATTTTAATGATGAGGGTTTATATTTTATTTATTTCAAATAATTTTGTTTTAGGTTTTCATATTTAAAGATTATGTTTGTCATATCTTACTTTACAAACACATTTTCCTGTCAATAAAATACTAAAAATAAAATAAAATTTTACTTTCTGGCTTATTTATAGAATTAAATCTGACACTTTTATGGTGTAGCTTAACAAAATATATTAAAATATGGAAATATGTTTTTACTATATTTTTTGCAGATTTTGTTTTGTTTAGAAAGTACTTAAATTAATTCCAGGTTTGGTTTTGTTTTGCATATGATGTATCAGATTTGTTTTGCTTAAACATCTCAGTGCATTGATTTAACCTTGAAGTATTTGAAAAAATAAATGCTATAATTAGTTTGCTTCTGTAAATAAATCCAGTGAATTATTATTATTCACTGTAAATTATTTCTGTTATTTTATTTTGATATTAATCATGCAGTTTGTTTATTGCAATAGGGCAAAGGTAAATTTAAGTACTCTTCTTTCTATGTATGTTAAGAACAGGTTAAGGCCCATTGATACCAGATGTATTTTAACTGTTGTTGAGTTTTATTTAACACTTGCTGGTCTATTGATCCAGAAATGTTGCTTGCAATATTAGACCTTTTAGGCTTTCTTTTTCCTGTTTAGCCTCCGGTAATTACCTTTTAGGTAATACTTCAGAGGATGAATGAAGATGATATGTATGAGTGTAAATGAAGTCTCAGTTCAACCATTCCTGAGATATGTGGTTAATTGAAACCCAACCACCAAAGAACACTTATATACACAATCTAGTATTCAGATCCATGTAAAAATAACTGACTTTAACGCTGGAACTCTGAACTTCCAAATCAGCTGATTTGGGAAGACGTGTTCACCACTAGACCAACCCAGTGGGTCGCAATATTAGATCTGCCCTGAATCAAGAAAGATGCACATAAGCAGTATTATGTAAATCAGTTCTTTAGATGTAATGTACAGGTGGTTCAACTTAAAAGAGGCCCATTCACTCAGTAGTTTATACTAAATGCATATTTTTGTTAAAATGCATTTATTGTTGTGAGATGGGTAAAACAATATTGCTGAAGTTGGTACAAATGGAATTTGAGTGGGGAGGGCTATTTATTGTCAGCACATCTGAGTATTGCCAGTCTGTATTGAGAATTGGCCTTTTCACAGAACTAGGTTGCATAATCATATGTTGTTTGTTAAAGTGCGGTTAACTGTTGAATGTGTATTTGTGATGGATCATTATTTAGAGATGAAATTTTATGTTATGGTTCTGTGAAAGTTCAGGGAGAAATTTGAAAAGGGAGCACTAGTAAGTGTTATTCAGAAGTTATTTAAAAAAATTTATGATACAGGTTCAGTGTTAGGCTAGAAACATGCCCGACACAAGTCACTTTTAAAGATGCAGGTCATTCAGGAGATTAAAGTGGCAGTTACAAGATCTCATAAATCTTTGTGGAGATTATTCTTTTTTTTTCTCTCTTCTCTCAACTCCCCTGGGCCGAACTGACTTGGTGGTATTGCACCGCCCAGGGGAGTGTCTTTTAACTCTAATAGGCCTCCCCCACCTAAAAGCTATATACCGGCATGGCAGGTCGGCCTACCAGTGTAGCTCTTTTGAGAGAGTAATCATTAATTTTTGCCCAAGTTTAGACACCACACCATACCTCGTGTGTCGTGGTGTGGTGCTGGGTCTTTTCCTAAATAACTTATTTTCCTTAACCCTATCTCATACCCATGGAGTCCCCAGCGGCTCATCGGGGCCGACACACCTCGGCATGCCGACCCTCCCCGCTGGGGCTATCCACCCAGACCTAACTGCAACTAATAGGCCACCCGTCGCTCATCTTCATTCTTTTTGGAGATAACCCTTTTTACAAAGTCAGCAACTCTTCCCCAATTCTCTTCGCTAGCTAATATAAATTCTACTATATTGGTTGGTTCCAATTCTGTAAGCGCCGCATTAAACCTTAGCTCGACCCATCTGTTACAGTTAAAGATGGTGTGCTTAGCGTCATCCAGTTCCCCACAGTACATGCACCCAGGATCTTCTCTTCTCCCAACCTTGTGCAAATAGTTGTTAAAACATCCGTGCCCTGTGAGGAACTGGGTCAAATAATATTCCTCCTAGCCATGGTTTCTCATGAGCTAGGGTTTAACCATTGGTATAAGAGTCTTGGTCCAACGGGCAACTCCATCTTCTGCCCACCTCTCCTGCCAGGCTTCAATGACTGCACCTCTGATCTCCTGTTCCGTCCTTCCATTCGCCTTATCAGCGCGTTGCTTGGCTATCAATTCTATTGGAGGTACTCCTGCTAGGACGCATAAGGCATCGTAAGATACTGTTCTGTAGGCCACTGCAACACCTAGAAGCACCCTTCTATGTGTCCTCGCCAGCTTCTCTCTATTTCTCTTAATGGAGAAGGCACTCCACCAGGCCGGTACAGCATATAGTGCGAGGACACTACTGTTGATGCTATAAGTCTTCTTTTAGAAACCCTAGGGGCCCTCTGTGATGTCATCAGTACGTTCAAACTTTTAATCATATCAACCTTTTGGCATACTCCATCAATGTGCTCAGAGTATTTGCAATTCTTTTGTAAAATAACTCCTAGATATTTCAGGGAGTTAACTTCTTCAACGACCCTGTTATTAATTCTTATTTCCATTCGATCCAAAATTCTTCTGCCGGTGAAGGTAATGCATCAACATTTTTCTATTGCCAATTGCAGACCCCTAGAGCATAACCATTGATGTATTCTGTCTGCAGTAGCGTTTGCCCTGTTCCATACCTCCATAACTGTTCTTCTCTCTACCAAGACTGCGAGATCATCGGCATATGCAATAACTTCTACGCCTACCGGGAATTCACTGTTTAATAGCCCGTCAAAGACTATAATCCATAACAAAGGGCCCAGGACCGACCCCTGCGGGACACCACTATTCATTAGGAACTCTATGGCCTCCTCCTTAGTTTCGACTCTACATTTCCTGTCATTCAAGTATGCCTCGACCTGTCTACAAAGATATGGACTCAGTCCCTTTTCTGCAACTGCCTGAATGATATGGCTCCATCTAATGGAGCCAAAAGCATTCTTAATATCCAGTGATAACAAAAGAGGGATACTCCTGGTACGCCAGGTACCTGTTCTCACTCTGGTGGCCCATTCAGTAATTCTACTTATGGCCTGTACAGTCGAGCATCCCCTTCAAAAGCCATATTGGGACTAATCCCTACTCTTTGCTCCAGGTCTTGAATTATCCTGGCAGCCAGCATTTTTTCATCAAATTTCCCCATTGTATTAAGGCGGCTCAGCGTTCTATATGCTATATTTCCTTCATTTGGTGCAGCTTTAGGTAAGAACACACCCTGGCCTCCTTCCAACAACTGGGGAAAACTTTATCAATCCATAACTGGCTACCTCCACCATCTCCCAAGGGGCTTTGTGGATTAGTCCCTTAATGACCGCCGCTGGGATCTTATCTGGTCCCGGAATAATTTTTGTCGGCTATACTCCTCGTCACTGACTTCAGCTCATCCAAAGTCAATCTTCGGCTTTCACACATCGTTAATGTTTTCTCTTCTGGCGATGTTCGTAGGAATAACTTCTCTATCTCACTCTCAGTTTTGGCCTTTGCGAGGACCGGTAGACGTCTACCAAACTTTTTTGTTACAATGCGATAGGCTTGTCCTCAAGGGTCGCTATCTAGTTCCTCGCATAGCTTAAACCAGCAATCCCTTTTGCTCTTTTTAATAGCCTTATTGAGGGACTTTCTCGCTTCAATGTATTGTTTTGCCATGTCGTGGTAGCCCTCGTTACTGCTCTTCAGAAGCCGTTGCTTCTTTCTCCGAAGCGTTTGCAATGTTTGCCTTAAGCTCTCTATCTCAGTATTCCACCAGTATACGACGCGGTTCCTTGTTGTGTTTCCAGCAACTCTTCCAATTTCCTGCTTTATGATATTTGCTAAGGCCTCCAGTGTTTGATGCTGAATATTCTGCAATCTGTCTGCTGTCTTTCTAACTATCAAGTTTATTTGTTCCTTGTTAAACCGTGCAGGGGGCATAATCCTGACTCCGAAAATCCACATCACTCAGGTCCAACAACGAAGCGCGATGGTCACTTGAAACATCCTCCGTCAGCACCCTCCAACAATACTGTTCCCTCCTCCACCTATAATCCACTATTGCCAGATCGAGTACAGACTCATGGCCTCTTGCCATGTACGTGGGTGTACAGTCGTTTATGCAATGACAGCCGATAGCCTCCATAAGATCCCCCAAAATCTGGCCTCTCCTATTAGTATGTCGACTACCGGCCACAACCGACTTGCTATTGAAGTTGCCCAACATCACTATTCTTTTAGGTGAATTTATCACTGCTCCTTGTAGGTGATCCATGAATCTCGTGTATTCCATAATATCAATTTTGGACGACACATATACACCCACGAACAAGGCCGTCGCTGTCTCCACGGCAATCACGCCTCTACTCCTGAACCTGAGCCTCCACGCTATCCTGTGGCTTACGTCTTTGAATGCCACATCCCCTACCATATCAGCGGTCCATTCGGCCTTAGCAACCTCGTATTTGTTTGGTTCAGTTACCACCAGGAAATCAACATTCCTCTCCAAGACTACTCTGCTGATCAGGTCGTGTGACAGAGAGCTTCTATTAGTATTGACAAGTATAGTTCTAATCATGTTTCCTTGTGCTACATTGCCACGCCCCAGTGCGATGCTCCTTGCTACCACAATCCAAACATTGTTTTGGCTCTTGGCAATCAACAATTTTGTGCTCTCTACCGCCGCAATTGATACAAAGCTCCATACTGTCGGGGCCCTTGCAGTCTTGCCTTCTATGGCCAGAACCCCAACACCGATAACACCTGTCATCGTCCTCGCGAATGTAGGCCCTGCAACTTATCCAACCAATCCTGAACCTTTGCTCTACAATCTTGCAAGTAGCCCTATAGGAGGTGATAACGGTTACATTTCTTGTTTCACCATAGCCCCTTCTGAACGAAGAAATTTTAAATTCCTCGTTTGGGCCAATCCTGTTTGCTATCGCTGCCTCCACCTCCTCCTCTCAGGTGTCAAACTCGACATCACGAAGATGAACAACTGTTCTTCTGCTAGCTCTACTTCTCAAATCCACATGCAAGTCGGCAGCCTTGTCTCTGAGAACCGACGTAAATTCTTCTACGTTTTTAGCCCCCTGGATCCTCACATGAAGCTCCTCGTTGCGACCCTTACGAAGTGATATAACATTATTTGCTTCCTCACTCGTAAGCACACCTTTCATTGATTTAAGGACCTCTGCATAAGACTTCCTTTCAGCTTTGACGATGACCGTGCGGGTTTGCACGGCCGGTGGTGTGGCCCTCTTAATAGGTATATGGTTTGCTCCCACGTGCCATACTCCAGTATCACTCTGTATAGTCAATATATTTACTTGTGTTTTCTTGTTCCTCAATACATAAGAAAGAATCTTCTTCATATAGTTGCCTGTGCTGCCTGCAGGCAAAATATATGCAGCATCAGGTGCTTGGGATATCACCTTCCTAATCGCCTTTAACAGTAAAGCTAGAGTTGTCTTCTCTGGTGCACCAGAGTCATAATATATCTTAAATTTACTCTTCTTTTTTTCAATAAAACTATCCCTAATGATAGATATCTCGTCTCTCAAGATGTCTCCTGCATTTACTTTGGGGGTTTTTCATGGTCTCCCATTCTCTTTATATCCTTGAGGCAACATATAACTTCCATATCAGCAGGGAGCTCTGATATCAAATTGAGTTTACTTCTCAGCGAGTTTGGCCACCTTCTGTGTAGGAGTTCCAATAATTCATCATCATCCATCTCCTTTGAGAGAATCTGTTCAATGTAATCATTCCCAACTGGCAGATTCGTCTGTGTAGCCATCGTTCTCTTATCTACTGATGGTGACAACTCCGTCAAAGCATTCAGGCCCTCATAAATTTTCTTGAGCTCCTGCTCATGTACTGTGATGTATTTACTTAAGCTTGGCCCCATATGCTGCTTAAGACAGACCATAGTGATCCCCAGCTGGTAAATTAAGCTGCCCAAAGTGTCGGGCAGCTCCTCCTCTTCTTCTGAAGACCCCTGCTGTGGTCTTTTTTTACACTTGACTTCTGCTTTCTTCATTGGCGCCATTTTCTGCGAACTACTACTTTAAGCAGACATTCCTTCCATCGGGACCAATCCTCGACGTCGCATGCTGTGGGATTGGTCTCAGTGGGCTATTCTGAGTCCAAAGAACACACACACTGGCGGGTGCCCCAAAAAAATTTTGGGGGTAAGGAAAATGTATCTCCCCAAAAAAGTGGTCCAAAATTTTTTTTGTGGGCAGGGGTTTGGGAAAGTTTGGACTCAAATTTATATGAAGGAAGTTTGAAAATCGGATGAAAACTGTAGCAGTTACAGAAGAAAAGGAAATGCCCGTACAAACCTCCTCGGAGGACTTTGAAAAAATTTCCGTCTTCCGAAGAATTCGTGAAAAAATCCTGTCCTTGTTTACCAGTTAATTGTCTCTTGTGAGATCCTGTCTGTTGACTAGAAAAATTCTTATATAGAATGTATAATTCTAACCTCCAATACAGTGTAAATATACTTAGAAAGTAGATCCACTCACTTATTTTGAACGTCCTTTAGCTCTAAACTGTTATTAAACCACAAGCACACCTTCACCTATTATAAAAATAACAGGTGAAAAAACACAAATGTCTTAGTTTCCAAATAAACTAAAACCCGAATAAACTAGGTAAATCCGTGTCCAAAATCTTAAAAAGAGACGAATCGTATTCCAAACCCAAGGCACTTCAATATCCACATCACAAAACCGAGAAATTCACCGTAAAAACTGATCAAATAAACTGAAAATGCGGAGCTGAACAGAAACATGTCTACCGCGTACAGACACACCGTGAGTTCTCCCGCTCGACTTGCGGAGATTAATCTGGGAAAAGAACACTTCACTAGGTTCAGTCTGCACTGCAGTGCGGAGAGTGCTGAAATGTTATCCATATCAAATGCAGGTTTTTCATGAGCTAACTAATTCTGATTATGCTAAAAGGGTTTACTATTGTCAGTGGTTCAAGAACTTAATTAGAGACAACATTAGCATATTAGATCAAGTATTTTTCACACATGAAGCATGGTTTCAGCTTTGTGGGTATGTTAATAATTGTCAGAACTACTGGATTTGGGGTACTAAAAAACAGCACATTTTCTTTGATTCCCCTACACCCACAAAAAATAGTTGCATATATTTGATTTCAAGGTGACGGATAATAGGACATTAGTTTGTTTTTTAAGAAAACTGAATGTTGCCATCTCTCACTCTCTCTCTCTCTCTCTCTTTTTTTTTTCCTGTTTAGCCTCCGGTAACTACCATTTAGATAATTCTTCAGAGGATGAATGAGGATGATATGTATGAGTGTAAATGAAGTGTAGTCTTGTACATTCTCAGTTCAACCATTCCTGAGACGTGTGGTTAATTGAAACCCAACCACCAAAGAACACCGGTATCCACAATCTAGTATTCAAATCCGTGTAAAAATAACTGGCTTTACTAGGACTTGAACGCTGTAACTCTCGACTTCCAAATCAGCTGATTTGGGAAGACGCGTTAACCACTAGACCAATCCGGGGGGTTTGGATGCTGCCATCTACCTAGAAGTTATCCAACAGTTCACATCCTTACTGCAAGAGGATGAGCGTGACTGTTGGTTGCAACAGGACAGTGCCACTGCCATCAACTAGCTCTACTATGGATTTGCTACAGGAATTTTTCAGTGGAAGAATCATTTCTAAAGGATTGTGGTCACCAAGATCCCCTGATCTGATTAGTCCATACTTCTTTCTGAAGAATTTCTCTTACTTTAAAATAAATTGTTTATAGAAGCAATATACTCCACACACCCTGCAGGAATTGAAGACTAATTTTACCCATGCCATCCAGGAAGTAGACAGGGTATAGCAAAAAAGAGTAATCTGGAACATGGTCAAACCTGTTGACAAGTGCGTAGAAGTGGACAAACACCATTTTCAATACCTTCTGTAAATTATTATGCAAGTATTTGCCAATAAACTATGACTAAACTAAGTGATGAGGCCTCTTTTAAGTTGAACATCTTATATTTTTTCAGATGACATCAATTTTTTTTTTTTATTGTTATTAGTCCGAATATGCTTAGTGATTTTTTTTTTTTACTGTATGCATGTACCTGTATATGTTTATGTTGCTAAATTTTGCAATGGTATGGGTTTCTATTGTGCTTATCAACTGTTCTGTCTCTATTTGTAGGTGATTAATCAAGAGGATTTGGCAGCAATATTACCTGATGTTGTTGGTGTTGGAGGTGGCCCATTTGATGGATTTGAAGATGTCAGTTCAGGTGAGGGTTGTAGGGGGGCTGGGGGCACTGGGTCATCACGAACATGTGCAAGAGCTACTGGTGGTCCAGGAGCTGAATCATCATCAGATATGGACATATTGCCTGATGTTAGTGATGTTATCAATCGTATTAATCTTGATTCTGATCCTGGTCAAGAAGATGAGCAGAATAATCACTCAGGGAATTCTGAAAATGATACTGAGCATGATGAGGTAATAAATATTTTCAAAATATTTCTTCCTTTTTCCTTTTTGTAGTGTTACATTTTTTTATTGGAGGAAAATTCTATTCTAGTCTTTTGCATTTAATACGTGCAGATTGTTTTTTAAATACGTAATTTCTACATTAGTAATAACAGCTCAAAGGATGGCTAAAGTTATTTGAAAAATATTTGACACTTAAAAGAATCAGGAAATGTACGAGGTGTGTGAGAAAAGTAATGAGATTGGTAACACTGCGAGCGATCTGGCAACACTATGTCTATTGGTTTGTGCTATACTGGTTTGTTCATCCCTTCCATATGCTCAGTACGAGTTTCAACTCATTATTTAGCCAACACATTATTTTTGACAGTGCCATTAGTGAAGTTGTTTATGTGTTGTGTTATGAAAATGGAGCATCAGAATTTAGAGAGCAATGTTGTGCAATCAAGTTTTGTGTTAAACTTGGGGAATCCGCGAGTGTGACCTTTGAAAAGTTGAAACAGGCCTATGGGAAACATTGCTTATCAAGAGTACAAGTTTTCCGCTGGTACAAATCATTTTTGGAAGGCCGAGAATACGTTGAAGATAAACCTTGCTCAGGGAGACCTTCAACTTCAAAATCTGATGAAAACGTTGAGTGTGTGAGGGTTCTTGTGAGATCAGAACATCGTTTAACGATAAGGATGATGAGTGAACAGTTAAATTTAAACACTTTCATTGTACATCAAATTTTGACAGACAATTTGGACATGCCAAAGGTTTGTGCGAAATTGCTGCCGAAAAACCTCACAATGGAACAGAAGGACAATCGAAGAAAAAATGTCTGCGTTGATCTTCTTAAGAGGATTGTCAATGACCAAGAATTCTTCAATTGCATGATCGCAGGTGATTAATCCTGTATATTTCAGTACAATCCTGAAACAAAACGGCAAATTGATGTGTGACACACTTTGTCCTTGACCGAAAAAATGTCGATTGAGCAAATCAAAGATCATAACCATGCTGATTTGCTTTTTTGACACTAGGGATATCGTACATAAAGAATTTTTCCCTCCAGGACAAACTGTTAATCAAGTGTTTTACAAATATGTCCTTGAAAGACTCAGGAAAAGTGTGATTTGACATTGCCAGACATTGCAAAACAAAAGACCAGACATTGCAGACAAGTGGATGCTTCATCATGACAATGCCCCGTGTCATACGGCCATTTCAATCAGGGAATTTTTGACCTCAAAACGCATTCCTACGGTTCCTCAACCCCCCTATTCACCTGATTTGAGTCCTTATGTCTTTTTCCTTTTCCCGAAATTGAAATGTCTTAAAAGGACGTCATTTTGACGTGCTTCCAGCACTGCTACCAGGAGTGTGAACAACGACTCTGTCGGTTTATAGCTGCCCAAGGGAACTACTTTGAAGGGGGTAATATTGTTGTTTGAAAAAAAATAAAAACTTTGGTAAGTAAAAAGTTTCATTACTTTTCTCACATACCTCGTATATTTATAACATATGCGTTAGTAATTTTATAGTAAAGTAATTTATATAGTATTTATATATGTTAATAATTTATGCAATAAACACTAGTGCTGTTCAACAATTCATTAGTTGACTGGCATGAAGAATTAATTTACTGTTTTATTTATAAATTGTGACTTTACTATTATGTCCATTAGTAATTAATAAATACACCAACAGCACCTAACATTGTTTAACTTTGTGATGTATGGTATTCTGTTAAACGTTGACTTAGCTGCTTCCATGTAATGGAGTTCAACACAGAACACAATTGAGGAAGGTTGTGTTCAAATAAGCTCTGATAATTTGTTTTTCAAATTACGTTATTCCATAGCTACTTTATAGTTTAATAATTAGTGATTACTGTGGTTAGATTTTATTAGTTTTGTTATTGTTCAGAATTTTTGTTATATTATTAGTTGTTTTCTTATATTAACCGTATAGGTAGCCTAACAGGTTATCTTATGTTAGCTTGCTGGGTGGTTTGACTTCTTTAAAACCACTCTCTAGGGAGTACTTACTGCTGTAAAAATTTCTGATTTTTGCCACCCGTTCCACATATGTGTTTTGGGTTCAAAATCTTTTGGTGGGCATTATTTTTAATGAAAGACACTTAATAGCAGTCCATAGGTAAGTACTATAGTACCTAAGAGTTAGGTAAAGGTAAAAACAGACCTGTTACCCTAAGCCCTTCATTATTTATTTTGGGCCCAAAATTTGAAAAAAAAAAAAAAGAAAAAAAAACAATTTGTAAATGTAAATTCAGTAAATATTACAAGATTTGGTTATGTAACAAAATGTATTTTGTTACACTAAGATGAAGTTCCATCTTTACTCTTTCCAAAAAGCGCTTAATCACCTCTGTATGATTTTAAATAAGAATGTTACAGCTCATGGAAAAAGTGATGAAAGTGGCTGTTTTATGTGTTGGCGAGTTAGAAGATAGTCTATTACTTAAGAAAAATGTTTTTCAAAAATATAAAAGTATTTTTTGTCTACTACAAGGTGGGTGGTTATCATGTACCAAATATCAAAATCAAAAGTAGTGATGCACTGATGATTTATTGAATTAAAATGGAATACTCCTGCAAAGAAGAGAATGCACAGTGAGTGAATTGCAGGTCATGCAAAGTTACTTCAGTGATCGGGATGTGCTGCTCCGCAAGGGCAACTATGAGGTAGACAAGACGCTGTGCAAGAGTTGTTCTCAGGACAGCATGTTTAGTTCTTTGTTGTGGGTAGTAGAGTTGATTCTCTTCTGTCACTGAGGTTGCCCAGCAGCTGTTGCATTGTGGCTTATGCTGATGGGCTCCTGCTGGTCGAAGGATACTCGTGGAGGGAGGTAGAACGTCAAGCCACTCAAGCTTGCAGGGTATTCGGGTTGTGGGGTCATCAACAGAAGATGATGTTTAGCCCGGAGAAAACCATGATGATATCCCTTATAGGCTGTTTGGCTGTGAGTCGGCAAGTCTGTGTTTTTATGGCAGGGCAGTGCTTAAAGTATGTCAAGTCAAAAGTACCTCAGAGTATTTCTAGATGTGAAAATGTAATTTAAGAAGCGCCTTTAAAATTTCACAGAGAAGGCCTGTAGTGCCTTCTTTGATATTTGATGTGTTGTCAATCCTGATTGGGGTCTTAACTTTAAGACCATGAGTATCCTTATAAGGGTGTCTGCGAAGCAATTATGCTACATACAGTGCCAGTCTGGGCGGATAAGCTAAAATTCAAAAGCTATCTGGATATTGTTGAGGGCTCATTATTATTATTATATATATTATTATTATTATTGTATGAGGGCTAATATTATTAACAGTAGTGGATGGCTACCACATGATTTAACAGGAGGTGATCTTGGTGATCGTGGGTTTGAAACTGATAATTTGCTTGCATCAGGGAAGTAACAGTAAAAAATTGGGAAATGAACAACACGGCAATGCATTGTGGCAAGCCGTGTTATACGCATGGTCTTTACAGATTTTGGTAGTTTTCAGGTGCCTCTTGGGTAAGCCTGAACAAGTACATGATGCAGCAGTATCTTTCTGGGCATGGTGCTTTTAGGGACAGGCTGCAGAGGTTCAGCCTGGTGGACTCAGGAATGTGTCTGCAATAATGCAATGGATGATGTTCATTATGTTTTGTATGAATGCTCAAAGTACAAGTTGATGCACATGGAAACTATTTGTCGGTGTGATATTATCAGGTTGACGTTAGATCTCATCGTTAATTGGTGAAACCAGGCTGAATGGGTCATAGTAGAGAACTTTGTAAATTACTTGGCAAAAGAAAGAATTGCTGAGGGGGGTCTAGGGTGCCGCTTGGGCTTTCCCACTTCTGTTTCTGTTTTTGTTGTTGTATTACATTTTTGTTGTTTTGTATTTATGGTTTTTTTAATGTTTGTTCTTGTATTCTTTGTTACTGCGTGTTGAACTCAATTCTTTACTTTTCAGGAAGGTAGGAGATTTCAGTCGAGATTCAATCTTGTTTGAGATTTAGTTTAAATGTGTTTTGTTTTCTTTTCTTGAGAGTTCTTAATAGTAGTAGTACACCTATGGGAATGTCACATGTGGCATTTGCATTGGTGACATTGTGACTGAGGTAAGCACAAGGCATCCCTCAGTTTTTGTCAAGGTTTTGAAAATGACCATCGGCAAAGCCCATAAGAGCTAGGTATGGAGGGGCAGGCATGGTAACCAAAACTGCCACATGGAAGGTATATTCCCCTACGGGATCAGGATGTTTGCATGTAATCCTTAAGACACTTTAATTTCCAAGATGCTATTCCTTTAGATGTTAAAAGTTTTTTGAATAGTTGTTTCCAAAGCATTTTCTGAAAACCTTAATGATATGAGTTGACGGTTGTCATATCAATGGAAAAAGGGAGCAAAATTGTTACTTATAATGGTAGGTTAAATTCTGTTAAAGTTTGTGTAACTGCAAGCAGATAATGTGTAATGAAAGATCGAGAAAGTACGTGCATCATTATTCTCTATAAACACTTATAAATACATTTCATTTTCTTTGTAGGTTGGCTATTCATCTAATTTGTTGCAGCAGTTCAATCAAAAGACAGAGCAGTTGTCTGTAAGAAATGGAAGTAGCGTGTCTCGTTCCAAGGTATCTGCTGAAGTTTCAAGAAGTAGCGGATGTGATGTACCTCGCCGGAAGAGAGGTAAGTGCATAGATAAATTCCTTATATTAAACTGATTTTAACTGTGAATAAACTATTTTTAACTTTACATATATATTATTTTATTTGGTATGACATAGAAGAATTTAAAAAAATAAATTCAGTAATGAGTTACATGAATGTTATAGAATTGTTCTGAAGGATTTAATGTTGTCTTTATTTTTTATCTATCTTCTGTAGGGCTTATTGCTATCTTGCAGGTTTTTGTGGAATGAAATTTTCTTATAGAAGTAGGTGGGACTTAGTGTGTCACATTTCATCATACTTTCTTCATACTCATTGAATTATGTTGAAAACATAACAGACAGGAAGATGATCTTATTTTAAAGACCAATTCTAATTATCCTATCTTTTTGGTGGTAGTGTTAAATGAAAGTGTACTGTTTGAAAATTGAGGTAATTCTTTCTGTTGATTTAAAATTAATGTTGATTATGAAATCAAAATTAACTGCTGAATTACATCACTTTACAGTTTCATTAATTAGCTTCCATATAATGTTATCAGGTTTCAACTTTCAACTATTGAAAATAAAAGCAGGTGATTGTAGTAAAAGGCAAAAAAAAAAAGCAGTTAAGTGATTATGGTGAAAGGATTAACTTTTTATTTTTACCTAACTTGCTTTTGGTGAGTTTATTATTGCAGTTCCTTAACTAACTAGGTATTTTAGTTATGAAAATATCACGTGATGGTTTGTATCATTTGTAAATTGTTAATATCATGACATTATAATGGTTGAGTCAAGGAAAACTAACTAAGTCTTGATACTGAAGAGACTGAGGAGTAGGTAGCAAGAAGACAGTATAACTAACATTCAGTCCTGCTATGCTTAAATATAGCAGTCAAAAAAATCATTGGTCAGTTTTGATTAAAAATCTTTTTTAATAATCAGAAAATCAAAGATTAACAAAGAACCAGCTTCTGTTATATTGATATCTTAAAAGTGTAACCTGTGAAGCATGTAAACAATTTATTTTTGATCTGACTAAGAAAAAGATATTAATACAACAATTTTTACTGTGAATAGTAATGATTTTACCAACATTTTTATCACTGTTATTGTTTATTTGTGTAGCTTGTCCAAGCCAGATTGGCACAATTCTGATGAACAACATAGCTGTATATCTTACTGCCTAACGAGCACAGGTTTATAATACTATTCAATTAAAGGCAGTATGTATATGGTACGACTGTTATTTATTCCACTCAATAAACAAATTCACATCTTATATTTATTAGTTACTTATTTAATCCTGAGTTTATATATTATTAAATTAATTTATTTCTTTATTTGATACTGAAATAGATAGGTTATGAATTATTATGCAGACTAATTGGCTGTTACTGATTAGTGTTTAGGCCAAAGTATATTTATTTATAGTTTTATAATTGTGTATAATATCCAAGCCAAACAAGCACAAGATTGATGTCTATTGTTTACGCTACGCTCTTCGCCCTTTGTTCTGGGAGTGGTGAAGAATTGTACACTAGCCTAGGTAGTGAGTCATACATAAAAAAATTTCTTTATTCATGTTTGTGTAAATGATAACCGAACGATGTGTCATTCTAAACATTCAAATGAAACATTAAATCTCTATACAAACCGTTCCTGATTCATTTAGACTAACATTTTTGTATATGATCCCATTCTAATTTATACTATATTTGCAGTTGCATATGATATATATATATGTATATATAATATGTTTTTTTATATTATAAATTAAATTATTACAAACAGTAACATGAATCATATGATTTTTGGCAGGCAGTTATGTTAAGTCTCAGGTTTCTTTTTAAAATTTTAATCTCTTTAAATAAATTCTCACTATTTTTGTTACTGGTTTTATTATTTTGTTACTGGAATTGATTTTATTATTTTGCATATTATGTCTAATTTACGTGGAAAAGACATTTACTGCCAAGAGAAACAAATTATACACAATGTTTTTAATTACATGATAGGAGAAACTGCAGTTGGGATGTTTGTTAGTGACCCCAAAAAAGTTATAGAACATGTTACGTGTGCCACAGGAGTCTCAAAAAGAACAGTTTATCAAATTACTGGTGAAATAGCTTCAGAAAAAAAATTCACTTCTCGCAAAGGAATAAAACACAAAAAGTGGGGAAGTAAGGAAGTGACAAACACAGACAGTTTTGATTGGAATGCTATATGATGTAAAGTGTTAAAATTTTACTTAACCGAGGGCTGCTTGCCTTCTCTAAGAAAACTTACCTCAAAAATAAAAAGTGATAAGGTATTTAATGGGCAGAAGAATAGCTTATGGACACTTTTGTTAAGCATGGACTTCAAATGGAAGAAAATCAGAAATAACAGCGCAGTTCTTATTGAAAAACATGATATTCAGTACAAACGGTTTGTGTATTTGAATAAAATTGAAGAATGCCAAGTTGAAGAAAGACCAGTCATCTACATTGATGGGACCTATATTTTTAGTTCTCATTACCAACAGAAATGTTGACAACTTCAAATGCGTCTGATTGTTTTGGTGTGCCAATTTCAAAAGGAGAAAGGATAATAGTTATCCACCATCAGTGGTGAAATGGGATTTGTTCCCAACTGCTTGACAGTATGGAAAGCCAAATCTTCCTCAATTGATTATCATTCTCAAATGAACTGCCACATGTTTTTAATGTGGATAAGGGAAAAATGAATGCCTAACTTCCCAGTAAAGAGTGTTGTTATTCTAGATAATGCTTCTTATCACAGTGCTGAAGAAAGCTGAGCACCGAATTCAGTATAAAAAAAAAATCCATGATTGACTGGCTGCGGACTAACAGCTTACCATTCCATGAAAATTTGATGAAAGTGCAGTTGTATGAGATAATTACAAAAAATAAAAATCATGAAAACATATAAGATATTGAAGGAAGGTGGATTCCCTATTTTACACCTATCCCCATATCATCCCGACTTGAATCCCATTGAGATGATGCAGGCACAGGTGAAGAACCAGATTGCAGCTGAAATTTACAATTTACAATAACTGCAACAATGAAAATTTGCCATAAAAAAGTTTGCAGAACTCTCAATCGAGGACTGGATAAAATGTTGCGAACATGTTAAAAAAAATGAAGATGAGTATCGCAAGCTGCAAGGACCTCTAGAACAACAAATTGAACGTGTCAACATCAATTTGGGAAGTGAGAGTTCATCTGAATTGTCAAAAGACGAGAACATGCAGTGGGAAGTGCTATATATTCGGCTTTGTAATTTTTACTTTAATTTTTTGTATTATGCTAGTGCTAGTTACAAAATTCATAATAAAATACATTGTAATATAAAGTGTAAAAGTTCTACTGAAAAAAGGATTGTCGAGCTAGTAAAAACAATCATAAAAACACCGAAAAAGAAGAAATACCTACATTTTAGGTAATAAATATATTCAATATTTTTTTTACTTTAAGTATTTAAAAATAAGTTAGCTAAATATTAATGTATTGTTTTATTTGCTTTTGAATTTATTTATTTTTTTATATAAATTTAAGACTAAAAATAATTAAAAAATTTATGATGTGAATTTATTTATTGATTGGCATAAACATTAGTATAAAAAATAGTAAAAAAAAAATTATTCTGTAAATTAGTATAAAAAAATTAGTCTTAAAGTTACTATAAAATAAAATAAAAAATTTACTGTATATGTACTGTCTTACATGAGTAGCATATATAACCTTGCGTTAGCTAGACAGTCATTGCCTAGACCAGATCTGTGCCAATTCAGCTTGGAAAAGCCATAAATTGTTTATAGAACGACCTAGGTTTGATAGTGAGGAAGGCTCATGAAATTTCCAATAGGTATGAGGGAGCCTCACTTTTCAGTGTGAGAAAATTAACATTTATAAAGAGCAACTGTTTTTGAGCTTGATGTCTCAAATCATAGAAGAGTAAAAATATGAGAGTTAGAAACTTTTGGATTGAAGTTGTGGTATGATTGTAAAGTAACTTGAACTTGTGCTTGCTAAACGGAAGGAACTATTTTTGTTTTACAAAAATTAGAATTATAGAACTTGAATAAAGAACGTGAAATAAATTGGATTATCCAGAAATAAATTTACATTTGAACATAGTTATTTTACAATACATAAGCTGTAGCTGTGGTACTACAACATAAAAAATTAAAGATTTTTCCTAGTAGATATCTCTATTTTATACCATCATTCAACTAGATGTTTAGAGTATCTGTAAATATCTAAACGAATAGCGTTACTAATAAGTAGATTAATATGTATAATTTTGTTTGTCTGTCATGCACCATTTGTTTATGTAGTTCATCTTGTTTCTGAATTTATTTTTTATTGATTTAATAAAATTAATAAACTTTTTTTATATATAAAAATGTATTAGGAAAATGGTAAAAATATATGTGGTAAAATTAGCTTTAAAGGTTTCTTATCAACCCTTGCACGATTTAAAATTTACCTGTCATGTATTTCATTCTTCCAGTGTGCTTGATAGCTAAATCATTGTTTAATATAAACGAAAGTTAATTTAATCATTTAATTAACTAATTAATTTAATTCATTCATTTAGTGATTCAAATTATATAGTTCATATTTATAGATTTTGTGTTAAGAAGTGATCACAATAGATATTAACTGTATGTTAACTAGATTTGCTTTATCATGTTCATAGAAATAATAGTGGACCATTCTTAATTCTTTTAAATTTTAATTAAAAACAGGTTATAAATATATTAATTATTATGAAGTTGGTCAAGTGTAAGATGGATAAACTGCATCTCTTGATAATGTTTACACATGGAACATCTTAAAAGGTAGCCTCCTGAAAGTTGAAGGATGTGAAATAAATTAAAACTAACCAACAAAGCACATTTTATGAATAAATCCCTGTAATGACTTAAACTAAACATTGAGTGCAGTTTTTTGTACACTATGGGCATTTATTAGTGGGTAACAGCAGTTGATGCTATATAAAAACAAAAATTGTGAAATGATTTATTTTGTCTTCAGGGGAAAAATATGTTGACTTCACAAAAAATGAAATTAACTTCACACTTGCCATACAT
Organism: Lycorma delicatula; assembly: GCF_047948215.1. Lineage (NCBI taxonomy): Eukaryota > Metazoa > Arthropoda > Insecta > Hemiptera > Fulgoridae > Lycorma > Lycorma delicatula. The sequence goes on along the minus strand of NC_134455.1, from coordinate 45,030,965 downwards.
GATGCTGATCATAAAGTTAACTGTTTAATATTTATAGAAGTTTAATAGATATAATTAAAACCCAGTATTAACAGATCTATGATAAAAATATTCAATATTTAGCTTAATGTTTAAGTGCATATTAAGATTGTATATTTGCTAATGTAAGGTTTATTTTTATTTAGGGAGACCTCCAAAACTGAGTGTGGCACCACCAGTTGTTCATCAAAATAATAAGTTAGCTCTGCCACCAGAACTTGAAGCATATTGTTCAGTTTCTAATGTATCTCCAGATAGTGGGATTCAATCTGTAGCAGGCTCACCATCACATCAGTCATGTTCACCTGCTTCAAATGCACCAGCACATTCACCTGCTCCTCCTTCTACCAAATCACACCCACCCTCACCTCCTCCACCAACAATAACAAAGACATATGCAAAAAATGACCCTGGTTTATATCCTCCACGCAAGAAGATACCATCATCAGGATCTGGCTCACACCATCACATTAGGAATAAGGAACCAATTTCTACAAATGTAAGTTTGATTTTACATTAAATTTTTTTTAAAATTATTTCATCTTTGAAACGGGTGTAATTTTCAATAAGTTTTCATGAAAATTTATTAAAAAAGCCTTGTAAAAATGTATTGATCCAGAAACACAGAATAAAGAAAAAGATTGAATAACTGATTGACTGATACTTATTTACAAAAATTTCTGTAGAGTTCTATTTTAGAAAAGACAGCTAACGTAAAATTAACTTATTTTGTGCTATTTCATTAAATATATTTTTTTTTTAAATAGTAGCATTTGTATTCCATGTAATGAGTTTTTTCAATAAAAAAAATTTAAATACTAAAAATGAAAGTAGTTAAAAGTAATCACTTAAGGTTGGTTTTTAAAATAGTCAGAAAGCTTCTTTTTAAGGAAGACACTTCTTTGAAGTGAATTTAATTACTCTTGCTTTTAAAGTTAAATTCTAGGTTGAGGATTTGTCATTTCTTTATCTTTCATTTGTTACGTTGCACACTAAAATTCATGTGTAATATTACCATTAAAATACATGGCACTTGTCTGTAATCCTGCAAAAGATACACTGATTTCACATGGCCATCCCTCTGTTGTTTAAATACCATTTAGTCATATTCATATTTCCTTTCCTGAAAAACCTTTAGAATAGAAACTAAGGATTGTATCAGATGGTGCTTCGGCAATACTCTAGAACCTTACAGCAGTTGCAGCTGTTCCTTAAGTCAAGTGACAGGTATTCAGTTTATATTTGGATCTGCTTCCTGCTTGAGAAGGTGCATAAAAAGCTGCCAAACAGTGGCTCAGATGTCTGTTAGATAAAATATGTCCTAAAATTTAAAAACCAATTTGCTCTGTAGCGAATGTTATGATAATCATTTTCATTTGTAACAATTTTTTAAAGGACATTTTTATTAAAAAAATTAGGAATTGTATTATATTTATGTATGTTTTTCAAAATTTTACTGTTTTTTTTTTTATATGTTCCGCTGAGTTTTGGTAGTTAATAACATTGTTTTAAACATGAAAGAGGTAAGTTAATTTTGTTGCTTTACACTCAGTTATGTCGGTGATGAATATGAACATCTTAAGTCAATTGACTCTAAGAATTGTCTTCTGAAAGTAATGATATTCACTAAACAGGCAATCCTTATGGGGAACAGAATGAAGGTATCGCTTTTAAGACTGAATATCATTTGCATCTAATGTATACAACAGTACTTAAATCTATGAAGAACGCAACAGTAAACATATATATCTCATTTCAGTTTTTTTTTTTTAGTAAGCCTTGAATCTGATATTTACTATTCTTGGGAATAGTAAATAATTTTTGGGAGTGACTTTATCTCTTCACCTTGAAGTGTCTGACCTTCTTGTCAGGTCACTTTAATATTATTACACTTACACACATACGTGTTCTGTATGGTGGTCATGGGTAGAAGTAAAGTGGGTTTTCTGATAAAGGAAGCATTTTATTTTTTGAAGTAACTGAATTACTTATACTGAATTTTCTTAAACATTTACACCTATTGCTTTTAAATGTGGAACTACAATTATTGTAGTTTTTTTTTAATTCTTAGTTTACTTTCACATCCTTGAAGACAAACGTAAGGAGGAAAAAGATTATTGGCCATAAATCCTTCTAAATGTTTCTAAATTAAAAACTGATTGTTGATTTTGAGCTGTCCTGGAACAGAAAACATGACTGAATTGTTTCTGTTTCAGTGGTTTAGAATGATTCTCCATGATTTAATATACTCCGGCAAAAAAATAATATTTTTAGCGTTTTATTGGCAGGAAAATGTGTTTCTAAAATAAGATGCGACAAAAATAATTTTCAAATACGAAAACCTAAAACAGAATTATTTAAAATAAGTAATAATATGAACTATTTCATTAAAATAATTATACAAAATTTCCACAAATTTTTGTATTTCTGCTATGATTATAAGCGATTCGAGTGTTATTTTAATTTTATTTCCTTACCTATTTATATAATTAAATCTGACACTTTTATGGTCAAAACATGTATAATACAAAAATGGATATATTTTGAGGAACAGTTTTCAATTAGAGGAATAGAAAATATTTACAATTACTTTAAATAATTTTATATTTTTGTAGTTGTTATATTGCATTTTTTTTTCTAGCCAAAGCTGACTAAACTATATACTACTACTGAAGAACTTCGCGTTGGAAATGGTGGTAAAAGAGGACCTGGGAGGCCAAAAGGTTCTGGACGGAAAAAAGGAAGACCTCCACGAAAAGATGACATAAGATTACCTAGATTACCTGCTGATATGCTTAAAGTGCCACCGTTTTATAAAGTAAAAAATACAGTTGTTAATATGGTAGAAAATGAGGATTTACCTCGGTTACATGGTATGATGGTACCTGGTAAACGCGGTCCTGGCCGCCCAAAAAAGTTGCCACCAACATTGGAACCGAATCTACCAATAGGTGATAGGTCTTTAAATGCAAGTGGATGTTCAGCAATTAAAGGAAAGAGAGTTGGAGACTGTAGTAATGTAGGTAGTAATTCAAGTAAATCCTCAGATACATATCAGAAAAATGCAGGTGCATTTTTACATGACGTATGTGATAGAGTGAGTAAAAGATTAGATATTCCCTTCACAAAAGGTAGCAAAACTTTGAATGAGTTTTTAAACAGAAATGGTGAATTAAAACATCGTTCTCATAGAGAAGCAAACAAATCTTCTCATCATCGTAAGAAATATGTCGGTTTTGATAAAAAAAGTAGTAGTCGAAGACAAATGATTAGATCTAGAACTGTTCTTCCTCGTGGTCTAGCAAGAGTAAGGCAACACAAACACAAAAAGAGAAAGAAGCGGCTGAAAACTAAAGTATTTGTTGTTGATCCTAATTTTCTTACAGATCTGGAAAAATTAGTAGAAGAATTTAAAAAATCATGTAGAATAACAGTGTCTGAAGAATTTCCTCAAAATAAAATATCTGTTCATGAAAGTCCACCTACTTTGCCATCAATATTTAGATTAAAACGAATTGTTAAAAAACGTAAGGGAAGTGAAAAATCCAAAGCCAGTGATAAAGAATCTGGTCCAGAACCAGAAATAACTAAGGAAAAAACTCATTTGCCTTCTCAGACTTCATTGCCAGCTCCCACCCAGCCACCAAATAATGTGAAACGACGTCCTAAAAAGAGTGCTGTTGAAGCTCCTAAGGTAATAAATTACTAATTAAACAAATTTCTTAGTTTAGATGTATGGTAATTATTAGAAGTGTGGTCTATATTGTATGGTGTTAAGTTATTGTTTTAGAGGTGTGAAATATGGGGTCAAAAAGTCTTTTAGAATTTTGATGCTTGATAAAAATTATATTACAAAATTGTTCATTTCTTAATTGAATTTGTAATTGATATTGTTGTTTTTTTTTTGCATGTGAGTCAATCCATTTGAAGTGACCCAAGGGTGGCTGCTTGACTAATTAAAAAAAATTGAAATTTACCCACTTGTTTCTGACATTTCTCAGGACCTTAACACTATTTTTTTTTTTTTTTTAGTTTTTTGTTTAAGCAGTTTAAACAGTTTGTTTTGTGATTTTAAAGGGTTTATGGAAAAAATATTAACTAAAAAAATATTAGTTCTGGAAGGATGAAACAAAAAACAGTTTATTCATACTTTCTCAATGTGAAAGACTGGTCCAGTGGTTTATTTACCTATTTTTATTCTTTCTATGAAAAGATTACCAATAAAGTAGAACATGAAAAACGATGAAATTTCACTTATGGTAATTTTTTCAAGAGGCAGGGGTGGCAAACACAGTTTGAATTATTTTTTTTATATGTAGGTATATGTTAGTAGTTTTGCTATAAATAATATAACGGTGGTGATATACTTACCCTTATATTTTTATGAATCTTTGAAAACTAATTTTTAAAAAAAATTCTAATTTTGGCTTCAAATAACTCTGGTGGGGCTGGTGATAAAAATCTCAAATTTGCACAACTTATTTGTGCATTGTACTAATAAAAAAGTTATAACCTCTCAAAAATCTGTTAAAAGCGATACAATTTTGACTCGCTAAATAAGTGCTCCAAGGCGGTTTCTTGTCTTGGTACTTTATTATTTTTTTATACTTATTACTATAGTTGAAATAGTCTTGTTTGAATCATTCAACTACAGGGTTTATGTTACAATATGTTTATGTTGCAATATGCTCATTTATGCTTGTTGCGTCATTTAGCTTTGCAGTTACAGACTGATCAGTCTGACATTAGTCAGTGACCTGTTCACATCTTTACCGAGTGTCTCAAATTTCATCCTGTCTTTGGAAATGTTTATTAAATAAATAATTTTTACTTAATAATATTATATTTGTAAATTTTAAAATTGGTTAAATTTTTACGTCATTTTTAAGTAGTTCACATAAAACAGTGGTAGAACAATGTTGTAGGAATTTATGTGAATGAAGAGTGTCACAAAACAGTGTATGGTACAGTTCCAAAAGAACTCATGGAAATTTGTGAATTTAGTGATGAAGATCAACAACTTATTTTTTTACGTGTTAATTCAATGTCACTAAAGTTTGTAAATCATAAAAAAAGCTTTTTGCCAAAATTCAGTCTGGACAGTTCTGTTGTGACCCTTTAAGAACTCATAAAAAATCAGTTAAGAAAAGCTTAAGACAAATAACATTAGAGCAAGCTCTTAAGAGTACACATTTTTCTAAATTTAAATTTAGTTCCTGGAAAGTCTCTTTGTGTTAACTGTTTCAAAAGTATTTTTTCTCAGCAGAACAAAAAACTATATAAATGTAAAGACCAAGAGCAGTACATTGCCCCACATCACAATATTGAGGATGCTGCTTGTATTATTTTGGGTGTATCACCTACATCAAAATTAACTAAAAATTAAGGTACTAGAAGCTACCACAAGTATGTTTCTGTGTCAGAAGGTATTGTAAGTTGTTACTTTGCTTCAACTTCCAAGGACTATGAAGAGAACATCCTCTGTCAAGTATTATACCACTTTCACTTAAGGAAAGATTATTGCTTGTGTGTATGATGATCAGTGATGGATAGGAGAAGTGATAGATATTAGCCCCGAAAATGACGATGTGCAGCTTCATTTTTTCCACCCAGTTGGACCACGTACATCATTTCAAAAGTCTCCACAAGATGAAGAGTGGTTACCAATCTGCAAAGTCCTGAGAAAGTTTACACCACTTGAACTAACTACAGTGACGGGGTCGTTCTCACACAATTTTCAAGAGAATTATCAGAAGAGATATCACAGCTGTTGGTTAACCACACTAAATAATAAACTTTCATTGCTAAAAAAAAAAAACAGGCTATTTCATTGAAGAATAAGTAAAATTTTGCTTCAATTTATTTTTTCTTTGATAGTGTTAACAAAAATAAACCAATATAAAAATATAATATGAATTCATGAAAAAAGATGTAGGCTACTCATTGAAATCTCAGTTTGGGTAAGTTTTACAAGCATTTTTGAATTAAAATTGTATTAGGTTACTGGTATTGGTTAAGTTATCTTTAAATTATGACCTTTCATTAATAACTTACAACCTACCATTAATAACTTTAGAAAACAATTTTAAAAATATTGAAAACGTCAACTTCAGCAACATAGGGGCTAAATATAAAAAAGTGTAAAGTGCAAGAAAGAATAGAAACCCCATTGGAGCACTTATTTAGCGAGTCAAAATGATATCGCTTTTTACAGGTTTTCATGATTTTTGAGAGATTATAACTCTTTTATTAGTACAATACACAAGAAACTTTTTTATTTGCCATAAACAGCAACAAAAACACTGTAAGTTGTGCAAGTTTGAGATTTTTATATTACCAGCTCCAGCAGAGTTATTTGAAGCCAAAATTTGAATTTAAAAAAAAATGAGTTTTCAAAAATTCATAAAAATTTAGGGATAAGTTTTTCACCATTAATATTATTTATGGTAAAACTACTAACGTATACCTACATATAAAAAAAAATAATTCAAACTGTGTGTGCCATCCCTCCCTCTTGAAAAAAATTACCAAAAGTGAAATTTCACTGTTTGTCATCTTCAAATTTATTGGTAATTTTCTCATAGAAAGAAGAGAGATAGATAAACAAATCACTGGACCAATCTTTTATCTTGAGAAAATATGAATAAATTGCTTTTAGTTTCATCCTTCCAGGACCAATAGTTTTTTAGTTATGATTTTTCTGTAAACCGTAACAATCACAAAAATAGGTGTGTGCACCGTAACAAAAATGGCATTGGCGTAAAGAGTAGAGGCATTGTGGTGGTTGAGAAGTAATTGGTTTAACAAAGGTTGAAGTAAAGAAACTTTTTGATGAATTGGAGAGAAGAAACTTGTGACTAGTTGTTATTCAAACTAGGTTGGTTGGTAGATATTTATATATATATATATATATATATATATATATTATGTACACTAGCTCCCCAACGTAGCTTCGCCTGCCCTATATGGTTACTTGTGTTTCCTTTAGTGGTCAATCTTTTTATTTTATGTTTCTTAGTGAAGTAATCGAAGGCAGGTGCAGCCAGTAACAGATACAGTAATGGTGGCAGTGGCTGTGTTGGTTGAGCCACAGCGCTGTAAACCTTCACACCCCTTAAAATAATCAGAATTAAAAAACCCAAAAATGGTTTTAAATATTTATCTGAAGAATATACAAGCCCAAATCTACTGAATAACTCATGTATTGTAGTTGGGATTGGGAAAATTTACAATCGTTGTTCAAAATTCTTTTTACCTGTCTTCATCCCCTTTCAAGGTCGAATGTCAAAAATTTAGAAATTTGTTTATTGATATGAAGATTATACTTGCCAAAAATCAGGTTGATCTCTTCATTTGTTACTGAGAAATTAAAAAAAATTTGAAAATCCATTGTAACCCTTGAAACTTGAAATTTCAAAAAAAATCTAGAAATTGGTTTTTAGATATTTATAATCACTCAAACCCAGCTCACATAGGGGTAGACGCTCGCAGTTCAAAATTAATTCAGTTCATTAAAGTTTTTGCTTCTGGCAAATCTCTGCTAGTACTATAACTACAACACATATGTGCTCGTGAACACACACACGTGCACGCACGCACAGAGAGAGAGAGAGATTTTTTTTGAGATGAGATATACCCAAACATTTCTTTGTTGTGCCAAGAAACAAGGGTAAATACCCAAAAATCTTCTTAGTTCTGTCAAGAAACAAGGGTAAATGTTTGGTTTTGATTGATTGAGTAGTTTTTTGTTTATCCTGAACAAACAAAAACCCTCTTCCTCTTTATATAATAGTAGAGATAGATATAAATTACTTTATTTAGTCTTATTCTATGATGAATCATATAATGAATTAAATTCTATGATTTGACTCGTTCATTCCAAACCTTGTTCACAGTTCATTAATGCAAATCATTAAAGATTATGCTTCAACCTGTAAATCTCCACTAATATCTATATATATACATTTTTATTTTTTGAGATGAAATATCTAAAAACCACCACTCAGTTATGCCAAGAAACATAAAAATTTGGTTGTGATTGATTGGGTAGTTTTTTTGTTTATCCCAAATAAATAAAAACCCTCTTCCTATTTATGTAACAGTCTATACTATATATCTATATATAGATAACTTTATTTAATGTAAATTTAATTCTATTATGTAATACCATTCATTCAATTGATTTGAATCATTTACTTTAAACCCTGTTCACAGTTCATTAATTCAATTCATTAAAGACTGTGCTTCAACTGGTAAATCCTCCACTTCACAAACAGACACACACACATTATTGTTTTTGAGATGAAATATATCCAAAAACCTTCTCAGTTATTCCAAGAAACATGGTAATTATTTGGCTGCGATTGATTGAGTAGTTTTTTACCCTAAACAAAAAAAAACCCCTCTTCTTTATATAATTTTAGTATATTTTTTAAAAGCAATTCTGTTAATAACCATACTCCTCTGTACCAATACAAAATAATTTAATTTGTAATTAATTATTGATCATTTAATAGATCAACCCTAAGTACAGAACAATTGAAATAGGATGACTTATCTTATTTCAGATATTTCATATTTCATAAAATTGTTTAAAATTACAAAGATCAATTAATTACAATTGAGAGTCGAAATTAAAATGTAAAAATGCAATTAAAACAAAGATAAAAATTAAAACAAAAAAATAAAAAATAAAAACAAAAACTTAAGCAAAGCAAACTCATGTGACTGATTTTATTTTACTCAACAAATAATTTTAAATTTTATTGTAATTTTAAACAATTTTTATATTTTATGTTTCTATATCTTGTTGGGATTATAATTTTACATTTTTAATTTAAATAAAAGTTTTTAAAAATTATTTTAAACATTTTTGTGTGGTTTTAAGTGTAAGTTAAATTCAATTTAAACATAAAAAAACCTTTAATTAGAAAAAAAATATTTATAACATAAAATTATAAGTGAATGGGTGTATGGTGTCATGGTTTGCAAGTTTTTAATGATTTTATGTATATATATATAATATATGTATGGAGGTGATAATGTGAATCAAATTCGCGAAAGTGTTTCTGTTGTGTAATGAAGTAAGGTAAGTCATCCTATTTCAGTTGTTCTGTATTAAGGGTTGATGTATTAAATATAAATTAATAGTGTATATATATATATGATAGATTATAATTTTACAAAATAAGAAGTGCTATTTTATAAATAGCTTCAACATTAAATACACAGTTTTATAGCATATAGTTTATTAAAAATAAAATTATCTAAAATTTACTGTAAATATTTGAAATTCTATTAAAAAGATCATGGAATCTCTTAAGTATTATTATCCTGGAAATTGAAAGATGTGAACTATGGAAAATGTCAATTGCATAAGCCATATTTAAAGTAAACTGGTTTCTTTAGATCATTGAAATTTAAACAGTGTTAGATGCAGTTTCCACTTTATGCTGTTGAATTTATTTATGATGTAAAATTTACCTACCTTTTTATTAAAGCAGCTGTAAAACATACCAGTTGAAGTAAAACAAAACATTACACAGTGACAATCACTTTTTGCTATTATCTCAGTAAATTCTGCCTGATTGATACACTACTGGAAGGAGAGTTTAAATCTGGCAGTCTAGTGTTCTGTGTCTCTACTACATACCTCTAGCAATATAAGATTAAAGGTTTTTAATAATCCTCTTGTTCAATGATTGTATAAAAAAAGTAATGAGACAGGCAGAAATTTTACTTCAAATTCAAAATTAATAGGCAAATTGAACATCCTAAACATTGTTGGTTTGCATATTTTATAATTGTAACAACACCATCTATTCCAAATGATTTAAAAAAAAAAAAAATCGTGTTGATTTGTAAACAACTGTTAACATGAACAAATATAAAGTTTTCTAATGCATTTGAACCAAACAAAAGATTAATTGTACTATTAAAAACTTATTTTCTGTAGTTTTCTCTTAGTGTAAATAAAATAATGCCTTCCACTTACATAAGTAATGATTATTTTTTGTAACTGTTTAATAGGAAGTTGTTTACAGAAGTTTTTGTTTATAAATTGTTTCATCTTTTACAGAGTCGTGATAAAGATAAACCTGAAGCAACAAATAATGAACAGCGATTGCCATTAAAGAAACGGCATTATCATATATCAAATACATCTGCCTCCTTTCAAAATGATTCTCAAGCAAGCCCAAAGTCCGATTCTGCATCTTCGGATTCAGCGAAGAACAGTATGAAATCTACCCTTACATTGAGTGAAAAAAATAGTGAGAAATTGCAAGTTACTAATGCCACTGGTGGGAAAGGATGCAATGTGCCAAAAGGTAATATTAATGTCAACACCGGAGGAAAATCAATCAACTCTAACAAGTCTGAGATGAAATCAAAAGTGGAAATACATCGCAATTCAATCGATGAAGCAATTGAAGCATGCATTACAAGGTACTCTGCTGATGAATCAAGGTCAGTAATTTTTACTCCAAAAAAGAGGCATCGATTAGAGATGGAAAGGAAAGATAAAAGTCCTGGTTCTCATGCAAGGAATATCCTTGGAAGTAAATTAGAGATTAGTAATAATTCTGTTTCTCAGCTTAACAAACGTGTCAGTTCGAGGAGTTCTAGTATAACAAATCCACCTCTTCAAAGTCCTGCTTCACCAGCCCAAGGACCAGTTAGTGGTGCCGGAAAGCGCACCAGCTCTAGAAGCATTGTTCCTATAAGTCCTGTTGCAACATCTGTTATAACTTCTGTTGTCGGAGGAACAGTGAGTAGTCAGACAAAAAGATCTTCAAGAAATAGTATTACGGTTGGCTCAGATGGAAGTGCACTTGGTCAACTAAATTCTAATAAGGTGACTGTACAAAATACACCAGCCTCTAAAAGACTGCATCCTCGTAATGTATCTGAAACAACAGTTACACCAGTACAGACTTCAGATCATTCACAAAAAAGAAGTTCATCTCGTATTCTGCTTTCACCTTCTGCTGGGGAAACTGTAAATAATTCTTCTGTAATAAATAATTTAGTAGGTGTGCAAAAAAGAGCTGTAACTCGAAGCATGGATTCTGATTTATCAGTGGCACCATCATCAGCTACAAAACTGAAACAACAGACATCACAATCATCATCTACTATTGATTTGCCAAATCTCATTAATGTGGTCAGTAGTAGTAGTACATATAGTAGCACCAGTAGTACTCAAATCAGTAGCACACAGAATACTAGAGCAGCATCTAAATCTTCAGCAAATATACCTGCATTAACATTACCAGAAATATGTTGCCCTAAATCACCTCGTACTAAATCAATGCAGAAGCTACCTGCAGGTGTTTTTGAGCCATCTTCTAAGCCAGATACACATATGAACATAGTTGACATACCAGCTGGCTCACCAGTGAAGTCTGTTGCTGCAGTTTTTAATAAATTAACTGAGAAGTTAAAACAGCTTGATAAGAATTCATTAGAAGCAACTTCTGCTGCTGCAGCAGCTGTTGCTGTTGCTGCTGCTATTACTGCTGTTACTACAGCAGTCACCACCACCTCTTATAGCCCCACCATTACTACTGCTGCTACCACTGTTGCAATTTCTACATCAGTTGTTATAACAGCTAGTACCACTGTTAAAAGTGGTGATTGTAGTGGTGGTAGTAGCAGCAATAGTAGTAGTTGTAGCAGTAGCAATAACAGCATTAGTATCAATAACAGCAGCAGTATGTGTACTACTGCTACTACTACTACTACTATTACTACTACTACCACTACCACCACTCCTGCTTCTGCTCCTGGTCCTTTTGTAGCTGATTCTGCTGTCTCTACTATTGCTCTTGATGTGGCAGTTTCTTCTGTTTTAACTTCATCTGTCAAACAGCCAGTTCAAACTGATGTTAGAAGTATGAGACCAAAACGAATAAATGAAGATAAAAATGAAGAAGAACGTAAAGGGAAAAAAAGAAAGGTAATAAAGGATATTCGTGTTCATGTAATGAAACTATCACCTTCAGATCTTTTGAAAAAAGCAATGAGTACAGTTAAACATAAAATACGACGTAGGAAAGCAATAAATCGTACAGGATTTCCTGTCAAAAAGAAGAAAAAGAAGAAACCCCTATTAATTGATGCAAGACAGATAGAAATAAGTTCTTCACCACCACCTATTCTGGAAGATCAGACAAAAATTGTTCCTACTGTTGTATGTTCTCCTTTACGTGATGTAACTCCTGCACTGACGCCGATTGAAAAACTGCAAGATGAAACAGAAGTGAAGGATGAAAAACCAAAGATTGAAAAAGAAGAACCAGTACGGAAATTATCAGATGTAAAAGGTGTAAAAGAAAAAATTATACGTAGCTCTAATCGTAGATTGTTACAGTTAAGAGCACGAGCTGAAGCTAGTAAGCGTAGGAAAAGGAAACGGAATGGAATGTTACATAGAGATAGCAGCTCAGATGCAGTATGCACTCTTCCACCTTTGCCAAACAAGAGACTTCGCAAGATGAAAGAAGATGAAGAAGATGATAGGTAATTTTTAAATGATTAGTTCTTTCAAAATTGAATAATGATGTATTCCGCATGGTTCTGTGTAATTTTATAACTGAATAAGCTGTTTTAGGGGAGCAGGTTAGATTTATGAAGTAAATTAGGTATAGAAAATTATTAATTTTATGACATATTAATGGATTTTCCATTATTATTCTTGTAAAATGTAATGAAAAAGTAGAATTAGAATTGATAATTTTTGATATGTTTGTCATATATATTATATATAGTGATGCCCCAGATATGTATATGTTTAGCAAATTGCTATTCAGTAAATATCAGGTTTTAAAGGTGAATTGGATTATTGCTTTATTGCTAATAACTTAATATTGTAAATAACTACATTATAAAAAAAATTATATAAGCTTTTCAGTAAGAAAAATAATTATCCATTTATAAATTTAAAGGTTTCTAATTTTTTATTTTATTTGGTCTGGTTTTTATTTATCTTATTTTAATATATTAGTCTTATTTTTAATAACATACATAAATTTTAATCTCCTTCCATTAAGTAATGAATCCTAGAATCTAATTATTTATATTAGAAACTAAATTTTGGGTTTAACATTTATAAATGAGTTTCTTTCTTGACTGAAATTTTGAAATCAAGTAGATGAAATAAAAAAAAGTACTTATGCGTGAATTTACCAATAAAAAATAGTAACTGAGTAAATAATGAAGTACAAAATTTTAATATACATACATTATGTGGATTAGATTAAAACCATTGTTCAATTAAGCCAAAAAAAAATTAAGATAGTCATAGACTTTATGTAAATACATTACATGGATATGACTGGTCCAACTTGATCGTTTTACACATTCCAGTTAATCACAACTGGTATTAATATTTTAATAATTAACATTTTATTATGTGATAATTTTCATTAATATACTCTGAAGAGATTAAGAAATTTAGAATTTGGTAGCTTTAGAACTGGAATTGCAGAAATAAGGTATGGTTATATGAAGGTAAAAGAATGAACTACATTGCTCATGCTTTACCAGAACAGTGAACATTAACAAACACTTAATGCGACATAATAAAGGTTTTGTATCTGTAATATTTTTATTTTATTGTACTCTCTTTTGAATAAGTGAAAATTAGTTTAAAGTTAATTTCTCTAAGTATCTTATAAACCTATTTGTCTGGACTGCAATAGTCTAGATTTTGGCTAATTCAAGCTTCTTTAACCCATGTGTGTGAAATTTCTAATTTCAGTTTTGAAAAAAAAATTACATAGAAGTATAAAATACCTTCTCTGCAATTCCTGGCTCACTCCAAAAGTGGTAGTTTTTTGTAATTGAAGTCAATATCAGAGTCCAGGTCTTCATGAATAGACTTTGATCAGAACTTTTCTACCTCTCAAAAGTAGTCGCTTCACTTCTCAAGCCTAGTGGCAAAATATGTTCTGATGAGGCTATGGTATTAACCATGTCTTTGAGTTGAGTAAACCAATTAAGTCTTTCTCATCCTTCCCAACTAGATCTAATTCCTTTAGCAATTGGAAGCAAGATTCTTCAGATGTGCTGTCCATCATCTTTAATTTAATCAGCCATCCTTAAACATTTTTTTAATATCTTTACTTTTGAAACTCTTACTCCTAGCTTTATTCTTATCAAAATTGGGGGTATTGCAAAAGTATTCAATATTTTTTACATTGTGTTTCCCAAATTTAGCATGCTTTCAAACTATGATTCTATGTAATGACAGTTTTGCTTTCCAGACATCTGGTATTCTCTCACTAGCACATTTCTAATAGTACTGTGCTTGTTACAGAAGCTTTTGAATTGAATTGCTGTGTTATTTTGCCAGATGAACTGAACAATATTCCATGATAGACTGGACCAAATATTTTATGATTAGCAGACTAGTAAATGGGACATCCTTTGTTTTGTGTATGTTGACTATGTAGAGCTGATGCTCTACTTGTTACAGAATTACTTAGAACATTCATTTTCTTTTGTACATCAGATCAGAAATCAGCAAGAATCTTAAGATCTGCAAATAACAGTTAGTCTTTTCCATCCATTAGTTTCACTAATGGACACAAATTTTCTGTAGAACCTCTTCAACAGCTTCAATTTCATTTGATTGTTCAGCATCAATTCCTCTTAATACAATCTTAACACTTCTATACTGAAATTTTTATTACTTGAAATACTTATACCTTTAAAATTTTTATTACTTTTCCATTTATGCAAAGTGTATAGTGCATGTTATCATGTACCTTTATTAATTAAATCAAATTCTTGACTGAAGCCAATAAATATGGCCAACAAATAGGCATTCTATCATGTGAGAGTTAAGGATGTTGATCTTAAGATGAAAATATTGTTTCTTGATTTAAATTTTGCTTATTTATCTGGAATCAATTTACATTTTTCTGCCTACTTTGTTAATTTGGTTGTTGGTTTCTTAAGTAATTTAGCTATGGAGTTTATTAGTGCTTCCTTCATAAATTGAAGGGTCAATTTTATCTCCAGAGGTTTTATAAAAACATTAGCCCAAGCATGTAGAACCATTTACATTGCATAAACTTTGTTGAGTAAAATAAAATGATAACCTTCCCATTCTGCTGTCATAAGTTTATACAGTTCATATGAAATTCCCGTAAGATCTTGCACCATTTTATTTTACACATTTTAATTCCAGCATACAATTCTTCTGAAGAAATATTCAGTTTTAAATCTGATTATATATTGACAAAACCACTCTTTATCTTTCCCAGCTCGAATGTGGTGATTATAAAGATCTTCCAAAGTACTTAATGAAATCATCTCATCTATACCCTTGTTTGATTTTACCTTGTGGCTTCTCTTCAAAATTCTCCAGAATTTTTCATTACTTAATAGATCCAAAAAAATTTGACAACCTACTCTTTCCTTTTTTCTTGAAATATTCTTTAAAATCTTTGTTTGATTTCACATATGCTGTTAACTTTTTTCCATAAAACTGACATATTTTCTGACCAGCTTATGGACATGTTTTCTTCCTAGGATACTTTATTTAACCACCACTTCTGCTATAGGTGCTTATATTTTCCTTCTGAAAGTATTATTTGATTTACATAGTCCGAGTTTATACAGTAACTCTTGAAAATAATTCAACCAAATTTTTACTCATCTATCAGATCTTCACTGTTGAAATAAAAATCAACCATCACAGCTAATTTTACTTTAAACAATTTCAGTTATGCTCCAGTCTTAATTAAAAAGATCTAAAAAAACCATTCATGAGCTGTTTTATTCTTTCATGCTCCCAAACTATGTGGTATTAATATCTTCAAACCACAGGGCGAATTTTTTGAAATCCTCATAGTGGGCAACACTTTCATGTCAGCTATCAGCTCTGTTCTTGGCTTAGTGACTCAAACTGCCTCTACTGTGCTTTTTCTATTTGGTCTGCTAATATATTCCCTTGGGTATTCTTCTTCAGTTCAGCTGTTCAACATGATCAATATCCAGTCTTCTTTGCTGAGTATACCAGTTGCTTTACATTTTGCATTACTCTCATATAAACAATTTATTGTAAGATTTCCTCTAATAAATCAACCATTAAAAAGATAATTTATTTAGTTGCGTTTCCTAATTCTTGTATTAAAATTTGCCAACAATTAGGCATTAAACTCAGGTGAGTTTAATTCACTGAACTTAGGAAGCAAATCTAATAAATAGGCTTCCAATAAATAGGTCTTACAGTTTTAACTAATTCTTACAAGTAACCACAAATTTTAACAATCAGCATTCTTATTCTTCTTTATAAACAATGATATTGAGTCATTCCAAAGGAGAGGTAAAGGAACTTTAACATGTGCAAAACTTAAAGTTTGGCTAGTTGGTAACTAGGAGTATACAAAATATTGATATAATATGGAAAAGTGCTTTGTGGTAATTTAAAAAAAGTTTGCTTGTAATATATTACAGTATATATTATAATTACATAATTATATATTATAAAGTACCACCTAAAGGCATTGAAGAATTGTAGCAGGTTCTAGTTTGGTTAATGGAAATTTGGCATTAAAAATTACTCTTGTTGATGTAACATGTATTAGTTATTAGAGAGGATTTCTTTGAATTTCTGATGAAAGTAATTATATTATAAATTTGGCATTAGGGCTTTGCTTTTTGGGTAAAAAAAATTTTTTTAAATATATCTTCATCAATCTATGGCATTGCTAAGGGTATGGGAATAAAGTAATGTCCTTGGTCTTGCCAATTCTGTATTTACATAGACCAGAAGTTCTCAAACTTTTCAGCCAAGCTTTCCCCTCATGGTGTACCATAAGATCACGCCCCTTTTATAATGTATATAGATATGTTTATATATTTTTTGTTGTACTGTGCCTGTATGTTTTTTTTCTCCTACTTTCATAAAAGAAATATACAATAATCATGTTTAGACTAATAAAAAATAAATAAAAACAGAGCTATTACATTTCTTTTAGTTTTACAGTTTAAGAACTTAAAAGAGCAACATTAAAATGAAACACAACACAAATTCAACAAACTAGTTGCCCTCAGCTCTTGAAATGGGTGTTTTATTCTATAAAATGGTTGAAGGTCTTCATAAAAATGCTCAGAACCTTTTTTTGTAGAGTTGAAAGATGTTTTACCAAACAAGTTGTAACCTCTTGAGGAAGCTGCTCACACTCAACTTCTTGCAGTATGTTCAGCAATGTAGGAAAACCGTTCAAATCAGGTTTTTTCACAGCAACTCCCACAGCAACAGCTTCTTAAGGAGAACTTGTACTTTTTCCTTCCAGGTAACAATATTGGCATTCCCCTTTTGCAAAGACTTACTCAAAATGTTCATTTTGCAAAAATATCTGCAACGTAGGCTTAGTTTCAAGAGGAACTCTGTATCACAGAATAATTCTGCTGAAGGTTGGTTATAATTTTGTAAAAACATAAACATCATTTTTAAGTTCAGTGGGGAAAACATTTCCCCTTGATAGCCATCAAGCTTCAGAGTAAAACAGTAATGCTGTGTGTTCTGAATCCATACCTTCACACAAAATTGTAAACAACCTTGATTGGAGTGCTTTGATTAAATTTACTGTTTTATCAACTTGAAGAACCTCATTTAAGCTTGGACTTGGGTCTTTTGAGGTTAGTGCCTCTCTGTGAATAATGCAATGGGCGTTTGACGTTTGGGGCAACAGCTTTGACTAAACCTTGAAGTCCAGTGTATTGCTCTGCCATATCCCTGTAGTGTATTTCTCCCATTGCATATATTTTCTTTAAAAAAAGTTGTCAATAATCTTAAAAATATATTCTGCAGTAGTGTTGGTGGTAAATGGTTCACAAAAAAGCCTTCTTGAATGGCTTTGTCATCAATTAATCTGACATAAGCCAATAAATGAGAATATCTGAGTTTATGAATTGCTTCACCAACTTGAAGGCCAAAAATAGTTTTTTGTTAATTTTCCATTAATTGCTCATCCAGATCTTCAGAAATATCTGATTTAGCTGTGACACAGTGTCATTAGAAAGAGAATGGATTTTAGTTGTTGTGTGAAGCTATCTCCGAACATTGTGGAAACAGTATCAACAGCTGGTGATAAGATAAGAGTTTTGCCTATTGCTTGTGGTTTTTTTACATTTGGCAATCTTATGAGAAACCGAAAGATGCCAAAAGAACTTCGGAAGGCACAATTATCGTTTTTGTAAATGTTTGTTGAGTAGATTTAAAGCTATTCAGCTTGCAAGCAAAGTATTCGTTAGGTGTGTTTATTAGTTCTGCAAGTTGTTTCTAAATGCTTGTTAGGCTGCACGCTGTCAGATGCTAATTCAGTCAAGCAAACTACACAGTGATGGCAATGTTCACCATTGACAATAATTTTAGTAAATCCTAGAGATAAATAATTGTCATACCTTCTTTGTTTTGTGTTCTGCCCTGAATTTGAAGTGTTTGCAGCTGGCTAGTTGGTGTTCACACTACTGATGTCATCCCTTGGAATTATATTTTGGCTGTTTGATGTACACACATTATTTTGACCACTTACCCAAAATCTCTTTATTCTTAAATGTTTTATTAAAATAAAGTAAACACATAGCAAACCAAAACTTACTACCGAAGAGAATATTTAATTCATTTTGCATGAGGTAGCAAACAAAACCTCAACTCTATAAACGTAGTTTGATGCTGGACACTAGATTGTATGGTGAATCAGTATTGCAATCTTAAAAATACAAATTATTGTGTTAAGCTTGCTTAATAATTCTATATTTTGCTAAAACTATATTATATTCAAGTAGGTTTTTTTAAAGTGAATAAATGGAGATGCTTATTAAAAATATTTAGGTTTTACAAAAATGCTTCTTTTTGATCAATTGTGAAAACACATTATAGATTTGTGTCTTTAATTCAATACGTTTAAAATCAACAGATTTTATTTTAAAGGAGTTTCCAAGCTGTTTTACTAACACAATATTGCTTTTTCAAACTTTCTCATGCCCCAGTTGGAGAACCTCGGACAAAGAACATAGAAAATTATCTACAAAAGAGTAATTGGCAGAGACCTGTTAGATTTAAGCTGTTAATCTCTTGACTGTGGAAGTTCTTTGTTCAAGTTTTGAGAAAAAAATGAGCATTACAAACTTTAATTTTGTGTAAGCTATTATTTAAGTTAAATACATTAACAAAAATTTTTGTTACTTTTCATTGCTTTATTTTATTTTAGTGATGCCGATTCTACAAAATCTCGGAAGAAACAGCCACCACGATGGAGAAAAAAATACCTTGTTGCGGGGTTGTTTTCAGATTATTATAAAGAAGATGAGTAAGTGTTTTATAATTAGTTACCTCTAATCATTAAGTTATTTAAGTTAATTTTACCTTGTTCTTTTTTTTATTTGATTTGTTTGTTTCTCTATTCATTTAGTGAAATGTAAATTTGACTACTTTGGAATTGTGTAGTATTTTATTAGAAGAGAATAAAATGAGATACTTAAACTTTATATTTAAGATCCTTCATTGATTGAAAAATTAAAAATAATTTTTGCAATAAAAAAAAATTAAAATCATTTAAAATTATATAGTTTTCAAAGAGTATGTAAAAATATGAAGAATATATTTTCTGTTATTGCTATAGAAGAGTTATTCTTTTGATACCTGTTTGTGGTTTTTATTAGCTGGTAATAAATTTGTATTTAATTCTGATGTAAAGAACGAAAAAGAGAACACCATATGATTTTTATTTATCTGAAAATTTTCACTTTTTATGATACTCTTGATAAGTTTTTAAATTAAATTTTCCAGACCCAGGAAGCCAAGTATTGATGTTGCCAAATCTAGAATAGTCTATCGTCCTGAGGAACATAAATATGGCTTGATGCCACCTCCCCACTATTGCAGCAAATGGGTACGACAAAGAAGGGTTAACTTTCAGTTGCCGCATGATCTGTGGTGGTTACACGTTAATAGTCAATTGCCTGGTCGAGATATAGTGCCAAGTTGGAATTATAAAAAAATCAGAACAAGTGAGTATATTGACTATTCATATTGTTTGAGTTATGCTATACAAGTTTTCACAAATCTAAGTTCAGTCAGTATATTTGTCAGTTTAAATTGATATAGAATTTACTTTAATAATATTCTTTGAGATAATAATTATGATGAGCTGCAGTGGAGCATAGGATTTCTTTATTTATCACTTGTAATATGGTTATAATCTTTATTTTATTCAAGGTTTTGCCATTGAATTAAAATTAGAATTTTCTGTTAGTGGTATAATTGGATTATTTTCTAAGTAATAAAAAAATATGTATTTAATGCCACCTAAGCAACCAGTAAACAGTAACAGTGTTCATGATTTTTTCCTTTATCATCTGTTAATAGTGCACTAAATTCAAATTCAAAAGATAGTAAGTAAACTACTTTAAAGCTGCAGTTCAAATGTCAAACAATAACTATGCAATTAAGCTAATTACAGTTCTTTTCTTTCTTCATTTCTGGAATATTATTCCTACTGCAACAAAAAATAAAAATCATGAAGCAGGAAGCAGGAAGGAAATATCTGGGTTGTTCATTTGTCAAGTTACCAATCAGAATTGCTATATTTTATTAAGGTCTGTATACAATGTTTTGTAATAAGCTTTTAATTGTTATTTGAGTAATTAATGATTGTAATACGTCTGTATTATTGATTTATTCGTTTAACTGTGAATAGTTTAATTTATTTGATTTGTTTTGAAATTCCTTATAGATGATGTTTGTTAAGTACAATTTATTCTCTGTTCAACAATGCTGTCTGTCCTACATTCTGTATCTCTCTATCAGATACAATGTAGAGTTATGGTTCCAAGTATTCAAAGGTTTATATTGTGCAAGTGTTCAGATTCATTTTGAGACATTCTTGTTCAAAGTGCTAAATTTAGTAATGATTGTGAGAAGAGCTGGACTTAATTTACTGTTTATTTTAGCAAGTATGTCAATGTTTTTAAAATGTAGGCCTTCAGTAAGTTAAATATAGTGGTTGTTAAATGTCTGGGTGGTTGGAAGTTTATTGTGGTTGAAGCATTAATTGTAAGACTTAATTTTTGGTATCTTTAGATTTTTTAAGTCATTGTTAAAAGTTTTGCATAAGTCATTTCCAAACTCAACACACAGTGAAATATAGTTAAAAGTCAGCCGGTCAGATAATTTTAAGATTTTCTTTAAGCCTTTAGAATGCAATGTTGGTCTTATTGATCAGGTTTAATTTTGATGAGTGATCTACTTAGCAGTTCTGATATGTTTTCATAATGGAATGAGCTCTTTAACAACAGTCTTCCTGTATGAGATCTGAAATACTGGTAAGAGGTGTCATCGGCAAATCTTATTACATTTGTGTGTATTGATAGAGGAAACAATAAACTAACTGTGTATAAAATATTGATAGTCTGTAATTACTTTCTCATTGGATTTAAGTATTTGGAATTATTGCTGCTGTTTTAAGTTAATCTTAAGTGTTGATAAGGAATTGGTGATAACCATTTATAAGGAGTATTTCTTAAGAAAAGGCGTCTTAATATAATCTATGAATTTTTTTTTTAGTAAGGCCACTGTCAATCTGTCTTCTCCAAATGCTGTGTTTGTTGTTTCATGTTCATGTCCTTTATTTCAAATATAATACATTTGCATGTATGTTATATCATTTCCACCAATCGTTTTAAAAATTTTTAAATTATTAAAACCTTTTATTTATTAACACAATACACTTTATCATGTCATTTAAAACTATTTTTTTATGTGTAAAAAATGAAACAGGAACTCTTATAGGTTTGAATGAAAGGTGATCACTTCTATGTAGTTTTTTAGTTTACAGAAAGATAAAACTAAAAAAAAGATGGCATTTCTATTGACAAATTTTTACGAACAGAAATCTTTCTATAAAAGAGAATAAAATTTTAAATATTATACGTGAAAATTGTATATAAAAAAGAAAGATGAGAGTAGAAAAAGTTATGACACATAAACGTTATATACTAGGAAGCAATCGAACACATTTAGGCAGTTAGGAATTGAGGGAGAAAAAAAAATGAATCACATGTTTGTTTTTCAGTTTGAAAAACAAGTTTGAGGAAAACCAAGCACCAAAAAGGAATACTGATTTCTTCAAGTTAAAAAAATTAAACTGTATTTGATGTTTTCATTAATTCTCATTTATTTTTTGTTATTTCTTTTATGTATTTAACTAGGGTATTTAGATGTATTAAAATTAATTTCTGAGTAGTGAACTAATCATCTTTTTGAAAAAACTTCCATTTACTTGTTTCAAAGTTTAGTTTGGATGTGTGTTGTATTTATACATTGATTGTGTGGAGTAATTAAATTACTACTGTACTTTTGTCAGATTATAGATTTATACTAATTATTTATAGGTTACGGTTTTATCCTTAATTTTTGATGAAGGATGTAATTTAAAAGTTTGGATATTATAAATTATTGTAATTTCCATTATTAATTGATTTTTCTTTTATTTGTAATTTTAAGTGCAACACTAATACAAGTTAATATTTCTTGATAAATATTGCAACTATTTTCACCTCAGTAGACCCATTGCTGTATACTGTTAAAAGATTTACTGTATATTTCTGTATCCCCTGGTCTCATTTGTGTATGTTCTTTTATAATTCTGTAAAAAACAGTTGTTGTTTGGGTAACATCTGTTCTTTTGTTTTGCTGAAAAAATAAGTGTTTTTTTAGAGCAAAGAATTGTGAAATTTCATATGAAACTTGGAAAAACCACTACTGAAACTAATCTTTTATTAAAAAAAATATATGGCAATGAATCTTTATCATGTGCACGAGTTTTTGAGTGGTTTAAACCTTTCCAAGATGGCTGAGAATACATTGAAGACTATCAAAATTCAAAGCGATGATGATTGTTTTTTGACATTCATGGGATTGTGTACCTTCACTGGGTTCCTGAAGGTCAAGCTATTAATCAGCTTTACTACCTTGAGGTCCTTGCTCAACTCCATGAAAAAATAAGAAAAAAACGACCCGAATTATAAAAGAACAAGTTATCGGTTCTTTATCAGGATAATGTACCGGCTCACACTGCATTGTCTGTCAAGATTTTTCTAGCCAAGTATAACATCCCAGTGTTACCATCTGCCTTATTTGCCTCACCTGACACCATGTGACTTTTATCTGTTTCCCAAAGTCAAATCTGTATTAAAAGGAACAAGAATTCAGACCGCTGAAGCTGTGAAAGAAAAAGCGGTACATGTCATGAAAGCGCTCACAGAAGAAGACTTCCAGAACTGTTTCGAACAATGGAAAATTCTCATTGTGTGTTGTAGGGACAGGGAGGGTGTACATTGAAGGGGATAATAACTAAATATGTATAAATTTAAAATAAAATATTTTACAGCATTAGTCTTGTTATTTAATAGCCACACTTTGTATCATATCTAAAAAGATTCCATGAGTGCCTTATAGGTAATTAGTGACATATACTCCAGACACTGTGTTATTAGTGAGATTCAGTTTGTTATTTTGCAAATAACTAAACCTAACACAACAGTGAGCTTCTGATGGATCCCCAGCCATACAGGAATTTCAGGCAATGGGTGCACAGACAGTGTGGCAAAAGAGGTTTGTTTTAAGCCTCCTTTTACCAGTTGCGTTGTTTCTAACGATCTTGTCTGTTTCCTGAAGAGGGTAGTTCATGATGAGTGGCAAAGTGAATGGAATGTCACCATGAACAATAAATCCTTCGCCCAATTAAGAACACTGTCTCACCATGAAACTCCTGATGCAGAAGTAACTGTTGAGAGAAGAGGTTGTTATCTACTATTTGCAAATAGGGCACACCAGGCTCACTCATGGATATCTGATGATGCAAACAGGATGCATCCCTTTGTACTTGCTGTGACTACCGACTAACAGTGCACCACATCTTTGTGGATTATATCTGTTATGTGGCATTGTGTCACAAATTTAAATTAGGTACTAAAATGCAAACTATTCTAGGAGATAATGAAACAAAGTTATATTTTGTTTCATGATTCCTTAGGGTCGTCCGTTTTTATTTAAATATTTGAATTATTGTGTTTCACCTATTTATGCCATTTGTTATAAAGCAGATGGTAATTTTATTATTTTTAGCATACACACAGGTTTTATGAATTTCAATTGTTTTAAAGATGTTTTTGTTAATCAGTTTTTAATACTTAGTTTTTTGAAACAAATACATCTAGTCTGGGTAATGATAACATGAAAGTGTTTTTCGCCTTAAAAAAACAAAAAATAAATAAAATAAAAAAGTGCTAAATCATATATACATAATTGCATATTTGTTAATATATACAGTCTTATGACATTACTTATCAGTAACAGTGTTTAATAAATAAACTGGTATATCTTGTCCAAGCTGAATTGACACAGATCTGATGAACAGCATAACTGTATATCTTGCTGCCTAATGAGCACGGTTTATAATACTACTCAATTAAAGACAGTATGTATACGGTACAACTATTGTGTATTCCAATCTGGGGGAGTGCTTTCAAAATGTAGGGTTAAACAATTTAACCTGAAAAAAATTGTCAAA
This sequence comes from Lycorma delicatula, assembly GCF_047948215.1. Lineage (NCBI taxonomy): Eukaryota > Metazoa > Arthropoda > Insecta > Hemiptera > Fulgoridae > Lycorma > Lycorma delicatula. The sequence goes on along the minus strand of NC_134455.1, from coordinate 45,006,357 downwards.
GCACTATGATCGATCGTTGTCAAGATATTTGCAATTTTCACCCAAAAATTTGGATCTGGTTAAAAAGTATTAAATTTTCCTTAAACTTTGGTTGCTACTGTACAGAAGAATTTCCAGTAGCAGCTGAATAATTAGCAGTATAAAAATTAACCTAGTGCTCTGAAAAATTTTTTTTACCCTCTTGACGATACCTCATGTGCTCCTGTTGGTACCCATTTGGAAATTGGTGAGGTGTGATAGGGTACCACCATAATATCTTGGCAACTGCTTGTGCGATTTTCACGATTCAAACGACGTATGTATCAGCAAGTTGAGCGCTAACTGATTAACGCATCATGTACACTCTTCATCGACTAGATCTTGGTTTTCCAGAAAGTAATTTATTTACCCTACGATTTGATTGCACTTTCCCACTGTAAAACGTACCAATGCGATCTTTCGCCAAATATGCTCAAACCTGTGCGATAGCGCAGTTGTAAAGTATAAAATGATAAGACTAAAAAGTAGGAAATAAAAAAAGTTAAAAAAACCATCCTTACATTATATTAAATGCAGTAAAAGGTAGAAAATAATTTTAGGATGTTATCTCAGAATGGATTTGACAACAAGCTTTGATGGTGATATGTAAGATTATGTAAAATTCATAACTTAAAATTAAAAATTTGATATTTATGCCAATTATATTAAATGCAGTAAAAGGTAGAAAATAATTTTAGGATGTTATCTCAGAATGGATTTGACAACAAGCTTTGATGGTGATATGTAAGATTATGTAAAATTCATAATTTAAAATTAAAAATTTGATATTTATGCCAATTTTTTCATATGTGTGAGGAATGGCCTAAAGAGTGGGGTGCTCATGTTTGCATCCCACTCTTACATATTTAACATTTTTTATATAAATGTAAGACTAAAAATAATTTAAAAGTTTATGATGTGAATATGTTTATTGATTAGAATAAGCATTAGTATACGTAAATTGGTATCAAAAAATTAGTTAAATTAAAAGGTTACCTGTAAGAAAAAAAAAAATTATACCGTAAAATTTATTTTAGTGTTTGTATACTATATTCCACGAGTAAGCTATTATAGCCCTGTGCTAGCTAGGCAACCATCGCCTAGATCAGATCTGTGGCAATTTGGCTTGGACAAGCTGTAATAGTTTAATTGAACAAAACTCATCTATTGACAGTCATATTTGATTCTTAAATCATTTTCAGTCTTGATTTTGATTACTATTGGAGCAATGGTAACCTGAAGTCATTTTTGGTGTAACTTTTGTATGTTAGCCACTGCTGTGTTGTTGATTGTGCTAAGTTACTCAACATTTTTTAAGCTAATGTTTATATATAAGTTGTAATATACCTTTAGATACTGCATTCTTATGAAAAATTATTAAAAGCATGCATTTACAGATGTCTACTATGATGTAAAACCACCTTATATGTATGAAGCCCAAGCTTGCAATTGTACATTGCCTGAAGTGAATAATGTTAATAGCAATAGTAATAATCAAGCTAGTTGTGGAGAAGATTGTATCAATCGGTTGATTTATACTGAATGTTCATCTCAGCTTTGTCCATGTAAAGAAAAATGTTCAAATCAGCGTATCCAACGACATGAATGGGCTCCTGGACTTGCTAAATTTATGACCAAAGATAAGGTAAGTTTTAAAGAAAAAATAATATAATTGAATATTAATTAGTTTTCATTACTTAAAGCAATTTTGTGAACAAAATACAAATAACAATGTATTAAGTGAGTAATGAGCAAAACAATTTTTTCTCATTTTAACAGTAATTTGATAGACAACATAAGTTTAAGTAGCTGCTAGGCTGACTGAACTTCTTTCTTATCCAGATTATTAGTCTGTTACTAATGAAAGTTTAGACAGTAGTATAAGTAATTACGTTATTGTCAACTGTACTTATATAGTGATGTGTAATAAGCTATCATTTCTGAATTTCATTTTTTTTTTTTTTTTTTTAGTATATTTCATGCATGTTTATTCTTTGGGCTACAGCTATAAAACATTTTACAAGTATATACATAAGTTGAACATTGATTATTTATATATTTTCTGATAGGTTACATATATATATATATATATAGAAAAAACTGGTGTTAAAAAGATAGATGTTTATGAATTAATTACTTTTTATTATATTAACACCAAGCTGTTTTATAATAAAAGATCATGAGAGTTTTTTGTTTTTGTTTGATTCATAAAGAGAACTGATTATGGAAAACTTAAATATACTTAACTCAGAAGAAGTTAATGTAAAGCCCCTCTATTACATACCATTACTGACAGTATGTTATAAGTTATTTGTTGACATTTATTTCTTTGTTTTTACTTGTGTTCTTGTTCTTTTATGCTTATCCTGAGCTACTTTAAAATTGTGAACAATTAACTAATCCTTATTGTGGTGTAGAATTCAAGATCTCAAAATTTGAAGGGAAATTAATAATTGTTTTCTTTTCAATTTTTTAGATTTAAAAAAAAATTATTTTACACTTTTAGTTTTATTTTTAATTGGATGGGGTTATAAAAATTCTGTCTGTTTGAAAAAATGCTGCTTACAAGAATGAAAAGAAGTACCAAATTTTTTTGTTAAAAATATCCTCTATTGAATTAAAATTTAAAAAAAATAACGGAACAACCAGAGGAATTTCTTTAATAAAATAAATTAATTTTTGATCTCCATGGCAGAGTAGTAGTAGTATCTTTGCCTTTTATCTGGGGGTTCTGGGTTTGATTCTCTGCAGGTGATAGCATTTTTCATGCGCTACAAAATCCAGTTTCATACTTATATGTACAAGCTTAAAAAATGTCTGGTGCGCTAATGAATTAATTTAAAAAAATGATATTCATTTAATTAAATGAAAGTCTTACACAAATATTAATAAAAAATTTATATGAGGGACAAATTGAGAACCTCTTCCTTTATTGAAGTCAGATTTAGGTGGAATTGTTTAGCAGAGTTGGTGATTTGTATTTTTAAATGTATTAAATATAAATAATCTTACCAAACATTTTTAGGGATGGGGAGTAAAGACAAAATATCCAATCAAAAGTGGAGAGTTTATATTGGAGTATGTTGGTGAAGTTGTTAGTGAACGTGAATTTAAGAACAGGATGGCTTCTCGCTATCAAAATGATACTCACCATTATTGTCTCAACCTTGATGGTGGATTGGTTATTGATGGTCATCGCATGGGTGGTGATGGTAAGTTATGTTTTCTCTTTTGTTAAAAAAATAGTAATTAATAAGTTGGACTTTATCCTGGATTATAATGTTTTCATTTTTCATTTATTTAGTTGTTTAGTTTTAATTTTAGTTACGTTCACTTTTCTCAATGTAAGTTGTGCTGACATAAAGTTTACTGCTAAATGGTTTAACTTATGCTAACATCAGAAGAATCTTTTTACAGCATGATTTAAGTTTTAAAAAGTTAAAAAACATTACTCCATTTTACTGTTGATTGGTAAATATCAATTTAGTTGATAATTGTAACACTATTACAATATAATTAGTATGGTAATATCATCACTAGAAGGTAACATGCTCATGTAGTTTACTCCCCTGACTACATTGTGGCAGTAATGAAAGCATTTGTGAAGAATATATATATATATATATTATATTTCTTTTTTGTTACCTAGAGCTGTATTAAAATTTGTGTCTTATTCTAAAGTCTTTAACTGTAAGGTTAAACATTTTAGTAAAATATATTAAAAGTTTGTAATTTGCTGCTCCCAAGAATGAACAGGAAACCTAAGGACCTACTTAAAAAACAATAAGATTGTGAATGTTTAGAAAAAATTACATTTTGCAATATTATGTGTAGGATTTTGATGTGTCTTGAATGTGGATATTTTCAGTTTTTTAATAGGCCAAATAATCAGTGAATTTGTTGAAAACACCGAAATAACACCAAGTTCAGCCATCAAAGACAGATTATGTCAAAAAAGATTACTGAGATGTTATACTGGAAGCCACTCAGAGAAGAGAGATGAAAAAAGAATTTTAGTGGTTTATTATTTATAACCTGAAAATTGAATCTTAAATATAAAAATGAGTATTGATATAAATATTATTCACAGAAATAAAGACATCAATAATAAGTAAGGAAGAATATATTAATAAAAGTCTTTTTTTTTAAAAATGTATCTGTTGTATGCAATGTTAATAAAGAACCATCATTTATAATGATCAAAACTCACTGATTGAGCTGTAGACCATCTGTAGGTCTTACATTCTCTTAAGTGTTTTGAGATTTTAGTGCTGGTGTAAACTTTTAGTGTAACAAGATTCATAGAAAAAAAAATATCAACATGTAATTGGTCATGGCAGTCTTGGCATAACACTGATCAAGAAGATTGGCCTTCTTTGGTGTAGAAAGTTTTTCTGATAGATTGTGTAACTTCATTGTGTAACTCACAGTAAAGATAGAGATAGTTTTTAGTAGTTCTAAATTGAAGTCATTTCCATTATCAGTTGCTGCATCAATCAGTTAAAAAATAAAAATGTTTCTGTAACTTTGTTGAGAGTATGGTACAATATTACTCCATTATTCATATTCCAGGTCGATTTGTGAATCATTCTTGTGAGCCAAATTGTGAGATGCAGAAGTGGAGTGTGAATGGATTGTTTCGTATGGCATTGTTTGCTTTAAGAAATATTGAACCTCATGAGGAATTAACCTACGATTATAATTTTTCATTATTTAATCCAGCTGAAGGACAGGTATGTTTGTTAGCATTATGTATTGCATATTAAATTTTTTATATAATTGCTGCTGGTGTTAACTCATTTACTCGGATATTGAATATATTTATTGAATTTTATACTTTTAATTGAAGTGAGTTTTTTTTATTTCTGTAAAATAATGTATTTTATTTGTGTAAAATTACTCGAAGAGAAGTATTTATCTGTATTCTTAAAAATTTATTTGTGCTTTGTTTAAATTCTTGTTTTGGTATGCACTGTAAATAATAAACTATTACAAATAATGGCATTTTATGCTTTCACGCATGGTTGTTTTGAGTGTATTCTTTTTAAATCTCAGTTTTTTAATTGTTTCTGTATTTTTTTAATTTTGACTAAGTGAGGTTCATGGCTAAGACATAATTTTTGGAAAATTAAAAATTTACTCCCATTGATGATACACTCAATCATATTGGGCCAAAATTATCTGTTAATTGTTTATCTGACTTAATTAAAAATGAAACTTATGTTGCCATTGATCTACAAATTGTCAGATTGATAATCTATAGATTGTAAATGTGAAGTGTAAAATTCAGAATCATTTAAAATCATTTTTAATTTAACTTGCATTGTATTTATGAATGTAATTAATTGATTAATATTATATATTAATGTGGTTATACTTTTAAGCAATTTAAAATAAGCTGATATTTGTAAAGTACTTTATTATTTTTTTTACCTGTGGAGTTTTTAATATTTATCATTTTTAAATTTCAGCCTTGCAAATGTGGTTCATTGCATTGTCGTGGTGTGATTGGTGGAAAATATCAAAGAGTGCAAATTAATGTTAAAGATAATGCTGGTGTTGATGACCAAAATTTGCAGTCTAGCAATGCTAAATGCAGAAAAAATGCCAGAAAAGGTACAGTGGGTAAGAAGCTTGCCAAATCTGGGAAAGAAGGAAAAGAAAATCTGAAATCAAGTAAAGAACCAGCTAAAGAGTCTGTAGTGAACAGTAATAATAATGGTTTGGCATCAGTTGCCATGCGACTTAGTCATTTATTGCCTTTAAAACCAATGACGCCTCAACAGCAAGTTTTTATTAGAATGCATCACGTCTTCCTGCTGCGTAATTTTGAGAAGGTAATTGATTGATATTTAATTTGGTGTTATTTTTTATGGACAATCTTTCTATTTTTAATTTTAAGATGAATTTAATAGAATTCTGTGTTTTAGTATTGATTTGATTGTTTCCACTTTCTGAAGGTGTAGACAATTGATTAAATATAACAAAACATTTTATGTGTCACATTGTTGAGACAACTATTGTGATTTAAGTAAATCATATTTCTTCACTATTGTTTAATGTATAAAATATAAGTTTGTGTGAATGGATATTCTTCTTGGAGATATGACTGTAAAAATTCACTTCAGTAATGATGCATGTAATAAGAATGGATCTCTTCTCTACAATAGTAATTTATACTCAATATAAAAAAAGGGTGGATTTCAGTTTTTAGTTAACTTTTAAAACATACTCCTAAACCCAGGTTTTTGCCTCTAGCTACAGTTCCTGTGAACTGATTCACTTGAAAATCATTAGGGCATTATTCCCAATAGGTTTACGCCACCCACCAAGTTCTGTAGAAATCTCTTAAGATTTGCGTCTAGTACAGCAGATGAAAAAATCTTATACATGCATACATTCACATTTATTTAAACATGACGGCACAGTAATGATTTCCAAATTTTTTGGAAATCTGCTAAAAAAAATCATATAAATATCATTTTCATATACTTTAATGTATATAGAACATAAAAAAATTTACCAGATTTTACACTATATATATATATAATTCTTTTAAGAATCATACTCTTCTGTACTATATACAAATATATTTATTTTATTAGATCAACCAAAGTACAGAATAAATAAAGTAGAATGACTTAACTTATTCCACTATATATGCAGGAGTGCTTTTGCGATTTACTCACATCATCAGCTGCATTATATATTCATCTCAAATTACATTAAAACTTTATAAAATATTATAACATATGCATTCATTTATTTTATTTAAAATCTAAAACTTTTAATCCTTTTATTTTAAGCTTTTATTCAGTTAAATTAAAAATTAAAAACAAAATTTAAAATATGAAAAATTAATTAAAATTAACATTAAAAATTGAATTAAATAATATTGTAAAAAATTTTACATGTGTAAAAATATGACATCAACGCATAAAATCAAATTAGAATTAAAAATTCAAATAAAAATAATTTTAAGTAAAGCAATTATGCATGTTGTCCACTTAACTGAACCTACTTTACTATACTGATTGAAATATATTAAATTCACTATCAAAATAGAAGGTGGTGCCATCTACTGCAGCTTTCAATGTAATAATTGTGACCATATTTATATAGGAAAGACCACTAGTTTATTAAGACTAGATTCTTGGAACATTGTATAAATTATACAAAGAAGGTAAACTGGGTTTTTGTAATGTATCTGATCATCTGATTAAGAATAAACATACAATACCTGATATTAGGATAAATTTATAAATACTGGAAATTGAAAAATATAATATGAATACAAATGGTAAGGGATTAGACATTTTAGAAAAATACTATATAAATTTAATATGATCAACCTTCAGACAGAATATGAGGATGACAGTATTTTGAAAGCTGCAGTAGATCGCACCACCATCTTTTTTTTTAATAGTGATGTCTTTCAGAACGAGGGTCATCTTCAACATTTTCTCAGCCCTCTTTGAAAGCTTTGTGCCACTTAAAAAACTATAGTTCGTGATATAGTGGCATATCCATAAGCTTTGGTTAAAGAATCAAATGTCTGTGGCAGACTCGTTGAGTTTCACACAAAATTTTATTATTTTTCTCCATTGCAAACATAATGAGGTTATAAAACACAACGATACACAAACAGTAGCGTGCGACTGACTCAACTGATCCAGTTGATACAACTATGCCAAGGTCTACTTACTGTTATATATCAAGGATGTTTTACATTACCTATTCGTCTGCAGGAAAATCAGTATACTTTTAGGATAAACATCATATACTGTGTAAATTCTTCATTCTGTATTAAAAATTGATAAAGGGAGTAGATATATCGAAGCAGAGTTTCTAATGATAATGAATCCTTATTTAAAAATTCCTAACTACCTGATCAAAGTGTGTTTAATGTCCAAGAAAGCTGAGAAGGATTAAATAGATAAGTTATTTTTTTCACAAACAAAATTTGTATTTACATTTGCAAAAACCAAAAATAAGAAGTTTGTCGGCTTTATATTTGATTGGTGTAAAACTTGACACTTATAACTAAATTTACTATAAATCAACTTTGTTCTTTGTTTCCACCCATCATGTGAAACAAAAAATCATAACTAAAGGATTATCAGTATTGAATATATATTATATTGAATAACTTTCAGAATGTTAGTGATATTTTCAGATTGATATATTTTGTAAAATTTTACCAAATCTGAATATTATTCTGTATTTAATGTTTATATAACTTTCTTATTATCATCTACCGATTTTTACAGTTATTTTGGAAGTACGTTACATTTAAGAAATAGGTCTTATTTAGCGATCACTTAGTAAAGTCTTCTTTTTGAATTAAAACAAATTTATACTAGTATCATATATTTATAGGTGAAACAGCTCCGTGAAAAATTAAAACAGGTAGTGAGGGGTACAACTGTGAATTCTGGAACTGAAGCTGCTGCTCCACCTGCTGCTCCAGATCCTCAACCTGGTGTCTTTCTGTCGCAGTTGAATGCTTTATCTACACCACGTAATATAAGAACAAGAAGATTAGCACAGGCACAAGAAAATCCAGAAATGACTAAAACAGCACGATTAGCTTATATTTTTAGGCATCTCTTCAATGCTGTTGCACATGCAAAAGGTTATATATTTTTATAGTAGAATAAATATATATTTATTCTAAATATAAATAACTTCTTAATTTATATTTAAATAAATAAATTACTTATTCTATAAAGTAATAAATTCTTGATTGAATAAATTATTATTTTATTTAAGCTGTTTTATTGGGTACTTATCATCCAACAACTTATTACATGTACATAAATCATGCTTATCTCTATCTTATCTGACATGCTTTCTGGAAATACTAAGTTTAACTTTTAGTAGTTTATAAAGTTGTTCATGTAGCATGGAAATTTTAGCTTTGTATTATTCTTTTTGAGCATTTTTATTGGGTAGTAGTAAAAATGTTTATTTATTAATTTGCTTGGTAAGATTGACGGTGAACCCATTCAGAAAATTTGTAGCGAGAAACACAGGACAAGCTATACATGTCTGTGTAAGTTTGAAAGTGTTTTTGTTTCATATTGGGAAATAAATAAATATAATATTCTCAGCTAATTTTTGAGTTATATAAAATTTATCGTTAACTAGATCAAAGTAATTAAATTTAGTTTTATCAAGGAATGAGCCATACCATAAAGTTAAAAAATTGAACCATGAAAATGAAATGTTGAAATAAAATTTATAAGGACTAGATTTATTAAATTAAATCTACGTATCTATGTATTTTCTTATCAAACATTAGTAGTAAATATAATGGAATTAGAAAAAAATTATAAAACATTAAAAATAGATCTGAAACGTTACAAAACATTTTACTCTCCTTGCTTGTGTTTATTAAAAAAAAAAGAAAATTAAAAACTAATGCAACCTTACATTGGACAGTGTAAGTAAAAAAAAAAGTTAACTCGTAATACAGATGTTCAGCTTAAAAGAGGCCTCATCACTCAGTAGTTTATACTAAATGCATTCTTTTCTTAAAACATATATGTTGGTGTGAGTTGAGTGAAATAATATAGAAGATGTTTGTATGACCGGAGCTGTGAAAGACTGCGTATTGCCTGCACATTTGATTATTATCAGTCTGTATCAAGCATGGATTTTTGAACAAGGTTGTAATCTTGTGTTGTTCTTCAACAATTAACCACAGTTTAACAAATAATAACACACGATTGCACAACCTTGTTAAAAAAGAATGTATTCGTGATGGAAAGTTATTTAAGAGATGAAATCTCATGTTGTGTGTTGGAGAAAGTTCAGGGAGAAATTAAAAAAAAAAGCACCAGTGAAAAGTGTTATTCAGAAGTTAGTTAAAAACATTCCCGACACAGGTCAGTTTTAACGATGCAAGTCATAAGGACATTAAAGTGGCAGTTACAAGATCTAAGGAGACTAAGCCAGGAAAAGAACATTTCACTAAGTTCAACCCACTCTGCAGTGTGGAAAATACTGAAATGTTGTTCTTATTGAATGCAGGTTTTCCTTGAGCTAAAGTACTGATTTTGCTAAAAGGGTCCACACTATTTCAAGAACTTCATTAGAGGCAATATTGGCATTTTAGATCAAGTGTTTTTCATAGATGAGCGTGGTTTTACTTTGATGGTTGGTTATGTTAATAGTCAGAACTACCTGACCTGGGATACTGAAAACCCACACACCCACAAAAAATAGGCATATGGTATGCAGTTTCAAGGCAACAAATAATAGGACCCTTGTTTTTTGAAAAACTGTGCATGTTGCCGTCTACCAAGAAATTATCCAACAGTTCATAGCCTTACTGCAAGAGGATGAACAGGACTGTGCTACTTTCCATACAGCTCATTCTACTATGGAGGTGGTATAGGATCTTTTCTGACTTCTTTCTGTGGGGTTACTTAAAAGAAATTGTTAATAGGAGCAATCCACATACCCAGTAGGAATTGAAGACGAGCTTTACCAATGCCATAGGAAATAGTATACAGCTAACAAGAATAGTGTGAGGAGCATAGTGAAATGTATTGACAAGTGCATAGTAGTGGATATTCAACACCTTCTGTAAATTATTATATAAGTGTTTGTCTCATTATTATATAAGTGATGAGGCCTCATTTTAGTTTAACACCTATATAATATATTCTTTATGAGTCAGGTTCCAACTCTCCACTTACTGGCTCTGTTCCCTGTTCACCCCTTCTTGTATTGAGATGGATAAGATAAAAGTCTATATCTCAAGAAGGAGGGGATACACACATTCAAGAAGAGCTGGGATTTGCATATTCAACCACCATACAAATTTCCCTTAAACAACATTTAGACAAGATATATGCCTAATTTTTCTGTAGAACAACTTACAAAAAATGTAAATATTTTTAAACTAAAAAGATTTTTTTATACATTAATTATAGATTATTTAAGTAAATTGTTTTTATAGATTATTTTTGTATTCTATTGTTTCTATTTTATTTTAATTTTTTCTATCTCTATCCTTGTTTTAGAATAAGCTTGTTTAAAAATTTCAATTATTGTATAAATCCGTTGAATTACTTAAAGCAATATTTGTTTAAGAATAACAATCGAAGACAGTTCTTGATGTCACTTATCATTTAAAAAAGTTTTAATTTTCAGATCTTGTAAATACAGCAAATGTTATATTAATTGTAGCTTGCATTTATTATTCTGCTGTATTATAAGGTTGTAAACAATCAGAATTCAAAAATTTGCTTGTAAATTGCATCAGATATTACAAAAATAAATCAAGATATTTTCTATTATAAAAAAAATATAAATAAAGTGTAGCCAAAATCTTATAATAATAATTTATTATTTTAACTCCTAAGTTGTAATTATGTTGCTGATTTTTTTTCTCTTTAAAATAGTTTTGGATTCTATCTCTGCAATCTTTTTCAGCTGTTAACCTTGTTTCTTTTCTGAAACTTGTTTCTTTTTTGTCGGTTTTTTGCATATTGCAGCTGTTTATCTACAGTGAGAGATTACACAAATTTAAATCAGCTGTGGTTTTTTGTATGCGTCAATATTTGATTACTTCATTTTCAGATTTGACTGCTCTTTGTTCTAAGTAATTTTTACCTTAGGACTTTCAATCTATTTTTACATTAAATACATAAGCCAAAGCCTTTTAACTGAACTTAAATTTTTCCAGTCATATATATATGTACACACATACATGACACAAAATTCCAACTAAAAGGTATGCCTTGTCTATGCCTAATAGAAAATGCTCTTATTAATTGAAGGTTCCAAGAAATAGTTGGATTGGTATGTTATTTATTATAATTTTTATTGGTACATAGATTAATAACTTTTGTTTTTTATATAGAAGAAAATGGTGAACTATTAGCTGCATCATTCATATCTACACCATCAAAGAGGAAACTTCCACATTATTATCAACGTGTTAGTGATCCTATAGATTTAAATACTATAGAGCAAAATATTGTTACTGGTATTTATAAAACAGTGGAGTCATTTGATGATGACATGAATCGGCTTTTTTCTAATAATGTTAAATTTTATGGAAGAACAACAGATCTGGGAATTGCAGCAACAAGATTACGAAAGATTTATAATGTGGCCAAATTAGATTTTGTAAGCCAGTTAGAAGAAATTCTTGGGGAAAGTCCTCCAGCATCATTTGTACCTGAACAGGAAGATCCAGGTAATTTTGTATAGAATCTTTTATAAATAAATATGTAATAAATTTAAAAAAATGTAATTCTGTGAAAAGCTTTTCAGTAGCTTGTTTTATATTTTGTATCCCTGTTATGGATCATGAAAATCATGGATATATATGATGGCAATCTTAGTGATTTTTCTTTCTCTGACTGCAAGCTACTATCCTGATTACAAATTGGCAGAGGTTGACTGAACTAAGTCCAACCAGTCACATGACTAAAGAACCCAAAACTGTTAATACTGAATTCATTAACAGGTCTCAAATATAAATAAAAGTAGGTGTACCTGGATTTGAACTTCACTCCTGCTGCATTATAAAAACAGTTGGTGGAACTCACTGTTGAATATTTAATTACTAACTCATGGCTGGTTTGGTTATTTTTAATTAAATGATACATCAGGAACCACTTAAATTATTGATCATATATTTTTTTAAATTCTGGAATGGAGGTAGAAATGTTTAGCACTCAGCAGAGATTATCTTTCTTTTATGTGTTTTGTAAAGCTTCAGTTTTGAAAATGTTAACTATTTAAAATTATAACATTACCAGTTTCTTTCATCAAAGTTTAAAATTATGTGTTTTACAACATAATATGCCTGTTGTCTTTCTACTGTACAGGTATTTTGTTACGGGAAAGAGTTTATTTTAAATTTCTAGCTATTTATTACAAGTAAATGGAAAAAAAGCATTTTATGATTTATATTACCTGATGAAGGTTCAGAACAGAGCATATTCACATAGGGAAAACTGCACATGTAACATAGCCATTTCAACTTCCAGAACTGGAGCAATGAACTGAGAGAGTGATTTAGCAAGATTTGAATTTGTAATTCAGATGCAAAGCGAAGATCATTTTGTTTTCACCAAAGACCCATTACATCAAAACACTGCGGTTGGGACTTGCAGTTGAAAGATGACAGGAAGTCTGCTGGGTAAGAACCATTCAGTTTGGCCGTCTTTCATTGATGGAAGTGTCATCACCTTTCAGTGATGAAATTGTTAAATTTGAGAAAGTCAGTCTTTTCATGATTATACTTATAAATTTGCTGACAAGGTGTTATTAAAGTGCCTTCATCTAATGGGTTATACTATATACTTTTTTTATTGCAATTGTTATGCCCAAATAATCACTTAAAGTGAGTGGAACAATGGCCTTCACAAACTCCTGATCTTTTCATTTAAACATCTAGCATTTTGTTAAGCAAAGTGAGTGTGTGTACCGTTCCCATTAATTATATTTACCATTTATAATGGGGAATCATGAAGGTAATTAGTGTTGTCAAACATTCTTTGTAGATAAACAAGAAATTAGATTGTCACATTAATATGTGTAGAAATACATGGAGCTCACACATTTCACATTGTCGACTAAAAGTTAATACCTTAATACATTTCCTTTAATTTGACAGTTTTTTATACATTAAACATTTTTCATCTCAAGGTTGCAATAATTTAAAACTGCACTATGATTGGGGCCGACTGTGTATCTTTACTAATGTGTTTTTCAAAAATGTTTATTTATTTTAATGTTAATTTTTTAATTCAAAATTTGATTTTTTGTTTGAATTTCAAAGGTATCTTTTTTCTCAGCTTATGCCACTGGCTAATCTTGTACAGTAGAGGTTTAGTTTGTCATGATCTTATTTTTGCCTGGCATATTTTTCACTGACTCATGAAAATGGATGCTTCTGAAAAGGATTGTAACTGAATTTGTACTCTTAAATACTGGCTTAGGCCACTTGTCAGTATTGTCTTGACTGTTGTAACAGCAGATGATAGGATGTGTGAATTTCAGTTCATCCTTCATGCTGATGAAGCATGAACATGAACATGGCTTGCATAAAAGCCATGTTTTTAATTAGTTAAATTTTCCAATAAAATTTGAATTAAACATATTGAATAATTGTCTGATAATCATATTAAAATAAAATTTTGGCACTAGTAACAGTTTTATTACAAAAATATAAAATAGAAGAAAATAACTGTCATTTATAAGATAAAAAAATTATTCATCTAGAAACTCAAAAAATGTATTTCTAAAATTTAAATTATGATAATCATTCATGTGAGCAACTTTGTTAAGGAATTTTGCACTTTACAAACTGGCCAGAGCACATCAACAGTAATATACTGTCATTTTGAACAGCAGAGTACTGCCATTCCAAATGACGTTGTGAGATCCTGTGAAATTATTTTCACGATAAGATTGAGGTAAGATATGTCTTATCTCAATACTCTGTACTAGATGGTTTTTATTAATAGAGTTAAAAAAAATTGAATTCTATTATTAAAGGATTAAGAATTTTTTCCTTTTTTGTATGAACATTTACTTATACATTTCTGAATTTGGAAACACTTTATTATAATCTTTATTGTTGAGAAAAAATTTGCAAATTTCATACTATTCATATCAAATTAAAATTTATCAATCAGACCTATGTCTCTCATACCTTTTAAGACAGTTTTTTTTGTAACTTTTCTTTTTTTTTATATTCTACCCTTGATTACATGTTCATCTTAAATCTTTGTTTATAGGAGGGGAAGAGGAAGATGTTATTCGATGTGTTTGTGGACTGTATAAAGATGAGGGTTTAATGATACAATGTGAACGTTGCTTGGTGTGGCAGCATTGTGATTGTGTTAAAGCTGATACAAATGCTGAGCATTACTTATGTGAACGTTGTAATCCTCGCCCTGTTGATCTTGAAATCCCTCTTGAGTCAAATCCTGAGTATGCTACTGAAGGTCAGACACACTATATGACTTTATTGAGAGGGGATCTTCAATTGCGACAAGGTATATGGGAAAAAATTTCATGTGTAGCTTGTGAAAAGTGTGTGTGTGTGTGTTTGTGTGTAATAAAAAACATAGTGGAAAATTATACAATATAAATTAATATAATTATTGATACAGTCAAGATATTTCCTTTTTTTAATAAAATTATATAGCATGATAATTTACTTCTTTTTATTTAATTATCATTATACTGTTAGAATATTTGTTAGTTTTTTACAACACATGTTTTAGCTTAGTAACTTGTAATATTAATTTCTCTTCTATGTTATTGTTTGATAATTTAAAAATACTGAGTTAGGTTAATGAAATGCAGTTTTTATTCAGTTTTATCTTTCAGATTTGTTATTAAAAAACCCCTAAATAATATTCATGTTAATGTATTTTAGGTAATACTATAATATCTAAAGCGTTACCGTAAATGACATTTAAGGTAAGTGATGATGCATAGGTAGAGGATTTTGGGATTGGACATTCTGTATCTCAATTCTTCCATAAATGGAACAGTTATTGAAAGTTTATCTTGAAAGATTTTTATTTTTAAAACTGTCATCCTCTGTAAGGCTTAAATACTGAAACGTTGCATATTTTTTTTCTGATTTGTAGGTTAGTTATGCATATTAGAATTCCAAAATCAAATTTTGAAAATGGTTTATGTGCTCTCTCTATTTTTTCTTTTTGTTACAGAGAGTATCATTTATTTTTTGCCTTCTCTGCTTCTAAACTGTATTTTCTGTGTTTTTACTTTGTATACTTTTATCATTAAATTATTAGCCAGTGAGTTTTATTAGATTTTTATTGTTGTTCAGAATTGCAAAGCTGTAATAAAATGTTATCATGATTTGCATTAAATGATAAATTTTATTTTAAATTTACTAGTTTATTCTCTAATTTTTTTTAAAATTTTTCTCTATTTTGAAAATTGGTTTAACTATTCATCAGAGACCTTTTCATTGGCTATAGTTGTGTTTATGTAGTATAAGTTTTTAAGATCTCATTTTATCAAAATGGAAGAAAAAGTTAATTTTCTTTATGAAAGTTGTAAAATCAGTTTTATTTGTTTATAGTTTGTGTGTGAATAGTAATATGAAACAATAATTTCATAAAAAAAAGCCTTACACTGATACTTAAATTTTTTCCTATATCTTATACCAAATGTTTTATGTATTCATTGATTTAGTATTCTAAAAATATTTTCTCATTGAGTATGAATGGTTTTCAAATTAAAAACGAAGAGTAGCTTACACAATCATAGGCTGAGTACCATTTTTGTAATAAACCCCATTACAGAAAATAGGAATTTTGTTTATTTTCAGTTTCAAACTGGGGGCTATGAAAATATGCAGAAACAAAAACTTTTTTTAATGTAGTAAATATGTTGGTAGTTTTTGTGTCAGTCTTTGGCGACTGCTTTTTTTGACTTAATATTATCACTTCCAAAATGATTGCTGCTTAAAGATTATTTGGTTATGAAACAAATGAAAGTACTGGGTTGGTGGTCTGTGCTAAAATACTTTCCAGCCAAATTTTTGAAGATTTTTTAATTAGATACTTTTGGAAAATCCCCATTGAAACATTTTCCTTGTGCTCGTTACATCTGTTTTGAAAGAGTTCCTGACTGATGCCATGTTATCGATTGGAATTAACTTTCAGTAGTTTTATGACAAGAAGAATTCATCTCACATTACGAGAAATTGTCTTCTTGCTTTTATAATTTTTCTATTTATATTATGTCAAGGTCATTGTCCCTCAGTTTTTTCTTACATTCTATAGATAATAGTCTTATATTCCTAACTAGTACAATTTTGTTTTGTATCTAAGATTTTCATGAACGGTTATGTACCTGAGTCTTAAAATTTTTTGTTTTTTAAGCTGGCCATTAGTTTATTTAAATCTGTGTATATGCCTCCTCTGCGTGTATGTGTGTCTGTCTGTACGTGCACTTACATACTTGTGCATATATGTGGATATGGGCATTAATCATACTCTCCTTTAATTGTATGTACCATGAATTACAATATATTTATGTGGGTTTATGATTGAGTCATTTTAACTACTATTTGTTTGCAGGAGATACAGTGTATGTATTGCGTGATATTCCAAATGAAGAGAGTGGAACAGACACAACTCCTCCATCAAAACACAATTATAAAACTATAAAGGTTATAAATTATAATGACTGTGATATTTTCAAAATTGAAAGATTGTGGAAGGATGAAAAGTGAGTATTTTAAATTTTACACTAGCTACATTTAGAACATCAAAATCTTATTGGTTCATTGATGAAATTAAAGGAGTTCCAATGATTTTCTGGGATATTAGAATATAAATAATAATATTGAATTATTAGAAATTACTGCCTTGGGAGAAATTCAGTTTCTGAAAAGCCTTCATAAATTTAATGTACGAGATCAGTATTTACCTAAAACTTATTAAATTTAATAAAAATAAAAATATAATCTTAGATCAATTTATTTTAAAATATAATATTATTTGTTATAATAAAATATTAATATTAAAATATAATTCAAAAATTAATTTAGTATTAAAATATTAAATACCTAAATGTAATATTAAATTATTTTCTAGTTATGTTATAATACAGGATATTTCTAAATTAGTTATACAAAAGTAACCTTTTATAATAAAAAAAGTAAATAAAATATATAGTATTGTTTGATACATAACTGAACAGTATATTTTCAAGTTTCATTCCCACCTAACACTGTTAGTTCCTGACATTCTCACTAGGTGACCCGCTCAAATGAATAATTCCATCAGTTATCATGGAATCATATAGGTGCAGATCGTGCTCAGTGTTGTTTATGGTTTCATGAATCCAAATCGGTTACTACTGTTTGGAGACAAGTCATGACTAAATATTGCAAGTAACCACCTCAAAGACACTCTGTTATTGCTTGGTACAATCGTTGCATTGAAACAGTTTTTATATCATAGGTTATCAGGTCAAGCTAGAGACCTTCAGTTTCTGAAATTGCAATCAAACAAGTGAGGCAGACATTCATTTGCAGTCCAGGTAAATCAATGGGACGCACTAGCTTAGAATTGAATATTCCTAGAGTTACAGTATTAAGCTATTGCCGAATCGACTTTCATTTAAAGCCTACAAATTCCTACTAATACAAGCTTTGAGTGAAGAAAAACGAACTGAGTTTGTGTAAATATGTTAAACAGAATTGAAACTGAAGATAAATTATCTTAATAAAATTGAGTTCAGTGACAAAGCAACCTTCCATATCAGTGGTAAAGTGAATCGACATAATTTTCAGTTTTGAGGTGAGTGGATTCCACGTCACCTAATTGAACATGTGTGGGACTCACCTAAGGTTAATTGTTTTCTTTGTACGTTGTCATAAAATTTATGGTCCTTTCTTTTTTTTCAAGTCAACTGTAACTGGCATATCATACCTGGACATCCTTGAAATTGCCTAATGCCACAATTACATCAGGATATGGGCACAGAATTCATTTTCCAGCAAGATGGCACGCCACCATATTATCATCGTGCAGTTGTTATGTATCTAAGTAGCAAAGTGCAAACTTGGATTGGATATAATGGAAAAATTTCCTGGCCATCAATCGCTTGATTTAACTCTATGAGTATATGTTTTCCATGGGGTTAACTTAATCCCATTTAACTTCTCTCTATGGAATTATATTAAAGGTAGAGTGTTTGTTCCTCCGCTTCCAGGAAATGTTGACAAGCTGCAACACCGGTTAACTCAAACAGTTACCATCAAGATAAAGACATGCTTTGTAGGATTTGACAGGAAATTGATTACAGATGGGACATCTGCAATGTTGCAAAAGAGTCATATTGAACTTATGTGCGTGAAACTTTAAGATATACTATATTCAGTGTTGTAAATATCAAAAATTTCTGTAAGTTATTTACTTTTTTCATTATTAAAGGTTACTTTTGTATAACTAATAGAAATTCCCTTAATATAGAAACTTCTTTTTTCTAAAAGATTGAAAACTATGTTTCTGAAAATTACTTTGTTTACCTGAAGTGAAGAAATTTTAAAATGATTAAAAATCACTATACAAATGACTTGCTTTTAAATTACATAAAAAAGCTCCTCTGGAAGAACAATTCCCATAACTTAAAAGTGAATTGTTAATTTTAAATGTTTCATTGCATGTTGTCATGTAGCTTAAAAAAAATAAATTATTAAAAAGAAGATCTTGGATATTTTATTGATTCTAAACATTTTA
Source organism: Lycorma delicatula (assembly GCF_047948215.1). Lineage (NCBI taxonomy): Eukaryota > Metazoa > Arthropoda > Insecta > Hemiptera > Fulgoridae > Lycorma > Lycorma delicatula. Next base: position 44,987,074 of record NC_134455.1, on the reverse strand, counting down.
GATTAATAGTTTTATTAGTTGCTTGTACATTGTTAGTTTTTTATTTATTTTAATATAAGTAATAAGTAGTTATGATTATTTATTTTGTGCTGCAGTTTTTTATGCTTAAAATTTTTGGCAAACTTTATTATTTCAGATTGTTAATGTACTAGAAATTTTATTCTCTTTTATTTTTAGTAATTTTTTTAAGTTTCATAGAAATTTAATCATCTAAAATAAGTAATGCCTAAGTAAATTGGATGAGAAAAAGTATTAAAAATGCCATAAGTATTATATTGTAGAACGTTACATTTTATGAACCTACTTATCATAACATAATGATTACAAATTATGTTGATTTGGTAAAATACTATATACATATTACTTTATGCGATCTCTCGAGAGCTACTTCAGCAACAGAACTGTCGTCCTTTGCGACGGCAGTTCACAAATAGGAAAGACCCTGTCTAAAGGATGTCCACAGGCCAGTGTTCTAGGTCCTCTCGTCTGGATCTTCGAGTTTGAGTCTCTCATGCGGCTGCGTTTGCCTGGCGGTTGTCGCGTCATCGCTTATGCCGATGATGGGCTGCTGTTGGTCGAGGCCGGTTCGCGTGCTCAGATCGAGTGCATACCGGCACAGGCAATAAGATTCTCGGGATGTGGAGTTTTCAGCATAAGATGGTTTTCAGCGTGAAGAAAACCACTATGATGTTTTTGAAGGGCCGGCTAGCCGCAACTCGCCACCCACGAGTTGTGATTGACAGCTTTCCAATTAGGTATGTCACTCTTCAGAAGTATCTGGGTGTTATCCTTGATGAGAGGCTTCAAGGAGCACTTGCAATATATGGCGAAGAGGGCTATTGATACTTTCTTCGGTGTCCGTAGGGTTGTCCATCCCGATTGAGGGTTGAATTTCCATACCATACGTATTCTTTACAAAGGAGTCTGTGAGGCCATTATGTTGTACACTGCGCCCGTCTGGGCTCATCGTATGCGGTACCAAGGTTATAGGGACATTCTATTATGAGCCCAGCATCTTCTTTTGTTAGTGGTTGTCGGTGGTTACAGGACTGTCTCGCGAGAGGCAGTAACTGTGATCGCAGGCATCAAACCCCTGGATATTTCGGCTACGGAACGTAGCCAGCAGTATGTTGCAAAGAAGGGGGAGGCCTTCTTAGATCAGGGCGTATGCGTGAGATGCGCTTCGACAGGAGCGTTTGTATGAGCATACGACAGTGTCGGCGGAGCGTAGCTGCGTGCCACTTAGGTGGCGTGCATTTCGACGGCGGTTAATGGAAGAAGGTGAATGTCACGCGGGACTCCACGATGGAGCTGGATGGGAGTAGGTGTTTATACTCCTCTCCCCGGTAGACCGAACCGGAGTCCGTTAAACATTGCACTCATGATCAGTTTAATGTTAGCAGGGTTCTTTAAGGGAACTAGGTCTAAATTTCATTGCGATTAACACTTTCTGTGGGAAAGTTGTTGTTGTGGTTAGTTATTGCCTCGAATCTGAGACATTCAATGAAATTGGCTCATTCAATGGTTAGAACTAGGCGCGGGGTCTTCAATCCGTGGTTAGGTTTCTAGCTTAGTTTCTGAGGGCGACATGGTAGCTGCAGATGTCCGTTGTCTTCTTCTGAAGGCATAAATCTAAAACTATCTCAGGGTGAATTTACTGATGCAGATGTCCCTTGGGGGATCTGCATCGGTGGCATCTCAGCAGGGCCTGAACTGAACGCTGTGGTATGTGCAGTTTGAGGGCGAGAAGATGTCCTCTGTTAAAGCCACTACTGGCTAGGAACGGGAGGGGGTGGTGTAGCGACCAGACACGCTATGAGGCGGGATCTTCTCCCCTGAGGGGGGGAATGAGATGCTCCAGCAATATTGGTAGGAAGGCAACTTCACTATCGGGAACTAGTCAGGGAATGAGATTTCTCTTCTGCAACAGGAAAAGTTCCGCCGATTCATTACCTTCTTGTGTTTGTAAAGTTGAGACCAGAGCTTGGTAGTAGTCTGAGCAGTTATATTGATGTCAAAATCAGTTGATTAACTCGAACTGATCGAGTTGTAGGTCTTTGTATTGCCTGGCCCAGGACAGAGACTCCTTTCAGCTGCCCTTCGGCGTACTCGGCCTGTTGTGCAACAGGCACTCTATTCTTGTAGATGAGAGAGGAACAGTTCTGGGTCCTCGTGTGGTAGACCACTGAAGGTTGCCGTTATCACCAGCGGAAATGCTGCACAGATGCCCGCAACCAGGCAATCAATGTTGTTACATGCCTTGTATGTTGGTATGTCAGCTAACATGTCATCGGCATCGGTGTGGTTATGTCCAGTCTTCTTGTCCAGACGATCTTGGCCTCACGTTGGGCACCACTTGTCGCCGAATGGCTTTGGCAGCACGTGGTACTTAATAACTAGTAGCCCTGAAAAGGAATGTTTTTGTCATCGATTGGCTTCGACAGCTTGTTGTAATTAATAACCTTATGATAGCCCTGAGAAGGGCTATTGTCATCAAATGGTTTCGATGGCTTGTAACTCATAACCTTGTGGTGGCCCTGAAGAGGGCCGTTTTTTGTGTTAGCTCTGAGAAGAGCTGTTGGGTCCAGAAGCTCGTCTCCGCAAAGTTGGGGAGTTGCTGCTTGTCCATTGAAGTCAGACTGGGTTTCCCCTCAGCGGCATTTGGATCCCCACTACAGCATGGCAGTGGTGCCTCCAGAATCTGCAGTGTCTGGTTGATGTCAGTTGCCCTTCGCTGCATGGTCGAAGTGATTCTCCCCAAGCGATCCCACGCTGGGTTGTGGCTGGCTCTTGCTGCTGCGTCTACCGGCCGGAGTGATTGAAGCCTGGCATGCTGGAGCAGGAAGGTAGCGTCTGTGTCCAGCAGCTCCCTTGGTGGGCTGGCCAGGCCTGCTGCTTCGGCGGGATGTTGGCATCCGCTGGGAGATCCCATGTTGAGACGGCCAGGGAACTTCTGTCTTCTTCATCTTCTGCAGGTGGTGGTCAATGATGAATTGAATATTCACTCTCATACATGCTCTTTTATTGGCGCCTGAGAGTGGTGGTAGTGATGCTTGTAGCAGCACATACATATACTGTGCTTCAGCTCACATCGGAGTTCCTACCGTGTTTGTCCGCCGATATTAAATTAGGCATATATGTGGCAGCTGTGGTTATTAGGTTTGTAAGCTGGTTTAAATATTTCTGTATTGTAATTTTAGTAATGTTTTCAATAATATTATTAATGCATAAATATTTTATAGATTTTTTCACTATTTTGTGTCTTATTAGGTATTACTTGTAAGGTAGTTATTTTATTGTGTTTTGATGGTTGTTTTTTATAAATATTATTGATTAAAGTTGTATATTAATTTTCAGTTGTTACATGTTTTAACATGTTTATTTCATTACTTAACTTTTCTTTGTTATTATGTGTATATTTGATTGCTCTATTATCATATTTACTCGCATATATAGAAAAAAAAAGAATAATAATAATACTTTATATAATATAATATAATACCTTGAAAAGTCAATCTTTTTAAGGCCATAATCCTCTGTACTAATATACAAATATAAACCAAATTGATCCCCCCAAATACAGAAATATACATCAAATAAGATGACACTTACTTTAATTTTTCATATCTTTAAAAAAAATCTTAAATCTTTATCTTTTTTGTGGAAACCCACATCTTCAGTTGTAATTTATTTTAAATGTTTATATCAAATTACGTACTACACCCAGATACATTCAAATTTATCAAGGTAAATATAAAAATATTTTATTTTAAAGATTAAAAATAAATTAAATTTTAAAATATAAATTATAGAAATTAAAAGATTAAAAACTACATATATAAAATATGTTGGGTAAAATTAACAAAAATAGAAGGACACACAGCTCGTATTTGCCAAAAGAAATTGGACTTTAATTAGAAAAAAACAACTTAATCTTTTCTATAAAATCATAACCTTAAAAAAAATTAAATGAAATTACGAAATAAACATAACTTAATTCTATACAGAATTTATACAAGGAAAATCAGCTGAATCAGCATATCAGTAATAATAATACATGACAAATACATAAATATACATTTTTCAAATAATTATTTTGAAAATCTACAATTGAACAAAACCTGAAAACAAAGGAACTTAAACACCTTCTTTTACAATTATATACTTATAAACATAACATCAAAGAACATAGTGTAACTGGAAAACTGTTGTATTACAACAGTTTTCCAGTTATGGACACTATATGGATTGACATATTCTGTAACAATGAAAATTAGCAATGAACAAATGTGATGAACTTAGAAAAATAAATTACAGTAATTTTTATCATTGGCACTGGCCTTTTCTGAATTATGAACATCATCATACTTAGCATTAAATAATTAAAACATGTAATTCTAGTTTATTGTAGAAAAAAAGGCCATGATAATATTCCAGTACAAAAAGAGTTAATTACAATATAATCAAATTGAAATGAGTAATCATATAAATAGAGGTTCATTTTAGTAAGTAAGTTTTCTTGAAAATATGAAATTACAAAGAAGTCCAAAATCATAACTTCACATCAGGAGTTATTTTCTTTTGATTAATTTAGAAGGAGTAATATGAATTCAGTTCATGAATAAATAAGAATTAATATCTGCGATTAACAAATTACATTAAATTAAATGAAAGAGTTAATTATAATATAAGCAAATTGTAATAAGTAATATATAAATAGAGTTTATTTAGTAAGTGAGCTTTCTTGAAAATACATAAGTTTCTTAGCCATTCTCATGTTAACGACTTCCTTTTTCTAATTTGTGAAAAATAACAATACTTGATTGAGCAAAACAATATTTAAAATTGATTAAAATTATTAACAACAGCAATAATCTTAACGCATGAAAAATGATGTAACATAAAATATAAATAAACTGTCTTTGTAAAATTGTTATTTTCCAAATGAAATCAGAAGTTTGTGCAGTTACAAGGGTCAATGGAATACAGTAAAAAAACATTCTTGAAAGTTGCTAAAATGTATATAAAATGTTATTAACCAACACATTAATGTTTGTAATATACATATTTTTATAATTCTGAAGTAGTATTTAATTACAAGTAGATTTGATAATAACGATAGTTGGCATTGATAGCACATAGAATATGTTACACATGAAAAATAATGACATAACCTTTATGTAAGCCACCTTGCATGACTATACTTGAATGAAGCAATGGTTGTATAAGTCAATCTTGAATTTCAAATACATAAAGTACAATTAGTAGTGTATTTCACTAATTTTACTAATAACGTAACTGTTTAATATAATAAATAATGAATAATTTGAACTTGCCTTAATCACACATGAATATTTGTAAAAAATAAACTCATGAAAATGAAGTACACATAAATACATACAGTTTATGTTTGGCGTTGTCTACAATGGCATATCAAGAATACAGAGGTGAAACGTTGTTTAGAAGTTGAACAAGACATGGCGTCTCAGATTTGTAGTAATGAGTTTGGAGAGAATACTGCATCGATAAACTTGGCTGGTTTGTAGTAACAGAACCACTTTCAACAGAGTACAAGACGATATGGAGACGGGGTATTGCCACAGTTAAGAGTGCAACGAATGGTGACGAGAATAGCCAAGCTATACAAGAGAGAGAGAGAAGAGAAGAGAACGATCCACACATAGTGAAAGTCGGATCTGAACTGAAGACTGTACGAGAGAGAGAGAAGTGACCGAGTCCCAGGTCCACACACAATGAAAAACTTTTCTGGACTGAAGAAATAGTGGCGTGATGAGAAGAGGGGGAAACAAACTAAGGCAATAGACCTAAGAGAGTGTGTGTTGGCAACAAGAGATAGTGTTTAAGTGTTAGTATGAGAACGATTAGAGAAAACGTGTGGAATTCGGGAATGAAGACAAAACAAAAATAATCTACAAGCAAGCAGGCCATTAAAGGATTACGTAAGACTGATAAAATAATTTCTGAATACGCACAAGTTGAAAAAATGACATCAGGGCAGACAAAGAGAAATAGACTTCTAGGAACTATGACAATATTTAAATTGGTGAGAATAAAAAAAACACTTAAGACTAATAGATATTATGACTAAAACAACAATAAATAATGCGAGATATGAACACGCTGACACTATTAAAGATGACGTAACAGTCAGTCAAGTTGGCGCCGAGAGGAATTGATATCGAAAACAAACCCAAACAACCTATTTTAAAAATACACTTATGATAAGCCTTACAAAAAATGCAAAATAAATTTACCAAGTCTGTAATAATTGCAAGACTCAACCATAACCTTGAATTCATTGGAATAAACGCAACTTTATGCAATGGCGTAAACAAAATATAACATCAAATTTGGTAAAAATTGAAGTAAATAAGTAACTAGGATGAAATGCACCATGTAACTTGACCAGACAATGTTACAGAACTCTGTGAATTTGAATTAAATTAGATTGAATTATTCATTAACATTATTTGAAAAAGTGCTGCCATCTACTGCAGCTTTTATGATTGAAATAATTCCTTTATTGCATAGTAAAAATTTAAAAATAAAAATACTAAAATAATGAAGTTACAAGAATTGCATATTAAATTACATGAGTGCTGCTGTCTGTTGCAGTTTTTATAAGACAGCCTTCCTCAAATACTGTCTGATGATTTATCAAATTGATATTTTGTTTTAATTTATATATTTAATATTTTTAATTTTATCTCATCTTTGTTTATTTCTAATATTTCTAAATGTGTATTAATATCAGAAATAGAATGTATACTGTTTCTTAGATGGTTTGTCATATTACATAAACCTAATATATTATTTTTGTAATTTCTATAAATGTTCAAGAATTGTAAATCCTGTAATGTTTAGTAATCCTTAATGTGTGTTATGTCAAATTGAAACATCAGTTTATAGAAAACCTACATCTAATTATATAGAAATTTATAAAATATATGATTATAAAAATAACTTATACAAATATGATTATTAGAGCAATCAAACTCACATAATAAAAAAGAAAAGTTAAATAATGAAATAAACACCATAAAACATAATAGTGGTTGAAAATGGATATGGTATTACTTTTAATTAATATTTATAAATAACTACTATTAAAACACAATAACGAACTAAGTAGTTACAAACAATTCATAATAACACACAAAAGAGTGAAAAAATTTACATAAAGTATTTATATTATTAATAGTATCATTGAAACATTACTAAAATTTACATTAAAGAAATATTTAAACCAGTGTACAAATTTAATAAACGCATAATAAAACATTTAAAAAACAAAAGTAATAATAATAAAATAAACTGGGTGGAATTTTTGAAATTAAATGTAATGATTGTGATGGTATTTATATAGAAAAACCAAATAGACTTTTAAAACTAGATTTCTTGAATGTATAGAAATTACAAAAATAAGAAAAATTAGGTTTATCTAATGTAGCAGAGCTTTATAATATTATCAGAAATATTATATTTCTGATATGAACACAAATTTAGAAATATTAGAAATTAATAAACATGATATAAAATTAAATATATTAACAAAAATTACATGTATAAATATAAACAAAATTTTAGTTTGATAAACCATCAGACAATTTTTGAGTGAGATGGTCTTATAAAAACTGCAACAGATGTTAAAATTAATAAGCAATTTTCACTATTTTAGTTTTTTTTTGTATTCTTATTATGCAATAACAGAATATCCATCATGGAATATCCATATATACATTTCAGCATATATACATTCCATCATGAGGATGTGGATCCCACAAAAGTATTTTCATGAAAAATTAAGGTAAGATAAGTCTTATCTCAGTATTCTGTACTAGATGGTTTATTTAATAGAATTTAAATTTTAACCCTGCAGTGGGTAGCTTCAGTTCAGTAATGATAAAGCAGCTAAGTAACAACAACCTTTCAGACTTTTCACAGGAATCACAAACAATCAACATCTTTGAAGTTATGTGTTAAGCTGTAGAGGGCTTAGTATGAAAGTTAATTGTAGATGTCATTTATCTGTAAATAACATCTTACAGATTTTTGTTATTTTAATTTAATCCATTAATAGAAGAATAATTTTACTTTTATTAAAAGACAATATTGATTTTTAGTTAATGGTATCTTTTGTAATATTGCTTTTTTATTAGACTAATCTTTTAGATTTGTTTTTCAATTACGTTTGCAGTTTAGGTTTACTGAAATTTGTTTTGTGTTACAGTAGAGATAAATTCTAATAGTATACAATTCTTTAGATTGAAAGAGTGCTTTATTAATTTTTTTTTATACAGTTGTTGACCTAAAAGGTTGGTAATCCTTTTTTGAAACTGGAAGGGAGTACATGAAAGATTACACTAATTTTCTCATGTGTACTAAATCTCTGAATACACTTATCGGAAATTAATGTAGATGTTCACCTAAGAAGATTATGTAAAGATTAAATAATATAAGAAGATTTAAGAATTTACAGAAAAATAAAAAATGAAATTTTGAACCGAGATAAAATGAAAAAACCCACAATTTTGAGAAGATAATCTGAAAAATGAAGATGTGCTGTTGGATTCTTTGAATTATTGGATCATTTGAATAAAGAGTGGATATTGAGTACCCTATATCATGAATAAGACTAAATTGAAAGGAAAATGTTGAAATTGTATAGAAAATTTATAATTACTGGCTGCATGATAGGAAGCATTATTAGAAGATACATCCAAAGTTGAAGAGAATGCAGTAGCGTTGTCTTTGTGAATACCCAAACCAAGCATTAACTGGAATAATAATGGATGCATGTTTTATTTATAATTTAATATATATTTACTACTTGGTTTAGTGTAATAGTTATTTATTATTATTAGCAGATTTATTATCTAGTTACAAAAATTTTTGAATTAGGTGTTCCTATATAATTTTTTTTTTTTTTTACTCAAGGGGTGAGCGATTTGCATTTGGCCATCATTATTTACGACCGCATGAGACATACCATGAACCTACACGTAAATTCTTTCATAATGAAGTAATGCGAGTACCACTTTATGAAGTTGTTCCGATAGAACTGATTATGGGCCACTGTTATGTACTTGACTTAAATACTTTCTGCAAAGGTCGGCCTGTTGGAGCTGATCCACAGCATATATACATCTGTGAATATCGTGTTGATAAATGTGCGCGTCTGTTTGCTAGACTAGCACGACCTAAAGTACCTCCTGTTTGTGTTAAGAGCTACGCCTTTGAGAAATTTGATACCAGACTGAAAATATCTCGTACATATACTGTAAGTATGTAATATTTGGGGCACATTCTATGTATAATGTTTCAGTGATTTATCTGAACTCTTACTGTTTGCCTTAATTAAATTAAATCAGATTAAATTTGTAGATCTAAAGAAGTGTTTTTATAATTACAAGTAAGTTTTGTAATTTGATAAGTGTGTTTCAAGATATTTGTTAATTATTAACAAAATGCATCTGTATCACTTTTCCATAATAATTTGATACTTTTGTTATTCAATTTATTAAATGATTTTTAAGTTTAGGAATGTTTATTAAAAATCATTATTTTTTTTTTTTAGAATTTGTTTTTGTATGCATCCTTTATCATAGTCCGTATACTGAGAAAGTAAAAAGATAATGGTGTGAAAGTAAGATTCATGGGATAAGTAACTTATGACATGGCAAAATTAGTTATTTTGAATCTAGATATTTTGAAATTCTGAAGTTTTATTTCTATTGGCTCAGGCATTATTATCTTGGTTGTACATTAAAAAAAAGGAATTATAATCAAATTTTAGCAATTTTGGCTTGTATCAGGTTATTTAAATAAAATTCTGGTTCCTCTCAAACAATTAATGCTGCTGTTTGTTCAGGCTCATCATAAAACAAAAAGTGATAGCTGTTTGAACAAAAAATAACAGTGTAAAAAACCCTGTTATAAGAAATAAATCTGGGCATGATTGCAAGTAAATAGAAAAAATGTCATCAATGCTAATAAAAATTTAATGTAATACAGATATTGTCTCTTTTTTTTTATTTTATAAGATATTCAATCATGAAAAAAGGATTCCAGCATTTGAAAGTAAATAAAAAATAAAAAAATTATAAACCATATTTATAATTCTTATAAGTATGACTCTGGAAACTTCATGTTGTTGAATTTGGTTATAGAAGCACTTTGTGATTCCAGAATTATAACTTGTAAAAATTTCACACTGATTCTCTGCTTAAAGGGAAAATGAAAGCCATATTTAAATTACTGAAACTTAGGTGTAAGTTTAATGGCTTCATTAATACAATTTTTAACCTGACTTATTGAATAAAACAAGTTCCAGAGCTAGTAATTATTTTTAGAAAATTATTGTGAAACAAAAAATTGTTTCTAAATTTTCCAATCTTTCTTGAAATTTATAAAGTGCACCTTGTGTATTTCCATGACAATACCTATAAAAAAAATTATATCTGCATATTCTTCATGAAATAAAAAAAACATTTTTAGAAACTGATACTCATGCACTATGATATTCTTTAATTCTGAAAGCATACAAAACTATTTAATGCAATACATGAATTTCAATTGTTGTTGACTTAAACTGGCAACTTAAAAAATTTCTAAGTTATTTTTTCCAAAACTATTTCTAATTAATGAATTTTTATTTCCTAATATCTTTAATATAATTTAATTTATACTATGATAATAAACTATCATCTTATTTAATTTTTCTTTTTATTTATTTTTGATAAATGATTTTATTTCTAGACATTTTCCAGTAGTGAAATTATTTTTGTTTTGGTTTAAAATTATAAGTATTTTTCTACCATATTTATGTGGTTTTTATACCATATTGGCTTTTTTAATAAAAAACCAATTTCTTAAATTGTTAAAGTTCAGTAGACTTTATGTAAATTTTCTCAAAATTCCCTGACAGTTTAATGAAGTTATCTTATGTCCCCAATTTTTTATGCTTTACTATAATTTTCTAAAACATTACTAGAAATACATTTTAGGGATCTGTTTTGTTCAATTTTTCCACTCTAAAATTTTATGAAATCATAAAATTTCCCCCTAATTTAAGTTTCAAGAATTTCCTTATGACTATTTTATCCTTTGAGCAGAAAATTTTCATCAGCTATAACTCAAAATTAAAATGTTTTCTGAACCACACCCACATTTATATGAATTTTTTTTTCTTGTAAAATTTATCTTGAAATACTTCCAATTTATTCATGAGATATCCTTAATATAGTGCCTTAAGTTTGTAAATTTATAACAACAACTTTCTCATTTGTCTCTACAGCTAGTAGGCCATAAACTTGCGGACAAAATATAATATCTTACTTTTTAGACTAACAAATTCAAGCTTTTGTAATTTTTTTTCAAAGATTGAAAACACCGAAATGAGTATCCCAGTGTCTGAAATTATTACAACATTTAATTTAACCTATTAGTTGGGAGTTAGTGTTAAATTGTAAGAATTTTGCTATATTATTTTCAAAGTAATATACCACTGTGATAATATTTAGTAATTTTTTATTCAGCCAGTTTTATTTTGTTTTAGAATAGTAGCTCACTTTTTCTTCTGAAATAAAAAAGGGCCTATGGGATACATAAAAACATGTAAGTTTTCAACTTAAAAGAGGCCCCATCGCTCAGTAGTAATAAATGCATATATTGGTGTGAGTTGGTTAAAATAATGAAAATGTGGTACGACTGGAGCTGGATTGCGGAGGACTGTTTATTGTCTGCAGATTTGACTATTGCCAGTCTGTGTTAAGGATTGGCTTTTGAACAAGGTTTTATAATCATGTGTTGTTTGTTATGTGGTTAATTGTTGGAGAATGTGTATGTGTGATGGAAATTTATTTAGAGACAAGATTTCGTGTTGTGTGATGGTGAAAGTCTGGAAAAAATTTGAAATGGAAGCTACAGTGAGGAGAATGCTGAAATGTTATCCATTTCAAATGCAGGTTTTCTTCCATGAGGTAACTAATGCTGATTATGATAAAAGGGTTCACTGCTGTCGATGGTTCAAGAACTTTATTAGAGGCAACATTTGCATTCTGATCAAGTGTTTTTCATAGTTGCATGGTTTCATCTTGGTATGTCTAATAGTCACAACTCCTGTGCCTGGGATACTGAAAAACCACGCATTTTCTTTTTCTTTGAATCTCCCCTATATCCACAAAAAATAGGCTTATGATGTGGGTTTTCAAGGTGATAAATAATGGGACTGTTGTTTTTTTTGAAAAAACTGTAGAGTTTGCCGTCTGTCAAGAAATTATCCAACATTTGATGGCCTTACTGCAAGAGGATGAGCATGACTACTGGTTGCAACAGGACAGCACCTCTCGCCATCATACAGTTTGCTTTACTATGGATATACTACAAGATCTTTTTGGTGGAAGAAATATTTCTAAAGGTTTGTGGTCACCAAGATCCCTTGATCTGATTAGTCTAGACTTCTTTCTGTGAAGTTACTTAAAAGAAATTGTTTATAGGAGCAGTCCACACACCCTGCAGGAATTGAAGACAAACTTCATCCAAAAGATGAAATGCCCTCTAGGAAATAGACAGGGTACAGCTAACAAGAGTACCAGGAACATGATCAAATATGTTGTTAAGTGCCTAGAAGTGGGTGTACGTCATTTTCAATATCTTCTGTAAATTATTATTTGTTTGCTAATAAAATAATATAGACTAAACTAACTGATGGGGCCTCTTTTAAGTTAACACCCTTTAGCTGTTCAACTGTTTTTTAATCTTGTATGTGACATTAATAAATTAATTAATGTGTAAGATTTCGATTTGATCAGTTACGATGATTTTTTTATAATGTGTATGTTTTGTAGGTGTTTGGTTATTTTTCTTTTGGATGCTGTTTGCAGTCATAAATTTTATTAAAAATAATAATTTTTTTTGTATTTGTATAACTTCATAGTTTTGCCTGATTGTTATGTGAAAGTCATGATGATTTGAAATGCATTATTTTATTTTTGTTGAAGAGTATAGTATCTTTGGTAATTTCTGTAAAGTTATTTACAACTTGTATTTGATTTATAATCTCACAATTTTAAATAAAATAAGGTATAATTTTATTACTTTCTTTTTTAGCCACATGGCCCAGCAAATACAAAACCAACAAGCAGTGCTGTTTCCAGAGGAAGAGGGGGGAGAACTTCAACTGCTCATGATAATGATGAACCTGTGTCTACATCGGCTATTAGTGCTGCTAATGGTGGAGTGGCACCTACTCATCCTTTCCCATCTTCACCTGAAGATGATGAAATGCCTCTAGCGAGAGTAAGAGATACTGCGATTGCTTTAAAGGCATGTGTCTCACACTTTGCTTTTCTCACTTCTCAGCTGTGCTGGTTTTTTTAATGTTTCATATTTTAACAACGTCTTTTATCACAAGCTGTAAAAATATGCTTTCTACTTAATATGATATGTAAAATATCTGTTATGTTTTGTTAATATGAATTGGTAATTGTATGTAATATATTGCAGGATGTTCTAATAATTGTTTTATAATTGGTTTGTAATGCATATTTTTGTGATGGGTTAAAAAATTTATTGATACTACACTTTTTACAACTTCATTATATTTTTTAGTCATTCTGTTATCAAGCGCATGATTTAAAAAACTAACTCATCTGCCAAAGTACTTGATAAGCTTCTCATCTTTATAACTGGCTGAGGCTCATCAGAAAAATTAAAATTATAAAGTAAAGTAAAGTAAATTATAAATTATCATAATTTTAAAATTATAAAGATTGAATAAACACTATCATGGCTAAATTTTTATTAATTTTATCACTTTCTGCCTGTAAACTAGTCTCATCTTGCGGTCATTGTTTTCAGTGTGTTAAATTTTAACTTTATTAACTATAAACTGTGCCATTTCAACTGTAATTAAATTTTTTAAAGAAATTGATTTTTATTGAATTCCATATTATTTTTTTTTTTTATCATCCATAAATCAAATTATTCTTCCTCTTCTCATCTTCTAAAACTTAGTTGCTAAATTTTGACCAAACAATATTAAAATTTTTAACATTTTGATTTTCTTTTATTCATTTATTTTTTGAGTCATGATCCAGATATGTAGTAAGACATATTTAATTTTATGTGTAATATAATGAAAAGTATATAATTAAAGTTACGTTAAATCTAATAACAAAAAAATTTTTTATCAACAGTTTACTCAGCCTTATTAATTCATTAAAAAAAATTATACTCACAATGAGTACATTAAAATTCATTTTTAGCATACCAATTTTAACAATTTCCTGCTTTTTTTGTAACATTTTTTAACGACATTTTTTTGTATATTTTGCCCAAAGTCTGTGATTTTTTTCCACAGAAGTAAATTATACTTCTGTGATATATGTGACTTATATTATTAGGCATTTGGTAGCAGGAGTCCTGCTAGGCTTAATGAATGTATGTGTTAACACCTGTGTCAAATGCAGTGATTTGCTTTTTTGTTTCATATTTCAGTCATTTAAAAGAGAATCTTTTTCTAAGGCATCAGTCAGTTGACTGGTTATTATTATGGTTGACTATTATTCTCTATACCTTTCTGTTCTGTGTTAACTTTTTATATATTCATATTTTGCTAATTCTACATACAAGTGTCAATCAAGTTTTTAACAAGTATTTTGTGTTTTAACATTTTGTTTCATTTTACTTAGTCCAATGGTTTCTCCAAATCTGCAAATTTCATTGGGGGAGGCATTATTCTTCTCAAGCTTGACTTCCCTGAAAATAGTATGAGGATCAGAACAACTTCTCTTGCTGATGTTTCTCTCTCTGAAATCATAATTTAACACAGTACTCTTTCATTTTCTATTTGTCTATCTTAATGAGTATTTATGATGCAAGAGCCATTAAAATGATCTCTCAGCACTTTTCTAGTTTCGTAAATATTTTATAGATGAATAAAACTTATTCAGTCCTATTTCTCCTAGACAGTGTAGTAATTCAGATTATATGTCATCAGTTCTTTACTGCTTTATTTATATTTCAACCAAATTGTGCCCCAGCTTACATTTCAAGGCAAAATTTAAATGTAACTAACACTTAATTTTTTGATCTCATCAAACCCACGTAAACAGACCTTGAAGATGTATATATACATAGAAAACAAGTGACATATTTATTACAACACTTTTCATCTTTTTACATTAACTTTTTCAAAAGTTTACATTCTACATTGCCTATTACACTTTATTGTACCACATACTGTTGGACATATGGGTACTATTGGACCCTCACTAACAGGCAACATGTTACATAAAATACAGAACAAAAAAATTAAAAGTGCTCCCAGTGACAAATATACATAGTGCAACAATAACATCATTAAAAATTCATATAAAGTTGTCAGTTTAAAAAAAATAAAAAGTGTTGTTTTCAGAAGCACAAAAATTATACAAGATATCACAGTGCAATAATAAAGACAGACATGCTAACAAACACTTCAACCTTGATGGTCTGGTAATTATAATTTTTAGTATACAAAATAAATTTCACTGACTAGTAAATACTGCATTGGTTTACTGGATTTACTTTTACCCATAGGTATGGTGAAAACATGCAAGCACACTACTTATCAATTATCCTTTGCAAATCATTTCACAGAATCAGGAGTTTCATAAAAGTTGTTATAAAATGAAGTTGTCATAAATGTGACATTTAGAATATGTAAAAACATTATTTGACAAAATACAAAATATTAACTGACAAAAACAAAACATTAAATATATTAATATAATAAACATGTTTATTAACAACTTTAAGATGTCTATCACTATCAGCAGAACCATCTGCAATTAAGTTAATTAGAGATGAGACTACATTATAGTAAAAAATGTAATGGAATCATATTTTGTGATATTTAAAAAGCGAGCTGTTATTTTTATTACTTTTTTAAAGTATAAAAGTTACTTTGTCATTCTGATTGTAAATTTTACCTTTTTAAGTGTAAAAATAAGCTTGGGTGTTTGAAGGTTTTTCTATGGTGTATAAATGTGAGAGCCAAAGGGTCAAAAAAAAAATAAGAAAAAATTTAAGGGTAGGAATTTTTTGGGATAATTTGAATATTTTTAATAGTAATTTTACTATGTGTTGGGATGGATAGAGTTTAAACATTTTGTTTGGATGGTCAGCAGATTCTTATCTAACCACACAAAGTAAATGTTAAGTATGGTTCTTCATTACTGTCTCCTGGCCACCATTTGTTACCTGGTACTAATTAACATCATGTTTTGTTCTTGCTGAACGTAGGATATAACACTATTTTATTGTGTTTTGTCACTTTTAATGAAATGGAGTGCAACTATTTGTGGATACTGATTAAGTTTAATCAAAGTTCGTTCCATTTTTGTATAATCCACTCGCCCATCTAATTGATTATAAATAAATATGACTGCAGGAATAAAATTGTAATGATTTTGTATCTTTACAATGTACAGAACTTCAGTTGGAATGCACAACACAATTCTAATGCTGTTTAGAGAACTATGTGTTATAATGCAGTAAAATATTTTTGTCCATCTGTATTAACCTTGTTAAAGAATCATGATGTTTGCAGGCATAAAACAATATTGGTAATTATTTGTGATTACTAACTATTTTTTACATTCTACCTGTCTTCTGATTAGTTTATTTTATGTGAATTATTTGACTTTTATCATGCTTCAGTTAAAGCATTGTTGGAATTGTGCTGGAACATTCCAACAATGTTTTTTATCAGTAGTGCTAATGTTTCGACCCACCTAGCCATTTGTCTTTCTTACTTAAAAGAATGGTGTATAGAGTTGGATTACATTAAATGGTACACACTTGTGCTATTTAAATAATAGTTGATTAGCATGAAAGCCATAAAAATAATAAGTTAATCTTCAGTCACATATTGATAGGATGTTTGCATTAATAGATCATTGCAATTGATTTTTGGTTGTGTAATTAGTGTTTTTTTCTTTTTTGCATTGTTTTTTGTGGCTTTTTTGAGTGACTTCCTAAAATTTGATGGGAGAATTAATATTACAACTTCTCTTAATCAATGATTTCATTCATGCTGTGGCATTTTCTAATAATTCATAATTTTATCTGCAGTATCTTTTAATTGACAAATATTATCATAACATTATAGGCAATTGTTTCATAGTGGCTAACCGAGTTAACAAACTAAACAAGTGAATTTACGATTTAAGATTGTGTTTAGATTATTTGTGAAGAAAATTAAATTTATTCATTATTATTTTTAAATTCATTTTAATAGTTACCTTACAACTTTGAAGGTTAACATTTGTTTATTAATAAATTTTCATTGTAAAGTTCTAAAGTTCATATATATAAAATAATAGTTAAACGAGACTTATCAGCCATTAATATGGAAATTTTGCCAATGTTAGAAACAGTGAACTTCATTGAATTATTTTGTCTTTCAAAATGCATTTTTATAGTTATTTTAGTCTATAATTTACTTTTTCTTAAGATATAAACAACATTAAATTATTTTTTATTTTAATTTAAAAAAGTGAAAGAAATTATGTAATAAAGAGGAAAGTAAGGAAAAAAATAGTTTTATTTTTCAATTATCTATATAAATAAAAATCTATATAAAAGCGTTTGTTCAAAATCTTAAATCTCCGAAAGTTATTTACCGATTGCTTTGAAATTTTGACACAACGTTGCATTTGAATATGCGCGTATTTTTATATACTTACTATTTATATACCTCACTTTTTTCTGTTTAGCCTCCGGTAACTACCGTTTAGATAATACTTCAGAGGATGAATGAGGATGATATGTATGAGTGTAAATGAAGTGTAGTCTTGTACATTCTCAGTTTGACCATTCTTGAGATGTGTGGTTAATTGAAACCCAACCACCAAAGAAAACCGGTATCCATGATCTAGTATTCAAATCCGTGTAAAAACAACTGGCTTTACAAGGACTTGAACGCTGGAACTCTCGGCTTCCAAATCAGCTGATTTGGGAAGAAGCGTTCACCACTAGACCAACCCGGTGGGTTACTATTTATATACCTAAGATGTCACACCTGTGACAGGTAAAAACATGCTTTTTTGAAAAACAACACTATCTGTTTGACATAAAAACAACACACACTGTACTCAATTTTTTATGATTCCATTTCAGTGTTTCTGATCATGTGTGTCCGCTATAGACTAAAAAAACTACTGGATCGATTTGTGTGCAGGGAAAGAGGGAGAAAGGGAAAAATCAGAAAGGGAAAAGGTAAAAATTAAAAAAGATGAAAGGGAAGACGGGGAAAATGGAAAAAAGAAAAAAGGGGGAAAACAGGAAAAAGATATGGAAAGGAGAAAAAAGAAATGGGGAAAGAGAAATATGGGAAACAAAAATAGAGGAGGAAAAGAGGGGAAATAGGGAAAGGGGGAGTGAAGAAAAAGAATATGGGAAAATGGAAAGGTTAAATTTCGTGAAGTTCCATAATATTCATTTTGTTAATGTTCTATCAAACTTTCAATTTCATTTAATATATCTACAGATAATAATATATCTACAAATCTAGCTATGTGAAGCATTGCCAGGTCTGCTAGTTTTAAATAAGTCTTGCTTAATAATCTCTGAACATGGGGTTATACATACCTATTTTTCCTACATTTTTTGTATTTTACTTATTTAAAAGAACGTTTTTATATTTACTTTTTAAATGATAAAATAGGGAAACATTCTCTCTTTCTATATTTTTTTGCCTTTGTTTTAATAAGGTTAAAACATATTGGATGTAGAATTTTAGCAGTATCTGAGGAATTGGATTTACAGTTAAAAAATAACAAGGTTATTTTCCTACATTCTGAATACAGGACATATCTGTTACGAAGTGCAAACTTAATTCTTTTGTTAGTGCATTGTGCTTACATTTAGTAGCTCATTAATTGATTATTTTGTTGGGAGTACATAATTATTTACATTATTTATTTATAGGAAAATTTTATAGTGACATTTAGTCACTTATCCATTTTCCAGACTACGGGAAATTATGATTTTATCTGTTAAAAAAAAAACATCAAAAATCTTAACTAGAATTCTATAAAGAAGAATTGAGAGGAGAGTGGAAGAAGTGTTAGGAGAAGACCAATTTGGTTTCAGGAAAAGTATAGGGACAAGAGAAGCAATTTTAGGCCTGAGATTAATAGTAGAAGGAAGATTAAAGAAAAACAAACCAACATACTTGGCGTTTATAGACCTAGAAAAGGCATTCGATAACGTAGACTGGAATAAAATGTTCAGCATTTAAAAAAAATTAGGGTTCAAATACAGAGATAGAAGAACAATTGCTAACATGTACAGGAACCAAACAGCAACAGTAATAATTGAAGAACATAAGAAAGAAGCCGTAATAAGAAAGGGAGTCCGACAAGGATGTTCCCTATCTCCGTTACTTTTTAGTCTTTATATGGAACTAGCAGTTAATGATGTTAAAGAACAATTTAGATTCGGAGTAACAGTACAAGGTGAAAAGATAAAGATGCTACGATTTGCTGATGATATAGTAATTCTAGCCGAGAGTAAAAAGGATTTAGAATAATAAACAATGAACTGCACAGATGAAGTCCTACGTAAGAACTATCGCATGAAAATAAACAAGAACAAAACAAAAGCAATGAAATGTAGTAGAAATAACAAAGATGGACCACTGAATGTGAAAATAGGAGGAGAAAAGATTATGGAGGTAGAAGAATTTTGTTATTTGGGAAGTAGAATTACTAAAGATGGATGAAGCAGGAGCGATATAAAATGCCGAATAGCACAAGCGAAACGAGCCTTCAGTAAGAAATATAATTTGTTTACATCAAAAATTAATTTAGATGTCAGGAAAAGATTTTTGAAAGTATATGTTTGGAGTGTCGCTTTATATAGAAGTGAAACTTGGACAATCGGAGTATCTGAGAAGAAAAGATTAGAAGCTTTTGAAATGTGGTGCTATAGGAGAATATTAAAAATCAGATGGGTGGATAAAGTGACAAATGAAGAGGTATTGCGGCAAATAGATGAAGATAGAAGCATTTGGAAAAATATAGTTAAAAGAAGAGACAGACTTATAGGCCACATACTAAGGCATACTGGAATAGTCGATTTAATATTGGAAGGACAGGTAGAAGGAAAAAATTGTGTAGGCAGGCCACATTTGGAATATGTAAAACAAATTGTTAGGGATGTAGGATGTAGAGGGTGTACTGAAATGAAACGACTAGCACTAGATAGGTAATCTTGGAGAGCTGCATCAAACCAGTCAAATGACTGAAGACAAAAAAAAAAAAAACCTAAATCCTCTCTTTCTATTACTTGTTTTCATAATAATTTATTGTTGAAAAATTCAAGTTAACTAATAGCAGTACTATAATGATGTATAGTAATTGTATGAATATTATGAAACAATTACAAAGTTGAATATTAGTGATATTCAATCAGAATATGAAAAATATTTTTTGAATAGTACACTTTTAACTCAATCTTTTGTGAGTTAAAACATAATTTGTTTTGAATATATGTAATGATACAATAAATTTTGATTTTGACTAAAGGAGAGTTGAAAATGAGGAGACAAAAACTTAAAACCCTTAAAAAAGAGAAAGAACAGAAGATGAACAAGTTTTAAAATTGAAATTAGTTAAGAAATTGATACCAATTGTGAAAAAAAAAGTGTTTGATAACAGGAAATTTTTTTATCACTTCTAACTGGCATTGACAAACCTGGAATAAATTTAAATTACATATAGTGTTTAATTTTAGGAACTGGATTATTAAATGTAGCTTCAGTTGTGGCATTCTACCCTTATTTCATATCGCTAAATTTTCAGGTTTTACTATTTTCTGAGATTTCAGAAGTAGAGAATTCTTCTGTTTCTAGCAGTGCAGTTTATTGTCTTACCTAGAATTTATTATTAGTACTTTTGATATTTGTATTTTTTTTTTGTTTAATTTCAGTTGGTAAGTAGGATTTTCTATGATCAGTTTATTGTTATTGTTTTTAAAGTTACAGCAAAATATCAGTAGTTTGAATTAATTGGGATCTAAGTCAGTTGAATTTTTAATTTGTTTGACTGCACATTTTTAAACATAGTAGGTTAAAATAAGAATAATAGAACATTATAACTAATTATTGTATCAATAAATAATGGTCTTATCCATTTTTTTATAAGTAGAACACAGTTACAAACATGCTTTATAACTTGAAATGTGTACAAATAATAATTTATAAAAAAAAGTTCAGAAATATTTTACTGGCTGTGAAGAATGTTTTAAAAAAGACAGTCAGTAGACTCCAGAAAAATAATTCTTTTTTTGAGAAATCAAAAATTATTTGAAATAATAGCTAGTGGTTTTTTTAACAACATTTTGCTGTTGCAAGATGACTTTCTTTTATTAAAATTGATTTCTTTTATTAGATGGGTCAGTAAATTGATTGTATCAAGCTAGCAGAGTCTGCAGTGCATTGAGTGGTTCAACATTAGTAGGCGCAGTATTAATGTTATTTTGACTCATTATCTTTTGTCAGAGTTATTTGAATTAAAAAAATTCTCTTTTTGTATTTTATAAATGGGAGATCTCTAACCATGTAAGTGACCGTTCTTTACTATTCTTTTACATCTTTCTCATCACAGTCTTCAAACCTGAGAGTTTATTGAAAAAGAAAGTTGTGTCTCATTTACTGTTTATTCTCCTTTCCATCAGTGTGAGTATGATCATTAATTGTTTTTGTTCTACAAAAGGACACATGCTTCTTACATTAAGCATACTACATAATTATTTCAGTAGCACATAATAGTAATTTAATATTTATTTTTTGTGCTTCATAAAGGCAATATAAGATTTATGATAATATGTACACATATTACCGGGTGATCATTTGAAAAGTTACCACATTTATTATTCAACAGCTATCAGTCCCATTGTATTTCTGTTTGCAGGCTTGTATACCTTTCTTGGGGAACTTTTACAAAATTATTTTCAAAGGGGTGGAACCTATCCTCTCCGCTACTCCTACCCCAACTCAAACATCTTAATTGGCAATGTTAATATTTAATTACATTAATTGACAACCCAAAAAAAAATTAATGAATTTTGGTGAAAAGAGAATTGAAATTCCACCTACCTCTTTGCTCGGTAGGTGCGAAAAACCATTTGGGTAGTACTTTTTTTAAATTTGTCCAACAAAAATAATTATAAAACTACATGATATTACTTCTTAAACCATATGAAATAATCATCTGTGTATTGAAACTATGAAAATTATTTTTTAAATTACCAACAAAATTTTGTCCTTAAATGTTTTTCTAAATTTTCAAGGGTTGAAAACTTATTTTTTTAAAATGAAATGATGTAGCTTGTGATGCCTCACTGGGAGGCCCTTTGAATGACAAGTAATTTGGTGCAAATAAAATAAAAATTGGTTCACCAGTAGTGAAGTTATGATTAAAAATATATTTTTTTAGGTTTGTTGGGATACAGTGTTGCTGACCCAAAGCATTAGGCCTGAAATCGTCTGTTCTTAAAAAGATGGGTTTTACGTTTCTCCAGAATTGAAAAAATGTACCAGTAAACACAACTTTTTAACTTATACATACATACATACATACATACATAACTTAAGTTATACATACAAAAAACCAATAATAAGGTTCTTTGCTGGCAACACGTAGAAAGATTGATTATCTTGTTATAACAGGTTATAATTTTCTACCGATTATTGAGATCTTAGTTTCTATGGTAAATTTTTGCCTTTCATTTTTTGTCATTAGTACATTTGTCTCGCTAAAATGACTTACAATCTGAAAGAAAGGATTGAACAAATTTTTACATATGGAGAATAAAGTAAATGTGTTTGAAGAACTTCCCAAGTGTTTAATAAACGGCATCTAAATAAAAATGTTTCACACTCTTACATTGAAAAACTTGGGCATTGGATAGGTAAAAGAGGAACAGTTGAGTGACAGACAAGATCTGCTGATTTTACACCACTGGATGTATTTTTTGTGCGGTCATTTAAAATCAATAAAAAATTTGTACTAACAAGAGTTGAAAAATAAAGTTGTAAGAGCAAGTAAGGATGTAACCAAGGAAACTGTAATAAAAGTAAGATGTGTATGAATTTCAACAAAGATTTTATTATTGTT
Source organism: Lycorma delicatula (assembly GCF_047948215.1). Lineage (NCBI taxonomy): Eukaryota > Metazoa > Arthropoda > Insecta > Hemiptera > Fulgoridae > Lycorma > Lycorma delicatula. Next base: position 44,963,885 of record NC_134455.1, on the reverse strand, counting down.
TACAGGAAAATGGGAATCATTTTGAACAAATGATTTAAAAATTGATACTTTTATTTTATTGAGATAGAGAAAAGCGTAAAAGTGTTTCATTTATTATTTCTTAAGGACTCATATTGTTAAAAACCTTCATAACAAAATTAACTAATGAATAATTTAAGCTTTATTTTTTGCTTAACAATTATTCATTTATGAATTAGTTTTTATTTAATCATTAAGTTCTGGTAATAAATTTTTCAACATTTTACCAGCAAAGAAGTAGGCTCCTTATTGGTTTTTCATATGTTTTAACTGATATTATAATGCTATGTTTACTGGTATGTTTTTTCAATGCTGGAAAAGTCTAAAACCCATATTTCTAAGAAGAATGGACAGTTTTAGACCTAATGCTTTGGATTAGTAACACTGCATCCCAACATAATCTAAAAAAATACATCATAATTTCAATACCAGTGAACCAATTTTTATTTTATTAGTACCAAATTACTTGTCATTCAAAGGCCCCCTCAATGAGGTGTCACAAGCTGCATCGTCTCATTTAACAAAAAGTGTTTTCAACCCTTGAAAATTTATAAAAAACATTTAAGGATGAAATTTTGTGTTGGTAAAATAAAAAATAATTTTCAGTTTTAATGCATAGATTATGATTATTTCAAATGGTTTAAGGAGGAATATCACGTAGTTTTATAATTATTTTTGTTGGACAAATTTAAAAAGTACTACCCAAAATGGTTTTTCACACCTACTGAGCAAAGGGGTGGGTGGGATTTCAATTTTATTTTCACCAAATATTCATTATTTTTTTCGGATTTTCAATTAATGTAATTATATATTATCATTGCCATTTAAGATGTTTGAGTTGGGGTAGGAGTAGCAAAGAGGGTGGGTTCCACCCCTTTGAAAATAATATTAAAATGTTTCTCCCAAAAATGGTATACATGCCTGCAAACAGAAATACGACGGGGCTGATAGCTGTTGAATAATAAATGTGGTAACATTTTAAATGATCACCTGGTATATGCTAGTAATGAATAGCCACAGTTAGATACATTTTATATGGAAATTAGTTTATGAAATTCAAAATGATTTTCAAGACTGCAGAAGATAATTTTTACTTAACAATTAAGATAGTCAAATTTCCCCACTTAATCAGTAACTGAGCATCTCATTTGTAGTTTCACATCATAGGCTTTTTATTGAACTACTTCATCCAACTATTAGTTTACACATTTCTTTCTTTGGAGCGCTCTCCTCTGTACTGGAGAAATTAGTAACACTGTGAACAGCAAAGATTGTTGCCTCATGTATTGCACGTTCTTTGTAGTTTCTCACAATCCATCTTAGTAATTCATTTCAGTTATTCATTTTCATGTTTCTTGTATGGTATCATTAAATTCTGTGGCCTATAATTTATGTTAGTATGTCTCAATGCTTTCATCATTTGCTTGGTTTGGTGATGATATTTTATTATGTTTATCTTTTATATTGTGTGATTTGCAGTAGCATTATAATCATGTTTTTTTTTGTAGTCTACTCAATTACTTTTTGTTTATTACTTAGTCTAAAAAATGATTTATTACTAGTGATTGGTTATTACTAGTCTAAAAAATTTTAAATATAACAAAAATACTTAAGAGTAAATTATGCAAGATGTTGGAAGTCGCAAGTTGTGGTCCAGATGTGTAATCTAGTACCCACCGGGTTGGTCTAGTGGTGAACTTGTCATTGCAAATCAGCTGATTTTGAAGTCGAGCATTCTAAGGTTCAAATCCTAATAAAGGCAGTTACTTTTATACAGATTTGAATATTAGATTGCGGATACTGTTGTTCTTTGGTGGTTGGGTTTCACTTAACCACAAATCTCGAATGGTTGACCTGAACTGTACTAGACTACACTTCATTTACACTCATGCATGTCATCCTCATTCATCCTCAAGTAATACGTGAATGGTAATTCCGTAGGCTAAACAGGTGAAAGAAAGAAAGAAAGGTGATAGTAAGTTAGTGTGTGAAAAGGTTTTTTTTATGATCTTCATTTAACATAACCAAGTCAGTCTTAATTAATTTTTTTACCTTCTGGAATAATATCTAGTCATTAGAAAAGATGAGATTATTAAACTTAACATTATGGATTTGGGATATTTATTTAAAGGTTGCTTTATCTGTTATTTTAATTTTTCTGGTTTCGCATCTTCATCTTTGAAGAAATACACATTACATTTCCTTATTAATTTTTGACAACATTTTTAATGAATTTGATTCATTTAATAAACAAAACTTTTACTCTATACAACCAACAGTTATGAAGATTTCTTTTTTGACTTTAGAATTAATTAACTTATTATGATATCATGTTCCCAGTTTGCCATTCTTAAACGAGTACATTAGTTTTTGAATTTAAATATCTTTGAATACTATGTAATGATTTGAGCAGATGAATGAATCTATTCTAATTTTAAAATATAATAAAGGAAGAATGTTATTATAAACAAAGCTTATGGATATGTCTTACAGTAAAAGCTATATAATGCTTTTGGTTTTTAAATTTCAATGCTTGCAATAACTTAATAAAGTAAAGTTAAATCAGTAATTATTTCCAGATTTTAATTGTTGTGGAACTGAATTTTAATTAAATCGCATGTAATTACAGTTAATTGTTGATGATTTAGTAATTTATTAATAATTTAATGTTAAACCTTATGTAAAATTTTCTTCAACATAAAACAAGGTATTTTCAGATTACAGGCAATCCAATCACAATTTTATATTTACTACTGCACAATTTTTTATTTTTTCTCAACATTCATTTGAATTTAGTTCACTAAATAAAACTCAAACTTTTTAATTTTTTTTAACTTTAAAGTAGAATTTCAAAAAAGAAATCTTGTTTTGTATGAATTAATTACTTTTTCACTCATATAGTGTTAAAGGTTTGTTTATTATGCAGTAGTATTTATGTATGTTAACTCAAATGATGTTATACGATTTTTTCTTGCTTGCCTTAAATTTCAAAACAAATTGTAATTCTTATACATTAACTCAACGGGAAATATCTGCTTAGGGTATATATCTTGTAATACTATTTTATATTGTATCTAGTTTTTTTTAAATTTATTTCTCTTTATATTTTAATGGAATCTACACTAAATTCTGATGATCACAGACTAAAATGTAACAGACTAGAGTGCTAAAGTTATTTAATTGCTTTTGTGATATGTTAAGAGTGTTTTTATTTTTGTTTTTTTAAGATTATAAATGTGTAATCAGTTTTAAAATTTTTCTTTCTACAGTGAATTATTGTTTCATAAATATTTAATGAAGAAATCATCATTAATTAGAGTTTTTTTAAAGATTAGCTATGGATTTTAAAGTTTACTTTTTTTGTTCATAATGTAAAATTAATAACTTTCTTCTGTTTGCTATAACAGCTTTATGAAAATGATGATCCCAAACAGTTTTGAATATTGAATATTAGGAATTGTTCCATTATATAATACTGTTTTCATAAAGTTAAGGTATTAAATTGTTTTGAATTAATTGGTAAAATGAATATTTTGTGTTTGTCTGAGTTAGATTATAGAAGTTTTAAAAAAAAAATAATTTTATAGTTTGCTACTGTAAAATAATTTATTCCCTATCTCTGATGTAATTTAGAATTTGTGTAAAATGGTCTCCAGCATTATTTGTCCAGTACGTTTCCTAAATACTAAAGTTTCAGTTTAATTAGATGCATAATTATATATATAATCACCAAGTTAGTTATTATTAATATCTCTGTAGGCTCTGTGTTAAATGTTGTATTCCACTTTGATTTTTGTACTAACTTCCACTAACCTTAGTATTCACTAGTGTATCATTTGCATGTTTTGTCTTGAAAATAATCTCAGACATTAAAAGTAACTTTTTTAGTTCTGCATAGAGGTTAAAATTCTTGTTAGCCAAATTGCTTTAACAATACTAGTTATTTTTAGTGGTAAAAGTTTTTACATATTGATGTTTATGTTTCCTCATGTTACAGAGATCGCAGCAGAAGCAGAGATTAAATGGTATATTGTTGCGATTATTAGCACGTTTACCTACAAAACAACCTCTAGACTTATCATATCTGCTTGAACCTGGACGTAGACATCGTAAACGTCCTGCATTGCTCAGCCCATGAGAATGGCTACTGCGCTGAGCTGAATGGAACTAAATATTTAGACAATGTTAGAAGATTCTTCTGGTAAAGAGTTTTATCATTGTCCAGTATTGACTGAAGTGATAGAAAATGTCTGGTAAGCAATAAAACAAGACATCGACACAGATAAGAGTATAATATTCACAACAGAAAACAGAAATTCTTTCTTTTTTTTCATTGTAGAATGTTGTTTTATGATGATTCATTTCACCCATGTTTTAGTGTCTTTTTATCTTTTTACATTGTGATATTGGGGTAGATTAATTACTTTTATTTTCTTTAAAAAAAAGGACAATATTTTATATAAATGTGTTCTAGAATATTAAAAATTTTTATTCATTAAAAAGAGAAAAAAATTTGGATGTTTATATTTTCAATAATGAATTTAATTCATTTCAGGATTCCATAATTTAATTTTTATTCTTTATTACTTTAAAAAAATTTTGCTATTTTTGTGTAAATATTTTTCAATAATTTTTAACGATCTTGTTTGTTTTATTTTTTACGTACATGGATACATAATTTATAATCAGTTTTTACCTAATGTACTCTTAATTGTGTAGTTATGCTCTTTTAACATAATTACATAATTTCACTTTGCACTTATATATCCTTAATCTCCTTTCTGTTATATTGATTAATGGGTTCTTTTTTTAATTTCAGTACGAGATTTTAAAAATTACTTTATTTTGTGATTTTGGTATCTGCTGGTGAGTTACTGAATACATAGATTTACAGTTGGTTTACAGGTAAACCTATAGAGTAGTAAAAATATGAAAATATTTGTTTAATTGTATACAAATAAAAATGGCAAAGATAAAAAATGGGTTTATCTTTAAATATTAAAAAATATATATATATATTTTTTTTTTAAATCGTTGATGAGTTATATAGATAATGTATTATTATTTATTTGTGTTATGTTTTGTAATATAAGAAAGACAGTTTTTTTTTCAAGAAGGCACATGTATCATTACTAAGATGTAAAATTATATACATATGTATATATTAATAATTTATTATTATGTATGTAAATAATACAGATGTGTAATAAAGTTCAGAATTTATTATTTTTTCCTCATTTGTATGATTTCATAATCAATATACATGTGCCTTTCATTGTCATCAGATAAGAATGTTTACTAATATGAAGTTGTTAATTGTTAAATTGTTTTTGTAATTAAAGTAATGTATTATATATGGTAAAATTGATGATCATGATGAAAATAATTGTAATGAAAAGATGTTATTTTAGTCAATGTTAAATTTATTTATTTTAATCTTAAAAAAAATTTTATGTGACAGATACAGAGCTTGTTGGTAAAGAGTTGGTGGTTGTGTAATGTATTGTGTTATAATTAATATAATATTTAATTATTTATTCTATTAAATCTATAAAATAGATCTATTCAGAAAAAAATTCTATATTAGTAAGTTTTTTTTTTAATAATGCTGTTCTATCCATCTATTTATTTATTTATTTTTTACGATTGTCATTTCTTTTGTTTTATTTTGTATTAATGGATTTTAGCTTCTGTGAATGCAGTAGAATATTTATCAGCACTTGTTGATAAAAAAATTTTAAACTCAAAATTTTCTGAAATTTTTAAGTTGTGTGTATATTTTTTTAATTTTTTTATTATGTAGACAGCACTTCTAGTGTCCAAATAAGTTGATTAAAAAAATGTTTAAACAAAATTTTATCCTTGCTTTTGAACGTCATGTGTTAATTTCAGTTTTATGCACATTACTTGTTGTTAATCTTCTAACCTAAAATTGAAGTTAAGATATGTATATATGAGAGTATTATTTGTGTATGTACCTTTTTCATGAACTAAACACATTATAGACTTGCCGAAGTAATTTGAGGACTGCCCATCAAGTTAAAGGCTTCTTAATACTATCTGATGCTATGATTTTAACTTAAAATGAATTCTTTATCCGTGCTTATCTGCTAATTTGCTTGCATAGTATCATGAGGAAGGATTAAGATTTGAATGATCATTTTTATCACTGTAAACTACCAGAACTTTTTTTTTGATATTTGTTTGTTCCGATGGTATTTTATTTTGTTGGTCTTTTTAGAGGTGGAAATTAACTACTAGAAGAGTTTATATTATGGTAAAATTTTATAAAAATATAAATTTTGAAATTGTTCTTTGTTGATGTGTAAAACTGTGTTCCTCTGTATATTGATCATAAAAAAATTTAAATGATGGAATTTTTTTCATACATCTTTTCTAGTAGTAGCTTACAATAAGAATCAGTTTCATAAAAAAAAAAAAATAAAAAAAAAGTTCTTTGCTTACTAAGGTAGATACTGTCGTTTGCCCAATAATAATAATAATGTCAAATAATCAGTAATCAGTAAGGATGAGGTAATGAAAGAATTTATTATAACCAATTCTAAATAGATTAAATTTGTTAAATTAAATTAAACAAATTTTTCCTTTCAACTACAAAAAGACAGCTATTCTATTTATTTTTGAGTTAGGTAATATATTCTGATCCTGGATCCTTAAAACTATGAAAATTATAAAAGGTTTTATGATAAATTTCTCTAAGTCAGGATTGTAATATTTAGTACAATTCTCTGGTGGTGTGTGACTTCTGTTTGGCTGGCTTTGATTTCTGCAGTTTAATGTGGTTGTCATTTTATTTTTGCAAATTATTTTATTTGTACAAATACTGAATAAAATTTTCCTTATTTATAATTATTCTTAGACCTTTTTGTAATGGTGTGGCGGATAATGTTTTTGGAGCTTTTATATGATAGATTTTGAATTTGAAAATATTGTGAAAGATGAAAACCTTAAATTATCTCTTCCATTACCTTTTTGTTAATAGATTTATAAAATTTGTTAGTTTGGTTAGCTTGTGTTAGATTAGTTATTGCATTTGTAGTGGGAAAAAATCGTCATTGGGAGTAATGACCCTGATACATAATAATTTTATGTATTTTAATTCGAAAAATTATTAAGGACTGTGAATTTCTTAATTAAATTTTATAGTAGAAAAATTATTGCACAAGAGCAATTACTAAATCAGTTATACGTAATTGTTATGATTATTTTCTTGTTAATTGCTTTTGTTTCATTCACAGTGTGCTCTAACTTCTGCCCTCTCTCCTTTATAACAGTTATGTTTTGGACTATTCTTATAATTGGCTAAAAACATTTCTAAATTTTCTCATTTTAAGGATCCTATATCATAAATAAATATTGTTAATATTTAACAAGCAAAATGTGTATGATAACATTAATTATTTCGTATTTTAATATCTTATAAGAGTTTACTTTAAGTAATTTATCTGTATTAGGTTATGTGTTTTTTTTTAATGCTGTATAGGATTATTCATTTAAATGTAGCTGTAGAATTGATTGATTTTTTAGTTGCATTTGTACTTAAAGACTGCATTTTGGCAATTAAAAGATATTTTTCCATTTTAATTTTTTGAAGCGAACATTTTTTATTAATACTCATTATATATACAGTTTTTCGTACTATTGTGATAGGATTTCCTTTATACTTATGAAGTAATATGGGTTTGTCATAAACATTTGTGTAACCTTGCGCTTATTTGAGATCTGATTATTTGAAGGGTTTTTCCTTAATGGAGTATGTTTTGATTTACTGCATATTTTATTTGATTCAAATAGCCATAATAATTTATGATTCTGTTAAAGTGGTTTTTCAGCAATTTATTTCATCGCCAAAAGAATACTTATCAAATGAATAAATTTAGTAAATTATGATCCAACCCAGAAGACCTTGAGTGATAACTTATATCTTTAGTGTTTTCCAGTACACTGTATTTCACTGTAATAATTTTTTTCTTTTTTTTAAGTTAATATTTATACTTCTCAAGAAGTAGCTGAAAAGCTTGATGGGATGACGGGCTGTAAAAATATTTAATATAAATGAGCGTATTAATGTCATCAATATTTATGTTAGTTTTAAGATAATATTGTTAAAATTATTATTGTGCTTCTGTAAATTTTAACTAGTCTAAACATAATGTATATTATTGTAGTCATACAGTGATATAGTTTTATTTCAACTTATAATACTATATGATGATAAAATTTAATGATTTTATGATGATAAAAGCATGGATAAAAAATGATTTGTAATATTTTTTGTAATAATAAACAAGTTAATATTAAAAAAAAAACTTTTAACAAATATTTTTTAAATTTTTATTAAAAGTAGTGAACCAATGAATAATTAAATTTGATTATATAGGATTGATACATTTTTCTGGTTTCGGGTGAATTTTGGTAAATAATTAACTGTTGACATTGATTGAAATAAAAGATTGATTTTTGTTCCATTCAGTCCAGCCATGCAGTAGAAAAAATGTATAAAGAATAAATAAGTTGTAATATACATATTAAAGTTTTTAAACATTATCAGTTGTTGTAAGTGATTCTTTAAAATGACCTTGTATGCTAGTGAAAAAGTAAAAAGAAATTTCATTGTTAACTGAGATTTTCCTTTATGAATCCCATCCGACATATCTTTTTTATGAAGTCATATTTGCTTTAAGAAGCACATTTAAAACTTCAAAAACTTAACCGAGATGAAATATGTATTTAAGTTGTTCACTTTACTCATATTTACAATTCTTCTGTGAGATGGTGAAATATTGTATACAGACTTCATTGTTTGAGTTGTATAAGCCTGAAGTAGGTGCGTGTTCATGTTTTTTCATAATTTAAAACTAATTTACATGTTGATAAGCTGTAACCTGTATTGGATGCTAACACTGCTTCCTTTTTATTTTTCATACTGATTCAAACTCATTGTTTTCAAGTGGACTGATTTTGAATATTGGCTTAAAAATTATCTTAAACATTTTTTTTTAATACTTAGCTGTACATAATAAAGTTATGATATAGTGCAGTTATGTCATGAAACAGTACTTGTTTCAGATATAGTTAAAATTTATGTTAAAAAAAATATTAATTTAGATTAATTGCAGTACTTTTTTTATGCAAAACTTATTACTTCAGATCAAATCGGCTGGGATACATGTTATTTTGAAATTTCTGTTTAATTTCTTACTTAATACATTACTGATCTGATGCATGTAAATATACTTATCTTTCTGTAAGTAGAGTTAATTAACGTAATCTGCATTAAAAATTACAATGAGCTTAGATGTTATCTATTATACTTTAACTTTTAAGAATTTTAGATATTTAATTTGTATAGGTTTATTGAATGTATAAACAACATATGTGATGTCAAAAAAAGTTGTAAATATTATTATTATTATTATTATTATTATTATTGTATTAAATGATTAAAAAAAATTGTTATCTTTATTAGTCTTATAATTCTCTTTTATGGATTTATTTGTTTATTGTTGCATAAATGAAAAAAATATACATCAGTAAGTTATTACCGTGAATGTTTTTTAACGTACATCTATTTGTTAGTGTTAAGAGGATATTGTTAGATGTTAAAATATAGTATTTGTAAATAGTATTTTCTTAACTATTTTAATGAAATAAGAAAGATTGATTGATATTTTTAGATATAGTCTTGAAAAAGAAAAGTGTGATTATATTTATGAATGATTTATGAGAATGCAGGTTATTTATTATATTAAATTTTTTTAATATAAATGTGGTACCAAACATATTTTTTAATTTTATTTTAACGTGTTTATTTCAGTGGATCATGAGAATGGTTGTGCCTGAATATATATTTATATGTTCTCATAATTTTATTGAATTTATTTCTTAGATTTGAAATGATGTTTCTATAAACTTTTTAGTTATGACAAGAATTGTCTTTGTTCAGTTATTAAATATATTATTTTTACTACTACTACTACTACTACTACTACTACTACTACTACTACTACAACTACTACTACTAATGCTGCTACTACTATTTTTTAGACTTTATAATTAGGTTTTAAGTTTCACTTCACCATGTAAATATCATTTTTCATCATTATTAATTTATCTAAAAATATACAACTTCAGAATGCGTGGAGTACAGTAATTGCCCAGGCTGCAATGCTGTCATAAATTTTATGATAGTTTTTAGTAAGACAGTTTTTTTTTTAAGTTTTGGGTAGCAGCTATAAAATGATGCATATCATTTAACTTGTCACTGCTGTAGGAGTAGTAGTTTTGTTGTGGTGGTATTAGAAATAATGGATTTTTTGTTAGACTATCATAAGATCACAGTTGCTTCAAAAGGCAAAAATTCATCTTTCATTAACTTAAGTGCCCTAATTGAGTAGTTGATACTTACTACCTTCAATGGTGTTTCCATTAATTGCTATAAAAAATATTTCTTGTAAGTGATTATTTATAAAAGAATGTTTCATTGCGGTCTTGTATATCTTAAGAATATGTGCCAATATGTATATTTTTTCTTAAAAATATTATTTTTTAAAGAGGAAGTAAGACAGTTATTTTATTGAGAATAGTTAAATATTAAATGTTTTTTTCTTATAAAAAACTGTAAATTTTATCTCTTTTTTTCCATGATAAAGAAAAAGTTATGTTGACTATATCTCTGCATGTTGACTAAAATATTGGGTGTTTTAAGTCAATGAGTAGCCGTTGAAGAGTTCTTTCTATGTTGTGCAAGTTGAAAAATATGTATTATAAAATTTCATTACGATGTTAATGTTGATGTCTTTATTAACTTTCATTACAATTTTTCTATCTAAGTTGTACTATGTTTACTTGGGAATAGTTTGCCAGTAAATATATAATGTACACTCATTTTTTTTTTAGTCCTTGAAATAAAGAAACTGCATTTTTGTTTAGTTTGAGAAGGTAAATTGGTGAAATTTTATAATTGAATTGTACAAAATGTATTTAAATTAAATCAATTATCAAAAGATTACTTAAGCAATGTATATCGTAAATATTAATAATTTATTTAACTTTTATTATTTTTCAGAGCTAACAGCTGTGTTAAAATTTTTATGATTTAGTTCATTAAAAATAAACTGATGTAATGAAAAGTTGTTTTCTACTTAAGTCTTTTGATTCCAAAGAATCTGATACTACACCTTGGTCAGTTTAATAATTATCACTACGTAATCTTTGATTCTATCTTAGGAGTTTCATATCAGCCATTTATTCGGATGGATTTTGTTTTTATCAGTTTTTATCAGTTTCACTGGGATGCTTTTCTCTACAGAAATGTAATTAGGGTACAACTTCAGATGCAATGCCGCTTGCTTTATTTATTATGATGTCAGCTTGTAGTTTAAATCATAAAATAATTTCATTAATAAAACAAAAATTAATCATTATTTTAGTTATTGCATTGATATTTTGTTTAATTTTTTTCTGAACCCTATCTAGTTGAATATAGGAATCGACTGTGGTCCAAAGTTATAAAATTTGATGTGAGAAGTATGAACTTATAATATATGTATAATTTTTTATTTTTTTTATTAAAGCTATAGTGGTACAATTTCTTTTTATTGATTAATAAAAATTATTTACAGCATGGTGCTTCACAAAATGGTACATTACTGTTGGGGCAGTAATTCAGTGATTACATGTATACTTAGTGTTAGCATTACAAACATGGGCACATGTACTGCTCTGTCTCTAATTTTGACACAGTGCTACATGAAATAAAAAAAGTTGTAAGCATTTTATTATCATTGTTAAAAAAAAAATTGTGAACTTGTCTGTCAAAACAATCACCAAAATCACAGACAACAGTAATTTAAAGGCAACACATAGACACCATTCGTATGTTTGAGTACAACCAGTAAGTAGGGTGATGCACTTGTTTGGCATACAGTTTGAAAAGGTTATAATTAAATAATTTGATAGATTTCGGCTTTTTTTTACGTTTGAACTTGGGACTAAATTATTCCTTTTAAAATTCATCTCATTTGTATATTTGGTTTATTTATTAACTCATAAATCTAGACTTCACACCACATTTAGTTGATTTCCATTACTTTTAATAATAAGGTAATAAATTTTAATTTGTTAAAACCTGTCTGAACCTGATTTTTTTTTTGCAGTTCAGTTCATCAAGATTACTGTTTACTTAAGTAGTAATTTCTCAGAAAATTGCACCTAATGTATTTTATTAATAAGCTAACCTGATTATTGTTTAAATTATTTTTAAATTTTGTTAAATTTTTTGTGTAGAGTTCATGTTTTGAACTCATTTGTCTGATGAAACGCATTGCGGTTCATGTTAAAAGTGGCCAATCTCTAATTAATTTTATAACCTTTCATATAAAAGAAAGAACAAGAAATGCAGCATTTTAAAATCTTTAATATTTTTATTCTTAATATATATACTTTTCAGAAATGTAAATAGAAGTTAACATATTTAGTTTTAAAAAAGGTATTGAAATGGCTTTTTGATCATTTCTTTGTCTTTCAACTCGATCAAATTAAGATACATATGATGCAGTTTGCAGCGTTCTAATCTCAGAGTAGGTGTTGTGATATCTTTCACTCAGTCCAAAAATTCTTGGTGGGTTTTGTCGTAAACTATTCTTTTTATATACTGTATAGGCTTGAATATAAGAAAGCCTCGCATATAAGACAACTCTGAGTTTTTGAGGAATGTTTACTAGAAAAGGTAAAACGGTCACATTTAACACATATATTTAATCAAAACACATTGAAATTTCATCTATAAATGAATAATAAACATACCTTAAAGTAAAATTAAGAATCAACACTTCTATTTTAACATAGAATGTAATTAGGTATCATTCCCAGTCATCAACTTCCTCCTCCTCCTCCTCTACCAGATCATCTTCACTACTTTTCGTGAAATGCTTTTCATGTTGCACTGGCATTTTGAAGCGTTTCTTTTTCTTCTTCTTCTTCTTCTTCTTCTTCTTTTTGCTAATGTTGAATATTGCATTCAGAAACACCAAATGTTTTTGAAGCTTGCACATTTTGCCTCACATAAAACACACAATTTGAAGTTCGCATCATAACTTCTCCTCTCTCATTTATTTATCTGCAATAGCGAAGATGCTCTCCTTTCAACACTTTTCACCATGATAGGTAACCTTAAACTACTGCCTCTACCAGTACAATAATGAACAGAGTATGAGTGCACATGCGCTCCAAGTTATGAATGTATTGTGTACATTACGTGACTACGACATTATAATAAATTAAATAGTCACAAATCTGATAAATCTACTGTTGCAGAATTCACATACTCTGATATGTGCATTAAAAAAAGAAGAAATAATGCATGGGATTAATTCATGCTTGTCTGAATGAACCTAACAATGACAAAGTTAGAAAAATGTTGGTTCAGTTTTGACATTGGGCTCTGCTGCGACAGGCACACATTTCTTTCAACAAGCCAGTCTCATAAATGCAAACCCACCGGGTTGGTCTAGTGGTGAACGTGTCTTCTCAAATCAGCTGATTTGGAAGTCGAGAGTTCCAGCGTTCAAGTCCTAGTAAAGTCAGTTATTTTTATACGGATTTGAATACTAGATCGTGGATACCGGTGTTCTTTGGTGGTTGGGTTTCAATTAACCACACATCTCAGGAATGGTCGAACTGAGAATGTACAAGACTACACTTTATTTACACTCGTACATATCATCCTCATTCATCCTCTGAAGTATTATCTAAAAGGTAGTTACCGGAGGCTAAACAGGAAAAAGAAAGTCTCATAAATGCAAAAACGGTATAAAGCCCTGTTACTTATATATACTTATATATCCTTATAGGCTGCACATATAAGACGAATACAGTTTTTATAGGTATGTTTTACAGAAAAAAATATATTCTTATATTCGGGCCAATACGGTACTCCCAGAAATAATGATACTTAGACAAATTGAATGTGTGGGGTGATTATAAATCCTTAAGTTTGTTTTTTATAAAAGGCCAATGACTTATGACATGTAATACATTCTTGCATATTGCTATTTACACCAATAGTATTTGCCATTATTAGTCAACTATGTATTAAGTTTAAAAATGTTTTAATTTATATGAAACTATTTACTGTCCATAGAAAAATATACTGATTATAGTAACAGTTTCCATGAACAGGCTCAATATCTTAATATTTTTATTAGATAACAGTCTCAACTTACTCATGGATGTTTTCTATGTTCCAATATGTGACTGAGACCATTGATGAAATCTTGCTTCTTCACTTAAATTAATACTGGTTTAGATCTGTTTCAGCATTAGTAATTTATTTAAAAGCCTGTGACATTAATTCACACATCTAACGGTGTCTGGCACCTTCAATTCAATTATATGTTAAATGTGCTGACTTTAAAAGGACTAAATTGTAAGCATAAGTATTTGGAATTGCTCTGTTGTCATCATATTCTACAATTAGGACCTGTAGTTATTTGACATCGAGTGTCTGTCTGTAACAACTGGTATCTTTATTGTTGGCTGGATGATCCTTTTAAGAATTTATCATATTTTACTTTATACTATTTAGTTATAAACATTTTTTTCTTCAAGAGAGTAGCATTAGGGATCGTTTTTAATTAAACATTTGTCTATTTTTTCTTGTTTCTTAAATACATGTAAACCCTTAACTATAGCAATTTTGCAGAGTATAGAATATGATATTTTAGAAAATAAAAAAATAAAAACTGTGTGTGTGTGTATGTGTGTGCATGCACTGCAACACACACACACACATTTACATATCTTATGGAATAATATAAGACTACAACTGCATTGTATTATCTAGCTTTAAATGCATGTTTTTTATACTGATGCTGTCACAAGTTAAAGAAGGAAACAAATTGAGATGGCTGCTTTCTGCCTAACCCCTGATAATTGCAAAAATTAGTGGTAGAAATAAAACCAGAAAAAAAATTATTTAAACATTTATTTACTTATTCTGCTGCTAGGATGAATTTTGATAAAATATTTAGAATTATTGATATTGCTTGTTAATTAATTAGAACTTGAAGTAATCAATAGTTTGTTAAGCTATTGTAATTCATTTTTGAGTTAAATTACACATATTTTTCTTTGCTGACATCTGTATAGGTGTTGTATTCTGCTTTTTCTTCCATTTTAAAATGTTTTAAAATGTTTTAAATTGGTTAATGCTTCATCAAAGTGTTTTTTTCCACAGTCGGATAATTTATCTTTTTTACATTTTAGTGTGAACAGTTTCACCGCTAAGTTTGCTGTGAGCCATTGCACAAACCTCTCTGCAATTACCTGTATCTTTAATGGAGACAAAATATTAGGTTGTCTTGCTTCCTTATTCTAATACCATTTTTTATATGTGTTGTATATATAGATATTTTTTTTATAGAAAAGCAATTTTACAAAAAAAAAGATATAAAAAGAATATTACTTTTACTCTTTTTATAAAAAGAATATTACAAAAAAAAATACTGCTGCTATCAGAGCTCCAATCATAAAAAATGCACGTATTTTATATATATATAGTTTTTATTACAGGATGAGCAGGATTAATTTTGAAATATTTGATTCTTTTGTACCTTGTGTGTATATGTATATTTATCTGTTTAACAACCTTATTTGATTGAGAATAATTTTACTTTGTCATTAGAGGATAGCTTGGGATATTATTTTTTATTTATTTTTAATGTGCTATATGTTTTGATTCTTTGTGTTGAACAAAATTTAAGATATATTATGAGTGAAATTTATCAGTTCTGTTTTGTAAAAAAAAAAAAAAAAAAAAAAGAGTTAATGTATTTATTTAAGCTTAAGAATTTAATTACATCACTAGTCAAATTGCCTATATTATTATTTATTATATTGTAATCTTAATAAAGGTTCGTAATGAAGGTTTAACCTTATCAATAATATTATATAAAAACAAACCGCCACTTAGAGAGTAGTCCTTCATAGTTAAAATACATTCATATTTACTAGTATATTATTTTGTTGCTGTTTTATTTGTTTGTAATACATTATAAGCATGTTCTGCCAGTTTAATAAATCATTTTAGTTTACATTTTAGGAATTTTAATTACACTCAGTAGTATTGTTTTTATGTTTCTACTTTGTTGCTGGTAATGTTTTACTACAATGGTGCAAAATATATCTAAATTTTTCAGTAAGTAATTTTTGTTAACTATTGCAGTGCTTTAAATGGTTTACTTTAACATAATAAGTGTTCACGTAGGTCTGTAATGATATTTATTTAGCTTTGTAGTAATATAGGCATGCATTATTTTTTTCTCTAAGTAATGTGCTGTTAGCTTTAATTTATTTATACTCTTGGCAGATATTTTAAGCCTATCATAATAACAGTAGTGAACTCCATATATTATTAGTTTCACTCTTTTTGGTTTATCAAAATATTTGTTGATTAGATTCTTATTGTTTTATGCATTATAAATTATTATTAATATTCATGTTTATTAAATTTGCTGTTAATTAACAAGAGATTGTTACATTAAAATATTATTTAATTTACATTTTAAATCCATGAAAATTTTATAAAATTCATTTTTATTGTGGGGAAAAAGACAGCTTCTCTGCATGAGTTATCATGTTATTAAGATGTTGCTGCATTATTTTTTGTTAAAGGTGTTTATTAATAACCTTATTATAACTGTAATTGTCAATTAAATATATGAAATTAACAATAAATACACACTTTCATATTGTTAAACGTTTTCCTGGACGCTTGTTTCTTTTTGTCCCTATAGGTATACAGATTAAAAAGGTATGCTTTGGTGTTTATAAAGCAGGTGACTAACAAAGGATGATATTTACAGAATGTCTGCAAAATTTCTGTTTTATATTGTTTGGTTATCTCTTAAGTAAAATTAAAACTAAATATGTATTTATAAGTTAATTGATGAATTATTACATCATTAAGATAGTAAGGGAGCTAGGAATTGTTTTTATTAACAAATGCTTATTTAAAAAAAAAAAAAAAATAGTTAATTTTTCAAATTTTTTTTTAAACTAATAAACAACTTTAAATAAATAGAAATAAATTATTAAAATATTAATATCTACTAATATCAGTAAACATCTTTTGTATTTAAAAGTTTTTTAAATTGTGTGCTTCATTTTTATAAAATATTTATGATCATGATAGTTGATTCATCTTGTTTGGCTTTAATGCATTTTTTTTTTGGATTTAAAGTTGATCAACAGTAAGCTATTACAATGTACAGAAAAGTTTACAGTTTTAACCATGATATGTTAGCATTATGTATAGAATCAAAACAAAAATATAGTTATACTGGCTAAAACCTTCATAAAAAAGGTGCAATGAGACATTTCAAAATTTTATGTACTTAACAATTTTTTCATTGCACTGTTTTTATAAGGTTTTAGCCAGTATTACTATATTTTTGTATTTATTCTATCCTCTTGTTAACTTCTTATTTTTCTTAACACTGCTACTAGGATTTTTTCATTCCAAATTTTGTTTAAAGTTGATTTGCTTTAGTTCATTTAAAACGTTATTTCATTGTTTCTATTCAAAATTTATTGATATGAATTACAGTTTCTTTCTTAACTCTTTCTGTGTAGCAATATTATTTAAACTGAGTACTGAAAGGTTTGTGGTAATTTGTCTAAAGGTTATTTTTTCCAGCCATATTGGTACAAGACAGTGTGGTTGCTTTCTGGAAAACTTACTGCTACACGTTTCAATCATTAAACAATTAATTTTTTTCTATTATTAATGTTAGTAGAAAGAATTTTATTAATAGTAGAAAGTTTATTTTCTATTTGTCATCTTCCCTTTACACCTTCTAATATTTAGTGTCAATCACTGACTTTAGAAAAATTACATTCCAGAGCTCTCATTTCTTGAAATAATTGCATTTTTCCACCCATTTTTTCTTTGTTATTCATGAACTGTCCAACAAATTTTCTTTAAAAGTTCAGATTTCTGTTCTTATGAAATCATTTAATAGATTCAAATCAATGTCTTTTGTAAGCAGCATTTTGAATAATTTTTAATATTCACAAACACCAAAGTCTATTGAAAGATTTTAACTTTATCTGATTTCCTCAAGAATAAGAAACAATGTCATCAGCTTAGCTTTTAGACAGGAATTTTAGATAGAAAAAACACAAATATAATATATAAATTTTTTTTGTTGAAAATTCAAAAATAGTGCATTAACGCTTTGATCACTAATAATCAAATTTAATATTATATGAAATATAAACCTTCAAAACACAGTAATTAGATTAGTTAAACTTCATTTACATTAATGTAAATTATATTAATTTACATTAACTGGTTTTTGTAGTATCCCGCATCTTCAGTTGGTATTAAATTCTGTATATTTTTTTTGAAGTATAAGGTCTTCTTTGGACCACAATGAACCTTGGCTTGATGTGTTTCATCTTTCTTGCTTCCCAGATTTCTTCATTCACTCACTACTAGCCTTCTTCTGTTAGTCAGTCCACTTTAAACCCATCCTGCATACCTATTTTGTTTAAATTTCTTTCAATTGTCTTTTTCTTGAAAACATATCTCTGACAGGAAAATCTAATCTAGGATGCCTATTTCCACCAGATCACTTCTGATTTCCTTAACCCAATTTGTTGTGTTTCTGAGTTTACAGTACAGTTACCTGTAAGAAATGTAACTGTACGCTGTTATTGCAAAAGAAACATATTTTATTCACGTGCCAACCAGTGGGTCACCCAGCTAAAGGGGGAAATTCTCTCCAGGCCATCATGACCCATTGGTTGTGCACATTCAGAAATCTGTAAGCTAAAAATTCATTGAATAAGATGAAAGCAAAGCCCTTTGTTATAAAACGAACGCAAAGAAGCAATATATTAAAAAATAAATTGTGCGTCCTTTAGAGTGAACCAATAGATTTATTGGTTGTCGTGTGAACATGTTAATTTTCTCTGTGGTGTTTTCTGGTGAAGGCCAATTACCTTCAGATGCTTTCGTATTTCTCTGATCCAGTCTTGATGATTTTTGAGTCGAGATTGCAATGTACCAGCTGTTTCAGAAGTTACGGGTTTTAAATTCTCATGATGTGTCCAAAGAGGTCCTAGTTTGGTATATCAGTAATGAGTTGTAACTCTTTATATATAATTTTTTTTAGGTATGATCCACCACTGCCTGTCTTTCTGGTACTTTTTGTTGATGCAGGTTATTCCAACTCTTCTTTTTTATATTTAGTACATTAAAACATTCTTTAATTTTTTGTCATTTTTTCTTTAATTATAATGTTTTCTATTGTGAAATTTTTAATGATATTATAAGTATACATGTAATTTTTCTGTCCAGTACTGGAATAATTTAATCTTTAGAAACTTTTGAAGGTTTTTAGAAATGTTTTAAAAACCTTCTTAGTAACATATCAATTTACTGTGTTTTGGTGGTTTAAATTTCATTTAATGTTTTATATATGTATATACACACATACACATAATCGATATAAGTAAGGGATGTTTTCAAGCTTTATGCCATCATCATTTTCCTGATTTGATATGCTTCATAAAATATCGTACATATGTTACTGTACAATTATTCCATGAATCAACTGAAAGAAAGTAGCTCCATTGATTATTATACATTTATATATTCATAATGTGTCTTGTGTATTATGTTTTACAGTACTTTTAGAATTGAACCAACAAGAATGATGAATAAATTAGGGAAGTAATATGTATTGTTGTTCAGTAAGGAAAACAACCAACACAAGTTAAATATAGTAATGACATTAATATGTGTAGATTTTGAACAGCACAACACACTGTAGGTTACTAAACCAAACTAGCCATATCAAGGTGTTCTTGCCTGATTGAGTGACTGTCCACTTTGATTTTAACCTTTAGCACTAAACATTTTTCATTGTCCTCTATTTCATACTCATATACTAATCTTTTAACATTAATATTAAAACTAATATTCTTATATATGTAATTTTACATTTAAATTCCAGTGTAATGTTATCATATGGAACAGTTTGTAGCTAGTTATCTTATTTATAATATTTTGTTTACATTTTTTTTTAGTGCTCTTGGATGAAAATCTGGATTACAGGCGCCAGTATTTTACAGTATTGGATATTTTACTAATTAATTTATCACAGTAGAAGCCGTGGCTATTTAAAAGTGAGAGTCACTACCCTAACTTAATCTAAAAAATACACACATTCTTGGTATTATACTTTTACAAATTATTGAGATTCAAAAGGTCATAGTTCTAACCATTACTAATAAATTACATCAAAACTCAGATAAACATCAAGGCTCTTACTACAATTAATTTATAGAACTATCAGCATGGTGGCAGGTGACCCCAGATATTATAGTGGAGGAGAAAATAAGTCATGAGTGTGCCAAATAATCACTAAGGGTTAAACATATAGAAATTAGGACTATGTTTCTTTACCCTTGGCCATACTATTCTGTTTGTATAAAGTGTGTTGCTACAAGTTTGATTATATTATAAAAAAGTGAATAGGTTATGGTATCACTTACATAGGTTTTATAGGATCTGCATAAAGAAAATGATATGTTATCTTTATTTCTTTTAACATATAAGTGGTAGTGGTGCCACATGGGAACTAAAACAGGGTTATGATAATTGTGAATAGTATATCAAAGTTTAATTTGTTAATAAATATTATATTTTAGTATGGTGTTAAATTTTGATAAATGTTTTCCAGTAATGTATTAAGTTGCTTATATAATTATATCTAAACTTTAAAAAGGTAAATTTTACATACAGGCACTGTTTAAATTAAAGCATGTTACAAATTAAAGCTTATAAGGTTAGGTGATTGGTAAAGCACTTAAACTTTATATCATTTAAGGATTGATTTCAATTAAACATTACATTTGTTCATTTTTTAACTGTTTTATATGCTTTTCATTTAAATGGATTCTTTTACGTCTTTATTTATATTTTGTATTAAAATACATTTTGATAAATTGTTTGATCTGGTATTATTTCATAATCATCCTTCATATACAAGTTAAGTTGGCATTACACCTGTGAAAAGTTTGTAGATGAAAAATTGAAGAATGTTCTTAAGAAAATGTAGTTAGTTCACTTTATTTCTATATGGATTTTACAGTTGTTACCCTGTCATGGTATTTAGTGGTATTGTTATTGTCCACTATTTATTAACGTATTTCTTTAGACTTGCAGATCGAATTAATTGCAGAAAATGTCATTTTTAGTCATATACAAAATGCAACTACAGTAGATCTTGTAAGCAGTATGACATTCACCTGAGAGAAGTTGGGTCCAAAATTCTGGTATTTCTTTATATAATGTATGTACTGCATAGAGAAATTATTTACTTATAAACTTATAATGATTTTTTCTTCTCATCGTTCATGTCACTTTCAGCCCATCTTCTTCGCTATTCTGTATGTCTGTTAGTGGCCTTTTTTGGCCTTTGACAGCTCTGGTATTATTTTTTTTGTCTTCAGTCATTTGACTGGTTTGATCAGCTCTCCAAGATTCCCTATCTAGTGCCAGTCATTTCATTTCAAAATACATCCTATATTCATAACAATTTGTTTTACACATTCCAAATGCTGCCTGCTTGCATAATATTTCCTATCTACCTGCCTTTCCAGTATCAAAGTGAATATTCCAGGATGCCTTAATGGCCTGTAAGTGGCCTTAATGGCCTTAATTGGTCTGTAAGTCTGTCTCCTCTGCTAACTATATCTTTCCAAGTGCTAATTTCTTCATAAATTTCTGGCATTATTAGTGAGTACTAAAATATTAAGCTGTGGTATGCCATCTTGAGGCTTTCCTTTAAAATTATTTAATTATTTTTCTTATTATCCCCTCATTTTCTGCTAATATCTGGTATTTTTTAGTAATTTCTACGCCTATTCCTGTGGTTTGTTCAAAATATAACATTCTTTCTTGTTCATCTGGTCCTATTTTTTTGCTTTCCATTCTTGAATTATTTTGTGACTGTCTCAAAATAATATTTTTTAATTCAGAAGACGTGAAATGCATGACTGTAAAAGTGTCCATTTTTACACAGCGAGTTCTGGTGTCATCGGCATGTTTTTATAATGATGTGTTTTTATATTCCAGTTATGGCTTTCCCGAAGGATTCTTTTGTTAATTTTATGTTTTAAGTATATATAAGAAAAAATTTGAGAACTAGTGCAGGTATAACCTTTTGTGACTGTTTTACTGATTTTCTCTTTGCATAGTTGTTTTGATTATATGCTAATAACTGATATTGAATTTTTTTTTCATTAAAGTATTTTTTGAAATGCTATTTATTAATAAAGTTTTGGTTTATTGTTTAAACTGTACTGAATTGATTGAATTTTTTTTAACAAATTGATATCTGTGTTTACAAGTCTTTTTGTTGTTAGAAAATTTTTTAATGGAAAAGCATTACAGCCATATAAAAATTGATATTGTATCAAAGTTTCCTCCATTTTCCTCCAATAATTATCTGTTAGAAAAATTAAACAAAAAATAATATTTTTTAAAGATTTTGTGATATTGAATAAAAAATATCAAACTGATATTATGTTTGTTACTTTCAGCTTCATCTGAATGTTTTTGTTCACTTTTATATGGTAGAGTAATAAGGACATGTTAGCTCAACTACCATGAGTGGAATCTGGTCATATTATTTAGAATTCATTACAAATTAAAAATGCAAATTATGCAAATTATTTTTTTATAGAATACAAAATTGTATTCTACAGTTTAAGTAAATACGTTTCTATGTTTAAGTAAATATTAATTATATCTGTAAACAATTATTAAAAGCCTTATAAGGCTAGCCATATCACAGAAAGTTATAATAACATTTTTTAGGAGTGATAGAGAATTAATTTATCATGTTTATTATCAAGGTAAATTCAAATTCAGGATTTTATTATAACATACAATTTCTTTTTAAGAAGAAATGTTAATCAGTCAAACCACATTAAATCATGAAGTATTGGATTTAGGTTTATCTGAGCAAATAATTCTTTCAATAAGTGATAATTATTTATACATTTTTTAGAACAAAATTATTTATTGTACATATTTAACAGTAGATAATAGGAATTTTTTTGTTTTTATAAACTGACACATATACAAAACCATATGGTACTTTGGTTTTCCATGAACGCAGCTATTTTTAAGACTACCATATGTGGCCTGCTTTCCAATAAAAATAGGATTAATATGTTATAGAGTGTCCCAGAATTGGATTATAAACTACAATGTTACTAATTCTTTGTTGATTTTGTGTAATAACTAGTGATAGTGATGATTGTTTTCAGAATTTTTTTATAATATGTTGATTTGTTTTACTGCAGTAAATGTTTAATGAATAGTAAAATAATTAAAAGGTGTTCATGAACTATTGCTTCATAATTTCAAAATAAAAATTTAACATTTAAGAAATTACTTTATTATACAATTTGTATGTGTTATATATTGACATTGTGTTTTAATTTAATCACAGAGGAAAAAATACTTTGATCACTCTGGCCTTGAAAGAAAAGGAATTACTTGTTTCTGTTGCATCAGTTTACTAATTCTTTAAGCTTCCATGATTTAATATAATATCCCATGGCATTAATTAAACAGCTTACTCAAAATCTTTATCTCAATGTATATATTGATACATTTTTAAAAAAATATCCATTTAAATTTATAGTTCAATAAATATCACATTCCTACTCATTAGTCTTTTTCTTATGTAGATCCCATTTATTTTTATGAAAGTTCTAGATTCTGTTGTGAAGTTCCTGAAATTATCTATAAAAAAAAAATTGGATTTATTTCAAATTAATCTTATTACCATTACTTTTTTTTTCTAAACACTAATACCAGTGCCTTTCCCATTTCTAAATGTCCTGAAATTGTTTTATCATGTGCCTTCTCTGATTCTTGCCAGATCTCCTTTGTGATCCACAGTAATGAAATATTTGTCCCTTAAGCTTTATTTTTCATTTCAGGAACTTAAAGAAGTTACAGGGTCAAACTGGTAAATAATTATGAGGAACAACCACTTTTTTTTTTGGAGGCTGAAAACTGCAGCTCAACAAAGGAAATGTTATTAATCTGCTTGTCTTTGGATAAACCTTACATTTAGATGTGATGCTTATCCAACCATTTCTGCCTCCTGTTTTCCTGTGGCTGTTTTAGAAATTTAATGTAGGAGTTTACATTATCAATCCCTGAAAAATGAACTGTTTTCAATCGACTATTAGTACCAAGAAGTGTGACAAGCATTGACTTTCCATAGGAAACATTTAAATAGAGTATTTCATTTGGAAGATTACTGATTTTTAGAGATAACTATGAACCCAATCTTTAATGCCAATCTAAACGGTTGGAAGGATGTTCAGGACATTTTTGTGCTATTTCTTTCAATTGAGTCTTAACTTAATTATAACAGAGGTGCTCGAGTATAAATTTGATGGTGATCACGTATTGGATTGATCCAATACAACTTATACTGACAAAGCTGTAGGATAATCTCACTACATAAAAACTGTCATGGATTTGCTTTCCTCAAGAATTTCCTCCTTTGTCTTTTGAGTAGTTGTATACATTTTACTGAGTTGTTACCCCCTTTTAGGCAGTTTGTATTAATTAGGATTATATGTTAACACTCAAAGGAAAACTTTAACATTTTGTGAATTTGTATATTTGTTATTTTCCAGATGTAAATAATTGCAGGAAGGTGTAAACATGTTTCTCAAAAACACTTGTTAGTTAAAAATATATCACCAAGCCTGTGGGAGACTTCATGGACTAGCTAAAGAATATTTTCAGTAGTAGCATTTGTTGTTCTCTGCTGCTATTTCTACCATTTCTCCTTCTTCAATAAAGTTTTAGGAACCTTTAAATAGCACCTTATTTGTATGTCAGTTTATAAGTGGAGAACTGATTATTTTATTTAATTGTACGGTTTCCTTTAAAAACTGAAAGAAATTAATTTGATTTACTCCCACGTGATAACCATGAATTATTATTTGGATCAAAATTATTGTTTTTCCATCATTTAGTTTGATTATTTGAATTTTTAGAATAATGTTAGAGTATAGTTGGATATGCTCTGTCATGTAAGATGGTTTAAAAGAAAATTGTTTGTAAATATTATTAAGACTAAAAAAAAACTTAATATTTTTGTTAACAAGTTCTTTTATGTAGGTTAATATATTTTAAGAAATCAAGAGAGCATTAAACATATTGTGATTTTGGACCAGTGTATTAAACATACATTTTTAAGTTATTTTACAAGTAAAAAAATGTATTGTAAATATTTGAAATTATTTATTAAATATTTAGATTGAATATTGATGAAATCAAAATCCTTTTATTATTTTTTTATTGTTATTCTGTGTAGTTACAGAGCTATTTATTTACATTATATTTATTTATTCTGTAACTTATTTGCTAACATATAGCATTATTTCCTTAAGCATTATTTAATTTTTTACTTGCATTAACTTAGAACTTAAGTTGTATTTTAGAAATGATATATTTTGCAGTTTTTGAAACTGCTCATCCAAAAACGATTAATTTGTTCTAATTTTATTGTAAAAAAAAAAATTAGTTATTTTGTTTAATATTGCTATATTTTAAATGTATAAGTGAGTAAACCTTTGTATATTTTATTCCTTAAATTTTTTAATGTTATATTTTATTAATATCTATGTAATATAGCATAATACTTAACAGTTAAATGATTAATTTTACTGTCTCAAGTCTGTATTATATAATTCTGATAATAAGCCAGTACTGCAAATAAAACATGGTTTTTAACATAAAACATTGTCTTGTTTTATTTTGCCACAGTGTAGGCTCTACACAGATAATTACTTGGTAGAAATGAATTTATCTTTTACAACTAATATTTAATTTACCATTAGATTTTCAGAAGTTATAAAGTATGCTATTCAATAACTATAGACTTAAAAACTTTTAATTTTGAACATTGCAAAGTGTTACAGCTTATTTTCTCTTGAAAAAAGATTGTAAAGATTCTTTTTATACTTACCTTTTACTCTCTAAAGCTGCTATTAAATTATTCTACCATAAGATTCTTCATACAAATTGGTTTCATTGCCTTTAATTCTCTTAATAGTTACATATCTTGTAAATTAATACTAACAAATATTAAATTTTCATACTTGAAGTACTTATTATTAATTATTGATTGTTATTTTAAACTTACTGTTTAAAATACTTCATCTATTGTAAATTCATCTTACCTTTTGTTTCTAGCCTGAACATAATCTGTAATTTTTTTGCTTGATGCAATTCACCGAAAATTTAAGCTAGTGTGTTATAATATGAAATGTAATTGCTGTGAGAATTTATATTTAAAATAATACTTAAATGAAACCTATCCTTCTACCAGTTAACTTTCTCATAAACTTCTCTTCTAACGTATGGAAAAAATTTATTCATATTATTTCTTTTGCGTCAGCTGAGAAATTCAGTTAATTTTAGGTCACGTGGTATGAAGGAAACCACTATGTAATTCTATAAATATTTAATATAGTTTCTTCAGTTTGATATTTATTTTAACTTATTTTGCCCCCTACATGCACAGTAAAAATGTTGCTGATCTTTCTAATTAGTTCATTCACCCACTACAATAACTTGCTTGAATGCCAACAAGTAAGAATAGAATTGTTTGTTGTATAGATTTACAAACTCATCAGATATTGCTCGATCAGAATATTGAGAGAGTGACAGTTGAAGATGTTTATGTAATTCCAATTTATTAATTAAAGAATATAAGTAAAACAAGACAAATTAATAGTAATAACAGTAATAATGATAATAGTAAATGGCAATAATAATACCAATAATAAAAATAGTAATCACAACCACAATAACACTGATAGACAAAAGAAAATTTTTTTAATGTTTCTCTAAGTATGATACCATTTATTGAATTGCTTTTTTGCGTACATTACAGATCTGTATATAAATTTTTCTATCGCCCTTAGTTTTAAATAAATTACGCTTCAAAAAAAATTGAAGGTATGGCCATACCTGTGTTAGAATGATTTCGCTGATGCTTTTCTTTTATAAATAGCCTCAGGAACATCCTGAATAATGTCCAACAGTAATGGGCTAGCATATTAGTTTTCCATTTCCCTTTATAGTGGCCTTCCATCACTGAAATGTCTTGGTTGAAACGTTCACTGTGTTCATCACTTACATCCCTGAGGTTATCTGGGAGAAAACCAGATGTGAGTGGAGGAAATGTATTTTAAAAGACATATCCCATAGCTGTGTATGAAGTAAGAAGTTGATTAACAATATCGTGGTAATTGTCGGACTTTTGTTTGCCGAGAAAGGTTTTGCAAACACCTTTAAATGAGGCCTAAGCTGCACTTTCTACATATTTAACATTGAGTTAAATACATCATCTCTGACTAACTCTCTTATTTGAGGACCAACAAATAATCCTTCTTTAATTTTTCCTTCATTTACATTTGGAAATTTCTGTCTGATGTACAAAAATCTGGCACTATCCTTCTTCATTGCCTTTACAAAATTTTTTATTAGTCCTAACTTGATACGAAGAAAAGTAAAAATTTTTTTGGGTATAACTAAGGCCTCATGAATAACATTTTTCTATTTGCAGTTACGTTGTCTTGATTCTTCCACTCTTTGGTAACGTAATGTTTATCCCTAGCTCGCCTGTCCCATTCGCAAAGCAAACACATGTACTTAGTATAGCCTAACTGCATGACTAACAAAATAGCTATAACTTTCAAATCACCACATAGGTTCCAGCTATGTTTTTTATAATTTATTTTTTCAAGAGCATCTTTCATCACATCGTATGTCTCTTTCAAATTAATACCATAAGCAATTTGTTTGAAAGGATATTTTTTACTGTTGTATAGTAGAACCACTATACTTGGACAAATCTATGAAAAGGCGTCGTCCTAAAGTTTATGAACTTGTTCTAAGTACAACATAAGATTATCAATATTTTTGCAATAAACTAAATTATTTTCATCAATAAAAGCCTGAAATTTTTATATTTTTTGAAGTAAATTCCAACCTTGCCATCTTGATCCTAACAGTTAAGCTTGATTTTTTTGATAAATGTAAATCCCTAACCAAGTCATTTAATTCACCTTGTGATATATGTTGTGGCCTATTGGAAGATAATTCAAAATCAAAATCATTGTCTTCTTCAGTATTGTCTAATTCTTCATTGCTGCTTTCGAAACATACATTCACAGGTGGCTCAGGAACTGTAATAATTTCACTGTGAGGTACAGACCTGATTGCGGATTGTAATGAAGGATATTTTACTGTATGTAAGATTTTTTAGAAATTCCTGACACACTTGTTAAACAAAAGTAACAATCAGTTACATGATCCTGTGGTTCACGCCAAACCTTAGGTACACCAAATGGTAAAGTCTTCCATGTACCTTTCAGCCATCCTCTTAAATATACAGAACAATTAGTGCATATTACATGAGGAGCCCACATCTTATCCTGATCACCAATTTTACACTGAAAGTACAGATTATATACTTTTTAAATTAAAGGTGTAATGTTTTTTCTATTTGATTTTACTGTAAACTCATCACATACATAGCATAACTCATCCACATCATTTACACAATTTTGAGGTATTACGATACTGCACTGTTAACTAACTTAAGACAGCAATAACACTGAACAAAATTAATTCATTCCTAAATCCAATACTTAATACAAACAACACAGCTGTGTTTTCAGCTAAATGTTTTGACCTGCACTGACGTGATTAATCTTGTCCATGAAGGCGCACACTCTTCAATGTTAGATGTGATGTCATTATATGTGACTATGATATGATTTAATCATCTATTATTGTTTATTTATATCTTACAAATTATGTTAAAAAATTAAACAATAAAAAATGAGCTAACAAAATACAATATAGGAGCTTAAAATGCTTACTATACATTGAAAAATGAAAAAAAATCCTTTAGTTAAAATTTAAAAATTTTTCAAAAATGGTGCGTGATAGAAAGATTCTGAGAGCATATTCGTTTTCAGGATCACAAAACAGATTAAAATCATGTATCGCATGATAGGAAACAAAAATTGTTTATCAGTGTAATCTGAATAATACCGATGACAATAGGAAACAACAATAACAATAATAATAATAAACAGTGATTACATAAAAAACAGAATTTTAAGTAATATTCAGGATTCATTCACAGGTAGATAAATAGTGAAAATCAGAATTCAGTCCCGTTGACAAAAGACAGTAGCATGACCACTAGTCTTGTATTAACAACAATAGAACAAGAGATAAGACAAGTATAAAGTTATTTCACTGCAAATACCTTTGCTGTTCGCAAGTAAAAATTCATAGCAATTTATGAATGAAATTTATTAGTACATTATCTCTTTTGCTTGTAGTCTTACAGTAACTCACTAAACCATTTCTTGTTTTCATGCACTGTCCATACTGGAATTACTTGTGATGTCACCTTAATCGTGTCAAATTTAATTCACACTAGAAATCCCCCTTTGATGACTTCCTCGCAGAATACTCTTGCTGACTGATGTCTCGCAGATTCGCATCATAACTTCTTTGTTAGACTGTGCACATCTTGCAGAGTGACATCATAACATCTTACTTAGACTGATTCGCAGAACTGATCTCGCTGATCTTCTCCAGAGTATTTATAGATCTTCTCCGAGTATCTTCTTTATTTGCAGAACCAGATCCCAGTAAGCGTGAGAAAAATTGACCGAGCCCTTTCTTTCCCATGCATTTCTACCCTGGTCCGGTTACTCTTTTCACACAAAACATTTTTTTAGGTGTGTCAGTCGGCAGTATTACAAAAGACGATTGTTAAATGGACCTGTTATCTTTACTAAAAGGATTTATTTTAGCTTCTTTCTGGATTCTACCATTATTATATTTTTTACTACTTTCTTCTTAATTGGTAGGAATCCGTTACTCAGGTCCGCTATACCAGACTTGTTACAATATATAGTACCAGATTTTTTACAAGTAACAGAATCATGAAATCATTGATTGATTTCCAGTTTTACTATAAGCACTTAATACCGTAACTAATGCTTATTCCAACAAAATATTAATGAATTTGAATACTCCAACTTATTAGGTTTATTTCAGAACTATTACAATCTATACATACTGATTAGAAAAACAAAATCCTTGTACTAAAAGAATAACAAAAAGTGCATTGTGAAAATAATCCCATTATAGTAGTTGGACCAGCATTTCTCAAACTGGGGGTTGTGAAATTAGCCTACAACTTTACATGTAAACAATAATGACATCTTTTATGAGAAAAAAGGTTATTTATTATAAACATTTTACTTACATTTATAAGTTAACTTGTAAAGAAAATAAATTAATGAGAAGGTTGTGTTTCTTTCTCATTTAAAAGTTTCTCCATACGTGGATATATGTTAAAACTCAAATGCAAATTGTTTTCAAGTGATAAAAAACAATTCATGTATTTAGTTTTTAGTGCGACCATAGATGAAAAATCCTTTTCACAGAGGTAAGATGTAGTGAAAGGGATTAATATTTTCAATCTTTTGTGACTAAATTACAGGATATCTCTAAAGTAAACACCGCTGGGAAATTTCTCAGCAGTCTGTGTCGAAGGTTAAGATGACAAACCTGTGTCGCTCTTGGCCACAGTAGTAATGTACATACTGCATTGTTGTCTGTAAGTTGTGATGTTGTAGTATCTTTGATTATGTGTGAATTATGACGTTATAAAATGAATAGGAAAATTGATGTTGCTGCCAACTCTGAAATATGTGGAGTTATATGTTTTTTAAACAATCAAAACATTAAGCCTGCTGAAATTCATAAGCATTTGGTTGCTGTGTACGGTGATACCATAATGAATGAAAGAAATGTCCGAAAATAGTGGGAAAGGTTTAGAAATAACAGAATTGCAGGTCACAAAAAATCCAAAGGGATTTGCTTTTTGATTTTTGATGTGCTACGCAGAAAAAGGTGATGAGTTCCTTAATTCAATTGTTACCGGCAATGGAACATGGATTTCATATTACATGCTAGAGAGAAAACAGCAGTCAAGTAAATGGCATCATCATCATCAGTCACCAACCAGATCGACAAAGATCAAGCCATTGCCATTTGGACGCAAACTGATGGCCATGGTTTTTTGGGATCAGTTTGGCATACTGCTGATTGATTTCATGCCATGTGGAACGACTATAAATACAGAAGCCTACTGCGAAACTCTACGTAAGTTATAACATACCATTCAAAATTGACAATGTGGGCAGCTGATCAACAGCATCGTTCTGCTGCACAATAATGCATGTCCACATGTTGCGAGTCTGACACGTGATTTACTGAGAACATTTGGGTGGGAAATTTACGATCACCCACCATATAGTCTGGACTTAGCTCCTTCTGATTACCATTTGTTTGGGAAATTGAAAGAATTTTTGAGTGGTAAGCAATTCACAGGTAACGATGAAATTAAAAATGCTGTTAATCAGTGGCTAAATGGAGTATCAGCAGAAGAATACAACAAGGGTATAGTGAAGCTGGTGTGTATCGCTATGATAAATGTCTTAGTAGATGTGGCGATTATATAGAGAAGTAGTATAAGGTAAGTAGTTTAGTAGGTATAAGAAATATTTATAAAGTTTTCAGAATAAATTATTTTACAATGAAATGGTCCTTACTTTAGAGATAACCTCTTGTAATTTTCACAATCACTTCGACGAGCAAGCTAAAACATATCTTCAGATTTGAATTGTAGTTGTAATGTATTTTCTCCAGATATTTCGATGAGCTGGTCGTGAGTCTCAACTGGTAACTTAGCAGTTGCAACAATGTTTTCACTAAATGGATTCAGTATCCATCTCTTTGGGAATATCTTCTGGGAAATACTTCGCCAACTGAATTTTTATCTCGCACAAATGCATCTTCTTGTTATCCAAACTGTGATGAATAATATGAGTCTTTTGTACCCACATTTTTCTCAATATGATTGGAAGTTAGTGGAAATGTATAAAAATTTTTGCTTTGAATAATACAGATAAGAAGCTTCTTAATGAAAGCATGAATTTGTCTGTCTTTAATAAAATGTTTTTATTACATCCTTGTAAATTTACATTGAAGTCATTTAAATGTGAAAATATGTCGGCTAAGTAAGCAAGAGCATATACTCATTATTCTGTAAAAACATAGAGAATGGTGTTTTTTTATCTTGGAAAAATACTATTAATTCATCTTGTAATTCCAAT
The DNA here is from genome assembly GCF_047948215.1 of Lycorma delicatula. NCBI lineage: Eukaryota > Metazoa > Arthropoda > Insecta > Hemiptera > Fulgoridae > Lycorma > Lycorma delicatula. Next base: position 44,931,515 of record NC_134455.1, on the reverse strand, counting down.
AATTGGGTTAACATTGTCCTCTGCGATAACTCTCTGACTTCTGTATGGAAAAGAAGAAATTTTTTCTTTTTGCCAATTTCATCATGTAGTTTAGCAAACAGCCTATTCTGTAATGGTTGACCTTTAATAAATTTACCATTCTTATAGTTTTACAAAAACTTAGTCGGTTGGTTTAATGAAGCAGGGTTTCTTATAGGTAATACAATTGCTGATAAAATGATATTGACTTTTATGAATAGTGTTGTACATTAATCTGTGTTGTAATGAATAAGCAGAAATATTTGTTGACATTGACAAAACTGTGTAAGACATATTGGAGATATTTAAAACTTTGTACCCGGCACTTCATAAAAAAAAAGGAAATCATGACCACAATATGGAAACTGAGATCATATTAAATACTGCGCTGAATACTGAAGGATCTAACATGAACCTGTGAAGGAATTACAGGAATTAAAAAAAATTAACTTTGAACTAAGTTTTTTACTGTTAATTTTTAATTAAGAACAAGGGTTTTTGCTAGCAAAAAAACAGAATTGTAAATATTAAAAAAAAAACATTTATAATGATATTGTGTAAAAATAAATTAACTCATTACAAAAATGGTTGATTTATTAAAAGCTATCAAAAATCGAATGAGAGTGATTTTTGATAGCGATACTGTAAAAAAATTGTATATTATTAACGTTTTCTTAAGTTGAAGTTTTCCTTTACTGATTACAGGCACTGTTTTGTAACAGAAAGGATTTGTTGATTTGTAGCTTTACATTATCCACATCTTGCTGATGGCAGTGATGCATGTAAAGCTTCTGCCATATATGAGGCACTGTCTGATTAATGCTTTCTCTACGTTTAATAATGTTCATTACACAGCTAGTCTCTGTTGTAGAGCCCATTACTTATAGTACTGAATTCATGTCCATTTTGATGGGTTTGGCATGCATATGTACAGTCAGGTTGAGCTCAGTAAAGAATGTGGCAGAAAATCACTTAATTCACCTGATTCAAAAGACACTCATGTCTTATATCAAATCACTCATAACCATTAATTTTGTGAATGATTATCTAATAATAATAATAACCCAATATTATTATTATTTTTTAAGTCATAGCATTGATTTAATATAGTAAGTGGTGTGACATTTTAATTCCATTCAATTGGATGATGTAAATTTATTTTCTCGTAAAATAGTAAATTATAATTTATGTACTAGCTTCAGATTATGCAAACTTGTGAAAAGGTTTGTAAGACAAATTGGACTAGTGAATGCATCGCACCTCTGGAATAATTTAGTATTGTGTTATTACATTATAATGTAATAATAAGTAATGCAAACAAAATATTACAGTTTAATTTATTATGAAATGAACTATATTAAAATAAAACTTTAGTTAGGAAATAATGTTACAGTACAAAATTACTTGTCAACTGCCACTTTCTTGTTGTATGTATATTATAAATCTTTTATCATTTTGATCTCGGTTGAAATTTTTTCTTTAATTAGAAGAGCGTGCCTGTATTTTTATGGTTATATATATTTTTTTAAATTTATGAATACAATTTTATCAATAAATTATTACATTCTGGACTATCCTATTGTACTAATAATTTAATCGGTGTATGAAGGAAAAAATTGGTGATGTACTAAATAAATATACCTTTCATTTTCAGTTTTCTTGCAATTATTGGAAAACTTGTGGGTGTCGTAACTTGTCGTTTAAATTCGGACTTGCGTTGTTCCGTTAAGTACTGTTTGTAGACGAGTATTGCTCGTTCCGATTCGAGTACATTCAATAGGTTGCGTGCTACGGTTTTGTTCGGTTGCGGTCGGCCGCGTCTTGCATCTTGTATCCTAGTTTACACGCATATGTAGTTATCATTTAAAGTGTATAGATTTTAAGTGTTATTAAGTAATAAACTCTCGACTAGTGTACTCCGAATGAGATGTTTAAACTTTGGTAGGGCTTTTATTTAATTTTTGTTAAAAATTTTATTTTGTGTTTTTTTTATAGCAAATGTTAATTTCGTTTCTTTATTTCTGTCGCCACGAAGATCGGTAACGAGATACAAAACATTTATAAAGGGTGCCTACAACCTAGAGCCTGATGAGAAATTCATTCTGATCGATAAATGATCGAATCTTTTTTTTTAGTTATTTATATTAAGAAAAGAGGTTATTCAATCACCGGCGTTTCTTAAAAATTAATCTGAAAATTAATGAACTTAATCAGAGCGCGAAGAAAATATTAAAAGTAAATATGTTCATATTCGCTAGTGCGATGGCGGTTGACATTTTAGCTGACGAAAATAGTTTTGTTATTAGCTGAATTTACACTAGGCGTGTGTTAAAGTTCCGTAGGAAACAGACCTGTTATCGATAGATAGGCAGAGGCAAAAAGTGTTTTCACTGTACATGAAAATTAACTCATTGGTACGCTTAAATGCTTTACATTAAAAAAATAACAATATTTAGTTTAATTCGTTAATTTAATCAATTTTTTAGATAAAACATTATAGCATTAGTCAAATACCTACTAAATGGACAAATAAAAAGAAATAAGATGTTCGTAGTACATGCAAACGTTAACATTCTTGTAAGAATAAAATCTTTTATTCAGTTATTAATGGTCGTATGTTAAAAAAATATCATACGTCTACTAGAGAAAACAAAAGAAGTTGTGAGCCATTGTATCGTAGTACTATGCGTAAAATGACGTCTCTACGAATTGAAAATTAGCTAATTTATTGTTTAAAAACTTTAAAAAATTACATTATTATATAAAAAAAATTATTTATAAAACCTAGTTGTTCATCTTTGTTTTTTATTTTTTAATGACTTATATGACCGTATTCATTACCTCTATTTGAGTATTTTCAGACTACACATTAGAGGTCTCTAAGATAAACATGATTTTAAGAAAACATTACTTGTTTATCCAATGAACTCATTAGATCGAACAATGAAAACTATAGCCATTCGATATATAATATTAGGTGAGGATTCAAATGAAATAATATTTACATAACAACTCTCTTATAAAATAATTATGAAACATTTAATATAAACAATATGATCATTATTATTTTTTTAAGGAAAAAATATTTTTCGATAAATTCAAACGTTTCAGTTTAATTAGTATAAATCGTTTAATAATGCGAGGTATATCTTGATTAGTTAATACTTGTTTGTACATTTTACAATATTTGTTGAAGTACGATTGAAATCTATCGGTTGCTTCTCACGCACGTATGCCTTACACAACCTTTCACGATTTCCCTTTAAGCGTTCTACAATGTTGTAAGAGGTACGTTATTGTTATTGTTATTTTATCTGTATGTATTTATTTGGTAATATTAAGCCAAACACATTTTATAATTTTAATGACTAATTATGAGCAATTTAGAGCTCAAATACTTATTACTAAAATTATTTTGTTGTTATTTTATTTAAATTTTACTGGCGGACGTACTGGAAGAAATAAAACAAAAGAGATGATGAAACGTGAATTTCGATGAGATAAAAAGTTTTGTAGTAAAATCTTAAAATAAATCTACTTCGACCATACGTAAACTGAAACGAAGAAAAATCTTCTTGTTGGCTGTAAATATGTCTTCTTCATAAATTTGTTTACGGTTTTATCCAAGATTTGACCTAGAAAGATTAAATTTATTAATCATTTCTGTAAAATAAAAAAATCTCTAAGTTTAAATTTAAACTCGGTCACGTTTTCCAAATTTATACTGTGCGTCACAAATTTTCACTCGAATCGTTGACATATTATCATGTAAATTTATAAATATCGCCAGCCTCCGTGGCACGAGTGGTAGCGTCTCTGCCTTTCATCCGGAAGTCCCGGGTTCGAAACCCGGTCAGGCATGACATTTTCACACACGCTACAAATCATTCATCTCATCCTCTGAAGCAATACCTAACGGTGGACCCGGAGGTTAAAAAAAAAAAAAATTAACTTCTGATGAATTCTTTTCGAGATCTTTGAGTGATTGCTCAAATTTTTCGGCCGTCAAGTCGTGACTCGTTCTATCACGTTCCTTGAGTAGTCAATCTCCTTACGTCATTGATATTAAAGTATTATTTTTTGTTGCTACCGTTCCCTTTATTTGGATTCAAATTAGAACATTTGCTTATGCGGTCGAAGGGCAGTAAAGGCAGGTAATCTCATAGATTGCGTTGCTATTTCGTCGAGTTTTTGCTTTCCGTCCTTGTATCTTTATTTATCGACTTCTGAAAAAAAATTAAAAAGATTTAACTATATTTTTTTATATTTATTTAACGGGACTGTAACTTAACTTTTCTTTTGTAGAACTCACTGACACATTTTGTACGAGCACAGATGTGTAACTTTTATTTCTGTCACGCTCTTACAGCCTTCTATCTGATTGTGATTCGTAAATCGGTAACTAACACTTTGTTGTTTTTTTATTCATGGTAATTTCCAGTGAGCCTCGTTTGAAAGTCAAATTCTGCATCTCTGTAAACCAGTATTTGGAGGACCCGCAATACGGACAATTATGATCGTTTCAAGTAGTTTGGACAACGTATATTATTTCTTAATGGATTTGATTCACTGGAATTTCGTCCAGATAAATTACCGATAGAGAATTTTTTCCCCCTTACCGATGACTTTTTCTTAAAAAATTAAACCGTGTTGCAACATCTCTTTTTTCTAGTAGGAAAAAAGAGATATTATATTTTCTATAAACGTTGTGAAACTAATTAGATCCCTAGAAATCTATTTCATCTTTCCATTTTTTTTTTTACACGGAAGGGATTGATGTCGGTCATAAAATTCTATTCTGAATGACGCACAACTTCTTTTTATCAAAATCGTTTGGTTCTATTACCCATTTTTTGTTTAACTGGCCGCGCCGCCAGTTTCCTAGGTAGATGTAAATATTATTTGTTTGTAACATCAGGTTTAGAATGTTGTTTTAAGTAGGAGTACACTACATTTTACAATTAATGGTTACTTTTATTCGTTTTGAAATATCTAAACTGTACAAAAGCTATTTAATACTGAAAACAACAAATCTCAAAATAGTAAAGGGAAAGTTATTACAATCGAATTACTTAAAAATTGTATTAAGTAACCGACTCGAATAAATAGCAAAGTCTTATGACGATGTGGTGAGAATAGGTTCCTGGACTTTTAAACCTCTAACAACTACGCATCAAATATTTTTACTTCTTAAATTAAGTTGAAATAAAGAATTTAAATTCAAAATGATCATTATTTTTCCTTCTTTGAATATTTAAAATCGTGGGTAATGATGAAAGCATAGGCTTACGGGTCTGATAAACGATAACATTTATTTTAGGCAAAGGTGTTTACTGTTCGGCGTTGTAAGTAATAAACAATGTACTGGTTTTTACATTTCATTTTCATATCGGTTATAAATAAGCCATAACTAATTTTATTTTGTGAGATGGCGGCCATCGACTGGACTGACTGCTTCGGTTATTTTGCCGTATGAGAATGGAAACTTGATGAAAACTGCCGTGCATGACCGGGATTCGGATCCCGGGCCTCCGGATGAAAGGCTGTGATGCTACCACTCCGCCACGGAGATCAGTCATACCTAATTTATTACAGTGTATCGAGTTAGATTTTGATAAAAACATTTATAATTGACTGCCTTTTTAATAAACTTTTTTTATACATATAAATTATGCTAAATAATTACCACATGAAAAAATTTCAGTGAATTTTTAATCAAAACAGAACTTTTTTAGCTGGTAATAACTCTTGAAGTACTTCCATTAAAAATTTAGTTTTTGAACACACAGAAAATAACTAAAATTCAGTTTAATTTGAATAAAGTACTATAGACGAATTATATTTTGGACCGAAAATATCAAGTAAAACAAATATTTTTTTTTAAGTCTGAGGATTCAACAAGAAAGGGGTAATGCACGACAACTGCGGTCGAAGAGGTGAGGATGGAGCAATGTTTGATGCGCCGATAGATTTCAGTCCTATAGTTAAAAAATTATGTATTTTATTAATATCTATTTTAAGCTACGTCTGTTAATATGTTGCACTTAAAACAACTTAATTCTTTGTCAGATTCCATAATGTTATCTTTAACAGCCAAGATTCAGGGTGTGTAAAACTTAGTGGAAAATATATTATTTAGCAAAGTGTGGATTCAAATTCAATTTCTTTCTAAAATTACTTGTTCTTAAGGCTTTTGTTAAACATTTATTTCTCGATACTTTTCGAATTAATTTATTCTTTTCACATTTTTTCGACAAAAAACCTTTTTTTCAGCCTGCTAGAATTTATAAATACTAAAAAGACTCACCTCGAATTCTACAAATGAGTAACTAAAATGATTATCTTAAATTATATCTGTAATATTCGCTTAATATTAATAATTTTTACCTATACCTAAACCGTGTTAGCATCCGTATTATATTGATGTATGTATTCGTATTTATCTAAAAAAAGAATATTATTCTAAAGTTAACTTTGTTAATCTAAATTTTAACTGCTCAACAGTTTCCGGTAAATTTAATATTTTGAACTATACTTGCTTTAGAATACAAATGACTTTGGTCTTGCTTGAGCAATTTTGTCTTGTAGTAGTTACATCTTTCTTAAAATCATCTGCACGTTTTTTTAGAGCTGTCTGAATTTATATTTCAAACACTTTTCCAATTTCGAAAATAAATTTTAACTTTCATATTTATCAGATTAATTAACCGATATAAATAAAACAGAACCCATTTTTTTTTATCAAAAAGAAAGTTGAAATTCACTCTGACCAAAAAAATATACGCTCCATAAAACGAATAAATTTTCACCCCACCATTTAAGGGATTGTACTGAAAATTTAGTTTTTTTTTAAACTTACTTAAGATTGACTTAATTTAAGAGGAACAAAATATAATTTGTATCTTCTAAAAGAAACATCTTTATATGATTTTCCCAACGGGTTGTTAAAGAGGGACAAGAAACCGACTACGAGTAAAAGCAATACAGTCAAACTTAACGCTATACATAGAACTGCTATTTTTTTTCTTTTTTTTTTTAGAGTCTTCGGGAACGCCGCCGCCGTTAGGTATTGCTGTCGAAAGATTAAATAGATTATTCTTATAAGGAAAACAAATTCTTTGGATCAAAGGAAGTAAAATGCAATTTAAAAGTTTTTGTTATTTTTACAAATTGAATTGTATTCAGTGTCAATCATGGGCTGTAGACAAAGTGTTCCTACTTTATAAAATAATAAATTTTTAATTATTTTAAAATCAATAATAAATTAAAAATTTCACTGATAACTTGTAGTTTTTACATTCACTTCTTTATGTTAGAGACATTTTGAATTCATCTAAAAAATTCATAACGGTTGAGTTCACTTTACAGCTCAATTTATTTTAATATACCAATTCATAAATATTCATATTAAAAATTATTTATTTATTTAACATGTTAGCATTTAATACGTTTTTTTATTATATTTCTTTTGATCGTTATTAATTAAAAGAAAAAGAGATTATAACATGTATTTTCACGATTAATGAGAATTATTAGTATTATTTTTTTTAGTTGAACTGTAATAGGTATAAAACATTTTTCGTCTGGATAATACATGCATTATAAAAGTAGCCAATAAATCATAATATAAAACAAAATTAAAAAGTACAATACTGTTAAATGTAAGTTCAATTTAATAAACTTCTTGATTTAAATAGTCGTGGGTACAAGAATAAGTTTGCAAACGCTAACGTAAACGCTAGTGTATAAATGAAAGGATATAATAAAGCTAAAGATATTACGAAAGGTTAATTTATAGCAACGAGAAGTTGATTAAGTTTGGACCCGAATGTAAGGGACTTTTCTGAAAAAGGGTGAATATATGTCAGCTGATCGGTTCAGAATATTCATATATTTACTGTTTCTAAAAAAGTTTATTATTTATTTATTTTGTTTATTTAAAAATTTTATACTTGTTTTTATCGCATACTTATTTACATAAATAAATAATATTTATTACTTTTTTTAACCTCCTGGATCACCGTTACGTATTACTTCAAAGGATGAGATGAATGACAATTTTTGTAGCGTGTGAAAGTGCCAGGCCTGACCGGGTTACGAACCTGGGACCTTCGGATGAAAGTCCTACGCTACCACTCGCACCAAGGAGGTCGGCAATATTTATTACTTTATGTATTTATCAATTACGTTAACCTAATGATCAAACCATTTTTTTATTAAACTCACGTAAGAGTAAAAGCGTATTTATTTAAATTATAATTAAAAATTTTAATTTGCTTTTAAATAATAATTAAATACAAATAAATGTTTTTAAATTATTAAACAGTTGTTAATTAATTTAAACAATTGTTATCGAACCCTATAATCTATATCGCTTTAATATTCGATACTTCATTTGAATTTCAAACGTGTTTCTTCTTTTACTAATAGAAAATGAAATCGTCTCTATTGCTATCTGTTTCGTTCCTTCAAATATTCATATTCTTTGTTCCCTTAGTGCTGTTTAAGATGAGTCATGTGATATGTATGCAGTGTCTGACTCGACGTCAGAGTGTTTGGTTGCTTTGTAACTGGCTCCGTACTTCGGTACTGAAACTGGTTATAGTTTTGTGAATTTAGGAGAAATTTTCGGTCCAGAGGTTTCCTGAAGCTATTGGTATTGTTTTGGTGGTTTTTTGTGAGTGCGCGAGATAGGTGTGAGTGATTTTTCGTGTGTTTTACATTTTTAATAGTGTATAAAACTTTGTGTTGAGTTTCAATAAGGTTCAGAGTTGCTTGCTTCTACATTATTATGGATGCAGGTGTTTAATATAAATTGTTATCTATAATTACTTTATATTATTAATAACAATAGCTTACATGATAAGCTATTGTGGCTTGAACAGAATTAAATTTATTTCTTTTGTTTGCGTTATCTCTTGATAAGAGACCTATAAATATAATATTAAGCTACTTTATTATATTAAGACTGTGCGTGTTACTTACTTTGTGTATAGTAGTGAGTATATTATTTACATCTAACCACATTTGTGTGTGTTATAAACATGCAGTGTGTTAGTATATGAATATTTTAATTTATAAGTTACTGGAATAGAAGTCAAGTTTAATCTTGTTATATATAGACTTAGTTTTATTAGTCTTGCTTCTAGTAAGTGACCCCCTAACCCCCGTATTGGACCCCCTCCGATTATAGTGAGTGGGGTATCAAGTTAATTGGGTTTGAGTTGAAAGGTAGATTTTTAATTTTTTATAATTGAATTGTGAGATGGCTGACAAAGGTTTTAAACCTAAAAAAAACACTGGCTCGTTCCCCTGTTAGGATGGAAGTATCGCAGCAGGAACAATCTGTGAGCCAATTGGAGAGCGTGTCTCTGCACCCTACACCTAATGTACGGACGGTCCCGCTTCCACAAAGAGATAAGAGAAGGGAGGCCCTTGGTGATAAGCCTCAAAAACGTAAACTAGAGGAGATTGAAGCTAGCACAGATAGTGATTCTACCGAGGGCACAGACTTTGATCAGTTGATGAAAGAAGTTGGAAATTTAGTGAAATTAGTGCATGAAAGCATTAATACTAAGAAAGAAATTAAAGAATGCGCTTTTAAGATTTTTGAATTAGCTAAAGACTTAGGAACCTCGGTGAGGGCTCTTTATGAGCTCTCACATCCGAAGCAATGTAATGAGATTCCGACTCAGACTGAATTGTCACACCAAAGTCAAGTAGTGGACATAATGGCGGATATAACATCGGACGATGATCTGATACGCCTCCTACATAGGAAATGGCCTATTGATTTATTGCAGCGTCTTGTACAACTAGAGGAATATCCACAGGAGGGTGACACGTGCCATTTTCATGACATTGTGAAAAATAAAAGCGTTCAAGAATCTAGGAGGTACCAAGCGAAACCAGGTGAAAAAAGTAAGATATCTCTACTATAATGTGTAGTGGTGCTTCTACGATTCAATTTACGCGATATACAATATTTTATGACTCATCGGAGCATGAGGAGCCATTACTCAAGACGATATTAGCTGCCTTGAAAAGAGTTGTAAGTAGTTCTGCAGTGCCGACTTTCGTTCTGCCTGGAGGCAAATTCGGGACAAGCTTACGCAAGATTATATTGTACTTGCTTCGTCAACAGGAGGAAAACATTAAGATTTATGTCCGACCAGGAGAAGGACTGCGTCAAGAAGTAAAACATGTCTCAAGAACTACACCCGCGGTAACTGATAGCGGTACTGTTATTGTTAAAGCGCAGGGAAGATCCTACGCGGATTTATTACGGACTGTCAAGTCTTCGGTGTCACAAGAAGAAGTGGGTGATATTTTGTCACTAAAGAAAGGTGTAAATGATGATTTACATATTCGGGTCCAAGGTTCAACGAAAGCTGCCGAGCTGAAAACGTTATTGAAAACCAAGGCGGCGGATCTTAAAATTAATCTCAGGTCACGTGAAAGCAGGTGGACAGTGGTACATGTTAAGGACATAGCCATGGATACAACAGAAGAAGAAATAACCACTGCGTTATCGCGAGTTCTCGGTGAGGACGAAGATTTTAAATTATCGTCAATAAGACAAGCTTACGGTGAAACTAAAAACGTCACCGTAATCACGAACTTCCGAGCTGCAAAAAAATTAACGGAAAGACGGGTTCGCATCGGCTGGGTTCATTGTCGAGCGTACATAAGAGAACCGGAAGAAAGATGCTTTAGATGTTGGTCTTTCGGCCACGTCTCTGCGACCTGCAAGGGTGTGGACCGTACGCAACTGTGCTTCGGGTGTGGAAAAGCGGGTCATCACAGAGCACAATGTAAAGACCTGACAACGTGCATGCTATGTGGTAAGGAGGGCCACAGGACCGGTCGGTGTACTATTGCAAAATAAGATTTCTACAAATCAATTGCAATAGGAGCCGACAGTCGTGGGACACCGCTTTGACGGAGCGCTAAGACGTCATTTTTGTGTCGGAACCTCATTATGATCTTACTTCTGGAACAGGATGGCTAGTGGATACGACAACAACGTCAGCTATTGGTTTTCCGGTGTCTGGGATCCCTATAATTAGCAGTGGCAGCAGTGACGGTTTTATATGGGCCGACCTCGGTGAAATGGTGGTATTTTTTTGCTACAATTCTCCAAATGCGGGAATAGATAATTTTGTAGTATTCCTAGAAATTCTTGCAGGAGAAGTTATGAGGCATACAGGTCGTAAAGTCTTAATTGCTTGAGACTTTAACGCCAAAAGTCCCGAATTTGCGGGAACTGTAAACAGTCTAAGAGGGCGTCACCTGAGTGAGTATGTTAATACACTAGGGCTGACGTGTATAAACGGTGAAGATATGACGTTCCGTAGACGAATGTCGTGTTCGACAATAGATTTAGCTTTTACAACGAGTACTGATATTAACGACTTCTTTGATTGGAGGATTATTAATAAAGATAGTCTATCGGACCATCTATTTATAGCATTTGAGACCCGATCCAGGGAAATTCGTGTAACGCCGGGAAGGCTGATCGTCTCCAAAAAAGGATGTTTACGGTTTAGGGACAGAATAATCCTAAGACTTGCTGGCGATATGTCCCCCGAAGACTTTGTGGAACAAGCAAGATGAATGCGGAAAAGCGGGGGTCTTAGTTTATCCCCGGAGACAGCAACATGCTTACTGGTGGTCGCCTGATTTGGAACAACTACGGAAGGCAGCATGGAAAGCAAGAAGAGCCTACCAAAGATGGGGTAAGCAGAATGCTAGATTAAGGGATGCTGCGCGGGAGGTATACGTGGAAGCAAGGAATGCATATAATTCATCAATTAAAAGGGCTAAAGCCAGTTGCTGGAAGCGACTGTGTCAAGATATAGATGCTGATCCATGGGGCAAGGGTTTTAAAATTGTTACCAACAAGTTAGGGAAGAGATTACCTGCCTTAACAGACGATAAGGTCCATCGTGTTGTAAAGGAATTATTTCCTCAGAAAGCGGATCCTATTCGGGAGGAGATTGTGGATAATAACTTTGAACTTCTCGACGCTAGTGAGCTATTAATGGCGGCGAAACGACTGAAGCTACATAAGGGAGTCGGGCCAGATGGCATTCCAGCCGAGATAATCAGAATATTAGCAGAGAGGATGCCTGCAGAGCTTCTTAATATCATGAATAAGATCCTGAGAGATGGTTGTATTCCAATGCAATGGAAAGAGTCCAGGTTGGCCCTTATCAAGAAACCGGGGACCGATGACTTACAAGTAGCACATAGACCTATATGCATGACCAATAACATCTGCAAACTCCTAGAGAGATTGCTGGAATTACGTCTGAAAAATGCGATTGAAGAACATGGTGGCCTTTCTAACGCACAATTTGGTTTCCGTAAGGGGCGTTCTACGGTGGGTGCTGTTAAGACAGTTATGCGTCTGGTGGACGAAGCGGCATCGGGTACTTGACGCACCAGGAAGATACCAATTGTGATATTGCTTGATGTGAGCAATGCTTTTAATTCGCTGAAATGCGATGCGATCCTACAAGCGTTGAGAGATAAGGATATTCCTGGATACCTAAGAAGAATTATCCAGAATTACTTGCAGGATAGGTTTGTCGTTTGTCATCAGGGTAGATCCTGCTTCCGCTTCAAAGTGACGTGTGGAGTGCCTCAGGCTCTGTCTTGGGGCCACTCCTTTGGCATCTGGTCTATGACGGAATTCTCGGGCTGAGATATCCTCTGGGTGTTTTCCCAGTGGCTTTTGCTGACGATCTGGCCTTGGTTGTTACTGGAAAAACTGAAGTAGAGGTATCGGAGAAGGCAAACGCAGCGATACGAATGGCAGAAGTCTGGATGTCCACTAAAGGCTTAAAACTTTCGCATGGTAAAACAAAATACGTAGTCATAACAGGCCGTAGGAGAATATCTGACATCCTAATCCGAGTAGGGGGTAATCTTGTCCAGCAACAGACTTCAGCCAAATACTTAGGGATCTGGCTTGACAAGAGGAGGAGTTTTACGGCACATGTGAATGAAATACGTAAACGCGTTGAATGCATGGTCAAAAATCTTAGCAGATTACTCGGGAATATGACAGGATCCAGAACTGCGAAGCGTAAGATTTACGCTCACGTAGTTAATTCCATCTTACTTTACGGTATACAAGTCTGGGAAAGAGCTCTGCGTGCCGAAAAGACCAGAAGAGCCCTTGAAGGAATACAACGGCGCATGGGCTTAAGAGTGATATGCGCATATTCTTCAGTCTCCACCGAGGCAGTACTCGTAATTGCAGGAGTTCCTCCGCTTAAACAACTGGCGGAGATGCGAGTGAATATAGCACGTGGACAACCTTCTAAAGAAGCATATGAAGAGATGCTGCGTAATTGGCAACATCGTTGGGATGTAGCCAACACGGGACGATAGACACATCGTTTGATACCTTTGATCCGACCATGGATAAAATGGAAGTTCGGGGACATAAATTACTGGATAACGCAATTTTTTACAGGGCATGGGTCGTTCAGGTCCTATTTATGTGCAAGACAAAGGGTAGATAACAGCAACTGTCCTTACTGTGGGGCATATGATTCCCCTGAACATGTAGTATTTGAATGTAACCGTTGGACTGAAAGCAGGCAATCCTGTGTAAGATGTATAGGGCCATTATCTACGGAGAATGTGGTGGATAAAATGCTACTTAACGAGGATAACTTTAATGTGATCTCGTCGTTCATAACCGCAGTTATAAAGAAGAAAGATGAGGAAGCTCGTCAAGAAGAAATCGCTCGCTGATGACGGCTTGTCGTAGGTGGAATTTCCGTTTGTCAATATTTGAGAGAATGGGCAATATTGAGATATAGCTTTGAGTGTGGTTTACACACCTTCCGTGACATAAAAAAAAAAAAAAAAGTCAAGTGGAGATTTTTGCATTACGGTTAATGTGTAGGAAATCGAAGAGATCGGGTTCAAATGAAAATTGAACTAATCTTCAATTAAAAGCGTCGGCTGTGTAAGTTAAAATGTATGAAACGGGTAGGTTATTGAAGATGTAAGATGAAGGAGGTATGTTGAGTTAAGCCTAGAATAGTAAGGAATGAGGTAGTGCACTAAACATTACGTATGGCTGATGAAAAAAAAAATTGAATAAGAATCTTGATACAAATTTAAAAAACATTAATAGCTTTTCTATTTCATAAATCCAGTCGTGGTAGACTGCTGATGCAGATAACAACAATCAAATGCTAAATCGAGGATTTACGTTTATTAGTCAACAATAATTAAATTATGAAATCCCATTATATCTTTTAATTATGGGCCTAATTAATGTATTTAGCCTCGGTAATAAGGTTTCATTTCTCAAGTGAAACCCATGAATCCCTAGATACAAGCGGTCACGATAAGTAGGATCGCTTTCCCCGAAGCTGACGTCCTTTAGAGGATTACTAAGATTCTCGGCATTAGACTAGCTAGTCAATTCGAAGACTTTTTGAAATTGCTAAAAAAATTTAAAGCAAAAAATATAATACACGTTAAGTTATAAAAACATAGGTGCGCGCACACACCCGCCGGTCTGGTCTAGTGGTGAACGCGTCTTCACAAATCAGCTGATTTGGAAGTCGAGAGTTCCAGCGTTGAAGTCCTAGAAAAATCAGTTATTTTAACACGGATTTGAATACTAGATCGTGGATACCGGTGTTCTTTGGTGGTTGGGTTTCAATTAACCACAAATCTCAGAAATGGTCGAACATTTTTTTTTTCCACTCTACTTCTCTGGGCCGGTCCGACTGTTTGGTATTGCGCCACCCACGGGAGTGTCTGGTAAACTCTAACGAGCCTCCCCGCCTACCGGCTGAACGTCCGGCATGGCAGGTCGGCTCGCCGGTGTCAGCTCTTTTGAGTGATTTTCTGTTTGCCCATTTGGTAACCACGACATACCCCGAATAGCCGTAACGTGGTACCGGGTCTTTTCTTACTCTTCTTCTTCATCAGAACCTTTCTAAACCCTTGGAGTCCTCAGTGGATCATTGAGAACGACACACCTCAGCGTGCCGTCTCTCACCACTGAGGCTGTCCACCCTACCCAATTCTACACTAGTAACCTAGTCGCCTTTCATCTATATCCTTCTCTGTTAATACTGCTACTATAAATTCCGTAACCTTCTTCCAGTTTATTTCGCTCCTCAACATGTGCTCTAGGACCTCTGCTGGGCTCATACCTATTATGCCACAGTTCTTCCTTTTAATTGCCCACCTCTCGCAGCAGAAAAAAGTGTGTTCTGCATTGTCAATTCTCTCACAGTACATACATTCTGGACCTGGCCTTCTTCCAACACGATGGAGGTACTCATTGAAATTGCCATGGCCTGTAAAAAACTGCGTGATATGATAATTTAACTCACCATGTTTCCTGTCTAACCATAGTGCCAGATATGGAATCAGCTCCTTCGTGCGTCTGGTTGGTCCATCCTCCTGCCATCTATGTCTAAGTCTATCTTTTGCTTCACTTGCTTCGAGGCCTTGCGCCCTCTCGACTCTATTTAGGGCCATTAAGTCTATTGGTGGCACCCCAGACAACACGCACAACGCCTCATAGGAGACCGTCCTGTAAGCTGAAACAACCCCCAGCAACAGCCTCCTATGAGTACTAACCAGTCTGTTCAAATTTCTTTTAACCCTGACTGAGTGCCACCACACTGGTACTGCATATAACATCATGGATGTCACTGTGGATGCTATCGCCCTTCGCTTAGAGGGTCTTGGAGCTCTCTGCAAAGACATTATTATATTCAAATTCTTAGTCATCTGTTCACCTTTGGCACATATGTCTATTATATGCTGGGTGAACCGGCAATTCCTCTCATAAGTCACACCCAATTATTTAATCTTTTCGACCTCTGTTATTTGTTGGTTTCCAATTTGGATGGCCGGACGGTCTAAAATTCTCTTCCCTGTGAACATAATTTATTTACATTTCTCTATTGCCAGCTGGAGTCCCCTCTGTTTCAACCAATTATCTATCGTCTGTAACGTGTTGTTAGCACTCTCTTGTACATCGAAAGTTGTTTTACCCTTGATGAGTATCGCCAGGTCATCGGCATAGGCAATTACTTGTACCCCATCCTGATAGTCTAGTCTTAATATCCCATCGAAGGCCAGTATCCAGAGTAAGGGTCCCAGTAAAGAGCCTTGTGGCACACCGCCATAAATATTGAAACGTAGGCACTCACTCTGCGTGTCCACCAAGCATTCTCTATTTGAGAGGTATTCCCCTATCTGCCTTCTTAAATAAGGACTGATACCTTTTTCCACTAATGCCCTTTTTATTGATTCCCACTTGATAGAACCGAATGCATTTTTTACATCTAAAGCTATGAATAGGGGAATACGCCTCGTTCTCCATGTGCCGCTCCTAGTATCCTTAGCCCAGTCGATCACCTTTGTCGCCGCCTGTATCGTCGAACGACCCTTCATGAATCCAAACTGATTTCCACTAATGCCTATTCCTTTCACAAGTTCCTTAAAGATTCGGCCAGCATGCATCTTCTCCACTACCTTCGCCATGGTATTTAAAAGACTCAGTTGGTCTGTATAAAGGTTCTCCATTGTCATTTGTGCCTTTTGGGAGAAACACCACCCTAGATTCCTTCCAGATTCTTGGAAATGTCTTGTTTTCTAATCCATGGCTGGCAACATCAAGCATTTCATAAGGAATTCTCTTTATCAGCCCCTTTAAGGAGTGCCGCTGGAATTCCGTCTGGACCCGGGTTCTTCCTATTACTCAGTTGTGCTACAGCCAAGTGCAGTTCAGAGAACGTGAAGTGTCTGGGTTCGCAATCTATAACATTTCCTACAGTTTCTACTCTACCGGGGAATAGCTCATTAATTTGTTGTTCTACCTGCTCATTATTTAATATGGGCAGACGCCTTCCAAATCGCTTAGTGATTATTTTGTATGTCTGTCCCCAGGGGTCTTCGTCTAACTCCTCGCAGAGTCTGTGCCATTGTTTTTTCTTAGACATACGAATAGCTTTGTTTAAGGCCCGTCTGGTCTCTATATAAGCCAGAGATGCCTCCTCGTACTCCTGTCTGCCTCGCATTCTGAGTCTCTGCTTCCTTCTTCTGCGCGATTGTAGGAACCCTCTCAGTGTTTCAATCTCCATATTCCACCAATACACTGAGTCTCTATTAGCTCTTCTGTGAGCTACTCTGCCCATTTCTTGTCTTATAACGTTAGTCATTGCAACTGGTGTCATATTCTCTATGTTGATAATCCTTTCGGCCGTTCTATCGATTATGATCTCGATCTGTTCCGTTGTAAAACTACTATAGGGCATTTTCTCTCTAGTCACATAGTCTGAGCCTTTTATGGTAATCATAGTGGCATGATGATCACTCGCCACATCATGTGGTAACACTCGCCAGTCCCAGTGTTCCCTACTCCATCTATCGTGTATGATTGTTAAGTCCAAGACTGACGAGTGTCCTCTCGCCTCATATGTAGGGGTGCCATCATTTACACAATGGCAGCTAACTGCCCCCATATCCGTAAGGATCTCACCTCTGCGATTGGTGTATGCGCTCCCTGCTGCAATCGCTTTGCTATTGAAATCACCTAGAATAATGACTTTCTTCCTAGCGTTATTTACTACTCCTTGTATTATGTCTAGTCTTCTAGTAAATTCATGTATGTCACAGTTTGGAGACACATAGGCACCAATCGCTAGTGTTGAATCCACCTCCACCGCCAACATGCTTCCAGATCTGGACGTCAATCTCCATGCTATCCTGCCACTTACATCCATAATTGCCATGTAACCATTTGTATCCACCATCCAGCCTGATCTAGCAACAACGTACTTGTTCGGCTCCGTGATTATCAGTAAATCAGCCCTTTGCTCTATGACCAGTTCAGTAACCAAATCATGAGACATGGTGCTTCTGTTAGCGTTAACCATTATCACCCTAAGCATTTAAGTGTTTTCAGCACCCCCAGCCTACGGTGCGGTGTTCTTGGCTCCCACAATCCAGGCAGCTACTATGCTCCCGGCATTCAGCAGTCTTGTGGTCTCTGCCTCCACAATTGAAGCAGAGATCCATTCTGTCAGGGCCCTTGCACTCATGTTTACGATATCCAGTATTCCAGCATCTGAAGCACTTTTCCTCTGATTCCCTAATATATGCCCGACAATTTACCCAGCCAATCCTCAACCTTTGTTCCACCAGCTTACAGGCAGCCCTATACGAGGAGATAACTGTAACATTTTGGGTTTCGGCGTTCCCTTTTCTAATTGACTATATCTTGATGTCCTCATCAGTACCTACTCTTGCAGTAATTGCAGCAAAAATTTCTGTCTCAGTTGTGTCATATTCTACATCCCTGATGTGAACTATTGTGCGCCTTCCCGCTCTTGTACGCAGGTCAACATGCAGATCTGCCGCCTTATCTCGTAGGTTACTTGTAAACTCTGCAGCTTTCTGCGCTCCCTGAATTCTCACGTGGAGTTCTTCAGGAATGGTCGAACTGAGACTGTACAAGACTACCCTTCATTTACACTCATACGTATCATCCTCATTCATCCTCTGAAGTATTATCTGAAAGGTAATTACCGGAGGGTAAACAGGAAAGAGAAAGGTGCGCGCACACACAATTCCGTTAAGTAGTGATTGTAGAATGACTCATAAACTATTTACAGGTATTATACATGTAGTAAGTTATTACAAAATCTCTAACATTACTCTGTTTGATAGGATTTTTTAACAGTAATATAAATAAAAATTATGATAAATAGATAAGATATATTGATGTTTACCTGGCAAAGGTTTTTCAAACTTAACTTATAGCGAGTGGGTCTGTTAAGAAATTTTGTTTTCAATAAAGATTTTTCAGGATATTAAGTTTTTAAGTCATTTAATAGTTTGTGGTCTCTAAAATAATGGTCAATAGTGCAAATGAATACGAGTAAAATATTTTGAGTTGTAATTTTATCTTTTTTGACTATACATACAACAGCAAGTAAAGTACACATTAAACCGAGTATAAAATAAATCTAAGTACAAATAAATAAATATAAGCCGAGCAGTTTCACCTCTGTCTTTCACCCAGAGGTCCCGGGTTTGAATCCCGGTCAGGCATGCATTTTCACACACGCTACAAATCATTCATCTCATCCTCTGAAGTAATGCTTAACTGTGGACTCGGACGTTAAAAAAAAAAAGAAAAAAAAAAGCCGAGCAGTTATAGCAAGGTGCTTGCGGAGGGTAGTAAATGTACGGTTGTAAGTACAGAAAAAAGCGCCTTGCAGAACGGTTCTGTTATACAACATTACAAAAACAAAAACGTATTATTTATTACTAATTTATCTAACGAATATATGCAGTTTGGCGTTATTGTTACTGATTTGGTTGTTGGATTTATTCCTTTAACTTCAACGTATCGAGGATTATAAAAATCTGGATTTTAAATTTGATGAGGAGTGATATTTGTTAATAAAATATTATTCAGATTGTACGGACAATTTCATGCCGGAGTTCGGTACGGTACGTATGTTTTATGAGGGTCTAAATCGTTGTCTTAAGTCTCTTATCAGAGGTTTCCGCTACGTTTTTTCAAGTTATAGCTGCTACAAAGTATTTCAATTTCTGTGTTATTGCCTTTCTGTTATTGTCTTCCGCTTAGAGGTTGCCTTCCCTCTTTTTTGAAGCTGCTGATGACTGTCGCTAAAGCAGATCCCATTTTTTCTTTAGTTTCTTATGGAAAAATAACAAACAAGAAACAAAAAAAAAGCAAACAGATTTTCTTTGAATTTCAAGTTATCTGTTACGGCTTTAATATCGTTGTTACTTAAATAGAATTCGATTATTTATTTTAAAGGTTTATTCATATGTCCGTGATTTGCACTATACAAAATTAAAAATGCAGTACATACCTACCCAAATAAATGTGTAAATTTTTCAAAGGTTATATAAAGGAAATTATATCTAAAGGAGAAATTAGTATACCTCAAAAACAAAATGAAGCAATGAATTAAGCAATAGCTGGAAGAATTAAAGAGTTTCTTTTCAGATATTTTTGTTTACATCCAATCAGTGTTAATATTTTGGACAAATTAAATTTCATTAGGACGCTCACTTGAACTTAGGTTTTAACTATGGTACCGTTTTTGTACATTTCTGGTCATATTTCTCTTAGCTCAATAACAATTAGTGAATTTTTGTTAATTACGTAAATTATAATTCGCTTGATGCATAGACATGCTTTCAGCATTGAAATAATAAAGAATAAAATACCCTCACCTTCAACTTCACCGGTTTGTTTTTCACTATTACTTTGAGGAAGTCTTTTATTAACGAAGACTTTTCGATAATAATCAGCCCCTTTTTTAATTTTCCGCTTTGCTTTATTTTGTCATCCTTTAAAGCTTACATGCATTTTTTTTTGTAAATAAATTGCTATTGTCATTTTATCATCGACGAGGTTGGCAGTGGTTGAACTGAATTTTTTCTTCCTTGACGGTAATTAATTTAATGCTTAAGTACAGCCTTACGTTATGGCTTACAAAACCGTAACTTCCCCAATAGTTGGAAAAAGCCAGAACTGTTTTCATTACTAAAATAGGACCAAATCAAGAACAAGTAGGATACAGACCAATCACACTAATAAATAGCATGGGTAAGGTAGTCGAAAGATTACTAGAAACCCGACTCAGAGAAGAAATCGAGGAAAAAGGTTGTTTACATGCGGAGCAATATGGCTTTAGAAAAGGCCGGTCTACGATAAACGCGATCGACAAAGTTAAGACCTGGGCATTAAATAGTAGAAACGGCACGTGGAGAACTAGGAAAATCCCACTTATTATAATGTTGGATATAAAAAATGCTTTTGGATCTGTTCCTTGGAGAGCCATTATCCAGCATTACAAGCCATGAATATAAGTGATTATCTAGTCAACCAGATTAATCAATACCTTTACCATAGATTCATTGAGGTTAAAACGTTAGAAGGAAAATCCACATTTGAGATATTTGGAGGAGTTCCACAAGGATCAGTCCTTGGGCCTATACTGTGGAATATTTTTTATGACAAAATTTTTAGATTAGATTATCCCGAGGGGGTTGTTGTTGTTGGATATGCTGATGACATTGCTATCCTAGTAGAAGACAGAGAAGTTAATAACCTAGAGGATAAAGCAAATCAGGCGTTACGAATAATTGATGAATGGCTGGTAGGAAGCATGCTACAGATATCCCCTAACAAATCCTGTTGTTTGGTGTTTTCAGGTAGAAGACCTATTAGAAACCTCAATATAAACATTAGAGGAGAGAGAATTAAGGAGGTCAAAGAAGCAAAGTATTTAGGGGTTCTTTTGGATAAAAGCCTAAGATTTAGCAAACACGTATAGATGATTTGTAACAAGGTCACCCCTTTGATTAAGGCATTAAGGACTCTTTTCCAGAACCATGGTACACCGAAAATGGTAATAAGGAGACTGATAACTGCGGCTACCACGTCAGCAATTTTATATGCGGCCCCGATATGGGGAGATACAATGAATATTCAGAGAAACAAAACAAAATTAAAAAGAGTACACAGGCTTGCTTTACTGCGTGTAGCCGCGGGATACAGAACAGTGTCATACGACGCGCTGTGTATACTAACGAAGGTTCTACCCATTGATTTACAAATTAAACAAAGAACATTTAGATATAGGGGTATGTCCAAAGATGAGATTGAACGGCTAATTGATCAAGAGTGGCAGGATACATGGACACACTCTAGAGTTGGGGATTGGACCAGGCGACTAATCCCCAACATAAATATGTGGACTAGTAATAGAATAGGTAATGTAGATTTTTATACGACACAACTGTTGACGGGGCATGGCTCGTTCGGCCATTATCTGTTTAGAATTGGAAAAAGACCTACCCCACAATGTGTGTACTGCCCAGAGACTGATGATGCGGAACACACTGTGTTTGTATGCCCAAGATGGGCTCCAAATAGAAGAGAAATTTCGGACAACGGACTTACACCTGAAAACCTCTTAAATTGGATGGTCTATAGTGACGATAACTGGGATTGGTTCCGTAGGTTTGCCGGGGAAATCTTACGCACCAAGGAAGAAGAGGACAGAAGAAGGGGTTTGTGAAATTAGGGTAGGGAGGACAGTCCCTCCGTGGAGGGCCCGTACGCCGTGGTGTGCGGGTTCCTGAGAAGGGGGGGAACTCCTGGGGAGTGTGGGACAAATAAATGATCGAGTCCCGGTTGGCGGTGACGCTCCTGCGGGTGCCTCGGTGCTTAGTGGGGGCGGTACCGCTGATTAGAGGCAAAGACATAATGACCGAGACCCGGTTCCCTGCTGAGGGGATGGGAGGTGGCGTAGCCATACCCCGTCTCCGAGGCGGGGGATTAGAGGCGGGCGAATAAAATAAAATTAAAGATCCGAGACCGGGGGAGCTAACCTGCCGTGTCGGGTGTACAACCGGTGGGCGGGGGACACTCCCTTAGAGTAAAAGGACACTCTCCCCGACTGAGTATACTTAAATGGATATCCGGCCGGGGAGAGTAGGGGAAGAAAAAAAAAAAAAAAGTACAGCCTGCTGGCAACATTCAACATTACCTAAGCCGCCTGAATTGATAACAGTTAATTACCTTCCCAAACCTTTCTTTTTTTGCGCAGGAGGAGGAAAAATCTACGCCCAGCAGCCTGCATGGCTTTGTGAGGTTTCCGTCAGAGATGGGGACTCACTAAAATCTCCGACAGCATTAACCCGGGACGCGTTGTTCACCACACCGGTCACCTGAAAACCGGGTCAGGAGTCTCACATACTACATCGATGGCAGCGATCCGGGGACTTCTACCACCTCTGCATACATGCTGTCCCTTCTCGGCCTTCCCCATACATACTTGATCCTCCTGCTGCACATGATCTATATCCTATGCTCTTTACATACAGCGCACTATGGGAGATGTAGAAGGCAGCAGCTCTACCGCAACCTCATGCCAGTAGGTGATGCCAAACCACGTGCTTATCGAAGATCCAGGGAGGAGACGTCCCGATCCGGGACGTCTAGTAAAACAACGAACGCTATTCTTCGCGTACGCCAGGTGCTCTGGATGGCAACATCCACAGTTGAGACGACTTTTAAGACGGCATCCGTCGTTGATCTACCCTGCCGAAACCCAAATTGATTATGAGAGAGATCTCCGCCCATCTCTACTTCATTCCTTAATCTGCTCGCCAACATTGTTTCTAGTAGTTTCCTCATTGATTTTAATAAACAGATCGGCCTGTAAGCTGTAGGGTCATCCTCACCTCTGCCCTCCTTCCTTAGCAGGACAAGCCTTGCACTTTTCTTTTGAACTCCAAAACGTAATTGAACAAATCCAATACAACAAAGGGAATAATTTCAACCTTCACCTTCACTAACTCTGCCAGTACCTCATTCGGACCGGGAATTTTTTAACTTTACAGAAGCGGTTTGCAGTTTCTGCAGCGTAAACAAAGGAATGTCATCCGCTACTAACTATTTCCACTTGGTGACAGCATGGTGAAAAAGAGCTTCCATAACCCTGTTAGTCTTCTGTCTTGTTAATACCGACAACCTCCTACCGAATCTACCTGTTACTACTTTATATCCCGTGCCTCACGGGTTTTAATTTAATTCCTCACATAACATTTTCCAGCAGTTTTTCTTCTATTTGAGTACGGATGATTTTAGTCTTCTCCTCGCATCTCTGATATCCTAGTGTGCCATCTCTGCATTCTCTGTCAGACCTCTGCCTCTTAAACACTGAAACCTCGTACAGGCGCCATTTCCTACGTACACTAGTATACTGACTTCCTCTGAGTGGATCGATATTTCCCGATACTTGTCTTTACCAATTCTGACATAATTTCCGTGAACTCTTCAGGACTAATCCGCCCAAGCCATTGTGCTTTATTAAGCAGCGCCTCCCTAAAACTCTCTATATTCTTGGGTCCAACTCTTCTCGGACACCTTGTATTTACTAACGCTATTCTATCGTTGATCACAATTTCAATGCCACGATGGTCGCTCAGCATATCGTCCTCAAACACCCGCCATTCCATCACTCTGGCCGTTATGTCTTTCGTAGCAAAGGTAACATCTATCCATGACTTCTGCTCTTTCCTCTCAAACGTGGATCTCCCCCCCGTTTTGAGACACACAAGTCCCAATGACGCGAAAAACTCCACAAGTAGAGCTCCCCTAGCGTCCGTCACAGGCCCCTTCCTAAGTACATGACCACACAAACGAACGTTTATGAAAAATTTTATCGAACGTTTGTTATAGACCCGCAAATGCTTGTTTAATGAGTGTTAGAGGTTTGTTAAATAGTGGCAAAATGGATTTTTTTTTTGACCACCATTATGGGATGTATACTGTTTGGCAAAGCTTAACAAAAAAAATATTTTTATCCAGAGCTCAAAGAAAACAATGAATGTTTGAAAACAAACCTTTACTAGAATACATAACAATTACAGTTTAATACAATACGCTCGTATTAATGAAATAAAATTCAATTAAGTCTTGGATTCCAGAGAGTGTTGCAGATTTATCAACATTGTAACTTTTGCGGTGAGCTAATGATTGAGTCATAAGAGGTTGAAAGAGAGGGCTTTAATTAATTTATGTATTTATATATTGGACATCGAGCGATCATAAAATATAATTAAATATAGGTTTAATTGAAATCAGTTCATTATATCCAGGAAATGGCTTCATAATATTGTTGTGTAATGAAAATGCCTCCTCGGCTAAAAGTAAAACTCTTGGAATCGACGTAGATCTTCTATGTAATGGCTGAGGGTTAGGGAACCCGACTGTTAATTTCTCCAGTAATTTCTATAAATGGGTATTCTTAAATATCTTTCCATCAGAAATTCTTCCTTTGCAACCGACTTTGAGTAAATAAAAGAATAACAAGAATCAACCTTGTCCTAACAGAATAATAGCGGTAACACTTTTATAATTAAATTAATCAGTATCGGATTTCTGGGTAGCTTGAATGTACATGTTTCCCCACAAGTGCTCCAAAATGCCTCGGAAAGTTCCATTACTACAGAATTTATCTAGTATATTATTCCAATGATCGGAAGAATATGGTACTCGAGCAAACCCTTTTCAAAACACGCACTAGCTTCTGCAACTTCAGGTAAAATAAGCGATACTGGTTGCTTTGATACCTTAAAAAGGGACATAAGAAAATAACAATCGTCTGTTGACTAAAATCTTAAAGTAATCGCGAGGAGTTCCTTCACAGTTTCAAATTTACGACATTAACCGACAGTTACGAAGGTTTCGTTTTGTTACGAAAGTTTTACGATTCTATCTTATTTGCCAGCATCTTAAAATTAGATAATGAAGTTGTAGTAAAATTCTTAATTTCTACTAAATAATAATCGGTCTTTAAATCATTAAATAAATCCATATCACCACATCGTCCTCTTCTCTTCAGAATTTTACACGCCAGAAAGCACGTTAGTTTAGATTTTCCGATGATATAAGAAATGTAGCTGCAACACGGGTGGCTTCATCATACGAAGTCGTTGTTAAATATGAAGTAAAACATTTGTCATGAAAAAAATATTTGAGCGTTGAAACCGTTAACCTTTGTTGGTAGTTTAGTAAATATACAGATCAACCAGTACAAAAATGTTGACGTGTAATTCTTACATAATATTTTGTTTAAACGTTTAGTAGATGTAGACACCTTTACCATCTTAGTGTTTGAATTTGTGTTCGGGTGATGAGGGGTGGAATCGTTGCAATACTACTTTAGAATAAGTATTTAACTTCTTTACGGTTATTAAAAAAAACCCACCTATAAAGATAAAATATAGTACAATTATTAGGTTTCAATTTTTACAATGTTCACTCCATATTACTATTTATTATTAAAATGTGTATTTTTTAAAAACTTTATTTTTAAACGAATTTATTTTTTTATACTAGTTTATTTAGCATCATTTTCTAAACACAAATTTACAGTCTGAAATTTAATAAGTTATAGTTAATTATGATTCATATTCCTTATATTAATACATTTTTAAAGTTATAACGAATCTATGACAATTAATCTGAAACATATAAATAAATATATTACTCGGTATGTTACTGAAATAAAATACTTCTGCTTATTCATAATTTACTCTTATTGCCTACTATATGTTCTAAATTATACTTACTTTACAAGCGATATTATTACAGTTTTCAAAAGGGTTAATAAAATAAACATAACGACTTAAAAATAAACAGTATAATTACAAGCTATGCTAGTAATATGTAATTTAATGAATACGAGTAGAAGGATGTTTTCGCTAAGCGATATTAAGGAGCTTAACGGAAGAACTCTCTTATATCTATTTCAAATATGTGGTATTGAAGTTGTACTGTTATTGTAAAGGATGAATCTGAATTTTGAATCAGGCTTTGCCATTAGATATAAAAAGGAATATTCAATTACAATAGGTATTTGCTTGGAACAAGTTTATTTGTCACACATACTGGTTTTGTATATCTATCAGAATGCTCAATTTAAATTTACATTTGGGAAATGTAAATTTGGGAAATGTATTTATCAACTATTCGGCTTTTTTATATATCCAGTTTTTTCTTTAATTGTAAATTTACGCTTGTTAAATTAATAATATAAAATTATCTACAATGCTGTAATAACTTAGCAAGTCTATTTTTCTTTCTCTCTAAGGGTGGTTAGGCTAAAAGATTATCTTTTAATCATTTCTCAATGTCCTTTGATAAAATAGATTACTATTTGTATTATCAAGAGCTTTTTATTTTTTTATCAGCCCCGTGATTTCTCTCTCAGCGTCTATGCACATTCTTTTTATCAATTGACTTTGTAGAAAATTGCTTTGCTAAGATTTTCAAAGTTAAGTATATATATTAAACAAATTAGGAAAAATAACGCTTTGTTAGATTTAGTATCTTTATTGTGTCATCTAAAACAATCAAAAGTCATCAATTGACTTTGTAGAAAATTGCTTTGCTAAGATTTTCAAAGTTAAGTATATATATTAAACAAATTAGGAAAAATAACGCTTTGTTAGATTTAGTATCTTTATTGTGTCATCTAAAACAATCAAAAGTCATCAATTGACTTTGTAGAAAATTGCTTTGCTAAGATTTTCAAAGTTAAGTATATATATTAAACAAATTAGGAAAAATAACGCTTTGTTAGATTTAGTATCTTTATTGTGTCATCTAAAGCTAAATTAGTTCTTAACATAGGACTACATCAGAAAAAAATGAAAGGAAATAAGATCTAGTGTATTCTCGATACAATTAAGAAATTAAGGTGGGTGACTGTTTTAAAATACACAGCAAAAAGTTTTTTTTGGATAAACTAATACAAATAAACGAAATTCGAATTTGTAAAACGTAATATAACTGTTTAAAAACAAAAGGGGACAATTAAAAAGAAATTGTTACATAGATCAAGAATTGTTACATAGATAGTTTAATCCGAAGAAACCTGTCGAGAAGTACGTTGTTGGCAATAAGAAAAGATTGTTAAAATTGGCCGTGGAAGGGGAGTAAGATCGTATTGGCATTAAACATATAGGTTTAACTTGGAAGGAAAAGATTTACATCTTGAAGGAGAATTTGTGCGGAAAAACTAACAGAAACGATATATCTGGAAAATGAAAAGCTTAGACAAAACAATCACAAAAGGTTAGAAGATAGAAGAGAAATTATTTGACGAAACCACAAACTAACTCTTCATAAGATATGAGGGCAGTGAGATAAGTGAAGGCTAGATTAAATTGATATAATCGAGTTGTGGACATCGCTGTGAACAGACGTGTTGTGTACCGCTCCGCGCTTTTTAGTGTTTTAGATTGGTTTTTTGGTTTATATTTCGGATACGGCATTTAGGAACTAAAGTGATAAGGATAACGGACAAGTATAGTGAGTTTTTATTTGAATTCGGTCACGGACTAAAAACGTTATTAGAGTTTTTTCAGCTTTATTAGTGAGCTGTGGATATTGTGTTTTTTACCTTCTAAAACTGAAGGTTTATAACAGGTGAATGCGTTTTTACGTTTCTAGTGCATCGTAGTTTTATTGGACGTTACTTTAAGTACGATCAAGTGAGTTAAAACTACTTTTTTAATAAGTTATATAGTGAATTTGAGGTTAGAATTATTCAATTCTTAGCGAAATTTTTCTAAGTTAATACACAGGCTCATACAGGGCGTGCTTATTGTAGTAAACAAGGACTTGTAATTATTCTCTCGTATTACCGTCGTACGAGGAGAGATTTTTTCTAAGTCCTCAGAGCTGTTTTATTAGGGAATTACATTTCTTCTAATATCTCGAGAACTACCCACTCGATTTCCTTCCTACCTGGACATAAATTCGTCCCAAAACCTTCCCTAACCCCCTACCCCCAACCCCCCCAAATTTTTTGACCCCATTTTCGGTCACATACATTTTTCTTAACCCCATCAACCCCCCAATTTTTTTTTGGGGCACCTCCCCCGAGTGGGTATTCGTAGAACTTGGGACGGCCCCCTGAGTACAGTACTATATCATGCGAAGACGTGGTTCACTCCCTATGGATGGGACATCCGCCCAAAGTAGCAGCAGCATGACAAAATCGGCGACGGTCAAGAAAACCGATCTAAAAGGGAAGAAGAGGCTCCGTCAAGGATCTTCCGAGGAGGAAGAAGAGGCACCCGATACAGTGAGCAGTCTAGCATACCAATTGGGTCTGATACTGATATCGTTGAAACAGCATTTAGGCCCAGGTTTGAATAAGTACATTGCGACCCATGAACAGGATCTAAGGCGAGTATACGAGGGACTGAATGCGCTTTCCGAGCTGTCCTCTACAGACACAAAGACTTCCCAAGCTACCCAAACCGATCCTATTGCGGGTGACGATTACATGGAGTATATTTTGACCAGCGATTTCAGTGATGAAGAACTCATTGAGCAACTCCCTAAAAGGTGGCCTAACTCACTTAGGGGCAAGCTAAAAATGGTTACTGACCTTCCACCAAGTCAAAGACACTTGTACTCTTAGAGATTTAAGGAGAGTAGGTGAGCAAGATATGGGTAACAAACTCGCAGCTGGTGACATCATAAAAGATGAAATAACTCTAATAGGAGACCAAACCGTTGAAGAAAAGAAGCAGAAATTTAAAATACATTATGACTCGGGAGCCCCGGAAAAGGAAACCCTTTCTTGTTTATTGAAGGCGTTCAAAAAGATAGCTATACAGTCACCAAATGCAGCGTACATACTGCCTTCGGGCAGTATGGGAAATTTTGCCAAGAAGATCATATCCTATATCTTCAGAGCAAGGGAAACACCTGTATATGTGTTAACTCTCCAAGGGGATGGTGGGACCAGGCACATCGGTAATAATCAAATCCCGATAAAGAAGGCTACTCCACCGGCGGCGGAGCAAAGCCGAACAGTGATTGTTAAGGCAGAAGGAAAAACGTACGCGGAGCTCCTCCGGTCCATGAAGGATGCGGTCACCAGCGAGGAGGCAAATAACGCCATCTCATTGCCAAAGGGCCGAAACGAGGAGCTCCACGTTAGGATACAGGGTGCAGAGAAAGCGGAACAATTTACATCTATCCTGAGGGACAAGGCTGCCGACCTTCACGTTGATGTAAAAAGCAGAGCTGGAAGGAGAACTGTTGTGCACATCCGAGATGTCGAGCATGACACAACAGACCAAGAGGTTATGGCCGCCATTATAAATCGCGTGGGTTCTAGCGAGGAAGTCAAGATAACATCCATGATGAAAGGTTTTGGCGAGACACAAAATATTACGGTCATGACCTCTTACAGAGCGGCATGCAAACTGGTCGAGGAAAGAATAAGAATCTGATGGATTAGTTGCCGGGCGTACATCCGGGAAGATGAAGACAGGTGCTACCGTTGTTGGGGCACGGGCCATAGAAGGCACGAATGTAAGGGCCCAGATAGGCTCGATTTGTGCTTCAACTGCGGTAGCAGAGGTCACAAGATAGCGGATTGTCTTGAACCTAAGCAATGCCTCGATTGTAAGAGCGGTAAACACAGGACTGGAGCATGGCAATGTAAGAAAAAATTCCATGATTCGGACTATGTTAGCGAATGCCAATAGGAGTATTCTCGCTCACGACTTAATTAGTCGTGTTGTTGCAGACAAGAACGTAGACCTCCTTGTGGTCACCGAACCCAATAAATATGAAGCTGCCAAACTTGGATGGACTGTTGATATGTCGGGAGATGTTGCCATTATGGACGTAAGTCATAGTATACAATGGAATTTCAGGTTAAGAGGTAGTGGCGTGGTGTCTGTTGAGACCGAAACAACTCTATTCGTGGGTGTGTACATTTCGCCCAACATTGCGATCGCGGACTTTACTAACTCCATCGACACTTTACAAGGGGTGATTACCAATTCAACCAAGAGGATCGTAATGTTGGGTGATTTTAACAGCAAAATGGTGGCGGCTGGCAGTCGACACACCAACAGGAGGGGACAGATCCTTGCCGATCTCCTGGAAACTGCCGGCTGCATCTGCATTAATGACGACACGCCCACGTACGTAGCGAGAGGTCATCGGTCGGTGCTTGACCTCACTATCCTGGACTGTAGGTGGAGGAGGAATCAGTATCAGTGGATGGTTCTCTCAGAAGATATAGCGAGCGATCACTGCGCCTCTATCTTGGATCTGAAAGACGTAGATTTCAGGCGAGAAGTGCACTCCCCCCCACTGAGATTCTCATCAGTACAAATAGAGCAAATCGTCAACAGGACTGCAAGTAGACTGTCTGATAGACATCAACAATCACCTGAGGCTTTATCAAATATAATAAAGCAGGAAATGGACAGAATGGCAGCTAACAATACAATGACGCCCTGTATATTGGTGGACTGCTGAAATTGAAGCAATGAGACAAGAGCTCCAGTCCCTTAGGAGAAGGAAACAACGTATTCTTAGAAATAACAGAGAAGGGTACCAGGAAATAGCCAATAGATACCTCGACACAAAAAGAACGCTCAATAAGGCTATTAAGAGACGTAAAAAGGATTGCTGGACCAGGCTCTGCGAAGAGCTTGACAGCAATCCCTGGAGCCAGGCATTGTTGGTTAACTGGCATTTCTCCCGCCACCACCCCATTCGGTCGCCCTAGAGCATAGACCAAATGTACCGTGCCAAAAACGGCTACTGTGCCTCTAAACAGATTAGCGACCTCGTTATCCTAAATGCTCCTAATGAGCTCCTATCTTGCGTGAGCGGTTAAGCTGGGCGCCGTACAGCACCCGCCTATGTGTCCCTACCGCTCACTTGTCACATTAAAACTAAATCGGGGAGGCGCACCCCTTGTTACAATTAAAACAAAAAAAGTACCTTAATAAAAAGACGGCAATTTAAACCGCCACGCCTCGGTCGCTGTTTGCCAGCTAGTGCCTGTCCACCATTAAAGCGCTTGGAGCTTATTGGCTGATGGCAGCCGTTATTTCCAGGAAGGTTATCACCGACACGCTACAGGAATCAATAAATCCCCATTAAAATTAAACTTAAGCTACCGATGACGGTTGAACATAGCAACCTCATCGAGGAACTCCCACACGGTCCGACAATGCGGCTCACGCCACATTGACTCGCCGTTTATGAGCGGCCAGTTTTCCCCCTGACCTCTAAGTTCCAGGGTGGCCCGGTCTCTGGCCCCCCCAAGAGCAGGGCAGTCGAACATTAGGTGTTCGTTCGACTGGACCTCCCCACAGACACACAACTCATCAGCCGCTAGGCGAAACCTGAACAGATATTGCATCAAATTCACGTGGTTGGTGAGCACTTGGGCACCCGCCGCCCTTAAAAATGAACTTGAGGCATACCATCCCCCCAGATCCTGTATAAATCTATACAGAGATCTTCCCTTAGACGTGGTGTGCCATTCATGCTGCCATGCCTCCATCGCGAGGCCCCAAAGCCTCTTCCGCAGGCGGGAAATGGGCAACTGTTCGAAATTTAGACCCGGTGCATTGTGATCACCGTTCCGTTCCGGTTCTAGCCCGGCCCGAAACCGTATCCCAAATACCTCGGTTTCCCGACCTCTTCGCAACTTCCACATGGCTGCTCGAACTTTCACCACTAAATCGATTGGGAGAGCCTTTCCCAATACGGTAGTAGCCTCGTAGGAGGTTGTTTTGAAAACACCAGTGCATACAATTAAGGCTCTGCGCTGGGCACTCCTTAAATTTAGAAGCAGTGCTCTATTTCTATCCAACCTATGCGCCCTAACTGGTGCCGCGTATGCAATCATAGACTCGAAGACACCTCGGTACACTAAGTACATTTGGCGACCAGAAAGCCCGTAGTCTTTCCGAGCAATCCTTCTAAGTTTGTGCATCACAGAGACGGCGTCCGCCGCAACTTGTCTAATGTGGTTGCTAAAAAGCAACTTATCATCAAACAAAACACCTAGGTACTTATGAACCCTTACTCGGCTGATTACACAGCCTTTATACTTAATGTGGGGGTTTCGACTGCATGATAATTTGTCTGCGCCCTTTAGAAGCATAAACTTCGTCTTGGGCACAGAAATCTTTAAATTTTGTATGTCCATCCAGCCTTCGGCGGTTGACAAAGCCGCCTGCGCTCTACTTTCCAGCTGTGGTCGTGAATTTCCACGAACTAAAAGGAGACAGTCATCGGCGAAAGCCTGGGCCGTGACTCCTTCTGGGAATGTCAACCCCAGAAATCCATCGAACACCAGGTTCCACAGCAGGGGACCGAGAACGGAACCCTGCGGGCTTCCCCTGGTGACGGATTTTTCCACAACTAGGTGCGCATCTTTAAACAGGGCCGTACGGTTAGACAAATAGTCTCGTACCACGGCCTGTATGGCTTCGGGAACATCGCGGCGTTCCAAAGCATAGAGGACAGAACTCCAACACAAGGAAGGAAATGCTGCCTCTATATCAATAAAAATAGCCAAAACATATTTGCAGTCGGCGCTTTCCACCTCAGTAAGAGCATTTAAGATGCAATCCTCGGTGCCAACCCCTTTCATGAAGCCATATTGGCCTCGATTTAGAATACAGCTCATATCGATGCCTTCTTCGAGCCGTTCCACAACCAGCCTTTCCAGCAACTTGCCGAGAACCGGCAAGAGGCTGATGGGTCGATAACTGCCGACCTCACCAGGATCCTTTCCAGGTTTCAGGATTACCCTTACCAAAGCCACCTTCCAGCAAGCCGGAAAGCAGCCCCAGTTTAGGCATCCCGTGAACAGTCTGCCCAGTGGCTCTCTTATGACAGGCAATAAATGATGGAAAATATCCGGGTCAAGTTGGTCAATCCCCGGTGCCTTCCCTAGTGCCATTCGAGAAACCACTCGGTCTATATCATCGGGTTCCACGGTCCGAACGCCAGGGAATGGTGTTTCACCCGCCCTAACGCCGATTTTCGCTTCCCCCTCCGGAGCATCTGGAAACAGAGTATCCAGGAACGCCCGGTAAGTCGCCACAGATGTTAATGTGTGGTCACGACCACCTAACCCGCACGGGACACTGGACAACACGTGCAATGGCTTCGGTCGGTAACAAGTCTTCGCGAGCTGCCAGGGATCGCGCTGCAATTCCCGCATGGAGTCTTTCCAAAACTTGAGTTTGGCTTCCTTGATGGCGTGAACATATTCGTTACGGGCGCGCCGGAAGGTCCGCAGACGCTCAGCGCGCACGTCGTTGACCGTGATCCCCGTTAGGGGGCAACGCTGGTAACTTGCCCGAGCGGACCTCACTCTTGCGCGCAGCACACTAAGGTCAGAGGACCACCATTTCTTGCCGGGCCTCCGTCTGCCTTCCACAGACGACCCCCCGGAAAATGGGGTCATGACGGCTCCAGGCACGCTCAGATCAGGGGACTGGCTGCTTGTGACGGGTCCGTCCATTGGCCTAGGCCGCCGTAGGACCACGTCGCAACCAGTCTTGATGGCCCGGCCGATTAGCTCCGCCATCAATTCCACCTCCTCCCTCGACTCCATGCTCCACCGCAACCCCTGCAATGCAGCATCGCACACCCGCCTAAGCCTGTGTCGATCCAGGCCCCTTAGGTTGTAGCGACCTGGATTTGGTGCCCTTGGACCGCCTCCGTAAGCGATTTCATAGGTTATAAGCCTATGATCGCTCACACTGGCCTCGGGCCAGACAGTCCAACTACCTATCCTTCGAAGCAGACCACCCGTCACCAAGATGACGTCTATATAACTTTCTCCCAGCCATATTTATATAACTTTCCTGGAGCCAGGCATATCGTATTGTGACCAAGAAGTTTGGGAGACGTATGCCTATCCTTAATAAGACCAGTGTTGCAAGGGAGGTAGCCAGGTTGTTCCCGCATACAGTCCCTGATATCGTGAGATCCACACCTTGCGACAATAGAAGATTCACCATGGAAGAGAGCTACAACTTGCGGCGAGGAGTTTGGCAACCAAAAAGAGCCCTGGCCCGGACAAGATTCCCGCGGCAGTGATCAAGGGGCTGGTTCAGATGGCTCCCTGGGAGATGCTCGAGATTGCCAGCCACGGCATGGAGAACGGAGACTTCCCCGACTGCTGGAAGGAGGCCAGAGTGGTATTCCTACCTAAAGGCATCTCTTCGGAGGAAGATATAACCTATAGACCCCTGAGCCTCCTTAACATGATGGGGAAGCTAGTAGAAAAGATGCTGGCTGGCCGCATCATCAAAGAACTAGAAGAGGGAGCCGGAATCAGTCCTAACCAGTATGGGTTTATGCGCGGGCGATCCACCGTGCAGGCTATCTGCCGAATTTCGGGATGGGCCGACGAGGTGAAGAGAGGCACTTGGCGAACCAGGAGAATTCCACTGATGCTGTCACTAGACATAAAAAACGCGTTCGGGGCTATTGGTTGGAGTCACATTAATGACGCAATTGCGGCTAGGGGCCTCAGCCCGTATCTGCGTAGGCAAATTGAATGTTACTTGTCCAACAGAGGATGTCTGGTAGAAGCACAGGAAGAAACAGTACATTTTCAAATGCACGGTGGAGTTCCGCAGGGCTCTGTTCTGGGGCCGTTGTTGTGGCTGGTGATTATAGATGAACTCCTTCAGAAGGAGTTTCCTGTCGGCGTCCAGGTCCTGGCTTATGCAGATGACCTTGCAGTCCTCGTAGAGAGTAGGACGGTCTTGGAGGTGCGGGAGAGGGTGTATGCGGCCATCGACACTATACAGGAGTGGTTGAGGTCCAGGGGTCTGCAACTGTCTACGGAAAAATGCCGGTGTATTGCCTTTACGGGTAGAAGAGTGCTAGAACCGTTCAATATTTCCATCAACGGTCATGCTATAGAAGAAGCGAATAATATCAAGTACTTAGGAGTTATCCTCCAGAGAAACGGTAGATACACCGAGCACATAGTCAATGTATGCAACAAGGCAGAAAGGATGATAAAAAGTCTAAACATCATTATGTCATCGCAGAATGCCCCTCGGGCCTCAAAGCGCCGTTTACTGGCGACCACCGTCGTGTCTTCGCTTATGTATGCCGTTCCGGCCTGGTGGCGCTCTATCGCTATCAGTCGCAACAAAGAGAGACTGGCGAGGACGCACAGGTGTGTGCTCCTAGGTGTTGTGTCCGCATACAGGACAGTGTCCTATGCCGCCCTGTGCGTGTTATCGGGTACACCTCCTATTGACCTAATCGCAAAAAAGAGGGTGGAGAGGGCACAAGGCAAGCCAGAACAAGAGGTCACGGATGCTGTTTATAATATCTGGCAGGAAAGATGGTCGCAGGAAGCTGTGGGTCTATGGACGAGAACCCTCATCCCCAACATCAAGCCATGGTTGTCGAGAAGATTTGGTGAGGTTGATCATTACCTATCGCAGTTTTTTACAGGACATGGTTCCTTCAATAACTATCTGCACAAAATAGGCAAGAGAGAAGAGCCAATTTGCAACTACTGCAACGAGATAGATGATGCTGAGCACACCTTTTTTGATTGCAATAGGTGGGACACACTTAGACATAGTAAGGCACTCACAGGTATAACTCCAGAGACAACAATAGACTACATGCTAAGAAGCGAGCCAAACTGGAATAATTTTGCTAGTTTTGTTAGACAAGTTGTTCTACAGAAATACTCCGATGAGAGAAGACAAGGTGTTGGCTAGAATAGGACTGGGTGGACAGCCTTGCTGGTGAGGTCCAGCATGCTGCGGGGTGTTGGCACTGATGAGCTACCAAGGACTCCACGGGTAACAGTCAGGTAACAGCACACTGAATACTGAAGGGACCCGGCGCCGCGTCGCGGTGAACTGGGTCTGGCGTGGTGTCCAAAAGGGCAATATTAATAAAGAACTCTCAAAAAGAGCTAACCGGTAGGCCGACCTGCCATGCCGGTATATAGCCGGTAGGTGGGGAGGCCTATTTGAGTTTAAAGACACTCCCCTGGGCGGCGTAATACCAACAAGTCGGTCAGGCCCAGGGGAGCTCAGAGAAAAAAAAAAAAAAAGATTAAATTGATATGAATAAAAATGTATTTTATAATATAGCACTATTAAACCCGGATTCATTCAGATGGCAGTCATGCATTACCATCACTCTCAGAAAAATATATAAGATCCAATACAAAAAAATAGAGTCTTTATAACTTGCGGACATTCTTACTTAACATTTAATAATTGTCAGATGGTGAAAACCCTCCCGTAAATACAGTCATATTAGAATTCGAATCGTGATTTACGATTAAACTATTATGAAAATTTCTTTAAACCTTGTTCTTCTATCGTGTACTAAGCGAAATAATAACTAATAATAAAAAAATTTATCATTTATTTGCATCAAGTTTTGTAAACAATAAGACATGAAAAGACCATTTTTATAGGATTGTGTAAACCGGTTTGATAGAAACGATTAACTTGACTCGTATAGATTTCAACAATTAATAATTTTATGCTGATTGCGTGATCCATCAGTTATTCCTAATCAAAGAGAACTGAGGAACTGTAAGACCAAAAACCACTGAGTTCTTATCTATTCCAATGATAAAATTTTGCAAAAGAATGGTTGGAACGACAGAATATTTCGATTTTCATATTCTTACGGCGAGAAATAAAGATTTGAAAAAAAAAGATTGGAAAACCAAAATACGAATATTTCTATTTTCATACTTTGAAGGCGAAAAATAATTTATCTCGGTTTTAATTAATTGAAAGATTACATCGGTAAGGGACTTGACCCCTTTGACATCATTGAAATTTTTATTTGTCCTTGAAAGATTATGCGAATTGAGAATAAAGTTGGACTATCTTATGATTTTCTTTTTCTTGAAATGATGAACCTAAGTGGAAAACACGGCTAGAAATTTTTACATCTAGTTTTTCTGTTTTCAAGAAACCTAACATTTTACAAAAAAGCGATTGATTATTTTGATTTTTTTGAATGTTCAACTAAATTAATTATTAAATGTAATTAATGTTAAATTAATTCAGAAGCAATTAAAAGTCAAGGAGAACTTAACTTTTTTTAAAGGTAAAAAAATTAAAAAAAAACAATCCCAATATTGCAATATTAAGATTTTTGTTAATTGCGGGGGCCGGAGATAGAAACCAGAGAAATATGAAAACCCAAATATTTCGGACACCTTTACTTATTTTATTTGTTTTCTTATGGTAGAACACATTTTGAAAAATTAAGATTCGATTAATGAAATATTCCATGCTTTGTTAATGTGGATAGGCTTTAGAAGCCATTGGGTGAAAACAGGACTAAAGTTTTTGTAGATTATACATTGTTTTTGAATTTTGCTGAAGGTAGAGCTTATTTTGAAAAAAAAAACTGGCTTTGATGTTGTAAAATCAAACGTTTCTTAATAAGAGGAGGCTTATGGGCATAAGCCAAATGAGGGGGGGGGGGAAGCCAAGTAGGTCCGGATTTTTCTTCTCTGTTTACTTTTAATTTTTTGTGAAGGAAAAATCGATCAGATATACCGCAATACTTCAATATTTATTCATTTAAGGAGCCAGAGAGACTATTAGTGGTCAAGAAGTGGTGAAGCCTCTTCTTCTTCTACTTGTTCATGTTTCTACTTGTAGAACAAGTAGAAACATGAAACAACGGTTAGAATATCTCGGTATTTTAAACTTTGTTAATTGAGGTGGTGTAGATGAACACAAAGGAAAGGAACCTAATTTTTTCCCTATAAAGGAATTTTACTTTTTCTAAAGGAAAAACGCACTTAGAAAAAGAAAAAAAGATTAAATTTTTCGATTCTTTTCGAGCATAAACCAAGAAGGGGATTCGAATGGAGTACGGGAGTTTAAAATCATTTTATTCTCCTAATAAGTACACTTCTCGTCCCGAAGAATCAGATTTTAAAGTTTCGTGGATTTGTGATAAACTATTCGTTCAAAACCAGATTTTATTTTTTATTTATTTATTATTAAGCTTATTACCAAAGGCCGCAAAATTAAAGAAGAACAATTATTACTTGGCGAATGACTCGAAGATAAGCGTTAAAAAAAGTAGAATTTTTCTATATCGGCTCAGTAGTTCTCTAGGTTACTCCAGTTTATCAAACTCTATGCGTTTATATATATATATATATATAAAATAGCTAGTCTTCATGGTAGAGTTTCAGCCATTCACCCCGGGGGTCCCGAGTTCGATTCCCAGTCAGGTATCGCATTTTTCATAAATAACATGTGGTTAACGGACAATGGTGCCTTTGGTCTTACTTGGGCGCAAGATCACCTGATCTAAACTCAATAAATTTCTATCTTTGGGGAGACTTAAAAATATATTTAAAGTGCGCAAGTGCTCACTATTAAAAATTGGTTGAATGGAAATTTTTAATCGCTTTGTTTATCGTTAATTTTACTTTTGTTTTTCATTCGCCATTCGAAATTTTCTAATTTACACATTTTAATTTCTGTTACAAAAATGTTTAAGAATAATTTCGGTACGACTGTTGGAGATAAAAAAAAAAATATTTTTTTTAACGCTACTGTTGCAGAAATAGTAATCAGAACGTCTTGAAATGTGTTGGAAATAAAGATAAAATTTTAACATCGGTTAATTACAAATTTTACGGAATCCTTTTGTTGAAATTATAAAGATCAGAAATTATTTATCTGAAAAAACGAGTTCTCCCGCTTTTTCCTTTAAATATAAACGTTGTATTCAATATTATTAATAAATTCTTGATAAAATAAGGTAACGTAAAACAGTTTTAATTTGGTTTAAATTATTCTACAGAAATTATTCTACATGTACTCGTATATCAATTTCTGAGTACATATTAATTTTGGTTCACTGCTAGAATTCAATTTCGCAAATTTAACAACAAACTAAATAGAATTTTCTTTTTTATTACTTTTTTATCCGATTCAAGTTTATGTCCTCGATAAAATTCTCAAAATGTCTTAAAATGTTTTCTATTAACGAAATGTTAGAAATTCCTTCGTGGTTCTTACTCTAATTGAAATTTAATGACCAGAAATTTTCCAATTTCTAGCCATTTTGCAAATAATTTCTGAAATACTAATATTCAAAAGAATATACCGTATAAGTTTGTGAAATGTTGATGCGATAAAGAAACTTTAATAATTGATGAAAGAATAAAACTATGGCCGGAAATGGAGACCAAAATTAAAATTAAATTGACAAAAAGGTATCTTCCCACTGACCAGCAGATTAGTTGGCCGACCAGTATAATTTTTTTTTACTATAGAAATACAGAGTTGCTTTCATCTACATTTATTCCAAAGCGTTTTGTGTATTCTTCTAAAAGAGAAATTAAATAGATT
Organism: Lycorma delicatula; assembly: GCF_047948215.1. Classification (NCBI taxonomy): domain Eukaryota; kingdom Metazoa; phylum Arthropoda; class Insecta; order Hemiptera; family Fulgoridae; genus Lycorma; species Lycorma delicatula. Next base: position 44,891,696 of record NC_134455.1, on the reverse strand, counting down.
TGAAAGCGTAAGAAAAATCATTTAAAGGCAGTTTGTCGTGAAACGAACAACGGAATTTTACATCTGTCACCGGCAACGTTTAAAATTAAAAGATTAGCCTTCCTGTTTGCAAGAATCAGTAACCTTTGAGCACAATGAAACGAGCAAATCACTAGTCTTTTTGAAAACAAGAAGACGACAAAATTAAATTTCTTAGTTCGTTTCTTTTGCATCAGATAATTATCATCATTAATTAGCTGTTCTATAAGACTGCAGGTTTCGGTTCAAATTTTAATATTCTATTGCTGAGATAAAGTTTTAGTTGTTTTTTGCTAAAGGGTTACAAAAGTTTACTAAACAAAATATACAGAAAATAAATTTACTTTTATCTTTTACCTCTTATTTTTCAATTCGCTGTTGGTGAACATTTTTTTAAAGATTATCCTGGTTATCGTAAAAAAAAATCTTAAGCAATATAAAAATTGTCAAAACCTTTGGTTTTCATCATATAAAAATTATTTTAGAAGGTTTCAATGCGCACAACAAAAGGGGGAAAATTCTAAAGAACTGTAGGAAACTATTCAGACCATAAAAGTCAAAGAGGATAAAAACTATTTTATTTTTGCAATCCTTTCAACCTGAAATTAATGTCAATCCATTTTTAAAAAATTAACCAGAAAATCTGGGAAATTTCAAATATAAACTTGGGGAATTTCAGCTTGATCACGTAACCACTTAAAAAGATTAAAGCAATTACGAATGTAAAAGTCCAAATAATAGCAACTTTTAATTCCGATCATTATGTTTCCAAAATCAAAATAAAATTTCTGCACAAGAAATTCAAAAACCTACAATCAAAATTCCAACCTAGAATTAAACTGAGTAAAAAACTCCTAGAAAAATATCAAGAATATATAATCTGGAAATTAGTATAAATTAAAAATAGGAAAATCAAAAATGCCAGCAGGAAAAAATTTCCACGAACTGGAAAACTGATTTAATTCATCGCATGTGAATTCTTCCTTCCAAAAAGGAATATAAAAAGGACCTTAATAATTACAGAGGAATTTCCCTTTTACCAGTTCCTTATAAAATTTTATCCCAAATCTTTTTTAGCAGCGACGAAAAACTTTAGATCAAAATTTAGGAGAACATCAAGTAGGATTTAGAAATAGCAGATTCTGCGAGAAAAATCTTCAATCTGAAAAGTACAATTAGATTAGTAATTATGTACAAAATCGAAAATAATTATGTAGATACGTTTGTGAATTTTAGGGAAACCTATGATTCGATAGACAGAAAAACCTTTTTAATACCCTAAAAGAATTCCGAATCATGCAAAACGAGAAAATTAATTTAAGAAACTTAGACCGTTCCAAAGTAAAGTTCGCCAACCCACCGGGTTGGTCTAGTGGTTAACGCGTCTTCCCAAATCAGCTGATTTGGAAGTCGAGAGTTACAGCGTTCAAGTCCTAGTAAAGCGAGATATTTTTACATGGATTTGAATACTAGATCGTGGATACCGGTGTTCTTTGGTGGTTGGGTTTCAATTAACCACACATCTCAGGAATGGTCGAACTGAGAATGTACAAGACTACACTTCATTTACACTCATTACATATCATCCTCATTCATCCTCTGAAGAATTATCTAAACGGTAGTTACCGGAGGCTAAACAGGAAAAAAGAAAGAAGAAAGTTAAGTTCGTGGATGAAATATCCGAACAATTTCTGATTAAAAAATCAGACAAGGAAATAGACTTACTACAAATCTTTTTCAATAGATTTTTGAAAAATTATTAGGCTACGAAATTTTCTTATAGAAAAATGAGAAATTTGTTCCATAATTGTAGGAACGAAAACAAAAGGAATCAAAATCAACTGATAAGTTTTCAGTTTTGTTTTCATAATTTGGCACTTGCTACTTGAAACATCAAATTGATAACAATTCAGCTTAACCTTCTTAAATAAACAGGGGAAAAACCGGATTAAAAAATTCCTTAAAAATAACTAAACTTTTAACAAATGTAAAATTGCTTCAAATCCTTTAATTCAAACTGGGAAAATTCAAGATTCGAACGATTTAAATATTTAGAAAGCGATCTAACAATACGGCTTGGAAAAAATTGTGATATATAAAAAAATTGAAAGTGGAAAAAGCCTTTCCATAAACCCAAAAATAAGACATTCCATTACAAAATCTTTTCACATCGAAATGTTTTAACCTAAGCAGCAAAGAAGAAATAGAAAAATTATAAAAAAAGTAGGAGGAAAATTAAAAAAGAAAATTAGGACCTAAAAAATAGAACGAAACCTATGGAATAAAAAATAATTCCGAAGTATACCGAGAAATATTTTCGATTCGATTAGAAAGAAAAAATTAATGTTTTAAGGGTATTTTTTTTAAGAATGAAGAAAAATAAATTGGTCAAAAAAGTGTGCGAATTCCTTAAAAATAGAAAAAATGATTTAACTCGTTTCTCGGAAGTCAGAAAAAAGAATTGATATCTTTATATAAAAAAAAAAATTGCTAATAATTTACAATAGCTTTTACCTACACTTTATTTTTTCTCAGTTCTATTTTCATGTAAAGAAATTGAAGTCATGTAGGTAGCTGTCATACAGAAAATATCTTATTTCTATTAACCTACAATAGGCCCATTACATTCAAACTGTTTGTGCTACACCTTTTTGAGCCGGTTTGGCGGCAGGAGTTCTCGTCCGCTCCAGAATGTAGCTCTGCATGGGTTTATGCATTGCGTATATATGCTCTTACTCATTCGTTGCTGTTTGATGAGCAAATTATAAAACATTTTTGTCCACTACTCTGTTTATAATAGGATAGAATTAAAAATTAACAAGATTTTAAACATATTTTGAAATATTTATCAAAAGAACCTACTTTTATTATGAAAAGTGAGTTTTTTACATTTTACCTGTATTTTAATTTCATAAGAAAAATGTAAATGAAAAAAAAAAAAATATTAATTTAGGATTAATTAATTTTTTATTATGTATTTTATTTAGTATAAAATTTGGAATGTCTGCGTGAAGGTGCATGCGACCTGCTGTACCGAAATATGCGGGAGAAGCAGCTTGTTTGAAAATAATTTACTTGTAAGCATTATTTCGCCCACAGTTACTTGTTATGTAGTAAGAATTTTAAATGATAAGTTTTTTGTAAAATGGTCTTTTTTGAAAAATACATTTTATATTTTCTGGTAAAAATGTTATAGTTTTTCTGTAGAAAGTTTTATTATGAATATTGATAACTATTATATCTTTAAAATTAAACCGTTTTATCATCTTTTTCAATTCCATATCGGACGCAACAAGAATAAAATTATTATTTTTTCCATGTAAAATGGATGTCATGATATCGTGTTCAATGTGTTATTCCTCTTTACGGCAATTTTATAATTTTGGAAAATATGAATATACGAAGTTCACATATAACTATCAAAAATCGATTGTTGAAAGAAATAACCCTTTCAAAAAGTAAAACTGAATTCGAAATAAAATGAGCTGAGATTAGGAAATACCAATGCAGTGGAGGTGCAGTTATTTACCTATTGATTACGTTATCAAGCAAGATTCAGTCACACGACAGTTTGTTTTAAAGATAATAATTAGAAAACCATTTTTTGCACGTTTATTATTTTTTTTTAATTTTTCAGAATAGATAAATTAATACATATTAATAAATATTATATTATTTAATAACATTAACTCTTAATGAGTTAATGTTATTAAACAAATAAAAAAAAAGAAGAGAATTCCTGTTAATATACAGAGATATAAATTAATCGAGCGCCATATCTGATACAAAAAGGGATGGAAATTTGAATTATTGAATTTATTCACTCGTTTCAAATTAATATAGAAAAAACAATCAAGCACACTCAATTACAAATAAATTTTCATAATACAAAAAAAGAATATCGGCGTTCTAAAGTTATTGGCGATAACGTTATCGGTAAGATAACGTTAAGCCAAAGGTAATTTGGCTTACAATAGTGAATCACAAACAGAATGAAAGAGTTACTCTTTAAAATTTTTCCCTACAAGAGTTCTTTCGCTACGCGAAAGAAGCAGATTTCTGCTTCTTTCGCGTAGCGAAATCTGAAGAAGATGAATAAGAAGAAATCTGAAGAATGAATAAAAGAAAGCGTAAAGACTACTGGAAATGATTTTGCGACTAGATACAAATGACAATTGTTGTTGAATGTTGGGATTTCGAATCATAGACATCTGCAGTAATAAACATTGAAAAATTTGGTTATCCAAAGCGGGGTAGGGTTACCATCGAATATTGGACTTCCGGTACAGAAAACCAAAATTTTAAAGAATGGGCTTCGCTGAAGACGTCTCCTGAAACTAGTTGGGTAGTCATATCTTTTCCATGACCCCTTTTCGGAATTTTAGAGAGATAGATTCTACGACTTGATCAGGATTATCGCCATTAAGATCTGCTGATACAGCAAACATGACGAACGTCAATTTGGCCTTATTTATATGTTGGTTGTAGGAATAGGATAAACACTACGTAGTTTAAATCTAAACTGTATAGCATAAATCTTTTAACATATCTACTCTTAAATGATAAGTTATAAAAATTATGATAATTATTATGGGTTTCTGCTAATGAACTAATTATATAATTTAATAGAAAAAAAAATTAAAATTTTATTTCTAGAGTTTTAACTGTAATTGAGTTACAGTTGTAGCACGCTGCTAGTTAAACGTAAATTACAAAATATAATTAATCAAAAGATCAAATATAAAATTAACCAACGATATACAATATTTACTCAGAAGTTACAGTACAGAAGTTAAAGATTTTAAAGCATGTCATGTTTGCTCATGAGGTACGTACGTATTTTTGTTGTTTCTGTATTTACCAATTCCAGAGAACACAATAAAATGTAACACAATCAAAATTTTCTCCTCTAAACAGTTCTTGTTTAGGGAACATTGTTCTTGTTAAGGAATAAGGAAATTTTTCATTCGGTTGATGTTTTCTTTTCAGAATTACTTACGGAGATAATTTTTTCGCTCGAAATTGTCAAAATCATCAAACAGCTTGTTTTTTGTAACCGGCAGTTAGTATTTGAACACTCTTTGCACCAAAACTTACAATTGTTGTTGCTGATGACATTCGAAAGTCTCCGGTGTGTGATCCGCGTTTCTAATTTGACTTATTTTTTCGTAAATTTATGACATATGTTTGAAACTTTGTCAGTTTATCTTCGTATGCTTCTGGTAGCCGTTATGTTATTGCCGTGTTTCTTCAAATAGAAAGATTATGTCGGCAAAGAAATCAGCCTACCCAATAAAGAATAGCTTTAATTTTATTCCTATAGACATTTAAGTCATTGGCAATTTTCAAGGCTGTCATTCAACATACTTCTTTATAAATCGTTTATTGAAACTGATGTACATTCCATATAAGCGTTGAAAGTTTTTCTTCTATTTCCAGATATTTAGCGTTTTTCCGTCAAATTGTTTTCTTGTTTTTGTCGGCTACGAGAAATTAGTTTCTTTTTTCGCCACTCTCGAAGGTATGTCTCTGCTATATCAAATTTTCTGCCTGAAGCAAGATTTCTATGCTCCTTTGCGTAAGCAGTAATACATTGTTTCTGCAACAGCGAATGAACGCAATCTCTTTTTTCACTGTTTCTGTACTTGTAGTATACATGAAACTTTTACGTGTTGAACGGTCGTATACAATGAATATTTATCATAAAATGACTACAAAATGATGGGTAAAAATGTTTTCATATGAAATAAAAATATTCTATTTTTATTTCATATGGCTTCCAATAAATCTGTCGCCACGTCGTAGATAAGAGTTTAATTTTCTAATATCGGTAGTTATTTGTAGCCAAGTTTTATCTAAATCATTTTATTTTACTGGATTTAGGTACGTAGTCAAAACTAAGCAGTTTGTATTACAGTTCTGTATGAACTGACAAATATGTATTATGATATAGGTATAATGATTACATCATCATTATGTGAAATCTTAAAATCCATGTACGACGCGCAGGCTACATTTGCAACCGACTTTCCGGAAAAAATGTGTGCAGGTCCATGGATGTGTACAATATTTGAAATGTTGGTCTAAGTAAGACGAACCTTTTTGTTTGTAACAAGTAGGTTTCCACATAAGGTTAAATTAAATAACTAGCCTTGAGCTACGAAATAATTTAAAATTATTAATAATTTGATAAAGTGGAAATTATTTATTAAAAATAAATTTAATTTATTTGCTTTAATACGGATGTAGTCCAAAAAAAACAAAAAAAAAACGTTAATGCACATTTACAAGCAGCTACATATCAATAATAATATAGCGAAAGTATATCACCGGATGGTAGTAATTGTACCTTCAACGCGGAGAAACTTGTGCTCTTACCGAGGAGCAGATCATTCAAGGAAATTTTTGAAGAAATTAATTTTTAATTAACTTCAATCTTTCTTTTTAACACCCGGTTTAATTTAATTGACAGTTTTTGTATTTCTCTTGTAAACAGTAAAATCCTATCAAATATCAAATCGTGTTTCCACTGTTTTCCTCGAGAACGTAAACGTTGTGTTTATTGTTGTTTGAATAAATAGGTTTTTTTATAGGCTTATGCAGATAGAAACAATATTTGATTTGTTATATATTGCACTTTTCTTTTAAGATAGATAATTGACAAAATTCAGATACTTCTTTCATTTGCCAAACCATTAACCAAATTAGTTTTAAAAATCATCGAAGCGGACAGCAACAAAAATTTGCACCATCATTACTTGTATTACGGAATAATGTCCGGACGGACATTCAATTGATATATGTATTTTTTTTTTTTTTGTCTTCAGTCATTTGACTGGTTTGATGCAGCTCTCCAAGATTCCCTATCTAGTGCTAGTCGTTTCATTTCAGTATACCCTCTACATCCTACATCCCTAACAATTTGTTTTACATATTCCAAACGTGGCCTGCCTACACAATTTTTCCCTTCTACCTGTCCTTCCAAAATTAAAGCGACTATTCCAGGATGCCTTAGTATGTGGCCTATAAGTCTGTCTCTTCTTTTAACTATATTTTTCCAAATGCTTCTTTCTTCATCTATTTGCCGCAATACCTCCTCATTTGTCACTTTATCCACCCATCTGATTTTTAACATTCTCCTATAGCACCACATTTCAAAAGCTTCTAACCTTTTCTTCTCAGATACTCCGATTGTCCAAGTTTCACTTCCATATAAAGCGACACTCCAAACATACACTTTCAAAAATCTTTTCCTGACATTTAAATTAATTTTTGATGTAAACAAATTATATTTCTTACTGAAGGCTCGTTTAGCTTGTTCTATTCGGCATTTTATATCGCTCCTGCTTCGTCCATCTTTAGTAATTCTACTTCCCAAATAACAAAATTCTTCTACCTCCATAATCTTTTCTCCTCCTATTTTCACATTCAGTGGTCCATCTTTGTTATTTCTACTACATTTCATTACTTTTGTTTTGTTCTTGTTTATTTTCATGCGATAGTTCTTGCGTAGGATTTCATCTATGCCGTTCATTGTTTCTTCTAAATCCTTTTTATTCTCGGCTAGAATTACTATATCATCAGCAAATCGTAGCATCTTTATCTTTTCGCCTTGTACTGTTACTCCGAATCTAAATTGTTCTTTAACATCATTAACTGCTAGTTCCATGTAAAGATTAAAAAGTAACGGAGATAGAGAACATCCTTGTCGGACTCCCTTTCTTATTATGGCTTCTTTCTTATGTTCTTCAATTGCTACTGTTGCTGTTTGGTTCCTGTACATGTTAGCAATTGTTCTTCTATCTCTGTATTTGAACCCTAATTTTTTTAAAATGCTGAACATTTTATTCCAGTCTACGTTATCGAATGCCTTTTCTAGGTCTATAAACGCCAAGTATGTTGGTTTGTTTTTCTTTAATCTTCCTTCTACTATTAATCTGAGGCCTAAAATTGCTTCCCTTGTCCCTATACTTTTCCTGAAACCAAATTGGTCTTCTCCTAACACTTCCTCCACTCACCTCTCAATTCTTCTGTATAGAATTCTAGTTAAGATTTTTGATGCATGACTAGTTAAACTAATTGTTCTGTATTCTTCACATTTATCTGCCCCTGATTTCTTTGGTATCATTACTATAACACTTTTTTTGAAGTCTGACGGAAATTCCCCTTTTTCATAAATATTACACACCAGTTTGTATAATCTATCAATCGCCTCCTCCCCTGCACTGCGCAGTAATTCTACAGGTATTCCGTCTATTCCAGGAGCCTTTCTGCCATTTAAATCTTTTAATGCTCTCTTAAATTCAGATCTCAGTATTGTTTCTCCCATTTCATCCTCCTCAACTTCCTCTTCTTCCTCTATAAAACCATTTTCTAATTCATTTCCTCCGTATAACTCTTCAATATATTCCACCCATCTATCGACTTTACCTTTCGTATTATATATAGGTGTACCATCTTTGTTTAACACATTATTAGATTTTAATTTATGTACCCCAAAATTTTCCTTAACTTTCCTGTATGCTCCGTCTATTTTACCAATATTCATTTCTCTTTCCACTTCTGAACACTTTTCTTTAATCCACTCTTCTTTCGCCAGTTTGCACTTCCTGTTTATAGCATTTCTTAATTGCCGATAGTTCCTTTTACTTTCTTCATCACTAGCATTCTTATATTTTCTACGTTCATCCATCAGCTGCAATATATCGTCTGAAACCCAAGGTTTTCTACCAGTTCTCTTTATTCCGCCTAAGTTTGCTTCTGCTGATTTAAGAATTTCCTTTTTAACATTCTCCCATTCTTCTTCTACATTTTCTATCTTATCTTTATTACTCAGACCTCTTGCGATGTCCTCCTCAAAAATCTTCTTTACCTCCTCTTCCTCAAGCTTCTCTAAATTCCACCGATTCATCTGACACCTTTTCTTCAGGTTTTTAAACCCCAATCTACATTTCATTATCACCAAATTATGGTCGCTATCAATGTCTGCTCCAGGGTAAGTTTTGCAGTCCACGAGTTGATTTCTAAATCTTTGCTTAACCATGATATAATCTATCTGATACCTTGCAGTATCGCCTGGCTTTTTCCAAGTGTATATTCTTCTATTATGATTTTTAAATTGGGTGTTGGCAATTACTAAATTATACTTCGTGCAAAACTCTATAAGTCGGTCCCCTCTTTCATTCCTTTTGCCCAGCCCGTATTCACCCACTATATTTCCTTCCTTGCCTTTTCCAATGCTTGCATTCCAATCTCCAACTATTATTAAATTTTCATCTCCTTTTACGTGTTTAATTGCTTCATCAATCTCTTCGTATACACATTCTACCTCATCATCATCATGGGCGCTTGTAGGCATATAGACGTTAACAATCGTTGTCGGTTTAGGTTTTGAATTTATCCTTATTACTATGACTCTATCGCTATGCGTCTTGAAATACTCCACTCTCCTCCCTATTTTCTTGTTCATCACGAAACCTACTCCTGCCTGCCCATTATTTGACGCTGAGTTAATTACTCTAAAGTCACCCGACCAAAAGTCGCCTTCCTCTTCCCACCAAACCTCACTAATTCCTACTATATCCACGTTTACCCTATCCATTTCCCTTTTTAAATTCTCTAGCCTACCAACCTTTTTTAAGCTTCTAACATTCCACGCTCCGACTCGTAGAATGTTATTTTTTACTTTTCTGGTGACCCCTTCCTTAGTAGTCCCCACCTGGAGATCCGAACGGGGGACTATTTTACCTCCGGAATATTTTACCAAGGAAGGCGCCTCCATTATTGCTTTTGAAAATGCAGAGCCACATTTTCTTGGGAAAAAAAAACAGCTGTAGTTTTCCATTGCTTTCAGCTGCGCAGTACTCAGAGGACTGAGTGATGTTAATATGGCCGTTTAAGTCATTGTGACTTACGCCCCTAACAACTACTGAAAGAGCTGCTGCCCTCTTTCAGGAATCATTCCTTAGTCTGGCTCTCAACAGATACCTCTCCGATATGGTTGCACCTTCGGTCCAGCTACTCTGTATCCCTGAGCACTCAAGCCCCCTCACCAACGGCAAGGTCTCATGATTCATAGAGGAGGGATATATGTATATAAAATCCTTTTTCGGTCTATTATTTTCTTAAATTTCTTGTTTCATGTAATGTAAATTGGACCAAAAAAAAAAAATAAATGTGATCTCATTACGATCTACAAGAAACTTTCCTTCTTTTTGCAAAAGAACTTGAGCCAATACGGTTTACTATCTTTAATGACAGGAGTTGTCGCGTACTTTTTAAAAAATAGAGTTAAAACCTTTAAAATAGGTGATAATAACATTCGTTCTTGTATTAATCCTATTGTACAACATTAAAACAATATGAAATAGCCTCATAGAGGAATATTTCTGTTTAATAACATTATACTGATGAATTATCAGGTCATATTCTTTGTTTATTACTACTGTTGTCATCTTACTAGATTTTAAAGAAGTCTTCCGTACGCCCTCCCTCTTCTGTTCGCTGTTTTGTCCACTACACATCGTACAGAAGAATTCTAAGATCTCCGCCGCATATTTAAAAGATCAAACAAGGATCTCGTTGATGTTCTTCTCTCGTAAACTAGTACGTAGATTACTTCTATTTAGATCAATGATCTTATGACGTTTAGGTACAGCAGAACACCGAACGGGAAAATAAATTCTCAGAGAAGTCGGTAACTGTTATTTTGAAGAGAATACGGAGACTTATGCTGTTGTGCAGTGGGTTATTTTTGTCAAGAAGTAGCGCTGAAAATTTCTTTTTCAAGATAATCTAATGTTTCTGAAAACTCTGGGTAGCATACCATGTGTGCTTGTATGCAAAGTATATGCATACTTTATATACATCCTTATTTACGTTCTGGTATTTTAATTCGAAAAATGTTGAGAATATTTTTCTTGAAAAATAATCGCCTTATTGCATTCTTTTTAGGAGTTATTTGAAAACAAAAAAAAAAACATTCGGATGATTTTATCTCGTAAATCGTATTAATCCTTGATTGGTAACACACATATTTTCCACGTTGATTGTAACATGCGTCTGTGAGACGAGTACAAAGCAAAAATTGACTTTAGGAGTGAATTATTGAATAAAACTTTAAATAAACAAAATCTGTTTTGAATCGTTGCAAAAATATTTACAATTATATATAATTTTTGTTTTAAATTAAAATCAGAAACCGATATCCAAAACTACTTTTTCACACTAGGAGTACAAGAATTACACATTTTTTTTGAAGACTCTAGACAGCACGGATTTTCAAACTTTATACATTTGTATGCTGTTTGCCTCCTTTTTTGATAAGGACAATTCCTGCATGTCTTTCTCTTGGGAAGCTTATCACAAATTTCCTGAGAACCACTGCCCGTTTCTCCAATAATATCTTTTACAACTTCTTTGAGATCGTCAAGAAGGTTTGGAATTGACAAACGACGTTGCACCTGTTTTTTTTATTAAACTATTTGCTAATAAATTTATAAAATCAAATCGATTCACCAAAGGCGTCTCACAGATGATGCCAGAATTTACAAGACTAACCACAATCATGTAAAATATTGCCAGGGGGCTACCGTCTCGATCGCCTATTAGGTGAATAATTTTGTCTAAATTATCCACTCCTGATTTTGTTGAATTATAAAAACTTATTATTTCCGGTTTATTATTAGATTCATCTGTAAATTTTTAATTGTGCATTGAAGATATCAAATTGACTGCTTTACTTTGTTTTGATACATACGATAAAAGTGTCACATCTTTTCGAAAACCATATAAACTTGATCCCATTGATCTTTTTTTGTCAGGTAGAAATTCAGGTGGGATCTCTCTTTTGTTATTTCGCAAACTGCCAACATAAGTTAAATTTATTTTTTTAAATTCATTAACTACTTCCAATGAAGAAAACCAGTTGTCGGCGGTGACATTGCACTTGGAGTGTGCAATAGTTTCGTTTGCTGAATAACGCTTTGTGATGGTTTACTTAATTTTTGTTTTTCACTTGACAGTGTAAATCCATCACTCTTTTCCCCAAGTACTTATACGCATTATACAAATAAGAAGTATGTGCATCCGTCAAGCTCATTATTTTGAGTCCGTACTTTGGTGGTTTATTTGGCATATAAAACCGAAAAGGATACCTCCCTTTAAAACTCACCAAAATTTCTTTCATCTATACAGGCATGGTTCCCAATTTCAAATGAATTTTGATAGTTTTTTTTATGAACTGTGAAAATAATAATGAAATTGCTGTACCAGGATCAGATTTCGTACGTTCCTTCCTAGTTGTGGCATCGTCAAACCTTAACGCCAGTAATAGAGTTTGGCATCTTTTCAAAGACATGACACCTGAAAAATAGGTCGTCCAATTGGTTTCGTTGAAAATAATGATGCAAGATCCTCTCTTCCCGATTTAAAAACAGCACAAGGCATCATGAGCTCAATCAGACTTTCAATTTCAGTGACATCAGTGTCTTTGTAATTTGGAAAGTTTTGGCTCGTCAGTTTTCCTCATTGCTTCCAATTTTTGGATAATGCTAATTATTATTTGTATCATCTTGTTGTCAAACAAAAGGCGCCATACATCTTCAACATTGGGATTTTTGCCAAGTGATTTCGCATTTGATCGCAGAGCAGGAAGTTTAATCTTCATAATATTTTTGGCTGGGGTCTTTGTAAAATTTGGCTCAGTCGAACATCAAATAAAATAATTTTTTTTTCCAAAAAATTGCATTTGTTCACTTCCACAACTTTTTGAATAACTATCATCAGAGGGGCTAGGAACCACATCTTCCACTAAATTTTCACTTACCCTTTGAGTCGCCTCATCCTCAATGTTTTGCTCGTCTAATTCGGACTTACTGTCATGTTCTGAATGTTCTATTTCATCCTTAGCATTGAATTCATCCTCAGGAATCATCTAAATCAAATTTTTCATCAGTCGGATCTGCCTCTTCTTCAGGAAGAGCAACCACTAATATGCTTTTTGTTCTAGCCGAAAATGTACCTGCCACGCTGAAAAAAAAAAATGACGTATACCGAATGGAAGTTTATGAATTTGCACTAAATTGTGTTTAAACAAACTATTTTGTAATTGTTTTTCTACAAGCATATTTTTTTTTAATGATCAAAGAAAAACAAAGAGAAAAATTATGCAATCAATAAAGTAATCAGTAAAACATTTTTATGCTGGATTCCGCGGTATTTAGAAGAGTAAATAGAAATATTTATAATAAAAATGAAATGTTAACAAAAAATATATTGTATAAAATATAAAAATAAATTGAGGAAACCAAACGTAAAAATCCTTAACAAACACAAACAATTGTAAAACATATCATAGTAGGTAAGATCCAAAAATAATTACAGTGAAATTATAAATCGTACTGTAAGAGTCTCGCAGATATCATTGCTTCCGCTAAAAAAACAAAAATTTGTGTAATATAAATAAAACTGTTTTTAACAAATTGATACTGATATCAGAAAAGGTAAGACACTACAGCTGTGTTATCAAAATCTGTTATTAATTTAGAATTTTATTTTAAAAAATACATGTTAAATATATTTAATAGACAATAGATATACAATAATAGGCAATAAACAATGTTTAAGCGTTCCATATAATAAGCAAAAAATAAAAAAAATTGTTGCAAAAATCTTACCGGGCCGATTTCATTTATTAAACAACGAAATCGGGCTATTAGAACTCTGCAGAAAGATTTAACAATGTTTTCGGTTGATGTTTTAATAATAAATTAGATTTAAATTGCAAGAGTAAATTTATCTCTCGAGATTGAAGTTTACAACAGTGAGTAGTAAAATTAAGTGTATTAATTAACTTTCACACAATTAACATTATAAACTCAGGATAAAATCCTGAAGTAACGACTGTAAATTTACAAAATTAACAGCTATATAATAGAATTTGAATTTTTTATCTTAATGTTGAAGTACGGACGTATCACTGTAACGGTCATCAATCATTTGTAAAGTATTTTAATTTTTCTTAGCAGTGAAGTAAATATTAAAAAATTAAATTGTTTAAAGATAGTAGCCTATAGAATGCTTCACTTGTTATAAATTCTCTCGATTGGATTTATATTCATGGAATTCAAATTAAAAGAAAAAATCAAATTTTTTCCGGAATTTTATTGCAAAAATCTCAATTACATACATCAATTCATCAGGCTTTCCAACCGAAATATTAAATATGTTTAATATTAAATTGTTGCAGGTTAAAAGAGATTCATTATCCTTTTAACTATTGTAAAAAAAAAATTGCTTCGATTATCAATAAACTGTTATAAAGTGTTTATAACGTCATCGATAATCTATAACAGTGATCACCATCTACCTAAAATATCGGCCCTGCTAAGATGAAAGACCTTGCATAAATATCCTAAAAAAAAAAATGCATAATTTAATAAAGGTAGAAATATCTCGCTTTATGAACAGACGACGATCGATTCTCATTGAAATCATCGGGAATCAATCAATCATCGGAAATAAATTCGGCTAAAAAACAAAGAATCAATAATAGAGAAAATGTAACGTAATTTGTAAGTGTATTAATTACGCAAACATAATCTTTTATACTAGTTAACACGTAACTGTATTATTTTCTTTATTTTTTTTTAATTAGTTAAAAAAAAAGAACTGTTATATCTTTTGTAAATCTTAAATTAAACAGCCTAGAAAAAATATTTAAAATCATGAAGTTCGTTAGAACTTTGCTGGTGAGAGTCCGCAGAACTGGACGGTACGCTGAAGTCAACGAACTATGTTTACAGTTCTAAACACAACCTAAACTAAAAGTGAAATAAAATGGGGAAAAAGATTAAAAAATAAGCATGAAAAAAATCATATTTCAGTTCAATTAGATTTGTAATAAAGAGTACTTTCAAAAAATACTTCCAAAAAAATTACAATGAAATTGTAAACTGTACTCGCAGATATCATTTCTTCTCCTCGAAAACCAAACATTTCTGTAATATAAATAAAGCTGTTTTTAACAAAACGATACTGATATCAAAAAAGGTAAGACACTACATTTCTATTTTCAAAATATGGTATTAATTTAGAATTTTCTTTCAAAAAACTACATGTTAAATGTATGTAATTGACAATAGATATACAATAACAGATAATAAACAACGTTTAAGCGTTCCATATAATAAGCAAAAAATAGTGACATTCTTATCGTACGGTTTACAATTTCATTGTAATTTTTAAAAAAAGTGAAAATTAAATAAAAAAATTACCAAAAAAAATTGAAATTAGTTAATATTTTCCCTTTTAAAATCATATATTTGTAAGAAAACTTCTTTCGTATGTATTTACATATTACATTACCGAATCTTTATAATAAGTACGTTTGTAGCAGAATTTTAAATAAAAAAAATTTTACTCAATTAAAGTATTTTAAAAATTGTTTACAAATAGCAATTTGGCGCATGGGTCAACGTCATTTATGATACAAAAAACTAATTAATATGTAATCTTTAGATTGTAAATTAGTGATTACGTCAATTAATAAATATTAAAAATACGTTAATTTATACGAACTAAATCTGGATGTTTCATTCAAATTTGTTGTTTTAAATGATAATTGTTCAATTTATCTCATAAAATTGCATTATTTCATTAATCAGGTTTTCATGAATTTTATTTTTGAACAAAAGTTACTTTTTCTGATTATTCTGCCTTTTTCCTTAATATTTTAATATTGTCTTAGAGCTTTTTATTTCATTATCTACGCGGTGTTTTTTAAATTTAATTAAATTTTTTTTAATAAGTAAACTAGATTTATTTTTTTAAAAACCTTATAAATCTGCCGTTATTATGTTTTTTAGTTTGTTTATAGTTTTAATTAACAGTTTACCTTTAAATTTGAAAACTTAATCTTTACATATTTCGCTATAAATTGTTTTAGACTTCTAGATGGTTTGCACGTTTTTCAGACTTGTTTTTTTAAAGTATTTTCTACGTTGTTAATAATTTTAAATGAAATATTTTTTGATATTTGTTATTTAAATGTCTTTACATTAAAATTGAGTATTTAATTTTTTTTTTGTTTTTTCATTAAATATAATACTTTTTTTTATCTGTTGAATAAAAAACACGTTATTTAATGTATAGTATTTTTTAATTATGCTCATTATTTTTTCTTTCTTTTTAACTCGTTAAATGTTTTCATTTTAACACTTTTATCTTTTTAAACCTGGTTAATTAATAGCATTTTATTTTTTGTTTACATAAAAATTTAAAAACATTATTATACAGAGTGAATCATGAAGAAGGTAAAAAAATTTCAGGACATGTTCTACTGATGAAAATGAAGAAAATTCATATGATTATATTCGAAAACGGTTTATTAGCGTGTGTCGGCTACATTAATAATCGCTCTGATTTTTGCGCCATCACTAAGATTAAGCCAAACTGTAATTCCTGGGACTCAAATTAAGTAATAAATTTAGTTGTTTTATGAAAGCTGACCTGAAAAATTGAAAATGTAGGTTTCCTAGAAATGTATTTTAGGTAGTTTTCGAGAAATCTGGGAGTAAAAGACAAAAAATTGGGGATCGAAAAACACACTATTTTATATTTGTTGTAAAATAAGTAAGTTAATTGGGTAATAAATACATAAAAAGTTTTAAACTTGTACAGAATTTGATTCTGAGTGAAATGATATGAATAAAATCCACAGAAAGTAAATAGAAACGTTAAGAATTTCAAAGTTTATTAAAAACGAAACATACCAAAATGTGGCTGATTATAGCTAGGTATAAAACTAAAAAAAATTTTCAATATTGTAATACAAAAGAATTAGGTTAAATATTTTTGAAAAAAAAAATTAAAAACCCATCAATAAAACAATTTATTAAACATCTTTAAAGCTAATTCATTTTATATAAATTTGTTTAAAATAATTTATTTCATAAGTTGGCAGTACTAACGGTTGATTCTACCAGTTAAGTTTTTTAGCTGATAATTTAACGTTAATCATGTTATTTTCTGTAAGTTTTATTAGCTTTTTTAAAAATATCAACTTTTTTAATGTTTTGTGTTGAGCGCGTTTAGAGTTTTTGTTAAATTTCATCTGATTCTTTTAGTAGTTTTTTTTTGTTTTACATGCCTTTTTGTTTATTTACTTTTTGAAAATGATCGTTATTATTATATAACTATCTTATGTTTTTATAAAAATTATTTTTATAATCGCTTTTTAACAAGTCATTTTCTTATTTTATTTACGCTTATTAAATTTATTGCTATATTTTGGTATAATTCTTACGTATCTGGATTATTTAAAAAAAAAAAATTAATAAAATTTTTTATTGCAGTTGTTTTCAATTTATTAATTTTTTCTGAATAAATTTTTAATAATAAATTTATTAATTTTTCAAATATTAGTTTCCTACCCGAATACTATACAGGATTTATATATTCCAAAAATTAATTTTTCTGTATTACTATATATACTTTTTATTTGGCTTTTTATCCGTGATATTTTAAATTGGAGTAATGAATTTATTATTAAATTATTATTTAATTTTTAGATAGTAATAACACGACAAGCAACGTCATAATTGAAATTTTCAGAGGGAGTAGGTAGTTACTCTTCAGAGCGATAAATTTTCGTTGGGTAGCTTCAACACTGTAGCTAGTGTTCTCTTGTTCTCTGTAAAAAATTGTAGATGCATTTTCCAGCGAAGGTTTCTAGTACTTTATATAAAAGAGTCCAGGTTTCGATGGGTCGAAAATTGCTCCTTATCCGTTTACTAAACCGAAAATTTCTTCTTTTTAGGTTTTAATGGTACCGGCATGCTCTCTAATAACTTTGTGTCCCAATAACTTCAAAATTTCTGGTAGTGCATGTTTACCATCCATAATCTTATTTCAAATATAATAAAATTATTGACTGTTTACATTAATTGAAAGTTGATTTTACATTGACCTTACTCATATTCCATTAACTGCACTTTTTAGACTTCAGTGATCATCCTTATATTTAATACTGTAAGCAAACGTAACTTGATCTCATGAATATGTATACATGAACAGTGATATAACTTTAAAAACTGTAGATAAAAATAAAAAAATAAAAACAAAAGAAATCGATGTAAATTACGTCAACTGATCGTTCTGTTTAACGAGAGATCCAGTCTTGGAATGAAAATTAGAAATGTTATATGTTTTTAACCGGCATCTAACATACAATAAAAAAAAGTGAGAATGACGTAAATAACTTAACGTGACTAAATATACAATTGGGCACTATCCGTTCTATAATCTTTGACAAAGATCACAACAAAAATACAGGCTGAAAATTGGAAATATCACGAAAATACTTTTTAGAAATCGGAGTATCTGTTTGAAAATTTTCTACATCTTTGGAATTTCATCACAATTCAGGCTAAGAATGATTACTTGTGACGATGTCAGAGCAATTGACTCGTTGATTTCTTTCTTTTTGTGCAGGCCTGTAGAGGCCTGCAGAAAATGCCTCCAGAAATGAAAATGCTCAAATCTCCTAAAAACTGATAGAATATTCTCCTCGATGGTAGAAAATCCCTTGCAGTGCTTTATAAATCTTATTTATAAGTAATGTTTCACTCTGTATTTTCTTGATATATATATATATATATATATATATATATAGATTTTAAAAAATTGGCTAAAAAATGAAGAATGAATTCTGGATTAAATAATGACGAACCGTCTTTTTCGATCATTCAAGGAGTAGAAGAATCCCGCTTCTGAATTTGTAGAAGTTTGGTTAGGTTTAGTTTCTATATCATTTTCAACTTTGGGATATGGAATAACTCATTAATTTTTCACGGACGATTGTACGTCGATGACAAAATTATATAGTGATCGTCGAATCTAGATTTTATGAACTTTTACCTGACTTTGCTTTAAAGCTAAGACTTTGCTTATTCTGTACTTATTGGAAGTACAGAATAAGATAAGTGGTTAAAAAAATTTTAACCGGAAAATTAGCGGAAATCCATTTTAAAATTCTCTCATAAACAGAAAAATAGATACATCAACATCAAAAGAAGCAGAAACGTCATTGTATCCCTAATGTTTATTTGAGAAAGCAAGGCTACAGAATTTCCTTCCTTAAATTAAATTTAACGCAGAATTACAATCTTCTACTTTAGCATGATTAGTTTTTAATGTCAAAACAAGAAGATGATGATACCGGTCAGAAATAACAAAATATCATCGGCGTTCTCAAAGCATATATTATTTCAGTTTTTCAATTCAAAATCAAGCATAAAATGATCAAAGAGTCCACAATTAATCTGGTAAATTTAAGGCTATCCATGAAATTAAAAAGTTACTTCGCTTTTTCTCCAAAGTAGAGAAAGAGCTTCTTATTCTAATTTTTACTTAGATTTTTTTCAGGAAAAAAGAAAAAAATCTTAAGTAGATATGAGAATAAACAGTTGATCTAGCATTTCGATTAAATCTAATGCGGGAAAATTTCCTAAGTCGACGACATCAAAACAAGAGGAATAAATTTTAGTTTAAAAATAGTTTTAGTTCAAATACTCTACTTCGAGGAAATAATGAAGGACATAATAAATAATGAGATAAAATAAGTAATTGTTTTGTTTGGATACCAATTTTGTCCAGATATATTCAAAGCTGCTGGCAATCTTCAGATCAGTCTCCTTTGCACTGTACGTCTTTTTAACTGAGAGTAAAACACTACCTCTAGAGCTACTCACAGTTCATACTGTTGAAATTTGCATCATATTTTTAAAAATTTATCTAAAGATAATTTTCGAAACTTTTGCACCGATTGCAGTCACGATTTCAGATCACAACTATCAAATTGTAGTGGTGAAAATGTCAGTATTATTTATTAGTAAATATGTGCGACAGGATATTGATTAAGAGGAATTCATTTTTTCATTTAGTTACTGCTTATTATTTTTCTCTTTTTCTCCACATTTGAGCTTAAATCTTTGCTTCGTCAAACATAAAAACGTATAAATTTTTTATTTATTTTGAAATTCAGATACATACTTACTTACATACTTAAAAGAGTCAAATTATAGAGAGTAAATTATAGAAAGTAAAAATTGAAAATATTCATACATTTCATTGTTTTTTATTTTATATCAGGTTCTTAATAATATTAGAAACGATTTTTAAAAAATTAATTATTACTTTAACGCAATTGCATAAGTCTACTAAAATAAATAGAAATTTAATGTAAAGACTAATTATATGTGAAATATTTTATAATTTTAAAATAAAAATAAATAAACACCTATTATTTACTCGTATTATATTTCTTAATATTTTTATTTAATTAAGTTAGTTTTTTCTCTTTAGCTTACTACTCTTGTTGTGTTAAGGTTTATGTGATGGTATAGTAGTGCATAACGTTTCAGATATTAAAAATAAGATACACGATACACAATCTAGAATTTTGCGATTTCTTGCGTCAGTTTAACATTATTTTTTGGTATTTGAAACATTTCTCCTAGAAAAAAATATTTTTATTAAATTTAAGCAAATGTTTGCCGAATTTTAGCCAAATTTTGTTCGAGCAACTAAAAAGCATAGGTTTGGTAGGCGATAGGATTGATTGATCTCTTTACGCAATCACACAAAAAATGGTGACACAAGGGACTACTAAATTTGTTGAGCTCTCTGGTTACTGTTTAACTGGTATTAAAAGGAAATCCTGGAATGATTTTATTGAATCAATATATTAAAATTTTAATTTTTGAGTACAGGATTTTTATTTATTGAAATGATTAATAGAGATATAATATTCATATAGAATAGAAAGTTGCTAATTTCCTTTTTGGATAATATATTTTTTTTTTGTTAAACTGTCATTTTTTTGGGTGACTTTGATGGGAAATTCTCTTTTACGGGTACTAGTGCTCTATTATAGATCTATGCGTATTATCGCCTGATCTATTACTTTTTTTGAGTCATTTGAGGTCTGCCAGCAGTTCTTTTCGAATCATTTGTCTATTGCGTCAAATGTAGCATTGTTGTAGATAAATACTATGAGATTTTTTCACTGTTAGCAAAATTAAAATAATAGTAGAAAAGATGTAAATGATTTAAAAATTTTTTGTCGATATTGTCAATTTTGTCAATTTTTTGGAGATGAGTCTATAGTAGAGTTGCACTGATTGCTAAAAATAATTCAAACTATTGTTTACAAATACATGACTTTCAACAGGGTCATGTTTTCAAACAGAAGATGTGAGGCTGCAATTATTTGATAATGATTACATGAAATCGCGGGCCTGTTGATTTAAATTGTTAAATAATTTATTTATAAAAAGTAAACCCATAAAATTAAAATTCAATATACTATAAGTAGAAATGACTATAAAAATGCTGAGCATTTAAAGAAAAAACGATCTACTGAAAATATATTGTTTAAATTTCAATCCGTGAAAGAATCAAACGATATTTGGTATCTGGATAGAAACGTTAAATATAAAAATATTATAATCGATACTGGCATACCTGTAATGTATTGGGTAAATTGTCTAAAAAAAATTTGAAATCCTAATTTAAGTGTTCAGTGCCCAGGATTGCGTACGCAGACCTCTTTATAAAAAATTAAAGTTTGGATGCAGGTTTTACAAAAAAAAAAAAACTATTAAGTGTCAATCAGTAAACCAAAATTAAACAAACTATTTAGATCGGATTGGAAAACACGAATTCTTCAAAAGGTTTTCAAAAAAGTAGAGGCTCCCTCTACATTTTTATTTTAACAGAATTTGATATTTTCAATATTCCTAAGGTTTATACATTATTTATCAACATATAAAAAGGGTCCTTCTGATCAAACCAGTTATTATCGGGGCATTTTGTTTTTGTACACCATTATACTGGTCGCAATGAAAGATGGCACTTACGTTTAAACTATTGTATCAGTTAAAAAAAAAATCACACAATAAAAATGAAGTTATGGTTAAAAGCAACTATTTTTGCGCTAACAGGATTTTGTCGATTTTAGTTACTGTCATTCGTTTGAAAAATAGATGCGTAAAAGGCCGAAAACTCAATCTTTTTTTTTTTTTTTTGAGAATGTCAACTTTGAAATTACTATAAACTCAAAACCGATTGAGATAAAACTTTTCTACTTTTGGAGGTAAATTAAACAATTGTTTCTCAATAATTATAAAAAAAAGTAGCCCAAAGCTACAATTATTTAAGCGTGCAGTTTGTTTCAAGTTATATCACAAAATTTCGATTAACATTAGGTGAAGAAAAAGAAATTTCCACTATCAGGCATTAATTTTTTATAATTCATATTTTTAGAGTTTAGATTAATAAACATTTACGTTTTATGGTGAGGATCATTTACATGATCATAAAAATCGATTTAGAAATGTAGCGGTAGTCTTAAGAAGCAGTCTCAGCGAGCGGTACAGTCTTAACACTAAGTAATACCTTCTGTTTGTATTTTATTCATGAATCCTTTACACCACTGCATGTGTTAATCAGTGTTTATGTTAATTAATTGTATTATACATAAATAAATATGTTATTACAATTTTATGTATATTTTAAGTCATACATGAAATAAAAAAGGGTTCTTTAGGTTTATAAAACAAATGATAAAACTAATAAAAATAATGAAATTGTTAAGAAACACGGTTGTTTTTAACTGTTGTTTTCTTATTTGATTATTATTATTTTTTGAATACTAATGTAAGCCTAGTAGAATTAAATTTATGCCCCTATACATGGAAAAGAGATTGTTGTGCAATAGCGATAATGTTATAGAAGGATAACTCATAACTTCCAGAACTCATGTTATTATTGCTATATGTTTATGTTCTTACTTTTTTCTCGTATTATGATGTCATTAGTATTAGTCATATATTAGTATAACTTAATTGCAATGCCAGTCTTCAGTCTGATCGGTTCATTAAGCCCTCAGCTGTGATGTTTAATAAATTATTTGGATTTCTGATTTCTATTTGTTCAGTTCGTGTCGGTTTCTTATCGAGCTTATTTAACGGTGTCGCGTTATGTCAGACAGTTCGGAATAGTATGTTAATTTGCCTCTTTTTATCGGGCTATAAGTTAAACATTGTTTGTTTTTTGTAACTTTTCCGCGACTATCTTAAGTGTAATATGAACGAGATGGATACACCTTCGTTTTCAGGTCAACATGGCCGTACAATTAAGAGCGGTTCAAAAAATGTAATATAAAATGTATAAAATTTTTTTCAGGAACTATCTGACTGAATAGATCGTAGCGCGATTAACTGCAATAAATCTCAAGAACTCACTGATAAAGCCTACGGCATTAGTCGGAGGTCAGAGCAAAGGACGCGTAGGATAGCTAAGGAGTGCGACAGTAACGAAAGTTGCGTTCAATTTAAAACTCCACGGAAAAATAGGCCACGAAATGCAGATCTGTTACTATTTCAACCGATTGTATTGCGCATAATCATATATCAGTACGATGATCGGAAAGAGTAAATAATGAATAAGAAATGAATAAAATTATTACAAACAAGTAATCATTACAAACAATTTTTACGAATTTTTGTATGGTTTTAAACCGAGGATTTTAATTTTATTTATTCGGACTTCTATGAAAGAGTTTTCACTAGTGGAATAAAAGATTAAAAATAAATGATGTGTAAGTAGCTACACATTTTTTAAATTTCAGTGTTATAATAAATTGTATAATGTTTACCAATATGATATTAAAGGTTTTTTGTAATCTGTTATTCTTTTTATACAGTTGAGTCTTTGATAGAAATATTATGAATAGTTGTAAAAATAAAAATATATGAAAATCATTTAAAAGCTTAATATACTTAATTTCAAAATACCTTCATCTTATTGAAATTGTTTCAAGGATTATCAATTTTTCCCATAAAACATCGTCGAAACTAAAGATAAGGTTGTCTCGTAAAAAACGCTCTGCACGCTTAAATAACAGTAATTTTGGACAAAATCTTAATTATGCTTAGAGAGAAACAATCGTTTAATCCACCTCCAGAAGTAGATAATTTTTATCTCGATTGGTTTTGATTTTACAGTAATTCAAAGTTGACGTTCTCAAAAAAAGTGAAAAAAATCGTTAGCTGTCCGTTTTTCATGCCCATAATTTTCAAGCGAATGAGGGTAACTAAAACGGGCTAATCCAGTTAGCTCAAAAATAATTGCAGTTTCCGACGATACCTTCATTTTTATTGTGCGATTTTTTTAACTGAGATACAATAGTTTAAACACAAGCGCCATCTTTCATTACGACCACTATAGTAAATTATTTACAGGTCTTCTTTTGGAAAGCGTGAACCACTGGGTAAATGACATTTTCGATAATGTCAGGCGGTTTTTGCGATATACATTCTAAGATCAATAATATTGCCATATTGATGAGCAAGGTTACGATTAAATTAAATCAATAGAAATAGAAAGTTCTTGGCCTTGATTTGTTTACTATTCGCCACTTTCAATCGTAGTCGAGTTTCTCCAGTAATATGGTGAATGAGATAAGTAATACGCATACTTGAATGTAAATAATTTTACAGCACTATGCGATGCAGAGAAGGGCTGTTAGATTAATTTGAAACCTCTACGGTAAAGCAATGTCGTCTTTTAAATTCTGTAATTTTTCTCTATTTATTAATTACCGTAAGTGATGATCTAAGTGGAGGCGTTCGTACAGCTAATAACATTAAAATAAACAACGTCCTTGCATATGCAGGTGACTCGGTCTTATTAGCCTAAAGTAGGTTGGTTTTGCATGTATGATTAATGAACACTCTGGAAATATACTGCTCCAAACGGAATTTGGAGATTAATCTAAACAGGTCGAAGGTGTTACTTTTTTAGAAATAGCGGTAAGGTTTCTAAATCTGAATCTGGTTTTTCTAAATAAAGTTAAGGTGATAAATAATTGGGAGAAATTTAATCCATAATTTAACCTTGGAGAAGCTTCAGAGAAAAACGTGAAAATATTTAATAAAGAACGTTTAATAAAGTAATTCTACGAATGAATGTACCTTTTTCGTTAAAATTAAAAATTTAGGATTAATTTTTGTATTGAGACCCATTATTTGTTAGTGGCTGAAATGTGGGGTTCCCAGACGTATAAAAACGCTGAATTTCATTTCAATTTTTGAAAAGAAATTATTTATTTATCTGTAATTCTGTTGATTTTGTTATTTATCTGAAAACTAATCTTTACCAACATTTTTGCTCTCTTTCACGTCGCATTACAATTACATAAATGTTTGCGACTTAATAAAGTCTATACGAATCTAGGGTTTCATAATATAATGGATGTAATCGTAATAATATATAATGCTTATTGCATTCAAATAATTTGCAAATATTTTCGGTTAATTTATTTTATTTTTGTTTATTTACTTTAAAAGTTCGTGTGAAACGTTTGGAAATAACTGTATTTTCGTGTAGGCTAAATAGGTTTCGTTTTAGTTGTAGTATTTGAAGAATATATATAATTTATTTATTTTTTTTTAAGTTTTAGAGGCACCGACTGTTGTGGTCATTTCACATTAAAAAAAGATAGAAACAAATTATTATAATTATTTATTAATATCATGGAAAAAAAATTATAAGATTAAAATCTGTGTCGTAGCTACTCTGATTTTTGTTAAAAGGTTTTCTTTAACTGCATAAAAGAGAAAGCGCTAAGTTTGACATATTTGTTAACGATTATGAGTATGTGAAATTATAGCTTACTTTATTTATGTGAATAGATACGTATATTAGTAAATACATTCTTAAAGTTAAAATTTAAAATTTTTATAAAAATAGAAATTAATTTTTAAATTTAAATGGCTGAGAAAACTCTTCAGGCATTCCATTGGCTATTAAGTACGTATAAGAATTACTCGTATAATAATTTTGTTGGGTTGTATGTTGTATCGCTTTCTTTAAATAAAAGTCAGTTTTATAAAAGCTTGCGATTTTTATGAAAGCATCTAGAATTTTCTGTTTCGAATGAAAATCGGTTACAATTTCAAAAAGTTTTAAATCATACAGATTAACCTTGTCCTTTAAAAGGAAAAATTAACGGTCTCAAAAAATAATTTTTCAGCTTAAGTGTTTGAGTACATAATTTATAAAATGTTTAGTACTTGAAATAAATTTCCACTAATTAACTCGAGTTCGTGGCTTATTGCCATTAGCCTTTATGATGCTGATTGGAACTAGCCTTACTGTTGATGCTTACTGTTTGTAATGATTCCTGGCAGATAGACGTAAACGCTGGTGTTGATGCTATTTACCATAGATTTTCAAAAGCATTTAACAGATTGTATGTTCTCGTACAGTACTGATCTTCTGCTGTCATTATATAATTATATGGTTATTTGTTTCATATAAGGACAGATATTCTTGATAATTTAAAAATGGTTCGATTGTTTAATTTGTTGTTTTCTATTAATGGAGATCAAATTTTTTTTAAATTAATAAAAACCGATTTATTAAGCTTCAAACTCGATGGCAATTACTAAACAACGACTAGTGTAGCGTGTTGTTTTAAAAGTAATCATACAAATTCTTACATAAATTGATTAAAACGAACTTACAGATTTATTTGTAATATAATAATATATTGCTGATCGGATGATTTACCAAAACTTACATTCAGGAAATGATTTGCTGATTAATAAATTCTCGATAAAAAAGTTTGAAATTAAATTAACATTGGTGTGCGTTAATCCTGAAGGAATATTTAGTGATTTGTAATTCCTTTCATAAATAAATTTAGTGCATCGAGCAAATATACTATTAGATCGAGCACACAGTTTATTTTTTTCTGTTACAACCTTTTTATTATATTAACAATAATTCAAAAATTCTGTTTATAATAACATTAAAATAAAATTTTCAAAATATTAAATCAGGCTATCAAATAAATTTACCAGAGAACAAAGCCTGAAATTGGATCTCGTCGGTTTTTGTAGAATTTTCGTTATTATTATTCTGTCTTATACTTCAAAGTCCTTTGATATAATTTTCCTATCGTTTTTTGTGGTTTGTACACCGATCTTTGGTTTAACATTTGTTTTTTCAATCCACCTACGGGTTGTTGGTTCTATGCCTTTGTCCAAATAAATTCGGAACTGCTACTATATACTGATATTATCTAACCACAGCTTATTTTATTAGTTTCATTTTATACGATTTTCATGTGCTATCGATTTATGGCTTCATCTTCCCGAGCACAGATCTATCTAATCTGCTGCACGTTAGCATAAAATATATGCCTAAATTAAAAATTGCGATATTGTGAAGAACAGTTATTAATGAATACGTTAGTACGATGTTTAAATAAACTGACATTGTTTGATAATTACGTAGTTGCTATCGAAATTATGCAGTAAATACAGAAGATTGTTAATTTTCTTATATTAGTATTAATCTTAATTACAATATATACATTAGTATTTACAATAATTTACAATTATGTATGTGTTTTTCAATGGTTTTATGTCCGAAATCCTGTATAGGTCAAATATAGTAACTGAAATTTGACACACTTCCCGTTATCGAATCAAACTGAAACTTTGCACTCGGCTTTGGTTCTAATGACAATAAAATACAGCATATTTAATATCGTTCTAAATCCAATCTGGCGGACATTATTTAATATCGTTCTATATCCAATATATGGACATTGTGAAAATATATCTCTTTGTTTACATAAGGATAACATATCATATGTTTCGGTTACTACGGGTTTGTTGTGGCATCGAAACGATTTTTTTACGATAACAAAATGGATTTGTTACTATAACCTATCGCTGTTGATTTGTTACTGTAAGTTATTTGATTTTTTTACGACGAGAAACTGATTTATCGTTAGTAAATGAATTGTGTTTAAATAATATTAAAATAATTGAAATCCTCGTTACCAGCACATTGATATGAACAATTTTTTCGGATTACTTGAAAGCCATCATCAGGAGATAAAATTATTGCATTAAAGTTAGAAGTTTAAAAGATCACAGTTAAAATGTAAAACAGGCATGACTGTCCGGTCCTACCAGTATACTGAAGGAATATTCATGTACTCTTGGTGGATTGAAAAGAAATCAGACGGAACTATGTTATCAAAGAGATAATTATTAGACTAAATTATTATTTATTTTTATTTATATTTAGTACGTTTTCAAATGGTATATCGTTTTTTAAAAAAAATTTTTATTATTAAAATTTTTATTATTACAGTATATATGATATTTTTCAAATTAGAAGTATTGTAATATTTATACGAAATATCTAAGATATTCATACAATTATTATGATTGTATGTATGACCGTATTCTGATAAAAATACTCTGATAAAAATTCAAATATCTCGTTCGAGTTCGTTAACGGGCAAAGTCGGACAATGGGCCTGGGAACGAGAGGGCTTTTGCGAAAATCGTTATATTTCCTATAATATCGCTATAATTTTCCTATTAAGTAAAATATCGAATTCATTTAAAGTTTCTACTATTCTTTGGAAAAGGTCCTAAAACTTATCTACGTAAAGTTTTTCGATATCACCAACCACTGGCCCGGGGAGTGGAAAAAATGGGGTTTCGAAGACAAAAAAAAACATACCTTCCTTAATAGGCTCAGTATCGAATCGGTTTAAAGTCGTCGTTTAGTCCTCTAAATATTACCTAAAACTTTTGTCTGAAACAATTCTTGAAATGACTAACCCTTACGGCAAGGGATGACCAAAATGTTGAATTGTAAGAAGATCAACTAAAGCTTGTCGTATGCTAAACATGTAAAACTTTTTTTCACATGCTCCCATTGTCGTATTGAGTAAATTTGTAGTTTTTCTTAACTTTAAGGTGGAAATCTTTTTTGTCCCCTACTTAGCACCGGTGAAATCTACCTCCGCTTTCCGGCGTGCCGAAAGGGATTTTTTAATACCTGAAACGTTATGCACTATTACACCATTAAATTACCCTTAACACAACAAAGGTAATAATCTAAAGCGAAAAACTAAATTAAATAAAAATATTAAGAAATATAATGGAGTAAATAACAGGTATTTATTTATGTTATTATAAATTATAAAATATTTTGTCTTTACGTAAAATTGTATTTATTTCAGTAGACTTAATGGAATTAGTTAAAATAATACTTAATTTAACAACATTTTTTAAAGTTTTTAATACTATTAAGAAATTAACATAAAATAAACAAAAAAAAAACAATCAGATTTTTTAATATTTTTGAAAAAAAAAATAGAATTTATGATTTAGAAAATGGAAGAACAGAGAGAAAGAGAAGGGGAAAATAATCTATTCTAGATTGGGATTCGCGGGATTTATTAAGCATAACAATAAAGGTTTAGTGTACGCCGATCCCGACCTACAATTTCTGGCTAGTGTTGGGGTTTGGCCTCTGGACTTAAACATAGAATTGAAATATCTTGGGGAAGTCTTCAGTTTAAAGAAGGTAGTACATCCCAAGCAGCATTTCAGTACTCTACTGAAAGTTGCCGAAACGGTTCAGAGGCAGAATCTCAAGCTTAGTTTTGAGATTTACAAATTTATATAGTAAAGTTAACTTCTATCAAGACAAAAGTTAACTTCTATCAAGACAAAAGTTAACTTTACGGTACTGATTTGTTATCCCATGGTTTATCCACTTGTTGATGATAGCGCAGTCCTACGTCGAGACATTGAAAAACGGAGATCATCTATGCCAAATAAATAAAAATATTCTCCACTTGTATCACTTTACTACAGTTGGAATATTTACTGTATTCCAGAAAGAGCCCTCGGTATTCCGAGTTTACACAGTCTTGTTAATATGGAAAATTGGAAAGCAGTGACGAAAGTTTTAAGGTTAAATATACCGTTTATCCAGCATTACATCCTAATATCTAGAGCTGAAAATGAACTTCGAATCTACATATCAAAGTTAAATGCATCTTATCCTACCCCTCTTTTATTGGTGATATTGATCGGCTGAAGCTTAAGTTTAAAATTTAAAAGGTATGTCGATGGGAGAAACTGACGTTGATGGGTAAAGACGTTAACTGATTAAAAATAACAGATTGGGAAACCTGTGGCTTTATGAAGAAGGACTTCTTACGGATTCCCAATTCATAAATGCCCTTAATCTGAGCTCGGATACGCTCTGAACAAAGTCGCACGGGCACGGTAAAGCTCAAAATTAATAAAATCCAGAATTAAAAGTAGGAAGTGTGGAGATCCGACGGAGAATTAGGGTCATGTTTTGACCAGCTGCGTGAAGAATAAGGTGTGCTACAACAAACGTCACGACGAGATTAAGACCTTACTCGGTTTTGGGGTTGCAGTGGAGCAAACGTTTTGCAGTGCTAACACTACGGACGGAAAATAGACCGTCTGAGTTTAGATATCATCATAAAGGGGTCCCTACGAAGTAGATATGACCGTTTGTTTGAGAATGGATCATCGTTCCACAAAGCTATGAAGGAGAAATTCAACAAACATTCAGCAATCCTTCCTGAAGCGGCTCGAGGTTTCCCAGAACCTGTCACGAAATGCGAACTGGTTCCGTCATGGTCGGCTGTAGAGGAGCGTTCTCTACTGTGAAGTCTTCCCCCTTGATGAAGGGCTCCGTCATACAGACAACTGATGACAGCATTCGAAATTCAATTTTATCATACAGTTTATGTCAAAAATTCCTTTTCTTAGAAATGTAGTGTAGAATAATTATGATAAAAGGCAGACACATTGTTTAATCCGCAGTGTTGCTCACTGTATCATAAATTGATCCAGTATTTATAAAGGAAAATCTAACGTAGCCCTCTATCTTTTTTTTCTGTTTTGCCTCCGGAACCACTGTAAGATATTACTTTAAAGGATGAATGAAGATGATATGTATAAACGTAAATGAAGTGTAGTCTTATATAGTCTCTGGCTGACCATATACCCGAGGCGTGTGGTTAATTGAAACCCAACCATCAAAGAAGACCGGTATCCACGATCTAGTATTCGAATCCGTATAAAAGTAACTGCCTTTACTAGGATTTGGACCTTAGAACTCTCGACTTCAAAATCAGCTGGTTCGAGATGATGAGTTAACCACTAGACCAGCCCGATGGGATAATATAGCCCCATAGACTGCAAATAAATACCCATTTAGTATAAGTGCAGTTTTTAAAGATAATGTGATATATATATATATATACATACAATGTATGTACATACATTGTATACATGTATACAAACATTATAATTCTTGTAATTCCAGTTTGAAAGTACTACATTGTTGAAAAATTCATTAATTAAACTGGTAAAAAGACAGAAGTGTCATTTTTTTAAGTAGCAAGAATTTAATCAATGCCGACTCTTATATTATTACTCTTTATATTAAAAAGAGAAGTCTCCGCATCGGAGTGTTAACACACTTCCGTTTCAAGTGTGCCCTTTCAACGTACTCCGTTGTGCTTTGCTCTAGTTCACTCTAAACTGAGTAATGCCATTTCATGTTGGTGTTCACTTCTGTTATTTATTTTAGCCCCCTTAATAAGTCTTCAGACAACTTTAATTAGACTTATTAAGTGATATCAAAACGAATGGAAATTTTCCACAGTTTGTAGAAATAAGAGTATGTCCTTTAAGACATATATATTTAAAGATTTCTGTCAATTTTTTTAAGTAAGTGGTAATTTGAAGGCAGAGATATATGATTCAACTCTTTAATGAATCTCCTAAAACCAAACTATTTTAATTAGAAAAATATGCTATCTCTAGGTCCTAAATTTTACTACGGACTGTCGACTCGGTCAAAAGGAAAACTAGTAATAATGTTTTTTTAAAACAAACGAGATTTGGCTGGTTTTTTTTGTAGCGTCTAACCACTTTTTAACATACTCTTATGCCGCCGAGGTGATTCTTTCCCGGTATTTAAAAAAATAACAATATCGATTAATTTCTAAAATAGTTAATCACTTAAATAGTCAATTGAAATATTCATTTTAAAGACTACAAGATTACGGAATAGGTCCGACCAAACTATGAATATTACATAGATCATGGTCTCCCCAAGGTGGCATAAAAAACTGATTTTCTCTGTTCTACGCTTGAATTCTACTTTTATTAATGCTCTAACTCCTAGATTAGGATTCTGTATTTTTTACCCTTTTTGTATTCTTGTGTTTGTAGAAACGTATGAGAACTGTGAGATATGACTATCTCAATTATAAAATTAAAGTAAACGACGTCATAAAGTTATGTAAACTCTCATCAACAAACTTTTATATCAGTGACCGAGATGTTAATAAACATATACGTCTTAGAGGAAATGCCAAACATAATAAACAGTAAGTAAATGAAAAACAAATTAATCTTTATATACAAATTCTGCTATTTGGATGCCGTTTGCTAGATTATTTATAAACATTCAGATACTGTTTAAGTGTGTTATTTTAAAAGAATGATCAATAAAGATTCAATTAAACTTTTGACAAACGTATTGTCAGAAGCAAAATAAATAAAATAAAACAATGAATGAGTTTTGTTGTATTTTTTTTTTATAACAAAGTAAGCTTTGATTAAAAATAATAAAATAATTATCTTAATGTTATTTCAGAAAGTCTTCAGAAAGATTTGCTTGCTTTTTAATAAAAATCTGATTTTGACACCACATGGCTTCCTTATACGCCTATTAAATTACATTTACACATTTTTTTATAATGAAATGTACATACAATTATATTCATTAGTAACTTCTGATATGTTTTCATTTTTTTTTGTTTTACGGTGAATAATAATTCAATAATAACAAGTTTTTTTACAATGAGAGGTTATAATAATTATTAATAAATCAATATATTTAAATTTAAAAAAAAAAGTTAAAAAATAGGAAGGAAGCCTGATTCGAACCGATGTGCTTTTCCTAAGATCCAAATATTTCATTAATTAAAATTTTGTTTGGCTATAACTCTGGAACCAACGAAAATAAGTAACATTTAAGATATATCGCTGAAAAGCTCCTAATGAGGGCTTTTTACTGCATTTAAAAAAGTAGAAAATCCAGATTTTTTGGATTTTCGGGTTCTTTTTGGATATTTTTGGTTCAGTATATTCCAATCAAAATAGGAGGTGAACAACTAGATGTTACAACAGTATTAAACCCAAGATTTCAACATCGTATGGCTAATAGTTTTTGTGTTATTCGAGATGCATAAGTATGTACGTACAAACGTCACGCCGAAACTAGTCAAAATGGATTCAGGTATGGTGTAAATGGATATTTCCCTTGAAATCTGGACACAGAAATTTTTCGCGATCACAATACTTCCTTTACTTCGTACAAGGAAGTAAAAAAAAAAAAAAGGTTTTAATATGACAAGAAAAATGTACGGATTATTAAAGGGATTGTAAAATGTAACTCTACACTAAGGGATCTCTGTGAATTCGAAATATTTCTCTTAACTTCCAACAAATGACTAACAAATATAAGAAAAAGTTATTACAATACTTCAACATTATAATATTATTGAAAGTTTTATATAAATTCAAAAGTAAAAGTAATTAATCAATGTCATTTCTTGAAACTGTAGACTTGAATGCAATCAAATGAACAATATGTAAATATTATAAACTTCAATTTATTTATATGTAATAAAGGAAGAAATATAGTTTTATAATTGAAATAATAACTTCTCACACGTATCTGCAAATAAAAAAAAAAAAAAAAAAAAATAGAAAAAGTGTAAGAAATATCGGAATCTTAATCTAGAAATTACAATTATATAAAGGGTTAAATTATATAAAATAGAAACTCCTAATTTTTGCAAGATTTGGATAGAAAAAATCATTTAAAAAAATTTTTTATTCATTTGTATTTATTTTAAAATCCAACGGTTCAAGAGCTTCACTCTCAGAGATGAAAATTAATATGCTGTCCAATTTTAATTTTATCAGAGGAAATATCAGGTTACTCTTATAAACTTAAACACTGATAAAATTGTCAATATTATTTTAAAAGCAATAATTAATTTCTATAAATTGTAATAAACTATTTGTTAATGTTAACAAAAGTTTTTTACATGGTAAAAAACATATTTTTACATGGTAATAATAGGAGTTAATAGTATAAGTCTGAGTTGAACATTTAAAGTTGCATAAAATTGCAAATTGAAAAAAGTTTAACTTAATAAAAGTTTTTCTAAAAAAAACAAATAAAATATTAAAAATAAATCATTATGCTAAAAAATTATAAAATAGTAAATTTAACGACGATAATAATAATGATAATTTTTTATTTCAAACAAAAGCAAACTCTCATAAGTAGGAGTTTGATTAACTTACCGTTCACCGAGGTGGCTTTTGGAGCGGTTTGCGAAATACTGTCTTACTCAAAAAGAGAAAAGAATAAAGGCGAAAACCAATATTTTCTTGCAATACCCCTTCTAAAATTCCCGCGTCTTTAGATTGTCTCACCCATTGCATACACAGCAGATCATCTTCGGGTAATAATTCATTAAAATTCTTATAATTTGCTACTTATCCCCCGCTCTTGTAGAAATGTGATCAGTTTACTGTAATCACAGTAGAAGACTCGAATGCCTCTTCGAAAATTGGCAAAAACTCTGAAGCGTACCTACTCTTCAGCCCGATGTCATTAACAATATTACTCGTTAAAAAAAAATTTTTTCGCCACTTTTTTCCGCAGATAAATTTTGTTTTCTTCTCCGGTAACTTTAGCACTTTTTTCGCCTGCTTGTTTGATCTGTTACTCTATACACTACAATGTACACGGTGACAACGGTAACAAAGCATTTACGATTTCTCACCTTAAATACTTTGTTACCAAGATAATCAAAACATCAGTCAATCTATTATTTCGAAGATTTCTCTTATCTTTCTTCTTGTATTTGATAAAGAATAATTATGCACCATACAATTTCGTGTAAATTTATATTATTGAATTATTCCACATATATGTATCATATTCAATTTAATTAGTTCTGAAAATGTAGTTCGTGACACCGTCTATTCCTGGAGATTTATTTCTTTTCACTCTTCTGATTTCTCCTGCAATTCACTGAAGTTAAAGTCATGATCAATGCCCGGATAATAAGAAAAAAATATGTAAAAACTGCACAAGTTACATTTTGATTTTTGCATCAAATTCAATTTCCCAGAAATTTTTAAAATGTTTATATTATCAATATATCTATAATTCTCTGCCACTAAGATTTTTTCCTCATCTGTTTATTTTGTCGTCTGACACCCTAAAATTTGACAAATTTTGTCAAATTAGTGTCTATTAATGATCTCTCTTCCATTTGATTTAGTTACCTAATTCTCCCGTTAAAATCACCATCTAATCAAAATATTGCTGTTTTCATTAGCGATCTTATATTATCAGTTTATGTTACTAATTGTAATACAAATAATGGTTTTACTCGATGAACTGAGTTGTTGATTATTTTGCAGATTAAATTAGAATGTTTTTCACAATTTCTAGTAAACCATTACTTAGCTTTCCCAGAATCTTGTCCTTTACAGCAGACACCAAAAATATTAAATTTCTTCATTACGTTTGTTAGGATATTTATTTCATAAATTAGCTAAATTTCTGATTGACATAAAATATGACCTTTCCTTCTATATCTGAGTTTGTTTACCCATTAAATAATTACAATTGCTGTACCCCTCACAATTCCAGTAAAACGTTTTAATTCCTCTGTTGATTGTATAAGGTTCCGAATACTGTAAATAGGAGAAAGAAGGATTTTTCTAGATGGGTGTTAAATTTTTCCCAGATCTACGTGGAGGTTATCCTTCGTTATAAAACTGCTTTAGTTCATAATTTCCTTATATTTATATTTCTACTGAGCCCTGGTATTAAATAAGCTTTTATGTCTTGTATAGTCTGTTGGCTAACTAAATTATTGACGAAAACTGGATTCACTTTTTCTGGGTACGAATTAATTAATTTTTCAGCAAAATGATTCTTCTAATAATTTGACCCGCCCTTTCCTATGAACATCCAGATCTTTTTCAATTTCCTAAACGTTAATTGTACGTGATTTTGTTGTTGTCCATCCATCTTTGAATGATCGTTTATAAAAACTAGTTCAATTGTACAATTATTTTTTTATGTTTCTAATTTCTTGAGGATACTTCAGATCCTATTTTGCTGGTTCAAAAGGTGTTGTAACACATTATTCGATGTTTCATTTAATTTAGAGAGAAACTCCGCTATATTATTCTCAGATTTCCTCTAAAGCACTCCAGTGATAAAAACTTTGTTTTTCCTAGATATTGCATCCATTAGCGTTAATGAAATTTCAATTCGATTTATGTTGAACTGTTTTCGTCTTTTAAATAATTAATTTCGATAACAAAGTAATTATGTACAGGGCTTAATTTCGTTTTATAATATTATTAGTGTTTTTGTTTGCTTGAGCAAAACGTATTGCTTTTGATTTCAATGTTTGCAATTCACTAACTAATTTTAATAGTAAAGGTTCACTTGTTTGCTGCTAGTGTTCGTTTTCCTTGTAACTACCATCAGCCGCCTCCATTATGCAGTTCATTCAGATGTAATGCTTATTTGTACGTATAACTTTAAAGGTTCCTTCATTATTTTTATCTAAATTTACTTAAAAAATAATCGCTAACGTTTCAAAAGTTCTAAGTAGTTACACTCTTTAAATATAAACTACAAAAAAAATTAAACCTATGCACGAAACTTGTGAATAAATGGTCCACGTCATTTTAAACAGAGAACTTTTAGTACAGTCGTTAGCAAAAAAGTAATTTGCAACGCTACAGACTTAGATTCAAAGGATCTACAAAGTAGCTACGTCCAACTGAAGATTAATAGCTCCTGAACAATGCATTTAGGAAAAAATACCCTAGAATAAAAGACTTAAAATGATGTTTGCTATTAGAAAATGACATGGAGTTAATGTGGAAAAAAATAAGAAATTGGCCGCCATCATGGAAAAATGGAAGTAGTTTTAAAAATGCTTATAGGGGAATTTTAATGCTTAGAAAAAATAAATTAATTTATCCAGTTAATTTTTCTTCTAGTTTACACAGTTTTAGTACCCTTATTATGTTACAATTAAAATGTCCTCACTTTATATTGACTTAAATAAACAGTATTGATTTTTAAAATTTTTCGTTAACGTGAAATTATTATTTTTTTGCTATTTATTTTCTACTTTATCTCTTTCTGGCTTAAGGGATCACGTACATTTCCATTTTAATTGTTTGGTTTGTCAAATAACACTCTTCCACCTGGTGGTAAGGATTTTCAGTTGATGTGAAGTACTTTACATTTCTCTTTATCAAACGCCTAAAAAAATGAACTATTATCCTTGAAGGTGTTGTTTTATATTATCCTAAGCGGACTAGAAACATCAAAATGCCTCCTCTTATATCAATATCCTTTTATCTTTTAGAAAGTTCATCCATCTCTATTTTTTCGTCCTTTTTATTTTTATATCTGCGACAAAATATATATTTCACAATATATCGTGAATATATTATCCCCATATATATTGCCGATTATTGAACTTGAATATTGTTCACAGTCATCCACACTGATTTACACTTTGTTTTACCTATAACTCGTCAGTTTTTTCACCTATTATCAAAAATTTAAATTTGATTAACGTTAATTTTTTATTAATCAGCTAAAGTTATATTATAGTTTCCAAATTTTTCATGACATTCCAAATTTTTCATGACGTTTTTCAACGACTTACCAAAAATCAATTTAAAATTGATTCTTTGAAAAATGTGCTGCCTAACTCGTCAAACGTTTGAATTACTTTTAATGATATTTTTTTTTAACGCCATTCTGAAATTTAAAATCTTTCTAATGTCTGTTTCGTAAACGTTTATTACTATGCCAAAAAAAAAAAGACTGATATTTTGAATGAAATCACAGTCAATCGTATTAACACACGATGGAAATAAAATTTAATACCTTCACCCCCTCCTCCCCGGCACCTTTTTTATAGCTGATTGTTAACTACATACATCTACCACAATAATTCACTATCATGCAGTTATTAATGCATTCGTTATTATATGTAAACTGCAGTGAATTCATTAGATATCCTCAAACACCGATTTTTCAGGAATTCGATGTTTCCCGATGTATTTATGTAAATCACTTTACGTCATATCGCAATAATTAAAGTGAGAAAAACATAAAGAATTTTACTAATTAATTTTTACATCAATTGGTATGCAGTTCCGACTGTTTAAATCTACGTGCCAGCAAAGATTTTTTTCAAGTTTGAGGATATATTCTAGAAATTTTTCGTTGTTATTTAATGGTTATAAATCTCCTATTTATTGTACAAATAATTTACTTTCTGATTGTATGCCGGAGCATCTCCTCGAAGAAAAAGAGACGGGACGTTTAGGAAATTTTTATTTTATTGAGTCTAGAGTTACTATAATAGTAGGTTTTGTCTTGGTCATTAATCATAGAGAACGGTTTCCAAACCTTTTAAATGGCGTACCATTGTAACATATTTTATCATCTGGAGTATCTCCAATGCAAGCAGAATATGGTAGTTTAATTCATTTCTTTAAAGCACTCAAGGATACAATAAATAGAACAAAATCTCTCATGTTAACAATATATATATATATATTAATTTACTATATTCAACGTATTTTTTCAATCGATTAGAAATTCAAATGATATAATCAACTTTATATATTAAAATAACACAATTAGAACATAATTAATCATTTTAATTATAATGAAGTTGTGTTATGAAAAGTTTTAATAATTTATAAAAGGTTTGTTTGTTGTTATATTTTAACAAATAAATTCAAAAATTAGTGAGAAGAGTATGCTTGAATATTTTTACACAACTCTTTAATATCAGTTTCAGTTTACATATTTTTAAGTAAAGATCTAGATTTATGTTTATATTTTTAATCGACAGCAGAGCTGAAAATCCATTTTCGCAGAGATATTTTGTTGAGAAGGGAAGTAGGCCCTTTAAATCACCGTTTAATACGAAATGGTTATTTTATAGATATCTTTACCGAAGATTCATCAAGATCGTAGTAGAAGATTACAATTCATATTCTTTTCCATTATCAGCTTACCATTACACAAGAAATCGACTGATTCTTTTTCAGTCATAATAGTACTGAGCGGCGAATCTGAAAGGAAATGACTACTTACCAATTAAGTTCAACATAATCCTAAGTGAAATTGTAAGCTATTTGATAAATTTATCAGAGTGAATCTTCACGTGTATTACAGTAGTAAGATTAGTACCTTACTGATTGCATTGATATAATTATTTGTTATGAAATTTTTCAGTTTTGGATAATGATACACGTTTTGCGTTTTCTAAGTGTTGATTATTTCATGACCAAACTATTCCAATCACAGAAATTGGAGTTATACTTCAAACTTAGATTTAAGTCATTAACTTTGCTAAAGATGTCAATGAAAGATCTAATTGTGAAAATCAGATTTCTTCACTAAATTTTCACTCGCTTCAGGAAATAATGTTCAATAAGAATTATTTTCATCTCACAACGAAGCTCAAATAAGCGGTTTAGGGCTTTTCCTTCCTACTGAAAGCCATTTAACTAAAGTATGAATTTACCATGAGTTCTTTAAATTTATTATAATGAAAGACAAAGAAGATACCTTGAATTCAACGCTTTTGACTTGATGTAATTGGTAAATTATTCAGCATCGTTAAATAATTTCGTAATTAATCTGTCATGTCTTTGGCTGCTAACAGGTACGTTACGGGAAGAATTCGGCTTGCCTCTAAATAGTACAGTGAGTAAAAACAGTCTTGTGCTACTACATTAATCTTAATATTTACATGTTTTCCAGTTATCGAACCGGCTCCATCGAATAAAAAACCACGCGCTTTAGCCGTTCATACCATACAGTGC
The DNA here is from genome assembly GCF_047948215.1 of Lycorma delicatula. NCBI lineage: Eukaryota > Metazoa > Arthropoda > Insecta > Hemiptera > Fulgoridae > Lycorma > Lycorma delicatula. The sequence continues at coordinate 44,851,761 of NC_134455.1, read as the reverse complement.
AATCAAATTATTAAGTTTATTAAACATTTCTTCTGTTGTTTTGACAGGAAGAGGTTAGCTAAATAAATAAAATTCTTCTTCCAGTCTGTTATCCTGTAACAAGTGTAGTACTCTTTTATAAAGAAGAAACATCTGCCTTATTATGTTCAATAATGTGCCTTTAATTTTGTAATACTGTTTCAATTCTAAGACTAATTCTAAACATTAGATGAAAGTGTGATGAAGTTCAACTGTTCAAGTGTGTTTCCTCTCAAAACAAACTGAAAATTGTCAGCAGCTGATAGTATATGATTTTCCTCGAAGTTTGTTTACCACATTCTGCTACTTTTAAGTTGTCTGAAAACGAGGTAATTTCATGGGTCAAGAAATCGGTAATATAATTTCTGATCTCTTCCTCTTTCCGTTAAAGAAATCTTTATATTTTTTAACAACTTTTACACTTGTTAAAATAAGATAACACTTGATGGTTTCAAAGAATGTTTTGAAAGAACTGCAACCCGTTAATCATTGTGAACATTATCCGCAAAAACTCTCCATTAAAATACATATTTACGATATTCTGAATCGTAATATCTTTTGACCGATAACTAATGTCTTTTGACGGATTTAACTATTATTATCTTATATTTTTTTTGTATATGTAGTAGCTATGGATTTGTTTCTTGAACATGGGGCTTTTTCTACGCATCTCTTTTGTTTCGAACTAAAATATAAATCAAACGATAGATAACTTAAAGTGAAGAATTCTGTTGGTCACAGAATATATAACTTTAATCCCGTACAAACAGTGACTGAATCGCTGCAGCTTTTATACCCAGAATGATAATGTACTGACTGTTAAAATGTAATTAGATTGGACCTAGCTACGTGACTGACACTTTTTGTCTGAAGTCGAATTTGTGTCTCTCAGTTCAGCCACTTGCCGCGAAATTTTCCTTTTAATCTAACTTTTTTATAATCAGTTTCTTTATATGTATATATATATATATATATTCATATCTTTCAAAAACTGTTTAACAGGGTCTAAATCAGTTTTCCTTGTCGTAAATACACTGCTTTTAAAGGTAAGATAAATTATTATTTATATTATCATTTATTATCATTTTGTAAGCTAAAAATTATTAGGTAAGATTCTACCCGTAGAATTCGTAGAAGTAAATTTTAGTGGTTAGTTTCTTGTAGAAATCAAACACCCGAGATCAAATGCCTTCGTTAAATGAAATAAAGCTAAAAATTTCAAATGAAGTCTTTTTAATGACACTGCAAAGGGATTACCATCGGCCGAAATTATCAGTACATTTGTACGTGTGTGCGTATTGCAAAAACCGAATTGTAAACTGATAAAATATAAGAATAAAAGAACAGATTTGTTCGTAGGTTAAGTTTTCTACAAAACCTTGAAAAGTCAACGCAAAACAATAGTCAAATACCGATAATCGGTTATTTAGTAATAAGTAGTTATTATTTTAAAAGAGTAACCATTGCATGCCTCCAAATTTACGGGAAGTAGATGATGGAACATGTAAAAATATGTATATCATAGATTCCGTGTCTACGAAATAAGAATCTATACTAAATTTCGTATATTCAACCCCAAGATTATTAGGACAATTAATTTCATTTAATAGTACTCGCATACAAGAATATAGAAACGGATGAAATTTGTTTCCTTGCTTCTTTTTATAACAAACGATAATTTCTATATGTTTAGTTCTTCTATATATCACGGTTTGTAAACGATTGAAATCATTATTTATTTATTGTAAAGGATAATTCAACTGGTAACAAATTATCGTAAATAATAGGCTTACTGATTAAAATTAGTAATTAAGGTATTAAAATAACTTATCACGCAGTCCTTATTGTTATGTCTTGAGTGATTTCTGACAACTATTATTATTACATGGAACTAGCAGTTAATGTTGTTAAAGAACAATTTAGATTCGGAGTAACAGTACAAGGTGAAAAGTTAAAGATGCTACGATTTGCTGATGATATAGTAATTCTAGTCGAGAGTAAAAAGGATTTAGAAGAAATAATGAACGGCATAGATGAAGTCCTACGCAAGAACTATCGCATGAAAATAAAAAGAACAAAAAAAAAGTAATGAAATGTAGTAGAAATAACAAAGATGGACCACTGAATGTGAAAATAGGAGGAGAAAAGATTATGGAGGTAGAAGAATTTTGTTATTTGGGAAGTAGAATTACTAAAGATGGGCGAAGCAGGAGCTATATAAAATGCCGAATAGCACAAGCTAAACGAGCCTTCAGTAAGAAATATAATTTGTTTACATCAAAAATTAATTTAAATGTCAGGAAAAGATTTTTGAAAGTATATGTTTGGAGTGTCGCTTTATATGGAAGTGAAACTTGGACAATCGGAGTATCTGAGAAGAAAAGATTAGAAGCTTTTGAAATGTGGTGCTATAGGAGAATGTTAAAAATCAGATGGGTGGATAAAATGACAAATGAAGAGGTATTGCGGCAAATAGATGAAGAAAGAAGCATTTGGAAAAATATAGTTAAAAGAAGAGGCAGACTTATAGGCCACATACTAAGGCATCCTGGAATAGTCGCTTTAATATTAGAAGGACAGGTAGAAGGAAAAAATTGTGTAGGCAGGCCACGTTTGGAATATGTAAAACAAATTGTTAGGGGTGTAGAATGTAGAGGGTAGACTGAAATGAAACGACTAGCACTAGATAGGGAATCTTGGAGAGCTGCATCAAACCAGTCAAATGACTGAAGACAAAAAAAAAAAATCCAAAAACTTCTGGAACCAATCTCCAACATAATCGTAAGTTAACACCCGCAAAATGCTGGACGTCTTTTCTTCCCTTCTGTGCAATAAGACATAACTTATGCTGATAGTAAAAAAAAATAAATAGATTAAAACATCAAAAATACTTAAATAGGCACGAAGTATTTTTTCAGTTATTCACAAAATATTCCGATTAATAATTATAAATATTCAATCGATTCTATGAAGGTAAGACTACAAAATTGGTTATACTTTCAGTTAACGTTTTGTCTTCTTCGATTTATTAAAATCTCGTAAATTCCAAATAAAGTGTTTAATTTAATAAATAAATGATTATATTAATTATTAATTTTCATAAATATTTGAAATCTCCCACCATAAGTAATTATGTGGAAAGCGACGTAATATATACACAATAATTGTCTTTAGAAACTAGAAATTAATTTATTGTGTGTATGTGTGTGCGCGCGCGCGCGTATTTTGGGAGCCATATTCATAGCTGTTATTTGTCACCTGACACGAGTCAAAAAAAAAAAAAATTATTTTTTTTTGGAGTGGAAGTGATTTTCTGTTGACTTTTCACTGAGGCTGATATACTGTTGCATCAGTACATGAAGCCGACTGAAATACAAATGATTTTCAATCCTACAAGGGGCATGCATCTTCACTCCCTTAACCACAGTTACTAGCTGTCTACTGAACATTATTACTCTTAGAGAAATAAGAATAGTGCTACTTGTATCTCAGATACGAGTTAGTCCTTAGAATGACTGAAACATTTGTCTCATTGATATATTATTCGTCGTTTTTTTCTTTATAATGTAAGAATCAGTTTGAAGTTAACACATGAGAATAATCATGTCATAGTTTAATACAATTTAAGTTTTTAATAATATCGCTCTTTGTTTTGTTTACATACCAACCTTTTTTGCCTTCTGAACTGCTACTAGTTGCTGGCGCTCGAGCTATTACTTTGCCAGGAATGTCTAATACACGACCGTTTGTATTTTAAGCTCGTAATTTGTAATACCTTGTAAAAAATGTTTCTTGTTTATAATTTTAATGGGTTTTTTCAATATGATATTTGCATTATAATTATACTGATTAATTGTATTTTAAATGGCACTTTTAAAATATTTTATGGTGACAAATAAGATTATGCATTAAAAAAACACTGTAAAGTAACAAATTAATTTATTCCTTCGAATGGAAGGAATGTTATGCACACTGTCTTCACAGCAAGAGAAATTACCCTGGTTTACAAGAAAAACGTTTTATTGTTCGTATAACGTCAATGAAATTATTTACTTTTAATTAATTTGACGAAGGAAAATTAAAAAATAATGGCATAAAATCTGTAACATAATTTATACAATACTTTTGTTATGAACAATTTTGTACTCGTTATAGAAAATGGTAAAAAATAACAATTAGAACGCTCATTTTGTTAAGAATCTTTCATTTATCATTAAATAAAATTTTATTCCACTACATAAACATTTCTTAAGCTGTGTAAAAACAAAATAACAAAATAATATTAACATATTTTGTAGTATCTTAATCTTATTAATATTACAAGATTTTCTTAGTTTTTCTTTTATGTGAAATCAAATATATATATATTTACTTTTACATTCCAGCAGTAGTCATCCACCGTTATTGAGCGATCTTGGTATGGGGTCTTCATGGTCTTGATGGAATCTCTCATCTTGTTCACCGCTAATTACGTCATGGCTAATGTAGAAAATTAATTTTTAGCGACATTTGATATAGCGACTTCGAGATCTTGTCTAGGATTTGGTAGTTTTATTACTTTTTTTATGTGAAGGGAAGGAAAAATCTTCTTGAGTTCAATAAGAGGGGCGGACGAGATATTCTGATCTCCTGGTTCAAAATAAGTATTCTTTAACCATTGCTGTTCTGCTAGCTATAAACATGAAGATCAGCATTATTTTGTAAATTCACATTGAAGGATCGTTTACATATAGTTATGACGTTTAAATAACCAAAACTTTGGCAATTAAATCTTGTATTAAGTTACATTAAGAATAGCAATCATTTTACCATATGTTTTTTCATTGAAACTGAATAAAACAACTGGTATAGATTTCTTCTCGTTTCCATTGTTTACTAAAAATGTTTTTAGGCTACGATTAGATGAATTAATAAAAAGGCGCCGATTAAATGAATTAAAAAAAATTTGGGTCACAAGGTTATAAAAAAAAAAATCTTCATTTGTATTAGTTTGTATATCATTACTGTCACTGAACTCTGAAACATATCACCCCACTTCAGTAGCGGAGTTGGTATTGTATATCTACTCCAAAATAAAACTGATGACACATTCGAGATATTCAATTTTATGCATCTTTGGTTTTTTTTAATATCCTTCTGTGTTAGTAAGCCAAAAGTAGCAATCATTAAATTGACTGGTTGGCTCACGTTACACCATAGGGACAACAGATGGAATTTTGTTGTCTTTCATCCACTGAATCAGCCAAATTACATAACAAATTTGAGGAGCCTCATTTTATCTTGATCCTCTACTTTATTATCAAAACAGAAAAAAGTAGACTCTTTTCACGTTCTGTTATTATAGATACACCTCGTGACTTTAATACTATCTACAAAAAGAAAAAACAAAACAAACTAAACTTATCTGGTAAATTTTAGAATATTTATGTGGAATCTTGACATTTTGAAAGTAAACTGCATTTAAAAAAACAAACGACCAAACTGAACAAACGCTATTTGCCTGCAGCGAGTAAAATAAGACAAAAGGCAACATTCTAATACCCTATCACTACACTGCAGAACTGTAACTGCGTTGTATGAAAATATTGAATTACATAAATGCATGCCAACTAATGATACGCTAACAAAAAAATGTGAAGCCCTAGGACGTTTTTTTATTTAATTTTAAACTCCAAGCAAAATAATTAATAAAAGTGATAATTTTGTCTACGTTTCTGATTCGTTATTGACCAGTGTTATTTATTTAAATTAGAGGAGAATAAAATATTACCATAAAATGTTAATATTAGTTTATACAAAAAGATTATAAATCTTATGGTGAATAAATGTATTATTCATTTTAAAAAGTATGTCTCGAAAAATTCAATAACACTTATTTCCGAATGAGATTTTTTTCCGAATGAAACTGTATGAGGTGATATACGAAAAAGTACATATTTACGAATACTAAGCTACTCGTGGGGAAGAATCAAAACGAGTCGTTCTTCCTTGTTAATATCATTTGTTGGGAATTAATAAAAATATAAGAATGATGTTTGAAAATTAAATTCTATTCAGAACGAATAATAAACTTTACCAGCGTTATTGTGGAAAGGAAATAACTTATTATTATTAAATATAGCTCTGAGTTTTTTCCATGTGAGTACTTTAGCTATGTTTATTGCTATAAATAAATTCATGTAATCGAATTATTGCCATTATTTTAGCCAAAACGATTGTTTTAATTATTCATTACTTAGAATTTAGCTAGTGTTCAACAGGTCCATTATCATCGTTTCTAGATACTCTGTTTACAAATGATAAATTTTTCAGAAATTGGTGATCCATTGGTTAGTACAAAGAAAAGTCAACCGTAATTTGATTAGTATTTTAGTGTATTTCTACTCTCGTAACACATTTTTCGGCAACTGTATCAGACTCTTTTATCAGATTTCAAGATTAACATGTAAAAGTTGTCATTTTACTTCTCCTACTTGAAAATAACTGATAAAGGAAATAAATTATTTTCTATTTAGGTGTTTTGTGTTTCCATATATTTATGTATATGTATAATCCGGGCAAAAACTTTTGCCCGGATTTCAGTTCACATGGTGAAAAGAGGTCTATAGAAAACAAAAAAAGAAAAGAAAATCAACTTTTATTATTAAAAACAAACTTAACAAAAAAATTTTAAAAATGTAAAAATTAAAAACAACTGTTTTTAGTACAATAAATTTAGACCTTTGAAAAACTAGGTTGGCAACACTAACTGTCCGCTTTGAAATTATACTAATTATTGTCATAAAATTGTGGTTACGTGTTAATAACAAACTATACGGTTTAGTTGTTTTTGACATAAATTTAATTAAATTTATTTATATTTTTGATAATCAAGTTATGTAGTGTCTTTGTGTTTGTTGTACTCTAAACTGTGCCAACATTGTTCCATCTGAATCTCAATTTAAAAAAGTGAAATTCCGTTTTGAATTCTTTCTTTTGAAAAATGCCGCGTCTCTTTACTCACGCAGAATATGCTGATACGACTTTTGTGTAGGGCTTTTGCGATAGAAGTGCTCCAGCTGCGGAAGAAGAATCCTGGACAACGAAGGTATCCTGCACAACCGTAAAGTATTTTGGAGAATTTTTAATAATCTTCGTGAGAATGGTACACTTTCCAGCGCTCATGTTTCATCTGAATTCAACAGGTACGAGGTGATGAACGAGAAAACACTCTTCAGGTAGTACAGCTTGGTCCTATTCGAAGAATTTCGACACTACTCAACATTTCACAAAATACAGTATGGAGGACATTACATGCTCACAGACTGCGTCCTTATAATGTTCAGAAAATTCAATACTTCCAGCTTTGTGACCAAAAAAGACAACTGCAGTTTTTTTCAACGGTTAATAATACCACTTAATTCCGTTCACTCTATTTTCGGACAAACTGCTTTTATCTGTAATGGCATAAGCAACTCTAAGAATTCACGGCGATGGTCTGAAGAAACCCCACATTTTGTAGTTGAATCAAATTTCCGTAACGATTTCCGGTGAACATTTTATGTGGCATGATCGACAACCAATTTCCTTTCATTCTAGAAAAACACGTCACGGGGAGAAATTTTCTGGAATTTCAAATATGAATTTCTTACAGTTCTTAAAAATTTTTCATTGCCAAATCGAAATGAAATGTACTATCAACTTGATCGAGCAGCAACACATTTCAGGAATGATGTAAGACAATTTACAATTTATGGATGAAATTCGAGCAATACAGACAAAAAAAGACACAGGTGATGAACTGATCGCTTGCATTCGAAATGCTACTGCCTTCATCAAGGAACGCGAAGATATCATTAGGTCGGCGATAGAAAATGTAAGGAAACGAGTTGAAAAGCGCATCGATGTCAGTTGTGGAATTTTCGAATATCTGTATAAATTAATACAGCGTAAACTACAGTATTTTTTTAAAAGTAAATTCAAATATTTTAATTTTCAAAGGTGTAAATTTATTGTTCTAAAACAACTGTTTTTACGTTCTACAAATTCATATATTTTTCCTGTTAAATTTTGTTTTTAATAATAAAGGTTGATTTTTTTCATAAACTTTTTTATATCAATTTTTTTTTTAAATTATATTTTCTCTACACGTTTTGATAATAAAACTTACGCTTTATTACTCATTTAAGAAAGTTATTATACTTCACACCTGAAACAAACGTGCCAGAAATATGTTTGTATGAACTTTCCACTTTCAAGTTCTAGAATCACCCCAAATTATTTCCCATTTCATGAATTACTCTGTATATATATATATATATATATATAGAGAGAGAGAGAGAGAGAGAGAGAGAGAGTACAAAATTTAGAAAGATGGGGAAAATAGATTAAAACTTTTTTAATCTATTCGACGGGGCTTCATTGGGAAATTTATTCTTAAAATAGACGTACCTATTGAAGAATTTCAATATTTATCGTTTGAGCCTCTGGATGGAAAATTAAGTTAAAATTACACTTTTTTGGGAAAGTGGGAGCAAACTTCGTGGGAGAAAAAAAAAGTACGTACCCTTCCAGCAAAAAGAAAAGAAAAAATGGTTACGGCTTGACTGCTGTTCACTTCCAGAAAGCCATATTAAAAATTGAAAATTTTCGGGTATGACCAGTTTCTCCGGATATCTTAGGAAGTTTTTTTTGAGGTTTTTTTTTTTTTGTCTTCAGTCATTTGACTGGTTTGATGCAGCTCTCCATGATTCCCTATCTAGTGCTAGTCGTTTCATTTCAGTATACCCTCCACATCCTACATTCCTAACAATTTGTTTTACATATTCCAAACGTGGCCTGCCTACACAATTTTTCCCTTCTACCTGTCCTTCCAATATTAAAGCGACTATTCCAGGATGCCTTAGTATGTGGCCTATAAGTCTGTCTCTTCTTTTAACTATATTTTTCCAAATGCTTCTTTCTTCATCTATTTGCCTCATCCAATACCTCTTCATTTGTCACTTTATCCACCCATCTGATTTTTAACATTCTCCTATAACACCACATTTCAAAAGCTTCTAATCTTTTCTTCTCAGATACTCCGATCGTCCAAGTTTCACTTCCATATAAAGCGACACTCCAAACATACACTTTCAAAAATCTTTTCCTGACATTTAAATTAATTTTTGATGTAAACAAATTATATTTCTTACTGAAGGCTCGTTTAGCTTGTGCTATTCGGCATTTTATATCGCTCCTGCTTCGTCCATCTTTAGTAATTCTACTTCCCAAATAACAAAATACTTCTACCGACATAATCTTTTCTCCTCCTATTTTCACATTCAGTGGTCCATCTTTGTTATTTCTACTACATTTCATTACTTTTGTTTTGTTCTTGTTTATTTTCATGCGATAGTTCTTGCGTAGGACTTCATCTATGCCGTTCATTGTTTCTTCTAAATCCTTTTTATTCTCGGCTAGAATTACTATATCATCAGCAAATCGTAGCATCTTTATCTTTTCACCTTGTACAGTTACTCCGAATCTAAATTGTTCTTTAACATCATTTACTGCTAGTTCCATGTAAAGATTAAAAATTAACGGAGATAGGGAACATCCTTGTCGGACTCCCTTTCTTATTACGGCTTCTTTCTTATGTTCTTCAATTGTTACTGTTGCTGTTTGGTTCCTGTACATGTTAGCAATTGTTCTTCTATCTCTGTATTTGAACCCTAATTTTTTTAAAATGCTGAACATTTTATTCCAGTCTACGTTATCGAATGCCTTTTCTAGGTCTATAAACGCCAAGTATGTTGGTTTGTTTTTCTTTAATCTTCCTTCTACTATTAATCTGAGGCCTAAAATTGCTTCCCTTGTCCCCATACTTTTCCTGAAACCAAATTGGTCTTCTCCTAACACTTCCTCCACTCTCCTCTCAATTCCTCTGTATAGAATTCTAGTTAAGATTTTTGATGCATGACTAGTTAAACTAATTGTTCTGTATTCTTCACATTTATCTGCTCCTGCTTTCTTTGGTAACATTACTATAACACTTTTTTTGAAGTCTGACGGAAATTCCCCTTTTTCATAAATATTACACGCCAGTTTGTATAATCTATCAATCGCTTCCTCACCTGCACTGTGCAGTAATTCTACAGCTATTCCGTCTATTCCAGGAGCCTTTCTGCCATTTAAATCTTTAAATGCTCTCTTAAATTCAGATCTCAGTATTGTTTCTCCCATTTCATCCTCCTCAACTTCCTCTTCTTCCTCTATAACACCATTTTCTAATTCATTTCCTCCGTATAACTCTTCAATATATTCCACCCATCTATCTACTTTACCTTTCGTATTATATATTGGTGTACCATCTTTGTTTAACACATTATTAGATTTTAATTTATGTACCCCAAAAGTTTCCTTAACTTTCCTGTATGCTCCGTCTATTTTACCAATGTTCATTTCTCTTTCCACTTCTGAACACTTTTCTTTAATCCACTCTTCTTTCGCCAGTTTGCACTTCCTGTTTATAGCATTTCTTAATTGCCGATAGTTCCTTTTACTTTCTTCATCACTAGCATTCTTATATTTTCTACGTTCATCCATCAGCTGCAATATATCGTCTGAAACCCAAGGTTTTCTATCAGTTCTCTTTATTCCGCCTATGTTTGCTTCTGCTGATTTAAGAATTTCCTTTTTAACATTCTCCCATTCTTCTTTTACATTTTCTACCTTATCTTTTTTTACTCAGACCTCTTGCGATGTCCTCCTCAAAAATCTTCTTTGCCTCTTCTTCCTCAAGCTTCTCTAAATTCCACCGATTCATCTGACACCTTTTCTTCAGGTTTTTGAACCCCAATCTACATTTCATTATCACCAAATTATGGTCGCTGTCAATGTCTGCTCCAGGGTAAGTTTTGCAGTGAACGAGTTGATTTCTAAATCTTTGCTTAACCATGATATAATCTATCTGATACCTTGCAGTATCGCCTGGCTTTTTCCAAGTCTATTATGATTTTTAAATTGGGTGTTGGCAATTACTAAATTATACTTCGTGCAAAACTCTATAAGTCGGTCCCCTCTTTCATTCCTTTTGCCCAGCCCGTATTCACCCACTATATTTCCTTCCTTGCCTTTTCCAATGCTTGCATTCCAATCTCCAACTATTATTAAATTTTCATCTCCTTTTACTTGTTTAATTGCTTCATCAATCTCTTCGTATACACACTCTACCTCATCATCATCATGGGCGCTTGTAGGCATATAGACGTTAACAATCGTTGTCGGTTTAGGTTTTGATTTTATCCTTATTACAATGATTCTATCGCTATGCGTCTTGAAATACTCCACTCTCCTCCCTATCTTCTTGTTCATCACGAAACCTACTCCTGCCTGCCCATTATTTGATGCTGAGTTAATTACTCTAAAATCACCTGACCAAAAGTCGCCTTCCTCTTCCCACCAAACCTCACTAATTCCTACTATATCCACATTTACCCTATCCATTTCCCTTTTTAAATTTTCTACCCTACCAACCTTTTTTAAACTTCTAACATTCCACGCTCCGACTCGTAGAATGTTATTTTTTAATTTTCTGGTGACCCCTTCCTTAGTAGTCCCCACCCGGAGATCCGAATGGGGGACTATTTTACCTCCGGAATATTTTACCAAGGAAGGCGCCTCCATTATTGCTATGTGAAAATGCAGAGAGTCACATTTTCTTGGAAAAAAAGCAGCTGTAGTTTTCCATTGCTTTCAGCTGCGCAGTACTCAGAGGACTGAGTGATGTTGATACGGCCGTTTAAGTCGTCCTGACTCACGCCCCTAACAAGTACTGAAAGAGCTGCTGCCCTCTTTCAGGAATCATTCCTTAGTCTGGCTCTCAACAGATACTTCTCCGATATGGTTGCACCTTCAGTCCAGCTACTCTGTATCCCTGAGCACTCAAGCCCCCCCACCAACGGCAAGGTCTCATGATTCATAGATGAGGTTTTTTTTAGGTACAGTCCTCAAAAATTTTTACCCGTTTTTCAAAAAACGTTCAGTATCGTTGGTTAGAACTTTAACAGGGGCTGATTCATGACTTAGATAAACCTTTAAAAACTTTTACATTCTGGTAGGGAATACGGCGATGAAACATTATCGTGAAAAACAGAGACGAAATTAATACAGCTTAGCTCATAAGCCTTGAAATCAGTCCTCGAGAATTTTTATTTATTGTAGCTACCAGTACACAATTTTTTAATATAGGCAACGCCCTTCCTTACCATTTGCCGCTTCAAAATGACAAATTTAATTTTATAAGATAGAATTATTTAATATTTAAAAAAGAAAATAAATCTTTGCAAATAAAGAGTACACAACTTTAAAATTCGGTATTATAAGGCAGAGAAATTATGTATTTACAAAATTGTTTTATCGATTTCATAAAAGATATATTGAAAAAGGACAATGAAAATAGTTCATTCTTCCATTTTTTCCACAAAGAGACCCCGTTTTTTAATGTTGAAAGGTATTTTAATAAATTATGTGAAGTACAGCAGGCTTAAATTTTGTGTAAATCGTATTTTTTTACTTTTAGAGTATTATATCAGTTTAAACATATTTGTCTTCTTTCATTTCCTACAGTAAAGAAACTTATTATTCTTAAAATTTATAAAGGTAGCTTGCGTAATTTTTCAATATATAGACGACAGCGTATATGTTGAATGTGACCCCGTACGCAGGGGATCTGTAGTCTTCAATCACATATCAACGGTCTTACATAGTATTTTCATAATAAAAAAGCCAAGTCAATTCCTTTAAAGCTAAATCTCTCTGTAAATAATTATTTAAATTCCTTACTTGGGAACATCGGTAGTCACAACTAACTGCATAATATTTCATTGATCACAACTCATCACATTATCTATCCAGTTGATAGTCTCATATATTACTTGAAATTATGCAGAATATATATATTGCCTCACGCAGCACTGTGTATTCTTTAGTAGTAAGTAAAAAACCCAATATTGAGTTACTGATAATATAATTAATTTCGGATTCAGTTACCGTTCATAGTTAAACCACAGTTTTATAGAATCGATTCTGCTGTCGGGTACAGTTTCAAATTACTGGCAAATAAGAGTATGTTGAACACTGGCCGATTATGAAATCTAAATTGTACTCTTTGATTGGTCAGCTAGAACAATTCTTAAAATTTTCTCTTTAGCTGGGATAGTGCTTTGTTAAAATAAATTTGTATAGTCAGACATCTTCTTCTTACAAGGGTTTCAAATAATTTTGGTCGCTAAAAATTCTCTCTTTCTGAATCGTTCAATTCGCTTTCGTTAGATCTAGGTATTGAAACTCACGAAGAAATTTGAAGTTAAATTAATGATTAACTACCATCAACGTGATAAATAAAATTTTGTATCATCTACACATTCAAAAGTACCAAAGAACAATCAATTTAACGTTTCAATTTAAGATTTAGAAAAAAGGTGAAAAATCAAAGAAAAACTAATTAATAACTTTCTGAGATTGTTTATTATTATCATGTCTTAATATTCAAGGTGGCGTCTTGTAACTGTAGCGTTAAATGATCTCTATAGGTAATCGGATTGATGAACGGTTCTCTGATACCTTGAACCTGTATTTCAGGACGGTTGTAGTTAGTACCCACTATGTATGGGATGTAAAAGGTGATGAAGTGTAATATTCTTACTATTATACTCAAGAAGGCAGCAAGAAATCACTCTATTCCTCATTTCTTTAGCAAGCCAGATAAGAAATGCTTGTTAATGCTGAGAACTGTTACGCCAGTTTCGGGAATGACATGATTTTAATTTTAGGAATCATTGTGTAACATACATGGTAATCTCGGCTATTTCTATTTTTAGATTTTCAATAGAAATGAATTCTTGTTCAAGTAAGCTTACATGTATTATTAGTAATAAATAAAGATGTGAATTTTTATATCTTTAATTGTTTTCTTTAAAATGGAAAATTTATTATATATTTATTTTAGTAATGCTCTCTTGTTTATTTTTTCCTTAAGATTTTGATTTCTTTCATGTACGAGTATGTTTATGAAATATAAAAAACAGGAATTTTTTCTGACATTTTATATTAATTACAGTTTTTCTTTTTTATTATTTTTTTCTTTAATTAGAAAACTTATTTTCATCTTTCTTGTTTCTTCTTTTAATAGTGACGATTTTATTTGATTCTGATTGTACACTGTGTTTGTAAGAACAACACTATCCCATTCTACACGCTAAGGAAAGTAAGGAGTGAAGAGGTATCCCGTTCCCTTCTTCTTTGAAAAGATTGTACGGCTGGTAACTACACTCAAATGTAAATGATATTTAGACTTAAAAGTGACACGTTCATTCTATACACCACAAAGATTGGTTATGTAGTGTACATTATTATTCTTAGAAAAATGATCTTTGAATGATATTTCCTGAATGTCAGATGCTAAATATGTCATAATTTTAAGAAAAATTTGGGCATGTAGTAAAAAGCAGCAAATTTATGTACCTTTTGTTGCAAAGACACTGATTACCCGATGGAGAAGTATCTTTACCTTACTTATATCCACAAAAAAAGTTTTCTATTTCTTGTATTAAAAAAAAGTTCCATCAATAAATTGAGTTCTAGGTGGAAGATTCGAAGAAAAATCTTCCATCTTTTCATTAAAAACTGATTTCTAACGATTTTCCCATTTTATTTTGTTTTGTATGACGGATAAATACGTATAATTATAACAAAAAAAAAGAAAAAATGAAAATATCAGATAACATTTCAAACAACTGCGGTATAACCTCCAGCCACGATTATTAACTTGATATTGATTCGTAAAGCAGCCAATTTTCTTTGCGCAATAAAACAGACCTACAGATTTCAACAGAATAAACTAAAATTATGACAAATATTAAAATATCTCGAAATCCATTCGAACAGAAATAGGCCAAATTCAGCAGGTTCAAGAATTAGAATATTTGGAAGAAATAATCCAGAAGAATAGCCTTGACAAATCTGCGACTAGAAACAAAATCTCCAAACTCGAAATTGCACAAGGAATTACAAAAAAATATATACAGAAAAAAATGTTTTACCAAAAATCTAAAAATCAGATACTAGAATACGGTTATAAAACCATAATGTCTTTACACCTGCGAATCCCTAAATTTAAATTTAAAAATGGAAGACTTAAAAAGATAAATGAAATGAAGACGAAGAAATGAAGAAATTTACCAACGCACAGAAAATTTAATAAAAAGAATGAAAACACAAAGTTTATTTTTGTTTGGATACCTTTTAAGAATGGCCTATAATCGTCTTACAAAAAAAATATTTAATTATTTTAAAAGGAAAACTGAAATTGATTAATTAAATAGAAGAGGTTAAAGTCGATCTAAAGAACCAAAACATCTCATAAAATGAGATATCAGACACAGAAATTTTGAAGAGAAAATTGAATCGATACAGGTTTTTCAAGAAAAAGAAAGGTAAAAAAATAACTGTGCTCAAGAATGGTCGAGAATAGAAAGCAAGCTATAAGAATGAGAGAATATTCGTCAAAGAGAAAACTGCAAAGAAGGTGAAGATTAAAACGTGGTCTTTCAGACGCAAAAATCGAAAAGAAGAAGTAAGTAGTTTTCGTATGTTTAATTAAAATAAAGTTTATAATATTATTTTTTTTAAATAATTGATGTTATTCTAGGATATAGATTATCAAAAAGATATAAAATATTAGAACTAGTGAGAAGACGAATCCTTTGTTAATAATTATTTTCAGTGTTACTGAAAACAACTTCGATTAGATAAGCAGTGTTATAGATTTCAATAAAGCAGTTAAGTTTTTATCACACCAAAAATTAATATTTTGAAAATTAATACTTTGTTCTTGTAATTAATCTAGATGAGCTTTCAAAGTTTATTTCTTAATTTTCTTAGTATCGATACAAAGGAAGCAACAACCAATTTATTTAATTTCGGGGAGTGATGCCTACAACTGTTAATCTATGCGGGAGTAATATTATTCTAAATTTTTTAAAGTGCTAATTCTCTAAAGTGAAAAGAAAAGCAGGGAAGTCCTGTTTCCACAGCGACTTCAGTATAATAGATTGAACCCCTTAGCTAACAAGGGCAGACAGTCAGATTACTGTGGAGTTTATTCATGCCCTTTTGCAAGATGGTGGAGGTTGGACTTTGCTTTATATATTTGGATAAAAAAATCATTTAAACAAAAGTAAAATTATTTTTAACAATGCGTAAATAATAACTGAGCAATGATCAAAATTATTTCAAAATTACTTTTATTTCAGATAAAAGTATATAATTTAAAGTTTTGTTACACCACAACGCTTGCATAAAAAGATTTAATCTGATCAGTTTTTCCATTTAAGAGAAACCCCAACAGCTCAGCTTATAAGGAGAGATTAGGTAGAAGAAAAATATTTTATTGATTGTATAAAGAAAAGTAAGAAATCAAATAAAGTAAAGAGAGAAGGAAACAAGGTCGACATCTAAGAGTTTTTAGTGATTTTCACTAAATCGCTAATGCAAAAGAAAAAAGGACTACATAATAAAAGAATAAACCGTTAAAAACAAGGAGAAAAAGTTTAATAGTAAGAAACAAATGCACAAAAAAAGAACACCGAAGAGTTTTATTATATAAAAGCTAGTACGATTTAAACAAGCATCTAAAAGGATATAAACAAGGGGAGACTTTATTTAGAGTAAAAATAAATCTTTGTAAAAAAGAGCAATCACAAGCTAAAGAAAACTTGTTAAGTGTAAAAAACAAAGAGGTTCAACAAAGTAAAAACAACTTAAACTGAAGAAGAAATTTAACAAGTAAAATTATAATAAAACCAAGAAGAGAAAATAGAAATTAAGAGAAATTAAAAAGGGCGCACAAAAGCACCAAACAGAAGACAACACCGAAGAGTTCTTTCATAAAAAATCTAGTAGGATTTAAACAAGCATCTAAAAGGATATAAACAAGAAAAGACTTTAATTTAGACTAAAAATACCTTTGTAAAAAGAACAACCACAAGCTAAGGAAAGCTCGTTAAATGTAAAAAACAGACAGGAAAAATACAATAAATTAAACAAAGTTTAAGGTAATTTAAATAAAATTATAAAAAGAAAAATGGTAGAAAAATAATGATAGTGAAGGGGTTTGATTAAGTAGGGTGGGGAGGTGGAACCTCATCCTGATTATTTTCTTGCGTTTCTGGAGGCAATTTATAAAACTGAAATTTCATATAAAAATAATTTAAGAAAGTATAAATGAATACTTGTTTTAATTGCTACGTATAAAATATTTTTTTTTATAATTTAAAAAAAATAATTTTTTTTGGTTAAATTTTTGGAATTAATATTTCCCTGATTTTTAATATTAGATTAGGTAAAATTGTATGTAAAATTTAGCAGTCAAAAGTGAAGTTTGTAAAACTAGACTTCACAGAATTTTTATAGATTTATTAATGTTTTATGGTAAATTAGCAAAATGACTTAGAAAAAACGTAAGATGGGTATGGTTAAGTTGAATTAAAAATTATGCGAATCATTTGTAATATACTTACATGTATATAAAATACATCATAAATGCTATTTAAAATTTAAAGTTAATTTTAAGTTTATTTTTGAAAACATAAAAAGATTTACCTTTAATTGATTAAAAACAAGATATTTCTCCTTTTTTTAATCAAGATGGCAACAGAATATGAACCAGTATATATATGTATATTTATATATATTAAACTATATATATGTGTGTGTGTGTATGTATACTATGTATATGTGTGTGTGT
This sequence comes from Lycorma delicatula, assembly GCF_047948215.1. Lineage (NCBI taxonomy): Eukaryota > Metazoa > Arthropoda > Insecta > Hemiptera > Fulgoridae > Lycorma > Lycorma delicatula. The sequence goes on along the minus strand of NC_134455.1, from coordinate 44,833,976 downwards.
GTGTGTGTGTGTATGTATACTATGTATATGTGTGTGTGTGTGTGGGCGCGCGCGCGCAAGCTCTCTCCTTTCTATTTTTACAAACACACATAAAGTTTAATATTTTACCTTTCTAATTTAAGTAATTCTAATATTACAATGAAGAAATTAAAAGGAATGAAAATATATCAAGTTTTTATTAGTTTATATTGGAGATCCGTATATTACGCAACTCTGCCTTTCATCCGGAAGGTTCTGAGTTCGAATCCCGGTTAGGCTTAGCATTTTTCATATGCTATAACATCCATATTTCATTTATAACTGAAATTGGATGATAGTTACTAAAATAAATAATTGATGCTTTTTAATTTTATAAGTAAAATAATAAATATTTTAGTTGGAGTATGGTTTTTTATTTCAATATTATTAGTTCTATCTTTCTGTTACAAAAAAACAGAAAAGGAATAAGAATCCTACAGAAATTTATTAGAAACTTTAAGTTAAATGTAATCCAGAAAAACCGTGTACAGTAAATTTTGTTTTAAAACAAATTGGTCAAATTTAAAACCACTAAATCCGCTTATATTTAAGATAAAAAATACATCGATTGGATTTTTCTTTTATAAAATAAAATTTTATTATAATATAGGATTATTAGAAATGATCTTGACGAATACAAACTTGAGTAACTCACGTTTAATAACACTCGGATACATGAAATTAACCCACCGGATTGGTCTAGTGGTGAACTCGTCATCGCAAATCAGCTGATTTTGAATTTGAGAGTTCAAAGTTCAAATTCTAGTAAAGCCAGTTCCTTTTATACGGATTTGTATACTAGATCTGGATACCCGTGTTCTTTCGTGGTTGGGTTTCAATTAACTACACATCTGAGGAATGATTGGCCTGAGATTCAGCAAGACTACTATTCATTTACATTTATGCATATCATACTCTGAAGAAATACCTTACGGTGGTTCCGGAGGCTAAACAAAAAAAAAAAGATACATGAAAGTTGCATTAATAGAAAGAAAAACTCAAAACATTTTGCATTAGATTTTTTACCAACATCATATCACATGTGAATAATATGAGTTGACTGTATCATGCGACACACATCGAGTGTGTAGTCCGATTAAAATGCCATATACATTGTACTACTGCACGATCCACTAATGCAATCACTTCTGTGGTATGAACTACGACGATATTTGATGGTAGGAGATTAAGGTGGCTGGTTCACGTGTTTGACAAAATGTCAGAGACAAAGACATGGTAAAAGGTTTGGAACGTAGAGGCTAACGTAAACGTTCTGTATCGTCACGGCCAGCACGCCGAATCCATCTCTGGTAGTCGCCTATTCAGTATATAATCTTCCGCACAGTTGGTTAGGGGAAGTTTACTTTTCCGCTGGCTGTGATGGTGGATTTCTCTGAACTTCGTACGAACTCTCTCTCATACATTCCACAGTTGCCTCGTCTACTGGTGGATAGCCGGTTGACTTTCGCTTACATATGCATCCTCTTGCTTTAAAGTGAGAATACCACTTACGGACACTAGGTGCATGGTGCATCTTCACTAAACGTTCTTCTGAAAGTACGTTGCACAGTGAAACATTCTGGTAGACATGAAAATCCAGCACACAAAAACCCTCATATTTACTTGCTCATTATTTTCTCTCTTCTACTACCCTAGTCAAAAAATCAATAACTATACGACAGCTGTACCAACCAGTGAAAACGTTTGAGTTTTCCATTGATGCTACTTTCATGTATGTGAGTGTTATTAAACGTGAGTTATTAAAGTTAATATTCGGAAACATCATTTGTAATAACCCACTAAAATAAAAAAATAATTTTCGTTAGTTATATGTAAGAAAAAATGAAAAGTTAAAAAAACCACGCGTAGACTCGAACTGAAGATCTCCCGAATATGAGACTGTAAAGCTTGTCAATCGGCTACTAAAGCTGCTCGGACTGCAGGTAAAAATAATCTAAATAATCTACTTGAAGTACTCAAAAATCTTTAAATGAAGTTTCTATTTTGATTTAAAGTAGAGACCCCCTCCAATCGCCTTGTAAAATAGCATCAGTAAACTCCGTTATAAGCTCTTGCAAGAGTTATCTCTAGAGATGGTTGGGGAAAAACTAGGAGCAACGTAGTTTACCGCATCTATGTGGTCGGTATGTAAGAGAACCATAGAAATTTATATTGTTATCTTTCTTTTATTCGTGGGTATCATCGTGTAAATCTCTACCTTCATCACAGCTTGATAGGGAAGAATTACGCATGTCGCACAATTGTATACATCAGCTTCTCTTCTCCCCGCTTCATACAACATTTATATCTATGAATCACTTAATCATAGTGGATCCTTTTAATAATAGTCCAGTAAATTTTGAACAATAAAAAGGGAATAAGAAAATAAATAAAACTGAAATCATATAAAATAAAACCAAATGTTTTTTACATAAAACATTAACAAAAAACGAAATAATTAAACAAAATAAAATTAATAAAAACCAACTTCAAAAAATAATAGTACTAAAATGTTACATTTTTTGTAATTAACTAAAAAAATTATTGACAATAAGTAACTATTTTTGAAGTCGCTGTCAGCCAACACAAGTTAAATAAGAAAAAAAAACAACCTATGATCAAACAATGCAAAAATTGGCAATAGAAGTTTTACTACAATAAAATGAGATTTACAAAAATATAATACAACAATAAAATGCGACATAAAATAATATGACCAGAATATTTTATAGATGCTTAGGTACATATATAATCATCAAGTATGTATGTATGTCTTAGCGAACTCAAGATGAGGTATGATCGTATATGCTCTTTTTAAGTATATAACTCTTTCTTATATGCTCTTGAGATCCCATATTGTATTTAACGTGGGAATCCCTTTAGCCGCTAGCGGTCGGTTAAGGTACTAACTTGACGTAACTTTATGTTTAATTTGTGTTGGCTGGCACTGATTTCAAAAATAATTATTTGTTGTAAATAGTTTTACTTCAGTTATTAAATAAAAATATAATTATTTTTAACATTTTAATACTATCATTTTTTGACGTCGGTTTTTATTTTTATTTTTTAAATGATTTTGTTTTGGAAATCTGTAACAGCATTCTGATTTACAGTCATTCGGGAAAGTTAGCTGAATCTTTCTTTCGATGTAATCGTAGTTAAAGTACACATTTGTAAATAAAATTCTACGCTTTTCCCTTTTAAAAATGTAGACATTAGTGTGGAAAGCGTAAAAATTATAGAGAGAAATATAGATAAAAATATTGATTAAATCAAATTTCAGTGCGTGTTTGATTGTTTGTAGATAAATGACACTGATTTCAAAGAACTAGTGCAGGAATATAATATTTAGTTATTCTATGAATGTTCTTGTTTATTGAAGTCATTAAACAAGTAGTTTTATACATGTCAGTAGCGAAACACATTAAAATTTTATCGGTGGTTCAGCCAAGAAAACACTTTTCGGGTACAAAATGCAAGTACTCAAATGACTACACTTTTAATGATAACATATATGTTCATATATTTTTAGAGTAATCCATCAGTTTATGTATTTCATCGTTACTCATTGATCCTTCAAACGTAGGATGTTTCTCATCTTGAAATAACATTTTGGTTGGAATTATCTGCAAAAGCTGGCTGCACAAAATGGTTCAAGAGGAAAGAGAAATAATTTGGAAACTGATTTCAGAGCTTGAAATAAGAAAAAATGTGCATGCAAATATATATCGAAAACCCTTTGTTATCGAGTTACGGCTAGCGAAAACGTTTGCCCGGATTTCAGTTATCCTGGTAAAATGAGGTCATACGGAAATTTTTAAGGCATTATATAAGGAGTAAATTTGATGGTTTTTTTAATTTTTTGAAAAATCAAATAAAACATCTGAAAAATCGAATAAAATAAGTCTCAGCACTGTATCCTTCGTAGTTTTTATGATATCCAATGTAAAACAGAAAAATTCGGTGACGAAAAACACCCTATAAAGTAGAATAACTTTGTTAAATGGTTAATAAATGCGTCAATTTTATTATGAAAACTTGTGGAGAATTTAATTATGAAATAAAGAGTGTAATAAAGTCTGTGAAAAACAAGCATATTTTATTATTAAAAATGTTTGAATTTGTAAAAATTAAAAACAACTCTTTTTAGTACAGTAAAGCTACACCTTTGAAATAAAATTCTTTTAATTCACTTTAAAAATGATACTCACAGTGGTTTATTGTGTACTAATTTACTACAAATGTTCGAAAATTCCACTATTGACATCGATGCAATTTTCAAATCTTTCCTTACATTTTCTATCGCCGACATAATGATATCTTTGCGTTCCTTGATGAGGACAGTAGCATTTCGAATGCGAGCGGTCAGTTCATCACCTGTATTTTTTTTTGTCTCAAATTGCATCCATAAATAGTAAAATGTCTTACTTCGTGAAATGTGTTGGTGCTCCATCAAGTTGATAGTACATTTCATTTCGATTCGCCAATGAGACATTTTCAAGCACTATATGAAATTTATTGTTTAGAAATTCCAGAAAATTTCTACCCGTGAAACGTTGTTCTTGAATGAAATGAAACTGGTTGTCGATCTTACCACCAAAATATTCTTTATTGGAAAAAATTTCTATTATATATTCTTTATTGAAAAATCTTTATTGGAAATTCGATTCAACTACAGCATGTGGGTTTTCTTCATACCACCATGTGAATTCCGTGTGTTTTTTTGCCATTACGGGTAAAAGTAGCTTCATCCGAAAATTGAACAAAATTAAGTGGTAATTATTATTAACTATTGACAAAAGTGCAGTTTTATGTCACCAAGCTGGAGGTGTTGAACTTTCTGAACATTATAAGGACGCAGTCTGTGAGCATGTAATGTCCTCCATACTGTATTTTGTGAAATGTTGAGTAGTGTCGAAATTCTTCGAATAGGACCAAGCTGTACTACCTGAAGAGTGTTTTCTCGTTCATCACCTCGTACCTGTTGAATTCAGATGAAACATGAGCGCTGGAAAGTGTACCATTCTCACGAAGATTATTAAAAATTCTCCAAAATACTTTACGGTTGTGCAGGATACCTACGTTGTCCAGAATTCTTCTTCTGCAGTTGGAGCACTTCTATCGCAAAAGCCCTGCACAAAAGTCGTATCAGCATATTCTGCGTGAGTACAGAGATGCAGAATTTTTCAAAAGAAAGAATTCAAAACGGAATTTCACTTTTTTAAATTGAGATTCAGATGGAACAATGTTGGCACAGTTTAGAGTACAACAAACACAAAGACACTACATAACTTGATTATCAAAAATATAAATAAATTTAATTAAATTTATGTCAAAAACAACTAAACCGTATAGTTTGTTATTAACACGTAACCACAATTTCATGACAGCAATTAGTATAATTTCAAAGCGTACAGTTAGTGTTGCCAACCTAATTTTTCAAAGGTCTATATTTATTGTACTAAAAACAGTTGTTTTTTATTTTTAAAATTCATAAAATTTTTGTATTAAGTTTTGTTTTTAATAATAAAAACTGATTTTCCTCTTTTTTTGGTTTTCACAGACATTATTACATAAATTTTCTCAGAATTAAATTCTGTATAAGTTTTTATTATAAAATTTACAAATTTATTCTTCATTTAATAAAGTTATTATACTTCAAACTATTATTCAAAATAAATAAATTTTCTATTTTGATCCGGGATAATACGTTACATAGTTCATATTATTAAAAGATACGTTAAAAATATAAAAATATAAATTATAAAAAGAATTATATAGATGTGTTTAAAGTCCATATAAATAAATTAAACACATGAAATAAATTAAATACGGTTCTAAGGAAGGAACCCCTATGGGCTCATAAGCGACGTCAGGAACTGGGTGGAGCGAAAGCATGGTAACACAGGCTACTAATTCACCCAGTTCCTGTCTGGCCATGGATGTTTTCGGAACTATCTGTAGAGGATGGGCAGATGCCATACAAGTCGCTGTCACGATTGCGGCGGACTGCTTCCAGCAGAGCATGTGCTGTTTTTGCTCTAGATGGCGCAACTTAAGAGTAGTGCTCGTGGATCAGGGTGTGGAGGGCGCCAACAATATAATCGAGGTGATGCTCAGCAATAGCAACCAATGGGAATGTCTCGACTACGATCACATCAATGATAGGAGAGAAGGTCAATGAAGAGAGGCGACGACAGGCTGAGCAGTTGCGGATCTATAGAGACGTGGAGTTCGACGACAGGTGATCAAGGGAGGCCAGCTTCTGGTGGTGGGCGGCGGGGGCTCCTCAGAGTCGTCGCTCGTCGATCACCCCCTTGGGACGCCTTCCGGTCATACGGATTCATATAGTAGAGTGCCTAGGTGATCATGCAGGGGCTGTACATACCATATGGCTTACCCCTGTATGAACAGGGGCCGGATCTAGGATGGAAGGTTTTTTAGCAGTTGAGAGCCCCGCACTGCCGTCAGTACGGGCCTGACGTCGGCTGGCAGAGCTTTTTCCTCCCCCTACGGAAAGTAAAAAAAAATTAAATACAAGATGTTAAATATAAAAAATCATAAAATAATTCACAATTCAGAAGCGCAATTGGGAATTGTTTTTAGGACATATTTACGTACACGTTGAATGGGATGCACATTATTCAAGGTTTTAACAGATTTTAAATAGTATTATTAAAAAATACATCGAATGAGTAATATTATTTCTGTAAAAGAATATATTTTAATTGTATTTTAAATAAGTTGAAGCGAAGATTTTTAAACGGTTCTGCGTCTTATTAAAAATTGAATGGAAGCGTAATAAAGCTCTTTCACGTAAACCGATGTTAACATAACAGAAACATGCAGTACAAACAGTTCTCTTAGCAAAGATTATGCATTCGAAGGATTATACTCGAAGGAGTACATAATAATTATGCAATATTTATAATATATATATATATATACATACATACATACATACACTCGCGTATGTGTATAAAAGAAAACGGATGAATCTAATGCTTTTAGAGTTTTACATTTCCCGTAACAGTCATTATTTTTTAAAATAAGTTTATTGATTGAGCTGGCACATTTCTATCAAACCTTTTTTAACAATACATTTTTACGGTAAATAATGGTTTTTTCAATTCTTTCTTTTTTAGTTTGGTTGGACAGAGATTAATTATAGTTTAAACACATTCCAGATTAAGACTGAAGTAGTAGAGTTATCATGATAGAATTATAACATTGTTTGTTATAAAAATCCAAAATTGATGAGTAGGCTTGAAACATCATTGTTTTCTAATACTATTGTTCTTCCCTTATTACTCGTCAGACCGTGAATGGGAGATGCTTATTTTTCGGTTTGGTTTTTATGCTTTTAATATAAAATGATACTTAATTTAGAGCGGTATTATTTCTGTGAGAGTGTTTTATTATCATTCCGCGACGGCATTTTATTATTGTTTTTTCTTGAAAAGGTTCAGAAAAATATTATGATATTAAAATAACAATTGGTCCTTTTGAAACCGCCTATTAAAGGTGTTTTCCCGAAGAAATTATTATTTTTTTTACCTTTAAGTGCACAAGATAATATTCTAGAAGCTTTAATATTATCACTCAGCTATGTCAAGTGGCTATTACGTTCGTATTCCTCTGACAACATAACTGCAGCCACATATTTTATGGAATAAATGTTAAAAAATTCGTGTGAATTGTGTAAGTACACTAGTACTTGTGGTAGCGAAGAGAATTCGAGGAAGCAGTAGTATTATTTTTTTTTGAAATCGAAAAATTAAACCAAAATTGTTTGAAATTAGCCAGATGGAGTGCTAAATAAACGAAAAGAGGAAAATATTTATTTAACGTACACGTTTGTGAGTTTGTAATAATAATAATAATAATAGATTTAAAAACCATTCATCAAAATGATTTACAAAACGTTAACAAAAGTAATGTAAGTACTTTTTAAGGTTAATAAACAGATCATTGAAAATGAAGGTATGATTTAAGATAAATTTCATTTTAACAGTTGGAAAGTCGTATGTAAATAGGGAACTGTGAAAAAAAGATAATAAAAAGGCGTGTTATAAATTAAGTTAGTTACAATAACTGCTATATACGTATATTTTAATTAATTTATGTTTATTTTATTTTTATATTCAGTTTTTTAAATTTATATCGTATAAAATTCTAAACTTACGAAATATTTACAAGAAATCCTCTGGCTTTATGACCGTAAATTAATGTTTTTTTCTGATTAAATATATCTAAATAAAAGATGAAAAACTGAAAGTCTGGAGTTACCAAAGAGAATCCTTTGATGTTACTGTTTGTATGTTTGCTGATGTCGTTTGGCTTCTTTTCATCTTCTTCTCCAAAATTATTTTATTTTTATCTACTTACAAAGCTTTACTTCAAGCTCGGTACATTAAATCAATCTTTGGTATATTTATAAAAATTAAAATAATTACTTTAAAAAAGCGTTTCTAATAATCAAATTGTATTGTGTTATAATAAAATTGTAAAATCGGATTTGTCCTAGATCTTTTATTCGATTTTTAAATTGCTTTTCCGATTAGTGGTCAAAACAGAAAATAATTTGAAAATTATTTCATAGTAATTTGTTTAAATAGCGTACGAATAAGGTCGGAACGAGTCGAGTTATAATGTACGAATACAAATGACATATGGTTAGTTAATGAGTACAAGCAAATCCGTTAAAATTATTACTTTTAAAAACATCATCCTCGTTATGACAACAAATTATGCGACAAAATAAACTCGTTCAATTTTTAAAACAATATCTCTAGTTAATAGAACGCCATCTACCAAGTAAGGTGGAGATTTTGTGTCAAATACAGACCTTTTTTTCTATTTCGTTTGACGAGACCATGCTTCTGAGAATTGAAGGTTCCCCTCACACTGTAACATGTCTCCTTAAGGTGGGGATTCACTTTACCATAACTTTAGAACTATAGAACTTTCGAACATATCCTTTCAACGTTGAGAAAACGGAGCTTAATTGTTTTATAAAGTTCATTTTAAAATGTTTATTTTTCTATTTCTCCTCATTACTATTTCGAATGAAATTATCAAAATTTCTATTCAAAATACAATTTAGGAAGAAAAACATACCCCACACCTACACCATTAAATAAAACTAACCTCGATATTGCACCCCACAACAAAATATGCTCTAAGCGACTGCTATTTTGTGACCCAAGAGCGGTGGAATTAAATAAATGAGTAATATTTAAAGTGTAAAAAAGTAACTCGGTCGGCTGGGTCTCGAAGTCGATCGTCCGGTCAACTCGGTACCTGGTAAATTAATTTTTAACGAATAACACTTAAAAAAAATAAATAAAAATTTTATTGCATACCCGTAAAGTATGCAGTTCTGCATTTACAACATATTAACCGTTCAAACATCGACGGCGAACCGCTCACCGTCAACCATCTCGGCGAGACGGTTGACGATGTGTGATTGTAACGCTATGTATTCGACTAATTAGAACAATAATTGAAAAACTAAATTGCCTGTCATAAATGTCTGAAGCTCTCTTGATTTGTGTTAGTAAAAGGTTTTGCTCCCTAAGGTTATTGACGGTTCATTCAACCGATTTCAATGCTTTAAAAATTATAGTTAAAATATCTCAACTCTAGCTAAACTGATAAACTAAAAAAAAAACACAACCTAAGTTTTCTTGTTTCATGCGTTGATCGATGCTTTTGGGTCATAATACGCCAAATCTTCTTCGTTTTTAAATCGATTGACGATAATGTTCGATAAATACATACTCGTCTAATAAATAATGAAGTTCTTATTTTTTAAATTAGCAGTCACTTTGTGGTTTCTTCTTACAAATCAAGAATTTTGAGAAATAGCTTATCTATTATTACTTAATGTATCCTAACACAGTGCCAACCTCTCTACATCATTATTTGCGAAATTGAGGGGAGACAACTGCACATTATATCTTAAGCTTTTCCAAAAATAGCAAAAGTCATTCAATAATCTATTTTTGTTACCAATACAAGAGGCACGTTAAGAACTATATTTACTCCAGTTAAAGCAATATGTTATTCACAGTTTTTTTAGTAAAAATTCACCCCGATTCATTTTGAAATTGTTGAATCTGTGAAACCTAAAAGAAAATAATTACATTAATCACGTCAATTTTTCTGTTACATCGTTGGTTCTGTACGAAATGGACTGGCCACCATAAGTTCGAATGTTAGAGATGTCAACATCACCTCTGCGATCTAGCTTAACCACTGCTCAGTGTCAGTTGTACATTTGGATGGCAGAACGCAGTAATTTTATGGGTTTTTCAAATGGTAGATTTTTAAATTAGTTGGTTTACCGTTGATTTCCAAACCGCATAAAAAATATTCATATTTTTCTTAGGCACATTTGTTAACAATTAAAAAATAAAAAGTTTTGTAAAATTGCACCCCTACTATAAAAAATGCTCTAAACGACTGCTATTTTGTGACCCATGAGCGGTAGAATTAAATAAATGAGTAATATTTAAAGTGTAAAATAGTAACTCGGCGGCTGGGTTCCGAACTCGATCGCCCGGTCAACTCGGTATCTGGTGCGTTAAGCCTCTCTGCTATACCATCTATCGACTGTACAAACAAAATTTGTTGTAAGTTGGGAAACTACATTAGTTTAGTTAGTGCCAACCGTCGCCGCTAGTTCGCCACACATGCGCGAATTAAATACGGTATGGCGCACGCTTTAGTTAGAATCGTTGAATTAAATAAACAAAAAAACAGTATTATATTTAAATAAAATGATAAATATTTTAAATTGAGTGTGTATGTGTGTAAAAGCCGTGTATCAGAAACAACTGTGTTGTCAGTTTTTTATGGCGTCTACATTTCCCTTTTTAGCCTCTGGCAATCTGCCACTGAAATAAAATTCTGGGGTGCTGGAATGACCTAGACAGGGAGAAAGTGCAACAAGAAGTTACATTGTTTTCAATAAGTTGCAAAAAAAAAAAATAATAAGAAATAAGTGTGAAAAAACATACAGAAATCAATGATAATCATGCAATAAGAATTAAAATCCATATATTATAATAAAATGACCTCAGACGTTGGTTAAATGATCAAAACAAGCCATAATAATTATAGGAAATTTTTTATAATTAATTTTAAATATGATATGTGGTTTCATTTATTAATGAATTTCTATCAGCCACAACATCCACTGAACGAAGAAAATATGCATTAATTTCTTCTAAGCACCTTGTCTATGAAGCTAATGAAACTGGTTGCTGCTTTCAAAAAAAAGAAGGCAATTCATTATGGATATAATGTAAGACATTCGTAAATAAACAGTGGTTATATTACTGAGAATATTTCATTTAAGTACTTTAATAACAAATATAGCATCCTGAAACAATCACAGATCATCTCGGGAACTAACCTGAAAACTACAGTGAGTCTTATAATCGGAAAGTCGTTCACCAAAATGTCTATAGGTCAAAAATGAAAAAGACGTTTTGAAACTGCTTTAATTAAATTAAAAGAGTAGTTTCAACTGAAGTTCCATATTGGGGCACAGAATTCAAGCACTGGCCTAACCATTGTCTTATACATTTGAATGATTGGTCGAACGTCTTGAAACAACCGACAGACCCAAAAAAGCTGTGCAAGGTTTCTCCTTACTTTGGATGATGTTCAAAAAGTATTTCATTAAAGAACAGTTTGCAGTCAATCATTCAAAACATCCGAGTACACAGATTATCTGATCTATGTATTCTCAACACTGACCAACCTCATAAAAAATAAATAAATATTTAAAAAATTAACTTTATACCAAAAATAAACCGTTTATGTATTTTATTAATGTCACTCTACAAGATCAACTGATCAACTTTATAATTCATCTTAGCACAAATTTTGACATAATCCATTAACAAACGTATCTTAGAAGAAATGAAGTTGGCAACGTCATATATTTAAGAATGAAAAGTGGAGGAGTCAAATTAGAACTCTGAGGAACACAAGATAGAGTATAGAAAAAAATCCCACCTTACAACTTTACTTTAAACGTTCGCTAAAAAAGGAAAGACCTTAACCAACTTATATATGTTAGCTATGTTACCTAGCTTGTAAAAGTAAATCTTGAGGTACATTTTCAAATGTCATTTGAAAATTAAAATATAAAATATCCACTTGTTTCCTACCCTTGACCTGAGAACCTATGAATAATAATATATTGTTAAGTTTAGTTAGGGTAGACTAGGGTAGTCACAAAACGATGCTGATAAGGCAAGGTATTGTGAGACAGAGCTGAATATTAAGATTGATGGATAATTTTTTCAGACTCTTGAAATCACATTCAATACTGGTCTCTAGTTTGAAATTTAAATGGAGATTGTTCCTTTTAGGAACAGGGGAAACCAGAGCTTCCTTCCAACAACTGGGAAACGTTCTACCTGTTAAACTTAAACAGTGTTGCAACACTGGAACAACACAATCATCTAAACTTTTGATCATTAACTGTGGAATACTATCAACACCAGCCGCAGCTTTAGATCTGAGACTTCAGGGCTCTTAAGACCTCCTTATTTAAAAGAAAATGCACATCAATTGTATCTATATTGTAATTCCCATCACAGAAAACAATTAATGTAGCATTATTTATCTGAAATATAGAATGAAAATAAGAACAAAATTCCTTGCACAACTCTTCTACATTAGTAATTAATTATCCTGTTGCCCTTTTTAATTGCCCTCACACCAAAGCTTTCATTTAGAAAGGACTTTACATATTTGAACAAGTTTTGTGATTTGTATTTGAAATCAGCCTCTGCAGCTCTTGCTCTACAAATTTTATTTTCCTTTAAAAGTATTTGGTTTGTTTTGGAAACCCTGAAAATCTGTGATATTGAATATCATGATCAGTTCTTTTATACTTTTTATGCTCAATGATTTTTAAATTTTAAACATCGTGCAGGAAACCACTTGAGCGGTGATTTTTTTGTTGAATATAATTTTTCGTATGCTTATAAATCAATTCACCATTACAAGAAGCAGCTGCATTAATGTCAGCAAAAAACACTATTCCAGTTCTATTGCCTAGTAAATTCATAAGATCAGAGTAGTCATCTTGATGAAAATCAAAAGTAAGAAGTATGTCTCACAGCATTTGATGAAACGATTTCTTTAGCTGTTATGTAAATACTAAGAAAATCATGAGATGCATTAGGAGAAACAAGATGATCAGTCACCAGGGCAACATCAACCGTGATGTTAGAAAACATAATATCAAGAACATTTTTATCTCCCTTGGGAATAAGATAATTCAATTTCTTCACAAGGACATTCATGAAAATGAACAGAAATCTAGCCTTCTTTTTAGAACAATTCATCCAGTCAATATCAGATGCATTAAAATCACCAATAACCAGAAAAACAATGAAGACTTATATGATCCATTTAGCTAGCTGATTAAAATATGAATAAAGTAAAATTAGAGGGTATTAGGACTAAAAAAAAACAATTACTCAACAATAGATTACTTTCATCTCTCATTTCACTTCAATCTAGTCACATTCAGGGGTGAATTCTATATCACCTATGACACCTCTGAATTGGTGATGGAACTGCATTCAGGAAACCACCAATCAAATTTCTTTCCAGAAATATTCACTTGATGATCAGTTCTGCACATCAAAAATTGTTAAAAAAATAATTAGAAGACACAGAAACAAGAAAGACTCAATGACAGGAACAATTTCAAAAGGACTATCACTACAGATGCAAAAGATTCATCAGACTTAGTGTGAGGTCCTCTTACATTCTGATGTATTATTCAGAGGGATTAATAAATCATTAAAGATACTAGGTATACCCATTTCCTCAGGTTTCTTATAGTTATTATGAGAAAAAAACATATGGTTACGTTTCAAAAAACAATAGAATGGAAGGACCAACACTCCAGAAGGCAATATCATCAAACCCTATTAAAATTGCATTTATCTACCTCAACTTGAAAAGAGCTATAATCTGGTATTTTCATTGCCTACTTCATGCATTTATCCTCTTTAATTAACGTGGATTCAGTGATGATCTTTTCAATCTCAATGTCTGTAGTAGTGGGAGGGCTAAAAGCTCTCTCTTTTTTCTGTTTAGCCTCCAGAATCACTGTATGTGAAGTGTAAGCTTGTACAGTCTCAGGTTGAACATTCCTGAAATGTGTGGTTAATTTAACCCAACCACCAAAGAACACTGGTATCCATGATCTAGTATTCAAATCTGTATAAAAGTAACCGTCTTTACTAGGATTTGAATCTTAGAACTCGGCTGAACTCAGCTTCAAATCAGCTGATTTGCTATGACAGGTTAACTCGACCGGGCTGGTCACAGCAAATCAGGTTTTAGTCCTACTAGACCATCCCGGTTGACTGGTCTAAAAAAGTAGGGCTAAAACTGGTAACAAATAAGGCACTTGAAGCATGTGGCACTTAAGGACTTTAGCATGTTAGGGTTTTTTCACCTATACCTACTACAACCTTTTTCTTAATAATTCTCCTTTCTTTTTGAGTCTTATTGTGAAATTTAACAGTTACTAATCTTTGTTACTACTTTCCTCCCCATTATCACTTGCCTTTTCCTTATATTTAATTGGAGCAAGCAATATAACTTTCCTGTCCTTCAAGATATTGACACTTAAGTCAATCGTGATATTTTTCTAATTAACCTTTGTCTTATTATCAAAAGGATCTTTACTTCCTTGTACGAAGTAAAGGAAGTATTGTGATCGCGAAAAATGTCGGTTTTCAGGTTTCAACGGAAATATCCATTTTGACCATCCCTGAATCCATTTTCGCTAATTTTGGCGTGGCGTCTATACGCACGTATGTATGTATCTCGCGTAACTAAAAAACGATTAGTCATAGGATGCTGAAATTTTGGATTTAGAATTATTGTAACATCTAGTTGTGCACCTCCTTTTTGATTGCAAACGACCCGACCAAAAAAAACCCAGGTGTCTAAAGACGCCTTTAGACAGGTGTCTAAAAAAGCCCAAAATCCAAAAAAAAACTGGATTTTGGAGTTCTTCTTAACTGCAGTAGTAATCCCTCATTGAGAGCTTTTCAACGATATATTATAAATAGTACTTATTTTCATTGGTTCCAGAACTATAGCCAAATAAAAGTTTAATTAATGAAATATTTAGATCTTACAAACGGCAGGCACATCGGTTTGAATAAGACTTCATCGTCCTATTTTTTAAAAAAAATTAAATTTAAATATATTGATTTATTAATAGTTAGTTATTAACCTCTGATAGTAAAATCCTTTACAATAAACAATAATTCAATAATAACAATAAAAAAAATAATATTTATATGAAAAAAATCAGATGTGAGTGAAATAAAATTTTATGTACTTTTCATTTTAAATCAAAAATTTTTACAGAGGTTAATAATTATTAATACACCAGTATATTAAAATTAAAAAAAAAAAAAAAGGTTAAAAATATAAATGTAGTATATGAAGTCGGATTCGATGTGTGTGCGCCCGTCTGCATAAACATAAAGGATGGGTATAGCTAACTTTGGCCCGAACCAAGAGCACTAGATATCAGGAGGGAGATTTACGGAATATTAATCTCCTCAATTAATCGATATAAAGTTATTTTGACTCTTAAATTTCATAAGTTAATTATAAAAAAGAATATTTGTATATCTTATTTGTTTATTGTTTTATTTTTCATGGAGTTCCTTAGTTCTGCTCCTTATTCCTTAATGTGGGTTTGATTATGAATTATTTTTTACGCCTAATTAATTTCACTCAGTTGGTTGATAGTGCTGCCACCAATTAATATAAAGACATTCCTACCACTTTGTCTTTATTTTCTTCCTCTCTTTTTGATTCCTCTCATTACTAAGTAAAAGAGAATTAATCGAAGTTTAACCAATATACAACAAAACTCACATCTTTTATTTAATTTTACTACGAATTTATTATCTGCCTTATTTTCTCACGTGCTTATTATTTTTTTTCAGGTAGTGTCGTAAGAACCAGCTAGCCTCTAATTGTGTACACTTGTTGATGATGGATAATTGGCACTGAGATATATACTTTTATCTGCGACTGTTACACAATCCAACTATGATAAAATGATTATGGAACTTGATCCGGATAGAAGCTTAAGTGCGAGTGCGTCATCGGTAACAGGGACCGAAGCTAGCTGGAGTGGAGTAGAGGATTCAAATGGAAGTTTGTTGTTTTTAGTGATAGAAAATGATAACCAGAATTACAATAGTAATGATAATAACATTAATGGAACTATCATACGGGAATTACCAGCGAATTTAAGATTTAACAGTAATACTTTAGTGGTCGTAGTAGTATACGCTCTTCTGTTCGTAATGGCAGCTGTTGGTAATCTGACAGCTTTGTGTTCGTTGTTACGTAGTCGTCATCGTCAATCACGAATTAGTCTTTTAATGACGCATTTGGTAATCGCTGATCTTTTGGTAACGTTTATAATGATTCCATTAGAAATCGGTTGGAGAATAACCACTCAGTGGATTGCGGGCAATGTAGCGTGTAAACTGTTTTTGTTTTTAAGAGCGTTTGGTCTTTACTTATCATCTAATGTACTTGTATGCGTGTCACTCGATAGATATTTTGCGATTTTATACCCATTAAGAGTTACTGATGCAAGAAAACGGGGTAAATTTATGCTAACTTGTGCCTGGGTAATTTCATTCATCTGTTCTACACCACAGGTAAGTGAAAAAAATATATTTTTGGTGCAGTGTTTATTTGAATAATTTTATAAATGGCTTACATTAATTCAAAATTGCAATTTTTATTATTCTCATTGTTTAACATAACATGTAATGATTTTGTTTTATAAATTGTATTTCTGTGATGTCTACCCGATTATATCCTGCATACAACATACATTAGTTATAGTAGAATTAAGTATGGAGTCTCATTACTGTAACTGTTATAATAGTCATTATAAAAGTCTCTAGATTCTCATAACCGTAATACGATAAATATAGCAGTATTGTACAGAATGCTTTTTCCTTATCTACATATTATTTACACTCTAAAATGAAAGGAAATGAGCTGATAGATAAAACCTGAAATCATAACTGCGGGTAGAACCCACATTTTCCTATAAAGGAATTAAAATCTCTTTCAACATTTACCCCTCACGAAAACCATCTTACTAGCTGACTGTTACAAGGTTCAGTTTAAACAAGTTCTAATTATTTTTTACATTATTGATTTCATTTATTTATGTATATACTTTTATTAAAATATTGTTTTTGAGTCACATAATTTGTAAAATTATTGTACTTAACATATAGTTATTCTACCTCATTTGAGGGCTTAAGTAGTAGCTCTTGCAGTTTTAACCAGTAATTTATCTGGAATGCTGTATTATCTGCAATACTCCAACGCTACAGCATTGGTATAGCTAACCCGTTTATTATTCTAATTGTATAGAACGTGTTCATCAGTCCAAAGTAAAGCACATTTGTACGATTTCTAAGGTTCAAATGACTTTAAATGTAAATAAATATATTTTTTTAAATTTTGTGAAATTTAACCAAATACCAAATATTTTTGTTAAATTTTTTGTTACAATTAATTTATTTAAAAAAATTAACTTAAAGAAATCATACCTCAAGAAGCCTTATCAGTTTGCGGTCTGGTATTATCTTCTTTTGGGGGGGGGGGGGTTAGGGGCATTGATTGCTGTGGTCATTAGCCCTTTTCCCAAACAAAAAAAAAGAAAAAAAAGGAAAAAATTCTTTCCCTCTCAGTAAAATAACTAGCGACCTAGCCAAAAGACTAGTCTTGTCAGACAGAAATAGACTTGACAGAGGAAATAAAACCCTCAAAAAACACAAGATCCCAAGTGTATAAATTGCCCTTATCATTTCAAAACGTACTTCCATTCCAAAGAAATGTTTTCATAACTGTCAAAACGGGTGTAATAATGTCACAATTCTTAAAAACTCATTCTTAATGAAATTCGTCAAAAAATCTATAAAAACTTCAATTATTCCATCTATCGCCTAGGTTTACCTTTAGGCGATTCTTTTTTCTTTTTTTCTCCACGCTCCTGATGACCTCCACCTCTATTTCCAAGGTACCTGAGGCTTCGGGGATGGAATCTTCTGATCCTTCTTAGTAAATTACGGAGAATGTCTTGCTGTCGGTATCAGTATATCACCGCACCATCCATGTCGGTATGATACCGACATGGATGGTGCGGTGAGCGTTGTATCAGAGTCTAAGCTTGATGTACTCATTGCTGAAATATTTGGGGCGACTAAAGGGCTGGTCCTCTCTTTAGAGGCTTCCGGCTTTCGGGAGCTCCAGTGGTGATTATCCATCACTCTCTTTTCTAACTATTATTACTTCGTCTTCTTTAATGATTCCCTGAATGGGGATTTCTTTTTTCAACTTTTTCCGTCTATGCATTATGTTGAGACTTTTTCTGGCGTTGAGCTGCACTTTCCTTTGCTTTTTTCTCGGTCGAATGCTCATTCCTCTGTTATATAACAATACTTTTTTTGGAAACATCTGCTTCTTTCTATGTCGGCTTTGGACTAGTTTCTGTAATTGGTCGACTTTTCAATTTTACATTGATGATGCGTTCGACCATGTTCGCTAGATCTGGTGCCAGTTCAGAGGTTACTTCCTTTAATTTAAAAGAAGCTGTAGCATAAGACGCAACCTTCGGCGATCTGCTTAGCACAATACTCCTAGCAACGAAGTAGCTGACCTTTTGTATGGTTTTCACCTAATGGATTGCTACTTCTTGTTTATAAACCGGTCAGTTTCATGATTTCGAAAAGCGATGCCCATGAAAATTGACACATGCAGATGTTCCTTGTACAAGTCATCAGGATGCAATGGTTCACTACAAACAAAAATTTGTTTTTCTGTGCACTGCGCTGCTGTATACCCGAATTTCTGATATCCAAATCACTGCAATGGAGTCTGGATGAACGAACGAATATCCAGTCATTGAAATCCAGCCTTTATATTTTCGAAACACTGTCCTGAGGTTTTTTAAACGTCAGGAAATGTCACGCGGAACATTAAAACATCCTTAGAGGTATTAGTGTATTACGTGGTAAAAACCGTAATGTTGATGATTCCTATCTTCTTAGCTTTGAGTAGCTGTAACTGCTGTAGGTCGTTGTCTCAACAAATCTCCCATATCAGTCTTCCATGTCTCCTTAACAGATCTTCATGCAACTTCCATGATCCTCAAGCAATTAAAAAAAAGATTGATTTTTGTGAAATCCCTTACTTTCTTCTTTATCACCAAATATTTTGGCATCGTTTCACCATTTCATTCCTTCTTTTCTATATCTGTGAATTCAACATTCTTCCTTCTCTTCGTTTGCAAAGACAAAGGCTCTCCTGGACGAGGGTTTTTATGTGGACCCTCTGCCACAGAAACCGTGGAAGTTTCCATAAAAAAATGTCATCAGACAATATATCACAAGGTGTGGAGAGGCGGCTGGGCATGCCCAGGATCATTAATCCTAATTAGGTTTCCCCAGTCACCAGCCTCCTACAGATTTTAGCCGGGCTGGGGTGTCAGGTGCAGCCTGTCCCGCTATACCAACATCACAGGGCTTGCACGTAGCAGCAAGGGCTACGATACTCTCATTCATGGGACAATTCCTGGCAAGGGTTGAAGTGACTGATTCACGCTGAGCAGTGCAATACTTCGGCAGAGCAAGCTCACATCAGCACACCCTCAACCCGGTTCCACTACCGTGGGGAGGAATGAGCATTCTGCATGCACGCTACTCCGCCCAGCGTTGGCAAAAAACAGATCACGGTCATCACAGAAATGAAGTATATATTCCAAATATATTTAGTAAATAAAACCTTGCTCTTTTAAACACACACACACACACACACACACACATATATATGTATAAAAACAACAGAGTGCATCACGAGATAAAGAAGATATTTCAGTACTTCAGAAGCGTGCTGTACTTATCAAAATAAAAAATAGTTTTCATGAACAGTGGATCAAAAACGGTTTATTTTTGAGTAACGACAAACAGATCTTTCAATACCTACTACATTAAATAAGGATGCAGCTCCACATATGTCCCGAATCTACAAAATCAAATTTTTTCTAGATATCTCGGGATTTCTAGTAAATGATAAGAAAGGTGTTGAGGAAAATTGAAGAAATTATAGAAGTGTGAAGTTATTTTGCAGGCAGAAAAAATGTTGGAGTGAATTTAGAAGTAGAATCAGAAAAGAGGTGGAGGCAGTTAAAAAATGAACAATATGGTTTGTGAAAAGAAAGGCGTTTCAAAAATATTCACAACTGACTTGACTTTTGTACTAAGAATGCTAATGGAAATTAAAAGATGGAAGTAGGAAAGTATGCTGTTTTGTGTGACAATAATATGTGGCCAAATGAAAGTAAAAATGAAGTTCAGAATATACTTGATGTTTGAGTAGGAAGACTGGTACAGAAATAGACAAGAGTGCAGAGTGCAAGAAATTATTGTCAGATGTAAGAGGATAAAAGGAGAATTATGGACGAAGAAAGCGTCAAAGTAATGTAAAGAAGTATTACACAAAATCTACTTCACACCAATTCTGACTTGTTTGTTCAGACGCTTAGGTAACTAAACGAAAGAAGGAAACTTAATACAAGTGAAAGTGAAATCATAAAAATCATGTGAGGTAAAGTGAAGAATATCACGAGGGAAGTGTAAAAGAAATCGATGTGTCTGAAGCGTTTCGGCCAAGGGAGAAAGAACAAGACTCAGGTTGTTTGGACAAATTAAGAGAATGAGAGAAGAAAGAAAACATTGAAAATGTTGAGTAGGAAGATAAATGGGAAGAGATCAAAAGGTAGACAAAAAAAGAAGATGTATAGATAAAGTTAAGAAGATGCTAAGGTAGGAGTGTATAAGAGGAAAATGAAATAGGAAAGGAAAAGAACAAGATAGAAATCTACGATTCATCGCCCGTCTTAGGACAATCAATAAGAAGAAGAAGAAAGAGAAGAATATGAACAAAAAAGTAACTGTAAACACATTCTCTCTCTCTTTCTTTTCTTCTTTTCGCTCTCTCCTTAACAGATAATGCAAATAGAGTAATTTTAAAAGAATGATTTTTCAGATGTACTTTGGAGTAGATATTTTAAATTATTATGAACAATTTTTTAATTTAATTCATGAAAAAATTTGTTGATTTTTGTCATTTTCAGAAATAATCAGTACTAATGGAAATAACATTACTCTGGAGAAATAGAGCATGTTTTGTGGGTTTGTTTTGCTTAAGTTGTTTTTGTTTTGTTTACATTACCGCCGATATAAAGTAGTGTTAGGTTAAAAAAAGTAAAAATACTTCGGTTTCGTTAAGGTATGGGAAAAGGTTAAAGGAAATTCTCAGTAATGAAATGAAATAGCATTGGTTAGTAGAAAAACTGATTATGAAATAAAATAAGCCCTTTCGATATTAAATATCTAATTATGAAATAAATCATTAAATTTCAAATTAAAGCAAAAATATACCGCGACTAATATAGATTATGAAACAGGCATTACTAATATTTCTAAAAAAAAGATTAGTGATGCTACCCGCAGTATAAATAATACAGAAATTAATAATATTCTTCGTTCAATCAAAATGCTGTGTTTATATTTCGTATTTATCTGCAGTTTATTGATCATTGATCTTTATTTCATAACAATCCTTAGCAGCCGTAATAGAGTCAGCAAGGTTTCACAAGTCTTGAAGAAGATAAACTATGAGACCCTGATTATCCGTGACAACAATTAATAAATGGATATTTTTAATTACATTTGGTAAATTTAGATAAAACATAAAATTATATTGATGACATACATTTCAGCCTGAACATTTGCTGAAGTAACCAAATGCAGTAAATGAAGTACATTTATAACATTGAAATAACACATAGGATTGTTGAATATTAATGACACGTAAATAAATACACGTTAAGAGAATACATTTTACTCAAAGTGCAATTAAATTCAATCGCGTAAAATACCCTAATCACAAAGACTAATCGACATTAATGAATGAGTGTACCGATAAATCTTCATCCAATTAACTTGTTCACGTTCTGATTTATAATTTTTATATACTCGTATATTGAGCAAATACCTTCATCGTACAAGGAATGAGATGAACAGTAAATAAAGAAGATAAATAGACTAATTTTTAAAGAAAGTATAGCTTTTGTTGATTAATAGAAAGTAATCATGTATCTGTCGTATACAGATGAAGGTATTAATAAAATATTTCATAAGAATCTAAGATAGCATAAATTATATTCGTAATTAAAAAATACTTTTTTATTTACTGCAAATCAAGTAATAGTTCGAGTCTAAACAAATTATAAAAAGAAATTCCTCTACTTCAAATAAGTTTTTATACAGTTACTGATATTATAATCTAAGTAGTAAAATAAAATTGATTCTTACGTCACGTAACTTATGAGCAATTTCACTAATGTAATCGACTGAAAGCTTTATTGATTTTTATTATTAAAAGTTTTTATAGAATTTTCTCTTTCTTCTTGAATATTTATTAGGTAAAACATTAACTTAAAATTCTAGATGTATTAATTTAACACTCTTTGATATTTAATATTAAATATTAATGCATTATTAATTGAATTTTCCGACTTTATTTTACTTTAATATCTTTTTCATTCATTCAAGATAAATCTCTTCTTTGTAAAGGAAATTTCACATCAAATTTATCACGAGGTGGAATATTAAAAAAAAAATAATAATAAAATAAAATTAAGAATTAAGAATAGTAGTTTCGACTACGTGTAAAATTTCTAAATCAGACTCTCAATTAAAAATCGTCTGAGGTTAAAGAAATTTAATTAAATATTATTAGAGTAGTGAAAGGTGAACGATGAGATAAGAAATAGTACAGGAAACCATCAGACTAGTGATAAGTATACAGTTTCATAAACTGTATTTGTTTGCTCATAGACTTTAGTGGCTTATATTCGGGGAATCGGTAATACATTGAACTCGGCAATAATTCTATCGGGTCGGTTATGTTGTTAAAGGAGGAATACTGTGTAAACTTAGTCTTTGTTACCGGATTAGTTTACGTATGATAGGATCATAAAATTTCTTTGTATTACAACTGGGATACACCATACGAATTCGTTGACTGATTTTAATTAGAGAAAGAAAACATTAAGTAATTGTACGAGTATTTCCTGTGCGTTAAATATCTTGTTGAAGATATTAAAGGTCAGCTTAAAGTTAATATCGTTTTGTGAAAACGGTGTGGTAGAAGGAAATATTTTTAGATCCATTAGATTTCGAAAATCGAAATCAGGCTTGACCTTTTTTCTATGAAATAATATATCAATAAAAAATACGGTTCTGGCTACAAATCTAGTAAACAATTTTTCTTAAGTCTCTGAATAATTATTATTATGCTGTTTTAATGTAAGTCATTCTTTGACGGAAGCTTTCCAGTCTTTTTTTACCTATTAGTTTTATAACAGTTTTTATAACTTTTATCCGCATAGATGATATTATCTATACCGAAAGCATTTACACCCTTCTTCTTAAAGTCCCTTCTTCAAAATTTTGAAGTTTAAATTTTTCATTCGTAGGTCTGTATTTTCATGTAGCGCAAATAGTTTTCTTTTATTTGATGGCATCTACGTAAACGCTATGCCATTTAAAATCGTTCATAAAATTATTTTACTTCCTTCCAATCATCGTCATTCGTACGTTTCTCTTGTATTTTATTTTTAGTATATTAAGTTTTTTCTTAATATTTTATTTATAGTAAATTTAAAAAAATGAAGTACAGTTCTTTTGGCAGTTGATTTATCAAAATCGTCTAGTTATATCTTTCTTTCTCTTGATGATGTTCGTGTGGTATGAAAACAGTGATAAATGTTCTTCACAGGGGAATTTTTTTCGGTGCTTTTTTATTTAAATTGTAGCAGACTCAAATACGTCGATAGCGAGGTGTAATCAAAGTGGACATTTTGAACTGGAACCGGAAAGTTCGAGTTAATAAGTTAGTTTATGTTTTTTTAGGATTTGCTTTATTCCGTAAATCAAATACATTAAAACTAATTCCTTTATTATAAATCTTTAGTTATTAGTTATGGTTGTTAATAAAAGCGTGATTCATTATAAAAAAACAAAACATACTATTAAGTATGCGGGAAATTTGTTGTTTTGTTCAAAATATGAAAATGGATGACAAACTAAGAAATATTTTATGCAACAAAATATTCACAAAAAATGAGAAAAATACAACTAAAAATAAGCTGCATCGACTCTACATAATAAATTATTATATACAGGGTTATCATAAAAGAATGGTGCGGTTTTGAACATGGTTTAAATTAAAACAGAATTAATTACAGTTTATGTTTTTTATTTTTCAAATTTATCGTCTCAAACATTTTTTTACATAATTAATAAATTTCAATATGTGCGCCCTTAGTCGCTCGACAAATGTCCAAAAGATATTCAACTTCTCTCCAAACATTAGTTAACATTTCTTTGTTAATGGTTGTCATTGCTTCATTAATCCTGTTTTTTAAGTGGTTTAGGTCGCGAATTTTTTGTGTATAAACAACGCTTTTGATGTACTCCCACAAGAAAAAAATCGCAAGGTGTTAGGTCTGGACTCCTTGGAGGCCAAAGTATGGGTCCTTGCCGGCCTATCCATCGATCTCCAAATTTTTCGTTCAAAGCATCCGTGACCAATGCATTGAAGTGCGGGGGAGCACCATCTTGTTAGAAATGAAGTTGATGAATGTTTTCGAGTTCATCCAGCTGAGGCAATCAATAATCGGTTAACCTGTCAAAATACACAACTCCATTAATTGTTTTTTCAGCAAAGAAGAAAGGCCCTATACACGATCTTTCATCACGCCACACCAAACATTAACTTTAGGCGAATTTCGTTGTTTCTCAATAATTGCGTGTGGGTTTTCAGAACCCCATATTCGTGAATTGTGTCTGTTAACACATCCATTCACATGGAATGTAGCATCGTCTGTAAGAATTATATCACCTAAAAATGATTCGTTTTCACTTATTCTGTCCAACATTTCAACAGCGCAATTGTAACGTTTTAGACCATCATCGGGTTTCAATTCCTGCAGTATTTTATAAGCGTGTAATTTCAGTTTTTTATGTAAAACTTTGTGAACTGTTGATTTTGGAATACCTAAGTCGACGCTTCGACGGGGGATGGACTTCCCAGGACTTCTAAATTGGACTTCTAATTGCCGATTGTCTAATTAGTTCAACCGTTTCGTCTGGTACACTTGGTCTGCCGGTTGATTTCTGTTTCTTAACTGATCCAGTTTCTTCAGTTTTTTGAACCAACGTGTTATGTTATTTTTTGTGGTGGATCTCTTCCGAATTCACGTCGAAACGTACGTTGAACTAAAATTACGGATTTTAATTCAGCCATCAGTAAAACACACTTTGCTTTGTCTTTATCCGAGAACATAGTAACTCACTAAACTCACCGCAACAACAATACAAGAACTGATGTGGTTACAACTGCTGATAAACAAACTTTTGGGTTGGAGGCTTTCAGAGATACCAATATAACATCTAGAAATTTCCCTTCAATCTTCCTATGAATTACTGAAACCGCACCATTCTTTTATGATAACCCAGTATTAAAATTAAATATTTTGTGACCCTCTGATTCTATTGCTATACAGCAACATCTATCGAACTCTTAACTACGAATTAAATAAGGAAATTTAATGTTTGAAACTTATTTTTAGCAATTTGATTTATATAGTTTTATCAAAAGTTAATTATTTTTTAGCAGAAAGAACTACAAATCTTTTGTAATAAATTGGTAGAGGAACTAAATTAACAAAAAATCCCGGTTATTTAGGTAAATTGAATTTTATTTGATTTATAACAGATAATAGTAGTAATAGATAATAGTAATAAAATTACTATACTTTTATTAAATTATTCTTGAATGTTCATGAAATATTATAAATATCTAATAGAAAATTAATGTCAAAAACGGATATTCCATTAAGAATGTATAATGAATGGCTTCTGACAGCAACTTCAAATAAATTATAATTGCTTTATTTATGTTATGATAAAATTGTGATATAATGTAAAAAGTACGTATTATAATCCTGCATTACATTTTTGAGGAAACTTTTTTTCGTAATAATGATATTCCTTCGGATCCATACGACATTGCCAACAGACGCCTGACTAATCCATGAGAATATAAATGGCGCGCGCGCTCCCGCGCCCACACACACACAAATACAACTAGTTGGATGTAGGCCTATATAATATTCATAAAAATTAATTTTTTCACTCACGGTTTATTATTTTTTCTTTTCTTTTACGGTAAAAGTGGGATAAGAAAAAAATATTACCTTTACAACATAGAGGGAAAGAAGAAAATAATAAACAGTAAAAAAAAAATTAATTTTTATAAATAATTCTGCTACTAAGATGCACTTTATTAAACATTAACATATAAATAAATAAACTTTTTTCTCGAGCAGCTGGAGTACCTGTTTGCAATTATTCAACAATTTTATTATGATAGTGTTTAAAATGGTTCTTTTTTTATCCGCTAAAAGTTTTTCCTATATCCCATCCTGAGAGTGTAAAAACAAAAATGCTTCAGAAGGAGGATCAGGAGTCAGACTTTTTTTTTCATAATAAAAACCTTTCTTTTAAAAAACACATACTAAACTAATAAATGTCGAAAATTTGTTTTCTTCCAAAGGGAGATTCTACATTAAGTAGATATTGCAAATATTTTAATCAGGGTTTGTTTAATATTTATTTTACAAATTTATTTAAAGGTCAGCCATTCTTGCGTGATAGTTAGGTAGAAATACCAGTAGACCAACAGTTGATGTTCAGCGTAATGGAATAAGCTAATTTGCTACTGACTTGAACCCAAGGATGTAACCGGAAAGGCATTCTACGCTGTTTGCAGATTTGATTAATATAACATTTTTTATTTATTCATAATTTGTTTTTAGAATTACATCCCTTATAAACGGATTTATCTATCTCATGTTATAATTGGAATATATGTAATAATATATACTTAATTTTTGTAACTAAACGTAACATATTATTATTTGAATTTACTATGTGTTACAATGTGCGTACAAAAAAATGCATTTTTTGTACGCACATGTCCACATATATACTTCAATTTTTAGAAGTTTTATTTTTAGAAGATTTGTAGAGGTTTTATATTTAAAAATATTTTAAATCTATTTATTTTAAACTGATATTAACATTTTGTTTGTTTAATAAAGTCGTTTAAGTATTCATATTTGATTTACAGTATGACTTATCTTGACATATATTATCATATTTTCCTACAGTGATCATAATCAAACAAACGTTTTAGTAAGGAACTTAGCCCACTCTTCAAAAATCAAATAGAAAATCAGATATTTACGTACATTTGATCAGATATTTGAACATTTTTGAAAAATATTTTTGAGAAGAAATATTCAATTAAATGAGCAAATAAAAATCGTACTTTAGGGTAAATTATCGAATATTATCTAAATAAAGCTCTTAAAAATCAAATAATATATGATTATATTATATCATATGAATATATGGTTATTACAAACTTTAATATAATTTTTTAAATATTCTGCATTCTATAAACGATTAAAACAGGGATTCTCATTTTCCATTTGCAAAACACATGTTTCTGAGTAAAGTACAGTGCATTTTATAATTAATTTCCAAATGAAACAATTTTTTTTTGTATTAATTCTACATCATAATTATTTAAATATTTTAAGAATTAAATTATATGTTTTAAGACATTAAATCACGCAGGGTACAAACGAGAAGTATAAAAACACTTTATACAAAATAAAATATTAAAAGAGAAAACTTATTACTTTATCACTTAATTCTCTACTCGATTGCTAGATAAGAAACAACAAATACATTCAAAAATGTCTTCCTAAAGCGAACTTTCATCAGGTAGGGACCCATTTCCCTCCTACACTATTCTTCTTTTACTAATAATTAAAAAAAACCTTAGAATCAACTTTTTATTATTATTAAATAAATTAAATATTACTAAGTATCTTTTCAGTGTTTTCAAATTACACAAGAAGTCATCGTCCACCTTATCATAATTAAAATTGATAGCACACTTACCATCATCGCATAATTATAACGCTGTACGTCCTTAAGGATTAATAAAATGGACAGAGAAGCTGAAAAGGGAAAAATGTTTCGTTTGGGAACAAGCAGCAGTCTGTCATGTTTTTTACATGACACACACACACACACACAAAATATATATATATCCCCCCAAATGAGTACCCCTCTTTCAATTGTCGTAGGTAGAGCGATGCATCATTTCTTTTTTAACAAAATATTTAAAGATAAATAATTAGGCAATTTTCTTTCGTTAGATCCCAGAGATGTTCTCAGTAACATATTTGAACATCGAATAATGTAATGGATGTTCATCGAGTAAGATGATCCTGGTAACGGCTTATTCATTTCGACAACAGATCTCTTTCCCTTAAATAAGAAAGTTAGTTCTTTCCGGAGACAGTTAAATTTATGTCGAGTAATTACAACTTAGAAGCGTTTTCCTGTATACGGTATTACAACATAATTTTGGATAACATTCGACTCAGCTCTAAAGTCCGTTTCTCCTGAGCCTCAACTGATATAGAGATACCTTCTGCTCGAATATTGGCGCACTTTCTTGAGCTCAATGAAAATGATTAGCGCGGCAACTCCAAAATTATTAAATTATTTATAATAATATTTTACATATCAAATATTATTAAATTGTTTCATTGTAGGCTTTTATCTTTATTTTTCTTTTGCTGTTGTTGCTTGATTGAATTGAGAATCATACAGTTCATACGAAGTAGTTTCGGTTACTACAGGAATAATTTTACAAATCCAATGTTACATAAGAAAAGTTTACATCAATTCCAAACAAAAGTGAAATGGATTGTAATTGTAATAACCCAAACTACTCTTCCCAGGAAGATACAAAGAGCTAAATTACCTGTCTCTTTCTTCTTTAATAACACAAACAGAGGTCATTTTACATAAAAAAAATTTCCTTTAATAAAGTGGAGCTAGACTCCTTTAACATATCCTTTTTGATTCGGCCACACCACCTTCTCACCGTAAACGCAGCATGAAGTGATTTTCTTCTTCTGTTCTAATGTTCTGATCTTGATTACATTAAAATGTTTAAAATAGACGTGGATATGTTTACGCTTCTATTAAACGATCGTCTACATTGCTCAGTAAAACCGCTTGACGGGATAAGCGTGACTCCGAGGTAAACGATACTGTTTAAACCCCCATACTCTGTCACTGATAAAAAAATTGGCTACCTTTAATGCTAACCTTATGAAAAAAGGCAAAAATTTAGACT
The DNA here is from genome assembly GCF_047948215.1 of Lycorma delicatula. Lineage (NCBI taxonomy): Eukaryota > Metazoa > Arthropoda > Insecta > Hemiptera > Fulgoridae > Lycorma > Lycorma delicatula. Next base: position 44,804,495 of record NC_134455.1, on the reverse strand, counting down.
TACTATGAGTAAAATTCAGTTTCAGATTAAACGCTCTTAAAAGAAGTTGTGTAGGAAGTAACTAATAAGGGACTGAAACAGTTATCCGAAAAACCTTGCTTATCCTTACAAAAATAGTCTGAGTTCTTCTATCAATTATCATATCATTTTGAGAGTAAATGACAAATAATTTTTCCATTTACCGCTATAGACTCTAATTTACTTCCTAATTCAGAACGGGTTACCAAGTGAAACGCCGCTTCAAAACCCACGAAAACAGTATAAGTGCGCTTTTTATTTCGTTCTACACTTAATTACAGCGAGTACAAAGTACTCGTACTGAAACATATTGGAGTAAACGTTTTAAATACGTTTACTATCCAGAAGGATTAACAATCTTTTAGATTTTAAAACGTAATCTTAACATGTTTGTTAACATCATTAATACAATTTTTTAATTAAAAATGGACATTTACGAAACATTTTAAACCCACCTTTCACAACCAATGATTGACTAAAAATTAACTTAACATTACGATATATAACTACAACAATGTTTTCTATAATTTAAGATACTTTAGTATAAACCATACGAACTTCCTTATAGCAGTGTATTAAACACTATTGAAACGTAGGATAATTTGCTATTTTCAGTAAATTCATTGCTCTAATTTTACTCCTAGACTTAGATAACAAAACAATGTTATCTATTACATAAGTCATTAAATAATTATTTCAATATTGTACGAGTACATTAATTAAATGTTTTTGATACATTTTTCCAAATTTTACTACTACGCTGTAATCCGTCAACAGTCAATCATTAAAATAGAATCTCAAAGTTAAAAATTATTAAAATAACTAGAGTAATGAAATACATAACCCACAACCAGTTTACTCCTACATTATTCAAGTCCTTAAGTGAGACAAGTACCTTTCTTTTATCCATCTTGTAAAATACTTTATCCCCCCAGTTCGACTAGATTTAAATAAAGTTAGTTATTCCTAAATTTTGAAATTTTAGAAAAATTCATTAAAAATAGATTCAAATATGATGCCACGTTTTTCAGCAAAACAACAAACAGCAGAATGTGAAATAAGATATGCCGGTGGATATGCGGTAATGTAGGAAATAAAAAGCAATAAAAATTGGTTACACAACGATAGATGTGGAAACAAAAATATTTCTATGATTTGAAACTTCCTAACACGTAATTGTATAATTACTAGCTTCTTTAAAACAATGTTAATTTTTACCTCTTTCACTGAAACCTATAGTTAATTTAAGTCGGATGAATTATTCTTTGAGTTAGTTAAAATATATATTACATTATATTGTTAGATTGGCAATTTATATATATATATATGTACTATATGCAGAGTGTTTCTAAAATGGTGGGCTGGTTATACTTTTTCGGATTCTGCTTGTAAAACTGAAAAAAAATAATATCCTTAGGAAAATTGGCGGTTTTTCCTTTGTTCTCCTACTGTCTGCCATTTTGCTATTTTTATATAAAAAATTATATCTCAAGTTCGGATAGACGAATCACATTAATATTTGATAAGCGTCTTGATAATAAAGTTTTAAAATTAGAAAAAATCAGGAATTAAATACCTTTGCAAATTACAAAATGGCGGCCATGTTTATTTTTCAATCCGTTATATCTCCGTAAATATTAGTTTTATCAAAATTCATGTTCTAAAATATTAAGCCTTTTATTTTGAACAAAATGATATTTCATTTTTTTAAATCAGTTTACAAATAGACGATTTATGGCAGAAAATTGATGTTGTAATTTTGTGTTTGTTTTCATGTCCTCCACTTTACGTTCAATTCGATTAAATATTAATTGTTTTTATTTATTGTTGATTCTAGTATTGTAAATTACTATCAAATTAAGTAATAATTTGTTCACTATAATAGACCTAATTATTAAAATAAAACAACGACCTAAATAAAAAATAAAACTACGTGTGATAATCTTACGTTACTTATTGTAGACCGTTAGGTGTAATTAAACAGTTAACAATTGTTAAAAGTTATCAGAGATGTTCAAAGTATCCACCATTAGAAATTACACAAGTCTCCAATCTTTTTCTGAGAGATTGTCTTAACCGCTCAGAAATTCCGGGAGTATTCCTAATTTCTTGAAATTCATTTTGGATCCTTTATTGAAATCCTCAATGTTGAGATGAATAAACAATAATATATTTAAAATGGTTCCACTGGTGAAAGTCAAGGAGGCTTATGTCAGGTGATTGGACAGGCCAGGGCACTGGCCCTCCGCGGCCTATCCATTTTTCATGGAAATTTTCATGCAGGAAATCTGATACAAACTGACTGAAATGTGCTGGAGCTCCATCTTGGTGAAACCGCATATTTCCTCTTAATTGTAGAAGTAGGTCTTCCAAAAAATATGGGAGATCTTCGGTTAAATGAGCAAGATAATTTTCTCCATCTAAACGATTTGGTAGAATGACAGGACCCGAAATATAGTCATTAAAAATAACTGCCCATATGTTCAGGGAAAATATTTGTTGATGGCTACTTTTAAAGGTACCATGAGGATTCTCGTCGTTCCAATTACGCTGGTTGTGGTAGTTTTGAACACAATTCCTGTTGAAGGAAGCTTCACTTTCAGATTGTTAACATGATCAACAGTAATAGTTGCTGTGTAAAATTATTCAAAAGTGAAAAATTAATATCAATTGTTTTATTATTATTTAATATTAAATTTTATTGTGCGAGAATTATTACTTAATCTGATACTAATTTACAATACTAGAATTAACAACAAATAAAAATAATTAATATTTAATCGAATTGAACGTAAAGTGGAGGACATGAAAATAGGCACAAAATTACATCAATTTTCTTCCATAATTCGTCTATTTGTTAACCGATTTAAAAAAAAATCATTCTGTTCAAAATAAAAGGCTTAATATTTTAGAAAATATCAAAAAATTAACATAAAAAAAATAACGTATTACTTTGATAAAACTAATATTTATAGAGATGTAACAGATTGAAAAATAAACGTGGTCGCCACTTTGTAATTTGCAAAAGTATTTAATTCCTAATTTTTTTATAATTTTAAAACTTTATTACCAAGACGCTTACCAAATATTAATGTGAATCTTCTATCCGAACTTGAGATATCAATTTTTATATAAAAATAAAAAAAATGGCGGACTGGGGGAGAACGAAGGAGTAATCGCCATTTTTCCCAAGGATATGTTTTGTTCAGTTTTACAAGTAGAATGCGAAAAAGTATAGCCAGCCACCATTTTATAAACACTGTATATTAATGAATATTAACATATATTAATGAAATCATTAATTTGTTATCAAGTAATTAAATACTAATGCACCAGTAAATTTATTTTTATTCACGATAAAAACAAATCCTATGCTTGAAAGTAAGGAAGATTTTAATCAAGATAAAAAATGAGACAGAGCAGTTTTAATAAAAATATAAAATTAACATTTACACATCTGAAACGAATATTTGAAATATTTTTAGCCAGCTATCTTGGTTTTTAAAAAAAAAAAATATTGTAAATCTGCACCACAATTTCCGTAAATAATGTTTGGTTGGGAATAATTTATAAAAAGCGTTGTACAACATTAAAATATTTAGCGGTTTTTTTTTTTACACAACTGCAATATGTTTCTCGCCAAATTCACAGTGTATTTTATTTAATGTAAAATTATTAAATTTTTTTCTTCAATATATCGGAATTGTGCGTTGAAAAACTTTCTTCGGTAAACAATGCTAACCAGAAAAAAATAAATCGATTGTCAACCCACCGACAGTCTACCGGTTTTAAAATTTGATACCGATAATCTCTTAACCGGTATCAAATTTAAAAGTATAATAATATAGATTTATTTTCATAAAAAATATATAATTTGGATTTGAATTGATTTATTATTAGGTGAGAGGTTCATTAACTTTACTAGTAATAAAGGCATATAGAAAGTTGCAACTGAAAGTGTAAAATGATATTTCGTTATCAATTGAAGTATATGAACTCACATTAAGAAACAAAATTATTATAAATTACATATTCATACATTAAATGTTTCAAAACGTGAAGTTTTGTTAATATGGAATAATTTAAATTGTCTATCTCCAACAAAAAAATATTCATATTAATACTTTCTTTTTTGATGGTAGAACGTTAAAATTCATTTAAAATAATGTATGCGTTGTCGCTGAAAGTTGGCAAAGCGGAAGGGAATAGAACTAGTTTGGAGTTGCTAGAAGTGGTTGTTGGACAACTAATGGATCGTTAAGGCACATACATTTAGTTTATATATGTGAAATGGCGTGGAAGCAAGTGTATCGTTAAGAAGATGTCTTGCTACCTCGCTTTGACACCTGCCTTTTCTTGCATTTCACTACAGTTAAAAGTGTTTTCACTGTTGATTTGGTATTTTACTAGTGTTACTATTCAATAACAACACTATTATACAATAGTTTAATTACGCAGATAATTCTGACTTACTCTTATGCACTTTTTGACGCTGAATCCAAACATATCCTCAAAATTTATATTACGAGGTTCTTTTTTTTTTGTAGTTACTCTTAAAAAGAAATTTTTTAAAATGATTTATTTTCTCTGTTAAAATTAAACTGGTGAAATTTCTTGAACGTCAATGATTATATTAGTAATGAAATATGGATATCTAAAAATATTTATAACTATCAGACTGGAGTAATTTGGAGGAGTGACAAACGTGACTAATACTGTATTAAATCATAGAATGACATCGATACTAGTGTTTACTATTACTTATTTCTTCTAGAAAAAATAAATTTAGCACAGTAATATGACTATTATAACCTTTATTAATGACATCATAATTGATATAATCAATTCTATTACTATTTTTACTGAACAACAACCCAGGAAAAAAAACAGTTTTTTTCTGGCTCTCAAGTGAGTAACATGCTAGTTTTGTCTTTTGCTTTACCCCTACTTTTCCTGGTACTGTATTGATTTTTTGGGCATCATACACACTGTGTTTTAAGTTGAATAAAGCATCCTAACATTTTTTCTGTGTGTTGTGAAATAATTTTGAAATCTCAAAAAAAAATACTACTCCTTTGGTTAAAAATCATATGAACTCTATTTTAGGTGTGAAACAGGAGATCAGGACAGGTCTTGGGTTCTCATATCTGCTGTTATTCTTGTGTAACTTTATTAAGCAGCAGGCTAATCTGGAAGATGTCTTTTGATGTTCCTATAGTTCATAGAGAGTCTAAGGACAGAATGTTATTTTTATAACATAAACGTCAAAGGCATCAAAAGTTAATTCAAGAAATCTATTGCATATTCTAGTCTTCCTTTACCTATGACATCTATTCTACACAGTGAATCGTTACCTGTTCGGTTCGTCAGAAATATGAATTTTTAAAAGAGAATGTTGACGATGAAAAAGACAATGGTCAGTTCAAGTACAATCTAATGATATAGTTCGTGATACAAATTTGCCTATAATGCAATCAGACTTCAAGATTAAAATCTGAAACCTCCTTGAAACTGTGACTAAAATATATTTTGTTTGACAGAAAGAATTTCAGCACTTACAAGGTAATATAATATATTGTGTTATGTAAATTCTTTATTAATTATTAAGATTTATTAAGACAGCAACAAACTTTTACGGAATGGAGATTGTTCTAAAACGAGTTTGAAAGTTGTCCTCCGTCACAAAGGAAATGAGAAACTATCAACTCCTCTTGTTTACGCAGCAAAAATGAAGCAGACATATGATGACGGTATGAGATATTTTACGACAATAATGCAATATGAAAAGTATTCTTGAAAAATATACGAAGAACTAAAGGTAACTGCAGTTCGGTTATACTAAGTATTGTTGTTTTTTATGCAAAGGGACAGTCGAGATAGGAAACATCACTAAAAATAAAAAAGACTGATGGATGAGCACACATAGCCGGACAGAAAAAGAGTGGCGGCTTGTAACTAAAATTAGTGAGAGTGCTGCTCCAGAAAATATTTTTCTGTACTTTTTCAAGGCCGTGATTAAAGTTTTCTGTAAAATAAAAGAATAGAAAATAATTGAATCAAACAAAATAGCTGGAAGCAGGATGATAATTTAATTCTACACTTTGTCACATTCAAGAATACGGTACACGGTTTTTAAGCGCAACACTCATAGTAAAAAAAACTACCTTCCACCATCACGCCAGGATCGGAACTGCGGGAGCGACAGCCCTCCCCCCTCTCACTCTTGCAGCCTCGCGTGCAGCTTTCTATGTGCGCATGCGCACAACAGCCAAACACCACGACGCTGGAACTGTGAAGTGCACAGTTCCATACAAAGAGTTTTGTATTTTTTTCATAAACTGGGGGATGGCTACTGACATTTAGCTTAAGGATTATAATTCTATAAGTATAAAGAAAGAATTAAAGTAAAAAGAACTCATTACATTAAATGTTATCGACAATATCAAGTGGAAATAGGGGTGCTGCAGTTCCACAGTGCCTATATGCGAGCCGCCACTGCAGATAAATGTCATTTGTCATGTTCTTGTGAATCCGAAGAAATTATACCTTCCACCATTACAAATAAAATTGGTTTGATGAACAATTTTGTCAAAACAATGAGTTGTAACGGTCAAAGTTTCTTGTACCTTAAGAACAAGTTTCCAGGATCAGCGAGGCAAAAACAACGAAGGATTATTTGTTGGATCCCAGATATAAAGGATTTGAATTAATCTGAGAAAGCAGATTACGGGTATCATTTCAAATTATTGTTAAATTATTGCTGAGAAAAAAAAAAGGCTGAGTACTATGTAGAATTGATGAATGAACTTCTTGAAAGCAATAAAAAACTGGAATGCATTATGTCTCCAAAAATATACATGTTGCATTCACGTATAAAATTTTTTCACATAACTTTGGTGATATACGTGATGAATTTAGTGAACGCCTTCACCAGGATATATTTGTGATGGAAATACAAGATATCAGGAAAAGTGGAGCCTGAATTTGCTTGCTGGTTACTGTTGGAACCTGAAAAGGAAAGCTTCAAAGGCTGAGTACAAGTAAAAACTAAAGAAAATAAGATGTTAGGTAAGATAATATCGTATTATAGGCTACATAATTCCTTAAAATATTAGGTCTATTTTAAATCCTTGCTACTAAAAAAAAACCTTACCTTCTATTCACTTATGGTTTGAAAATTTGAAATTGGCGCAAAAAATTATTTTAAGATACCTTATTGAATATATGTAACAGAAAAAAACATTCTTTTCTTTTGGACCAATGCTATTTATTGATGATAAGTGAAATTGAATCCTATATGACGATTGAGACGAAAATCGATGATATATATGGAAAAATTAAAAGGGCTTGGAAGCTTTAAGAAGTAATATAAAAAATGTAAATGTTTATCCTCAGAAATTTAAATAACTCAGAATTATCTTCTATTTCTCTTTTGAAACAAGGAATTTTAAATTGCATGATGAAAATACTCATACGTTGCTAAAAATGAAAATCGAGCGCTTGAGGTTTTAACGTAGGGCAAACTTTAGATTTTTCAACATCCGCTAGAAATAAATTGGAATGAAACAACTAAAAACGATATTTAGTGTAACAAAAGGTTAAAATGGATCTTGGTGATTATGAAATTGAAAGAACACATAGGAAGGAAGGAAATAAGAGATTTATTCTTTTATAAGTTTGTGATCTCCCTTATAAGTTTCTGAAAATTTATCATCTTTACAAGCTTTGTGGATTGTGTAAGGCGTATAGAAATGAACTCAATAATATTCTAACGTTTCTAAGTGAAGAAAAAGAGTTCTTGGCTACATACTAATTTGAAGTTTGATAAATTAGTTGAGGCTATTTTTCTTGGAAGAAATAATACAGTAAAAGCAGCTTTCAGAAATAAGAAAATCCTGTAATGACCTGCAAGCAGTAAAGAAGTTGTTTTGGAAGCTGGTTCAGAAGAAAGATCTTTCATTGCATTGAGTGACAAACCGGCTGAACAAATAAAATCCAGGAATAGTATTTCTACGGAATATAGCAGTGGTTGTCACCGGGTTAAAAATTTACAAATGAAAAATATTGTTTAAGAATGAATAGAAAATGTGTAGGAGCTGAATACTAGTTGGTCAGTGTTTAAAATAGTAAATTGTAAATGGATGTAAGAACGTTAGCTATTTCAATTTTCTGTTTTGCAGATGTATTGGAATTTCTATCTATAACACAGATGTTTAGAAAAAATAATAACTTTTTGTAATAACTGTAGTATGTGAAACCTGGAACTATAAGAAGGTAATGTTCTGAAACTTATAACTTTGTAGGGAATAAAATAATTAAAAGCGGATTAAGTTGAAGAAGAGGGTGGGAGGGTTAGTATTGCTAATACGATGGCTGTAAAGTATAGCAACATCCAGTTATTATTATTATAACAATCTTCATTATTGGTTAAAACAGAAGGCGATGGTTAAAAGAAGTTATAGGATTAATTTATTTTATATCGGATAAAGTTGAAGAGATTTTGATATTTCTAAGAAGTTTCTTTGAAAAAAAATTATTATTAAATCTAGTACATACATTAATAGCTCGTGATTTGAACTTGAAAACGGTTTAATTTTAATCAATCTAATGCAATAATCTTTAACTTCCCCGATTAGTTACTGAAAAAAATCACATATGAAATATAATGGTAAAAATTATTAAAAATGTTCTAGATTGTCTGTCTAATTAACGGTAGGCCAAATGGTAATATTCTAAGGAAATTTACTTTTTAAATTCGAATAGAACTAGTACGGCAGACTTAACAAGGAATAAATCTGTATGGAAAGCCGAGAAAAAAAAATAGTAATTTTGAAGCATAGGTTTTAACAAATTTTTCAGAAAAAAAACACGCAAGACATTAATAAAAACTAATAAATATGTTATTAACACCAAATTAGAGACAAATTAATCTAATTATTAGGTTTTGGGATCGGTAAAAATGATTAAAGGAAGTGCTGATGTCGAAATCGGTGGTGTGGGTTTCTTTTTTTGCAACTTTTATGTAAGGATAAAAGTCGATAATATCATCTTCCCGGATGCTTTACTTATCCACATCGATCGAAAATTGAGGAATTTGAATTTAATACTGTTATTCTTCGCTAAAGAGGAATAAAAAATTGATTTCTCCGAAATTTCCAATCGGTTATGTACTCTCATGGTAAAAAGGTTTTTTAACTTTTTAATTAATATATTAAGGGAAGAAGAGTTAATTCTTGACTAGTTGAAAGTAAAAAGGTTTTTCTATATAAAACGAATTTTTCTTGTTAATTTTGAGCGATTTTCTTTTTTTAAGCATTTACGGAGAAAATTATCGGGGTATTTCCTTAATTAGCATCACAGCAAAATATTCATCCTTTTTTTGACTGAAACATGATTAACCATGGTTAAGGTGGTAAAATTGCAACAAAGTCAGTCAAATCAGAACAGATTTTTGTTTCGGCAAAGATCGATGCTGTGTAGATAACATTTTTTGTATTATATAATTTATAACCAGATTGATATAAAACGAAAAAACTGTTTCTTTTTCAAAGCACCTTTTGAAATCCTCCACTTGCTTTTATGGTTCCACAATTACTTTTATGGATTAATTCAAGGCAATTAGGTGTTACCAGTAATCAGATAAAACTTTCTGGTGGATTGTACAAGGAAGCGCAGTTATTAAGAAAAAAATCTGGGAATTAAAAAACTGGAGCCAATTTCTAAAGAAACGTAAAAAGATCCAGTAAGCTCCTCCTTTTATTTCACTTTATGTTGGAGATATCGAAACATTTTTTAAAGATAGAGGGTATTGTAGAATAAGAACTGGTGATCAAAATGATATTTTAATTATATACGTCGGTAATATTACAATAATTTTGTCTACGCGGATTATAATTCTTACAGTGTTTGCATTCATCTGAATTATAATTCAGATCTGAGAAATAAATTGAATTATTTCATTCGTTGAATAACGCAAGAATTTGAGATTAGTTATAAATATAGGAAAGATGAAAACTATTATGTTCCATGAGCACAGACATTAGAGCGAAATCTTTTTCATTACAGTTGCCCATTATATTGTAATTAGTGAAGTTTTTTGGCGGTTAATTTTTCCCGCTCGGAACTTTGCGAGAGTTACTACAACACGATCAATTGTAATTATAAATAAAGAAAAAATTACTGAATCCTTTGTCGCTAAATTAGGCAAAAGTGGGTCTTTTTTTCCTGTTTAGCCTCCGGTAACTACCGTTTAGATAATACTTCAGAGGATGATATGTAATGAGTGTGAATGAAGTGTAGTCTTGTACATTCTCAGTTCGATCATACCTGAGATGTGTGGTTAATTGAAACCCAACCACCAAAGAACACCGGTATCCACGATCTAGTATTAAAGTCCGTGTAAAAATAGCTGGCTTTACTAGGACTTGAACGCTGGAACTCTCGACTTCCAAATCAGCTGATTTGGGAAGACGCGTTCACCACTAGACCAACCCGGTGGGTTAGGGATAAGTGGGTCTGTAGAAAGAGAAACCACCGGGTTGGTCTAGTGAATGCGTCTTCCCAAATCAGCTGATTTGGAAGTCGAGAGTTCCAGCGTTAAAGTCCTAGTAAAGTCAGTTATTTTTACACGGATTTGGATACTACACCGTGGATACCGGTGTTCTTTGGTGGTTGGATTTTAATTAACCACACATCTCAGTAATGATCGAACTGAGACTGTACAAGACTACACTTCATTTACACTCATACATAACATCTTCATTCATTCTCTGAAGTATTATCTGAAAGGTAATTACCGGAGGCTAAACAGGAAAAAGAAAGAAAGGTCTGTAGAAAGAAACCGCATTAAAATAGAATAATATTACGTTTTGTAAAAGGTTACAAAATAAATGAACATCACTTCAAGGCATTTACAGTAAAACAATAAAAATAATCGCCTTAAAATAAAAAGTACGTTACTCGCTTAAGATAAGCGAATGCAACTTCAAGGAATTTACAATAAATACCTTAAATCATACGTTTCATATTTTTTTATCAGAATGTTTTAAGCTGGTAAAGGTCGCGTCCACTAATCTAAGCGGTAAGTAATGAAATTTAGATTGCAATTATCTGGTAGATATTCAACATAATCTATTTGTCCGCATTATAAAGAAAAAAATAAAAGTTGTGTGATATTAATCCTTTAAAACGAATGGTACAATTGTTCTGGGAGTCAGATATAAATGATACTGAGTTACATGTAATATTTTTATGCTTTTTAACCAGGTCTAACAATCGGATATAACAAAACTGTAAATTCCTAGTGAAGTAAGCGAGTTTCTTCCGATCTATTAAATATTAACTCAGTACAAACTAAGTCAACTCTCTCCATTCTTTTTAAATAACATTCACTAGTATCTATCTAGAACAATTTGTTTTAATTTCTTATTATCCCGAGTGCCCTGTCTAAATAACAATCCTCCTGGTTTTTGAACAAACCTGAGTCAGTTTCTGATACGGATCTGTTTAATATTATAAGCATCCAATTAATTAAAAATATTCATTACGTTTTTTTTTCTTTAAATACTCTATCTTTAACTCTGTTTTTGGGCCACCCTTTTGAAATTTGATTATTTTTGTTTTATATATGCATAAGTTAAGAAAACGTTTACTTGAAAACTCTTTAAGTAAAACCGATATCTGTCTTGGAATACAAAAAAAATCTGTAAATCATCAACGTCCAGCAGTAAAAAGGCCACGTAATCTGATAAATTCTAATTAAAAAAAGATTTAGTTTCTGCAAAAAAAAACTACTAAATACATTTTTATAAGTTAGAGAAACGGCGGCTGGTCCGATCATCCTTTAACACTAAGGCAGTTGTTTAAATATCTTTAAGAATTTATTTCCGTTCTTTACCTTTATTGTTGAACTTTGATAAAACTTACTTAATATTTTATTATTTTAAAACACTCAATTTAAATAAATGATACCACAAACTGTTGTGGGGTGTAGAATTAAAGACTCGTTTAATATTAAGCGTTCAACATATAGAATTCCTTTATCTTTTAGTTTCAGCTGCAGCATAGGTTAAATATAAATATATTACTCGATATAACTCATTCCTTTTTTGAATTCTGACTGACCGAGAAATAAAATAATTTTGATCTGACCATTTAATATAATCGATCATAGCCTCAATTAAATCTTTAGCTAAAGATTACTAAGAGAAATATTTATACTTTCCAGTAATTTTTATCATCTTTTTTCAATTACAATTAACTTATTATTTCATATCAGAATCAGGAAATTGTTCTGTCTTAAAAACTTTAATCAAATAACACTCAAAATTTAGCGACTAATTTTGAGGCAGATTCTTATACAAATCTTAAGATATATCATCTAACTCGAATAACCGACGAGACTATTTATTATAAATAGTCTCATTATACAAATTATACAAAATTACGAAATAATTACAAATTATACAAATTATACAAATCTTACGATATATCATCTAACTCGAATAACCGACGAGACTATTTATTTATTATTTGTTATATTTGAGGAGATGTTTATCACCAAATAAATTCAAGAATCAATCACCCGATGCGAGTAAATATTACTAGCATAATCTTCCCACTTCTACGCTGACTTGGTTTTGAAAAAAATTGTTTTTATCAAAGCGTGTTTTTTTTGTAGACCAGAATAATTTATTATTAGTACTCTTTTTTAATTCGTATGGAATGCTCTTCACGCAATATTTTATTTTAACAAATTTATTTTTTATTTCTGTAATAAAATAGAAATATTATATCTATAACTCCGATCATAATTAGATACTTTATATGACAATAACCCAAATTTTATTTTAGCCCAGTCGAAATCAAACCTAAGTTTAGTAGGCAGTATGAAATTATTATACGTACTTGTGCTTTTAAAAGTCACTTAGCATACTACATGAAGGTACGAATTGAAACACCGTCGTTTAAAAATGCGTGTATATTCATCTATGGAAAGCTTGTTAAAATCTACTCTATTACGGATTTCGGTAAATCACAGAACTAAATACTGACCCTTTTTTAATGTCCCAAAGATAATATTAATTATTCATTATTTGTTATGTATTATCATCATTATTATACATTCTGTTCACTATTTATATAAATATTAATTTTTAAAATTAATCATCTGATGCTGGCACAATATAGGAAACTTCTAAATCAAATATTAATTATAAACTATACGTACACATTACTCCATATTTGATCTGATACACCATTTATTAACTTAATGAACTACAAAGGTAATTAATTACACCTGTTTATCATTAATTGTCCTATAATATTGTCGCGTGTTCGCTCCTGAACTAGGATATTGAGAGACTAACAAATGCAAATGATTTTATAAATACAATTTATTTGTTTAAGAATATAGAAAATAAAACAAATCAATAATAATAATAACAATAACAATAATAATGAATAAATTACATGCAAACTAGTATCTCAAATAAGAGCAGATTTTATTTAAAAGTAGTTAAATCATAAAATTCAGAGTTCAGTCCAATTGCAAATGCAATTCCACAAATTCACAAAACAATTCCATTCACTGCAAATACCTTTTCTGTTTAAATATAACTACCCTAAAAATTTATGAGTGAATTTAATACTTTCACTCTCACTTACTAACAATAACTCACCGAACAACTTCCTGCATTCACCTACTGACCATACTGGAATGCTTATGACGTCAATTTACAAGTTGTTAATGCACGCTATAACGCCGTCTCACAATCGCGTCGAACACACCTCGCAGCGCTCGCTTCATACTCATCGTCCCACTGGTCCGAGCAGTGTTTATACACCCTATTGAAGCGTTAGAATTCTCATCGTCTCTTACAATTTGCCATGAATTCCTATTACGATCCGGTATCTCGTTTCATAGAACAACAGCTGTTGGGGGTTGGTTAGACAGGAAAGATGGTGAGTTAAATTATCATATCACGCAGTTTTTTACAGGTCATGGCAATTTCAATGAGTACCTCCATCGTGTTAGAAGAAGGCCAGGTCCAGAATGTATGTACTGTGAGAGAATTGGCAATGCAGAATACATATTTTCCTGCTGCGAGAGGTGGGCAATTAAAAGGAAGAACTGTGGCATAATAGGTATGAGCCCAGCAGAGGTCCTAGAGCACATGTTGAGGAGCGAAATAAACTGGAAGAAGGTTACGGAATTTATAGTAGCAGTATTAACAGAGAAGGATATAGATGAAAGGCAACTAGGTTACTAGTGTAGAATAGGGTAGGGTGGACAGCCTCAGTGGTGAGAGACGGCACGCTGAGGTGTGTCGTTCTCAATGATCCACTGAGGACTCCAAGGGTTTAGATAGGTTCTGATGAAGAAGAAGAGTAAGAAAAGACCCGGTGCCACGTTACGGCTATTCGAGGTATGTCGTGGTTACCAAATGGGCAAACAGAAAATCACTCAAAAGAGCTGACACCGGCGAGCCGACCTGCCATGCCGGACGTTCAGCCGGTAGGCGGAGAGGCTCGTTATAGTTTACCAGACACTGCCCTGGGTGGCGCAATACCAACCAGTCGGACCGGCCCAGGGGAGTAGAGTGAAAAAAAAAGGCACGTAGGGGTCCCTCTTCCGTCCCTCGTTGTCAACCTTTTTAACTAAAAATGCCTCGTAACCGAGCGAGGTTAGCTCCTCTTTTACCTCTTCCGGGGTGGCCCCACAAAGGATGCCCCGGATAATCACTTTCAGCTCCTTATCTTTTGGGAGCTGAAAGGAGTGAAAGGCGCTCCCTTGGAATGCAGAAAACTCTGTACTTCCCTGAAGTCGCCTTCGCTGCTTAACTGCAGCCTTACAGAAAGCCCGGTACTTTTGGCTACCGTCTTATAAGGCGCCGTCTTATAATGGCGGAGATTGCTTTCGCCAGCGTTGGCCATTCCTTGGGGCAGTCCAACATGATAGGGGGGATTTTCTCCCGTCTAGTGACTGGAGGTTGTGAGGAATTTCCATCGCTAACCTCCATGGTGGCAGCTGCCGTTTCAGAACTGCCCCTCGTAGTGTTCAGCTCCTCGTAGGGTTGATCACCCGTGGTTACCGACCTACGCTTTAGACGTTTTCTTGCTCCCATACCGTTATCCTCTCCTCTATCAGAAAACGTCGAGGAAGGAGAACTAGGAGGAGGGGGACGGGTTCGGATTAGATAGCTTTCCATTAAGAAAGAATCGTCCGAAGGGTACTGCTAAAATTTAAAATTAATATTAAGTTATTTAACCATTTTTGACTTCGATGAAATGTCTGTCGTAGCAAATTTAAAATAAAAAGTAAAAAGTGTAAACTAGAAGTAATTTATTTTTATTTTATAATAAAATTATTTATTATATTTTGTTTAATTTATATAATGTCCAATTTAATGGTTTATTTAATTAAATTAAATTAAAATTAACTTATAGGAAGTTAAATTAAATTAATTTAAGAATTAGGAATAAAATTACTGGTAAAAGTTCAATTGTATTCAGTAATTAAATATTAAATTATAGATAATAAACAAGTATTAACAAGAGCTATACAAGTATTAACTTATAGATATAAATAAAATTAGAAAGTTTTTTAACAAAGGTTTAAAACTTATCCGGTCTTTGACAATAGCTTTGGTATGCGGTTGAGGGCCTGGGTAGGCGTCCTAACGGGATGTTGCCAAGGTCAAATGGTCATGGACACAGGTAGCCGGAAACGAAGCAGAACACCAACACACAAGCACTAGTAACACATTACACGCACGAGCACTATTTAACACAACCTTTCACGTTCACTTCTCAACAGAGACTTCATCTAATATTTGAAAATATATGCTAACTCTACCTTAAAAAAGTTACTTCTACATAGTACGGTTAACCCTCCCTTCATAGGTTTTCTTTAAAAGCAGAAGGTAAAAAAATTAAATCTTTTAAGCAATGAGGAAAACAAAATTTCTGTATAGATAAGTTTCTCTGATAAATCGTAAACCACTATTCACAGATACTTCACTATTATCAGATTCATTTTTATTCGAGAATAAAGTAGTTATCTAACGCACTTTCTTTGCAGTTAAAATCCTCTAACACACATTTTTCCATTTTTACTCTTGAACTTGCGTATTTAGTTGTATTTTGTACTTGTTTTAAATTTTTTACTTGTATCTGTATTTTTGTACCAATTTCTATTTTTGAGACATTGACATATTTCATTACCATTTCCTTCTTCTTCCCCTGTTTCAACCATTTTAAATAAATATTTACAACTGAAATAATAAACTAATACTTTTAATAATCATTTAACCTTTATTTTCGCTATTTTAATTTAAAAGTCATCGTATACTTCAGTTAAAAGGGTTATTTTATTTTTAAACGCTAACGATTCCAAATTTCAAGTTTCCTTATCGGTGGTGGTTAGATACCACCTACAGTGGAGACTAACAACACCATTCATTACGATATGGTATCTAAAATAATAGTTTTTGTTACCGAATAAATAAATTAATATTTGAATTAATGTGCAATCGAGGAAATTATGAAATTGGGAAATATTAGGATACCTCTCAGTAAATATATAACCGTACAGCACCATTGAACATCACTTCAACGATTAATGTTTCCATCTGCTTAAGTTGTTAATGTGAGGCATTTTAATGGTGATAGATAAATTCATTTAGGCTACTAAACGAGGTCATTCCAGTTTACCTGTGAAGGAAAAGAATGTAAGATTCTTCACGTTATATGTCTCAATTTGTTTAGTGAGGAAAATACCTCCTAGATTCAGTAAAATCGAAGAACAGATAGACGAAGGGTGACGGAATCATGGGGTCCTTTAACTAATTTAAGCGACTGATTTATTGGTAATAGATTATCATCTCTAAATAATCGATAATTAATTTAATAATAATTTATTAATAAATAATAATAATAATTTTCATTGTAATTTTAAAACAAATTATACCTCTGAATAATTTCTTAAAAAGTGGAGGTAAGTTCCTGGAAGAAAACTGGGTAACTCTACTATTGAATTTTTGTTCGCTAAAAAGAAGCTAAATCGTTTATTTTAAATAATAAATCTAGAAGAAATTATTGTATAATACAGAACCTAAGTTTTAACAGTAAAAAGTACTGTATACTGTCTCTACCACATGTCACTAGTCGAACTAATTTTTTTTCCTACCACCGAATGAAAGTCTGATTAGTTGAATAGTAGCTTTGTTACAAGAATGGGGCAGCAACTTGATAAATTAGCAACCCAAATGCAGGTCAAAGAGATCGATTCAAGGTGAACAGTTTATCAAAAGTGAGAATATCAGCCAATCTTGATGTAGTAGGGCCGTTGATATTTATCTGATTTCAACTTTATATGCTACGTAAAAACAACTTTGGTTATAGTAAATAATTCATTAATATTTTCGCTATCAGTTTTGATAAGAAGTTTCAGTCTTATTACATTCGTATTTATATGGTATTGTATCCTTTCTTAGCAATCTTGTTCTCATAACATTATCAAAAAAAAAAAAAAAAATTCGCCTATCATGAATCGTAAATGGTGATTTTAACTAATTTTGTGGTGCTGAATTTAAATTTTTATCAGAATTTTTGTAATACGTCACGTCTTTTAGATACATACAATTTATTTACCAATAAATACATATTCACGGTGAAATCAATATTTTAAGAAAATTATTATTTATGTGTTTTTATTTAAAATTAGGTTAAATCAACTAAATGTTTATTTATTCCAACACAGATAAATTGAAATACATTAATACAATTTTGAAATAACAGTTTCTAAAAGTCTAAATCACTGGAAATATCTTTAAAATAACAGTTTTTACAAGTCTAAATTATCGGAATTGTCTTACCTTTAATTTTTTAAATATATTGACAAATATCATTAATTCATGCTTCATAGTATATATAGTATTAATTAATTAATACTAAAAAAGAAAAGGCCCAAATGAAAAGAATAAAATAACTCTAAACTTAAGCACAACTACTAAATAAAGGATTTCCTACCTAAGAAAATTGATGAAGCAACCCTAAACTCCAAAATTATTAACAAAAACCTAATTAAATAAACATAATTATAATCAATGGAACAAAAACAACTAAAATAAATAAACAAAATAAGTTCTTTTACTAGTTATTTTTTTGCTTGTACGTTGTTTGATCAATTTCTCTAAACAAAAACCAACAACAGTCATCCATCATTTCAGGATCCCGTCTTTTTTGGTACCGATTTTCCATGGCTAGAATTTCCTGATGGAACGTTCTCCTTGTTCATTGCCGACAGAGCCAAATTTTTGGGATAAACGTCAAGGTGGGAGGTAAGAAATGAATTTTTAATGACGTCCTACATCCTAAACGTTTATAGTTTTCTATCAGTTTATTAACCAAAAAACAAAGTTTTAATTTTTTCTGTTGTCTAAAAACCACCAACAACGTCTTTGAAACACTTCATACATGCTAGTTCACATTCGCTAAGTTTATCGCCAAAGGTTGAGTCCTTAAGCAGTTTCTTGATTTGCGGACAGATAAATATACCTTCCTTGAACTTATGATCACTCAGTTTAGGAAAACTTATTTTTAAATGATTAAATCCTGGTCAATCTTTGTCTAGTGCCTTAAAAAATCTTTTGTGTGTCCGAGTTTTATGTGACGAGACGGGAGTATGATTTTACCAATATCAATTAATGATAAATGCTTTACATTCTTTCCAGCCACAAAGTTCTGCCACACTGGCCGGTTTTTTACTTTGTAATGACTTTTTGTATCACGACTATCCCAAAGACAAAGAAAACAAAAATATTTCGTAAACCCACCTTGTAAACCAAGAAGAAACGGAACAAATTCAGATCACAGCAAACTTGCCACATATGATCTTTGTATTTTATTGCTTCTAATATTGATGGCATACCTTCATACCTTTCTTTCATGTCGACTGCATGAGGCAATGGAATGGATGGCTGTTTGTTACCATTATGAAAAAAAGTGCTTTCATGCTAACTTTAGAAGAGTCAATAAAAAGACGCAATTCTTTAGGAATATGCTGAATTTCAAGCTCTTTCATCAGGCCATCGACATCAGTACAAACCACACAATGAATTTTACATAGTAAAATAAGTTGAAAGAGTTTTCGTGTTCTAAATGTAATAAATTTTATTTAGAAATGCTGTGATCATGAAATTTTTGCTACAAAACTCGTTATTGTAGCGAAGCCAAAAAAACGGTATCGTCCGCTTTGGCCACGGCGTTCATGACTCGTTCCCAATTGACTTTTTCTCACGTCTCCGAAAGCGACTGAACTCTTGCTGGCGTAGGAGTGAAGGAAACCTTCTCTTCTTTGCTGCTCGAGGCCCAGTCGAAGTTTAATCGTCTTCTAACGTTCAGTCAAGGTATGGAAGTCGGTAGTGACCTCTTTCCTTCGGTGGAAGAACTGTTGATAACTTCCTCGTTCTGGACGGTTACCGATCGCACACCACTTTTCTCAGACGTGTATGGTGATATCTTCAAAATCCCCATAATGGAACAAAACGGCGTATGGGATATCAAAAGAAAGTAATTTTTAATTAAAATATCACTTCGACTTACGTATCCAGACAACTAGTGTCTGGTATGTAGGCACACTCCTTAAAAACAAGCCGTTTTTGACTCCGACAACCATAACAAACAGAAAAAAATATTAAATTAATCGATTCGATATTAGCTTTTACATCTACTCAATATTAATTTTAAATCTAGAAATATTATTTAAGGAATAATTTTAATTAAGCATTATTTTTGAAAGTGAGAAAGTTTACGCCTAAATATTTCCGAATGTTTAGGCAGATTGCTGATTTTGTAGTAAAAATTCTTTCAAAAAGAAATATTACATAATCTATACCACTCTTGAAATTATACCTCCTATGCCCGGAAATATCCTTTTTAAAGTAGCAGTTTTATTAATAAAAAATTACTCAACCGATATCAGGTTAGGTCTACAATATTATCTATATAAGAAAGTCTTTTGGTTAAAAAACAGTATGTACTAGATTCACAGACTAGATTTTGGACATTTTCTGCTGCTTCAATCGATTAAGAACCACTTTATTCGGGGAAAACTCCTTAAGTTAGGAAAAAACAATACTACAACATTTACTTATAATTATCAATTAATAGAGTCATTGATAACAAAAAGTAAATGTAGTAGCCCTTTTTTTTTTTAATGAGCGGTAAATTAATTAAGAGTTATATTTTTTGTTTTATTCAGTTAATTTCTGGTTTATGATCTGATTTTATTTATTTATTTTTATATACATATTTTTTAATATAAAATGTATCTATCTCGATTAGTTTCTTTTAGCTAGATAATTTACCCAGCAACTCTCATCAGATAACTCATAAGGTATGCATTATATTATAAATCATCACTGGTTAAATCTATAAATAATGCTACTTGGACTAGTGTACAGCGATTTTGGGAATTTTCTATGTTTGTCTTTTTTTGTATATAACACAGGATTAGAAGATGGACAGGAAGAAATCATTAAGTGCTTTTTCCTGCTAATAAATTATACTCTAATAAACGATTTGTAACATAAGATGAGTAAGAGATATAGATGAGTATTACTTGTTATCAAGATATTTTGATTACAGTATGGTATAGTAATTTAATCATAATACAGTAGTAAGCTAAAAATATAATTCTAGGAACATTTAATTTAATCGCGATTTGTTTTTTCTTAAAATATGAGTTTGAGTGATACATAACCTATATAATATTTCTTGGTTTTCTTTCTAGTATAATTATTTAAAAAATTAAAGTTATTTTTGAAACTAGCTTTCAAAAGAGTTACTGAAAATCTTTTTAATTATTAATTTTTGAAATTGTCTAATATATCTATGCCAGAATTTATTTATTTTCCTTTAAATTTATGCACAAATTACAGGGCTCTAAAAAGTAATTAAACATTTTATAGCGAGTTAAACTAACAAAAGTTAGTCGAAAAAATAGGAAATATAAACAATTTTTGTCTAAATAAATAGATATGAAATAAATTATTTTTTTCTTTTCTATTTTAACTATAGAAAATTTAAAAAGGGAAATGGATAGGATAAATGTGGATGTAGTAGGAATTAGTGAGGTTCGGTGGGAAGAGGAAGGTCAGGTGATTTTAGAGTAATTAACTCAGCTTCAAATAATGGACAGGCAGGAGTAGGTTTCATAATGAACAAGAAGATAGGGAAGAGAGTAGAGTATTTCAAAACGCATAGCGATAGAATCATTGTAATAAGGATAAAATCAAAACCTAACCCGACAACGATTGTTAACGTCTATATGCCTACAAGCACCCATGATGATGATGAGATAGAGTGTGTATACAAAGAGATTGATGAAGCAATTAAACACGTAAAAGGAGATGAAAATTTAATAATAGTTGGAGATTGGAATGCAAGCATTGGAAAAGGCAAGGAAGAAAATATAGTGGGTGAATATGGGCTGGGCAAAAGGAATGAAAGAGGGGACCGACTTATAGAGTTTTGCACGAAGTATAATTTAGTAATTGCTAACACCCAATTTAAAAATCATAATAGACTTGGAAAAAGCCAGGCGATACTGCAAGCTATCAGATAGATTATATTATGGTTAAGCAAAGATTTAGAAATCAACTCGTTGACTGCAAAACTTACCCTGGAGCAGACATTGATAGCGACCATAATTTGGTGATAATGAAATGTAGATTGGGATTTAAAAATCTGAAGAAAAGGTGTCAGATGAATCGGTGGAATTTAGAGAAGCTTGAGGAAGAGGAGGCAAAGAAGATTTTTGAGGAGGACATCGCAATAGGTCTGAGTAAAAAAGATAAGGTAGAAAATGTAGAAGAAGAATGGGAGAATGTTAAAAAGGAAATTCTTAAATCAGCAGAAGCAAACTTAGGCGAAATAAAGAGAACTGATAGAAAACCTTGGGTTTCAGAGGATATATTGCAGCTGATGGATGAACTTAGAAAATATAAGAATGCTAGTGATGAAGAAAGTAAAAGGAACTATCGGCAATTAAGAAATGCTATAAACAGGAAGTGCAAACTGGCGAAAGAAGAGTGGATTAAAGAAAAGTGTTCAGAAGTGGAAAGAGAAATGAACATTGGTAAAATAGACGGAGCATACAGGAAAGTTAAGGAAAATTTTGGGGTACATAAATTAAAATCTAATAATGTGTTAAACAAAGATGGTACACCAATATATAATACGAAAGGTAAAGTAGATAGATGGGTGGAATATATTGAAGAGTTATACGGAGGAAATGAATTAGAAAATGGTGTTATAGAGGAAGAAGAGGAAGTTGAGAAGGATGAAATGGGAGAAACAATACTGAGATCTGAATTTAAGAGAGCATTTAAAGATTTAAATGGCAGAAAGGCTCCTGGAATAGACGGAATACCTGTAGAATTACTGCACAGTGCAGGTGAGGAAGCGATTGATAGATTATACAAACTGGTGTGTAATATTTATGAAAAAGGGGAATTTCCGTCAGACTTCAAAAAAAGTG
The DNA here is from genome assembly GCF_047948215.1 of Lycorma delicatula. NCBI lineage: Eukaryota > Metazoa > Arthropoda > Insecta > Hemiptera > Fulgoridae > Lycorma > Lycorma delicatula. The sequence continues at coordinate 44,781,934 of NC_134455.1, read as the reverse complement.
TTATAGTAATGTTACCAAAGAAAGCAGGAGCAGATAAATGTGAAGAATACAGAACAATTAGTTTAACTAGTCATGCATCAAAATTCTTAACTAGAATTCTATACAGAAGAATTGAGAGGAGAGTGGAGGAAGTGTTAGGAGAAGACCAATTTGGTTTCAGGAAAAGTATAGGGACAAGGGAAGAAATTTTAGGCCTCAGATTAATAGTAGAAAGAAGATTAAAGAAAAACAAACCAACATACTTGGCGTTTATAGACCTAGAAAAGGCATTCGATAACGTAGACTGGAATAAAATGTTCAGCATTTTAAAAAAATTAGGGTTCAAATACAGAGATAGAAGAACAATTGCTAACATGTACAGGAACCAAACAGCAACAGTAACAATTGAAGAACATAAGAAAGAAGCCGTAATAAGAAAGGGAGTCCGACAAGGATGTTCCCTATCTCCGTTACTTTTTAATCTTCACATGGAACTAGCAGTAAATGATGTTAAAGAACAATTTAGATTCGGAGTAACAGTACAAGGTGAAAAGATAAAGATGCTACGATTTGCTGATGGTATAGTAATTCTAGCCGAGAGTAAAAAGGATTTAGAAGAAACAATGAACGGCATAGATGAAGTCCTACGCAAGAACTATCGCATGAAAATAAACAAGAACAAAAAAAAAGCAATGAAATGTAGTAGAAATAACAAAGATGGACCACTGAATGTGAAAATAGGAGGAGAAAAGATTATGGAGGTAGAAGAATTTTGTTATTTGGGAAGTTGAATTACTAAAGATGGACGAAGCAGGAGCGATATAAAATGCTGAATACCACAAGCTAAACGAGCCTTCAGTAAGAAATATAATTTGTTTACATCAAAAATTAATTTAAATGTCAGGAAAAGATTTTTGAAAGCGTATGTTTGGAGTGTCGCTTTATATGGAAGTGAAACTTGGACGGTCGGAGATCTGAGAAGAAAAGATTAGAAGCTTTTGAAATGTGGTGCTATAGGAGAATGTTAAAAATCAGATGGGTGGATAAAGTGACAAATGAAGAGGTATTGCGGCAAATAGATGAAGAAAGAAGCATTTGGAAAAATATAGTTAAAAGAAGAGACAGACTTATTGGCCACATACTAAGGCATCCTGGAATAGTCGCTTTAATATTGGAAGGACAGGTAGAAGGGAAAAATTGTGTAGGCAGGCCACGTTTGGAACATGTAAAACAAATTTTTAGGGATGTAGGATGTGGAGGGTATACTGAAATGAAACGGCTAGCACTAGATAGGGAATCTTGGAGAGCTGCATCAAACCAGTCAAATGACTGAAGACAAAAAAAAAAAAAAATTAACTATGCAATCAAAAACAGAAAAAAATGTTTAATCCGACGCTTTCACATACCTCTCATTGTACTGTTTTAATAATCACTCTCCTAATGTTTTAGAAAATATATCACTTAAAAATAAATAAAATTTAACCCGGTTGCTTATGAAATTCACAAATATTTTTTTAAAATCTCAAAATGTTGTACTTTTAACTTATTGCACTGTTGTCTTTTGATAGTATATTTATATCATTAAAGCATAAAATACTGATAAAAGAGTTCTGAATGAGAAGGTGAAATGAAAACAGAGAGGTATTAACGAATGTACTAAAAAACTTTCAGCGTTTCAAATTTATTTTAAACACAGATTAATCAGAATTTCTGTTCAAATGTTGTCATTACAGCAAATCTTATTGAAATTAATCATTCAGTAGAATAATAAACATGTCTATGTATTCTACAATCACAGAAATAATCTTTTGATTCTACCAGCTGATAAAATAATGTTCAGATTGTCATTCAGTAACATCTAAATCTCACGTCATAATGAAAATTCTGTAGATTACAGATTAAAAATTCAATTTGCTTCGTCTATTTCCTACCTTTTTTTTTCTTCATTCCCCTACTCCCACGGGCCGGTTATCCAATTAAGTATACGCAGCCCGAGGGAGTGTCCTTTTACTCTAAGGGGCCCCCCACCCACCGGCTGTATGTCCGGCACGGCAGTTCGGCCCCCCGGTCGGATCTTTTCTTTTTTCTTTTTTGTTGCCTGCCTCAAATTCCTAAGGCCAGAACCGTCCGGCTATGCCGTCCTCAGCCCCAGCCCCAGGAACCGGGTCCAGGTCTTTTTGATTTGCCTACCTCTAACCCCGCGGAAGGCAGGCCAGTCCCGACTATGTCATTACCGTCCACAAACCGCGAGGCCGGGACTCGGTCTTGAATTTATTGCCCAATCATCGATGTTAAAAACCCCTCCTTCTTCTTCGTCGTCCTTAACTTTAATGACTTGGGTGACAAAGGATTCAAGATTGTGCCAGTTGTTCTCATTGGCCGTCAGGAACGGTGATATATCTTCAACAGTCAAACCTTGTATGCCGTAACGCAGTCTCAGGGCCATCCACCTAGGACATATGAATAGAGTGTGTTCTACAGTGTCCTCCTCGACACAGAACATATATCTCGAGGAGTCCCGGCGTCCAAAACGATGTAAATATTTCTCAAAGTTACCATGTCCGGTCATAGCTTGTGTGGTGTAGAAACTCATCTCACCGTGTTTTCTGTTAATCCATCGGCGGATGTCAGGTATCATTTTCCTTGCCCATGAAGCAGTTGCGCATCTATTCCATCTCTCCTGCCACTTATCCAGTATGACTTCTGTGGCTTCACGCTTCCCCATCCTGTGGAAGCGCAACCAGCGTTCCATCACCAGGAGTTCTATTGGTGGAGTTGCAGCCATCACACTCGCGGCCTCGTATGTAATTGTGCGATATGCGCTTATTACACCAATTAGCATTCTCCTGTGTACGCTCTGGAGGCGTTTGACGTTCCTGTTGATATTCATAGCATTGTGAGCATCGGGGCGGCATAGAGAAGTACGGAAGTCAAGGCCGAAGCGATAACCTTGCGTTTTGAAGTTCTCGGCGCTACTCTTTTCGACATGAGTCCTAGTAGTGTCTTCAATAATACCTCAGATTCCTTACATTTATTGACGATATGGGTGTTGAAAGTCAACGACTTGTCAATAATAACGCCGAGGTATTTAGTATGTGGTACTCTGCGTATGTTATGTCTTCCCACTTTAAGGTCTAGATTGTGGATATTCCTTCTGCCAGCCAATATATTATATTCGCACTTCTCCAGGGACAAGATCAGCCCAACTCCTGTCAGCCACTCATGAATGGCCCCATGTGCAGTGTTCCCAATTAGTTCTAATTCAACTTCCGATCTGGCCCCGACAAGAATAGCCAGATCATCGGCATACGCCACTATTTCTGCGCCAGCAGGCATTTGTATCCTCAGTATGTTGTCGAAAGCAATGTTCCATAATAGTGGGCCAAGAACGGACCCCTGAGGAACACCGCCCAAAATCTGGTGTCTGATAGGCCCTCGAGTGTGTCAACCATAGTCCATCTTTCATCTAAATATTCTGCAACCTGTCTGTGGAGATATGGGCTGACCTGTTTTCTGTGCAACGCTGCCACTATTGCATCCCACCTGACTGATCCAAACGCGTTTTTAATATCGAGTGTAATGAACAGAGGAATTTTCCTAGTTCGCCAAGTCCCTGCTCTAATATCATGTGCCCAGGTGACGATTTTGTTGATGGCATGTACGGCAGACTTTCCCCTCCTGAAGCCGTATTGGTTGTTATGTAAACCATTATTGTCTTCTAGTTCCTGGATTAATCTATTGGCGATAAGCCTCTCCGCCACCTTGGCCATGTTATTAAACTAAGGGGTCTGTATGCTGTTATATTAGCATCGGTAGTTCTTTTGGGTAGAAATACGGTCCGGGAGGCCATCCGACAATCAGGGAACCTTCTGTGCAAGACCCCAAAATTGGCAATGTCGGTCATCTCCCAAGGGACTTTTTTCATTAGCCCCTGAAAATGGCGGCGGGAATGCCGTCGGGTCCCGGACTTTTTTTGTTTCTGAGGTGACCGATGGCTTCATTAACCTCGTCTTGCGTGAATCAAGCTCTATCACAATCAGCCATTTCAACTCGGTTTAAGTCTCTGACAGGAAACAATTCCCTTAATTGTATCGTTGCAATCTCCGACGTGAGGACGGGCAGTCGTCGTCCGAATCTCTTCATGACAACCTGATAAGCCCGCCCCCAGGAGTCGGAGTCCAATTCGGAGCATAGCTCCCTCCGTCGGTCCCTTTTTGCTCTCTTAATCATATAATTGAGCTCTCGCCTAGCCACAACAAATTCGTTAAGCGCAGCCTCGAAAGGAGGGCCACCAGCGGCTCGCAATCTATATTTTTTTCTTCTCCAGTATTGTAACCTGCTGCGCTGATGGGCTATTTCTGGAGTCCACCAGTAGACTGGATGCCTTCTATTATTCGGCTGGTGGATCCTGGCCATTTCTTCTGTTATTATGTCTTGTAAAACCGATGGTGTAAGCTCGTTACAATTAACCAGTTTTACGGCAGTCCTATTAACGGCCGTATCAATCTGTCTTGTGCTTAGTCGTAGCGATTTAGAGACGGCACGGGCGAGCGCAGGAGAGTCGTCCATGACCAGCAGGGTGGCGCGATGATCGCTGCCTGTATCCGTTTCGAGCACGCACCATTGGAAAATGTGTGCGCCCCATCTGTTATCAACCAAAGACAGATCGAGCACTGTCCTATGCCCTCTAGCTTCGAAGGTATACGTCCCATCATTGAGGCAAACTAGGCCTGTGGCAGCCATCATGTCTGCAAATATCTGTCTTCTATTATTTGTGTATTCGCTACCAGGTATGATAGCTTTACAATTAAAGTCGCCCATTAAAATAACCATTTTGGGTGCTCGCATGATTATGCCCATTAGCCTGTCGATATATAACTTGAAGTCTTCAACAACGATGTTGGGACTGATATAACCAGCCACTAGTACAAACTCGGTAAGTATGATGGACAAAAACCCTTCTTCCCGGTGGTGTAGCTGCCACGCACATCTATTGCTGCAGTTCCTAATCACCAGCAGTGTCGGCTGTCCATTCGTGGCGAGCGGCTACGTTTCTGTTAGGCTCAGTGGTGATTAGTATGTCAGCCTCAATTTCCATGGCAGTCGCCCCCACTAGATCGTAGGAGAGACGGCTCCTATTGGCGTTGGACAATAATAATCTAGCCATCACCACCAGAGCCGCACTTCACGCCTCCGTTGCGGTGAGTTTTGCTGCCACAATCCAGGCATCCTTCTCGGCAGTCCCTTATGATGTGTCCTTTTTCTCCGCAATTAAAGTAAAGGGCAGATCTGTCGGGTCGTTTACAGTCTGCAGTCTGATGTCCAGTAGACCAACATCTGTGGCACTTGTCGTTGTCCGTACGGATGTACGCCCTGCAGTGGACCCAACCTATCTTGAGCCTACTGGCAATCAGTCTTGTCGCTGTTCTGTAGTTAGTCATGACATTAGCGTTGCGAGTGTCTCCGTAAGCGTGTCTCAGGGAAGTCACTCACGGTAAAATGTATAAGTTCAAAACTGAGGTCGGTGGTAGGGAAGTTTATGGGTCGGATTTATGTTTTGGAATTTTGGTCCTAGGATGTATGGTTCAGGAATTATGAAGAAAAGACTGTTTCCCCTACATATCGTCTGTTAGGACTTAGAATAATTTCGTGCAATTATTCGACTTGAGTGAAAATATTCTAAGTGGTTGTTTACCACTAGAACTGTACAAGTATTATCCCGTCAGTTCAACTTAGAAAAATTCAGTAATATTAGCTATAATATAACCTCAAAAATTAGTTATTAACTCAAAAAAAAAACAGTTAATATTCACTGTGGGTATATGTTATCACTTTCACTTATGTCACTTTCAAATAATAATCACTAGTGTCACAAAATATCACTATGTGTCTCCTAAAAAAGGCTAAAAGATCTCTTATAATCACTTGTTAGCCAATTCAGTAAAAAACTCTTAATAAAAAGTTAAGTCCGCGTCCAAAACTCATGAAAATTTGCAATTGTGTCCATTAACCAAATCACTTTAAGTCCCAATAGTCCAAATCAGTAAATTCACCAAAAAACCAATCAAAAATACTATAAAACGCGGAGCTAAATAAACACGTCCTCTAAGACTGAGTATCCTAACTCGACTTTTCGTCTATTTCCTACCTAATCTTAAGAATCGTTTCATGTTTTTGTTATGTTACGTACTTTTAATACTGACTTAATACCAGTAAAATTTCATCGAAAAAATATTTATTCAACAAATAAAATATAATTTTATATTTATATTCAACAATAATATTTTTTTATTAAACTTCATGTGTAACGATTTTCCCGCTTTGTAAGGCGATGATTGAACATAGTCACGTTTCATTTAAGTTTTTCAGACGCGGTGTAATTATCCACCGGGTTGGTCTAGTGGTGAACGCGTCTTTCCAAAATAGCTGAATTGGAATTCGAGAGTTCCAGCGTTCAAGTCCTAGTAGTCAGTTATTTTTACACGGATTTGAATACTAGTTCGTCATTACCGGTGTTCTTTGGTATTTGGGTTTCAATTAACTACACATTTCAGGAATGGTCGAACTGAGACCGTACAAGATTAAACTTCATTTACACCCATAACATATCATCCCCATTCATCCTCTGAAGGCTTTTTTAATACAATTCAACTTATTTTATTTTGATAATATACCATTATGGTTAGTCTAAAATATTCATAATTAAAAAAAAAATTCTTTAATTCATGAAAAACAATAATTACTATTTTTGTTGTAATATGGACGGTTATATCGTGATCGGTTCTTCAAACCGAAATATTTGGATGAAAAGAGGAAAGTTAAGTGTCTTCCCGATATCAGTCAGTTAAGCTGTTGTTAAAAAAAACAAAAAAAAAACAAACTATTTTAAACAACTTTAACTAGTTTTACCGCACTTATACGTCATACGATGCAGTTTTATTTATTGTAATGTGATGGATTATTATTGTAGAGTATGTTCCAGCAGTAGTAACGGTTTGTTTGTGGTTTTTAATACATAATTAATTTATAAGTTTGACACCTTTAACGTAATAAGGACGCGTTTGGTTTTCATTAAATAACGTTAATTTCTTTGATCGATTTCTTACCTAGCACCAATCATTAATTCTAAAAACCTTTATAATATTATAGCATTTATAAGTTATGTTACAGTTAATATTAGGTTATATATGTATAGTTATATTAAAACTATAGAATTCAAAAAATATTTTTAGGTTTTATTACCTTAAAATTAGAAACAAAATTTTCCTTAAAGTCCGTGAGCTTAGGACTAAATCGTATTCGTTCTTATTCTATCCAACTGCAATGAACAAAGACTAAGGAATCTTATTTACTTTGCGATGTATTTATTTATTTAATGTTTAACCGTTACAAATATTTATTTATTCTTAATATATTTTATTTAAATTATTATTAGATAGGTTTTATTATTTGTTGCAACGGAATTGATTCTATCTGAACTTGTTCTTAAATTAAGAGTGTAGTCCTGATTTATTGTGTCTTAAGTAAAAGTTCTATCATGAGTTAATTACACAGATGAAACAAAAAAAAGTAAATAAATAAATCAGGGAAGATTCATAATTAATATATTACAATACTTTAAAGAAACGAAAGATAAAGTTAGCTTCTAAATCTTAAAATATTATTTTTTCATTTTTTTTTGTAATGTAGATTCGGCTTTCATTCAAATTACCTCAAGTGAAAAAAAAATATTGAGTATACATGAATTTTTGATAAAATTCATATGTTATGTGTTATGTGTTATTTTATATTTTATTTTTTTATATGTATGTAAATATTTATATGTATAAAGTTTTTTAAGACCTCCTGTTAGGATCGTGAAACTGTAAGATGTAGAATGAACTTTAAATGGGGAATTTCAGTTATTTTTTTCTAAGCATTAAAAGTACGTTATTGACATTCTTAATTCACTTCCATTTTTACAATATGGAGGCCAGGTATACTTTTTTAAATAGCAGATCTAGTTTTCTTTTTCAGTTTTAAATATACAATATATTCGTAAAGTTTTTTTATTATTGAGTAGCTTTTTCTCATTCCAACCGTTTAGGAACTACAGGCTCTCAAAGTTTAAAAACGATATGGTGACCAAAATAATTTTTTCCATCCTAACTCACGGATAAAAAGGTATAAAATGACGGTTGCTATTAGAAAATTTCATAAAAGTATGATTACGGTTTAATAGAACGTTTAATAGAGTATAAAAAGATGGAGTTTGATTTGTGGAAATTTCTTTTGAAGTGTGTACTTCTGTATGGATATAAACAGAGATACTAAGAAAAATATAATAGAAAGACTGAAATCATTTGGAATTTGGGATGAAGAATATTGGAGAGAAATTAAATGTACAGACGGAGTGAAAAACTAAGAAGGAATGAGGAATGTAATCGAAAATAGAAGTATAATCTGAAAGATTCAAAATGATAGCTCTAATTAGCTGGGACCAACCATGAAAGAAGAGGGTCGATTAAAGCGGCGCAAAACTATTTCAGCGCTGTTTTAACAGATTCTTCTTTTTTCATGATCGGTACAGCTACGTGTAAAGAAAAAGAGTGACAAAAACAAATTAAAAATTACAGACGACCTAAACAAGAAATAAGAACTATCAAGGACTCAAAAATTTACGGGGTAATAAAAGATAATGGAGGTAAACTTCGTGCGATGAACCAACCTCGGAACAGGAATTTTATATTAATAATAAAAAAATTAATTAAAAAAATTTATATTGAATGATTCATTATTATGTTTAATTAGTGATTTATAAGTTACTTTATTAATGATGAATGCAACAGTTATTGGTTCTGTTAGTAGATGTTGGTTTTCTTGTTCATCAGTCCAGAGTTTATCGATAGCTGAAGTAATTTGGATTTAGCTAAAATAACAAGACAAAACCGACTGCAGTTTGTAGTTATAAATGAAACGTAATTATATTTTCAAGGTTTTTAGGTCAGTGAAAATCGATTGAATAGTGATCCAGAAGTAGTTGAAGATACGTTTTGTCGGAGATAACCATTTTGTTACCCTGTATTTTAAAGGATCCACAAAAAATCACGTAAAAAACATTTTTCCATAAGGTGAAAATACTTGGGGAAATATTTGATGTGAATGCGCGAGGTAATTTCGGCTTATCAGTTGCAAATTTGTGAGAAGATTCATTACAAATGTAGTTTAAAAAATATTTATACTTTTAATTGTTAGAAAAACAACAGAACCCCTCACCTTTAATTAGCTTCCCCAAAGTCTGTTTTACTGTGCGATCAAACAATTATGCACATTGTGTAATATATTCAGCTTACCTGAGTATAATGTTACACACTTTCTACCCGAGCGTAGTAAAGGATGATTAAAGCAAACCATCCTTGAAAACATAAAGCAAACCATATCTTGAAGCGATTTGGACTTTGCGTCCATTTTATTTATCTATTCTCCAGTGTTATTATTAAGTACTCAAAACCGGTTGGCGAATCTATCATGAAATTGAGAGATATTGTCTGCTAATAGAATGAAATTCTAAGTCCCTTAGCAATTTAAACCCACTGTACATTGTACGATTAACGAAAAATTACTTACCAATCAGCGATGTTCTGATCCTTTTTTATGGAAGAAGTGAAAACACGTGCAGCTGGCAGAGCTATCTGCAGAGAGTTTTACATTATACAGAGATCAACTCCATGTGTTAGAGCGGGAATACGGATGCAGTAGGCTAATGTAAGCAAATATTATTCTGGAAAAAAAATTACAATGCAAAGTAATGGACATTTATGTTGTCAATAAGATGCAACTAATGCAGGCAGTGCAATAAAATTTTATTGAATGAAAAAGAAAGAAATCTATACAGTTTCAATTACCGTAATAGGGATTAAATTAAATAAATTATTACTTACTAGCCGTGGCCCGCGACTTCGTCCGCGTGGGATTTATTCACTCGTTACAAATAGTACTTCATTGTGAAAATTGATTCGCAAAAATGAATGACTATATGATACATAGCTGAAACCCGCTACTTCGTCCGCGTCGGAATCGCTTAATTTATTGAATATAGGTGCCCGGCCCGGCTTCGCACGGTTGGTGTACCCATTTAAAAAAATAAGATATTTGTTGCAGTCGTTCAGGGTTTTGGGCCACTTGTTCAGCCGTTTCTGCGGTAAAATACACCCTTTGGCCGTTTTCTAAGTGGACGGCTAACTGCAAGACTGTAGGATGTCGCTCGTGAATGGGAAATTCTAAAATTCGCCAAACAGCTTCGGATGTACTTATATATCGGCCATTTACATAGTTTTCCACTTCATCGTTTGGGTTTTTGACGCTTAAAGTAGCATGGTCTGATCCTTTATTGATATATTTACAAATGTATTTGATGGCTTGAACTGAGTGGCAGTACTCGATATTTATGACGCGTTAAACATCCTACACAATAATGGTGAATAAGGGACAATCCACCTATTATCTATATAGAAAGTACTTCCTCTGATATTTAGCGTAGCGCTCTGGCCTCCATTTTAGGCGTCACGACGAAGATAAACTGGATATCCGTCCTCTCCGGTTTGGGTATCGTTGACGAAACGCCGAGGGTACTTTTTTGTGCAGATACCGTTTTTCATACACGGCGCTGTTAAGTTATGCTCTCCGCATGGACCTTGCACCATATTTTTAGTCACGATATCGTACAATATCGAGTCGTTTTGTTGGTTGGGCAGTTCCGCAACTATGACACTATCAATTTCGTCTGGCAGGATTTTTCTTTCTAGCCAAAACAGCAAATGACAGTGAGGTAAACCCCGCTTCTGCCACTCCAAACTTGCCATGTAACATTTCACTTTGCCGAATATTTCATCTTTTGTGAATAATTTTATGAATTTTTTCATGTTTAAATGAAATACCCTTGAAATTATTTTTATTGCCCTAGCCTGTAAACTATTTCTAGAAAGTTGAGATCTTAATCTTTTGGACATTTTGAAATGATAAAAAAACTAAATACTACATCAACTAATACTAATTTATTGCTTACATGTTGAACAGGAATTAGCCTGTATATGAAGTGGTGATTAAAAAATTCAAAATATTTTCAAGAAAAAATATTCGATATCGCACACAACCGCTGCGTAGGAAGCCGACCGCGCGAATGAGCCGCGTGGCACTTTATTTTGTGACATTGACTTCCCTCCCGAACCGCAGTGACGCTTCGGTCACATGCTGCTACCTAGCTACCCGAGCGGGGTGTGGGTGATGACGAGGGAGCAGTGGCAGGCGGTGGTGGGGACGCGAGCGTCAAGAGAGACACGACGATGACGGACAGTTGCTAGTTACTGAATTACAAAGATAGAAAAATAAAAATATGTTGCTTAAATAACGCGGTAAAAAGTAGCCTATGTTCATCAGGGATAATGTCAGCTTCTAATGGAAAAAGAATTTTTCAAATCGGTCCAGTAGTTTCGGAGTCTATTCAATACAAACAAACAAACAAATCTTTCCTCTTTATAATATTAGTGTAGACGTAAAATTACTTGTAGTAAGTTTTGCCATTCATTCAAAATTAGTTTTTTCACTCATGAAAACGCACATTATTATGATGGAGTTGTATATTGTGTTTGAGTATGAAATTTAAAAACAGCTTAAATCTTATTGTGATTTTTAATTCACAAATATTTGATTCTTTGTTTTTCAGAAAAAAAGGGTAATTTTTAATTTGGTGTTAGTTACAGAGATTTATAATTTCAGTAAATAAAGTAGATATAATGTTCACAACAGTTTTTGTATTAATGGTATTGTAATTAACAAACTAAAAGTTATAAATTTTCTGAAATTTGGGTGATAACTCAGTTCATAAAACGGTAGGTAGCGTATCGCGGTTGGTACTATGTTACTTCCCGATAATTTTCAATAAATACTTCGATTTTATTTTTTATCATTTCTGAATGTCTTATCAAGAACTGAAAGAAAACTAAAGGAAAATGTCTCTAGCTAATCTTAATCTGTTATCAAATTTAAGCAAATGCGAAAAGAGAAAAAATATTCTAATAAACTCGTATATGCCAAATTAATTCCCAGTAACTAGTCTGATTGTCCTGCCGTATATGATTAACTGTGCTTCAAAATTATCAGCAGATTATAATGTGTCACACGTAGGTAATCATTGTTGTTTTAAAAAAATAAGAGTTAAATTGTCAAAAACCACAAAGCAGAAATATTCTGAGCTCAGAAAATATGTTAAACAACGAATTAATGTAATTAAATAAGTACTAATTCCTCACTGCATTAATTAATTATGAAATAAACGCTACTATGATGTAAGCAGTTAATTTGAAATAATTGTTTTACTTTAGCCAATTTCTCTTGAATATTACGATATTGTGGTACAATTAGCATAATTACCACGATTGAAGCCACCTTATTATAAGAAACTTTATCGAAGTAATGTTTGAATCTTGTATTATTGTATTTTACTGAGGTATATTTCTTTTTACATTTTACCTTTAACATAGAACTTTTATTCTACAATTTTTACTTTAATGAATATAACATTAATTAAAGATAATTAATTTGGAAATATAGGAAGAGAAGGTAGATGAACGATGCATTTTAATTAGAAAAAATAAAATTATTCAAAAGTTATAGATATGAATATTTCTCTTTGAGCAATTTTTTAAACGTAGAATATATTATTGCAGAATATGAAAACATAAAACAGTGATTTATGTCTTATTTTTATTTCACAAATTCGTTTTACATTTTTAAAAATCACTTGCTATAAAGCTGAGCAGTATTGGTGGGCATGTTATGAATATCATTATACTCGTATCGCGTTCAGTTATTAACAAGTAAAAGCTTTTTAAAAAATTACATATGTATGATATTAAAAAGGTATTGCATTAAGAATGTATTTTGTTTTGAAAACTGAAACGAACAATTTTATGTCAATTAAAATTAATATTTATTGCGGAAAAGATGAAGTAGTATTAGAACAAATATTTTTGAATAACAACTACATTACGGAGAGTGAAGTAATATAGCGACCTCGCCGTAACGGAGATTGCATATAACTGCTCTTCCCCAGTACTGGTCTTATTTGCTAATGTAACAAAATGTTTTTATTATTTGTACAAACAATTTCTTACTTAGCTTATAAAACCGAACATACCGATTTCTTCGTTATGATTTCTTAGTCACAAGAATGACTAATTGTAGTCATTCTTGTTGGCAGACGTAATTTTTACTTTAAAAATAATCGAGAATCGATCGGTAATAGTTCCAAAAAACCCCAAATTAGTAGAACAAGGTAAGCGAAGAGTGGATATTATCAGTTAATCAGGCATATTTTAAAAACTTTGCCTATTCGCACGATCGTAAAATCGAGTTACAACGTAGTGAAAAAGGGACGTTTCTTTACTTTATCTTCAGTATTTAATCTTTAAATGAATTTAAAGAGTGAAATTAAACTGTATACGTTAAAAGATTAAGGTTTGGGAGAAAACAGACCGATCTAGAAAGCCACCTATCAAAACAGCAATTGCTGCCACAGAGGACGGATTTAACCTAACTGACGCCTGGCGTCAAGAATGGACCGCAAAGCAGAATAACCAAATCCCATGTATTACTCAAAGGCCGCCGGGTTTTGATTTGCCACGTATGACATGGTCAACGCTTAACAGAATACGAACTCAGCATGGTAGGTGCGCCTAATTCCTCTATAAATGGGGTAAAACACCGACGCCCCTTTGTGAGTGTGGTGAAAGTCAAACTGTTAAACACATCACAGAAGTTTGCCCTAGGACAGCTTATGAAGGGAATCCTGAAGATTTCCTGATGGTGATTCCAGAATCAGTAGATTATATTAATTTCTTCAATCTTTGTTTGTAATTTTTGACTGTAATTGGTGTTGTGTTCTGGTGCCATACGCTAATTAAATAAATAAAAAATAACTATACATAACTACGTGTAATTTACTCTATTATACGTTGAGAAAGGGGATAAAGTAACTAAATGGACATCATCATCCGCTAGTTTCAAGGGTAAAGAAAACATAATTACGATAGCAGCCAGTATTGGAACTGCAGTATTGTACATCAGTTACCGTAATCGAAATTAGAATAAACGAAAAATATACATATTTATTATAAACTGTTTTTACCAAATTTTTTCATAAAATTATATGAAGTTCTCATTAATTTTTTTTTTAAATTATAGTGAAACAAGGAAATTGTGTAATAACGCCTAATAACGAAGAGACAACCCCTGCCGAATTTTTGAAAGCTAGTTTAACTAGGAACTTCTAATTGCGAATCTATGTAAGGCAAGACTTTTTTTTTACACATTTCATCTTAAACTAATCATGTGACCACAATTAAGCGAATGTCTGTAATTATTATAGAAATAAATACCCGTATTCCCCTGAAAATTCGGCATTTTCCATAGTAAAACCTTTCCTACTCGAAACATATACAGGATTTAATGTGATCTACGTTAACAATTCCTACACATTTCAGCTGATAATTAAAATATACTTAGAATTTACATTTTTATAAAATTAATTAACCATGTTAAAACAAACTTTCAAAAAGGAACTAATCGTTAATTTAATAATAAATTGTATTTGAAATTACACTTTTACAGAACTGTAAATATATTGAAAGTTTGTTGACCTTTTACTCGACATGGTGTAAAAAGAAAAACAATACAGGACGAACTTTGTCCAATATTCTATTAGTCTCGATTACAAAATGAAATGCCTTTAAGAAAACTAAGCTTTGATAGAAAATATTATACACGAGCTGATGTTCAAATAGTTGACGTTTTTTCAATTTATTCCCTGGAATTTTTTAATTATGTTTTATAGTTTATTAAGTAACACAATTTTCATACTTTTAAAACTTTCAGCTCTTTTACTTTAGGAAATTTGAAAATAATTTTTATTAGCAGTGCATTCCTAGAACTCTTTGATTAAATCATAAAATGATTTTTTTTAATTGAAAAAAAAATTAAAATCTCTTTAATCAGAAAATGGGTAATAAGAAAATATTATAACGGAAAGAACTTTAATTATGTGTCTTGTCTAAAATATAATTCAATTAATATCTATTTATTTAGATAAAATAGGGAACAAAACGATTCATAACTAGCTTGATAATACAATAATCATAACCTCGCTGATAGATATAGGAGATAAATTATATTAGTCAAAACTCAATGTTGAAAATACAATTTACATAGTTTCAAAATCTATCAAAAGAATTTAATTAAAAATCTGATGTGGACACTACATGACTTCCTTGTACGCCTATTAAATTACATACACAGTGTTTTAAAATGAAAAATACATGAAATTTTATTTCATTAGTAACTTCTTATATTTTTTCATATCTTTTTATTATTGTAATTATTGAATTATTGTAAAAATGTTTTTACAATCGGAGATTAATTATTAACAAAATTAATAAATAATAATTATTAATAAATCAATATATTTAATTAAAAAAAAGGGTTAAAAAAATGGAGATGAAGTCGGATTTGAACAGATGTGCGTTCCTCTTGTAAGATCAAAATATTTCATTAATTAAACTTTTATTTTGCTATAACTCTGGAACCAATGAACATAAGTACCGCTCATGATATACCTTTAAAAAGCTCTCAATGAGGGCTTATTACCAAAATCCAATTTTTTTGGATTTTGGGCTTTTTTGGACACTTTTGGTCTAGTCGATTGCAATAAAAAGGGGAGGAGCTCAAATAGATGTTACAATAGTTCTAAATCTAAAATTTCAACATCCTACGACTAATCGTTTTTGATATGCAAGATACAATCACATACGTACGTACAGACGTCAATCCGAAACTAGTCAAAATGGATTCAGGGATGGTCAAAATGGATATTTCCGTTGAAATCTGTAAACCGTAATTTTTCGCGATCACAATACTTCCTTTACTTCATACAAGGAAGTAAAAAGCAATAATGTCTCACATCACTTTGCATAAAAAAAAAACATATCGAAGTATTATTTAAAATAACTAAAATATACCTATGCCATAAATAACAAAAATTAATAAAAAGCAAATTTGCTATCCTAATTATTGTTTAATCACAACTACTATAATGCTGCTAAATAAATTTGTGTAAAAATTTAATAGACGCAATTATTTATTAATATCACATAATATACGATATATTAGATTACTACACATTTATATTAGATACATACATTTATTTAAAATTTTGTTTTTGTACGATCATTTTAATAAAAGATCTAATATTAAATCTAATTTAAAAAAAATGTTATATCAGATACTAAAGGAAAAATAAATTATGGTGTTTTTGAATATTTCCAGTAATTACACCATAACCCATCGGGTTGGTCTAGTGGTTAACGCGTCTTCCCAAATCAGCTGATTTGGAAGTCGAGAGTTACAGCGTTCAAGTCCTAGTAAAGCCAGATATTTTTACATGGATTTGAATACTAGATCATGGATACCGGTGTTCTTTGGTGGTTGGGTTTCAATTAACCACACATCTCAGGAATGGTCGAACTGAGAATGTACAAGACTAACACTTCATTTACACTCATACATATCATCCTCATTCATCCTCTGAAGAATTATCTAAACGGTAGTTACCGGAGGCTAAACAGGAAAAAGAAAGAAAGAAAGTAATTACACCATAGAATGACAAAAACAACAAAAATTAAAAAAAGTTGAAAAAAGCGAAAAAGAAAGAGAAAAAAATTATCTATTGAAAGTGACTTTTAATTAGTTTATCTGTAGAGAAACTTTTAACATTTATTAAATAATCAGTACTGCATCCTACACTTTGATATTTAGTAGATGAAAAATTAATTCTTCTAGTAAACAATTCCATATCCGGAAGGAAACACTTTTCGTGAATTTCCACGTTGATACCGGAATGAATCACCTTTATCTCAGGATGTAAATAAGGTATGTAAAATCTTATGTAATTCATTACTTCAGCTATTAAAATCTGTGTACTATAAATTTTCTCACAATTGCGATAAAACTAGAATGTCACTTCTAACTTGCAACAAGTCAACATTTTTTTCTATTTTTCTATTATACATATTATTTTTGCGAAATATGTATAAAAGATAGTTTCTATTAGTCACAACGACTAATAGAAACATATTATTGAACTATTTTATATAAACATATAACATTTGTTTTGTATAATTATAGGCTGTATACATGTCTGTTGATGTAGATTCTGAGTAGATTACTTAATTTTCCCTACTTTTCCTTTAAGAACTGAACATTCTATAAATTACTTGAAGGCTGGAAAAACATACATATTTAATAAACTTCATACTTTTCTTGAATTTTAATAATATTAATACGGTCTTCGTAATTCTGAGTTTATAAAGTTTATTAGGTCTCTAATTTTATGAATTTATTCCGCTGGTATTCCATTAATGTAGTAATTTTATTTTTCTAGATTTAGAATAAAATAAGCTTTCATGCAAAAATTATAAACTGTATGAGTAGTTAATTTACAGCTATATCTCTTACTGAAAACACTGGTTAAATCTTCCAGCTCAGATCTAATATAAGCATTTTTATTTGTCTTTCAATATAATTTTTACTTATCTGCAAACAGTAAGCGTTGAATTGTTTATTCCTACTAAAAAATAATCAAGAATTTTACCCATCTCTGATAAATACCTTATTCACTTGGAAAGAATCTTAATAGGATGCAAATAATTTACAACTTCTTAGGTAATTATTAAAAAAAAAAAAACATCTCAGTAGAAAATCCATTTGAGAAAATAAGGGTGTCCATATAGCTGTGTTAAGAGAAAATAATACTAGCCTTAAGATAATCAAAACTTTTGCTAAAGTACATACAGCGAACTCAGCTTGTACATACATGCATATATAGTACATAGCTTCTACATACAGCAAGTACATACAGTGCTTCAGCGAACATGAAGAGTTTGCTGAATCAAAATAGATTTAAAACTCTAAATCTAGATCTTAAAACCCCTGAAAACTCTGGATGTTAAAGTAGTTACAAATTATTTGATATTATTAAACATACGATTAACTTTTTCGAACTTGAATAAATATGTTGATCATAATGGAAATATTTAGCTTAATTTCTGAACTTCTTTGTTTTGATACCTTTCAAGACTTTGGAAATGACTGTGAGGAAATAAATTGTTTCCACACTGCATTGAGATTCCAGGTAGTGTTTTGTATGTGATCGTTTCCTAATAATTGATTGGTACCTTTGGTAGACAAGTTGTATAATCAGCTAAGACGAGAGCGTGACTCTGGTAGTTCTCCTGAGCTCTCAGTTGATTCAATTATTCTAGGTGATGTGAAGGGCTCATGTTTGATTGAAAGGTATTCCTCTTGATGGGTGATCCCTCTTAATTGAGTTGTAATTGGGGTATAACATCATCAGTATTTCTAACGTGAAACCAACAATTATTTTTCTTCCTTTCAACCTCTAATTAGTGAATGCATCTTATCTAGCTTTGTTGCAGAAACAATTCTGAACAGGAATGGATTTTACATTTAGAGTTAAGCAGTTAGTTCCATTATTTCAGATATGGTTAATTGCTCTCAATGTTACTTGTAGAAGCATTACATTTAGGATTTGAAACTTGCCAAGAACCCAGTTTAGAAAAAATCATCAAAGAAACCTGGGTCTCTCATCACTTGCATACGTTATTGATTGAAACTCTGGACTTACACCTATTCTGGGCAGATCATGTGTACGCATAACTATCTAGTTCGGTAATGGGTAGCGATTTATAGTGATGGGAAAAATCACACTTTCAGAAGATAGCTTGTTATGCATTTCTAATACTTTGAGGAACACTCCCATCGTTGTTTTAGCAATACCTGCAGAAATTGAGTAATACCGACTTGCCAACTTGCCAGTAATGCCAACTTGCGAGTAGATCAATTAGAGGTGACGTAACTAATCCTGGACACTCATCACTGATTTGCTGAATGTTTTAATCCTAGTATGAAATCTGATAAACATCCTCGGTCTCAGTGGTTCATCACTCACTTTCACATAATAGAGTGCAATAAAAACACTTTACTCCTGAACTCCAAGAAAACAGTATTGATATAGATAATCCCAATAAGAGTGACCTGACAGGAGTTAAAACATGTAATGTCTATCAGAGTACATGTCAGTGTCTAAATTAGATATGTATAATCTTTCAGGACGAAATTTAGCGAGGGCTGCAAAATCGAGCAAATTTTTATATACGCTGTTAATCAGGCTTTCCTTGAAGGAACAGCTCTTATGGGTTTAATTCTGAATTGTTATGTGATCTATTTACTCTTTCAGCCCATAAGACGGAGAGCATTGAGTTCAAACACCAGGCACAATAGTAAAGAGAACTGATGTGCTACAGAAGAATCGACTGAACCATGGTATAAATTCAGGTGCAGTAACAATCGCAGTTCTCAATCGGACCGATAATGACCGTACTAGTAATTGGTATATATGTATCAGGAAACGTTTGGGTGAGATGTAATTTATAAATCTAAAAAAAGGATTCTCTTGAACTAGGTGTACTTGAAGAAGGTCCTTTTCTTAATTAATAATTATTAAACACTAGTTTAATACACGCAGGAAGCACCTGGGTACTTGGGTCTACTCCAGGATATCATCCAATTCTTTTCCTAGAGATTGCAAAAAAACATCGTACTTGAATGTGAGAATTTTGAAAGAAATCAATTCCATGTCATAGGCACCCGTTAAATTCGAGCTGGAGAAAGCATTTTCATTTCTTTGAGATTGTTTCGGCGTTAGCCTAGTTCCAAGTTACAGTAAATTGTTCATCTACAGTAAATAATAAATCATAGTCAAAGTAAAACAAGAACTCCTTTTTAGAAAGAGCCGATAATAAACATGATTGTAGCCAATAATACTAATCACAAATCTAAATTCACTGAGACCAAAGTAACGCGGCAATCGTTGTATCTGAAGATATCCCGTAACTGAATTTTAAAAACTAGGGAAATTATTGAAATGTATTGATAAGTCTTTTGATTTTGGAATACCACAGATATTAAGGTTTTTGGCAGACAAAGAATATTATTATGAAATTTAAAAATTAAATCAATGCCTTCAAGTGACAAGAGACGGTACTGTGGGCTTTCAAAACACCTTGAGAAGATGTATGGTGGTGAAATTGTATATTACGAAGGAGTGCTGTTTGTTTATTTTCAAAATTTTGATAGTTTCGTAATATTTATGCAACAATCCGCAATATTTTGATACGAAGAAAATCTTCAAAACTGATTTTATTTATTCGGGTTTACCTACATTTAGTTGAACTGGAATATCTCGTAGTCAAACTTTTTTGTCAGCTGCTATTTTCATTTTTTAAATTGATTTGTGGGTATTCTGTTGAAAATTAAGCAATGCAATTAAGTTTTAAATTAGGTTCTCAGACTACAGATGTAAACCTACCGGGTTGGTCTAGTGGAGAACGCGTCTTCCCAAATCAGCTGATTTGCAAGTCGAGAGTTTCAGTGTTCAAGTTCTAGTAAAGTTAGTTATTTTTATACGGATTTGAATACTAGATCGTGGATACCGGTGTTCTTTGGTGGTTGGGTTTCAATTAACACATCTCAGGAATGGTCGAACTGAGACTGCACAAGGTAATTATTGGAGGCCAAACAGGAAAAAGAAAAAAAAAAGCTGCAGATGTAAAAATTTTATTGAAGCATTATCACGGTGTTAAAAGAGTTTCAGTTAAATTTGTAGTATTAAAACATGTATAAATTCTATTCATATGCTTTTCAACTATATGTAGAAGAAACTTACACATTTTATAAGATTACCGTTAACAATTCTATCAGTGCAAAATTACACACTACTCTGAAGGAAAATAGTTAAATTTATAACAATTTATCAGTACCGTCCAGAAATCTATCTACAGAATTTTCTATGAACTGTTATGAGCTACCACATCGTTTCAAAGCATTTATATTCTTATCTAGACTGTTATTGATAATAAAGATAGTTTAGTTTACGGTGTAGTTGTGAACTATTACTAGTAGTTTACATGCAGTTTGTATACCTACATTACAAACTACACGCACCTGAAAACGCTTATTTTAATTTTTGATTATGCTGTAATAGTATTAAAATTAACATAATAGGCAATATATCCACAGCATAATTGTTCATTACGGTTTGCATTATTATAGACAATCAGTTCGTTTCTCTTTTTTTTTTCAAAAAAAGAAGTAATCTAATGCACTTAAAAGATTTACTAATGGAATGAATTGGAATAATATTTAAATATTTTGCTTAATACTGCGGATTCTGCTGGGATTAAGTGAGTAATTTCGTTTTCGGTTTAAATCTTTTCTAATTTTAGCTGGTGCTTTTAATCTGAAAGCGTAGTGTATTTACATTGAATAAGCTGTATTATTTTATGTATTTAATTTTTTTCTAATGTAGGAATAATTGGGTGACGCCGCAAAACCTACTTCAAGTTATTACAAAAAAGATAGTTTTAATTTTAATTAACGTTTTTTAAACAAAGTCTAATTTTTAGATATGTTAACTTTAATATTAAATATTTATCTATTTGGGAAAATGTTAAATAAGCCTACTTCTACCATTAGCAATATGATTAAATTTTACAAAATCGGTAAATGGAAACTGGTAGGTTTTAGAGCGAGTATGAACTGTAGATGCATAAGGGATGAATTGAAAAAACGCCATGCTTATTCAATTGTTATTTAATTTCTTGTCATCTTGACATGTTTTTGATAACATTTAATTGAACATCTATCATGTAACGTAACACATATAATTGAACTTAATATCATATAAGTATACAAATAAAATAAGCGTTCATCCAAACATTAGTATGCGCGTCCATCCGGACTGAATGTACAACAAGACCGCTCTGGGTCAGATTCTGGCGCCGAATGAATAGAAGTCGCTACATCATAATGACCACTCCTTGCGGTATTTTGACGTAGGACATCGTATAGCTTGCCGGAGAGCTGTAGAGCCCTCGCTAGGTAGCAGCACCCGACTGAAAAAGTGGAACGTAACAGAAACCATTCATTACTACCCAAAATTTCGGGGAAAAACTCCTATCTGAATTGATATCCTAGAGCTATGTTTTAAAAGGATGTAGTGCAGGTTTTGAAATACGATGATTTCAAAATGATGCCAAATCTCGTGTGGGAAAATCTTCTTTTAGCATTTCCCTAAGATATCACCAGCTCAGACACTTCTTTGTGATAACTCGATCTGTACTTCATCTTCAAAACATGAAACTTGATGAGACAATTCTTTTTGTGAAAGAGAGGTGCTACTGTAAAATAAATAAATCTGGAACAAATTGTTGCAGATATCCTCAAATTTCCGACATACTTATCGGCTTCATTAATAGATAAAGTGAACTCTAAGATTAAGTTGAACAATCTTTTCTCGCAGTCTAAGAACGAGAACCCTAGAGGATAATTATAAATAAATTTATAACATTTGATTAAATGATTTGGAGTATAAAGGCAGACAGATAATACCCGATAAGTTCAAACAAGATATTGAGTAAACAAACAAGATATGCTTCAGGTAATCTATATAACTTCTTCTTCGATCCCAAATTCTTTCGATTCAAATTTTTGGAGTAAATAAACATCACATCTTTTCCCTGTTTCATTAAAGTGAAAATTAAACTTTAAGTAAAAATATTAATGCTCTTCTAGAAACAAAAAGTGTGAATAGTGATCAGAAATTTAAAAAAATCTTAAAACCGAATCAGAAGATTGAGCAAAGTAAGGTGAAATAATAAAAAGTAAAAAAAATGCAATAAATGAAATACTGTTAACTTCCAACTGAATCAATTAAAATATTGAGATGAATGTTGCATTTTACTGCTTAAACAGTGCAAATTTAAAACAAAAAATCTGGTCACAAAAAAAATTACTGTCTTTAGGCATCACAAACGGGATTAAGAGATGGAGAAGAAATTCATGACCTTAAATTCAGCAAAAAAAGTGTTATATAAACGAAAAACTTACGATCTTCGAAAAAAATTTGAAGATAATTTAGCAAAAATATCACAGGAAATCAAAAAGTTACCGCTCCCTAAAAAACAAAAATTGAGGTAAATTTGTTTCCACATCTAAACAATTTGAAACAAGGCTGAATAAGAGTTGTTTTTAAGAATGAAAGTCACGAACGAAAAATAGCAAGAACCGCCAAAGATTTGCCTGAGGAATCTGGGATGTAGTAAAGTTAACATCACGTACATCCCGGAATGATAATTAATTTGTCGTTAATTGCACATCATTAAAATAGAAAATTATTTTATAAATTTTTTGACCACAAAAACAAACACCTTTCTGCTGCTTCAGCGAGATTTAATTTTGTTTCTTACATGGAGCAACTTAATATTTCTATACATTAATATGTAAATCAGATTATTGTAATTTTTACTTTAGTACAAAATAAATACAGTCTGTATGAATCATCACGCGAAAATAAGTTAATCGTAGACCCTAATATCTCAATTCGTTAAATCTGACAAATAAAGAAGTACCCCTTCACTGAGTTACTGAATATTTAAAGAAATCTTCAACCATGTGGTCTACGCCTGAATAGAAAGGAAATGATAGCTAAGGCTGTGAATGATTTAATTAGGGCTCCAGTGTATTACAGTAACAATAAGTTTGAAATAAATGTATTGTGAATCGCAAATGGAAATTAAAAGGGAAATCCAACTGAACAGCAATTCATTAAATTGACTAGCCAGGGTACTCCAAAATACTTAAGAATTTCTGACTCTAATCGATGACAATGACCAGTGACAGTTGACAAATAAGGTGATAACAATAGTCTTGATGAGCTGTATATCGATTAAAAACTGATGAACCTGATTCCTACCACAAACCCTAGAACTAAGCTTTACACTGTCGTTTTGCTAACCGATAGTTATCACACTTATCCGCGAATATACACATTTGTAAAATAATCTTTTCTTAAATTTTGTGTGTACATCCTCAGTCTTTTAAACGGTACATAAAAATCTGATTATTTGAATTATGCTTCTCCTAAAAAAAAATTCTGATAGTATGTTATCTATCTTTAGTATTTAGATTAACGTATTTAAGAGTTCTATAAAAATCTGATATCAAAATACAGTATAAGTTTCTTTGATATCAACAAACACATCTTTTTCTTCCTCCAAAACATTATTTGATAATTTTATTCTCTTCACATTACTACGATCTGTAGCAATTTCTTCTTTTCCTAAATGGTTTTTTATCTAAATTTCTGACATTAATACATTTTGGGTTCAGCCCTGAAGTTTCTTCTTACTTTCCTGTACCCTATACTCATACCTTCAAAATACTCATACTTTTTTCTAATTTACGAGTACAACAACTCTGCATTAATTTCCGTTTACTATTTTCCCCCTTTCTATTAATTTTATATAAAAACTCCATAAATCGTTTCTTGTCGACATTATTCTTTAAAAATTTTAAACTTTTTACTTTCATCCATAAATTCTAATATATTTCTGCTGTAGATATTTCTATCACTTTTCTTTAACCCATCACACTTGCTTCATTCTACCTAAAAGTAGACGTTTGTTGAAAAGTGTTAATTTTTATTATTATTTATATTTTTGATAAACCAGAGTTCTACTATATTTTATTTAATTTTTTTCGCACAATTTTTTTTTCGTTATTACCTGAAACAGATTCTTCCAGCCTTTTATGTTCACCGCTGTTGACGTGTAAATAAAGAACTAAACGGAATTAATTATTAAGAATTAATGATGTAGTAAATCTAAGCTAACGGTAATAATCAACTTTATTTTGTTTAGTATAATATTTCTTCTAGTCAGCTTGATGAAACGTAAGAGTTCGTCAATCTTACATTTCACTTAGTGGTGTGGATTCACTTGGAAAAAGCTCTGAAAGTACAATTTTTAAGAAATTTTTAAATTTAATTAAAAAATTTTTTAAATACTTTGAAAGTATAAAACCTTTGTTAGCCAACAGATGTGAATAGAAATTTTGTAAATTGTTTAGTGTAGTAAAAATTTCTACGTATAGGCAAAGCAAGAATTTTTAACAGGGTGGTTTACTATTAATTGCGAACTGCTACTCAGAACCATAATCTGTATTTTTTTTAAACGAACGTACATCGTCCATACTGACGATTTTAATAACATTTTCTTTTTCAAGTACCTCTCCGTTTCCTTCATAATAATGTTTGTTCTTTATTCCTATACCCAGTTTCTTATTTAACTGTGAAAAATAAACATATCTGGGTTTTTAAAAAATTTCTCAGTCATTATTACTGCTCAAAAAATAATTGATACTATACTATATTGCAAAAATGGCCTGAAAAACGGTTGTTACAAAAAAGCCCAATCGCAAGGGAAATGAAAAATAAGGTTATTAAACAGTTAATAGGGCTTATACAAGGAGACGAGTAAATGACGAATAAAAAAGCAGTAACAAAAGAATACTAAAGATTTTCTTCACTTTTTTGAAGAAACTTTAAATGCACTTTTAATATCAATATGTAGCAAAGTTACTGTGAAATAAAACATATTTGAATCTTTGATGTAAATCTTTTAAACTTCAATTTCAATTACGAAGATATAACGTGACTGGTTTAAACACAGTTAAATGCTGAAATTCTTTTTCTCTCACTGAGAAATCATTGTGATAAATCACAATTACTTTCAAAGAAAAGAAACATTTTGAAATGCAAAATGGCAGTAATATTATGTTTTATACAACCCTAATTATTATCAGACATTATATCTTTTTTAGTTGCAGTTAATTTTGAAGAAAAAGTTAAGAATCAAATGAAAACCGTATTGGTGTTAAGTAATCTCATTTAAATAATGAACCAATTACAAAAATTAAAGTCTTATAGCGTGAAAAATTCAGATGTATATGAGTGCAGAAATGAATCTACGTTTACAAAGAAGGAAAATATCAGTTCCTAGTCTTCTTACAAAGATGGCTGTTGAACTGGAGATGAGATATAAACAATTCTCTTCGAACAACTTTTCTGTTGAGGTATTGATCCCTAGCCTTCGTTATATTGTTTTTCAGAACTGTAAGTTTCAAATTAAAAAGAAAAGTGATTAACTGCTGTATTATTTATTTAGAATTTGCAGAAAATAAAGAACGGCTTAAAACTGAAAAGTGATATAATCGAAATTTATTTCTTTACTTTATTTCTTTGAATTAGCAAAGGTCTGTCATTTTTAACATTCTATATTTCATTGTGAAAAGATACAAATAGACATTTACCATACCATTTTTACATCTAAGTGTATAAAATATACTCTTAACTAAAATTGTTGCTGGGACAAAGATTAAATCAACAGGATAGAAAAGGCAATGGCATAAACTGTTTTTTTTTTTTTACTTATTTTAGCCTTCATGTTTGTTGATTAATTTTTTTCTATGCATATATTTCAATACGTAACAATGTATCGTCACTTTATTGTGATAATATGTTGTTAGATATATATATATTTATGAAATAAGCGAAAATTTTAATAATTCGCTTATTTCTTAACGGTCGTAAATCGGACTTTTGTACGTAAAATCAACGAAGAAAATTACAAAATTAAACTAATTATATGATCTTAAATTTTACTTTGTAATCGGATTATATGTGAAAGATTATTTAACTTTGTTTACAGAAGTGAGGAAATTTTGTAAAATATCTTTAAGTTCCTTTATACTATAAGCTACCTTTAATATTTTACTTAATTAAGTAGTCGTTCATAGAGTAAAAATAAAACTAATCATTACCATAATAATATAGTCCTCTTTTCGTTACATCTATATATTTTCCAGAAATAAAACTAAGAAAGATCTAGCGTAGTAAATCTTAATTCCGCATTAAGTATTAATTTATTATAAAGATGTTCATTACTTTCAAGAAGGAAAAATGTTCAACTACAGATTTATAACAAATATATACATTCAGTTTACATGTTCTTTCTTAAAGAATGTACAAATATATATAATTTACAAGAATTAATTATGATTTTGGACTTGGACTTACAGAGGTCTATTTAAATATCATTGAAGTTGTACTAAACATTTGTATTGCTATATTTCGTAAATTTATCGGCACATATGTTGGCGCAGGGACTGAAAGCCTATGTACTAACATTCTGCATGCATTGGCTTCTGTTACAAGCAAACTAAAATCATTGTCATTTTTTATGTCTTTTGTGATATGGAAATATATAAAAAACAGATTTCATAAACTTGTTGTAGCGTATCTAATGGATAAATTTTATATTGATGTTGTGATCTAGGCCTACTTCCTGTCGTATAACAACTAATAATAGTAGAATCAAGCATGACTAATATGCTATTTATGAATTGTTGTAAACACCACACACAATTCTAAGAATCTAATTTACTTATTTTTATTCTACTGTAATCCTTGCGCCGTGAGGAAACATGTTACACATCGCTTGAAATTATGTTCTAGAAGTGGTTATTACAGAAACAATTATTGCGGTTTATATTTTACTTAATGAAATGAATAGCTGTTAGTGATCCATTTTTACTATTTGTTGTGCTGTTTACATTTAAGGCTTTGCCATAAATTCAGTCATTAAAATTTTTAATATTACCATACAGTTATTTTCTTTTAAAATGCCCAGGTTAGGAGAAAAAGGTACAGTAGTTAATAGTCAGGCGAGGGAAATTATATTCAATGTTTTCAACTTTTTTTTACGAAGCAATGCCGGAATCGGAATAGTGAGGAAAACTGAAGTGCTGAATACGGTTGTTCAAGCCATAAAAGTATCAAGACGAACGGATCAAAGAAATATTGCAGAGGGGGAATCAAATGAAACTGAGAAGCCATTCGTGTGGTTTCGCCGAGAAAACGTGTAAATCGCTCCAGTACTGTGTGCAATTTAGATTCGTTTGATGCAGTTGCTTTGAGGCGTTTAATAAACAAATTTTATGTAACAGGAAATTGCCTTCCTACTGTGAAGAAAATTGTGCAAAAAACCTGCGAAAGTGAATTTAATTTCAAAGGGAGTGAAAGACCTTTAAGGAGAATATTATGTAAAATGGGATTTAGATGCAAAAAAAAAAATATATAGAAAATAACCGGATAATAGTGATAGAACTCTATGACACATAAAATGCAATAAATGAAATTTCTACGACAAATTTTCCTCTTTCGCGAATATGGAAGACCCATTGTATACACAGGTGAATCCTACATTCACAGTAGTAGTGCGATACCAAAATCGAGGGTAGACACAACAAACGTTAATGAGGGACTGAAAATACCAGTATCCAACAGCTCACTATTAATAATTGTTCATGCCGACTGTAATAAAGGATTTATTACAAAGAGATTATCACAAATCGATGGATTCCGAAAAGTACATGATACGATTACGGGAGAAGTTTATTCCCAACTTGCCATCTCGGTCGGTCATTATACTAGACAACGCGTCGTATCAAAACGTTCTCCAAAAATGCAGCAGATTTTAACTCTTTAAAAAAGCGATATGATAAAATAGTTAGCCAAACAACGAATTAACTGTTCTCCTGCTATGACTCATAAAGTGTCTGAAGCTGAGTGGAGCAATGTCTGCGAGCATGTTGTTAACATTTAGAAAAGGTACATTGAAGATGTGAACATTTATATGATGTGCACATCGACAATTTGGTGATAAATGTGAATTCAGAATCGGACACTAGTTTTTTAGAATCTACCGATGACAGCTACTTCGGAATTTACGAGCTACAGAAATAAAGTGAGTAGAAAAAATAATTATTTAAAGTACTTTAAAATAATAATATTATTTGGGATACTAAACTAGTTTTAATTAAATAAAATGTTATGTATTTTTTGTTATAAATATCATCTATATTAAACTGACAATGCTTTCAGTCGGCCTAGTATCGTACCAAATGTTGGCTGAATGCAAGTAGTTTTTGTGGCAACTTACGTGCCGATATTTCTACGAGCGATGTATATACAATGAATGTATGATGATACATTTGCAAAAAAAAAAATATATATGCGTGTGTGTGTGTGTGTGTGTGTGTGTGTGTGTGTGTATGTGTGGAAACTCCACAACTATTCCGAAGGGTTCTACAACATTTGTTATGAAATATATATAAATATATATCATAACAAACGATGGAAAAAATAACTACGTGATAATAGGAATAAATATATAAAAATAAACTATGTGTTAACAAACTCCCCAACTATTACGAGGGATTAACGCATCATTTGACACTCCTTTATCCCTGACAGTAATACCGTAGTCACCAAGTGATTGCTGAATGGGGTCACCCTCACTATCCGACACAGCACATCTGACATTTGTGGTGATAGCTGTTGACTTCATAAGCTACAAAATATTGACCTGCTACTCACATGACACTAGGCCGCAGAACAATATTAAGAATTGTTTACTTAAGATACAACTACTACCAATCAAACAGAATCCCAACCCCGTAGGGGAATACACCCGCCTAGTGATGTTCCGGTTGCCACACCACTCCCCATCCACAGCCCTGATGGGCTTTAACAGGAGTAATCTTTCGCCCTCTAACTTTTTACATCTCATTGTAATAAGCCAGGCCGCGTTGGGATGCCACTGATGTAAATGTCTCGGTAGACATTTACATCAGTGATTTATAAACTCAGATTTTGCCTTCGCTGCAGGCCTCATCCGGACATCTTGAATATTACTCGTTGCTCTCTGAAATAGCTTACCGAGTTCGCGGAAGCACGAACCCCGCAACTAGTGCTACATTTTATAGAGTCAATTCGTGTGTAAATACCTCATAAATTCGAGGCAAATGAATAATAACATACCACCAAAAATGTTGTTCGTAACAACGAAATTTATTCTAGTTCCCTTAATGAATTCAAATTCAGTTCATACCCTTGACTTGGTTTCATTATGGACTCCGGTCTGGTCTACCAGGAGAGACAGACAGACCTCCTACTTTCAGTCAGCTCCATCGCAGAGTCCCGCGTGACATTTACTTTCACTTACTACCATAGTCGAGATGCCGTAATACCTCACGGCTGCAGGGAATCCATGCCCTCGGCAGTGCAGTCGCCATTCCGCTGACAGTGATGCTTGCTCATTCAAAAATTACCCTCGTCACGGTTGCATACACCTCACGGTTGCATGATTACCCATACCCCTGGCAGTGTATCTTCGTTCCGCCGACAGCTAACATTTAAACTATAATCACCATTACTTTAATAACTAACCATGGCTCGATGCCAACACGCCTACTTCCAGCCAATCAACCGCCCAGAAGGTCTCTAGCCACCGGGGTGCTACTCTACTATACTCCTTCAGCCGTTCTGCTCAGGGCGAGGAAACGGAGAAAGCCAGCTACGATAGTCCATTCTCTGCATGTCTTCCAGTTGACTAGCAGATATAAAGTGACAGTTAAAAGCGGCATTATTCCTAACCAGGCTACAAATTACTTGGCGGACCTCCGCCTCAGTAATTTCAGAAGACAAATTCACAGAGCGAAAACCTACAACTTTTCTTCAAACACGTCGATGATTAGAGCTTTCAACAACCTCAGTATCATCTGGAAGTAGATCATTCATCAGAATAGTGAGGACACGATCTTTGTCAATTAAAACTCCATTCTGGGTTGTGAGAGCCGTCAGAAGAATGCCTTTTTCTTCTTATGACCAAGAACTCTTTAGACGACGCCCTATGGGTCTTTATTTCCCTGATATTGTAGAAAAGATCGCCAGGAGTCACTCTTAGAAGACCTAATCTTATGAAAATACTCGGTCCTTTTCCGTCAATAGTCCGCAAGCAAAGCTGCACGCCGATCAGGATCATCGTCACGTTGTGCGGCTCTCCTTAGCGGGTCCACAGTCTGCTTCATCGCGGTCAAGTCCCGATTCCACCATCCAGCTTCTCTCTCGACCCGAACCTCTGGGAATCGACTGATCAGCGTTTTCAACTACCGCAGAAGATTCTCTGCCAGGTCATCTAACGGGAGATCGTCCAGTCTTCGAGCAAAAACTCGAAGCCGGGCTGCAAGAATATTAGAAAACTTAGACCAATCCAGCCGCCTGTGCAGGAAGCGCCCCTACTGAACAGGGACGTACCCCCTATAAACATCGCGCAGCCCGCCTACCAAATCAAAAACTATTAGTCGATGATTACTCGCGCAATCATCGACTACAGACCAGTTGTGAATCCTACCAGGGATATCCTTACCAATGGTAACATCGATGTTGGTACCATGGAAGGCCCTCCACAACTCAACTGCACTGATACTGTACTAAAGTACGAACTAACAACAACTATGTCCAGAACATCCACGGCAAGCTTTACAACGACGTGATGCATGTCATAGGCTTGCTGTATGAAGACAATATTTAAAGACTTCCTGCACAGAACGGCTTTTTTTGCTGTCCCCAACGAAAAACTTTTTCCAACCTGGGAAACCTGACTGATCACCCTCGACCACGAACCGGTGTTGTTGAAGAACAACATCGAGGCTTCGTTTTTCGACAACTTCACCTACTCAACTTGGATTACATAGGCACTCTGGGCATTTATTTGACCGAATCTAACCATCGAGAGAGTTGAAATAAATCTCAACTGCTCTCTTGTAACAACCACACTCCTTGGTATTTACGGAGTGCCTATGACTCTTGCGCAACCTTTTACAGTTAACGCAAGTCGGAGCTTCTTTTTCCTGCGGACAGTCGTCATGCTTGTGGTCCTCTTCACGACAATGCGCACAGACCGACACATACTGAAATAGAAATTGGCCCTATGGCCGAAGTGACAACATTTGAATCATCGTTGTACATCTTGACACGACAGCTAGGTACTTCTTGACGCGACAGCTTGCGAAGTGCTAAAAGACTCTACCCTCAGACAAGAACTTCTGGAAGAGACCAGCACTAACTTGAAAAAACCATGATACCGTGGGGCGTCACGTTTCCCTGCCTTGAAGACCAATCTGCATTCTTTCTTGAACGCAGCCTCGTCCAAGTCGGTGTTCTGCTCTCTAATCAGAACTTCCTCATCGGAGAGACTGCGGTCAATGTCATAGATTATGACACGAGGCCTATAACTACGATTGGGGCCACCTTGACCTCAAGCTTCTGCAGCACAGGAAAGTCTTGGATGACTCGGACTGTCTCCTTGTTTTCAGCTACCACGACTAGACCCTTGCTGGTTTTTTTTGATGTCCCTTATCTTAAGGCCCTTTCGGCTGTTGCAAAGAACAGCCTGAAAGTCTTTCTTCAGATCAGAACTCGTCTTCAATGAACCATCTGGCGTTTTCACGAAGACCTCCGGTATTTTGGTCTGGCTGGCTTCTCTCTTACCACGGATAACCTCAGTATAGCGCCTGGGCTGTGAAGCTTCTTTGACCTTCATCAAACGCAAACGAGGAAGTATTTTCTTTCTCGCGCCTGAGCTAACACTGCCGGGGAGGATGAAGAACTCTATTAAGAAGTCCAGGTCACCCTGGACTGTTTTAGCTAGCGGGGCAGAATTGCTAGGTCTGCCCTTCGTCTTTCTGAGTTCCACAGCTATCTTTCTGTTAACCCACGTAATTTACTTTCGTTACAGTTATATTCAAAAATTAATGAAAGGCTAAAGATATGTATTCTTTTCTGACCACATTTTATTTAAATAAAGTTTATGCCTTTTTGAAAAGATTAACAGTTTAAAAAAAATTTAATTACGATAGCCGAATATGAAATACTTTACATTTTAATTTGCAGTACCGATGTTATCAAGATAATTATATCAAGAAAGAAAGTAAATTTTTTCGTTTTCAAAAATAACACGTCTTATCTGACACAACACGTCAACTATTTTCTAAAATGACCGTTACTGGAATACCAAGGAAGTAAATCCCAGTGAACCTTTTAATTTATAAAATAATTTCAAATCAACAGTCCATCTCGCATCTCTAGCATTTTATTTCAGTTTGTAATTTTTATTGCGCAACTCGTTTTGTATTAACGATTCCAAAGATAATCTACATTAAAAACGTCCATCAGGTATAGAAAAACTTCCTTTCTTAATAAAGATGTTCTAAAAATCGTTTAATTGTGCTAGTACTCAGTAAAGGGATAAAAAATATTAGATAACAACATATCAGAATATAAAATTTTATTCCTGTCTGGTATTTTTTTTATAGTTGTTTAAGCTTTAATCTTTAGAAAATCTCTTGAGAAACCGTTTTTTCTCTA
The DNA here is from genome assembly GCF_047948215.1 of Lycorma delicatula. Classification (NCBI taxonomy): domain Eukaryota; kingdom Metazoa; phylum Arthropoda; class Insecta; order Hemiptera; family Fulgoridae; genus Lycorma; species Lycorma delicatula. Next base: position 44,748,681 of record NC_134455.1, on the reverse strand, counting down.
TTTTCTTGGCAATAAAAATACAATAGAAAATGGTACGAAAATGTTTTATATATTTTACCTAGAAAAATTGATAATTTTAATATTATAATTAAAATTATTCTTTGTTTAATTGTTTCATGCCATACGGCAAAGTCAATCAAGTTACATTGAGATTAAAATAACTTGAATCATAACTTTCTTTATGATGTATGTTGTCTTCAATTGGGCTTTAAATCTAAGTCTGAATATTGTATTCTACAAAATTCATGATTTGCAATGTTGTTAACGTATGAAACGTTTTCAAGAATCTTAAAAAGTAGAAGGGGATTTTATGTAAGTAACAATATTTCAAACACTAGCATTAAACTAACTAGCGTTAGTTTAGTTAGTTTAACGCTAGAAAAGAGTTTTTAATTTTATCGAATAAAATTCTTTTATTCGGAAAGAGAACGGTGTGATTTAGATTACAAAAGAATAAACGGCGAGGTCATTTCAATTTCCATCGCGCATAAAGTGTAAAACGTCACCAGGAAGGGGATTGAGCATGCGATTGTGCAGCGGGTTCATTTCCCATAGGAACGAAATATATACTGTGTATTGAACAAAAAATTCGTCTTTGTAATATATTGGTGTATGGAGAGCTGACCATAAAATTATACGATATTTTTAACGATCTGAAAACTACAAACAACGTGAGTGTGTGTGGATGTATGAATGTGTGTTCTGATATGGTGTTCTGTATGGTATTACATGATGATTTAATAAAATTATTATAAATGATAACTTTTGATATGCTGTTCAGCATGTTTGTCTTCTCCTAACACTTTTTCCAATCTCCTCTCAATTCCTCTATACAAAATTAAGATATTTTATGCATGAGTAGTTAAGATAATTGTTCTGTATTTTTCACATTTTTGCTCCTGCATTCTTTGGTATCATGACAATATAATTCTTTTTTGTGTCTGACGGAACTTCCCCCTTTTTTGTAAATATTACGCACAAGTTTGTGTAATGTAACTACTTTACCGGTGTATTAAGCGCGGTGGTAATTTGAATGTTATTAATTTATATGTTTTTAAACTAAATTCTTACAAAAATCTAATCATTTTTGACAATCAGTAGAAATTCGTAAACCGATTGAATTTATTTGGATTAGTCCTAATATCGTACTGATAACTTTAATCACGATAAATTAACTTCATTCACAATCTTGGGAATATTGAATTGTAGATTTCCGCGAGAAAGAGATTTTCCAGTAATTTTTATGAGTACGCTCTATGTCATCTTCCTAATGTTTTGGTCCGCTACATGATTTACTTCTCTACATTTACAAGTGGTAAAAAACTTATTTTTTACATCATTACTTAATAAAATAGAGCTTTATGCCTGATTCACGTCTAAAATAACGTTGCCCAATAAAAATTGACTTCTTTTTCCAGTTTAGTCTCCGAGAATTATCGTTCAGGTATTACTTCAGAGGATGAATGAGGATGATATGTATGAGTGTAAATGGAAGTGTAATCTTGCACAGTTTCAGTTCGACCATTCCTGAGATGTATGGTTAAGTAAAACCCAACCAACAACGAACACCGGTATCCACGATCTAGTATTCAAATCAGTATAAAAGTCATAAATCGACTATTTTTTTTCATCTCCTTCCTTTTGGGACCTGACCTAGACCGGCGAAGCACGTCTCAATTCCAAGGGTGCCTGTGACTGTAACGTCCCGTCTGACCATGCTGGACCCGGCTATGCCGTTCCCAGCACGGGGTACTACCCGGTCGGCCGGGACTGGGTCTTTTCTCATGCCTTGCCTCTAAGCGGAAAGCCCCCTAGAGGGACCTCCACCCGGGACTCTGGTCTTCCTTTATGCCTTGCCTCTAAGTAGAGGGATGCCTAGAGGACCTTCCATCCGGGACTCCGGTCTTTTCATTTTAACCCCTTAACAAATCCCCTGGAGTCCCCTATCACTCATCGGCCGTAAGACACCTCGGCATCCCACGCCTCCTCAAAGGGGCTATCCACCCAACCACTAATCTAGAAACCTCAAATCTTCGTTTTCGACGTCCCCCTATCGTCCTTTTCATCTTCCACTTCCTTCCTAGCCTAAGCTCTCATTACGCGAATGACCATATTACTCCTTAAATAAAATAAATTTAACGTAAAAATATACTTTAATTAATGTAAAAATAATTTTTCAGGTAATATGTCGTAAACAAACAATAAGATGACAATAATGAAACTTGATTTGTAATATGGCAGTCAATAAAATAGCCCTAGAAGAAATAACCCTTATTATCAATATTATTGTAAAAGAATAAAACCAACTTATATCATTCATTACTTTAAAATTTTTAATTATATTTCGACTTTTATTGTTTATAAAAATATATATAAATTGTTTGTTTAAGAAATATTTATTTGTTTGAATTACATTTTTATATATTTGTTACGAATACTTACCCAAATGTTGATAATATAGATAGAAAGGACTGGAGAGACTAAATTGATTTCATAATTATGATCAGTTAACAACTAGCTTAAGCCAATCCATTGAATAACAGGATGAGCAAGGCTGAAATATGAAGCCACAAGCTGTCGGATAGGAATGAATAAATTGGGCAGATAGGACTAAAACGAGTAAGATCAAAACATGGTGTGTGTGTGTGTGTGTGTGTGTGTGTATGTGTGCGTGCGTGCGCACACACACAATGCTTATCAGACTTAATTATAACATCATTCGATGATAAGCACTGTGAATAGACGTCTGACTTTTGGAGGACATGTCCTGTTTTTTACGTCGTCTCCTGGGATTTATATAGTGTGGAAATATCAGGCTTTCGTCGAGACATGAATATTTAAAATAAAATTTACAATGGTTAAGTTAAAGCCGAAATGTAATCAATTAAATGCGAAATAGAAGCCTAATTCTTCATGTTCGTAACAGAGGGAAATTAAAATTCTTTAGATCACCGGCTACTGGATTGTTTTATTTTCAGTTTTCTGTTCAAATCCACATCAGGGCTTATGTCAATATCAATGGAATTTATGATCTGTATTTTAGTTTTAACTGCAATTGTTACTTTGCATAAATTAACAAATGCAAATGTTCGTTAGTGTAATGTTTCTTCATCGAGTATTAACTAAATTATCGTTGCAATATTGGAAAACAAACAAAATAAGTTTACCGATAATTTTGAGCCAAAATAACCAAGAATTTCGAGGAAGAAATGAAAGTGAAGCAGTGTCAGATATGTGATTTTTATATATCAGTTTCAAATAATGGCAGGGATCATATAGATCGATGTAGTAATTGCAAATTAACATAAGAAAAGAATTATTTTTCTACAGTTTGCTATTTAACTGATAGTACTATACAGATACTATTTAACTGAACTTTAACTGAGTTCAATCTAATTATTGTATGGCTGCTTTATTCATAGAAATATTCAATGACTGAAAAATACTAGCACGCGTCCACACAAACAGAAGCAGTAATAATCAATGCTCTTGCTTCATATACTTACAAATATTTTCTGTAAAAATATCAACGGAATTTCATTCTTTGATTTGTCGGTCGTTGGTAATAATCATGGAAATAACAAGCTGCTTTCAGTTCCTATTCAATATTTATAATGGAAAACAGTAGTACAAACAGAAATAATAGAGAAAATAAATTGAGTTCAAAACAATGCAAAATGAGACAATGCGAATTATAAGAGGTTTTATTCTAGAAGCCGTTCAAGAAATATAATCTTTCTTATTTAAATATTGCTTTTCGTCGTGACAATACGAAAGCAAATTTTGATGGAATTTATAAACAATAAGGTGAAAATGTGTTTACTTATTTAAAATTAAGCACGGAAAAAACTTTGATTTTGGTAGGTTGACTGTCCTGACGAGTTTTGTGATATTATAATGAAAAAAAAAAACAATAGACTTGGACGCAAATTTTTCTAATTCAATAATATTTAAGGATGTAATACGATCTTGTTACACGGCCATGTGAATAAGCGTAACTGTCGATACTGGAACAATGATGATCCCAAATGGATATTAGAGGGTCACACTCTGAGAAAGTAATCGTGTGGTCAGGAATCGTTTGTAATCGTATTGTAGGGTCTTTCATTTTAGATAGAAATCTTACAGGAGATGCTTATTGCAACTTAATTTAAGAAAATTATGGAGGACGATTAGATAACTTATGGTATCAGAAAAATCGGCTGCCACCTGACTATTTTCTAAGGGTACGGCAAATTTTAAATGAAATATTTCCGGATCATTGGATACATCGTAGAGGGGCCATAGAATGACCGGACAGGTCTTCAGATCTGTCTCCACAAATTTTTTATTTGAGGTTACTTAAAACAATGTATTCAAAACAAAATTTGTAAACATTGATGACTTGAAAAGGCTTATAATTTTACGAACATCGCCAAAAATAATACACCATATCTAATACAATCACAAAACATAATACAGTAATAAACGTTGCCAAACTTTGCCAAACGGGAGGCTAGTCTGTCCCGTAAATAGTCAGAGGTTGTGTTCGTCAACCTATAGGAGGAGGCAACTACTTAAACATCTCCTTCACTAAGGAGATGAAGAACGAGTTTCAGGCCGTCCTTCGACATAAGAGGCAGAACCTGACAATTCGTTATGTTAGAGAGAAGAAGAAGGGTTTGGTCGTCATTGCTGACGACAAAGAAACTGTGCGGGTCATCGCTGACTCCTTTAAAGTCGGAAAGTCCGACATGAAAGTCGACCCTAAAGGCAAGAGGCGTCTTAAAGTGATTGTTTATGATTTTAAAGAGAATATTTATGACATAGATCGACGGCTGTCTGAGGAAGAATTAATGACTCTCATTCGGGAGCAAAATACTCAAATGGATAAGGCTACATTCAAGTCTGAATGCCGATTATTATTTAAATCGGGAGACGCGAGGCGGAGCGCTATAATGGGAGATTTGAAGTTAGTGCTAAACTTTTCGGTAGTTTCACTGCGGAGGGCAGGTTGTTTGTAGACTTTTCGTCGAGTAAGGTCAAGATGTCCAGCGCTGTTTTAAGTGCTGCAGGTTTGATCACAGGGCTAAGGTCTGTAAACACCCTACAGTCTGCGCTCATTGTGGTGATGAAGGACACATGCGTGAGTAGTGTCCAAAGAAGTCGGATGGTCCGACTTGCATTAATTGCAAACTTCTTCAGAAGAATCGTAAGTACTCTGTGAACAGTAAAGATTGTGGGTGTTATCAGAAAGCTCTCGATATGTACTATAATTGTATTTCATTAAATGATTAGGTTTGGTCAGTTAAATGCTCAGGGTGCTTACATTGCTCAGGTTGAGTTTGGAGAGATTACATTACGTAGAGGCTTGGATGTTGTTTTGTTGCAGCATATGAAAAAAGAGGCCTTTTTCGCCTTTTTATTACGACTGTTTTTAGGCATTTTTCGTATACCCTATGGGGCATATTGGTTTGCTTGGCATTTCACCTGTTACTCCCCCATTCAGTCGCTTAAAGCATACAACCAAATGTGTCTGCCACAAACAGCTACACAGCTTAGAATAGTTTAGCGATCAGTATTCTAAGTAGCTCCTAAAGCTTACCTAACAGGATGAGCGGACTAAGCGCGGTGCCATACACCGCCGGGGCTATACTGTTCCGGTCATCTGCCAGGTTTTTCTCGTTGGAAGAGGTTCAGTTGTGGTTCTGAATGCATGTCCGCTGTTTTGTGTAGAAGAGAACTTGATTGAGTCTTTATTCGACAGCTCTCGGATAATCATCAGGTCGTTTTCCGTATGTATGTTCAGAACTTGCATCTGTATGTTGCTAGTTCATTATTCCAATATAGAAATTCTGCTGATCGTCATCTTGAGGTCTGGGATAAAATCCTACGATCTCTGGTCTAATCCTTGTAGGAGTGGATATGAATGCTAAGTCACTCTTGTGGCATACAGGTTTCACCGATGTTGGCGATGAATTAATAGAGGGATTTTTGGCCCAACATGATCTATAGGTATATAACGTACCTGATGAGTTGCCCACCTACGTAGTGATGGTAGACGGGCGTCAATTATTTGGTGGAACGAACATCGATGTTACCATTAATAGGTTTATCCCTGCCAATGTTAATAATTGAATGCTCAATCGATCATCAAGTGATTTTCTATGAGATTGCTAGTGGCTTGAGTGAACACTACCGATATAACGTTCCTGTTCAGTAGGGTCGTTTCCGTTCAGTAGGGATGTCTTGGATTTGGAAGATCTGCCAGTTGTTTTGACGGCGGTTTTCTTGATGTCGCTGAGTGTTTGATTTCCCGAAGTTCCGGTCGATTGCATTATGGTGGAATAGGGAGTTGTCCGACATGAAGAGGGCGGTTTGTCATTTGCGGAGAACTTTTCAATGTGAGGGTGATCTGGAACGACGGGTAGTTCTTGTTGCTGAATACAGAACCCTCAGGTGTCATTTCTTTCAAGTCTGGACTGCGAAAAGGGCGTTCGTTTGTTCATCAGCAGGGAAATAGGGATCCCTGGGGCGTAGTATATAGGATTTTGGGTCACAAACGACGAAAGGAAATTCTTCTGTATGCTCTCTCGACAGGTTTGGTGTAATTTCGGATACTTCTGAGATTTTACACAAATTATTAGACGATTTACTGCCTGATGATACTGAAGCTGGAGAGACCGCATATCATCTGCAGGTGCTGGGAGAGGTCGCTCAGTTCCGTGGGGGTGCAGTGTCCTTGGAGATCACCGAGGCTGAGGTATTTGCAGTTTAGGTACTGGCGGAGCTTCTTGATCGTACGGTTAAGATGAGTGTGAGAATTGTCACACGTGTATTTAATTCACTATTGTTTGGAGGATACTTCCCTGGGAGTAGGAAGAACTTTGGCCCTTTGATGCGGACGAAATGATGTTGCGTCTGAGACTCGCTTTCTGTGTGTTTTGAGCTGATGTCGTGTGTGACCCTTCGACAGTTCTGAGCGAATTCGATTTGAGTGCTTTGGCAAGGTAGCAATTTAAATTTAGATTCGTCAATCATTACTTGTGCACGCAGTGCAAGGCAAATATTTGTTCAGGCACTCGCCTCAGCGTGGCGATAAGGTGGCAACGACTCCTGATCGTAAGTCTCCGTGACGAGTAAAGGTTAACGCCCTTAGTCCTACTTGCGTTCTTTTAAGAATGAGAGCAGTAATCTGTGGTTTCTTGCCGTACGTATTGCACTTAATCGATCCAGTAGTGGTGAAGAAGTGCATAGTGTGACAGGAGAATATTTACGGTCTCCGGCAGCGGGGCAGAGATCTCCTGCTCGCTGCGGGCAGTTGTCACGTTTGTGGGCTTGCCCAACCTAATGGATAGGAGGAAGGCAGTGAGAATCTCGTTAGTTTTTGTAGAGACAGGGATTCTTTGGCCATGGAAGTTTCCAGGAAGTACAAACGTCCAGGAGGAAGAGAAAGCCGGAGCCCGTGCCGTCAAGCTCCTGAGAGGATGTGTCCAGCCGCGATAGACACGGGCGCTCCCACCCGGTTAAGGCGACCCCGGTAGTCGGCGCTTTTAAATGTGAGAAGGCCAAACCTGGCAGTTCTACCCCGCTGGCTAAAATAGTTCAGGAGGACCTGGACTACCTGTTCGAGTTTCTTTCTCTTCCCGCGGCGTCAGCGGGGGGACGAGGAAGACAATTCGTCTGGTTAAAATTAAGGAGGCAGTTTCTGTACTAGCAGGAAGTTTTGAGACTTGGGCCCCACGCAGCCCAGGCGCTACGCTGATGTCCTTAAGATAAAAAGGGAAGCCAGTAAGGCGGTGAACAAGCCGGTGGTCATCTTTGTGAACAAGGCGGAGGGGTCGAAGACCACGAGAAAGGACCTCAAGCGTGACTTCCAGGTTGTCCTTCGTGACAACTGGTAGCAGCTCAAGATGAGGGACATAAAGGGCTGGCAGGCCTCTGACACGCATCACGTCGTTGTTAAGCTTGCCGTGAATGGTTTAGACCTGATTGTAGATAGCTCGTACTTTCAGTACAGAGATCCCACTGAACAGCATTTGGAAAGATGGGATAGAATTGTTAGGTTGGTAGCGGGTCGTCCTATTATTATAGGAGTTGATGCGAATGCCATCGCTTTTTGGCACAGTGAGATCACGGATGATGGGGCGAATTGATCAAAGGTTTTATCGCGCAGCATCATTTTGATGTTTTCAATGCAGCCGGCGCATTGACTACCTTCGCCGGTGCAGTCGGTTTGCGGAGGGCTCCATGGTACCAACATTGATGTTACCATTTGAAAGGATTTCCCCGGTAGGATTCTCAACTGGTCGGTAGTAGATGATTGATTGCAAAAGCGATCACCGGCTAATTGATTGTTCCGGGTTTTGATTGTTCAGCAGGGGCGTTTCCTGCACAGACGTTTGGAGTAGCCAAGGTTTTCAAACATTCTTGCGACCAGGCTTAGAGTTTTTGCTCGAAATCTGAACGAGACCCATTAGACAACCTGGCATAGAAGTTTTCTTCTGTGGTAGTTGAAGCCGCTGAGCAGTCCATTCCTCGAAGCACAGGTGGGGAGAGAGTAGCTGGATGGTGGACTCGGGAATTGACCTCGATAAATTGGACTGCGGGCCGGCTCAGAAGAGCCGAACAACGTGAAGATGATCCTAATCGCCATGCAGTCTTGATTGCGGATTTTCGGCGGAAGAGGACCGAGTATTTTCATATGGTTAGGTCTTCTAAACGTGATTCCTGGCGCTTTTTTTGCAAGAGCAAAGAAATAAAGACTCATGGAGTGTTGTCTATAGAGTACTTGATCATAAGCGGAAAAAAGACATTCTTCTGTCGGCTCTCTCGTCCCAGGATGGAGTTGTTATAGATAAGGATCGTGTCCTCACTCATCTGATGAACGATCTGCTTCCAGATGATATCGAGGTTGGGGAAACTTCGTATCATCAAAGTGTTCGCAGGGAAGTCGTAGGTTTTCGCTCTAAGATATTGCCTTCAGAAATTACTGAGGCGGAAGTCAGTCAAATAATTTGTGGCCTGGCTAGGAATAAAGCCCCCGGATATGATGGTATCAGAGTGGAGGTCCTTGTTTCCACATTGCCTATGATTCTTGGTCTTCTGACTAGGGTTTTTAATAGGTTGCTATTTTCTGGGCGCTTCCCAGCGAGTTGAAAACGTGGTGTGTTAAAATTGCTCTTCAGAGGTGGCAACAAGGATCCCACTGTAAGTTCTTCTTACCGTCCTCTGACGCTCTTGCCTGTAGTAAGTAAGATTTCCCAGAAGGTCCGCATTAACCTCCACATTAAGAGTAGGTTAACTTCTAATCATATGTTGATGGACGACCAGTATGGATTACGTCCCGGCAAGGGCACAGAGGACGCGCTTCTTAGGGTCATGGATCTGGCTTCGTCCAACGAGTGAAAATATGTACTCAGCGTCTTTTTGTTCATATTCTGGGCTTTCAGTAACTTATGGTGGCCCTCTGCCTTGTTTCAACTGCAGCAGCGTGGGTGCACGCTAAATGAGATTAGGACTCTCTCGAGTTATTTCAACGACAGAACGGTCGTCCTTCGTGACTGCAGCTCGGAGGTAGGAAAAACCTTGTCTAAAGGTTGTCCAAAGGACAGTATTCTAGGTCCTTTCGTCTGGGTCATTGAGTTCGATTCTTTCATGCGATTGCAGATACCTGATGGCTGCCGCATCGTGGCGTATGCCGACGATGGGCCGGGGTTGGGGGGGGCTGCTGGTCAAGGGCAATTCCTGTGCCGAGATAGAGCGCAGAGCGACACAGGCATGTAAGGTGTTAAGGTTGTGGAGTCTTCAGCATAAGATGGTTTTCAGTGCGAAGAAAACCACTATGATGTTCTTGAAGGGTAGCTACAAATCGTCATCCGCGGGTTGTGATGGACGGTCTTCCAATTAGTTATGTTACCGTTCAAATGTATCTGGGTGTTATCCTTGATGAGAAGCTTCAATTCGAGGAGCACCTCTAGTTTGTATCGAAGAGGGCCATCGATGTCTTCTTTGGCGTCCGTAGAGCCATCCATCCCTATTGGGGGTTGAATTATCGTACCATGCGTATTCCTTACAAAGGTGTCTGTGAGGCCATAATGTTGTACGCTGCGGCCGTCTGGACTCATCGTTTACAATTCCAATGCTATATGGATATTCTTTTACGAGCCCACCGTTTTCTATGGTTAGCTGTTGTCAGTAGCTACAGAGCAGTCTCGAGAGAGGCAGTCACTGGGATGATCGCCGTCATGAAACTCATAGATATTTTAGCTACGGAACGTAGCAAGCGGTATATTTCCAAGAAGGGAGGCCCTTCTTCAGGGCGTATGCGAGAAATTGAAGACCAAGTTTTTGAATCTTGGTAAGCTTGGTGGAAGGATTCTTCTGCTGGTCGATATGGTATTACTGGTCACATGGTATTTTTCCAAACGTTAGGTCCCCAATTGGCATATAACACAATTCCTATCGGGACATGGTGGCTTTAGGGATAATTTGGAGCTTTGGTTTGGATGACTCCGGCTTGTGTCCCGACTGTAGGTTGATACTGTGAACTATGTCCTGTGTGTCTGTCCCCGGTACGAAGCTGAACATACCAGAGTTGTTAGGGAACTTGAGAGAGTAAACTCTTTCTTTGATCTGCGAGTAAACTGGAGGACTCGCAGAAATTGGACAATTGCGACTGTCTTTCTCCGTTTCCTCGCCCTGAGCAGGACGTCCGAGAGGCTGTAGTAGAGTAGGAACCCGGGTGGCTAGGGACCGCCTGGGCAGTTGATTGGCCGGTAAGGTAGCGTATTGGCGGCGAGCAATGGTAAGCTAGAATTATGGTAATTATTAAATTGTATAAGCTGTCGGCGGAACGGCGACTGCACTGCTGAGGGCATGGTTTACCATGAAGCCGTGGGGTGTAGCGGCATATCGACGATGGTTAAGAAAGTGAATGTCACGCGGGAATCTGCGATGGAGCTGAGTAGGAGAAGGGATCTGCCCGCCTCTCCCTTGTGGACCAGAGAGTAGTCCATAATTTAACATAGTCTAGGATATGAACTAACGTTGAGTTCAGTAAGGGAATTAGGACTAAATTTCGTTGATGCGAGCAACATTTTTAGGTGGTATGATGTGTTTAAATTTTCCTCAAATTTCGAAACATTTACAGAAACTGGTTCAATACAGTAGAACTAGGCGCGGGGTTCGTGCTTCCGCGAACTCGGTTAGCTATTTCAGAGGGAAATGATGTAGGCCATTGAAGATGTCAGGGCGATATAAGATGTAAAAAGTCAGGGGGCGATAGAGGACTCCCGTTAAAGCTCGTTAGAGCTATAAACGGTGAGGGGTTGTGTGGAGACCGGAACGACACTAGGCGGGTGTCTTCCTCTAACGGGTTGGGATGTGTGTTGGAAGAAGGGGATTGTGAATTTGTTGTTTAAAGGTAGCAACAAGAATCCTGCTGTTAGTTCATCGTATAGGCATCTGACGTTACTTCCGGTTATTGGCAAGATCTTTCATTCTGTATCTCTGTTTAAATGAGAGGTTAATCTCGCAAAGATTGTTAATGGAAAATCAGCATGGGTATCGTCCCGGAAATGGTAAGGAGGACACCATACTCCGTGTGATGAGTGTGGTAACAACCATTGGGACGGAATATGTCCTGGGAATTTTCCTGGATATTTTCAGAGTATTTAATAATCTATGATGGCCTTCTGCTGTTTACCAACTACAAAAAAGTGAATGAACTGTAAGTGAATTGCAAATTATGCAAAGATACTTCAGTCATTGGAATGTACTGCTCCACGAGGGTGGCCATGATGTTGGCAAGACGTTGTCTAAGGGATGTCCCCAGGGCAGCGTGTTGGGTTCATTATTTCGGATGGTGAAGTTTGATTCTCTCCTGCGGCTGAGGTTGCCCAGCGGGTGTAGTATCGTCGCTTATGCTGACGATGGGCTCCTGCTGGTCGAAGGAAGCTCACGGAGGGAGGTTGAACTCCGAACCACTCGGGGTTTCAGGATGCTTGAGCTGTCAACAAAAGATGACGTTTAGCGCGGAAAAGACACGATGATGCTCCTGAAAGGCCGTTTGGCAGTGAGTCGGCGATTCCTTGTTTCAATGGCAGGCCGGCGTATAAAGTATGTTCAGGTTCAAAATTTCCTCGAGGTGTTTCTTGATGAGAAACTGCAATTTAAGAACCACCTTAAATTCATCACGGGAAGAGCCTGCAATGCGTTCTTCGGTATTTGACTATGGTCAATCCTGATTGGGATCTTAACTTTAAGACCATGAGCATTCTGTTTAAAAGCGTGTGCGAGGCTATTATGCTACATACGATGCCTGTTAAAATATAAAAGCGGGTAGGCTAAAATATAAAAGTTATCGGAACATTTTATTAAGAGCTTAACGCCTAATATTGTTAACGGTAACGGGTTGTTACCCTACTACTTCACGGGAGGCAGTCTCGGTGATTGCAGCCATGAAACCGAAGGACTTGATTGCGTCTGAGAAGCAACAGCGGTATGTTGCTAAGAAGTCCAGTGAGTTGACTTCGGATAAAGTTCGAAAAATTGAACAACATTGCAATGCCTTGTGGCAGGCCAAATGGGATGAGACAGGGCGTTATACGATTCATCTCTGTCCATATGTTGTTGGTTTGCGGGACGCCTCTTGGGTGAACCCTAATAAATATGTAACGCAATTTCTTTCCGGCCATGGTGCTTTTAGGGACAGACTGTAGAAATTCAGCCAGGTAGATTCTGGGATGATCCTCAGTGTGGACAATTGGAGGATACCTACCATATTCTTTATGAGTTCTCGAAATAGGAGTTAATGCGTATGGAGACCATCAGTCGGCTTGATCTTATCGGATCGGCGTTGAATCTTCGCGTAAATTAGAGGAGCCAGGCTGAATGAGCAATAGTGGAGAGTTTTGTAGTGTACTTAGCAAAGGAAAGGATTGCTGAAGCGATCTAGAGCTCTGCTTGAATTTCTCTTTTATTCCTATTTCTGTTTACGTTTTTTTTCTATAAATTATATTTTTGTTGTTGCTGTTTTCCTTTGTTCTTTTTCAATGTTACTGTGTTGTTATTGTTCCGCGTAATATTTTTATGTTTCGTGTTGTGTGTTGAACTCACTTTTACCTTCTTCGGGCGGGTAGTTCAATTCCTTTGTTAGGTATTTTCAGTCCTGCTTAAGACAGTGAGGTGTGTTTTTGAATGTGTTTTGAGTTCATTAACTGGTAGTACACCGATGGGAATGTCACTCGTGGCATTCGCAACGGTGGTATCCTGGCCAAGGCAGACTGGAATATGTCAAAAGCCGAGGTTTCGATGATGACCTCCAGTAAAGCTTATAAGAGTTCGGATGGAGAGGGTATCTTCTCCTACGGAGTCAGGATAGTTATTTAGTGGCGGTAATAAATTTTCATGTTTTTTTTATGGACGGATTTGGGATTAGCGTTCCTATCCTATGGACTAGCGTGAAAATTGTTTACGGGGCTGGTCGTGGGAAACTAAGCTTTTTTAGCGTAGTACTCTCGGCGTGATTCCCCTTCAGGGTGTCCGGTGAAGTCCTTTCTGCTAGCGCCTTTCGGGCTAGTAGAAATACGTCTACCGGAGCCCTAGTTATTTTGAAGGAAGCAATGCGCCCCCTTCTCCGGAGGGAGTCGCGTGTGCTGGCTGAAGTGCGTGGCCGCCGTTAATTGCCTGTGATGACTGTCGAATATGAAACATGAGAAACAGAAACACACACAAAAAACAATAATGTAGGGAAGGAAAGGAAAAGGAAATAATTTCCTTAAGCTGTCGGTGTGGGAACCTTTTATGTGTAGCAATTTTGTATATAGTATGTAAATTACAACAAATCATTGTATAGGTGTAGATGTGTGTAGCCTGGTGTATTTTTTTTTGGAGACTTACTTGATAAGATGACCTTTTATTTGAGGCCAGGGTTCGGTCGGGGTTTCTGTGATGCTGTAAAAACGAGACCGTATTTTCGCCGGTTTGTAACTTCGCACTTGGCTTTGATAAAACGCGCTAAAAATGGTGGTCGCTCGTTATCTGTTGTGTAGTCCACTTTGTGGCCAGTATATGAGCGTGAATCTTTGCTTACCGTTAACCATATGGTTCGTCTAATACGGCGTGAGGCCTTTTACGTATACCCTATGGGGTATATTGGTTTGCTTGACATTTCCCCCGCCACCACTCCATTCAGTCACCCTAAAGCATATGACCAAATGTCTGTGCCGCAGACCCTCGTACAGTTTAGCGACCAGTATCCTAAGTAGCTCCCAGCGCCTACCTTAAAGCATGAGCGGACTAAACGCGGTGCCATACACCACCGGCTTACGTGTCCCAACCGCTCACTTGTCACGTATTTGCTAAAATGAGTAGGTGTACTCCGTCAACAACTAAAAATATATATGACATCCATAAAGAAGTGCATACAATTAAGGCTCTGCGCTAGACACTCATTAAATGTTCATTGACGTAATTGTGTCATTGACGTGATTGCTCTATTCATATCCAACCTATACGCCCAAACGGGCGCCGCTTAAGAGACGCATTCAAAGACACCTCGGTACACCATTTACATTTGACGGCCCGACAATCCATAGTCTTCCCGAGCAATCCTCCTAAGTTTGTGCATCACTGAGACGGCGTCCACCGCTACTTGCTTAATATGGTTGCTAAATAGCAACTTCTCATCAATCAAAACTCCTAGATACTTATGGCTGATTACACAGCCTTTATACTTAATGGGGGTTTATCGTACAGTCAGGGGTTCCGACTGTAAGATAATTTGCCTGCACCCTTGAGAAGCATATACTTCGCCTAGGGCCAGAAATACTAAAATGTTGCATGTCCATCCAACCCTTTGCGGTTGACAAAGCCGCCTGCACTCGATCTTCTAGCTGTCGTCGTAAGTTACCACAAACTAGTAGGAGACAGTTACTAGCAAAAGCCTTCCCAGGAGGACTGTCAATCCCAGATATCCGTCATAGACTAGATTCCAAAACAAGGGACCGAAAACGGAACCCTGCGGGCTTCCCTTGGTGACAGATTTTTCCACAACTAGGTGTGCATTTTTAAACAGAGTGTTTCGGTTCCTACGAGGATCCTTCCCTTTGCGATAGAATCCTCACGGCAGATGTCCCAAAGATGGCCGTGTTCGGAAACGGCCGCTCTCCTGAACAGTCTGCGCACCTGCACCACTTCACCACTTCGAATATGGTTTTTAGCCTTGCATCGTGGCGAAGTTTGGCGTTTCTGAAAAACCATGGTGCTTCGAATATCGTCCGTAACGCTATGTTTTGGACGGCTTTCAGCTTATTTTAGAAAGTGGAGTTCAACAAAGCTCCCCATGCCGGGTAAACATTTGTTAGAATTTACAGACGTATAGCCGAAAAATGAGTAGTTTAGTCGCCGGTGGACATGGGTTGGCGCGGTTCAGTACTGGAATGGAGAGGCCCTGGTGGCTTTTGCCTTTTGGGTTACATATTTTACATGTTCTCCTAAGGTGAGCCGTTTATCCAGGACTACTCCTAGATATCTGACTTTCTTCCTAAAGGAGATTTTCTCTCCTGAGATTTCCAGCTGCCTGGCTGGGGCGCGTGTCTTGTATGTGAACATCACAGCTACCGATTTGTCACCGTTGATCTTGATTCTTCACATACCGAGCCATGTCTCCACTAAATCCAATTGCCGTTGGAGTCTCTCGATCGCGTAATCTATGTTTCTGGATTCGTAATAATATGCCGTGTCGTCTGCGTATAGATCTGTTTTGACTCCAGGATTCTATCTCAGTTGTGTGGTCTTTGTTCGGGCCGGGAGGAGAGTTTAGAGCAAATAGTTTTTTTCAGGGTGTTCGCGAAAACATCCGCCCGATCCGCTTCGGAGTATGCCAGAAGGCTTTGCTGCTCCACAAGGCTATGCTGGTGGCGGGGCTTCTTTCCTTCCTGTAGTCTTTAATTTAACCTGAACACCGAGCAGTTGTCGTTTGAAACCGAGACGAGGTATTCGTTCCACAAATCCTCACGATGTTGTGTTAGCACCTGTTTCATCCTGTCCGTTTGTGTATAAAAGGCCCGTTTATCATCGGGGAACAGGGTGATGTGGTGTCTCCTCCTCAGTCGGCGCTTCTCTGTTATAGCTTCAGAGATGTGACGGGGAGATTATTACGGATACGCCTGGCGGTCTTTTCCGTAGAGCTGTTTGAGAAAGCCTCGGTTATTGAAGACCTAACGCATTCTACCGTGTCGTCGATTTCCTCCAGTGTGGTCAGGAGTTCAGTATGCTCCGGCCTATAATTCCTTTGGAGAGTCTCGTATAACATTTTCCAGTTCACTGACCTTCGGGGTATAGTCGGGAGGTCCCACCTGCCCCTGCATGGCCTAGCTTCAATAAAACAGGAGATTGGTCCGAACTGAGTTCTTCAGTTCATCATGAACGAAATTGTTACCGCCTTCATGATTTCCATATCTAGTACATCAGCTCTTGATCGGCTTGTTTGGTGAACGAATGTGGGCACCTCAGAGCCTATGACGACCAATCGGCGTGCTCTTGCCCTTTCGTATAGCAACCTGCCATTTGTATTTGTCAGGTTGCTATTCCAAGACTCGTGCTTAGCATTTAGGTCGCCCATGAGTATCATAGGTGCTTCCAATTTATCTAGCACGGCATCTAGATCTGCGCCGGGGACCTCTGAGTTTGGATTATTATATGCCGAAACCTGCCGGTATTCCGTGTCTAGACGCTCCACATGTACATAGCTCTGCTCCATCACATTGGTGTGGAGGTCGACCCGCACGTGCAAGTGGCGTCTGAGAACTAAAATAGCGTTTCCGCTGCTGGCACGGGCTCCAGGTTGTACTTGCCTAAACGTCCTGTACGTAAAGTAATTTCGAATGGTCAATGGTTTGTTCGGGGTTAGACAAGTTTCCGACAACAGCATCACGTCTATTAGTAGATTCTAGTCCAAATGGCAAAGACCCGCCATCCTGCCTACTACTGAATTGGAGTACCACTGTAATAGTCTAAAAGTTCTAACCATTCCGGGTTAACAGGCTCATAAGTCATTCAATTACGGACTGGATTAAATCTAAGAGATTTTTCTTGGAGCAGGCGGGGCAGTGTTGCCATAATTTTGAGCAGGACATCTTTGATCGTTATTTGCGACAAGAAATCTGCTCCGGAACTCTCCTTCGGGGATGCGACCGTGTTTTTCTTACCGCTGGAGGGGCTGGGAATCACTGTTTCCTTTTTTGTTGTGCGTGGGGCTTGAGGAACCTTGTTGGGTTTTTGCAGAGGTCATGGGTTTGACCCGCCCTCTTTGTCTTTGCAAATTGTCCGGCTTCCTTCTTTTCCTGCGGGGCAGGCTTGTTTGGTTTTTTCCTTTACCTTTTTCGCCGCAAGCGGCGTTCAGGTAATACCTTCGCCATTATTGCCACGGGTAAATCCACTTGCGGCTGGGGGCTCGGTTTTTCCCGCTAGCGACACGTACCCAGCTACGTCCGTCATTGATGGTGGAATTTTTTTGGGTGCCCTTTAGCCTTGCCAGCTGTTCCTTATAATAAGGACAGCCCCTGTAATTGGCCGGGTGCGGCCCTTACAGTTAGCGCACGAGGCGGGCTCGTCACGCGGTTTCAGGCATGTCACCGTTTCGTGGCTCCGCCACATTTGATGCAGCGCTGTACCCTGTGGCAATAGTTCAACTTTTGGCATCTGTGATTTGAGGGGTATCCTCTCGAGACACTAAAGCGGTGCTATTCTACAAAAGAATAACTTATCCAGGTCATAAATGCTCCTGGTGGCTGGTGTTCGTTTCAGTGCGACGAAGTACGTAGGGGCCTCCCTTCCGACCGTCGTCGTCAGCTTTTTAACTGAAGCTACCTCGAAACCGACCAAGGCCTGCTTTTCCTTCACCTCTTCCGGAGTGGCCCCAAAAGTGATGCCCCGGATCACTAATTTGAGCTACCTTGTTTTGAGGAACGAGTAGGAATGAAAAGCGATTTCTTTGGAGTGCAGAAAACTTTGCACTTTTCTGAAATCGTTCTCGCTGCTCAGCTGCAGCCTCACTGATAACCCAGTACTTTTGGCTACCAGGCGCCCTCTTACTATGGTGGAGATAGCTCTCGTCAGAGTTGGCCTTTCCTTGGGGCAGTCCAATATAATCGGCGGGATTTTCTCCCGCTTTGTGATCAGCGGTTGGGAGTAAATTCCATCGCCAACCTCCAAGGTGGCAGCTGTCGTTTCAGGACTGTCCTTTGTAGTATCCGGCTGCACAGATAAACCCTCCGTGGCTACCGACCTACGTTTTGTCCTTTTCCTGGCTCCTGCGCCGTTATCCTCTCCTTCTTCGAAAAACTCCGGGAAAGGTGAAGGTGAACGTGGAGAAAGAGGACGAGAGGGATTACTTTCCACATCTAAAAGAAATTGAGGGAAACAATGTTAAATTAAACTAACTAAGCACCAATCTAAATTGGTAAATATAAATTATTTACCTAGTAGTAAATTCGATAGAAGTCGGTCTTCATCTATATATAATTTAGTCCAATTAAATGGCTTAAATAATTTTAGGATTTAAATTAAATTAAATTAACTTTTACTATTAAATAATATTAATTAATATAACAGCAAAAATTGTTGTTATATTTTAACAAATTTAATATTAATATTTAAAAATTAAATATTAAGTTAAAGAATAATATCTATCTATAAAGGCTCAATACTATTCACAAAGATACAATAGATAAAAACTAAAATGGAATATAAGAGTAAAAGAATACGTTTTTAAGTAATAGTCTAAAACTTATCGCTTTGTAGACAATAGATGATGGTTGTTGTAGCTGGCCTGGGTAGACGTCCTAACGGGACGTTGCCGGCATCACATGGTCTGGAAAGCAGGTGGACCGGAAACGTAGTATAACACACACACACACACACACATAAAAGTAAAAGCACTATTTGTACAACTTTACACTTTCACCAGTAGACAGATTCTTTCTTGAATGGAATGGAATGGAATGCAAAGTTGGCAGGAGTTTATAGATTCTCCCTACGGATCGCACAACCTGGACAGAGCCCCTTGCTGCTGGATGATTCAATCGGGCATGTTTTTAAAAGGTTTATTTTAAGTGACGGGTCTAATTTTTCAAGTTTTGTCTTTTTTTAATATTTAGTATTTTTAAGGACGGATTTAATTGCATTCCAATCCGTTGTTAAACCAGCGTTATCGAACCCATTTTATGGGCCGACCGCGGAAGGCTAGGATTATGCAACCTGTCCTACCGACGTAATTCCCCTGAAGTCCCGACCGTCCACTGAAGTCCTTTCGGTGCTAACGCTTCATAGGCTAGCAGGAATACGCCACAACGGGGCACTAACTATATGTGAGAGAGCAATGAGCCCCCTTCTCCGGAGGAGTCGCAATTACTAGTTTAAGTTAATTTACATGTAAGTTTTAAGGGAGAGGTTAGGTAGAAGTTCTTCATCCACTTCTGTTATGGCTGCCTTTCAGAGCGCATCTCTGCTGGGCTCTTTTCAGGACTCCAGTCCGTGATATTGGGACGAGTAGAGGGTCTTCCTTCTTCTTCATCTTCTTTTTCTTCCTCTTCTTCTTCCGATGACCTCTTCATTCTTCTTTGGCCTGCACTTTCCGAGATTGGGAGTAATCGAAGTTAAATACCATTAACCTTAGTATTCCCGAGGCCCCGAAGGGCTGAACGGGGGAAAGTGCAGGTTTCTTCTTTCTTCCATGCTGTCAGTGGCTGCTGGGCAGGTGATTGCTGGGCTTGTGACTGCTGGGCTGATGGCTGCTGGGATCGTGTGCTCTCATTCTACTTTCTTGAAAGGAAAGGGAATAGGGAACTTACAAATTGGTGATACCTATACGCGATCGCAGTTTTGGGGCGGCGATTGCCTTTTCATAAGCAAACTGAAGTTCTTTACTCTACATAATACTAATCTCCAGATACACGTGTATCCGGGAAGGGGTTGGGGGGACCGCGTGGCCGCAGTGAAGAAACCATTTGTTTATTGTGGTGGCTGTGGGTATCTGCAACAAAAGAAACAAAACAAACACAAGAAAAAAAAATTGAATTTTATTTTTATTTTGGGATGACAGGATTAAAGGAAGGCCGTTTCCCTCTATATTTCGGTGAGTGCTTGGTCAGAGACCAAGACGGCACGACGAGTCGTTCCACACCCACGTCTCTCCCGTTTCTGAAACAAGAAAAACAAAACAGACGCGCGAAAAGAAAAAAAAAAAAAAGAAACCGCGTTTTTGGTCTTACCTCAATATTGTTGTGGCAGGCAGTTCCACGTTTGCGGAGCGGAAGTTGCGTCTGAAAAGAGGAAAAAAAAAAGGAACCACAACTTACCGCATTTTGTTGTCCGGAGACCGTATAACTCGCTGACTTGTACAGTTTACACTCGAAAACCATTCTCTCGCGACCCCGGAAACGTTTCTGACGCGTTTTTCCGTTTGTGGCTCATGCGATATGGAGGCCCCTAAGCCTGGTTTGTCTCGGCTCCCGCACCGCACCATCACGGTGGTTCGTCCAGTACGGCGTGAGGGCGCTTCCTTACAACTGTCGGGGTTGGGTCCTCTCGGCAGATGTCCCGAAGATGACTGTGTTCGGACACAGCCGCTCTCCCGAACAGTCTGCACGCCTGCGCCATCCCCACCTCGGACACGGATTGCAATCTCGCATCGGATCGGAGAGTGGCGTTCCTGACGAACCACGGAGCTCCAAATATCGTCCGAAACGCAATGTTTTGGACGGCCTCGATCTTCTTTTGAAGCGAGGAGCTCAACACTGCCCCCTATGCCGGGTAAGCATATGTCAGAATCGGCAGTACGTACAGCCGAAAAATAAGTAACTTAGTTGCCAATGGGTACGGGCTGGCACTGTTCAGCACTGGGTATAGTGAGGCTCTGGCGGCCTTAGCCCTCCGGGTCGCATAATTTACATGTTCGCCGAAGGTAAGCCGCCTATCCAAGACCACCCCCAGGTACTTAACCGTTTTCTCAAAAGGGATTTTCTCGCCTGAGATTTCCAGCTGCCTGGCCGGTTTGCGTGTCTTGTATGTGAACATCACGTCCACCGATTTTTCACCGTTGACCCTGATTCTCCACATATCGAGCCACGGTTCCACTAAGTCCAGTTGCCTTTGGAGCCTCCGGACCGCGTAATCCACATTTGCGGATTCGTAGAAATATGCCGTGTCGTCTGCATAAAAGACCGTTTTAACCCCTTCCGACAGCGGCATATCGTTCACGTACAAAGTGTACAGGAAAGGAGAAAGCACTGCTCCTTGGGGAATCCCAGCGGCTATTTCTCTGGTGCAGGAAATCGTTTCCCATACACGCGCGACAAAACGTCGGTCTAGCAAATATGACCGCATCAGTCTGACACAGCGGTACGGAATCGCCGAGTGCGCTAGTTTATAAAGCAGCCCGCTATGCCAAACTTTGTCAAAGGCCTTGGCCACGTCCAGAAAAACGGCTGCAGTCACCGCTTTCCTGTTCAGGCCTCCGACAAGGTCATCTATTATTTTTACCAGTTGGAGGGTCGTTGAGTGACCCTCCCTGAACCCAAATTGCTTCGGCCGCACTTCTCCCTCCATGTATCGCCTCAGTTTTTCGAGGAAAATTCTCTCGAACAACTTAGACAATATATTCCTGAATGTAATGCGAAGCCGGCTTATGTAGTGTGTACGGAGCCGCTGAATCGTCAGGAGCCGAGTACATCCGAAACGAGCTGTATGAACTCTACGGAGCCGAGTGGAGCCTACAGGAGCCGAGTACATCGAAAAGGAGATGTATGAACTGTACGGAGCCGCTGAATCGTCAGGAGCCGAGCCGAGAGCATCTGAAGGAGCTGTGTGAACTGTACGGAGTCGAGTGCAGCCGGCAGAAGCCGAGTGTGAACTAATAGAAATACCTTCAAATTTTAAAGTCCTTCTTAAATGAATTTATAATAACATGCACTGAGTCTGAACAACCTCTTTGAGAAAAAGACTGATGAAAAAAGTAATATATTTGTTAACGTGATAATAACACGCCTGTTCTGAATATTTAAAAGAAATTAACCACTCATTAAAGGAGTTTGATTGGATAGATAGGAGAAATTATGCTAACGCAACTCTGGAAAATCAACTTAAAAGTCTTTTTGATCAATCTAAAGTTTTGAAGAAATTTATATCTCTCCAAAATACAAATGGTAATTTTTTGATCAGTTAATTCAGTTAGAACGGATGAAATATTTTAAATAGTGGCATAACACCATTTTTTTCAGAGTTATTAAAAATATGTCGGTATTTTTTTGCTACACTTTACCCAAACTCATGTACTGAAAAGTTATTTTCTATTAACATTATTCAGTAAGTGTTAAAAAAATTCTTAACATTGAACCGGTGAAAGCATGTTCGGTAGTGAAGTGTAATTTTAAAGACATGACATTTAATCTACGGGCTATTATAAATATTTAATAATAAAATCAGTTTTATTAAAAAAATATCACTCTGAAAAATATTTATAATAATATAGGTTACGTGTAAGAATTATACAATAATTTCTATTTATAAAAATTAATTTACTGATTAGCTTTATAATTAATTTTATAAATTTAGATACGAAATAAAATTCCTGACTTTGGAAATATGTTGTTCTTCTCCTTTTTTATGTACTGTGTATCTCAAGCATTTCTGAGAAAATCGAATTGAAAAAGAATTGTGAAAAAAAAATAATGGTAACGATTTTATTGATCAAACATTAATTCTTTTACACGAACAATAATAACTATTCAAAAACAAATAAGAAAACAAAAATATAATTAATAGCTAGCTAATAAAAATTTAATTTATCCTACAGAATGTTTTCATTAAACTTTGATAATACATAATTAGACAATTATTTTTATATCTTCATCACTTATTTTGGCCAAAGTTGGTAATACTCCATTAATTACCAACCAAACTAAGTATCTTCATAGATACTTAAACACAAATAATAATAAACATTCGTAACATGCCATACACCAGATTTGTAAAAAGATAATTTTATACTAGAATTCAAAGATTATGTACACAATTAAATATAGCTTAACGCTATATTAAGATAGATAAATATAGCTATTTAAGCTATTAAATAAGCTTAACTATACTCATGAATAAATTTGTAACAGTATCGCAATAAATTAAAAATATTAGACGAAAACTAAAAAAAAAAAAAAAAAAAAAAAAAAAAAAAAAACACAATCAACAAAAATAAACATAAACATTTACTACAACGGAGGAGACACGGAGTAAACTAAACGATATTTAAAATTGAATTATACCTACGGTAATAAGAGTAGGCATCACACGGACCATACGCCTGAAATATTATGATACCACAACAAAAAAATAATTTAATAAAATAAAAATTCATAAATAACTAAATAAAAAAACCTAGTTTTAGAAAAAAAAAAATTGATGAGTAATGTATTAAAATATCACTTTTTTGTTTGTTTTTTTGTTTAGGCCTTCCTAAACAAATCTGACTAAAAACTTTTAATTTTAGTCGTTCAAGTACTCTGTCACCAACTCCATAACCGTAATTGTTTTGTTGAATCAAATTAATAAATTCTACTAATACCACCCAACACCCTAAAAAATGATAAATATCTTTCCTAATCCCACTATTAGATAAAATGATATTTCAACTATATGTTTTCAAACTGCCTGACCGATAATTTACTGGCAATAATGATTCCCTTATCCTATAAATAAAATTAATAAAACTTTGCTTGTTGTTCTCATTAATATAATTAATTTAGTTCATACCTACATTCAAATTTTCATACGTTACGTGAAATTGCACTCTTGTAGTCCTTTAAATACTTACACTAATTTTACAAATTAATGCATCAGCACTATTTTTTCCATCGGTGCATTCCTTTACAAAGGTACACAGGTTTAATCATTCATTACACTATCCTCATTTCATAATGATTCACAAATCTGCAAACCGGGGTGTGAATTTTCGCATGGGATGATCAAACTCTTTAAAAGTATAGTTAATTAAAATGAAACTCTCAAACCTTACAACCAAAATAATATTCTTACCGCTTTCTAAATATAATATTAGATTGGGAGTATTCATGGCAAACCAAATAACCATTTAATACGTCTTTAAAATCTTTCCAGTCGACCTCGAACCTGCACAGCATTCAGTAGCGTGCAAATTAGTCCCAACACAGGGAATTTTTTGTTTATTTCTGTGGTGTGGTTACACTGCTTGACCGCAGCTGTTTCTTTAAGTTGTTTGTGTTACGAGAGGTTATTGTTCATTGGTTATTTAACAATTTTTATGTTATAAATAGTGTTTTGTGAAAATTCATTAATTTTTATTTCATTGTTCGAAGTAAAGGAAGTATTGTGATCGCGAAAAATTACGATTTTCAGATTTCAACGGAAATATCCATTTTGACCATCCCTGAATCCATTTTGACTAGTTTCGGCGTGAAGTCTGTACGTACGTATGTATCTTGCATAACTCAAAAACGATTATCTGTAGGATGTTGAAATTTTAGACTTAGAACTGTTGCAATATCTAGTTGTGCACCTCTCCTTT
The DNA here is from genome assembly GCF_047948215.1 of Lycorma delicatula. Lineage (NCBI taxonomy): Eukaryota > Metazoa > Arthropoda > Insecta > Hemiptera > Fulgoridae > Lycorma > Lycorma delicatula. The sequence goes on along the minus strand of NC_134455.1, from coordinate 44,724,101 downwards.
TGATTGCAATTGACAGAACCAAAAGTGTCCAAAATGCAAAAGAAAATTGGATATAGGACTTTTTCTTAACTGCAGTAATAAGCCCTCATTGAGAGATTTTCAACAATATATCACAAGTGGTAATTATTTTCATTGGTTTCAGTGTTATAGCTAAATAAAATTATAATTAATGAAATATTTGGATCAAGGGGAAGGAACATCACTTCGAATCAGACTTCATCTTTTATATTTTTTTAACTTTTTTTTAAATTTAAATATACTAATTTATTAATAATTACACTGATAAACATAGTATGTTTCCTAACATGCGATGCATGATTTCAATCTGTTTTTTTAACGCTGGAAACGAGTATGAACTCAAAATCTTTCTATCACCCACCATTTTAAAAATTTTTAAATTTTAATTAAAGAATTTTTTTTTCATTGTTCAACGTATAGTTAGCATTTGAAGCTCCTATATTGAATTTTGTTAGCTCATTTTTTATTGTTTAAGTTTGTTAACATAATTTGAAGCTATAAATAAAAAATACTAGACAAAGAAATAAATCATCAGTCACATATTATGGCATCATATCTAATACAGAGTGAGCCTTCATGGACAAGATTACTCATGTCTGTGCAGGTCAAAACATGTAGTTGAAAACGCAGCTGAGTTGTTTGTATTAAGCACTGGATGTAGGAATGTATTAATTTTGTTCAGTTTAATTGCTGTCTTAAGTTTGTTAACAGAGCAGTGTCATAATGCCTCGAAATTGTGTAAATGATGTAAATGCGTTTTGTTATGTATGTGGTGAGTTTACCGTAAAATCAAATAGAAAAAAAACATTAGACCTTTAATTAAAAAAGCATATCAATTGTACTTTCAGTGTATAATTGGTGATCAGGATAAGACGTGGGTTCCTCATACAGTATGCACTAATTGTTCTGTATATTTAAGAGGTTGGCTGAAGGTACACGGAAGGATTTGGCATTTAGGTTACCTATGGTTTGGCGTGAACCAGTGGTTCATGTAACCAATTATTACTTTTGTTTAACAAGAGCTTCTGGAATTTCTAAAACATCTAAACATACTGTAAAATATCCTTCATTGCAATCTGAAATCAGGCGTGTACTTCACAGTGAAATTAATCCAATTCCTGAACCACTTGTGAATGTATGCTTCGAAAGCAGCGACGAAGAATCAGGCAGTACTGAAGAAAGCAACAATTATTTTAGTTTTGAATTGTCTTCCAATAAGCCACTTCTTATAACACAAGATGAATTAAAGGACTTGGTTAAGGATTTAAATTTATCAAAAAATCAAGATGAACTGTTAGGATCAAGACTGTAAGGTTGGAATTTACTTCAAAAAATACAAAAATTTCGGGCTTTCGAAGCCAACAAAAAGAACTTTCTCAGTTTATTGATGAAAATAATTTGGTTTATTGCACAAATATTGATGATCTTATGTTGTACTTAGGACAAGTTCATAAACCTGAGGACTAACGCCTTTTCATAGATTCGTCCAAGTATAGTTTAAAATTGGTTCTACTACTCAACGGTAAAAAATATCCTTTGATACCAATCGCTTATGGCATTAATTTGAAAGAGACATACGATGTGATGAAAGACGCTCTTCAAAAAGTAAATTACAAAAAACATAGCTGGAACATATGTGGTGATTTGAAAGTTATAGCTACTTCCTCTCTATCAAGTTAGAAGTAATGAAAAATTTTGTAAAAGCAATGAAGAAGGATAGTCCCGGATGTTTGTACATCAGGCAGAAATTTCCGAATGTAAATGAAGAAAAAATTAAAGAAGATATTTTTGTTGGTCCTCAGATAAGTTAGTTTGTCAAAGATGATTTTTAACTCAATGTTAAATAGTGCAGAAAGTGCAGCTTGGGCACTTTCACGTTTGCAAAAAGTTTCTCGGCAAACAAAATCCGACAATTACCACGATATTATTAATCAACTTCTTACTTCATACAGAGCTGTGGGATGTAATATATTTTTGAAAATACATTTCCTCCACTCATATCTGGATTTTTCCCGTACCACCTGGAAGATGTAAGTGACGAATGCAGTGAACGTTTCCAAGACATTTCGGTGATGGAAAGAAGCTATAAAGGGAAATAGAATACTAACATTCTAGCCGATTACTGTTGGACATTAATTCGGGATGTACCTAAGGCTACTTATAAAAGAAAAGCATCAGCGAAATCATTCTAATACAGTCATCCAAAATGATAAATTTTACAGATTTTAACTATATTTTCCCTTATTTTTTTTTAAAGCGTAATTTATTTAAAACTAAGGGTGATAGAAAAATTATTTATAGATCTGTAACGTACGCGAAAAATCAATTCAAGAAATGATATCACACTTAGAGAAACATTAAAAAAATGTTTTTTTGTCTATCAGTATCTTTAACCTCTGATTGTAAAAAACAAGTTACGATAAATAATAATTCAATAATAGACAAAAAAAAAGAAAAAATATCAGTTGTTATTAATGAAATAAAATTATATATACTTTTCATTAAAAAAAAATTGTGTGTATGTAATTTAATAGGCGTACAAGGAAGTCTTGTGATGTCCATATCAGATTTTTTATTCGAAACCATATTTTTTATTTTTTGTTCTTTCCAAGAACAAAACTTATTTTTTGAACGCTTTCTAAGAAAGCGATCAAAGCATATCAGTAACAATTTCTGATTATACCAGTATGACACAACGCAAGTACTTCTGAGTGTGGTGTTGAACTAGAGGCAGTGAATACTATTTTAAAATAATTCAAAAAACTGGTTCCTTTTCATGTCAAAGGAAAGGCAAATGTGGCTGTAAAAAAAGCTACTCTCACAGGATCGGTTATTACTCAGTAAAAGTAATCTTGATCTAAATTTACTTGGCGTGGACTTAAATCGATAATTACCAGCTGTTTAAACAGATTTACACATGGCAATTATTAGGCCGACTTCTTGCAGCTGGGCGAAAAGCTCGTCAGCCAGCTTAAAATCAGCTTTTAACACCAGCAATTCGTAAAAAAAGGCTTTTGCAGGCTAAAGCATACGCCAAATGGACCATAGAAAACTGGAAAAATGTTGTTTTCTTACGAGTCACATTTTTATGTTCAGAGGTAAAGGGTTCCACACGTTAGGAAAGCATCACGTGAAAATATATCACTGGCTCATATACAACAATCAGTTAAACATCCCCATAAAAAAATATTTTGGGGGTTTTTCACATTTGAAGGCTCTTATTCATTACTTCCAGTAGGTGGTATATTGAAAAGTAATGGGTATATATAAAGATTCAGAAGGAAAGGTTTGTGACACAACTTCAAAACAAATTTCCACCAGACAACGGAATGTTCCATCGAGATTTGGCGCAAGGCCATACTGTAAAAGAGTGGGAAAATTTTTCGAAGAAAGAAAGATTTAAGTGCTTCCATGGCCAGGCAATTTCCCACATTTAAACTCAATTGAAAATCTTTAGCAATAGTCAAAAAACGGCACTCAAAAATGAATTGTGTTCCAAAAATTGATCTCATTAAAGCTATAACATCGATATGGTTTTATGATGAAAAAATAAAACATATGTATAATACTTGATGAATCGATGCCAAATCGTGTACGTGAAGTGATTAAGAATAAAGGAGGACATATTGATTACTAGATATTCACACATTTTACAGGTATGACTTAACCAAAGTTACTCTTTATTAAATAACATCTGTGTTCGAATTAATTTGCACGCTACTGTACGATACCGTAACTTATTACTAGTTTCCTCAAAAGCAAACATTTGGTTTAAAAGGTGCTTTATCATTTAAATTCAGATTATTCCTTGTTCTATTAATAGCAATTTCCTTAGAGCAGCCTGTTCCTTTTTCATGAGCATTTTCGTTCCAAGCGAAAAAAGCATGTAAAATGAATATGTTATGTATAAATACATATTTTCATCCACTGCTTCTAATGTTTCATCCTCAAAATTCCAGTTTTTTATCATTAATCTTCCCCTCTCTATCAAAAAAATTACTTCGACTAATGTATTTGATATGAGATTTCATATTTTGCAATAAGTATTGAAGAAATATTCTGCAGCACAATCAACGCTATCAGCCATAATAGTCATATAATCTATATCTTTTTAAAACTCCTTCTTAAATCTCCCTGCACCAAATTGCTGATTTCCTATCGTGATATAATCCGTTTAAAATATAAATATCATTATCTGAAACAACTGGTAAAATTTAAAGAAAAGAGTATCCCTATCGGCAGAATCAAAGGACACATTAAATAAATAATAACCAATATAATATTTTCCTTTTCATCTTTAAGTATTTTTTAATTAAGTTATGTAATAATCAAGATATCGAAGATATTATCAACAGTAGATTAATCATGATGACAATCGTTTATAATTTCTTTATTACATTCCCATTTAAAGTAACTAATCTTTCACAGATGTACCCACGATAACCTTGGTGGCAGAGTCCATAAAATAGATTTTTCTGTAATCTGAAACCTCCGTATGGTAATTTTTTACGCTGAACAAAAATAATCGAACTCGTTAAAAAAATCATAGAATACGGCTAAAAATATTGTTAAAGATTGACTACATTCATTTTTAAATGCAACCGGGGTTCTCCTCTAAAACTCCATGGAGATTCTATACTCCCTGTATTTTATTATTTTGAAATTTTTCTTAACGAAATCAAGTTCCGTAATTTCAATACCTTTATCAAGTATTTCATCCTCTAAATATTTCTTCGCATGTAATTTAGAAAAATAATAATCGACCCGTTCATCGCTTTATATTCACACCCTACACCAACGTACGTCCTTTAATATATCATATTGATTTCAAGAAATCCTTAGAATTTAGGATCGAGTCTAATCATAGTTAAACACCTGTACATAATCTTTCCCTTTTATTTTTACGCAAAATTTAATAATTCTTTATTAATTTTAGTTCTTTATTAATTTTTAAATATTTTCGTCTAACTTCTACGGAATTTAGTTTCCGAAATAAGTTCAACAAGAACTTATTTCAAGAGCTTAACAATATAGAGCTTAATTTTTCACACTCCTTACCAAATCATATTTGTTTGTCCTCTTTTAACAGAGGGTTCTGTTTTGATTTATAAAACAACTCATTAATTAGGATAATTGCTTTAGCACTATCGTCGGGAAACCGAATACCCGTTTTACAACGGGGATAACCCTGCTAATTCCGATGGTATAACCGTTAACTAGCGTTTATTATACCACCGGAATTATACTAATAAACTTATTGGTATAATTAAAATCATCCGGCGGTTGAAACTTAACTTGGGCGACAGTGGGATTACTTTATCTACTCTTAGTTTTGAAATCATTATTATTAACCAAAATGTAAGTTTACGATTTCAAAAATTTACCAGCATAACACTAAAGGTTTTTTTACATTTGTACAATCTAAAGAAATAAAACATAAATGTACAACCTACACGTGTCTTGAACTTGAAAATGTAATTTCTTCCTTAATGATCCCCAGGAGGTAGCCCATTTAGAATTGCAAAATAAAAGTATTCGCACAGCAGCTCTACTTTTCTCCCTTATTGTTAATAATACTGCCTTTCTAAATTACTTTAGTGCTTATGGAATCGTTATTTACAGGTAAATCCTGAAACGACGTTGTAGTACCGTTCCAGTGACCCAATACAATTAAATTGTTTAAATTATTCATTTATGTGGATAACACATCCCATAAATTTTCATAATCTCTCTCCCACTCTTCCTCAACACTCCCTCTTAAGGATACCGGCGCTAGCCAAAAATTTGGCTTTTACATTAAAATATCTGATGTTCCCTGCGTATTTTTTAAACGAATATATTTTGTCTACATTGGATTTAAAGGGCTGTAATCTCCTTTTTTACCCTACTAAAGCGATGTTAACGAATTGCAAACTTCTACATTGACGTGTAATTTTTAAGATACGTATCAAACTCTCCTCAGTGTTCCTAAAAGAATAAAGCAATCAAATTTTCCTAAAAAATGAAAAAAATCAAATCATCACTTTGCGTGCCGTATTGGCACGCAAACTGGGATATTTATTTCCTCATATGATATATATCTCCTTACACTTTTATAATCCTAATCCAATCTTGTAGCTGGTTATGTCTTAATATTAAGACGCGACCCTATATTAATCAGTAACTTTGTTGCCCCGTTGGTCTCCTTCTACTTTCGTACTCTTCAACTTAACCGATACTTCAGTCAAAATAGCCACCAAGATTTCTGTAGCGTCTTCTCGCCGCTGTCATTTCCTGCTCGCAGACCCTAATTTTTGCATTCCATTTGAAAGATACTCCTTACACCACTAAATGATCTTACACAACCACGACCATATTTGTTAGGTGAATGCAATCTAATATTTTTCACAGATACCAGCTTCCCCCTTTCAATCCCCTAGGGGGATTTCCTTTTCCTACATAACTTCCGGACCAGTCATCTAAATCCAAAAATTCCTTTACCAAACTTTGAATCATAACCTTCCCTACCCTTGACCACCCCCAATCTTTGGACCCCTTTTTTGGAATAATACATTTTCCTTCCCCCCCCAAAGTTTTTGGGCCACCGAGACGTGTGGGTACTCATTGGACTTGGGGCAGCCCCCTGAGTACAGTGACTCACCATGAGAAGACGACGATCGCTCCCGCTGGAAGCCACAGCCACGCAAAGCACTAGTGCGCAAAAGTTACGACACGTTAAGAAAACTGACGTTAAGGGAAAAAAGAGAGCGCGTCAAGGGTCCACAGATGAAGAGGATGTGATGCCAGAGACATTGGGTAGCCTGCTATACCAACTTGGGCTCATGATGGCGGCACTGAAGCAACATATGGGTCCCGGCTTGCCTAGGTATATAGGCACTCGCGAAATTGAATTGAGGAAGATCTATGAAGGATCAAACTCTTTGACTGAACTGTCCGCGCCTTTTAATTACGGAGGCCACACAGACGGTTTCTACCTACAGAGAAGATGATATTGAACAGGTGCTCTCAGGAGAGCTTGAGGATGCTTATAGAGTTACTACATAAGAGATGGCCGAATGCACTTAGATCTAAATTGAGCTTGGTTTCTGAGTTGCCCTCTGGTGTGGGGGGCACCTGTAAGCCTGAGTGATGTTTGCAGAACCCGCGTGAACGATGATGACGAGGCTAGGGGTCCTAAATATAAGGCGGGAGATACTTTAAGGGATGGCAAACCATTTTTGGGGAGGAGACAGAAGTGAAGCGTAAAAGTATAAAATCTTTTACGACTCTAATATAGATGAGAAGAATACTATGCTCATCATATTGAAAGCTTTGAGAAGAATCTTAAAAAATAAAAATGACTTTGCATATATACTGCCGTATAATAGTATAGGTAATTATACTAAAAAGACAGTGACGTACCTCTATAGGGAAAGAGAGGAAGCTATTAAATTTCTGACTCTAAATATGGACGGTGCTGCCACCCAGATTAGGCCTGGGCAGATGCGTATTAAGAAGGCAACCCCACCTGTGGAGGATAGTAGAACGTTAGTTGTCAAATCTACGGGCAAAACATACGCTGAGCTTCTTGGAACTATGAATACGGCTGTCGCAAAAGATGATGCTAAGGATGTAATTTCTCTAAAAAAAAGGAAGGAATGAGGAGGTACTGGTAAGAATACAGGGCTCCAAAAGTGCTGAAGAATTCTCGAGTATTCTGAAAAATAAGGTTGCTGACTTTAAAGTGGACCTTACGACAAGAGCTGGACGTCGTACCATCGTACATATAAGAGATGTCGAAGGTGACACCACCGAAGAAGAAATCTTAGCGGCAATAACGGCAAGGGTTGGTGATATGGAAGACGTCAGGATCTCCTCAATAAGACCTGGCTTCGCGGAGACCAGGAACTTACGGTAATCACAGCCTACAGGGGAGCCTGTAGGATGGTGGAGCAACGCATACGCATTGGCTGGGTGAACTGCCGAGCCTTCATACGAGAAGACGGTGAAAAGTGCTTCAGATGCTTGGATCTGAAGCACATATCTGACAGCTCAGATCTGTGGCCATTGAGGCCACGTGATTGCGAACTGTAAGGAGCCCAGGAAATGTCTAACGTGTAACAGCCATGAGCATAGAACAGGGGCCTGGCAGTGTGACATGAATAAAAATGATTAGAGTACTACAAGCAAACGTAAATAGGAGCACGCTATCTCACAACCTGGTATCCAGATTGGTGGCGCAGAAGAACGTCGACTTATTGATTATTATCGAGCCGAACATCTATGAGGCAGCTAGGTCTGGTTGGTATGCAGACACTGAGGGAGACGTGGCGTTCAAAGATGTCAGTCACAGAGTGGCATGTAGACTAAATTTTATTGTGAGGTAAAGGCATAGTGGCGCTAGAAACGTCCAAGGCACTAATAGTCGGAGTATACATATCACCCAACGTGGCACTTAGTGAATTCATTAGTATTCTTGATATGATACAAAACGTTGTCAGTAACACAGATAAGAAGATCATCATGTTGGGTGATTTTAACAGTAGACTGGTGGCAGCTGGCGGTCGATATACGAATAAGAATAAGAGAATAACTTCTAACCTGATGGAGACCGTTGGCTGCCATTGCATTAATGACGAAACACCTACTTTTGAGGCCAGGGGACATACCTCTATCCTGGACCTCACGATACTGGACAATAGATGGAGGCATCAGCAGTGGCATTGGAAGGTGATTCCACAAGACATAGCTAGTAACCATTATACTACAATGATATCTCTGAATGACATCAGTTTTAAGGTGAACGAAAAACCCTAGCTGTTCAGATTTTCTGCACACCAGATAGATGTAATAACCAATAGAGTGGCTACCAGACTAGTGGCGGTTGAACATCTTACGCCGGACTCTTTGTCCAATATTATTATGCAAGAGATGGATAGAGAGTCACGCAGCGGTGCCAGGAAACACACGGTTTATTGGTGGACAGGTGAGATAGCGCTTCTTAGACAGACGTTAGAAACCAGGAGACGTGTAATGCAAAGGCTCAGACCCGCGGGTGACTCGAGATATCAGGAGGCAGTTAGCAACTATAAAGAGGCTAGAAGAGCTCTCAATAAAGCTATAAAGAAAGAGAAGAGAATACACTGGTCGAGGTTGTGTGCTGAACTAGACGGTGACCATGGGGCATGGCTTTTAAAATAGTTACAAAGAGGTTTGGCAGAAGGCTTCCGATACTCTCCAAGGATTGGGCTGAAACACAAGTATCTAGTCTTTTCCCGCATATAACTGCTGAGGAGCGCAACCCCACTGAATGCGATAGCAGAAGATTTGCTCGAGGTGGCCAGCCACGGCCTGATTAACAGGACTTTACCGGAGTGTTGGAAGGAGGCGAGAGTCATGTTTTTGCCTAAAAGCACAGATGATACAGGACAACTGATTTATAGACCTCTGAGCCTCCTCACCACGATGAGAAAAGTGGTTGAGAAAATGTTGGCTGGCCGCATAGTGCAGGAGGTGGAGGATGGTGCAAGAATAAGTCCTAATCAGTTTGGTTTTTGGAAACGCAGGTCAACAGTACAGGCAATTAGTAGAGTCATCAATTGGGCCGATCCAACTAGAAGAGGTACTTGGTGTACAAGAAACATTCCTCTGCTTCTCTTTAGACGTGAAGAATACTTTCGGCTCCATTCCATGGAAGCATATTAATGCGGCCATGACAGAAAAGGGAATTAGCCCGTACTTGAGGAGACAAGTGGAGGAGTATCTCAAAAATCGCAGTTTCACAATCAAGGCGCAAAAACAAGAGGTATCTTTCAGTATGAGCGGCGGAGTACCACAAGGTTCAGTGCTCGGACCACTCTTATGGGTCCTCACCTTCGATGGTGTGCTTTGGCTAACATATCCTGAGGGTGTTCAGCTTATAGCATACGCAGATGATCTGGCAATTCTTGTGCAGGCCAGAATGATTGATGAAGTTAAAAATAAGGGAAATACTGCATTGGACATAGTTGGGAGATGGCTTAACAATAAAGGATTGCAGCTTTCGATTGAAAAGTGTAAATATATTAAGTTCACTGGCAAACGAGTATTGGAGCCAGTAGATATACAGATTGGAGGCAACAATAAACCGGAAGTAACAGCACTAAAATATCTAGGAGTCATTCTGCAGAGGAACTGTAGATTCACTGAGCATGTTCTAAGTGTCTGCCAGAGTGCTGAGAAAGTGACTAAAAGCTTGAATATTATTCTGTCAACGCAGAGGGCTCCTCGGGCATCGAAAAGAAGAGTGCTAGCGACAACTGTAGTATCAACAATGATGTATGCTGTGCCAGCATGGAGTTGTGCTCTGACCATCAGCAGAAATAGGGATAGGTTGAAGAAGGCACACAGGGGGATACTGCTAGGCGTGGTATCTGCCTATAGAACTGTTTCGTATGAGCCCTCTGTGTGCTTTCGGGAACGCTTCCTATTAACCTTATAGCCAAATACAGAACTGACAGGTTTTTAGGGAGAGCAGACAATGAAGTCAGGGAAGACATATATAGAATCTGGCAGGAAAGATGGGTGGAGGCTGGAGTGGCTGGATGGACAAGAACTTTAATTCCCGATATATTAACAGGTGGCATGGAGAATCTGACTATTGGATCACCCAGTTCCTGACGGGACATGGATGCTTCAATGGTTATCTCCATAAGGCGGGTAATAGGAACTAACCCACTTGCATGTACTGTGAGGAGAATGACGATTCCGAACATACCTTTTTAATATGTAATAAATAGCTAAGGCAAAGACATGACGTGGGTATTCATGGAAAAACACTGAAGGAGACCATGGACTTCATGCTTAGCAGTGAAGAAAACTGGAGGAAAGTTGCTGAATACATAAAGTCAGTGCTAATTCAAAAGAATGTAGATGAAAAATGTTTGGGTTATTAGTATGATAGGTTGGGTGGACAGCCTCAGCGGTGAGAGCCAGCATGCTCAGGTGTGCTGGTTTCGATGATCCGCTGAGGACTCCTTGGAGTTAGTTGTTAGGATAAAAGAGAATTACAAAACATCCTGGTGCCACATCACGGCTTGTACGTATAGTGTGGTGCTGTAAAGGACAAGATAGCGAAGAAAAAATCTCAAAAGAGCCACTGGTAGGCCTGACCTGCCATGCCGGTATATAGCCGGTAGGTGGGAAAGGCCTATGAGAGAAACTGACACCCCCCTGGGTGGCGTAATACCAACAAGTCGGTCCGGCCCAGGGGAATAGATAAAAAAAAAAAAAAAAAAAAGTATACACGCTAGACAATAGAATCAGACAATTCGAAATACGAGCGGACAGACACCTCTACTTCGTTCGGCGTCTACTTCTTAACCCTCAATCGCTATTTTTAATTTAAACAGATTTATCAACGTTTATTTTTCGGTTAATAAAAAGGTAATAGAGAATCAATCTGCAATTTATGAGTTTTACTTATCTATGAGTTGGAAGGATACAAACTTGGTTTTTTCTCTTATTATGACAGATGCATAATAATACATTGCACTGATTAATTCAGGAATAGGTAGGTTTGCTACTATACAGATAAAAATGAAACTTTATATTGCAACACAAACTAACTTCATACAAGTATCTATATGGCACATTATAAATGATTTAAACAGAATATAAAGCAGTTAACAAATAAGAACAAAAATACTCAATAATTTAGATAAAGATCTAAATAAAAATAAGATCTACCCAATACTGCATGTTTCCTCCTCAAGAGAAGAAAACAAAACAAAACGTACATACATATATCAATTATTAAGTTGAATTGCTACCATCATCCTAAATCTATCCTAAATCTGTCATCTGGGAAAAAATAAGGATCAGAATAACTTGTATTATACTATCACTTTATAAATGATACGGGAGAATTCATGAGACAGTTCTATCGAAAAATAAACGTCGCGATTTATGATTAGTTTTTATAGTAATAAAATGGATTCTTTTTATCATATTCTAATCATTCACATCCTCAACCAAAATGCGTCTCATATAAAACAAGGCTGCAACTCTTGCTCTTAATTCAAGAAAATTGATATCAAAAAACAAACAAACAATTTTTAATTCTCTTATTGTACTCGTATTTGAAATGTATAAAAAATTAAATAGCGAAGAAACCGGTACTCTATTTTTTTCAATATAATTAAGATAAAATGAATTGTAAGAACACCAGATTACTGATGCCTACTCTAACCTAGAAACAACCAAGGAAGTAAACAAATATTCTATTACGAATATTTTCTAAACTCCCTGAAACCTCTAATAACAAGAGCAAGAGCAGTATCAACCTTAAAAACAATTTTTGTTACATCAGAGTTTAGAATCAAACAAAATTTCCAAATCTGTGATCCCAATCATTCCATCAAGGATAACATTATACAAAATGTAGTTGTAAAAATTTCAAGGTAAAATTTTCAAGGAAGAAAAATACCTTTCTTCCTTGAAAATAAAATGACAGCGCTTAGACATATTTAATGATAATTTGTTCTTAACAGACCGTTCAGAAGAGGGTTATTAATTATCGATATGAATGTGTGTAAAATTATCTGCGGCTCCCACAAGTTCATAAATCTTTAGATTATTCGCATGTAGCAAAAAATGCGAATTCTTAATGTAACAATATCTTGTTAAATAAAACAAATGAAAGAGGACCAAAGTCGGAACCTGGGGAATATACGATTGTATCGAAAGATCAGTGATTCGAAACCTTTTTGAGACAAACTGTTTAGGATTTACCAAGTATGAACATAAAAAGGCCAGCAAATCACTAGAAAAACCAAAAACGTTTATTTAATACAATTTTGAGGTCCACCTTATCAAACTGAACTGATGTTTTGGCAAATGCTACTTAAAACAGAATCCGAAGTAAGTCAAGTGACATTTTATTAAAAGTAATCACAGAAAAAGAACATGCTGATGAACCGATATTCTAGTTTTGACAGAAAAAATAATTTTTTTTAAATTTTTTCAAGTATTTTGGCCGGAGTGAAAAATAAGCCACGGCCGATAAATTTTAACATCCTCTTTGTCACCATTTTTGTGAAGAGGTGAAATTTTATTAATTTACAAGTATCTGGAGCTAAATTATTAAGAATACACAAATTAAAAATATGTCTCAAGAAGGTCAGAAAAAATTAAATCACCCCTGAAATAGTTTTAAGCCAAAAAGATGTCTCAGAAGGCAATAAATTAATTGCTTCCTTACCCACCAGCAAAGATAAGATTGAACGTACCCAGTAATATTATTGTATTATACATATGTAACCTTCCTCTATGAATCATGAGACCTTGCCGAAGGTGAGGGGGGTTGAGTGCTCAGTGATACAGAGTAGCTGGACCGAAAGTGCAACCATATTGGAGGGATCTGTTGAGAGCCAGAATAAGGAATGATTCCTGATACAAGGGCAGCAGCTCTATCAGTAGTTTTTAAGGGCGTAGGTCAGGAGGATTTAAATGGCCATATCATCACTCAATCTTCTGAGTACTGCGCAGCTGAAAGCAATGGAAAACTACAGTTGCATTTTTTCCAAGAAAATGTAACTCTTTGTAGTAATAAAGATGGAGGTGCCTTCCTTGGTAAAATATTTGGAGGTAAACTAATCCCCCGTTCGGATTTCAGGGTGGAGACTACTAAGGAAGGGGTCACCAGAAAATTTAAAAATAACATTCTACGAGTCGGAATGTGGAATGTTAGAAGTCTATAAAAGGTTGGTAGGTTAGAAAATTTAAAGAGAGAAATGGATAGATTAAATGTAGATGAAGTAGGAATTAGCAAGGTTCGGTGTCAAGAGGAAAACGACTTTTGGTCAGGTGATTTTAGAATAATTAACACAGCTTCAAATAAAGGGCAGGCAGGAGTAGGTTTAGTAATGAACAAGGAGATAGAGAAGAGTAGAGTATTTCAAAATGCATAGTGATAGAATCATTGTAATAAGGATAAAATCAAAACCTAAGCTGACAACTATTGTTAATGTCTATATGCCTCAAGTGCCCATGATGATGATGCAGAGTGTGTAAATGAATAAATTGACGAAGCAATTAAACACATAAAAGGGGATGAAAATGTAATAATAGTTAGAGATTGAAGCACTGAAAAAGGTAAGGAAGGAAATATTGTGGGTGAATATGAGCTGGGCAAAAGGAATGAAAGAGAGAACCGACCTAGAGAGTTTTGCACAAAGTAATTGCCAACACCCAGTTTAAAAATCACAGTAGAAGAATATACACATAGAAAAAGCCAGGTGATACTGCAAGGTATCAGATTATGTCATGGTTAAACAAAGATTTAGAAATAAATTCGTCGACTGTAAAGCTTACCTGGAGCAGACATTGATAGCGATCAAAATTTAGTGATAAAGGTGTCGATGAATCGGTGGAATTTAGAGAAGCTTGAGGAAAAGGAGATAAAGTTCTTCACTTTTAAGAACTTTATTTGCAATAGCTAAGCACTTGTCTTCAATATTTATCAATGCTTCGTTGTAAATGCCTTCTGTAAATTCCATGGTCATATTGGTATTTTCTAGGCGTACTCTATGCAAAATATCCTCTGCCATATGCGATCGATATCTTTCCCATAACTCTGTGGGAGATGAAGGGAAGCAAGCGGTAAATATAATTGCGAATAATGCGCGAATTTGGTTTGGATGTCCAGTGTTGCACGCGTCATTAATACATATATCCCACTGTTGGTCGTTTTCTAATAAATTCAGAGCTTGGTGAAAGGCGCAGCTCAATCACGACACGATCAAACAAAAGTACCTCGATTAAAGTGAATATTTAATTCAGATTGTATAATAATCTGAATCAGATGCAAGTGGATACGTTTTATTTTTTTTGTTAATAAACAATGTAACTGGGAACAGGTATTGTTTCACATGTGACTGCGGTTGTCGTTAGCTAGTATGTTCCCCTCGCTTCCGGGAGATGGCGCGGTCACTGGTACACAGCTGACCGTTAAAAAAACTGTTTTCTCGCGGTCGCGGTTATGTGACTGATGCGAAAAATAGATAAAAACAATCTTTGATGCGGATTATATATCGTGCTAAAATTTGAGCTCAATTGGTGCAGAACATTTTGAGTTTTTGAAGCGTACACAAACGAACTTAACATTTTTATATATAAAGATTTGTGGGCTGCGTAAAAAAGCCCTTAAGTCGTGCGAAAAACCACATCATTTTAAATGCTTACAAAAGCAGAGTAATGCTTAAAAATTACAGAATAATCAAACGGCGTTGATTTCAGATGTTAATAAACTGCTAACGTAAGTAGAAGTTGTGCTGCTTCAGTGTACAACGTGATTCTCGAGTATGAATCTACTAATGAATTACGGTCCCCAAAGAAAACAAAACCCCGCAGGTCAATTGAGAAAAAGGTGAGATTTTGATAAAAACGCGATTCGTAAAAAAATTACATGAATTTGAATTATTTAGAAATAGTTTAGCGGTGTATTATGTCCTTTGGAAGAGAATTCGGTTATTGTCTTCGACAACGCTTCTTATCATTAAACGAAAAGAATTACAGCCGTGCTATAGAAAAACAATGATATCAAAATGTGGCTTAGTTCAAAAGGAATAATTTTTGAAGAGGTTTAAGTTAATGTTCAATCATTGCAAAGGGTTTTGCGTATTAAAAGTAATTATAATCCGTATAAAATTGGTTTGACACATACCATATTGGTAAGTCGTGTTTTTATTCGGCTCCTAACGAATACGTTTACCGGCCTCCGTGGCGCGAGTGGTAACGTCTCGGACTTAAATCCGGTGGTTCCGAGTTGGAATCCCGGTCAGGCATGGCATTTTCATACGCTATAAATCATTCATATCATCACCAACTGCGGTTGTCCTTCTTGGTGGCTTTTCTTTTTGTTTTGTTGTTGTTTTTTTTTTTTTTTATAAAATACAGATGTTTTAGCTGTTAAATATAACTCAAAGAAATTTGTTACTTAATCAGTTGTGATTTTGTTTACATTGGCAACGGCCATACAGGCTCTTTGTGATTGGTCGTTGTGTTTGACAGCGGCCATCTTGCATTGATCTGATTGGTTTTCCTTTGTTTACATTTCCAAATTAAAAATGTACAAATTAAAAATAGATTTATTAAAAATAGATGAAAACAATCTTTGATGCGGGTTATATATCGTGCTAAAATTTGAGCTCAATCGGTGCAGAACATTTTGAGTTTTTGAAGCCGTACACAAACGAACTTAACATTTTTATATATATAGATGGGTAAGATACATCTGAAGATCGATATACATAAATAAAGGAATGATAAGAAAAGAAAGAAATTTATAATTAGATGCAAATGAATATCAATACTTCTTTTAAGGAGGTGTAATTGTAATAATTAGTAAAATAGTGGTAGTCAGACAATATTGGTATGCTTACTTAGCCGATTTCCTTATAACATAAAGTAATTGGAGACAAATACTTTTGAAATGCACACTTTAATCCAAATAAATTTAAGGTAATTTTAGATCCAAGTGGAATGTAAAAATTAATTAAATATATAAATGTTGAAGTAATTACATCAAAATGATAACTGAAAACTAAATTTTTTTACTATCAAGAATGTAGATCCATAATGTGGTCGTGTAATTTTATAATTAAAAGTATTTTTCATAAAGAAAATGATTAGAGAGATAAATTTCAAAAATAAACTCTAGAAATGATGGGATCCTTAGCATTGTAATCAACTTTTGTTTTTTTACTGTTAGCTATAAGCATACTTTTGAATAACTGCAGTTTCGAGGTTTCATGATTGGCTAACTTCAAATAAATTATCTCTAGCCATCTACATCCAAAATGTAGCCTATTTCATTTCACTGACATGAATTTTCCATCTTTTTATCCTTCTGTATCTTCTTTGTTGTTATAAAACTGTTCATCTATTTTCATCTGACTCTTTAGTCTATTAGAGTTTTACTACCAGGTATTTTCTTTATCATACTGCCTTCTTCTCTCATATCAAGGTTTGCCCATCTATTTTCTACTTTTTTTTACTGCTCTATAAAAGTATTTATACAAATCTCCAATTTCTTTATTAAGCTTTCTTCGCTTGCCTCTTTTTTTAATAATCAAACAGTTTCTCAAAAACTAAATATTGCTCCTCCGAAAGCCAAAATCATATGCGATTTCTTATCCAAGTTCAAATTTATTCAATAAAACTTCATCTATTTTATATATATATATATATATATATATATATATATATATATATATATATATATATATATATATATATATATATATATATATAAAATATATAAAAAAAAAAAAATATATATATATATATCTATTCTATAATCTATTATTTATCTATATATAATCTATTATACATCCATTATATATATATATATATATATATATATATAGTATTATATATAAATATATATATATGTAATACTTTATACTATTTTATTGTATACTGTTCTGTGAAATAGTAAACTTGATGCTTAATGACATGTTCATTCGTAGAAAAGAGGCATTTACTAGTTTCATTCAAATAATCTCTTTTATTCGGTACTTCTTAAGTTAATGACTGCTAAATTAAGTTCTCTGGAGCATCGCAATTGAAAAGAAGTAAAATTGCATAATAAGCAAATAGTAATGCAAATAATAATGCATTATTTTCTGTAGTATTACAGCAAATAATGCTGATATTTTTTATTGATTTGATTTTATTAGTACTCGGAGATTAATTGAAATAAATTTTAGACTATATTGCTCAGTTTAGCGGATATTAGTTGTATGCATCTTGCAAAGGTTGTGTTACCATTAGTAAGTAAAGTTCACCTTTTTTACCTTCATTATGATATCATAAAAGTACACTTTATTCTATCTAGTTTCGTAACATTATTTTACGAAAAGACTAAATACAGTCAACAATTTTAGTAATTAAAACTGCCTTTAGCATCTACTATTTCTGCTGCTTCATTGTAACTTAACTAGCAATTATTATTCTCTTTGTTACTAGGTAGCACTGTACGATATAATTTGTAAAAGGTTTTTTTGTTGTAAACTGTTCAGACGGTTGATTGTTATCCTCAGAGAAACATCCAAATGAACAATGCTGATGTAAAAGTCATTTCATTTTCAAGAGTTAAGCGAAGTTAATGGATAATGTTACCTTATTTCTACTGTATTTAAGGACATTTTATTTCTCTGTTAATACCCTCCATAATTAAATACAATAAATTACCACCAAACAGGTGAGCTTTAGTTTTTAATTTACGACTTTTTGCATTTTATGTGCTTTGAAAAACGTTTAAAAGTATTTACATTTCGTTTATTAAAATAGAAAAAAAATCATTAGTAAGTTTTAAGTTAGAAAAAAGTTGTCCTTAATAATGGAATTTGTTATATTAGTTTATTTGAAATTAAATTACTTACCATTATCTAAGGCACTGTTCTATAATCTAACGTTCTACCAAAAAAAGGTTTATAATAATGAGAAGAAATGTAAAATTTTGTTGTTTCATTTGTTTATTCATTAAAGCACCTAAATGAAATTAGTTATTAAAATTTTCAGTTGTTATTACTAAACCTAACCCACCAGGTTAGTCTAGTGCTTAAACTCGTCATCGCAAAAATGAGCTGATTTCCAAAGTCGAGAGTTCTAGGGTTTGAGTCCTTGTAAAGGCCTAATACAATTTCGTATATCGTGCTGATCGACAAATTGCATGATTAAATGTTCTTGATCGACCTTTGATTGATGAACTTTTCTGTATGATCGAGAAAGTCCACAGTTTGATAGTGTGAAAATCGTTATTCGGCAGTAAAGGATATTTTAAAACAGTTAAATTGTAGGTAATGGTTGGTTGAGAACTAAACTGTGGATGAGCGTGAAACGGGCATTTTACGTTTTTCTTAAATCCCTCCGTAATGAAATATAATAAATATCTTTTTGCGCAGTCATAGCAAAAGGACTATATTCCTTTTGCTATGATTCTCGTGATCCATGTAAGTTTAACAATAAATCACTACTTGGATAATAACGAGACTTTCCAGTTATCAAAATTATCAATATTGCTTTTTCAATACGTTCTCTCGAAGATACCATATCAAACTTTATTATTCCATATCAAATTAGATTACTGAAACCCGATGACGTAATATATTATACTATATTTTACTTAAAAGTACAAATAAACACTAGATTGGAAAAGAGGTTTTGTTCAATCTGTTAGGTAAATTGAATGTATGCAATTACCATTTTATCTTTGCAGCTAACAGTAAGTGTTTTCCAAAAAAAATAGATGTAATCTAAGTATATTTTTATTAACAGAAATCAACTATACAGTTCTAAATTTTAACTAATAAGTTAACAATACTGTTTTACTCAAACTGTTAAAGATATATACTGTATATCTGGCTTTAACTGTGTATGATGATTATATTTGTAATACAATACGGTATATTGATCTATGAAGCTGCTTAATACTGTCAAACGGTTTAAGAAAATCGAGAAAAATCTTACCAAGATTTCTTTAGATTTTAACATCATAAGTTATTTAACTACTGTATTTGATGCTATTGAATTTTTTTAAATTTATATTTTTCTATCAAATACACGAAAACGTAATTAATTTTTTTTTTTTGTCTTCAGTCATTTGACTGGTTTGATGCAGCTCTCCAAGATTCCCTATCTAGTGCTAGTCGTTTCATTTCAGTATACCCTCTACATCCTAGATCCCCAACAATTTGTTTTACATACTCCAAACGTGGCCTGCCTAACAATTTTTCCCTTCTACCTGTCCTTCCAATATTAAAGCGACTATTCCAGGATGCCTTAGTATGTGGCCTATAAGTCTGTCTCTTCTTTTAACTATATTTTTCCAAATGCTTCTTTCTTCATCTATTTGCCGCAATACCTCTTCATTTGTCACTTTATCCACCCATCTGATTTTTAACATTCTCCTATAGCACCACATTTCAAAAGCTTCTAATCTTTTCTTCTCAGATACTCCGATTGTCCAAGTTTCACTTCCATATAAAGCGACACTCCAAACATACACTTTCAAAAATCTTTTCCTGAGATTTAAATTAATTTTTGATGTAAACAAATTATATTTCTTACTGAAGGCTCGTTTAGCTTGTGCTATTCGGCATTTTATATCGCTCCTGCTTCGTCCATCTTTTGTAATTTTACTTCCCAAATAACAAAATTCTTCTACCTCCATAATCTTTTCTCCTCCTATTTTCACATTCAGTGGTCCATCTTTGTTATTTCTACTACATTTCATTACTTTTGTTTTGTTCTTGTTTATTTTCATGCGATAGTTCTTGCGTAGGACTTCATCTATGCCGTTCATTGTTTCTTCTAAATCCTTTTTACTCTCGGCTAGAATTACTATATCATCAGCAAATCGTAGCATCTTTATCTTTTCACCTTGTACAGTTACTCCGAATCTAAATTGTTTTTTAACATCATTAACTGCTAGTTCCATGTAAAGATTAAAAAGTAACGGAGATAGGGAACATCCTTGTCGGACTCCCTTTCTTATTAGGGCTTCTTTCTTATGTTCTTCAATTGTTATTGTTGCTGTTTGGTTCCTGTACATGTTAGCAATTGTTCTTCTATCTTTGTATTTGAACCATAATTTTTTTAAAATGCTGAACATTTTATTCCAATCTACGTTATCGAAAGCCTTTTCTAGGTCTATAAACGCCAAGTATGTTGGTTTGTTTTTCTTTAATCTTCCTTCTACTATTAATCTGAGGCCTAAAATTGCTTCCCTTGTCCCTATACTTTTCCTGAAACCAAATTGGTCTTCTCCTAACACTTCTTCCACTCTCCTCTCAATTCTTCTGTATAAAATTCTAGTTAAGATTTTTGATGCATGACTAGTTAAACTAATTTTTCTATATTCTTCACATTTATCTGCCCCTGCTTTCTTTGGTATAATAACTATAACACTTTTTTTGAAGTCTGACGGAAATTCCCCTTTTTCATAAATATTACACACCAGTTTGTATAATCTATCAATCGCTTCCTCACCTGCACTGCGCAGTAATTCTACAGGTATTCCGTCTATTCCAGGAGCCTTTCTGCCATTTAAATCTTTTAATGCTCTCTTAAATTCAGATCTCAGTATTGTTTCTCCCATTTCATCCTCCTCAACTTCCTCTTCTTCCTCTATAAAACCATTTTCTAATTCATTTCCTCCGTATAACTCTTCAATATATTCCACCCATCTATCTACTTTACCTTTCGTATTATATATTGGTGTACCATCTTTGTTTAACACATTATTAGATTTAAATTTATGTACCCCAAAATTTTCCTTAACTTTCATGTATGCTCCGTCTATTTTACCAATGTTCATTTCTCTTTCCACTTCTGAACACTTTTCTTTAATCCACTCTTCTTTCGCCAGTTTGCACTTCCTATTTATAGCATTTCTTAATTGCCGATAGTTCCTTTTACTTTCTTCATCATTAGCATTCTTATATTTTCTACGTTCATCCATCAGCTGCAATATATCGTCTGAAACCCAAGGTTTTCTACCAGTTCTCTTTATTCCGCCTAAGTTTGCTTCTGCTGATTTAAGAATTTCCTTTTTAACATTCTCCCATTCTTCTTCTACGTTTCTACCTTATCTTTTTTACTCAGACCTCTTGCGATGTCCTCCTCAAAAATCTTCTTTACCTCCTCTTCCTCAAGCTTCTCTAAATTCCACCGATTCATCTGACAACTTTTCTTCAGGTTTTAAACCCCAATCTACATTTCATTATCACCAAATTATGGTCGCTATCAATGTCTGGTCCAGGGTAAGTTTTGCAGTCAACGAGTTGATTTCTAAATCTTTGCTTAACCATGATATAATCTATCTGATACCTTGCAGTATCGCCTGGCTTTTTCCAAGTGTATATTCTTCTATTATGATTTTTAAATTGGGTGTTGGCAATTACTAAATTATACTTCGTGCAAAACTCTATAAGTCGGTCCCCTCTTTCATTCCTTCTGCCCAGCCCGTATTCACCCACTATATTTCCTTCCTTGCCTTTTCCAATGCTTGCATTCCAATCTCCAACTATTATTAAATTTTCATCTCCTTTTACGTGTTTAATTGCTTCATCAATCTCTTCGTATAGACACTCTACCTCATCATCATCATGGGCGCTTGTAGGCATATAAACGTTAACAATCGTTGTCGGTTTAGGTTTTGATTTTATCCTTATTACAATGATTCTATCGCTATGCGTTTTGAAATACTCCACTCTCCTCACTATCTTCTTGTTCATCACGAAACCTACTCCTGCCTGCCCATTATTTGACGCTGAGTTAATTACTCTAAAATCACCTGACCAAAAGTCGCCTTCCTCTTCCCACCGAACCTCACTAATTCCTACTATATCCACATTCACCCTATCCATTTCCCTTTTTAAATTTTCTAGCCTACCAACCTTTTTTAAGCTTCTAACATTCCACGCTCCGACTCGTAGAATGTTATTTTTTAATTTTCTGGTGACCCCTTCCTTAGTAGTCCCCACCCGGAGATCCGAACGGGGGACTATTTTACCTCCGGAATATTTTACCAAGGAAGGCGCCTCCATTATTGCTATGTGAAAATGCAGAGAGCCACATTTTCTTGGAAAAAAAGCAGCTGTAGTTTTCCATTGCTTTCAGCTGCGCAGTACTCAGAGGACTGAGTGATGTTGATACGGCCGTTTAAGTCATTGTGATTCACGCCCCTAACAACTACTGAAAGAGCTGCTGCCCTCTTTCAGGAATCATTCCTTAGTCTGGCTCTCAACAGATACCTCTCCGATATGGTTGCACCTTCGGTCCAGCTACTCTGTATCCCTGAGCACTCAAGCCCCCTCACCAACGGCAAGGTCTCATGATTCATAGAGGAGGTAAAATATTAAAAAATTGAAAATATTATACAAATTAATCGTTTTCTATGAGTTTGTGTGAGAGTGACAGGAGGCAACGGTAACTTGTGTGATAAAGTTTTATTTGTGTTACAATTTAATATTTAATAAATCTATGTAATTAAATAGAAAATTAAAGATGACATTATAAACAGTACTTACACATTTCTGAAAGGAAAAATAGTGACTGAGATTTCAGTCGGGCTGCTCGGCATTTATAAAAAATAGTGTAAATGATGTACAAAAAAAATTTCAAGAAAGAAGATAAACTGTAAAAACCGAGCAACAGTAAGTTGATCCCTCTATATAATCAGAACTTAAACATATCGTTGTATCCGACATGTCGTATGTATTGTATTGAATCATGTGAGTTAATCCGACAGATTAAGTCTCAGATCTACGCTCAGGTTAGTCTAATCCTTATCTAAGAATTTGTTTTCCGTTTTGGTTAATTGCTTGTTTAATACTTCAAGTTTAAAATCTGATGTGGCCACCATATGACTTCCTTGAACGCCTATTAAATTACATAACACATTTTTTTTAAAGTGAAAGGCACATCAAATTTTATTTCATTAATAACTTCTGATTTTTTTTCATATTTTTTTAAAATTATTGTTATTATTAATCGTAATTTTTTTACAATCAGAGGTTAATAATTATTAATAAATCAATTTATTTAAATTAAAAAAAAAGATTAAAAAATAAAAGGAGATGAAGTCGGATTTGAACTAATGTGCCATCCCCTTGTAAGATCAAAATATTTTATTAATTAAAATTTGATTTGGATATAACTCTGGAACCATTGAAAATAAGTACCACTTATGATATATTGTTGAAAAGCTCTCAATGAGGGCTTATTACTGTAGTTAAGAAAAAGTCCAAAATCCAATTTGCTTTTGTATTTTGGGCTTTTTTGGTCACTTTTGGTCCAGTCGATTGCAATAAAAAGGGTAGTGCATAAGTAGATGTTACAACAGTCCTAAATCCAAAATTTCAATATCCTATGGCTAATCGTTTTTGAGTTATGCGAGATACATACGTACATACGTCACGCCGAAACTAGTCAAAATGGATTCAGGGATTGTCCAAATAGATATTTCCGTTGAAATCTCAAAAAAACCGAAATTTTTCGCGATCATAATACTTCCTTTACTTCGTAAAAGGAAGTAAAAATATTGTCAAATTGCCAATTTTGCCAAAATTGCCAAAAAAACTATTACGAGGATTCGGTTATAATGTTTCATTTTGATTCTAAAAAAGGAAATTAAAGGCCTTTTTTAATAATTTCATCTGATAATTTTAAATTTATTAATTGTGGAAGCGGCTGCAAAAGACTGTTTAGTTGATTTGCACGGTTTCATAGTTTAAAGTGGCAAAGGCAAAGGGTTAATGCTATTCATTTCATCTTTACATTCCAAATATAAATTTAATTTGTACTTAGACACAAGGGTGTAATGTATATTTATACAAGTATAAATGTGGGTCTACTTATAATCTAGCAAAAAAAATAAGCTTATAAAGAGCATATGTTATAAACACACTATTGTTTGTACTCGGTTTCATTCATACAAATGCAGTTAATGATTTAATGTCTTAGAACTACAATATAGATGAAGAGTTGAAGTGCTGTTGAACAGTCGTTAATGAGTTTTCTACAATATAAATGACTGAAAATTCTATTAAATAACCGTTTTTTTTTTTATAGTAAGAAATAAAAATGTTTTATTTTATTTCAGACTGATCCTGTGTATAAGAGTAATTCTTCAGAAATAGCAGTTAAGTATTAAGATTAACTTTAGCAATAGATAAGTGCATGAATAAAAGATTATATGCTGCTATTATTTTTAATCTTCTTCTATGTTAGAACTTCCTATTTCCTACATCTCTGTATCTTACATCTAAGTTACTTTCTGCACTGAAATATAATATTTTATTCGCATGAATGTCGCTCGACTGCTTTGAATGCACTTTTTTTTAGGAAAAAGAGTGATGGCACGAAGTAGTTTGCGGAAAGAGAATCCACATCAGATATGATTTATTATTAAATAGAGATTACACTGGTACCTTTAAGCCGGGTAGTTATTCAGACGACTAATTCCTTAAGCGCAAACATGATTGAATCTGTTTCTTTTTTTTTTTAACTAAGAAGAATGCTTTCCAGTAGTAATCTTAATTTACAATTACCAATCAGAATGGACAAGTATCTGATTTTTCAATTTTAATATCCCCAAATCGGGGATATTTAAAACAGTTTGGACGAATAAAATAAACAATATCAGTTTTTTTTTTTTTTTTATCAGATGGATATATAATTATAGACTAAGAAAACTGAAAAGAAAAATATTTGATTATCTAGGACGTATACCGAGGGAAAACCAAGTATGTGTTTTTTCCTAAAAATTAATGACAGATATACACATTACCAGATATACACAGACAGATACACACAGAACTGATGCGGAGCAGTTGCGGTGATGTTTCGTACAATGAATTCCTTTAGGACCAAACTGCTGTTAGGCTTGTTCTGATGCCGAGTAACTGTCGCATTCAAATTGTCTGAGTTTTAAAGAAATTCATTCACTTTTCAGTTATTCAGAAGGGTAAGATAACAGATATCATTATCCGTATCAGCTTTTTCCTTTCCAAAATTATGATGAAGTGAGCCTACATACAGAATAACGGAAATTTAAAAAAAAATATAATTTTTCAACAAAGGGAGAGAAGTAAAACATAGCGTAATACAAAAAATATAATATGTATTAAGTATCAGGCAAGAAATAAAACAAAATTCTGATACTAAAAACAATATTTTATTTTGTAATGTAATAAAGTAATCTACTCTTAGTTCAAAATAAAATATGCGTTAAATAAGGAGTATAATTTTTTGATAATTTTATATCAGGAATAATGAATATTTTACTTTTAAAAATAAAAAAAATTACAGATGTATTTTTTGTATATATATCTCGCGAAAAATTGCAACAATAGATTTGTTAACGTTTGCATTTTTCTTATTACATTGCCTGTGCAATAGATTACATTATTTTCATTACTCCTCTTCCAGAATCTATGAAAAATCGTAGCAAACGGTTGTAAAACTAGCATGTAAATTTATATCAAAAGATTGGTAGTAAGCGGTACATATAGTTTTTTTTTTGTACGGTGAGCATCTTAAAACCGCTGCTCTAGACTAAACACAGTTTATTTATATGTAAATAAATGAAATACAACCTAACCAACAATTCGTCCGTAGTCTCCTTTCTTGTACTTTCGGTCATTCGACCATCCTCAGGAAAAGTTAATCTTCAATTTATATCATTAAAATTAAATTATGTAAAAAGTAAATTTAAAATCACAACTGGTCGTCACAGCATAAATTTAGTCATAACTGTTACGTAAGAAGGTCGCAGTTGTTATGAATATTAGTGGTTGGAGGGAGACAGTTTAGGTATCCTGATAATTATTAATTATTTGTTTAAATAAAATATCGCCCTCGAATCTGGTCTGATCATTGATTAATTTATTGTTATAATAATATATATTGAATTTTTCGAGGATACTGGTTTTATAAAAGTCGTTCGAAATATCAAATGTGCTCTTTGGCTATAATAGAAAATGAACGGAATATCTAAGATATTTCGAATTATCTTAGATAAACAAGGTGTCTATTAGTCTGAAATGTGAAGACTGCCAGTTAGAATATATAGGTATGACCAACCGTTCTTTTTCTAATAAAGCCAAAGAGCACATTAACAATGTAAATAAAGGCCACACGGATAAATCAAATTATGCTTGAAACATATTAAAAAATAAACACTACAATCCTGATAATTTTATTAAAATATTAGATTAATTTTTCCAGAGGATGGTTGAATGACCGAAAGTACAAGAAAGGAGACTACGGACGAATTGTTGGTAATGTTGTATTTCATGTATTTATATATAAATAATATTATATACCAACTGTGCCATGTTTAAAAAACTAAGCACTGTTTACTTGATGCATCATTTTATAAATAAAAAAGAAAAAAAAATTAAAACGTAAATGAAGTATGTATTTACATTAGCAAAGGTTTTACTTATTTACCATATATTTTACAAAAGAGTGCGAAGGGCCCTGCACAGCAATTCACTTTTGTACTCGAGCGATCATATTGACTGTCAATTCTGCCGATTTCTTGTTTAATGTTCACCTTCAGTTCATCGATGGTGTGAGGGTTTGATTCTACCCTTCAAATAGTCCCAAATAAAAACTAGCAAATCTGCGGAATATGGAGGCCATTGCACTGCCCTCTGCTGACAGTTCGTTCTTCTGAAGGAGCAGCAAAAACAGGTAGTAAAATAGTTTGATGCATAAGACGTTGCTCCATATTGAGAAAGAAGCCGTACTTTTTTTCACGATCTATTAGTTGAGCGTAGAATTCTCTTCGAAAATTGTTTGTTACACTTCATATTGACAGTTCGGTCAAAAAATATAATTCCCATTATACGATTATCAGAAACAGCACACCATATTGGGCATACTGATTTTCTCGTCTTGAAGTGGACGTTCAAACAACCAGTGAGAATTTTCAGTCATCTGATACTTGATGTGCAAATTAACTTGCAAATATAAATGAAACCGTGCCTCGTCCGAGATGAAATACAGCATCGGGTCTATCTCTCCTTCAATAATGTCTTTCAGAAGCCGGTTACAATAGTTAAGGCGTTTCGGTTTGTCTGTTCTCTTAAGTCGTTACCCAGTCGATACCATTTCAAATTTAAATCACAAAAAATTTTATTTCAAGATGTATATTTTGCTCGATTTTGTTGTGATAACTTACGAATAGATTTTTCGAGCAGCAGAAGTTTTTCTTTAAAAATCTGATTTGTCTCTGGAGTCCTAACGGAAGGTTGTGTATTTCGTTTTGCGTTTGAAATCGACAAAAATAAATTTATAAACTGAAAAATTCAAAAATGTTTCTTCGAATATATGACGCGTTTCTTGAAAGGATACAAAACGCATATAAGCTTATAATATACGAGGGTAAGTCAATTATTATCCGCAATTTAGTTATAATTTTGTTTATGTTGGTAGTACTGTCGTGTTGCGTAGATGACGCATGCGTGGTTTAATTGTTATTATGTCTGTGCAGCTTTGATGCTGCTAGGTTAGTTCAATTATCACTGCCCTGCCGTTAACCATAGCTGATCCGTTTTCTGTTTGCACCAAAGAAGAGCAACGTTCAGCGATCCGTTTTTTGTGGTCGGAAGGTGTATCAGGGGCCGAAATTCATCGAAGACTTTCGGTAAAGTACGGAGTGTGTTGCCGCAACGGAGTGTCTACGAATGGATTGAAAAATTCAAAAATGGTCGTACAAGTGTTACGCACGACGAAGGAGCCGGACGACCGTTTACCGCCACAAATGAGGAAAACATTGAGCGTGCACATGACGTGGTTTTCTTAGACAGACGAGTAACTATCGATGAAGTGGCACATCGTCTGCAAATTAGTTACGGTTCTGCCTACGAAATCATCCACAACAGACTTGGGTTTCATAAAGTTTGTGCAAGACGGTTCCCAAAACAACTCACATAGTTGCATAAACAAACGCGCTTGGACATCTGCCAAAAACATTTGTATCGCTATGGTAAAGAACGGGACATCTTCTTAGACAGAATCATCACTGGTAACAAAGTATGGATCCATCATTACGAGCCGGAAAGTAAACGGCAGAGTATGGAATCGAAACATCCAAATTCGCCCTGCCAAAAAAAGTTCAAGCAAGACCCAACCATCGGCAGGAAAACTAATGCTTACGGTTTTTTGGGACTCACAAGGCCCAGTACTGGAATATTATGAGGAAAGGGGGACGACAATAAACAGTGCGCATTGCAGTGAGATGCTTACTGCCAAGCTGAAGCCTGCAATTCGAAGCAAACGCCGAGGACTGCTGTCGAAAGGTGTTGTGTTGTTGCACAACAATGTCCGTCCACATACTGCTGCCCACACTACTGAAACGCTCCAGAAACTCAACTTTGAAGTACAGGATCATCCTCCGTATGTCATCCTCCGTCCTGATCTTGCCCCTTCTGACTACCGCTTGTTTGGTCCACTCAAAGAGGCATTAAGGGGCCGTCGATTTACCTCGGACGAAACAGTGAAAGAAGCGGTGCATTCCTGGCTTGGCTTGCAGCTCAACCGAAAACCTTCTTTTATGAGGGCATCAGGATGCTTGTGCAACGATGGACCATGTGCGTTGAAATGCAAGGGGACTATGTTGAAAAACGATGTACATATTAGTTTCCTATTTGTATTGCGATATAATTTATAACTACAATGCGGATAATAATTAACTTACCCTCGTAGTAACATTTTCCTCGATTATACAGTGCAGTATAAAATCGAGGATAGCGGGATCTGTAACATAAATTACATGAATAGTAGTTAATCTTAAACCTTGAACATTGAAGAGATATTTATTGTAGATAAGTTGAGTTTCGATGTAGTTAGCTGAATTCTAATAAAAATCTTTAAATATAAATTAAAATGTTTATTTCTGATATTTTCTAGATAACTTTCAACATAAGTTCGAAGCTTTACATGAGAACATGAAGTGAAAATTTTGTTGCGTTTGAAAAATAATGTCGAATCTGTCTTGGATTTTAACTTTCGGATGGAAGATTGAAAAACTAGTACATCGCCACAAATGTCGGCGAGATACCGTATTTAATACTTTGAAAACTCATTTACTACTATGCAGAGGATTACATTCTCCTTCATTGACTTTCAGTTCATTCATCATAAAATGAAATTTCTAATAACTTATACTTATTAACTTATTTAAAATTAATATGTTTTACTCGCTTAATAATCGACTGGCGGTCTTTGTTTTGCAACAAAATATAAAGAGTTAATGCAAGTCACAACCCAAGCTGTGAATATTGGATCAAAAGAGTTACTGATACTACGGTTACCTGCTGATATTACGGTAATTCGCTTTTCAGAATTATTCATTCGGCTTCCATGGAAACTGCATACTCGACTGCTTATAAAAATAATTTTACCGATAGCTACTTCTGAACTCGATCATAATACCTCAACGGGTGTGCTTGCCAGTTCTTTATCGTTACTTTGAAAAAAAAAAAGGAACGATATTTCTAACGTGATAAAATAAATTTTTCTAACTCAATCCTTGAATTTCAAATGTTACTTCACTTGCACATAAAGCATTTACTTAGCTCTTTTTTGTGTTTCAAAAAATAGGTAGGTTTAAGATTATATTTTCCTTTATTTTCTTTTTAAATTTCCTTGTTTCTGATTTTGTATAAATAAAAGAAAGATGCGAATATATGTACATGTTGTTGAATACAATTATTAATGTATTCAACAATTCAGCCTGTTAATTCATGCAACCATTCAGATATATTCATAACAAAATATTTCATAAAAAATTTGAATCTAAGGTAGAGAAGTATTATTAGTTCTCTCTTTTAATAACATAAAGGTATAGTTTTGTAGAAAGTGTGATAAAAATTCATCTAATAAAGAAATTATTCTAAAACTATAATTAAATTCAATTTATTATTATGTTTAGACATTTCAAACGATTACTTTTTCATATGGATCTTATTATGTTTATGTTATTTCTTATTATGTTGGCTAAACTCACCTAACACGCTGCTTACGGACTTTATTTAAGCCCTAGTAAAATATGACTTCAAACAACTATGCAATTCCATAGCTATCACAGCTCTAACCCAGCGGGTTGGTCTAGTGGTGAACTCGTCACCGCAAATCAGCTGATTTTGAAGTCGAGAGTTCTAAGGTTCAAATCCTATTAAAGGCAGCTACTTTTATATGGATTTGAATACTAGATCGTGGATACCGGTATTCTTTGGTGATTGGGGTTCAATTAAACACACGTTTCAGGAATCGTCGGCCTGAGACTGTACAGGACTACAGTTCATTTACATTCATACATATCATTCTCATTCATCCTTTGTAGTAATACCTTATGGTGGTTCCGGAGGATAAACAGAGAAAAGAGGCTAAACAGAAAGAGTTTGGTTGTTGGATGTATTACCAAGAAACCTAACACGCCTGATCAATATTTAATGTTATTGATTGTAATGCAAATATTATATGTTGCAAGAAAATAAATTTGTTTTCTTTTATTTTATCTAGTTTTTTAAGTGAAAATAAACGTAAGTTTTATTTACTAACTCGATCTCTATAGTAATACATTTTTCGGTAGTTGTCTCCTTTGTTTTTTAATAGAATTTTAATTCTACTTCTCTGTCTACAAACATTTTCTGAATTTAATAAACTGATAACTCCTTAAAGTTAACCAGTGAAAATATCATAAAGGACTAACCCTTTGTATTATTTTATTCATATTTGAAGCTGCAAGACAGCTTACAGTAGTTTCATTCAGGATGGGAGGATGAAAGATTTGTTTGTACTTAAATTTACACTATCGTAATCACATATAAATATAATACGACTATTAATTTAACTCATAATTCTATAACTAATGCCCGCGCAAAGATTTAAATAACAAAAATTTAAAGATTATCGCTTTGTATATGCGCTTATATATATTGTCGCGGATCGACCAAGATATTGAGAGGTTGACAATTTAGAATGTTTATATAATTACAGTTTATTGGTTTAAAATGTTCATAAGTACAACCAGACATATTAATAATAATAATAATTTTTTTTTTTTTTTTGAGGAGTGAGGTGGAAATGTATTTACGCACGGAGTTTCGGGCTCCCGCTGATGGTATTATCCAATCACTATCAGCAGACTACCGACTAAAACCAGCCCCTTTCTACCAGGGCTCGATCCGGAACCATTTAACACATTACTTCCGGTCGAGTCCTCCTATACTAGCCTGTTAGGTGCTACCTAATTTTCAGGACTATCCAGGTCAACCTTTTTGGCCCTGAGTATGTTGCCGACGAATCGGGCTACGCTTTCCCAGCTGCTCAGGTCACGGAGTATCATCGCAACCACGTTGTGGGGACTCAGTGCTCCGTGATCCGCCTCTAGTGTCGCTCGATCTGCCGCCCACCGAGCACATTTGAAAAAGGTGTGCTCAGCGTCGTCCCGTACACCGGGACAATACAGGCAGTCGGGGGACGGCGCTTTCCCTATGACATGGAGGTAAGCGCGGAAGTACCCGTGACCCGTTAAAAATTGGGTCATGTAGTACTCCACTTCTCCATGCCGTCGCTCCGTCCACGGTCTGACCAGAGGAATAAGCCTTGCGGTCCATCGTCCTCTGGTCTCGTGGTCCCAGGTCTCTTGCCATGCGAGGTTCCTCGTTGGCAATGGTCACCCGGTCTTCACCTGCCCATCGCCTCCTGCAGATCGCCTGGCGCTTCCTTGCTAAAGTAGCAATGGGTATGTCGCCGGCGACCACAAGTACTGCAGGCTTGGAGACCGTCCGATACGCGGAAGCGACTCGCAAGGCTGCGGTGCGTTGCACCTGCGCGAGCCGCTTCCGGTTTCTCGCAACTCTTAATGCCTGGGCCCACACTTCCGACCCGTATAACAGGTCGATACCAACCCGATATCCACACCGTGGATATCAGCAATCGCCTTCTGCTGGCATTCGGTCCGCCGACATTCGCCATAAGCCGGCTGAGAGCAGTTACGGCTCTCGCAGCTTTGTCGGCGGCTGTACGAAGCTGCTCAGCAAAGCTGAGTTTCCGGTCAATCATCATACCGAGGTACTTTGCGGCCGGCTTGGTCTCGACAACCTCTACCCCGACCCGCAGGGAGAGAAGGGTGTCGATACGTTTCTTCGTGAGAACTACGATCTCCGTTTTGCTGAGGGCTAGAGAGATACTCTGGGCCCTTGTGCGTCTCAGAGTGTCCTAGTGGTATAACTTATTGTCAGTGTCTTTTTGGCTGTCGGTCGTGTGTGTACCTTCCAACAGTATTGAGGTTTTCTGATTTTAAGGCTGTATCATATTAAAGCGCATATTAATTTAGACTCAGCATCTGTAGCTCTGCTACGGTGTGATTGGCGTGAATTTGTACGACGCGTACTCGCCTCAACGCGGCGAAAGGGTGGCAACGACTGCTGGTCATCAGGCCCTGTGACAGAAAAGAGGCTTTGCCTCTTAGTCCTTCTGCGCTCTTGTCAGAGCGGGGGCCATAATCTGTGGTTCATTGTTGTACGTCTAGTACTACAATCAATCGTTCCAGTAGCGGCGAAGAGGTACGTAGCGTGACAGGAGAACGTAAGGGTCTCCAGCTGCCCGTACTCGCTGCGGGCAGTCGTCACATTGTGGGCTTGCCCAAATCAGCTATAGGAGACAGCGAGACTTTCGGATCTAGTTCATTTAGGGAAACTTCGGCCATGTCCGATTTCCAAGTAGTTAAGCAGTCCAGGCGGAAGAGGAAACCAGCGCCGGTGCCATCAGCAAGCTCCTCCGAGGACGAGGTAAGTGAGGCGATGGACACAGGGGCACCCACCCAGGTGCGGTCCTCCCCTGCAGCTGAAGCATTTAAAAGTTCTAAGGGCAGACCTGGTAGTTCTGCCCCACTGTTGAAAGTAGTCCAGGAGGACCTGGACTACTTAGTAGATTTTCTTTCGCTTCCAGGCGGGTTCAGCTCGGGAGTGAGGAAGACAATTCTCCCCCGGCTGGGTAAGCTGAGGGAAGCTTTTGTGGCGGTTAGTGAGGGTTTCGAGGCCTTGGCCTCCAAGCCCCAAGAGGTCAAGGTTCCCAAAGTGGTCGTTCAGGCCCCGGTGCAGCCGAGGCGCTACGCCGAGGTCCTGAAGTCCAAACGTGAGGCCAGCAAGGCGGTAAAGAAGCCCGAGGTAATTTTTGTAAATAAGGCAGAGGGCTCGAATACCACTAGCCAGGAATTAAAGCGCGATTTCCGCGAAGCCCTTCGTGGTGACCGGAATCAGCTTAGGATTCGCGATATTAGGGAGACCAGCAAGGGTTTAGTCGTCGTTGCTGACAATAAGGAGACAGTCCAGGTCATCAAGGACTCTCCAGCGGTGCAGAAGCATAAGGTCAAGGTGGACCCCAAGCGATTGAGGAAGCCCCGAGTCATTATATATGACATCGAGCGGAGTCTCTCCGATGAGGAGGTTCTGTCTCTCATCCAGGAGCAGAACACTGATTTGGATGCGGCCACGTTCAAAGGGCAGTGTAGGTTAGTCTTTAAGACTGGAAAGCGTGATGCCTCTCGGTATCACGGAGTGTTTGAATTAGGTGCTGGTCTCCACCAGAAGGTTTTGTCCGAGGGTAGGGTCTTCGTTGATTTTGCCTCTTGCCGCGTCAAGGAATACCTTGATGTGCAGAGGTGCTTCAAGTGTTGTAGGTTTGGCCACAGGGCCAAGTTCTGTAAATATGCGTCGGTCTGCGCGCATTGTGGTGAAGAGGGCCACAAGCGTGAGGATTGTCCGCAAAAGAAGGAGGCTCCGGTCTGCGTTAACTGCAAGCGGTTACGCAGAAATCATAGGCACTCCATCAACAGTAGGGAGTGTGGTAGCTATTTGAGAGCGGTTGAGGTCTACTTCAACTCGCTCGATGGTTAGGTTCGGTCAACTCAATGCCCAGGGTGCCTATGCGGTCCAAGTCGAGTTAGGTAACGTCGTTGAAAACCGGAGCCTCGATGTCTTGCTTCTTCAACACCCGTATGTTGTCAAGGGTGATCTGCCAGGTTTTTCAGGCTGGAATAAGTTCCACGTAGGTGATAGTAAATCCATCGTTCTGTGCAGGAAGTCTATTGATAGTGTTTTTATACGGCAGACCTCTGACACGCATCACGTCGTTGTTAAGCTTGCTGTGGATGGTGTCGACCTAGTTGTGGTTAGTTCGTACTTTCAGTACAGAGATCCCACTGAATTACATTTGGAAAGATGGGATAGAATTATCAGGCTGGTAGCGGGTCTTCCTATTCTTATAGGTGTTGATGCGAATGCCAAATCGCTTCTTTGGCACAGTGGGATCACAGACGACGGCGGAGAATTGCTAGATGGCTTCATCACGCAGCATCGATTAGAAGTGTTTAACGTCGCCGGCAAGTCGGCAACGTTCGCCGGCGCTGTGGGATTGCGGAGGACCTTCCTTGGTACCAACATTGATGTTACCATAGGCAAGGATATCCCAGGTAGGATTCAGAACTGGTCTGTAGTCGATGATTGCGAAAGCGACCATCGGCTCATTGTCTTTGAGTGGTTAGGTGGGCTGCGCGATGTCTTTAGGGCGGACGTCCCTTTCTGCAGGGGCGCTTCCTGCACAGGCGGGCGGATTGGCCCAAGTTTTCGAACATTCTTGCGGCCAGGATGCGGGTGTTCACTCGTACCCTGGACGAGGTCCCATTAGATAACCTGGCAGAGGATTTCTCTTCTGCGGTGGTTGAAGCCGCAGAACTCTCAATCCCCCGAAGTACGGGTCGAGAGAGAATAGCTGGTTGGTGGTCTCGGGACTTGACTGCGGTAAAACAAGCCGTGGGCCGACTCAGGAGAGCCGCACAGCGTGCGCGTGATCCTGACCGGCGCGAGGCCTTATTTGCGGAGTACCGTCAGAAAAGGAACGAGTATTTTCATAGAATTAGGACTTCTAAACGAGATTCCTGGCGCTCTTTTGTCCAAGAGCAAGGGAATAAAGACCCTTGGGGAGTTGTTTATCGTATTCTTGGTCATAAACATAGAAAGGACAATCTTCTGTCGGCTCTCTCGACCCAGGACGGCGTTGTTGTTGAGAAAGATCGGGTTCTATCTCTTCTGATGGACGATCTGCTCCCCGATGATACCGAGGTTGGTGAGACCTCGTATCACCGGAGAGTTCGAGCGGCGGTTATAAGTTTCACTACGGACTCTGTGTCTTTGGAGATTACTGAGGCGGAAGTCCGCCAGGTAATCTGTAGCCTTGCTAGGAACAAAGCCCCCGGATATGATGGTATCACGGTGGAGCTCCTTGTTCGCACCCTGCCCGTAATTCTTGGCCCGTTGACTAGGGTATTCAATAGGTGTTTGTTTGCCGGGTATTTCCCGGCTTGTTGGAAGCGAGGAATTCTGAAGTTGTTGTTCAAGGGTGGCGACAAGGACCCCACCGTTAGTTCTTCTTACCGTCCTCTAACGCTCTTACCAGTTGTTGGAAAACTTTTCGAAAAGGTTCTTTACCTCCGCATTAATAGTAGGCTCACATTAAATCACATGCTGATGGCTTTAGACCCGGTAAGAGCACAGAGGATGCGATTATTAGGGTCCTGAATCTGGCTTCGGGCAGCGAGTGCAAGTATGTACTTGGTGTCTTTTTGGACATATCCGGGGCATTTAATAACTTGTGGTGGCCCTCTGCCTTGTTCCAATTGCAGAAGCGTGGTTGCACGCAGGAAGAAATTAGGACTCTCTCGAGTTATTTCAGCGATAGAACTGTCGTCCTTCGTGACGGCAGTTCGCAAGTAGGAAAGACCCTGTCTAAAGGATGTCCGCAGGGCAGTGTATTAGGTCCACTCGTCTGGACCATCGAGTTTGACTCTCCCATGCGGTTGCGCTTGCCTGATGGCTGTCGCGTCGTGGCTTATGCCGACGGTGGGCTGCTGCTGGTTGAGGGTAATTCGCGTGCTGAGATCGAGCTTAGAGCGGCACAGGCATGTAGGGTTTTGCGGTTGTGGTCTTCAGCATAAGATGGTTTTCAGTGCGGAGAAAACCACTATGATGTTTTTGAAGGGCCGTTTAGCTGCAACTCGCCATCCGCGGGTTGTGATGGACGGTCGGTCTATTAGGTATGTCACTTTTCAGAAATATCTGGGTGTTATCCTTGATGAGAGGTTTCTCTTCAAGGAGCACCTTCAGTATGTGGCGAAGAAGGCAATTAATGCTTTCTTCGGCGTCCGTAGAGTGGTCCATCCCGATTGGGGGTTGAATTTCCGTACCATGCGGATTCTTTATAAAGGCGTCTGTGAGGCCATTATGTTGTACGCTGCGCCCGTCTGGGCTCATCGTTTACAACACCAAAGCTATAGGGACATTATTTTACGAGCCCAGCGTCTTCTTCTTTTAGCGGTTGTCGGTGGTTACAGGACTGTCTCGCGAGAGGCAGTGACTGTGATCGCAGGCATCAAACCTGCGGATATTTCGGCTACGGGACGTAGCCAGCGGTATGTTGCTAGGAAGGCTGGGCTTCTTACTACTGGGCGTATGCGTGAGATCGAAGACCAAGGTTTTGACTCTTGGCAAGATAGATGGAACACTTCTTTGACAGGTCGTTATACGCATGGTATATTCCCCGATGTTAGAGAGTTGCGAGCAATTAGCTGGGTATCCCCCAATCGGCATACCACTCAGTTCCTTTCAGGGCATGGTGCGTTTAGGGAGAAATTGGCTAAGTTTAGGTTGTTTGATTCCGGCTTCTGTCCGGACTGTAGGGTCGATGAAACTGTGGACCATGTCCTCTACATATGTCCCCGGTACGAAGCTGAACGTACCAGAGTTACTAGGGAACTCGAGAGAGTAAACTCTGTTTTTGATCTACGAGTCAACTGGAGGACTCGAAGAGAGTGGAAAATAGTTGCTGGCTTCCTTCGCTTCCTCGCCCTGAGCAGGACCGCCGAAGAAATTTAGTAGGTGATAGCAACCTGGGTGGCTAGGGACCGCCTGGGCAGTTGACTGGCCGAAGGTAGGCGCTTTGGCAGCGTGCCTCGGTTAGATGTATTGGTGGTATGCATTGAATCAGGCTGTCGGCGGAGTTGCGGCCGTTGTCGGCGGGCGGGATTATTCTTGCCCGGCGGGTGCGGTCGCGCTTTGACGAGGGCATTTTGAGCTAAAGTCACTGTCGGCGGGGCTTCTCTGGGTGCTGCTTAGGTGGTACGTAGGGGAGTCTCGGCGGCAATTGCGAAAGATGGTGAATGTCACGCGGGACTCCGCGATGGCGCTGTACGGGAGTAGGCGTTTATTCTCCTCTCCCGGGCAGACCGGAACGGAGTCAGACAGAAACTCATTAGAGTATTAAGCGGGGTTCTTAAGGGAACTAGGTCTAAATTTCGATGTTAACTTTAGTGGGAAGTTTATTGTTGAGGTTGTTAGTGCGGATCTGAGACATTCAGAAAGTGGCTCTTTATAGTAGGATCTAGGCGCGGGGTCTTCTTTCCGCGGTTAGGTTTCTAGCTTAGTTCTTGAGGGCGACGTGGTAGCTGCAGGTGTCCGTTGTCTTCATTCTGAAGGCATACACATGTAAATCTATCTCGGGGTGAATTTTTACCGATGTAGATGTCCCTTGGGGCATCTGCATCGGTGGCATCTCTGCGGGGTCTAAACTGTAAGCTGTGGTGCGCATCAGTTTGAGGGCGAGAAGAAGTCCTCCGTTAAAGCCACTGCTGGCTAGGAACGGAGTGGGTGGTGTAGCGACCGGACACGCTACGAGGTGGGTTCTTCACCCCTCGGGGGGGGGGGGGGAATCGAGATGAGAGCTAGAGACAATCCATCGTCCAGCCAGGCACCGACTCTGTGCATGGCCCGACTGAGCCTCAGTTGGGCGCGCTCCACGTCGCGGTCTGCGACAAGTAGCGCAACGTCGTCAGCGTACCCAACCAAGGCAGATTCTTCAGGCATCTCCAGCCTCAGCAAGCCATCGTAGACGGCGTTACAAAGGTCGGGGCCGAGAATCGACCCCTGCGCCGCCCCTGACGTGATCGTAGTCCTACGCCAGCCTGCTGCGGTCTCGTAAGTGAGACCGCGGTTCCTCAGGTATGTGTCTACCATTCTCAGAAGATATTGAGGCATAGGTATTGAAAAGAAGGTATTGGAACGAATGCTCTAGGGCCCGAATCATATCGCTCCACCGTGCGGAGTTGAACGCGTTTTTTACGTCCAACGTAACGAGAAGGACCACACGTCGCGAAAAATGATTGTGGTCCTCTGCTCGCCGCACTGCCTCATCAACCTCCTGAATTGTGTCTAGGGTCGACCGACCCTGCCGGGAACCGGACTGGTTAGGTGACAGGCCACCTGCCTGATTCATCGCCGTAACAAGTCTTTTCTTTAACAGCTTCTGGGCGGTAGGAGGACGGCGACTCTGGGTTTTCTTTTCCTTTGGGAATTAGCACAAGACGCGCGGTCTTCCACCTGGCGCTAAAAGACCCAGCCTTCAGACATGCATTATACATGTCTAGTAGAAGACGGGGGCTGCAACGCCCCACTAGTTTGAGTACCTCGGCCGGTATACTGTCGGGACCAGGGGCTTTTTTGCATTTCAGCGACCGTAGGAGTCCTTCCAGTTCCTCCATCGAGAAGAGCGGGCAGTCGCTGATGTCGCTGAAGTCCCGCTCGGCACGGACCGAGTGGGCCGGGAACAACGTCTTAACGACGTGTTCCGCTTTAGCCTCGTCTAGTGGAGCTGGTGACCGCGAGACCCCCAATCGCCGAGTTACTATTTTGTAACCTAGCCCCCAAGGGTCTGAATCCACAGTCTCCGTCAGTTCTCTCCAGCAGCGTGCCTTGCTCACGTTGATGGCTCGACGGAGCCGCTTCTTTGCCGTCTTATACTCGGCTGACCTGGCGTTCGCGTCTATGCGATTCCTCGCACGTTGCGCCACTCGCCTTAGTCGAAGACACTATCGGCGCAACCCCGCAATCTCCGGTGTCCACCAGTATAGGGGTCGCTTCTGGTGCCTCGGCCCCCCGTGGGGCATGGAAGCGGGCGTGGAAGGGGCATGCAGAAGCGATCAGTCGCATAGTCGTAGCAACTACGGCTTCAGCGCCAGCGCCCCCCCCCCCCGTTGGTGAAATTTTCAGGGGCTACCACCCCTGAGGAGATCTTTCTGTTGAATTTATTCTCGTCGATTTTGTTGACGTTATATCTTTTCACCAACCGTGGGGGCCCCGGGCGCTCTTGTGTAACATCTAGGACTCTAAATGATGATGTATTGGCTACCGGTATAATCCTCGAGGACTCTCCAGTCCTGAACGAGCGTGACCCAGCTCTTCGGAGGTGAGGGAAATATCAGGAATGGCTTCCAAATATCCTGGGCGGCGGAACGTCGTCGTGTTACC
Organism: Lycorma delicatula; assembly: GCF_047948215.1. Taxonomy (NCBI): domain Eukaryota; kingdom Metazoa; phylum Arthropoda; class Insecta; order Hemiptera; family Fulgoridae; genus Lycorma; species Lycorma delicatula. The sequence continues at coordinate 44,684,184 of NC_134455.1, read as the reverse complement.
TGTATTGAGAATCACTAATCCAGTACGTGCCGCCATGTCCAGAATGTATTTCCCTCTGGAGTTGGTATGCGCCATACCCCAGTCTACCGCCCTGGAGTTGAAGTCCCCAGCTACCACCATCTCACCAGCGGCAGCGAGGATGACATCCTCCAGCGCGTCAACTTTCCGGCGAAAGTCCGCTATCGAATCATTTGTGGTGAGGTAACAGCTAAAAATCGTCACTTCACTGCAGCAGATCCAAACGAAACCCTCGCCTGCGCCGTGCCTCCGAACTTGGGCTCTGCTGCGATACGGAATCCATATCGCGGCAGTCCCGAGCGAGTCTCGGAACCATTGGGAGTCGTCACGGTCCCGGTACTGCTCGCTGATCAGCACCAAATCGGCCCTGTCTCTGGCTAGCTGCAGCAGCAAGTCATCAGCTAGCCGGCTCCTGTTAAGGTTGGCCTGTATTATGTTCAACATTTTAACGGAGCCTTCTCTTCGCCTGCTCCAGGGCTGCCCGGAAGACCTGACACTCCCTTGTTCCAGGTGCGTGAGCCAGCTGCAAAGCGTTCACCCCTTTTTCTTGGCAGAGCATGCACCGAAGGGGGACGGAACACCCCTTAGCTTTGTGCTCCACTAACCCGCACTTATGGCAGAGCCCGCTTCGGTCAGGCCCCTTACATCCACGAGCCAGATGCCCATACCCATGGGACCTGTGCCCTGGGTCTGATTTGACAGTACAACCAGCCAATCCTTATCTTGGATTGGCTGAGTAGTCTGGAAGCAGCCTTTTCTTCAATTTCTATTAATGCTGCTTTCTGCCCCCTGGAATTAACACTGGTAACACTAACTCGGCAGTCTCCTAGCTCCGAGCTCCGAGCTCTCTTTTCAGTGCTCCTTCCACATCCTCCGTGACACAGTCTAGATCTCGGATTTCGAGTGTCTCCCTCGATTCCAGATTGTGGACTACGGCTCCTTCTCCGAGGACAGACTTTAGGACAGCGCTAAAGGCCTTTTTGTCTTTGGTAGCGCTGCCGAGTTCAATCAGGACATCTCCCGCCCTAGTTTTCCTTATTGCCGCTACCTCTGCTTCAGTCTCTTCCAGTTTCACCCCCTTCCGAATTTGACTGAGCGTTTCGGCCCACGATTTCCCCTCGGTCTTTTTAATGAGAATCGCTTCTCTAAGATTCTTCCTCTTTTTCAGATTTTTCTTTTGTCTGCTGCCTCTGGAAGATTTTTGTTGCTCCTTTGTAACCTCTTTATGTTCAGAGCTCTGGCCCTTCTTTTTTCCGTTCTTATTTCCTACTAGTGTCCACGGATGAAATTCACTAGTGTCCTCGGATGTAAGGGGACTCGGGTGGGACCCGCTCGTGGATGGTATTGGTGCCTTGTTTCCACCAGAGTCTCTTTTCTTCTTCTTCTCTGTCTTGGACTGTTTCTGGCTGGTCGATATTACACTATCCTTCGACTCGCAGTGTTCGTGGCAGCATCCACCACAACTCCTGTTCGTGTGATCCTGCTTTACGCCTCGAAGTCTTCTATTAAGGCAGACCTCAGCGAGCCCGTTCTTTATATCTATGGACACGTTTTTTTGTCTGCCTGTAACGGTGACCATGTTTTTGATAATTGCCTTGTATCTTTGCAGATGTTTGGCAGCGCCTCCTTCCAAGGTGTTTCCAGAGTAAGAAACAGTATCTTGGCTGTTCGCCGTTGTACCCAAAATCTTCTTATAGAAATTTTGTAAATAATTATTTAATTTAGTTAAATTTGGCTAACCAAAAGTCGAGAAAAAATAATAAAAATATCATAAGGGACAGGAATCGTGTAACAATCTGTGTTTGGTTAAAAGATTTTGACAGAGTCCCGTTTACGCTTGGGCAGGTAAGACTTGAGATAGGCTTAACCTCCTCAACTCTCTCTGCAGTATGTTTATTTCTTTATTATTTGCGAATAAATATAATACAAACTGAACGTTAGGGCGTATCCCGTACGCACCAAAACGTAACAGCTGTCCGAATAACGCGCGTTGTTTTCACTTGCTAGATTAGCAGACGATACCGGAAAGCGTCCCCTGGACTACGTCACCAGAGAGCGCGCCATCCGTCCGTACAAACCAATCTAGAAGCCACGTGCTTAACCTCAAAAAGCAGTTACTCCTAACCTATACCTCCACGAGGTAGATAAGTAGGTCAACTTGCCTATAGAGTAGCACGTCACAAAAACTGCACGAGACAGCACTTCCGTGGGAAAGCTGGTGCTGCCTAACCTATATTCGCCACGAGGTGAATTAATAGGTTAGACTGATAGGAGAAAAGAAAATATAATAATAAATAACTAAAAGAGGAAACGAAATCACGAAAGATCGCAAATAAGATGAAGAAAAAGTAAAAAAAAGAAAGAGTGTGGATGTGAAGCAAATAAACGGAAAATTTAAAAACTAACACCACGTGGCCCGTAGGACCATCACGTAAAACACTCAAAACACACACACACACAAAACACAAAAAAGTACATACAAACAACCAGCACACACTACTACACACACCAAACACAATAATTCACTGAGAATCGAAATAAAACCACTTTTCTTAACAAAACTCCAGTAGCACAGCGAGTAGCACTTCTGCACTCTAGCACTTCCTAACCTCCAATCCATAATAATAATAATAAATAATAATAATAATAATAATAATAATAATAATAATAATAATAATAATAATAATAATAATAATAATAATAATAATAATAATAATAATTCAATAATAATATAATATAATATAATAATAATAATAATAATACAGGAACTGTCCTGTATACAAAGACGAAGTAGCTGTGCAGGAAGTAAAAACCCTGCAAAAGGTCAGCTACTTTGAAGCAAAGAAGATCGTAAATGCCCGCAGACCTAGAGCAACAAAAAACCTATGCTCAGGCTGCGGCTGCTGTTCCTGCTCCTGCTCCAGTGGCTGTTTTTTTTTTTTTTTTTTTTTTTTTTAGGGCGAAAAACGGTTGAACGTTATCATCGCCCGGAAAATAAATAAATAAAAGTAATTAAAGTTGTTAGATAAAATTAAAACTTAAACCTACTATCACAGAAACAAAATCCGGAATGGGTGTAAAAGGCCCATTCTCGGATAACAAAAACACTAACATGTAACTTAAAACTACGTTAAAAACTATCACATTAAAAATAAATAAAACTTAAAACTAAAAAAGGAGATAAAACTTAAAACTATTACGTTTAAAGTCTTACAACTAATATCACAAAAATCTTACAACTAATATCACAGACGAATTTAAAAAACAAACAAAAAAACAAAAAAATATGAATATATATATATATATATATAGAAAAAAAGAAAAGAAAAAAAAAAGTTCCGATAGGGAGTGTAAAAGGCTCACTACTCGGATAACAAAAACAATACATAGGACAATACATACAATTACAAAAGAATACATACTTATTAAATTTTTTGTATTAACCCTATACTACGTAAAAACATAAACATCCGGTTTAAAACCTCCTTATCATCACGCAAGATACCACGGATGTTACTAGGTAGTTTAAATTTACGACGCAATGCCGCATAACATATGCAGTCCACGAGTATGTGGCGCACAGTCACGCGGCAGTTGCATCTTGCGCATAGAGGTGGTTGTCCTCTTGTAAACAGGTACTCGTGTGTGACTATCGTGTGTCCTATCCGCAATCGACAGAGAACTACTTCCTCACGCCGGGGTTTTCTGTATGAGGAGTTCCATGGTAATACAGAATCTTTAATCTGACGGAGTTTATTATCAACGGTAGCTGTCCAATCACCTTGCCACCTTGTTCTTAATAATTGTTTTACATAGTTAATGAAATCAGAAGTAGCAACTCGGGTGGTGAAAGGAGGCTGGTTACATGCTTCTTTAGCAGCGGAATCTGCATGTTCATTACCTGGAATCCCTACGTGGCTAGGGACCCAGCAAAAACTTAATTCTGTGTTGCGATTATTCAACTCAGCGATTGCGTTGTAAATTTCAATGACGATAGGATGTTTGGAACAAAAGTTTTTTAAGGCTTGGAGAGCACTACACGAGTCACTGCAAATAAGAATTTTTCTATGTTTAGGATTAATGATGTTTAGAGCCTTATTTATAGCGTATAGTTCAGCGGTAAACACACTCGTAATACCGGGTAGACCAAACATATAAGTTCTCTCATTAACAACAAATGCACACCCAACTGTATCGTTTTGTTTCGATCCATCAGTGTATACAACCGCGTCTGGTTTCATCTGGGAGAGAACACACTGAAACATTTGCTGAAAGACAATAGATGGTGTTGATTGTTTATTGTATGTGGTCAGGTCAAAATTAAAATTTATAAGGTTTATTCTCCACGGAGGATATGAGCAAGGATATATAGGAAAGAATGACGGTTTGTCAACATTATATATGCTGCAGCAGACGCCAGGTACGGATACCTACCGGTGCAGTACGACGTGGATGGTCCTCATACTTTCCTAGATTAGGATTTCTAAAGACTGACTCAAGAGCCGGGTGATTTGGTTGTCCTCTGAGACGAGCAAAATACGATAATAAAAGCTGGTCTCGTCTATCCCAAAGTGATGGTTCACCACAGTCTACAAGTAAGCTTGCGACAGGACTAGATCTAAACGCGCCTGTGGCAAGCCGAAGGAAAGCATGATGTACACTATCCAGCATTTTAAGCACGGTTTGACGAGCTGAAGAGTAGGCCACACAATCGTAATCTAAACGGGAGCGAACAAAGGAATAGTAGAAACTTATCATACATGATCTATCGGCTCCCCAGTTGGTGTTAGTAAGGACTCGCATCATATCTAGAATTTTGGAACATTTTGTTTTCAATTCTTTTAAATGTTTGACCCAAGTAAGACGGCTATCAAAAAATAAACCTAAAAACTTGACGTAAGTAGAGATAGTAATAGTCTCACCGTTCAGAAAAATTTGCGGAATAGAAGGGTTTCGTAGCCGAGAAAAAACTACACATTTTGTTTTTTCGAATGAAAATGTGAAACCAGTAACCCTGGACCAAGCTTCAAGGTGAGATATAATGTTGTGCAGTAGTCTCTCTGCTGTAGGTGCCGAACGGCTTGCAATGTAGATAGCAAAGTCGTCAGCAAATAGAGAGCATGAGACAGGAGCCTGAACACATTTGCTAATATCGTTTATGGCTACAGAAAATAAGGTGGCACTTAATACACTACCTTGGGGCACTCCATTCTCCAAGATGACACTATCTGAGAGCGAATCATCCACACGAACACGAGCCGTTCAGTGATTTAAGAATCCCCGGATAAAAGCAAGCATATTGCCCTTGATTCCCCATTTTTTGAGAGTGTTAAGAATACCACGTCGCCAGGCTGTGTCATACGCCTTTTTTATATCGAAGAAGATAGCGACGAGGTGCTGCCGATTTAGGAAAGCGTTTTGTATGGCTGTTTCCAGTGACACTAAATGGTCAATAGAAGATCGTCCTTGTCGAAAACCACACTGTTCTGGAGATAGAAAGCCATGTTTCTCCAAGTACCATGTAAGTCTGCGGTTTACCATTCTCTCCATTATTTTACACAAAACGCTTGTTAATGAAATAGGGCGGTAGCTTGAGGGGTTCGTTTGGTCTTTACCAGGTTTTAGTACTGGTATAATAAATGCTTCAGACCAGCCGGGTGGGAAGACTTGTTCGGAGAATAAACCGTTGAAAATATTCAAAAGTTGTTGTAGTGCCGAATTAGGAAGGTGTGAAAGCATGGAAAGGCGAATGTTGTCCGGTCCAGGGGAAGTGTCCCGTGAATTTTTAAGTGCATGTAACAATTCTTTAAATACGAATGTAGTGTTTAATTCACCAACCGAATCACCAATGTTTAACGATAATACTTCTATTTGTATCGTCGATTCCTAATAGCATTTTTGCAATCATCGTTCCACCATGGAACGAAAGGACGTCTAGGATTACCCGATGTTTGTGGGATATATCTGTTGGCATTCTCAAGTATCATGGACGCAAAAGAAGAATACTGGTAGAGGATGTTCGCTCCATCGTCATACTGAGATTGGAATGCTTTATGGTATCCGTTCCAATCTGCCTTTTCAACAATCCATCTCCGTGGTCTTCTTTTAATCTCGCAGTCTACACCGAAACCAATAATAATTGGTCTATGATCACTGCCGTGAAAGTCATCACAAACCGACCAATTAAAATGAGGGAGCACATTCGGTGAGCATATGGAAAGATCAAGGTTAGATACAGCACCAGTTGATAAGGACATAAATGTGTGTGATCCATTGTTCAGTAGGCAAAGGTCAAAATCTTGTCTCAATCTGTTTATCATATTTCCTCGAGTGGAGCAGAAGGTTGAGCCCCAGGAAATATGATGGGCATTGAAGTCTCCTACTATTAACGATGAAGATGGTATTTGTGTGAGGAGATTTGACACATCTAAAGCACTGAACTCAGTGTTTGGTGAGAGATACAGATTGCAGATATGCAATTTGAAGGGAATAGAGACCTTTACTGCAATAGCAGGAATGACAGTGGTTAGTTGAATTCTTGTAGCTGCCACCCCATTCTTCATGAAAATCGCTACTCCATCACTCTCCCTACTGTCTACTAGGCAGTCGTATCTCTCGCAGAAGTATCCTCTAAGTGTAATTCGGTCATGTTGTAGAAGGTGAGTTTCTTGGAAACACATGATTAGTGGATCATGTGTGTGCGCTAGTACTCTAATATGTTCAATGCGGGACCGAATACCTCTAACATTCCACTGAACAATGTTCATAAGTGTAAAAAATAAATAAAAAAATAAATTTCGGAAACTATATAAAAATTAGTTGTACGTGATTCGGTTTTCTTTTTTGTATTTTTTATTTTAAAGAACTCCGATGCCCTACGGTTGGGTGGTTCTTCAACCATATCCTCCAGTATATGAGGTGATGGTGGAGGAGATTTATTTGAATGGGATGCTGTAGTTGACATCCCAGAAGAGATAGTTATGTGGGTTCCCTTTATGGGGAGCTTATTAGGTGGCTTACTGCCAGCTGTGATAGTCGCTATTCGTGGCGGTACGACTTTGGGAATAGGAACTTTCGTATGTATCATACTGTTTGATTCACTAGCTGCGACGGAGGACTTTTTATTCATTTTTGTCAGCTCTGAGATAGTGGCTGTAAGTGAAGATACTTGATCAGATAGCATCTGAACAAGTTTTTTAAGCTCATTGCAGGATCCGCACTGCTGATTATTAGCATTTGTAGGAATTTGTTTAGATGTAGCGGTGGCAAAAGATACGTCTGGTTTAACCAGGTTCCGTGAACTGTTTATCTTTTTATATTCTCTACGTGCAGCCGGAAAAGATAGTTTTTGCTCCGTACAGATTTTGAGAATTGCCTTTTCTTCTTTAAAAGTTGGGCAATCTCGGGAGCGGGCTGTATGTGGACCACTGCAGTTTGCGCATTTTTCACTTTCTTCGCAGTTAGTGTCATTGTGACCTTCTTTAGCACATCGAGCACAGATCTTAGTTTTTGTACAAGATGTTGTAGTATGACCAAAACCTTGGCATCTGAAACATCGCCGTGGGTTGGGTATGAATGGTCGTACCCGAACCGAGAGGTAACCCACTTTAATCTTCTCTGGTGGAACAGGGAGACTGAATGTTAATATAAGAGACGGTGTCGGTTCTTCTGTTCCATTCTGCCGTTTCATAATACGTTTCACTTCGACAACATCTTGGTGGCAAAGCTCATCAACTATTTCCGAGATATCTATATATTGAAGGTCTCTACAAAAAATTACACCCCGGCTCGTATTTAACGTTTTGTGGCATTCTGCACTTATATTTATACCACCCATATTACGGAGACGTAAGATAGATCGACTCTGTTCATCGTTGAATGTTTCAACCAGAATCGATCCGTCACGTAATTTCCTGATATTCTTTGGGGAGCCACTTGCAACTGTTAATTAAGGTGCAGGTTAATTAACCTGGTTTTGTTAATTAAGAAAGGTGAAACCTTTTGAAGGGAGCCACCTTCCTGACTATTTCTGAGAACAACGAATCTAATATTTTTATATTTCGATTCTAAGAAATTCTCTTCAGTAGGACTTTTATCCTCGTCAGACGAAGCTGATCGAGGTCTCTTCGCAAGACTTAATTTGGTGGTTTTTTCAGATGGACCACCAACCATCATTGTGTTTGTTGTTGGAACTGAAATTTTGGTCCCACGAGTACCGGCGAAAAATGGACCACTCCAGCAGAGCGCACGCGTACTGGAGCTAGAGCTAAATACAACTGGGTTCGCCCTGGTGCCCAGAGGACATCGTTCGAGACTCACTACGTAGAGCCATTCACCCATCGGCACGATTTGTTCCCACCTTGGGTTACGGTTGCGTTTCGTAAGATGTCGCAACACCACCGAGTGTAAATGTAAGAAATATCAGTGTAGGTTGTTGTTGTGTAATTGTGTATGTGTGCATGTTGTAATTTATGTAGTGTTCTTGGTGTAGTATATGTGTATAATGTAAAGTGTTCCGCAGCTCATTGTATAGTGGGAAGGAAAGCTGCGGAGGCTAGGCCCATGGGGACGCCAACCCCCAAAGTCTTAAAGAATAAGACTCCCCGTCGGGGGTCCAGTGGCTGTTGATGAGAATACAATCATCAACAAACTTGCACCTACCTTGGCTGGCTTAATTGAGAGGATCATTGAAAATAAAATGAAGCCTCTCAGCACTAAAGAATTTGTTAAGCCAAGAATAATTGTACAGCCTCTTGAAGACACATCTCCAAAACAGAAAGTCGCTCCAGTACAGAAGAAAACAGACACTAAACCTGAAATCCAAGTCCGTCTTAGTGAGATTCTAGTTGATGAAAAGAAAGTAACAGTTACAGAGCCTGTTATGGAGGCTCCCAAGCCTCCTGTAACTGAAGTGGCCTCTAAGCCTCAGAGGCCACAAAAAATTTAACAGGGAGGACGAGTGTCCCCCCTTCCACAGGCGGTGACCGGTGCGACCCCGGTGTCTGGGGTCGGCCAGGTTGCCGCCCCACAATCGGCGCCTGTAACCGGTGCCGATCCATACCCGTCGTCGTCGGCGGCTTCGGTGGTCTCCGATTCGGAGACCGGAAGCTTTACGGGTGACGACCTTCTCCACGAACACGATGCTGTTCGAAAGATGGAGAAAAAAAGGAAAAAAGGTGGCCGAAAGGGAAACACAGACAATAATTTAATTAAAAATAAAGCGAGTCAATTGTACAATGGAACATCAATGGATGTTTTTCAAACATCCATGCGCTCCAATGCTTAGTACATGATGTAGACCTGATTTGTATATGTCTGCAAGAAACGCATTTCCGCCGAAATGATAATTTTAAATTAAAAGGATTCGATATATTTCGGCGAAATCAACCGCCAAATGTAAGAGTTAGAGGTGGAGTAGCCATATTAACATCGACCAGAGCCACCACCGAAGCAGTTGTTCTAAACACAAACCTACAAGCGGTCGCCATTAGAATGAAGCGTCCGCTTCAGGTCACTGTCTGCAGCATATACTTGCCGAATTTTGATTGGAATAAGGATGACATAACAAGACTAATTTCTGAGCTTCAAGACTCTCTTCGCTGGACTGACGTCTCGCACTCTCGTTCTCGCAATCTCACACCTGTAACTCTCCTCGCTGGATCGACGTTGTAACGTCTCACTGGACTAGTTCGCAGAATTCCGCCGAACCCACACAACTCGCAGTTTCTCGATGGACTGCTCGCAGAACTACGCTTGCGGGACTGAGGTCGTAACATCCCGCAGACTGGTTCTAAAAGAACTCTTTTTTAGCTGGTCTTATTGGGCTATTTATACTGCTAGCCTCTTTTCCTGTCGGACCGGACCCAAGTCGAAGCGTGAGAAAAGTTGACCGAGGCTTTTGTTCCAATGAATTCCAAACCTGGTCTCTTCTCATCGTACAACAGGTGTTCATTGTGTGTTAACGGACAGTATAACAAAAGACGATTGTAAAACGGAACAATTTTTTACAAAAAGAGTTCTACTTTTCATCTCTTTCTGAATTCCTCCTATTATTATACTAATTATTACTTTCATAATAATTGGTAGGAATCCGTTACTCAGGCCCACTATACCGGTCTTGTTACAATATATATACATACACTTTATATTGTGTACTTTATATCGTATATGATTAAAAAGTAAATATTGTAACACTTGATAAGTGCAAGTATAATATTCTTTATCGTATCCTGTCATATATTGCGTATACTTTAAATCGTTTATATCTACTTTTATATATATATTTAGAGAAAGAGAGAGTTAGAGAGAAAGTGTGAGTCTCCAGATTAATCTATCTTCATATGTATGTATTTAAAACGATTTACCAAACAATGGAAACTAAGTAATACAATCACTATTTTTTTTATTTTCACCCAATAAACTGTTTGTACCCGGTAACCTGAAACAGTGTAATAGTTTTCTACATCATAACAATTTTACAAATAATCTTACTAATTCAGGAACATAATCCTTTTGTAATTTAAAGGATTATTATTAAAGCAATCTTAGAGTATAAATTTATTATTATTATTATTATTATTATTTATAGTCTCTACAGTTATTAATATTAAAACTATACAGTAATTAAGTTTAAAATTTTACTAAGTCATTCATTACATTAACATTAAATGTTATTTATAATCATACAATATACTTATTTTTGAAGCTGTAATACAATAGTTACTATTTATATTTTCCTTTGCTTATAATAAAAAAATCTCTTTAGAAACACAATTACCAGTTTTAATGTAACAGAGAGATTTAAAGATTTTTTTTTTATATTTAAATTCAATTAGAATTTATACAGTCTCTAATTTCTATATTTTTCATAAATATCCGAAAACTTTAAATTAAAAAAAATAAACTATATATATGTGTGTGTGTGTGTGTGTGTGTGTGTGTATGTGCGCGCCAATTAATGTAATTAGTACTGGTTTTTCAGTTTTTAAGTTCTAGTTAATTACATAAGTGTTTTTTTTTTTTTTTTTTTTTTTTTTTTTTTTTGAGAAAGATAGAATAGAATTACGTACCATTCGCCTGATTAAAAGCATAAAAAATTAGTTACATCTAATTAGTTACCCTTTCTATTTGCATTTATTTATTTATTTTCTAAAGGAATTTTTTTTAAGACGTAAACCTACTAATTTGCGATGTGATTTCGCGGAAATAACCGCGACGTTTTTTCCACTTACTTAACGCTTATCTCAGTTTGAATTCTCTATGATAAAAAACGGTAAATTACTATTTATAATAAACACACCAAGTTACATGTTTAATTTAAAAAGAGCAATTACGGAAAAGATACTGGAAATAAAGAAAAATAGTAAAAAAGACCCAGATATATATAACTAACACAAACTACACACACAAACGCACACACACGCGCGTAAACACACACACACACACAGAATAGAAAATATTAAATCAACTTGTACATTTTGGATGTGTTCAAGTGTATGAATTTATTATATAGTGGGACGCTGATTATCAGAACTAGGTAACTTAAAAAAAAAAATGATTACGGTATTTAACAAATCTAACATACCTTTAAAGAAACCTTTGTTTCAAACGAAAATAAATTTTTATCGACATCTTTGTTTTTACTGAGTTTTTTATATGCTTATTTTTTAAATTTGTGTAGCACAAAACACTAAAATTTAGGTCCGTGTTACCTAATAATAAAATTAACTTCTGGAAATATTGATGGAAAGACGTTATTGATTAAGAGTGAACTGTGATGAAGTTATATTTGTTTGTATTCTGCTGTGCTTTAGTAGATCAAAACTAATGACATAATTACTAAACTCTTTACCATATCTAAGTTTCATAACTTAACGCAGGGTAAGCTCCGTAATTTTCAGTTTTATTCGTAACTAACCAATATATTTTTGAAAGTTTTTTGTAATATTTTAATTTTTTTTTAAATAACTCAGTGAGGTAGAAAAATTTAACTTCTTTCAGATAATTGTTGTAAATTTTGATTCTTTTAATAGTAAATATTTACTTACCGAATTTTTTTGTAACTATTTTGTGGTTTTTATTGTGTTATACGTATGTAGTAACTTTTTAATTTTTAATGAAATATATTTATTTTTTTATTCCTCGTCTTTTATTAAGTGTGATGCCAATCAAGCATTAAAATAATATAAGTATGTATGATAAATATTTGTTAATTTTTTAATTACACTGATAGATACAAAAACAGTTCTTTAATGTTTCTCTAAGAGTGATATCATTTCTTGAATTGCTTTTTTGCGTTCATTACAGATCTGTAAATTCAATTTTTTTGTACCCATGGTTTTAAATAAATTACGTTTCAAAAAAAAGTAAGGGAAAATATAGTTAAAGTCTGTAAAATTTATAATTTTGCATGGTCATACCTGTGTTAGAATGATTTTGCTGATGCTTTTCTTTTATAAATAGTCTCAGGCAGATTCTGAATTAATGTTCAACAGTAATCGCCTAGCACATTAGTATATTCCACCTCCCTTTACAGCTTCTTTCCATCACCGAAATTTCTTGGAAACGTTCACTGCGTTCGTCACTTACGTCTTCCAGGTGGTACGGGAAAAATCCAAATATGAGTGGAGGAAATGTATTTTCAAAGATATATTACATCCCACAGCTCTGTATGAAGTAAGAAGTTGATTAACAATATCGTGGTAATTGTTGGATTTTTGTTTGCCGAGAAAAGTTTTATAAACGTCCTTAAATGAAGCCCAAGCTGCACTTTTTACATTATTTAACATTGAGTTAAATACACATCATCTTTAACCAACACTCTTACTTGAGGACCAAAAAAAATTCCTTCTTTAATTTTTCCTTCAATTACATTCGGAAATTTCTGCCTGATGTATAAAAACCCGGAACTATCCTTCTACATTGCTTTTACAAATTTTTCATTAGTCCTAGCTTGATATTGAGAGGGGGTAAAAATATTTTTTTGGGTTCAACTAAGAACTCGTGAATAATATATTTCCCATTTGGGGTTAAGTTGTCTCGTTTCTTCCACTCTTCGGTAACACATATTTGTCTCTAGCTCGGCTGTCCCATTCGCAAAGGAAACACAAGAACTTACTACAGCCTAATTGCATGCTTAACAAAATAGCTATAACTTTCAAATCACCACATATGTTCCAGCTATGTTTTTTTAATTTATTTTTTCAAGAGAGTCTTTCATCATATCGTATGTCTTTTTCAAATTAATACCATAATCGATTGGTATTGAGGGATATTTGTTACCGTTGTGCAGTAGAACCACTTTTAAACTATACTTGGACGAATCTAAGAAAAGGCGCCAGTCCTAAGATTTATGTACTTGTCCTAAGTGCAACATAAGCTCATCAATATTTGTGCAATAAACCAAATTATTTTCATCAATAAAGTACTGAGAAAGTTATTTTTGTCGGCTTCGAAAGCCCGAAAAGTTTTTATTTTTTGAAGTAAATTCCAACCTTGCAGTCTTGATGCTAACAATTCAGTTTAAAATTTTGATTACTTTAAATCCCTAAACAAGTCATTTAATTCACCTTGTGATATAACATGTGGCTTATCGGAAAATAATTCAAAATCAAAATCATTGTTGTCTTCTTCAGTACTGCTTGATTCTTCATCGCTGCTTTCGAAACATACATTCGCCGGTGGCTCAGGAACTGCAATAATTTCACTGTGAGTTACAAGCCTGATTGCTGATTGCAATGAAAGATATTTTACAGTATGTTTAGATGTTTTAGAAATTACAGACACACTTGTTAAAGAAAAGTAAAAATCGGTTACATGATCGTTTGATTCACGCCAAACCATAGGTACACCAAATGGCAAAGCCTTCCGTGTACCTTTCAGCCTTCCTCTTAAATATATACAGAACAATTACTGCATACTATATGAGGAGCCCACGTCTTATCCTGATCACCAATTTTACACTGAAAGTACAAATAATATGCTTTTTTATTTAAAGGTGTAATGTTTTTTCTATTTGATTTTTTGTTTTTCTATTTGATTTTTTTTTTGTGGAACCTTTTGTCATCCACATCATTTACACAATTTCGAGGCATTATGACACTGCACTGTTAACAAACTTAAAACAGCAATAAGAGTTAACATTTCTAAATATAACAGTAATTCATTTCTAAATCCAGTGCTTAATACAAATAAGACAGCTTTGTTTTCAGCAACATGTTTTAACCTGCACAGACATGATTAATCTTGTCCATGAAGGCTCCTCTTCAGTATTAGATATATGATGTCATAATATGGGACTATGATATGTTTTAATTCTTTGTCTAGTATTGTTTGTTTATAAATTACAAATTATGTTAACAAAGTTAAACAATAAAAAATGAGCTAAAAAATTCAATACAAGAGCTTAAAATGCTAACTATATGTTGAAAAATGAAAAAATCCTTTAATTAAAATTTAAAAACTTTTCAAATATGGTGGGTGATAGAAAGATTCTGTGTTCATATTCGGTTTCAGCATCAAAAAACAGATTAAAATTATGTATCGCATGTTAGGAAACAAAAATTATGTTTATCAATGTTATCCGGTATCGATTTGCAAAGGTCATTCCGGATAATCAGTGTTTAACGGTATTCAGATGTGTTTGAGTCATTTGATCTACTGATTTCATAACTGAACTCAAAGCATATGCTGAGCCGCCACGTTAAAATTATTTTTTTTTTAATTTTTATTTTATTAGAGATAGATTTTTGATTAAATAAATATAAATTATTTTTCTCTTTAAGAACTCAAATTTTTTATGTGTACTACTTAATTACGGATGAATAAATAAAACCGCTCGTCAACTTCGTTGTTTTGATTATTTTATAATGAAAATATTTTTAAGGGAAACGGTAAAAACTACAAAGGAAACAACATTATATTTCTTAGAACGACAGAGAGAAAGGAATAAAATAAAATGATAAACAAGTACGGGACGTTTTAATATCGGACAGTACTCACCCTTTAATAGTGCAAGGATTCGTTGGGAAATTTATCTTTCCTGCATGAGCCGGCAGAATTTTGGAACTGGGACCAGTGCAGGGGAGGCAACGGCTATCACAAATGGGACACCGATGTAACAGACTTTAATTTATGGGCTACCGACTTTACATAGAAATAGGTACAGTTCAACAGTCGGAGAAACCGGTTTACCTTACGGTGCACTGAATTCTGTGGCTTGACAATACCTTTCCTTGTCAGTTTCTGTAATACTAACGCTACCGTATACGTTCATATGTAGTAATTTACCCAGAAAACAAGATACTGTTTCTCTTAGTTCGTTTTATACATACATTTATTTTGTATTATATTGTGTCTATTAGTTTTATAAATTTAATTTATTAAATAATGTTTATTTCATAATTTTAAAATATTTATTTAATTAATTTTCCCTCGATCGAGTCACTAGAATGTGTTGTGCGATAACTAATTCCTAAAAAACAATCGTGGAATGAATTGTTTTGTGAAATGAAAGAAGATTTTGAAAACCATCCTCTCGCAACAAAGGCAAAGGGACATAAGTATACATTAGTATAATTTTTTATTGGAAAAGTATGATAAACGAAAATTAGTATTTAATATTCAAAAATTTGAAATAAAAACAGGTGTGAGACAAGGCTATGGGCTACCCATTCTATTCAACCTAATCTACCAACTCTATTCCATTCTACCCACTCTATTCAACCCAATTTTGGAAAAAAATAATAACAACATGGAAACAAGAACTGTAAAAATAAGATATTACAGGGATACAATTAGGAAAAAGGAAAAATAATCTGGTAATAGAGTGTTTAGCGTTCGCAGAAGATACCACCTTACTAGCGCAGAACAAGGAGCATGCGCAAATAATGATCGAGAATCTGCAAGATGTCGCTAGAAAAACCGGCCAATAAATCTCTTAAAAAACCAAATACATGGAAACTAAACGCCAAAAATACATGTAGATGAAACACGACAACATCAAGAGACTAGAAAACTTTAAGTACTTAGGAAAATGCATACAACCCAACGGACTGAATAGAACACCAAACACAGAACGGATTAAAAAATTGGAACGAGCATAAGAAATTACTCAAAATAGATACAATAAACGCAGCAAATCCTACAAAGCCAAAATCAGACATTACAACACGGTTATCAAACCGGAAGGCCTATATGCATCGGAAAGCCTAACGTTCAACAAGAAAGGAGAAATACAAAAAACTGAGGAAAGAAAAAGGCGAGTACTCAGGAAAATAATAGGGTCAAGGAAAACAGAGATGACACCTAGAAAATACGGGCGAACGAGACCTTCATGGACACCATGCGGAAGAGGTGCGCAAAATTTTAAGGACACCTCAAAAGGATGGACGACGACACACACCAAAAGAATCTTTAATAAACTTACACAGATGAAAGCAACAACCAGCTGGGGTTAAAGAAACGCAAAAGGACGTGAGGAAAATGAAAATTATAGAAATCATACAAGAGAGAGATAAATTTAGGAAATTAGTCGACAGATTTAAGAATTTCAAAGACAAAAATCACAAACCAAGGACAGTCAGTGGATTGAGGAACAGTGAAAGGATGAAAAAGGTCTGGGAAGCAACGAAGAACAAGCTTAACATCAAGCAACGAGTTCCTCGCGGTCCAAAGAATAACAGAACGAGTATAAATGAATGAATGAATGAATAATGTTCAAGAAAGAAAATAAAAAATATATCACTAAAACCTTTTTAACCCCATCCTATTTTGTATCATTTAATTAAATTTGTCGTTTCTATTCGCTTATATGCATTTTGTTGCTAACACATTCAAGCAAACCAATTATCACAAAAATAGTTTCTGCTTATTGGATAATTAATAGAACATTAAAACAATAATTGATTACAATCGATTGGAATACATTCATTTTAATTCAGATTTTTTTCAGTTCAAAAATAGAAGATAAATAAATAAAAAATAGTAATATTATATATATATTTTTTTTATTTTTTATTTTTTGAACTCTACTTCCCTGGGCCGGTCCGACTGGTTGGTATTGCGCCACCCAGGGGAGTGCCTGTTCTACTCTAATGGGCGTTCCCACTTACCGGCTATAAGTCCGGCATGGCAGGTCGGCCCACCGGTCAGTTCTTTTGAGTTCTTTTGCCCCATCCGTATATCGCCACGTCACGACAATACCATGCATTGTCACGACGTGGCGATTGGGACTTCTCAGATCTTGATATTAACCTAACGAAAAAACCCTTAGGAGTCCCCAGTGGATCATCGGAACCGACACACCTCGGCATGTCAGCCCTCACCACTGAGGCTGTCCACCCTCTCTCTCTTTTTTTCCTGTTTAGCCTCCGGTAACTACCGTTTAGATAATTCTTCAGAGGATGATATGTATTAGTGTAAATGAAGTGTAGTCTTGTACATTCTCAGTTCGACCATTCCTGAGATGTGTGGTTAATTGAAACCCAACCACCAAAGAACACCGGTATCCACGATCTAGTATTCAAGTCCGTGTAAAAATAACTGGCTTTACTAGGACTTGAACGCTGGAACTCTCGGCTTCCAAATCAGCTGATTTGGGAAGACGCGTTCACCACTAGAAGAGGCTGTCCACCCTGCCCAAGCTAAAGTTTAAAAACCTAGTCTCCTCTCATCATTGTTTTTCTGCGTAAGTATTCTTTTGATGACCAACTCAACTTTTTTCCAAGTTTCTTCACTGTTTAACATGTTATTGATTAGTCTCCCAGTTCCATCAGATGACAGGTCAATACCGTCTGTCTCTTCCCTCCATTTATGACATACAGTGAAAGTATGTTCGACATCATCATCATCACAGTCACAGTACATACAGGCTGCAGTTTCCCTTCTACCGACTCTATGCAGATAGTAATTAAAACTACCGTGTCCTGTAAAATACTGTGACGTGTAAAAGTTTATTTCACCGTGTTTTCTATATATATCCAGTTCCTTAGATTGGGGATTAGCCTTCTGGTCCTGTCTCCAGGGCCTGCTGTGCTCCATCTCTCCTGCCATCTCTCTATTAGCCTATGCCTCGCTTCATGTACTTCAACACCTTGATCTCTTTCGACTCTGAAATGAGCCATAAGGTCGATAGGAGGCACTCCTGATAAAATGCATAACGCCTCATAGGAGACTGTCCTGTACGCGGAAACCACGCCAAGCAACAGTCTCCTATGGGTCCTAACTAAGCGTGCCAAGTTCTTCTTTATCCGTACTGAAGGCCACCATACCGGGACAGCATATAATATCGACGACATAACCGAGGACGCAACAACCCTCCTTTTAGACGCTTTAGGTGCTCTTTGAGAAGTCATAATAATATTAAGAGATTTAGTCATCTTATCAGCCCTATTGCAAACCTCATGTATGTGTTCCGTAAATGCACCATTTCTCTGAAAGGTGACCCCCAAGTACTTTAATCTATCTGTTTCTGCTATTACTTGTTCATTGACCGTGATATTTAGTCGTTCGATGATCCTTTTGCCAGTAAATGAAATAAAATTACATTTACCAGTATTTAGCGTTAGATTCTTTTCACATAGCCAACCATTTATTATCTGCAATGCCAAATTGGCCTTTTCTTGTGCCTCCAATTCATGCCTGTCACTCGCCAAGACCACCAAATCGTCGGCATAGGCCATAACTTCAACCCCAGCAAGATAGTCTAGATTTAAATCTCATCAAACGTTAAGACCCATAATAATGGGCCTAAAACTGAGCCCTGGGGCACTCCAGGGCTCAGTTTTAGGGCCAGTATATCTATCTCCATTTCTCCTTCTTGCGTTGCCACCTTGCATGTTCTATCAGATAGGTATCTCATTACTTGCCTCCTCAAATATGGACTAACATTTTTTGCTAATAGCGCTCTATGTATATGGCTCCATTTAATGGAGCCAAACGCATTCTTCATATCCAATGAGACAAGCAATGGAACACCCCTCGTCCTCCAGGTGCCGCGTCTTACATCTGTCATCCAGGAGACTACTTTCTTGGCGGCCATCACGGTGGAGCGATCTTTCCAAAATCCATATTGCTTTTGGCTAATCCCCACTCCTTGCTCAATTTCTCCAATAATCCTTGCGGCAAGCATCTTCTCGATCACCTTGCTCATATTATTTAAAAGTCTTAACGGCCTGTATCGAACTTGTTCTTGTTCCTTTCCACCCTTGGGGAGAAAAACAACTCTTGCTACTCTCCAGCACCGCGGATAGCAGTCATTCTCTAGCCCATGGCTGGCAATGTCCGTCATTTCCCAAGGCCGTTTTTTAAAAGGTCCTTTAAGTATAGCAGCTGGAATTCTGTCTACGCCGGGGCTTCTTTTATTGCCAAGCTGGCCAGTGGCACAATTCAGTTCGGCAGGTGTAAATCTCCTGGGCTCAAAATCAGGTAAGGTGATAATCGCTTCTTCTTTGCACGGAAATAACTCGTTGAACTGGTCCCTGGCGTGATGCTCGCTCAATATCGGTAAACGCCTGCCGAACTTCTTCGTGACGATTATGTATGCCTGGCCCCAGGGATCATTGTCCAACTCCTCGCAGAGTCTGGCCCAATGATCCCTTTTGGCTCTCTTGATAGACCTATTAAGCTGACGCCTTGCCTCTAAATAACATTTGACTGCGGTGTCATATTCAGAGCCGCCTCTGATCCTTAGTCTTTGCTTTTTCCTCCTAGCTTGTTGTAGAGTATTGCGAAAGCACGCTATCTCATTGGACCACCAGTATACTTGTCTTCTACTCCTGGTGGCCCTTATCTCCCTGTCCATCTCTTGTTGAATGTTTGATGTGAGAGTATCAGGTGTCAATTCAATTATAGTGCTAAGTCTTTGTGACACTTTATCGACTATTTTATCAACCTGGCGAGCCGTGGGTCTAATCACGATAGGTCTTTCTACTGCAGTATGAGTGCCATCTCTTATGACCAATTGTAATGAAAAATGGTCGCTAGCTATATCATTGTCCAGGACTGTTAATTCACACTGATCCCTCAACCATCTGTTGTCAATGATGACTAGATCAAGTATCGAGTAATGACCCCGAGCCTCTTAGGTCGGCGTGCCATCATTTATACAGTGACCATCAATCGATTCCATAAACTCTTCAATTAATTCACCGCGTTTGTGCGAGCAGCCAGCATAAACAGTTTTGCAATTGAAGTCCCCCAACAAAACAAACTTCTTATTCTGCCTAGACAGAATTCTATAAATGCTATCCAAAAACTTCTCATAATCGATGATTGAGATGTTGGGGGAAACATACGCCGCTACAATAATTATGGAATCCAACTCCGTCGCTATTACGCCTTCAGCTCTCTCCTTAAAGCTCTAGGCCATTCTATTGCTTACATTCCTGATGACCACGTCACCCACTGTGTCAGCGATCCATGCTGATTTCGCCGATTCATATCTATTAGGTTCCGTGATCACCAACAGGTCAACATCACGTTCAAAAGCCAGTTCATGTAGCAAGTCATGCGACAGCGTGCTTCTGTTCGCATTAGCTAAGAGGAGTTTAGTCATGTTTATTATGAGAAACATGGTAGACATTTCAAATACACGGTAGACATTTTAATAACATACTAATTTTACTGTATTTTAATATTTAAAAATTGTTGTACTATAATTTTACATTTCATTCTCCAAAAAAAAAAAATAATAAAATCGTAATCGTAGCTGTCTATTACTGGTATGCTCATAATATCCATTAATCCTTAGTATGTTAATGTGATATCAAATCTGCACTCGTCTATTAAGTTCTGTAGAATTGTTTGTTTTATTACCTAAGCGAATAAAATTTAAAAATTTAACGAACTATGGAAAATTCTCCACCTATTAAAGAATTTTGAAAGAAATTTCGATGTAAAAAATATTCTATTTCTAAGTAAAATTTGTTCTTCCGTAGGTTGCATTATACGTTAACATAAGTCACATAGATCACCTCCCATAAAGACTAGCATGACATGCTAGTTGAAATTTCACATGGCATCCTAGAGATGAATTTCCGGAATATTCCATAAACTCGAAACTAGCGCTTCGATAGGCTAAAATTTAGGAAGATTCCGGAATTAGAATTTATTCCAAAATATCCACGTCGTGTGTCTTTTGTGTGAAAATGCTAGTAAAACTATGTAAAAGTATTTTTTATAATTTAAATATGATGAACTAGTAGCTTTTATTTTAATTATTTTATTGGGTTTCCCATCCATACCACTAAACAATTTGAAAAATTTACATTCTTGTAGAACTATTAGAAATTTCTAATCAGTTTTCTGAAATAATAATTGGCAGACGTACATTCTGCTTTGTAATTTATTCCAGATTATTTGACGTATTAATAATTTCCGCTGGCGTTGGTGACCGGTTCTGCAGTGCAAGAAGAGCCCTTACATAGTAAATTCTACTTTTAGGTATTTGACAATAATAAAATTTTATGTTCTAATTTCTTCAAAATCTGACTTATTTTCTAAAGATTTTAAAACTAACATTCTATATTTTTATTTTTTTTATAAATATTAATACGTGTATTTAAAGATGCTGGAACATCCTTATAAATTCTTTTAGCTCGGAACTGACCAAACAAAAAAAAAATGTAAAGTCTGGAAGCAGTGCTTTTTGCAAGAATCAGTACTTGTGATATGCTATCTTTTTTAATGGCTTCTCTTACAAAAAAAATAATAAAATGTAATTGGTCATTAAAAATAAAATAGTAATGGTGAATAGTGTATGAAGGCTGTCTAGTAAATATATAAAAACTGTTTCGAATTTAGTTAGTTAATAAGAAACACCAATTTTTTAAAAGTTTTTTAATTTTAATGACCTTATAATTCCTGTGGACTTTCACCTAAAATTAACAATTATTGTAGTTTTA
Source organism: Lycorma delicatula (assembly GCF_047948215.1). Lineage (NCBI taxonomy): Eukaryota > Metazoa > Arthropoda > Insecta > Hemiptera > Fulgoridae > Lycorma > Lycorma delicatula. Next base: position 44,662,264 of record NC_134455.1, on the reverse strand, counting down.
TTTAATTTTTTGTAGTAATTTGAAATAGATGAGAATAAGTCTAGCTGGTCAATCATGACTCTTTATTGTGTATTGTGTAGATGGTGGTATTGTGGTATTGTGGAGATGATAATAATAATTTAAAAAAAATATAGACTGGTAAAAATATATTCCTATTGTATAAACCACAACCCAACAATCGTAGAGCAAGACACCTGCCTTATGACGATTTCGGTCGCCACACCACTACCCCGTTCTTAGGGCTTTAATGTAGATCGTCTTTTTTATTTTGACCCTTTAACTGATTACATATCACAGTCATCAGGCAGGTCTCAGTTGGGATGCCACCGATGTAAATGAGTTCACGGAAGCACGAACCCCGCGCTTAGTTCAATACTTTAGACAAGCTGTGAGTGATTGTAAATGTCTCATTAATACGAGTCTATTTTCAGTATTAATAATGCACACCACAAGAAATATTGTTCTCAACAACGGAATTTAAATCTAGTTCCCTTAACGATGTCAATGATCAATTCCAAGCCTTTAAACTTAATTGAAACTGCGGACTCCAGTCTGGTCTACCAGGGAGAAGAGAACAGACCTCTTACTCCCACTCAGCTTCATCGCTGAGTCCCGCGTGACATTTACTTCATCGCAAAACTGTCCTCGTCAAGATGGTGCTACACCTCTCGGCTGCATGGAAAACCATGCCCTCGGTAGTGAAGTCACTATCCCGCTGACAGCGATACTATTACTCGTTCATTAACCGTCCTTGTCAAAACGGCGCTACACCTCTCAGCTGCATGTATTACCATACCCTCGGTTGTGCAATCGTCGTCCAGCTGACAGCAATTCTGCTACTAACTTCCAAACATATGTTAAGTAACCGTAACTCGATGTCAATACGCCTACTTCCGGCCATCAACTGTTCAGATGGATCCTAGCCACCTGGGGTACTTCTCTACTTATACCCTCTCAGCTGAGGGAACGGAGGAAGCCAGCCACTATGGTCCATACTCTGCGAGTATTTCAACTGATCCTCATATCAAAAAAGGAGTTTACTTTCTCAAGCTCCCTAACAACTCTTGTACGTTAGTCTCGTACCGGAGACAAACAGAAATGCAATGGTCCACAATATTATCGACCCTACAGTCCGGACAGAAGCCCGAGTCATCCAAACCAAATCTAGCCAAACCTTTCTTAAAGGCACCATATCCCGAGAGAAATTGTGTTATGTACCGATGGGGAAATCTACCTAATCGCTCGCAAACCTCTAACATGTTGAAATACACCATGCGTGTATCGACCGGTAGATTATTCATGCCATCTAACCTGCTAAGAGTCAAAAGCTTGGTCTTCAATCTCTCGCATACGCCCAGGAGTAAGAAGGCCCTCCTTCTTAGAAATATAAAGCTTGCTACGTTCCGTTGCTAGGATATCAACTGGTTTCGTGCTGGCGATCACAGAGACTGCCACTCGCGAGACAATCCTGTAGCCCCCGACAACAGCTAACAAAAGAAGACGCTGAGCTCGTTACGCATGGTACGGAAATTCAATCCCAAACCGGGATGAATGACTCTATGAACACCAAATTTACAAACCGCTGGTTAATTTTTATTTATAGCATTTCTTTGTATATTCAAACAGAGCAAAATGTTGGCAAAGGAAGAAGGAAAATTATTAATCTGCAGTCATTTTTTCAGGCGGGAAAAAAGAAAGGAAGAAGAAGAGGCTGGTAATACCTTATTAAAATTAAATGAAACATTAAAAACATCATTAATAAAAAGAATCAAGCACTTCAAATGCTTGAAACTTGACGATGATGATGACAAGCTGTTCTTATTATCTCTTCATACTCAATTAGAAGCTTTATTTAATGAGCAGTAACTGTTTGCAAAATCAGGCGATCGAAATATTGTTTATTACAGATTCACTGACGCTGACAAGCGTGTCTCTCTACCAGCTACATCCGTACTATTAGTGTTACAATTGCCTTCACTCATCACTTCTGCCCACTGTGCAAATAAATGTTACAACGTAACAAATTTTACAATAGGGATTACACAAATTTATAACTTTCATACGACACAATTAATTAATTAAATTGCTTCAAATATCATTCACTTATACTCAATATTATTACTCTACGTGTATCGAATTTACTTACAAATAGCTAAATATACATTCAGCACGATTGCCACAGCTAAAGTTTAATTCCACCAAATGTTGAATAATGTTAATCTTGAATTAGATATAGCCAAACCAAAATATTACCTTATTATACACGTAGATTATGGAAGCAAAATACATTTTTTTATAACGGGAAGGAAGTCGAAATTATTAGAGTCCAAATATCTCAGAATAATCTTTTCGTTTTGTGGGAAATTTGTTAAAGCATCTGAATACAACAAACTGACGAGTACTCCAACTTTTTTCAAAGTAAAATTGATATACCCAAAGAAAGATTACACACCCGTGAAAGACTAAAAGATTATTATTTAACTCTATAGTGAAAAGTGCATAACCTGGTGAGCTATTGCCGCTGCCATATTATTTACTAGATGAAGTACAAATTAAGTTTTTAAAATCTATCATACAGAATACCAAAATAACTCGAATGCATTGCTGTTCACGAATTATGCAGAACATACATCGACTATCATATTTTTAGAAGTTTTGTAGTCTGGTGGATGAACTACTTCATATGGAAAAATAATCATACTCCAAGACTAATATTGGAAGGACAGGTAGAAGGAAAAAATTGTGTAGGCAGGCCTCGTTTGGAATATGTAAAACAAATTGTTAAGGATGTAGGATGTAGAGGGTATACTGAAATGAAACGACTAGCACTAGATAGGGAATCTTGGAGAGCTGCATCAAACCAGTCAAATGACTGAAGACAAAAAAAAAACTCCAAGACTTTTTAAATCCATTCATTAGGTCGGTAGATAATCATCACATTCCTTTTAACTGGTGCTTTTCTTTTTGAATGTACTTGATTCAGATAGGAGCCGCAGATCTATAGCATTCAAAGGACCATGATGAAATAATGAAAAAGAAATATATATATATACCCATTTCGAAAATATTTACAAAACAAAATATAGTACAACTGAGATTATTAATCATTACAACTCACAAATGTATATTTCTTTAAATGTTTAATTAATTTTTTTTTAAATTAGTAGCTCAAATATGTTTAGCGAGCAAAAAATCCAAGAGTTAAAGTTGTATGATTTAAGGAAAGACATATCTCCTGGACTCTATCTTGCATCTTCTATTAGAATGTGAAACTTTTGTCAGATATATACATGACATATTTACATGTTTTTTCCATTAGTTAAATTCACTAGTTAAATCCATTAGATGTTAAACTGTAACAAGATATAAAAAAAATCTATATAAAATATTAAAATTTTTAGTTTAAAAGTTAAGGTAAAGTACTGAACTACTAATAATTTTATATCATGTAAAATTTTGTTTATTTTTAATTATAAATAATTAATTTTAACATAAATTTAAAGTAAAGGAAAAACTGTTATTTTTTTAATTACATTATCTGTATTGTAAGCATGATAAAACGTGATCATTTGTTACGAGACAAAAGATGCTTTGCAGAGCTTTAACAAGCTATTAATTTAAAAATTTTGTATTAAAGTAGATTATTTTTGGTTGTTTTCACTGAAGATAATACATTTTAATTTAGTACACAGTATATTATAATTAACATAGATATTTTATTTAATTTACTGTAATAAAATAATTTATATTACTACTTATTTTTATCTTATACTGTGTGTTGAACACTTACTGTAAAATGCGAAAATTTTAAAACCGATAAAAATTATTATTATTATTTTATGAATAATTTATTAAAAGTTAATTAAATATATTAACTGAAAATACTAAAAAAACCCGTTTTTCCTCAAATAAATGTTCTGATTCTACATCATAGAAAGCTTCGTTTTGGGGTCTACGGTTCATAATAGTATTAACTCATAATTTACTTATTTCTTTTCTTTTACAATAGCTCTCGTAGTAATTAATTCTTATAGTTGAAATCTGTTCATCAATACTTTTTCACAACATATTTATTTTCACGTATCAAAACACAACTTATTTATTTTAGATACGAGCGATACAGACTACTGAATTCTCAGTAGTATTTTGCAACTACTTATTTAAAAGCTGAAAAATTAATTCATTAATACAAATATTTATAATTCTAATAACTGAATGTAATTAAAAAAGTAAAAACTACTGCAAAAGAGTCAAACTCATCGTCTTTTAAATAACAACACGACATAGACAACATAAAATGAAGTTGGTATTGCGAAATTTGCGAAAGTTGGTATTGAGAATTACGACATGAGAAAACGTTGTGTGTCTGATGTCAAAGCCACAGCTGTACCCCAGTGTAAGAGTCAGAATCGGACACCCACCGTACATTATAACGGGAAGGAAGTCTCGAAATTATCAGAGTTTAAGTATCTCGGAATTATTTTTTCTCGTACACGCCTCATATAAGCATCTCGTACACGTTAAATAATATTTTAGCTCTTCGAGTAGTATTTTATTGGATCCTGATCATAATACATTAACTGACTGTAAATAAAAATAATTTATTGACGAATCTTCGTGATGGACCGTCTATGAGAGATAGATCATGATACCATCTCTAAGTGTTATTCTTCTGTTCGATCAGGAAACACTGATTTTCTTTAGATTACCTTTATCGAATTTATAGAAATTATATTTACCTTTTATCAACTTTATAGAAAATTAGTTGACTCTTAATGAGTAGAAGTAAAATTAAAAATTACGTTAGTACGTTATCGGTAGAATTAGAATAACACATCGGTTGAAAAATTAATTTTATTGTTAAAAAAAAAAATGTTAAAATGATTGTAAAAATGTTTAAAATCAGCCCAACCAACAAGCGGTTGGTAAATTTAACTCTATATTTTATATCTTTGACTGAAATTTACATAAGTACACAGAGATATCTTCAACTATAGAAAATTTACAAATAAATAATATATTACGATTTGTCTCGAAGAATATTGAGAAAATGTTGAATAATAAGTTGGCAACAGGTAAACATTAATAAAAAATTCAAACGGTTTTGGAATTAATGAATATTTCCTTATCTGTGATAAGAATACTAATTTTTATTGAATATTTCTTGATTGACACAGCGTAGAATTACAATTCAGGTTTTCTTATCACTGATACTTTTATCAGTGATAAGAAAACCATCAGTGACTTTTCACTGATTTATTAATGAAGTCAGTAACTGTTTGTTTAAAAAAATAACAAAAGTTTTAATGAAGCAAATAAATTTGTATTGGTATTTTAATCGTATTTAAAGTTTTAAATTTTCTATTGTTGGTTACGAAAATAAATAGTACATTAAACCTTTTCATCCACATTCACGATATAAATTATTTAAAATTTTTTCACAGTTTTATAATTTTTATTTTTTTATAATTGTTTATTTTTTATAATTAGCGGTTCTTATAGCTTATATTTTTTAAAATAATTTTTAAATGACGTTTCAAAAGACATTTATTTGTTCATATGTGGTTCTATTAGAATTTCTTCTACATAATTCATAATAGATGTATTTTTTCTGTATATTTTGAATTAATTTATTCTATTCTGTGTTTATTTGCCAGAAACATAATATTGTATTACATGTCAATTATAAAGGCAATGCTCATTTACAATACTTCTTTTAATGATACATCTAACAAAGTATAACAACAAAAATTCTAATATAATTAATTACTAATATAATATTCACTATGTAAAAATTGTGTAGCATTAATATTTTACAGTAGTTGAGAAAATATTTTCTACCTTGTTACATTTGTTTATTCTGTAATTAAATAATAAATATACCAATTTTTGTCAATCATTAGTAATATATTTCTGGAATAAATATTCTTCAAGGATTTGATTTCAGTTCGTAATAGAGTGTCCCATATAAAACGCAACCGATCAATCACTCATCCATGAAATTTCAAAAGTCAAGCATACTCCCATACTCGTTACCGAAATGGACTCGTCCAACATCTGAACATCGCGGTGACGCAGTAGAACACTACCGATAGTAACAACAATGCAATCATAACGTATATGATCACCTGTATATGTGTACTGAAATCTAATCTGGTTTTTATAATCAAGTAATACGCAGTTCAGTTCAGAATTAGATTTTTAAAGGATTGTTTTCTGAATGGAATGATTTCATTATGTTGGACAATTTTCTCTTTTATTTGAAAGAAAATTTATAGATATGAAGAACTTAATTTTGTAACGAGTAATTGATAATTACTGAATTAAATCAGCCAAGAAAGGTAAAACTTATTAGAAAACAACTATTAAAAAGGAATACCAAAATAATTAAAAACAATTTCATATTTAATTGAAACATTGACAATAATTGAAGGAAAATTAAATAATATCGTGCAGGAAATAGTAAATCTCTTTAATTTTATAATAATTATAATTATATTTTGTAATAATTATAATTGTAATTAATTATAATAATTTTATATGTAATTTTTAAAGTAATCTTAGCGTATTTACCAGTACATATTCTTACAAATCGTAAGTATTTTCCTATAAAAATATTTTCATAAAAAAATTACTTATAAAAGAGTTTGAAAATATACATTAATAATACAATAATCGCAAACTACCTTTTTAAAAAGTTAAAAATGTATTTAATATTTCACTACTTTCAATAAATCTTACACTAAGTTTTCTTTGTCAACGATTATTGATAAACGATTAATTGATCGAATCGAGTTTTTAAAAAAAAATTTGAATGATATTTTGCTATTATGTTTCACGATTTAGTGTACGGAGGTAGAAATCGTGCATCTTAAAGAATGTGAACTATTGGTTACATCCGGGGTCGGCAACCTGCGGCTCGCGAGCCACATGCGGCTCTTTGGATGTGAAGCTGCGGCTCTTTAGTTCCATACGCAAATATTATTTATTTTATAAAAAAAAAAAAAAAAAAAAACATTTAAAAATCGTTCTGAATCGATTAACGAGGATTAGGCACCGATTCTATCTCTTTGCCACTTGTACTCGCTTTTCACTACACCCCAGAAATCTTGAAAAAAATCAAAGATTTTCCACTATCCGCTAAAACAGTACAAGATAGAATAGCTAAAATGTCTTCAAATGTAACATATTTGCTGGTGGAAGATATTCAACTTTCTTCTGCCTTATCACTTGCTATATATGAGTCTTGCGACATAAAAGAGATGGCACAAGTTACCCTTTTTGTGAGGTATATATCTTCCCAAGGTCCAAAAGAAGAACTTCTAGGATTGCTACCGCTCTCGGGACAAACTAGAGGGGAAGATATAGCGAATGCCGTGCAAAAATGCCTTGAAGACAATAAGATTGATTTAAATAAAATCGTTTCAATAGCAAGTGATGGAGCCAGAAGCATGACAAGAAAAAATAAAGGGGCAACAACGATTCTTCAGAGCAAAATAAACCACGAAATTCTTATATTTCACTGCATAATACACCAAGAAGCGCTTTGTGCCCAAATATTTCCGGCCGAAATAGTTGAGGTCATGAATTTGGTAATCAAGATTGTTAACAGCATCTTGTCAAAAGCACTCTACCATCGTCAGTTTAAAGAATTCTTAAACGAAATGGGGACTCAGTATTCCGACCTCCTTCTTCACAATAAAGTGCGATGGCTTTCCAAAGGTAAGGTGTTGAAACGTTTTTCTTTGTGCTTGAATGAAATAAATACATTCCTAAATGAAAAAGGCATTAATCATCCTGAATTAGAGAACGACAAATGGTTGCAAAAATTTTACTTTATGGTGGATATCACAACGAAATTAAATGAGCTGAATCTAAAACTGCAAGGGAAGGGAAACCCAGCTTATGTTTTGGTAGAAGAATTGGTTTGTTTTGAAGAAAAATTAATTCTTTTTGCAGAAGATATTCAGAGCAGTAAATTACTTCTTTTTCAATTTCTAAAGCAATATCGCGATAAGACCAGTGCAACTGCTGACATGAATTACTTCAGCACAGTTATAAAAAAAATTAAAGATGAATTTGCTGACAGATTTGAGCAATTCAAAACCAACAAAACCACTCTAGCATTCATAGTAAATCCTCTCAACACAAATAGTAACGAAATCCACATTGAGCCATTTGGAATTGATACTGGATCTCTAGAAATGCAATTGATCGATTTAAAAAGTAAAGTTTTGTGGAGTGGAAAATTTACAGAGTTGAAAAGCAAGTTGGAAGAGTTGGAGGTCCAGAAATATATTTACATAACGCAACAAAAGTGGACAGCTTTAAAAAAAATGCCGCGAGTTGAGGCACTTATATTCGACGCATGGAATAGTCTTCCAGCTTGCTACAGTGTGGTAAAGAAGTTGGCATTTGGAGTGCTGACTATCTTCGGATCGACATATTCGTGCGAGCAAGCGTTCTCTTGCATGAATATAATTAAAAGTAAGAAGCCAACTAACAAATGAAAATGTAGAGTCGTGTTTGAAACTTAGAACAACAAGTTATGAGCCAAATTTATCCAAACTTTCTAAAACCATGCAAAGCCAACGCTCCCACTGAATTTGTTTGCTCAAATATATGTTATTGTTTTTTTTTTATTTTAAGTACAAGTTTCATTGTTTAGTAAAGTTTAAATTTTCTACTTGAATAACCATGCAAAGCCATCGCTCCCATTGAATTTGCTTAATTGTTTGTTATTGAAGTACAAGTTAGTGTTGTAAGTAAATGTTTAAGTGTTTTAATTTTTTACTTAAATAATAAGTAATTATCTAATAATGCCAGATATATGTATTATCTAATTTGTTGTGAAAAACACTACTTATATATGAATAAATAGATATATTTCTTATGAATAAATAGATTAGTTTTTTTTTAATCAAAAACCTTTATTTATGCGAGTACTATTTATTGCTAGCAAGAAAAAATTTTGTAGCTCTATAAAAACTTTGAAATTTTATAAATTGTAATTTTTTACTCTTCCGACTCAAAAGGTTGCCGACCCCTGGGTTAGATGGATGAGTATTGTTTCATTCCCAGAAAATCAATTTCCGTCCGTCTGATTAATTTTCATATATATAGCAAAGTAGAAAATAAAAAAATAAAAAAATATATATATATATATATAAATTTAAACCTTATATAAGGTATATATATAAGGTTTAAGTAAAAAAAAGCTACTGGATCTTTCTTAATTGACGTGTCATACCCTAACATCTACTGAGACCAAAAATACGTACATTTGTTCGGATGAATGTATGTATGTACGTTCGTACTACGTACCTATATGTCGTACATACTCGTATGCCTGAATGTCTTCAAATTGAATAACCGATTTTGTTCACACTTGATCAGTAAGTATCTGATCAAGTGGCATTATCGTGTTGAAAACTTTTATAAGCGATGAGAGGTGAGGAAATTTGCGAATTTTTCATTTTCGGCTTTTTATTTAGGTGGATTACAAAAAAATTATAAAAAGTGCTAAAGAAGTACATTAACTTTCAAACAAAAGCTTTGCAAAACTTTTATGCTCACCATTGAAAATTGCGAATATACAACAATTGCAAGTCTTTTTAAAATATTTCACAGAAAGTGTAGAACTTTTAAAATAATCACACAGGGACCATCAGTACAATTGTCTATGATGCTTGGTAATATTTTTTTCATCGTTACTTGACCCATAATTTGCAAATATTTTGCGATGAATTTAAGCAAAGTTTAAAAACTTGCTTAAATCAATTGTTTTAGTACTATATTAACATGCCCATTCTTCAGGATTATTAATTCAGCATCATTTAAAGATAAAACTATGAAAAAATTTTCCGTTCTACAAATTTACCATTCAATAGGTCTATCTATATCTTTCCTTTTACTGTTCAAAACCTCTAAATTTTACATTGATAGTGAAAATTTTACCCCTTTAATATGTGAATAAAATGCGAAAACTTGGAAAAAGTGGTAGGATGTTATATTTGGTCCCTACTCTTTAAATAAATATTTAATTAATTTTCTTTAAATAATAGATTACATGAAATCAATTGTAAAGGAAAATTTTGTAATCGTTCTAAAAACCAATTTTCGAAATACTACTTCAGTTTCTCTGTGTTGGGAAATTATATCTTCGTCGCTAGCTTTTTTTTTAAATGATTTTCAGTACTTATATCGGTATTTGGATTTAATTTTAATATATGACAGTTAACTTAAAACGAATGATGAGTCGTATGAGAATTTTCCAATTTCATCATTTGACCTAGTGCGCTGATTACAAATTTACAAGGAAAATCATTTTGATTTATAAAAGCGAAATTCTGCATCAATCAGGTCGGAGATTTGCTATAATAAATTCTTATGACTTCATTTAATTTTACTCAGACTGAACAGAATTGCTGTTTCTGATGGAAGAACTTTATTAAAAAAGTAGGTGACTTATTTTTACTGTTTAAACTATCATAATAATACAATAGTAATGAAATTTTATTTTTCTCTTATAGAAACTACGAAAACATAATTTTATAGACATAAAGTTGTGTTCTTTAAGAGTTTCGCGGTATTGTAATAAGTTTATTCAGTCTTCCCAACATCAAGAGAGAAATAATAAATAAAGGAATTATAATAACGATAAACAGATAAAAATATTTTTAAAAAAACAAAAATAATAATATAATAACGTTTAAATCAATCAGTTTTAATAATGGCATCAGTGAACGTCTAACGAGGAGAATCGTAATTAATAATTTGTAGCAAAAGTAATTAAATATCGTAACAGTCCAAGAGAATAACAGTCAAACAAAAATTAACGAGTACACATTTGAAAAACATTTATCACCAAATACACGCTCATATTGCAATAAGTTTTATCTACATCTTAATTTTTCTTTTTTTTCCAGCGTTTACTGTTTTCACAAAAATGTTTATCAAAAGTTCTTTTTTACCTAACTATACCGACCTTCCACGAAATAAGTTTCGGCGCACGAGTAAATTATTCTCATTTCCTGCCTTTCTGTTCATTTATACTTCACCTCAATAAGCATGCAATTTAAAATCTTAACAATAGAACCTGAAAATTATTAATTTTTAAGAGATTCGTCGATGTACAATAAAGATCTATCAGTGAGATCCTTATACTCTCGACAAACGTCAACCAACTTCCTTTATAATTCACTAGCTCATTAAACACACCTCATTTCACCTCGTCTATCATTCAATACCACTGATCAAATCTCTCAGATATTTATGTAGTCTTATATTCCCTAATATTCATCATTTCGTATTTAGATTAGCTAGCCACATTTATATACTAACACTATCGATTATTTTACTGGCAACAACTGACTTCCCCTACTTTACTAATAACATCCTTTATTGACAATAACATTAACATTACCATATTGATCAATACCCTGCATAAAATTCGGTATGTTCGCAATACCTTGCATATTAGTAGGCATTATTAAAATTTTCTACACATTTATCACATACGAAATAATGAAAAATCATGAACGAAATGTACTAATGATTTAGTGTGTTTATTTTTCAGTGAGCGAAAATATACCGGATATTTATTTTCTATTGTTCAATTCGAACCAACTTTTTATAGAAGGGGAAATATGCGTTTTATTTTTTTGAGGTCTGTTTCAAATACCGCCTTTAAAATAACTGAAGAAGGCAGTACGAATACACCTCTTAAAATAAATCAACGAGATTAGATACATACAAAAATTTCAAATATCAGATGGGCGATATGATATTTAACTAGAACCTTTTAACGTTATTGATCGTTGTCATCTATCAAATGAGCATGGAACTACTCAATGTTCGAAGTGGAATTTAAAGTGAGGTTTTTTTTGGGGTGAAAAACACTTCCGCGTTATCATCGCCCGGACAAAGATATATCACATATTATATCTCAATTAAAGTAATAAAATTTCGAACTGGTATATGGCAATTGGCATGAATAGCTGAAACATACAACAGTAATAAATGTTTGAGTATAAAAGGACGGCCGTAAGAAACCGTAAAACATAAGATAATAACATTTCCTTGTCCCCTTGAATAGTTCGCGTGTTAGCCCCTAGTTTAAACTTGTGATTGAATGCCACATAACAGATACAATCCACAAGGATGTGGTGCACCGTTAGTTGGCAGTCGCAGCGAGCACAAACTGGTGCATCTGTTTGAGTCATCAGATATCCATGAGTGAGCCTGGTGTGCCCTATTCACAAACGGCAGATAGCCTTCTCTCCACAGTTATGTCTGTTTGAGGAGTTCCACAGTGACACAGTCGGGTGAAGATTATTGTTAATGGTAGCATTCCACTTACTTTGCCACTCATCATGAACCACTCTCTTCGGGAAACATACAAGATCGTTCGAAGCGAAGCGATTGGTTGAAAGGAGCCTGGAAAAAAAGTCTCCTTTGCCGCACTATTAGCGCGCTCATTTCCTGAAATCCCAATATGGATAGGAATCCAGTAGAAGCTCATTGTTGTATTACGGTGATTCATTTGCGAAATAACACACTGAATCTCACAGACAGCAGGGTGTCTGGAGTGCACGTCATTAATCGCCCATAAGGCACTTACGGAATATGAAAAACCAGAACAAGTCGAAATTTTGAACTAATTAATGGCACACAGTTCGCAATGAAAATACTGGTGATGGTGGGAAGGCCAAACATATATGTTTCGTTGCCAACCACAAAATAATCCAACAGGATTAACGTTTCTAGAGCCGTCGATACAAACTATAGCTTCTGGATTCAATCTTTTTATAATATTATAAAATTATTTTGTAAGATAACCGGATTTGTGTTCTTTTTATGAAAATGACAGAGATAAAATCACTAATTAACGACAGAAGACGGCCAAGAAGGCATAAGAAGGTAATAACATGGAGCAACAGTAAGGACTGGAGGGTAATTGTATATTTAGAGCTGAGGAAAGACGGTGAGCTCAGATGCCCAGTGGAGCAGTAGATCTCACCTGTTCTTGGTATCGAATCAGATGTTGGTAAGAAAACACTGCAGCAAAAGTTAGATGATTTTGTTGCCCATTAATATGAGCTACGTAAATGAATATTATTTGATTCCGCCTAATCGAAAGGAATTGCTCCCTACTTTCCAGTACAGGTACCACAGTGGTTGAATGAAAAGCATCTGCAGCAAGACGGATGAATGAATGATGTACTGAATCTAGCATTCTAAAAGCGGTTGACCGAACGGACGAATAAGCCAACAGTCGAACGAACTAGAGCTCGGTAGAAGCGCAGCATACATACACGGTTAGCTGCCCATCAAGCATTACAATATTAGAAAAACTCCAATATTTCCAATATTTGTAAACATTTTTACCTTCAGCTCCTTTGAATGTGCTATCCACGTTAGTCGGTGGTCAAACCACATCCCTGAAAGTCAAACCCGTGTGCATACTTCAAGTGGTTCACCATCTAACACGCTGTAGGTCAGTATCTTCCCTCAAAAGCAGTTGATTTTTGTTTTCTCCGGAAAAAACATGAATCCACGAAATTCCGGAAAAAGTGTTATTTTACACCACGATTCTAAAGGTGTTATTGTATTTTGGAGCAGCCTCTCATTAGTAGCTAAAATTGAAGATGTTATATAAATTAAGAAATCATCAACAAATAAATAACTCATAGCGAGTTTTTACACGCAGTTTGTTATGCATTTCATGGCTACGGCAAACAAAACACTTCGGACACTTCCCTGTGTTATTCCATTTTCTAATGTGAAACTCTCGGATATCGTCGTTCCAACTCGAACTCGAAAGAACCAACTGCTGAGAAAATGCCTGATAAGGAGATTTCCTTTTATACCCTATTCATCCTGAGCCCAAAGTGGAAGACATCCTCCGTTGCCCCCTCCGTTTCTAGCCCTTCTGGGCTTTACCTTAGGTCATCTTCAAAACCTCGGCTTTTACATATTGCAGTCCGCCTCGGCCAGGATGCCACCGATGCGAATATCACTAGTGACATTCCCAAACTCTCCACTATTGCCCATTCGGCCTGGCTTCTTAAATTGCAGTTTCTCATCAAGAAACACCCCGAGGTACTTTTGAACCTGAACATACTTTATGCGCTGGCCTGCCATTGAAACACGGACTCGCCGACTCACTGCCAAACGGCCTTTGAGGATCATCGTGGTGTTTTCGGGGCTAAAATTCATCTTGTGTTAAAGACCGCACAGTTCAACCTCCCTCCTCGAGTTTCCTTCAACCAGCAGGAGCCCATTGTCCGCATAAACCTCAATACAACACCCGCTGGGCAACCTCAGTCGTAGGAGAGAATCAAACTCCACCACTCACAAAGGACCCAACGCGTAGCTCTGGGGACATCCCTTGAACACCGTCTTGCCAACCTCATGGCTGCCCTCGAGGAGCAGTAGCCATGAGTATTGGTAATGGTATTGGTTTATTGGCATTTCTCCCGCCACCACCCCATTCGGTCGCCTTTAAGCATAAGACCGAATGTTCGTACCACGAAGGGCTACTGTGCCTCAAACAGTTTAAGTGACCAATATCCTATTTAGCTCCTAGAGCTAACCTTATAGCATGAATAGTATAAGATAGGTAAATACATCATTAGCTTTTGTGTCCAGCCGTTCACTTGTCATATATTAAACTAAATTGGATAGACGTACCTCGTCCATGCTATAATTGTATGACTATCGTAAATATAAAATTAAAACTTGTCATCTTAAATCTAATGACAGCAATTCACTTTCACGCCTAGATCGCTGAATGCCAGCAAGTACCTGTTCACTATTTATATCACTTGGAGTTGCTGGGCGATGCCATTCATCGAAGGTACCCTCTTTTATCGGTTTGGTAGGAGTCTTTTCCCTTAATAAGCTACTGATGCCGGTTGAAAAACGCAACTGCATCAAGGAACTTCCACATGGTCCGACAATACGGCTCATGCTACATTGACTCGCCGTTTATGAGTGGCCAATTTTCCCCTTGACTTCTATGTTCCAGGGTGGCCGGATTTCTGCCACCCCCAAGAGCGGGGCAGTCGAACATCATATGTTCATTCGACTGGACCTACCCGCAGACGCACCGCTCATCAGTTGCCAGGCGGAAACTGAACAGATATTGCCTCAAATTAACATGGTTGGTGAGCATCTGGCCTCCCGTTGCCATTAAAAATGAACTTGAGGCGTACCATTCCCCCAGATCCTGTATAAATTTATACAAGGATTGTCCCTTAGCAGTGGTGTTCCATCCCTGCTGCCGTCCATCAATTTCGAGGCTCTGAATCCTCTACTGCAGGCGGAAGATGAGCAGCTGTTCGAAATTTAGATCCAGTGCATTGTAATCACCGTTCCGCTGCGGTACTGGTCTTACTCGAAACTGCATCCCACATACCTCATGATTTTGCGCAATCTCCACATGGCTGCTCGAACTTTCACCATTAAATCGATTGGATGAAACTTTATCAATACGGCAGTAGCCTCGTAGGAGGTTGTTTTACACCTGTGTATACAATTAAGGCCTTGCCTTGGACACCCCTTAAATTTTGAATAAGTGTTCTCTCTATTCCTGTCCAACCTATGTGTCTATATGGGCGCTGCGTAGAGGTGAAGACACCATAGTACACCATGTACAATTGATGGCCCCACAGACCATAATCTTTCCAAGCAATCCTCCTAAGTTTGTGTATCACAGAGACGGCGTCCGCCGCTACTTGTTTGACATGGTTGCTGGGAAACAACTTCTCATCAAACAAAACACCTAGGTACTTATGGACTCTTATAGAGCCTTTATATTTAGTATGGGGGTTTAGACTGTATGATAATTTTTCTGCACCCTTCAGAAGCTTTCGTCTTGGGCGTAGAAATATTTAAATTTTGATTGTCCATCCAACCCTCTGCATCTGACAGGGGTGCTTGCGCTCTTTCTTCCAGCTGCGATGTGAATTGCCACGAACTAAAAATAGGCAGTCATCGGTGAAAGCGTGGGCCGTGATTCCTTCTGGGAATGTCTATCCCAAAAATCCGTCAAAGACCAGGTTCCACAGCAGAGAACCGAGAACTGTACTTACCGTCGGCGCTTTCTATCTCGACAAAAGAATTTAAGATGCATTCCTCGGTGTCAACCGATTTCATGAAGACATATTGACCTCGATTTAGAAAACCTTTCATCTAAATGCTTTCCTGGAACCGTTTCACAACCAGCCTTTCCAACAACTTACCGAGAACCGGCAGAGGCTGATGGGCCAATAACTGCCGACCTCACTCGAATCCTTTTCAGGTTGTAAGAGCACCCTCACCAAGGCAGTATTCCAACAGGTCGGAAGGACACTGCAGCTTAAGAATTCTGAGAAGAGTCTGCCAAGTGGCTCTCTTATGCTACGCGATCCACAGATCGAAGCCAGGTAAGGGTGTATCACCCTCCCGAACTCCGACTTCTGGTTCTCCCTCCGGAGCATCTGGAAATAGAGTATCCAGGAATGCCTGGTAAGTCGCTTCGTGTTATAGTATGGTTTCGACCACCAAACCCTCATCGAACACTGGACAGAACGTGCCTTGGCCAGCAACTCTAGCTGCCCGTGGCTCGCTGTGGGTAGTCGTCACACTTGTGAGCTTGTGCCCAATATCTGGATTGAAGGAATACAGCGAGCACTTTGTTCGTATACTGTTAGATCAGGGAATCTCCGACCATGACCGACTTTGGAGAGATAGATAAGAAGCCTAGCAGTAGTAGAGGGCCGGAGCTTTCCCCTTCGACCTCCTCAAACGCAGGTTCTGACAATGATGGTTCAGAAGTGGATATAGGGGTGACCACTCGGGAGGGTAGGAACCCACTCATAGACGAGTTTTCTCAAGCCAGGGGCAGGCCTGGCAGCTCTGCCTCGTTGGCCTACGATGTTTCGGCGGAACTAGATGGCTTTTTCTCGTATTTAGCAAAACCTAAATGTACCAGTGCAGCTACCGAGAGGAGATAATTGCCTCGTCTCGAATTTTTCCGTGCGGCTTTCACAGCTGTCGTTGAGGGTTTTGAAAATCTTGCCTCCACGCCTAAGGAAGTAACCGCAGTTCTTAAACCGGCCCTGCCCCCAATACAGCCGCATTGGCATGCTGAGATGGTTAGCGGTGGACGAGAAACCAGCCAGTCCAAGAAACCTGAGGATGCAATTGTCAGCAGAGCAGAGGGCTCGAATGTGTCCAGTAGTCAGCTGAAGGAAGATCAATAAGTTGCCCTTCGGGCTGACCGCAAAGGTCTTAAAATCAGGAACATCAATGAGACCGGCAAAGGATTAGTTGTGGTAGCGGATGATTCAGAGACCATTCAGCCAATTAGCGATTCCACGGCGGTTAAGCGATTGAGTGTAAAGATAGACTCGAAGAGAACGCGTGGGCTCCGTATTATAGTCTATGATATTGACCGTAACCTTACCGATGAAGATATCTTGCCCCTCATTAGGGAGAAGAACACTGATTTGGATGAAGCCGCCTTCCGGCGGGACTGCAGGCTTGTCTTTAAAACGGGTAGGCGTGATATCCAGAAATATCACGGAATTTTTTAAATAAGTTCCGGTCACTTTCAAAAATTTACGTCTGCAGGCAGACTATTTATTGATTTAGGGTCCTGCCGGGTAAAAGAGTACGTGATGTTTCAAGGTAAAAGATGTTTCAAGGCTGCAGATATGGCCACAGGGCTAAATTTTGTAAGTTTGTCTTGGAGTTTGCCCATTGCGGCTAGAAGAGCCACAAGCGTAACGATTGTTCGCATAGGTCCGAGGCTCCGGCCCGTGCTAACCACAGTTAGCACGTTCTTGTGCAACCTCACAAGGATTCATTAGAATCATGAGCACCCAGTTTTTAGTGAGTGTGGCTGTGACGTAAGGGCCGTTGTGCTGTATTTTTATTCCTTAGATTGTTAGGTTCGATCTACTAAATGCCCAGGCTGCTTATGTAGTCCAGGTTGAGTTAGGTGAGATTGTAGATAGACAGAGCCTCGATGTTGTCCTTCTGCAGCATCTATATGTAATTAGCGGTGATCTGCCAGGCTTTCACAGCTGGAAAAAGTTTTTTGTAGATCATACATGTATGTCTGCTATTCTGCTTTTCTGGCATAGTGGGATCACTGATCATGGAGGTGGCGTAATTGATAGCTTCACCGCGCAGCACAATTTGAGGTCTTTAATGTTGCAGACCAGTTGGGCACTTACCTCGGTATGGTTAACGGACGAAGGGCCTTTATTTAGTAAACATATTGACATCACCATTGGTAGGGACATCCCTGGCTGGGTCCTTAACTGGTCTGTGGTCGACGACTGTTCTAGCGATCATTGATTGATGCTTTTTGAAATAACGAACGAGCTGCGCGATGGCCACGAGGGACACGTTCCTATTTACTGGAGGCGCTTCCTGTATAGGAAGGCAGACTGGCCAAAATTCTCTTCTTTGTTGGAGTCCAGACTAGAGATTTCTTTTCGAGACCTTAACGGCCTGCCATTAGTTGTCCTGGCAGAAAATTTCACGTCAGCGGTGGTGGTGGCGGCTGAAGTTGCCATTCCTAGAGGCACTGGCCGGGAACGTATACCTGGTTGTTGGTCTCGGAATCTGACAGCAATGAAGCTTTTTGTGAATCGACTCAGAAGGGCTGCGCATCGAGAGAGTGATCCTAATCGGCGTGCGGCCCTAACTGCGGATTACTGCAGAAGGAGGGCTAGATACTTTTATAGCATTAGGTCCTCCAAGCGTAATTCCTGGCGCTCCTTCATTCAAGAGCAAGGGAATAGAGACCCCTGGGGTGTTGTGTACAGAGGCCTTGGAGGTAAGCGCAAGAAATAAGTCCTCTTGTCAGTTTTGTCAACCCGCGAGGGTGTGGTAATTGATAAGGACCGTGACCTTAATATTTTTGTGAATGATTTGCTCCCGGTTGACACTATAGTGGTTGCGATTTCATACCACCAGCATATCAGACGAGAAGTCGCGACTTTCGAGACCGACTTACAATCTTCTGAGATCACTGAGGCGGAGGTGCACCAGGTAATCTGTAGTATGGAACGGCACAAGGCCCCCGGATATGATTGTATCACAGTGGAGCTCCTCGTCCGAGCGCTTCCAGTTGTCCTTGGTCCTCTAACTAGAATATATAATAGGTTGCTCTTCGCCGGCCACTTTCCGGGGTGTTGGAAGCGTGGATGCAGGGTGTTGCTGTTCAAAGGTGGCGACAAAGGTAATTCTTCAAATTCTTATTCTTAGTTCTGTTAGTTCTTCTTACCGTCCACTAACGCTCTTGCCTGCGATTGACAACATTTTTGAGAAGGTCCTATATTTGCGTATTAATCATAGATTGGCCACTGATCATTTGCTAACGGACAACCAGTATGGTTTCCGACCAGGCAAGAGCACTGAGGATGCCATATTAAAGCTGATAGATATAGCTTCCTCTAGTTCTTGTAAATATGTATTAGGGATTTTTCTGGACATGTCCGGGTCGTTTAATAGCTTATGGTGGCTCTCTGTCCTATCTCAGATGCAGAAGCGTAAGGGTACAAGAAATGAATTAGAAATGCTCTCAAGTTACTTCAGCCATCGGAACGTTTCCCTGCGTGATGTTGATTCAGAGGTTCGTAAGAACTTAATTAAAGGATACCCTCAGGGTAGTGTTCCGAGTCTCCTTCTTTGGATCATAGAATTCGATTTCATGTTGAGTTTAAGGTTGCCATGTGGCTGTCATGTCGTCGCTTATGCTGAAGATTTTCTGCTACTGATTGAAGGAGATTCGCGTAACGAATTCAGGTTCGGATGGATGTCTCCCCATTCGGTATGTTACGGCTCAAAAATACCTGGTTGTTATCCTTGATGATAATTTTCGGTTCAAGGAATATCTACAGTATGTAGCAAAAAAAGGCCACTGACGTTTTTTACAGTTTCAGGCATATCACAGTTTCTCTCCGGGCATGGTGCCTTTCGGGCGAGTTTGGCAAGGTTTCGTTTGGTGGATTCGACTCAATGCCCGGATTGTGGGACTGATGATACAGTGGACCACATCTTCTACGTCTGTCCCCGATACGAGGTCGAACGTACAGGAGCTACCAGGGAATTTGAGAGAATACATTCATTTCTGAATCTCCGTAGCAACTGGATGATCTGCGAGGAATGGTCCATAGTAGCTGGTATTTTTCGCGCCCTTGCGGTGTGCCACAATTATATTGGTATTGTTTGTGATTCTATTTAAGGCTCCTGGTGGTGGGGGTGGCCGCGATGCCGGGGTATGCCGTGCGATTGGGGGCGTGGCGGCTCTGATCGTTACTTGGTAATGCCACGCAAGACACCTTGATTGGGTGGGGGTGCTGGGTTTATCCCCGGTTCCTGCGTGGAGACCGAAATGAGGTTACGTTCCCCTTGTTAGGTGACCTAAATTGGTCGACTTATTTTGGTGTAGGTCTGAATTTCTATGTTGAGTAAGACATAATTTTGATTGGTATGAGTGTAGCACTGATTTACCTTTAATCTCCTTTGTTCTCTGAGGCATTTACAGTCAAGAACGGTGCTATCAGATCTGGACTATGCGCGGGGTTCACGGTTCCGAGTTTTGGGTTAGTTAGTTTGAGGGAATCATGTTAGGTTGGATGTGAAGATCTCCGTTTGAGGCCTACGTAACGGCGAAATTTGATATCTATTTTAATGATGTAAATGTCTGCCGAGGCATTTGCATCGGTGTTATCCCGACCGAGGCCTGGAAGATGACTGTGAGATGTAATCAGTTAGAGGGTCTACAGACGATCTCCGGTAAAGCCCCTAAGAGCTCGGAACGGAGGGTTGGTGTGGCGACCGGTAACGTCACAAGGTGGGTGTCTTCCCCCTACGGGGTTGAGATGCCCTGTGCCTACCAAGGGCGCAGTGACCACACATCTCCGATTGCGCTCTGCAGCGGAG
This sequence comes from Lycorma delicatula, assembly GCF_047948215.1. NCBI lineage: Eukaryota > Metazoa > Arthropoda > Insecta > Hemiptera > Fulgoridae > Lycorma > Lycorma delicatula. The sequence goes on along the minus strand of NC_134455.1, from coordinate 44,641,318 downwards.
AGAGGTGTGACCAAAGCTCTGACATTTGAAGCAACGAGCTACTTCAATATGGTCGACCATCCTACAACAGGTCCGCCCAAGAAACAGACTACCACCGGCTACCAAGACCTGGCGGATCTTTGGCGAGGTCTGCCGTACCCAGTGACTCTTCACGGCTTCCTTCTTCCCCAGCTTCCGAACCATCTTGGTTTCCCTGAGGAAATCACGACAGCAATATCCAAAGCTGGATTATCCATGTATGTCCTTGAGGATTTTGGGCTTCTCAACCTATTTTGCCCATTTTGCATGTCATAAACCAATATCTGTGATTTTCGCAGATTATTACTCTAGACCGAAAGTGCATTATACGTACTATACTATAATAAATTTTAAAAATAACCTCGCCATTTTCAATAAATTTCTTGCCACGCTTCTGTACTGTTTTTGTTGCTCTTTTTAGTTCTTCAGGGTCCTAAGTTTCTCAGCCGCATCTATAATAAGGATTATTAATTCCTCTTGAGAATATATTTTTGTTTTGTATGCAATATTTTTCATTTATTCCCAGACGCAAAAATCTAAAGGTGTTTGATCAGGCGATCTTGGTCGCCGGAATGGCGGCCTCCATGACCGATCCATTTCTCAAGTAATAATTTAAGTGAGTGTAAACGGCTCAAGAGAAGTGGTGAGGCACACCATTGCGCTGGAGGTATACTTTGCATCTCAGCGCTAGAGAACTGTATTCAAGCAGCTGCGGTAATTCTTCTTGTTGAAAATACAAATATACCTGAGCATTAAAGCGGCCAGGTAATATGAACGGTCCAAGTAGCTGATTGTGAAGAAGGCCACACCATACATTGACGCTAAATCGTTTGTTGAAAATTTCCTTCCACCGTTTCATATAGATTTAATAATGTCCGTGTATGCTCATTGCGTTAGTGGATGACGACATCTAGTGTGAAATTGGCCTCGTGGGTAAACAAAACATCTTGTTGGGTTGTCGATTTGTATTCCTCCATGTGCAGAACTCCAAGCCAAGCGGACCGTCTTTTGGATATAGATGTTGAAATCGTTGTTTATGATAATGATAAAACTTGTTTTATTTAAGCGTCCTCTAAACCATCGAATGCAAAACTGCGTTACGCTTAGAAAGACGTCTTGCATTGACAGGAGCTGCGCTGAACTGCATCGATAATAATTTCATCAATAACAGCATCGTGTTGGACAGATTGTTCATATCTGTTACGAATACTAGGTGGTAAACCTGTTTCCTGAAGATTGTGAAAAGTCGCGCTAATTAATTTGGGATCTTGAATCCTGTGATTCGAAAAATGTATTTCATATTCTACTGCAGCAACTGTAGCATTACCACTACACACACCCAAAATGAATACCATATCAGCGTAATTCTTCTGTTGGAAGTTAGTACGCATTACTTAAATGACAAACCGATCACGTTCAAACTAAAATAAACAGAAAACCTTCGCTAGCTACAGGATACTTCACAGTACCTTGTATACTTAACGTACCTTACAGAACGTACCTTACACCAATATCGCGCATTGTTTATGAGCTGTTGTTGTTTTATTGCGAAATTTGAAAAACTATTAGTTAAAAAGTTGGCAATAAAGTAATTTATTGTATTTCTGTCATTAATAAAAAAAAATTATCTAAGTTATTTTTGTTTTACAATTCTTACGTAATTTCCAGTTTTTTAATTTTTATAACAGGAATCTTTGATAGTAAATTTTGTTTTTACAAATTTTTCACATCACTAAAAAAGAATTTGGTTTATGTTACATTAAATAAATACTTTTCTGATAAATGTTGTAATGTACTGTTTTTAAATGAAATTCTAATTTTTCTGACTTTTCTTTGTTTTATTCAACTTAAACGATTTTGTTTAAAATTAAATTTTCTACAATATTTGTTTAAACATTTTATGAGTTTATTACCCATTTAACAATGCTATTGTAAATTTATTGTATTGGTTATTGGTTTTCATCCTATATTTCTCAAAATCTACTGCAGTATCGGTTCTACGATCTATTTTATTCGATTTTTCAAGTCAAAAATCATAAAAAAAAATTAATTCTGCCACTTCATTAACGTCCTAAAACTTTCAGTACGATTTCAGTTCACTGAGGCAACGGAAATCCGAGCAAAATCTTTCACTACCCGCAAATTGCAAATGAAGCATTTCAGGATGAAAGTTTATGTGAAATTTTTCCATTACTTTCACGAGAGAATAGGTTACAAAAGTCCCAGGAGAACTTCGTGATACACTCTGTACAAATATTGTGGAATTTATTGTGTGATATATATAGTATATATTACTAAAGAAGTAACCGAGAGATTCTGTTTCATAGGGTATTTAATGTATATATATACATTAAATACATATAACAATATATAATATATTAAATATATATATATATAAGGTATACGTATATTTTATATATGTCATTCCATGTTTAAAAATGAAAAAAAGAATTAGTTAAAAAAGAATTTAAAAAGAGAATTCAACCAGTTCAAAGTGGATGACGAATAAACTGACAAATAAATGAAGAAAACTGCTTTCTTGAGTTTCGATGTTATACTCTTATTTTGCGTAGTATTACATATTTAAAATTGTTAGATGCAAAAAAATACATTTTAAAAGTAATATCGGCTTAAAAAAAATATATGTACTTATGTATAATGCTATTATTTACGACTGTATTAATGTGTTGATACATATATATTTATTTTATTTTTTTTTTAAGTTTTATAATTTTTATGTAAAGTTTCCTAATGTAAAACTGATTTTATCAGTTAAGATGTTTTACTTTTCTTAGGGCATTATTAAAAATCAGTAGTTGTGAAAAACATTTTAAAGCCAAAAGGGGCTTAAAAAGATATTTTATTAAGAAATATTTATTTATTATTATAAATATTATTATTATTATAAATATTTTATTTATTAATTTTTACAATTAGTCAAAATAATTTCTACTCCTTTCTAATTTTAAGGTTATTTCAAATGGAGATTTATAATTTTCAGGAGAGTTCATGGGATAATTACTCTAAATTTTGACAACAAAAACAATATTTATAAAATGTTGCACCTTTTTGGCGAGTGAATAAAGGTGCATATCAAAATCTATAAACTGCTATTCTCATCATGTGGAACTCGTTTTAAAGCTCTGATCAAAATGAAAAAAAATGTGCAAAGAACAAATCTGTAAAATATTCCAACCCATTATGGTGGAGGGATAAAATTTTTTCTCTGATTTTCAAAGTTCAAAATTTAATCCAATATTCATTTATTTGACGATGCAAAGGTGTGAGATTTTTTTTTGTTCTAACTTACTTTAATTAACATTAAAGTTATCCTTACCTTGTCATTCAAAAGAAAAAATTTCATTATTAATCAACACGTGGAATAATTAACTCTTAAACGTTCCTGAACGTTAATCTAAAAAAGCTACTAAACTAGGAAGAAGTTGAAATACTTTTAATTCAAACAGCGCACTTTTAATTCAACGGGACGCGACTGACTGACGCCTTAAACCAATCGGCTACAGCGCCTGAATAAATGTTTGCGACATATTGGCGTATATGATGATGACAACAATTACGACGACGACGACGACGATGATGATATGTGTAGTAAGCGTTCAAGTCAAGCGACAATGACGGAATAAAGAAAGAAACTAACAAGACGTACCCCCGCCATTCATAAAAGGCCTTCGTATCCCCTCCTACAATGCCTACGCATCCAGTAGACCACGATCATGTTTGAACTGGAAACTTCCATACGCAACGACTCGTTTGACCTTGACGTCACACGTCACGACCAATAGGAACACAACGTGTAACGTGTCATACCCAAACCACCGTTGAAGCCACGTGACAGTTACGAGTAACCTTGAACAATGTAATTCTAAGAAACGACTATGCATTCTCTCACCAGTTTAATAGCGCAAGTAACCGGAAACGGCATATGATGTTACACAAGTGTAATTCTAAGATACGACTACTATCGTGTAATTCTAAGAAACGACTACGTATTTTCTCAGCACGTTTAATATCGTAAGTAGCAGGAAACGGCACATCCTGTAATTCTAACCAGCTTGTCGAGATGTTACTGTATGCTAAATCCATGAAAGGTTATCGAACACTGCGTTTACAATTTTAATCAGATGTCGCAACGTCCTTACACGACGATAGGAGAAATAACCAAATCCGATGCGGCTATATCAACATCCATCTTGATACTGTACCTATTTACTAGTTGAATTTCCACACCACCCTGGAGGTAGCAACCGCGGCGCGTTGAGATTGTTTTTACATGAGTGAAATCTCGCCACTAGAAGCCTACTATAAAACACTGGAACCGGTTTTTATATCGTTTTTACCTTTTTTTCTTGCGCGACATTTCATGTTACAAAGTGGATCAAATAATACCATGTCATATAGACTTAATTTTAAATCTTCAGTGACACCGCCACCGTTGTCGTGTTGGTCATTTTTTAAACCGTAATAAGTTAGCTTCATCGAATGACGTCGTACAACAGTCATTTCGTTTTCGGTAAATTTGTTTGTATAGCTCCTTAGTAATAATAGCTGAAAACAATACGATTCGTTGTCAGAATCGGTGTCGTATAATATGACACAAATGCGAACCTCACCGTATGATGTATATATCTTTCTCATTTCCAGTAATGCATAGTCAATACCGATATGAAGATCGGTCAGCCTCTTCAATGGTAACCGTTTGAGAAAACAGTCTTGATTGTTGTAAATGTTAATGAACGATAAGGCATCCATCATTACACTGGCAGAGCTCACGCACGAATAATCGACTGCAGTGTAGATACTTGTGTCATCTACCTTTCCCCCACCACTACCACTCTTTTCGGTAAATTTTTTAGAAAATACCCGGTAGAGTTCGTTTTCGTCGATAACTCGGCAAGCTAACGACAACGATGTTGTGTTTTCCAATAGTAATTCATGGTTGGTGTCTTTCTTACCAGGCGAACCAATAGCGGACCTAACTCAAATAAAGAATATTCTCGACGTAGTGTTCCCAACATCAATAATCATGGTGATTGATACTTTACCAAATACATTACTATTAGGTTTACCATACAGGACTAACATGGAGGATATCGAATGCGAGCTACCGGGCATCATCGATTGGATTGTTGTGAGCGAGTGTGATATCCGTAAGTTTTTGGATAAAAAGTTAAACAAGTTAGACGTAGAATCGCAAAGACGAATCGCACATTGGATGGTTACAAAGACGTATTGATTCTGTGCAAAAAGTTATCGGATTTATAGTAATGATTATCGGGAAGACGTTTACCGAATTGGTTAACGAATTGAAATCGGTTACACGATACATGTGTAAACATTGTTTTATGATGCTTGTCGAACACTGTGATGATGATGACAAATATCTCGGGCATGCAATTGAGTGTTATAAATTCGAATATTGCAATCGAGGGTTACCCGAATTCGCTCCTGCGAATTGGTTATTGGACACATGATGAAAGTTAAAGCGCTGATACGCAAAAACATATTTGAATTACTATGGGAAAACCCAACATCGTTGTCGTTATTTTGCCGAGTTATCGATGAAATCTGACCGCTACACAACAGCTGTTCCTGAGCGGTACCAACCTTTGAATTAATTATTAGAAATAATATTCAAAGCGAATATATTACACAATTTGGCAACACTGACGAGTTACTAACGTCATTCTAAGATGGCGGACGCCGCCATCTTGGATTTGACGCTAGTATGCCTATTTCCGTACTACTTATATGTACTTCAATAATTATTAATTTAATTCTTAGGAGGCACGTAACATATTTTAACTAAAATGCGTTCTATATAACAAACAATAATAATACTATTATCAAATTATATTGTTTAAAGAATGAAAAAATAATATATTATTATTATTATTGATTAACAAAATTAGTCATTTTACGTAAATTGGTCAATGAAGTATTTATTTATTTTAACAAATATACATGTATGTAAGTACATAAATTTGGAAATACAAGCTTAATTTTAACGTGTATATAAATTTTAAGATAATACATCTAAGCATATTTGTTTTAAAAACGTTATTATTTTCGTTTATTTTCCGTATATTTTAAAATAAGAATCATGGTCACATTTTAGTCTAAATCGATAGAGAGAGAATACTGTTGTGGTACCACCGAATTTATCTGCAAGAGTAATTTTCCGACAACAAATTTTGAGCCATCAGATGAATAAATACTCATTTCTGAAGGAGATTTTTTCATCTTACTCAATTTTTGAAAAACCTTTAGAAAATATGTCCTGCTTAAATGGCGACAATTCTATACCGCTAAAGATTACCGTGGAACATGTATGACAATGATTCTCAACCGAATTGTCTTTCCTTACAAACATATGTTCTTTAAACTTAGTGTAGAAAGAATAACAAAATGTGGCATGCGAAGAAACAATATTTCAAGAAAAATAAAGATTTAATAATAAACTTATATTTATCTCGTCTTATTTCATTTTCATATAATAGCAAATTACTTAATTTTTCCCAATATGATCTGAAAATAATTTATGAAAATTTGTCTGAAAATTTGGTTATAAGCATTTAATTGGGTTATTTTAAACATAATGTTGGATTTATTGTAGGGCGATGAATATCTAGAAAATGAGGATTTTTGAATCTGATTCATAAACTTAATTAATAAATTGGGCTGTGATAAAATTCTCTGATGATGATATACATAGTCCCGTTTACATCTCTTAATTTACAACATTCCGGCTCCTTATGTACGATTCCCGGTCAAGTTTTCCTATTAAATGCATATTATTTTACTCTTATCGACATGAAAGAAAACTTATGTGTACAAGCTATGTTTCAAGAGAGTCAAAATTCTGTGTAAACTTATTCTTTACAAAACAAACGTAGAGATTAAGTACAGAACGAAAATGTTTAGAAAAGTAAAATGCATTATATATATTTTCTTATGATTTGGATACTCTTTGTACCTTGAAAGAAGTGTACGAAAATGAAATGTGAAAATAAGACGTGTAATGTTAACGTAATTCATTTGACTGAAGAATTACCGACGGCAAATAAAAAGATCGCATTCGATTGAAGATTTAATTTATAACGCGACAATTAAAAGCCTATAGAAGAAATGAAGATTTCTGTTAACGGGGGATATGAAAAGGGAAACAAAGTTAAAATAACGAAATTATCGTATTCATGATAAATATATAATAAATGATTGTTATCATACATAATTGATTATTTTAATCGATAATAATTATTTGTTATATAACAAAGAATTATATTTTTGAGTTATTATTGTTATTATACAAATATATAATTATTATATTACTGTATAAACATATTATACATTTTTTAAGTATAATAAATTATTTTTTCAACAATTTACTAATTTCATACTTTTTAATTTTTGGATTCTACCTATTTCGGTCTATCGGAATCCTTCAAAGTCATTTAGTCTTTCCACCCTTACATCTTAATTTTAACTTAAGGAACGATGGCAAGCGATTACAAATTGAATCTGTATAAAAATCGTTACCAGTCAAATATAAAACTATCTCAAACATAAGTGTGTCAGCTCTACTGATGATCTAATTGACATTGTTAGTCAAATAGAAAAATTTCTTTTCTACTAACCACTTATTTAGCAGAAATACATTCTTAAGCGAGCATTCCTTATGATCGAAAGGACACGTGATTTGGATGTTAATAAAAATATTCACTGCTTTAACGTGCATTTATTTTTTTGCAAAAAGAGAAGATTTTTTTAAAAAGTACAGAGAAGCTTAACAGAAGCGCCTTGGTTCGTAAGAAACAGAGAGATCCACGAATATCTGGATTTATAGTACGTTAGAGTAGAAATAGAGTGATTTGGTACAAAGTATAATTTGAAACTAAACAACTACGGGAATTATTTATCTATTAACCTTCTAGACAACAATGAAGACGTTAGAATTTTAAAACAACTCTACATATTGGACTTTTGAGGCTTTATGTAATTTGAGTTGGGAGCTGCATCAACTGAGCTTTACCCATCTGTTCATTATTTCACTTTATTCAGTTTTATTTATTATGCTTTCGTTCTTAATTTTAGTTTTATTTTGTTTTTCTCTCAATGTTTCACCGTTTCTCTTATTTTAATCCTTATGATACCTTGTTTTTGTTTTGTGCTGAGCTACCAATGATACTATTTTCTAAATTAACTTTACACGTGCACTTTCGTAGAATGTTGTGTACACGAATCTTTGTAAGTTTTGAATAGTTTCGATGAAAGCCAATATGAATGAGATTTTAGGTGATCATATTTACTTATGGTTTCTTTAGTATTGTAATCGATTAAAAGTTTTATTTTGAGACAAAAAAATAATAGAACTCAATCCTACATCTCATTTCACCGCATACCGCTCAAGGTCATTTCTATCTGCGACGCGGAATATCATTTTAAAACATAAGGCGCTCTGAAAAAATAATTTTTATGAAAATAACCTTTTCAACTGCGATCAATAACCCTTTAAATACGTATTACTTCGGGAAAATGTTATATTTTTTTATCATCTGCATAATGTTTCTCTTCTGTCTTTTAAATTTGATTGAATGGAAAGAACGAAAAATATTTGCTTACAACAACGATTTTACTGCATTAACAGTGGAATATATATTGAATCAGGCAGACGATTATTGTTAAGACGATATGAAGCTGTTCGTCGGAGGTATTTCCGGAAGATATAAATTCACTTTGCTGGTTTATCTTTTGCTTTGAGTAATTATGCACAAAGCTGTATACTTAAAACAGGTGGTATCAAATTTTCCGAAGAGTGTTACAAAAAGGTTTATAAAATCAAATGAATATATTAGACACACACATTATACCGTGTTTTAGGAACGGCTAGTTGTTTAAACTGGCTTCACTTCTGGAAAACTATAGTTATAGGGGTAACATTAACCATAGTATAGTTATGGGATTAATATTTTCTACAGTACTATTTTTAAAAGCGGCAACCGTTGTTACAAGTTTCTGAAAGATTCTCCACACAATTTCAATGATTTCAGACTGTAATCGGCTATACCAATAACTAAATAAAAAAAATTACTGATTTAATAAGAACGTTAATGTATCAGTTCTTGTTTTACATTAAAAATTATTCTCTTGCAATCTTATACAAATCCTATCAATGTTTTCAATTTAAACTGCGAAGAATTTTCCTTCCATGGAGCTCTGTTTGACGGTGATCACATCACCCGAGAAAGCAAGTTTTCCATCCAATACTAACGTATTCGGATTTCATACGCTATGCACCTCCATGTCCGATACTTGATGCCGTATTTCGTCGAAAAAAAGAAATACAACTATAACTTTTATTTTAATTAGTCTCATAAAAAATAATAATATTCTAAGAACTTCAAATAGAGTAATAATTTATATGAAAGGAAACCTTCCTATTCTGCGTACGGTGAAATAATGTATTTAAACAACAAAAGCTAGAAAAATACATGCAAAAATCATAAAAAGTGCATGAAATTATCTAAATTCTATACAACATATCTTGTATCCAAAAAAAAGCATGCATAAACAATTTTCAGAACGCTAGTGTTCAATTGTTTTGAAATGATTACTTCTACATATCTACTCTTAAACTGGGTTTTCTACTACGCAATGATATGAAATGCATTAAGTAGTTATTAATTGTTATGTAAACAGGTTATTTGCTGCTCGTAGCAGGTAGTTAATGATATATTTTATTCCTTAACTATATGTTAAAAAATACCGTAAACTGTTATAATCTTCACAATTATTTTAAGAATTTTTTTTTAAGGTGTTACATATACGAAAATATGGAAATTAAGTACCGTGAGTGAAATTTAATTATTTATTACGTACCATCATCGTTAAGATATCCGCTACATGTAAAGTTTATAATTTAATTACATTCTTGTTGTTTTAAGTTTTATGTTATACTGGCTCGTCGCCAACGGTTCGGATTCCTGTAAATGCTGAGTGGGTAAGACAAGCGGTTCTATAGAACCCTCGATCTGTTACACAATATTCACTGTCACTAAACCTGTCGGTACGGCAGCAAGACCAATAAACTTCATCGTGGTATTTCTTTTCACTTTCACATAACATTTATCTCGGTAAATATGAATGAATATATATACACGTATGTGCATGTGGTGTGAGAGAGAGAGAGCGCGCGCTACTTTCAAACAATTTTCACATGTTTTTTTCTTTTTGAAATGTTTTCACTTTTCCTAACTAGATCCTAAAAATTTGTATTTGCGGAGCAACTGTAAAACTTTGTATTTATAGGGTATGTTTTAATGTATTATAAGTAGTCTTTTAATTTTCTTATGCTTCTGTTAGAGAGATTTACAGAAAGAAAAAACTAACAATATTACTTATTTCTCACATAATAGGTGAAATAGTTATGTAAACTATGAATTATAGTATCAGTAGTGAGGTAGATCTAGATGCTGCAGGAGAATTAAGTAAAATTTATTCAGGGTTGAAGAATTTTAATAAAACTTAACAAAAGTACGTAAAAGTGGAAGAGGATGTAGGAAGAGGATGTACTTTCATTGTTGAAAGTATATGAATTATTTGAAAGTAGAAAGTAGATTAGTGGGCGTAATGAAATATATAAAAAATTGAAAAGTGCATAATTTTAAAATCTAAGAATTAAATATTTATTACTGCCTTATTATTTATGTCGTAAAAGAAGCAAATGACCGCAAAGGACTGGAACAAGGTGGAAAAAGGAAGGCGAACTATTTTCCCTCTTGAAGGATTTAGATCTGATTTTTTATTTCCTTTTAACCGGTGGAGAACGGGATATAATTTTATTGAACGCAATAAAAATTTATTGTAATAATATCTGTTGGAGGAGAGGAACACACCGATCGAATGATGAGAAAGAAGATCTCAAATTAATATCGACTGCAGGTTTGAAATCTGATAATTGTTTTCATGAAGTTTATAAAATCTTTAAACTTTCAACGTTTTACACGAAACATAAATTACATTTAACTTTGTTCCGTACAAATTAAAATTTGATCAGACTGGAAAATTTTATTCCAGAATAATTTTATTTCAAATTAAAAAAAATGTTTTAATTTTAAGATATTTTTCGTGTTTTCATTAAAATGTTGATTGATTGATTTATTATATCAAGTTAGACAGTAAGAACATAATAAGAAGTAAATACATATTGCAGTCTGCAAAGATACTATGAGCATCTATACGCAGTTTGGTACAAAAAAATACTTATACACTAACCCATATGTTGCTAAAAAAAATACATAACATTAACAAACAAATAATAAGCAGGATTTTACAGTATTCATTTGCATATCCCAAATACATCGTTAATTCGTGATTTCAGTTTTACTTTATACTTTTAGTATTTAGAATTTTCCGTTTGTTCGGTAGTTCATTGAGAAAGTATATTCCATTGTAGTAGTGACTTCTCTTTCCAATTTTTTTTTTGCACTACAGGTAATTGAATTATCTTTCTTCTGGTGTTGGTTGTGCTACTTGTATGTATCAAACGGAAATCTTTGTAGTAGTGTGCTTTAACTTCGAACCTGTATTTTTAACTAATATTTACAGTTTTTAAATAATTTCTATCATCTTTTTAATTTTCATTATTTTATTGTAAATGTTTTGAATCAAGATAAGAGTAGTTTTGTTCGCAGATCCCCATGCAATTATTTCGTTCACTACAACACTGTAACGTAATCCGTGTAAAACCCCTTTGGAATTTTTAGGGGTAAGCAAACGACTCAACTTTGAAAATACATATATTAGATAATAGTCCTACTGAGAAAATAATTTGATGATTCTATTTCATGTAGCAGTCAATAAAGAGACATTTTGTTTTTCGACTTTTGATTATTTATTTGTATATCAAAAAAATCAGGTAAACACTAATAATAATTAATGTGTAATTATTATTAGTCAACCATGCATCAATTAAATGTATTAAAGTTTGCATTTGTACTAAAGTTTCATTCCAGTTTTCTTTGGCACATAATAACGAATCATCAGCAAAAGATATGCGTAAAAATTACGATGACAGCTAAACATAAGTCAAATACACCATTTAGGTAGATTTTATTATTTAGTGTAGTTCCTTGTGGAATACCGTTTCTACATGTTCATAATTACTCTTTACAGCAATTTTTAATTTGACTAGTTGCTTCCTGTGGGTTAAATAACTCTTTATTAACTTCGCTGATAGACCTCTTACACCAACAGTTTCAAGTTTACTTAATAGAATCTCATGACCAACTGTATCAAAAGCTTGTCATAAATCAAAGAATACAGCTGCTACTGATAAACCTTTGTCTATATTTTTTGTAAATATACCCAGTGACCTTAGCTAGTGAATCTTTTGCGCCTTTGTTTTTCCTAAAGCCAAATTGCTTATCACACAATATTTATTTAGAAAACTTAGAATTCTATCAAATAACGTCCTCTCAATAATCTTTGCAATATTGGATATTATAGAGATTGGTCTTAGTTATTAGCTTCACTAATACTTTCTGCTTTATGGATATGGACAACCTCTGCTAATTTATAACAATTAGGGCAAATGCCTTAAACTAAAAAATACGAAAGTTAAACTATATGTGCTAGTGATTTTAGTAATAAATTTTACAATTTTTTTTTATTGTAGAAATTTTAATGCTATCAGATTTTCCAGCTTATTTTTTAATCGTTTAATAACATCAACTATTTTATTTTCGTTTGTCGGATGAGCTTATGTTTGTACATTTTAGCTTACTTTTATAGACATTTTGTGTCTTATTAACTGTTTTAGTTGACAAATTAAATCCAACGCTACAGAAATATATACGAGTGTATTCAAGTAATTAGTAACATTACTTTCTCCATGAGTCTTTTCTGGTTTATAATTTGTTAGAAAATCAACAATACGTGTTTGCTTATTTTTGTTCCTGTTTAGTTTTTCTTACATTATTTCTATAACTATCAATTTTTTATTTTCTTCCTAGCTTTATTTATCAATCTTTAATAAATAGCTCAGTTTTTCTCATAAACTAAATATTTTTCTCTTAACTTGATTTTACGTAAATTTTTTCCACTTAATATACAAGTAGTGTTTAGTTTTTGTTGATACAAGTCCCTTGGTTAACCAAGGTTTATTAGGTAAATCCCTATTTTGTACCTGGATATATGATTTTCAGTGACTTTTTGTATGTTATTTATAAGTAGTCTCTATCAGGATCTGAAATTTCAGTCATTATTCCATTTAATTAAAGTGCAATTAACCAACAATATTTTTATAATTTATTTGCTTATAATTTCTATTATTGTTTTGATGCAATCTGTGATGAGTTCTAAAAATAACTTCTAAAAATAATGTGTAGTGATCAGCGACTTCATAGTCAACGTAGTAGACGTAATATTTAAATCTTTTTATGAAAGTATTATCAGTGCAGGATGTTCATTATTGATCCCTACTCTTCAATATAACATCATTAAAGTAAGGTATATATTTGTACTCTAAAAGATCTTTTATAAAGCTGTTGCTATATTCATAATTTTTCAATAAATTAATGTTGAAATCCCCAGTTAGCATATGATTGTTTTAATTTTTCTTTTGCTCTCTAATATGTATATAAATGATTTTTTAAAAAGTATTTTATCGTAATCATGATATCAATAAATTGTGCTAATATGAATTTTGTTATTTTTTTCCATTCGCAATTCCGCTGTAAGTACATTTTCAGTTTCCATTTCCTCTTACATGAGGCATCATTGCTTTCACTACTCCGTCAGAACGGTTTAATGTTGAATTTTTATAATATAATCTACAATGAAGTATAGTACAAAAATTATTATCTTCTTTTAACCAAGCCGCACTTGTCTGGACAAGTGCGACTCTTGCTCGTTCAAAACGAAAAAAAAAACACTGTTTGAAATGTACGCATTAGAAAAATCATATCCTTTATTGTGAATTTCCTTTTTCAATTGTTAGTAATGCTTAATCGTACATAATACAGATTCTTACAACGTTTTCCTGAAGCAATTCTGTGGATGTTTTATGGAAGCACACTCTCGCACTTTCAAGTTTTGTGAGATACAATTATTTTTCGCTAGCTTGATTACTTCAATGAATTAACGATTTTTGGAGGATAAATTCTGAAGTAAGAGTGCAGGTCATTTTGGTTTATTTGTACTTTGAATTTTATTAGAAGCTGGTCTGATTTTGATTACAACTTCGGCGTATCAATTACGAACTATTAGTGCAGAGTACTGTGATTCTGTGTTATGACGGGGATAGTTTGGCTAACACAGATATCTCTTTATATTGCTAGCTATATGCTGGATGTAAGGAATGAAACTCAAAATTCTGAACCGAGTATGTTTGATAGGATATATCAGTCTTACAAGCGTGACATAAAATAATTGAATTTCGAATTATATTTGTAACATTTTTCCAACTATAAACCCCTGCTATAGTGTAGAAATGCTTTAAATATACATTGCCAAGTATAGGATGTAAGTGATAAGGTAAATATTCTGTTTTATTGTCGTTCCGTAGTTTATTTTTAAATATTTAGTTCAGTGGAATTAAGTTTAAAATTTACGGTTTATAAAATATTTTATACATTTTTTTCAGTATTTCTTTCCTTTTTAGTTTCATTTTCTGTAAAAATGTTACCAAAAAAATCCTGTGCAGTATCATGTTTTAGGCGTTTTTCATTACATTTAAGTCATTTGCAAAATCCTTTTGTAGCTTTTTATATTTAAGTTTTAGTCGGGCTAAAGTGGATAATTTTACTTATCATTATTTCAGTATAACTTGAAACTTTTTCGACAGAAAGTAGAATAATTACAAGGTTCGTTTTGAATTTTTCTATATTGTAATGGTGACTTAACGTCAAGCTGTCTTAACCAAAAGTAAATGCTCTTTTTCGGGAAAGTAAACCAAAATTAACTCTCAGTCAGTAAGCTGAGGGCTACTAACACAATTTATTCTGATATAATTAGATGTTGATTTTTTTCAACGTTTGTGCTAGCTTGACACACGGGTTTATCTTTATTGTATATTTATTTTTTTCTCGGAATTATATATTTTTATTTTTTTCATTGCGAATTCAGCCGTAATGATTTAAGCTAATTGTTTCATCCATATCATTTCTACATTATTTTCTATAAATACTGAATTTCAAAATGAATTACAGAAGCAGCATGCACGGGTATGTAAGGAAATCCTTTCGAATACATTTCATACAAACTTTTCTCATTTTATTTGAAAATGCTTGAAACCGTCACCCCAGAGAACTGAACTTGTATTGTTATTAAAAATAAAAAAAATTGTTAAGTCATACGTCGATTTTATTTATTTCAAAAGATTTTTGAGGTCGGTTGTCTGTAAGGTAATGTGAAAAGTTCCTTAGTAAATCGTTCGTGAAATTTCTAATATTTAGCTGGATATAATACTTTCCTGGCGATTTGATTGCATAAAATAACTAAAATACTTGTCTGTTATATTAATTAGTTGTTATAGTAATGAACGGTAAAGTTAAAACAGTATTTGTAATTGAAAATAAGCTGAATTGATTTTACACTGGATCACTGGGTTATATTATACTTAGTGGTTGTATGAAATACAGAGTTGACGTTATGATTTGTAATATTAGCCCTTATAGAGGAGTTATTTCTCCATAGAAATGTCGAAATTTATTATTAATAATGAGAAAAATTTATTTTTATTAAATATATTTTTCTACACCTTCGATATTACTGTACTATTTATACTGTGTAATGTACACTGTAATGGGCACATGGTTTCATCATCAGAATACAGCATTGAAAACTATAAATTTTTTTTTAAGCAAATAATTTATCTTCATTCTTAGTACCTAGCTTATAAAATTTAAGAAAAAATTAAATAAATTGGAAATGTTTCTAAAATCAAATAAAAATTCTGGTGATTCAGGCAGGCAAATTTAAGCAAAAATTAATTTTCACATATTCCTTAATTTTTTCCATGTAATCCAATTTTAGGAGAAATCAGGCCACCAATAATGATAGGTTTACCAATTTTGTAAGTGATAGGATATTAAAGTTATTTTTAAAAATTACTTGTATGTACATGAATATATATATTCATGTATATACATGTAATTTATATATATATATATATATGTATATATAAAATAGACCGTTATAATGTAATCTCTTGTCACGTGTAATTCCTTCCAGTTTTTTTAAGAATATAAAACTTCTGTCAGCTTACGAGAAATATACAACTAATATGTTCATTCCAGTCTAGTTTTCTATCAACTAATATTATCAAAAGTATAAATGAAAAAAAAAAATGATCGTAACTGGAGAAACAAATTTAACAAATATAATGCGATTAATCTTGGGTGAACTGAGAAACAAACAGTTGCCCAAATTCATTCTGCACTTCTGTGGAGAGCAAATCATAGGATTTAGTTGATCGAAAATAGTGAAGTACAGGAGTTTTATTATTTGTGTACAAGATAGATTTAGATAGTAACAGTACGTTTTTTAAGATGTATACTACGTGTGATACAGTTGCACATCTTACTCAAATCACAATTGAATCAAATATACTCAATAAAAAATTATTACTACCAAAAATATCATGATTCTATGAGTGTTTTAAGTTGAAAGCATTTTCAAAATATCTAATGATATATTTTTCTTCATTGGTTCCTTTAAACAGTGACACCTTAAACAAATGATTCAATAGAAACAAAACTTTGATTCATATTTCAATTGCAGTTAGGATTGGTTCACAGGGTCTATATTGTTTATAAAGAAATGCTTCATGCATCACTAGAAACAGATGTAGGTTTTTCTTTGAGATCCTCCTATTCTCTTGTTTAATTCTGTTTCAGGCAGGCAGCAGTTATTGGTAGCAATGAAAATAATTGCAGCATTAAACGTTCGCTTTGCCTCAAAAATAACTGCTTTACACTTTTTTTACCGCTGTTTAACTTATACTATTTGATTATATTTAATAAATCATAACGATTAGAATTTCTTTCATCTTGGCTAATTCAGATGATTTTAAATAAAATGTCTTTGACTTCTATTGGAAGTTCTATTTTTTAATGGATAGACTATCTGAAATAGGAACTGTAAAATATTGACAAATTTTGAGAAATACTATCTCTATAAGAAATCAAATTGTCCTATTAAATGGTTTTTGGTGATAACCGAAAATTATTGATACCATATGGAAATGGTTTATTTGTAGTTTGTAAACATTTTACGCAACACATTTATGTACGATCTAATTGAACGTAAAACTTGATTAACTTGTACGTTATTTAAAGTTATATCCATGTTTAAATCAGACATTTTTTTTAATAAAATGGGTATTTTTCATTAAGAGAAAATATTTTTCCATTCGAATGGTAAGACATTCTAACATTCTCGCTAGAAGGGTGTTAATGAAGATAAAAAAGTAATTAATAAAATATATTCGCTAGAAATTTACAAGTAAAGGAAAGTTAATTCACAAAGTAATTAAAAAATATATTGAATATTTATTAAATATTAATAAAATATATTCGTCTGAAATTTTCCACTAATTTCGTAGCAAAGTTTACTAATATTTAGTGGGAAACAACTAACATGATTCGCGCTATAACACTATCACTCCGCACTAACACTCTACAACATTTCAACAATCTACAAAAGATCTCAACAATCTGATATTTTCGGATATAATAGAACATTTAACTCGTCGTTGAAGAGAAAAATGTTCATTATTGAGAAACAGCTAGTAATTTTATTTTCCTTCCAAAAGGATGAAATCCAGCTCTTGAAAGTTGCAAATTTAGCATTCCAATGAAATACATTCAGATCATTCATTGCACGTAATTACAATATTTTGCATTATGCTTTATTGTCGTATTGTTGACTCTAATATTATCTTGATCGAGTTCACCAATTTTAAACATAATTCATACGCAGCTATAAAATTAATGGCATTATCACCGAATTTTACATTAATGCCACAGCTGTCAATATAATATTAACATAAACGTTCCTTTCTGAGACGTATCTTCGTTAACAACAATAGAGGAATATACACATCTTTGTCATCATTTTTATGTAGATGAAAACAATGACAAGGTTGACATTATTTTAACTACAATTGCTGTACTACAAAAATTCATTAGAAGTAATATTGTTCAATCCACCTCTGAATTGAGCATAAGTACTAGAAAAGTGAAAGATAAATTGAAACCTAAGAAAATTCAACACGCTTTTATCTTATGGCACAAAATAAGGTAGAAAGTTTGTATTTAAATAAAGTATTTTGAATGAAATACTGTTGATTCGTGTTCGTGCATAATAACTTTCCCAAAGCTTAAGTGTAAAGTTACGACATGAAACTGTGTAGGACAGTTTGAGCGTTACATTACAGTCAGAAATTTTGCTGGAGGCGACTGGTGATTGCTGTAACACTGATACCCGCAGTGTCGCCTGAAACTTATTTCCTTAATGGCACTCAATTGATGTGTTTATATATGTATATATAGATATGTACATCATACTTATAAGTACAACATAATTAAGTGCAACATGCACATTATTCTTAATATTTGAAAATGTTCACAGTTTTTATAAATGGATTTAGTAAGCAGGAATCATTTACTTTTAAGTATTCTCTGGCAGCAATACAGAGTTACTACGGAGATTTTATTGACTATGTTGCTGAATGGTTTGAAAGATTGCTGTTTAAATATGGAAATAAAGAAACAATCCTTCAAAAATGATTTTGATCCTTTATTTAATATGAGATTGTTTTTTTTACTTTTAAGACCATAATGGATCACTTTAGTTTATTTTTATTTTTTTGGCAAGTACTTTCTTTTCTTGCTGATTTGTTGTTTTTCAGCTTTTCTTTTTTCCCAGTGATTTCTAAGGGTTTCAGATCTTCTTGCCCTTTCTTGTTCAGAGTACACCCGACTTATTGTTTTCTTGGGTTTTGATACGAATCTTGTTCCTTTATTTTTTATTTTCTCGTAGTTTCTAGTTTTCGTTTTTAGGTTTTCATGTGTTATGTCTAATTCCTTCATGTCTTTCTGTACTTAGTATAAGCAGTTCGGTCTGCTTTTTTTGTTCCAGAAAAGTTCGATTATCCGTCTGATAAGTCTGGTCTCTTCCATTCTAAAAATATGTCCTAGAAAGGGAATTCTCTTCTTTCTAAATTTATTAGTTATCGTGATGATCGTTTTGTAAATCTCTTCGTTTGGAATAATTCTCCAAATCCCGTCTTTTTTAATGTTTTTCCCGATGCATCATCGTAGAATCTGTCTTTCAATCTTTTCCAGTTTGTCGGTAAACCTTGTCTGTTTCTGTCCAAATATGGTTTCGCATCCGTAAAGTATTTCTGGTTGGATAACTGAGTTATAATGTCTTATTTTTGTGTTTATGGACATGCATTTTTTGTTATAGATGTTTTGTGTTTTTATTGTGGCTTTGATGAGTTTATTTATTCTTTCATTCCAGTTCGGATTGAAAGATAGATGAGATTCTTTGTTTAATATAAAATCGACGTTTTTATTCATTTATAAAATACGGAACTTAGTACTTTCAACTAACGCAACGTGAACCGCATTAGTTCATAGATTGAAACTCTCAAGGATACATATACGTATATGTACAAAATTAAATATTTTGTAAAACATTTTCTTGAAACAAAACATTTGTTTATAATTTAATTTTTTTTTTCATTACTGAATTGAATAAAGGTCATTAAATGAATGCCGTGTATATAATTACATATAAAAGGCATGTTCCAGCAATCTCCTTCCCCCTAGAAGGTATTGTTGGGGACTTAGTACATATTTTGAACATCTATAAATAATCCTAATTACGAATTATTTATTCAGTGAATCTGTGAATGCGCACCAACGTATTGTTCGCATAGAGCTAAGCGTCTCAACGTTTTCCTTGCTATGTTCGGAAGTATCTCCGGAGGTATGGTTTGAAATACTTTTTCCACATTGTTAGGCAATTCATCAATTATTGTTTATTAACAACGGATGATTTGCAATAAATTACAAAGCATTTTATATATATATATATATATATATCAAGGCCTATTTGAGTCACATAGGCCATGTTTATTCCCCACAATGAGTTGTCGGATGTGGTAAGGTCGGTTTCTTGATGGCCATTGACGGGGGCTGCTGAAGATGTTTGAAAGTAGTAATTTGAATACATCTTGTTTCATATTTCCTTCTGATAATTCATTCACAACCGTTAGTCGAAATAGTTACATACTGAAGTTTTTACTTTTGATCATTCGTTTTTGACCTCATATTGACCTCGAGGTCACAAAGAATGATCGAAAGTAAAGGCCTCGCGATTACGAATATATTTATTTAGAGGCGACTTAATCGAATCGGCGGCGGCTTTACATATTTGTACCTGCGTCTTCTTTCATTTACTACGCGACCCGTTTTTAACTGGTGGAAGCAAATGCATGTTCCTCCCAATTAAGTATTGTTGCTTTTTCGGGGCGCGTCTTTGTTAAAGTGTTCAAGAAATACTTTAACTATTTGTCCCCTAACGTGATCGTTCGTGTGTCCAAACATATGTCACACCAACCGGTCTCCAACATTGTAACTGGGTCCGCTCACATCAGTTACGACTTTGCAACTGAAACGAGAAAGCGAGTGAGTGTTCTGAGTGCCATTGAGAACAGGAATCAAACCGCGGTAATGAATTATTTTTTAGGAACAAAATACGGCACGAATTTCAAAACAGTAATAACGTGTTAATTATGTAGGAAAGGGTATGGGACCCTTACTGAGTGGATATATGTATATTTTTGAACAAATATACATACAAAAATATATATATTTCTGTGTGTTGTAGCACATACAATATAATAATTAATGTATGTCTTTTAACTGTAGTATTTGCTTTGTTTAAAATTATTTATATATAAAATTAAAAAAAAATGTAAATGGGTACTTTCAGCATTGTTTTGAAACATCACAACACTCAGTTTTTTCTTTATAACCGATGTTTATTAACACCTTTTAAAACTCGTTTCTTATTCTTAGTATAATATACGTAGGAGACGGCTAACTATAAGCATGTAGTTATCAGAGAGAATAGATTAAAAATATATTTATTGATGTACTCTGTACAGTAGTAGGAGGATTAATTTAGTTAGCAAGTGATGGATAACCAGCATACATTAAATTCCATTACTACTTTTCCATTATTATAATTCCACTATTACTTTTTTATAATTTTTCTTTTTTATCTTTTTATTTGTTTAGAGTGTGGTCTTTCATGTCGATCAACACCCAGAGTATCCTGATTTTCATCAATGCGTTTCGTTTAATTTCTTCTCATCTCAAGCGAAAGAAACAGCGTACAACATGTTTTGTGTTCTCGCTATGTATTTCATACCGCTGTGTGTTATATTATTTGCATACATCAGAATACTAATCGAAATATCAAAAAAATCATCCGAGACAAGAGGTAAGAAAAGAATATTAGTTTGATAAAATTTTTGTTTTAACTTTTGTAAATTTAAGAATGCAATATATATTTCATAAGATAAACTAATAATAAACATATACTGCCTTTATATTTTTAAATATAAAATGGATGAAAAATAAATTTCTTCAGTTTGTATAACAAGGAAATATTTCTCTGTAAATAAGATATTATTTTATCAATTTTGATAGATATAAAAAAGCTGAGCTCTATGATATGCATAAATTTACGCCTTACAATTTACAATACGTAGCTCAGAAAATATTTGTTTCAGTTATTTTTTTGTTGAATATTATAGTATTATTTATTCTACGCAGAGTCTAAATTACGTTTTTCAGCTGTTTTCTCAAAATTAATATAATTACTGATACAGATTTTTAGTAATTTACTATTATTATTTATTATTAATATTTTTTTTTTTACTTTTATTGAAGGAAATAAAAACAGGCAATAAATTATCAGCTTGCATTATGGGGCGCAAGGTACTGCCGGGTTTATTGTCTGTAATAACTCGAATAATAACTGTATGTCAACGGAATGTTGCAAATGAGGTATCATATTTTCAAATCAAAATGCTTAATAAATTTTATTATAAGTAAAAAGGTTTTTTATCAAACGAATAATTACAAAGATATTGAAAATTAAAAATTAAACTGGCCGCCATTTTGAAATTTTTGAAGGTGACGTTTTCAAACGTTTTTACTTTGTTGAATAAGACACACACTAGTCGTAGATTTACCAAATGTAATTAAAGTAGTTTTACCCGTTCTTGAGAAATAATTTTTTTGTTAAAAATCAGAAAATGGCGTCCAGAAGGAAAACAAAGCAAAGTAGCACTTATATTGATGTGCACTTTTTTGGTCATTTTCGTGTCCTGAATCAGTACCTGACGTTCAGGGAATACGTCTTGGAACAACCTGCTAAATATATAGATCTATACATAGATTTATGTGTGTATATTTATACACATATACACAGCCTACAGTACATTTTGATTTAAGCTTCTTCAGATTTTATAAAATATTACATTTGGTTTAATTCCTTATTCTATTAATTTAAGAATTATGATATTTTTTCTTAATTATTTTACGTTCTTCAGTAAAAAATTAGGAATTTTCGTTAATATCATTTTCGTATCACGTTACCACATACTGAGATCCGAAGTACACAAATCGCTTCAAAAAATACAAATTCAAGTTACTTTTTTAATAGCTGTGATGTTACTTTTTCAGTTTTTATTACTTCTTGAAATTAAAATTATTCAGCTAATTAAAAAAAACAACAAAAAAAACATGATATTAGTTCTAAAATAGTAACATCTGAAGCCGATCTGATAAGTTAGCAACATAATACCCCATCAAGAAAATCAATTTATTTTATTTCTGAGTAAAATTGTAAAATTCTTGAAGAGAATTAGCAACCGTGAATGTATTCATTGTTATGTCGTTTAAACAACTGAATTCATTATAGCTTTAATATTTGAATAGTTTAAATATTATTAAGTTACGAGTTCAAAACTAAAAAATAAATTTTTAATTTTTTCATTCTAGTTTTATTTTATTTCAGTGATATATTATCCGTCTGATATACAATAGTGAAGGAACTTTGTTTAGCGACTGTGCAGTTGATTTCAGTGTTCTTCAGGCTTTAGTAATTAAAATGATAAAGATACGATTAAACAAGCAAACTTTCAGAAATTACAACAGCTGTTTTAAATTCTGTGACAATTCACGGAACAATTCAACTCAAGAATGCAAGAATTCTCGATTCAGCATTACTGTTCAAAATTTCAGTTATTAGAAAATTTTCTCTAACATTTTTATTCTTAACTATAAGAATTCATACAAAATTTCATATTTTTAAATAATTTCTATTCTTTCAAATAAAAATTGCATTCTTTCAAGTAGATTGCATTCATTGTATTATAAATACATATTAAATTATGATGTTACATTTTCTTAAATATTCAGTTTAGATATATGTTTTAACTAATAATAAATAATAATAATATTTAAAAAAATATTTTTTTATTATTATTGTAGAGGAGGAAAAAAGCATTATGTAATTTATCCTGCCAAATTCGCGGTTATACTATTTGCTCAGGTCCCCCACCAGCCTGGCAGTCCAGGTACCCATCTATTCTCATTATTCCATCTCTCGTGCCAGATTTTCATGGCCTTAGTCCTGGTCCTGGTGACCTTCTTTGCTCTGTTTAATTTGTCTCTTCTCAAAAACTCTTACTCTTCTACTAAACAAATTAAACTCGTCGTAGAAAACAACCGCACCCGTTCTCTTAAACCTCCTGTGCGCAATATTCTTTCGTTGTATACATTTTATTAAATCCGCAGAAAACCAGTTAGGGTATATTCTTGTCCCAAAATATATTTTCAAAATTTATTGTCCCAAAAGTTATTTTCATAGGTAATTGGCAATAATACAGTAGAGCGACTCATTGAACATACAAGCCGCCAGTTTTTGTAAATAGGACCCAATCCTCCTCCCAAACATTATGATACAGTCCAACATAGTCACCTTCAGAATAATTATAATTTATTCTACCACAATCTGATGCGGCCACCTCTTCCATTTTTAAGAGTATAGAAACAGCATCATATGGCATGTCAGGAACAACAGGAAACTTCTCTTCAATCTCAACATTGACATCAATATTAAGCAAGACCAAATCTAAAATGAACTTCCCGCCCGCCGGAAGGTGAAGGTTAGCTTGACGACATAATGTGTAGTTACCAATAAATTCTAAGTGCCCAAGTCTTTTTCCGTGCATAAAAGCTTTAATACCCGGACAGCAACACCAGGAATATTGAAATCGCCTACCAACACAACCCTGTACCTCTCAGGACCCAGTTTATCACCCAGAGCATCTAAAACCTTATCAATAACTCAGGTCGAGCATCCGGACAGAAATAATGGTTCCCAACAAGAAGACTGATTCCATCTTTCATTTTAATCTCAATCCGCACGCATTCAGGAGTTAATTCTGTCTTTTCTTCTAAAACTCTGTATGTGCATTTATAGCAAAGAGAGAATAAATTGAGAGGCAAACCTTTCAGTTTACCAGTTTCAACAGCACTTCTATCAACTCTTTATATTCAACATTTGTCCAAGAAATAATCAGCCGACAGAAAATTCCTATCGAGTGCTGTCTCTGTAACTTCGATGACATCATATTGGGACGCCGAAATTGAAGAAAAAAATTCATCAGATTTTGTCCTCAATCCTCTAATGTTCTGATGTAGGATTTTAACCTGCTTACAGCCCATTTTTTCTTCTTAACGTTACCATCCTCCAAGGTACCCTTGCTCTTTTAGAATCATATATTTTTTTAAGGCTCTCCTCCTTGGACTTAATATTAGCAGAAGGTACAAATTTCTGTTCAGATCTTAATGAGCCATAGAACGACAAAATCAAAATACCAGAAGGCCATGTATCAGCAGACATTTCTTAAAGTGCTTATCTGTAAGAACAAGATGAAATGAACTATATCCTTCTTTCTTGGTTTTCAACTTAGTACGAACTAAATCAACATCTACTAATTCCCTAACCAGATTTCTTACATCAGATATAGTAGAGGGGTCGAATTTAGTAACAAAAATTGTAAAATTTTTGGGTCTTACAAGCTGTTCTACGTTAACCGACTTTCCTTCTCGGTTTTCTACTTGTTTTAACCACCGTCCTCCACAGAAGTAGGTGGAACAGAATTACTATTAATTGGGTGAACAGTTTCAATATAAATAATAAATAACGAATAACGAATATCGAACAACAAATAACAATACCTATTTAAGATTTTATTATTTAGATACATTGAATCCCCTAAGTTAGTCTAATTGTATGTTTTACTAATTAGATAATATTCTGTTTTTACTTTTTCCGTTTTTTAATAAGATAAAAATTATCCTTATGTCAGACGACAAATAAAAACACAATTTGTATATATAATCGGTTGATTGCCGATTATATATACAATCGTATCTTTGAGTGGTTTTAGTTATAGCTATTTCCGTATAGTTTGAAAGCAACTATTTGTTTACTCAACTGTTTTGTTTTGCAATTTCCAAAATTCTGTTCTGAATTCTGTTCAGCTGTTTCAATTTTTTTCAGCTGATTTGTTTTGCAAAAGTTACAATTCTGTGGGGTAGTCGATTGAACGAGATTTTTTTCAAAGAATTTTCTTTATAATATCTCTTTCATTAAACTTAGGAGATAAGATATCGCTCGAAAATCCCATTTGATATATACTTTTTATTAAATGAATTGATCTTTTTTTCGTTTTCATTCTCTTTAGCAGTACGGAAGTTATACATTCAAGCATTCACCTGATAACTTTTGGCTCATGTTCTGTAATATTTCCTCCTTTATATTCCTTTTTTTTTAATCTCCCACCCATAGTTTAAATAAAAATAGGATTTATACCTTTTAACCAAAAGTAGAATAAGTAAAAAGTTATACTTCTTAAATTTTGGCCTTTCAGAGTCGATAAAAAATAAAATCAACCTACTTAATAATTTTAGTTCTAAATTCAGCAAGTTTTTTTAAGTTGTTTTCGTATAATCCTATTTTTTATACTTTCTTTAGACTATAGAATTATATTATATTAACTACATATACTATCATATTAACATATATATTTCAGTCGTAATCAGTTCTTTCAAAGTTTGAGGTTATTCACAATATTTCATACGTCATAGTATATATATTAAAAACGTTTTCCCTCCAACTGGCAAACTACGTTTCATAAAGAAAATAAAGTTCCTAAGTGAATAAAAAAAATATACAATTCAAATTATTGAAAGATTTTGTTAGCCTAAATCGTACTAGTTTATTAGCTGTTGAAGGAAAAAATGTTTTTCCAAACCGCAGGATGTTGAACAATCCTGGTTAAAGATTAAATCTTACTGTAGAAATTAAACAAAAATATAATTAATAATTTAAAAAGAGAACACGAAAGAGGTAAGGAAAACGAGAAAATACTTATTTAGATAGAGTTATTTAAAAAATCTTTTCCTTAATTAATTCCTTCCGTAATTAAAAAAGTATATATATGAATTTCGTTTGTAGATTTCTCCTATGATTTTTCTTCTCGACAGCGAGAGGTCTTTGGATGTGACATCCAACTGAGTTGGTAACTTTTTTATTTAAAACTAAATGTAACAGTTTAAAGAAATCGAGTCCTCTGACATTGACAATGAATTCTTTAATCGCTTATTATTCATATGCTCTCTTATCCCTTTTCACCATCCTAATTATTTAATCTTGACACCGCATGGACCTTTTGATATGCAAATGTTTACTTTCTTCTTTTATGAAATGTATTGTACGTTGAGCGGTGAAATTAAATTATATTTTTAAAAGAACACATATTTCCTTGTACGCCTATTAAATTATATATACACATTTTTTTTTATACGAGTAAATTAATATATCTAAATTTAAAAAAAAAATAAAAAAAAAAACAGGAGATGAAGTCTGATTAGAACCGACGTGCCTTCCCCTTGTAATATCCAAATATTTCATTAATTAAAATTTTATTTGACTATAACTCTGTAAACAATGAAAATAAGTACCATTTATGATATACTGTTGAATAGCTTTCAATGAGGGCCTATTACTGTAGTTAAGAAAAAATCCAATTTTTTTGATTTTGGGCTTTTTTGAACACTCTTGGTTCAGTCGATTGCAATCAAAAGGGGAGATGAACAACTAGATGCTACAACAGTTCTAAATTCAAAATTTCAACATCCTAAGGGAAAACGTTTTTAAGTTATGCGAGATACATACGTACGTACTTACATACATACGTATGTACAGACGTCACGCCGAAACTAGTCAAAATAGATTCAGGAATGGTCAACATGGATATTCCCGTTGAAATCTGGAAACCGAATTTTTTCTCGCGATCACAACTTCCTTTACTTCGTACAAGGAAATAAAAAGAAGAAATTAAGTATCACTTTTGGAAATTTATTTGTCTTGTTTTATATATATATATATATATATATATATATATATACATACACATTATTTATTCTGCTGTCGAATTTTTGTTAAATTAAATTTTTTTTATTCTTTAAATGACTTTTTCAGTAATATTACTATTTCAACTTCACATAAACACTCTTCTATAAAGTGGCTTAAAAGTAAGAAAATACAATTTTAAAATTTGAATTAACATTTGATTTTATATGTATGTATAGAGAGAGAGAGAGAGAGAGAGAGAGAGAGAGAGAGAGTGAGTTAGAGAAGGTGAAAGAGAGGGATCAATAATTACATCTTTTTAGCATTAAGGAATATTTTTACTTTTATAAAATTGTATGGCTTTTCTGCCACATGTAGCTATGCTTTTTTGAAATTAATGTCGAATTTCGACATTTGTGTCTTATATTTGTAAATTTTTTCGTTTGACCTTATTTTGCATCATTTTTCTCAGAATTAAATTCTCTACGAATTTTTTGAGAAATTAGTTTTTATTTGTAAGAAAATTAAAAGTTTAATTTACAGCAAATCTGAAAAGGTTTATTGGCCCCAATTCTTTAGGGTTTGCAACAATTTTCGTGAGATTTCAGATATACAGATCTTTTTATTCAATTTTTCAGGTAAAAAATTCGTTAAACAACTTTTTTTTTCTTGTTAGGATCCCGAAAATTTTTGTATGATTAATTACTTTCCTTGGAGCAGATATTAGGGAAAAATATTTAGCTAGCTGTAACTCGAAAATTAATTGTTTCCGGATATATATTTATAGATTTCCAAAATAAGGCCGTGGAAATAATCATTCTGTATATATATATATATATATATATTATGACGCTTTATTATTATTGTGCATTATTATTTTCTGCATTATTATTTTCAACAATATATATATATATATATATATATATATATATATATATATATATATATTGTAAAGATATATATCTGTAAATATTATTATCTGTAACTATGTATAGGCTAAGTAATTTAGAATAATCATATTATTATAATTTAATTAATAAAATGGTATTGTGGGGTGCAGTAAAATAGTTAGCGGGGGGTCCTGGGGAGGATCTCCTCCCCTGGACCCCCGCTGTGTTCGTTATTCTAATGGTGTGAGAACAATACTGATAAATAACAATTAAGTATACATACTTTAAAAATAACTGAGAAAGAAAATAAATTACAGTAGTCGTAACTAAAGTACACAGACTTTTGGTGAGAAAAACTTCAGAACTCTCCCAAAAGGGCTAGAGCCTCGATTTATGGCTTAAAACGTTTCCTGAGATAACAGGAAAATATCGCGAAAATTTGAAAACAATCTGTTGGTTCGTTTTTGCCTGATGCAGAAGTTAAGTTTATTGTTTGGGAATTCATTCTGGTTACTGTTGTGAAACCCTTTTCTAACAATTTACAATACCAGAAAAATTAACAAAAACATATTTCGACGTTCTAGTAACTGAATTTATATTCTTTAGTTACTACAATGTCGCTTCATTTTTATGGTTTATAATTAAGAATTTTGAAAATATACCTTCAAATATTAAAAACAATTATAAGAATTTTAAAAAAACATGACTGCCAAAACATAAAAAAGAGAAAATAAACGAATTGAAAATAATACTAAAATTATTACACTACAGACTAGCGTCATAACTATGTTGTTAAATATATTAATAGAGACATTCTAAATAGAAATAAATATATTTTCTTATTCTGAATAATTATAATCTGTAGCCTTTTTCATTTACACCTTTGGTGAATGCGAAAGAAAAATCGTGAGAATTATTCTACAGATTGACTATTTTAATTACTCAGTATTATATTTAGATTTTCAATATATTATTTTATGTTTTGGTTCAGGTAACATATTGTATTTATTACCAAATTGTGCAATTAGTATTAATTTATTTTTATTCATATCAGATAAATGTAAATAATGAATATAAATAAATGTGGTAGGTCTGCAAAAATTTTAATTTTGTAAAAATTTAACTGAGAAAAAAGTTAATTTAAATTTATATAGCCGAAATTAATGTTTTCAATATTTTATCTTCTTTCTATTTTCTGTTATTTGTTCTTCATCAAAATACGTACAGGTTTTTTTTTTTTTTTATATTCGCCTATAATATAAATAATGCTTTTATTTTACAAAAATTCACAATTTATTTTATTTAGAGTAAAATGTATTGTATTAAGTTTTGGTGTAGGTAGTGATTGTGCGTAGGTCGACTTGTTTCAGCAAACAAAGCTAATGCCTCACCTGTTATCCATATTTTAATATAAAGTTGCCCGAAGCTGTTTGACCGTAAATAAAAAAGATGGTAATTTTAAGTGAATACTGACGAAAGATTTATTAGCTTTACTTAAAACAGTGGTCTACCTAAAATTTTAACGCAATTTTTGTAAAATGAATATTTTTGTCATAAAATAAAATAAAAGTCTTGCATATGAATTAACAATAACATAAAATAAAATAACCACATATAATTTTTTTTTTTTTTTTTTTGTCTTCAGTCATTTGACTGGTTTGATGCAGCTCTCCAAGATTCCCTATCTAGTGCTAGTCGTTTCATTTCAGTATACCCTCTACATCCTACATCCCCAACAATTTGTTATATATGAATCCCCTCCTCTATGAATCATGAGACCTTGCCGTTGGTGAGGGGGCTTGAGTGCTCAGGGATACAAAATAGCTGGACCGAAGGTGCAACCATATCGGAGAGGTATCTGTTGAGAGCCAGACTAAGGAATGATTCCTGAAAGAGGGCAGCAGCTCTTTCAGTAGTTGTTAGGGGCGTGAGTCAGGACGACTTAAACGGCCGTATCAACATCACTCAGTCCTCTGAGTACTGCGCAGCTGAAAGCAATGGAAAACTACAGCTGCTTTTTTTCCAAGAAAATGTGGCTCTCTGCATTTTCACATAGCAATAATGGAGGCGCCTTCCTTGGTAAAATATTCCGGAGGTAAAATAATTTTGTTAATAAAGAATAATTCAGATTTGCGTAGATAAATATAAACGGGCAGAAAAAATAAACATTCAAATAGTATTTGTTTGACAGGGAACCAAACTGAATGGAAACCGATAATTAGTTGTTTTTGTAAAGGAGAAGCGAATACTTGTTCAGTGCACAGTGGTTTGAAAGATTTGTGAAGAGGGTTAAGAAAATGTGTAAGGAGTGTAAAAATGTTTGTGTTGTTCGAATAAACCGGCGTTGATGTTCATTTTGCTGGCAGATGAAGTTCAGAAAAAAATATTTATTTTAAATGGGTAATTTCCTGTTTTTTAATAAAAATTTTACAGGGAAATTATTTATTTTATTGTAATCCATTTTTCACAAAAAACCCTATCTTCTGTAAACTGAGCAAGGAAGTTAGCATGGTACCCTGAAATTTTACGTACGAGTACATAAGCTTGTAAAACTATTTTAACTGCCAAGGAATTTCCCGTTTTTAAACCGTAATTAAATGGTAGAATTCATTTTACGACCCCTCAAATATTGTTTGAAAAATTTAATTTTGAAAATATTGTTGAAGAAAATTAAATAAATTCATTCAACAACTAACAACGAGCAACATATAATTTGTTAATAATTTGAAAGATTGTAGAATTAAATTAACTGTATTTTTCTTTAATTCTATAGGTTTTTGAAGCCCTGTAGCATCTTATTATTTATCGCATACTCCTGTTTACCTTCCGCATCAAGTAAAACCTGCACCTAAGTTTGAAATTAGAAAAAAGTTATAGTTCCTTTTAGCATTTAAACAAAATCACTATAAAAGATTGAACTTTTAACAGTAGTTGTTATTTGCATAACGTCTGTAAGTCAGTCTTTATTGTAAATTTTTAATTAAAAGCATAGAAATTACAGCTAATAACGGTAATAACAAGTAATTACCTTAATTACCGTCATCAGTGCTCAATTTTCCGTCACCATAGAATTGAAATTATCTTCGTAATCATTTAACTACAAATAACAATCACAATCATAATTTTTGTAAAATGAATATATTCATCATAAAATAAAATAACCATATATAATAACCAAATCAAAAAGAAAAAGAATGAAATTGCATATCCAAACTGTTGTACATAAATATATCCGTAGCAAGGTTTTCTTCTATTTCTAGATATGTAACGTTTTCACACTACATGTTCTCTTGTATTTATCGGCTACAAGGAATTAATTTCCTTTTTTCGCCGCTTACGAATGTAAAACACTGTTATATAAAATTTTCTGTCTGTGGCATAATTTCCGTGCTCCTTTTTGTTAAGCAATATCATGTAATTTTTCTGTAACAATGAATGAACGCAGTCTTTTTTTACACTTATTGTACATTTCTACTGTACAAAACCTCTTTACGTACTGGACGATCGGCATTGAAAACAGATATAAAATGTTAAAAAAGTGATCGTTAAAGATGTTTTTGTATGTAATAAGAAAGCCTACATATGAGAGAAATACAAAGGATAGCTTCCGATAAATCTGGCGCTACATCACAGATAAGAGTTTAATTTTCTAATACTCGTAATTACTCATAACCAAGTTTTTTGTTTTTTCTAAATCATTTTATTTCACTGGATGTAGGTTCGTAGTGAAAATAAAGCAGTTTGTATTACAATCCTTATAGATTGATCAATATATATAAGATTAATTATTACACTATCATCAATGTGAAATCTTAAAATCCACGTACGGCGCACCGGCTATTTTTGCAACCGTCGTTCCGGACGAAATGGTGCGCGTGGTAAGTGGGTAATTTTTATTATGTTGGTCTAATATTAGAAAATATTTATTGTAATGACCTATTTTGTGGTAAATATTAGATCAGAGTTTTTAATATAGTATGAATAAGTAAATTCAATAATAAAACTTGGTGATCAGCAGTAACACAAACAAAATAAGCAAACAAACTAACCTTACTGAAAACTTCTTTAAAAATTTCAGACGACTATCATTCAGAATTTACGAATCCATATTATAATGTGTAATATATGTAATATTGATATTGAATTTGTTTGCAAAAATTAAATTAATTTAATCTTAGACTATTTACAGCCTTTTTGTGTTATATTAATCAAAATTAATCAAAATTCGTTAAATTCTAGAAATAAATTTTAGATTTTGTCGATAGAATGAATCTTAATGTAATTATTGAAGAGTTTTTATCAAGTATTAAATTATTACTTTTTAATTATAAAGCAAATAAAATAATTAGAACAGAATAGAAGTGGTTAACTATTGTGCTTATTTTGAATAAAAATTAAAATAAGAATGGAATGTGAAAAACAATGTGAATGGAATGTGTAAAATGTTAAAAAATACAGGTCTTTTTAATTCCAGAATTAAAAAAATAAAAAGACTTAAAACGATTTGTTTTTTTTTTGAGAAAAAAATATTTTCAAAAAGATTTAAAAAATGCATAGTAGCAAAATCTGTTATTTACTATTTCTCTTACGTATATTTAATACTTGTATTGTTGAAACTTTACTGTAAGCATGAATAATGAAAATATGAAATCAATACGATTAGGTATAGGATTTAAAAAGGACGTAATAATAGATACAAATATACATTCAATGGAGTAAAATACTGATCGAGTGACTAACAGCCGTCAAGAGAGGTATATACAGTAAATATAATAGACATATATTACTAGATTTACTGTAATACAGTAACACAGTACAGTACACTGAAACACAGTAAAGTTGAGGAACATACAAGTAAATTGTCGACTATAACAAAGTCTGATTTTACTAAAAGAAATTGAATTTAATGATGATAAAATTTTTGTGCAGGTAGTAAATGATGTACCAACGTAAGCTTTTTTAATAAAACATGCAAATTATAAAGTATAATTATGTAAGCTTAAATTACATAAAAAATTATAAATAATGAGATCTGTAAAATTCATATACAAACTTTGTAATCTGAGATTTTAACGTCCCATCTGCTAACTTCCTTGTTCGGTTAGCAGCTGAAATTTTGAAATATAAATTTAAAAAAATACTAGGTCTGAACAATTTAAAAATTCGGAAATGAGCTTTACCGAGTAGTAGTAGATTTAGATTATATGGATAGATTTCATAGTCTTAGAGCTGTATTGCAAGAGAGAAAGAATGGTACTCAGTCAAGAAATGGGGTACGAAATCTTTTGCATTTCTCAACGTTTCATTATCCAAAAACTCCAAAAAAAAAACAAAAAGGGGGTAATGTTCGTACATACTTGTATGTGTATGTATGGTGTTGGCGTGATTGAAACTTTTGACTGGATAAATCGATTGTGATGAAATTTAGTACACAGGTACCCATGTAGGGGCAATTTGTTGGTAAAATTTTGGGTTCAATACCTCCAGAGGGTCAATTTTCTCAAAATGCAAACATAACCCCACTTATATTAAGCTCAATTCATGCGTGCATGTTATCTTACCGTTTTAAAAACGTTTTGTCCCAAAATTCCCCCTTCCCCAAAATTCGAAAAAAACCATTCTTTTATTTATTGCATACTTTTAAACGATTTTTTTAATGTCTTCCTAGGCATAGTAGTAGTGCAAACGAATTAAAATAATACTTTGAGGAAGTAATGGGGCCGAGACGATTTTTCCGATCAAAGTTTAAAAATATCGATCTTATGAAGTTTTCAAATAGTTTTGCGATTTTTCATGTTTTAATCCGATAAACTTTTAGTGATAATAAATATTCCAATAAAGTTTCATCATAATTCACCTCCCAACCCCAAAAAAGAAACCTTAGATAAACTTTTTATGTATAATTATTTTTTCACTATATATAAGAATATAACCAATATCAGGAAACTTTGTTGTTAGTTATTTTTATTTACAGTTCATGAAATATTTCATTTATAGGATTTATTTTAAATCTAAACTTTCAACTTTTTTTTATATTACATAGTTTCATCAACTAACATAATTTTCGGTCCCTAAATGAAAGTATTTTTATTAAAGATGAGTGATGTCGATAAATAAAAAACATTTCGCTCTAAATTACAGGAATTTTATAGTGATACTTTAATTATGGGAAATCAAGCGCATACCTGGAAACCTCTTGTACAATTAGCAGTTAATTGTAGTTTTAGGATACCATCTGTTAACTTTCTCGATAATTAGGGGATGATATTTTCTAGATGCGATTTTAAAAAAATATATTAAAATATGGGTTTACCAACTTTTACTGTTAAGAAATAGGAAATTCTTGTACAGTTAAAATTCATGGACAGACTCTAATACTCAAAATTTCAGGGTACCATCAACTATGTTAAGTTTTGCAGATGGTAGGGTCTTTTTTTGTATAATATTATTACAATAAAATAAATAATTTCAAGGTAAAATTATGGTTAAAATCCAGAATTTATGATTTAATTAATATTTAATTATGTAATATTTAGTTCTGAACTTCATCTGTAAAATGAATGTATACATTGAGTTGTGTAAAGGCAATTAGATTGTTATGGAGGGACTTAAAAATTTCTTGTTACGTTTACAGGTGATTTAATAAATGTAAATTTTCATTCTCGACCCATATTCCCTAAAGCTTCTGAAATTGTGCAATTATAATTATTATTAAGTTTTATAATTCTAAATGAAATTAACTTAGAAATTTCTAATATTTATTCTTGACTTACTATTAAAATTTTAAAAATTTTGCTTGAAGAATTAGATATCGTAGAGTTAGAAGAGTTGATATCGTAGTTTGTTTTTGTACCGAAATTTACGAATTATTAAACATGTGATTGTTAATCACATACCTAACAGTGAACCAAAATTTTATCATAGTGAAATAATTTATGGTGTTAATAGATCAATTAAGGATGAATTAATTGGATCTGATTTTCGAATTAGTTACTTGTTACTGAAATTATTGCTAAAATTAAAATTGTTATTGTTGTGATGGTCATATTTATTTTATATATTCTAAAAAATTTGGATGTTGTGTTTTCTTCATTTAATTGTTTTATTTTTATGTTGTTGATTTTTATTTAATTTATTTTTTTATGTTGTTTCTGTTTTTTGATCTGATAGTTTTTAAACATATTATTGATGTTAAAATTATTCATAATAATGTTATTAATTTTATGTTTGGTATGAACTTTTCATTTGATGTGTTTCTTACTATGTATGCAAATATAATTATTAAAATTTGATCAAATTTGCTGAAAATGCACGAATTGGTTTTTATGAATGGTTAGTAGAAAATCTTAAAAATTATTCTTTATGTTATCAAGAAAATAGAATGGAGAAACAAAAAACATGAAATTAAGGATTATTATTCTTACAGTTTAAGGCCGATCTGATCAAAAGTAATATTATTTCTTCTCTCATTCCATTTGTTTAAGACATCATTTAATTTTCTTAATCGTAGTTATTTAATAACTGTAATTTCAAAATAAAAACTGCTACCATAAAGAGCTCATTTCAGCAGTTTTTATTCTTAGAATAAAGCTAAATGTTTGCATAGTAGTTTATGTATTCTTAAAAATCCTCGAAAAAATTATATGCATTAAATGATTTTTTTAAATTTCCAGACATTTTTTCTCCAGGAAACGCATTTCATGTTGTACCCTTTGACATATTGATTGTATCGTTGATTTTTCACTAAAATATAAATTAAAATTCAAGCTGTTGATTGCGATTGACACTGGGTCGTTCTGCACAATCACTACTCAAATAATATACACGTAATATAATTTTTAATAAGTATTAATCAGCCCTGTATTTTGCAAGGCTTAAAAAATTTATTCTATTTAATAATTTCCTTTTTTATAACGGATCATGAAAAAATTTAACAGTACTGGTAAACATAATTTTAATTTAAAATTATAATATCCTTTCTCTGTAATAATAGCACATATTTTTTTATTTTCACGGGTTCATGTTTTATATGGGACGAATGCACGTAGTTCTAGAATGATTGTTAACTGATTTGTGTGCTTAGTAAGTGATTACTATTAAAAAAATTTTAATTTTGATAATCGTGTTTCGATTAGGAGAGACCGGACTGTTATTGTTTACTTTTCTAAATTTATTTAGGTTCAAAAATTTTTCTAAAGGCTGTTTCGTATAGGTCGTTATCTTTTAAAATGCTTTTATAATTTTCTTTTTCATTTTTGGAGAATTCCACGCTTTTGCGATTTAAGAAATATATAAAATTTCTGCTTTACAGACATTAATAAAATTGAATTAAAAATATTTTAAATAGCAAAAACTAGCATAAAAAATAAAATGCTACAGAGACAATTAAGCTGATTCATTGAATACGTAAAACATCTGTTCACGAAAAGAATAATATCGAACAAAAAATTACGCGAAGAGATGAAAACATTTTATCGCTATTTAGTTACGTAAATTTTTGTCGTACATCTTTCAGTATTATTAAAGTTAAAAAAAATCCCTTTCGGCACGCCGGAGACAGAGGTAGATTTCACCGGTGCTAAATAGAGGTTATAAAAGATTTCCACCTTAAAATTAAGAAAACCTACGAATTTACTCAATACAACAATAGTTGCATCTGAAAAAAAGTTTCACGTTTGGTATACGACAAGCCCCATCTTCTTTCAATTCCAGAAAAATGTTGCTCATCCATTGCCGTAAGCGTTGGTCATATCAAAAGTTGATTCAGACAAAAGTTTTATTTAATGTTTAGAAGACTAACAACCACTTTAAACCGATTCGATACTGTGCCTATTAAGGGAGGTATTATTTTTGTCTTCGAACCCCCATTTTTTCCACCCCCTGGGCCAATGGTTGGTTGGTGATACCGAAAATATTTACTTAGATAACTTTTAGGGCCTTATCCAAAGAATAGTAGGAACTTTAAACGAATTCGATATTTTACTTAATAAGAAAGTTATAGCAATATTTTGTATTTTCGAAAAAGCCCCCCCCCATTTCCATCCCCATGGTCCGATTTTGCACATTAACGAATTTGACCGAGATTTTGGGTCGTTTATTTTATGTATAAATTTGAAAGTGATTGACGGAAAATTATGGCAATTATCGTGTCCAAAAGAAAGTGAAATATGAATATGTATATATAAACTTTTGAACTGACGGTGGTTTTGGGGTCTGCGGATGTGAAACGCGAAGATATGTCGAAATTTTCCGGAAGTAGAATCATGGTACCCATTACAATAGGTAGCTTTGTTATGGAGGCTGGATTCGCACAAAATACATGATAATTTTTCAGTATCTTCAACAAAGTAAAAAAAATGTTCAAGGTTTTTTAAATGTAAATTGTAAGAAGTATTTTAAAACTACTCGTTTTAGTTTTCACGGAGAAAAGAAAACTCACTTATCTATTGAAACTAATTATTTTTCGTACTTTTAAGGGAAGACTAATTAAAGTCTAATAAATTGTAAATAAAAACATTTCCCTATTCTTTTCCTTATTTTTAGACAGCGCTTTGAATCAGCGGCTTTTACATTCGGAAAACGTTATGTTACCAAATAAAAGTACGGCTTAAATCTACGCTTGAAGTATATGGAAAACTTACTAATCACCACGGTGTAAAAGTTTATAATCGACAGTGAGTGGCTATTAAGATGAATTCTTTTTTTACGCATAGTAATCGCAAATATTTTTGTTAATTACATTTTCTGGCCAAAAAACCCCTTAACACAAATCGATGTATGATATTAAAATACAAACATTAAAAATTATCAATGAATTCTTACAGGTCTATTAAAGTCATATCCACAGCTACTGAAATTAACCTTAAAAAGCTCACTATACAGTATAAATGTCTTAATTCTACTGAGATCTAATTGATTTTAATAATCAATTTTTGTTATATTAAGGTTACCTTACTTTCAAGGCAGTTGTTTGTTGCAGAATTATACTGAATTTTTATGAGACGTAATTTCTAATAACAGATAAGTAGGTCGCAATGGAACAATCTTTCATAAAACTATTTATTTTATTATTAAAGTTGAAATATTAAATATTTATTTAATATTATTATTATTATTATTAAAATTAAAGATATTAAAACTGAATATAAAATATGTCAAATATTTTATGACAGTTAAAATTCTACGTAATTTATTAAGCGAGTTGAAGAAAACACAAAAAATAATAAAAAAAAACAGTATCGACTAAAATATTCATTTCATACGTTTTGACAACGCGATGAAGAATTTTAAATGCGCTGTATAATATGAGTAACATATATTTTTATTCTACATCAATCACCAATATGTCTAACTAAACCCTCCATCACTAGTGATTATATGCTTATAAATCTTGTGTAGGTTAATCCGATGAAGGAATGGTACGCTTGTAATGGATAGTAAACGCAAAGAAAATATATAGTTTCCAGAATTCCTTTAAGATTTAAAAAGAAAAAGATTTTTAAGCGGTTGTTTTCCATTGTTGAATTGGTACCACAATTGTAAATGTTGTAAGTGACTCGATATGAGCCACCAGTGATTCTCGAAATGGCGTATGACCATTCCCATGGATGATCGGTTTTCCAGTTTCCAATGAGGCAAGAGGAGTGAAGTGGTGTCCCACTGCCTCCTTTATGAGCTGAATATACTGTTGCACATCAGATGCAAACCCACAGATATGTTGATGATTTTCATCATTACAAGTGATACCTTCATTCTTCACTGAACAGATGACTGTGCAGTGAACATCGATACTTTCAATAAAATCAACTTTGATCGATTTCTTTTTATTTCCGGAACTTTTGCATACCCTATAGTTATTTGCAACACTTGGACATGTAGTATAAGCAAACGAATTAATATATTTGTTGTGAAAAATATATTACATTATAGTAATACTTTATGTATTACTATAATGTTGATTGTATCAACAGTTATGTAACCAAATGAAAATTGAATTTACATTTTCAACGTTTATTTCTACAACTGGAAATTAAATTGATAAGATTTATAAAATGGTTAAGTGTGGGGTACACATAATATAAACTAGAGAAATTCAATGAAATTCTGTACATAAAGATAATTTTTGTTAATGACTAATGAAAAAGTAATTTATTTTTCCACCTTACTTACTTTTCGAATTTTGAAAATACTATTTAACAGCTTGGTACTATTATATTAGGTCTTGATTTATAATAATCCAGATGGCCACCATATTTGATTTTACTATTGTCAGCGCGTAGCTCCGTAACGGCTATGTTTAGAGAAAAATACCGAAGAATAAAAATGTCTTAAAATAATATTTTCTAGCAAAATCATACAATAAAACAAGGAGTTTCCATGTGAAAAAAGAAGTTTTTAAAAGATCTTAAAAATTAAGATCTAAAAAAGGTAAAACTGTATTTTTAATGTAGGGAGAAATCTAGGAAAGGTTATCCATTTGAAGTTTCTCATAAATCTTATAGTTTCTGAGATCCCAGTGGTGGCTATTTTAATCCATCGGGTTGATCTAATGGTGACCTCGTCATCGCAAATCAGCTAATTTCAAAGTCGAGAGTTCTAAGAATCAAATCCTAGTAAAGGTAGTTACTTTTATACGGATTTGAATACTAGATCGTGGATACCGGTGTTCTTTGGTGGTTAGGCTTCAATTAATCACACATCTCACGAATGGTCGACCTGAGACTGTACAGGACTACACTTCATTTACATTCATACATATCATCCTCTAAAGTAATTCCTTACACGGTGGTTCCGTAAGCTAAATAGAAAAAAAAAGACTGGAGACCATCTTGAGTTGATCAACTGGATATATGTATATGCAGTGGACCCTCGCTTAACGAGCATAATTTGTTCCCGAATTTTTTTCATAATGCGAAACATTCATTAAGCGAAACAATTTTTATTACAGGAATCAAAGTAAAATAGAATAATACGTCATTCCATTCCGTAAAGAATACTCAAATTCAAATTTACAATAATGTAATTTATTATTTATATTACATTCTTTTTTACAAGAAAGTTATCTAAATACTTTTTTTTTGGCTGCGCTTCAAAATTTGGCAAAAGTAGGACGTAGCGTTATTGTTAAATAAATTTGTTGTGCGCGTAGCTACTGCCTTATTAGGGTGATGCTTCTTAACGATCGATGCAACAGTTTTCCATGGTTTCAGCATCTCCCTTATTTCATTGGAAGGTTGTTGCTCTACTGAGGTTGTTATCTCCTCCTCCCATGACGAAATCTCCTGTACAACTTCTTGCTGTGACACAGATTGCAGCTCGTAAGCTCTTCGGTGGTCAGATCTTTGCTATGCTCTTCCACTATAGCTTATCGATGTCACTACTATTCATTTCTAGCTCCAGAGACTGGAGCTAGCTCTGACCAGAGACACAACCTCGTCTGTTACAAGCTCCATATGTACTTGCTCGAACTCTTCGGAGTCGATTTCGACAACGCTGTACGGCCTAAGCTTCTTCAATGCAAAAATAAGGGTTCTCTTGACGACCCCTTCTCAGGTCTTGTCGACCATCTTGAGGCAGGTAACGATGTGAAAGTGGCCTTCCCAAAACTTTCTGAGGGCGAGATCGGTTCCTTCAGTTTTCAAAACAACGCTTGAAGAGCGCTTTAGTGTAGAGATTTTTAAAATTTGAAATGCCCTGCTAGCCCATGGGCTGCAGTAAAAGAGTGGTGTTGTGGGCAGGAACTGGATCTTGATGAAATTAAATTCTTCAAGGAGGTCATCTTCTAGGAGAATGTGCAGGAGCGTTGTCCACAACAAGCAAGGCACGGAGTGGCAAATTCATCACAAGCAGATATTTTTTACCATCTCAAGCAGTCGGACCAATCACTTCATTGATCCAATGTGTAAGAAGGTAACATGTCACCCAAGCTTTGTTGCTGGACCTCCAGTGACATTTATCTTGTTCCTCTGGACTTGATAGTACTTGAAGGCTCGTGGATTGTCCAAATCGTAAACGAGCATTTAATTTTCAAATCGCCCCTTGCATTTGCACAAAACAACAGCGTGAGACGGTCTTTCATTGGCTTGTGGCCCGGCAACGCCTTCTCCTGTGCTGTAATATAAGTTCGCTTCGGTATCTTTTTACAGAAGAGACCCATCTCATCACAATTAAAAACCTGCTGCGGCAGACAACCCTCAGAATTCACAAGCTTCTTGAATACGCCAATGAAGTTCTCGGCTGCCTTTATGTCTGAGCTTACTGCTTTTTCGTGCCTCACAACGCTGTGGATGCTAGCTGATAGTCGAGATGCAGGCAGAATGTGACGTCAGAATGTCTCCTCGTCACTCGTTCTGTGAAGCATCGCTCGTTAAGGTAGTCAGTTTTTCATATTTTGTTTTGCTAGTTATGTGAATCAATTGTTTTGGGAGGTGCTTCTTAAGCGAGATTTGACTGTATATATATATATAATTCTATATAAGTAGTTTCAACACCTTATATATACTTTACATTTTCAAAATTAAAAGAGAAATCGGAAGATTATGGAAAAAGGTCAAGAACGGAAGATTTTTGGAAAAAATTTACAAAATAGGAAGTTTTGCAAGAGAATTTTTTTAAGAAAATTATTTTATTTGGAAATCACATAAATAACTTACATTGAGTATATCAAATTAAATTATCTTTATTCTTTATAAAATCCAATTTAAGAAAATTGGATATAAATAAGAGTAGAGTAATAATAAACAAAATTAAACATAACAATTACAAATATTTTTGTCATTTTATAGGTTTTTATTTTTACCTTTTTTTTTTTTAAAACACAACACACAAGGGGCGACCGGTGGCCGCCTGGAAGAAGTTACCTCAGCCGCACCCGTGTGTCGTGGCGTAGAAACGCCCTCCTGTCTTTGGATTCTTCTTTTGTCCACCCATCGGGGTCTCCCCTGGCTCACCAGGGTATCCCAACCTTCCCTTCTAGATTGCCGAAATCCTCCTCATCAGGAGGCTACCCTTCCCGGTCCTATCCTACTCAGGGTCCAGGTACGCTCCTCATGCATACCTTCCCGTTACGCGCGCCCACCTCTCACAACTTGAGGG
Organism: Lycorma delicatula; assembly: GCF_047948215.1. NCBI lineage: Eukaryota > Metazoa > Arthropoda > Insecta > Hemiptera > Fulgoridae > Lycorma > Lycorma delicatula. Next base: position 44,598,785 of record NC_134455.1, on the reverse strand, counting down.
TCCTAATGAGTCATCGGATTCAGTCATTCGGATGAGTCATCGACCCATTCACTCTTTCGTGTGATCAAGCCCGGACACCCTCAACAGAAAGGCTACCTCATTGTTTTTTTACCTAATATCTGTTTGCTTATAATACCTTAAAATAACAAAATAAAAAAAAAAAAAGAATAGTAGTATATTAGAAAATAAATAAACCCAAAGAAATAAATACAAAAGAATAATAGTAAAATGATTAAATAAAAATGAAGTAAACTTAATAAAAGTACTGTAAAGAGGTTGTTTTTTAGTATTTTTAGAATAAGAGGAAAAAATACAAATTATTGAGAGGGACAGTTAGCAAATACAGGGAGTATAATAAAGTGCTCCACGGGCTATTTATAGAATTTTGAAAAGCTTGTGACACCCTTGACAGGAGGAAAAGATGGAAAAATTTGGTATCCGAAAAACTAATTAACTTGGCAAAGATGGCTGTTAATGAATCTAAGTGTCAAATTAAATTGGATGGAGTATATTCAGAAGATTTGAAGTCATTGCAGGAGTGAGATGGGTGATGGACTGTCATCACACCTGCATAAAAGAGCATTGGAAAACATATAGTTATAACATAGTTATAACATAGAGCCATGGTACAGGCTCAATGTACTATGGTACTATTATCAGGGCAACTGTATTGTATGGGGCAGAAATATGGATACTGAATAAAAAGGCAGAAAGGACTTATAATTTTTGAGAATTAAATTCTAAGGAAGGTCTTTGGCCCCTAAATGAAGATAGAAAGTGGAGGATCAGAAAAACAGGGAGATAGGAGACTTGTATAAGTAAAGGTGGCCCAAGAGAGGAGCATAAGAATTGGTCATGACCTGACATGCTTTATAAAGACAAGAGGGATCCCTCTTAAAAGAAATGAGACTAAGCAAACTGTGAGGAAGGAGGCCAAAGGCAATCCAAAACAGAGATGGTAGACCAAGTTAAAAAGAACCTGACTAAATTACTGGTAACAGTTGAGAAGGCGGAGGATGGAGGAAAATGGGAGAAAATTATTGGTGTGACTTAATCCCATCTTGGGCATCAGTGGTGATGGGAGTTGGGTAGAGTACTAGTAAAAAATTCTAAAAGTTTACTATATGTTAATAATCCCCTATCATTGTTAAAATATGAAGTATCCCTATATGAAGTGTCTGACTAGTGATATATAACATTTCCAACTAACTTCTGTTCATTAATGTATATTTTTAAAACTCTCTTTTCATTTCTTTCTTTTCTTTTAATTTATTCAATAACTATTTATTCATGAGTGTCAATGATCTCATGAAACTGGCTGTCATTCAATTGAGCATTATCAGTTTGTTTCATATGAATAATAAATTTTAAAGAATTTTAATTAATTTAAAAAAATGATAAATCTGCTCTTGCATAAAAACATTTATCAGCATACTAACTATTAATTCTAAAATTATGATTCTCTAAAAACTATTGTTTTAGCATTATAACCTACCCTTTGTTGAAGCAAAATTATTTTCAGTTTGCTCCTCAAAGTATCTAAGGATTATCTAATTAATGTAATTAAATAAACTATATTTTCAAACTTAACTGTCAAAAAGAAATAAAAAAATTGATTGTTTTATACATAAAGTAATTGCATTCCCAACTCATGCCAATACTCACGTGTTGAAAAACTAATAAATTTCTGGGAGATTGGTGGACAGTAATTTAAGATAGAATGAACACGTTAAGTTTTTATGCATTATACTCAGACTTTTTGGATAAATTTTAAAAGTATGAAAAATACTGAATATTAATAGATAAAAAACATTTATACTGACTGCCTTTGATCAATTAGTTCTGCAATACAATATTGTAATTTGGGGTGGTTCATTTTGGATAAAATATTTACCATGCAAAACCAAATACTAAAAATAGTTATTAAAGTTCTTACTTCATCTCAGAGGTTTCAAATTTATGATATATATATATATATATATATATATATATATATTTCATACTATATGTTAAAAATTTATAGCATATTACATTATAAAATACAGTTGAAGCTCTCAGTTAAAATAAATATTTTTTGTTCAGAAGTATCACCATCCACAAATTTATAAATCTCTGCAGTGATTAAACTTTATTTAGAAGACAATTAGATAATATTAGTACTAGATTAATAATTATCATCCCCTCTACTCTAGAGGGGTATAGCAACAAAAAAGTGAAAAGTTTGATAAGTTGGATTTAACTTTCTCCCACTAATATAATGAATTCTTCGTAATTTTGTTTTATTAATTATAATGTATTAAAGTAGTGTGGAAGAGTTATTTGCAAGGTAATGTTGTGCTATGTATTATATTCACTGCTACCATCTAAGTATAGGTCTTCTTTTGCTTAGTGCCATAGATTTATTAAACTATGTTTTTAACAAATTAATTTATATTCTTAGAAACAAATGTTTAATGTAACAAATTATGAAATTTTACTTTTGATATAATAAGTAATAATAATAGATATTATCCTTTAAATTTTAATGATAATATTAAAGAACTTAATAACAGTAAAAAAGTACAGTTAAGTAAATGTTAACACCAGTAGAATTATTTTTGGATTTATTTAATGTGTAATTCAAAATTATATAATGTCATATAAATTTATTACTCTCATAAGAAGACAGGCTTCTCCACTCCACGACTATGCTAGTTTCCATTTTTAGCTGCCATAATATTTAACCATTAGAGTGAAAAGTAAATGACATTTCATTAATAATTCAAATGGCTAAAAAAAAAATCAGTTTTAATTAAACACTTTACTATCTTCTAAATCTTATTTTCTAAAGTTTACCAGGCCATCTAAATAAATTGTCATTGACCTATTTTATTTCAGTTGAGGAATGTAATATAATTATCCTTAAGGTTAGTTATTCTTTTATTCTAATCAATACATAACATTCTAGTTCAGCAGATTTAAATTTCCATCAGTTTGCAAAGGGAAATTCTACAGCTATCTTATTATTTAAAAAAAACTTTCAAAAAAAATTGTAATAATTTTAATATTTCTTTAATTAAATTTGTTTTTCTTTCTTTTAGTACAAAATACTATATTCAATTATATTTATTAGATTGAAGATGTCTATGTTCATCTGAATATAACAATGAATAGAAAGTATCACATTATCTTAATATGTATTCATTACTTGAAGTTTATTTAAATACTAAATTCTTACATGATTTTGGATATGCATTAAAAATTGCATTTACGAACGCATAAGTTTTTAATATGAATATACGAGGGTTATTTTTTTTTCAATGTCCGATCGGTCACGAAATTAAAACCACAGTGAAAATAAAAAATTTTTTATTTGAAAAATACTTACAAAGTTATGCTATTTCTCTACGAAGTCGACACTCCGATTTAGACATTTGTCGTAGCGTGGTACCAACTTTCCAATACCATCGTCACACAACGGAGCCGCCTGTGTTTTCAGCCATGTTTCTACGCTGGTCTGCAGCTCGATGTCTGTGCCAAAATGTTGTCCTCCTAGCCAGCGTTTCATGTGAGCAAAGAGGTGAAAATCGGATGGAGCCAAGTCCGGGCTGTATGGTGGGTGGTAAAACACTTCCCAATGAAAACGCTGCAGGAGCTTCTTTGTTACAGCTGCAGTGTGCGGCCGAGCATTGTCATGGAGAAAGACAATGCCTGATGACAACATTCCTCTCCGCTTATTCTGAATTGCCTTCGTAGATGTTGAAGAGTCACGCAATATGAGGGTGCAGTGATGGTCGTGCCACGTTCCATGAATTCCACCAAGAGAACTCCATTCCGGTCTCAGAACACAGTAGCCATACACTTTCTGTGGGAGAAGGTTCCCTTGAACCTTTCTGGTTTACTGGGAGGATGAGAATGCATCCACTATTTCGATTGTTCTTTTGTTTCTTCAGTTTCGAAATGGACCCATGTCTCGTCCTCTGTGACAATTTTGTTCAAAAAATCTTCTCCTTCATTGTGGTAGTGCTGGAGAAGCGTTAGGGGCACGTCCATTCTCATTGTTTTGTGATGGTCGGACAGCATCTTGGGAACCCATTTCGCACACAGTTTGCAGTACTGAAGTCTCTCACTCACAATGGTGTAGAGAGCTGATCTTGTAATTTCAGGAAACGAATCACTCGATACAGAGATTGTGAACCAACGATATTCTCGAATTGCCTCATTCACTCGCTCAACGAGATCATCGGTTGACACTCGCTTCCTTCCCTGACCGCCTGCATCATGAACATCTGTATGTCCTGCTTAAAGTTCCTGCACCATTGTCGCATTTTGCTGTCACTTATTGAAGTTTCACCGTACACATTACTTATTCGTCGATGAATTTCAGCTACATTACACCCCTCAGCCTGAATAAATTGAATTACCGCACGCATTTCACACTTGGTGGGAGATGCTATTGTTGTAAACATGTTTACGTGCTAGCTGCGTGTTCAGAATTAAACGAAGTGAGTGCAGCGAGATTGAAGGCCACACTAGAGACGCTGTGCAAAGGTTCATCCGATTTTTGGGCGGGATTTTATTTCGCGACCGAATGGACCTTGAAAAAAGAATAATCCTCATATATTTAGTTACATATGAAAATGTTTTCATATTACAATGATATATTTTTACTATACATTTATATACTGGTATTATATAAATATTTTTTTTTTATATTAATGTAACATTAATATTAAATCTCTATTTTCAATTTTAATCTATCAATCAATATTAATATTATTACCAAATATGTATTTTGCCTTATATAATTTCTCTGTGTCCCAACAGTAATATATATTACAATGAACAATGAGGAATTGATTAAAATTAGGCAAAGTTTCTATTCCAGGTGAATCAGAGGCAGATGATGAAGGAAAATCTGAGGAGGGTCGACCACGCAGCCGAGGAAGAATGCAGTTGAGAAGGAGTGATATGTCTCACATTGAACGCGCAAGATCAAGAACGCTCAAAATGACTGTTACCATTGTTGCTGTGTTTGTTTGGTGCTGGACTCCTTATGTTGTAATGACACTTTGGTATGTGTATTTATTTTTTTTGTCCATGTTCATTGTGATATGTGAAATAATTAAAGCAAAATAATAATTATGCTAAAATATATGCAAAATAATAACAGCAATTTAATTGCTGTTTTGAACATAACATTAGGTCCAAGATAATAAACTAGTCTTTCAATTAAATAAAAGTGAAAAAAACAATGTAATACAATAGTTATATGATTTGCAGATTGAAATTACAGTATTATTATAATAATTATACTTAATGTAATTTAGATCATTAATCAGAGAGCAGAAAGGCAGAAGTCATCCTCTGCCTTTCATCTGGAGGTTTAATATTACAGCCTCAGTCAGCATGGCATTTCTTTAAATACTAAAAAAAATCATTATTGTCCATAACAGTAACTGTTATTGAGCATCAGTAACATTCGATTGGATGTTGCCATCCTGTTGTATAAAAATAAATAAATAACTGCTGCTTATGTAATAAATATTCTGTGGTTAATGACTATTTAAGACTAACATTTTTCATCAAAGTTGTGTTTGTAGATAAATTTATTTTGTTAATAACATACATGAGCTTAATTGCATTTGTAATTCTATTTATTTCTAAATTTAGTTTTGTGTGTAGTCAAGCGTTCCATTTTTTTTCATAGACTTGTTGTTGATCTTGTATTCATGTGAGATAGTTAACATAGTTTGCTTATATTACTCCTCATATGAATAAGATTTATATGTGAATATGATAGTGTGTATTTCAAACACTGTTTTCACTGTCTTCACTCAACATATTTTAAATGTACTGAAATATGATAGTGTGTATTTCAAACACTGTTTTCACTGTCTTCACTCAACATATTTTAAATGTACTGAAATATGATAGTGTCTATTTCAAACACTGACTTCACTGATAGTGTCTTTACAATTCATATTGTGTCTTCAACAAAATTATTGAAGATTTAAAAATAAATATTCTAGTTTATGAGATTGTTTGAGATACTATTTTGCTAACTGTTTGTTCACTTTTTATCATGGTGATAATGTTTTTGTATTTGATGGTAGTGAAATTTATCGAGAACAATTCTCAGAAGTGATGTGATAAACTTCCATTACTACATTATTAAGCAGAGAGTCTAGTTCAATATTACATTTTACAGCATTTAATCTAGATTTTATTCTATCTACATGTATATTATTGAATTACATTTATGAATGTCATATTTACGATATAATCAGTTATTTGGATAGTGTAATAATGTACTGTTTGAAATTGGGCAGTAATATTCCAAAGAAGCATATAAATCATTCTGAAACTTCTCTAGATGTAAATAAAACAGATTTATGGATTACCATTTAAAATTAAAGTAAAATAAAAACTAAGACCTTGATTTCAGCTATGCAGGAAATACTAACTGTACGTTTAAAATGTAGAAACTCAGTTGCAGATACTAGATGGATATTTAATTTTATGGCATTTAATTTAATTAAATAGTTATGAAGTTATGCAAGGAATTTTAATGATTTGAAAAATCATCTTAAAATGTTACGTTTAGTTTTTAGGACATCAAGTATCAGTTATGGTGAAAAGGGACTTGTAGAAACATAAGTTGTAAATTGATATTTGAGCAAAACCTCATAATGAAAATTCAGATTTTTAACATCATTTGAAACATTTAAGGAGTATAGAATGGCACCAACAAAACACTTATATATATCTAGAATATTAGATAAATTTTGCTTGTTAAATACAATTGATAAAAATGTTATTGAACAGAGGTGTCAAAGAGAAATATGTAAAGTGGTGTTATAATAACTAGAAATGAGCAGCTGAGCAGTACATGTGAAAATATAGCACATATTTATAATTTATTCTGAAACAAAGTATTCAGTTAGAAAGAAAAAATGTAATTCATTAGCAAAATTTTCTGAATAATTTACCACTTCTCTTGAAATTTAATTTTTATATGTACAAGTACTGTTATGTAATCAATGACCACAGTTTTTCTGTTACTATTAAGAAGAAGCATTACAATTATTCTTTTAAAATGAATAAATTATAATAATAAATTTTTTTTAGTAATTTTAAGTTTTGTAAATACCCACTTTAGTTTCTGTTTATTTTTCCTTTTTTTAATATAATTTGTTTGGCAATCATTTTTCAAAACAAATTGCTCTAAGACAATACCTAATTTGTAATTCCTTACAAAAAGCTGCATTTAATTGTACATAAGATATAAATACTGAACCAACAAAAAGTGGTAAAATGAAGATAACAAAATAATTCCAACTCCAGCAGTGGCATATTTGTTAACATTTATAATTATTAAAATACATATTATGAGAAGAACTAAGATGCAGAAGAACTAAGATAAAACAAATTATGATTCAAGCAGTATTGTAATTGGCTGGCTTATCTCTTTTTTCTACTTTCGAGATCAGTGGAGAGGGCATTTGTCTATAAAAAGTCTGTTTCCACAATACACAACAATTAATATAATTTTATGAATTTAACTTTGTCTTTGATCAATTTACTCATGTTATTTTGTTATCATAATAAAAATAGCTTACTGAGATAGATTAGGTAAAGAGCTTTGTGATTTAATCCCAGTTTTTTTTAAAACTTATTAAGAAAAACAGGAAGAAATTTTTATATTTTTTTGTGATTTAGACTACAGCCTGAATGTTATCTTTTCTTAACCATTAATTTTATATGAAAATTTTTTTGTATGTTTATAATGAAAAATAAGACAAATATATCTAAGAAAAGTCAACTATGCTGCAAAATGTAACAAATGAAACATTGTAAAGAAATAATTGCTTTTGTATGGTTAAACAAATGCAAGTGTATCATTTTGAATATGAAGCATTAATCTAGAAGTTACTGCTTAAAAGGTGATTCTTTTTATAGAAAAGAAATATTAATATTATCAATACTTAACATAAAGTATTATAATTTAATACATAAAGTATTATTTATTTCACTGTCATGAAAGCCTCATATGGTTAAATTTTCTAAGCCTCTTAAATTTAAAAGTATAAGTAAGTAAGCCTCTGAAGCCTACTTTTAAGACAGGTAAATGTGTTCCTTGAGAGGGTTAGGTCAGATTAGATTGCATTATGAGTGTCTCAGTCTAAGTCTGATTTTATATCATTAAAAATCTGTAATTCATTGAAAATATGTGATGTGTTATTATGACAATAAGCCAGTAAGAAACCTATTTGAAATTTAGGCAATTATATTATAGTAATGCTAATTAATAAACTGGCTAATGTTTGACTGTAATACTGCTGTTTAAAATAACTTGAAAGTTATAAGGTATAAGAAACATTTTTATAAACTCACATCTAAAAATATTTATAATGTACTTCATTTTAAGAAGCAGTTATAACAGTTTGAAGTTTTATTATTTTTGTGTTTGTATTTATTATGTAATACTTTGGTAGTAATTGTGCAACATTACTACTATTATGAAACATTTAACTCACTGGAACAAATATTAAATGATTGCAGTTATTGTATCAATTATTAGAAAGGTGTTGGCACTATAGCTGCTGGCCTCATATCACTGATTATTTTTATTAATGAAATTTCTAGGGGGAGATATAAATGGTTATAAAGTAACAAAGCCAGGTAACTCCAAAGATACGATACTCTTATTTAATTTTATGAAAAGGATGGCATGAAACAAGAACTTAAATATTGAATTTCATTCCACAATGATAAAAGTGATAAATTTTCATTTGGAAGTAACATACATGTATCAGAAACAAACAAAAATTTAATTTCTTCGCACAAGTTCCTCGTTGTTCATCATATTTCATATCTTACATATATAAGAGCATCTCTTACATATAAACAGCAGGACTCCCAGGTGAAGTTAGTTTTGACATTTACTACATTTAAAAACAATCAAATTAATTTCTGGTTTCATAAAATATTCTTGTCCAGATTATATAACAAAATTCGACACCATGCAAAATTAAAATGCATAGAAGTTTGCTTAAAAAATTGGGGCTGCTTACAATATATGAGCTACAGTTTTGCCTCTCGCCAAATGCTGTGTTTAATGTACTAGTCATTGTATTGTAATAGTCTGTTGTGTTTGGATTTTGTATACCAATGCAGCATGTTGTTGGTAATCGGATGATTTTATCTGGTAGATAGTGCAACAAACCCTGCTTGATCGTCCAACCTAAGCCAGTCAATGGTTTTCCTGACAAAGACAGGGGCAAATCTTCAGTTCACTCAGTGTACCTCATTTTTTATAATTTGCATTTTATTTAGCTTCTCTTTGTTTCAACATCTTGCTATTTATTATGTGTACTACAAGACTACTGCTTTGTTCTATTATATTACGTATTAAATTGTATTACAGATTATATTGTAAGATTTATACATTAACTGTGATGCTTATACTCCAATTTTGAAAATATGATGCAAAATCTGAGAATAATGTAGTAAATCCATTATCATTAGATTTTTTAGTTCCCACTCATAGAAATAGAAATAATATAATTTTTTTATTCTGTACTATAAAACTTTTAAAATTCATTATTGGTCAGTTATCGAAAATGTACAAACTGTTTTTTTGCTTACATAAATTTTTTGTAAGCATCAACTTGCATGCCGTCTCATGCCGGCAAAGAATATTTTATATAGTTTAAACATAATAATCATAGGGCTTGGTCTTGCTTTCTTCCAATAAATTGTTAGTTTCTTAAAATTGTATGTGCATGTGTATGAGTCATCCGTTTAGTCATTACACTTTACTAACAAAAACAAACACTATAATTTAACAATCAAAACAAAGAAACGTATTCTGTAAAGTATAGAAAACATTAAGCACAGTAATTGTTAAATCGTCGTGTGCATTTATGTAAAAATTATTAAGAGAATAAGTTCTCACACATTTATTTTTATTTTGCGATAGGAATATTATTTTATTATTTTTGTTTATAATTATTGATTTAAATTATGCATATTTGTATAATAGCGGACGTTTTTCAGTGTTTTTATCGTTAGCAGTTTTACATATGTAATTATGAAAATTCCATAGAAAATTGGTGGTCGTGAAGTTTTACACAATCAGACTCGTGAAGTCAACCCACCGGGTTGGTCTAGTGGTGAACGTGTCTTCCCAAATCAGCTGATTTGGAAGTCGAGAGTTCCAGCGTTCAAGTCCTAGTAAAGCCAGCTATTTTTACACGGACTTGAATACTAGATCGTGGATACCGGTGTTCTTTGGTGGTTGGGTTTCAATTAACCACACATCTCAGGTATGGTCGAACTGAGAATGTACAAGACTACACTTCATTCATACTCATACATATCATCCTCTGAAGTATTATCTAAACTGTAGTTACCGGAGGCTAAACAGGAAAAAGAAAGAAAGACTCATGAAGTCATTTCAATGTATTTTATGTAAAAAGAAGCTATGAAAGGATCACAGCTAATAACGAAAGTTCAGGAAAGGGTTACTGAAGCAACAGGAGTTTCTAGCCGTAGTGTTCAATGAATAATTGAGGAAAGTAAAAAAACTTGCAGCCTCAGGTAGTCGATTTTCTACTCCAAACAAAAAACGTTCACGAAATAAACCGAAAACAGAATTAATAACATTGACAAATGTGTTATTAGACGAACTATAAATGAATTTCTTGTTTTGTAAGTTCAACGATCTGCTATAAATAGTGTATTACCAGTGATGAAGAACAAAATAGACTTTAAGGGTGGAAAATGGGCTTTGAGGAAAGTTATTAGACAATTAGGGTTCAGATGGAAAGAGACGCGTAATAATAGAACATTTTTAACAGAGAAAAATAATATTTGGAAGAAATGGATACATACCTCCTACGCGCGTTAGAAAAATACAAAGCTGAAGGACGGCCAGTCATTTATACGGAGGAAACGTATGTGCATTCAACACAACAGGGCCACATTGTTAGATGAACGATTCCGATGAAACATCCGGGTTATTTGCTCAGATTTCTAAAGGTCCAAGAGTAATTATCGTTCACGCTGGTGGGGAAAACGGTTTCGTAAAAAACGCGTTATTGATTTTTAAATTTAGACAAAAGTCTGGCGATTGCCATGTTTGTATGAATTACAGAAATTTTGTAAAGTGGGTTACAAATGAACTGATGAAAAATTTATCACAACGTTTAGTGTTATTCATTGATAAAGCATCACATCACAATCTGGAGTTGAATGTTGCACCGAAATCAACCTCCAAGAAATGTGAAATGATTGAATGTCTTATTGAAAAAATATACCGTTCAATGAAAAACTGTTAAAACCCGATCTGTGTAAATTAATTTCAGTTAGTAAATCAAAATTTAAAATGTATAAAATAGATGCTTTACTTGCTGAAAAGGGTCACATTGGCTTCCACCGTATCACCCGGATCTTCGATTGAGATGATATAAGCTGATATAAAGAATTATGTTGCGGATAAAAATGTAACTTTCAAATTGGATGATTGTATAAAATTACTGTAAGATAAAATAAGTACAATTAATAAAGATGATTGGATGCAAAAATGCCAGCATGTGCAACAATTAGAAAAAAATATTTAGAGACTGAGCTCGTGATTGACCAGGTATAGGAAATTATAGTGAACACAGCAAACTATTGTGAAAACTATACTGATAATAATAGTGAGAGTGAATCCAGTGACGGTGACGATTCAGACGGTAAAATTAGCGGTATTGAAGAGTTAAATTAATTAGGGTAAGTAAATAATGTTACGTTTAATGTGTTTTGCGTAAGTTATACTGATTCCTGTACGAATAAGTTCTTCCCCGCATTTGCTGCGTACCCTCCCGCAGCCGTACATCTACTCCCCTCCGCAATAGCGCCATGCTATAACTGGTCAGCTGTACTTGTTAGTCACTCTAGTTAATAAACATGATATATTTATATAAACAGTATATTATGTATTATGTTCAAAGCAGATGTTACCATATTATCATCTGTCATGTTTTCATCCTTTAAAGCAAAATGATGCGAGAGAATAGCGACTTCCCAGTGGGAATACTCCTCATTTTACGCATTCCCACCAATCGTTCTTAAAATAAACTATGGGATCTGACATAGTTGTGTCAATTTACTGTTTTATAAGAAAAGCATCATAACAGTTTTAATATAATTACTATTTAGTATTTTCGTAGAATTAGCTGCATGTTTTATTGATAAAAACATTTCTCTATTTATGTAATTTACAACGGGTTTAAAACTGCAGTAACAGTGGTTTTAGAATGGTAGCAATGGCTTTATCATTACAATAACTTAAGTTACTGCAGGTCATTGAAAATATTACAATGATTTTTAACTTGTGACTAATATACATAAACAGTTTTGGTAGGATATCCCTGTAAAAAAATTTATTTGTAACTGAACTCAATTCTACACTAAAGTATAATCAAATTATGAAATATTTTTTGTCATTTTCTAGATGCATACAAAATGCTTTCTGATAATATTTCATACGATTAAAAATTTCTTAATTCTTAAATAAAATCATCAATTTTTGTTGTTTTCTTAAACGACTAGTAATGTAAATTTTTTCAATTTTAAATTACTTATTCTGATTCAGATTTTCGATGTTGCATTAATTAAGTATAAGTAAATGTCAATTCCATAAACTTTGAATAGAATATCTGTCACTTTTAGCAAATAAAACAATTATATACATTTTATGGTACATATTATATCAATCCCTTTACATCTGTTACGATGAGTTTGTAGTTTAATAACTCGTTTCATAACAACAGTAAGATTCTCATTTTATTTCCTTGTAATTTATGTGTTACGTAAAGTACGAGAGTCGTCCAAAAAGTAAAAAAGTTTGACCTTGGCACATGTCTTCGTTTCCATCGGCCGTTGTGGCCGTGTTATTGAACTCCCTTCACTACAAGCTCATTTGAGATAAACTGCGACGCTTTACAGACGTTTTTATTATTTTTTTAACTCTTTCAAAAAAATGTTTGACAAAATAGAGAATTCCGCCAAATGTGATGTGCGTAGTGTAATTTCGTTTTTGAATGTGAAAATGTTTCGCCCCATTGAAATTGAAATTTACGGACAAGTGTATAGTTTATGGAGATACTGTGATGAATGAGATATCTGTTAGGAAATGTCGTACTATGTTTAACGAGGGACGAACAAACATGCACGATGACAAACCTTCTGCTCGACCATCAGAGATGAGGGATGAACAAGAAAAATGTTTTTTCGAATTCAATAAAAAAGGTTGATGAGAAAATGCAGGAAGATAAAGGTTTTGCGTAAGTTGGTTTACACAGTTTCTTTCCAGAAATTTCAACAGCGTTACTTCATGAAATTGTAATAATCCGTCTTGGTTAAAAAAATATGTGCCAGATGCTTACTCGATTATTATCTGATGATCTGAAAACCAAAAAATGGAAGCTGCTTAGAACCTTCTCACTCGTTATGCTCAAGATGGTGACGAACTTTTATATCACATTATTACCGGTGATGAGATATATATCTCAAAAAAAAATCTGAAATAGCATCAATCAATGAAATGGCACCGCTTCAAATCGCCGAAAAAGGTAAATCAAGCTTAACGATACGGTGACCAGATTTGGAATTGAACTGAATTTGGAATCTGGTGATTTGGAATTGAAAGGGCGTTCTGAAAAGGAAATTCAAGAGACGATTGATTTCATGGCAAGAGGATGAACAATAAACTCCGAGGCATACTGTCGGACGATCCACCTTCTCCGATTCTCCATACTTAACAAACGGCGTTGTATGTTGTCCAGCGGTGTTGTCTTCGTTGATGATAATGCTCGTCCATAGTCAGCTGCAGTAACTCGAATTTTGCTTCAACGTTTTGGGTGGGATGATTTTCAGGATCAGTCATACAGCCCTGACTTAACATCCAATCACTATTATTTATCCGCCAAGTGGATAGAAATTGTAGGAGGCAGGCTCTGACAAGACGATGATGAGCTGGTAAAAGTTGTCAGTGATTGGATGGAGAACTTGGTGGCGGAAGTATGCAAATAAAGGTACAGAAAAAATGGTACCATTCAAAGACAAACGTTTCAGTTTGTGTGGTAACTATGTTGAAACGTAGTTGAAGAGTTCTTGTAAATAAATAATAAACATTGTTTCATTTTTATCCTGATTTTTCTATTTTAAAAAGTCCTTTATTTTCTGAACAGCCCTCTTAGTTTTACTTCATTATTGGAAGTTTTCATAAATTCAAAGATTTTATTCAGTAGAAAAATAAATAATAAAATAATATTGAATAAATAATTCAATGAACAAGATTCTAAGTACCCATTCTTTTGGTAACGCCAATTTTTTTCCACCTAAATAAAATGTGTAACAGGATTTTGTCTGGTCAAATACTTCCACCAATTAGTTAATTATTGCTGTTTTTCACACTCAATCCTATTTTATCAAAAATTAGAATATCTTGGGCTACAAAAATTTAACAAGAAGAACTTTGTTCTTTTGTTAATGATTTAAAATCGTGGTTATAAAAACTCATACTGAATAACCAGTAAATGACATAATTTTTTATGAAACCTTTTGTATTTTTGTTTGAATAATAATAGCCTATTAATCAATTTTCAATAGCATTAGGGTGATGTTTCATACATTAGTCATGCATACTGGTGGGTCTAGGTTCTAGTTTTATATTTTTATTTTTAGGTTACTCGTATAACCTCGCAGAATATGTGTTGTGTGTATTAAAGATCTTCAAAGATTTGAAACCCTTCTTGCTTGAGTTTAATTATACGGTATGGTTTATTAATTCTAGCTTTTCTCAATCGAATGAATAAATGATACCGTATAATTTATTTGATCTTCCATATTTTATATTATTTATTTAATTAAAATTGTATTTATTCTATTTCTATTATATTTATAATAAATTTTACTCAGAAAATATATCATATAATTAATATTACCTTTATTATTTGGTAAAAGTTAATAGCCATATTATACATAATTAAACTTAAATAAACAAATAACCTGCAGAGAACTTTGCATAGAAACAAAATACAATTACTTCATCTGTACTTTATTTCTCTTCCCTCTATAATCTATTTACTGCTATTGTGTCATATAAAGGTATATAATATTATATTAAAACAGCAAGTGATAATAATTCATAATTTTATATAACAATACTCCTATTATTTGACCTATATGAAGAAAGAAATATTTTTTTATTTAATGAAAACAGATATTTTTTGTAAAAGATATTGTTTACAGAATAACAAAAACAAATATTTAAAAAAAAGTAAAATTTTTAGAACGTATAAGTATTTGCATAGATAATTGTATTTTAAATTTTTAAATAAATTATATGAACAATGCCACGGTTTAGTGATGGGGTTACCAATCTCAGCCTGCTTAGCAAACCTAAATATAGAGTATTTAGAAAATAAAGTATTAGAAAAATTAAATACTGAGGTCTCATTCTATAAAAGATACATAGATGACAATCTAGTATGTGCACTTGAACAGGATATTGATTTAATATTAAAAGAATTTAACCTATTTAATGAACATATAGAATTTACAAAGGAAGTTGAGATTAACTTTTTGAAAAGTATAAACATTTTGGATTTAACAACAACCCATTTCGAAAAGAAAATATCAACAAAATGGTATATAAAACCATCATCTTCAGACACATTCCTAAATTTCCTATCAACACAGTCAATATCACATAAAAAATCAGTAGTCAAGAATCTTGCAAATAGAGTAATAAAATTTACAAACACCGAAGGTAAACCAGAATATATAAAAAAAGCAAAAGATCTATTAATAAATAATAATTATCTGGAAAGTATCATAAATAGAATATTTAAAAATAAAATTTATAAATACTATAATACTATATCAGCCAACCATCCTAATAAAAATAATAAGAGTGAGAATTATATTGCATTGCCATACGTCGCAGATCCATCTGAAAAGATTAAAAAGTTGCTACAAGTATTTTGCAATAGCCCATCAAAACTACAACAATCTGAATAGTATGTTTTCTAAACTAAAATTGCCGATAGAAAAAAAATCAACAAGCCAACGTAGTATTCAGTATTCCGTGTAAAGATTGTAACGCTGTGTACATTGGACAAGCATCTCACTACCTTAAAAAAAGAATAGAAGCTCATAAATATAGAAAAAGTGCTCTCAAAACATACAATAGAACATAAACATTCGTTTGATTTCAACAGGACCAAAATATTAGACAAAAAACAAAATACACATAAAAGGACCACTCTAGAAATGATATTCATCAAGAAAAAAATATTGTTATTTAGGATGAGTAGATCAGTTAATTTCTTAGTGTGCAAGAGAATTCTATATGAATATGTATTTTCACCTGAGGAAGCTTAGAGAATTCTAAGTGAAATGTAATGAATTTAATTTATAAGTTTTTATAGTTGATTGGTTAACCCAAGAGATTAATAAAGATAATATTTTTAAGTAAAATATGTGTTATTTTGTATATATACATACATATATATATATATATATATATATATATATATATAGACCCTATATATATATATAGAGGGCATTTCCTAGGTGACAGTGATTCTAGGTATTGAAAATGAAAGTTTGTGTATGCTTTCTTTTCTGGGATGACGTGTGTTACAAATGAATTGATTATGAAGATTATCGGTTAAATGTATAAAATATTAACATAAAACATCTAGTTGGTGCTGAATATAATGCTGCAGGATAGCTTATAATAGTTGCAAGTTAACTATGTGGAAGATGCAAAATTTGTTTAGACGTGTTTTTCTTTAATTTACACTGTTTCAAATCATTTTATGAAATAATAATTACACCCGTTTCTTCTATTCTTTTACTTATTCACTTGTAATTACTTATCACTTTTGAGATTTGAGCAAAATCAAATATTTCCAGATATAATCACATGAAGATAACATATATTAAGATGTACAGAGTCGACAAAATTATTTAGATTAACTTGCATATCTCTACCAAGCCGATATATAAAATCCTTTAATTTTATTAAAATACAATAAACCAATCACTGGATCTTGTTTGTTATTTTCAACTAACAAATGTTTATTCTTTTTTATTTCACCTCTCATGCTTGTAGGAGGTTAAATTAGGAAAAGGGTCAGTAGATTTAAATGAAAAGATAACTGCAGGGAATTTACCCAAATTTTTTCGATTTCAAAGACATTGCAGTTCCTCATTCAAATTGGTTAAATCATGTTTAAAGAAAGAGCTGACGTAATAATATATCTGGCATTGCTAATGAAATGTGTAACTTAAAATTTCAAAACTTTTTAAACAGCCATTAAATTATATTGTTTTTCGAGACCCACTTACAAATACCTTGGTTTCAAACGGACCCTCATGATAAATAGTAAGTCAAGAAAACATGAGTTGGAGAGGGTGTTCAGAGAGAGACTCCCCAGAATCCTGGGGCAGCCTCTGAACAGAACTTAATTCAAAAAACAAAATCAAAGCCATTATTGGTCCCAGACAGATTTTAAAAAGCTGAACATCTTGGTATACACACCATTGACAAAATACAGGATGCATAACCCTAAGTCCGTAGTGGAATGTTTGTATATCTCTCAGAAAGAAGGTGGTAGAGGCCTCCTCTATCTGAAGTCACTTTGTAACAGACAAATTGCTTCGATGAAGAGATATTTTCTCTCCAGAACTGAAACATCGTCATTGTACAAAGCAATAGTTGCATCTGACAAGGATTATTCCCCTCTAAAGCTGAATGATGACAATTTCTATTCCAGTATCATTACGACCAGTGTTAGGATCCAGGCGTGGAAGTCTAAGGCCCTCTATGGTAGATTTCCCCATTCTCTCAATAATGCTGATAAGGACGCATCTACGCATTGGATAAGGATGGGTTTCTATTTGGAAAAACTGGGAAGGGTAGCTATACCATCCAGAATCAGGTGGTTGCAATGAACAACTACAAGAGGTTCATAGAAAATCAGGACATCAGTGATGAGTGCAGGATGTACCACCAATCGTCAGACACAATTGATCATTTGATAACTGGGTGCTCCAGATTGGCTAACATGGAATATCTGCATCACCATGATCTTACAGTAAAAATTGTTCATTAGACACTTGCGTTGAAATTAGGACTGTAGATGACAGGGAACAGTGTCCTTATTACGAATATAAGTCCAGACCTACATTGGTAAATGAGTACTATAAACTGTACTGTGATCTCTCCGTTCATACTGATAGGCCAGACATGGTTCTCCATAACATTAAAGAAAAAACTGCTGTTATCGTTGATGTCACTCAGCCATCTGATCATAATACTAATAAGGCAGAAGCAGATAAAATAACCAAGTACCCTCTGGCAATAGATTATAAAGAAATTTACAGACTGAACTCGATTGAAGTCATCCCGTTGTGATAACAGGAACTGGATGAATTAATAAAATTTGAAGAAATGAATAGAAAAGGTTGGCCTGGATCCTAAACTCATAATTACAAAAGCCCAAAGATCGGTAATTCTGAAGACGTGTAAAAACTGTACGGACTGTGTTAAATGTACCACAGCACTGAATGAGGTATGCCTCGGGCCTCTCGTACTGCAGTTCCGGATATGAAACATCTCCGAGACAAAAAGATAATAATAATATGTAGTATCTAATTCTACAAATCAGATATCCAGTATACATAGGCCGGTATTAACACACTAGCAAGTGAATTCTACTAAATACAAGCTGCATGTTCAGCGGCGTCAAATCCCTGGAATACCGACCTATCTAAACCAGAAGTCCGATTAAAAAAATTACATTTTATTGTTTTTTTAAAAACTCATCACTAAAATTAATGTGAAGTCTGGGCTCATTTTGTTCCATAGTTTGTAAACATGTGGCATTGGTTGACAGGACAACACACAAATCATCTTCAAGGTGTACATTGGTGTCATTGGAAAAAAAGCTGATTCGCAGTTATGATGTTGATAACGGCATAAAAACTGTTATGACATTCTTTGCATTTATGGGATACTGACATTGCTCTTAAATCCAAAAGGACTACACTGAAGTGTCTAGAAATCTTGTTTTCATGGCAAGACCGCACGACAAGTCAAAAATTCATTTTTTCATTGACAATTAGGCTAGTGGAATTTTGTATGTTGATCTCATGAGATGTACCAAAAGAAAAAACTACTCATTCTAACTTTTAACTAAAACGAACAAGGTAGGAAAGTATTTAGTTAGCTGAAGTTGTAACGCATTTAGATTTTCTGTTATTAACCTCTTCAGCCATTCTACATTACTTTATGAAAGCTGATATTAAAAACTTTCAGCAAGAGGAAAGCAAGATAATTTATCTTCTATAACTGAAGACTGTGAAAACATCAATTTTTTGAAAAAATTCTTTCATTTTGTTTGAGGCTGAAATAATATTTTCTGTGTTGATTTTGGCCAGATATGCTTATTTGGCACACCAGAAGATATCTTCCATACTTTGCCTTTTCGACTCCAAAAAGAATAAAAGATCGTCTTGAAGCTCAGCCACTCTATTATTGCTTTATCCCTAGAGACTCATCGCGTTTCTTAATAGAGCAATAAATTGGTAAGCTCGGCTGCCATAGAGTCACAAAGCTTTTAAATCAGTCTATACTTAACTGTTCTTGTTTTTAAATAACTGATAATTTTAGTAGTCGTTCTTAACAACCATTCTAAAGATCCCCAATTAATAGTTGTCATAATAAACACCTCTCTATGCAAAAAAAAAAAAAAAAAAAAAAAACAAACAAGTTATCGCTGATGAAACTTATAAAAACCTTTGATTTATTGGCAAAATAAAAATTTTTTAATAATACCTAAATTATATTCGAACCTAATAAACTTATTAATTAGCATTTACCAGCTACGTCAGTACTTTCGTCCAACTGCAAGCACAAAATCCTCCAACAGTTTACTGTTCACATTAATTTCAATGTCGTGAGATATTTCTTTTATTTTTCGGCTGATGGTATTATTGGATAAAAATGCTTTCTCCCATTACTTCCTTATCCAGTTTCTTAACTACCTTTTGCTTTCTCAACCTTCTGTAGAGATATTCTAATTTAATAAGTAACCCATGATTACTACTGACATTTGCACCTTGTAGTTCATTGACTTTCTTAAGAGCATTTCTCTTCCTTTCATCTACTAAGATATGATCTTCCTGAGAGAAAACTTTGTCCCTAAGACATATCCACATATATCTCCTCCTGCTATTGTTTTTAAACCAAGGGTTAAACCAAGAGAAATAAATAACTTTTTCTCTTGGCCAAATTTTATTAATTTGTTCTCCCAGAAATAACATTTAGAATTGGAAATAATTTGGAAAGACATGATGAAACACAAGTCTATAACAACAAAGAATATGCTTTGAACATTAAATATAATTATTAATGTAGATTATATTTGTAATGACAAGGGAAATTTTAAAATTTGGTTTTTTAAACAATAATAGAACCAATTAACCTTAACAGATATTCCTACACAGCAGCTTAAAACTTTGGTCAATGTGCAATAAAAGGGAAAAGTAGGATTTTTCCACTTTTTAGCTTTGAGCCCTGTACTTTGTGAAATCAGATTTAAATATTTTTATAAAAAAAAAAACATGTTCAGTTGAATGGATTAAAAGATTAAATGGCATAAATTGAATTTTTCTAAGCAAGTAATTTAAATAAACCTGGTGATAATGGTACAATTTAATTCAAAATTTTAATTATTCATTTTATAAATAATTATTCTAACATAGAAGTTTATTTTTTATTTGTATAAATATTGTTCACTTTTATTTTTCATTTTTCTTTTTAAATTATTTTTGGGTAGTTCTGTATATGTGTAGTTAAGATGCCAGGATTGTAAGCAAATAGTTTCAGTATTTGTTAATTAATTTTATATTATTCTCTCATTTCATACGTTATTCATTTGTACGTATGAAGTTTGTTGAGTTATACATTTGTTTCATTTATTATTAATTTGTAAAATTATAATTAATTCTTATTAATTTACTTTTTGTATTTTCAATGATTAATAAGTTCGGTCATTTTAAATGTTCATTGTAAAATTAGCAATGGAGTGTAATCAAACTCAAGAATATTATTATTTTAATTCTACTATTATTGCAGTACACGCTTATTTCTTATTTATGCATATTTTAATTTTTGTTTATGATCATAAGTTAAAGTGTTGTCAGTAACTCTACCCTGATTATGCGGGTACAATTATATTATGAATTTATTTATTAATTTTATGCATTATTATTAAGAATTAATTTTGTTTACCTTTGAAAATAATATTGGATTATTTGTAGCAAAACGTCTGGAATTGTAGTCACAATAATTTCAATATTTGTCTATTATATTGAAATTCTAATTAGTATTATCAGTTTTACTTTTTATATTTCAAATGGATAAATTGTATTGGTTAAAATATCTGTGAACATAAGTATTGTAAAATGGAAGAATGTAATTTACTAGTTAACTTTATCTATTATTGTAATAAATTTTTAAATTTTATTTACAATATTTGATAAATTTGTTTTAATTATTTACGTATTGAATTATTTTTATATTTTCAATGGTTAAATGTGTTGTTTTAAGCATGAAATATGAAAAAAAAAAACAGGAAATGCAGCCCATGTTCTAACTCAAGAATATTACTATAGTTTTATTTTACAAATATTACAGTACAGGTTACTGTTCCATTGTTGTGCTACAAGTTTATTTCTTATTTATTTATTTATCTTTTTTTTATGTCTGTAGATTTTTTAATCTTTAATGGTTGCATTGTGTTGTCCTAAGTGGTAATGAAAAGTTATCTCGTTCTGTAGGTGCTATTATAGATGAAAATCTATTTAAATTATTTAGTTATATCATTTTAGTAGAAGTTTATATATAATTTTTATAGTACATGTACTATATTTATTTATATTTATTTTAGTACTTATATTTATTATTCTCCTTTCTTTTCCTGATTTTCTTTTTTTATAATACTGTTGCTGCTCTTCTAGCAGTCAAATGACAATCAATATTGTGTCCATGTTAAAACCTGTTTTATTGTATTGTATGTGACTTGTAATAGATTTCATTTTCAAAACCTTGGTTTTATTACTATAAATTACTTGGTTAAATACTATAATAATAAATAGAAAAAAAGTATCCTTAATTAAACAAATAGTTTAATCCTTATTTAAATATAATATTTTAGATTGTTAGAATTTGTAGGCTAATAATTTTATTTATTTTCACTCTTAAATCATATATTATTATACAAACTTTGTACATTTATTATTTTTATGCATTAATGAAAACTTTTATTGTATTTCATTTTATTTATTAAAAAAACATGTAAATCAGGACAAGCACATTTAAGATGCATATCTGAGTGAGTGGGTAGATAAAAACTTAATGGTGGAGATATTCTTAGAATACTGATGTAAGAAATATTGCAGGAAAGGAAAAGATCTGGAGTTAGAATTTAATGCTTAATACCCAAAGCACTCAAGAAAATGTGGATTAAAAAAAACAAATGCAAATAAAATGCTGGATGGACTATTTCAGCAGAAATATAGCACTGACAAGACGTGTGAGAGAATTAGAGCAGAAATGCATGTAGCTACAAATAAAAAGATAGGATCCAAAAACTGGCAAGTTATTAAATGAATAAAAGAAAAGATTTGAAATTACTTTATTATGGAGCTGGGGATTTTTATTTCATCAGAAATATTTATTGATTGCATGTCAGACCTGTTAGGTCTTTACTTTATTTCTGAAGATGTTAAAACTTCAGGCTTGTAAATCTGCAATTTTTATCTTTGTAACAACAAAACAAGAGACCTTTAATAAAAAGTTCCTTGATGAAATAAATTCTTCTGTAATTTATTTTTATATAGTCATTTTGAAATTTCACCTGAGATACGGTCACAAAGTACAATTATACATAATTTTTTCGCTTGTAGGATAATCATATATTATTGGCAGATGTATTATCATTTACAATGAAAACAATGAGAATAATAAAACTAATTTATTTTGTAAATTTAAAAAAATTTTAATTTAAAAATTTATATATATATATATATATATATATATACGAGTATACATACATGAATATTAATTTAAATGTAATTTATTTAAGTTTATTTTCCTCTTCATTGGATAGAATTAAATATAATAAGAATATATTTTATTTAAAAATATTACCTTTATTAATTTAATGGGTTAGCCAATCAACTATACAAACTTATAAATTAAATACACAACGTTTCACTTAGAATTCCCTAAGCTTCCTCAGGTGACAATACATATTCATACAGACATCATACAAAATTCTCTTACATACTCTACTCTAGGATTGTATATATATATATATATATATATATATATATATCTGATAGTATATCAAACCTGTAAAATCAAATATATCTATACATATAAAAGAATATGTCATGAATGATTCATAATCAACGCCAAGCAAAAACTACTTAAGATTAATTGGTGAAAATTTGCAGCACATTCTTCTTACGGTATAAGTATACAATAAGAAAGGATTTTTTAAAATTATGTGTTTAAAGGCTTATAATGGAGTAACAATGAAATTTACTATTTTTTTAATTTCTCGGTGACAAATGAAGATATCAACTAGATTTTAACTATTTGTAATCTTTGTTGTAAATATTTATAAACCAATTTCTAGATATTTCGAAATCGACCTTGAAAGGATGAAGAAAGGTAAATAAATTTTGAAAAATGATTGAAAATTTTTCCCATTTCTGACTACACTAAATGAGATAATCAATAGATGTGAGTGTGCAAATACTCTTCAGTTAAATATTTAAAAACCATTTTCGATTTTTTAAGGGGTGCGACAGTGTATGGCTCGGCGCTCAACCAACACAGCCACTGCCACTGTTACTTTATGTGAGATACGACTGGTTGTTCCTGCATCCAGTTACTTAACTAAAAAGCATAAAACAAAAAAATTAATGAAAAACTAAATACTAGTATTCACATCCTAGCGGTGTTTGCCGGCCAACGCTAAGAACCAGACAAAATACATTTTTACTTTACGAAGTACGAGTAACCAGTTATAACTAATACTTTTAAGATGGAGGCCGACTATTCTGAAACCCACATAATTCAGATCACTCAAAGTTTCAGGTCCTGAAGAAATTACAATATACTGATAGTTTTTATACATTGAACACTTAAGTTCAATTTAAGTCTATAAATTTAACTTTATTATTCTCACAAGCATGTCTTTAATGAACATACGGGATCCAGGATGCAGAGACACCTGGCTTGACGGGAAGGGCAAGCGAAGCGAGCCATAACCGGCTAAACATCTCCCACGATGAGAAACGCAAGTAACCATATAGCATGGGCGAAGCCTGGTTGGGAGTGCTAATAAATATATATAAATTTATATATTCTTATTTATAACTAAAATTAGGTTTATATATATAACTATAAATAAATATCAAGTTCAATACAGATAATATAACGGTATTATAATACCAGTATTAAAAAAAATCTATCCAAACCTTCTGATGAATCACAATAACCATATCCCCTCCCCATACCTGAGCCCCATACATAGCGACCGATCTTGAAACAATCTCAGTTTAGTGCCTGCGTTTAACTTATGATTACCTTAACATTTTTTCGTAGAATTTTCCTTTTACTTTTTAACCCAAATTTTTTTTGACACCTGCTCACTAACGTGCTCCGTGTATTAAAATTATGTAGTAAAATAACCCCGAAATAATTAAGCTTATTAACGACTTCTATTTTAGTGCTGCTTAAATGGAAGTATGATATCTAGCGTATTTTTTCTAAAACCCATTATTTTATAATTTTATTTATTTAAAATCTCCATTTACTACAGTAACTATTTAAATACTTTATCATATTTTTTAATGGCTACGACGTTGAGACTAGCAACAGGAATCATTCGCATACTGAACCTTATAAACCGCACTGTTCAGGTATGAAGAAATAATACCTTTATATTTTGTCCCCAAGTCGTATCCCCTGCCTCAATAAATTTTAAATAATATCAATAAAAAATGTGAACAATAAAGGGAAAAATAAATCTTGTTTATTATCTTTACACATCTTGAAACATTTCATTTTATTGTTTCACCAAATACTAAATTTTGTGACTAACTCCTTCGCTATCCACAAAAACCGGTTAGACGAGCCAATACTTTGGGATTTATAAACGAAACCCTATAAATATTATCGAAGGCAGACTTTGAATCTACAAAAATCAATCCACCTTTCTGAATTAGCTTTCTGGTCTCCTAATTGCCATCCAATACCAAGTCATAGCAACCCGAAATTACACAAAGTTCACAACCAGCGACCCGTCCGTCACAAATGACACGTGCAGATTCCATCAACAAAAGTAAGCTGTGGAACACATCACAGGTAGATGCAGAGTTCTAGCCGGTACCGAATGTATAGCCGAACGTAACGCGCAGCAGCTAAAGTAGTACACCAACACTAACCACAACATACAATCTCATAAAAACATCTCCTGCTACTAATACAGACCAGCATTTACACTCGAAAACACTAAATACAAACTGTACTGAGATGTCAACATTAATATGTATAAAACAATCCCCCGGCAATAGACCAGACATCACCTTCCAATCCAAAAGATAAAAAAACACCTACATAATCGACATTGCCATCCCCTAACACACAAACATCCAAACCAAATACACCGAAAAGATATCCAAACCCATCTAGTGATCTAACGATCTAGCGATAGAAATAAAAAGAGTCTGGAAACAAAAAAAAGTCATTATCATCCCCCTCATTGTCAGCGATGCACCTCACACATTCGCACCACACCTAGTACAATTAGGACTCAATACACATATACAGAGAGATTTCCAGAAATAAGTCATATTCAAATTATCCAACATTGTCAGATTTTTCTTTAACACAGAATAATAATAGAATTTGTATTGACTTGGCATAGCTCGCCAGTGGAAATTAAGACTGCAATCACGCGAGGGAGAAAGAAATATTTATATGGAATAAATTTTGGACGATACTAAGAGAAAAAATATTAGTAAAAATATTTTTCTTGAAAGAAAATGATAATTTTTTATTAATATAATGATACGCCACAGATTTAATAATAGCCGTCTAAACAAATCTTGAACCGCCTTCATCATTAACGTGGATCTTCTGTAAAACCACACTACGCAGGTTTGTTTACAGCATCAATTACATATTAGTGTTTATGTTGTACACTCATTCACTAATTTTGACGTTTAACTAATGGAAATAGATTATCGTGAAGAAGAGACTATATATGATTATTTGATCAACCTCAATGAGAAGTTGAGG
Source organism: Lycorma delicatula (assembly GCF_047948215.1). NCBI lineage: Eukaryota > Metazoa > Arthropoda > Insecta > Hemiptera > Fulgoridae > Lycorma > Lycorma delicatula. The sequence goes on along the minus strand of NC_134455.1, from coordinate 44,572,360 downwards.
TTGAGCTGGTTGAGGTTAACCGCAACCAATTCTCATAAAAAACGTAAAAACGAGAAATGATTTCACCCAGGACACTACATCGAAAACAACCTTCATTCGATAAAGGACTTCAAAGGGAGAATCCCTTTATTCCGAAAAAAGTAGAACGATCATATTATATTTTTATTATTTTTGTAGAACGATATACTTTTTTTAATTCAAATATTTTGAAATATACAAATATATTTGCAAACAATAAATAAAAATTTTTTAAATTATTTACCAAAAAGTGTTTCCGGTTAGCAGAAACTCATGAAAACTCTCTTAATGAGTGAGTATATGCAAGCCAATACACTACATCACAATAAACAATAGTAATTATAATTCTCGTACATAATTTAATTAACTATTTAACCTTTTTTGTATTAAACAAATTATTAACATACGGAACGTTGAGTTTAAACAAAGAATCAACTTGAAAACAGCTCCTTTGAAGGAGTATCTATGAACTGAACGATAAAGTCCTTACAAGATCAGAATTAGGCAGTATAGTTATGACTATTTTACATATTAACCCATCAATTACTTAATTATTCATCTTGATTTACTGACATGATATCTTCTTCTTCCTCTATGCCACCTAATAACCCGCAAGAAGATCTGATAGCCGCCAAAGAGCTTTCAGAGTTAGAAAGAATATTTCAAGGATACATTTCATCGTTTATGATGAATTAAATTCATTTTTCAAATCGGTTTTCATTGTTTATTTATTTATTTTTCTGTAATAATCGGCAAAATTACTGTTCTCCATACGCGTCTCCCAGTGGTGTTTACAGTTTAAAGTTAAATTTTTTAATTAATTATTTTTTTATAAAATTACACTTTTATAAATAGTCCTTAGACATTTTTTAAAAGACGGTGAAAACCTAGACATAATTGAGCAAGCTTACGAGAAAAATAAAGTGCTTGGAAAGCTGCGGAACATTTTAAAATTGCCAAGATATTCATTCACAGTTGAAGTTATTACAAATAAAAATCAAATTAGAAAAAAATATTCAAGACGGAAAATTTTATTGGAACCGGTACGGTGCAACAATTGATAAAGTATTTTTCAATAGTTTCAGGGAATGGGATTACAAAATTAACTTTTTTTGGACGTACGCTACAAGGTAGACCTCTAGAAGTTTTTTAAAGCAATTAGAGATAAGTAATTTCAAAGCTTCTAATGATCGATTACAAACAATTTGAAACAGACATTCTATTGCTTTTAAAAGATATCTGGGGAAGCTGCTGCAGTGAACCAAAATGTTGTAAGTGAATAGGTCAATCACTTACAAGAATTGTCAGCCTCTTCACGTAAAATGTTTTTAGCGCAGATGAAACAGTTTTGCTTTATCGAGATTTTCTGTAAAAAAAATGTTGTGTATAGAAACTTAAATTTATAGGTGTTAGTAAGAGTTAGTCGTAATAGATGGACTAACAGTTTTATGGTGTTCCAGGATGTTGAAGAAGAATTGGTGCCAATCCTAATAAGATAAGCAGAAAGATTTCAGTGTTTTAAAGGACTCAATGTCAGTAAGCTGCCAGTAGAATGAACCAACAATAAAAAATCATTGATGATTGGGGAATTAATTATCACGCGGCTGGAAATACTTGACTGATATACATAAAAACTTGGAATACGCTTTTCAGCGACAATTTACTTCTCGTCTGGGAATAACGCTAACAAAGTAGTGAACTTGCTATTTTTCATCCCTATCTCATTGCTACATTCCAATCACTTGGTAAAGGCGTTACAAAAATGTTAAACAAAACTTTGATACAATATAAGCTGATTTTTTTAACTCGCCTATTATTGTCCGCGTCCCCAGGTGGCGGATAGGGGAATGCTCCCCTTATCCGCCGGGTAGGAGGGAAATAAAATACCTCCCGCGGACCAAATAGATAGAGCAGCGTCTGTTCCAAATTGGGCAGCTGTAACAGAATGCCTGCCGGAATAAGCAGGCCACTCTTGCCGGCTATCAGCTTCGGGTGGAGGAGCTGGCAACAGTCCTGGGGCACCTTCTTGTCCTATGATCGAGAAATGGTTCATAAAGGCGGATGAATCGGTACGATCAACGGTATGAAGATGCTGAAGGCAATGGAAAACCACTGCATTAAAGATCCCAATGAATATCCCTAGTATATATCATCATCAATATTAAATTTTCCGGAGTTAGTAGTTCCCCGATCGGATCTCTGGGGGGGGGGGGGACAATACTGAACGAAACCATGAGAATTGGTACCTGGAATGTAAAAAGTCTGTTTCAGACAAAATTTACAATGTAGTAGTGGAGATGCAAAGTCTTAATATAAACATCCTTGGCGTAAGTGACTTAAGATGGCCAGGAACTGGAGTGCAGCGAAGGGAATGCAGTGAGGGGAATGCATTATGTAAAGAACTGATAAAGCGAATAAATATGGAGGCTATTATGGTCGATAAGAGTTTAGACAGGTGTATATCTAGTTTTGTTCCTTATTCAAATAGAATCATATTGATACAGATGCCCTCTCATAAACGGAAAATCAATCTTCTTCAGATTTACGCACTTACAGCGGATAAGCCTGATGAAGAAATTGAACAGCTCTACGAAGATTTATGCATTGTTCAAGAAGGCACCAAGGAACAGGATATTACTATAATCATGGGAGATTTTAATGCGATGGTGGGGAGGGTAAAGTGGATGATACTGCTGGAGGTTATGGACTGGCGGAAAGGAATGATAGAAGCGACAGGCTTGTAGAATTCTCTCAGAGAGGGAGGTTCACACTTGCTAATACGTACTATAAATTACCCAAGAGAAGATTATAGACATGGAGATCTGCTCAAGACGCTGAAGATAGGATAGTAAAGAACCATATTGATTATCTACTTATCAAAAAACGATTCAGAAATAGCATAACATCAGTAAAAACTTACCCTGGAGCTGACATCGGATCAGACCATAACCCGGTAGTTGCTGAAGTACGTATCAAGCTTAAAAAAATAAATCATAAAAGTAAGGATAATTGGATAGCGACAGAGAAACTAAGGGATGAAGGCCTAAGAGATCAAGTGCAAAGAGAGATAAATATTAAAATTGATCCGGTACGTCACGGGGCAATGAATTTGGACATGGAGCAAAAATGGAGTAACATAAAGGCGGCATTGATTGAACAGACTGACATCAGATAAGAGGAGGCCGAAACAGAAATGGATAACCCAAGAGATAATGCTTCTTATGGAAGAAAAAAGAAAAAGTAAGAACAATGCAAATAAATATAAAGAATTACAAGGGAAGATAAGAACAATGAATAGGGAAGCAAAGGAGAGATGGATTTTGGAAAAGTGTGAACAGATAGAGGAGCTACAAATGAAATATGATAACCACAATTTGCATAAGGAAATTAAAGAGCTAACAGGAAAAACCCGAAAAGACAACCCGCTGTTATTAAAGATAAAAGAGGCAAAATTTTGATTGAACCAGCGCAGAAACTTCTACTGTGGAAGGAATATGTAGAAGAGCTATTTCAAGATAAAAGAAGTACGATAATACATCAAAATGCCGTAGAGGGGTCAAAAATCATAAAAGAAGAAGTTCTTTATGCTATAAAAACATTGAAAAGCGGAAAAGCAGTTAGGACAGTTGAAATTTCATGTGAACTCCTAAAACTAATACATGAAGAGCAGCTCGACGTTGTTGTACACCTTTTTAATGAGGCGTTCAATACTGGAATAATATCGAAGCAATGGATAAAATCGACTTTTACAAAGTTACCAAAAAAAAGAAGCCAAATGCAAGAGAATGCGGTGATTACAAAATTATTAGCTTGATGAGTCACATACTAAAAGTATTCTGGAGAGCCATCCACAAATGAATATACAATAAACTGGAAGAAGATATTAGCATCACCCAGTTTGGATTTAGGAAAGGTTACGTTACGAGAGAAGCACTATTTAGTTTTAATGTATTAGCTCAGACGTGTCTAGATATCAACCAGGATATGCAAGTCTGTTTCATAGATTACGAGAAGGCTTTTGATACAGTTCACCACGATACTCTAATAAGCTTACTTAGACAGTGGAATATCGACTCACGAGATATACAAATTATTGGTATCAAACAGCTACCATTCAAGTAGATAATGACGTTGCAGAGGAAATACAAATACAAAAGGGGAGTAAGGCAAGGATGCATTTTGACCCCCGTGCTATTTAATTTGTATTCCAAAGCGATATTCAAGGAGGCTCTAAATGAAGATGAAGCTGGAGTTATAGTCAATGGTCGGCCAATTAGTAATTTGAGGTACGCGGGCGAAACTGTTATCACAATGGAGACTTTGAGTGATCTACAGTGAGTAGTTCAAAAGATTAAAGATGTTAGTACACAGTACGGCCTTAGACCTCAAGAAGACGAAGTACATGGTAATAACTTAATTACAAATGGCGGGCCCAGAGTTATACATCGACAATGCGATAATTGAAAGAACAACTAAGTACAAATACCTTGGTACTTGGATAACCAAAAACATAAACTAAACACTGGAAATTAAAACCCGAATAGAAATGGCTAGAAGCGTATTTCTTAAAATGCGTACTCTCTTGTGTGATCGTCAGGTCAGATTATATCTGCGGGCTAGAATGGTAAAATGTTATATGTTTCCTGTGCTGCTATATGGAATGGAGGCATGGACATTGAAAAAACTACACATTAAAAAGCTGGCGGCCTTTGAAATGTGGTGCTATCGACGCATGCTAAGGATATCTTGGAAGGATAAGGTGTCAAACATCAAGATACTAGAGAGTATGAATAAACAACTTGAGATTACGTTTACAGTACAAACAAGGAAATTGCAGTATCTAGGTTACATAACGAGGGGAGAGAAGTTCGAGTTGCTCCAGTTGGTCATGCAGGGTAAGATAGTGGGCAGGCGTAACGTTGGGAGGAGCAGAATGTCATAGTTGTGCAATCTGAAGGAATGGTTCACTGAAATGTTCGAGCTGCCTACTCAAAGGTCAAAAAATCAAGCTAAATTGTTAGGAACAAGACTGCAAAGTTGGAATTTACTTCAAAAAAATATAAAAATTTCGGGCTTTCGAAGCCGACAAAAAGAACTTTCTCAGTACTTTATTGAGAAAAATAATTTGGTTTATTGCACAAATAATGATGAACTTATGTTGCACTTAGGACAAGTTCATAAATCTGAGGACTGGCGCCTTTTCATAGATTCGTCCAAGTGTAGTTTAAAAGTGGTTTTCCTAAACAACGGTAACAAATATCCTTTGATACCAATCGCTGATGGTATTAATTTGAAAGAGACATACGATGTGATGAAAGACGTTCTTGGAAAAATAAATTATAAAAAACATAGCTGGAACATATGTGGTGATTTGAAAGTTATAGCTATTTTGTTAGACATGCAGTTAGACTATACTACGTACGTATTTTCTTTGCGAATGGGACAGCCGAGCTAGGGATAAACATTATGTTACCAAAGAGTGAAAGAAACGAGACAACTTAACTCCAAATAGGAAAAATATTATTCATGAGCTCTTAGTTGAACCCAAAAAAAAAAAAATTTACCTACTCTGTATATGCTAGGACTAATGAAAATTTTGTAAGCAGGATAGTCCCGGATTTTTGTACATCAGGCAGAAATTTCCGAATGAAAGTGAAGGAAAAATTAAAGAAGGAGTATTTGTTGATTCTCAAATAAGAGAGTTGGACAAAGGTTATGTATTTAACTCGATGTTAAATAATGTAGAAAGTGCAGCTTGCGCTTCATTTAAAGAGGTTTGCAAATATTTTCTCGTCAAACAAAAATCTGACAATTACCACGATATTGTTAATCAACTTCTTACTTCATACAGAGCTATGGGATATTCTTTGAAAATACATTTCCTCCACTCACATCTGGATTTTTTCCCGGATAACCTCGGAGACGTGACGAACACGGTGAACGTATCCACCAAGACATTTCGGTGATGGAAAAAAGCTGTAAAGGGAAATGGAATATACTATCATGTTAGGCGATTACTACTGGACATTAATTCGGGATATTCCTGAGGCTATTTATAAAAGAAAAGCATCAGCGATATCATTTTAACACAGGCATGGCCATGCAAAAGTCTAAATTATACAGATTTTAACAATATTTTCCTTTAATTTTTTTGAGGCGTAATTTATTAAAACCTAAGGGTGATAGAAAAATTGTATTTACAAATCTGTAATGTACGCTACAAAGCAATTCAAGAAATGGTTTCACACTTAGAGAAACATTAAAAAAATTTTTTTTGTCTATCAATGTTACCTTATTTTCCTTCTTACAGTATAGATCTAGATAGATACAATTATTATGCAAGGAAAGGAAAAGGAAGGCAGTAATATCTAGTAAGTTGAAATTTGAATAATTTGGTTCTGAGTGTCCTTGAGAGGGTCCAGCTATAAAAGAAATCATACAAGAAACTTTTTTTGTCCTATCAGGGTCAATGGTTATGGCAAAATTTTATTGAAACTATGCATAATTAATTGATCTGATCTCACTTTTACATGTTTTTCAGTAAAATGAAAAATTTTACAGAAAAACAATCAATCATAATCTCTGCAAAGAATATAGGACCCAGAGTATGACCAAGATAAAATTTGATTCATACCTACTTTTGATCCAGCAGGAGACTTACATATAAATCTTCAGAAATTTCAAATGACAGTAATGTTTTTGGTAATTAATATACGCCAGCCACCTGCGCAAGTGGTAGCGTCTCGGCCTTTCATCCGGAGGTCCCGGTTTTAAACCCCGGCCAGGCATGGCATTTTCACCCTCTACATTGTCATACATCTCATTCTCTGAAGTAATACCTACTGGTGGTTTCCCGGAGGTTAATATATACAGGATGATTCAAAGAAACAGGAAATTTTGAAAGTTGTGTTGGTAGCCGTGGGCGATTGGTACCACTTGATAAGTGGCGCCAGCCTCTCTAACATAACCTGCCATTTAGTTGTCATGGATCCTTGGAGTGGTGCGCAACGTGCATTTGCTATCAAAGCTTTTTACAAAAACAATGACGTGTGGAGGGAGCTCGTAGAGAATTTCGCCGTCATTTTAATCTGGAACGGCACGACCGTGTTCCATCAGCACATGCAATTAAAACATGGATATCTAATTTTGAGGAAACTGGTTCGGCAATGAAAAAGAAACCTCCAGGCCGTGAGCGAACCGTCCGTACACCACAGAATGTTCAAGCTTTAAAAGATGCTGTCATACGAAGTCCACATCGGTCAATGCGTCGTCCCTCAGCATATTTACAAATGCATAGTTCAAGTGTTCGAAGAATGTTAGTAAAGGACTTGCAATACCATCCATACCAGTTACAGATCGTCCAGGAACTGAAACCGAACGATGCAGTTGTGCGAGCCCAATTCTGTAATGTAATGCTTCATAAGATAAATGATAACGAAGAGTTTGTTCACGAACTGTGGATGTCAGACGAAGCGCATTTCCACCTCAGTGGATTTGTTAACAAGCAAAATTTCAGATGCTGGGCACAAGAAAATCCTACGCAGCTACACCAGCGTCCGTTGCACAGCCAGAAAGTGACCGTGTGGTGTGCTACGTCATCTTACGGGGTTATAGGCCCTTATTTGTTTGAGGATGACAACGGTCTTGCGATTACAGTGACGTCGGCTCGTTACGTAGCCATGCTTGAAACCTTTGTTGTGGAACAACAAAAGAGATTTCCACCAATTCTTAACACAGCCTGGTTTCAACAAGACGGAGCAACGTCACATACTGCACGAATATCGATGGCAGCTGTACGCCGATTGTTTGGACAACGTGTCATTTCACGAAATGGTGACATTAGATGGCCTCCCAGATCGCCTGATCTCTCAGCTTGCGATTACTTTTTGTGGGGTCACCTTAAAAGCAAAGTGTTCCACAGTAGACCTGCTACAACGGAAGAACTGAAGGCAAAGATCTGAGAAGCAATTGCGGAAATTCCAGTTGAGATGTTACGTTAAACCATGAACAATTTAACGAGACTTCGTGAGTGTTTACATAGAAAGAGGAGGTCACCTGGAAGATGTCACCTTTAAAAAATATACTAAAATGTATGTATCCTAAAATGGCAACATTTGTACAATTACATGAAATAAAATTCATTTTCTAAAAAAAATTTCATTAACGTTATTTAATTTTTTAAATTTCCCGTTTCTTTGAATCACTCTGTATATATAATATAATATAAAAAAATATATATATAATCAAAAGAAAAAAAAATTAAATGAATCAGTGCTTACTCTGTAAGTAATGTTTCAAATTTAAGAAATACAGAAAATAAATTTTTTTTTTCTGTATTTATTGTCTTTTGGTTCCTTAAATGTTTATTTACATATTATAAGTCTGATTTCTTGTTTCTCTAGATTTTAAAACCTTGTTTGAATGGTTAAGAAGCGTTTTCTTTTTCTTAAGTGCTGTTAATTAACTGATTAAATCTTTTTTGATTGTTTCTGTGTAAATATTTTGTGTTTAACTATGGAGTATTATTCACTTAAAGGTGGTACATAAAAATGGAGTACAAGGACTCTCCAAACACATTTAAAATAAAGTAACTTACTCATTACTTAATGGATTTAAAAACAGTGTTAAATAAAAATGAAAAAAGTAAATAAAATTTAGTGAAATTAGTGTAAAAAAGTTTTCAGGCTTTCCAAGATTAATATTTTTTTAGAAAACTATGAAGAATAATTTATCATCCCAAAATGTTGTCTACTTTTTCAAATTTGAATAAAAAAAATTAAGTGTATAAAGTTTTTGTGAAATCCATTCGTTTATTAAAGTGTTTCAGTCGTAATAATTTAATTTTAAACTTTGTAATGACAAATTAAACTAAATCTCTATGAACATTTAAAAAATTTTCCTTTTTTAAATATTTTTGGTTTTTTAAACGGAAATCAACTAAATATTAAAATTACTTACTAAAAAATGTAGCACAGAATTTAATCATATTATTAAAAATTTATTAAGAAAGAAAATATTCTGAATACAAATAGTGTTACAGACCAGTATAAATAAATGCCTTCAATTTTATTAGTTACTTATTTTCTTTAAAAAAATATTTAATTGAGATCTTGAATTTTTGACATGGGGTCCTCCACCCCATGACGCTTAATCCCACCCCTCCGCTATCATTTTGGTTCTACTGTTTGTTTTCTTTTACTTATGTTATTTTTTGTTCAGTACTTTTAAGTCTGTTTTTTGTTTCTTTTGACTTTAAAACCTTGTTTTGAACGGTTAAGAAGTGTTTTCTTACCTTAAAGGTTGTTAATTAACTGATTAAACCTTTCTCGATTAGTTTTGTTTCTTGTTTTCTGTAAACTAGACTTAGATATTTAAATTATCCACCTAGGTCTTTTCTTGTTTGTGGTTTTCGTTTCCTTTATTATACAAAAGCTACAAACTTGTAAGCTTTGTTAGGCTGAATTTGTACAAGTTTTAGTTTTTAAGTGAAGTTTGTTAGATGTACACCTATCAGATAATTAAATAGAAGTCAATTTTAAAATATTATGACGTTACAATGTTACATTAAATATTGTTAAAGAAAATTTCTAATTTTGTTACTTTGTTACATTTTTCATTTAGTTCTTATTTAATAAAATAAATGCTAATATTATGCACTATTTGAGCACATGAATATTCCCTACTGAGTTGAAGCAGTGTATATAATCCTTTATTTTAAAATACTATAAAGGGACACATTTATTTGTAAAGTAACTTTATATGTTCCAGTATCTCTTTACAACTGTAATGGATGTAAAGGTAACGTGGTGCAAGAGACACCAGTTAGACACCAGAGTAGACTTCTCTGAGTGCAGTGATGTTCACTATACAGGCAGCCCCTCTATTGGTCATAGTTAAAAGTCCCTTGTCACTTAAATATTAGTCGATTTTTTTCAGTGGACTTTGCATGCTGATATGTTTGACTCAATGAAGATGGCAACAGGAAACATTTCAGTCCTCATTTTTATTAGTGAATCTTGCTTGGGATGTTTGTTATTCTCGCGAATGGATCTACCATTTTTAGAAGTAACTTCTGACTTGTACATTTATGATCATGTACAACTTTTATGTTCTTGTGGAACCTAATCATAGATACGAATACATAATCATATTTGCTGTATAATATAAAATTCCACTGTAATTGCATTCCATCAAATATTATGGATATAATAGTGTGTGTATATATATATATATATATATATCTGTTAGAGAAAATAAAATAATAGTAAGAATATTAATACCGGAAATATCAGGCAACCGGATAACTGATGAAACAAAATGGCATTTACAATCAATGTTAGTCATATTTATAAATTAAAGAAAAATTGAAAATGTATCATGTCTTGAAAATTCACTTGCATTCAATTTAAATATTGTTTACAAAAATTTGGATTTTAGTCGTTCAATGCAGATTTAGTCAAAGTTTGGTATATACAATCAGCATCAGGTAGACTGTATATAACATTCAATGTGATGTAACATTTTTAAAATGAAAAAGAGGCAGTAAATACAAGCACCATAGAAACTTGGATGAAATGTGTTATTAAGGACGTAAATAATGTGTTTTTGTTAGTATAAAAAAATTTCGAGGTGGGTTTCTTACACCAAGTAGCCTGAAATTCAGTTCCGAATCGAAAATAAATCCAGTAACGGTGTGGGTTACTTGGTCGATTCAAGTTCAAGCTTGACGGGATGTATTTTGATTTCATTTTTTGCGTAGAGTTGAAGATGGAATACACTGCTGTATATTATATATACCTATATATTAACGAAGTTATTATATGCGAGCGCTACTGTATCATACACTCGATATATAATACTTCTCTCTTTCTCTCTCATTAATAATACGAGTACATATAACATCTAATAAGCTGATCGGTCGGACCAGTCACAAGTCTGAAGAGTTTGGATATTTTTAGAATGGTTACTGTTAGAGTTTTATGAGCTTCAATAAAAATAAAAAAAAACAAGAATGCTAATCGAAAAACTGCTTTGCCCATAACATTACATTTTTATTCAGAAACGCAATTCATATATCCGAAAACATTCTTATTTATTTAATAAAATGAATTTGAAGGTACGTAAGATGTCGAAAAATCTTATTTTACAGATTAATGAAGTAGCGTCGCCAGAGCGGGTGCTAGCAACGACCCTGGATGAAAAATATTTTCATCATGATACAGATGTTCAAACAGTTAAAAAAAGTCATACCTCTTTTCAACAACTGATTAATCAGAAGCGGTCATTGTTTAATGTATCAGCTGTTTTTTTACTTTGATTTTAATTCGATTTAGTAGTTAGCAAACAGAGGTCAATTTGAAAGTACGCCAATAGGTAACTAAGTTTTTATATTACACTATTTATTTTTTTGTTAATTATGTTGGATTCTGAGGAAGAAATGTCTTTAAATTCGATCGATATTAAAGAAAAGGCTGAACTTATACTAGTAACCTTTTTCCACAGAAATGTATTGTTATATTTTTGTTTTTAAATTAAAGAAATATTCTGTAAACAATGTGTTCTATCTATCATTGACTTAAATCAATAATCCCAATATTTTCTCACTCGTAGAAAAAATACGGTACGGAACTCTCTATAATGGCCATTAATGGACTCTTGCGAAGTTTACGACACTCGCCAAGGCTCAAGTCGTGACTTTTCATTCGGGCATTAATGCTTATTATTATAGACTCGTTGGATAACTATTAACAATAACTATATATAACTATACTATAATATAATAATTATTGCTTTCCCGGCTATATGTGCTGCTATAGCAGCTATAGTTATATCGGGAAAGTATATAGATCCGTCAAAAAAAATCTAAGAAAATTGGTCTTTTTTAAAGAAGACATTTAAACAAAAAAGATAAATTTAAATAAATTATCTGCAAACAAATTTTTTATTGCGTTGCTTACCCGAGTTCAAAAAATGTATTTTTGTCACCCGGACGTTTGAGCATATGTGCGTGCGTATGTATGCATGTTTGCATGTTGGCTAGTATTTAGTCTTATAACTCTGGACCCCCTTGACCGATTTTCTTCAAACTTGGTAGACAGGGGTTAAAGAATGTTAAAACTTTTGCAAAAATTTGAAACAGGAGTGAGGGTTTTTTGCCGAATTAAAACTTAACATCCTTAATTGGGTACTTTAACAAAAGACTTCTCTCAAAACTTGAGATTTTTTTCATCGAGTCACAAATTACCAAATAAATTTTATTTAATATTCCCTCCCCAAAAGAAGACTATATAGTTTTCTTTTATTTTTTTAGCTATACTTTACTTCAGCAAAAGAGTTAATGGGAATGTTTTGCATCTGAATTTTCTACATCAACAGACCTTCAAACCAATATAAAAATCTTTCTTCCATTCCACTCCCATAATCTGAGTAACAAAATTTTAAAAAAATTGTTTTACATTTAAATCCATCTCGCAAGTTACCATTCATTTAAAATGTAAAATCTGAATTTTTTTGATAGCCCTTACTCTTTAGTATTTTCTAAAAAAGTATTAGCCAAAAATGTTCACTACCTTCCTAGAAAATTACAAGTTTGTTTACTTAAAATTATGGCTGTATTTTTATATTTTTTAAAAATAATTATAAAAAGTTCTTTTTTTAAATTTATTATCACCTCTTAATTCTTTTAAAAATTAAATTTATCCGAATGCTTCTTCTTGAATGTGGAAACCTCGAAATGAAAGTTTTTTTTCATTTTAACTCAAAACATTATTCCCACCGTTCAACCATCATTAAGTCCTCTACAAATATAAAAATAATCAGTTTTTTGTTTTTATTTTTTTAATTAATAATATAGAATTAGAAATAAATATTTTTACATAAAAATGAAAAAAATCATAGTTTTGGTTATTGATTTTTTTTATAAAAAAAAATTATTTTATATTAACATACAAACAGAACTTAAAGTGATTGAATTGGAAAATTAATTACTTAATTTTAGCCAAGAAAGTTATGCAGTTCATTGTCAGTTTTTTTAATGCGTTAGTTTTTTTAAAATTCTTTTCCTTATAGATTTTAATGTTTATGTAATTTATTTTAATTTAAAATGAACGTAGACCTATATAAAAAAAAATGGCAAGAAACATCCATAATAAATGCCAATAAATCTATTTTATAACAAAAGTAAATATGATTGCCGAGAAACAATATAATGAATTTACTACCATGCATGAGCTAAGGCAAATTTGATGCGAAAATATATGTACATTTTTTAGCTGAATCTATATTTATAAATTCCTATAAAATATAAATCAATACAATTTCTTAAATCAATTTTTAAGCTAGGTTTTACATTCATTCGTTCATGAAAAATTCCAGTTAATTTTCATGAAGTTTGGAATCAAATACTCTGAATATTAAAATAGCCCACTGGACTGGTCTATTGGTTAACTTTTGGAAAATTAGTTGTTTAACAGCTGATTTTCGAAGTCGAATGGTCTGAGGTTCAAATCCTAGAAAATTTTTAATTGCTTTTATACGGATTTTAATACTAGACAGTCGATGTCGGTGAAATTTGGTAGTTCGGATTCAATTAATCGCATGTCTCAGGAATGGTCGTTTGAGTCTGTACAAGACTCAAACACATTTATATATCATACGTTTCATCCTCCAATCATGCGGCTGTGGTGATGAAGGGGTTGCTTAGATTGCTTATTGTTCAGTAGTTGAACAGATTACAACGTACACATTAGGGGAAAAAAGTATTAAGGTTACTCCGGTTAATTAACGTGTTTTTTCTTTGATGCAGAATTTGCTATAGTTTTTTTAAAGTCCTTCTTTTCACTTCCTTCCCTAATTAAATTAAAAATAATTAATAATGGAACAGGGACAAAATTGTCAGAATTAATCATTTTTGAAATTCCCTTTAACAACTGCAGTCGTATCTCAGCTATTTATCAACCGATTTGAACAAATAAGATGTCATTTTATTTACAGTAAAAGGCTTAACATTGCACCCAATAAAATAAAATTTGATGAAATAAAGATTTACACAACTGTTGAAGATTTAAAAATTTAAATGGCCGCCATTTTGAAATCTTCATAAGTAAAATTTTCAAACGTATTTTGAAGAATACGTTTTTTGATATATGTTTACCAAATTATTTTAAAAAGGCTTATGATTCAGTTACCAAAAAACATTTCTGGTTTAACGTTTTTAAAGAATTTGGTACAGACCAAAATATAATAATATACCTCATCAAGCAGACTCTCACAGACACAAAGTCCAGGTTGAAATTTAAAGGAGAAATATGTCATCCGTTTGGAATCAAGACAGGAGTCAAGCAGGGAGACGGACTGTCTTCTCTTCCCTTTTGTGTAGTCTTGGAAAAGGTCATAAGAGAATGGAGGAAAGTTTGTCAAGATAAAGGCCTGAAGCAAGTCAAATTGGGACATGCGAGGGACAAACTGAATATTGATTGTCTGTCTGGCCTTTGAGATCATCTCAAAGGACAGACAACTTTGCAGAGGATGTAGATTATCTTTGCAGAAGATATAGAGACGGCAGAACAACAACTGAATGTTCTAAATGTTAATGGCCAAAGAGGCAGGTTTACAATTTTCCATAGAATGAACAGAGAATATGGCAAATATTAAGAATGCACCAAATTGTTACGGATAAAGTTCGGAAGAATTAAGAAGACGATGAAATTTAGGTATTTGGGTGAAGTTATCAAAACAAATGGAATGGACAAGGAAGCAAACATCGACAGGATCAATAAGATTCTAAAATTTCATGGCCTAACAAAGGACGTGTACAATAAGAAACGAATCTCAAGGATGGGCAAGATCAGGCAATATACAACGGTAATCCGACCTAGTGTTTTATATACGGCAGAATATGTAACTCCGTTCAAAAGGGATAAACTCGAGCTTGCTAAAAGATAGACACTAAGGAAAATCCTAGGGCTTAGAAAAACTAACGACGGTTGGAAATTAAGGAAGAACGAGGAACTTTACCGGGAGTTTGGTAGAATAACAGAAGCAATATGTAAGCGAAGACTGGCATTCTACGGACATCTGACTAAAATGAATTCAAATAGGCTTACAAAGAGAATTTTTGACAAGTGTAATGATGGCGAAAGGAACGTTAAGTGGTTCAAGCAAGTTAAAGAAGACCTAAACAAACAAAAACATAAACGTGACGGATTTAAAAGATAGAAGGGTGCTTAGGAAAAAATCTTCAAATGGATCCAGAAAGAGAAGAAAGAATGCACTAATAATTTAAAGTGGTCTTTAAATTATTATTTAAATTATTAAGTGGTCTTTAAATTCCAATACCCTTTTATTTACAATAAAAAAATAAAAGGGTATTGGAAAGCTAAAATACTAGGCAGAAATTAACTATTATTGTGGTCCTACAGTGACCGATGTCAAAAAAAAAAATAGTTCATTAAAAAATAGATAACTTGCTGACCTAGAATCAGCGAAAACTCAAATTGACATTTTAAATAAGATAACTGTAAAAAAACAGACCTACAGATTTCAACAGAAGAAACTAAAATTATGACAAATATTAAAAACCCTCCGAAATCTGTTCGAACAGAAATAGGCCAAATTGAGCCGGTTGAAGAATTCAAATATGTGGGAGAAATAATCCAGAAGACTGGCCTTGACAAATCTTCTATCAAAACAGAATCTCCAAACTTGAAATTGCCCACGGAATTACAAAAAGATATTTACAATAAAAAATGCGTTTCCAAAAATCTAAAAATCAGGCACACCATATGATTATACAACGATTATGTCTTTACCCCTGCGATTGATTTAACATAAAAATGGAAGATTTAAAAAAAATAAAAAGAAGAATAGTTCAAAAAATTCTAGGCTGAGTTTATGAAAACGGTAATTATAGACTGAGATATAAAGAAGAAATTTATCAACACATAGGAAATTTAGTAAAAACAAAGATATTTTTCTTTGAACACATTTCAAGAATGAACAAAACAGACATTTAATTATTTTTATAAAAGGAAAACTAAATTAATTATATGAAAGAGGTTAAAATCGATCTAAAAATTAAAACATCTCGTAAAATGAAATATCAAACATAAAAATAAAGAAAAAATTAAATCGATACAAAGTTTTCGAAAAAAAGAAAGGTAAAATGATAACGGTGTCAAGAATGCTCAAAGAAAGAAGAGAAGAGAATGGTCAAATAGAAAATTCCAAAGAAGGTGAAAAATGGAGCGTGGTCTTTCAAACGCCAAAATCAAAAAGGAAAAAAAGTAATTTATGTACGTTTAATTAAAATAAAGTTTAAAATATTTTTTTTTTAAAAAGTGACGTTATTTTAGAATATAGATTATCAGAAAAACATAAAGTATTAGAACTAGTGAGCAGACGAATCCTTTGTTAATAATTATTTTCATTGTTACTGAAAACAATATTGATTAGATAAGTAGCGTTATTGTTTTCATTAACAGTTTCACCCTGATTATTTTCTAGTATTTTCTTGAGGAAACTAATAAAATTGAAATTTCATGTAAAAATAATTTAAAAAAATATAAATTGTTTGTTTAATTGCTATATATAATTTTTTTTTATAATTTAAAATAAAGAATTTTTTTGTTAATTTCTAGAATTGAGTTTTCCTAATTTATAATATTACATTACGTAAAATTATATATAATTTAGCAGTCAAAGTGAAGTTTGTAATAAATAGACCTCACAGAATTTTAATACATATATTAAAGTTTTATGATAAATTAGCAAAATGACTATGAAAGAATGTGTGATGGGTCATGAAGTTGAATTAAAAATTATGCGAATCATTTGTAGCGTATTTATATGTATATTAAATAAAAAATTAAAGCTCTTTAAAATTTAAAGTTATCATTTTTGAAAAAAAGATTTACCTTTAATTGATTAAAAAACAAGATTTTCCTCCTTTTTTAGTCACTAAAATTGTTCGGACTGTAGATAAACAAATAAGCTACTTGAAGTACTCAAAAATCTTTCAATGAAGTTTCTAGTTTGATGTTTATTTACCCCTTCTACACCTTGCAAAATAGCATCAGTCTACTCCATTATAAGCTCTTATAAGACTTATCTCTAGAGATAATTGGGGAAAAACTAGAAGCACTGTAGTGTTCCGTATCTAGGTGGTCGGTATGTAGGAGAAACATAGAAATTCGTATAGTTATCTTTCTTTTATTCTCGGATATTATCGTGTCAATCTCTAGTTCTGCGCAGCTTGATAGAGAAGAGTTACGTCACATAATTGTATACTTCAGCTTCTCTTCTCCCCTCTCCATATAACATATATATTTATGATAATAGTGGACGAACACCTTTTAATAACAGTCCAGTAAATGTCGAACAATAAAAATGGAATAAAAAATAAATAATAATGAAATCATATAAAATAAAACCATATAAATATTTCTTGCATAAAACATTAACAACAAATAAAATAATTTTAAAAAAACCAACTTCAAAAAATAATAGTTCTAAAATGGTACAAATAATTATATTTTTATTTATTAATTAAAGTAAAAAGTATTTACAACAAATAACTACATTTGAAGTCGGTGCCAGCCAACGCAAGTTAAATAAAAAAAACCTCATGATTTATATAATACAAATCCTACAAATAATGCAAAATTGGTAATAGAAGTTTTATATTAAAATAAAATGAGATTTACAAAAATATAATACAACAATAAAATGCGACAAACAAAAATACGATATAAGAATATTTTATAGATGGTTAGGTATATATATAATCACCATGCATGTACTTTAGCGAACTCAAGATAATGTATAATCATGAGACGCTCTTTCTTATATGTTCTTGAGATCTCGTATTACATGTGGCAATCCCGATTAGCCGCCTAGCGGTCAGTTTAGGTACTAACTTTACGTAGCTTTATGTTTAATTTGTGTTGGCTAGAACCGACTACAAAAATAGTTATTTGTTGTAAATACGTTTACTTCAGTTAATACATAAAAATATTATTTGTAACATTTTAGTATTATTATTTTTTGGAGTCGGCTTTTATATATTTATTTTTTTAAATTATTTTATTTGTTTTAAGAAATACATTCAAAGATTAGTAATAGTAACTGATTCTTATGAGGGAGTAAAGAAGGTTTAGTTTGATTGTTTTTCAAAATGTATACGTCTGGGTTATGGTGATTCTTAACTCAATAACTTAAATTCATAATTTTTTATTTTGAAATTTATAGTTATCGGTTTCTTGCTTTACGCTTTTTGGAAGTCATTTGGAAACCATTTTGGAGAGATTTATTATAATTAAAGAAAAAATTATAAAAAATCACTTAACTACCAATATTACATTGACAAGAACAACCAAACTCTTCTTCTTTGATGTGTCGATCTTTTATCTGATAGCTTCACGTTTGCAATTACGTCTGAAATCGTGATTTTTAATTTTTTTTAACACATCAACAGAGATTTGTTCGTTTAATAATAAAAAAAATGTTTTATTCGTATTCGATTTTCTACTGAGGAAGTGATGTTTTTCATAGTTTGTGCTTGTATGTATTAGTTTCTGTTCGATAACATATTTAAACTTATTAAATCACTTTTTTGTTTGTTTTATACAAATTAAAAGGTGACCACTTTATCGCAGCCTCACAGCCAAACGGCCTTTAAGGAGTATTTTCGTGGTCTTCTCCGGGCTAAACGTCATCTTATGTTGATGATCCCATAGCTCAAGTATCCTGCATGATCGAGTAGCTAGAAATTCAACCCCCCTCCGCGAACCTTCTTTGACCAGCAGGAGCCCATCGTCAGCATAAGCTACGATGCGATACCCGCTGGGCAACCTCAGCCGCAGAAGTGAATCAAACTTCACCATCCACAACAAGGGACCCAACATACTGCCCTGCGTACAACCCTGGGACAGTGTCTTCTCCACTTTATGATTGCCCTCGCAAAGCAGCACATCCCGATGACTCAAGTAACTTTGCATAACCTGCAACTTACTGACATTACAATGTCTCCTCTGTAATTGGTATATAGCAGAAGGCCACCAAAGATTATTATTAAATGCCCGAAAAACGACCATAAAAATTCCCAGGACATATTTCTCCCGTCTGGAGGTTACTACACTCATCACACGAAGTATGGCGTGTTCAGTACCCTTTCCGGGACGAAACCCGTACTGATTATCAATTAGTAAATCGCGCGAGGTCAACCTCTCATTTACAGAACCTCTTCAAAGACCTTACTTAACCGGCAGTAACGTCAAGGGAACAAACTGCGGGATCCTTGTCGCCAACGTTAAACAATAATTTCATAATCCCCTTCTTCCAACACACCGGGAAGTATCCACCAAACAAGAATTTATTAAACACCCGTGTGATAATTCTCATACTTACCCCTACCGAGCGAACAAGGAGCTCCGCCGTTATCCCATCAAAACCAGGAGCCTTACCTCTACCTAGACTACAGGTAGCTTGACGCACCTCGGCCTCAGTAACCTCCAAGGAAACCGCACCCCCGCGAAACTGACAACCTCACGCCTCACCCGCTGCTGATATGCGGTCTTACCTACTTCAGTATCATCCGGCAGAAATTGTCAAGTAGTCTGGCGAAATTTCAAACTAGTCTGAAATTTCACCGAGCCGGGTTGAGAAAGAGGACAGAAGAACGTCCTTTCGTCGTTTGTGTTCGAAGACCCTATACACTATCTTCCAGGGATCCTTGTTACCCTGTTCGTGCATAAAGGAACGCCATGAATCCCTCTTCGCTGTCCGAACTTTGTAAAAATATCGAGATCTAAGATCTCTATATTCGATAACAAGGACCGCCTGCCGTTCCAGATCGTTCTCATGCTGAGATGTTCTCCGTGAAAGACAGACAAATTGTTTCATAACAGTCAAATCCCTGCTCCAGGATGGAGCGATGTCAACGTTTACAGTAAACTCATGTTAATCATGAGACACATCACGGACAGAACTTCAAACTCAAGAATGACTATGAAAATCAAGAATGCGCTTTGAATATTGTAATGCATTCGTTGTTAATCTTGTCGAGAGTCATTAGTTTTAACTTTGTGGAAAGCGTATTCAATATTTAATTTTGTCTGTTGAATTATCCTTTGTTTTGGAAATAGAACCGTAAACTTAAAGAAACTAGTGAGTTTATGATGTTAGATGTGAATGAATTTAGTTACACAAAATATAAGTTAGAGTATTCTGCAGTCTCTTTTGCGAATTGGGAGAATAAATTTTCGAAAAAGTTACTTGAGCTTTGTATTATGTATTTCTAGCTAGTTAGTAGCACTTTATTTTATTACTTGTAGTATTCAAACTTGCATTAAGATACTTAATTTAATAAATAAATTTATTTTAGTGGTCAGATTTTTGTATCGTTGTATTAAATCATCAATTTTTCTCAAAATACGTTGACTGTGAATGTGTATTTGATGAACCACTTCGTTAACCTTATCAAGCTTTAAATATCACAATTTTAATTATGAAATAGTAATTATGATTTGCAAAAATGCAAAACGTAGATAAATGTTAACCGTAATTATTTTCGTAATAGGAATACATCATTCTATGGTAGATATATTTGTAACAGTTGTCAAGACAATCTACATGAATTTTGTACCCTAATTGGTATAGAATGCAATGTTGTGGCCAGGAATCTATGACACTGATGGTACGAAGCTCGAATACTTATGTTGAAGTTATAACCTTCCGCTTGGCGATTTCTTAATAATATTTCATAAAAATGGAAATAAAGGAAAAAGAGAGATTAAAGATTAAGGTCTACTACAGGAAAATTATGTGTTGGATAAAAACGTTCATACCTGTTTAGAAATATTTATTTAAATTAAAGAATCAGAATAAAAAACGCTTAATAATTCTTCATGATTGAGGCAGCAAATACGTTTTTGTAAATATTTGCAATACTTTTATCTTCATAAAAATATTCACCGATTATTTTCAGTTCACAAACTTTTCAAAATGGACAATTTTCAGGTTAAGTTAAAGATTGTCAAATTCTCTTTATTTATTTTTAACACGTTAATTAATGATAAATATTAACAAAGTTGGGACTTAAATTGTCTTGATTATTCGAATTGTTGAAACGTACAAAAAATAAAGAAGAGCTTGACCTTATATTTATAAGTCTCCGGGTATTATTAGGTCTTTTTATAAAAAAAATAAAACAAAATTATAAACATTTAAGTATTTGCATTCATCGAGCCAGTGGTTGAATATGTGCTAGGACAGACAAGCATATTATACTCCTTTGTAATTCCAACACAAATTTGTGTTACAATGATATATATTACGTATGCGCGCGAACGTGTTTCTACATAACTTTATTACAATTTCACATTCACAGGAATCTTTAAACTCTTCATTTAGAGAAAATATATTTCTCCTTATAACGTGACACGAAATATAAAATGTGTCATATATAACGTGACACCCTCCATGTGACGGTTTTGGTCGCCACCCCACCCCTTCCGTACCTAGCCCTTATGGACTTTACTATAGGTTTGGTTAAAAGTGGATAAGAGTCCTTTCAAATATCATCTATTAACGAAACGATTTATTATTAAAAGAATCTTATTGTGTCAGTCATCTTAAAGCAAAACTTTTTCGCTAGAAGGTTTTTCTTTGTCATTCCTCAAATCATCTTGATCAAGTTCATAAAAATGACAAACAGGCGTATGATAACATAGCGTTCATTTTATTTCAGTATTGTTAACTAAATACATACATTTCGGTTTCGAAGCGATTATTAATTAGAATAACTTGGCTTTTAAAATAATTCGTTTGTACAATAATATTTATCCTTCAACTATCTGTATATATCGACTTTAATACTGATCATAACACAACCGGAATCCCTTCTTTCCAAATAGTTATATGAAGTATTATTATCTCTTTGAATACCACTCGATTGAAAAATATTTTCCTTAAAGTTCTTTCTAGCATATAAACTTGCCATCCACCGAAATTTCTCCTACATGCAACCCAGAAATGATTATCAGATTTCGTAGTCCATCTCTTGTGACAATTCAGTGATGTAAATATCTTTTGATCTTTAAATTTAAAGCTATTTCGTGGGATTCTATATTTTGTCATATTCGATTTAAATTCTAGTATTATTAACGAACTTTTGATCGATTTGTTTTGTAGAGATCGAATTTTTCTTAGAAATATCAACAGACACTACATAACTATACAAATCGATCATTTCCTTATTAAATTTTTGACTTTTTCTTTTTGAATCATCAATTGCGAAGAACAAATTATTCTATCGCTGAATACTATAACATTTTATTTTGTTTTTTCGGAGTTTATTTTAATCTTCTGTTTTCTTTTCTCAAATCGTATATTGTCTTATTCTGTTCTTTAATAAGTAATGATATACATATAAAGCTTTATTCTATGAAAGCCGGACATTTTTTCAGTTTTGATAAATGCCAGGAGAATGAGAAGATAACGTTAAAAAAGAACGACATATCTCCAAGAATTGGACGTCCGATCACTATCGTTGTGTGGTTGTACCAAAAATGTTGTACCTCTTAAAATAAAGTGATACAGAGTGTAATAAAGTGATATATATTTTAGTAAATAATTCTATTATTCAGAGCAATGTTTCCCTACCTGAACTATGCGAGCCCAAAGAGTTCGCTTGCGCTTTCCAGGGACTCAGCGGCCACTCCACGAAAATAAAATAAATAAAAATTGAATAAAATTAGAAAAAAGGAACAAAAAATAGAATCAAAAAACAGGAAATTATATTCTAATGAAATTTTGAAGAGTACGATTTCGTTACTGTGTTTGTTAGCGGACGATTCTTAATAATTATGCTACCTACCGCTATCTCCAAAATTATTGTACGCGAGATGTTTAAGATATTATAATAATTAAATTTATTAAAATATAATTGCGTTGAATGGTCATGGCGATATTGTTTAGAAATCTCTTTATTTCACATTTTCTTTTCATCAAACCGTTCTTTCACTCCCCCCTCTCCACGTTAACACTACTACTGCTAAACACAATTAACTTGGAAGAACTAAGATAGCCCTAAGGGGCTCCGCTATAGAAATCTATTCTAAAAGTGCTTCGATAGTCAAAAATATTGGGTACCACATTTTATGAATGAACAAACATTCGTTATTCTTTAAGTAGAATATACCATCCGTTCTGTGTTTTTTTTTCTTTTGTATATTAATAATAATTTAATCTACTATAAATATTAGCTGCTAATTACTAATAAATATTGTGTAAAGTTATTATTACTCTTAAAAATATAAGTTTAGTAATCGTAATTTATTGATGCGCAGCTGTATTTTTGCTTCCTCCCTATATAAGTGTTGATGTAGAGGGACTACATAAGACGGGTAGAAGAAGGAGACAGTCTTCTCCTGCCTGCAGGACACAACATACACATAGACGCATTAAGGTGGGCGCATGTATGTGTTTTGCTCCACTCTGGTGCTGCAATAACATAATTCTTTTACCCGAGTTCAAAATTCCAACTTTTTCAAAAATTATTTTTATAAAACCTCTATTAACTAACGTCTCTAATTACTAATGTCTTATACACCTCTAAAAAATACCTTACTATTACCGTAGTACGGGAATTTTGTAGTACGTATTTTATTTTTCATTACTTTGTATCTACTCCGAAAGCAAATTTAGATCAAAAAAGTAAATGTTACCATAGTAGGTTAATTCACAATGTTATATGAGGGAAATATGATTAACGAACATAGCAATGATGGATGTTATTTTCCTCCTGCTTTTCGTAAAATTTTGTCTGGAATCCTTTCTTCATCCTTTTTCTGTCTTACTTCTACAGGTTCGTGGTTTTTTCGACTAAAATCATTGTAAGTAAAATCATTGACGTCATTTAAAAGTGATATGTTGTTAAAGTTTAAATAAAAAACGGAGAACAAACCAAGCTGCGAGTTTCCATAAAAATGAATAAGCCGCTCAGAAATAATGCTCATACAGAGAAATGAGAGTTTTATTAAGGGTTTACTTATAAACAGAGTAAATAATAAAAGCGATAACAGAGAATTCTATTTAATTCCAGCTTGGAAGAGAAACAATTAATAGGTTCTTACAGTAAAATATTCCAAATACAGATTACTTGATGTAAAATCTGGCAAAATTAATAACACAAAAATGAATATCCCCAGATAATACTTCATGTTCTTCAGTTAAAAGATTTACTTCCTCTTCCATTCTATTGATTTGCACAATTTTTTGAAGTGTTTGTATGACTGTAGCATGAGTGTGATTTGTTGTTTATGTTAACCAAATGAAATCTTCAACCTAAACTCGATCCAGAGTATAAATAGAGCTTTATTACTTCTCACTGAAATCGATCACAGGAAATATCCTCCAATCTCTATGTCTTTATGGTAATCAGTTAAGATCGGTGTAGCCGAATTGATAGATCCATACGTAATTTTTCAACAACGGAGTTAACTCTTGAGTTTGTAGATAAAAGATTAGACTGAGCCCGATTTTGTTACATCGAACTGAGCCTGAAGAAACACCTTTAAAAGTGTAAAAAAATGTTTTTAGTAATAGCCTAAATAATAACATTTTTTTCGGCTTACCATTCCTGCCTGTTGACAACTAAATTTATGCACATCACTAAACTAAAGAACCCGTTTTACTGACTGAAATCTGGGCCATTAGTTTTATTGGCTTTTTATATTACTTAACACAGATAGTAACATTTTACTAACAGTATTGAATTATTAACGTGATAAAACACAGATTGGTGTAACTGGTAAGTCCACTTATGTATATTTATTAATTACTGTACCAGAGAATATATTTATTAATTTTATTATTTTAAAATTTAAATATTAAATATAGTAATCGGATACGTAGATCTACTTTGTAAACAGAAGAAGGAATATCACGAAGGCTTTTCACCGAAGTCGAGTGGTAGATTTGCCAAAGTTTATAATCACCGATCATTAACTGAAAGATATCTTCTTTTTCGTTGTTCTTTTTGGCCATCTTATTTAGTGTACTACAATCACGTACATATCTATTTGATCTTCTTTCATAAATCAGCAGACTTAAATATTTTCGGTCGAGTCGAGTAAAATTCTGAATTAAATTTAGTTTAAAACGACAATAGCTGTGTTTTAAATTGTACACGTAAATTCTGTCCAAATTCTTCGTGGAAAGGAACTATCGGATTATAGGTATGTATTTGAAATATAAAAAAAAATTGCCAACATTTCCATTGTTCGGTATTCAACGTTGTATCATCGTTAAAATATTCATCAACTTCAATCGGATCAAATTTTGACAGCCCAAAAATTACTTCAGAAAGTGTCCTAATTCACTTTGTTTATGGATTGCTAAACCGAAGGAATCCATTATACACGCATTTAAACTACGCTCTCCAAACTATAACAACCTTTTATTTCGATTACACGTATATTTGCTAAATATAATGCTTTGTCAAAATCTGCATAGAAAGTTCTTTGATTAGACTGTTGCTTCTGAATTTTTAAAGGTGCTTTATACCAAGCAGTTCTCTTATACAGAAGTAAAATATACGATAATAGTAATAAAAAATTAATAGGAATACTTTTATTATACTATAATAGGAATACTTTATTATATTAACATCTAATAAAACAATTTCGAATAGCTTTTAAATGTAACAACAATGTAGATTTTTGGAAATTTTGAAGTACAATTATATTTGAAGCAGATGTAAAAATAATAATACGTCAAAGCTTATTATGTTCATACAAAATTTTCTTCTAAACAAATCCAAAACGGTTTATTTTTCCGACAATTTGGGCACATGACCAATATTTTTCTGGCATTTTAGACTTTGGCATAATTTTTGAAGATAAACATTTTTTCTGACTTTCCCAAAGTCATAACTCAAAATATTTATTTTAAATTATTTACTTTGTAACTTGATAACTGAAATCTTTTCCTTCTGTAAAATCAATAGATACTTTTACACGATTGTGTTGAAAATCTTCTTCTAAGATGACTTTTTACATTCAAATACGCTAGTCACTAATTATTTGTAGATCTTCATAACAACGTACCTCCACTAATGGTTTTTTTGACAAAACCGTACTTCTTTTTAAGTGAGTCAAAAAAATTAAAGTTACCTTCTTCAAAAAGAATACATAAAACTGCAATATTATTACCTTAAAATTGATCCTGACATAATTCAATCTTTTCAAAATTTAGCGGGATAAAGAATTTTTTTATTATGTATGTTAGATCTGTATATGAATTAGGATAAGAAATCATGATAATATTTATTTTTTTGAGTTTTTTCCATTTTAAACATTCTATTTTAGTTAACAAGAACTTGTTATGTAATTTAAGGTCAAAATTATAAAGAAATTATTCATATGGCTTTTGTGTGTAATACTCTTTTTTATTTTCAATTGATTTAGGAACACAAAAGCAACCTTTAAAGAACTGTGTAAAGTATCTTTTTCATGTTACGACACAGTTCTTTAATTACCTTAATGACTGAATATCCTATTACCTCTGAGCTAAAACTGTATAAAGTATCCTTTCTTTAGATACAAAACAAGAAATTATGTTTTATACAGAACTTTCAACGTGATTTACAGTGTAAAACTACATCTTTTTTTTAATTTACTTTCAATATAGACGTCATGAATTTTTCTTAACAAATTTATAGATCTCATCTCTTCTTTTTTGTGCAAATGTTTTCCAACTCTATTTTTATTGCTCTATTTCCAGCATTAGTTATTGTTTTGCTCGAAGCTATTTATAACATATTTTTCAGGGGTATATATTTCTTTAAGATTTATCAATGTCTAACGGTAAAAAATTAGCATCCAATTTTAATATTGATTTAGGCGTAAATGAATATTCATTAATTTAAGTTAATTGTAATTCAATCTTGTTATTAAAGATGTTATCCCAACTTTCTTTGTAAGTTAAAATACCTTCGAACTGTACTTGTGCCAAAATTTTTAATCGAACTACTGTAAAAATAAAATTTATCTTTTTATTCATTCTAAAAAAGACCAAAATTAAATCTAATACCACACATTTAACCTATAATTTTTTTATAATATATTTTTTAACAATTATTTAAAGTGAAATAAAAAATAATTGGTAGATAAAGAAAAAATTCGAGCTTTGATTCGAGCTTTTTTCTGTTTTAATAAAAGACGAGCCACATGCCCGATATTTACATTTAACATTTTTGAGCCCCTTCTCACTGCAGTTCTCGGAAACCGGCGAGGTTGAATAATGATAAAAAAGTAGTTATTTTAGCTTAGTAAGGGCTACAAAAATTAAAATTATTCAACCTTAATCAGTTAAGTAAGGTTAAGGGCCGTTTTGAAAACGCATTGTATTGAATATATATGTATTTATTTATTATGATAACAATATATTTTTATTATTACCAGTAGAATACCAAAAATTTGTGTAATATAAAAATCTTAAATTACATTTTAAGAAAATAACAAATTCAAAAAAAATTCCAAATTTTCGATTTGTATTTATTAACTTGCCAATTGCCTTACAACGACAGTTACGTATTCAAACTATACAAATCCTATTCTGTTAATAATACTAACTAGAAAAATTATTACAATTATTATTATTATTAAAATTAAGATCTATCTCTAATTTTTCAATACTATCTAAGCAAGCATAAAATTGATTAATATCTTCATTATTTGCTGTTATTGAAAACTGAAATAGAAAAAAGGAGATTTTCATCGCTTACAGTATAACATATTTGAAAATAATGCAGAGAATTTTTCATTAAATTAGAGCAAGGTTTTTTTTATGTAATTGTTATAATAATCCAATTTCACGTTATTCTGTGCAATAAACATTTTTGGCCGATTTTTGTTTTATACAATAAAATAATAAAAACAGTACATTTTCAATTAATTCATATAACTTTTAGCTCATACAGTAAAATGGATGATGGCGCGAGTCTATCAGTTCACAATATATACAATTGGGCAGTTCTCTTCGCCCAAATCTATGCAAGTACGCTCCGTATTTCCCATGACCGGAAAGAAGCTGGGTAACGTGATAAACCGTGTTCCCATGACCCCTCTCCAGCCAAGGCTCTAGTCTGGGAATTAGCCGGCGAGTCCATTCATCCTAGCGTGCCGCGTCCCACGCCTCCTGCCATTCTTGGTATAAACGCGTCTTGGCGTCCTCCTTCGACCTTCTTTCGAATCTTCTTTTTATTTGCAAAGCCATCAGTCGGATGGGAGGAACTCCCGCCCCAACAGCCGACACAGTTTTGTACGCAGCCGTAATCTTTAACGGTGTCCGACATTGCAATGGGGTCAACAACCTTCGCTCATTTCTTTTCTTATCGAAAGCGACGTATCCTGTAGGCACAGCATACAGGATCACAGTCATTAATATTATTAGTTTTTCTGCTCTTGGCCCTCATTTAGAACCCATCAAACGACTGAGGGAGTTAATGACTTTTTCTGCTTTGTTGTGACTTCTTGAAGATGTTTATTGAACAGACCATTCTGAGCAAACCAAACGCCCAAATATTTAACATGCGGCATCATGCCTATTTTTACTCCATCCACATCGATACTAATACGACGTATTTTTCTTCGTCTCACCATCGCCATAACTTGTTTTTTTTGAGGAGAAAACTGTAATCCTTTGCTTATTCTTCTAATCGCCAAGTTGGCTGCTCGTTTCACTTCTTCTTCAGAATGGCCGGAAGCTAACAAAGCCAAATTGTCAGCGTATCCGATTAAAGATAAATTGCCAGGTAATCCGAGACGCAACACCTCATCGAATGTAACGTTCCAGAGCAAGGACCTTAATACAAAACCTTGGGGCACGCCCCGCAAAAAAAGTGTTAGAATAAGTTCCATCGCCGACAGGATGCTCAAACTACATCAAGGAAATAATTAACAATAGTTGCTAACGGCAAACAAATCCAGCTGTCACATCTTACACATATAGTGTAATTACTTACTGTCTATCTAAATCAAATAAGCATATACGTTTTGAGAGCCGTAACTACAGTTAAAAAAGCCATATTGTAAAAATTCTCAATCTCGGCATAAAATGTGTTGAGAACATAGCTTACATTTTATCGGTTACATTTTACTAACTTAGAAAAAAATTCTTAGAACGTTCGTTTTTTTGTGTGAAAAATCAAGCTGAAATCTGCAAAATGATGAGCAGTGGAGATATAAATTTGTAATATTACAGTGTTGTTTATGTAACTTGCGAAATTACATTTTGATTAAAAGATTTTAATCAAGAGGTTCAGTAGAATTTCTGCCAAAGAATCCGTTTGGTATGTGATGAGCATTTAGTGTTATGTTTGGTACAGTAGAAACCGTTAAAAAAATTTTACATTTTGAAATTAAAATAAAATGAAGGGGAAGAGTGTTGGAAACAAATTAAAAATATATGTTATTTTAAATTGTTAATTGCATGTTTATATAGTCAACTCAAGCTTCTGTATCATGGAATATGATCAAAATAAATATAACACTACTCTAATTTCAAAATGTTGAAATATTTATTTATAATTCACATTTTGTGTTGTATATATCGGAATTCCTTAAAAAAACAAAAATACACTACATGCTCAGGGGTGTCAATTTCTGAACAGTAAAGATACTTCTCGTTATTTGCTCTTCTCCTGTATTATAAATACGTCTTAAAATCCTCGTGGCCGGTCAGAAACTGGGAGAACCAATAACTCAGCTCCCCAAACTCTCTCCCGAACCAAGGCGTAATATGCGCGATATGCGAGAGTCTGTGGGTCCATCTACCTTTGTCAGTGGCATCCCATTGGCCAATCATTCATCATGATCTCAAAAGATTTGTCTTTTCCATCATAAATTCTTTTACAGTGTTCAGCAAGTTGTTTTAAAGGTATCATTCGGGCAATCACCATAGCAACTTCGGTGGAAACTGAACTGTAAACAGCTGCTACACTTACGACGTAAGCATACTTTTCAGAAGTCAGCAATTACGTTTTATGTTGATAGCCATGTGCCACACCGGTATTCCGTATGAGAGAATAAAATTAACATGTGCGTATAGATGTCGCTTAGTTGTATGCGGACCAGTAACATTCGCCATCGGTTTATTTAGAGATCTGACTGCTCGCTCTGCACGTAGACATCCCTCTTTTGTGTGCCTCGTAAAGTACCTCCGGATGTCCATCCAGATCCGGAGGTATTTAACAGCATTCCAACTTCCACCTGGAGCCCGTTCACTTGTAGATCAATATCCAGAATTCTCCTCCTACCTGTCTTGGGCAACAAGGACGTTTTCTCTAGACGCAGACAAAGACCGTTGTCTCTCATCCAGTCTTGGATTTTCGTCACCGTCTCTCCTGCAATCTTATTTACTTCATTCTCAGTCCTCTCTGTGAGCAGTATAGTAATATCATCAGCATAAGCTAAGACCGTAGCTTCTACTGGGAAGTCTGTGCTGAGCAACTCATCATATACCATATTCCACAATATGGGACCCAACACGGACCCTTGCAGAACACCACACATGACTTTGAATTTTATTGTCTTATCTCCTACCATACAGGTTCAAAAATGTTCGGATAAATAATTCTGGATCAGTATTTGCAAAGAGCCTCGTATTCTTTTATCTCTGACGGCAGCGAAAATCGACTCCCATCGAAGGGAGCCAAAAGCGTTCTTTAAATCTAATGTAATCAGCACAGGAATTAGCCTGGTTCTTCATGTTTTAGCAGCAGCCTAGTCTGCCCTTTCAATTATAAAATTTACCGCGTCAATTGTCGGTCTCTTTTCACGAAAACCGTATTGGTTTTCGTGAAAACCACCGTTCGCTTCTACATCATCAAGAATTCGTTTAGCTATCATTCTTTCTAGCAGTTTGCATATATTGTTTGTTAGTCAGCGAAATCGGTCTATAGGCTTCGGGTTCATCCAAAGTATTAGGCTTCCAGATCAAAACTGTTCTGGTTTCTTTCCATGACCTTGGAATGTCTTCACTTACTAATATGTTGTTCATTACTTCAAGAACGACCACCGGTATTACCTTTATGATAGTCTTGATCACTTTAACAGGGAGACTATCTGGTCCTGGATTCTTTTTTAATTTTATTTTGCGTCCAGCGGCAAATAGTTATATCTGGAAAGGCTCTATCTCTTCAACGGCTGTAAACTCTCTCTGTGGTTCAGGAGCCGCTGGAAACAGGACAGCCACGCAAGTTCGTACCCTCTCTTCTGTAAGTATCAGCAAACTTCTACTAAGACGTTTTGTGACTACCTTGTACCCTCTTCCACAGGGGTCTTTGTCAACTTCACCTTTCAATTCTTTCCATGCTTTTTTCTTTACCTCTTTAATCTTGTAGCAATATAAATTTCTGGCTGCGATATATATAATCTTAACGTACACCTACCCTTTCTTCTTCCGCGCCTTGTCTCGCAACTCGCAGATATCGGCGTCGAGCCGACTATGCGCGTTGTCTGAATGTAGCCAGTTCAGAAGTCCACCAATACGCGTGTCTATTAGTAATGCATGGAACAACCACCTTAGCTCTGTCACATTCACCTTTAATTGTTGTATAAAATTCTTCCGGAGAGGCCTCTTCCCGAGGTATTCGGCCTATTGCTTCAGAGAACCTTTTGCATCCAGAAATCGTTGTAATCATTCTTTGCGGATGCCTTTATTCTCCACTCTATTTAATTCGTAGGTTACCATATAATGGTCTGATAAGCTATCTCCCTGCATAACACTCCAATCCCGATAATCTCCTAAATAGTTATCGGACACAAAAGTTAAATCTATTACCGAAGTTGATAGAGCTCTCTGGAAGGTGACTACTTCTTCGTTCATACACGCAAGGCCCCAAGAGTTAATTTTTTCCGCCAGTAAATTACCACGTATATTACGCACATCACCCCCGAATTCCGACGACTTTGCGTTAAATTACCAGCCATAAGAATGTTACGGCCTCTATGCTGACGAACCACTTCTTCTAAAGCGTCCACAGAATCAACAAAATCTTCAGTTGTAATATCTGGGGAGTGGTAGCAAGAAAATCACTATCACATCCATCAAGTAGTGGCCGGTGGAAGATTGTTCTTTGGGTGGACGGCCTGTAGTGTTGTCGACCATATTCAGGTAGCCCGGTGCTTTAAATGTCAGGGCTTTGGGCACATCGCTCTCCGATGCAGAGCGCAGAAGGAGATGTGTGGCCACTGTGCCGCTCCGGGGCACAGGGCAACCAACTGCCCTGCCAAGTCGTCGCCACCGAAGTGTGCCCCCTGCTGCCAGGTGAAAGGTAGTAATACTGGACACCGGGTAGGAGGTAGGCAATGTAAGGCGTACGATATAGCCCCCGCGAGAGCTGTTAACAACAAAGCTTATGGCGACGCCTGAACGGTCAGAGGCCCTTGGGGACATCTTTCACCAGTTCGAACGCCTGCGCCTGGGGAAAATTAATCTGCACCATTCCCGGGCGGCCACGAGTGAGGCCATGAGGCTCATTGAGGAGTACAACCTCGAGGTCCTTTTGGTCCAGGAGTCGTACGCGGTCGCGGATAGGGTGGTCGACTTCCACGGGGTGAAAGTTATTCATACTCGTGAGGGACGGCCGCTCTCTGCGGTCGTGGTGAGCTCTGACTCTTCGGGAGTCTTCTGGATGCCTCAGTGGTCTGATGAGCAATTCACCGTCGTGCGGATCACGAGGGGTACGCTCGATGTCGTACTTGTGTCGGGATACTTCCAGCTTGGATGGAGTATCGATGACTTGCTGGCGAAGTTGGAGAGGATTCTGGACGGTCTCCCGGGCACCAGAGTGTTGGTTGCGCTGGACGCAAACGCCAAGTCTACCGCCTAGGGTTCACCACTCACAGACCCCAGAGGCGCTGGACTCGAACAGTTCGCAGAAGCCAGGAACCTCTACCTGATTAATGATGCGGAGCAGCCTCCAACTTTCTCCAGCGAACTGGGAGAGAGTTATATAGACGTCACTTTGGTGACGGGTGACTTGCTTCGGAAGACAGGTAGATGGACTGTCTGGCCCGAGGCCAGTGTGAGCGATCATAGGCTTATAACCTATGATATTGCTTACGGAGGCGGTCCTAGGGCACAGAATCCAGGTCGCTACAACCTAAGGGGCCTGGATCAACACAGGCTGAGGTGTGTGTGCGATGCTGCCCTGCAGGGATTCCAGTGGCACATGGTGTGTAGGGAGGAGGTGGAATTGATGGCGGAGCTAATCGGCCGGGCCATCAAGACTGGCTATGACGAGGTCCTACGGCGGCCTAGGCCAATGGACGGACCCGTCATATCAGCCAGTCTGCTGATCTGAGCGTGCCTGGGGCCGTCATGACCCCATTTTTCGGGGGGTCGTCTGTGGAAGGTAGACCGAGGCCCGGCAAGAAATGGTGGTCCTCTGACATTAGCGTGCTGCGCGCAAGAGTGAGGTCCGCGCGGATAAGGTACCAGCGCTGCCCCCTTACGGGGAATATCGTTAACCACGTGCGCGCTGAGCGTCTTCGGATCTACCGGCGTGCCCGTAACACATATGTTCACGCCATCAAGGAAGCCAAACTCAAGTTTTGGATAGACTCCATGCGCGAGTTGCAACGCGATCCCTGGCAGCTCGAAAAGACTTGTTACAAGCCAAGGCCATTGCACGTGTTGTCCAGCGTCCGGTGCGGGTTAGGTGGTCGTGACCACACTTTAACATCTGTGGCGACTTACCGGGCGTTCCTGGATACTCTGTTTCCAGTTGCTCCGGAGGGTGATGCGGAAATCGATGAAACACCATTCCCTGGCGTTCGGACCGTGGAACCCAATGATATAGACCGAGTGGTTTCTCGAATGGCACTGAAGAAGGCACCGGGGATTGACCAACTTGACCCGGATATTTTTCACCATCTACTGCCTGTCATAAGAAAACCGCTTGGCAGACTGTTCACGGGATGCCTAAGCTGGGGCTGCTTTCCGGCTTGCTGGAAGGTGGCCTTGGTAAGGGTACTCCTGAAACCTGGAAAGGATCCTGGTGAGGTCGACAGTTATCGATCGACCCATCAGCCTCTTGCCGGTTCTCAGCAAGTTGCTTGAAAGGCTGGTTGTGGAACGGCTCGAGGAAAACATTGATATGAGCTGTATTCTAAATCGAGGCCAATATGGCTTCATGAAAGGGGTTGGCACCGAGGATTGCATCTTAAATGCTCTTACCGAGGTGGAAAGCGCCGGCCGCAAATATGTTTTAGCTATTTTTATTGATATAGAGGCAGCATTTCCTTCCTTGTGTTGGAGTTCTGTCCTCTATGCTTTGGAACGCAGCAATGTTCCCAGAACCCTGCAGGCCGTGGTAAGAGACTATTTGTCTTAACGTACGGCACTGTTTAAAGATGCACACCTAGTTGTGGAAAAATCCGTCACCAGGGGAAGCCCGCAGGATTCCGTTCTCGGTCCCCTGCTGTGGAACCTGGTGTTTGATGGGTTTCTGGGGTTGACAATCCCAGAAGGGGTCACGGCCCAGGCTTTCGCTGATTACTGTCTCCTTTTAGTTCGTGGTAATTCACGACCACAGCTGGAAAGCAGAGCGCAGGCGGCTTTGTCAACCGCCGAGGGCTGGATGGACATGCAAAATTTAAAGATTCTCTGCCCAAGACGAAGTTTATGTTTCTGAAGGGTGCAGACAATTTATCAAGCAGTCGAAACCCCCACATTAAATATAAAGGCTGTGTAATCAGCCGAATAAGGCTCTGCGCTGGGCACTCCTTAAATTTAGAAGCAGTGCTCTATTTCTATCCAACCTGTGCGCCCAGACTGGCGCCGTGTATGCGATCATACTCTCGAAGACACCTCGGTACACCAAGTACATTTGGCGACCCGACAGCCCGTAGTCTTTCCGAGCAATCCTTCTAAGTTTGTGCATCACAGAGACAGCGTCCGCCGCAACTGCACTGGCACTTTTTAAAACAACCTCCTACGAGGCTACCACCGTATTGGAAAAGGCTCTCACAATCGATTTAGTGGTGAAAGTTCGAGCAGCCATGTGGATGTAGCGAAGAGGTCGGGAAACCGAGGTATTTGGGATGCAGTTTCGAGGCGGGCTAGAACCGGAGCGGAACGACTATCACAATGCACCGGGTCCAAATTTCGTTCAGTTGCCCATTTCCCGCCTGCGGAAGAGGCTATGGAGCCTCGCGATGGATGCATGGCAGCATGAATGGCACACAACGAATAAGGGAAGATCCCTGTATAGATTTATACAGGATCTGGGAGATGTATGCCTCGAATTCATTTTTAAGGGCGTCGGATGCCCAAGTGCTCACCAACCATGTGAATTTGATGCAATATCTGTTCAGGTTTCGCCTAGCGGCTGATGAGTTGTGTGTCTGCGGGGGGGTCCAGTCAAACGAACATCTGATGTTCGACTGCCCTGCTCTTGGAGAGGGGGGCAGAGACCGGGCCACCCTGGAACTTAGAGATCAGGGGGAAAACTGGCCGCTCATAAACGGCGAGTCGATGTGGCGAGAGCCGCATTGTCAGACCGTGTGGGGGTTCCTCGATGAGGTTGTGATGTTCAACCGTCATCGTTAGATTTTAAATTTAAATGGGATTTATTGATTTCTATAGCGGAGCTGTGGGAAGTCCTTATCCGAAATAATGGCTGGCCACCAGCCAGTAATAGCAGGAAGCGCTTTAAATGGTGGACAGGCACTAGCTGGCTGACAGCGACCGAGGCGTGGCGGTTTAAATTACCGTCTTTTATTGTATGACTAATCGCCTCCCCGATTTAGTTTTAATTTGGACAAGTGAGTGGTAGGGACACTTAAGCGGGTGCTGTACGGCACCCTGCTTAACCGCTCACGCTAGAGCTCATTAGGAGCATTTAGGATACGAGATCGCAAATCTGTTTCTGAGGCACAGTAGCCGTTTTTTGGCACGGTCATTTGGTCTATGATCTAGGGCGACCGAATGGGGTGGTGGCGGGAGAGATGCCAGCTAACCAACAATCACATCCATCAAATCCGCCCAAAAAAAACCAGAGCCATTACCATTTCCAGCCACTGGAACCCGGGTCACCGGAAAACCAATAGTGGCATCTATACTTCTGTCCACGAGCCATGTGGGTCCAGTCACAGCCCCTCGATGTGGTTTGGAAAGCAGGATAATCTCTACATTATTTCTAAATGCCACTTCCTATGTCAAATCAACAGACTGTCTACACCGGTTAGTATTTAAATACTAACGGTATTTAAGATACTAATAGTATCTTCATTATTTTTTATTAGACTCCACAGTTTTGTAGTCCGCCGAATTACATATAGCACATACTCTGAAGAATTCACACTGCGCGTGGTGCCTATGCCCTTCTCTGCCGCAACGAAAACATAATTTAGTTCTGTTTATGCCCCTACAATTGGCCGAAACGTGGTCAGTGGCCCAACACCTATAGGAACTGTATTCATCTATTCTTATATATTCGCGACATGAAATCCACCCAATCTTGACTCTCTGTTCTGTAATATTTTTTAACTGCCCTAATGTCATAATCAGAGTAGCTCTCTGTTTCGAACCGTAGGAAGAACGAGATGATGACAACCTGAATTCTTCCTCGTGACC
Organism: Lycorma delicatula; assembly: GCF_047948215.1. Taxonomy (NCBI): domain Eukaryota; kingdom Metazoa; phylum Arthropoda; class Insecta; order Hemiptera; family Fulgoridae; genus Lycorma; species Lycorma delicatula. The sequence goes on along the minus strand of NC_134455.1, from coordinate 44,535,700 downwards.
TATAACATTAGCCACTCTGTCTAGCCTGAGGCCAGTGTGAATGATCATAGGCTTATAACCTATGAGATCGCTTACGGTGGTGGTCCAAGAACTCCAGATTCGGATCGCTATATATCCTAAGGAACCTGGATCAGTACAGGCTGCAGCGCAAGTGTGCGGCTGCCTTACAGGGGTTGGAATGGCGCATGGAGCACAGGGAGGAGGTGGAATAGATGGCTGAGCAATTCGGCCGGGCCATCAAGACTGGCTGCGATAGGGTTCTACGGTGGCCTCGGCCAACGGACGACCCTTAGGTAGTGTCCAGTCCGCTCATCGGAGAGTGCCTGTAGCCATCATGACCGCTGCTTCCGGGGAACCGTCTCTTAAACGTAGGTGGAAACCCGGGAAAAAGTGGTGGTCTTCTGACCTTAGCGTGCTGCGCGCAAGAGCTAGGTTCGCTAAAAGAAGATACCAGCGTCGCCCCCTGACGGGGATTATAGTTGATCACTTGCGTGTTGAGGGTCTGCGGACCTACCGGCGCGCCCGTAATGAGTATGTTCATGTCATCAAGGAAGCCAAACTCAAGTTTTGGCAAGACTTCATGCGTGAGTTGCAGCGCAATCCTTGGCAGCTCGCGAAGTCATGTTACCGGCTAAAGCCATTGTACGTGCTGTCCAGTGTTCGATGCGGGTTTGGTGGTCGTGACAACACTTTAACATCGGTGGCGACTTACCAGGCGTTCCTGGATACTCTGTTTCCAGATGCTATGGAGGGTGAAGCAGAAGTCGGCGTTAGGGCAGGTGAGATGCCATTCCCTGACGTACGGGCTATGGAACCCGTAGATATAAACGAAGTGGTTTCTCGAATAGCACTGAGAAAGGCACCGGGGATTGACCAACATGACCCGGATATTTTCTATCACCTGCTGTCTGTCATAAGAGAGCCGCTTGGCAGACTCTTTAGGCACCCCGATACTGTTCTCGGGGTGCCTAAACTGAGGTTGCTTTCCGACTTGTTGGAAGGTGGCTTTGGTGAGGGTGCTCTTAAAATCAGAAAAGGATCCGAGTGAGGTCAGCAGTTATCGATCCATCAGCCTCTTGACTGTAATCGGCAAGTTGTTTGAGAGGCTGGTTGTGGAACGGCTCTTGGAAAGCATCGATATGAACTCATTTCTAATTTGAGGCCAGTATGGCTTCATGAAAGGGGTTAGAACCGAGGATTGCATCTTAAATGCTCTTGTCAAGGTGGAAAGCGCCGACTGTAACTATGTTTTGGCAATTTTTATTGACATAGAGGCAGAATTTCCTTTCTTGTGTTGGAGTTCTATCCTCTATGAGTGGGAACGCCGCAATGTTCCCGTAGCCCTGCAGGCCGTAGTGCGTGACTACTTGTTGGATCGTACGGCTCTGTTTAGGGATGCGCACCTAGTTGTGGAAAAATCCGTCCACAGGGGAAGCCCGCAGAACTTCGTTCTCGGTTCCTTGCTGTGGAACCTGGTATTCGACGGATTTTTGGGACCGTCATTCTCGGAAGAGGTCACTGCCCAGGCTTTTGCTGATTACTGCCTCCTGTTAGTTCGTGGTAATTCATGACCGCAACTATAAGACCGAGTGCAGGCGGCTTTGTCAACCGCAGAGGGCTGGATGGACATTCAAAATTTTAGGATTTCTGTGCCCCAGACGAAGTTTATGCTTCTCAAGGGTGCAGACAAATTATCATGCAGTCGTAACCCCCGTATTAAGTATAAATGCTGGGTAATCAGTCGAGTTCGAGTTCATATGTATCTAGGTGTTTTGTTTTATGAGAAGTTGCTGTTTAGCAACCAAATTAGGCAAGTAGCGGCTGACCGTCTCTGTAATTCACAAGCTTAGCAGGATTGCTCAAAAGGATTACGCACTGTCGGGATGTCATTTGTACATGGTGTACCAAGGTGTCTTCCAAAGTATGACCTCTTACGCGGCGTCCGTTTGGGCGCTTAGGTTGGATAGAAATTGAACACTTATTCAAAATTTAAGGAGTGCCCAGCGCAGAGCCTTAATTGTATGTAATGGTGTTTTTAAAACAACCTCCTACGAGGCTATTACTGTATTGGGAAAGGCTCTCCCAATCGATTTAATGGTGAAAGTTGACGGCCATGTGAAAATTGCGAAGAGGCAGAGAGGCCGAGGTATTTGGGATTCGGTTTCGAGCCAGGCCAGTACCGGAGCGAAATGGTGATTCCAATGCACCGGTTATAAATCTCGAACAGTTGCCCATCTCCCACCTTCGGAGGAGGCTTTACAACCTCGCGATGGAAGCATGGCAGCAAGAATGGCACACCACGACTAAGGGAAGGTCCTTCTATAGATTTATACAGGATCTGTGGGGGATGGTATGCCTTTCCATCGTTTTTAAGGGTAACGGGAGCCCGAGTGCTCTGCAACCATGTCAATTTAAAACAATATTTGTTTCGGTTCCGCCTGTCAGCTGATGAGCTGTGCGTCTGCGGGGAGGTCCAGTCAAATGAGCATATGATGTTTGACTGCCCTGCTCTTAGGAGGGCCAGTAACCGGGCCACCCTCGAACTTAGAAATCAAGGGGAAAATTGGCCGCTCATAAACGGCGAGTTAGTGTGGCGAGAACCGCAATGTCGGACCGTGTGGGAGTTCCTCGATGAAGTTGCGTTGTTCAACCGGCATCGGTAGATTAGTTAAGGGTAAAGTATAATGACTCCTACTGTGCTCCTGTGGGAAGCTAATCCAGAGATAATGGCTGGCCACCAGCCAGATAAATTTCCAAGCGCTATAAATGGTGGACAGATACTAGCTGGCATTCGCGACCGAGGCGTGACAGGAAATTACCGTCTTTTTAATATAATAACAAGGGGTGCGCCTCCCTGGTTTAGTTTTATTGGATGACAAGTAAGCGGTTGGGACACGTAAGCAGGTGATGTATGGCACCTCGCTTAGTCTGCTCACGCTGTTAGGTAAGCGCACTAGGAGCTATTAGATTATTGGTCGCTAAACTGTCTTTGAGGCACAGTAGCCGTTTTTGGCACGAAGATTTGGTCATATGCTCTAGGGCGACCGAATGGGATGGTGCCGGGAGAAATGCCAGTTAACCAATATAACATTAGCCACCGCCCTTCTAACTGTTAATTCATCCATATCATCGTCAATGTCGCACACATTACTATTGTCCGACGATCTGCCCTGGATCGTATGGAAACATGTAAGTCTTCGGCCTTTGCGTAGAAGCTCCCTTAACTGAGTCTGCTGCTTTCATATTTTTCAGCCTAATGAACATTTCATCCTGGCTTCCTTTTTTAAGTGATAGGATATCATTGATTTCGTCAGATGATACGTTCTTTCATCGATTTTTTAATTTTGCGTACGAACGGCCTGCTGATTTTATGACCAGTGTTTTAGCATCTTGATTCACTGGTTTTATAACTTCTATGGTCTTTTTACCTCCTGGTACCACTTTCTCCAATTTGGAGAAAAAACATCGTAGTTTTTTCTTTGCCCCTACCAAGATATGCCAGCAGATATCTTGTAGAATGACCATTTTTATCTGCTGGCAGATAAAAACCGGGTTATCAACATCTCTGAGTATAAGTTTTTTTTTTTTTTGGTTTGTTTTACTTCCGGGTCCGCAGTCAAGCAATTCAGCAATTCATTCGGCAGAGTCTGAGATGAATGTTTTGTAACGTGTGTGAAACGTGCCATGCCTGACCGGGATTCAAACCCAGGACCTCCGGCCGAGACGCTACCACACGCGCCATGGCACGGAGACCGGCCTGAGTATAAGCTTATATGCTTTCAATAGATCAGTCAGTACTTCTTGTTCTTTCTTTGAGTTGTAGAATACAGTGTAACTCACTGCCCCACCCCTCTCATACAAATGCCTCATACTGCCGCACTGGTACGAGTGCGGCAGTATGAGAAGACACATGGAAGGCAGCATCCTGCACCCCACACTTTGAAAAGCATCAAAACATCGTATAAACTCAATATACATACATCATAGCACATAAGTACATCATCTTACATCATAAATACTCAATATATATATATATATATATATATATATCATAGTCATAATCATAATTCTCTTACCACCTGCGGTCGCCTTCAGACACATAGGCGGGCGTACCCCCGGCCTCATTGCACTTAGGCTACCCCCACACGTACGGGGGACCGCAAGGAACTCATCCGGGAACTTGTCCGTCCCTGCGCCCTCTGACGCCAAACTCCAGTGCGAGCCTCCTCACAGACGCAAAGGTTTCCCATAATTATTCCAGTGTAATTTTTCACTGTGCCTTCTACTGTGTCTCGTCCCGTGTCAGGATCTGTTGAGTTTCTTCAAGGCGGAACATGGTCACGGCTTAATGTACCAGCATCTCGTTGCGCTTTTCCGTGAATCGTGAACACGTAAAGAAAACATGGAGGGAGGTCTCCTCCTGTCCGCATTCTGGGCAAGTGTCGGATGGTCAAACCAAATGTAATCAGGTAGGACCTAAATCCACCATGGCCTGCCAAGAACTGTGTGAGTTTAGAGCTCAGCGTGCTATAGCACGCTGGGCTCTAAACTCCCTCCGGCACCACCACTTAATGTCATCTATGAGTTGGTGGGTCCACCCACCTTTCGGGACCCGGTCCCACCTCCCCTGCCTTATTTTTATCGTCTCATCATATACCTATACATCCTGCATTTCTGTAATACACGTTACAAAAATCGCCTGTAGTCTGTGGGCCCAACTCTCTTATCTACTGCGCTGCCTAATCACCAGGACTCCCATCTGGGAGTCCAGCTAGAAACTCCACCGCCTCTCTCGAAACCGTCCTATACGCTGAAACTACCCAAAGGCAGCACCTCCCATGCACAAACTCTTTTCCCCTGCATTTTACATATTTGACAACCTCTGACCAGAACTCAGCGCCATATAGAAGTGTTGAGTGCACCACTCCAGCCAGCAGCCTCCTTTTCTGCTGCGTAGGCCCGCGATATTCGGGAGAAGGCGACCGATCAGCCTCCTCATATTTTCAGCCTTCTCGCAGCCTGTAGTGCATGGACACCAAACCTGAGCCTGGAGTCCACCCATATATCTAGACATTTTATTGATGGCTATGAGATTACTTTTTTGCCATCGAGGATGACATTCAGAGTTGGCCTCTTTTGATGACAGATATTACAATCATCTCCATTAATTCTAAAGCTAAGGTTAGCCCAGTCAAGGCTATCCACTCACTGATCCTTAAATAAGATGCACGCAATATTTTCATCAGCCTCTCGCCGAGTGTCCGCCTCAATAACCAATGCAAGATCATCTGCATAGCCCAGCAATATCACTGCTTGTGAAAGAGCAACTCGGAACACACCGTTATATGCCGTATTCCTTAGCGTTGGTCCGAGGACCGACCCCTGTGTCACTTCTCTGTCCAAAGTTCTCTCCACAGTCCCATCCTGCATCCCGCCAAGCAGCACACAGCCGGTGAGTTGTGATCTCACCATGCGGCGCAGATAACCAGGAACCCCAAGGTCCTCAAGTGACCTCAGTATATACATATACATTTGTGTGTGTGTACACACACATATTCAGATTTTTAAATTTATGAGTGAATACTGTAAGGATTATATAAATGGTATAAATTTGGATAGCAAGAAACAATTTCATTCATGATGATGTGTGTAAACCTTGTGTTAAACGATGTTAACACTTTAAAAACGAAATTTTTTTTGAAGGAAAACAAAATTCTTAATTATACTCTGGATAAGAAATGGTAGTTACCCGTTTTTATAGATATTAAAAAAACTGAATACCGGAAGAAAATTCGAAAGAAAACAAGAAGTTTAGAAAACTGCTCTAAAACCGGGTTACAAAAGCAAACAGAGATAAATCCTAACTGGAAGTTGGGGCACTTATTTTGAAAGTAAACCGTATCACTCAAACGACATCGGTGTACGAATAAATTTATACATTCTATCCCTAATGTTCAGGGCTCAATTTCAGTGTTTAATGTTTGAAATGGGAGTATTATTTTTTCTTCCTATCTATCAGGCCATATTGAGGACATTCTTCACGGTAGCCTTTTGTAGGAGTCATATTTCCTGTTTTACTGTCTTCTGCACTGTTAAATAAGATATAATTAAACGGAGAAGGCCAGAACGTTTATTACCCAACAGCTATCAGTTCCATCGTATTTCTGTTTGCATGTATGTATACCATGCCCCAATAAGTGCCCCAACTGGATATTGGGGCACTTATTTTGAAAGTAAACCGTATCACTCAAACGACATCGGTGTACCGTATACATTTACATTCTATCCCTAATGTTCAGGGCTGATGTTCTGTGTTTAATGTTTGAAATGGCAGTCTTATTTTTTCTTCTATCTATCAGGCCATATTGAGGACATTCTTCACGGTAGCGTTTTGTAAGAGTCATATTTCCTGTTTTACTGTCTTCTGCACTGCTAAAATAAGAAATAATTAAATGAAGGCCAGAACTTATGTTTCTACTACATGTAATATTGAATGTGATCTGTAATATTGAATTTGATTTACCCCTTTAGTTAATTTTATACCGGGTGATCATTTGAAAAGTTACCACATTTATTATCCAACAGCTATCGGTCCCATCATATTTCTGTTTGCAGGTATGTACCATTCTAGGGGAAACCTTTTAAAATTATTTTCAAACTGGTGGAACTCGCCCTCTCCGCTTCAGCTATCCCAACTCAAAAGTCTTAAATGACAATGGTAATATTTAATTATATTAATTGAAAACCCGAAAAAAATAATGAATTTTGGTGAAATGAGAATTAAAATTCACCCACCCCTTCGTTCGATAGATGCAAAAAACCATTGGGGGAGTCGATTTTAAATTTCAGTTCAACAAAAATAACTATAAAATTACGTAATATTACTTCTTATATCATTTTAAATAATCATACATAATCTGTGGATTAAAATCGTGAAAATTATTTTTTAAATTACCAACATAAGATTTCGCTCTTAAATGTTTTCTACATTTTCAAGGGTTGAAAAGTTATTTTTTTTTTTAAATGAGACGATGTAGGTTGATGAGACTGACTCGATGAGACTGACTCGGACAATCAGTCTCCTTGTTGTCAGCAACCACTACCAGCCCTTTCGTGGTCTCCTTAATGTCCCTGATTCGAAGCTCCTTTCGGTTACCACGAAGGACAACCTGAAAGTTGCGTTTTATCTCCTGGCTTGTAGTCTTCGAGCCCTCCGCCCTGTTGATAAAGAGTGCCTCTGGCTTCTTAGCCACCTTGCTGTCTTCCCACGTGTTTTTCAAAACATCAGCGTGGTGTTCACCTACGCCAAAGTTCTAACATGATCAGGTTCTAACATTCAATATTCTATTTTAACTTCAGTATCGGTAACGTACAGGTTAAAATCCTAATGATTAAAAAACTTTCAGTTGTCTATTATATTATTTATAAAATTTTGGTTTGCAGAAGTTTTTTTAACAGGAATATATGTTATAAAAATTATTTTTAATTCGTTTTCAAACATCTGGATTCTTTAGAAAAGATACTGCCTGTCACGTAAAACAAAACCAAAACTCCATAACCGAAGCAATATGAAAATAACCTTACTGTTGAAAAGCGCCGAAAAATTGGAAATATTAATAAACTATGTATTAATTATCTTATGTTCAAAAACGTATTGACGAATCTTGATGAGTTTTATGTTTTTCAAGTTTCCATAATCTCAATGTGTTTAAAATGTAGGTTGGATTTTATTGAAGCGTGAGAATTAAAAAAAAAAATTGTTTGCATTTTAATAACTATATATTGAAACCAGATAGTTTGATTCATTTTTTAACTCATTAAAGATAACGAATTTATAAGCGCAAACGTTAATTGTAATTTCCAATGTTGAATGTTTCACACTGTGAGGGCGCATATGTAAATTAATAATAAAATAGGAAATACAGCAGGTTGTTGCTAAATAGATAAATAATAAGAATGTCTTAATTTGAAAAAAGTGTATTTATAATATAGTTAAATACAAAAAATTGACACTTACGGCACGATTACCAAAGTTGACAACAGTTATTAAAATTGACGTTTATTTAATAATAATTTGAAAAAGGAAAGAGAAACAAACAAAATTTTACATTATGGAAAATGTACATAAATCTAAACAAAAATAATGACAATAATTAAATTCCAATAGCCGATCATCTATACTAGCATCATAAACAAAGTAACAAGTCTCAGTGGCAGTCGAAACAACAAGATTTTAAATGGATTGAATTTTAACCGGTTTTGTCATAATTTAGACAAAAAATACATAAAACCTTTTAATTTTCTTTAAATTTACGTGAGGAACAAATCCATTTATGTTCCTCTGTTCCTGGTTTAAAATTACATTAAATAAACCTGTAACAGATGTCTCCTCAAGCGCCCGAAAAATAAAAATAGTTTTTATCTCGTAGATGATTAAACTGCAAGTAATTATTGTCACCAAGAGCACAGTATGTCGTTTATTAATGCAATGAAACTGGGTCTGAGAAATTCGCCGCATTGATCTCGCCCTAAATTTTCATTCCTACGTGCTACAATTCAACCTTCCAATCCTTCATCCCTTTTAGACCTCTGTTAACTGTACACTCATATTCATCACTTATTCTTACCATTTCTTATACCGACCGATTTCATGAGCCATAAAAATAAATGGTGAATGTTAAGTCCTAAATAAATAGTAAAATAAGGGGTGGTTCTCATTTATTATAGTTTATTTCATTGATTATAACTTACGAAATTTTTTGTCTGTTTGAAATCTTTTTAGAGAGATAAAGTAAAGAGAGATAAAGTCCTCTTTACCGATAAAGTAAAGAGGGTATATTTCCAGAATACTCGCTGTATCTTTCAGAGTAAAAGAATTAGTTCTGTTGGACAGTCAAGCGGGAGTCTCATATTTGATTTTAATAAAGTAATATTCGAGGAAAGCAAGGCTTTTTCAATCAGCTAAAGGGTTGTTATATCTAGTGTTAAAAACGTACTGTTATCCGTTTATCTGAGATATGTTCGGGATGAATGGGAAAAGGAACGGATGGAATGGTGAATTTTATAGAAAATATTTGGGAGAATAAGAATTATGTTTTAATCGAGAATTTCAACTGCAGAATAGGGAAGAGCAAATAATGGTGGAACAAACCCTGGAATCGAAAGTACCATGAACTCTAACAAATACTCTAGCCACTAGAGAGTGGAAAGTATTAGAAATGTGTGAATCGTTTAACGTAAATCTACATGGTTGCACGATTGGTAATTGCAAGGGTGAAATTATATTTATTGGTGGAATGTCTAATATTTATTTGTGTTACGTGTTGGTGAGTATTTCAAATTGCGTGTATGATTTTAGGGTAATTTTGCCATCGTATGTTATGGAGGTTATTGTTAATACGATAGTTTTAAATAAAATGAGATTAATGCTTTTGCCTGTATTTTTTTTAAAACTAAAACAACAGAAATATTTTTAAACATAAAGTTCAAAATAAGTTTTGAGAAATGGGGTCCTTTCTGGAAAATATGAAGAAAAAATTATCTCTAATTTAGTATTATTTCAGACATACCTAGCGTGTGTTTGGGAAATCGAGTAAATTTGGTTTTAAATAATTGTAGTGTGACTACGAATGAAAAAAGGGTGTTTTAATATTTAAAATTTATTTAATAAAAGCAATAATATTCAAACTTAGATCGATAATCAAGAAATATTATATTAATTTCAGCCAAGAAAAAAAAAGTTATTGTAAAACGACAGTAAAAGTTAAAGATTTTTAAATGTTGTGGATTTATACATCTTACTCGAAGATAATCAATTTAGAGACCTTTTAAACCTTGTAGTAAAGCGCAAACGATCTTGTGTATTTGTTACTTTTAGGATTGATGGACTCTTAATGGAGAAGTTAATTGGAAAGAACTGTAGGCGGTTATACATGACGCGAAGGAAAATAAGGCACTGGGAAGTGACGATATTTTAGAAGGATTTATAAATTTTCTCCTAATTACTTATTGCATGAAATTTTAACTCTTTTCTTTAACATCTTACGTAATGCGGCAGTCCTTCAAAATGTTAAACTGCTAAGTCTACTAGATTTCCTACTTTTAAAAAGGGAGATGTTTCGGATGTGTAGAATTATAGAGGAATATCTTTAAAATGAACTAGCGAAATTATTTTCGCGAATTTTTTTATAAGGACTTGAAAGTTGGCTTTACAAGATCAACCTATTGTGGAAGTTTCAGGTGGACTTTAAGAAAGGCAACATTCTATTATAGATAATTTTTTTAACTATAGTTTGATTAATTTATAGATGTTGGGAAGGCGCAAGAAGGTTTATTATTGCTCTTTCGTGGATCTCAAAATCCACCTTTAATAAGCTTTGATGATCACCGCCTTTGATGATGCTCTTTTTTGAATGCCTTTTTGTAAATTTTATGATCTTTATTTATTTTCATACTGTGCGTTCAGAAAATTTGTATTTATAGGTATTGATAAAATTTCGTTGCAAGAGAAATCGTTGCATTTTTTAAGTCGCCAAAATCTAACTCGTATTTTTTAAAGTACGGGCTAAAATAAATTCTTAATTCCCTTGTTTTTATACACAGAATAAAAAAGGAAACTTTCTCAGTTTTAAATAATGTAATGTGTGAAAAAAGTTTATGTTTAATGCGCGATATAAATATTGATAAAACATATTTTATTTAAGTGTAATATACTCTAATGTTATACTCTAAGTTTTTGTCTTATGTACTGTTATTTTTTATAAATATCTTTATTTACGAAATCGTTTTTGTTAAATAATATCTGTTGTTGCGCTATATCGTTGTCGTTATATTTGAAGCTTAATAACTCTTTATATAATAACAATAAAAATCGAAAGGAAACTTATTTTATTTCCCGAATCATTTTTCTGTGACTTATGATATTTCAACTCGCTAACTAAATCTTTCTTAAAAGGAATGAAGAAAATTCTCCGTTATACTTTTCAACAAAACTCAATTTTATGTTTTGAAACGAACAACAAAGAATTCTAAAAATATTCCTTATTTATATAGTTGTAGATAACATTAATTTTTAGACATGAAAAAACTATGTTTGCATTGGTAATTTAAAAATTATGTTTTCTCTGGTCTCAGAAAGAAAATGTGTTTTAACATAAAACAACTATTATCTCTTCCTAGTTGAAATAATAATGTTTAAAATTGCATCATAACGGGGTAACGTATGTAAAATTACTCTCTTCTATGGTAGAGGGTCAACGTAAAAATCCTCGTCTTGGGGAGCTTTTGTCTTCCAAACGGAAGCAAAGATAAAGCGATACAAGTAAAGCGAAAAGTGTTGAGACTAGGATTTTAGAAAAAACAGACCTAACCAAGTTTCGGCCGAAAAATACTGCAGTGCTACAGAAGTGGTTAAAATATTGTGTTTCTTTCCTTTTTATATTTAATTATAAACAGGATATAAGGGGATTTGGCAAGATTGGTTCATTCGTGATAGCTCGATGCATGACGGAAGCCGCTGGAGGACCGGTCAAGGAAATTAGAAAATCTGCTGTTGGACTGTTTGTAGAAAAGTCAACGACATTCAATCATCATGGCTATTAAAGCCAAGAAGATTGAAGTCGTGGATATTGAAGTTCCACCCTACATTACGCTGAACACCTAAAAGAGTGTAGTCTTATGTAGGCACTTGATGAACTGCATAGAAAAGGAAATTGTAAAGGATCCTCAAGAAGAAGGAATTGTTGCGTGTCGTCGATTAAACACACAATGCATTAGAGAAGTACCACCCTCTGCATCGCATGTCCTGACTTTCAATATGCCGAAGTATCCAGAGAAAATAAAAGCTGGATTCCACAGACTTAATATTGTCCATTTATTACGACTCCTTTGTGGTGCTTTGGGTATCAGAGATTCTGATACCCTGATTCTGATACGAGGAAACAAATGTGTGTTTGTTTGCCATTGCATCTGATTACCCGTGCAGGGATCCACCTATCAGTGACAATTGTTATGGGCAGCACTCTGCGAGATCTCGGAATTGTCCTGTCTGTAATCAAGAGGTAGCTGTTCAAGAGGTTAAGATTTTGCAGCAAGTTAACTACTTTGAAGTTAGGAAGATTGTGCTTCGCAGAACGGCATGTACAAAGATTGCGTCTTATGCACAGGTTGCTGCAGCTCCGGCAGTTTCCTTTAAAGCAGGGGATGTGATCTCTGAACTGGCACTTGCCCTAGTTTGTACGGTTAAACGTATCATTAATGAAAAATTGAAGTCAACCATCCAAAGAAAGTAGCCCAAAATCGACGGAGGTAAAATGAGGTATTTCCAACGAAAAGAGTTCTAAACAACTTAACAATGAGTCTTCAACCAGTCGGAAGAAGAGCGAAAATGAGATTAAAATCAGAAGAAGCTCGAATTTAAAGCAGTGCATGCAAAAGTTCTAATAGAAAAAATTCCCAATTTGGTAATCAAGAAAGAAGTCTATAAATGAAAAAGAGGGTGATGAACAAGCAACAATGAAGCCCCCGAAAGCCAGGAACCCTTTAAATGAGAGGGCGAGCTTATCAGCCCCTCCACACACTTTAGCGGGGAGTGCATTGGTCTCCACTCTGATTTATTGCTCACTGCACCATCTGGATCAGCAGCAAAATAGCTTCCATTATTTACTGCGGAGGATTGTAAGATTACATCTCCGAGGCCTCAGACACCCTGGAATTCGAAGTAGAGGCCATCAGAAAAATGTAAAAAAACCAGAAAAAAGATAGCCTAAGGGTAAAACGGCGACAGAAAATAAGAATATAGATAGTTTTATGAGCTTTGACGAATTTAATGAAAGAATGAATTTTTTACTTTGAATTGTATTACTTTGCAGCTGTTTTGGTAGATTTAACAACATTTATTTAGAAATGCAAGTGTGTTTGAAGTGGCAAGGCCCTGTACATCCTTGCTATCTTGAGTTATCGTGGATTCTTTAATATATTTTTGAGTGTTCGTTTTTAGAATGATCTGTTTGACAAGCGTAGTCTTCTGAGAGGAAGAACAAGCGTAGTCTTTTTTTTCAGGGAGGAAAGAACATTTTTTCTTTTTGTTTGGGAAAAGCACTAGTGACCATTTCAGTCGATACACATAAACCCGAAAAAATTATATATATATATATATATATATATATATATGTAAAATATATATCAACCAGTTTCATAGGTACATTTATATGTATATAATATTTAATTTATATGTAGCTCTACATTCATTGTGGGTGTTGAAGTTACAACTAAATATTTATATTTTTTAACGCATTCTATTTCTCTATTCCTGAAACCCGCCACCTTTCATCTTTCCCTATTTTTTCTCCTTTTCTAAAAATCTTATTTTTGACTTTAACGATTGATCTTTAACGTTCATTGTTCACAATAAATCGCTAAGTTATTAATAATGTATTAAAGTCCTAAAGAGGTATTTGCTAACGAACTAAATCATCCGCGTGTAATACTCATACTCTTTTACCTCCCCTCCTCCAACATCTGAAGTAAATCATTTAGAAAAACAGAAAATTAGGGTCGACTGAGTAAGCACCCCTGCCGCATCCATTGCAGTGTTAAATTTTTTCGACAGCCCATTTTTTCACCAAACACTAGCTCCCGTCATTCAAACTTTGTAAAACATTTACTATTTTAATTGACAATCTTAAACACGATAGTTTATAAAAAAAGAGCCTAACTATCGACTGAATTGAATGCGAGAGACTAAAAACCTTGCTTTTATTCGTTGAGAACGATTGACGACAAAATAAAAATATTATCAACTGTAGCTTATTCCTTCCGGAAGTTAGCTTGGAAGTCATTTAAAATATTGTTTCCTTGAACTCGCTTAAATCTCAAAAGGTTTTAATATCACGCACGTTGACCAAGTTATAAAAAGTTACAACTGATAATTGTTTCGTTTAATCTCACAAAATTGCTTAAATTGATTTTTTTATTTTAAATATAATTATCTGACTAATTCGAATTGTAATGTCTCGACTGATTAAGAAACGATAACGCTTTATCTCATAAAATCCAACACGCCAGTCAAACCAAGGTTGTTTAAAAACTATATTTATTTGACCTTGGCTTGCCGGACGCTTATTTTTTATTCATATATGTATATAATTCATTATAACATTTACCATCTGCTGTACATTATCATACGTATTTATATACAAAGCTTTATTTGCTGATTTACCTTTATACAAAACTTCATTATCACTATCCCGAAATAACTCTGGCAACAACGGCAAGCATTCAAATTCTACATCTACTTTCTCCATTTGAAATTTTTATTCAACTGGCATGCGGTCCAAGTACAGTTTGGGGATAACCTTGAAATCGCTTACATCTTCCAAACAACTAAAAGGTACTGAGACGATATCATTTAAAGACGATCCCATCATACATAAAAAGTTCATTTGCTCCTCTAAACCCTAGGAGTCCCAATTGACAATAACGTGACCTAAATCTTCACACATGTCTAAGTCGTGAGTCTTAAACTTCTTAAAATATTTAATCGATTACTAATAATACCTAATCCAAATTTATCCAAAAATCCCTGCACTTCTCCAATCCGCAGATTTTTCTCCTCCGTTACTACAACATCAATATCTAACTTTTGCTATAAGAAATCATGCAAACCAAAATTTCAGCTTTTACCGTAAAGGTAGACCAGCAATAAATTTATCTCTTCAGAATCGCTTAATTTAACTACAACTACTGATTTATTACTTATGTTTACCAAAATAATTTTTTCTTTGCACGTAGATGATCTCTTAAGTCCCAGTAACAAGCCCCTACCAGTCCTACTGAAATGAGAAACCATTTCTCCGTAACATAACTTCAAAATAAATTCACTGAAATATTTCTCTAAATAACTCATGTCTTCTTCTAAAAAAAAATTCAGTCAGAAAAGTTATATTATAATCCATTAAAAAATTAACCTCTGATGTAAAGCTGCTTTCCTCTTGTTGCTGTTTTATTAGGAGTATGTTCACAGTTCTATACGAGCAGAATTGGAAATATTACTTTATAAATTGTTTGTATGTGCCGCGCGCTAGCGCGTTTGTTATGCGTATGAGTACATGAAATATATATTAATATAATATATGTACATAATATACCCTATAATGTTCTTAATTGAATACTGTAAATAGACAGAAGATAAAGGATCTACTGTTTTAGCAGTACAATATCTGAAGAAATTATTATTTTCCTTTGTAGTAAAAATGAATTGCTTTTTTTCTCACCGTTTATATTTATTGTGTTAAATAAAATTCTTTTATGAGACAGAGAACGATAAGTTTAAAATTTTAATCTTCTTATTTTAAGGCAATTAATTAGCAACTGAGAAAGGTTTTTACATAGTAATTTTGTTTTTTAATAATTTAACAATACATTCATTTTTAGTAAATTTCACCATCATTGCAGAGTTATATTTTTGCCTACATATAATAACATAAATGTAGTCAGTATTCTACATAATATGGATCAGTGTATTAAAAAAGAAAAAAAAAACATAAAATTTGTAGGCTATGAATATAGATATTAAAATAATTTTTGTGTTTTCTCAAATTCACAAAACCCAGGTACAATAAATCTAAATTCTTTCTTTAAACCGTTTTTACAGTTAACGAACTAAATCGTATAGCGCAAAATAAAAATTTCTACAGTTAAAAATTCGGAAAACTGATCTTGGAAAAGTTTTTTATGAAAATATAACTCTTAAATTAGTCAAAAGATTGGCAAAAATTTATGATTAAGATATACATAATTATTTATTTTAATCCGTTATTTCTGGGAACAAAGTGAATTGATAATGAAAAAGATTCATCTTTTATCGGCAAAATAGAAGAACAGGAAAAAAATTGAATAAAACATGTGAATTTTGTACTTCCAAAGAGATATTCATATGTAGTCATTACTATTGAAATATTAGGCAAGTGCATGTACTCGGATGTAATACCAGTATTTGCCTCATATTTCACCGTGAGTTTCCATTTATTATTTAACACTGACTATTGTCAGTTGAAATATTAATTCAATGCTGAGTATTAAAGCTTCTGATGACAGCATACCGATGATTGTATATGCTACATTTGTACAGAAAACATCTTAAATACACTGATTTCTAGATCAGTGCATACAAGTTTGCATCTTCTATAAAGCTGTATATGGAAAAGTAATCTTTTCTATTAAATTACTTGTAAAGCCATTTTTCTAGTGGTTGAAAATTGTAGTGTTTAATATTCTGTTATAAAATACATGATTAAGGCCAACAAAAGATTTTCTTCTTATTTTTTTTGACACATTTTCATTAGGATATGTTCTGTGTATGTGTAAAAAAGTTTTGACTAAATTCAAGAGTACTCACTTCTTACAATACTAATATCATCCTGCACTATTGCGTGGTTGTTCTGGGTCGTTCTCTCCTTAAAATAAACATTTTTGGACGTGTTCACTCTGATTTTATATTTCTGACAAAATGTTTGGCCCTACTCACTGAAGTGTGTAATTCTTAATAAAGAATGCACTTTTTTAAGTATAAAGAATGTAATTTACACCACTTCTGTGCCTCTAGGAAATATTTTCCTAACTGCAAACGTATAAGATTAATCAGTTGTTCTTTTTATTTCAATGGATAATTAAAATTAATATTCGATCCTGTATTCTAAATATAAGAAAGCTTTATAATTTTTATTTCGTTTTATGTAATAATAATTAATTCTTGCTCAGGGAAATCTTTTAATCGGTTTAATTATTATATTACAGCCACATAAAGTAAACATGCAAAATATTAATTGTCAGTCGCTAGTTTTTGAACTTTTACGCATCTGGGCATGGTGCGAAATTAATCTTGTAAATTTCGTCATATGGACAAATGCAAAACTATCATTTTTATAACTATTAAAATATTTAACCTCAACAAAGACTGCATAATTTTAAAGGAAACAAATATAAAAGAACAAATATTGCGTAAGAAACTAATATTGATATAGTTGCTATTTTATTTATATAGTAGTATTTGTTCAAATTTCGATCTATTTTAAATGATGAGGCCGTAAGCAAATATTTTATTAAAAATTGTAATATAATAATTTATGGAGGTTCCACAGAAAAAAAAAATCTGATGTGGACAACTCAGACTTCCTTGTACGCCTATTAAATTACAATACAATTTTTTTTTGAAAAATACAAAAAAATTTATTTCATTAGAAACGTCTGGTATTTTTCTTATTTATTTATATTTTGTTATTGAATTGTTATTCACCGTAATTTTTTTTACAATCAGAGGTTAATAATTATTAATAAATCAATATATTTAAATTAAAAAAAAAAAGTTAAAAAAGGAGATGGAGTCTGATTCGAACCGCCCTTGTAAAATTCAAATATTCGATTAATTCAAATGTTATTTGGCTATAACTCTGGAACCAATGAAAATAAGTACCACTTATCATATATCGTTGAAAAGCTCTTAATTAAGGCTTATTACTGCAGTTAAGAAAAATTCAAGATCCGAATGTTTTTGGATTGAATGTTTTTTGGACACTTTTTGTTCAGTCGATTGCAATCAAAAAGGGAGGTGCACAACTAGTTGTTACAATAGTTCTAAATCCAAAATTTCAACATCCTACTGCTAATCGTTTTTGAGTTAAGCGAGATACATAGGTACGTACAGACGTCACGCCAAAACTAATCAAAATGGATTCAGGGATGGACAAAATGGATATTTCCGTTGAAATCTGAAAACCGAGATTTTTCGCGAACATAATATTTCCTTTACTTCGTACAAGGAAGTAAAAAGGAAAACCATCATTCCCTAGACGGGAAAGAAGAATGGAGCCAACCATAACATTGAGCGATTAATTTTAGTTTTAATTTCTGTTTTTTCTAATGACATGTATCATCATAGATTAAGAAGAGAATATATGTTGCACCTTGGGTTAGGAATTGTGGCTCACTTTTCGTGTGTTGGTAACCAAGTAGTTGATGCTATCACTCGGTGCAGAAATTTTACCAAACTACTTTCTAGTAGTTTTTTATCTATCAAAATCCAGCTTATTATGTTATCCAATTAAATAGTGATAACTTTCTGATACAGAACTTAATCAGCAGTGCGTAATGCACTACGGCCGATTAAATAAGAAAGTGGCTAGCGGCAACCTGCATTTAGTCTGTGCATTACGTTTGCGTGAACGAAAGATACTATCTTTTCACCGCACATCATTGTTGATATTTCACTAATTTATAGTGGGGTTAAAATTATAGTTTTATAAATATTTGAACTGAAGATGAATAACTGATGGAATAACGCTTCACAAATCCAAATAAATATTTAAAACTGAAAAATTAGTGCCCATTTTATGCTGATGAACGCTGTTGCCAATATCTTACTTGTTTTCCATTTCACTTTCATCAGCAAAGATCATCCTTCAGAATATTTTCGTTAATTGCATTTTGCGAGTAGTTAATAATCTTTATTTATTTGTTTAATAATTACTATAATTAAAATTTATTTGTTTCTTCAATTCTTTATACAAATTATTACTTGAGCAATATATATATTAATAATTCATTAACAGCCGCTTCCAGCTGCAGTTGTTTTTAGATATTTATTTTTTAATGTCATAATTAAATTAATATAACTATTTTTCAGATTTTAAAATAGTTTACAATAGATCAGTATACCGTGTGTTGTGGGAATGTGGTTTCATGCTTACAACATCTTTCATAAGCCGTGTAACGAAAGAGAGTTTCCTATTACATTAGAATTATCAAACATGATAATTCCAATAATTCAGCTCGCATTGTTCAGAAATGTTATTGTTGATCTTAGAGGGAAAATTTTTCGAAAAACAAAATATGCTGTCAGTAATAATTCATTAATATTGTCGTTGCCTTCAAATAATATTTTGTCAACGTAGTTAAATAGTAATAAATAATTTATTATAGCGGACGACGTATTGCTGATGCACATAGGCTTACCGCGCTATTATCTATCCTGAAAAAAACCTTATACTAACTTAATTGCTGTTTTTACATCTTTCTACGAAGTAAAGGAAATATTGTGATCGCAAAAAATTTCGGTTTTCAGATTTCAACGGAAATATCCATTTTGACCAACCCTGCACCCATTTTGACTAATTTCGGCGTGACGTCTGTACATACGTATGTATGTATGTATCTCGCGTAACTCAAAAACGATTAGCCGTAGGATGTTGAAATTTCGGGTTTATGACTGTTGTGCATTTACTTGTGCATCTCCCCTTTTGATTGCAATCGACTGAACCAAAAGTGTCAAAAAAAAGGCAAAAATCCAAAACAAAATCGGATTATGGACTTTTTCTTAACTCCAGTAATAAGTCCTCATTGAGAACTTTTCAACGACATATGTTGTAAGTGATACTTAGTTTCATTGGTTTCAGAGTTATAGCCAAATAAAATTTTAATTAACGAAATATTTGAATCTTTAAAGGGCAGGTACATTAGTTGGAATCAGACTTCATCACCATTTTTTTTTTTTAACTTTCCTTTTTTAATTTAAATATATTGATATATTAATTATTATTAACCTCTGACTGTAAAAAAATGTACGATAATAACAATAAAAAATGATCTCATTTTATTGTTTTGAAATGAATAAAGTAATAAGGATATGTTTGTACTACGTACAGTAGTCAATCGTATAAATAAAGTATTTATTACTAGTATTTACAATTAGTATTATTAAATAAATAAAAGATATAAGTTGTAAGAACTCTGACAATGTAGTGTATAATATGAAAGTACTCGTATACGGAGCTATACGAGATGTTTTTTGTTTTTTCACTAAATGAAAACATACAATAGTGGACTGTATAACATTTTTATTGTAATGAATACTAAGACATTGTAACACTATGTAACATTTAAATATTTAAGATATTGTAACATTTTAATACTATGAATACTTAAGACGGCACACACATCCATCTTTCACCATATCTCGCCACGCACTGCACTACGCAACAAAGAATCCCTACTACCTCACACTTGCACATCAACATACATCAGCACGCAACAAACATGAATCAAAAATGATACGCATTCACACAATCGCACACACACACCAACGATACCAAACAGATGTTTTCGTAAAGGATGACTATCCACCCGTCCTCTCGGTCAATCTCTCTCGCATGAAATGTGCACTGCTGTACGCCGCCGCCTATACAGGTACAAATCAAAGATTACTGCGTAAAATGACAAAATTAAACATTAAATTGGAATGAAAGATGAGAAAGCTCATGCTAATGAGAGTATTTTCTGTCTATGCTAATAGGAAAAAATTAGGACAAATAGAACATGATTTTTGATGATAGTTTGCTCAAATCAGGTTATTACTTAATAAAAATATACCAAATTAACAGGAATAATGAGTGTGTTAGAAGTATTTCATGCTCGAAGTTACCGTAGTCTGCTACGTGTATTTTCCATGTTTAACAAACATGGGGATATAAGTCGTTAAATTTTAATTTAGAATAACTACAATAATTTTCAAAACTGAAAATCATTTAAAAGAGCAAATATTTTACTGTTTTTACCTATAATGATACAATAATAAAATATTACGTAAATTATAAGTGCTTCAATAGTTAAACTTCTCTTATTAATAGTATGATTTTTGTAACATTAATAAACAATATGGTTAAAAAATTAATTATTTTCTAATAGAAAGTAACGCATAAAACTTGGAACTCTAATAATACGCATAAATAAAATGGGATACGATTTAGGTATATTTCGATATACCTAAACATCTCTATCCTAGGTCAAGTAAAATGAATCCACAGACAGAATAAATAAATATTTTACGACCATAAACAAACAAATGTAAAAATCCTAAATTTTACTTTCTAAGGAACATTTTATTATTATTAAATTAAATAAAAACTAAAATTTAATACATTTTAAGTTATCTGATTCTTCAAAAACTTTCTCCTTGTCTATACTGAAATTTTTACGCTACTTAGATATAACAAATTATGTACAATAATGATATTTCAGATCATTCATTCTACAACATTGCAATTGATAGATTTTTAAAATGTGCTTAGTTACCCCTCTAGTTAGTTTAATTATTTGGAGGTATACACAATATTATACAATTTTTTATTTTAAGCAAATTAAAAATGATGATAGCAATAAATCAGTTTATAATTAAATCAACCACATTTATTAATATTCAATTAAAATATAATAATAAAATAAATTCACTAATACATAAAATGAAGTCCTTGTACAAATAAATCTGTTTAAAGATTATCCACTTTTAATTGCATTTTTAATTTTCAAATATGTCATTATTATTGATGCTAAAGTAGGTTTGAGAATGGAGATACTGCGAAACGCGTCAAATACGAATTTTAAGGTGACAATGCTAGGAAGGGCAGAAAATAACACTCATATCTATTATGATAATAATCTCCTAGTAGAAATATAAAATATTGTGAAAATGTCATTATAAGGTCTAACATTTTAAATTTAATGTGTGTGAATTTTAGTTTGCGCGAGCTCACACACACATCAGAGAGAGAAAGAGAGTAAATTCTAACTCGCTCAAACATATTTTTATGTAAATGGAAAACAGAAAGTAAAAATTAAATCCATCCAAAACAAACAATGCAATCCTAAAAGCAAACAAAAAACCGCAAATAACATAAATTACTTTTTCCCAAATAATCATAACCAATCCTTTTAAAAGATGCAGAACAAAATTCTTCCTTCGTGAAATTTAACAAATATATAAACGTGAAAAAAAACTAAAATTAGATAAACCTTTTAGAAATAGTGAAAGAAGGGGTTCCATTTCCAAAACAAAAAAATCCGTGTATACATATACACCGTATATTGCATCAAATGATGTAATTTAATTTACTTAATTGAATTTAAAAAAAAGGATCAAACAAGTTAAATAAGTTACATAATTAAACTATGATAATTATCACTGATACACTTACATTCTACGCCATATTCAAAAGTAAGGATCACATTAATGATAAAAAAATGTTTGAACAAATAAACGGGGACATAAGATTTTGACGTAATATAAACAAAAAACTATTGAGTAAGCTCTTGAAAATATGAAACGAAAAAATCAATTCCACATTTGAAAATTCCAAGATTGAGAAAAATTTGATTATGAGAAAGATGAAGATGTTGCTGAATCAATTTCACCGTTTCCATTTGGATGTGAGTTTCATTTGGATTACGCATCTTAATTATCTTCTTCATATGATTCTTTTAATTAAAAAATTAATATAAATTAGGAACATTTTCCCAAACTATATGAATCAAAAGAAGACACCTAATTTAAACCTTAATAAAAGGAAAATTATAAAGAAAATTCTAAAAGAGAGTTTGTAATTATTACTTATAACTCCGTTTTTGGAATAATACTCATTGAATAGTAACTCAAATTATAATTACTCATAAACCTTGAAACAACCTCATAGTGTCTTTTCGTATAATCGAATAAAAGTTAACTTATCCGTTCTTTCCAAGATAGTAGAAAAAAAAGGACTACTGCTAAAACGATTAAGAAAAATAGCGGACAAATCGAACTATAAGTTTAGTTATGTAACAGAAAGTAGTACAATAGAGCAAATTCACTGATTTATAAACAATATCTTTAAAATATATAAGGAAGAGATATTTGTTTGGCAGCCTCTCGTGAAATCAACTAACCGTTTGATAAAAAGTATGGCATAAGAAGGAATTTTCTTATTAGAAATTAAGCAAAACTTTCTCATCTACATTTTTCGATCATTAAGTCTTATCCTGAGCATAATTATTAGCATACGTTATTAATAAGTAAGGTTAAAAAATAATCAGTTATCATTAAAATTAGTTTATACCGGTGACCCACAGGAGAACATATCAAAATTCAACCGATCTCATTCTCCCTCTGAGTACGTTTGCCACTTTATTTTTTCGGTACTTCATTCAACTAAATTTTGTTAAGGGTGAGGATTAACAACTACTCTGCCAAAAATAGGATTCTAAGTACGTAGAAGGAAACTGGTTTCCTACTCTAACCCCAACCTTCAAACCCGAGTAAACCATTTCTACTACTACTTCTTCATTAACCCTCTAAGGCTGTTTCGTAAGAACTTTACAAATTAATGAAATATATGATTTATATTGATGCGAGTATTAGTGATACCTGACAGTATACCGCTTCGCTGGTTCATTATGAAGTTGCCCGCTTAGTCTATAAACTTAAAAGAAATCTTGTCTTATTTACGGAAAAGCTTCCAAAAATATTAAAATTTAGTTTAGATTTTCTTTACTTCGTTTGTTTCACCCTAACAAATAAGAAACCTTTATGAAACCTAATTAAAGATTTTCTAGCAGACAGAAATAATCGGTACTATATTCTTTTTTAAATGAAAAGCTAGAACCCTCACGCCTTGTTGCATTTATGGCATCGGTGTGATTGCACGTGATTAAGAAAAGTATAAGCTTCAATACAAGCTAAGAGTCAGATTTTTGCAACTTCTCGCTACTGAGATATTTGGCTTTAAAAACCGGTTTCACCCCTATGTTTATGCGCAGTTTAGTAGTAGTTTGTTGTGTTAAATAAACTTTGATAATCCTTATACTTTTGTCAGACGAAAATTTCAACCAATATTTAGCTCTTCACATAATGGCAAACAAAGCAGTTTGCATTCTTTAGGCACTGGCGACAGTTCGTCTGGTACCTTTCAAGAGTCTTCAAACTGATACTTTTGAATACTTATAAAAATTATTCGATTATACTATAGGAATTTATTTACAGGAACTATCATATGATTTGTTACCGATAAAATTGAATCCGTTTAGTTTCAGGAGATTTAAAATGGAAAAGCCGCCATAGATAGCGATTTTGTTGGGTCATAATTCTGATTTTGTGATCATATCCGTTTAAGAATTGAGAGGTACTCAATTTAGGTACCTCTCAATTTATACATTATGAATTTAATTTGGCTAGCTTTGCCGATCGATTTGAAGTCTAAATCGCTTCATAAAAGCTAATAAATCGAGCGTAGCCTTATACTACTCCCCGATTGGTTTTCTGTTAATTATGTTAATTTTACTCATAACATAATTTTTTCTTCAAACGACTACCAGAAAAATAAAGGAAGCCTTTTATTTCTTTACCACAAAATTAAATTGCACAGTATATTTTATTTTTGTTATATGCACCGGTATCTATATAATAACCGGTATCTATATAACTATTTCGGTAAGTATAAACTATAAGAAGGCCGAGTTTTCGTGCTACTAGGACATCCATTTTGCCACTACTAGAAAATATAGATTTTAAGTGGATAAAAGTATTTAAATACAGTGAGTGATATCTTAAAAGGTATATTAGTGTGGTTCGAACAAACAGTTCTTTAGATATATTACCTTAACAACACTACTAAAGAAATACTTAATTCAGTATGCAATTTGTATGACGAATGGGCGTAACCAGGACAAATAATCCGGTTCTCAACATATCTGACTTACAGGACCCGGCCACGAGTACCAACTTGGGATTCGTTGCCGAAACTGCATGCCGGTCACTTTCGTATACGTGTGTGTTTAACTTGGTGATAAAATGCTAATTATCAAATCCTTGATAATTCATTTCTAAAAATAATACCATTGTGTAAAGTCATAATTAATTAAAGTTCTTTCGATATTAAGTGTTTCCTAAATTAGTCCCACAACCACGTGGCGACAAGTATGGTAGAGAATAAAAATACAGTTTAAATACATTTGATTAGTGATAATTAGCGTTTATGTTACAAATATTACCAATAAAAAATATTTTTTAAATTATAAGCAGATAGATTAAGTAGTATTTTAGTTAGAAGCGAATAAGATTTGTTAAAAACACATGGTTAACCTAAAAATTGCCACGTGCTCGGCAATTTAGGTTAGCTTCCGCTGTGCGTCAATCTTTTTTCGAAAAGCTTCTCAGCAAATAAGTTGAATATTAGGATTAGTCGGGTGAATTTCCTAGTGTATCTTCGGTTCCAACCTAAATTTTATTACATTTGAGAAAAATAGTGGGATTTGGAAATTTTCCAAGTCCCACGAGAAGATTGCATAGGAAACAGCCGTCTCCCTATATCTCAGCTTCAGGGCCGCCGGCACCAAAACCTTTCGAGTTCCAAGCCGTAGCCCCAAGATCCCCTTAATTTTTTTCTGCCCGACAACTTCCCCCCTTGAAAATCTTCCTTTTGATCCTGACCATCTCCCCACCCTTAAAAATTTTTGTTCTCTCGAACAAGGTGTATGAGGCATCATAGGACTCGGCATGAGTTACAGATCAGTTTTTTTAACTACATACGATCTTTGTAAAACCAAAATGCAGAAGAATAGATCAGAGAGGCTTGCTGACATGGAGGCTATGCCTGCTAAGTCCAGCACCAGCGTGTTGGCACCTGATGTACAGCGTGGAGAGCTTCACCCCCATCATGGTACAAATACTAGAAAAAAGATAGAAAGACGCATAACAAAGAAAACCTCCAACTGTGGAAGAGGAGCTTCCCAAAGAACTCGAAGACCTTGTCGTGGAATTGGAGCGGCTGGCATCTGACCTCCGGAAAAGTATCAATAAAAAGGTAAAACGGAGCATAAAGAAGGTCGATACAGGACTAAGCAGCACAGTAAAAGAACTAAGGAGAATAATAAGCGGTAGTACCTTCACTAAAGGCAAGAAACAAACAACGGAGGTGGCAACACAGCCTGTGGCTGTCCTATTATAGATTGCCACACCACCAGGAACTGTAGCGGCACTCACAGGTCCAATGCCTGTTTTAATTGTGGTAGCGTGGGCAGCAGGGCGGCGGATTGCGCTGCGACTCACAATGTCTAACATGTGACACGGAGGGACACTGCACCGGCTCCTTTTTGTGTCCCAGGGAGGCTGGCAAGGAGATCACTAGTAGTAACCGGGGGAGGACCACCGGACAAACTACGACAAGGAAATGAACGTCCAAATAATACAAGCCAACCTTAATCATGCGGAATTGGCCGATGACATTATGGTTAGATACGCATCGGAGATGGGAGCAAATGTAGCACTCATCTCCGAACCGTATGATATCTTCGTCCAGGGTAGATACTCTTTCAAGATAGTACTGAGGCTATACGGATGTGCAGACAAATGCCTATTGGAGACGTATACCGAGGAACAGGATTCTTCAGGGCAAGAGTAGGACTGGTGTACTACTATGCTTGTCATTTCGCCCAACGTTAAGTGATGAGAGGTATGTAGAGGTCTTGACAACCATCGCGAGGGACCTCCAGTACATCGACCGGCAATGATGGCCGGTGACTTTAACGTCTGGTCCACTGCAAGGGGTCTACAAGGCCTGATTCAAGAGGAAGAATCATGTTGGAGACTGTCACAGCTCTGGAATGGTATGTCTCAATAGTGGTGCCACATACACATTTAGGAGAGGGCTGTCGGGTTCTATAGTCGACATCATATTTGCCACCCCGGATCTGGCCGCTCGGGTTCATGGTTGGAGAGTATGGGAGGGGTATTCCATCAGTGACCATCAGCCAATAATCATGACGGTCACTGACAGCGAGAGACGTGGTCATGGTAGGACCACGACAATTGGCTTTAGTAGCAGGACGCTGGACAAGGAAGCACCCACTGGGACACTTAACTTACGGGGCATTACTGCAATAGCTGAAGCTGAAGGTAAAGCAAAACACCTGAGCAATACACTCAGAGAGGTGTGTGATAACACACTTCCAAGAAGTTATTCTTGCAGGAACCATCTACTTGCGTACTGGTGGACTCCAGAAGTAGACAGACAACACGTACGCACCTGGGGTTTATACAAGGCCCAACTTAAAGAATACAGGAGGCAAGGTCATAGCGATGATTAAAGACTCCATGAAATCCTGCTGGCGGCGTCTACTGGCTGAAATAGACACAGATCCATGCGAGGAGACCTTATAAACTGATAGTAAAAAGGGCTCTGGGACCCGTTTTCCTGATAGTAAAACGGGTCCCGTTTCCTTCACAAGGGAAAGTAACGAGATTACAAGTATCATCGAAGGTCTATTTTCCCATAGAGATATGATCGTTATGGAAGAACGAGGAGACCTCCTGCCTAACTTAGTTATTAATATGGTGACCGAGGCCGAACCGGAAACATTCCTGGACATGTTTAACACCTGTCGGTAGAAGGAATGTTCCCGGAGGTGTGCAAGAGACAAAGGTAGTACTGGTGTACAAACCAGAAAAAGATCCGGAGCTTCCCACTTCGTACAGGCCACTCGCAATGTTAAATGCAGTTGCCAAACTGTTAGAGTTAATGCTACAGCAGAGACTTGTTGAAGCTGTTGAAGAAATGGGCGGACTCTGCAAAACAATATGGTTTCCGCAGAGGTAGGTCCGCTATCGATGCAGTAACTGCAGTATGCGAGATGGCTTGTAGAATCACACGCGATGAAAGATGCCGGCCCACAGGCAGGATGTGTGTGCTGATCACCGTAGATGTCAGGAATTCTTTTGCTGCGTGCATCACTCACGCAGCTATTAGGCAACCATTAATATCCTGTGGGATATATTACCAGGTTAATAATTTCATATTTGACTTGACGTATATTAATCTGCGAAGTTGAGGATAGCATACTGTAACGTGAACTGGATAGGGAAGTACCGCAGGGATCGGTCCTTGGACCGACCTTAATCTTGCATATGACGGGGTCTTCCGCCTGTAGCTGCACCCGGGAGTTGCACTGACGGGGTTTGCGGATGATCTCGTCATGGTGGTTGACGCAGTTAACAAAACAGAGGCAGTGGGGAAAACACACAACGGCTACGAAAGCATCAAAGATCAGATGCAAAGAGTCGGGTTGCAAGTGGCACCCGAGAAAACAGAGGCGATTATGATAGAAGGTAAAAGGCGACCTAGTCTGACAATCACCATCGAAGAACAGCGGATCACATCCAGGCCAGCCATAAAATATTTACAGGTTTGGATTGATACCAGGCTGCGATTTGGAACGCATGTGGCAAGCAAGAAGACGGACATGGTCTTGGGGGCCTAGTTTCCGCCCTGCTGCCTAACTGCAATGGACCATAGCAACACCGAAGAAAAATCCTACTATGCTTGGCAAGCTACACACTACTGTACGGTACAGAGTTGTGAGCAGTAGTCATGGTATACGCCAAATACAGGGGAATACTGGCGACACATTACAGACGGTGCTGTCTACGTGTCATATCCTAATACCGGACTGTCTCAGAAGCCGCTGCAAAGGTTCTAGCGGGATTTCGTATCGATCTGGTGGTTGAGCAACGGAGAAGGATGTGGAAGATTAAACCTCTACCACCAGAAGAGAGGAGGCAGCAAAATAATAACATAATGGTCGAGATGAACAACGTGTTGCAGCGGAAATGGGATCGGTGCGGGAAGGGATGGTGGACGCATCGGATGTTTGGCGATGTCAAGCGCTGGAGCGGCAGATGCCACGGCTCCCTAGATTATTACTTAACGCAGTTCCTGGCGGGTCATGGAGGGTTCAGGTTCTACCTGTTCAGGTTCTGCTTGAACTATTCCGATGAATGCCCTGTCTGCCACAAGGAAGAAACCGCTTACCATGTGTTTTTTAAGTGCACAAGATACGATCGTGAGAGAAAAGATCTATTAGATGTTTTACAAAAAGAGGATATATTCATAGCAGAAGTGCAGGATTATTACTGCACTAGGAGATGAACTGGAGGGCTGTTGCTGACTATACCAGGACAGTCCTGCAGGACCTAAATACATGGGAGGAGACCCGCATAAGAACTAGGAGTTGGAGGACATGTGGCCAACAGGCCCTCGACCGAGCGCCTAGGGACCCCCCCCCCCCCGGGCGTGTGGGGGTCGCCTTGGTGCGATGAAGTTCCGAGTACTTCGCACAGGCGTTGGATGGCGGCCTGGGTGGATGGTACTTCAGGTGTGTAATGTACATGTGACGCGAGTAATAGCTGTGTAAAATTTCTGTGGTTTGCGCTTCTGGAGTGTCATACTTGGTTCATTCTATTATTATTATTATGTATCTGATGTTTAGTTTTAGGTATTATGTAATATGTATGTGAAAAAAAAGAAAAGTTGTTTATGTTGTTTGTTGTAAATATTATGTTCCTTGATTAGTTGTATTTGTACATGGGTGTCTGGTACTATGGTGCAGTCTGATGTGTATTGATGCTGCTCACTGTATTGTACATTTGATGTTTGTATTGTGTTTCGTTCTGATTATTTGATATCTCATGTAAGAATTTGTATTATATTTTCAACTTTTGATCTGTAATAGTAGTATTTTGTGACATATGACTATGTGTATGGGCGATCTCCCATTTCCTGATGGAATGATTTATTAACTATCCCAGGGAGGTGGGTAGCCAGGGGTGGAGGTTTAGTTGGTAGTGCGCAGGTATACATACGTTCTTCCTAAAACCTAGCGGGATCTATCAGCCACCCCGATACTGCTTCGGTGTCTGCAAAATGGATTCCTCACCTGTACAAAAAAAAAAAACGTTTTCGCAAAAAATTGCAAAAAAGTATCAACTGTAAATCAGTTGTTATTACCAAAGTTAAGTTAAACCATTTTATATAAGTATTTTACTTTAAATTGTTCTGTTGTTGTTTACGATGGAATCATGAGTAGTGAAAACTATGATTTGCGAGGTTAAATAAATTGCAATAAGTTTAGTAGACACTTGATCTTCAGTTGTTAATACTTTGTCTAAAACGTTATTTAATATAATCTCAATTGTTTCTTAAATATTAATGCCAAAATAAAAAATGAATCAAATAAATAGTTTACTATATAGATCAATGTAAAAAATGGAATTAAAATAAGATTTAAGTGATTTCAAGTAAAATACTAATATTTATATATATTGCTATTATTTTATATACGTATAAAGAGGAAAGTTTTTTGTTTATCTTTTTTTTACTTCTTCTTCTTTATTTTTTCCTGTTTAGCCTCCGATAAGTACCGTTTAGATAATACTTCAGAGGATGAATGAGGATCATATGTATGAGTGTAAATGAAGTGTAGTATTGTACATTCTCAGTTCGACCATACCTGAGATGTGTGGTTAATTGAAACCCAACCACCAAAGAACACCGGTATCCACGATATAGTGTTCAAATCCGTTTAAAAATAGCTGGCTTTACTTGGACTTGAACGCTGGAGCTCTCGACTTCCAAATCAGCTGATTTGGGAAGATGCGTTCACTACTAGACCAACCCGGTGGATTTATCTTTTTTTTACTATCCTTTTTTAACCACACGGGGACACCAGTAACCGCCTAAAATACGTTGCCTCGACTGCCCCCAAGTAACGCAGCGGTGACTAACCACTCACCCGGTTTGTCCACCCTCTGGATGTCCCTGTGTCCCTCCCGGTTCACTGAAGCAACACGACCTCCGCTTCTGGCTGCCTTTAAGTCTCTCCCCAGGAGGGCTACCCTTCCGTCCCTACACCTAGTGGGGGTCCGAGTATGCTTCCCCACGTATATCCCCCCGATCCTCGCGCGACCAGCCCTCAAACTTCGAGGGTTTCTGATGCGTCATCAGAAGCGCCCTGACCCAATCACAGAGACCGACCCAAGGCGTCTTGAGCCACAAGGCTGCTGCCTCCCTTGCCCTGCACGGTTCCGCGCTTCGATTCCCTGGCGACCTTATTTTTTTCGCCAGTTCCCGTATTTTTAAAAAAAATTGTTTTTTGATTGTTTGTTTATCTGTCTATCTGTATGTTCACGGATCACGCGAGAACCAACCGACCGATTGCTTTCAAATTAACAGGATACTTTTGTGTTATCCCAAGGAAGGTTTTAAGCCATAGACTGAGAACCTAACCTTCTTGGAGGTGAATTTGCCAATTAAATGTAATCATTCGTTAAAGATAAAATAAAATTAATAATTAATTAAAAATTAAATAAGTTTCTGTCAGAATGGCAACAGAAATAAGTTGTTAAGTTTTGCTCGTCAAATATCTGTGTACTTTAGTTACCATAATCGCTACTATTCTGTATTTTTTAATTTAGTTTGTTTTTCAGGATTCTATAAAGCTTGAATACTTTAACTGTTATTCATCAGTATTATTCTTACAATCATGAGAGTAACCAACACTGCGAGACACCCTGGCTAGACGGGAAGGCGAGCGAAGCGAGCCCCGTCCAACAGTTATATAAAAGAATATATTTATTTAGTTATCTTTTCTTTACTTGGAAAAAGTGATTTTTAATTACAACATTATAAGTTGCATTTTCAATTTTCATTCGTGTGTGTTTTAACAAAATTACATAAGTAAAATATACTAGGAAAACTGAATATTTAACTAAGACAATTTAGTTACTGCAAATTTATATTCTGCAGTTTATTATAAGCCACTGCTTTTTAAATTGACTAGAATCTACATTCGATTGAATCGAGTAAATAATTGTAACAAATATTTTCTATCAGATGGGAAGTGATTAATATTTTCTTATTATTTGCTCATTTTGTAGGTTTACGACCAACTTTTCTGTAGTATCAGCCATCTTTCCAGTTAACAGCTACTTTATTCAGGAAATTTAGCTATTTTTTTAATTTAAAATGTTACTTTGATAAGCTATGTAAAAAGTGTGAATAGTAACTTTAATAAAAAAAGAGTATGTTTTGGTAAACCTGACTAGTAAAAAAATGTATAACTAAATATTTTGATCATAGCGAGTGATGGCTGTTACTTAATGAACAAAATATTAATTTTAACTATTCTACACATTTTCATTCGCGGATTATTAAAACGATTGTAAAAGTTTGTTTTTATTAATTTAAAAAAATAACCATTCAAATAGTTATTATTTGAAGAATAACAGGCAACTGGAGAACAATGCCGTAATAGCGCAGAAAAATGAGAAAAGATCAGGTATTAAGCAGTTAAACATAGAATATGATCTATTTCAAGCTCACTACAACAAACTTCTGTAGGTAGAATATTTTCAAGAAATTTTACCACATAACCTTGAAATAGTAAATATTCTGTTTCTGCAATCAATTTATTCCGATTAAGATTTATAATCTGGTATAGGGCTTCTACTTCTGGCTTGGAAAATAATCTTGTAGTAGGCTTCCTATTGACAATAACTTCTATCTTAAAAGTGGAAAGTTTTTTTTTACGTTATGACTTTAAAGTTTTCAAATTTTTCTAATAGAAGACGCCAACAAATTATGTTTTTTTACAGTTTTGTTTATTTGTAAGATATAGTTTACCTGTAAGTTTGATTATGACCTTAATTTACTCACGAACTAGTATATTTAAAAAAATATATATTCTGATGAAGTAGCTGAACTTATTTTTTATATTTATATTCAATCTCAAATTACAGTTATCTTTCTTTTATTTGCTGTTTTACGTTGTAAGTTATACAAATAAGTTGGAGTTTTTATGTATACTTTTAATCTAAAATTTTAATTTTAGGCTTCTTGAACTCCCTTTTTTATGAAATTACGAGGATACTTTTTATAAAAATAATCAGATTTAAACTACCAGAAAATATGACCTATGTTTTTTTAATAAAATAATAGATTAGATATTTTAATGATTATTTTTTCCCATAATTATATTATAACACTGTTTAATCATATTATTTTTATGAACTGACCCATTTCTTAAATTAATCCACTGAGAAGTCGAAAGATTCGATACATTCTAACGTCTCCAATGACCTATGCATATACGAGTAAGTTGATCAATTGTTCGCCTGAAAAGTCCCTGTTGTTATAGACATGGCTCTTGGTCTTAATTAGGCTCAATTAGGCTGGTCAGCTAATTGCATTTGAATCACTAGTTTAATCGATTAATTTTTAATCGGTAAGGTCCTGTTCAGCGATACGTAGTGGGATATGACCAATGACCACATATCAGTTTTCTGACATCGTACTATTATTGTCCATGCAATATTTCTGGTGCGGTGTACGTCAACTCACCGCAGAACGTTCTACTCATTGAAGGGTTTCCTTAATAATCATATCATAATCATTAAGTAATTATATACTAAATAGTTCAATTTAAAACGAATAATATTGCTTTACTATGGTTTATAAAAGGAATTTGTAATTGCTGGAAGGATTACTGAATACTGAGAAAATCTTGATGACAACAGAATTGCAAAATGTAAAATTAGTAAATAAAATGTACATAAATACGTAAAAAAATATTTTTTTTATGAGGTTAATGGTAAATTAAAGTAGATAATGAATAAAATAATTTTTAAGGCACTAATTGACAAGTTTCTAAATATATTTTATTTGAGCGATTATTTTAAAATGCAAATATTTATTATGAGAATACCTAACCTGAAGACGTTTCTGGTTACTTCTGAGTAGGCATCACTTGCTTAGGTGTGCAATGTATCATACTTTTATTTTTTTTTTTAAATGTATTTTTTTAAAAATAAATGTATGTATCATACTACACTGTATATACTAAAGAAAAATTTAGGCAACTAAAAATTATTACGGTTTCATGTAAAGTAATCAAAAGCTTTGCAGTCTTAATAGTGTTTCAATGCTAATAGACAAATAGAAGCACAATAAAAAAAAACACATTTTTAGATAAAGTGAGAGTTAAGGGGTTGAGTATTTACTTCGGATTTTATTCGGTATTTACTCATCTTTGATTTGCTTTCCTTTTAGTAGATTAGAGTACTTACAATAATATTCAAAGATGTTATATATTACCGTGGTAATGATAACGATTCGTATCGTTAATCTATAATAGTCATTAAACATATTTCAGGTTTTCAGAAAATCATTTCGGCAAAAAGACGAATGACTCATTTTAAATGCCGTTAATAAAAAATTCGTTTCTTTTAGCAAGAGTGGAAATTCTCCAACTATTCAGATAAGTTAGATTTTGTTAATTTATTGGATTAAATTATTCCAGATCTTTTTTTTATTATCCGACCACCTTCGTCGAGGAGTGATAACCTCCCTGTCTATTATCTGAAAATTCCGGTTTTGAATCCCGCACAGCATTAAAATTTGTCATACGCTTAGAATTCAATTCTTTATTTCCATTCTAAGAAAGAGACTTAAAAGTGGCAATTAATAAAATTCAAATGTTTTCTCGGGACTTCATAATCCAGAACTCATTTTTTTATAAATAAAAATATTAGTGAAAAATCGTTAAGAAATTAGTAAGTTTTATCAATTAGTTTCAAAACCTTAACAATTCTGGCTTTAAAAGTTTCAAACACCATAGGAAAGTTCCACAAAAAGGAGTTTTTAATCTCCTTTTTAATTTAAAAAAGTGACACATTTGATTCACTTTTCATTTTTCTTGGATCTTTTACCACATAATTCACTTCTTTTTAAAATTGTTTACATGTCCATTGACAGATTAAGTTACGGTTCATAAAGAATTATCATTTTACCTAAACAATTGTT
The DNA here is from genome assembly GCF_047948215.1 of Lycorma delicatula. Classification (NCBI taxonomy): domain Eukaryota; kingdom Metazoa; phylum Arthropoda; class Insecta; order Hemiptera; family Fulgoridae; genus Lycorma; species Lycorma delicatula. The sequence continues at coordinate 44,501,210 of NC_134455.1, read as the reverse complement.
ACTATTTTCTTCTTTTTTTGGTTAGTTATATAAACATATTTAAATATTTATTAAAATGATTTCTAATCTTTATTTTTATTTATCTCTTTTTTACCTTCGTTATTGACAACAAATCGCGCAAATCCAAAGTCGGCTAATATAACGTTTAAGTTAGTTGCTATTAAAATGTTCTCAAATTTTTTGGGCAATGTTCCTTCTGTTTAAATAAATTAGTGACTTATTTCACTGACTCATTCATAGCTTTGCTTTTCATTTAGGTATTTCTTTAGAATAAATACAATAAGTAGTTACCTCTTTCACAGGACCATTAAAAAAATAATAATAAAAAGAATTTTAAAACTAATAATAATTTAAAATCACTTAGATTATCTGTAAATGTATAAAATATTCTAGAATGTCTTACGTGAAATACAACATATAACTGCATGGCAGAAATTTCAAGAAACCTTTCAAGAAATTAAAGAATGCAATGTCTACCGAAGTACTGAATAATAGAGTGAATTATTATTAACTTCGAAATAATAAAATAATACGAAAAAATTTAGAAAATAAAACGTTTTACGCTAGTCACGATACCCTTTAGCAGTTTAGGATTCACTATTAAATATTGTGATTTTGTTTTTAATTCATCCATTTCATTGGTGTGAATTTCAGTGTGCATCGCATGACTTATTTGGTCTCGGACTTGTTGAAAATTTTGTTCTCTACTTCTTTTCTTCTTACAAACTACCATATATTATCCGATTTATCAACACTTACATCTTAATGCTGTGAAATCCTTCATTAAATTAGCTCTTACAAACTGATTATGACATGTACGAAACCGATCCTGTGACAATGATGTAGTATTTTAACATTAGATTTTCAATTAAACAATACTAAAACGTCATTACAAATTTGGAAACAAACTAGCTAAATAATGGATTGCAACCAGACTGTAGTTGAACGAAAATACTACCATTTCATGTGCGCGTATTTAATTAGTTCATAGAATATTTTCAATTTATCCATCAAGTGTCTCCATAATTTTACTTCTTGACTCATATAACAAAGAAGGTAACGTAGTTTACCTTAAAGTAAAACAAGAATATTTTTCAATGTATCATAAAAATATCTCACCATAAGAAATTTAATAAAATTTAAATTATGAATTATTAAAAATGTTGTAAGACTATTAGATACCAATCCCCTATTATTTAACATTGCATTTTTCTATCTTCCGAACAAAATAAATCTTTAAAAATTTTTAATTTTGTTATCAACTTTTGAAACAGATAAAAACGTGTGTGCAGTCCTAAATCATTTTAGGGCTATCTTAGCTTAATTGGCCTACTTCGCTGTTTGCTATAATTACAATGAACTAGCTGGGGTCCTTTAATTTATTTTCAACGTTTCATGATAATCGCCTCCTACATATCCTAAATAAAAAAGTAATGAATTTATTGTTGCTTTAATAGTGCAATTTCTCAAACCAAAGGTTAGATAAACAGGGTTTGTAAAATAAATTATAACAAACCCGATCTCCCTGGAGGAACAGTATTGGTTTTTCATCCGGAGGTCCCAGGTTCGAATCCCCCGGTTAGGCATGGCATTTTTAATATGCAACAAAAATTCCATTTTCATCTCCCTTCCACAAGCCTCAGGCTTTTGTGGCGAGAGCATAATAAAAAATGTATTAAAAAAACCAAATACTTACTTTTGAAATGACTACCAAATGACCGCTTTGATATTGAAAAAAAATTCTCACCAAATTATTCATAAATAAAAAATGATCTTACAAAATTAAATTGTTCATTTTATAGGAAACATTTTGTACAAAATATATATAAAATGATTCAAAGAAACGGGAAATATTGAAAGTTGTGTTGGTAGCCGTGGGCGATTGTTACCACTTGATAAGTGGCGCCAGCCACTTATCAAGTGGCTGGCTCTAACCTAACCTGCCATTTAGTTGTCATGGATACTTGGAGTGGTGCGCAACGTGCATTTGCTATCAAAGCGTTTTACAAAAACAATGACGTGTGGAGGGAGCGCGTAGAGAATTTCGCCGTCATTTTAACCTGGGACGGCACGACCGTGTTCCATCAGCACATGTAATTAAAACATGGATATCTAATTTTGAGGAAACTGGTTCGGCAATAAAAAAGAAACCTCCAGGCCGTGACCGTGAGCTGTCACACGAAGTCCACATCGGTCAATGCGTCGTCTCTCAGCATCTTTACAATTGCATTGTTCAAGTGTTCGAAGAATGTTAGTGAAGGACTTGTAATTCCATCCATACAAGTTGCAGATCCTCCAGGAACTGAAAACGAACGATGCAGTTGTGCGAGCACAATTCTGTAATGTAATGCTTCAGAAGATAAACGATAACGAAGAGTTTGTTCAGGAACTGTGGATATCAGACGAAGCGCATTTCCACCTCAGTGGATTTGTTAACAAACAAAATTTCAGATGCTGGGCACAAGAAAATCCTACGCAGCTACACCAGCGTCCGTTGCACAGCCAGAAAGTGACCGTGTGGTGTGCTACGTCATCTTACGGGGTTATAGGCCCTTATTTGTTTGAGGATGACAACGGTCTTGCGATTACAGTGACGTCGGCTCGTTACGTAGCCGTGCTTGAAACCTTTGTTGTCTAACAACAAAAGAGATTTCCACCTATTCTTAACACAGCCTGGTTTCAACAAGACGGAGCAACGTCACATACTGCACGAATATCGATGGCAGCTGTACGCCGATTGTTTGGACAACGTGTTATTTCACGAAATGTTGACATTAGATGGCCTCCCAGATCGCCTGATCTCTCAGCTTGCGATTACTTTTTGTGGGGTCACCTTAAAAGCAAAGTGTTCCACAGTAGACCTGCTACAACGGAAGAACTGAAGGCAAAGATCCGAGAAGCAATTGCGGAAATTCCAGTTGAGATGTTACGTCAAACCATGAACATTTTAACGAAGAGACTTCGTGAGTGTTTACATAGAAGAGGAGGTCACCTGGACGATGTCATCTTTAAAAAATAAACTAAAATGTATATATCCTAAAATGGCAATATTTGTACAATTACATGAAATAAAATTCATTTTCTAAAAAGATTTTTCATTAACGTTATTTAATTTTTAAAATTTCCAGTTTCTTTGAATCACTCTGTATATATTTATTTTTTAATTTTGGTTTCTAAAGCGCATTTTAAAAGACTCGCTTTTAAAAATCTGTTATTTATTAATAAGTGTTCAAAAAGTGGCACAACCTTATGGGAAAGTGAGCAAGTTACAATAGTTGTTGAAAGTGGCCTCTATTATACGATTCATGTATTGAATACGACGTTGCATTCTCTTAAACACATGTTGTCATGTTTGTTGAGGAATTGCAGCGACACACCGTTGAATTTTGCCCTGCAATTCGGGAATAGGTGAGGATGAGTTTTGTAATCACCATCCATTAAGTATCACCACGAGAAAAAGTCAGGAGAGGATAATTCAGGAGATCGATGGGGTCACAACCCCCTCGAAATCACTTGTCAGTAAAAACAATGTTCCAAGTGGCATAGTGTTGGATATACGAGGATTGTCTTGCTGAAACCACGTGTACTCTAGCCGGTCTCTCTTTTTCTATTTAGCCTTCAGAACCACCATAAGGTAATTACTTCAGAGGATGATATGTATGAATGTAAATGAAGTGTAGTCTTCTGCAGCCTCAGATCGACCATATTCCTGAGATGTGTGGTTAATTGAAACCCAACCATCGAAGAACACCGGTATCCATGATCTAGTATTCAAATCCGTATAAAAGTAGTGGCCTTTACTAGGATTTGAACCTTAGAACTATCGACTTCGAAATCAGCTGATTTGTGATGACGAGTTAACCACTAGACCAGCCTGGTGAGCTACTCTAGTCGGTCTGCAGATACAGTATTTACAAATTGTTGCACCATCTGATATAGAGCTCACTGTTCACTGTGCCATGAAGTAAAGCCATGAAGATTCGCCTCCGAGAAATTGCATACCAAACATCCACTTTTTTCTTCCGCACAGAGCAGACTCCTACTGCTAATGTGTATTTTCTGTACACCAAATGCGTGAATTCTGTGCATTCACGTATTCATCAAGTTGGAACCATGCCTCATCAGACCAAAACCAATCATCGAGTTCCTCCCCATCTGGCAATGCAGATGACAAGAACCACTGGCAGAAAGCTACACGTTTTCCAGTATCTGCAGGTGACCAGATGGAAATGGCATTGATGTTGCCACACAGACGCCAGTAAAGGAGGTGGATGGCAGGCTGCTAGACGAAGCGGATGAGGGCTTGCTAAATGATACAGGAGTGAATTGAAGATGATATTCCGGTCAGTGTACTCCGGATAGTGTGTTGTCGTCGGCCCAGGGTATTGTTCCTGATTAGGAAAGTATTTAAGAGGGATGGATGCCGTGACAACGTGCACTTTACAATGTATCTGGGAGGTGACAATGCAACCGACATGTCGGTGCAAGCAGAGATTCCGCCCACAAAGTGTGACGGTTGTTGAATCCGCAGAAGGTAAGAGACATGCCGACGTGCTTAAAAACGTCTAGATGGAAGCCATGGTATTTGAGGGAGCGGAAGTAGTCTATATGAGAAAAGGCCCGAGGGAGGAATTGAAAATAAAAGTGAATGAAAAGGAGATATCAGTACCATCAGAAGGTTGACACAGGAGCAACTCGCGAACGCGAAGGTGGTGATAATAATTTATTTCGCAATAAGTCTTCTATTAGCCAATAGTTAATTATATTTCTGGTATTTTTCTTAAAAAAAACAGAAGAAAAAAGAAAAATAGCATATTTTTTCTACTTGTGATTTTTATTAGATTTTTACCACAGTGACAAAGCGCAACAAAATCTAGAAATATGCCTTATAAAGTCATTTTTTCTCACTGTCCAACCTAAATTTGACATTTTTCAATTAAACGATTATGTATCTATTATCAAATTTCTAAGTAACAGCTATATCAGTCAATAATAGTAAAACTACAATTTTATTTGTTCATATTTATGCTGCCAAATAAGAAAGTGTGTACGTAATTAAACATAGTATAAACTAATATTTTAATTAAAAATTTGATTAAATATCACCTACAAGTGTGGGCGATGTAGAGTGCTATAGTTATAACGCACCGGCAAGATAAGGCAACAAAGGTTAATGTAGAAATTATTTTAAAATAATTACCCATTCCAGGAAAACGCTTATCCTCTTGTAAAGTAATTGATAGATGAAAATTTAATGATTGACCATCTTCCAGAAATGGGGCGGAAACAATGAGAGAATGTTGGTTACTCAATAGGCAGTTTAGAAAATATATTTACTTTTTTTCTTTTGCGAGTGTCACATTCACGTTAAATGATTGTGTACAAAAGATAGTAAAAAAGGATACTTTTCTTTAGTATTTCAAATTTTAAAAGGTATATTTAATGAATGAAATGAAACTTCGAAGGATAGTATGAGGATAGCGATTGGGGAAATAAACTAAGATTACCTATCTTTAACTTTACTTTTATCGCCTCTTTTCCATCCCATTCTTAACTTCATCATGAATCGAGTTAGGCAACAAATTCATTGGCAAAGATATAGTGCGACTAGTATAGTAATTTTCGTTTTGTAATATAGTAATATGTTCTAGTGTACTATTATGTTCTGTAATATAGATTATTTGGAGGTAAGTATTACTTCCAAATCCCATAAAACAAGAAACAATTGGACTTCATCATTTAAAATTAGTTTATCTATTTTTATCGTTGCATTATCAAATAAACAGCAACCAAAAGAACAAATAACAACTCCCAGTTCTTGAATAAATTATGGTTATACATTTCTGTCACACATGTTTTTGTACCGTTGGCCCAATTATTCTTCTTTTCTTTTTCTGTTTAGCCTCTGGAACCACCACAATTATAAAGACAATAGTTTAAAGTTAAATTTTCCCAATGAATTTCAGATAAAAATGTTAATAATCCCGTAAAAGGATTTTTAATATTTAACTGGATTAAATGAGAGGGTAAAACGAGTATTTTACAGTGCTTTCAAATATAATTTTTTTTAAGCAGAACTAATGTTGTAGTACTCTAAAGACAATAGCATACTGTGTAAAATAATAGTTTGTGTAATGTGATAAATATAATAAGTTTAATAAACTGAATAATATATTCGATTATTCTGTTTCATAGTTCCATATATTAAGAGAGTGGTCACAATACTACACGTTAGGTTTGGGTTTGTAACAATGGCTTCTGCCTAATACGTTCTCATCGCTAATATAAAGTTCAGGATTATTCCATCTTGTTTTTATTAAGGTGGGGTTTATTTCACGTTTTCATTATTTTTAGTTATTTTGAGGGTAAAATCAAGGAAAGAATAACGTATTAATAAAGAAATTTATGATTGTGGGGATTTAGGAATTATATGTTGAGACCAAGAGACTGCCAGATTAGATAGGTACGGTGAAGTGCAACAACCAGTCAAACGATTGAAAAAAAAACCAAGTCTTTTCTCTCACCCGGATTTAAAAAATTATTTATTAATACGCGAACTTGTATTTTTATTATATTTTCTAATTTATTGGGGTCTTTCGAACCGTGCAAATTTCGAGACTTCGCCTTTTCCTCTTTGTGATTTTGCATAAAGTAATACTGTACTAACTGTGATTCAGCTGAAAGTCAAATCAACGATTAGAAATCTCACTTGATCATTTATTTTACATTTCCAATAATAATTAAAACTCTTTCAGTAATTAAAAACGCCTGTTTCTTCTTTTGTAAAATATACGTATTCTCTTGTAAGAATACATAATTTACTTAACATTCTGCTGAGTGGTTTTTTATAAAATACTTTATATAAAATATAAAAGTATGGCTTAGTAAATGTAATTTTCTAGAAGCAAATAAAAGGTATACATAAAATATTACTTAATGAAAATTGAATATTATATGTTCGTTGGAATACACAATAAGAACTACTAATTAAGTAGGGATTTTTTATTCTAAAGATCATTTCTAATTTTCCTAAAACTTCTTTAAAAAATCCGTAGGCGCAGTAGAATCAGAATCAATAATTTTACATGCGATTATCATTTCGGTGTGAACCTGATCCATAAAAATCTTTCTGATTATGCATGTCTCATAAACCTGAAACGCACCGAAACGTTGAAATGCATAAATTAAAACCCATTTACTACACCTGAAACATTGTTCTGTATTAAAAATAGTGTAATTATATTTCCAAAAAATGCATGATATTTATTATCGTATCTAAAAAACCATATTCTAAAACCACATTACCAATAAAAGGAATATACACGAAAAATATTTATGTAGATGAGAAACCAGAACAAATATAATTGGATAATTCTTTGTGCTTCTTTTATCAGGATAAAAAATATTTTATCTTTACAACGTTCTTCATCGGACTAGTTAAATATTTATATTTACTAACAGTAGATTTAAGAAAGAAAAACGCCAGAAATCCTGATAGAGCGTTTTTAGATCTTTGAAAATCTTTTTATTTGAATTCCTAAAAACGCTGGCAAAAACCACTCTTGTGAAATAAAACAAAAAAGTTTAAAAAAATGAATTAAAAGTCTCAAATAGAATGTAATACTGTTCTGACTAGTCTCTGTCAGAAACATCAGTGAAGCAAATTATCGTCAGTGGAGATATACAAGTTAATGTACTGTGTAATCAGTAAATAGTTAGTTAATACACTGTAATAGTTAAGTTAATGGTCGTCATGATTATTCGGCCAACAGTTAGTTCACTTGAATAGTTTCCTCTATTACTTGCTGTGAAGGAATAATTCAATAACACTAATGAAACATTATTCCGTATTTTTGATTTCGTTTGTATTTAGTTTTGTTTGAGTTATTTTTTTATACTTCTTATTTATCAATTTTTCGCAGAAAATTAATCTTTCCGATTGCAAAAAAATAGTTGTCAGATAGATATTAAACATTGTATTATTTATTATGTTGTTATGAAATTAAGGTTGCTGTGTAAGAAAATACAAAAATATACGGCAGGTTACTGTTAACAAACAGACTGACAAAACGAATAAACTAGTATACTGAAGAAGTATTTGAATTATACCCTTAAGGTTTTGCTGAATCATTATATTTTAACAAGTTTAATGAAAAACATATTTAAATCAAGAAAGAGAGTGGGGAGAGATTGAAACATTTATCAACTTCTCTTAATTCAAACAAATTGCTCATAATAATAAATGCAATTTTAGTCACAACGAAAATAATAATAACAACAACAATAATAATAAAGACTATAAAAGATAAACCATTTATTTTTCTTTAAATTCTGACCTTTTAAAGTCTGCGTAAAAATAAACCAAGCAGCTATCAACAACTAGAATCCCTTCATTTGGAGCAGACATCAGTATATAGTAACTTTAAAAAAATTGAAAATTATTTATTATTTGTTGGTTTTTAGCGATTTTTTGAAGCGGGTTTTTAAAATTTAAATTTAACTTTTTTATTCTTTCTCATCTTAAATCCAGATACGCTACTCCACTCGTTTAAAATAAGAAAGTTCCTAAGTAACCCAAAAATAGTATTATTGTAACAGTAATCCTGTTGCAATGGTCCTGTTGCATTATTACAGTAACAGAACCAGTGTAACCGACCAGGGTAACGGATTTCTTCCAATTAAAAAGAAAGAAAGAGAAAATAGTAATGAAAAGAAGGATCTAGAAGAACTAAAAAGGGATTCTTTTCTCAGAGTAACAGTTTCGTTCAACAATCTGTTCTTTCTAATAAAGACAACGGCACCTCCAAAAGCGGTTGCTGGACCAAACGGTTACCGGACCTGAATAAAAATTTATAGAAAAACGTAAGGACGCGGACGATGAAAATTAATATTCGAGTTCGACGCGTTTGCGGTGACGGCGATATTAGTAAGCGTGTGGTAATGAGTGAAGAGTACGTCATGAGCATTCCATTATGGATTGTGGGTGAATGCAGGAAGTTGTTTAGTGTGTTATTGGTAAACAGTAGAGAAAGCGACAGTATTCTATTCATTCATAAAGCGTAGGGTAGTTTTATTGTAAACAGTAAAAGTAATGATATATGCAAAAAGTGAATTGTATAAACTTAAGACAGTGCTATTATTATCTTGTTGTTAATGCAATATTAGTTTCTATTGGTCAATGTGATGTATTTAATAAATGGGTTCGAATTGTGATCTTTATAATAATTTAATTGTCATTTAATGGATTTTTATCTTTTTGTTGCAATTATAATTTTTACTATTCTAACTGTCATATGTTTATTATTATTATTAATATACTATATTTACAGTAATAAATTGTATTTATAAAAAATGTTTAGTTGTTAGTCTCGCTATATCCTGATCGAACCGCGAATACGTCGACGGCAACACAAAAAAAAATTCACAGAGATGAGTAATGAGATTAGTACTGAGATAAAGCGTCTGTCTCTCTCTAATTAGTAAGTTTGTAATAGTATTTACTTCAAGTTTTTCTACCCAAGTTTATTAAGAAAACACCTGAATAACAGAATGTAACCTAGTTTTTATGTACTTCCTCATAAAAATCTAATACTAAGCACTGATAACGAAAAATAAATATTCAAATCGTTTATGTAGACTGTGTTTTCTGTCTAAAATAAACTAAAACTAAAAAGAAAACAAAAAAAAGTTAAAATTAAAATAAATTAAAAAAATGAAAATTTTAATTTAAAATAAATAATGTTAGTCACAAAAAAAATAATAATAAAGACTATAACAGATAAACCAATTATTTTTCAATTTTTCTTTAAATAATAAATCTTATTAATGGGGTTTAATCCTAATGTTATCTGAAAGAAACAAGTTATTGATCCACCAAAAGAACTTCCTTTGCAAAGTAAACAAAAGCATTATCGATGTGCGTTACTTTAATAAAAAGTAAGAGCTGAACGTACCCACCGGGTTGGTCTAGTGGTTAACGCGTCTTCCCAAATCAGCTGATTTGGAAGTCGAGAGTTACAGCGTTCTAGTAAAGCGAGTTATTTTTACACGGATTTGAATACTAGATCGTGGATACCGGTGTTCTTTGGTGGTTGGGTTTCATCAATTAACCACACATCTCAGGAATGGTCGAACTGAGAATGTACAAGACTACACTTCATTTACACTCATACATATCATCCTCATTCATCCTCTGAAGAATTATCTAAACAGTAGTTACAGGAGGCTAAACAGGAAAAAGAATGAGCTGAACGTAACATAAAAAAAAATCATATGTGGATTGAGTTGAGGTGTCCCCTATTATTGAGTTTGTTATAAAAAACTGTCGAAATTATTAACCGCTACTTCAATAACAATTCATTATTCTAAAAATTGTTTTAACGTAGTTATTAAATAACAATCAATTGTTACATAATTTCTCATGTATACAAATATATTATACTAGGCCCAGCCAGTGTACGAGCTTGTGACGTCTCGAGCAGACTGCGTAGTACTACTCAGCTTGTAAACATCAACTCCGCATATCATATCGAAGTATTACTTATTATCATATTGTACTCGGTAATAATTATCATGTTTACATTTACTAATTATGTAATATACGTAATTAATTCTTTTATAACCTTTGTTTGGACTAAATTATTAATTTTAATAATAAGCAAAAGTTTACTTGAATTTTTTTCATGCATCTAATTCAAACTTCTAGCAAGTTCACCGTCCTCACTAAACGTATCACTGTCACTTTCATTTTCACTATCAGAGTCTACACGTATAATATAACGTTCTGTCATTTCATCTATCAGTGGTTCCAATTTTTCATACTCTTTTTCAATATTTTTTACTTTTTCAGTATAGGGTTTCCAGTCATCTTCATACATGGAATACCAAAAGAAAGAAAGCCTCTGAACTAAAAAACCTTATATTAAAAAAAAGAAATGAGACGTAACCATGACAAACAATATCTTTTTCTTAAACCATTTATTAATCTCAAGGTGCGATTCTACCTCTCCACACGTGATTACCTTGTGTTTCTTTGTCCTTTATACAAAAAAACCCCTAACATTAATGTATTTTATATAACATCATCTAGTTAATGCCTTTGATTCTGTTTGGTATGGAGAAAGAATATCTTTTAGCTAAATAGTTTATGCTTTAGCTTTTTCTTCATATTTTATTATTAGTATCCCAATTAAAGACTGCTTAGTAAACCAACAATCAATCAACTTCTGTACAAAAAAAAATCTTTACTGAAAAGAAGTTGAGTGAAAATTGTATGTACTATTTGGAAAAATTTCTTGTTTTTTTTTATAAAATATAAAATAATTTTAATTTTTTACCATATTGCTCCTTAGATACAATATTAAAAGACAATAGTTTAAAGTTAAATTTTCCCAATGAATTTCAGATAAAAATGTTAATAATCCCGTAAAAGGATTTTTAATATTTAACTGGATTAAATGAGAGGGTAAAACGAGTATTTTACAGTGCTTTCAAATATAATTTTTTTTAAGCAGAACTAATGTTGTAGTACTCTAAAGACAATAGCATACTGTGTAAAATAATAGTTTGTGTAATGTGATAAATATAATAAGTTTAATAAACTGAATAATATATTCGATTATTCTGTTTCATAGTTCCATATATTAAGAGAGTGGTCACAATACTACACGTTAGGTTTGGGTTTGTAACAATGGCTTCTGCCTAATACGTTCTCATCGCTAATATAAAGTTCAGGATTATTCCATCTTGTTTTTATTAAGGTGGGGTTTATTTCACGTTTTCATTATTTTTAGTTATTTTGAGGGTAAAATCAAGGAAAGAATAACGTATTAATAAAGAAATTTATGATTGTGGGGATTTAGGAATTATATGTTGAGACCAAGAGACTGCCAGATTAGATAGGTACGGTGAAGTGCAACAACCAGTCAAACGATTGAAAAAAAAACCAAGTCTTTTCTCTCACCCGGATTTAAAAAATTATTTATTAATACGCGAACTTGTATTTTTATTATATTTTCTAATTTATTGGGGTCTTTCGAACCGTGCAAATTTCGAGACTTCGCCTTTTCCTCTTTGTGATTTTGCATAAAGTAATACTGTACTAACTGTGATTCAGCTGAAAGTCAAATCAACGATTAGAAATCTCACTTGATCATTTATTTTACATTTCCAATAATAATTAAAACTCTTTCAGTAATTAAAAACGCCTGTTTCTTCTTTTGTAAAATATACGTATTCTCTTGTAAGAATACATAATTTACTTAACATTCTGCTGAGTGGTTTTTTATAAAATACTTTATATAAAATATAAAAGTATGGCTTAGTAAATGTAATTTTCTAGAAGCAAATAAAAGGTATACATAAAATATTACTTAATGAAAATTGAATATTATATGTTCGTTGGAATACACAATAAGAACTACTAATTAAGTAGGGATTTTTTATTCTAAAGATCATTTCTAATTTTCCTAAAACTTCTTTAAAAAATCCGTAGGCGCAGTAGAATCAGAATCAATAATTTTACATGCGATTATCATTTCGGTGTGAACCTGATCCATAAAAATCTTTCTGATTATGCATGTCTCATAAACCTGAAACGCACCGAAACGTTGAAATGCATAAATTAAAACCCATTTACTACACCTGAAACATTGTTCTGTATTAAAAATAGTGTAATTATATTTCCAAAAAATGCATGATATTTATTATCGTATCTAAAAAACCATATTCTAAAACCACATTACCAATAAAAGGAATATACACGAAAAATATTTATGTAGATGAGAAACCAGAACAAATATAATTGGATAATTCTTTGTGCTTCTTTTATCAGGATAAAAAATATTTTATCTTTACAACGTTCTTCATCGGACTAGTTAAATATTTATATTTACTAACAGTAGATTTAAGAAAGAAAAACGCCAGAAATCCTGATAGAGCGTTTTTAGATCTTTGAAAATCTTTTTATTTGAATTCCTAAAAACGCTGGCAAAAACCACTCTTGTGAAATAAAACAAAAAAGTTTAAAAAAATGAATTAAAAGTCTCAAATAGAATGTAATACTGTTCTGACTAGTCTCTGTCAGAAACATCAGTGAAGCAAATTATCGTCAGTGGAGATATACAAGTTAATGTACTGTGTAATCAGTAAATAGTTAGTTAATACACTGTAATAGTTAAGTTAATGGTCGTCATGATTATTCGGCCAACAGTTAGTTCACTTGAATAGTTTCCTCTATTACTTGCTGTGAAGGAATAATTCAATAACACTAATGAAACATTATTCCGTATTTTTGATTTCGTTTGTATTTAGTTTTGTTTGAGTTATTTTTTTATACTTCTTATTTATCAATTTTTCGCAGAAAATTAATCTTTCCGATTGCAAAAAAATAGTTGTCAGATAGATATTAAACATTGTATTATTTATTATGTTGTTATGAAATTAAGGTTGCTGTGTAAGAAAATACAAAAATATACGGCAGGTTACTGTTAACAAACAGACTGACAAAACGAATAAACTAGTATACTGAAGAAGTATTTGAATTATACCCTTAAGGTTTTGCTGAATCATTATATTTTAACAAGTTTAATGAAAAACATATTTAAATCAAGAAAGAGAGTGGGGAGAGATTGAAACATTTATCAACTTCTCTTAATTCAAACAAATTGCTCATAATAATAAATGCAATTTTAGTCACAACGAAAATAATAATAACAACAACAATAATAATAAAGACTATAAAAGATAAACCATTTATTTTTCTTTAAATTCTGACCTTTTAAAGTCTGCGTAAAAATAAACCAAGCAGCTATCAACAACTAGAATCCCTTCATTTGGAGCAGACATCAGTATATAGTAACTTTAAAAAAATTGAAAATTATTTATTATTTGTTGGTTTTTAGCGATTTTTTGAAGCGGGTTTTTAAAATTTAAATTTAACTTTTTTATTCTTTCTCATCTTAAATCCAGATACGCTACTCCACTCGTTTAAAATAAGAAAGTTCCTAAGTAACCCAAAAATAGTATTATTGTAACAGTAATCCTGTTGCAATGGTCCTGTTGCATTATTACAGTAACAGAACCAGTGTAACCGACCAGGGTAACGGATTTCTTCCAATTAAAAAGAAAGAAAGAGAAAATAGTAATGAAAAGAAGGATCTAGAAGAACTAAAAAGGGATTCTTTTCTCAGAGTAACAGTTTCGTTCAACAATCTGTTCTTTCTAATAAAGACAACGGCACCTCCAAAAGCGGTTGCTGGACCAAACGGTTACCGGACCTGAATAAAAATTTATAGAAAAACGTAAGGACGCGGACGATGAAAATTAATATTCGAGTTCGACGCGTTTGCGGTGACGGCGATATTAGTAAGCGTGTGGTAATGAGTGAAGAGTACGTCATGAGCATTCCATTATGGATTGTGGGTGAATGCAGGAAGTTGTTTAGTGTGTTATTGGTAAACAGTAGAGAAAGCGACAGTATTCTATTCATTCATAAAGCGTAGGGTAGTTTTATTGTAAACAGTAAAAGTAATGATATATGCAAAAAGTGAATTGTATAAACTTAAGACAGTGCTATTATTATCTTGTTGTTAATGCAATATTAGTTTCTATTGGTCAATGTGATGTATTTAATAAATGGGTTCGAATTGTGATCTTTATAATAATTTAATTGTCATTTAATGGATTTTTATCTTTTTGTTGCAATTATAATTTTTACTATTCTAACTGTCATATGTTTATTATTATTATTAATATACTATATTTACAGTAATAAATTGTATTTATAAAAAATGTTTAGTTGTTAGTCTCGCTATATCCTGATCGAACCGCGAATACGTCGACGGCAACACAAAAAAAAATTCACAGAGATGAGTAATGAGATTAGTACTGAGATAAAGCGTCTGTCTCTCTCTAATTAGTAAGTTTGTAATAGTATTTACTTCAAGTTTTTCTACCCAAGTTTATTAAGAAAACACCTGAATAACAGAATGTAACCTAGTTTTTATGTACTTCCTCATAAAAATCTAATACTAAGCACTGATAACGAAAAATAAATATTCAAATCGTTTATGTAGACTGTGTTTTCTGTCTAAAATAAACTAAAACTAAAAAGAAAACAAAAAAAAGTTAAAATTAAAATAAATTAAAAAAATGAAAATTTTAATTTAAAATAAATAATGTTAGTCACAAAAAAAATAATAATAAAGACTATAACAGATAAACCAATTATTTTTCAATTTTTCTTTAAATAATAAATCTTATTAATGGGGTTTAATCCTAATGTTATCTGAAAGAAACAAGTTATTGATCCACCAAAAGAACTTCCTTTGCAAAGTAAACAAAAGCATTATCGATGTGCGTTACTTTAATAAAAAGTAAGAGCTGAACGTACCCACCGGGTTGGTCTAGTGGTTAACGCGTCTTCCCAAATCAGCTGATTTGGAAGTCGAGAGTTACAGCGTTCTAGTAAAGCGAGTTATTTTTACACGGATTTGAATACTAGATCGTGGATACCGGTGTTCTTTGGTGGTTGGGTTTCATCAATTAACCACACATCTCAGGAATGGTCGAACTGAGAATGTACAAGACTACACTTCATTTACACTCATACATATCATCCTCATTCATCCTCTGAAGAATTATCTAAACAGTAGTTACAGGAGGCTAAACAGGAAAAAGAATGAGCTGAACGTAACATAAAAAAAAATCATATGTGGATTGAGTTGAGGTGTCCCCTATTATTGAGTTTGTTATAAAAAACTGTCGAAATTATTAACCGCTACTTCAATAACAATTCATTATTCTAAAAATTGTTTTAACGTAGTTATTAAATAACAATCAATTGTTACATAATTTCTCATGTATACAAATATATTATACTAGGCCCAGCCAGTGTACGAGCTTGTGACGTCTCGAGCAGACTGCGTAGTACTACTCAGCTTGTAAACATCAACTCCGCATATCATATCGAAGTATTACTTATTATCATATTGTACTCGGTAATAATTATCATGTTTACATTTACTAATTATGTAATATACGTAATTAATTCTTTTATAACCTTTGTTTGGACTAAATTATTAATTTTAATAATAAGCAAAAGTTTACTTGAATTTTTTTCATGCATCTAATTCAAACTTCTAGCAAGTTCACCGTCCTCACTAAACGTATCACTGTCACTTTCATTTTCACTATCAGAGTCTACACGTATAATATAACGTTCTGTCATTTCATCTATCAGTGGTTCCAATTTTTCATACTCTTTTTCAATATTTTTTACTTTTTCAGTATAGGGTTTCCAGTCATCTTCATACATGGAATACCAAAAGAAAGAAAGCCTCTGAACTAAAAAACCTTATATTAAAAAAAAGAAATGAGACG
Source organism: Lycorma delicatula (assembly GCF_047948215.1). Classification (NCBI taxonomy): domain Eukaryota; kingdom Metazoa; phylum Arthropoda; class Insecta; order Hemiptera; family Fulgoridae; genus Lycorma; species Lycorma delicatula. The sequence goes on along the minus strand of NC_134455.1, from coordinate 44,484,830 downwards.
TAACCATGACAAACAATATCTTTTTCTTAAACCATTTATTAATCTCAAGGTGCGATTCTACCTCTCCACACGTGATTACCTTGTGTTTCTTTGTCCTTTATACAAAAAAACCCCTAACATTAATGTATTTTATATAACATCATCTAGTTAATGCCTTTGATTCTGTTTGGTATGGAGAAAGAATATCTTTTAGCTAAATAGTTTATGCTTTAGCTTTTTCTTCATATTTTATTATTAGTATCCCAATTAAAGACTGCTTAGTAAACCAACAATCAATCAACTTCTGTACAAAAAAAAATCTTTACTGAAAAGAAGTTGAGTGAAAATTGTATGTACTATTTGGAAAAATTTCTTGTTTTTTTTTATAAAATATAAAATAATTTTAATTTTTTACCATATTGCTCCTTAGATACAATATTAAAAGACAATAGTTTAAAGTTAAATTTTCCCAATGAATTTCAGATAAAAATGTTAATAATCCCGTAAAAGGATTTTTAATATTTAACTGGATTAAATGAGAGGGTAAAACGAGTATTTTACAGTGCTTTCAAATATAATTTTTTTTAAGCAGAACTAATGTTGTAGTACTCTAAAGACAATAGCATACTGTGTAAAATAATAGTTTGTGTAATGTGATAAATATAATAAGTTTAATAAACTGAATAATATATTCGATTATTCTGTTTCATAGTTCCATATATTAAGAGAGTGGTCACAATACTACACGTTAGGTTTGGGTTTGTAACAATGGCTTCTGCCTAATACGTTCTCATCGCTAATATAAAGTTCAGGATTATTCCATCTTGTTTTTATTAAGGTGGGGTTTATTTCACGTTTTCATTATTTTTAGTTATTTTGAGGGTAAAATCAAGGAAAGAATAACGTATTAATAAAGAAATTTATGATTGTGGGGATTTAGGAATTATATGTTGAGACCAAGAGACTGCCAGATTAGATAGGTACGGTGAAGTGCAACAACCAGTCAAACGATTGAAAAAAAAACCAAGTCTTTTCTCTCACCCGGATTTAAAAAATTATTTATTAATACGCGAACTTGTATTTTTATTATATTTTCTAATTTATTGGGGTCTTTCGAACCGTGCAAATTTCGAGACTTCGCCTTTTCCTCTTTGTGATTTTGCATAAAGTAATACTGTACTAACTGTGATTCAGCTGAAAGTCAAATCAACGATTAGAAATCTCACTTGATCATTTATTTTACATTTCCAATAATAATTAAAACTCTTTCAGTAATTAAAAACGCCTGTTTCTTCTTTTGTAAAATATACGTATTCTCTTGTAAGAATACATAATTTACTTAACATTCTGCTGAGTGGTTTTTTATAAAATACTTTATATAAAATATAAAAGTATGGCTTAGTAAATGTAATTTTCTAGAAGCAAATAAAAGGTATACATAAAATATTACTTAATGAAAATTGAATATTATATGTTCGTTGGAATACACAATAAGAACTACTAATTAAGTAGGGATTTTTTATTCTAAAGATCATTTCTAATTTTCCTAAAACTTCTTTAAAAAATCCGTAGGCGCAGTAGAATCAGAATCAATAATTTTACATGCGATTATCATTTCGGTGTGAACCTGATCCATAAAAATCTTTCTGATTATGCATGTCTCATAAACCTGAAACGCACCGAAACGTTGAAATGCATAAATTAAAACCCATTTACTACACCTGAAACATTGTTCTGTATTAAAAATAGTGTAATTATATTTCCAAAAAATGCATGATATTTATTATCGTATCTAAAAAACCATATTCTAAAACCACATTACCAATAAAAGGAATATACACGAAAAATATTTATGTAGATGAGAAACCAGAACAAATATAATTGGATAATTCTTTGTGCTTCTTTTATCAGGATAAAAAATATTTTATCTTTACAACGTTCTTCATCGGACTAGTTAAATATTTATATTTACTAACAGTAGATTTAAGAAAGAAAAACGCCAGAAATCCTGATAGAGCGTTTTTAGATCTTTGAAAATCTTTTTATTTGAATTCCTAAAAACGCTGGCAAAAACCACTCTTGTGAAATAAAACAAAAAAGTTTAAAAAAATGAATTAAAAGTCTCAAATAGAATGTAATACTGTTCTGACTAGTCTCTGTCAGAAACATCAGTGAAGCAAATTATCGTCAGTGGAGATATACAAGTTAATGTACTGTGTAATCAGTAAATAGTTAGTTAATACACTGTAATAGTTAAGTTAATGGTCGTCATGATTATTCGGCCAACAGTTAGTTCACTTGAATAGTTTCCTCTATTACTTGCTGTGAAGGAATAATTCAATAACACTAATGAAACATTATTCCGTATTTTTGATTTCGTTTGTATTTAGTTTTGTTTGAGTTATTTTTTTATACTTCTTATTTATCAATTTTTCGCAGAAAATTAATCTTTCCGATTGCAAAAAAATAGTTGTCAGATAGATATTAAACATTGTATTATTTATTATGTTGTTATGAAATTAAGGTTGCTGTGTAAGAAAATACAAAAATATACGGCAGGTTACTGTTAACAAACAGACTGACAAAACGAATAAACTAGTATACTGAAGAAGTATTTGAATTATACCCTTAAGGTTTTGCTGAATCATTATATTTTAACAAGTTTAATGAAAAACATATTTAAATCAAGAAAGAGAGTGGGGAGAGATTGAAACATTTATCAACTTCTCTTAATTCAAACAAATTGCTCATAATAATAAATGCAATTTTAGTCACAACGAAAATAATAATAACAACAACAATAATAATAAAGACTATAAAAGATAAACCATTTATTTTTCTTTAAATTCTGACCTTTTAAAGTCTGCGTAAAAATAAACCAAGCAGCTATCAACAACTAGAATCCCTTCATTTGGAGCAGACATCAGTATATAGTAACTTTAAAAAAATTGAAAATTATTTATTATTTGTTGGTTTTTAGCGATTTTTTGAAGCGGGTTTTTAAAATTTAAATTTAACTTTTTTATTCTTTCTCATCTTAAATCCAGATACGCTACTCCACTCGTTTAAAATAAGAAAGTTCCTAAGTAACCCAAAAATAGTATTATTGTAACAGTAATCCTGTTGCAATGGTCCTGTTGCATTATTACAATAACAGAACCAGTGTAACCGACCAGGGTAACGGATTTCTTCCAATTAAAAAGAAAGAAAGAGAAAATAGTAATGAAAAGAAGGATCTAGAAGAACTAAAAAGGGATTCTTTTCTCAGAGTAACAGTTTCGTTCAACAATCTGTTCTTTCTAATAAAGACAACGGCACCTCCAAAAGCGGTTGCTGGACCAAACGGTTACCGGACCTGAATAAAAATTTATAGAAAAACGTAAGGACGCGGACGATGAAAATTAATATTCGAGTTCGACGCGTTTGCGGTGACGGCGATATTAGTAAGCGTGTGGTAATGAGTGAAGAGTACGTCATGAGCATTCCATTATGGATTGTGGGTGAATGCAGGAAGTTGTTTAGTGTGTTATTGGTAAACAGTAGAGAAAGCGACAGTATTCTATTCATTCATAAAGCGTAGGGTAGTTTTATTGTAAACAGTAAAAGTAATGATATATGCAAAAAGTGAATTGTATAAACTTAAGACAGTGCTATTATTATCTTGTTGTTAATGCAATATTAGTTTCTATTGGTCAATGTGATGTATTTAATAAATGGGTTCGAATTGTGATCTTTATAATAATTTAATTGTCATTTAATGGATTTTTATCTTTTTGTTGCAATTATAATTTTTACTATTCTAACTGTCATATGTTTATTATTATTATTAATATACTATATTTACAGTAATAAATTGTATTTATAAAAAATGTTTAGTTGTTAGTCTCGCTATATCCTGATCGAACCGCGAATACGTCGACGGCAACACAAAAAAAAATTCACAGAGATGAGTAATGAGATTAGTACTGAGATAAAGCGTCTGTCTCTCTCTAATTAGTAAGTTTGTAATAGTATTTACTTCAAGTTTTTCTACCCAAGTTTATTAAGAAAACACCTGAATAACAGAATGTAACCTAGTTTTTATGTACTTCCTCTAAAAATCTAATACTAAGCACTGATAACGAAAAATAAATATTCAAATCGTTTATGTAGACTGTGTTTTCTGTCTAAAATAAACTAAAACTAAAAAGAAAACAAAAAAAAGTTAAAATTAAAATAAATTAAAAAAATGAAAATTTTAATTTAAAATAAATAATGTTAGTCACAAAAAAAATAATAATAAAGACTATAACAGATAAACCAATTATTTTTCAATTTTTCTTTAAATAATAAATCTTATTAATGGGGTTTAATCCTAATGTTATCTGAAAGAAACAAGTTATTGATCCACCAAAAGAACTTCCTTTGCAAAGTAAACAAAAGCATTATCGATGTGCGTTACTTTAATAAAAAGTAAGAGCTGAACGTACCCACCGGGTTGGTCTAGTGGTTAACGCGTCTTCCCAAATCAGCTGATTTGGAAGTCGAGAGTTACAGCGTTCTAGTAAAGCGAGTTATTTTTACACGGATTTGAATACTAGATCGTGGATACCGGTGTTCTTTGGTGGTTGGGTTTCATCAATTAACCACACATCTCAGGAATGGTCGAACTGAGAATGTACAAGACTACACTTCATTTACACTCATACATATCATCCTCATTCATCCTCTGAAGAATTATCTAAACAGTAGTTACAGGAGGCTAAACAGGAAAAAGAATGAGCTGAACGTAACATAAAAAAAAATCATATGTGGATTGAGTTGAGGTGTCCCCTATTATTGAGTTTGTTATAAAAAACTGTCGAAATTATTAACCGCTACTTCAATAACAATTCATTATTCAAAAATTGTTTTGACGTAGTTATTAAATAACAATCAATTGTTACATAATTTCTCATGTATACAAATATATTATACTAGGCCCAGCCAGTGTACGAGCTTGTGACGTCTCGAGCAGACTGCGTAGTACTACTCAGCTTGTAAACATCAACTCCGCATATCATATCGAAGTATTACTTATTATCATATTGTACTCGGTAATAATTATCATGTTTACATTTACTAATTATGTAATATACGTAATTAATTCTTTTATAACCTTTGTTTGGACTAAATTATTAATTTTAATAATAAGCAAAAGTTTACTTGAATTTTTTTCATGCATCTAATTCAAACTTCTAGCAAGTTCACCGTCCTCACTAAACGTATCACTGTCACTTTCATTTTCACTATCAGAGTCTACACGTATAATATAACGTTCTGTCATTTCATCTATCAGTGGTTCCAATTTTTCATACTCTTTTTCAATATTTTTTACTTTTTCAGTATAGGGTTTCCAGTCATCTTCATACATGGAATACCAAAAGAAAGAAAGCCTCTGAACTAAAAAACCTTATATTAAAAAAAAGAAATGAGACGTAACCATGACAAACAATATCTTTTTCTTAAACCATTTATTAATCTCAAGGTGCGATTCTACCTCTCCACACGTGATTACCTTGTGTTTCTTTGTCCTTTATACAAAAAAACCCCTAACATTAATGTATTTTATATAACATCATCTAGTTAATGCCTTTGATTCTGTTTGGTATGGAGAAAGAATATCTTTTAGCTAAATAGTTTATGCTTTAGCTTTTTCTTCATATTTTATTATTAGTATCCCAATTAAAGACTGCTTAGTAAACCAACAATCAATCAACTTCTGTACAAAAAAAAATCTTTACTGAAAAGAAGTTGAGTGAAAATTGTATGTACTATTTGGAAAAATTTCTTGTTTTTTTTTATAAAATATAAAATAATTTTAATTTTTTACCATATTGCTCCTTAGATACAATATTAAAAGACAATAGTTTAAAGTTAAATTTTCCCAATGAATTTCAGATAAAAATGTTAATAATCCCGTAAAAGGATTTTTAATATTTAACTGGATTAAATGAGAGGGTAAAACGAGTATTTTACAGTGCTTTCAAATATAATTTTTTTTAAGCAGAACTAATGTTGTAGTACTCTAAAGACAATAGCATACTGTGTAAAATAATAGTTTGTGTAATGTGATAAATATAATAAGTTTAATAAACTGAATAATATATTCGATTATTCTGTTTCATAGTTCCATATATTAAGAGAGTGGTCACAATACTACACGTTAGGTTTGGGTTTGTAACAATGGCTTCTGCCTAATACGTTCTCATCGCTAATATAAAGTTCAGGATTATTCCATCTTGTTTTTATTAAGGTGGGGTTTATTTCACGTTTTCATTATTTTTAGTTATTTTGAGGGTAAAATCAAGGAAAGAATAACGTATTAATAAAGAAATTTATGATTGTGGGGATTTAGGAATTATATGTTGAGACCAAGAGACTGCCAGATTAGATAGGTACGGTGAAGTGCAACAACCAGTCAAACGATTGAAAAAAAAACCAAGTCTTTTCTCTCACCCGGATTTAAAAAATTATTTATTAATACGCGAACTTGTATTTTTATTATATTTTCTAATTTATTGGGGTCTTTCGAACCGTGCAAATTTCGAGACTTCGCCTTTTCCTCTTTGTGATTTTGCATAAAGTAATACTGTACTAACTGTGATTCAGCTGAAAGTCAAATCAACGATTAGAAATCTCACTTGATCATTTATTTTACATTTCCAATAATAATTAAAACTCTTTCAGTAATTAAAAACGCCTGTTTCTTCTTTTGTAAAATATACGTATTCTCTTGTAAGAATACATAATTTACTTAACATTCTGCTGAGTGGTTTTTTATAAAATACTTTATATAAAATATAAAAGTATGGCTTAGTAAATGTAATTTTCTAGAAGCAAATAAAAGGTATACATAAAATATTACTTAATGAAAATTGAATATTATATGTTCGTTGGAATACACAATAAGAACTACTAATTAAGTAGGGATTTTTTATTCTAAAGATCATTTCTAATTTTCCTAAAACTTCTTTAAAAAATCCGTAGGCGCAGTAGAATCAGAATCAATAATTTTACATGCGATTATCATTTCGGTGTGAACCTGATCCATAAAAATCTTTCTGATTATGCATGTCTCATAAACCTGAAACGCACCGAAACGTTGAAATGCATAAATTAAAACCCATTTACTACACCTGAAACATTGTTCTGTATTAAAAATAGTGTAATTATATTTCCAAAAAATGCATGATATTTATTATCGTATCTAAAAAACCATATTCTAAAACCACATTACCAATAAAAGGAATATACACGAAAAATATTTATGTAGATGAGAAACCAGAACAAATATAATTGGATAATTCTTTGTGCTTCTTTTATCAGGATAAAAAATATTTTATCTTTACAACGTTCTTCATCGGACTAGTTAAATATTTATATTTACTAACAGTAGATTTAAGAAAGAAAAACGCCAGAAATCCTGATAGAGCGTTTTTAGATCTTTGAAAATCTTTTTATTTGAATTCCTAAAAACGCTGGCAAAAACCACTCTTGTGAAATAAAACAAAAAAGTTTAAAAAAATGAATTAAAAGTCTCAAATAGAATGTAATACTGTTCTGACTAGTCTCTGTCAGAAACATCAGTGAAGCAAATTATCGTCAGTGGAGATATACAAGTTAATGTACTGTGTAATCAGTAAATAGTTAGTTAATACACTGTAATAGTTAAGTTAATGGTCGTCATGATTATTCGGCCAACAGTTAGTTCACTTGAATAGTTTCCTCTATTACTTGCTGTGAAGGAATAATTCAATAACACTAATGAAACATTATTCCGTATTTTTGATTTCGTTTGTATTTAGTTTTGTTTGAGTTATTTTTTTATACTTCTTATTTATCAATTTTTCGCAGAAAATTAATCTTTCCGATTGCAAAAAAATAGTTGTCAGATAGATATTAAACATTGTATTATTTATTATGTTGTTATGAAATTAAGGTTGCTGTGTAAGAAAATACAAAAATATACGGCAGGTTACTGTTAACAAACAGACTGACAAAACGAATAAACTAGTATACTGAAGAAGTATTTGAATTATACCCTTAAGGTTTTGCTGAATCATTATATTTTAACAAGTTTAATGAAAAACATATTTAAATCAAGAAAGAGAGTGGGGAGAGATTGAAACATTTATCAACTTCTCTTAATTCAAACAAATTGCTCATAATAATAAATGCAATTTTAGTCACAACGAAAATAATAATAACAACAACAATAATAATAAAGACTATAAAAGATAAACCATTTATTTTTCTTTAAATTCTGACCTTTTAAAGTCTGCGTAAAAATAAACCAAGCAGCTATCAACAACTAGAATCCCTTCATTTGGAGCAGACATCAGTATATAGTAACTTTAAAAAAATTGAAAATTATTTATTATTTGTTGGTTTTTAGCGATTTTTTGAAGCGGGTTTTTAAAATTTAAATTTAACTTTTTTATTCTTTCTCATCTTAAATCCAGATACGCTACTCCACTCGTTTAAAATAAGAAAGTTCCTAAGTAACCCAAAAATAGTATTATTGTAACAGTAATCCTGTTGCAATGGTCCTGTTGCATTATTACAGTAACAGAACCAGTGTAACCGACCAGGGTAACGGATTTCTTCCAATTAAAAAGAAAGAAAGAGAAAATAGTAATGAAAAGAAGGATCTAGAAGAACTAAAAAGGGATTCTTTTCTCAGAGTAACAGTTTCGTTCAACAATCTGTTCTTTCTAATAAAGACAACGGCACCTCCAAAAGCGGTTGCTGGACCAAACGGTTACCGGACCTGAATAAAAATTTATAGAAAAACGTAAGGACGCGGACGATGAAAATTAATATTCGAGTTCGACGCGTTTGCGGTGACGGCGATATTAGTAAGCGTGTGGTAATGAGTGAAGAGTACGTCATGAGCATTCCATTATGGATTGTGGGTGAATGCAGGAAGTTGTTTAGTGTGTTATTGGTAAACAGTAGAGAAAGCGACAGTATTCTATTCATTCATAAAGCGTAGGGTAGTTTTATTGTAAACAGTAAAAGTAATGATATATGCAAAAAGTGAATTGTATAAACTTAAGACAGTGCTATTATTATCTTGTTGTTAATGCAATATTAGTTTCTATTGGTCAATGTGATGTATTTAATAAATGGGTTCGAATTGTGATCTTTATAATAATTTAATTGTCATTTAATGGATTTTTATCTTTTTGTTGCAATTATAATTTTTACTATTCTAACTGTCATATGTTTATTATTATTATTAATATACTATATTTACAGTAATAAATTGTATTTATAAAAAATGTTTAGTTGTTAGTCTCGCTATATCCTGATCGAACCGCGAATACGTCGACGGCAACACAAAAAAAAATTCACAGAGATGAGTAATGAGATTAGTACTGAGATAAAGCGTCTGTCTCTCTCTAATTAGTAAGTTTGTAATAGTATTTACTTCAAGTTTTTCTACCCAAGTTTATTAAGAAAACACCTGAATAACAGAATGTAACCTAGTTTTTATGTACTTCCTCATAAAAATCTAATACTAAGCACTGATAACGAAAAATAAATATTCAAATCGTTTATGTAGACTGTGTTTTCTGTCTAAAATAAACTAAAACTAAAAAGAAAACAAAAAAAAGTTAAAATTAAAATAAATTAAAAAAATGAAAATTTTAATTTAAAATAAATAATGTTAGTCACAAAAAAAATAATAATAAAGACTATAACAGATAAACCAATTATTTTTCAATTTTTCTTTAAATAATAAATCTTATTAATGGGGTTTAATCCTAATGTTATCTGAAAGAAACAAGTTATTGATCCACCAAAAGAACTTCCTTTGCAAAGTAAACAAAAGCATTATCGATGTGCGTTACTTTAATAAAAAGTAAGAGCTGAACGTACCCACCGGGTTGGTCTAGTGGTTAACGCGTCTTCCCAAATCAGCTGATTTGGAAGTCGAGAGTTACAGCGTTCTAGTAAAGCGAGTTATTTTTACACGGATTTGAATACTAGATCGTGGATACCGGTGTTCTTTGGTGGTTGGGTTTCATCAATTAACCACACATCTCAGGAATGGTCGAACTGAGAATGTACAAGACTACACTTCATTTACACTCATACATATCATCCTCATTCATCCTCTGAAGAATTATCTAAACAGTAGTTACAGGAGGCTAAACAGGAAAAAGAATGAGCTGAACGTAACATAAAAAAAAATCATATGTGGATTGAGTTGAGGTGTCCCCTATTATTGAGTTTGTTATAAAAAACTGTCGAAATTATTAACCGCTACTTCAATAACAATTCATTATTCTAAAAATTGTTTTGACGTAGTTATTAAATAACAATCAATTGTTACATAATTTCTCATGTATACAAATATATTATACTAGGCCCAGCCAGTGTACGAGCTTGTGACGTCTCGAGCAGACTGCGTAGTACTACTCAGCTTGTAAACATCAACTCCGCATATCATATCGAAGTATTACTTATTATCATATTGTACTCGGTAATAATTATCATGTTTACATTTACTAATTATGTAATATACGTAATTAATTCTTTTATAACCTTGGTTTGGACTAAATTATTAATTTTAATAATAAGCAAAAGTTTACTTGAATTTTTTTCATGCATCTAATTCAAACTTCTAGCAAGTTCACCGTCCTCACTAAACGTATCACTGTCACTTTCATTTTCACTATCAGAGTCTACACGTATAATATAACGTTCTGTCATTTCATCTATCAGTGGTTCCAATTTTTCATACTCTTTTTCAATATTTTTTACTTTTTCAGTATAGGGTTTCCAGTCATCTTCATACATGGAATTAATTTTCTCCGCAGATAATTTTTCAACATTTGTGAAACAAAATGTCGTTATGACTCGCCACACGTCTTTTTAAGGCTGACCATACCGTCTCAATCGGATTCAAATCAGGATGGTACGGTTGGAGTCTAAGAACACAATGCCCATGTTTTTTAAAAGTTCATCCAAGTGATATTTTTGTACTTTAGTTTTATAAATTTACTAATTCATATAACTGGTTTAAGCATTTTTAAACTGTACGGAATGTGAGTTTCCTCCAGACAATCGGTCATATCCTTTCTTTTTCTGCTGGAGTTAGAATTTGGCGCTTTATCAATACCGGTATTGTGTTAAGGGGCGTTGTCAACAACTTCTACTGACATTAGTAGGAGATTTGGAATCAATTTTTCACCCGCCCATTTCATGAAATTGCCTGAATTCATATTGTCATGATAGTCGCCACTTTTCTAACTGGCTTTCCATGGCGTTCCGAATAAAACCAATTTCTCCTCCAGTAAAAATTACTATTAGACGGTCACCTTTATTAATCGGCACATGAAGTCCCTCAACAATACCATCAGACATCGTCAAACAATGCGAACTTAAAATATACATTTCATCCAAATAAACAACTGTAGCATTGCTTTGTCTGTACTTAGCATTGCCTGCAAATATTTAATTCTCTACCACCTGATATCGGATTTATCAATTAAAAGTTTTCAGTTATTTTCAGCTTTACTTCATTTGCAGCCTAACTCTTTCAAAGTAACAGCTAAAGTTGATTCACTGTCTTTAAAATCAATAGATGACTGAAGTTCTTGCCTTATATTTTTTAAAGTAGGTGATTCATTCTTCTTTGAGTGAAATTCTTTAATTGTTCTTTTAACTACACCTAAATCAAAACTATCCAGTCTACTGACAGGTTTCGAACATAGTTTATACGTTTTCGATGTGCTGAAAGAATACGATTGGGATGTTGATTGAAAAATCATGTCTTTCTTTTCTACTCTGAATTTTTGAACCTGTATTCTTGATATCCCACAAGTAGCAGCAGTTCTTTCTTTGTATTATTGAATGCCAATTATATTTGTCATCAGTTAATTTACCTACTTTTAGAGCTTCTTTCTTCATAAAATCATAAGCATTATTGATAATTTCACGTACTTGACTCCTACGTTTTTTTTCTTAACTACGGGTTTAAATTCTGCCATAACAAACCGCACTAATAACAAACGAACAAAAATTAAACAAAAAATAATATGTTACAAGAGATTTGCGAAAAACAATGAGTAATTATAAAATAATGTGACTGTACAAAAACGCTATCCGATTACCTTCACTGAACACGCTATAAACTGGACTAAAGTTTATTTCTTTATACAGACATTGTGTACTACGAATGACAGATCTAAATATAATCGTGATAGATCTAAATATAATCATCATTTCAAACTGCATGTATAAATTTTTGTAGGCCTGTACATAATACCAATCAGAGTCATTGATTGTTATTTACAAGATCGAGTCATTAAGCATTTTTATAAATGTAATCATGTAATTCCAGTATATTGAGTTGTAATCATGTATACAGGCGCCCGTATTGTTTAAGACGAAAAGTGAAATAAAAATAACAATTAGGCACAAAATAATGTTTTGGAAAACAATAATATGAGATGTCAGCACGTGACGTCACAAGCTTGTAGATTTGCTGGGGTAACTATATTCATTGTTTCTAAATTATATAGAAAGTTTTCAGTTTGTTTTGTATGTATTTTCTTTTTATATGTTGAATCTTTACTTACTAATGCACCGACTTCGGAAACCTATTTCTTTTGATTTATAAAAAAGATTCGTCTGATGATACCGTTGTTAGGTTTTCCCAGACTTTAAGGATACGTTTTAACAAAACATATTAAATGAGAAATTACTTTGTCTATAGTACAGAAAATGGGTTTTATTGCCGTTTCTTAATATTGGACTGTTATAATTAATTCATATATGGTCTTGATGTCCTTTTAAGATTTAAAAAAAAGTTTCACACCAAAATTCAAGAAACTTATTCAGAAAATTAATGGCTAACAAATATTGCAGTTATTATATTCCAGAGGCCTAAATTCGCATCTCGTATGTATATCTTAAGTTATTTGTATACAGTCTTTTATTTTTCTTTAGATACAGAATCCTAGGCCTTTTTTGCTTCATACCAATGGCTACTTGTCAAATTGGCAGCGTTTATCAGAGTACTCCATACTTTACATAAAAGAATGTGAAAAATAAAATACCTTCAAAAACTTTTTTAAATAAACTTATTACTTCAGAGAAAAAATGAAAATAAGAAACATGAAAAGAAGAAACGGTAAAATTACGTGTAAAAAGTTTAAACCAATAAAACTACCACCCATTTTTATAACTTTTTTTATACCTGCATACATAAGATGATACGAATTAATAATATCATTGAACCCGATTTATCATTGAAACCGATAGTTATTATACTTCAAAAAAATAACAAGCAAATCTCGAGCAAAGCACACAATAAAAAGATTCTAACATAAAATCCGGTGGTAGATTTCTGTTTACCGATTTATTTTCTATTCTAATTATTGTTTTTATACTTCAGTGATTAACGGTAATTTAAAAAAAAAGATTATTACTATGATAATCAGAGTTACTATTTTATTTTACAGTTTACTATGTTATTATCCAGAAATTAATTGGAACGTTTTATTTAAAACAGAATCCACTTTAACTTCTTGTATCCCAGCTAAAAATATTTTTGAGGTCTTTTTTAATTAGAAAGAAATTTGAAAAACGTTTTTCTTGCAAGCGAGGAGTAAAATCCACCCATTACTTAGCTAGCTACTAACCTGTCAACTAAACATTTTCCTGTCTACCTGTCTACCTGTATAATGTATTAAAGCTGATTACCCTCAAATAGATGAAGAATTATCCATGAAATCCTCCTCATATGAGGAGGATTTCATGGATAATCAAACTATTTCATATGTCATCAAACGGATGAAGCGTTATCTTCGTATTGTTATAAAGTTCGTGCTAAGTTTTATTAATTACAATTTAATACTTTGCAGATTAAATTCTGTATTTAATTTTGTTTATTTGTGTAGAAGTTAGAAAATTAAAACATTCAAGGAAATTTAAGATAAGTTATTTATTTTTATTATTCAGTTGCAATAAAAACATTTATTTATGCTTTTCAAGATTATAATAAAAAAAAAATTGGTTTCAGTAATTAATCTAAAACTAAAACAAATGTTTAAATAACGCTTACGGTAGATCCAATTTTGAATGTGTAGGTTCTTGTTTTACCACGTGCATAAATAGCATTTTGTTAAAAAAAAGAGCCTTCTACATTGTTTGAAGATCAGTGAACTTCAACCCAGTTTTTAGATTACATGGATTACATGATCGCTGATAAGCAGTTTTTGATACTGCATCCCATGATAAACACGCAAAAAAATGCAGTTACTTTTATTTGTTTCTATAAAACTTTAGCTTAGAGTTTACTTTTTAACATATCTTATTAATAAAAAAATAAAAAATCCGCAGTAAATAAAGAAAATTGTAGAAAAATAAAAACGATTTTTCCTTTTTTTAAATCAAATGTCAAAAAGGAAAAGAAATTACGTAAGTGCAGTATAGAATTAAAAAATATATTAAAGATTTTATAAGAAAAATAATGGTTGTACTAAAAAATTTTAAATGATAAAAGAAAAAAATAAAGAGGAAACGAGAGAGTGAAAGAAGCCTTACATACTAAGCATTTATGGTGACGAGTGCTAAGCAGCATTCACAAGAAAATGCTTTCAAATTATTATAAAATGGGTAAATGTTCACATCTAATTTATAAATTAGGCTCTAGGTTCTGATAAAATGAGAATCAACGTTGAAGATCCCGTTTCTTTGTAATGAAAACAATAAGTACGAGTTCTGTCTACACATAAGGTTATTTGTTTTTACATTTGAAATATTTTCTGGTCTTAAAACACCAAATAAAGATAGTAGTGTCGATGATTCATCTCATTTTTAAATAAATATTTAAATTTTCATAAATTTTATTTTATACGGTCCTGTTATTTCAATCCAGAATAAAAAAAACGCCAAGATTCCAAATGCTTACTACCTGTTGTGACTGGATCATTGACTGTATATTTAAACACGTCATATATTCTTGCAATTCAGCATTGGACATAAAGCTCCGATATTCGTTTTGTAGAGGTGAATATATTCTCTTTCGTCAGGGTTGTTTTTTAATTTAATTTCATGAACTAGTTTCAGGAAATCTAAATGGGCTATATTATTTTAATTGCTGTTTCAGTACTGGGAACATTTACACATGGGTTATTGGATGGTACGTAATCATATAATCGTAGTCCAATTAAATTAACTGAACCATTTTTTACTGATAACTATTGTATCATAGGTTCCAAACCTATAATAAATTATAAAAACCAATTTTCCCCGCCCCAACTAGTAATCTTACCTCCTTCGACGGGTTGGTTACTTTGTTGCTACAATATGGTGAATGTTAAGGTGGATGATGTAGCTACGATATGGTTAAATGGACATGAAGCAATAAGTTACCTTTAAATCTTTAGTTTTTTGGCCTTGTTCTGACTGATAAAAATATTTATGAGACGATCAGGCCATCCATGAAACTTACATATGCAACTCGACATAGCCCTGATATACTTTGGAATACACATTTCTCATCGGAATGGAGAGTGTAACAAATAATGTTGGTCCCAAAAGAAGGAAAACCTGTAGAAGATATATCTTCGTATAGGCCTATCAGCCTTTTGCATAATTATCGAAGATCTTTGAGAGGCTATCCCTCGGACGAATTAGATCTATCTTAGTAGAAAGTGTCGTTATTCCTGACCACCAACTTGATTTTCGGAGTGGTCACTCTTTCTTTCTTTTTTGTTTTAGCCTTCGAAACCACCGTAAATTATTACCTCAGAGGATGAATGAGGTTGGTATGTATGAATGCAAATGAAGTATAGTCTTGTGTAGTCTTGTACAGTCTCAAGTCGACCATTCCTAAGTGGCACCTTAGCATTGAACAAATTTATAGAATTTTTGATGTCATCAGCAGTTGTTTAGAAAGGAAGGAATACTTCTCGGCGGTTGTTCTTTTTATCCAACAGGCTTTAGATAAGGTATGATTGTCCTGCCTGCTGAGAAAGCTTAAAATGAGCCTGCCGCAACCATATTATTTGATATTAGGCAATTACCTTGATGGACGATTCTCACAGGTTAAATATGAACAAGAGTTATCATATTTTTTTGATACGAAATCGGGGGTTCCGCAGGGTTCAGTCTTGGGCCCGGTTTTGTATTCAATCTACACTGCTAATCTTCCTAAGAATAAAAATATCATTTTTGCGTCCTTTGCTGATAACCCAACGATTATGGTGGTTGATGATAACCCAAACATTGGGAGAAACATGGAAGGTACATGTTAATACTGAAAAGTCGAGTCATGTGATATTTGCGATAAGGAGTTCACATCCCTCATTCGTACAACTTACGATACCTAGTACTTCATTTAGACTGCAGCCTAACATGGGGAAATTACGTGTGAGAAAAGAGAAAGCAATTAAATATCAAGCTTAGGGTGTTAAACTGCTTACTAGGAAGGAGGTTGTGTTGTCGGTAAGTAACAAACTGTTGTTGAATAAGGCATTTTTAAAGCCAATTTGGGTCTACGGGATACAACTTTGGGTTACGGCAAGCATTTCGACATCATCCAAAGGTTTTGGAACAAAATGTTGAGGAACATATCTGAGGTGACATAGATGCAAAGAACAAAGAGATCAACAATTAGTTAGAGCTGCCATTTATTCGTGAAGAAATTCAGAGTTAAGCTAAGTATATACTGAGATGTATGGTTAATTAAAACCCAACCACCAAATACCTCCGGTTTCCACGATCTAGGGTTTGAATACTAGATCGTGGATACCGGTGTTCTTTGGTGGTTGGGTTTCAATTTACCACACAACTCAGGAATGGTCGACCTGAGACTTTATAAGACTACACTTCATTTACACTCATACATATCATCCTCTGAAGTAATCCTGACGGTGGTTCTGGAGGCTAAACAGAAAAAGAAAAAAGAAAAATTAAGTATATACTTAAGCTTAATATACATGAAAATTATCTGACTGTTAAGCTACTGGATAACAGTGAGTATGTGAGATAACTGAAAGAAAAGGTTGCATGTGTTGTATCTTGAGACTGTTGGGCGGTTAATGTTGTATTCTCTTTGTTTTATGAACAATGTTATGTTAACTAATTATCCTTTTTGCTCTGTTTCATTACTTATTGATTTATGTGTACTTTGTCACGGACTTTATGTAGATTGTTACGTATATTTTATTCGTTATACATTTATTGGATTTTTCTTTGTTCAGAGTTTTATTTTATTGTCTTGGGAGGTATACCTGGACACTTCTGTTTCACGTCATTGTCACATTATACCATCTATATATATAAAAATGTTAAGTTCGTTTGTGTACGGCTTCAAAAACTCAAAATGTTTTGTACCGATTGAGCTCAAATTTTAGCACGATATATAACCCGCATCAAAGATTGTTTTCATCTATTTTTAATAAATCTATCTATCTATTTTTATTTTGTACATTTTTAATTTGGAATTGTAAACAAAGGAAAACCAATCAGATCAATGCAAGATGGCCGCTGTCAAACGCAACAACCAAATTTCTTCGAATTATATTTAACAGCTAAAACATCTGTATTTTATTAAAAAAAAAAAAACACGATAAAAAAAATTTTAGCACGATATATAACCCGCATCAAAGGTTGTTTTCATCTATTTTTATTTTGTACAGTTTTTTAATAAATAAGAGGCTAATAAATCAGATGGAAATGTAAGCAAAGTAAAACCAATCAGATCAATGCAAGATGGCCGCTGTCAAACACAACGACCAATCACAAAGAGCCTTTATGGCCGTTGCCAATGTAAACAAAATCACAACTGATTAAGTAAAAAATTTCTTTGAATTATATTTAACAACTAAAACATCTGTATTTTATTTTTTTTAAAAACAAAAAAAAACACCAAAACAAAAAGAAAAGCCACCAAGAAGGATGACTGACATTAAATAAATTAAAACACCCAACTTTCTTATAGCCCAGATAGACTTAAGACTATGAAAATAAAAAAAGTCGAAATAACCAGACACAGAAAATAATATCCCTACATAATGACCAAAAAATCCTTTGTTTAGTTATTTTTTTATATATATATGACCAAACAATCGTTTTTTGGTCATTTAGCGTTCTTTGCTCTGTAAAAGCAAAGAACAAAATTCACAAATAGTAACACTGAAACCACACAACTAAGTATTCGTTTTTTTTGTTTTTTCTAACCTCCGAAACCACCGTTATGCATTGCTTCAGATGATGACATGAATGATTTGTAGCGTATGAAAATGCCATGCCTGACCGGGATTCCAACTCGGAACCACCGGATTAAAGTCCGAGACGTTACCACTCGCGCCACGGAGGCCAGCAAACATATTCGTTAGGAGCCGAATAAAAATACGACTTACCAACATGGCGTTGTGTGTCAAACCAATTTTATACGGACTATAATTACTTTTAATACGCGAAACCCTTTGCAATGATTGAACATTAACTTAAACCTCTTCAAAAATTATTCCTTTTGAACGAAGCCACATTTTGATATCATTGTTTTTCTATAACACGGCTGGAATTCTTTTCGTTTAATGATAAGAAGCGTTGTCGAAGACAATAACCGAATTCTCTTCCAAAGGACATAATACACCGCTAAACTATTTCTAAATAATTCAAATTCGTGTAATTTTTTTAAGAATCGCGTTTTTGTTTTCTTTGGAGACCGTAATTCATTAGTAGATTCATACTCGAGAATCACGTTGTACACTGAAGCAGCACAACTTCTACTTACGTTAGCAATTTATTAACATCTGAAATCAACGCCGTTTGATTTTTCTGTAATTTGTAAGCATTACTCTGCTTTTGTAAGCATTTAAAATGATGTGTTTTTTCGCACGACTTAAGGGCTTTTTTTCGCAGCCCACAAATCTTTATATATAAAAATGTTAAGTTCGTTTGTGTACGCTTCAAAAACTCAAAATGTTCTGCACCGATTGAGCTCAAATATTAGCACGATATATAACCCGCATCAAAGATTGTTTTTATCTATTTTTCGCATCAGTCACATACCCGCGACCGCGAGAAAACAGTTTTTTTAACGGTCAGCTGTGTACCAGTGACCGCGCCATCTGCCGGAAGCGAGGGGAACACTCGCCATACTAGCTAACGATAACCGCAGTCACATGTGAAACAATACCTGTTCCCAATTACATTGTTTATTAACAAACAAAAAAAAACGTATCCACTTGCATCTGATTCAGATTATTATACAATCTGAATTAAATATTCACTTTAATCGAGGTACTTTTGTGTGATCGTGTCGTGATTGAGCTGCGCCTTTCACCAAGCTCTGAATTTATTAGAAAACGACCAACAGTGGGATATATATATTAATGACGCGTGCAACACTGCACATGCAAACCAAATTCGCGCATTATTCGCAATTATATTTACCGTTTGCTTCCCTTCATCTCCCACAGAGTTATGCGAAAGATATCGATCGCATATGGCAGAGGATATTTTGCATAGAGTACGCCTAGAAAATACCAATATGACCATGGAATTTACAGAAGGCATTTACAACGAAGCATTGATAAATATTGAAGACAAGTACTTAGCTATTGCAAATAAAGTTCTTAGTCAATTGGGAATGCCAGCACCCACCCGAGCTGCGATTGCTTCATTTGATGTGGATTTACGCCGTGAACAGAGTTACAACATTGGTGATCTTCAGTCATATGTCCAATCAAACATTCCCAAATTAACGCGTGAACAGAAAGGCATTTATGATCGCATAATGCAAATGATAAATGACGGAGTTGGGGGGACCTTCTCTTGGATGCGCCAGGAGGAACTGGGAAAACATTCCTCATTAGATTGATTCTAGCAACGGTTCGATCAAAAAATGACAATTATCCTGTTGCGGAATATTAATCAGCCAAAACTCTGCAACGGCACGCGACTTGCAGTTAAGAAATTGATGAATAACGTAGTGGAAGCAACGATTTTAACGGGGCCTTTCAAAGGTGAAGATGTTCTCATTCCTCGAATACCCATAATCCCGACCAATACACCATTTTAATTTAAAAGATTACAATTCCCAATTCGATTGGCATTTGCAATCACAATCAATAAAGCTCAAGGTCAATCTTTAGAATTGTGTGGTTTATATTTAGATGCGGATTGCTTCTCACATGGGCAACTGTATGTTGCGTATTCCCGAGTCGGCAATCCAGATAGTCTTTATATCTACGCAGACAGTGGAAAAACAAAAAAATATTGTATATCCACAAGTATTGCAAAATTGAACTTCTATGAAACGTATGCTTTGTTTTGTTTCTCATATCTCATCCATGCAACCACAATGTGCCAAAGCGAAGCGTGGCGGGTAGAGCTAGTTTATTTATAATTTTGTTATTTGGGAAATTGATTGTAAAAAAAAAAATTTATATATAAATGTGAATTTATTGGAATGCTTTATACATTATTAAAAGAATTATATTTCCTTAGCATATATGGCTATTAAATTTATAATACATAATATTTAGTCTATAATATGACTGAAGGTTTGTTGTGTTGTTAATTCCTTCAATTGTTACCCGAGTATTTTTTATTAACGTGTTGGTAAATCCAACGATTCTTTACAGAGTAACGTGTTTTTAGTAAATCTGAATCAAAATAAATTAGTTTTTTACTAAGGTATCTTTAATACAGAGTGAATGAAAATGAAATGAAATAAAAATTAATATATTTTAGACAGAAACAACATTCGAGTATTCCCAAAGCCAAGTTCATTCACCTACCAAACATTACATAAAATAATTCATTTTAAAACTGTATTCAATGATACGAAATACTTAAGCTATAATTATAAAAAAAATTAGGTAATAAGATTTTTATATTTGTTTTCTTTAAAATTATTCTAATAATATAATTTTGGTTGTTTCTGTGTATCTGTTCGAGTATTATTTCTGTCGTTTCACTAAGCTGTAATTTAGTTTAAATTGAATAAATAATAACAGCTGCTAAGTTGAAAATACTTTGGTGGATAATTTTATGTTTGACTGGCATAATCTGCATCCTTACAATATGATTTTTTTTTATCTAGTAGAAAAAATAATACTTTATGATAGATGATAATTACTCGATAATTTTACTGTACTTAGATCATTTTTACTATATTGAAATAATCCTAGTTGTTTTAGTACGGTATTATGTAAGGTTTTTGTTATCTCTGATGTAGATTCTTTAAAAATCTTGGTTGTTATGTTGGAAAGTTATATTTTCTTAGAATCGGTTCCCTTTTCTTTTTTATACATAATGGTATTTTGATCATGATACTTTGATGGTATAGTAAAGCGGAACTATTTAAAAGCAACTGTATAAAGTATAAATGAGCATGATATTCTCTGAAAATCGGAAAGTAAAATAAATACTGGACTTTTAAATCTATATGTTAACATAGATAATTAACAATTATAAATGGGAAGATAACCCTAAAGTTAGAAGATGTTCGGAAGATAGGAAAGAAGAGAAACAGAATTCTGGCAGGTATCAATGGGTAATTAATTTAAATAAAATCAGAAGAATGAATAATATTTTTTTTAAGGGCGGAAAACCAGAAAGTAATAGGGCTCGAGAATCAAATAGGAAAAAATTAATCTCTTTTGAAAACAAACGTGAAAGTTATTACTGTTTAATCCAGATTCAAGGGGAACCCCCTTGAAATGTAGTGATGGTGAAAACTGGAAATGTATGTAAAATAAATAAGAAATATGTAAAACTATGTAGTTTACTAAACTAAATTCACACATCACTATATTGAAATATCACAGATTTTTTTTTTTTACTAGGAATGCCTTTCTAGAAAGAAATATTGCTTATTAACAATACAGTATCAAAAATAAAACTGAAAAATAAATTAAGATGATGAAAGGATTAAGTCATTGCAAAATAAAATGAAAATCTGACGGTAATACCATATAGTGGAAGGAAAAGAAGGGAAAATAGTTGAGTGGAGAGGAGGAGGTATTTTGGTCGTTGTAAAAGAAAAGAAAGAAAGAGCTAAAAATTTTATTAAAAATATTTAGTAAAAAATATTCGAATACGCATTATAAAAGTAAATACATAGCCCAAGGAATAATGAGAGGAAACTTTGGGAAATAAATTTAAAATGCGTTTGTACCAAAGTTGATGTCTTTATGAAGGCAGGCATGACAAAAATACTGCTCAAAATATTAAATTGATAATTTATTACTAAATCAGAATTTTACAGATCTCTGATAATATTCTTTTAAGAACTGTCAATAATAATAACTTCTCATAATTTCTAGGCAGGATAGATTTAAATAAGTACTCATTCAAATTGTTAAATATTCTACAATTACTATTACCATGAAGAAAACTTGAATAAATAATAAATTTTACAAATACGTATCCGACATTCCATGAAAACCAAATACTGACAGATTATTAAAGACGATAAAATGGAAATATCGAGAACAGTTAGTTCAATATCAGCTCAGTTGCAGAAAACAATGGTTGCAATTTATATTACACATATAACTTGCTGCAGAGCCATGCCGTAGGCACGCTCTCCACAGCGAGGCGCTTCGAGCGGATTGCCCTAGTGGGCGGCGTCTCGGAATGGCATTATTAGTGGTCCAAAATTGATTACCTCTTGTGCAAACATATTTAAGCTGGAAGCTTAAATATAAATTAATTTATATATTATATTCAATTTACGAAACAAATTATCGTAATACGAAACTAACCTCCCTTGACACAATAACAAAAGAGAAATTGCCTTCAAAATCAATAAATCGGTAAGGAGGGTAAATAGGATTCAAAATTATTCTAATTTTTATTATTGTTTACCATTTGTATTAACCTATGTGTTTTGCCTAGGTTTTGGTTATAGTTCATTATTTTATGAAGAAAATCAATCACATAAATAAAAAAATATATTATTAATATATATTTCGCATATATATCGATATCTCGGATATATATAATAATATAACATTTATACACCTGACCGCCACAAGACATGTACTAACGAATCGGGATTTTCCTCTAGTGATCGGTACATTCCGGTACTAAGCTAAGACACACCAATACACACACACACACACACACACACACACACACACACACACACACACACACACACACACACACACACACACACACACACACACACACACACACACACACACACATGCAAATTCCCTTTAGTAGGTAAGATAAATCGATAATGAATTTTAATTTGTGTAATTTATTTTTTAATCTATAATGAAAATATCTACCATAAAATATTATGAATGTAATTTTTGGGTAAACCTATTTAATGGTAATCTAATAAGTTCTAAATTTTTCAAGCAGATAGAGCTAAAGATAATTATTAAACAAATTATTCCAACTGGATCCAAGTGAGAAATTTATAAGCTTTATTTATCGGTGCGAACAAGGGTCTACTTGCAATTACTACAGAGTCAGTCTCAAGATTATTATAATTTTGTAATGCTATATCCGGAAAATAAATTGTTTTAAAAAAGAATTAATTATAGAATTTTTTATTTCTTCTGTTGTACAAAAATCAGTTTCAACTGTTAAGAACTTAAAAATGAATATCGGCTAATAACCTACGGATACATATGTCTGTAGTCATGCAATTTTTAAGAACTGAAATATCAAGTTGTATTATTAGTGTCAGGAAGATAACGTATTCTCTCTCACTTCACCTATATCCGAAGCACTCTGCACGCAATTTGATTGCCGGCTGATCATTAAAAATCAAATAAAAATTTATTAAGTTATGGATTTTCCAGGATGTTAATTTTTCATGAGAATTTAGTTAAATTCTAATTCTAAGTGAAAAATTAGTCTTCATTCCTGTCTTTTTTTACAATATCCTAATGTTTTCCTGGGTAAAATAGTTAGGAAATAAAATAGTTCCTATAACACGCTTTAATTTATTAAACCATTTATCAGAAAAAGAAATTGCAGCATTGCTCACATCATTACTATGTATTAATGTTAGCGCTTAGATAATAATTATTTATTATTGCATAGTAAGTTTCTTAATAAAATGGCCTTTTTTAAATATTTTTACTTTGCAGGAATAAAAAAGAGCCTTAATAGAAGAAAAAAAAAACAAATAAAACGGAAATGTAACTTGTTTATTTTCATTTATTTTCTGTGGAGGCGTATTGATGCTTATTAAAATTTCTTAAAACCAGTATTAAAAATATCTTCTTACTGGTGCGAGGGAGAGTTTGCGAGTAATCGGGCGGCTTGCAGGGTGTTTGACAAAACTTATAAGTCCTAATTAGCATACAGAAAGGTGCCTCCGAACTTTTGAATATAACTTCTGTAATCATGTTGTTTTCCGTAAACCTTTCTTCGTAAAATACTGGTGATTTCCTTCATTCCACATCTTTCTTAAGAACTGAAAAGCCTATTTTTACCATAATTCTGCATCTAATAAAATGAGGCATTTTATTTGACTTATAAATTAACAGGTTGGCTACGGACACATCAGAGAGTACTTACTAGAAATGCTTTGAGAAATTATTACCTTCTCACGTGTATTTAAAATATGGGAGAAGTACAAAAATATGTTACAGTATGGGCCCCGTACTGTAAACTTGCGTTTACACTACCGGTACTGATTTTCAGCCAGAACAATGTTCTACGTTCTCGTAGTCGGGGCTCATAACAATCGGTGGCAGTTAGTCAACCTGCACGGTTGTAGAGATTTCAGCTTGTCAGCTGCGTAGTGTGTTACAGGAGGGCCATCTTCGGCAAAATAAGGACGTTACATTAGATGCTGGGTCTATATCCGTAGTTCTCGTGGCCAAATTTACTTTGCGATCCTCTGACAGGTTCGTGAAGCGATTTACTCCGACCTTGCCGGTGGTCCTGCATTAGGAGCTTCTTTGCCTTTGACTTTCAAGCGTGGTTGCATAAAAACAGGCAGCCTTGCTCGGAATAAATTTTCTAACCTTGTCTTGAGGTAGGTGATAGATTCATTCAAACTATTTGTAGTGCCTGGAAATGCAGTCGGTGTTTTTCTTGTGTAGCCTTAATGGAGCAGCAATCCAGGAGAGACTGCTTGATGTTTTTTCCAAAGATTTGGTAACCGGTGACTCCTTCCAGCCGAGAAGGTCATACTGCAGTTCTCCGCCGAAGCCGGGGGCTCTGTAAGAGATTCGGTGGTCTCCACGAGGAAGGTACCCTGAGCAGGAAGTTCCCGGAACAACGCCTTCATTAGTGTGGTCAAACTCTGGGTCAGTTGGTTTAGGACGGAGTGAGGAGATGCGGTCAGCGTGGACCAAGATCTCCTCCAAGATAGAATCGAGGATTTCAGTCGAGTTTCGACATTTAGTCGACTCATATTTGTCTGAGTGTTGTTTGATGATTGCTGAGCTGGCATTAAAGTGCGAAGGCCTCTAAGGCGCCAACCGAGCCCTTGTTGGGCTTCGTTTCACGACTATCGGGCAAGATGGACCAGGTTGCGGAGGGAATCAGGACTTCAAACCGCAGACGGGGAGGGTTCTGGGTGAAATCCACACTTCCTTTAAGCGGGCGGAGGAGAAGGTGAAAAAGCCTCTCTCCTTCACCACTGTAACTAATGTCGCTGGGCCTAAGAGGTTTAACCCCCCGCCACTAGTCCAGAGGCAGGCCGTTAAAATTAAGCGGATCACCGTCAAGGTGGCTCCGGTGGCTTCGTCATCGATGACGGAGCAAACACTATGAAAGATCCTGGATCCGTGGAGGGAAATGTTCTGAGTCTCCCGGGTCACAAAAACAAGGGACCATGGCGTTGTTTTGGAGGTGGTTAACGAGCAGCAGGCAAAACATGTGCTGGAGGCAGACGTTCTGGCAAAGAACGGACTGAGGGCTCAGTTGCTGGCTGAACGGAAGCCTCAGGATATTGGTATACAATTTACCGAGGGCAACGAGGGTAGAGGAGCCCGAAATCCTCAAGGCCATTCACAATAAAAATCCTGTGTTGGATATAACTGTCGAGGACTTCCTCAAGACGACCAGGGTGGTCCGGCAGGTGGGGAGGAAACAGGCCCCAAAGAGCCACACGATAATTAAGACCTCGGCTAAGATCCGGCAGGTCTTGGTGGCTGGTGGTCATTTGTTTTTGGGGAGAACTCATGTAGTCAACCAAGTCGAAGTCACCCGATGCTTTAAGTGTCAGGGCTTTGGTCACACCTCTCTACTTTGCAGAGCGCAGTCGGAGAAGTGTGGTCAAAGCGCCCTTGTTGATCACAGGGCAGTTAACAGTCCTAACAAGTCCGCTCCTGCAAAGTGCTCTGCCTGTGCCTTGAAGAAAAATTTTGACACCGGACCCTGGACACCGGGCCGGGAGCAAGCAATGCAGGTCACATGACATACCTCGGGTGAAGGCTGTCAATAATACAGCGTATGGGGAAGCCTGCACTGGGGCAAGCTTTCGAGGACGGACGCCATTATGTTGAGCGCCTGGGAAAATTAAACCTGCAACATTCCCGGGCGGAATGTCTCAAGGCTTCACCAGTGAAGCCTCAAGGCTTCACTGGTGAAGTCTCTTCAAGTCATGAGGATCCTTGAAGAGTACAACCTTGAGCTCTTCTTGGTCCAGGACCCGTATACGGTCGGGGATATGGTGGCCGGCTTCCACGAGGTTGATTTTATTCATTCTCATGGACGGCCAATGTCTCCGATAGTAGTCGGCTTGGACCCTTTTGGTGTCTTCTGGAAGCCCTATTTATCTGATGAGCGGTTCACCGTCGTGCAAATCGAGGGGTACGCTCGATGTCGTACTGGTGTCGGGTTACTTCCAGTTTGGATGGAGTACCGCCGACTTGCTGGCGAAGTTGGGAGGGCCTACCGAACACCAGAACGCTAGTTGCTCGGGACGCTAACGCCAAGACTTTTGCCTAGGGATCACCACTCACTTACCTCAGAGGCGCTGATCTCAAACTATTCGTGGAAGCCACAGGAACCTCTACTTGTTTAAGAGAGGTAGCACAACCGCCGACTTTCACTTGTGAACTGGGGGAAAGTTACATCGTCGTTACCTTGGTGATGGACCAACTGCTTAGAAGTACAAGTAGTTGGACTATCTGGGCTCAGGCCAGAGTGAGCGATCATAGGCTTATAATCTATGAGATTGCTTACGGAGGCGGTCTAAGAGCTCCAGATTCGACCAAAGCCGCCTGGATCAGGACAGGCTGCAGCGCGAGAGCGCAGCTGCACTAAAGGGTTTGGGATGGCGCTTGGAGCACAGGGAGGAGGTGGAATTGTTGGCTGAACGATTTGGCCGATCCATCAAGACTGGTTGCGACAGGGTTCTACGGCGGCCTAGGCCAACGGACGGAGTTCTGTGTTGTAGCCAGTCCGCTGATTGAAGAGGGACCGGAGCTGTCCTGACCTCTGAGGCCCTGAGGGACCGTCTGTTAGTCGCAGGCGGAAAATTCGGGAAAAGTGGTGGTTTTCTGACCTCAGCGTGTTGCGCGCAAGGGTTAAATTTGCTAGAAAAAGGTACCAGCGCTGCAGTAGCATCGATGATGCGCGCGCAGAATACCTTCAGATTACCGGCGTGTTCGAAGAAAATATGTTCATGCCGTCAAGGAAGCCAAACTCAAGTGTTGGTAAAATTCCATGCGCGAATTACAGGGCAGCCCCTGGCTGCTTGCAAAGTCATGTTACCGGCCAAAGCCATTGGACGTTCTGTCCAGTTTTTAATGCGATTTTAGTTGTCAAGGATACACTTTAACATGTGTGGCACTTGCCGGGCATTCCTGGATACTCTGTTTTCAGATGCTCCGGAGGGAGAAGCAGAAGTCGGCGTTAGGGCAGGCATGCCACCATTCCCTAATGTGCAGGCTGTGGATCCCTTTCATACAGACCGAGTGGTTTCTCTAATGATACTGAGAAAGGTACTGGGGATTGACCAACTTGACCGGGTTTTTTTTCACCATCTTCTGCTTCTCAACCAATGATTTTTTTTGATGTATTCCCTACATCAAGAAAAAAAAATAGAAGTAAAAAAATCAATGACAATAAAATCAAAAAATATAAACTATCATAACAGAATCACCCGGACACCCGGAACACTGTTCTCGAGGTACCTTAGCTGGGGTTGCTTTCCGATTTGTTGGAAGGTGGCTTTGGCGAGGGTGCTCATAAAACCTGGAAAGGATCCTAGCCGGGTCGGCAATTATCGACCTATCAGCCTCTTGCCGGTAATTGGCAAGTTGCTGGGAAGGCTGGTTGTGGAATGGCTCCGGGAAAGAATCGAAGTAAACAGTTTTATAAATCGAGGCCAATATGGCTACATTGAAGAAGTTGGCCCGGGAGGATTACATACTGTCTCTCATTCGGGAGCAGAATACTGATTTGGACGAGGCCTCGTTCAAAGAGCAGTGCAGGCTAGTCTTCAAGACTGGAAAGTGTGATGCCTCTCGGTATCACGGAGTATTTGAATTAGGTGCTTGTCTCCACCAGAGGTTTGTGTCCGAGGGTAGAGTCTTCGTTGATTTTGCTTCTTGTCGCGTCAAGGAATACCTTGACGTGCAGAGGTGCTTCAAATGTTGTAGGTTTGGCCACAGGGTCAAGTTTTGTAAGTATGCGTCAGTCTGCGCGCATTGTGATGAGGAGGGCCACAAGCGTGACGATTGTCCGCAAAAGAAAGAGGATCCGACTTGCGTTAACTGCAAGGGGTTACGTAAGAATCATAGGCACTCCACCAACAGTAGGGAGTATGGTAGTTATTTAAGAGCGGTTGAGGTCTACTTCAATTCGCTCGATGGTTAGGTTCGGCCAACTCAATGCCCAGGGTGCCTATGCGGTCCAAGTAGAGTTAGGTAACGTCGTTGAAAAGCGGAGCCTCGATGTTTTACTTTTGCAACACCCGTACGTTGTCAAGGGTAACCTGCCAGATTTTTCAGGCTGGAATAAGTTCCATGTTGGCGAAAGCAAATCCGCCGTGCTGTGCAGGAAGTCCATAGATAGTGTCTTTATACGGCAAGCCTCTGACACGCATCACATCGTTGTTAAGCTTGCTGTGGATGGTTTCGACCTAGTTGTGGTTAGTTCGTAGTTTCAGTACAGAGATCCCACTGACTTACACTTGGAAAGGTGGGATAGAATTATCAGGCTGATAGCGGGTTGTCCTATTCTTATAGGAGTTGATGCGAACGCCAAATCGCTTCTTTGGCACAGTGGGATCACAGACGACGGCGGTGAACTTCTAGAAGGCTTCATCGCGCAGCACGATTTGAAGTATTCAATGTCGCCGGCGAGTTGGCAACTTTCGCCGACGCAGTAGGATTGCGGAGGGCCTTCCATGGTACCAACATTGATGTTACCATTGGTAAGGATATCTCTGGTAGGATTTGTAATTGGTCGGTAGTCGATGATTGCGAAAGCGATCATCGGCTCATAGTTTTTGATTGAATAGGTTGGCTGCGCAATGTCTTTAGGGCGGACGATCCTGTTCAGCAGGGGCGCTTCTTGCACAGGCGGGCGGATTGGCCCAAGTTTTCTAACATTCTTGCGGCCAGGTGACGAGGTCCCTTTAGATAACCTGGTAGAGAAGTTTTCTTCTGCGGTGGTTGAAGCCGCAGAACTCTCAATCCCCCGGAGCACGGGTCGAGAAAGAGTAGCTGGTTGGTGGACTCGGGACTTGACTGCGATAAAGCAGGCCGTGGGCCGACTCAGGAGAGCCGCACAGCGTGCGCGTGATCCTGACCGGCGCGCGGTTCTGTTTGCGGAGTATCGTCAGAGAGTATTTTCATAGTATTAGGACTTCGAAGCGAGATTCCTGGCGCTCTTTTGTTCAAGAGCAGGGGAATAAAGTACCTTAAGGTGTTGTTTATCGAGTACTTGGTCAGAAGCGGAAAAAGGACAATCTTCTGTCGGCTCTCTTGACCCAAGACGGCGTTGTAGTAGAGAAAGATCGTGTTCTATCTCTTCTGATGGACGATCTGCTCCCCGATGATACCGAGGTTGGTGAGACCTCGTATCATCGGAGAGTTCGAACAGCGGTTGAAGGTTTGGACACAGACTCTGTATCTTTGGAGATTACTGAGGCTGAAGTCCGTTAAGTAATCTGTAGCCTGGCTAGGAACAAAGCCCCCGGATATGATGGTATTACGGTGGAGCTTCTTGTTCCCACCCTGCCTGTTATTCTCGGCCTTGATTATTCTCGACTCTTGACTAGGGTGTTCAATAGGTGTTTATTCGCTGGGTATTTCCCGGCTTGCTGGAAACGTGGTATCTTGAAGCTGTTATTCAAGGGTGGCGACAAGGACCCCACTGTTAGTTCTTCTTACCATCCTCTGACGCTCTTGCCAGTTGTTGGAAAGGTTTTCGAAAAGGTACTCTACCTCCGCATAAATAGTAGGTTGACTTTTAATCACATGCTGATGACGACCAGTATGGCTTTAGACCCGGCAAGAGTACAGAGGACGCGATTCTTAGGGTCCTGGATCTGGCTTCAGGCAGTGAGTGCAAATATGTACTCGGTGTCTTCTTGGACATATACGGGGCATTTAATAACCTGTGGTGGCCCTCTGTCTTGTTTCAATTGCAGAAGCGTGGTTGCACGCGGAATGAAATTAGTACTCTATCGAGTTACTTCAGCGATAGAACTGTTGTCCTTCGTGACGGCAGTTCGGATGTAGGAAAAACCCTGTCTAAAGGATGTCCACAGGGCAGTGTATTAGGTCCTCCCGTCTGGACCATCGAGTTCGATTCTCTCATGTTGCTGCGTTTGCCCGGTGGCTGTCGCGTTGTGGCTTACGCCGATGATGGGCTGCGGCTGGTCGAGAGCGGTTCGCGTGCTGAGATTGAGCTTAGAGCGGCACAGGCATGTAAGGTATTGCGGTTGTGGAGTCTTCAGCATAAGATGGTTTTCAGTGCGGAGAAAACCACTATGATGTTTTTGAAGGGCCGGCTAGCTGCGACTCGCCACCCGCGGGTCGTGATTGACGGTCGTTCAATTAGATATGTCACTCTTCAAAAGTATCTGGGTGTTATCCTTGATTAGAGGCTTCTCTTCAAGGAGCACCTGCAGTGTGTGGAGAAGAAGGCAGTTGATGCTTTCTTCGGCGTCCGTAGAGTAGTCCATCCCGATTGGGGGTTGAATTTCCGTACTATGCAGATGCTTTACAAAGGTGTTTGTGAGGCCATTATGTTGTACGCTGCTTCCGTCTGGGCTCATCGTATGCGGTACCAATGTTATAGGGATATTCTATTAAGAGGCCAGCGTCTTCTTTTATTAGCGGTTGTCGGCGGTTACAGGAGTGTCTCGCGAGAGACAGTAAATGTGATCGCAGACATCAAACCTTTGAATATTTCGGCTACAGAACGTAGCCAGCGGTATGTTGCAAAGAAGGGAGGCCTTCTTACTTCAGGGCGTATGCGTGAGATCGAAGACCAAGGTTTTGACTCTTGGCAAGATAGATGGAACGATTCTTCAACAGGTCGTTATACGCATGGTATATTTCCCAATGTTAGAGAGTTGCAAGCGGTTAGCTGGGTATCCCCCAGTCGGTACACGACGCAGTTCCTCTCCAGACATGGTGCCTTTAGGGATGAATTGGCTAGGTTTAGGTTGGTCGTATCCGGCTTCTGTCCGGACTGTAGGGTCGATGACACCTTGGACCATGTCCTACACATATGTCCCAGGTACGAAGCTGAGCGTACCAGAGTTACTAGGGAACTCGAGAGAGTAAACTCTGTTTTGGATCTACGAGTCAACTGGAGGACTCGTAGAGAGTGGACAATTATTGCTGGCTTCCTTTGCTTCCACGCCCTGAGCAGGACCGCCGAAGGGATTTAGTAGGTGATAGGAACCTGGGTGGCTAGGGACCGCCTGGTCAGTTGACTGGCCGATGGTAGGCGCTTAAGGCAGCGTGCCTCGGTTAGATCTAATTGGTGTTATTTTGTGTTGGATTAAAGCTGTCGGCGGAGTTGCGGCCGCTGCCAACGGGTATGGTTATTCTTGTCCCGAGGGGTGCGGTTGCGCTCCGACGAGAGCGTTTTGTGAGCATACGACACTGTCGGCGGGATTTGGCTGTGTGCCGCTTCGGTGGTAGGCAGTGGCGTTTCGACGGCGGTTACGAAAGATGTTGAATGTCACGCGGGACTCCGCGATGGAGCTGCGTGGGAGTAGGCGTTTGTTCTCCTCTCCCGGGCAGACCGAAGCGGAGTCAGATAGTTTGAACTCATTTGAGTTATTAAGCGGGGTTCTTTAAGTGAGCTAGGACCAAATTTGG
This sequence comes from Lycorma delicatula, assembly GCF_047948215.1. Classification (NCBI taxonomy): domain Eukaryota; kingdom Metazoa; phylum Arthropoda; class Insecta; order Hemiptera; family Fulgoridae; genus Lycorma; species Lycorma delicatula. The sequence goes on along the minus strand of NC_134455.1, from coordinate 44,452,578 downwards.
CTGTGTAAAACTATAGTGGGAAGTTTTTTTGAAGTGGTAGTTTCTCGGATCTGAGACATTCAGTAAGTTGGCTCATTAATAGTTAGTGCTAGGCGCGGGGTCTTCATTCCACGGTTAGGCTTCTAGCTTCCTGAGGGCGACGTGGTAGCTGCAGGTATCCGTTGTCTTCTTTCTGAAAGCATAAACACAAAAACTATCTCGGGGTGAACTTTACCGATGCAGATGTCCCTCGGGGCATCTGCATCGGTGGCATCTCTGCGGGGTCTGAACTGAAAGCTGTGGTGGGCAATCAGTTTGAGGGCGGGAAGATGTCCTCCGTTAAAGCCACTACTGTCTAGGAACGGAGGGGATGGTGTGGCGACCGGACTCGCTACGAGGTGGGATCTTCTCCCCTCGGGGGGGAATCGAGATACATATTAAATGCTCTTGTCGACGTGGAAAGCACCGACTGTAAATATGTTTTGGGAATTTTTTTTTGACATAGAGGCAGCATTTCCTTCCTTGTTTTAGCGTTCTGTCCTCTATGAGCTGGAACGCCGCAATGTTCCCGAAGTCCTACAGGCCGTAGTGCGAGACTATTTGTCTAACAGCACCACGGCTCTGTTCAAGGATACGCCTAGTTGTAGAAAAATCTGCAACCAGGGGAAGCCAGCAGTCCCCAGCTGAGAAACCTGGTTTTTGAGGGATTTCTGGGACTGACATTACCAGAAAGTATAACGGCCCAGGCTTTCGCGGATGACTGTTTCCTTTTAGTTCGTGGAAATTCATGACTACAACTAGAGGAAAGAGCGCAGGCGGCATGTCAGCCGCAGAGAGCTGGATGGACAATCAAACTTTAAAACTTTCTGTCCCCAAGACGAAATATACGCTTCTGATGGACGCAGACAAACTATTGTACAGCCGAAACCCCCGTAAATAATATAAAGCCTGTGTAATCAATCGAGTTACAGTTCATTAGTACATAGGTTTTTTGTTTGATGAAAATTTATTATTTAGCAACCATATTAAACAAGTAGCGGCGTATGCCGGCTCCGTGATGCACAAGCTTAGGAGGATTGCTCGGATGGACTATGGGCTGTCGGGCCTTCAATTGTACTTGATGTACCAAGGTGACTTTGAAAGTATGTCCACTTACGCGGCGCTTCTTTGGGCGCATATTTTGGATAGGGATAGAGCACTTATTCTAAATGTAAGGCGTGCTCAGCGCAGAGTTTTGATAGTATGCACCATTCTTCTTAAAACAACCTCCTATGAGACTACCACTGTATTGGGAAAGGCTCTCCCAATCGATTTAGTGGTGAATGTTTGAGCGGCTATGTGAAGATTGCTATGTGAAGAGGTAGGGAGACCGAGGTATTTGGGATTCAGTTTCGAGCCGAGCCTGTACCGGAATGGAACGGTGATCAGAGCTAAATTTCGAACAGTTGCCCATCTGCCATCTATGGAGTAGGCTTCAGAGCCTCGTGATGTAGAATGGCACACATGACTATGGGAAGGTCCTTGTATAAATTAATACAGGACTTCGGGGGATGGTAGGCCTCTAGTTCATTCTTAAGGGCAAAATTCACATGCTCACCGACCATGTGAATTTGAAACAATATCTCCACAGGCTCTGCCTGGAAACTGATGAGCTGTGTGTCTGCGGTGAGGTCCAGTCGAACGAACATATGATGTTCGACGTCCCACCCTTGGGGGGGCCAGAACTCGGGCTACGCTGGAACTTAGAGTTCAAAGGGAAAATTTGCCACTCACAAGCGGAGAGTCAATGTGGTCTGAGTCGCAATGTCGGTGTGGGAGTTCCTTGATGCAGTTGCGTTGTTCAACCGGCATCAGTAGTTTGTTAAAGGGAAAACTTACCACGCTGCTGTAGGACGCTATCTTCGAGAAATGGCTAGCCATCAGCCAATAGCTCCAAGTGCTGGAGATGGACAGGTACTTTCTGGCATTCAGGACCTAGGCGTGGCAGTGAATTGAGTGGTTTTGACGAGATAAATTCTATATTTATGACAGTCATATATTTCAGTATAGACTGGGTGAGCCTGCCCAATTTAGTTTAATGTATGACAAGTGAACGGCTGTACGCAAAAGTGAGTGGTAGCTTGTACCACGCTTATACCGTTCACGCAGTTTGGTTAGCTCCAAAAGTTAGTTAGGGTCGCATAAACTGTTCGAGGTCCAGTAGCCCTTCTTGGCACAGACATTCGGCCTTATACTTTAGGGTGACCGAATGGGATGGTGGTGGGAGTAATGCCAGTAAACGAATTCTCACATATATTTGCCAGAATTGCTTTGAGAGAGATTTCCCCTCACACGACATAACGATTGTAAATCATTCACAAATTTTCGTATACCACTTTGTTTGTTTTGTGGTTTAGGTTACGTGACGTAAAATAGCATGGAGATTTTTTATGTGGATGATTAATTCATATGTAAGCTCTAAACTTGTGCATGGGAATATGAAATGGAAATTTTGAAGTACATGAGAAATGCCAAACAGTGCCCTTAGGGTCTTTTAACCGGACATTCATTACGTTGCGTAGCTCTCTTACTAACAAATTTTCAGAAAATTACAAAAATACTATTAGCATCGTGCTGATACAATTTGGCAACGATGTCCACACGTAGTAGAAGCAGTTCACCTGGTTGTAAACAAACGTTCAGTATTTTGATGGTGAGTAGTGCTTAATTTTGAGTTAATTAACTTCGTGATTCTTTTTAAAAACTAAAATGAATGATGATGAAAAATTGAGCCGTTTCGTGAAGGATATTTTAAATAAACTTTGGAGTCCATGGACAGAACCGGGGAGTTATAATGAAAATGTATTTGATGATGAAGATTACTACCCGATGTGAGAATCTGGCGTTGTTCGTTAAAGGAAGATATTGATAGTGATGTTGCAGATGACTTCATGAAAACAAATTAAGATCCTTTGACACAGATAGTTTAGATGTTGAATATGAATGGTTAAGGAAATGTTGAGGTTAGAGCCGATAATATGGATGATGAAGGAGATACTGAAGTTAGGCCTAAATAAATACCATTAAGTTCAAATGACCAGTTAAATGACATACCCTTCGACCCGAATGATGATGTACTTGGTGTTACTGAAGATATAATTGACATAATAAATGACTGCCAGACATTTGAATTTTAGAAGATATTTTTAACAGACAGGTGTTTGATGTTATTGTTACTGAAACAAACTGACATGCGATGAAGCAAAAGAGAAGTCGTATTTATATTTCACACGATTCACGGATTAGCAAGTAATATGATGCAACTAAGCCAGAATTTCTTAATTTCTAGCAATATTTTTGTATATGGGGTTGAATAACCTACCGAAAGTCTGTGACTGTTGGAGGACTGATGGTTTGTAAAATACCCCTGTTAACAAAGTGATGAGCCGAAACAGATTTGAACTGTTAAAAATCAACCGTAAACCGTATCTTCATATACTCATCTCACAAAAGATAGTTATGCACGTGGTAGAACCCTACCTGGATAAAGGAAGAACAGTCATCATAGACAGTGGTACAAAAGTGAACTTGCAAAAGCTTTTTTAAATCGTTCAACTCACTTAGTAGGAACAGTAAGATAGGGACGCACATTTATCACTGCAAAGATTAAAATAAAATAGTGCGCAGACTAAAGTAATTGTACGCAAGAATGATAAAAAATATTGTTTTACTGAAGTGGAAGGATTAAAAAGTAGTTTTAATGCTTTCCATAAAACATAACGACGCAATAGTTCTACGGAAGCCAAAATCCAAAATTGTCATAAATTTAAATAATTCTAGATCTTTCATCGATCTGTCAGACCAGATGGCTGCGTACAGCTTACCTTTCTGCCGTTGTATTAAGTGGTACTAAAAATTGTGTTTGATGTAATTCTTATTATTTCCATAGTAAATGGACTAAGCATTTATAAAAAAAGAAACCCAAAAACCAATTGGAATCACTAAATTCAAAGAGAGCATAGTAGAAGAAATATTTTTCAAACAAAAACCTATATTGATATCATTGAGAGCATAAATTAATTACAATAGATATATCGATTAGATGTGAAATTTGTTGTTCCAAATATTTCACGGAGAAAGGAAGAGCTTATGTTCAGAAAAAAAAGAACTAAAATTAAAACAAAGTGTAGTGGTTGTCAGTTAACGTGTATATTCCATGTTTTATGGTCATTCATATTTGTCGGAAAAAATTGAAATAATTATAATGATGTCACTTTGTTTAAATCTCATCCAAGTTAACATTTTATTGTATCAAGATTTAAGATTAGTAAGTTTGTTTTTAACTCTAGTTTTTTTTTGTTTTCAAATGAACATAAAGTAGTTTAATCAAACAATGTAAATAATAGTAAAATAATAAAAAATTGAGAGGAGAATAAATAAAAGTTGGGAAATCGATTTCTATTGCATCAAACAAATGTAAGTAGGCCCACAACTATTGTAATTATTACTAATAAAAATTTCCTAAATTTTGCTAAATTAAATGTCAATCTCAAGTTGCTGTAAAAGTGAATTCATCTCAATCGCTAAAAGTTTTTTTTTTTTTTTTTTCAATAATATGTGCTATAACCACTTTATATGAGTATTTATAGACAAATATATTAAACATTTACTTAAAACTTAAAAAAAAAAGATTGTAGCAATATTGAAGAGTTAAGTCTATTTTGTTTAGTATTTTCTACACCGAGAGGGGAATCCCCTCTCATGGCAGTCAACCTATTAAAAAAGATTTTTCACGGGTTAATATTTTAAAGTCAACTATTATAAAGTTTTAAAAAATTTAAATGAAGTTTTTATTATTAAGAACACAACTAAACGGGAAATGATTTTCAGAAAAAGGATATATATATCCATAATTATATTATATTGTTTTCTGCAGCTACGGAAACTAATACATTAATGGCCCTGAGCTTACTCATTCGCAAGTTAAACACTTGAAAATATTGTGTTCATTTGTTTCTGTCACGTCTGTAGTTTAAGTTCCTTAATTTTTCTGTATTCGTAACTGGATATACTCAGAACAATACTATCAAAACATTCTTTAGTAATCTAGTTTACTAAAATTACCTTTTACAGCGCAAACATAACTTTATTAATTATAAAAGATATGATTATAATAATTAATCCCAATCATGTGTTATGTCCCGGTTATTAATCGAATTACTATTTGAAATGTAAGACAATAAAGTTTTTAAACTTTTTAATAGTTGAAGTTTATTAAAACTATAATTTGCCATTGTTTAAGTCATTTCATGTTTAAAAAAAGTAGTTTTATTTACACAAATGGTCTGCACTCAAAATAAACAGTTTATTATTTTTTTTAATTTTAAACTTTAATTTCAGTCCTTCTCACGAAATAAACTTTTTATAAGAAATATGGAATTTAGAAAATGGTAATAGGTATTTCTAACATTAAGGAAAGCTAGAAATCTCCTTACTTATTGAATCCATTTTGACTAGTTTCGGCGTGACGTCTGTACGTACACATATGTAAGTATGTATGTACGTACGTACGTATGGTATCTCGCATAACTCAAAAACGATTAGTTGAAATTTTGGATTTAGGACTGTTGAAACATCTAGTTGTGCACCTCCCTTTTTGACTGTTATCGGCTGAACAAAAAGTGACCAAAAAAAGCCCAAAATACAAAAAAAAAATGATTTTGGACTTTTTCTTAACTGCAGTAATAAGCCCTCACTGAGAGATTTCAACGATTTATCATAAGTGATACTTATTTTCAATGGTTCCAGAGTTATAGTCAAATGAAATTTTAATTAATAAAATATTTGTATCTTACAAGGGGAAGGCACATCGGTTCAAATCCGACTTCATCTCCTTTTATATTAACTTTTTTTTTTCATTTAGATATATTGATTTGTTAATAAATTAACCTCCGATTGTAAAACAAATTTACGAAAAATAATAATAAAAAAATAGCAGAATTTATTAATGAAATAAGATTTTATGTACTTTTCATTAAAAAAAGAAAAAATGTGAAAATGTAATTTAATAGGCGTATTAGGAAGTCATGTGGTGTCCACTTCATATTTTTGTTTTTAAACTTGTTCCTCATTGAGAATGATTAAATCGCCCTTAACGAAGAATTTTAAATTATTATTCATCAACTGCATTCTTTCTTAGAGTACTTTCATCATAGTATTTTAATACATTTCAAGACGAAGTGGGGAGTAAATCCTTAATTTTATTAAAAAAAAAAAAAGAAAAAAAAAACAATTATCAGCAACTCTATCGAATAAGATGTAAGTATTATTCCAAGATTCAATTTACACTGAAATACGAGATTCATTTCATTTCTAAACAGTGTCAATGTTATAGATAAGGATGAACCAATGAATAGGATCCATAGTTCAATTTCCGAACAAACATAAAACCACTTATAGATAACAACGATTCCTTTGATATCTGAAATTTACCCGACTTCATTTACCAATAATATAATATTTACGTTTGAGTAAGTTATAATTTTGTTAATATTAGAAAACTATAAATCATGTTGTTATTGAAACGAAGCAATTTATTTATAAGTTATATATGTGTAATTTTTGTGACACAATATTATGAATATTATCTGTATTATAATGCAACAAGCCAAAAATATATACTTTTATATTATTATAAAATGATAAAGACCTTGAGTTTGTTTGTCTGTAGATTATGTTTGGTTGCTAATATCATGTACTACCAAACTGATTTTAAAATAAAAAATTCCTTCCGTTTAAAAGTCTTACTTCTGTGTGCGTCAAATTGTATGTGGAAATTATATCAACCAATTCCCTCTAATCAATCCTCTTCGTAATCCTTTCATAAAGTGTGATGAATTAATTTACAACTAATAATAAAATATGATTACAAGGCAATCAGAAGTAGTAATGGAGTACTCTTAATCCCCGTAAGGGAAGACACCAGCCTTGTGACGATCCCGGTCACCACACCAACCCCTCCGTTCCTAGCCCTGGTGGGCTTTACCGGAGATCGTCTTTTAGATGCTGTAAACCTGGTAACACATCACAGTCATCAGTTTGGTCTCAGTCAGGATGCCACCCATGCAAATTTCTTGGCAGACATTTTCGTCAGTGTATTTACCCAATTTACTACCGCCTTCGTATGGCTTCTTACCACGACAACCAATCATAACTTACAACCCTAATTATCAAATTAACCAATTTCCGGACGCGTGATCCCGCGCCTTCCTCTACCATCGAAGGTTTCATACAAAAACTCTTCCCATATCTAACTTCAATTAGATTGTGCGCTAAGATCATTACTTGATTGAGTCTTTTAAATACCAAAAATACTATTCCCATACCAACAATAAGAGTATGGATGGCAACAACGACAATCTTGTCCTACAATTCAATTTACTCAAAGTCCTCTTGATTTACTTAAAAATAAAAATATAAATTCACAAAATACCATCTAATGAAAATATACCTTATTTTCTCTGCTCTCAAAAGCAATCAGTTTCGAGAGTAATATCAATGCCTCACCCTCCCACACAGCAGCTCCATCTCTCCATCACAGAGTTCTTATCACATATTCATTCTCATCCTGACAGCGAATATTCAGCTAACCGGGGCTCGATGCCAAAACATTTATCTTGGCAGAGTAAGCACCCAGGCTAGCCCTCTAGCCATTCAGTTTGCTATTCTATCTATAAATCCATAATCGCATCACACCCCTTCAGCCATCTTCCGCAGGGCTAAGCCAGGAACTATGCTCCATTACCTTTTGGTTTTCCAGTAAACCTGCAGATCAAAATCAGAATTCATCCTCGCAAGCTTTCTAACTACTTTGGTACATTCAGCTTCGTACCTCGATCAGCTTTTAAGACATGGCACACATCATCAATTGCCCTGCACTCTGGACACAAGCCTTTGTTGCAAACTCCACAACTGGAGTATTTTGCAAGCCTGGGCTGCCCTGAACTTGACCTCTTTCATTGAATCTCCTTTAACCAGCAAAAGCCCATCATACACATAAACAATGATGCAGCATCCACTGGGTAACCTCAACCGCAACAAAAAATCTAATTCAAAAACCCTTGGCAGGAGTCCTAAAACACTATCCTGAGGACATTCTTTAGGTAGCATTTTTCTTACTTCTAAGACATCGTTCTTGAAGAACGATGTCTCTGTAGCTGAAATAATTATATAAAACATTCAGCTCATTTTGTGTACAATCACGTATATGCAGCTGAAACAGGGTAGAAGGCAATAAATTATTAAAAGCTCTTGATATATCCAAAAAAAATACCTAAGATATACCCAGACTCACTAAAAGAAACAACAACTCAAGAACAGCTTTTTTCCAACAACAGGGAAATAGCTAACAAAGTGCATTCTACTAAAATCTTTAGTCAGAGTACCATCACAAATTCCAACAGAATGAACAAAGAGCTCCACTGTGATTTTGTTGAAACCAGGGGCTTTATTCCACCAGAACTGCAAATTGCCTGACATACCTCTGCCTCTGCAATTTCTACAGATAAACATCAGAGCGGAAAGTAGCAATTTACTCTCAGACTCGCAGATGATACGAGATTTCCTTAATCACTACATCATCCAGAAAAAAGTCATTCAATAGAGTGTTTAAAATCTCAGCTTTATTAGAAACAATAGACTGCTGGGTCGAGAGAGCTTACAAAAGATCATTTTTCTTACTCTTTGCCCTAGGACTACGCACAACACCTAAGGATCCTGATTTTCTTGATCTCTATCAAATGAAAATCAAGAATACATTTTTGATGTCCTGATCAGTTGAAAATATTGAGACCTCTTCCTTTGATAGTCATCTACCAAAACTGCTTGCTGTTCAGAATCACTATTTCACTGAGCAGCTTTTCTGAGATGGTTCATAGACTGTTTCAACAAAAACTCTCTAGTCCACGAAGAGGCAATTCTCTCTTGACTCGAACTACAGGAAAATGAATTCTCAGCGGCATCAATGAAAGGCAGAGAGAATCTTTCTGCCAGATCTTCCAGCTGAATATCATCCAGACTTAGGTCTAAGGCATAGAGTCTAGCAGAGAGAATATTAACAAATTTAGTCAGTCCGCCTGTGCAGGAAGCGCCCCCCTGCTCATCAGCGACATTGCTTCTACAAGCATCTCTCAACTCTCTAAACAACTCAAGATAATTAATCGATGATCACTTGAACAATCGTTATCAATAGATCAAGCAGTAACCTTACCAGGAATATTCCTACTAACAGTATTAATATTCATTCCACCAAACAATCTCCTTCCACCTAAGTTTCAAGCCGTAAGTTGGTAACTCACCAAAAACTTAAAAACTTCCAATCTATGCTGTACAACAAAGCTTTCAACTAATTCACCTCATCTATCTATGAATCCACTATGTCAAAAAAGCGACTTAGCATTTACATCAGCACCTATCACTATAGGACAATTTCTGATTTCAATGAACAGACTTATATGTTTGGCCTGCTCGGTGTTACGAGTGTGTTCACCGCGGAACTACTCGCTGTGGATAGGGCTCTAAGTATCATTGGCCCTAAATGTAGGAACATTCTTATTTGCAGTGACTCGTACAGTGCTCTCCAGGCGTTGGAAAACCTTTATTCCCGACATCCTGTCATCGTTGGCATTTATGATAAAATCACTGAGTTAGAAAAACGAAACAAGGGGGTAGGTTTTTGCTGGATCCCTAGCCACGTTGGGTTCTTGGTAATGAGAGGGCAGATTCTGCTGTGAAAGATGCGTGTATTCAGCCTCCTTTCACCACCTACTACCTTTGATTTTATTAATCATATGAAACAATCACTGCGAGCAAGGTGGCAAAGTGGCTGGACGGGTGCCGTCGATAGTAAACTTCGACGAATTAAAGACTCAGTGCTGCCGTGGGGCTTCTCTTGCAGGAACTCTCGTCGTGAGGAAGTGGTCCTCTGCCGGTTACGGTTGGGGCATATGGGGATCACACACGAATATCTAATATCAGGAGGAGACCCACCCCTGTGCACACGATACAACTGCCGCATGACTGTGCACCACATTCTCGTGGACTGCGTATGTTATGCGGCGTTGCGTCGTCAGTTTAATATACCCAGCAGCATTCGTGATGTCTTGGGCAATGATGGCAGGGTTTTGGAGCGAATGTTTCTCTTTTTGCATAGTACTGGGTTACTGCAAAGGATTTAATATACTTATATATGTTTTTCTGTAAGGAGAGTTTTTTAATAATTTTAACCTTTATTTTAGATTTGATTTTTTAGTTCTGTGTTTAATTTTACTATCCGGGGTGGGGATTTTTGCACAACCCATCAGAGTTAGGTAAGTTTTTATACATTATTTATTCTATTATTTTATCTTTAATATTTTATCAACTTTGTCTGTGATATTAGTTTTGGGTTTTATTTTGCCTTCTTGGCTTGTTTTAGTAAACTTTTATTATATGATTAATATTAAGTTTACACCTTGTATAGCTTATTATTTTGGAGTTATATTACCCTTTTAATAATAACTACCGGGCGATGATAACGCCCAAGCGTTTTTTGCCACAAATAACCAACAAAAATAAATAAATAAATAAAAAAGTAAAAATTAAAAAAAGGACAATTACCAACAAGACCAAGAATTCTATCTCACTTTTCTAAATATTCCTTAGTGGTATCTGCATATTGAAAATATGAACTAACAATAAAGAAAACAAGACTATCAATAACAAGTTTAACAGCTACACGATGAATATCAGAAACCTACCTCCAAAAGACCCAAATTGATGTTGGTCTACACTGAACTGCAGACATAATGTTACTTCCAGAATAAACTTTTTACCAATTATTAAAACCTGGCAGATCATACTGTACCATATATGAATGTTGCAGAAAAATTGTATCGAGGATCCTTTTTTCAACAATTTCACTTAGCTTGATCTGAGCACGTTGAGAATTTATCTATGCAAACTTAACCGTGAAATGAATTAAACTACATCATAACAGCTCTCAAATAATAACCACAGACACTACTATCAACCGAGTGCTCCCACTGTTGTGCAAACCTTTGCAATTTACACAGCCTTTGTAGCACACACTTAACGCTTTCACACTTTTTAGGACAACAGAGTAAAGCATAATGACCAAAGTTTGCCCTATGACCAAATCTACAATATTTAAAACACCTCTGAACATCAATATACTTCTTGACTCTATAAGAAAAGAAATTCACAAACAACCTACCTTCAGCAACAAACTTATTAAACAGACTGGGCCCAACTTCGAATATACCATGATAGATTTGAGCATCACGTCTACTGGTTTTGAACAAAAACCTGAACTCAGACTTGAACATCACCTCATCCAATTCGGTGATTTGCTCCAGTATGAGAGATACAGCCTCCTCGTCAGACAGGCGATGATCTATGTCAAGATGATGACTCTAAGCCTTCTTTTACATTTCTAGTGAACCTTGACTTCCAATCTTTTAGCAATGACAAATAAAAAGTGACTAACTGTCTTCTTGTCATACACTAAGATAACCAGGCCTTTACTCTAATTAATCCTTTATTCTAATTGCTAATTCTCAGTTTTAACTTCTTGTCCCGAAGAACAGCCTGAAATTCCTCTCTAATTTCTGTAATTATTTTTATGGAATCTTTCTTTCTGTTTAGGAAGATGACCTGCATTTTCTCTCCACCCTAATATGAATAGTCGCTGGTAAGGAATTGAAACTGGCTCATTAAGTATAACCTCCTTGACTTCAGTTGTCTTAGAGGCACGCACATCAAATCCATTCACCAATGGAGGGAACATTGCCTTAAAGTCATTACACCCTGGGATCATTCATCTTTGAACCATCACAGAGGCGCTTTGAGGGTTTTCAAGAAGCAACAACTGCTCATATTGTTCCTCAAATTGTGAAACTAGAGAAATAGAACTACCTGACCTGCCCCGGCCTTAAAAAATCACTAATCTGACTCTTTTCTGTACCAGGGTCGACGTACCTGCCTGACTAGCTTGACTTTCATCATCGAAGATGATGAAACAAGAAGATGGAAACATCCTCCATTTCTCTCCCAATTACTTCTTCATTTCTAACCACCTAGGTTTTCCCTTAGGCTCTCCAGATTCTAGAATCCACATTTCACCATTGCTTCACTAAGTAAATAAGATAAGCTAAATTAATCTATCTATTTACTCGCTTATATCTACTTCTTTGTTGGGGAAGCCAACAAAAGTGACAACTGCCGTAGCGAACTGTGGGCAGCCGGAGGCCTGATTGTCCTCCTCTCTCTATCTTAGCTGTTGCTGGATTGTTTACACAAGTACAAGCAATTACGAAAACACTGATTATGGTCTCCTAGTTTTAGTGTTAATGAAAGAATCACCTAGTCGGAGTTTATCAGATATACATGGCAACAAGACAATAAATTTGCCTTGATTGTTCCTAGTAGTATGAAGTTGGAAGTGTGTTTCACATGTAGAAGTTTCATGGTAATAGCATATAGTAAGTAATTGCCGGATGAATAAGCTATGGATAGTTTACACTTCCTTTTTTTACTTTTAAATTTACATTGAATCATTACATTAAATCACAATAGTTTCAAACTTTTGTTAAATACACATTTTTAAATATATGTTAAGCATACTGTCTAGCTAGAACACATTTAATATTAGTAATGTTGTTTAGCTGACATTTTAAAGAAAAGTGACGTCATAAGTTATAAATTGCTTAATAATACTTAAGCTCACAGCTGGTTCATTATTAAAAAATAAGAAATAAGAAAATGACAGGATATGTTTACATTCATCAAGAGTATGAAGAAAACACGTAAATCTGAACAGTTACTACTTTGAAGATCCTGAATGCCCAAAATAAGTTTCTTTGAAATCTACTACAACCACCTCTTGTACTAAGCGGAACGCAATATTTTGCTCCTTGGGGCCAAGTAATCTTCATTTAAAAAGAAATGCATACTTATTGATGTTGATATCTCTAATATAGATATAAGGATCCGGTATAGCAAGAGGCATAAATTATTTAATTATTGTCAATAAAGTGGGTTCTCAGTATCAGTTAGATGTATCAAAATTTGATAAATGTCAGCAGTTTATATTTTTAATGAGAATCTTAATTCTGTTAAAACAAAGAATGGAATTTTTTTTAAAAAGTTTCTGTTAAAGTGATTGAAGTCATTATCATAATCTGGCTGCTTTCGGTGGAGTACACTATAAAATTAATTTTAATATTGAAAAAAGGATGTTAACATTGTGAATGAGGAGATTAATATTAGTAATTTGTTTGCGATCGCATTTGATAATAGATTTAGTTAGTGATTGTTTATAGTTACAGAGGTTTTCTTTTTGGAACAAGTAAACTGTTATATGTACATTAGTTTAATTGATTACATATATATTTCTGCATATGGCGTTAGTTTTAGGATTATTTTTCAATACCCTCTCTTTGTTATCTCATAAGTTAGTTTGGGTAAATAAGGTTTTTTTTCTGTTCTGCTGCACTTCTTTTTGCCTTATTAAATCTTTCCCCGTTTCCGATATTTAGATTAGATATCTTCAAGGAGATTGTGAATGAGTTTAGGTTGTAAGTAGAGGACATTCATAAAAAAAAATATTATTAATTATTAATATGCATTAAATATTTTAACGATGAACGATATATAAATAAAATGGTAGACGAAAAATAAAAGAATGACACAATTTCACTGGGAATAATTATTACTCATACTAATAAACAATTCTAATCAATAAAAGACTATAATAAAACTGAATAGAATATGTATGCATATGTACGTGCTCTGTATGACGAAGAATTCTTTAATTAAAATTTAACGTAAAAAAGAACATACTATAAAGAAATGCAACATGTAATAATTGGGTTAAATATACAAATACAACCAGTAAAAAAACAAAAAAATAAATTACAGTAGGTTAGAGTAGGGTTAGAAAATTGCTTTTAAATTTATAATAATTTTAAATACAATACTAAAAAAAATGTAAATTCCATGTAATCTAATATATATAATACGGAGAAAAACTCATACTGCGATTTTTATTACACTGAGTAAAATATTAACATAAAAATTTTTAATATTATAAAGTTTAGAAGAACGAAAGAAATAATTTATTTAAAATCACAGTTTTTCTTAAAAATCATTTATTCGATCATAATCATAAATTTTCTAATATTATTGGAGAGGAAGTAAAAATTTCCAAATACTGTGTATAGTAATGATTATACTGGACTAGAAAGAAATATTACTTATAATATTAATATTATAATATTAATATTAATATTATAGTGGTGCTCTGAAGCGTTTGTTCTTTCTAGCTTTTAATAGGTCGTCGACTGATTGCATATTTAAAATATTAGATTTGGTTAAAATCAATTTGTTGTCGCTAAGACGTACTGCAATGTGTAGTTGTTTCATATATGTGATATAAGCGGCGTACCGCGCTCACTATTTATATACAAAAACGGTCCGAGAGAGAGAAGAGAGAATATGAAGAGGGAAGGGGCAGGATAGGCAATCGTGTATCGTAGACTGCAACGATGATATAGAAACGGTGGCTATGGGTGTGTATTAATATTACTGTACCATAGCTAGCTAAATAGATTGCTATACCGCACACAGCTCGTCCCTCCCAACCGCCGCATGATCGCGTACTGGATACTTGTCCGGATCTGGGAACCAGATCCCGCCTCACACCTTACAGACGAACAGCATGTCTGAATGTATCGGAGGTTCCGGAGATTGATAAAAGTTATCAGTAATTTTTATTTTATTTTTTTGATTTGTTAGCTAAGAATCAGATGATAATAATAATAATAATAATAATAATAATAATAATAATAATAATAATAATAATAATAATAATAATAATAATAATAATAATAATAATAATAATAATAATAATAATAATAATAATAATAATAATAATAATAATAATAATAATAATAATAATAATAATAATAATAATAATAATAATAATAATAATAATAATAATAATAATAATAATAATAATAATAATAATAATAATAATAATAATAATAATAATAATAATAATAATAATAATAATAATAATAATAATAATAATAATAATAATAATAATGCCCTGAGGTAGATAATCCCCACGTCCGGAACACAACATCTATGTTCCACGTCCAGGGCGGCAACAGCTGTACCTTTGTACATCACATATAGCTGGCTAACGGGGTTCCGAGTAAATTCCTCGGTTATGCATTGTTGAGTTTGACCTGGTTCCAACTTCAGGTCACTAAACGGACTGGATTTTTGGCTACCTGCAGGAAATGGAGTAACATATGATTTTGGAAATGGATTCATACCATTCTTAGAGCTGGCGATGTGGCGGCCAGGGTCAATGTTATTGCAGGTGTAACGGAGACCCTTCCGTTGTCCACATGCCCCCTGCGATGGCAAGCATGTAGTTAAGGTGCCCATGTTCGGAGCATGGGAGCCCTGAAAGCTTCGGTGTGTAGGGGCCTGGAGTCAGTGCAGAGACTGCGCATCCGCTCTCTGCCAGGACATATGCCGGTTCCACCGGAGTACCGGATAGGACCTCCAAGGTTAGTAGCCCTGGAGTGGGGGTGTACCCCGGCGGCTAGCCTTGCTACAGAAGGGATCCACTGTTCATGAATTTTTCTGAACAAACTAACGTGGCAGAGGGTGCACGTAAACACCCTCGTTTAGAAACCGCCGATTCGCCACAAGCGAAGCGGAAAAAAAGTAAGGAGAGTGATAGAATTAGAAAAGATGCTGATAAAATCAGTAAAGATTTGAGAAAAGCTTTGTTTGGTAATAATGTTCCCAAACCAAGATTTTTGGTCATTACAAAAGAGAATGGTAACTTCCAAAAGGTAAGTCCATTCTTAATTGCTAGAGAGATTACAAATTGTGCTGGTGGTCCTGTCAAGGATATCCGTAAGACGTTTAACGGATTACATGTCGAAACTATAAACGACATGCAAAGTCAGAAAGTCCAGGCGTTGAAGAAGATCGGTGAATTTGCGGTTACTGTCCAACCGCATAGTACACTTAATTCATCTAGAGGAGTTGTTGTTTGCCGTGATCTTCTTAACTGTACTGAAGAAGAAATAGTGCAGGAAATGTCTAGTCAGGGAGTGACACATTGTCGCAGACTTTCTATGAGACGAAATGGTGAGATTCTTCCTTCGGCCTCTCATGTATTGACATTCAATAGGCCAAGTCTTCCTGAAAAGGTACGAGCTGGCATCCATCGGCTTGATGTACGGGCATTTATTCCGCAGCCGATGAGATGTTTTAGATGTCAACGTTTCGGACACACTGCCGCTAGATGTGAAGCGCAGGAAATTTGTATATGCGGATCGAAGATTCATGAGGGTGATCCATGTAAAGACCCTCCAGTCTGCATTAATTGTAAAGGGCACCATAACTGTCGATCCAGGAACTGCCCAGTATACAAATCAGAAACAGCCATTCAGGAGGTTAAAACGCTTCAAAAAGTCAGCTACCCTGAAGCGAAGAAGATTGTTAACCTACGTACACCTAGACCATCGACTTCATACGCAGAAGCAGCTGCTGCTCCCCCCACACCTAAAATTAACGTGGAGCAGTTGCTTAATACGATGGCGCCAAGTCTCGCGACAATAATAGAAAGAATCATTGATTCCAAGATCGAGTCTACTCAACAGATACAACAAAGTAAACATGAGAAGGCTCAATCCCGGACTGACGTCGCCGACAGAAGACCCGCACCAGCGCAGTTTAAAAAACCGGCAAAATCCTCGATTATAACTCCAGCAATAGACGTAATGAAGAAAAATCTTGATTTATTCGACAAAGATCTAAAGATCACCCCGACGACGAGTCATATAGCTAAGGATACTGTGAAAAGAGTACAGGAAAAGTCTGCGTCAACCAAAATGGAGGTGCAAGTAACTATCGAAAAAGCACCAGATACAGACGATATTAAAACCGTACCTACAGAGGCCCCAAAAGCTCAGAGAACAACTGTGGCGAGAGCATCTGTATCAGCCGGCCCAAGCACAGCCTTAGATATCGAATCGAGTTCATCAGCCGCCGAAAGTGCATCGGTTGCAAGTTTAGACTCAATTGCAACGATGCTCACAGCACCATTGAAGCTTTCATCACCTGATGTAAGCCGGCGAACGTCATTGGCGTCAGAAAGAGAAGACGAAGCCATGTCCGAAGCCTCAGACACTCTGTCGTCGGAAGTTGAGGCCGTTCGCAGGATGGAAAAGCGGTGTAAAAAAGGTTGGCCGAAAGGAAAGCCTAGGCGGTAATTTGTGGTTTTTAAATTAGAAGATTGAAATTTTGCTCACTTATTTTCTTCATGGAAATATGAATTAAAGAACCTTTTTTTTATTTTTTTTTGAAGTGGGTTGGGGCTAATGACCAAAGTAGTCGATGCCCCTAAAAACCTCAAAAAAAAAAAAAAAAAAAAAAAAAAAAAATAATAATAATAATAATAATAATAATAATAATAATAATAATAATAATAATAATAATAATAATAATAATAATAATAATAATAATAATAATAATAATAATAATAATAATAATAATAATAATAATAATAATAATAATAATAATAATAATAATAATAATAATAATAATAATAATAATAATAATAATAATAATAATAATAATAATAATAATAATAATAATAATAATAATAATAATAATAATAATAATAATAATAATAATAATAATAATAATAATAATAATAATAATAATAATAATAATAATAATAATAATAATAATAATAATAATAATAATAATAATAATAATAATAATAATAATAATAATAATAATAATAATAATAATAATAATGCCCTGAGGTAGATAATCCCCACGTCCGGAACACAACATCTATGTTCCACGTCCAGGGCGGCAACAGCTGTACCTTTGTACATCACATATAGCTGGCTAACGGGGTTCCGAGTAAATTCCTCGGTTATGCATTGTTAAGTTTGACCTGGTTCCAACTTCAGGTCACTAAACGGACTGGATTTTTGGCTACCTGCAGGAAATGGAGTAACATATGATTTTGGATATGGATTCATACCATTCTTAGAGCTGGCGATGTGGCGGCCAGGGTCAATGTTATTGCAGGTGTAACGGAGACCCTTCCGTTGTCCACATGCCCCCTGCGATGGCAAGCATGTAGCAATGGTGCCCATGTATGTCGGTGCATGGGAGCTCTGAAAGCTTCGGTGAGTAGGAGCCTGGAGTCAGTGCAGAGACTGCGCATCCGCTCTCTGCCAGGACATATGCCGGTTCCACCGGAGTACCGGATAGGACCTCCAAGGTTAGTAGCCCTGGAGTGGGGGTGTACCCCGGCGGCTAGCCTTGCTACAGAAGGGATCAATGTTCATGAATTTTCCTGAACAAACTCACGTGGCAGAGGGTGCACGTAAACACCCTCGTTTAGAAACCGCCGATTCGCCACAAGCGAAGCGGAAAAAAAGCAAGGAGAGTGATAAGATTAGAAAAGATGCTGATAAAATCAGTAAAGATTTGAGAAAAGCTTTGTTTGGTAATAATGTTCCCAAACCAAGATTTTTGGTCATTACAAAAGAGAATGGTAACTTCCAAAAGGTAAGTCCATTCTTAATTGCTAGAGAGATTACAAATTGTGCTGGTGGTCCTGTCAAGGATATCCGTAAGACGTTTAACGGATTACATGTCGAAACTATAAACGACATGCAAAGTCAGAAAGTCCAGGCGTTGAAGAAGATCGGTGAATTTGCGGTTACTGTCCAACCGCATAGTACACTCAATTCATCTAGAGGAGTTGTTGTTTGCCGTGATCTTCTTAACTGTACTGAAGAAGAAATAGTGCAGGAAATGTCTAGTCAGGGAGTGACACATTGTCGCAGACTTTCTATGAGACGAAATGGTGAGATTCTTCCTTCGGCCTCTCATGTATTGACATTCAATAGGCCAAGTCTTCCTGAAAAGGTACGAGCTGGCATCCATCGGCTTGATGTACGGGCATTTATTCCGCAGCCGATGAGATGTTTCAGATGTCAACGTTTCGGACACACTGCAGCTAGATGTGAAGCGCAGGAAATTTGTATATGCGGATTGAAGATACATGAGGGTGATCCATGTAAAGACCCTCCAGTCTGCATTAATTGTAAAGGGCATCATAACTGTCGATCCAGGAACTGCCCAGTATACAAATCAGAAACAGCCATTCAGGAGGTTAAAACGCTTCAAAAAGTCAGCTACCCTGAAGCGAAGAAGATTGTTAACCTACGTACACCTAGACCATCGACTTCATACGCAGAAGCAGCTGCTGCTCCCCCCACACCTAAAATCAACGTGGAGCAGTTGCTTAATACGATGGCGCCAAGTCTCGCGACAATAATAGAAAGAATCATTGATTCCAAGATCGAGTCTACTCAACAGATACAACAAAGTAAACATGAGAAGGCTCAATCCCGGACTGACGTCGCCGACAGAAGACCCGCACCAGCGCAGTTTAAAAAACCGGCAAAATCCTCGATTATAACTCCAGCAATAGACGTAATGAAGAAAAATCTTGATCTATCCAACAAAGATCTAAAGATCACCCCGACGACGAGTCATATAGCTAAGGATACTGTGACAAGAGTACAGGAAAAATCTGCGTCAACCAAAATGGAGGTGCAAGTAACTATCGAAAAAGCACCAGACACAGACGATATTAAAACTGTACCTACAGAGGCCCCAAAAGCTCAGAGAACAACTGTGGCGAGAGCATCTGTATCAGCCGGACCAAGCACAGCCTTAGACATCGAATCGAGTTCATCAGCCGCCGAAAGTGCATCGGTTGCAAGTTTAGACTCAATTGCAACGATGCTCACAGCACCATTGAAGCTTTCATCACCTGATGTAAGCCGGCGAACGTCATTGGCGTCAGAAAGAGAAGACGACGCCATGTCCGAAGCCTCAGACACTCTGTCGTCGGAAGTTGAGGCCGTTCGCAGAATGGAAAAGCGGTGTAAAAAGGGTTGGCCGAAAGGAAAGCCTAGAAAATGATATAATTGGACCAGAAATTATAAGGAAAAGCAAAATTTTGATCATTTTGTGAAATTTTGAACCTTTTTTTTTTTGTTTTTTTTTGAAGTGGGACGGGGCTAATGACCAAAGTAGTCGATGCCCCTAAAAACCTCAAAAAAAAAAAAAAAAAAAAAAAAAAAAAATAATAATAATAATAATAATAATAATAATAATAATAATAATAATAATAATAATAATAATAATAATAATAATAATAATAATAATAATAATAATAATAATAATAATAATAATAATAATAATAATAATAATAATAATAATAATAATAATAATAATAATAATAATAATAATAATAATAATAATAATAATAATAATAATAATAATAATAATAATAATAATAATAATAATAATAATAATAATAATAATAATAATAATAATAATAATAATAATAATAATAATAATAATAATAATAATAATAATAATAATAATAATAATAATAATAATAATAATAATAATAATAATAATAATAATAATAATAATAATAATAATAATAATAATAATAATAATAATGCCCTGAGGTAGATAATCCCCACGTCCGGAACACAACATCTATGTTCCACGTCCAGGGCGGCAACAGCTGTACCTTTGTACATCACATATAGCTGGCTAACGGGGTTCCGAGTAAATTCCTCGGTTATGCATTGTTAAGTTTGACCTGGTTCCAACTTCAGGTCACTAAACGGACTGGATTTTTGGCTACCTGCAGGAAATGGAGTAACATATGATTTTGGAAATGGATTCATACCATTCTTAGAGCTGGCGATGTGGCGGCCAGGGTCAATGTTATTGCAGGTGTAACGGAGACCCTTCCGTTGTCCACATGCCCCCTGCGATGGCAAGCATGTAGCAATGGTGCCCATGTATGTCGGTGCATGGGAGCTCTGAAAGCTTCGGTGAGTAGGAGCCTGGAGTCAGTGCAGAGACTGCGCATCCGCTCTCTGCCAGGACATATGCCGGTTCCACCGGAGTACCGGAACGGACCTCCAGGGTTGGTAGCCCTGGAGTGGGGGTGTACCCCGGCGGCTAGCCTTACTACAGAAGGGATTTTTTGTTCATGAATTTTCCTGAACAAACCAACGTGGCAGAGGGTGCACGTAAACACCCTCGTTTAGAACCAGCCGTTTCGCCTGAGGCAAAACGGAGGAAGAGTACGGAGAGTAAGAAGATAGAGATTGAGGCTAGAAAAAGCTTACAGAAGGCTTTTTTTTAAAAGTAGTAATGTACCGAAACCTAAATATTTGGTCATTACAAAGGAGGATGGAAATTTCTCGAGGGTGAGTCCTTTTCTCATCGCTCGAGAGATAAACAAATGTGCTGGAGGCCCTGTAAAGGAAATACGGAAAACTTTTACGGGACTTCATGTAGAGACTGTTAATGACATACAGTCTCAGAAGATTTTAGGGCTGAAGAAAATTGGAGAGCTAGCGGTACGCGTTGATCCCCACGGCACGCTCAACACCTCAAGGGGTGTTGTGGTCTGTCGGGATCTTTTAAACTGTTCGGAGCAAGAGATTGTAGAGGAGCTGGCAGCACAAGGAGTAATAGAGTGCCGTCGGTTAAACATGAGAAGGAACGGTGAGGTCTTACCCTCGGCTTCTCATGTCCTTACTTTCAACCGGCCTACTTTGCCAGAAAAGATAAGAGCGGGGATTCACCGTTTGGATGTGCGGGCATTTGTCCCACAGCCGATGAGGTGCTTCAAGTGCCAACGCTTTGGCCACACCGCTGTTAGATGCGAAAGACCGCAAATATGCGTGTGCGGTGAAGAGGTGCATGAGGGAGAGCCATGTAAAGAGCCTCCTACATGCATAAACTGCAAAGGAGCGCATTCTTGTAGATCAAGGAATTGTCCTGTCTACAAAGATGAGGTAGCTGTGCAGGAAGTAAAAACCCTGCAAAAAGTCAGCTACTTCGATGCAAAAAAAATAGTTAACGCCCGTAAGCCTAGAGCAGCAACATCTTATGCTCAGGCTGCGGCTACTGTTCCTGCTCCTGCTCCGATTGCTGTCGATGAGGCACAAATTATAAATAAACTTGCTCCCACTTTGGCTAACATGATTGAGAGGATCATCGAAAACAAGATGAAACCTTTTGGCAATAAAGAACTTGTTAAGCCAAAGATAGTGATACAGCCTGCTGAAGATAAGTCGATAAAAGTGAAAGTTGCTCCTCCAGAAAAGAAAACGGACAACAAACCTGAATGTCAAGTCCGTCTTAGCGAGATCCTCGATGAAAAGAAAAAGGCGATACCTACAGAGTCTGTTATGGAGGCTCCCAAGCCTCCTGTAACTGAAGTGGCCTCTAAGCCTCAGAGGCCACAAAAAATCACACAGGGGGGGCGAGTGTCCCCCCTCCCACAGGCGGTGACCGGTGCGACCCCCGTGTTGGGGAGCGGGCAGGTTGTCGCCTCTCAATCGGCGCCTGAAACCGGCGCCGATCCATGCCCGTCGTCGTCGGCGGCTTCGGTGGTCTCCGATACGGAGACCGGAAGCCTTACAGGCGACGACCTTCTCCGCGAACACGATGCTGTTCGCAGGATGGAGAAGAAAAGGAAAAAGGGATGGCCGAAAGGAAAACCCAGGCAATAATTTAATTAAAAATTAAAAATTAGCGAGTCGATTGTACAATGGAACATCAATGGATGTTTTTCAAACATCCATGAGCTCCAACGCTTGGTACATGACGTAGACCCGATTTGTATATGTCTGCAAGAAACGCATTTCCGCCGAAATGAAAATTTTAAATTAAAAGGATTCCATATATTTCGGCAAGATCAACCGCCAAATGTAAGAGTTAGAGGTGGAGTAGCTATATTAACATCAACTAGAGCTACCACCGAAGCGGTTGTTCTAAACACCAACCTACAAGCGGTCGCCGTTAGAATGAAGCGACCGCTTAAGATCACTGTGTGCAGCATATACTTACCGAATTACGATTGGAATAAGGATGACATAGAAAGATTAATTTCCGAGCTTCCCCCACCTGTTTTACTGGTGGGTGATTTTAACGCTCATAATTCTCTCTGGGGATCGGATCGAGTAGATCCCCGTGGAAGAGAACTGGAAGGGTTCCTGATGAATTCTGATCTTATTATTTTAAATGACGGATCAGGAACCTTTTTCAATGCCAGAGATGGATCGACGTCCTGTATAGATCTTGCACTCATAAGCGGATCGATAGCACCGAGGTACAGCTTCCATGTTATAGACGATCTGCATGGAAGCGATCATTTCCCGGTGCAAATTGTAACTGATGTTACTAGAACAATATATCCCATCCCTAAAAGATGGTTATTTGAAAAGGCAGACTGGACGAGCTTCACAGCTAGAACGATGCTCCCAGAAACAACCGGAGTTATCGGAGACGATGTCGACGCCATAACAAATGCAATAATCGAGTCGGCATCGAGATATATTCCCAAAACATCTGGGAAACTTACAAAGAAACCCGTTCCATGGTGGAACGATGAAATAAGTGAAGCTATAAAAAGAAAGAAAAGGGCGTATAATGCCTTTAAGAAGCGTCCTAGTATAGAAAATCTTGTTGCCTTTAAGAAATACAGGGCGTATGCAAAACGTGTTATGATAGATTCGAAAAAACGATCCTGGCAGCAATACGTGTCATCCATTGACAAAACTACTACTGCATCAGATGTTTGGAGGAAAGTGAAGGCGATTTGTGGGCGTAATGATTTTACTCCCATAACTAGCCTTCAAGATGAAGATGAAATAAAAGATACTCCATATGAAATTGCAGAGCTGTTATCCAATCATTTCGAAAAGGCCAGCAAAACGGCCAACTACGAGGAAGGTTTTCGAACCAAAAAAGAAGAACACGAAGGTCTACTAAATTTTGGAACTGAGTATAATTACTCATATAATGTACCATTTAAAATGGAAGAATTCGCGAAGGCGTTGGAAAAATCAGGTAACACAGCTGCTGGTCCGGATGAAATCCACTATAATATGATCAGGCAGCTGAATACCACTGCAAAGTGTAGACTATTAGAACTTTATAATAAAATATGGCGGGATGGAACGTACCCGCAGCAGTGGAAAAAAGCTCATGTTGTTCCAGTACCAAAGAAAAATAAAAATTTAACAGACCCCAATAGCTACCGTCCTATTTCTTTGACGTGTGCTATGGGGAAAATGTTGGAAAAAATGATTAATAATCGACTCGTCTGGGTTTTGGAAAAAGAAAACCTGATATCATCGTATCAAGCAGGTTTTCGACAATACCATTCTACCACTGATCAAATGATCAGCTTAGAGGACATTATATATAACAGCTTTATTACAAGGAAACATTGTGTCGGAGTCTTCTTTGATCTTCAGAAGGCTTTCGATATGACCTGGCGTCATGGTATAATGCTCCAGTTACATGAATGGGGCATTCGTGGCAATTTGCCTATACTGCTCAGCAACTACATGAATGACCGTACCTTCCAAGTACGCGTCAACAACGAATATTCATGTGAAAGAATCTTGGAAAATGGCATACCGCAAGGTTCGCCTTTGAGCGGTACCTTGTTTACCATTGCCATTAATAAATTGATATTAGCCATTCCAGTAGAAATCAGCAAAAGCGTCTATGTTGATGATCTGGCAATCGTATATGCCAGCAACAAGACTGCTATAGTGAGGTACAAATTGCAACGAGCGATCAATGCTCTAAATGAAGTTGCAAGGAATACAGGATTCCAATTCTCACCAGAAAAAACGTGCTGTGTACACTTTTGTAGGAAGAGAATTCCTCATCAAAGTCCTGCTCTGACAATTGATGATAATCCAATACAATATAAAGACAGCGTAAGGTATTTAGGACTAGTATTGGATAAATCCCTTACATGGGGATTACATATACAGGACTTGAGTGATAGATGCAAAAGAGCCCTAAACATTATAAAATGTTTATCGAACTTAAATTGGGGCTCAGAAAAAGAGACATTATTGAGATTGTATAAAGCATTGGTTCAATCTAAACTAGACTACGGATGTATCGTATATTCATCCGCTAGAAAGTCGCACTTAAGAAAGTTAGACGTTGTTCATAATAGCGGAATAAGATACGCAACAGGTGCTTTCCGCACAAGTCCGGCGGCTAGTCTGATGTCTGAAGCCGGAATAATGCCACTTCATTATAGAAGAGAGATCCTCTTGTTAAGATATGCAGCAAATATATGGGCATTCCCTGCTCATATAAATAATAAATTGTTTATGAATCATCCCATGGCTGCATTATATGAACGTCGTGCTACCTATTCCAGACCAGCCGGAATTAGGTACCACGAATTAAGAAGGAAATATGAAATTGCTATACCAGAGACACTAGCAATTTCTACTAGAGAAATACCGCCATGGCTCTTGCCAGCGGTAAATACAAGTTTGGATCTCTCTCAAGGAGAAATAAAAAAGAAACCAGCAGTGATCATCCAGCAAGATTTTTTAGCAACCGTCAGTAGTTACGAAGAACATATTAGAATTTATACTGACGGTTCTAAAACTGAACATGGTGTTGGATGCTCGATATATGTAAATGAAGAAGCCCACTCTTGGAGACTGCCAGATGTGGCCAGTGTCTACACGGCAGAGCTCACTGCAATTCAGCAAGCTCTTCGCTACACTGAACACTATTGCGAAGAGAGAGTGCTAATATGTTCCGACTCATTAAGTGCACTTGTCGCAATTCGGAACAAGAACATTAAGGATGTCCTAATTGCAAACATCCTGTCCATTTTATACGTTCTAAAACAACGAGGACAGCGATGCGTATTTGTATGGACTCCGGGGCATGCTGGCATTACAGGTAATGAAATCGCAGACGAAGCTGCCAGAAAGGCAACAGTCTGCGATGATTTGGATGCATTTCCTGTAAGAGTGGCAGATATTAAAAACCGTCTAACAAATATAGTAAGAAACAAGTGGAACGCTGAATGGAGGAGTTTAAATACAAAATTAAACTCAGTTAAAACTTCTCCTTATAAATGGAAAAGCGACTTTAAATTGACTCGCCGTGAACAAGTAGCGGTGACCAGACTTAGAATCGGTCACACGCGATTAACAAATTTATATTTGTTAACCGGCGAAGTGAGACCAATGTGCGGTGTTTGCAATAAAACACTGACAATCAAGCATCTAATAGAAGAGTGTACCATATATGAGGACCTCAGAAAGAGGTTCTGTTTTACAAATAATATTAGTGCTGATCTGGATAATGGAAATGAAGAAAATATAGTTGCATTTTTACACGCCAGTGGACTTCTTAAAAGTCTGTAAAATGGAAGTTTAAAGCTGTGGAAAAGATACTCTAAGCGGTAGTTATATATATATACATATAGAAGAAAGAGGAAAGATATGGTATTGAGAAGATTAATTATAATTTTAAGTTCATGGTCTTTTGAGAACCTATCTCAAATTTTAATATTGGGGCCCTTTACACCCCGTAAGTGTTTGTGATTGTCCTTGTCTTTTATGTTTTAATGTTTATTGTGAAGTTTGTGTTTTTAAATAAAATGTAAAGGCCCTTTACACCCTTACATATGACGATCCTGATGGAGATAATAATTTCTTTTAAAGAATGTGACGAGGGCTAATGACCTTAGCAGTCGATGCCCGTAAAAATTCAAAAAAAAAAAAAAAAAAAAAAAAAAAAAAAAAAAAAAATAATAATAATAATAATAATAATAATAATAATAATAATAATAATAATAATAATAATAATAATAATAATAATAATAATAATAATAATAATAATAATAATAATAATAATAATAATAATAATAATAATAATAATAATAATAATAATAATAATAATAATAATAATAATAATAATAATAATAATAATAATAATAATAATAATAATAATAATAATAATAATAATAATAATAATAATAATAATAATAATAATAATAATAATAATAATAATAATAATAATAATAATAATAATAATAATAATAATAATAATAATAATAATAATAATAATAATAATAATAATAATAATAATAATAATAATAATAATAATAATAATAATAATAATAATAATAATAATAATAATAATAATAATAATAATAATAATAATAATAATAATAATAATAATAATAATAATAATAATAATAATAATAATAATAATAATAATAATAATAATAATAATAATAATAATAATAATAATAATAATAATAATAATAATAATAATAATAATAATAATAATAATAATAATAATAATAATAATAATAATAATAATAATAATAATAATAATAATAATAATAATAATAATAATAATAATAATAATAATAATAATAATAATAATAATAATAATAATAATAATAATAATAATAATAATAATAATAATAATAATAATAATAATAATAATAATAATAATAATAATAATAATAATAATAATAATAATAATAATAATAATAATAATAATAATAATAATAATAATAATAATAATAATAATAATAATAATAATAATAATAATAATAATAATAATAATAATAATAATAATAATAATAATAATAATAATAATAATAATAATAATAATAATAATAATAATAATAATAATAATAATAATAATAATAATAATAATAATAATAATAATAATAATAATAATAATAATAATAATAATAATAATAATAATAATAATAATAATAATAATAATAATAATAATAATAATAATAATAATAATAATAATAATAATAATAATAATAATGCCCTGAGGTAGATAATCCCCACGTCCGGAACACAACATCTATGTTCCACGTCCAGGGCGGCAACAGCTGTACCTTTGTACATCACATATAGCTGGCTAACGGGGTTCCGAGTAAATTCCTCGGTTATGCATTGTTAAGTTTGACCTGGTTCCAACTTCAGGTCACTAAACGGACTGGATTTTTGGCTACCTGCAGGAAATGGAGTAACATATGATTTTGGAAATGGATTCATACCATTCTTAGAGCTGGCGATGTGGCGGCCAGGGTCAATGTTATTGCAGGTGTAACGGAGACCCTTCCGTTGTCCACATGCCCCCTGCGATGGCAAGCATGTAGCAATGGTGCCCATGTATGTCGATGGTGCCCATGTATGTCGGTGCATGGGAGCTCTGAAAGCTACGGTGAGTAGGAGCCTGGAGTCAGTGCAGAGACTGCGCATCCGCTCTCTGCCAGGACATATGCCGGTTCCACCGGAGTACCGGATAGGACCTCCAAGGTTAGTAGCCCTGGAGTGGGGGTGTACCCCGGCGGCTAGCCTTGCTACAGAAGGGATCCACTGTTCATGAATTTTTCTGAACAAACTAACGTGGCAGAGGGTGCACGTAAACACCCTCGTTTAGAAACCGCCGATTCGCCACAAGCGAAGCGAAAAAAAAGTAAGGAGAGTGATAGAATTAGAAAAGATGCTGATAAAATCAGTAAAGATTTGAGAAAAGCTTTGTTTGGTAATAATGTTCCCAAATCAAGATTTTTGGTCATTACAAAAGAGAATGGTAACTTCCAAAAGGTAAGTCCATTCTTAATTGCTAGAGAGATTACAAATTGTGCTGGTGGTCCTGTCAAGGATATCCGTAAGACGTTTAACGGATTACATGTCGAAACTATAAACGACATGCAAAGTCAGAAAGTCCAGGCGTTGAAGAGGATCGGCGAATTTGCGAATACTGTCCAACCGCATAGTACCCTTAATTCATCTAGAGGAGTTGTTGTTTGCCGTGATCTTCTTAACTGTACTGAAGAAGAAATAGTGCAGGAAATGTCTAGTCAGGGAGTGACACATTGTCGCAGACTTTCTATGAGACGAAAAGGTGAGATTCTTCCTTCGGCCTCTCATGTATTGACATTCAATAGGCCAAGTCTTCCTGAAAAGGTACGAGCTGGCATCCATCGGCTTGATGTTCGGGCATTTATTCCGCAGCCGATGAGATGTTTTAGATGTCAACGTTTCGGACACACTGCCGCTAGATGTGAAGCGCAGGAAATTTGTATATGCGGATCGAAGATACATGAGGGTGATCCATGTAAAGACCCTCCAGTCTGCATTAATTGTAAAGGGCACCATAACTGTCGATCCAGGAACTGCCCAGTATACAAATCAGAAACAGCCATTCAGGAGGTTAAAACGCTTCAAAAAGTCAGCTACCCTGAAGCGAAGAAGATTGTTAACCTACGTACACCTAGACCATCGACTTCATACGCAGAAGCAGCTGCTGCTCCCCCCACACCTAAAATCAACGTGGAGCAGTTGCTTAATACGATGGCGCCAAGTCTCGCGACAATAATAGAAAGAATCATTGATTCCAAGATCGAGTCTACTCAACAGATACAACAAAGTAAACATGAGAAGGCTCAATCCCGGACTGACGTCGCCGACAGAAGACCAGCACCAGCGCAGTTTAAAAAACCGGCAAAATCCTCGATTATAACTCCAGCAATAGACGTAATGAAGAAAAATCTTGATCTATCCAACAAAGATCTAAAGATCACCCCGACGACGAGTCATATAGCTAAGGATACTGTGACAAGAGTACAGGAAAAATCTGCGTCAACCAAAATGGAGGTGCAAGTAACTATCGAAAAAGCACCAGACACAGACGATATTAAAACCGTACCTACAGAGGCCCCAAAAGCTCAGAGAACAACTGTGGCGAGAGCATCTGTATCAGCCGGCCCAAGCACAGCCTTAGATATCGAATCGAGTTCATCAGCCGCCGAAAGTGCATCGGTTGCAAGTTTAGACTCAATTGCAACGATGCTCACAGCACCATTGAAGCTTTCATCCCCTGATGTAAGCCGGCGAACGTCATTGGCGTCAGAAAGAGAAGACGAAGCCATGTCCGAAGCCTCAGACACTCTGTCGTCGGAAGTTGAGGCCGTTCGCAGGATGGAAAAGCGATGTAAAAAAGGTTGGCCGAAAGGAAAGCCTAGGCGGTAATTTGTGGATTCGAAGTTAGGAGAACATAAATTTTTGAACATTTTTGATTCATAGAAATGTGAATAATTGAACCTTTTTTTTATTTTTTTTTGAAGTGGGATGGGGCTAATGACCAAAGTAGTCGATGCCCCTAAAAACCTCAAAAAAAAAAAAAAAAAAAAAAAAAAAAAAAAAAATAATAATAATAATAATAATAATAATAATAATAATAATAATAATAATAATAATAATAATAATAATAATAATAATAATAATAATAATAATAATAATAATAATAATAATAATAATAATAATAATAATAATAATAATAATAATAATAATAATAATAATAATAATAATAATAATAATAATAATAATAATAATAATAATAATAATAATAATAATAATAATAATAATAATAATAATAATAATAATAATAATAATAATAATAATAATAATAATAATAATAATAATAATAATAATAATAATAATAATAATAATAATAATAATAATAATAATAATAATAATAATAATAATAATAATAATAATAATAATAATAATAATAATAATAATAATAATAATAATAATAATAATAATAATAATAATAATAATAATAATAATAATAATAATAATAATAATAATAATAATAATAATAATAATAATAATAATAATAATAATAATAATAATAATAATAATAATAATAATAATAATAATAATAATAATAATAATAATAATAATAATAATAATAATAATAATAATAATAATAATAATAATAATAATAATAATAATAATAATAATAATAATAATAATAATAATAATAATAATAATAATAATAATAATAATAATAATAATAATAATAATAATAATAATAATAATAATAATAATAATAATAATAATAATAATAATAATAATAATAATAATAATAATAATAATAATAATAATAATAATAATAATAATAATAATAATAATAATAATAATAATAATAATAATGCCCTGAGGTAGATAATCCCCACGTCCGGAACACAACATCTATGTTCCACGTCCAGGGCGGCAACAGCTGTACCTTTGTACATCACATATAGCTGGCTAACGGGGTTCCGAGTAAATTCCTCGGTTATGCATTGTTAAGTTTGACCTGGTTCCAACTTCAGGTCACTAAACGGACTGGATTTTTGGCTACCTGCAGGAAATGGAGTAACATATGATTTTGGAAATGGATTCATACCATTCTTAGAGCTGGCGATGTGGCGGCCAGGGTTAATGTTATTGCAGGTGTAACGGAGACCCTTCCGTTGTCCACATGCCCCCTGCGATGGCAAGCATGTAGCAATGGTGCCCATGTATGTCGGTGCATGGGAGCTCTGAAAGCTTCGGTGAGTAGGAGCCTGGAGTCAGTGCAGAGACTGCGCATCCGCTCTCTGCCAGGACATATGCCGGTTCCACCGGAGTACCGGATAGGACCTCCAAGGTTAGTAGCCCTGGAGTGGGGGTGTACCCCGGCGGCTAGCCTTGCTACAGAAGGGATCCACTGTTCATGAATTTTTCTGAACAAACTAACGTGGCAGAGGGTGCACGTAAACACCCTCGTTTAGAAACCGCCGATTCGCCACAAGCGAAGCGGAAAAAAAGTAAGGAGAGTGATAGAATTAGAAAAGATGCTGATAAAATCAGTAAAGATTTGAGAAAAGCTTTGTTTGGTAATAATGTTCCCAAATCAAGATTTTTGGTCATTACAAAAGAGAATGGTAACTTCCAAAAGGTAAGTCCATTCTTAATTGCTAGAGAGATTACAAATTGTGCTGGTGGTCCTGTCAAGGATATCCGTAAGACGTTTAACGGATTACATGTCGAAACTATAAACGACATGCAAAGTCAGAAAGTCCAGGCGTTGAAGAGGATCGGCGAATTTGCGGTTACTGTCCAACCGCATAGTACCCTTAATTCATCTAGAGGAGTTGTTGTTTGCCGTGATCTTCTTAACTGTACTGAAGAAGAAATAGTGCAGGAAATGTCTAGTCAGGGAGTGACACATTGTCGCAGACTTTCTATGAGACGAAATGGTGAGATTCTTCCTTCGGCCTCTCATGTATTGACATTCAATAGGCCAAGTCTTCCTGAAAAGGTACGAGCTGGCATCCATCGGCTTGATGTTCGGGCATTTATTCCGCAGCCGATGAGATGTTTTAGATCTCAACGTTTCGGACACACTGCCGCTAGATGTGAAGCGCAGGAAATTTGTATATGCGGATCGAAGATACATGAGGGTGATCCATGTAAAGACCCTCCAGTCTGCATTAATTGTAAAGGGCACCATAACTGTCGATCCAGGAACTGCCCAGTATACAAATCAGAAACAGCCATTCAGGAGGTTAAAACGCTTCAAAAAGTCAGCTACCCTGAAGCGAAGAAGATTGTTAACCTACGTACACCTAGACCATCGACTTCATACGCAGAAGCAGCTGCTGCTCCCCCCACACCTAAAATCAACGTGGAGCAGTTGCTTAATACGATGGCGCCAAGTCTCGCGACAATAATAGAAAGAATCATTGATTCCAAGATCGAGTCTACTCAACAGATACAACAAAGTAAACATGAGAAGGCTCAATCCCGGACTGACGTCGCCGACAGAAGACCAGCACCAGCGCAGTTTAAAAAACCGGCAAAATCCTCGATTATAACTCCAGCAATAGACGTAATGAAGAAAAATCTTGATCTATCCAACAAAGATCTAAAGATCACCCCGACGACGAGTCATATAGCTAAGGATACTGTGACAAGAGTACAGGAAAAATCTGCGTCAACCAAAATGGAGGTGCAAGTAACTATCGAAAAAGCACCAGACACAGACGATATTAAAACCGTACCTACAGAGGCCCCAAAAGCTCAGAGAACAACTGTGGCGAGAGCATCTGTATCAGCCGGCCCAAGCACAGCCTTAGATATCGAATCGAGTTCATCAGCCGCCGAAAGTGCATCGGTTGCAAGTTTAGACTCAATTGCAACGATGCTCACAGCACCATTGAAGCTTTCATCACCTGATGTAAGCCGGCGAACGTCATTGGCGTCAGAAAGAGAAGACGAAGCCATGTCCGAAGCCTCAGACACTCTGTCGTCGGAAGTTGAGGCCGTTCGCAGGATGGAAAAGCGATGTAAAAAACGTTGGCCGAAAGGAAAGCCTAGGCGGTAATTTGTGGATTCGAAGTTAGGAGAACATAAATTTTTGAACATTTTTGATTCATAGAAATGTGAATAATTGAACCTTTTTTTTATTTTTTTTTGAAGTGGGATGGGGCTAATGACCAAAGTAGTCGATGCCCCTAAAAACCTCAAAAAAAAAAAAAAAAAAAAAAAAAAAAAAATAATAATAATAATAATAATAATAATAATAATAATAATAATAATAATAATAATAATGCCCTGAGGTAGATAATCCCCACGTCCGGAACACAACATCTATGTTCCACGTCCAGGGCGGCAACAGCTGTACCTTTGTACATCACATATAGCTGGCTAACGGGGTTCCGAGTAAATTCCTCGGTTATGCATTGTTGAGTTTGACCTGGTTCCAACTTCAGGTCACTAAACGGACTGGATTATTGGCTACCTGCAGGAAGTGGAGTAACATATGATTTTGGAAATGGATTCATACCATTCTTAGAGCTGGCGATGTGGCGGCCAGGGTCAATGTTATTGCAGGTGTAACGGAGACCCTTCCGTTGTCCACATGCCCCCTGCGATGGCAAGCATGTAGCAATGGTGCCCATGTATGTCGGTGCATGGGAGCTCTGAAAGCTTCGGTGAGTAGGAGCCTGGAGTCAGTGCAGAGACTGCGCATCCGCTCTCTGCCAGGACATATGCCGGTTCCACCGGAGTACCGGATAGGACCTCCAAGGTTAGTAGCCCTGGAGTGGGGGTGTACCCCGGCGGCTAGCCTTGCTACAGAAGGGATCAATGTTCATGAATTTTTCTGAACAAACTAACGTGGCAGAGGGTGCACGTAAACACCCTCGTTTAGAAACCGCCGATTCGCCACAAGCGAAGCGGAAAAAAAGTAAAGAGAGTGATAAAATTAGAAAAGATGCTGATAAAATCAGTAAAGATTTGAGAAAAGCTTTGTTTGGTAATAATGTTCCCAAACCAAGATTTTTGGTCATTACAAAAGAGAATGGTAACTTCCAAAAGGTAAGTCCATTCTTAATTGCTAGAGAGATTACAAATTGTGCTGGTGGTCCTGTCAAGGATATCCGTAAGACGTTTAACGGATTACATGTCGAAACTATAAACGACATGCAAAGTCAGAAAGTCCAGGCGTTGAAGAAGATCGGTGAATTTGCGGTTACTGTCCAACCGCATAGTACACTCAATTCATCTAGAGGAGTTGTTGTTTGCCGTGATCTTCTTAACTGTACTGAAGAAGAAATAGTGCAGGAAATGTCTAGCCAGGGAGTGACACATTGTCGCAGACTTTCTATGAGACGAAACGGTGAGATTCTTCCTTCGGCCTCTCATGTATTGACATTCAATAGGCCAAGTCTTCCTGAAAAGGTACGAGCTGGCATCCATCGGCTTGATGTACGGGCATTTATTCCGCAGCCGATGAGATGTTTTAGATGTCAACGTTTCGGACACACTGCCGCTAGATGTGAAGCGCAGGAAATTTGTATATGCGGATCGAAGATTCATGAGGGTGATCCATGTAAAGACCCTCCAGTCTGCATTAACTGTAAAGGGCACCATAACTGTCGATCCAGGAACTGCCCAGTATACAAATCAGAAACAGCCATTCAGGAGGTTAAAACGCTTCAAAAAGTCAGCTACCCTGAAGCGAAGAAGATTGTAAACCAACGTACACCTAGACCATCGACTTCATACGCAGAAGCAGCTGCTGCTCCCCCCACACCTAAAATCAACGTGGAGCAGTTGCTTAATACGATGGCGCCAAGTCTCGCGACAATAATAGAAAGAATCATTGATTCCAAGATCGAGTCTACTCAACAGATACAACAAAGTAAACATGAGAAGGCTCAATCCCGGACTGACGTCGCCGACAGAAGACCCGCACCAGCGCAGTTTAGAAAACCGGCAAAATCCTCGATTATAACTCCAGCAATAGACGTAATGAAGAAAAATCTTGATCTATCCAACAAAGATCTAAAGATCACCCCGACGACGAGTCATATAGCTAAGGATACTGTGACAAGAGTACAGGAAAAATCTGCGTCAACCAAAATGGAGGTGCAAGTAACTATCGAAAAAGCACCAGACACAGACGATATTAAAACCGTACCTACAGAGGCCCCAAAAGCTCAGAGAACAACTGTGGCGAGAGCATCTGTATCAGCCGGCCCAAGCACAGCCTTAGA
This sequence comes from Lycorma delicatula, assembly GCF_047948215.1. NCBI lineage: Eukaryota > Metazoa > Arthropoda > Insecta > Hemiptera > Fulgoridae > Lycorma > Lycorma delicatula. The sequence goes on along the minus strand of NC_134455.1, from coordinate 44,417,210 downwards.
TATCGAATCGAGTTCATCAGCCGCCGAAAGTGCATCGGTTGCAAGTTTAGACTCAATTGCAACGATGCTCACAGCACCATTGAAGCTTTCATCGCCTGATGTAAGCCGGCGAACGTCACTGGCGTCAGAAAGAGAAGACGAAGCCATGTCCGAAGCCTCAGACACTCTGTCGTCGGAAGTTGAGGCCGTTCGCAGGATGGAAAAGCGGTGTAAAAAAGGTTGGCCGAAAGGAAAGCCTAGGCGGTAATTTGTGGATTCGAAGTTAGGAGAACATAAATTTTTGAACATTTTTGATTAAAAGAAATGTGAATAATTGAACCTTTTTTTTATTTTTTTTTGAAGTGGGATGGGGCTAATGACCAAAGTAGTCGATGCCCCTAAAAACCTCAAAAAAAAAAAAAAAAAAAAAAAAAATAATAATAATAATAATAATAATAATAATAATAATAATAATAATAATAATAATAATAATAATAATAATAATAATAATAATAATAATAATAATAATAATAATAATAATAATAATAATAATAATAATAATAATAATAATAATAATAATAATAATAATAATAATAATAATAATAATAATAATAATAATAATAATAATAATAATAATAATAATAATAATAATAATAATAATAATAATAATAATAATAATAATAATAATAATAATAATAATAATAATAATAATAATAATAATAATAATAATAATAATAATAATAATAATAATAATAATAATAATAATAATAATAATAATGCCCTGAGGTAGATAATCCCCACGTCCGGAACACAACATCTATGTTCCACGTCCAGGGCGGCAACAGCTGTACCTTTGTACATCACATATAGCTGGCTAACGGGGTTCCGAGTAAATTCCTCGGTTATGCATTGTAAAGTTTGACCTGGTTCCAACTTCAGGTCACTAAACGGACTGGATTTTTGGCTACCTGCAGGAAATGGAGTAACTTATGATTTTGGATATGGATTCATACCATTCTTAGAGCTGGCGATGTGGCGGCCAGGGTCAATGTTATTGCAGGTGTAACGGAGACCCTTCCGTTGTCCACATGCCCCCTGCGATGGCAAGCATGTAGCAATGGTGCCCATGTATGTCGGTGCATGGGAGCTCTGAAAGCTTCGGTGAGTAGGAGCCTGGAGTCAGTGCAGAGACTGCGCATCCGCTCTCTGCCAGGACATATGCCGGTTCCACCGGAGTACCGGATAGGACCTCCAAGGTTAGTAGCCCTGGAGTGGGGGTGTACCCCGGCGGCTAGCCTTGCTACAGAAGGGATCAATGTTCATGAATTTTCCTGAACAAACTCACGTGGCAGAGGGTGCACGTAAACACCCTCGTTTAGAAACCGCCGATTCGCCACAAGCGAAGCGGAAAAAAAGTAAGGAGAGTGATAGAATTAGAAAAGATGCTGATAAAATCAGTAAAGATTTGAGAAAAGCTTTGTTTGGTAATAATGTTCCCAAACCAAGATTTTTGGTCATTACAAAAGAGAATGGTAACTTCCAAAAGGTAAGTCCATTCTTAATTGCTAGAGAGATTACAAATTGTGCTGGTGGTCCTGTCAAGGATATCCGTAAGACGTTTAACGGATTACATGTCGAAACTATAAACGACATGCAAAGTCAGAAAGTCCAGGCGTTGAAGAAGATCGGTGAATTTGCGGTTACTGTCCAACCGCATAGTACACTTAATTCATCTAGAGGAGTTGTTGTTTGCCGTGATCTTCTTAACTGTACTGAAGAAGAAATAGTGCAGGAAATGTCTAGCCAGGGAGTGACACATTGTCGCAGACTTTCTATGAGACGAAACGGTGAGATTCTTCCTTCGGCCTCTCATGTATTGACATTCAATAGGCCAAGTCTTCCTGAAAAGGTACGAGCTGGCATCCATCGGCTTGATGTACGGGCATTTATTCCGCAGCCGATGAGATGTTTTAGATGTCAACGTTTCGGACACACTGCCGCTAGATGTGAAGCGCAGGAAATTTGTATCTGCGGATCGAAGATACATGAGGGTGATCCATGTAAAGACCCTCCAGTCTGCATTAATTGTAAAGGGCACTATAACTGTCGATCCAGGAACTGCCCAGTATACAAATCAGAAACAGCCATTCAGGAGGTTAAAACGCTTCAAAAAGTCAGCTACCCTGAAGCGAAGAAGATTGTAAACCTACGTACACCTAGACCATCGACTTCATACGCAGAAGCAGCTGCTGCTCCCCCCACACCTAAAATCAACGTGGAGCAGTTGCTTAATACGATGGCGCCAAGTCTCGCGACAATAATAGAAAGAATCATTGATTCCAAGATCGAGTCGACTCATCAGATACAACAAAGTAAACATGAGAAGGCTCAATCCCGGACTGACGTCGCCGACAGAAGACCCGTACCAGCGCAGTTTAAAAAACCGGCAAAATCCTCGATTATAACTCCAGCAATAGACGTAATGAAGAAAAATCTTGATTTATCCGAGAAAGATCTAAAGATCACCCCGACGACGAGTCATATAGCTAAGGATACTGTGACAAGAGTACAGGAAAAATCTGCGTCAACCAAAATGGAGGTGCAAGTAACTATCGAGAAAGCACCAGACACAGAAGATATTAAAACCGTACCAACAGAGGCCCCAAAAGCTCAGAGAACAACTGTGGCGAGAGCATCTGTATCAGCCGGCCCAAGCACAGCCTTAGATATCGAATCGAGTTCATCAGCCGCCGAAAGTGCATCGGTTGCAAGTTTAGACTCAATTGCAACGATGCTCACAGCACCATTGAAGCTTTCATCACCTGATGTAAGCCGGCGAACGTCATTGGCGTCGGAAAGAGAAGACGAAGCCATGTCCGAAGCCTCAGACACTCTGTCGTCGGAAGTTGAGGCCGTTCGCAGGATGGAAAAGCGGTGTAAAAAAGGTTGGCCGAAAGGAAAGCCTAGGCGGTAATTTGTGGATTTTAAATTAGAAGATTGAAATTTTGTTCACTTATTTTCATCATGGAAATATGAATTAAAGAACCTTTTTTTTTTTTTTTTTTTTTTTTTTTTTTTTTTTTTTTTTTTTTTGAAGTGGGATGGGGCTAATGACCAAAGTAGTCGATGCCCCTAAAAACCTCAAAAAAAAAAAAAAAAAAAAAAAATAATAATAATAATAATAATAATAATAATAATAATAATAATAATAATAATAATAATAATAATAATAATAATAATAATAATAATTATAATAATAATAATAATAATAATAATAATAATAATAATAATAATAATAATAATAATAATAATAATAATAATAATAATAATAATAATAATAATAATAATAATAATAATAATAATAATAATAATAATAATAATAATAATAATAATAATAATAATAATAATAATAATAATAATAATAATAATAATAATAATAATAATAATAATAATAATAATAATAATAATAATAATAATAATAATAATAATAATAATAATAATAATAATAATAATAATAATAATAATAATAATAATAATAATAATAATAATAATAATAATAATAATAATAATAATAATAATAATAATAATAATAATAATAATAATAATAATAATAATAATAATAATAATAATAATAATAATAATAATAATAATAATAATAATAATAATAATAATAATAATAATAATAATAATAATAATAATAATAATAATAATAATAATAATAATAATAATAATAATAATAATAATAATAATAATAATAATAATAATAATAATAATAATAATAATAATAATAATAATAATAATAATAATAATAATAATAATAATAATAATAATAATAATAATAATAATAATAATAATAATAATAATAATAATAATAATAATAATAATAATAATAATAATAATAATAATAATAATAATAATAATAATAATAATAATAATAATAATAATAATAATAATAATAATAATAATAATAATAATAATAATAATAATAATAATAATAATAATAATAATAATAATAATAATAATAATAATAATAATAATAATAATAATAATAATAATAATAATAATAATAATAATAATAATAATAATAATAATAATAATAATAATAATAATAATAATAATAATAATAATAATAATAATAATAATAATAATAATAATAATAATAATAATAATAATAATAATAATAATAATAATAATAATAATAATAATAATAATAATAATAATAATAATAATAATAATAATAATAATAATAATAATAATAATAATAATAATAATAATAATAATAATAATAATAATAATAATAATAATAATAATAATAATAATAATAATAATAATAATAATAATAATAATAATAATAATAATAATAATAATAATAATAATAATGCCCTGAGGTAGATAATCCCCACGTCCGGAACACAACATCTATGTTCCACGTCCAGGGCGGTAACAGCTGTACCTTTGTACATCACATGTAGCTGGCTAACGGGGTTCCGAGTAAATTCCTCGGTTATGCATTGTTAAGTTTGACCTGGTTCCAACTTCAGGTCACTAGACGGACTGGATTTTTGGCTACCTGCAGGAAATGAAATAACAAACGATTTTGGAAATGGATTCATACCATTCTTAGAGCTGGCGATGTGGCGGCCAGGGTCAATGTTATTGCAGGTGTAACGGAGACCCTTCCGTTGTCCACATGCCCCCTGCGATGGCAAGCATGTAGTTAAGGTGCCCATGTTCGGAGCATGGGAGCCCTGAAAGCTTCGGTGTGTAGGGGCCTGGAGTCAGTGCAGAGACTGCGCATCCGCTCTCTGCCAGGACATATGCCGGTTCCACCGGAGTACCGGATAGGACCTCCAAGGTTAGTAGCCCTGGAGTGGGGGTGTACCCCGGCGGCTAGCCTTGCTACAGAAGGGATCCACTGTTCATGAATTTTTCTGAACAAACTAACGTGGCAGAGGGTGCACGTAAACACCCTCGTTTAGAAACCGCCGATTCGCCACAAGCGAAGAGGAAAAAAAGCAAGGAGAGTGATAAGTTAAGAAAAGATGCTGATAAAATCAGTAAAGATTTAAGAAAAGCTTTGTTTGGAAATAATTTTCCCAAACCAAGATTTTTGATCATTACAAAAGAGAATGGTAACTTCCAAAAGGTAAGTCCATTCTTAATTGCTAGAGAGATTACAAATTGTGCTGGTGGTCCTGTCAAGGATATTCGTAAAACTTTTAATGGATTGCATGTCGAAACCATCAACGACATGCAAAGCCAGAAAGTTTTGGCGTTGAAGAAGATCGGTGAATTTGCGGTTTCGGTCCAACCGCATAGTACACTTAATTCATCTAGAGGAGTTGTTGTTTGCCGTGATCTTCTTAACTGTACTGAAGAAGAAATAGTGCAGGAAATGTCTAGTCAGGGAGTGACACATTGTCGCAGACTTTCTATGAGACGAAATGGTGAGATTCTTCCTTCGGCCTCTCATGTTTTGACATTCAATAGGCCAAGTCTTCCTGAAAAGGTACGAGCTGGCATCCATCGGCTTGATGTACGGGCATTTATTCCGCAGCCCATGAGATGTTTTAGATGTCAACGTTTCGGACACACTGCCGCTAGGTGTGAAGCGCAGGAAATTTGTATATGCGGAATGAAGACACATGAGGGTGATCCATGTAAAGACCCTCCAGTCTGCATTAATTGTAAAGGGCACCATAACTGTCGATCCAGGAACTGCCCAGTATACAAATCAGAAACAGCCATTCAGGAGGTTAAAACGCTTCAAAAAGTCAGCTACCCTGAAGCGAAGAAGATTGTAAACCTACGTACACCTAGACCATCGACTTCATACGCAGAAGCAGCGGCTGCTCCCCCCACACCTAAAATCAACGTGGAGCAGTTGCTTAATACGATGGCTCCAAGTCTCGCGACAGTGATAGAAAGAATCATTGATTCCAAGATCGAGTCGACTCATCAGATACAACAAAGTAAACATGAGAAGGCTCATTCCCGGACTGACGTCGCCGACAGAAGACCCGTACCAGCTCAGTTTAAAAAACCGGCAAAATCTTCGATTATAACTCCAGCAATAGACGTAATGAAGAAAAATCTTGATTTATCCGACAAAGATCTAAAGATCATCCCGACGACGAGTCATATAGCTAAGGATACTGTGACAAGAGTACAGGAAAAATCTGCGTCAACCAAAATGGAGGTGCAAGTAACTATCCAAAAAGCACCGGACACAGACGATATTAAAACTGTACCTACAGAGGCCCCAAAAGCTCAGAGAACAACTGTGGCGAGAGCATCTGTATCAGCCGGTCCAAGCACAGCCTTAGACATAGAATCGAGTTCATCAGCCGCCGAAAGTGCATCGGTTGCAAGTTTAGACTCAATTGCAACGATGCTCACAGCACCATTGAAGCTTTCATCACCTGATGTAAGCCGGCGAACGTCATTGGCGTCAGAAAGAGAAGACGATGCCATGTCCGAAGCCTCAGACACTCTGTCGTCGGAAGTTGAGGCCGTTCGCAGAATGGAAAAGCGGTGTAAAAAGGGTTGGCCGAAAGGAAAGCCTAGAAAGTGATATAATTGGACCAGAAATTATAAGGAAAAGCAAAATTTTGATCATTTTGTGAAATTTTGAACCTTTTTTTTTATTTTTTTTTGAAGTGGGACGGGGCTAATGACCAAAGTAGTCGATGCCCCTAAAAACCTCAAAAAAAAAAAAAAAAAAAAAAAAAAAAAAAAAAAAAAAAATAATAATAATAATAATAATAATAATAATAATAATAATAATAATAATAATAATAATAATAATAATAATAATAATAATAATAATAATAATAATAATAATAATAATAATAATAATAATAATAATAATAATAATAATAATAATAATAATAATAATAATAATAATAATAATAATAATAATAATAATAATAATAATAATAATAATAATAATAATAATAATAATAATAATAATAATAATAATAATAATAATAATAATAATAATAATAATAATAATAATAATAATAATAATAATAATAATAATAATAATAATAATAATAATAATAATAATAATAATAATAATAATAATAATAATAATAATAATAATAATAATAATAATAATAATAATAATAATAATAATAATAATAATAATAATAATAATAATAATAATAATAATAATAATAATAATAATAATAATAATAATAATAATAATAATAATAATAATAATAATAATAATAATAATAATAATAATAATAATAATAATAATAATAATAATAATAATAATAATAATAATAATAATAATAATAATAATAATAATAATAATAATAATAATAATAATAATAATAATAATAATAATAATAATAATAATAATAATAATAATAATAATAATAATAATAATAATAATAATAATAATAATAATAATAATAATAATAATAATAATAATAATAATAATAATAATAATAATAATAATAATAATAATAATAATAATAATAATAATAATAATAATAATAATAATAATAATAATAATAATAATAATAATAATAATAATAATAATAATAATAATAATAATAATAATAATAATGCCCTGAGGTAGATATTCCCCACGTCCGGAACACAACATCTACGTTCCACGTCCAGGGCGGTAACAGCTGTACTCAAGTACATTACATATAGCTGGCTAACGGGGTTCCGAGTGTTGTTTCTCGGATATACTTTCTTCGGTCGATTTACATCCATAGGCTGAATTACAGGACTGGACTTTACGGCCACCTGCAGATATGACATTTTTAACGATTACGGAAATGGATTTATACCGCCTTTAGAGCTGGCGATGTGGCGGCCACGGTCAAAGTTATTTGCAGGTGTAACGGAGACCTTTCGTCGTCCACATGCCCCCTGCGATGGCAAGCATGTAGTTAAGGTGCCCATGTTCGGAGCATGGGAGCCCTGAAAGTTTCGGTGTGTAGGGGCCTGGAGTCAGTGCAGAGACTGCGCATCCGCTCTCTGCCAGGACATATGCCGGTTCCACCGGAGTACCGGAACGGACCTCCAGGGTTGGTAGCCCTGGAGTGGGGGTGTACCCCGGCGGCTAGCCTTACTACAGAAGGGATTTTTTGTTCATGAATTTTCCTGAACAAACCAACGTGGCAGAGGGTGCACGTAAACACCCTCGTTTAGAACCAGCCGTTTCGCCTGAGGCAAAACGGAGGAAGAGTACGGAGAGTAAGAAGATAGAGATTGAGGCTAGAAAAAGCTTACAGAAGGCTTTTTTTAAAAGTAGTAATGTACCGAAACCTAAATATTTGGTCATTACAAAGGAGGATGGAAATTTCTCGAGGGTGAGTCCTTTTCTCATCGCTCGAGAGATAAACAAATGTGCTGGAGGCCCTGTAAAGGAAATACGGAAAACTTTTACGGGACTTCATGTAGAGACTGTTAATGATATACAGTCTCAGAAGATTTTAGGGCTGAAGAAAATTGGAGAGCTAGCGGTACGCGTTGATCCCCACGGCACGCTCAACACCTCAAGGGGTGTTGTGGTCTGTCGGGATCTTTTAAACTGTTCGGAGCAAGAGATTGTAGAGGAGCTGGCAGCACAAGGAGTAATAGAGTGCCGTCGGTTAAACATGAGAAGGAACGGTGAGGTCTTACCCTCGGCTTCTCATGTCCTTACTTTCAACCGGCCTACTTTGCCAGAAAAGATAAGAGCGGGGATTCACCGTTTGGATGTGCGGGCATTTGTCCCACAGCCGATGAGGTGCTTCAAGTGCCAACGCTTTGGCCACACCGCTCTTAGATGCGAAAGACCGCAAATATGCGTGTGCGGTGAAGAGGTGCATGAGGGAGAGCCATGTAAAGAGCCTCCTACATGCATAAACTGCAAAGGAGCGCATTCTTGTAGATCAAGGAATTGTCCTGTCTACAAAGATGAGGTAGCTGTGCAGGAAGTAAAAACCCTGCAAAAAGTCAGCTACTTCGATGCAAAAAAAATAGTTAACGCCCGTAAGCCTAGAGCAGCAACATCTTATGCTCAGGCTGCGGCTACTGTTCCTGCTCCTGCTCCGATTGCTGTAGATGAGGTACAAATTATAAATAAACTTGCTCCCACTTTGGCTAACATGATTGAGAGGATCATCGAAAACAAGATGAAACCTCTTGGCAATAAAGAACTTGTTAAGCCAAAGATAGTGATACAGCCTGCTGAAGATAAGTCGATAAAAGTGAAAGTTGCTCCTCCAGAAAAGAAAACGGACAATAAACCTGAATGTCAAGTCCGTCTCAGCGAGATCCTCGATGAAAAGAAAAAGGCGATACCTACAGAGTCTGTTATGGAGGCTCCCAAGCCTCCTGTAACTGAAGTGGCCTCTAAGCCTCAGAGGCCACAAAAAATCACACAGGGGGGGCGAGTGTCCCCCCTCCCACATGCGGTGACCGGTGCGACCCCCGTGTTGGGGAGCGGGCAGGTTGTCGCCTCTCAATCGGCGCCTGAAACCGGCGCCGATCCATGCCCGTCGTCGTCGGCGGCTTCGGTGGTCTCCGATACGGAGACCGGAAGCCTTACAGGCGACGACCTTCTCCGCGAACACGATGCTGTTCGCAGGATGGAGAAGAAAAGGAAAAAGGGATGGCCGAAAGGAAAACCCAGGCAATAATTTAATTAAAAATTAGCGAGTCGATTGTACAATGGAACATCAATGGATGTTTTTCAAACATCCATGAGCTCCAACGCTTGGTACATGACGTAGACCCGATTTGTATATGTCTGCAAGAAACGCATTTCCGCCGAAATGAAAATTTTAAATTAAAAGGATTCCATATATTTCGGCGAGATCAACCGCCAAATGTAAGAGTTAGAGGTGGAGTAGCTATATTAACATCGACTAGAGCTACCACCGAAGCGGTTGTTCTAAACACCAACTTACAAGCGGTCGCCGTTAGAATGAAGCGACCGCTTAAGATCACTGTGTGCAGCATATACTTACCGAATTACGATTGGAATAAGGATGACATAGAAAGATTAATTTCCGAGCTTCCCCCACCTGTTTTACTGGTGGGTGATTTTAACGCTCATAATTCTCTCTGGGGTTCGGATCGAGTAGATCCCCGTGGAAGAGAACTGGAAGGGTTCCTGATGAATTCTGATCTTATTATTTTAAATGACGGATCAGGAACCTTTTTCAATGCCAGAGATGGATCGACGTCCTGTATAGATCTTGCACTCATAAGCGGATCGATAGCACCGAAGTACAGCTTCCATGTTATAGACGATCTGCATGGAAGCGATCATTTCCCGGTGCAAATTGTAACTGATGTTACTAGAACAATATATCCCATCCCTAAAAGATGGTTATTTGAAAAGGCAGACTGGACGAGCTTCACAGCTAGAACGATGCTCCCAGAAACAACCGGAGTTATCGGAGACGATGTCGACGCCATAACAAATGCAATAATCGAGTCGGCATCGAGATATATTCCCAAAACATCTGGGAAACTTACAAAGAAACCCGTTCCATGGTGGAACGATGAAATAAGTGAAGCTATAAAAAGAAAGAAAAGGGCGTATAATGCCTTTAAGAAGCGTCCTAGTATAGAAAATCTTGTTGCCTTTAAGAAATACAGGGCGTATGCAAAACGTGTTATGATAGATTCGAAAAAACGATCCTGGCAGCAATACGTGTCATCCATTGACAAAACTACTACTGCATCAGATGTTTGGAGGAAAGTGAAGGCGATTTGTGGGCGTAATGATTTTGCTCCCATAACTAGCCTTCAAGATGAAGATGAAATAAAAGATACTCCATATGAAATTGCAGAGCTGTTATCCAATCATTTCGAAAAGGCCAGCAAAACGGCCAACTACGAGGAAGGTTTTCGAACCAAAAAAGAAGAACACGAAGGTCTACTAAATTTTGGAACTGAGTATAATTACTCATATAATGTACCATTTAAAATGGAAGAATTCGCGAAGGCGTTGGAAAAATCAGGTAACACAGCTGCTGGTCCGGATGAAATCCACTATAATATGATCAGGCAGCTGAATACCACTGCAAAGTGTAGACTATTAGAACTTTATAATAAAATATGGCGGGATGGAACGTACCCGCAGCAGTGGAAAAAAGCTCATGTTGTTCCAGTACCAAAGAAAAATAAAAATTTAACAGACCCCAATAGCTACCGTCCTATTTCTTTGACGTGTGCTATGGGGAAAATATTGGAAAAAATGATTAATAATCGACTCGTCTGGGTTTTGGAAAAAGAAAACCTGATATCATCGTATCAAGCAGGTTTTCGACAATACCATTCTACCACTGATCAAATGATCAGCTTAGAGGACATTATATATAACAGCTTTATTACAAGGAAACATTGTGTCGGAGTCTTCTTTGATCTTCAGAAGGCTTTCGATATGACCTGGCGTCATGGTATAATGCTCCAGTTACATGAATGGGGCATTCGTGGCAATTTGCCTATACTGCTCAGCAACTACATGAATGACCGTACCTTCCAAGTACGCGTCAACAACGAATATTCATGTGAAAGAATCTTGGAAAATGGCATACCGCAAGGTTCGCCGTTGAGCGGTACCTTGTTTACCATTGCCATTAATAAATTGATATTAGCCATTCCAGTAGAAATCAGTAAAAGCGTCTATGTTGATGATCTGGCAATCGTATATGCCAGCAACAAGACTGCTATAGTGAGGTACAAATTGCAACGAGCGATCAATGCTCTAAATGAAGTTGCAAGGAATACAGGATTCCAATTCTCACCAGAAAAAACGTGCTGTGTACACTTTTGTAGGAAGAGAATTCCTCATCAAAGTCCTGCTCTGACAATTGATGATAATCCAATACAATATAAAGACAGCGTAAGGTATTTAGGACTAGTATTGGATAAATCCCTCACATGGGGATTACATATACAGGACTTGAGTGATAGATGCAAAAGAGCCCTAAACATTATAAAATGTTTATCGAACCTAAATTGGGGCTCAGGAAAAGAGACATTATTGAGACTGTATAAAGCATTGGTTCAATCTAAACTAGACTACGGATGTATCGTATATTCATCCGCTAGAAAGTCGCACTTAAGAAAGTTAGACGTAGTTCATAATAGCGGAATAAGATACGCAACAGGTGCTTTCCGCACGAGTCCGGCGGCTAGTCTGATGTCTGAAGCCGGAATAATGCCACTACATTATAGAAGAGAGATCCTCTTGTTAAGATATGCAGCAAATATATGGGCTTTCCCTGCCCATATAAATAATAAATTGTTTATGAATCATCCCATGGCTGCATTATACGAACGTCGTGCTACCTATTCCAGACCAGCCGGAATTAGGTACCACGAATTAAGAAGGAAATATGAAATTGCTATACCAGAGACACTAGCAATTTCTACTAGAGAAATACCGCCATGGCTCTTGCCAGCGGTAAATACAAGTTTGGATCTCTCTCAAGGAGAAATAAAAAAGAAACCAGCAGTGATCATCCAGCAGGAATTTTTAGCAACCGTCAGTAGTTACGAAGAACATATTAGAATTTATACTGACGGTTCTAAAACCGAACATGGTGTTGGATGCTCGATATATGTAAATGAAGAAGCCCACTCTTGGAGACTGCCAGATGTGGCCAGTGTCTACACGGCAGAACTCACTGCAATTCAGCAAGCTCTTCGCTACACTGAACACTATTGCGAAGAGAGAGTGCTAATATGTTCCGACTCATTAAGTGCACTTGTCGCAATTCGGAACAAGAACATTAAGGATGTCCTAATTGCAAACATCCTGTCCATTTTATACGTTCTAAAACAACGAGGACAGCGATGCGTATTTGTATGGACTCCGGGGCATGCTGGTATTACAGGTAATGAAATCGCAGACGAAGCTGCCAGAAAGGCAACAGTCTGCGATGATTTGGATGCATTTCCTGTAAGAGTGGCAGATATTAAAAACCGTCTAACAAATATAGTAAGAAACAAGTGGAACGCTGAATGGAGGAGTTTAAATACAAAATTAAACTCAGTTAAAACTTCTCCTTATAAATGGAAAAGCGACTTTAAATTGACTCGCCGTGAACAAGTAGCGGTGACCAGACTTAGAATCGGTCACACGCGATTAACAAATTTATATTTGTTAACCGGCGAAGTGAGACCAATGTGCGGTGTTTGCAATAAAACACTGACAACCAAGCATCTAATAGAAGAGTGTACCATATATGAGGACCTCAGAAAGAGGTTCTGTTTTACAAATAATATTAGTGCTGATCTGGATAATGGAAATGAAGAAAATATAGTTGCATTTTTACACGCCAGTGGACTTCTTAAAAGTCTGTAAAATGGAAGTTTAAAGCTGTGGAAAAAGATACTCTAAGTGGTAGTTATATATATATACATATAGAAGAAAGAGGAAAGATATGGTATTGAGAAGATTAATTATAATTTTAAGTTCATGGTCTTTTGAGAACCTATCTCAAATTTTAATATTGGGGCCCTTTACACCCCGTAAGTGTTTGTGATTGTCCTTGTCTTTCATGTTTTAATGTTTATTGTGAAGTTTGTGTTTTTTAAATAAAATGTAAGGGCCCTTTACACCCTTACATATGACGATCCTGATGGAGAATAATTTCTTTTAACGAATGTGACGAGG